>NC_141685.1:1807067082-1809854679 GCF_964263255.1 Lissotriton vulgaris | reverse complement strand
TAGTTTTACTCAAGCCCAATGAATAATAAATTTAAATATCTGTATTTGTTGATCTCTTGTGAGGTCTGAATCAAATAAAAAATAAAAAAAAATTGCAATCTGTCGCATTGCAATCATATTTACATCTCGCCAAAAAATATGCAGTGCTTCAGCAGCTTATGGTAAAACTGGCTGTTAGTCAGTGTTTAAAAAAAACCAAAAGAGGCTCGTAATTAAATCAGGGGTTAGAGAGGGGTTACATTTTTAGTAATTTAGCCTTACATGTACATACACATTTTACACAGCTGCATACTGTTCGAACCTACAATGCAAGCCTGAATGAGATATTTTTAGCACATACATTTCAACAAATATCAAGGGTTTGAAAGCACAAATGGCAGCAGCCTGTGATTTAAAGGGAGACATTTTGGTAAAATTGTATTGTTTTACACTTTGTTATGAAAATACAACAACCTCCAATTTTGCAGCACGTAAATATAAAGAAGTATAGCACTGGACGTCGGTTATTTATATCTCATACAATTTATTAGAAGTTGTAAAAACATTTGCTTGGAATTTATTTAGTGTGAGCAAAAGTCCTAATCTCTTTTGCTAGCAGAAGTCGTACGAGGTTAATACCAAATTGCCCCATGCTGCATCCCAAATTTCCTTATGCACTGTGGCACACTGGCAAATAGACTATTTTAAAAAGCTTATTTTCAGACGAATGAATCTCTGGTTGCCACACCCGCCATACCTACCTAAGAAACATGGCCTCTTTTTAGGTCTCGCTGAGTCAGCGCGCATGCGCTGCTCCGAGAGATATTTAGTAGCTGCTTTAAGCGGCGACCAACTTGCTAGAACGCGCAACAAGCACGCGTGCTTGCGCGTGCTTCTCTTGCGTGTTTTAGCGCGTCATCATGATCACTTTCGCTTTCACAACGATCGTCATTGCAATGATTTTCGTAGCCAATGCTTGTTTGGATTTCAGCTCTCATTAGTGATTTTTATTTTGCCTTTTCCGCGAGCCGCTATCCATTTTTGTTTGTTTGTTTTTGTATTGTCAGCTGATTTGCGGCCACGTCTTTCGCTACTTACTTCCGGCCGCATCTTTTGCTTTTGTCTCGCAGCTGCTTTTGAAGCATATTTGCGGCCGCGTCTTTGTTTATTAATTCGCTGCCGCGTCTGAGGTATACTCGCGGCAGCGTTTGAAGAATACCCGTGGCCGCGTCTAATGTATACTCGCGGCCGCATTCATTGTTTATTTTCTCGCGGCTGCATTTATTCTGCACGCCGGCGGCCTCTGATATATTTTCTCGCTGCCACTGTACATTGAACTCTTTATTCACAAACTTGGCTGTTGCTCATTTCCTGCACTCTGTGTCTTTCAAAAGCACAGCGCGTGTTGACTTCTCTTTCGTTAAGAGAACTTGTTTGTTTGGGCTTGATATTTACAATTGCTTCCTTTTTGTGCCAAGAATTTACCAAGACAGAGGATTACTGTGAAGCCCTGGAAGTACCGACCACTTTTGACTGCCTGTGGAAGAACGAAGAAGCTTTTTGCCAGTTTCGTCTAATATATGCAGTCTGTCTCTCATTTTAGGTCTTCTTGGCTTTTCCAGTCTTGTTGTTTACTGCAGCCATCCAGTGATGGAAGGAAGGGTATTTCTTTGTGTTTGAGAGGTATCACACCTAGCTGTGACATCGATTACTAGATGGCCCCTTGAATATGCCAAGTGTTTTGGAAAAGGAGAACCACTCTATGAAATAGGGAACAATTTCAGATAGCTCAAAATCGAAAAACGTGCTTGGTTTGACTTTTGTATCCATCGCATCTTTCTGGACAACAAGAAACGCCGTACAAGTTTGGGTTTACGATAGGTACATTGGCGTCAATGTGCACCCGTTACAAGACTTTGAAGAGAAACTGCCACGTCGGTTGAGGCTGAAAGTTTGACATAAGGTGCATGTGGCCTGTCCTTCCCTGAAGCTTATATTTTCTGAGATTATAAATTAACCTATTCCAGCTTCTGTACACTATTCAATCAGAGAAAAAAATCCAGCGCCATGTCAACTTGGTTTTCAAGCTCATGTCTAGCCCCCGCCTAAACGGAGCTGACCAGTCATGTATGTCAGATAAGGTAACGCCGTACCAACAGCTGAGAAAAGGTTGCCTCTTTGACATATCACAATACACACTGTCTGGTCACCCGGGGTTTCGCACAAGAGCAAATTCAGTCTAAGAGCCATGGTCCCAGCTGCAGTTGTTGAATGAAATACTGAAGTATTTGTTCTTTTATTTATTGAGGTTCCACTTGTCCTAAATATTAACTAGTAGGGTTTTAAGAGGCATGTACAGTTTTGAGCAGTAAAGTAGTACAAACACCTTCTGCATCGTGCATGCAATCTTCCTTGCTACATAAAGTGGTCCACGTGACAACAATGTCAACTTGCGGCTAGACCAAATAATTAAAAATGACACCGACATTTCTAGAAGTAAAAAAAACAAAGTTCTCACTAAACAAAGAGGAAATCTTTCTTGTGTGATAAACTCTGTTCCAGAAAACCGGAATACTGCTGCCCAGCAGACATTCAGCAGCAAAATAAACACAAATGTGACACGGTTTGCCAGATCCTGAGAATGGGGTGGGGTAGGGAGTATTCAAATCCCCATTATTATTATGGAAGCGGGATCAAACAAAAGTCAGAACTCCTACAAGTGATATCTCAGGATGTAGTGTTTTCCAGAGCATACTGGTTGTGATCAACTGTTTCCTTTTGAAGGACTGGAGTAAGGTAGCAATAGCAAACTTTCTGGGGCAAAATACAAGTCGTGTTTATAACACATGCACTTACAAAATGCACATATCTGCCCAAAAGGTAATTTTGTTCCATTAAAAGCCTATTATGGCCTGATGAGCCACCATTAGCAAGACACGGTATACTAAGTGCTGACATGCTGGATTCACCCAACAGAGGCTTCGATTTCCCAGACACTCCCACTTCAGGGCACTTTGACACAGGGTGCAATACATTAGGAAATACTCAGAAGGATTAAGTTTTCTTCCTTCCCAATCCGATCATAAAACCTGTAACTACCGCCTTTGACTGTGTAAATGCATCTGCCTGCAACTTCCCAGAGGAGTGAAGAACATGGCTGATGCGTTTTTAGGTCTCGGACATTCAGTAGCTGGGTTTTAAAAGTGCTACCCACAGCTTTTGCCGGCCACCGGCTTGCTGTTATGCGCACAAGCACGTGCGACGTGCACAGCTATGCCTCTCCTCCTTTTGCGCGCACCACGCGCGTTTCTTTTAGCACGCGCGCGCACACACAACTCCTGGGCTCTGTTCCTCGCGCAGGTTTTAAAAGTGCTACCCACAGCCTGCCACCAGCTTGCTGTTAGGAGCACAAGCGCGCGCGACGTGCACAGCTAGCATTCAGCTGATCCCATGTGCCTCTCTGTCCTGTTCTTCTTTGCGCCCTTCCCTCTCACTACCCACAACCTGCCCCTAGCATTCAGCTGATCCCATGTGCCTCTCTATCCTGTTCTCCTTCTTTGCGCCCCTCCCTCTCCCCATCCAGAACCCATCCTTTACCTTCTTTACTCCACCCGCCTGTCTCTGTTCCCTCCCCTTTCTCTTCTTCGCTTCCATCCATCTGTCTCCTCATTCCCCTCCCACAGTTCCTCTGTGACACTCGCGCTCTCCTTTCTCCTACACCTAGGCTCCTCTCCTCTATGCCTCCCCTTCGGCTTCTCCCGTCTTTCCCTCCTATGCCCTCCTTGCTCCCCGTGTTTCACTCGCAACGTTTCTTGTTAGTTCTTCTCGCGCTCCCTGTCTGCCGCCGTCCAGCTTTCTTACTTCCAGTCTCTCATGCCTCACAGCATAATTCTTGGACGTGCACGTCGCCACTGTGCTGAATCTGTCCTGATGTGCGAAGGTAGCACAAGGTATATTATGGACGACTGCTTCGGGGCCACCCTCCTTGCCACCCCTTCAATAGAGCTGACAGGAGCAGTCCTAAACCCTAATTGTGCATACTGTCTCCATTAAGGAGCCGATTCACTACAAAAGTAATAATTATTTAAGCGATGGAACAAATATACACAATCAGGGTCAGACTTGTCTAGCGCCAGGCTACTGCAATTATGCGATTCTGTTGTGCTGTGTTTTTCGCAGAAGTATGGATTTGCTGATGTTAAAAAAATAAGATTTTGTTTCTAGCTCAAATATATCAAAAGTTACTCCAAATATTGTGTTTTGTGTTCCCATGCAGTGAAAGGCCAGTCAAAAAATTTGACCAGTTATCTTTCAGTTGGTTATTGCAATATTTGATTGTGAAACTGGTACTAATGAGATGAAACCTATACCCAGACAGTGTTAACATGAGTAACAAGCATTGGCATAGCCAATAGGTCTCGCCTTTGGGACATTATAAGTGTTTAGCAATGCAACAGTTGTTGTTGCACCAAGGATATTGTGCTGCATAACTAAACACTTATAAGATCACTAAAGCGAGACCTATTGGCTATGCCAATGCTTGTTGAGTTGAAGTCTGGCATCCAAGGGAGTCTGTCCCAGAATGAAGTAGAGGACTGTGGAGGGGGAATTGTCATGGATCATTGGAGACAGGAGCAGACTGGCTTTGTTTGGTGCTTGGGAAGAGTTGTAAAAAGTGTTTAGGTGAGGCATGGGTCTGCCAAAGTGCGCTGGGTTACTTTTTAAAAGTACCTTTCTGAAACAGATACTGTGTTAAACCTTAGATGGGGGAAATGTAGCTGAATGTAAGTAAGTAGTAGACCACTTAACAGCTGAAACATGTCGCAGCTGAGTTCATCATTTTGGGCCATATGTATGAAGACATTTTTCCATAGACACAGAATGGGTAAATCCCTTTGATACATCTGGCCCTTAGAGACTTATTAAGTCACGCTCGGGGAGAGAGCCTTTGAAAGCGGATCAGCAGAAGCGGAATAGAAAATATGTAGCCTCTCTAAACTTTTCACATAGCAATACCGACCCCTTATTGAACTTGGAAATGTGCTGAGCCCAATTAAGAGATATTATTAGAGTTACGGAAGGTTTTAGGGGCCGATGGTAACGGATTGAAAAACAGCAAAAATAAAATTACCAGCGGAAAAGAAGGCTTCGCACATGGTTCATTTCTTTACAGTGTTATTTACTGTGGTAAGAACCACCCTTTTCTGGGTGTGTGTGTAGGGGGGCGGATGTGATCACGGCCAGCCCATGCTGCCAGGCCAGTGTCCTTGCTGCGATCGGGATGTCTTCGTTCCTTTCCTCTTTGCAGGGAAATTCTGTTTAGACTTTTTGGCATTACAGGCAGCGCTGCGTGCTCTTCCAAACGCGGGCGCACACACTTCTTGGCGCTCTGTTTTATAGTGTAATAGTCCCCGCTCAAAAATGTGTCCCTACTGTTTTTCTGTTTGCAACATGATGAAACATGAAAATGCCTAAAAGAAACAGCGGTCAAACTGCACAGCTTGAAGTGTCCCAAGGGAACCAGCCATTCACAGGCAAACAAGTCTGCATTTGACTTGTGTATTACAAATACCATACCCCTTGCTCTGCTGCTGTGCGTGCTGCCATGAAGTTGAAGTTGAAGTTGGAAGGGTTTTGTATAGCGCTCTACTACCAGACGGTTTCTTGGTGCTGTAGACAGAACTAAAAAGACTGAGGGAAGAAGGGGGTGAAAATTAAGAAGTATAGGCGGAATAAAAAAGATACGTTTTCAGAGCAGCCCGGAAGTCTAGATAAGAAGGAATGGATCTGATTGTCAGAGGTAGGGAGTTCCAGAAAAGGGGGGCAAGAATCGAGAACCTGGAGCCGCCCGATTTCTGAAATCGGGGGACAAGAAGAAGGTGCTGGGTGGAGGACCGCAGATGTCTGGCGGGAACATATGCTGTGATCTTAGATCTAATGAAAACTGGGGCAGTGCCAGCTAGTGACATATAGGTCAGACGACCCAGCTTAAAAAGTGAGCGCTCTTTGGAGCCAATGGAGAGTTTTGAGCAGAGGGGTGGTGTGATTATATTTGGGGAGCCTAAAAATGAGGCGAGCTGCTTGGTTTTGAATAAGCTGCAAACGACGACATTCATAGGCTGGAATGCCCACGTAAAGGGCATTACCATGATCTAGTCGGGAGAGGATCATTGCCGAGACAACAAGTTTGAGAGCTTCCACCGAGAAGTAGCGTGAGACTTTTCGAATAATCCTAAGGGAAAGGAAGCAGGAAGAGACTACTGTGCTAATCTGGGGGCGCAGAGAAAGGTCCTGACTGACCCTGATGCCGAGGGTTTTGACTGAAGCAGAGGGGGATGGAGGAGGACCGAGAATAGGGGGCCAGAAAGCAGGGGACGCACGTCTTTGTGCGAGTGCATTCAGATCAACACCATATGGATATAGATAGGGGTTGCAGAGATAAACACCATATGCACACAGAGAGCCTGGCAGGGCCGGCTTTAACTCTGTTGGCGCCCGGTGCGACAATCATTTTTGGCGCCCCCATTCCCTATGACCGCCTACTCGTATTCTCTCATAACCACCGGAAAAAGTACCTCTCATCTCTCCAATCATAAGTTATTGCTAAAAACCTGAGGTCCGTACCCCCTTATACAGGTCAGCGCCCAATGCGGCCGCACCAGTCGCACTGCCCTAAAGCCGGCCCTGGAGCCTGGGAAGGGTGGTGTGGGCGGCACAAACAGTGTTGTGGGAGGGAGTTGCATAGGTGGGTGGAAGGAAGCAACAATAAAGACAAGCTTCCACAAAAAAGACCCGCAACCCAAAACAAAAATAGTGCTGAAAACTAACAGACACAAAGCAAAGTACAAGGTTAATGGAAATTGGCCGGTGCTTCCGGGATGACGGAAAAAGGGTGGGACAAAGCCCATGGTTTACCCAATAGCAAAGAAGCTTTTTTGACTGACACAAGGCAATCAGCTGGCTGGCAGCCTACAGACTCTTTACCTTAACAAAAACTCATTAATGAGAACACAAACTCTCTGATACAAGTCCAAACATTTGAGAAATGAATGCTCAAAAGCTTTAGGTCGTGTGATCAATCGATTGTATTATAAAATTTAAACATTTGGCATCCGAATTGTAATCATTCATAGATAACATTCAATGCGTGTAGTGACTGTCAAAAAATGAGGTGACTTTTTGTGAAGGGTGCTCAGTGAATGACAAAATATACAGTGCAAATACGGATCCTAGTATTTCTGGGCCTATGATGTTCGTCGACGTTTCGACCGCAGATGCGCCTTGACGAGAGGAATTAAGCACCTCCGTTTACTTAGAAAGAAATTTGCTTTTACCAGAATTGATCGGCCCTTGTGCCGCCAATTGATTCAGGCTGAGGCTGCCCGGCCTGACCCCTAAACTGTCCCCTCTGTCTTGATAAAGACCCGCCGCGACCACCAACCGGGGCGCATCAGGGTCGAAACGTCGACGAACATCATAGGCCCAGAAATACCAGGATCCGGATAGGAACTTTAGGAATCCTTGGTTTAAAATCGTTATCTGGCCAATGAAAATACTTGTATATATTTGTACATAAGAAATCTATTGCACTGTATATTTTGTCATTCACTGAGCACCCTTCACAAAAAGTCACCTCATTTTTTGACAGTCACTACAAGCATTGAATGTTATCTATGAATGATTACAATTCGGATACCAAATGTTTGAATTTTATGATACAATCAATTGATCACACGACCTTAAGCTTTTGAGCATTCATTTCTCAAATGTTTGGACTTGTATCAGAGAGTTTGTGTTCTCATTATTGAGTTTTTCTTAAAGTAATTGGTCCGACCCAACAGAACCATTTTTTCATTTAAACTGCAAATGCCAGGTTCTGAGGGACACAGGGTTACCCCTTTTTCTTAACTACAGACTCATTACAGCAGGTCTCGGAGAGACAGCACATGCGCTGCCTAGGCTCCACCTAAAAACGGGGGTGGGGGAGCAACGGGGGGAGGAAGGAGGAAGCAGTAAAATAAGGCAAAAGCAGGAGAGAGCCATACAGCAGCACGGGAGAGCTGGGCCTGAGCCCATCCAAAAAGTAGCCCCCGCCAGGTATGGGTTTTTCCCCGCACTAATGGGAAAAATGTCGCCCAGTTGTGCAGGAAATAGCCCAATTTGGCAACATTGCCCACCTCCCGGCCGCCTTCCACGTAAGGGAAAATGAGCAGGTTTTGTTCCCCTGCCTTTCCCCGTTTCCTCCCGTAGTCCGTAACTTCTTGGACCATCACCACCCCTTCCTGTCCATGCCTTCTTTCACGCACGCATGCACTTCTGTTGAAAATGCAATAGGTCTCCCGTAAATAGAACGCCTATTGCAGCCACCAGGTTGGTGCCAAGCTGAAGGCTTCCAGCGGCACCTCAGCACTGCTCTCTGAGTTCGCCATGGACAGTGAAATCAACGAGTTCGGATCTGCTGCAGCCTTGGACGGCCCTGCGATCTCCGCCTCATTACACACACCAAGAGAAACTCTATTGAGTCCAAGAGAACGCAATAAAAACACGCCATTGACACGTGTTTTAACATATGATCCCAGAGCCAATCGTGTGAAGAAAATTGTGCAAAAAAACTGGAAACGTATTGAACAATTAGGAATCCCTAAACCACTGTTTGCGTTTAGAAAGGGCAAGAATGTTCGACTACAGATGGTTAGAGCAGCGAGGGAATCGGATTTGCCTAAAAAAGACCTTAGAGGTCTATTGAGTTTACCTCCTGTAACAGGACATTTTCGCTGTCAAAATTGTGTAGCGTGCAGACTCACAGAGTATTCTAAATATCTAGACATTGATGGACAGAGACACTATCAAAAGGGATTCTCTAATTGTAATTCTAAAAATGTGTTATATTGCATAAAATGTACATGCAATACATTCTATATAGGTCAGACTACACAACCTATAAAAAAGAGGATTCTTCAACATAAATCCAGGATCAAATATAATGTACAAGGGGCTCCTTTAGAACAACATTTCCGAAATCAGAACCATTCAGAGAACGACTTTCGTGATCGGTATTATGTGTTATTGGCAATACAGACGGAGTGGATGTCCAGACTAAATTAAACAGATTAGAAGCAAGATTGATTGCTAAATATCAAACAGCCACATTGGGCCTTAATGATAAAGATGAAATTTGGGCACTATTGCAATAATTTTCTCGTGTAGAAAATAATAGTCTGTATATCTCGTCCATTTCTGTAACCTGCATCTATACATGTGCTTATTTTAATGTGGTTCATCATGAGCATCGGTGTGACACTGTTATTGAAGATTGTAAGGAGTGGCGGCGTCAAATTTGGTTTTGGGTCTATATATTTTTGAATCTTGTTGATTTATTTTCTATTAATTTATTCCTTTCTTGAGTTTTAAGAAAGTGCACTTTTTTTGAATACGGATTAATATATAATTGTAGAAAACGGTAGGTAGATATATTGCTGACTCATTTCAGTCTGCACTTTATATTCAGGCATAACTTACTGTATTGGGATGCTTCTCCCTCTTGACATTCTATTTGATGGTCCATAGTGACTTTTCTTCTAAATATGGGATTATTTCCCACATTGCAATACGTCGGTCGAGAGCACCGATAGAATTACTAGATGGTCCACTTTCTAGCTCCACGACAAAGAGAGTGAAACGCCGCGGTAGTTTCGTTTCGTGCTTTGAAATACATACTGCCTTCCGTGTCACGTGATATTAGCACGTCCGGGAAGCGAAACAGTGATCGGACCAGTAATACCAGGAGAAGATACTCCCGCATAGAGGTAGGCCCCCGTAATTTTTCACTTTGTGTTTATTTGGAGTCACTTTGAGGTTTTTTAAAGGAGTGTTTGTCATTTAGAGTTATAGAACGGCCGTTTTTTCTATTTCAGATGGAACGTTAATTCAAAGGGGACGACCCATCTAAGATTAATCATCTGGATAGTATACTCAGTGGGAAGCATTCGCGCAAAACTCATGTAAGTGAATCTAGCGATTGTGTTTGTTCCCGTTTGAAGTCAGTTGTTAGCTAGACTGCCAATCGCTTTAAGGAGACTTATGAGAGGTTTTTTTGTCTCTAGCTTCCCGGTTTTCCAGTTGAAACTATCAATACCGGTGAGCTCTAGCATTTATGTATATATCTACTTGGGGATTTTTGCCATAGGCTTGACTTTTTAATCCCATATACGATTGGGATATAAGGTTTCCCTTGGTCATTAGTTGCATTTCAATTATTCGTTACATACATCACATTATGGAATATAAGGTTGCACCTACACTATGGTTTGGGTGTATATTGATCTCTATCTCTAACTGACTTCCCCGCCACTCCAGGAACCTATTGACATAGTATATAAAATGTGCTCTACATTGAACGTGCCTGTTCCGGTGTATGTATATATGTATATATGTGTACAGAATAGTTGTCCTCATTACGTGTAGTTAAATGAGGTATTCCTTGATTTCTTGGGTGGAATTGAAAACTATGCACTTCACTGCCCTAGTCCAGATGAGGCCAACAAGTAGTGTAGCTGAAACACGTCGACAGATAATTTGAGACACCATATAAAATCAAAATAATATGCAATAAATCAGGAGTACCACAAATAAAGGGGTTTGAATTTACAAAACCTCAAGGTAGCTCCAAGATGGTGATCCAACATTGAAGGGAATGCTCAATGTAAAATACTTGTGAGGGGCATCCCCATTGATAATAAGGGCCAAAAGAGCAAGAAAGAAGAAATATACATGGTTTCTTTTGTATGTGTAAATGTAAATATGTGTATATATGTGTGGTTGTAATGTATTTGTGTATATATATTTTGAAATACAAAAAAAGATGATTTTCTTCATGGAATGTTTGGAATAAATGCAGTACAAAGAGACTTGAATTAGTAACATTTGTACACATATTGTTTGTTTGTTGACTATAGATAATTGAAATGTATGGAAGTTGTCTAGAGATTCATATCTACAGGAAGAGTTAATGTAGGTATCACTTCTTCTTACTGTTCAGCGCAATTATCTATCCCAAGGCATTGTTATTTTGTAAATTTCATGATGCTGTTGCAGCCTACGTTCAGAGTGCCGCGGATGCAGCCGGCGTTGTGCGCCAGGAAAGGGCGGCAATCTGGCATCAGCACTTCCGGGCAAGAGCGAGGATCCTCCCGCTGCAGTAGACGCCCAAGCACCGAGCACTCCATTTCGCACAACTCTTGCAGAGCCACCATGTTTATCTTGAGCAAACTCGATCGGACATCTGGGACCCGTGAGTCCTCTCGAGGTATAGGGGGGCAGTGGTGGTGAATCTACTCAACACTGTGGTGCAACGCTCCCGCGCTTTTCCGTACCATTCCGATCCTGGGAGGCGCCCTCCCCCCAGACCTTGCTGCTGCCTCCCTTTTTGCAAGGACTACTCCCTAACTCCCATGCTGACTTCCCCGGACCACCTTCTTACGGATCATCAACACCGATGCCCCCGTGGTCCAGAGCCTGTGCACGCATCTTACAGCCTTCCGTTCACCTTTGGTTTTGTGGCTGTGTCCCCCCTCTGACTCTACTCAATGGAATCCTGCTCTCTGGGTTCCTCTTCTGGATTCTATACTTTGGTGACTTTTGTGCATCCCGCTATTTTTGGAGGTGGTCTCCGTCCATACCCTGTAGCAGGGATTTCTGCTCCTATACAGAACGGTGCATAGAGACTTAAAACCTCAGTGAATTAGGGTGTGCCAAAACTCACCTTAGTATCCAATATCCCCTACCAGACTAGCAACCAGTGTCTCATTGGTACTTACAAAACCCCAATGATTTAGACAACCCAGAACATGGACTTAGAACACCTCAGGACATGAACACTCTTTCGTTATACTAACATACCAATCCAGAACGAGGAGTCAATGAGGACACGTGCAAGTTTGAAATGTTTATTTCTAATGCAGTGTTATCAAACGCAGTATCTTAGCTAATACAAGCAAACATATTATAAAGATCAAGGTTAAAAGCATAGTTACTATTCCATAAAATACAAAGGGTGAAAGCATGTGAAAATGCTAAAGGAAACAGGTCTAAATAGAACCTCAGTTTACCCTCCCTAGCTAGTACATTATATTATATCTACAGAAGGTCTCTTTGGGTTTTAGAAGGGCGGGCCCATACCTTTGGGTTCAACAGGAATGGATCACATCGTCTCCTACACCAACACTTTGCATACGGATATTCATCAAGTGTAGGCCTTGCGCAGTGCAGTATCATTCGCGCCTAAACCCAAAGTTGATTCAGAAAAGGGGGGTGGTGATGAACAGAGTGTCTGAATAAAGCAGACCACTCTTACCCAGTCCAAAGATCAGGGCTTGATCCATCACCGTTATTTATCTCACTGCCCCATCCCAGCTCAGAACCTAGCTATATGCAAATCAGTCTGTCCCTGGCCCAGTGCATCATGGGAACAGGGCAGACTAAACTACCAAGCCAACCCAAAGTTGGCCACAGCTGCATCCATATTATGTCTACTCTGTACGCTGATCAATTCAAACAATAAACGCTGTGTTGAAATAACCTTGAAGGCCTCAGCACTCACTGTACAGACATAGCTTACCAAGCAAGACTGATATTATAAGCAAACATGTTATTCTCGTGTAAAGCAAAATACCTAACTAGGCGAAAAGCATTAATAACAAAATATGTCGTGTGCAGAGGCAGCAGGAAAGGAAAAATGGCGTTTAAAATTTTAACAAGCACATGCCAACTTAACACAGTGCAAAGGTGAAACCAATACACAAGACACCCTCCCTTCGATCCAAGCACTGATATGACAAGTATAAAGGGACGATTTAGGAATGCAGAGTTAAAGTTCGATAGCTCAAACACAAGTCTCTAATTTGGCACCGTAAAAATCGAAGAAAGGAAAAAAAATGCAATAGTCATGAAAAAACTCAGCATTGGACATTGATAAAGTCAATAGGCAATCTTTCCCAAAAAATTTCGAGAGTCCAAAAAAAATTCAAATCAAACCCAGTTCATCTTAATAATGAATAGGCAAAATAAGCAGCAACAGCCTTCAACAGGAAGTCACTGTTGTCATCTGAAAACAGATCAGCTATCCAATTTAACAAAGGGAAAGAACATACATGTTCTTCGATTACCAGAGCCTCTTGCACCATCAGAGGACAACTCGGTGGGTTCTCGAGGAAACTGCGAGCCAAGAAATCTTGCGCCGCTGCAAACACATTCCAACGAGCCAGAATACCATGCATCGCTGCAAAGGCCATACTCCCTCCATCAGAACAAAGTAATTCATGAGTAAATAAGGGACTCATAAGTTGATCATAATCAGCATCGGGAGACACCGTATTGCAGAGACACAAATCCAGGGCCCATTCGAAGACGCAGCTCAGGCAATGGAAAACAGGCTGAACGCATGTATAGTAGGAAAAGCGAAACGATAATCCATATGCTGCACTCAGTGTAGCAAGCGGCAGCGCACCATAGTACTCAAGCATCCGGGTGCGAAGCAGCCCTAGCCGAGACATCCCGTCTTGCAACACAGGATGTGCATCCATTTTGAAATAGACTGAACAGCAATAGCACACCAGCAGCAAGAGCCAGTAGCAGAGGAAATCCACCAAACAGGCTGGAGAATATAGAATGAAAGAAAGCTGGAATGACTCCGAAAATCTTTTGGAAGGAAGTCACCAAGCCACTGGTTACAACTTTAAAAAAGTGAGCCAGCCCTGAAGTGGAGGACGCATTGAAGATAGTATGAATTATTTCACCGAAGTGCAAAGACAAATCAATATTTAATAAGGCATGCCCTTCTGTGCGGGTGTTTGCCACGTGAAGGACACATTTTTCATGAGCAGATGTGAGGGCAACTTCTTTCTGGGATAATAGAGCTCTTATGCGACTCATCTTATTGAACTCTGCTTTCAAGGTCGGAATCTTAGGGCAGATGGAAACATCAAGTTTCCCATGCGGGGGTGGATACATTACATTCTTGCAACAAACTACACGTTCACTGACTGTAACGACATAAGCAATCCCTTTAATTAACCCACAACAATCCTCATTGTTTAAAAGTAAATAACTCCCTTTAGCCAGCAACGTGAATGTGGGAACTATTGCAGGCACGGGTGTACCTATCAAAACACAGGCTAAATTAGGCTCGTTTTGGTTGGAAGAGCCATGTAATTGGATATGTCGACACATTAAGGAATGATCCGGTGTTTCAGTGCATTCTTCGCCATTCAAATAAACTTCTCTTCCCTTCCTAAGACATCTGTATGTAAAAGGAAGCGACCAGGCTTCATGGAGATAAGAACTTCCTAAAGGCTCGAATCTTCCAATGGCAAAGTACTTCACATAATTTGTAAATTCAAACAAAGGAAACGGAAGAGTTATTAAACCATGAATAAGCCATTTAGCAGCATTGGCTTCCGCCACAGAAAACGGTAAAGGCTCTAACTTCTCAATGGGTAACATGGAAAAAGAAGCATCCTTCATTGATAGTAAGCGTTGCTTGTCAGTTAAATTAAACGGGGCAAACAAGGAGGACGTATACAAATAATGCCATGGCACTTTAGCGGCCTTAAGGGTCTGTAATGTCCATGCAAACTGCATAATGGAAAGCAACTGATTTTGACCGTACAGGGCAGACACCTCATCTTGCACAATATCCACAACAGATGACACAGCAGTATCTAACGTGTAAATGCGAGAAGAGAGCGTGTTAATGCTGTTATCTACCACTGCTAGCACTTTTTCTAAATTAGCTTGATCTATAGCCCTAAGGCGAGTAGCCACCTCAATCTGTAGAAGCTTTCCAGAATTCGTTATAAACAGCATATATCCATCATTTAGATCTACCTTTAGCCGGGCCTTTAATAAAATCATTCAAATCAACATCATCAGTCAGTTTAGATAAATGCAGTTTAACTGACACCAAGGTAGAATGTCTGAGTCATTCTGACACAATTTGCCTACAGAATAGGTGGTCACAGAATGGCCACTTTCAAAACGGGGATCTACCCTAACCTGTGTAAAGCCGTGAGCTAAACCCAGAAAACGATGCTGGCATGAATCAGCACTTCTGTGCCAGAGCAACCAGCCTTCGGGATCCAAACTGGAAATGTTAAAGGAGGAATTCAATAATAGAGTTTGTGACTCTCTCATGGAAAATTTAGTAAAATTACCCCCACTGGAATATTCCTCCAAATCAGGAAAGGAAGGAGCATACAATCTTTTAGGAGTAGCCAATTCAAAGCATGTTGTTTGTGCAATAGTAGAATTAAAAAACAACATAAGGTTCGGGATGAGGCATGCACGGTGCAAAGCCTCTGTGCCTTGCACTTGCCAGTTTTTAGAACCCAAAACTGATTTAAGGTCAATTGTATCCTTCCACAGCTCATAGCCCCCAACAGCCAACTGGTCTAGAAAGGACTTCGAATACAATAATTTAGTATTGGTAAGTCTAACTTTGGATATGGTTTTATCACCCATTTTAAAATAAAAGGCTTTTGGATTAGATTGATTAAAATCTGTAAAGTAAGTGAACCTTTTCAAAAAGGTAGCAGAACTGCCTTGTATAGGAGCTGGACAGTGTTCCCACTGGGTGTAATTTACAGTGAGTATCCTGGTATTAACTTTATGCAGGTAGTGATTGCCAAAATGTTGATAACAATACAAATCACCGTAATTAGCAGACTCCAAGTACAAATCTTCATCATCAAAGGCAGCATAATATTTCAAATCAGAAAACAATGATTCAACGGCCTGAACATCCCAATCATCAGAACGTATATTTTGTTTAACCACACCCTCCATTGATACTCTAAGCACATTAGGGACATTTATAACCTCAGTGGGCCCATGAATCTGAAATCGAACAGCATCCCATACAATCCCATCTAAGACAGGCCGAGCTGTGATGTTAACAAAAGCCAAGTCTCTCTGCACTCTGTGTGATGAGGAATGGGGAGCCAAAGTTCCATTGATACGTCGAATGTCAGTTCTCTCCTCGACATAGTGACCATTGATAAGACGGAAAAAATAAAACACACAACCAATCGACATAAAAAGGTAAACTGAAAAAAACACCATGCAAATATAAGTCCAAGCGGGAATTAAAAAATGTTTTTTAAACAGCCTTGCCAAAACAGAAATCTTCGAGGGCTTTCTAGATGTGTGGGAAACAGTGTCAAATGAAAATCTGGATTCTGTAGCCAAGCAAGTTTGCAAATCAGGCATCGATAAGTCAGTAGGGTAAGTATATTTATCTTCATCATGTTGAGTACCAGGCAGTATACTCAATAAAGGACTGGAAATTGCAGGCAACTCAAGAGCAACATCAGGCACAGGATTGGAAACCGGGGCAAAAACAGAATTTCTCAAAATCGAAGGACATAAGACTGCCTGTGTCATACTAAGAGGAATCGGCCACTCTGTTTATCTTGATATTGTCAATGGAGATATACCTGTTCTCCTTACGACCTGGAAGTGGCGGTAAAATGACTGTTCTTGTGCCCTTCACACCAACCACTGGAACCAGAGCTCGATAAGAGGGACCAAATTCTTTCCTGTTCTCGATCTTCTCACAAACTAGTTCTCCAACTTGGGGTAGCCAGCCAACTACCGGAATCTGCAACGTATCATCCGAGTTGGAGGGAAAATGTTTCTTTGCAAGACTGTCTCTTGTCTTTTGTAGACTCTGTAAAACATTGCAATGTTCATCTACGTCAAAGGAGGCGGCTTGAGCCACTGAGTCTAGACCGTCAAGGTCCGGTACATATGTCTTGATACCAAAGATCATTTCGTATGGGGTCCGCCCACCCAAAGACCTTCCAGGGAGATTATTAAGAGCACGCTGCACGCCATTGAGGTGGGCCAGCCAGTTCCTGCCAATGTCTATAACTCGAGCCGTCAAAGAATGCTTTAAATCTCGGTTCATCCGTTCCACAACACTATTACCCTCAGGTCTGTATGGAGACGAAAACTTTACTTGGACCCCCAACGAAGTCATGGTATTCTTATACGCCTTAGAGGCGAAAGCCGGACCCTGATCCGAATGGAAGGTATCACAGGCAAAAATCCCTACAAAGATACGCAAGTCTCTTATGACAGTCCGTGAATCAGCGCTGCGGTGAGGCCAGACCCACACAAAGCGTGTGCATGAATCAACTGCTACTAAGATGTACTTATACACAGTATCAGAAGAAAAGGGACCGCAGTGATCCAAATAAACACACCCAAGGGGTTTATTAGAAATGTACAACTGTGTCTGGGGCGGACACGCAGCAGTTGAAGGCTTAATCTGCTGGTAAATGTCAAATTGAAGGATCTAATAAGCGTCTGTTTGTACAGTCCCCGCCACCAGAAATGCTGTTGTAACTGAGCTACAGTAGTCGAAGTGCCTGCATGCGCAGACGCAACACCTTCATTTTCACATAATGAACTTTATCAGGACTTAAGTGGTATGAATACTTCGAAGGGAATCCTTTTGGATATTTACCTCCCTTCTCAGTTGCAGCAACAGCTGCCAAGATATCATCATCAATCCTACTTTTGGAACGTGTAACTGCTGCAACCAAATATGTTGATACCGCTGATTTTGCGGCCTCATCGGCAAGCGAATTGCCAACAGCATGGACTCCCACACGCTGATGACCGAGAGTATGAATCACAAACACGAGCGGCAACTGCTCTTTAAGCTCAGCCACTTAGACCCAGATCATTTTATGTTTTATTGTGCTAACCTTGGAATCACAAACATCATTCTGTATCCAAAAGAACAGGTTTTCATTTTAAGACTGAACACAGTAGTACGAATCACTCACAATAAGAGTTGACACACCAGGATCAGCGTACTCCAATGCAAGCATCAGAGCACGAAACTCTGCCAATTGTGCGGTGCAGTCTCCGAGAGTCTGCGTGTGCACGACTCTGGAGTTGAACTCGTCATTCACCATGGCACCTACCACAATAGCGCAAGCGGAAACGTATGCGTGCTTAGACCCATGCGCAACCTGCGCCGAACCATCAGTGTATATGATGCAATGGAGGTCCTCCAAAGGCCGCATAGCCAAAGGAGCAGGATGAACAAATTCATACTGCAAAAACTCCTGCGACTGTAAGGAGGCATTAAAAATAAACGTGACATCCGGAGACATCAAAGATGCTGCCCATTGTATCCACCGAGGGTGCAAAGCCTTTGAATTTGGTACACTGGCTTTCATCACTGCCTCTAATGCACGAAACAGGGTTACAACCAACATGCGTTTTCCCTGCGACAGTGCACGTTCCTTGAGAATTGCCATTTGCACTGCTGTCAAAACTTTTTCCACAGAGGCAAACCGCATTTCAGCCGAAGTGTACAAGTGTGACTTGTAAGCAAGAGGTACTGTGTCTCCTTCGTTAAAAGTAAGGTACGTGAAACCCACCACCCCAGGGATGATTCTTATCACCAGGTTGGTGTGGTTATCACGGGTCAGTAAGAATTTAGATTCTAGAAGATCAGCCTGCAAAGAATGCAAAATAGCTGAATGTTCCGGCAGCCAGCAATATTTGGTAAAAGTAGGTTGTATCAGAGCATACAAAGGCTTGATACACTGGGATATTCGTGAATATAAGTACGCCCGAAATTCAAAAATCCCAGCAAGTACTGTCATTTCTTCAGAGTTGTAGGAGCGCGCAGTTGTGCGCATTTCTCCAAGAAGCGAGGAGCCAATCCTCTACCTTCATTGTTGAGCTCGTAGCCCAAGAACAACACTGTGTACTCTGCAATGTGGGACTTTGCAAAGTTGAATTTGTAATCGAAGTCCGCAAAGTTACAAATTATGCGGTCAACGCGACACAGATGCGCCCAAAGCTCGTCGTCTGTGAGATAAATGTCATCCACATACGAACACGCATCAGTGTCTATCCTCTCTAAAAGAGAGACTATACGGGCAGCAAACACGCCTGGACTATTCTTATAGCCCATAGGTAAACGTGTATATTGGCGTTGTTTGCCGCCACAGGTAAAACTGGTCCACTGGGAACTCAGTCTGTCCAAATAGTGGGCAAAAAAAACGTTGGATATGTCAAGTGTAGTTTTAAAACGTTTACGCACAAGACCATCCCCAAGAGCAGAGCCGTGAGTATTCTGTACTGCACAGGTACGGCAATGAGAGTTCAAATGCCGGTAATCCAATACCAAACGGTACGAACCGTCAGGCTTGGTTACAGTGAAAAGAGGGTTATTCATCAGTGACACATAAGTTTCAATCACACCTTGATATTCCAATTGTTCAAGGATTTCCGCGACGGAAGCCTTAGCTTCACGTCGGATGGGATATTGAGGTTGTGGCATAGACCGTAAAGGAATCTCGTGGTGTGGGGAAAATGTATCCCAACCACACTGTGTACGGTACAAAGCCGGCGCAAGAGCCTTAGCCCATTCTCCTGCAAAATTCAGCACATGCTCTTTCGAGACTGTGTGCGCGAAACTAGGGAGGATCACTTCCTCCCATCTCGGAGCTGCGAGCACAAAAGGTGGGGGCCAGTCAGCCTCCGCTAACAAAATGGCATATGTAGTTGTAAGATTCTCCCAAAATACCCCCTTGATTGTACGTTGTATGTCACCTTCAATTAAAAAGACTATTCATAAAGTCTATCACGGGGAGCTACTCTAGTATCAGCTGTCTCCACAACAACATATTGATCAGTCACTGTTACCTTCTGTAACGGACGCAGGGCCTCTCGCACTATGGTAATCTCCGCCACGCTGTCCAGCAAGGTCAAAGCCCATGTCTGATTCCGAAGCTGCGTTCTCACTATCTGTGGCATATCTCGCTGTTAAAGCGTCAACTTTCTTTTTCTGAAACTGGGGTCTCTTCGGTGTTGAATCGTCCTGCTTGCCTTTATCGTCTTCCGGGCTGGCTGGTCGTGTCCCTGCTGGCCAACCGACCTCTGCCGCCTCTTCCACCACCGGTGGATGAGTCCTGAAAAGAACGAGGAGAGCGTTGTTCAGAAACCTGAAAACGATCAGGTGATTTTATCGTCACGCGATCGCGCAAGTCATAAATACGTTCTGTAGGCGCAGGCACTGGTGACGCAGGACGAGACTCCTGTTTCTGCTTTTATTGTTGTTTACCCTGTTTTTGTTTTTTCGGCCAATTTTGTTTTTTGGTCTTGGGCTGTTCGTCATTTTCTGGCTTTGGCCCTTGGGGTTGCTTCTTCTCCTTGGTGGAGAATGGCTTGACACCCACGCTATTGCGACCTACGGTCTTATAAGCCGCCACAATCATCCTCGGTAACTGACGGGGTTTGTCGGCATCGGGACCACCTGCAATGCATTGGACACCTGAAAGTTCACCGCATCCCCCTTGACATTCGCAAGTATGAGATCGAAAACTACATCAAAGGAGCCGCATAGGCGCATACCCAATTCAACCGCTGCCTCAGGTCAGTGCTCATCTTGAACACGTTTAATGACCGTCAGAAGGACAGTCATGGACGGATTGCCAAAGCACCTCGCATAAACTGCCGCAAAGATCTTTCCTCATGACTCACAGTCACCAATTTCTGGGGTCAAGTCCTTAGGCAAGCTAATTGTCAGAATCCTGTGTTTTTCACCAGGAGTCGTGTTAGGAAATACTGCTTCCAGATGATCAAACTTCTCGGCAAGCCAGGAAGCAAATTCATACTTATCCTGGGGGCGCTTCCCCATCACTGCGTTGACCATTACAGGACTAAGTTTTATTCCACCCTGTCCAGCATAAAGCGCCGCACCACCTGGGGCCCCGCCCGGGAGATTATGGGTAATGTATTGAACTAACGACCTAATTACATTAATCGCGACTGTATGTAACCGCCACAAATCAGCAACGGCAACCTCTCCATGTTGAGGATGCGGTGTAAATCCAGCCAAAACAGGCCATGTAGCGCCTAGAATGGACAATGGACCTAACCTCGGTGCCGTTAAGGAGTGGGGTAGGGCGCCATTAAACCAAACTCGGAACTTCCTGTGTCCTATATGGAGCATATTCCTGCGGCATAGCAGTGGGAGTGTATGTTTCGAACACATTGGTATTAGCGTTCACTGCCGGGAAGGTCAACCACGAGTAAAAAATCTCGTACAGGTAAGCCACCTCTGCACTCACCACCATAATCACGGCCATGCGATCCACGGGTACATGTTAATTCTGCAAGTGATTGCGCACCGCAATGCGACTATGTTGTGCAATGTCCACCGCGGCCATAGCGGCACAGGAAGAGAGAGGTACAACAAAAAGTATGTAGCACAACTGGGTAGTAATTCAAGGAAACCGTTTTGAAAGAATCAAGCTTGAAAAGACCTATATCAATATAGGCAGGTTTGTCCGACACTACTGTTTTCCGGAAACAATAGCGAAGGGTGTTAAGGACCGATATAAGTACTACTCAAGTGTCATGTGATAAGACCACCAACGATCGGGCGCCATGTAGCAGGGATTTCTGCTCCTATACAGAACTGTGCATAGAGACTTAGAACCTCAGTGAATTAGGGTGTGCCAAAACTCACCTTAGTATCCAAAATCCCCTACCAGACTAGCAATCAGTGTCTCATTGGTACTTACAAAACCCCAATAATTTTGACAACCCAGAACATGGACTTAGAACACCTCAGGAAACGTGGAATACATGAACACTCTTTCGTTATACTAACATATCAATCCAGAACGAGGAGTCAATGAGGACACGTGCAAGTTTGAAATGTTTATTTCTAATGCAGTGTTATCAAAAGCAGTATCTTATCTAATACAAGCAAACATATTATAAAGATCAAGGTTGTAAGCATAGTTACTATTCCATAAAATACAAAGGGTGAAAGCATGTTAAAATGCTAAAGGAAACAGGTCTAAATAGAACCTCATTCCCCCCCCTAGCTAGTATATTATATTATATCTACAGAAGGTCTCTTTGGGCTTTAGAAGGGCAGGGCCATACCTTTGAGTTCAACAGGAATGGATTACATTGTCTGCTACACCAACACTCTGCATACGGATATTCATCAAGTGTGTTCCTCCTGCCTTGCGCAGTGCAGTATCATTCGCGCCTTTATCCCAAAGTTTGCCACAGCTACATCCATATTATGTCTACTCTGTGCGCTGATCAATCCAAACAATAAACGCTGTCTTGAAATAACCTTGAAGGCCTCGGCACTCGCTGTACAGACATAGCATACCAAGCAAGACTGATATTATAAGCAAACATGTTATTCTCGTGTAAAGCAAAATACCTAACTAGGCGAAAAGCATGAATAACAAAATGTGTTGTGTGCAGAGGCAGCAGGAAAGGAAAAATGGTGTTTAAAATTCTAACTAGCACATGCCAACTTAACACAGTGCAAAGGTAAAACCAATACACAAGACAACCCACAACCCGGACCCGCCATTTTGTTTCACCTTTGTTCCATTCCTTCTTCCCTCCCCACTCCTCCTGATGACCCTCACTCGTTTTTCTCTATTTGCTGGACTGCCTTAAATATATATATATGCATATATCTATTATATAATTCTCCAAGCCTAATCGCTGTTAAAATGTAATCCTGTGTGAATTTACTATTTGTATATATAGACCTCTAACCACTAGTATATGTAGTAGACCTTTGTACTTACTACCATTCCTATGTGATTTTAGAGTTTATCTGTTTGTATCTCTTCCTTGTGTGACTTTACAACTTGTACATGTGAACATTTTTCCTGTTTATATCTCTTCTTTGAGTGACTTTACACCTTGTACATTTGCACCTTTTTTCTGTTTGTATCTTCTTATGTAACTCATGTAATCCAAAGTCCTTATGTATCGCAACTGGTTCTTTTGTAAAGCGCTCTGACACCTATGGGTAATGTCCGTGCTATATAAAATTGCATTAAATAAATAATAAATAAATAAAAATAGGGTTTGTTGCGGCCTCCATTAAGATGGTCCTGGGGTAGGCAGGGTTGCTGGGAGGCGGTGGGCGGGGCTAGGCAGGAGGGGGGAAAACGGGCAGCAGGCTGGAGAGGCAAATGAGAAAAACAAGTAATAATAAGTAAAAAAAACAAGGCAGAAGGCACGAGGAAGCACTTAGAAAATAATGAAAAACCAGTAAAAAAAATGAGGAAGCAATTAGGAAAACGAGGGGAAAGGCGGGAGAAAGCAGTAAAAACGAGGCAGAAAGCAGGAGGAAACACTTAGAAAAGCAGGGAGAAAGGAAGGAGAAAGCAGTAAAATGAGGCAAAGCAGGAGAGAGCGATGCAGCAGCACAGGAGAGCTGGGCCCGGGACCTGCTCAATGGGGACACACTGCAGCCTCCATTAAGTAGGTTCTGGAAGGAGAGAGGGGTACTGGGACGAGGTGGGCGAGTCTAGGGTGGAAAACAGGTTGCAGGTGGGAACAGCAAATGGGAAAAACAAGGAAAATGCAGTGGAAAAAACGAGGCAGAAAGCAGGAGGTAGCACTTAGAACAAGCATTGGCATAGCCAATAGGTCTCGCCTTTGGGACCTTATAAGTGTTTAGCCAGAACTATAGGCTTTGTCAATGTCTTTACGCTATGTTTTAGAGCAGTGTGGCTGCTGTGCGGCATGTTGAAAAGTTATAATAAAATAGTATTATAAGCATTTTGCTACCTTATATATAACCAAGAAGACATTATGTACAACTGAACAACCCAATTAAAAAAAGAATTAACATACAACATTTTTTTTTTGTCCTTGCAATTTTCTTCCTGCCTGTTCTAATGCTTGTTTTTTTATAGTTTTTTGGGGGGGGGTTGGGGGGTGACGCAGACATATACAAAAGGAGAGTGGAGGTTGAGAAATAGTACCTGAATTGCAACATGAGCAGCGGACGGAAACTTGGGGAGCTCCAACAGATGCCAGATTCTGAGAGCAGACTGAGGGGGTGTTGAGGGATGCTGAGGTGGTGGTGTGCTGGTGTGGAGATGATACTCCGGTGATGCTGAATGATTCTCAGGTGGTGCAGAGTGATGCTGAGGTGGCGGTGCTGCACTTATGCTCAGGTGGTGCTGAGTGATGCTGAGTTGGTGCTGTGATGAGGTGATGCTGAAGTGGTGCTCTATTGGTGCAGACCTGCTGCTGAGGTGTGGCTGTCCTGATGCTGAGTTGGTGCTGCATTGGTGGTGGTTCACTGGTGATGGTGCACTGTTGCAGAGGTGGTGCTGATGCTGAGATGGTGCTGTGCTGATGTTGAGGTGGTGCTGAGGTGGTGCTGTGCTGGTGCTGCACTGATGCGGAGTTGGTGCTACACTGGTGGTGGTGGTGGTGCACTGATTAGGAGGTGGTATTGTGCGGATGCTGGGATGGTGCTGCGCTGGGTTAGGTGGGGCTGGGTGATGCTGGGGTGGCGCTGAGTGATGCTGTGATGGTGCTGAGTGATGCTGTGGTGGTGCTGAATCATTCTGAAGTGGCGGTGCTGTGCTCTTTACTGAAATATTTTCTGGGAAATGGCTTATGTGAGAAGAAAGGATTAAAAACGAAAATCGATGTTTCCAAGGGCCTGATTATAAGTTGGCTCGTACTGGTGGAGTGCGAATTCTGCATGTCAAATGTGTGCTCACATGTAGTGACACTGTGTGTACTCACATGCAGTGACACTGTGCCGGTATAAGTTAACCCACAAGCTGGGGAATAACTGTGGACCCGGAAATACTAGGCATAAAACCACATGGAATTCCTGATTCCCTGGGGTTTGACACACACTTTAACCACTTTAACCTGCTGCTCTGAGAAGGTGGTGAATGTGTGTAGCAGATGCTGTTGGAGGTGAGGGTGAAGTGAGAGCGAGAGGGGAGTAGATAGTAAGGGAGGAAAGCGTCAGATACTCCTGATGGGGTTCAAAAAATGGTACCTTGCAAGAAAGCAAAGTCAGTGGATGAACTTTGGCTGCTGTTGCAGCTAAAGCCTCCTGTGGTGTTACCGGACGGAATTGCCACCTGGTAAAATCAGTTCTGGTATTCCCACACCAGGGAAAACTAGATGTGACAACACCACCACACTCGTGATCGGATACATCAAAAATTCTAACGGTAATTCCGTTCTTCCTGACTGATAGTCTGTCCTTAAGAAGAGTACTTGAAAGCACAGACGTAGTAATAATCTAAGCTTTCGTAAAATTATGTCAATATTCCATTTCTCAAAGCACTATAATAAAATGGTGGTTAGTGTCATCCAACCGAATGGCAGCATGAACAGCCGAGTCAGCCATGCTATTATTGCCCCAAACCGCAACTCACAAACGGTGAGGTCAATATTCAATACAACCTAATAAAATGATGGCAATAGGTGCATGAACTTACCTGGGATGACGGCCAGCATTAGATGACTGCACATTGATGTATTTCAGTGGGAGTCTCTCATGCTGCCCACGAGGCCTCTGGTGGTGAAGGTGCGCTTCACAGAAAGCCGGACTCCTGCGAGGACGTCAGTGCGCCTGGAAGCAGCAGAGATGTTGAGGAGCCAGACTTCAGCTTAAAATCCAGCTGTATGCTTCGTGTTTGTACAACAACCATCGTGAAGGTTGGAGGAGCTCTTGGCCACAGGAGGAAGTGCTCTGTTTGGTAAACTGTATTTTTTGTAGGATGGTGGCAGGGCGAACAGTACCAGGAGCAGAATGCGGGCAGTGCAGCTGCTTCTTACTGATTGGATTAAGGAAGAGGCCCTGGGCCAAGGCGCTCTGCTTGCGGACAGTTGTTCGTGAACACTGAAGACATTAACTCTTTCAGCGCTCCTTCACTCATAATGACGGAGCACTGAAAGAGTTAATAACCGAGTAAAGAAGGGAGCCCATTGGACTGAAAACGAACTCATTCAATATTGAAATCTTGTATGTATTTTTATATGGCTTAGAAAACATACAATGCTCTTACAGTATTATTTCATAATACTATTCTCGCTGTACGCATTACGCATTATACTTTGCATTCTGTCTAACAATTGTATCGGTTCACCTCTCGTGCATGAGAAAGAAGCCTTTTTAATAAACCTTTTATTTAAAATGACCATCTCTCTATTTCTCTGTAACTCTGTAGAAACAAAGCATGCACGATTGACTGAGTGAACTAGTTATCTATTGTTTCCACGACTCTGAGAGATATATTCTTATTCTTGGGGAAACAAAGTTGTCATGTTTATGCGGTTGTCAGAAACTAATCCCTTCTTGTGTATTCAAGAAAGTTTCTAGTGACCTCTGAGCTAGCTGGCACTCACTATTAAGTTTAGTATATTCAATAGAGACCTATTGACTTAAGTCCTACGTCAAATCTATAGGATATATTATTCCAATGCTCAGAGCCTATGGGGAATATAGGAACTACACTACATGGCGCTCAACGGTTGGTAAGGCACTAATATAACGCTTGATACTAAAGTAACTCAGTCGTGCTTTTCTCAGAGACCCCTTTTTCCCGTAAATACTCCAATAGACGTCTGGAGTGGGTTAAAGGAAAATATCTGCCATAGCTGAGTAGGACGAAAATCCTATGTATTAGCTTTTTGGTTTGTTCAACGTTGAAGGATACAGTGTCACAAAATATTGTGCACCTTATCTTTGTTTCCTTGAAGCTTGCTCTGCAAACTTTCAGTGAACAGAAATGTCCCTAAACAGGGATAACAATCCCAGGACAAATGGAGCTACAAGCGACGACGCGGTACAAGCTTTCAACACAACAGGTTTTAACGAAACCGAAGAGGATGCTATAAGCATTTCAGAAAATTTAAGGAAAGCCATCACTATAAAACTTATTAGAAATGGCCTATCAGCATGAGGTGGTAGGGTCGTTTTTGTGATAGAGGCACAAGAATATCACCAGACAGAGGTATTCTATTCATTGATAGTCTTCCCTGAAGCAAATCCAGTAACGAAAGTGTTTCACTTCTACAAGGAAGATGAACCACCAGAGGAGTACATTCCTTTCGAGGATATTGAAATTCCATTAACATACCAAGAGCATGCGCTCTGGTTTAAAGGCGCCCTAAAACATATAAATCACGTTACCAGGCTCGGTCCACTAGGTAGACCAGAAGCAACATGGCCTGTATTAGCCAGCTACACACAACATCCTGAAATTAATATAATGACAGATGTGGAACTACGAGCTCAATTAAAAGAGCTAATCAAAATCTACAGACAGTTGGTTAAATATGTCATGCGGACTCTTACAGTCCAACCGGCAATAATGATTCCACAACACTCCCCTCACCAGGGGAGCACAAATACAATTACACCACAGAGACTACATTCGGTTGTTGGTAAGTTACCCGCAAAACGTGAACAAATTCCATTCTGGATAGCTCAAAAAATTACTCAAATCGAAGCAGTATTTCCGAATACTACCCCTCATGAGAAACACAGAATTTTAACAATCTGCTTACCAATGGGGATCGCACCACATCTGGAGGACTGCGACACTTGGGGTACAGTCTTTGCTGCAATCTACACTAAAACACATGGTGTTCCGTCTATGGCAGTAATACCAGATGTCCTGAAACAGATTCAAAATTAATACGGGCAGAGCCTGCTTTAAATCTAGGTATGAAATTACTGAAAGATTTCTAACAGGTCTCAACAATAATATTAGCTAATATAAAGGTGAAGCAGCATCCGAGGCGATCCGCCAAACGTTAAGGGAATTTGATGTAACTGAGAAACCACAAGAACTAATTGAAAAATCCTATGAAGAATTAGGCAGAGACAGTTTGGGTGGGAAACCAGTTAAGCCCCAACTGTCCGAAGGTCCTGAAAAGGTCTTTAATAAAACCACTCCTACACCTATTAAAAAGAAGTGGGAAAATAGCAAACAAACTTCTAAAGAGAAGCGTTCTCAATCTAGAGGTAGGTCTCCTCAAAAGGAGCCCTCTGAAAATAGGTATAAACTCAGGAACAGGGATAGTTTGAGAAAACCGGATAGATATCAAGATACTGTTACACATTACTCTCGTACCTTTCAGACTTCGTCACAGAAATCCGAAAGAAGAGGATGGTCATAACACAAGTAGGAATGCGTTAAGCCCAAAGACGATTAACACGTTCAGAAATCAAGAAACCTCAATTCACCAAAAAGAAGGTAGCAGGTCTGAAAATTGGACATGCCGAGGATCTTGAGGACACAACTCGAGAACGGGGAATGGGCTCAGACAATGTTGGACAACGCAGCAAAAGTCACCATATTTTGCAAGAACTTGAAGGATCATCTGGAGACAGTGGACTTGAATGAATTCATTCAAGTTGAAACTGCAGATACCAGGGTTAGTTGTCCACATAAGTTATATGAAATAGCAATCTGGATGGAGGGGGACATACCAAGAAAAGTGAGAGCACTCTTTTGGGAGCGACTTTCTAAGGGTTATGACATTCTTCTAGCTGAACAAGACTGCCCACCAGAATTTGTCAGGGAGTGCCCACATGGCGAAGACATCATTATGCCAGCCTTCACCAACCACATTCTAATTCATTTAAAATATACCTATACCAGGAAATGGGCAGTAGCCCAAGCTCCTGCATTATATAAAAATCATGTAGGATGGGATGAGGACTCTCCTCGCCATAAAATCCAGTTAATAGTTCAACCAACTGCACAGAGGCAGTACCCAGTTAAGCAAGAAGCTAAAAAACAGATCAGGGAGATATTAGATCAACTTGAATACTAAGGGGTGATTGAAACATGCACCTCACCAATGAACAATCCTTTGTTTCCTGTCTCCAAACCAGACAATACATATCGTCTAGTATTGGATTACAGACAATTAATGTCTTGTTGCAAAACCTTTGCAGTATAAAACGCACATAGTGCAGCATTAATGAATAACATTGTGCGTAACAAATATAAAACCACATTAGATATTTCTTTTTTTAATTTTTTATTTAACAATTTTATCTCATAAAATCAAGAAGAACAAGTCATAATTCAGTCATAAGCACTGAAACATAATAATCTTAAAGTTACACTGTGAGATCCAAGATGTAAATCACAGACTTAGCACAGTACCACATATGCATCGCATGTACAATATAAAGTCATCAAATCTTAACAGGTAATAATGTCAGATGCTAACATCCAGGGTTAGAGCATGGTGTCAGAGACCTGTTTAGTCAGATTTGGATTGTCTCGAAAATACTCAGAAAGCGGTTCCCAAATGTCAGAGGGCTTGGAAACAGACAGCAGCTCCTCTGCATATAGCAGAAAGTTATCTCTACAGTAAGCAGCATCAACTAACCAATCCCCAGGCATTGGGGCGCGCCTGCTATCCCAGTGCATGGAAAGTGTACGTTTGCTAGCAGTAGTAATATGGACATGAGTTTCTTCCCTTTTGCTCTCAGTGGTATATCAAGGCCAAGAAAGCACACTCTAGGGGTGCATGAGATGTTACAAGACAACATTTTCGCCAGATGGGCAATGATTCTTACCCAGTACTGCTGTACTTTCTCACAGCACCAAGCAAGGTGGGCAAAGTCCGCTCTATCTGTCCCACACCGCGTACACCTTGCATCGTCCATAGTTTAATTTTAAACAGTTTAAGGGGGGTGTGGTATACTTGATGTATATATTTATAATGAATAAGACGCAGGTTCCCATTCGGGGTAAGAAGTGTGATCAGTGTGGAGCTAGCTGTCCAGTCTTCCTCTGTGAGGGGGGCACCCAACATTGCAGACCATTTATCTCGCATCGGAACTGTGTCAGCTCCTATCTCTGCTTGTACCTGTCTGTACAATGTGAGCGTGGGTAGGTGTAGTGAGCAGTAATTGCAGAGATTGTAGGATAGGGGTTTCCTCGGGAAAGGAGGGGTATAGTTCTCGAGCAGCAGCTCGTAATCTATGGTAGAGGAAACGGAAGAGTAATGTTTGGCTACTTATATACGATAGGTCATCATGTGTGATAAATGTGCCATTCGGATATAGGTCCCCCAACTTTGAGATGCCTGCCTGTTCTAGTAGTGCCATACTGTTTTTTCCATTGTAACCGACAGTCTAGAGTGCCAGGCCAGCGGGAGGTTTGGAGCGTTTCCATCTTCAACTTCTAGATGTGGCAAATACAACACCGGGTGGTGCCAGTAGTATGGGAAATGTGCTTGTGCGCATAAATAGTATAGATAGGACTCTGGGACCGTGAATCCACCTGCGCTATAGGGGAGGGTGAGTGTTCGAAGACTGATGCTTGCTTGCTTCCCTGCCCAAATTGGCTTTACGAACTCTGTACGAAGTCTGGCGAAGACTGACGTGGGGGGGTAATAGGTATGTTGATGAATAAATATAATAGTTTCGGAAGTATAACCATTTTTAGCAAGGAGATTCGATCCGCTAGGGACAAAGGGAGTGTTATCCATCTCTGTATCTGTGTTTCTATGGGGTCAATTGCTGTCCCATAATTTTGTCTTATAACTAGTTCTGTATCTCTATGCACCCATATCTTCAAGTATTTAATTGGGTCGTCTTGCGACACAAGAGGAAACTCTAGTTGTGGAGGTCTAGTGCTGTCAGTTGGTGGAATCACAGCAGATTTACTCCAGTTTATATGTAGACCTGACTGCCTGCTAAATTTCACGTATTCTCGGAGCACAGGGGATATATTATCCTCCGGGTCACGGATGTATAGGACCATGTCACCAGCATAAAGCGAAATACTGATGGGTCGTAGTTGGAATCTAAGCGCGGTATGGGCGTATTTTTGGCGTATTTTGCAGGCCAGGGGTTCTAGTTCGAGAAGAGTAGGGGGGATAGTGGGCATCCCTTTCGGGTGCCCCGTTGAATAGGCATCGATTCCGATACGTATCCATTCACTTTAATGCGGGCTGTGGGATTTGTGTATAGGAGGCTGATCCAGGTTAACATTCGTATGGGTAGACCAATCTGTCTTAATATTGCAAATATGTATGGCCATTCCACCGAATCAAAGGCCTTGGCCACATCTAACAGTACCGCCACAGCACTGAGAACCGGGTTTAATTGGTGCATTAAGGCAAAGATCGTACGTAAGTTATGTGCTGTGGATCTGTCGGGAATGAAGCCTGATTGGGCTGGTAAAATAATTGGGGGCATAAGTGGCTGTAATCTCGTGGCAATGATTTTTGCTAATATCTTAACGTCTGTGTTGATTAATGACAAGGGCCGATATGACTCTGCCTTAGATACGTCCTTATCAGGTTTTAGAATTGCCACTATGAGGGCCTCTCTCAATATTTGCGGGAGAGTGCCACTATTGTGGCCTTCTTCGTACATTTCAAGGAAGTGGGGAACGATATCTTCTGCATAGGCCTTGTAAAATTCTACAGTGAGCCTGTCGGGTCCCGGCGCTTTCCCGTTCGTTAGGGCTTTAATAGCTGCGAGCGTTTCCTCCTCCGTTATCGCGTTGCTAGGTATTCGCGATGGGTATCCGAGAGCCACACCAGGTTATGTCCTCAATATATTGCAAAATTTCAGGTTCCGTGGCCGTGTGTTGCGTGGTGTAAAAGTCGCGATACGTTTTAACAAATGTAGCCAGAATCCAGGGAGTGTCAAAATGCAGTTGCCCCTCATCATCTTCTATCTGTGTAACTATGCGTGTCCTGTGGTGTGTACGTATTTTCTGTGCCAGTATGCGACCCGGACGACCACCCTCACCCAGCCTGCGCGCTCTATGACGTTTAGAGGTGTACCGCATCTCCTCCTCCGCTAGGTCGTTATAACGTGTGACCGCCTCCCGTATGGCTCCTAATTTGACCGCATCGTGTGTGGATTCCTATTCCGCCTCCAATAATCGAATGTCATTTTCACAGTTCTGTAATTGCGTCCTTATGTCTTTCAATAAGCCTACGGTGGTGCAGATATAGACTCCCCGCAGTGTTGCTTTGAAGGCCTCCCAAATATGGCCAGCGCTATCTACAGAGTTACTGTTAGTGGCAAAGAAGTCTTCTATGGAAGTATGTAGTGTTTCTTTATATAGTGGATCTATGAGCGCCGTAGCATTGAAGCGCCATATAAAGGGAGGTGGGATGTATGTGAGGATAGCCAATGTTAACACAACTGGTTTATGGTCTGATAGCGTTTTTGGGAGGTGTGCTATGTCTGTGGCCCAAGTAGAAGCTCGATCAGTCATCAGCCAATAGTCAAGCCTCGACCAGCTATTGTGTGCCGTGGACGAGTGTGTGCTTTCCTGTAGGGTAGGATGCCGGTCTCTCCAGACATCATGCAGGTTAAATTAATCAATGCCATTAAGAAGGGTGCCTGTCGCTCGCTTGTGGTGTTCAATAGTATCACGGGAGCGGTCCAGAGTGGAGTTAAGGGAAATATTCAGGTCCCCACCCCAGATCCATTCTACTGGTGGTTGGTCCCGTAATTTAGTAAACAGAAACATGTAAAAATCTGGGTCGTCCACATTAGGTCCATATATATTAACAACACCTACTCTGGTACCTCGCAGTGTGCCTGTGATGATAATGCACCTGCGGGTCTGTGTCTCTATGATCCAACCGAAACTGAACCCCTTTACGTATAAGGATCGACACCTCAGGTATAAGAGGAGTATGTGGCCGATATGGAATGTTCAGCCCATCTGTATCCTAGCGTCTTAGTTTACTGGGGAGCAGGTGTGTTTCCTGCAGAAGCGCCAGGTCTATGGCGTGTCTATCTAAATATGTGAAGACCTGTCGGATTTTCTTGGGACTGTTGAGGCCTCTAACATTCCATGTCATTAACTTCAAGTGCTTACCTATCACCATCAAAGAGCCACCATGCGACTCGTAGGTACTTTGTGCATTTCAAACGTGTACATGAGCTTCCGGATCTATAAGTAGTGATATGATAACAACGTGCAGTGACTGTTCTAACCGCAACAAAACCCTGACCCCCACCCACCACCCATTTCGCCATCCCAAACATGAAAAAGCCTAATCCCCAAATCTTCTGCCCAAAGCTAAGAAAACCACAGGTGAGTACCCACATTAATACTGTCCGTCTATACGTGGGTCCCTAAAAAGGGCAGGTAGCGTGGAACACACAAGGGGGGCCGGCAGCTGCCCGCCATTAACCCCAGCACTTAGATGCCGGGGGATCAAGCCACACTCGCAATAGCGCAAGCAAGCATTAACGGGGTGTTATACTGCATACACCAGAGTGTTCAATTCAGGATTCTGTGGCGTACTTAACAATCATGTGGACATGCTGGATAATCCACGTCCTCACCAGTATGGTCATATACATTAATGAATAAAGACATTCTAGAAAGGATACATTAAAACATTCAACTGAGTGTTCGCAGTCTCTGCACAGTGCCAACTCCAAAGCAAAGATATAGACCAGATGGGGTAGTCACTTATTCCGCATCCAAAGGGGGTCCTGTTCGACCTGCTGACCCCGTGGCGATCTGCGTCTCAGCACGTGGGGGTGATTCGCCTGTAGATACTTAACCACTTCTTGAGGGGTGTTACAGATCACCAATCTAAAGTTATCTTCAAGCGAGATGGATATAGCATAGCATAGGGCACATCATTATCTCTTAGTTTCCGTTTGATGTCCAAGAATTGTTTCCTTGCCTCTTGTACCTGAGAAGTAAAATCCGGGTATATGGAGATGTTCATGCCTTCATGTGTGAGGGTCCTGATTTCTCGGGCCTTCCTGAGCGCAGCATCCCTATCCCTATAATTCAAAAGTTTGGCGATAGTAGGGCGCGGTTTTGTTCCAACTGCCGGTTGCGGCGCCAGTGTTCTATGCGCCCGCTCCACTATAAAGACCAGCGAGAAGATATCTTTAACGAGGATAGTGGTCAGGAGAGTTTCTACGTATGCTTCCATGTTGCCTGTGCGGGTTGTCTCAGCAACTCCCAGAATGCGCAGGTTGCAGCGCCTAGATCTTGCCTCTAAATCCTCCGTCTTGGCAGACAGGCTCTGCATGAGTTTATCCACTTTTTTATGTCTCAATTCAAGTTGTTGCGTGGCGTTCTCCGCATCTGAGATGCGGCACTCTGCCATATCTATGTGCTCAGTATGCTTGTCCAATCGCTCAGACATGCGATCCACCTGATATGCTAGGGAATCCATTTTCCCATCAATGTTGGTTAGGGTTGATTGGATGGTAGCAAACATCGCCTGGACATCTACTGAAGTCTGCACAGTGGGGGAAGGCGCTGCGTCTCGGGTTGGCGCTGGACGATCAACAGGCGGCGTGGACATTTTCCGCTTGTTCTCAAAATGGATTTTTGATTGCGTTTTCTCCGGCTTACCCATGTTCATGCCTGTTAATGTAAATGGCCGAGATAGAATGTGTCCGCACTCAATATTGTGAACCCCAATCGTGAGATCTCAAGGCAGCAACGAGATCAGCCTCAGAGGGCAGCACGTTGCAGAGGCCTAGCAGGTATGTGACTCTCTGGCAGTAGATCAAGTGCGTACGGATCTAGGATCGTGGTATCACCAAGCCCTGCAGAGCCACCCCTCGCCCTCTATAGCCGACAGGAGAGTGCGTCGGTCGAAGGAGCTGTAGTGCTTTCTGGCCCATCTAATGAGGTATGGCAGTAGGCAGCAAGTCGAGCAGGCAGTCAAAAATGGCGTGGTCAGTGCACAGCGTTCTGGTTAGGCTGCAGCTGGGGCATATATTTGTAGTAGTTGCTGGCTCTCCAGGCGTCGCACCGGCAGAGGGGCACAGGAAAGCAGAGCCCCGGCGCAGACACACAGCTCACGCCACCCGCACTGCGGGGGCTGAACGATCCTTCCAGACCCAGTAGCGTTCCCTCGTTTCCTACCTCAGTGGCGTCCAGCCACCCCCGCAGCGCAGCGAGATCAGTCTGGGGTAGCTGGCTCGACCTCCGGGCGACCGCCGGCGGGTTTCAGTCCCAGGGCCGCAATGTTCTCTCTGGGCTCGCCGCAGCCTTCTCCACACCGCCAGAACCTCGGGCTTGGGTAGGGACAGCGTGACTACGCACAGCAGAATAGGTTCTCCGCCGCTCCAGGTGGATGTCGGAGCCCTCTCCGCAAGGTCAGACAATTTTCTCGTGAAGGGTATCGGCAGGCAGCATAAGTTTTCCGTTTTCAGGGCGGACAAAGTTTATCAGCATTTAGCACTTATAAACCCATTTCCTAGCGCGGCTAGCTCCGCCCCCCCACATTAGATATTTCTAACGGTTTCTTCTGTCAAAACATTGCACCAGAAAGTAGGTATTTGACCACTTTCTCAATTATGGGGACACAGCATCAATTCTGTCGTCTCTCACAGGGATTCAAGAATAGTCCTGGGTTATTCTCAGCGAGGGTAACAGAGTTACTACAAACATATGATGATGAAGCTTTATCATATGTGGATGGCATCTATCTAACAGATGATGACTTGGATAGGCACTTGAACAGGGTGAATACAATTATATTGGGATTCGCCTCTGAAGGGTATAAATTCAATTTTAAGAAATTGAGAATTGCCCACCTCAACGTCCTTTTTCTAGGATATGAGTTATCAAGTGAAGGCAAAAGCCTGGCAGCCAACTTTTTAGAAAAGTGTGCGCTGCTCCAACCTCCAAAAACGCTGAAAAACAGTTGATTCTAGGTTTCCTAAATTTCGGAAGAACTTACATTCTTAACTACGCAGATAGGGTTAAACCCCTCTACGAATTAATCTAACCTGATTTTAAAACAGTTAATTGGACACAAAAGCACAAAAAATTTGCGTTCATTGCAAATAGAAACAAAACATTTGCAAACACTCGTAAACGTATGCAATTTAGTGATCTGAATTATTCCAGGACAATGCGGATTCACGTACTTAACTTTTAACGAAGGTGAAAAAGTACCAATAGCATACAAATCACACTTAGATTAGATTAGATTAGGATTTATAGAGCGTATGGCTGCCCTGGAGCGTCCCAGCGCTGAAATTGACCTGAACATAGTGAACTAAAAAGGGAAGGATTTAGGAAGTGGTAGGGAAGAGAAAGGTTTTGAGTGCTTTTCTGAATTTAAGGTGAACAGGTTCCATCCGGAGATCTCTAGGAAGGGCGTTCCATTTGTTTGATGCATTCAGCGAGAACCGGCGGCCTCCAGTACGTGCCTTCCTCACTCTTGGGATGATGGCCAAATTTTCCCTATCTGAGCGGAGGGCCCTGGCCGACTTGTAGGGGCGAATCAGTCCTCTCAAGGCCGGGGGGCCTTTGCCCTGCAGAGTTTTATGGGCGATGCAGAGTGACTTAAAAGTAATCCGCTCTTGGATAGGGAGCCAGTGAAGGGCCTTTAGCAGTGGTTTGGCTGATGCCTGTCTCGGCGCCCCCATAAGCAACCTGGCTGCAGCGTTCTGGGCTCGCTGGAGAGTATTGATAGTAGCACGGGGGGCAGCGAGGAAGAGGGCATTGCCATAATCCAGTTTAGACAGAATCAGGCCCTGGATTAGCAGCCTTCTGGATTGAAAAGGAAGGAGGGGGAGAACTTTCCGGGCTGCTCGTAACAGACCGAAGCAACCTCCTGCAACCTTCTGCGCATGGGTCTTGAAGGTTAGTTGGGGTTCGAACCAGATCCCCAGGCTTTTAATTTGCTCCTTGGGGGGAGGAAGGTCCCCCATACAGGGGGGCCACAACTCAGGGGGCAGGGAGGTGAGTTGTTTGCCTAAGAACATGATCTCTGTCTTAGTTCCATTCAATTTAAGTTTTGAGCTAGACATCCAGGAAGAAATGGCTGTGAGGCAATCCGGGAGGTCGGCCGGGCGGCCCCCTTGTTGTGACAGCGAGACGACGAGCTGAGTGTCGTCTGCGTAGCTGATGGATTTAATCCCAAATGGGGCTACTACCTTCTCTAACGGGGCCATGTAGACATTAAACAGTGTGGGGCTGAGGGAGGAGCCCTGCGGCACCCCACACTGGAGGGGGGTGGAATTGGACATGGACCCATTTTCCCAAATCCTGAAGGATCGCTCATCCAGGAAGGACTGCAGCCATCTAAGGGCTGATCCTGTAATGCCCAGCATGGACAGGCGTTGGGCCAGAACTACATGATCTACGGTATCGAATGCAGCGCTTAGATCCAGGAGGATCAGAGCTACCGATCCCCCTGAATCCAAGATGCATCTTACCAATGCATCTTACCTCTTCAGTCACCGCCAAGAGGGCGGTGTCTGTGCCCTGACCAGGGCGAAAGCCCGTTTGGGAGTCACTTAGGAGGTGGTTAGACTCCAGGAACTCTGAGATCTGCCTATTCACCACTTTTTCGGCTACTTTGCTCAATCCAGCTAGAAGGGAGATTGGGCGAAAGTTGGCCAGATCAGAGGTGTCTAGTCCCGGTTTCTTTAGGAGCGTTTTGTCTCTCCTGCTTCCAACTCGGGGGCACTATGCCCGTAGATAGTGACGTATTAAGTAGCTCGGTGGCTGCAGGGGCAATGGTATTCATGATTTGTTTTAGAATGTGCATCGGGATTGGGTCAGAGGGGGAACCACATTTTATGTTAGATAAGATGTTACAGAAGTCTTCCCTGGAAATACAGCTGAATGCCTCAAACTGAGGGCAGGAAGGGCCAGAGGAAGGAGCCTCGATGGGTCCTGTAGCGGAGGATTGAGGGAGGCTGTCAAGGATTTTCCGTATTTTAGCATCGAAAAATTCTGCTAGCTGATTGCATTTTAATACAGGGTCGTTATGAACCAGAGTTGGAGCCGGGACTTTGAGGAGCTGGTTGACAATTTTAAATGTTTCTCTGGCAGAGTTGGCCGAAAGTCTAATTTTTTCCTCAAAAAGACAGCTTTAGATTTTTGCCGTGCCGATTTGTAGAGTCTTAGGGCGGCTTTATATGCGGTTTTGTTAGTAGGTGCCCAGTCTTTCCGCCACGCGCGCTCCGCTCTTTTACAATCTTTTCTAAGTTCTCTTAGTTCGGGCGAGAACCAGGGGGATTTAAAAGTATTGCTCTTTTTAGTGCTAGGTTTTAGGGGCAGAACCGAGTCCAAGGACTTAGTAAGCCAGTCGTGAAAATTAATATCTGCTTGTAGGACATCGGATTCTGCGGGGGGTGTCGATTGTTCGAGAGCAATTGTCAGGTTCTCTACTGATAGCCTTGGCCACGGCCTTTGAAGTATGCGGGGACAGGATGCCTTGGTTTTTTCAGTATAGAACTCCCACGAAAATGGTACTACAAAATGGTCTGACCATAGTAGGGGCAGTGGGGGTTTGGCTACAAGCTGGGGGATGTTGGAAAAGATCGGGTCCAACAAATGGCCTTTGTTGTGGGTGGCTTCCTTGCTTGCCAGCTCAAGGTCAAAGGAGTTAAGGTTGGTGATCAACTCCACAGCTAAATTGTCCTTGGGGTCGTCGAAATGTAGATTCAAATCACCCAGGATCAGGAAATTAGGGGCCTGGGCGGCTGCTGATAAGGTAGTTTCTAGTAGGGAGTCAGAGAAGTGTTTTAGGCTCCCCGGGGGTCTATAGATGAGGAGACCTGACGGAGAGTGAGTGGGTGAAAGCTGAATATTAAAGCTTGCGCTTTCAGCGTCTGAGATTCCACCCTCCTGCAGTCTGCAGGTCAGAGACTCCCTGTGGATTATAGCGAGCCCCCCACCCTTGCCTTTCTCCCTGTTCAGACATTGAATATTAAAGCCACTGGGAAGCGCAGAGATGATATCAAAGTCTGTATGGGGGGATAACCATGTCTCCGTCAGGAAGAGCAGGTCGATATTGCTGTCTTCTATCAGCAGGTTGATCTCGACCGCATGCTTAGGCAGCGATCAGCAGTTAAGGAGTGCCATCTGAAGTATTCGACCAGCCTTCTTACCATCTGTCTCCCCCATGATGGGGACGGGGCAGGCTGGGCAGCGACAAAAAGGGGGATTTGACCAATCCCGCTGAAGACATCCTGGGTCGGCATAACGCCGTAGTGTCAAGAGTTCCTCCCTTGAGAACCTTGTGGGTCTAAGAGGGACCACGGGCATAGTGACTGGCCCTAGGCCCGTTCTGGCCCGGACGGGCCCAGACGGGCTTGCATCTGGCGCGCCTCCGGCGCGCCATCGGCGCGCCCACTGCGCCCGCCCGCTGCGCGGATGGAAAACGGACTTCATTAAGTAACGCCCGGGCAGTGATTCGCCCGACTGCTAGAGCGCTGACCGTGCTTTTTCCCCAGCAATGGCGGCCAAACTCGTCGCCCTCTGGAAGCCTTTCTTCCACCGAATGTGGCCCTAAAATCGGCCCCCGGTGTGTTTAAATGCGGGTAGGAGTAAGCCCCCGGCTGTCCCAGACAGCGTGAGTGCACAAATACAATTTAGCACAAAATTAGTTCCACAACACAATTTTTAAAATGTAAAGTGCAATAGTGCAATTAAAAAGGTAAAAAGCAGGAGGGGATTGCCTAACTCCCGGCTTCCGCCTCAGGAGCGCTTTGAGGTTCGCTAGGTGCAATGTCAAGAAGATACCTGGCTTCAGCCTGCTGCTCTTATATGCCCGGGCAGTGATTCGCCCGACCGCTAGAGCGCTGACCGTGCTTTTTCCCCAGAAATGGCGGCCAAACTCGTCGCCCTCTGGAAGCCTTTCTTCCACCGAATGTGGCCCTAAAATCGGCCCCCGGTGTGTTTAAATGCGGGTAGGAGTAAGCCCCTGGCTGTCCCAGACAGCGTGAGTGCAAAAATACAATTTAGCACAAAATTAGTTCCACAACACAAGCTGAAATGAAATTCATTTCAACAGCAAAAATTCTGACAGCGGTTCAAACTGCAGTAGCAAAAGAGAGAGCCCTCTCACAGGGTAAGCGCATTATGGTTGTTACACCTGTACCTGCCTTGGAGGCAGTGAAAAAAGCGAGCATTCCAAATGCTAAAGCTTTACATCCAAGAAGGATACAATGGATTAATTCTCTTGCTGCAACAGACGTTGAATACGTTTTTGATCCTTATTTGAAAACACAAGCATTTCTACAATACGAAAAAGAATGGCCTATTGAGATTCTGCCTCTAGATCAGTATGAATGTATAATTTATACTGACGGATCAGCTCAACCCGCAACGGGGGGTAAACAAGCCTATAGTGCGGCGTGCGCGATAGTTAAAGGCTGCTGGCGCGATGGCAAATTCGGGCCAATGGTCACTAAAACTCAATCTCTAGGAGATTGTACAGCTCAGCGAGCTGAACTTCAAGCATTCAAGATGGCACTTGACAATACAGATCGCGAATTCCCCACACTGATAGTGTGCGATTCGTATTATTGTGTTTAATCTTACAATGAATACTTGCAGAACTGGATTCAAAACGGTTACAAAGATGCAAAAGGTGGCACAATCAAGCATAAATTGCTTTGGGAACCAGTAGTTCAGTTACGACAAGGACTACAAAATACTCATGTGATATATACACTTGAGTCATCAACGGGATGGCATTCACGTTGAAAGGAATTCATTGGCTGATGAAGCCGCAAAGGCAGCTGTGTAAACGGCTTCCGTAGCTGCAATCATTTGTTCAAAAACGAAAATAGACGGAGAAATAATGCTAGCTGGCAATGCTACAAGTAAAGGCAGCGGTGCAGTGTTACCTAATAAGTTTCCACTCAAATACTCATATATAATTGATGCAAACTCCGTTCCTTTTGCTCGAATCCCTGGAGAGGGGGATAGGGTCATTTCAAACAGGACACGTAGAGTAGCTTTGATACACGAAGCACATTTAGGAGATGGTCTGATACATCAGGGGATCTCTAAGTCTATACTAGAATTAAAAGAGACGTACTGGTGGCCAGGGATGAATACTCACATTCACAATTATCTGCCATGACTGCAATAGAGATCGCAGCAGGGAATGCCACCAGATACCTGACTACAGTGTAGCCAGCCCAGTATAGACACCATTGTTAGACAGCATTAGACTTTCTACATGCAGACGTCCCTATGGACAAATGCGGTCCCACAAATATTAAGACAAGATTTATTTGGGTGTGGCCTCAGCTGACGCTCGAACTGTTATAAAAGATTTGCGAGTCTTTATCGGCGCATACGCAGTCGGCACGCTACATTCTGACCAGGGTCCTGCGTTTAGCTCTCGAGCTTACAAGGAGGTCATGGCCAAATTGGGCGTTGCTTTGCGGTACTCTAGTACATTCCATCCTGAGGGAAATTCGGTAGTGGAGAGAAAAAGTCGGGACATAAAGCAATCTATAACAGCTAGGGTATTAGGCTCGAGTGACGAGTGGGTCAAACATCTAATAAGTGTCCAACGTAGTCTTAATATTCTGCCAAGAAGTTCTCTAGGGGGTATCACTCCATATGAAGTCCTTTTTGGAACCAGAATGATGGTGTCGGACCTCGATTGTCAGACTTCAGTGGTAGACCAAAAATCCTTTTATATCAAAGACCGTTTGGCCATTACAGGACTTAAATGAAATAAGAACAAAACAAAGTAACGTGTTCCTGAAGCCAACAACCACTGAAGAGAAACCGACCGTCCCAGCAAGGTCTGTCTGGATTCCTAAGCTTGGGGATCTAGTCATAGAGAAGATCGCGGACAAGAAGGAATTTGGGCCTTTTTACAGACAACCAGTACCTGTCCAAGCAATCCACGGATCAAGAACAGTATTGCTGCCGCCCCTTGCTGGTAAAAAGGAGAACAGGTTTGTGTCAATCGACCTGGTCAAACCACATCATGTGGCAGATCATAAGCAGTAGGCCAAGTGGACTCCACCAATGTAGCAGACTCCCTAATCTGGCTACTATCCAAGAGGTTCAAACTCATCACCTTTGAAGACTGCAGTGCGAAATGAAGGTCTATGCAACAAAGCTATGGAACTTGTTCCTCTTGAGACCCAAACAACAGTTCGTCAAGAAACACCTGTCTATAATGAAGTAGCATCCGACTACACAAATGTAACACGTGATCAAGTGTTTCCAGCGATTTCAACGAATCATGATGCAATCCCTACAATTGACAGAACAGGCTCTGGCTATTTCATTAACTTTGATACGTTTTCTGAGGATCCCAGCAAACCTGAAACAACACCAGTAAAAAGAACTTTGAAAGAACAAGCAACAGACCTTTTTCAATACTTGGAAATGACTTATCTGGTTTCACCATAGATTGAACTTTGGATTGTGTTGGGGGTGCTTTTCCTTCTATTTTGGTTGACTCTGGTAATAACTTTGGGAATGCTGATAAATGGAAAATGTGTTAAAAAAGACACAGCAAGTAAGAACATCAACTTACTCCTCAAGCCACACAAATCAACTCATAGTGAACAAAGAGACTTGTCATCAATGAACATCAGAGCCATTCCTATACCTGGTGGTATAGCTTGGGACAGAACCGATTATGACATTTTTGGCCCGGCAGAGCTGTTGAAGATTCCACACCAGTTCAAGATGTCCTTGAATTATTTTTTTTCATCTAGTACCTTTTCTGATGATTGGGACTTTGAGACTGTTAGTAATATGATGTCAGACTTAGAAATGTCTGCAAAGTCTACAAATCATGAATACTTAGATGTTCATCAGATTATGAACAAATGTATTGTTATAATCACTATGGTCATCATTTCTTGCACAAATCTGCAAACCCTAGAAATGTATTGATGTATAACCAATAGGAACATTGTCCTACGCGACCAAAGGGTAGCTCAAAAACATTTTTTGGGAACATTTCCATACTTTTCAGGTTTTAATATTTCCAATCCAGAATCATTTTACTTTAAAAATATTAATAAGACAGGAATGAAAAGTATGCTGACCAATACCAAACTAATTTATTCTGCTGCCTTTTATGCTCAGCTGTCTTCACTCGGTTTCCACTAAGGAAAGACAACATTGAGGCAAAAACTGTCTGGGGATTAGAAGCCTTATTTAGAGCCTGCATCATCCCAGAGCAAATTATGTTTTTGAATGACACTGTCCAACAGACATCTTGTCTTGGGTTTGCCAAGATAAAAGATCTAAACAATCCGTCCATACCTACACCTGATAGCAATAACACTTCAGAGGGGGAGGTCGACGTGCATACTATTATTTTGCATCACAGCAAAACAGATCCAGATTGAAAACAAGCATTTACAATGCAACGGTCTCGCCTTCGCAAAAGTTAGAGCTATTGGCATTGTAAATGTCCTACTTTTTATTTATGTGTGGGTTTTGGATACAGATAAATAAATGGCATTGTCATTTACAATGCCAATAGCTTAATCTCTTGTAAATGCGAGACCTATTGCATTTGCACACACACACACGCACACACACACACACAGAGCCACATACACACACACAGAGCAACACACACACACACACACACACACAGAGCCACACACACAGAGACCCCCCCACACACACACAGAGCCACACACACATACAGAGAGCCACACACAAAGAGAGCCACACACACAGAGAGACACACTCACACAGAGAGCCACACTCACACAAAGCCACACACAGAGCCACACACACACACAGAGCCACACACACACACAGAGCCACACACACACACAGAGCCACACACACACACAGAGCCACACACACACTGAGCTACATACACACAGAGAGAGCCACACACAGCGAGCCACACGCACACACAGAGCCACAGACACACACACAGAGCCGCCACACACAGAGCCACACATACAGAGCCACACCCACACACAGAGCCACACACACGCAGAGAGCCACACACACACACACACACACACACACAGCCACACACAGAGCCACACACGCACATTCAACTCAAACAGACAGCTCCCTTTCATAAATGCATGCAAACTGTCAAGGTATGTCGATGTTGACGGTGCGAGCAGAGCAACCGGAGAGTTTTGTTTTATTATATCCCTCCCGTCCTGCCACCCTCATTACTTTCCCGCACTCACTTGGCCCTCGCAGCCTTGAAAAGCTCGGCCCACGCGTCCAGGTCGAAGAACTCCGCGTTGAAGCCGGGTGCAAAGTCGACGTACGTCGCACCTGGGGCATAGTTTTTTTTCATGAAGTTTACGTAATCAGCTTTCTGTTCGCCTTCCCAGTGCCACCAAAACCATTTGGAGCCATATGAAGGTACAGAGAAGACTCCCCAGTGCAGAAATATCCCGAACTTGGCCTCATCGTACCAGCCAGGCAATGGGCGCGCGTCCACGGAATCCCATTCGGGGGTGTACCGAGCCCAAAGTGTCGGGCGGCAACCAAGAAGAGCACATGAAAAAGCAGAGACATCTTGAGCGCTTCTGACCAACAGGGCAATGGGTAGTGTAAGATACAGCACAGCGTTTCCTCCACACTTCAGAGCAAAATTTGCACTGCGCACGCGCCTGGCAGATGTCTAACTGTGAGCAAGAAACTACGGTTGCTGCCAGGCAATGCTTTTTACTTTCCGGTACAAAAGGAGTGGTGATGGATGGAGCATCTGAACCAATCAAACACTCACACCCAGTCAACAGATCTGGGTTTAATCCATCACCGTTCTTTAGCCCACTCTGCCACCCCAGTTCAGACATGGCCATATGCAAATCAGTCTGACCCTGTGGCTCATGGGAACAGTCCAGCCCGAACTGCCAAGCCATGTCTTCCCTGGACCGGAAACAAGCTTCCAAGGACCGGTTTCTGGCATTTCAGCCGTCTTCAGCCCGGCTTGCTTGAATCCAGTGGCAAAGTGAGCAAGGGACTCACGTCTGAGCATACCCTGCCAAATTATGGCGAACAAAGCTTTTTACTTCCGCCACACGGACCACTAAGCACGCGCTTAGCGCCGATCGCGAGGCATTTTCAGTGAAGGCTATTGCTTCACCACCGTAACCTCGCAAACCTCTAGCATGACACAAATCAGCATCTCCACCAATGGCAAACTCTGGTCAATAGACTAAACAAAAGGCATTTTCTATAACGTTTACACAAGTTACACCAGGGCACAGCTTGCAGTAATTCGCCATTTGTCTCTAAGCCCCGTCCTCTTGCGATTGGGGGCGTGTTTTTGACATTCTTTCTCTGCTGTAAACAACAGTCAAAAACATGGCCCCCAGTCTGAAAAGGACGGGGCTTACAGAAAAATGGTTCTTCTTTGTATCTAAGCCCAGTCCTTTTCAGACTGGGGGGCGTGTTTTTGACGGAGGACGTCACTGAGAGAAAGAAACAAAAAAAACACGCCCCTCATTCCGAAAAGGACGGGGCTTAGAGCAACAAAATGACATCACTGAGCCCTCTTCTTCAATGGCTGGCTGCCGTTTACGAGGCCAGCCGATGGAGAAGAGGGGCGGGGTTTACCCTCGCTACTGAGAGACATTAAGTCTCGCTGGCGAGACTGCGCATGTGCGCAGCCTACGCCAGTCTCGACCTAAAAATGGTTAATCTGGCCCACAGACACAAACACCTGTCAAAATAAATTCCTGAATAAAACACGGGGGTTCAAATTCACTAGGCCAGATCCAAGATATGTTCAAAGACAGCATCCAGGAATAGTAACAACGTACATTGTAGTGAAACTGTGCCTTGAATGGTTACATAGGTCTACACTCAAGGATGTAAAACAGCAATTATCTTTACTTAAAGATGGCGCTGATCTAAGGGACTTCTTGCAAGGACCTACAAACCCATAATTGTTTTATATATGCCGGTATATATGCTGCTTATGATGAAGCATGGAAGATTACGCAAGCGGAGACTGCAGAAAGAATGCGAGAAATTGATCGTATTAATTAAGAGAAAACTCTCTCTGTAGTTGACAATAGGTTAACAACTCTGTCGTCCAGGATATATTCTTTGGACGGCATAGTATCCTCTGCCATAGACATCATGGAACAGGACATCGTCATGTTACAACATGATCAGTCGCAAATACGTTCTATGTGCCTTGGCGTTTAATCAATACTACGTCACTGTTTTCAGAATTCAATCTCACTGATAAACAGATCAAACAGGCACAGAGGGGAGCAGACTATACGGTGCTCATCTTTGAAAAACTGTAAAGATTGCCATTTACAGTCGCTGAAAAGCCAGCCACTGAATGGATTATACACGGAACAATCACTCTGCCTGTTACAATTTTCCATTTTCAATATTGCCTAAAACATATACCAGCAGGCACAGGTTGGGTAAAGAATACATCAAGACATCCTGGGAATTACAATACACACACCGATGTAGGAGAGGGGGGAAAGAAGTGTTTCTTACAGGTAAAAATTGTGAAAACGCACTAAGCGGTTCTATCCTTTGTCAGGGTATTAATTTACCCAGGGCCTGCGATGGTTCCTCTAACAACTTATCCTGCCACCTGCAAGGTTCACCAGCTGCGATGATTGATCCAATTTTTGGACAACTTTGGAATGGAAGTTACCTCATGTTGAACAATCACAGCTGCTGTGGCATGTTGCCAGGTTTACTCTATCTCGTAACTGTGTCAGCCAGGGTCACTTGCTGTATGCTAGTATTGTTTCCAAAAACCATGACAGACCGGGAGTCGCCGTTATGGCCTTCACTGAACATCTCTTCTATACAAATTGATACTTTAGGCAGAATGAAAGCCATCCTTTTACAGAAATCTGTGCCACTGACCTCGGCCAGAGACCTACGATCTGCAAGTCGCAAGGACTTCTGCAGAGATACATGCCCTCTTAACTACAAATTGCCCTATACATTTCTCGGAAATGTTAAGTCGTATCTTAAACATGTATGATACGAGTGGTATTGTACATGTATTTAAGACAGTTTTTTCTGGACTTTTAGCATCTTTTGAAGCAGTACTAGGAATATTTCAAAACTTCGTGCACTCTGTGTTTGGCGGATTGCCTCTCATTTTGGGACTCGCTGCAGAGATACTATTTTTACTCCTACTTCTTCGATATGGCAAGCCAATCCATGAGCGACACCCAGATCACCGTGGAGACAATTCTACTAGCAATGAAGTGTTGTGAGCGCATCGTCTAAATTTTGGAATTACCTCGTCTAAGAGAATTAAATACCACATGATTGCTTTCATTCAGACCAATTTGGCAAGATTGCATCTTACCTGTTCTACGCTGCCTGCTATGTGGAGAAGAATGCCTGTTAGACACCTGTCTCACGCTCCCATCAGTAATGCTAACGGATGTTGATACATTGCTTGAACCAGTAATGGCCCATGCACTGTGTTGTCCCCAGCGGCTACCAATTCTAATGACGGCATTCATTGAGATCTTACAGAGGCAAAATGCTGAAGGTGAGGTACGAGAAACAACAGGCACACAGGTACCATCTGATTCGAACATTGCTAATGCGACCAATGCCGACGGTGATGCTTCACATCTATGTGCGTTTGATCTTCTTAACAAGGTAATCCAACTTTCACCTACAATGGTAGACAAATTCTTTACAGACTTGAAAGATTTGATGTTTTCTCCAGACCATAACACTGACTCTTGATTTGACACACAGTGTTCTGAGAGACTCTGAATTCAACCTTCATTTTTCAAAACAAAGTTCTAACTTTGGAACTCTTTTTTTATATGATTATTAATTTTTCCAAATTTGTATTTTTCATTTTTTGGCACAGAGTAATCTGCTTAAAGTAGAACTATTCATAGAAAACTAGAATTCTCTGAAAACTTCCAGAGACAATATTTGAACTTGTCCACATTCAAACAGTTATATGTAATATGACATGAAATGGTTTCTGCACCTTTTCTTTTCTGTATTAATGAGCCATTTTCATAAATGTATTTTCGTGATTCATTCAGACAGCATTTACAAATGTCAACTATATGCTTGGAATGAAACATTGCTTTAAATGCGTACAGCACAAATGCTATTTTCGTATACATCCACACTAGCCAAAATACCTTACTTTTATGTTGTTCCTAAACTCACAATAATATAATTCCACCACCCGGACGCCCAATAGTCTCGGGTATTGGATCATTATTAGAACCCTTGTCACGCTACTGCGACCATTTTCTGCAATCCCAGGTACAATTGACCAGCCCTTACCTAAAAGACACCAAAGACCTACTAGGCCTAATAATGGCCCTGCCCTATGACCCTAACACTTCACTCCTGGTGAGCCTCGATGTAGAGTCTCCCACTTGATGACACCCTCTGAGTACTAGAAAATGCCTTGAACAACTCCAACTGGCAACATCAAACTTCTACATCTTTCGTTCTTGAGTGTGCTACACTTACACTAAAATAACATTTCCTTGAGTACGAAGGCAGGCTCTACCTCCAGAAGTACGGAACCTCAATGTCTTCGCTTCCAGTGTAGCAGGCCTGTACGTATATGACTTCGAGAAAAAAGCATCTACTTGACAACGACCAACCACGAATTCCCCAAATCAAATGTTATAAACGTTACATTGACAACATCCTATTGATTTGGGAAGGAACCAGTGAATCCCTTGTCAAATTCTGTGAATGGCTCAACACATGTGATCCCAATCTCCGTTTCATAAACAATTTCCACAAACAACAGAGCACATTTCTCGATCTGGACATTGAAGCGGCAGGAGGTCTCAAGAGCAAAACTCATTTCAAACCCACCGCTCGTAACTCTCTACTTCACTTCACCAGTTTCCATCCAAGACCACTTCGCGAAAACCTCTCCTATGGCCAATACCTCCGGCTACGCAGAAACTGTAGCGAAATCAAAGATTATAAATCCCAAGCCATAGACCTGAGCAACAAACCACACCAACGAGGACACCCCAAGCACATTACGAACAAAGCCAAAAAGAGGGCCAGAAACCAGAACCGCGAAGGACTTATTAAAACACAAACGCGAGACTCTACCCTATCACCCCTAACATGTGTGACAACATACAACACAGTTTTTAACAAAGTCTCACAGATCATCCGGAAGCACTGGAAAATACTGAAGACAGGCAACCTTAACTGGGCACCGCCCCTTCTCTCTAACAAGAGAGCCAGATCTATAAAAGACGCCATTGTGTCTAGTAGACCGACACCACGAGTAAGACCTGTGAGTACTGTTCTCAATGCCTGGGGGCTCCCTGATCACAGGTCACTTCCCGTGCGAGAACTGCAGTGTTTGCCACATCACTGAGACCGTGAAAAACCTCAACTTGGAACCAGGAAAGATATGGGAGTTGAGAAAACACACTAAGTGCAACACTGAACATGTCATATATCGGATCGTCTGCCACTCCAACCTGACATACATCGGCATGACAACTCGCAAATTCAAAACAATGATTTGCGAACACCGCAGCACCATGCAGTGCAAGAAAAAGACCACCAGGATGACAAACCACTTTTTTGAGACTGGCCATACGACCAATGACATGAAATGGATGGTCATAGAAGCAATAGACCCCAATTTACCAAACATCCAGAGCCGCCTGCTTTAGAAAGAACAGAGATGGATATATAGTCTATCAAGCCACATCACAGGCCTGAACGACAATATCCCCTGGAACAGTCTCAGAAGACCATAGACACCCAATGGAGATACCCAGACTTGTGCACCAGCCTCTTGTGTATCAGAGCTAACCTGCGGCCACATCACTTTTCCCCTCTGACTAAACCAAACACATTATGCCATATAAATTAGCCAGATTGCGAGACCAACAGAGTCAGGCCTTCTTATACATTACGCCAGACACACCACCCAGCCTGCGCAACCCATATCATTAGGCCTTACTGGCTTCACTCTTCAGGCTGAACCCACCTTCCCCCTACAGCGCACAGTGAACCGCCACCATCATGGGACTCCGCATGAGGTCCATAACTTTCACTCTGTTAGCCTACACCCCGCTCGAGTGCATAGCAGAGTTCTCATTGTATACACCACACCCGATGCATCATTATAACTCCTCGAGCATAGCATCATTCCAATATGGACCACTTTGCGCCATGAGCCTTTTTGCGCATGCGCACCCGATGACAAGCTGTCATCATCCACGCATGCGTGTGCAATAGCATTTCACTGCCGCGCATGCGTGCGCGATACCTTCTTACCGCTACGCATACACAATGAGTTCGGCCCTCCCACACCGGCACATACTCAACTGATACAGTTGATACTTAAACCGAGCCCGAGCAGGGCCCCCTTACCATCAGGGATGACGGAAGACCACAACAGGTTTTTGGCGGGTTACGCTCTGATACAAAGTAAGGTTGCGCTGCTGATAAAACCAAGAGACATCCGTGAGCATTTTCTATCTTATGTCTCACATGCCTCTCACGCCGACATTTCTCTCCCCAGAGTCTGACAGAGCGAACTCCTCCCGAGCCCTGATCAGCTGTTAAAACTCAACCATAGTGTAATTATTTATCTTTTAAAAACAGCACTGCTTTCTGAAGCGATCCCGCTTACCTTGCATTTGCTTTTAATAGCGCATATCTTTATACCTGCGCGCCTCGCATGACGGCATAGTGCCGGTTTCCCACGAGTGCGTTCACTTGCATAAAGCCCACACACAAGCTCATTCATCACTGTGGATTGCTTCCATTTTAACACGCTGCAGCACTGTACAACACGGTGACCACAGCCAACATTGTGACAACGCTTGGTTGCCATTTCATTGTCACTAAGAACCCTGACAGCTTCATAGCAAAACGCTAAGACTGGATATTACCATACTAGCTGCTGCACAACTTCTGCATGTAGCATGTCCACCATATGTATATATGCATTTAAATGTACTAATCACCAGGCAGGTCAGTTTGGATGACCCTAGCACTTAAGATTGCATTTTATGTTGCTTAAATACCACTGTAAATATGCTGTCTGTCTGCCCTGTGTATATATATGTTCTGGGCGGTTCCTTTTCCCACAGGTCATTTTTCTAAAAGTTTCCGTAAGTACGTAGACCTGCAGTCCACACATCTTAGCGCGTGTGTAGGTACTAGTTTTTCACATGACACTACACACATTGCCACTCACCACTATTCACAGTCCTGAAGACAGCCCCTCCTACATTCCCCTGCGGGCTGACTCATGTAGGCCTACCACATAGACAACTATCAGATAATTAATTCTTTTTTAGTTGCAACACACATTTTTAATCCTATCCTGAGCCGCCGCTAATAAAAATACACAGGCAAGGATTCTAAGAGGTATTTTTAATTCACATCACATCGCATCACATACTTGCACCACATCAGCTACGCTGTAATCAGGCATCGTTGCACAACCGGGAGGCATTCGGCCATCCGGTTGGGACCCCAATGATGAAGCATGACACCAACTAGGTTGGTGTGTGAGGGGTCTTTTAACAAACCCAGTGGGTTCCAAACACTGCCTACTAATGACTGTACCACACATTGATTGGGTTTGGCAATCATTGTTTAACATATATTACACAGGGGATAAGGACGCAGCACTTCCTTTCCCTTGCTCTCCCATTGTTTTTGACATGGATGAGTGAAATCTCAAACTGGATGAAGACATACTGTCTAAATATGAACACCAACAAGACAGAAATTGTGTTTTTAGGTAAGAGCACTTCACTGTAGGACCGGTGGGCAACAGAGCTAAGACTGTCACCCAACAACCCATTTCTAAGTACCTCAGGATTATCATCATCAGCAAACTCGACATACCATCCAAAGCCAACAACGTCACCGACTCATGCCTCCACACCCTGAAGATGCTCAGGAAGATTTTTAAATGGCTCCCAATCAACACCTGGAAAACAGTCATGCATTCCCTCGTCTCCAGCAAATTGGACAACAGGAACACCTTCTATTCCAGGATGACAAGAAAAAAATTCACCAGAAAGCTGTTGACCATTTAGTGGCCAGAATCACTCTCAGCCTCACACGCTGCACTCACATCACACAGCACCGTAAGGAGCACCTCTTGCTCTCCTTGCACAAACTAGCGCAGTTCAAACTCCTCTCCCACACTTTAAAGGCACTACATAACACTGGCCCAGCCGACCACAACAATTGCATCTGCTTTTACAAACCTTCTAGACACCTCTACTTGTCCAGAATTTTCCCCTGTATCGGTCCTACAGCTAGGAACAAACTGCCACTACACATAAAATCCTCTTCCTCACTTCTTGAATTCTGCAAGAAGCTGGCTTTTTGAGTAGTTCCACTAGGCCTTAATTTTGGCTTTCCGCACGCCTGCTTAGTGCCAGAATACCCTCCCGGGTGATAGTACACTCTACAAATCTACATAACATAACAGGTCATTGAGCTACCAGACCTACATTTACAGATGTATGCTGTAGCAGATGTCTAACATCTAAGTGGTGAAAACTCGTATTTAAATTGCATGCATGGGCATTTTATTGTAGAATGAAGAACCCTTCATGTATCAGCTGAAATGCAGATGGAATGAAACCTCTGCTTGACGATTTGTAGTAATACACCACTCAGTGGCACTTATTTATCTTCTTTATGAACCCATAACATGTGAGAATAATGTAACTGGTCTCTTATGGATGTGTGTAATGACGCTCTAGGCCTCCTGTACTCCCTTAGATTTCCAGATAGTGTATTTTTTGCTATTCTGCCCCTTTCGAGAAGATTCTCAGTTACAAACATATAATTGAGAATCTGCTTGGAAGGTACAGCAAAGGAATTAAACTGTATAAATATAGTTAAATGTTATGGTACCTGATAGGCCAATGAACCCTGCATTTTATAAACTATCACTTCTAGCTTTTTGGAAATTCTGCTGAAAATTGCACCTTTTTATCATCAATTTCTGAAAACGAGCTCAGGACAAATTAATCTATAACACTTCTAGGGAGGGTCAACCTTACATGGTACTCCTTGGAAGTACTGGAAATGTTATCAAGGGCTTTTTATGAGCATATAGCTCATTAACTACCGGTGCTACTTTTAATCTCTCCTGTTATGCATGGTTTTTAGGGTGTGTTACGCTGTTACATACTGCTACAGATTGTACAGCGTTTGCTACTATCTCACAATTATCACCAAACAAAATCTGTAACACTTATTTCAGATTTAGCCCCAAAAAGCCTTTTCTGTACCACGAGTATGCTACTGTTGCTGGGCCTGGCCTCCTTCAGTCTCGTACTGGACTGGGCTGATCTAAGCCTGCTGTTGCTGCCCCGATCAACCAGGGCTACTTTTACTACAGCAAGGTTAGTGCTAGGTCTACTCTCCATGTCCTACATTGCTTTGTCAAGGAATGGGCCTGGAGTTGACAACATTACCATCAATCATCATCCACTAGTCTCCTGGGTCTTTGCTCACTGGCTAGTCTACCTTAGATGTGGCCTGTGCATAACAAGTTTGAGTTTAGGGAAGAGAACAATCCACTGTCCTGTCTTTAAATACAACTATGGTGACTGCTCCCTCCTCGACCAGGGCAAAACGGCAGCCCTCATCCTCCTGGACCTCTCGGCTACATTCAACACTGTAGTGCTAGAGGCACTCTTATGGTCTGACAGCCTGTGACAACCTTTGACTACCATCATTTTAATTGACTTTTATCCTAGCCTGAATATATGACGTCCTGCATATGTCTTGGTTCTCTTCTCGTAGTTTTGAAGTGGGAGCTGTCACAGTAGAACAGACTTGCCAAACCAGAACGTGTGGGAAGTGCATTTGTGTACTTTTTGGTCTCGAAGTGCAGTGTTATGAGCAGTGGTGCACAAATGTGCACTGTGTTGTACATTGAGAGATGAAGTATGTGATGCTACAGGCAGTGGTGCATAAATGTGCATTGTGTTGTACATTGGCAAGTATTATTAAGTTCTTACTATTGGCTTTGACATGGCCTCATGTCAATCTGAATTCTGACTCTCCCTTGCTTGAGCTTTTCTGTGAGCACAGACTGGCCCCCGTAGTGTTTGCAAGTCGCTTGGGCTAATGACGTTCAAGGATTGTTTTGTCAGATATTGTTTAATGGACCCTGGAAGGCTTTTGTAAGCTTCCTCAAGATAAAGAATGGAACATGTGAGAATGTAGAGGGAACATGGGAATTCCTTCCTGCCGTGGAATGCTTGCCTGGAAGCTGACCAGTTCCAGTAAGTTTCCTTGGCGCAGAGGAGAAGGCTCTCGAACCTTCTGGTGTGTGTTTTGAGATTAGAAAGCGGAGGGTTGTCGACTTTGAAACCGGGATTTTGGAATACGGATGGGGATGGACACATCTACTTCGGTACAGCGGAACCCTGGTTGCTCAGGCTCTTATCCCTGGCTGCTAAATCCCCCGTTATGGAGTGGGCTAAGATGCAGTGTTTGCACCAGGTGAGGTGTTGAGTTTTGATTATTGCCATTCTGATGTGTGTCCAGAAGCTTTGATCATTTAAGGTGTTTTCTTTGTGATGTGTCAATGAGTCAGAGTGCACATCCAAAATAATCATTTGATGTATTTAGTGTATATATCTTTCTGATTATTTCTCGCAGGACGTCCAGTACTATTTACTGCTTGTTTATTCATTAGTATTATTCATGCATGTAGCAGTTGCATTTACCAAGTGTGTTATTATTGCTTGCATATAAATATATATCTCTATGTACATTTGAATGTGGTTCAGTTGGCATCTGGGAAAGCCTTTCTGTTAGAGAGTATTGCATAAATAAAACCCTAAGCTTTATTCTAAAAAGAGTCTTTGCATTTTGTGAAGTAAACCCCTTTCTAGGTGTTGTTGTGTGTTATGTCTCCTGCTCCACCGTGTATGAATCACCCTGTGGGAGACTCTGTATTATCTGAAAGGCGAACCAAGACAGACACCATCTCCCATCGCACCCAATTCAACAGACTCAACAACGCCGGCATCCGAGGCAATGCCCTGACTGGATACGCTCCTTCCTCCCCGGCAGAACTCAGCGGGTCAGACTACCTCCCTACCTCTCGGAACCGACAGAGACCAACTGTGGAGTGCCCCAGGGCTCCTCCCTCAGCCCCACCCTGTTTATTATCTACATGGCCCCCCTCGCAACCATCGTCAGGAACCACAGGATCAACATTGTCTCTTACGCCGACTCCCAGCTGATCCTCTCCCTCACCGAGGAACCCAACATCACCAAACACAACTTCTAAGAAGGGATGAAAGTCGTTGCCACCTGGATAAAGAACTGCTGCCTGAAGCTCAACTCAGAAAAGACAGAAGTCCTCATTCTTGGCTCCACCTCCCAGCTTGGGACGACTCCTGGTGGCCCTCGCCCTCGAAATTCCCCCACCGACCGACTATTCACAAAACCTCGGCATCATACTAGACTCATCACTCACAAGGAACTGCCCGATTAACGCCGTTCCTCGACTTGCTTCAACACATATTTTGCATGCTTTGAAAAGACTTTCAGAAGGATCCCAACCGAAACCAGAAAAACTGTCATACACTCACTCATCAGCAGCAGACTGGACTACGGCAACACTCTCTATGCCGGAATCAACAAGAAACTCCTTCGCAAACACTACACTGTCCAGAACGCTGCACCCAGACTGATCTTCGACATCCCCGTCGCAGTCATGTCGCAGTCACATCACCCAACACCTCCGCGACCTCCACTGGCTTCCAGTCGAAAGAAGAATAACCTTCAAACTCCTCACCCACGCATACAAGGCCCTTCACAACACCGGACCTGCATACCTGAACAGCCGCCTCTCCTTCCACATACCCAAAAGACACCTGCACTAAGCCCAGCTCTCTCTGGCCCCCGTCCCACGCATCAACAAGACCAGAACTGAAGGAAAGTCCTTCTCCTACCTCGCAGCCAGAGCCTGGAACACCCTCCCCCTCTGGCAATCTCTCACACTGTCGCAGTTCAGGGAGGACCTCAGACCTGGCTCTTCAGATGATCCCAGCACTCTACGTAGCCACCAACCCTCCTCCTCAGTGCCTTCAGACACTCACGGGTGAGTAGTTGAGCTTTACCACCCTGATTGATTGACTGACTGAATGCCTAGGTGAATGCCTAGCTTTTCTACAACAGATGTTGGAAGTAGACTGAGGACATCAAAGACATTTATACTTTTAAAAAAAACATTGTATTGATTAACAGCTGTAGTTCTTTGTGCTTGGGACTCCATGATCATCCTTTCTTACCTCCCACCCAGTTCACAATGTTGGTGTAATATATAGAGTCAATAACAGTATACGGTTCTAAAAAGTTCCAAATAAATATACTTCAATAATAACACCTAACCTAATAAAAACCCGGCTAGAGGGTGGTGAAACACTGCCTATGTGGCAATGGAAGTCAGGACCCGGTGCTGTGGCAGCACATCTCCACTATGTTGCCTCTACTCATTCCTGCGCACAGTAACACCATTGGGGGTTTCTAGCTGGGTGTCAGCTAGTATCTCTTGGCTCACTGAGGTCTCATGTACCAACCTCCTTAGGATGAATCCTCTGCGGAGTAGGGGTTATTTTTTCTTGCTGCATTTCTTTCTGTTGAATTCAGTACACCTCTGAATCTCCCAAATGTCTTGTACAGTTATTTTGCATTCAACATTTTTTAAACTAGTACCCACTTTATAGTACCCAGTTTGAAGAATGCAAAGTTTATCAGGTAATTTTATAATCCCTCATCTGTTAAATTACTACGGTATTACCCCCTGAAAACCAACACATCTAGTATCCGTATTAACAGGAGACCCAGAGGAAAGCATATGTGAACTCTTTTTTGTTTCATGTGGTGTTTGTTTGTTATAATGCTGAAATAAATATAAACATTTGCAGACTTCTAGCAAAAAATTACAATTATAAATGAAACCAATTTTCAGAAGGTCTTTTGGTCAACCAAACAGAAGGTGGCAGATTATCCAGTATGTGCAGAATCTTGAAAAAATATTGTTTTTGTCCTAATCACCGTTGGCATTTATATTTTGCAATGAAAATGCTCTATATAACCTGTGTTTCAGCTATCAGTTGCTGATATGTGTAAGTCAGGCCACAACTACCATAAAACTGGAAAATGTAGGAAAACTTACTCTTGTTGGTGGGTTCTAAAATGTGTTTCTCTGTCTAAGAAATACAACAAAGTACAGTTACATTCTGTTAATATCTTATGCAAATCCACCTTATATCTTGTATGTGCAAATAAAGTGCCAATGAGTGTTGCACCAATAAATACCCCCGATAATACAGGGAACAATGATAAAATTGTCAAGGCACTATACAAGACAAAGAAGGCAAATGCTTTTGAACAATGTTATGGGTACATTTTGAAATACTGCATTGGTCCTGAGGTGTCATATTATCCTGATGCTGAATGGGGTAAGCATACGCATGCATATATGCATGTGTTATGTTATAAAAATTACATTATTTAATTTGAAGCAAAACATGCTCAATTAAAATGTCTGCTTTAGTATTAAAATGGTTATGTATACCCTGCATTAAATAGAATAGAAAATACCTTTCTAAGAATAATGCACCAATTATATGAACACTGTGCAATTCAGTAATGCAGTTTATAGACATTTAAATAGACACATACAGGTAGACTTAAACTACAAATAATTTATTTACAGTTCTCTTAGATCAAATTGTTAAAACCTAAACATAATTACATCTGCAGAATATATAATGTTCGATATGGAGTCAGTTCTCAATATATGAGCAAGCTATAGATGACGTATGATTGTGTTAGCACATTTCCATAGCTGTATGTTGAATATTTTGACTCCAATGAGAGAATTATTAAGTGATCTTGCCATTAACAGTTACCTTGGTCGCCCACAAAAGCTTTTTCCATTTGAAAGGTGCTATTTTACAAATGAGTATTTGGGCTTTTTTTTATTCTCTAGTTCTCTCAACATTTGTTAACAGTTGAACTGTGCATGGCAGCTCACTATCATTTATAGGTAAGTCATAGAAGATGGGTAGGTGGATGTTTATCTGCCATGGCAAGTCATGTAGAGTAGGCCTTACCACCTCATGCATTTGCAAGATAATGGTCCCCTGCCCATTTAAAAGTTTCATTAAAAAAAAGGGTAAAAATTAAAATGCCCCACCTTGTACCTACCAAGGCACAAATACCTAGACCAGCAGGATTTGGTGGTCGGCATAAAGCCATCATGAAGCAACCACCATATGAAAATAACATGCTGTCTAGAAGAATACTTAAAGTGTGTACATACGTACAAAAATTTACATACAACTCATTAATAAACACAAATATATTTTACAATGCTTTAGAGTCAAAACAATTCCATAAATCTTCATAAATACTTTCATTGGCAGTATAAAAAATAGAAATGGTTGTTAGGTAATATAAGTAGCATGCCATTTTGCATTAACTTACAAGACTAGCATTTATCCATGCATTATTAATAGTTAATTGGTGTGCCCATTTGAAGGAGAAGAGACTTTTGGTCATTTTTCCTCAATTCGATTCAAAATCACAAATTGCCACGCAAAACATAACATTTTGTCATTAATATATTAATTTTGATAACATGTATGCGTTACATTATTCAATTTACTTTCCTGTAGACTCTTTAGGTGCAGGGGTACATAGTGGGTCTAATGTCTGCTAGCAGCAATAACCATAATTTGGGCATTTCGAGCTAGATTATGCAATACAGATTGGTAGGGAGCATGAGGATGGCCAGTGAGGTGCTCGATACCTCCCCCCGCACCCTTGAAAGATGTTTATCGGCAGTACCATTTTCACACTTTATTTTTTTCTGAGATCCCACCGTGCGAGCCCATCCTTTCAGAACACAGAATTCCCCTTCTCTTTAGGTTGATTAGAACAATGTGTAGTCGATATGAGTCCGGATCGTACGGCTTCTGCCCACGAGTGTGTATGACTCACGCTTGCAAAATTGTGAATAGGAGCCTCCTTATCACAGCGCTTACATCAAGTGATGCGACTCCCTCTTATCTTCGGCACCTTACATTTGCGCAAAATAAACTACTCTTGGAATTGAATAAAAACTAGGGCAGAAGGCCACACGAATCCATAAAACAGAAAACTGTATAAAACATAATTACCCGAGATGTTTGCTGGTTCACTGTAGTAACGTTTTCGTGCAGTTCGTAATAAAAGTATTTCTACAGGAAAGCAAAAATGATGTTTCACCACTTATTGAGAACTACTACAAATGCTTTACATGATGCATGGCAATTAAAAATTTAGAATGTTTTAAGGCTTAATCATGAGTAGTGTGAGTTTTTTTCTCCAATTTCATTCTAGCTCTACATGATCTACTTAGGTTCAGTAGAGTTACCCAAATCAATTAGATTTTCACTGATTTCATGTTTATTAAATGCTCCTTCATCTGGATTGCTGGAAACAGGGGTGGTTTCCTTGGTTTTGTCTCCCATGTGTATCTCCTCCTCCACTTGGGCCACTAGTCAGTCATTATGGGTTTCAACCTGCTCAGGGACTGGATGAAATGGAATGCTGAACACGCGTATTTGTAGATGACCAGCAATCTGTATGCAGACACCAGCGCAATATCTCAGTAAATCCAACAAGGAAATGATCTACAAAAAGAAACAGATAAAAAATAAATATGTAAAGTACTCACAAAAAAGCAAACTGTAATGCTCATTTAGTTAAATGTTTCTAAGTATAGAACATCTTCAAAGACATGTACTGTAAAGATCTGAACCAATTGTACGTTCTTCGCAGAAGTAAAATCTGTTTTCCCACAGGAGATGGATGATGCTTCCTTCAGAGTCATTAAAAAAATCATCTATTTCAGAAATGTATCACACTTTCTACTTGTTAAATATGAAAGAGAGCGGTCAAATCTTTTTCAGAATTTAAATCTCTTGTTATGGACTGAAGGAAGATTCCACCTTCTCTTGAATTAATCAGTGTATACATTTCAACTGCCCGGATTACTTACCTGTAATTCTCATTACTCTTAGTCCTACTCGTCCCCGATTCAGTCCTAACAAATGAGGTAGTATTTTTTAATTTATTTAAAACCATATTTATTGAGCGCATAGCTACCCTAAGGCATCCCAGCGCTAGCAGCAAGACAGGGAAGAGCTAGATGGTTTATAGGGAGGCATTTTGAAACAACCATGTTTTGAGGAGCTTTCGAAAAGGGAGATGTCTAGGCTCTGACCGAAGATGTACAGTAAGAGTATTCCAGAGTCTGGCTACATTGTACGTGAGGGACCTTCCTCCACCTCTCACCCCATTTACTTTGGGGATTACGGCCAAATTTAAATTAGCCGAGCGTATCAAATCACAGACAGGAAACAAAACAGGCAAAGCTTGCTAACCCCAACAACCCTCCTGCAAAGGCCTACAATACAACAGCCAACCCTTAGCACTTCATAAAATACTAAACAAAACAAAGACCTGATTACGGGAGGGTGATTGGGAAGTATGACTGGGTCGAGGACGAGTAGGACTAGGAGTAATGAGTATTACAGGTAAGTAATGAGGGCATTACCTCCACGTCCCTTGACCCAGTCATAACAAATGAGGTATACCAAACCAGACACCCAAAAGCAGGTCTTTGACATACCTTCAGACACCAAAAACCACACAGGACAGAAGCACACCATAGTGATCATATGCCACACCCCAGGAACAATCAAACAGGAGCAGTAGGCACCAAAGCCTGTAAAACACCACTCCCAAAAATCAGAAAAACAGGGCGGATACAATTCAAATGGTAATGACTGATAAACATATGTTCAGACGCCCAAGTCCCCACACAACAGATTACATCCAAGGGTACGGCCTTGAAAGCGGCCCACAAAGCCGACACTTCCCCTAGAGGTCCTCGCTTGGACATTGGAAGGACAAGGCAAGTCAGAGCCCTGCTATGCCAAAGAGATAATGCCCAAAATCCAACGCCCTAGAGTTAATTTGGAAGCAGCCTTCCCACGCGCCGAAACACCAGTGGAAAAGAAATAAAGGAACAAAGAAGCCACTCTGAATTCTGTTTACATTTGTTTTGACGTACAATAGCTACTGCTGTCATTTTTTCTGTTTTAATTTTTTACGTGTATTGGGGATTGTAATTATGTTAATTCTGTACACATGCAATACTGTCTTGGCAGAGTATGGGAGTCTTTTGCAAGAAGATAACATCGGGGTCTTGCATAAGAAGTTAGCTCCGTACCTTGCGTCGTTTGTTAGGCGTATTTAGCCCCTGTGTGCTAAGAAATAAGAGTTTAATGTGTGGATTGCCAGCCATGGAAGAGAGAGTAATGTGTGCCTTTGAAAAGTGCACAAGGATAGAAGAGGCGATATGCAGAGAGGTGTACAGTTCCTCAGGCACCCTGGGGGCAGAAGAGTTATGGCCCCAGTCACATGGGAGAGGCAAGGATTGGTGGAGATAGGGGCCCAAAGGATGAGGTCCGGGGAGCAAATGTTTGGCAACCTTCTTGGAGTGTAGGTCAAGGAGGGGGGGGCGATAGGGGAATAGGTGTTACAGAAAGGGGATCCATAGCATGCTCAACGACCTAAAAGGGAAAGAAAAGAAGTTAAACAAAAGCAGAAGACATGGCCAGCAGGGCTAAACTGTTCCATTCAAGTCCTGAAACTGCCAGTACTCCCACAAGGAGGCCATTTAGGAGAAGTAACTCTCCTACGGCTTGAATCAGTGGGGGCGTGAAGAGGAATGGATTCTCAGGGGCTAGCTGCCTGTGACAGACGAGGAAGGGAGTGGTCCACTAAGGAGAAGCAGCAGTTTTGGAGTGTCAGACTATGTCCTTCTCTTCTGAGTCCATTGCTGCCAAGTGTAGTACAGAGGGCCATGCGATAGATCGAGGGGGCTCAAGGGATGGTGGCAGGTGATCGAAGTCGACCCGCTTCCCGGTTATGGTTACTTGGTTGAGTAGATCTCGGGGAGGGCATCCAGATGCATGTCCCCAGTCGGGCCCCAGATCCAGAGATCGAGGGTCTAGGTGAGGGTCCTCTCCCCATGTTGTAGATGTGCTAGATATCCTGTTTGGCTTCTTGGGCGGCCTGGTTCCTATTGTTTTTGTGGGAGCGTGAGGCCTGTACTGTAGCCCACTGTGGCTTCAAAAGGTACCTGCTAGGCGAACAAGTTGGGAGTTGATCATCCCCCTCTGAGTCAGGTGTCAAGCCCAGGAGTTGTTTGGCCTCTCGTAAAGATTGGATGACCTCCAGGTGAAAATGATAGTGAAAGAATGGCCCCACTGATAGCAGAAATTAAGGTCCCATAGGTTATCAAATTTGGGCTTGCAGATTCTACGCCTCCGTAGAGTGATCGGTGCGAGGTCCTGAAAAGTTGGATCTTGTGCCCTCGAAAGACTATGTCTGCCTTCTTCCTCAAGGCTTGAAGGATGGCCTCTTTTTTGCTGAAAACATGCACCCTCATTAGGATGTCTGGAGTGGCATCAGGGTGGCCTGGAACTAGAATCACCCGGTGGGCTCTGTCCAACACCGGAAGGGAGGCTAGTCATCACCCCTGATGGCGTGTAGGAGGCCCAACCAGAATGGCCATTAAGTTCATGCCCTCTACGCGCCGCGGAAGCCCCTTATGCGAATGTTGCTCTTCCTGCTTCTGGTCTCCAAGTCCTCCTGTTTCAACTGCAGTTTGATTTGCTGTTCTTAAAGGGACGGATACTCTGCGCCAAAGTGACTTGTGTTCCTCTGAGCGGGCAACAACATTACGTTCCAACTCATCCATGCGACCACCTATTTCAGTGACCTGAGGTTTGAGCTTGTGGATGGTCTAGGCATGTCACAGATACATTTTTGGTTTCATGGAGTATTTATCTATGGGCAGACCCTATGGGATCGGAAAATGGCTCAGAAAGTAATTCAGTTCCAGAAAGGCATATCTTTCAACCCCAGAGTCTATGACTCAAACTATCTGGGATTACGTGGCTGAGAGGTGTGACCACATTCCACTCCCATGCACACCTATACATTAAAATGCAAATTTAAATCTGGCAATGGATCTGAGTTAATTTGGCCAATGGAAGGAAGGAGAGAATAGAAGAATTTGTGATCTTCTTTTTGTTGATGTTGAAAATATCAAAACATTTAATTATTGTAAAACAGAGTTTAGTTTGACAGAGACAGAAAGACTGTGCTATGCGCAGATCAGGCCCTGTTTAGGAATCCAGAGGAAAGGGATGGTGCCACGAAGATTAAGATGCAATTTTAAATTAAAAGATAACAGAAAAGATAATTGGATTGGGATGAACAATCTAAAAAATGCACAAGCTACTAAAGAAGACATTCCTTTTGGAAAACTGGGCATATAAGAATAAATGGGGCACATACCTAAACACTCAATTCACGTCTAGAGACTGGAAAGTTAAAGAGATGTACATAAATGCTCCGTAAGTATGAAAAACAAAGAAATGCTCTACAAACAAATTTATGACTGGAGTTCTATGTCTGGACCGGAGGCTTAGATTATGATTCTTTCTTTCTTTCGCTCAGCAACCACTTTGATCAGCATAACATTGAAATCTATTAACTAGAAATCCCATGAGTCCCAATATAAACATTCCTGTTCGCCAATCACATTGACCGGTCACTGGATAAGAACATCCCCAAGGAACAGCACTTCCTCTTTATTTGCTGCTCAGCACATAGATACGTACTCTTCCTTGTGAATGTTAACATGATTGAAAATTAATATGATGTTACTTCTAATGCTATTTTAATGTACTACTAACTGTTTTCAGTGCTATTCTGATCATTTACTTAAGTGCTCTGCGACATACCATTCTGGCCTTGGGTATTCGGTCCCTTCAACAAGGGTGCTTACCATAAACAGGACTCAGTGCTCTACGCCCGCTGCTCTCAGGGGCCACCATACCAGTGTTTTTTTCTTCCAGGTCTGCCACACTGCTTGGGACAATTAAGCATCCACATGGGTGGACCCTCTCACTTACAGGCCATGGAGCGTGGTTACCCGCCAGCGCTGCAAGGGGGGTTAACATTGCAGACGCTTGTGCTCTTCTCTTGCACGTTCAACATCCGATCGGATTTAGAGCGGGCAAATGCGTTGTTCTTCTGTGGTTCAGTATTTACAACAAGGGGTGGTGAGGGACAGAGTCTCTGAATTAAGCAGAAAGCTCTCACCCAGTCAAGAGATCAGGGCTAGATCCAACACCGTTTTCTGTGGTTCAGAGTCTCTTATTTTAGAATTCCTACTCCACATCTCATGCTCAGGTTGTTCAGGGGTAATTCTCTAGACATTTGTCAGTGGCAAGCAAAATCTCACTCAAATTTCCCAGTGGCTTCAATCGGTCACTTAGGCCTAGTGATTTCCCAGCCAATTTATGTTTGGAATGTTATATAGTGGGAATAGCCACGTCACTCCCACAGTTTGGCTTCTGTTGTATTTTGACCAATAATTAAACAACAGGGGGTGGTGAAGGACAGAGTTTCTGAATTAAGCAGAATACTGTCACCCAGTCAAGAGATCAGGGCTTAATCCAACACTGTTTTTTTAGCTCACTGCACCATCCCAGCTCAGAACCTGGCTATATGCAAATTAGTCTGTCCCTGGCCCAGTGCATCATGGGAACAGGGCAAACCAAACTACCAAGCCAATTCTTTCACTGGGAAGGAAACAAGCTACCGGGGACCGGTTTCTGGCATTTCAGCCGTCTTCGGCCCGGCTTGCTTGAATCCTGATGGTGCAATGAGCAAGGGACTCACGTCTGAGTATACCCTTCCACGCTTATGGTGGAAGAACTGGCTTGGTAGTTTGGTTTGCCCTGTTCCCATGATGCACTGGGCCAGGGACAGACTAATTTGCATATAGCCAGGTTCTGAGCTGGGATGGTGCAGTGAGCTAAAAAACGGTGTTGGATTAAGCCCTGATCTCTTGACTGGGTGAGGGGTATTCTGCTTAATTCAGAAACTCTGTCCATCAGCACCCCCTGTTGTTTAAGTATTTTGACCAATGGCAGTATATCCTACTGTTCCTGAGTGCAATGGCAGGAACCAGGAGGGATCCCATACCATTTTCTCTAGATGAGGAGTTTGTTAATTTGGTCGATGCACTGTTACAGCAGGCCATGTTCGTAGCTGTATAACCCCTGATCAGACACCTACTCTTAATAGCCGCACAGTGCAGCATGAACCATACCTCCCCCCAGTTGGGTGAAGAATTAGGCCCTAGTGGCAACTAGAACCTCAGGAGGTCGCGGAGGTGCTTGGTAAGGCTACAACTAAAGGACTGTCCTCTCCTCCTACGTACACCTAGGGCAGCTTAGGTTGACATTCTTGAAACACCAGACCCGTTGCCTGATAGACCGCTGGCCCCCTTCTGAGGCTATGGATGATAGGGACCCTGAGCAAGATGACTTTGATGAGTAAGGGTCTAGCAGACCTTGGAGGCCAGATGGAAGTCTCACATGTCCCAGACTAGATTCTCCTCCTAATACGGAAGCATGGGGGTCAGTAGAACTGCAAGGCGTGCTAAACCCGGAAACATCTATCATCCTCGATACACATAGTGTGTTCGAGCCGCATAAGAGGCTCAATATTTAGCCGGTCATATTCACAAACCAATGGATAAAGAGGTGAGAGGCCGCCTGTTGATGTCCAAAGGCCTTTTATGAAAAATTCTTGAGATGGCAGAAGTTGCAAAAGACACAGGTTACCTCATTTCTCCTGAGATTATCTCAGGGTGGACCCAAAGGGTCATATGTTTCCTAGGTAATGCTAACAATGCCCTCTCTACAAAGAGACGATGTCCGCTGCTGATTAAAATCAATCCAAAATTGGGGGAACTAGCCATTTTTGAGAATGGTGCAGTGACGGATGGCAACCTCTTCAAAAAGCCTTTCATGAAAGAACTTGGTAAATTCATTACCATCTTTTCCTCGTTGGACAACAGCCAACAATCTATGGAGAGGGCTTCAGCAAACAGGTTTTTTGCAGAACTTGTAGAGGAAGGGGGAGCTCTTTCAGCCGGCCCTATTCCCCATAGGTTCCAAGGAGACCATTAATACCAGTCCCAAGACGAAAGTGATTTGGAGGCTTTTTCTCGACCAGAGAGGGAGGTCAAGGACGTGCAGGCAGAGGAACCTTTTCCTGTGCTGCCAATGCTCTCAGCAGAGCCTCGTGTAAGGAGCACCCCATTGACCCAACCAAAAGTGGGCGCGAACTGGGGCTGCTTCTTCATAACAACTGGACGGAAGTTATCGGGGATGCCTTGGTGAAACAAACAGTATGACGGAACTTCACTACAAAGACACAGACTAAGAACACCTTGTTTTCTTACAAGCAGACAGCCTCTTAATCCCTTGTGGGTTCCTTGGCATTTTGTTCTTAGTCGAAAAGCAAGACAAGTGCCTAAATTTGGTGATAGAATAAATAAAGTTCACTGAGTGTGTGGTTTACTGCTACTCCAACATGGAAGTCTCCATTTATTGTAAGACACTCTACCTTCAGGAAATTGGATTGCAAGAAAAGACCTCAAGGACACTTACTTTACAATCCCAATCTTTTAGCCACATCGCAGTTTCCTACAATTTAGGTGGAAGAAGACGACTCTAATAAGGAAAAAACTGCAACAGTCTCTGAAAAAAGAATGTTTCACTCAGATTTCTGGCCAGGATAGTAGGGCTTCTAACATCTTCTATTCAGGCGGTATTTACAAGTCACATACATTAACGAGAACTTCCACGTCTGAAAGCAGTCGATTTCCAGAAAGGCCTCGCTTACACGACTAGGGTCGGTTTTCAGAAAAAAACAGTTCAGAGCTCCAGTAGTGGAAGAGCCACAAGGAGGCATATAACCGCAAGGCCATCTTCAGTTCAGCTTTGGACATGATGAAAAATCAGAAGGAGACTGTCGGGCTGGGGGCGGGCTGTTGCGGAGAAGTCCCTGCCAGAGGTTGCAGCAGGAAAGCAGGTTGCACTTTAACTGATTAGAACTGCTTGCAGGATCTTTCACAGTGCGCTCGCTTAAGAGACCGAATGCCTTGGTTCATACTTCTAAAGATCGACAATATATCCGTGGTTCAATATATCAACTATCTCTGTAGAACAAGATCACTGGTTTTGGTGTGTCGTAAATATTTAATTTACCATCTTAATTTCTATGCAGGTAAGTACTTAATCAATAATAACTCAATCGGAAAGAAAGAAACAGAGTCCGTGGTGTTAGAGTTCTTAGGGGTTTTATTCCTTAAAAAGGAATCGTTCCGGAACTGGATATCGGGTTCCTGCAACCACAAAGGGTTCAGGAAGGGATAGAGCAATATTTTATTGACAATACATAGCTTATATACTTAATTTACATCATAGAAAGCAATATAGTAGGCGTAACAGCTGAGAGAAGACAAGATAACAGCATCCACGTGTTACTAGTACGTAATCAGAAGGCGTGGACTAGGCGTAACTGGAGGTGTGTTCTAGAAACGTCACAGGTAGGTGGCACTAAACAGGAATGTTGCAATGTCAGCAGAAATCGGAGGCTTGGATGCGCGCGCAGCTGCATGACGTGTGATTGGCGTGAAACTGGAGGGTGCAGGGGGCTTGACATTTACACTGACGGAAAGAAACAGAAGTCTGGCATGTCGGATCAACTTGTGCTTCTATCATATCTGATATCTGATGTTTAGGAACTGGGCTATCTGGGCGGAAAGGTCTCTGGGACAGAAGCTATTCTATACTGACTGTGAGTGCGTGTATAAGCGCCTGAGTGTCTGCATGAGAAGCGTGGGGGCATGGGCCTTCCATGGGAGCATGGTAACAGAGGCTATGAATTACTTGCACGGAGACAGGCCGGCCCTTCGGCTCTGCAGCTGGGGAATGTTTACTGAAACTAGTAGGCAGGAATGTATTTTCGAGGAGCGGAACAGATAATTCGAAGGTTGTAGTCCGTCTTGGCAGGCAGCAGGCCGAGCTAAGCGTGGTGGGCCGCGCTGGAAGTAAGGCAGAGTTCACAGGTACGGGGGCAGCCTGGGCAGCCTGGGCTGAGGCTTTCAGAGTCAGAAGGCAGAAAAAGGCTCGATGGTAGAAATTCAGGGCCTACTTTGCCAGAGCTGAAAACGTGTAAAGTACACCACAAAAAGACGTTGGCATGGCATACTTAGGAACGGACTATTCAACCCATTCAGGGTGGGTCTGAAAGAGGACATGTTAACGTTGGACGCAAATGTATTTGCGTCTTCATAGCTGGCACAGGAGGGAAGTTACATGCACTTTAACTCGTACATGGAGACGGTGGGGTACACGATAGGGAACATAACTTGACCAAAAATTTATATTTCCTCATTCCCTCCTTGTTCCTTACGGACCCTTCATGATATATCGATCCTCATGAATTGATCAGTCTGTTCTTGTAACATAATTTGCTCGTCTCTCTTCCGTTGTCTGTTTGAGAGAAAACTGGAATGTTCAATGCACGATGTGGCGCACAGTCCACATATCGCCGGCCCACACTGTAGGCACAGGCAGCAACTGAATACTATGACAAGGCCAATGCCTAGGAAGGATAGGATCTTCCATCCCCAAGCGGACAACGTTGTCCAGAACCAACCGGACCAAGTCCAGGTGCCTGGATTCTGATGTATTAAACTTGCAATTTTGTGAAGACGTGTAATAGCTTTGTATACAGATGGCGCGTTTTCTGGAATGAAAACACAGCAACTTGACCCGATGACCTTACAGGCTCCACCTCTATCTGCCAAGATGACGTCAATAACAAGACGATTCTGAAGGACAACAACCCGCATGGCGGACTGCTCTTCGGTTAAGTTACCTAGGGCGGAGGCAGTTTCATGTACTACGGCTTCAAGTGTTCTAGTTAACCTACGTATTAATTTACTGTTTTGGACGGGGCCTAAAAAGAAAAAGAATCCTTTATTAAAATCAGTGTATTGTTCCCATGCCGTTTCTGTATAGTCGACAAGCGGGAGATCTCTTCGGAGTCTATTCTTTACTAGATTTGTGTTTCTGTGATAATCAGGAGGGGCTAGAAAAACAGGTGGCAGAAGGAATGCAATATAACAGGTACCATCCCAATCTGGAGGTAAACGTATGTATGCGGTATGACCACAAACAAAATAAGAATGACGGGTAGCTTTAAAGGACGATTTACCATGATCACTGAATTCGACCACAGTAGTACATTTACTATGACCTAAGTGTACTGAACCTTTCTTCCTGACACATAATTCACCAGTGACTGGTAATACTGACATAGCGGGCAGAACTGATGCAGCTTCGGATTCAACAGTAAGAATCATAAGGTTAATTGTGTAATTACGTAATCCATATACTTCATTTTCTAGATCAGTTCCTATTCTAATGGGGAGTCCCTCCTTATCAGGGTAACAGACGTCGAGCAGGACTAAGTTCAGGTTTCCCCAAACCCAGCTCCCGTCGAAAACAGCAATATCAGGATCTAAGGAATTAATTATTTTAAACCATGCACCACAGGAGCCGTTGTGAGTGAACGGGTACGGAAAGAGGGGCAGAGCTCCCTTGTAATTCTGGTAGAGAGGGAGTCGGCCACATATCCAGCAGTTTGTAGCGTTATTAGTCTGATGGGAATGATGTAGCATACTAATGAATGTGTTGTTGCGCAGCGCAAGTCTGTAAGAAAGTTCATGTGGAGGTAACTCACTAAAAGAATGTTCAGCAGAAACATTGTAAGCAGATTGTTCACGCTTGAAAATAGGGCAATAGATAGGAAGTAGTATACTTGCAACAATAATCAGAATACTTAGAAAAAACATTATTAACAATGTCACTATACAGTGAATACGCAGTGATTTGCAGTATGTACGTTTCTTGAATTGTCTCTCTCTATATCTCGATCTAGGGGGTACATGTCAGAAACTATTTAACCGATTCACCTAGGGGAGGACTTAAACAATTAAACTGTCTGACTTGCTAGATCGGAGCTTCAATCGATACTCCTCTTGGGGAGTTTTCTCTCGTTCGGGTATTTTAAAGTCACTAGGTTTAATACAGTCTTTGGTGGGGGTGGACGAGTCAGGGTCTGGTTTCAGTTCGTTGCATAGTTTAATATGACTTGTATGGACCCACCCCTTTCTGCCCTCCAACTTCACTGCGGTCCTCGTAGTAAGAAGGACGGTCTTCGGCGCTTTCCAGCGGGGCTCCAGCGGGCTTTTCCTGTCGAAGTTCCTAACTAAGACCAGGTCGCCAGGACGGACATCATGCGGCTTTACATCAGTGTTGTCAGGAAAGGCTGCGGCAACCTGTGAACGACATGATTGGAGTGCAGACATCAAGGAGGCAAGGTAATCTGTCAACATGTTACAATCAACATCGGTAATTTTCTTAGGAATGGGCGTCCCCCACATATTCGGTGGTCTGCCAAAGACCACTTCGTACGGGGATAGTCCTGATCTCGAATGGGCAACCATTCTCATATAGAACAGTGCAACTGGCAGGGCGACTATCCAGTCGACCCCTTTCTCCTGGCATATTTTGGCAAGGCGGGTCTTAAGTGTCTGGTTATGCCTCTCTACAAGGCCTGCGGCTTTGGGATGTCGGACACAATGGAATTTCCACTGATATCCTAGCAAAAGGGAGACATGCTTCATGAGTTCGGATGAGAACGGCTGTCCGTTATCTGAGTACACGACACGAGGCAGGCCGTATCGTGGGAAGAATTCTCGAACCAGGTGCTTGGCAGTGGTCGGGGCAGTGTAATCTGAGACTGGGTATGCTTCGGTCCAACGAGAAAGTGCACAAACGACTACGAGGACATATTTGAATCCTCGACAACGGTCCATCTGGATATAATCCATCTGGAGGACTTCAAAAGGGTGATCGGGAGGATGAAATCCACCTTGCTCTACAGGGACGCTTTTACCTGGATTGAACTGACAACAGATCATGCAAGTACGCACTTTCTGTTTTGCTGCTGCTCGTAAGTGTTTGTTGTACCAGAGATTCTGTAAACTGTCTAACATAGCTTTCTCTCCTAGATGTGCAGGACTATGTGCTGTATTTATCATGATTTGGACCATTGAGTCGGGGAGGAACCATGTAGATTTTCCCTTTGTGACCCATCCTTGATCTGTCTGGATCCCTCCTAGTTCAGTCCATTTCTTTATTTCATCTGGAGTGGCATGTGTCTGAATATCGATTACGTCTAGGGTGGGATCCCTGACTGACATACACTGAGTTGGTACTATTGTCTTTGTCACATCAGTAGTCTGGGTGTGAGTCAATGCTGTATGTTTTGCTGTCTGGTCTGCCAGGTCGTTACCCTGGGAAACAGAATCTGTAACCTTAGTATGTGCTTTACACTTCATGACTGATATGCCCGAGGGCAAATGTATTGCTTCTAATAGTGCTTGAATGAGGGGACCGTGTTGGATCTTGGCACCATGAGAGGTCAAGAAACCTCTTTCTTGCCATAACATGCCGAAGTCGTGTACGACTCCGAACGCATAGCGGGAGTCAGTGTATATGTTAACATTTCTGTTCTTGGCTAGAATACAAGCTCGGGTCAGAGCGATGAGCTCCGCCGCTTGAGCAGACAGTGTGTCAATACGGTGTGTTTCTTTAACTTCAGTTTCAGTGGTCACTGCATACGTGGCCACTAATTCTCCTGTGCTTGTTCTCATGCATGAACCATCCACATAAAGTGTCAGGTCTGGATTTGTCAGTGGAACATCTGTTAGGTCTCGTCGAGGTTTTGTTACTGTATTAATGATCTCTATACAATCATGCGGTGTTGGATCTGTCATAATTGTAGGTAACAATGTTGCGGGGTTCAGAATGCTACAGCGTCTGATTTCTATGTGTGGCTGGAATAGTGTCAATTCATAACCTGTCAGTCGTGCTATAGTCAAGTGTTGAGTCTGGGTTCTGTTTAAAAGAACCTCTGCAGAATGTGGAACTTGAACTGTTAATGGATGTCCTAAAACAATTGAATCGCTCTGTCTGATTGCTAGTGCTGTTGCTGCTACTGACTTCAAGCACACAGGGAGTGCCTGGGCTACTGAATCCAATGTACTTGAAAAATAAGCGCAAGGCTTATGTGAACCTGCTTGATCTTGAGTGAGGACAGACAATGCTGTACCCTCACGTTCTGTAACAAAAAGTGTAAAAGGTTTGCTGTAACATGGTGTCGCTAGAACTGGTGCTTGGCATAAAGCTTTCTTTAATTCTTCAAAAGCCTGTGTATGTTCCTGAGTCCAGGGAAGGACAGTCGAAGTCGCTGCCTCCTGTGTTGTTAACTGAATGAGTGGTTTGGCTAGAAATGCATACTGGGGAATCCATTGTCTGCAGTACGAGGTGAGGCCTATGAAGGCCCGCACTTCCTTTTGTGTCTGGGGTTGTGGCATATTTACAATTAACTGAATGCGATCGGGAGTGAGCTGTCTCCCCACTTTGGACAGCAAGTGACCCAAGTACACAACTTGCTGAACACAGAATTGTAGCTTCGGGCCAGAAAATGTAAAACTGTCAGTGATGCTTGTTCACATTCGGGCTCACTTCGTGCGGTGATCAGCAGATCATCGACGTATTGCAGTAAAGCGGTGTTAACTGGCATTGTGATACAATCAAGTTGTCTTTTCAGTGCTTGGCTATAGATGCTGGGGCTTTCTGTGAATCCTTGAGGTGCGCGTGAAAATTTGAAACTTCGTCCATTTAAACTGAATCCGAAGAGATATTGGCTCTCTGGATCAATAGGTACACTGAAGAAGGCGTTCTTGAGGTCAATTACAGTAAAGAACGTTGCTTCTGAATCAATAGCAGTCAATAAGGATGAGATGTCGGGAACCACAGGGTACTGTGGAATAATGCATTTATTCAGTTCTCTTAAATCAATCACCAGCCGATATACTGGCGGTGCATTGGGGTCAGTACGTTTAAGAATCGGAATGATGGGTGAATTACAGATATTGGAGTCGGTCTCTACGACCACTCGTTGGGCAATGAGCTCTTCAATGATTTCCAGTAAAGCCACTACAGCATCGGGTGGTAACTTGTATTGTCTGATTCTGGGTAAAACTACACCTGGTTTGAGTGTAACACGGTATGGTGTAATGTGCATACAACCTACATCAGTTGGGCCTTTTGCCCACAAGTGATCTGGTACATTTTTCAATCTGACATCAAACTCACGTAACATATAATGACCCTTGAAATCCCGCAGAAAGAGTCTGACTCCCTCCGGGGAACAGCAGATCACGGCTCCTAGAGCCTTCAATGTTTTTATTCCTAACAGATTTTCTGGACATGATTTCGTAAGTAACAAGTCTGTAACACGTGATAATGGACCCACAGCCAGGGGAACTGGTTCTGATACCTCATTTACAATGGGCTGTCCTGAAAAACCAAGGGAAACATTCTGTGAGCCTGAGAGTGGTGCCCCTGGAACTTCATCATGACTGATTGTGGTGCGACTTGCCCCTGTGTCAATTAAAAACTTTCTGTCTTTTCCCAATACTTGACTATGTACATAAGGACCCTCTTGATCTACAGGAATCTCAATAAGAGGCAAGCCACCCTCCCTCTCTAGGCTGTTTCATGTATATCGTGGATAATCGGGGTAAGCGGACTGGGCATACTGGTACATCTGTTGTGAAACTTGCTGAGTTGCGGCAATGGGCTGCGGCTGTGATACCGCTACTGTCTGTGCTGTATGTGATGAAGCATGCGTAGGCTGTGTATTCTGCATGGGCTGTATATTCTGTGAAGACTGATGCTGGTTATGGTCTTGTCTAGGCGGATGCGGTCTTTCTTTAGTTTTACCTGTCGCTATGTTATGTTTCAGAACTGGGCATTCGTGTACGTAGTGACCTGGCTGCTTGCAATAGTTGCATGTCCCTTTAACGGGAGCTGCGGCGTGACCTGTCTGGGTCGTACCCTTTCTGTGGCCGTCGGTTGGGACCGACTGGGCTACTAGCATTTTCATTTTCGTGTCTTTCATACGTTTCTGTTCCTGATCCTGCTCTTCTCTAATTCTGTTCTGATGGTATTGTAACATTTGTAACATCTGTGATGGCGTATTGGCTTGCCATGTACTCTCGACCTTGTATACACGGTTTTTAACTGCTAACAGGGAATTCTCGACTAACATTGATACAAAAAGATGCGGGTACGACTCGCTACTTGGTTTAAGACCACTATTAATAATGAAACATTTCTCGAATCTTGAATAGAAGTCACTAGTATCTTCGTTGGGTTTCTGTTTACATGCTGAGATTGCATCCCAGTCTTCCTTTCTAGTTGTCAATAATCTTGGCAGAACCTGTACTATCAGACCTGGTAATGCTTTAGTTTTCTCCCCAAGGCCTACCCCTGGGACACGTTTGTTCTCTTCGTCTTCTATTTCTGCCCATACAATCTTTTTCTCTCCCACCTCCCATTCCTTTTCCTTTAGTTTCTCGTAGATGCCCGTGGGCAGCAGTACCTTTAACATTTTCGTGATATCTTCGTACGTATAATCCCCCATCAGTAACATGTCTTTAAGCTCTCTGTGAAAACCTGCAGGGTCTTTATCATGGCACGGGACTAGTTTCTTCATTTCTAACAGTTCTAACTTAGTCAGAGGCGTGTGTACATACACACGTTTCAAGTTATGATCCTCACCCATAACTGGATGCACTTCTCGTAAGGGGTTCTGACTTTCGATGCCATGCAGACGTTCTATATGATACATTTTTCTTTCTGGGGGCGGGGCGGGAACATATTCGGAGCTTATGAAAGTGTTATATCTGTGGCGTTGTTCTAGAATTATTTGAATTAATTTGGTGCTTAAACCTCTCCATCTATCCATGAGTAGTTCTTCTAATGTATCGTGTAAGGGACCTGGATCAGAATGTTGATTTCTGTATTTCGTGAGGAGGTGCTGAATCATGTATACACCTGCTAATTTCTGCTCGTCTGGGGAAAGGTTCAGGAATGTCTGTGCTACGGTGTCATCATTGTATATATCCGGATTGTCAGTCCATAATATGGCTGACCGAGCTAGTTCTTGTTCATCCATAGAATTGAGTACATGGTACCACATTCGTTCTCGAAGCCTTTTATCAGTCTCCTGGAACTGATGTTCGGGAGAATTCGGGTTTGTTAAGGCAGAGAGAAAAACTCTCTTGCTTTCTGGACGAATGCTTTTCCTAAGGTAAGTTCCCTTACCTACATACGCTATAGTGTCCGTAGTCTTTTCTGGTTCTTCAGGTTCTTCTTCCCCCTCGGAGGAAGCTTTTTCTTTCTCTTCTTTGTGCATGTCTATCACTGCTTTTCTTATTTTCTTGTACATACTGGCTATGCAAGTCCCCTTGTCGTGTTTTCCTTCAGATATATTTTGACCCCACCTGTTGAGTGCATCTAATTCACCCTGATCTGTCTCAGGCCTGTCTCGTTCTCTTATTAGGCAATTTATGAAAAAACGTAGTATCTGTCCTTGAACGTCAACTTTCTGATGCTCCATGGCATCCTTAATACTGTCAGGGTCTTTCCCAGTCTGTACAAACTGATATATTCTATCTAGGTACTCTTTCATTCCTGCAAACATCAGCAGGAAATCAGTAGCAGATCGTAACCGTAGAGATGCCATCATCATTCTATCGTCTTTGCCGGGTACTGGATCATATCTGCAAACTGTAAGTTGTCCTTTGAGTATGTCGAGACGGGGTGATTTGAACGTGAAAGGACTCTGCAAGTCCCCGAGCTGTAACCTGTGCGTTAATGGCGGGGTCCGGAGACCCCCTGTCGCACCTCCTGAGGCGGAAGCTTGGACATTATTTCTCTGTGGAGTCTGTATCTGTACTTGAATTTGTCTTTTAGTAGGGTCAGGTAGACGTGGTTTCGGTAGATCAACTTTAGGTGTGGGAAGTGGTGGAGGTGGTGGAACAGGGGGAATCTGTTGTGGTACTGGTGGAATATAATCTTGGGGCGGGTTACCACCCCCGTCCCTGTCGTTAGGCAGGGCGCGGACAGGCAGATTGGTGTAAGCGGGTGCTACATCCTCTAGATAGGAATTCAGGAATATGTCTTTAGTGGTCCTGTGAGTTACTTTAGTCGGAACCAATGGTGGCGGCAGATTTTTCGGTATTTCTGAAATGGCCTCAGGCGAACCCTCGGCCGCGAGATACATACCGTTTACGAGGTTATTTCGTGCACGGTCTACTTGCTCTGATTTTACTCGGATCCCTTCAGTAATTAATTCGTTTTCTTGGGCTTTATCTGATTCTTTAAGTCTGTCCTCTCTACGTAGTTCTTTTTCAGCACGCTTATGTGATTCCTTACGCCAAAACTCTATGGCGTCTTTCTGAGATTGTCTGGCTTTCTTTTTCCATAATGCTTCTTCTACCTTAATGATGCACTCGGCATCCCATGTTCCAGTAACTGGCCATCTGTGTCTCTCGTCTAGATGCTTAGTATAATCGGCCCATAATTCTAGATACAATATGGCATCTATGCCATGCTTATGGTACATAAAATTTCCAGGAGTGTCCCTAGGGGGGATAGGAATTTCTTCCTCTAGTATCCCTTTCCTAGTTCCTATCTGCTTTAACTTGTTGAAAAACGGCATCTTGTTTACTTAGTACTGAACGCTCAATCCTTGCTACTTAATACTGGATACGGCTAGTTATACAAGAACACAATAATGCACATAAAAAAACAGTCACACTCATACCACGACATTAATCACATAAAAAAGACATTTGCGACATATATGACTACCCCCTATATCGGATGTACTGCTAAACAGCACAGATACACTGTCAGAGACAATGCAAAAACTTGAATAACTGATGTACTGCTAAACAGTACAGATACACTGTCTAAAACAGTGCAGACCGGACTTGTGTACCCAAACCCGTCTAGATACGTCCCAGCAATGGTACTCACCGGGAAGCACGGAAAACAGAAGGCCTCGGAAAACTCGACTGGACTGGACTGGACCGGACTCGACTCGACTCGACACGTGGATACTTCGGAAAACTGGTGGGCCTCTTGACACCTCGGACTTTGCTTCTTTCGGCTAGGCTCTGGTCGGGATCCTCCGCACTCCTCACCGCCTCGTCTGGGCACTGATCGCAATCTTCGTCACCTCCGTGGGCCAGAGGGAGATACAGGAAATCCTGCCGGTACGCGTAGTTTCCTTCTAACTGATGGCAGGGGACAGAGCTTGCAACGTACCAACCGGCGCGTGGGGTGGGGGAGGGGTCCCTGTTCGGGCGCCAAAATGTCGTAAATATTTAATTTACCATCTTAATTTCTATGCAGGTAAGTACTTAATCAATAATAACTCAATCGGAAAGAAAGAAACAGAGTCCGTGGTGTTAGAGTTCTTAGGGGTTTTATTCCTTAAAAAGGAATCGTTCCGGAACTGGATATCGGGTTCCTGCAACCACAAAGGGTTCAGGAAGGGATAGAGCAATATTTTATTGACAATACATAGCTTATATACTTAATTTACATCATAGAAAGCAATATAGTAGGCGTAACAGCTGAGAGAAGACAAGATAACAGCATCCACGTGTTACTAGTACGTAATCAGAAGGCGTGGACTAGGCGTAACTGGAGGTGTGTTCTAGAAACGTCACAGGTAGGTGGCACTAAACAGGAATGTTGCAATGTCAGCAGAAATCGGAGGCTTGGATGCGCGCGCAGCTGCATGACGTGTGATTGGCGTGAAACTGGAGGGTGCAGGGGGCTTGACATTTACACTGACGGAAAGAAACAGAAGTCTGGCATGTCAGATCAACTTGTGCTTCTATCATATCTGATATCTGATGTTTAGGAACTGGGCTATCTGGGCGGAAAGGTCTCTGGGGCAGAAGCTATTCTATACTGACTGTGAGTGCGTGTATAAGCGCCTGAGTGTCTGCATGAGAAGCGTGGGGGCATGGGCCTTCCATGGGAGCATGGTAACAGAGGCTATGAATTACTTGCACGGAGACAGGCCGGCCCTTCGGCTCTGCAGCTGGGGAATGTTTACTGAAACTAGTAGGCAGGAATGTATTTTCGAGGAGCGGAACAGATAATTCGAAGGTTGTAGTCAGTCTTGGCAGGCAGCAGGCCGAGCTAAGCGTGGTGGGCCGCGCTGGAAGTAAGGCAGAGTTCACAGGTACGGGGGCAGCCTGGGCAGCCTGGGCTGAGGCTTTCAGAGTCAGAAGGCAGAAAAAGGCTCGATGGTAGAAATTCAGGGCCTACTTTGCCAGAGCTGAAAACGTGTAAAGTACACCACAAAAAGACGTTGGCATGGCATACTTAGGAACGGACTATTCAACCCATTCAGGGTGGGTCTGAAAGAGGACATGTTAACGTTGGACGCAAATGTATTTGCGTCTTCATAGCTGGCACAGGAGGGAAGTTACATGCACTTTAACTCGTACATGGAGACGGTGGGGTACACGATAGGGAACATAACTTGACCAAAAATTTATATTTCCTCAGGTGGACCTCACCAAGGACGTTTGGGAATTCTGCCTGGACCAAAGATTTAGGTCACGGCACAATACTTACCGGGCACACACAACATCATAGCGGACTGGAATCCAAGACACTTGAAGGATTACAGTGCCAGGAATCTTGACTCAACCATATTCTAGATGATCATGAACAAGAGCGATCCTTGCCTGTAGGCCTCTTTGCGTCTGGTCTCAATTATCAACAGCCCTGGTTCTTCAGTTGGAAGCTGGTCCCTCTAGCATTGACGATGGATGGTTTTATGATGGACTGGGGTCAAGCCAGGGGAAATTTCTTTCTCCTATTTGCAACAAAAGCCAGGTTGATGGCGCAGGTCAGAAGGCAGATGGCATCTTTGATTCTGGTGGTACTGGGATTGGGGATCTCAAATGTGGTTTCCAATTCTTCCGCAACGTTCTATGGATTCTCCAGTCCTATTTCCCCAGAATCTGAACATTCTGACCTGGGTAACTTACACCCGTTGATGGTGAGCTGGCCGCTCAAACTAATGGCATGGAGGATTACAGGAGATTTTGGGGTATCCCAGGCCTATCAGAAATGGCTTTAGACCTCATTAGAAAGGCATGGGCAAATTCCACTATCAAATAGCATGGCTCTGCTTAGCGCAGTTGGTCCCGTTGGTGTCTGAGACAAAAGTCGGATCCTGTGGGGGCAGATGTAGTGCATATTTTGAACATCCTGTTGGATTTCTCACAAGATATCTTACAATAAACACGTTCAGCTCTGCTATTTCAGCAGGTCATGAGCCACTTAAGGGGAACCCACCTGGTTTGTCTCTCCTCAGAGGGATTAGGCTGTCAAGACCCCCAGAGTATAGGTATTCACAACTCTGAGATGCTAACGTGGTATTACGTCACTTGAAGTTCTGCAAGACAGGTTTTTGTCTAGGAAGGAGCCAATATATAAGCTTGCAATGCCTATCTGCTTAGTTTAATTTAAAAGAGTCAGAGGCTCTTTTTTCACTCCTGATGGTGTCACCTTTATGGTGTCTCAAACCACCAAAACCAATATTAGTACGGTTCATATTCTGGCTTTCCAAGATCACCCAAAGCTGTGTGTGGTTTGCTCCATCAGACCTCAAAGATACAACAGAGCATATTCATCCTGTGGGTTCAAGACTATTGTTGATTGCATTAACAAAATTGTTTACTTTTTCCTCCCTCATTGCCAGGTGGGAATGATTGGATGATTTCGGAAGCCGACATCATTACCCCAGATTTTGGTGCCCATTCAGTAAGAGGAATCATGGTTTCTAAAGCTTTTTTGATAGTGGGGGTTTAAAGGATATTTTATGGGCAGCCAACTGGTCGTTGGAATCCACTTTTTCAAAGTTTTACTTAAAACCCGTGATGAAGGCGGCATCATTTGTAATCAGTAAGCTTTAAACAGGCATAATATGGGCTTTTGGTCCTAACATATAATGTAAAATTTCCTCGCTGTTGTAAAGAGAAGATTCAGTTTTATTAAGGACACGGAGGTGAGGATTATCCCCCTGAAAAGCAACTGCAGGTGTCTAAACTCCCTGTAAACTGTTTGAATCAATCACAGCTTATATGATGAGTATGCTTTGTTAGTTCTTCTCTTATGTGTTTTAAGTTGTGATGCTTACTAGGCTAAAAGGTTGCATACCTCAAATATTTGTTTACATGTGTGGAAGCTCAGTATTCAACTGCAAAAATAAAAAGATCAATGACAACAGTAAAATAAACAATTCGCTCTAAGCACATTTGTTTTGCAAGATTTATTGGGAACCCAATCAGTATGCAATCAGAATGCAATATACGTGCACATGGAGACCTCAGCAAAGCTCACTGAGTGCCCAATTGGTATGACAGTGTAGAGACATTTTATAGGTATAAGCCCTCACAGGATGGGCATCATAGCATACGTAATCTGGATCAGGCTATGACCTGCTGGACCAATCAGTGAAGTGCACATGTGGTGTGATACCCTTTTAAGGCTCGAAGTGTGCCTACACCCTAATGTCGTTACCCACGTGTCATCTACAAGAGCAGATTTGGGTTTTTCCCTAAAGGTGAAATCTGCGTTTCTAGTGTACGTGGATTTGGCACGTACTTGACCAGCTAGGGCAGGTCATGTCGACATCATTTACTGACAATGCAATGTTTAGCAATAAGAAGCTGGAAGCTGGAAGCTGGCGTGTTTGTTCTCGGAAGCCTTGCGTTGCTTTGCACGTTGCAGCTGACTGAGACTGACTTGACACACAAAATGGAGCGTGCGACCATTTTGTGGATTTCTGCTGGTGTCTTTCTTTAGTAGTTCAAAGAAGACTATAGGCCTGAAAACATATGTATTTGGTATCATATAAATGTCTGCTTCGTCACATGGTTTTCTCTTAAGTCTACTCTGTTTGGATTCTTTTATTACGCTGATTGGTTCAGTGTGGTAATGCTGTACTTTGTCTTTCCAGGAGATTAAAAGAAATAACGGCACCAGTGAGGGAATGGTTACTGTGGAGTTTATAGTACGAAGAAAGAGGAAGTGCTGGTCCTTGGGGGGTGGTCTTATGTGGTCACTGGCGTACATGATTGGCGAACCGGAAAGTTTATACTTGGACTCATGGGATTTGTAGTCCTTCATTTTTAATTTAATTCTGTTTAGTGTGGCTGCTGAGCTAAATAAAGAAATTAAAACATAATCCTCGCCGCTGTGTCCTAAATAGAATTGAACCTTTCCTTCCCAATATGAAAACAATGACATCAAATTTAATTATTTCATATTTTTCCAGAACTTCATCTTTTTGTTTTTCCTCTACATGTTCTTCTTTATTTTGAGAATGGAATATTGTGAAACTGCATTTATTTCCAAGGAACTTCACCACTGTGTAACCTCAAGATCTAAGGAGCTTATTTAGGCCCTTGGGAGGTGGCTTGCCGTCTTCACCAGGGGGAGTGGATGGTATGATCTCTGCTTCCCATGCTCAGCAGGTGCCATGTTGAAAGTACTCCCTTGGCAAACATTTTTGTTTTAAAAAAACAATTGAAAAATTGTGAGTTTGTTTCTTGAAAACAAAAAAATAATGACCCCCCCCCCCACCCCCACCTGCAGGCAGAGGCGTAGCTAGAGCTTGTGGCGCCCGGGGATATACTTCAGATTGCCGCCCCCTGTGGGGTGCTGGGGAAAAAGGACGGCGAGCACCTGAAAGAGGTCCGAGAGGCACGTAGTATCGCCGCTAATAGTTACCTCGATCATGCAAGTTACATGCACATACATGACACGGTCCAGGGCTAGATAGCTCCCACCCCCAAAATAGTGCCGCCTGGGGAGGACCACCCCCCACATAGCTACGCCGCTGAAGGAAAAGCAGAAGGAAACCCAAACGTACATCACTTCTACTTACCCTGTCTCACTCATACCATCACAGCTTGTGCAGGACCCTTGTCCCCTGTCCCCTATCTACCCCGTCCATGACATATCACTTATGACATCACAGCATGTGCAGGACCTCTGTTCCTTACCTGCCTGGTCATGACATCTGATCCATGACATCACAGCAGGTGCAGGACCCCTGTCCTCTGGTCATATTCAAGCAACCTACCCCATCACGTGCCCAGCTTCTGTGGCACGAACACCTACTCCTCTAGGCATAAGCTGCGATTGTAGCGAACTGTTTTTAGGGGGTGCTGATCTGGTTAGATTTACAAGAACCCCCTCCCCCTGCCTCTCACGACCTTACCTGGGTCCTGCGGCACCCACTGGGGCTGCCCTCATTCTTGGTTTAAGTGTCTGCAAACCCTCTTTAGAATCCACCTCTCTCCGTGACTCAGCATCACTCTGTGAATGAGTTCTTGTTCCACAACACATGACCTTCCTCGTCTACCTCACAGATGTCAGTTACAAAGTGCGCTGTGCCCAATGCTGAGTCATCCTTTCCTACCTCAGAAAAAGGTGAACTTTATTCTCGTAACCCTATGGCTGCCCCTCTCACCCAACCACGCTCGCAGGTGGAGGAAAATGTACCCTTGGTAAATCACTATGAAATAAACAGAGTACCACATGTCATTTACATGTTAAAATGTACAAAGGCCAAATAAGAGAGTCACTTATTCTTATTACTGCAAGCCCGCCACTTCGGTCTTTCACCATGACCATCTACTGTGACACTACAAGTTAAACAGAACCTATGTCTTTGCCGTTGTGTTTCAACAAAGGCTGGACTAAAGGCCCCAATCTTGGCAAGAAGCAGATGGGTTTAAGTGAGGTCCAAATGAAAACAACTGGACCAGACAAGAAAAAGACTTCTTTCCCCAAACCTTAGAAAAAACCCTGCCCCAACATCTCAATACTATCGCTCCCTTAAGTCGGATGACACTGTCATCACTCCTCTTATCCCAGTCAGTTCCATTCCTCTTCATCATTCGCACCGTCGGTCTCTCATATCACCATTGATCAGTGAAATCTCATTAGGCTGTGCAACTCCTTTAAACCTATCAGCCACTCATGGCTTTAAGCAGAGCAGCTCCTAAAACTGACTTTTCAATGGATCACTAATGGCTCTAAATCCAGCTACTTAAATTTCAAGGCAAAAGAATGGATCAATTTCTCAATAATGCTCTAAGTGTGAACATAAATATATACACCTATCTCAATAATGGCCATAAAATAAAACCTTAAGGTAATCTATACCAGCAACGCAGCTCCTGTTTACAGTACGGAACTCTGCATTAACGACGCAGATGTATAGAGTTCATCTTCATTACATAATAGTATTTTCTATTTTTCGATTTATGAGTTATATTGTTCCTAGACATCAAATGAAATTCTATTCAAATATGGTGTCCTGTACATTTCTTCTGACTAACATAATTGAGTCAACACACATTTGTTTTAAAATAAGATTGAAGTAGAATATAAATAAGTCCCACAGGAATATTGTTGGAATATAATACAATTAACCTGCTTCTCGTGGGCATATAGAGTTCTCCTTGTTCTGTTCACACAGAAATAAAATGGAGACAGCTCTGAAGAGTATAGAGTTGCATACTGCTTATGGTACATGTTTTACATGAGATCTCTAACATTAAGTATATATGGAAGAATACTACTCGCTAAGCTCAGAGACACCCCAGCCTGCTACTGTACTTGGAGAAAGATAGGAAAAACAGAATGGGGTCAGCACTAGGGAGTTCTGTGTGTGCTTGCTATTTATGGGGCATGCTTTACATGAGATCTCTCAAAGCAAGGGTACCATTTAGTGTGTATGGAATACCGCTACTGGCTAAGTTCTGAGTCACTCCTGCCTGCTGCTACCTTTGAAGAAAGAAGGAATAAACAGAATGGGAGTATGCCTCTACATAAGAGTGTAAAGGTATGTGGTACAATCTGGTATGGGATGGGATAGTTCAATTGACAAGGCGGAGAGACATCCCTAACTATTACTGCCCTGAGACAAAGAAGATGGAAATTAAATGGGACATCATTGGGAAGTATTGTGCATGTGTGTACAGCATATGGTGCACACCTCTACATGAGTTCTCTCACAGCAGAGGTACCATCTACCATGTATGGAATCTGCTACATTATTGTGCTCTACGCATCATCATGCATTCATTGGAAATGTATGATATTTAACTTTCTCCAGAGCTTTTTCAACACCCTACCCTTTGTTAGACACAGTCCGACCTTCTTTGGATGTGCTGCCCCACCATGCATAGTCTCTTCAACAAACATGGTGCCTCAAAAGCAGATTAGAATTAAAGGCGGTATAACATTGTGTGCCTAATAGGGAATCTTGAGTGAAACATACCTCATACCTGCGTTCAAAAACAGTGTACAAACTACAGAGAAAACTTACTTGTAGTTGCTTCAATCTCCAAAGGATCAGCACGCACCACCACAAGGAGAGTTGAGAGTCAATGTCTTACTCTCACTACCTGCCCAGTGCCCGAGGCCCAACCAACTCACTCAGTCAGAGTGCCAAGTGCAGCAAGTCACTCCCACATGGCCTGAAACTGGGAGTTGGTTCGGTTCCCGAACTTGCGTTGGCTTGTTCAGTCAGTCTCTGAAGGCATGCACACCACCACGTGCCTGCGTGTTGCGCGCTAAATGACAGCACAGCTTTACAGTCTGCCATGGGCGGGCTCTGGACGATAATGTTTGCAGGGCCGTCATTGGTAGTATTTTCGCGTGCTACCAGATTGACGACCCTGGCACCCAAACATGAAGGTACACTTTTTTGTAGCCTCAGGTGGTGCATGAAGTGCACACACACTGGCCAATCAGACTCAGGCATGCTGCACGAGCAGCACGGTTCCTGTTCATTCACTGGCAGCCAATGGTGATATACTGTCATAGTGCGTGCGCTGCAGGCAGCATTTTTTTTGCCTTTTCAAGCAGGTGCTGCACAGCGTTTGTACTTCAATTGCCGGCTGCGCAGCACTGGCCCGTAGCGGCGGTCTTTATAATTTATTTGGGGACGGTGTCAGTCAGTGTCCCCAAATAAATTATAAAGGCAGCCGCAACTGGCCAGTCCCTCATGGCCGCCGCCCTCAAATTAGTGCCACCTGGGGCGGAGCGCCCCCCCTCCCACCCTCCCAGCTACGCCGCTGCCTGCAGGGAGCTTTTACTCTGTGCATAGTGGCCATTAATCATTTTCCCTGCTGGTATGGTGAACACGGCAGGAAAAATAAGTGACAGCTTTCCTCTCTTAATAGGGTTGAATGGCCATTAATCTGACCCAGCGGTCTTTTAGTTGGCGGACTGCTACGGGCAAGGGTAACTGACAGCAAAGGATCTGCCAGTTGTTTCAATGACTCTAAATGGTGCGAGGAAACTGCAATTTTGGCAAGGCGAGCAGAATACCATTATGGAGAAACGCCATATGATTGTGTTCCTCCAGCTCCCAGGAACCCTAAATAAGCACCTTAATCTCCAACTGAAATGCATAAGGAGGCAATCTCATCAGTATGCCAGTCTACTGATTTGTGGAATGAAGTACTGGCTAAGATGTATAGAAATTCCTAAGCCACCACAATAACTTACTTTCCATTCGTAGCATATCAATTAGTTAAATTACATAACATTTCTAATGCTGCAGATGATTTATGTTGGTCATGAAAACAAAGGGGATCTCTGTCATATGCTGTTTTCTTGTGATAAAGTTGACAATTTCTATAACCTAGCTCTGAGTTTGTATTTATCTGTAAATATTAGCAAAAATGGAAGCCTATTATATATATATTTATTTTTCTTAATGTAACCAGGTACTTTGCATGTAATACATGTGGTGTTCATGTGACATTTAAAGTATTACAGTAGCATTAAAGACACACCACATTTAGAAGTCAGGCATCTTAAAGAAACATAATTTATTTTCTACAATCAAAGCAGTGTAAATTTAAGTCAGCATTTTGCTAACTCGGTGAAAGGCTAGATCTGATATGTTGAGATGTCACCATCCCTTTTGATATCTTGGGCTTCATCCAATCTCCCCATATTTTAGTGTGCTTTTGAGGGTAATCTGATCATTTATAAATGAGGCTCTCCATGGTTGTGCAGTGACCCATACACTTCGCCCACACAATCCATTGTTCAATAGTGCTAACTTGTGTATATTTGTATCTAGGTCAGAGGATATTTGTAGCAGGATTATTTGTGGGATCTTCATTCATCCATCTCGTAGCCGCTCCTACCAGAAGGGTCCAATTCTGCAATACTGAGGGAAGGACATCTCCTGGATGTTCACCACATCGTAGGCATTTAGAGGAGTTAATCGGTCCAATGTACCATAGTTTGTTGTGTAAAGTATTCTTGGTGAAAACATTTGAGGTGAATTATCAGTACCTGGGTTGCTATAGCCACTTATCATTATGCCATCCTGGCCTTTTGCCATTTTTCATCAATAAGTGAACCCACAGCTCTATGCTATTCGTACATGTGCCTCTCAGTTTCCCAAATGTATTTTTAGGTTCTATACTAGAATACTGGATCTCCTTAAGCATTCTTATTGAGCAAATCACCTAATGGTAATAGGTCTTTTCTAAAGTGGTCTATCTATCCTACTTGAATTGTATCTGTACAGATCACAGAACTGATAAAATGCTTGCTTTTCCATTTTTTTTTAAATTAAAAGCTACCTGTGTTCAACCCTTATTGTTTAAAGGACCATATTTTAATCCTCCATGAAATATTTAATTCATAATTTCTCCCTTTCATATTTGCATCGGGTACATTTCTATTAACCTTCTTTCAATAAAGACGTTTCAAGTTTGATCTCGTTTTCTCTTTTCCTTTTCTGTTCTTTCTACCTTTCTCTCTTTTTCATTCTTTGGTTATGTTCTTTCTTCAAGAGGATCTTCCTGTGGTAACGGTTGTTAACTCTTCATATTGAATATTTTAATTATTTTGTTTATTAAACACTTTGGGCAATACGTTTTATAAACGTTTAAATTTCGTCATTTACTTAACAAAATGACTACTTATTTTTCATATTACTTTTATTATTTTACCGACCGTTTTGATGCTGGTAACTCAAGGAAAACCTCAACAAAATTGTTAAGCTGAAAATAGTAGACTGCTGCTAAGAGTGTATAACAATTTGCAAAGTGTTATCAATTTGAGAAGTGGAAGCTGCTTGCTACTGGTTCACAGGGCAGATAATCATACCTCCTAAATTTGTAACGAATGCACATAGTCCTTAAACAAAAAACAGCATTGTTAAAAAACGTGGTAAAATATGAACCTGAAAGAAAAGTGTACAAGGCTTACCAGTGCCACCCACAGAACAATATACTCATTGATAAAACCATTGAAGTACTGGTCCAGAAACAGAAGTCCTGGCCCAATGAAGGCGGTATCCTGGAGATATATTTCACTTTTTGTCATGTGAGCCACCTGAAAAGCATTATCAACATTAATTCAAAATGGATATAAAGGACTGTCATCTGGCAATTTTAACTGCTGCTGCTTTATTTATGCACGTTTACAATTAGTAATTTCAATGATAACATTTATTTTTTAGAAAGCAATTTCCTTAATATGTTCAGCTCATTTAAACACAATACATTTTATTGAAGGAACTAAGAAGCAAAGTATGACTTTACCTACAGATAAATATCTTGACTGTGTGATCTTAAATAATGTCTGATCCTTTAAGCCTTGCGCTTTCAATTGTACATGAATTCAAAATAGAATGGCAATAATGCTTACTCATACTCCAAGTACGCAATTCATTATTCTAAATAATGATCTCACTCCTAATAAGCAGCGTTTCCATAAAGATCTTATGCACCATGACTAACTTCACATTTAATTTTTATCTTTCGTGTGGTGGTAGAAATGACATGCTCTACATTTTGACAATTATTATGAAAATATCATTGCATATTTATGTCAATTTAAACTTTTATACACTGATAATACGCTCTTTAAGAAACTTCGGAGGCAATTTAAAGAAACAAAGATTGCAGAGTACCACAGTAAGTGTGCACATTTAAAACAATTCATATATATGTGCTAATGTAACATGGCCACTATTTTAAATATATCAGAAAACGTTTAATGAAAGAAACACCAAAATACGGGCCTCTCTGTGTATGGAAAACGACCAATGGTTTTCTTGCCACAAAGCACAAATGTGTCAATGGCACAATTTAGGCCAACAGTGAAATCTTCATCACCTATAGATGGTTTAGTCTAAACAGCTTACTACATTTGAACAGTTACTTTTGTTTACCAATATCCCTGTGATCCAACAGAATGACAATAACATTAGGAAGATGTTGGAATAACTTTCAATAGCCAGGTTTAACAAAGTGAAGCAAGGGTATAGAAAAAGTGCTGAAACTAGTGAAGATTTATTTTGTAAACAGAAATCTTCATGTGTGGTTAGGGCCATTCTACCACTGCTTAAACATTGTGGGGATACATATTAATACCTTGATCTGATAGTATGAAGCCTAAAAATGCTTAAGATTCTGTGTCAAAGATGTATTTGTCTAATTTGGAATAGTAAGATTGGGCCCGTAGAACTGCCAAAACATTATGCCTATGCTCTTCCAAAACTTAAGGGATCACAATATCATGTATATATACAAGCACACGTGTATCCCATATTTCCTGGAAGATGCAATAACCTAAGCGTTGATAAAAGGCAAGAGTCCTGTACAAGCAAAATGGCATAACTAGATAATTGAAATGTGTCCATCTAGCATTGAAAGCAGACTTCCACTCAACTCCCGCTTCATATTACCCCATGATCATATTACAAGCCCATCCTAAGTCTACTTTAGTGAATTCTTTTGCAGAGCGAGCCTGGTCCGATAAGACAGAGATCAATAGTAATGGGTATCAGTGCCTCACACTGATAGCATTCAGTTTTCAAAAGTCAACACACGGTCTTAAATCACTATTGGCTTTTGAAGCAAAAAATATAGGTGCATCTGTTGCGGAAGAAGAAGGTCTAATGACACCGTTGCCTAAATTCTTATTAGGATGTTCTTCCTCCTTTCTTTTTAATGGATAAACCAAAATGTGTGGGATCTTTGGATCAAAAATTTGCTCACAGAGCAATCATATCACCTCTCGGGAGGTAAGGTGTCAGCACTTTTTTCACTGAACACACCTTGAAAGTCAGAGTAGAATTTTGGGATATTGCTTTTCCCTTCTATTGCATTCAGAATTGATTCACAACTCTTTTGGGAAACAATAATCCTTGCATTAATTCTAAGTGTACTGTACACTATATGATATCCAGTCAACCAAAGGATTGTGTTGGAAAAGCCATGGCTTTCCTAGAATAATATACAATCACCCAAGTTTGTTGCCATTATAAATTTCTTGGTTTCTTCACAGAATTTTCCCGATGTTAAGAGAGTGGCACACATTCCTTTTGGTGGGTTCGGGCTTCTTCTTCCTTCAAGCGGGTATATCATGAACTTCGTCCAAGAAAATGAAATGAAATAAAATTAATTTGTACTTTTAAAGCGCACTTATACCATAACCGGGGTTTCCTGGCGCTGCACGCATAACGCTGTGGAACCCTTCCTGGCTTTTCCCTGTGAAATGTCCACTCCTGGGCACCCCCAAGGTAAAGTCAGGCATCCCAGCGCTGTTGGGGCCGGTGTGGAGATTAAGCAAGCTATTGCCCAGAGATGCAGAGTGGGACCCATGATTAGAATAGGCACGAGGCGAGAATGATCAGGTCCGAGGAAATTGAGCCCAGGGTCTGTCGCTCTAACCATTGATGAATGTGGGTGAAAAGCGCAATCAGGTACTACATTAATAATGTTTTGTGCGATAAGTGTGCTGTGCTGGAATTATGCCTGCTCGGCATATGTCTACATCAATTAAAGCGGCCTAGCCCCAAAATAGCAACTGGGACTCCAGCATGCAACAACAATTTTAAACCATAATCATATTGTAAAAACCTATTTAATTTCAAATTTTTCACATACAAAATGGACTGTGTTCATCCTAGTATCACCAAATTCACTATAATAATCAGTATGATTACATCATCATACAATGTACACATACAAAGAGATTCACAATCAAATGTAAATATTTCAAATTGGTTACAACCCAATGCATTTCGGGACACTAGGTCCCTTCGTCAGGGGTTATCTGTTGAAAAAGAAAAAAGGAAACATGTTCATATAATGCACACAAATTATAGCATGCTCTGTTAGTATCAAACAGACGAACATACACAATCACAAAAATTGTGCAACCTCCACCACCAGTGAACCAAGTGTCTCTGTATATCACAACACTTACTAAATTCTTGTAATAGGTCTGACCGTAAGATCTGTCAATGTCTACAACACAAATTGGTAAAAATGAGCTCTAAATGAAATACCTTTTAAACCATAAACCTTAAATATAAATAAAGCCGAACGCAGACAACCTGCCAGTTGGTGAGGAATCCATATACACAACGATACTTCAGAAACACTCCTAGTGATTCTGAAAACAAAAACAATAATAATGGGCATCACTGTTACCGCTGACAGAGAACAGGATTTTGAAGCCGCACAGCTTAATACAGTACTCTCCTCGTGCTGATGGTAACCAATCAAGCGTTCTACTGAACAAATGGCACATCAATCGAACCTGTGAAACACTGAAATAATTGAGGGTGCGATATTATCAAAAAATCCAACGTACATACTTAATCTAGTCCCTCCTCACCTCAAAAGCGGGTAGGTGTAAACATGACAATTTCATTTTTCGACATAGTCCCACTCTCAGTCAATAATGGCGCGTAGATACGATGAGAACAGCTCTGTAACCAATTTCAAACACAAATTTCAATATCAATTGAAAGCTTATACTTATCGATGCACTCCCAATCAGAAGGAAATGTTGGCTCACCTATACTAAGGAACAGCACCTATTTCCGAGTGGTCACCATACGCCAAATGCTCTCCAATCCTGTGAGGTGACAAACACAGCAATCTTAGTGCGAGTTCACAAACAATCCCATCCTCGCATTCTAACAACCCGATTTGCTCACCTCAAATGAAAACTCTCGGACGATGTACGTTTGTTCGGCCGATTCCGCTGTACTCTACCAAATGCTAGCTGCCATTTGTCATACGAAGACGGCGATGCGTAATAACGTATCCCGTGAACTCAACATAGAAAGTGGACTTTCAGCGCGACTATTTCCAAAGAAACTCCACATACCTAAATCATGCTAACACTCCTGAAAGCGACGGATTGCCATAAGTAGACCTAAACAAAAGACTATACCACAAACTCATCTCTGGAACAACTTTCGAAAACTAGCATGTTTCACTGAATACCACTCACTTGTTCAAACCATCATAAGCGCAAAACCATCTCCAATCCACCAAGTTCACGAGTACTGTCGGACGTGACTTGGAAAGAAGGCTTGATATTTTTTCGGAGGTACATTGATGATATTTTTTTGATTTGGAACAACTCAGAGTCTACACTGTTGGCTAACATTCATGCTTTAAATTTGGTGGATCCCAGAATTCAATTTACTTATCACATCAATAAGAAATCTGTATCTTTCTTGGACGTATTGATTGAACTGGAGGCTGGTAAAATTTCGACTCGAATGTTCAAAAGTCCGACGGATAAAAACAATGCTCTTTTGTGTACGAGTTTCCATCCTCCGTCTTTGATTAAGAATCTGCCAGTATCGCAGTTCTTGAGAACAAGACGGATTTCATTTGATGATACAGTATGTGATGTAATATTACAGCAACAAAAGTTAAACTACATAAACAGGGGATATCCTGATTCCCTTTTGGAAACACAATTGGAGAAAGTTAGAGTGACACCAAGAGAATAATTGCTGGTTAAGAAACCTAAGGAATCTATAAACCGAATGGTATTTGTCTCAAAATACTCAACAGCATCTAGAGACATTAAACGGATCATCATGAAACAATGGGAAATTCTAAAGACAGAGAGTGACTTTGGGTCATTATTCCTTGAAAAACCACTGTTAGCCTACACAAGGGCACAGAATTTGAAAGACCTCTTAACATAGAAAACACGAGCAGTATCAACTGAGTCAGCACGCTCAACAAAGGGCACAAGCAAATGCTGGAATTGTAAAAATTGCAATAATGTAATCCAAGGAGAATTTCTTTTACATCCAAGAACAGGAGCCAAAATTAGATTACAACACAGCACTAACTGTAACTCAGAGCATGTTGTGTACATGATCAAATGCCCGTGCGGGCTTCTTTATGTCAGAAAAACTGAGAGGAAAATAAAGATTAGGCTATCTGAGCACAAAAGTAGAATTTGCACCAAAAGTATGACCTCAAGTTTGGCCGCACATTGGGCGGAAGCACGCCATTCAATTGCACAGATCAAATTTCAGATTATTGAACAAATACAACGTTCTCCAGGAGTCGACAATTCTAAAATCCTCCTTCAGAGGGAAGCTTTTTGGATCAAAGTTAAGTTAATTCTCTGCATATCCTACTGTCGTCCGATCTGTCCAAATCTTGGCGTCTAGCATGGGCGCCATCTTAAAGCAGCCTTATATATGCTTTCGTGTATGCGCCATCTTGTAATATGCTCGTATTATTTATTTTAACATATAAACATCTTCCTGCCCATGTAAACGGGCCAAGTACTATCTACAAACCGATATCATACATCTGTATATATGTGATATATATCATTTTATAAAACATTAGCTTTACTCAAATTCCCAGTATCGGCGACCAGAATAGGCGCCATGTTGGAACTTCCTCAAATATGCTTGCATACACGCGGCTTCTTGTAGTGTCTCAGTACCATTCTCAAACGTATAAGCATACTGATACTCGTGTGAATGGTCAGTATATATACTAGCAGTCCAATATTAAGCATATATACATAAGTGATGCATCAAGTTTACAAGCACGTTGACTGACTCAGAATACATTAAAATTACTTATTATATCTGTCCAATTTTCCTATTCCAACCGTGTCAAATTAAAGTCAGACATTCTTGTTTCCCTTCAGCTGAAGGTACTACCTTACAAAGTGTCCTGCTTTCCAACCATACACCCTTCCTCCTAGTCTTTTCTTCCTGTGAGACGGACTTGTGCACATTCTTAATTTATATCGGTTTTTCCGAAGTTGTCGCTGAAGAAAATTCCACAGAAGCCCGAGATCCAACTGTGTGACGTCATTCTTCTTTCCAGACGGGGTTCTTTTTGCTGACTGTTTATTTGTAAAACTAGATTGATTAATTTATTAGTGATAGTTGATCGATTAGCCATTAAAGACTGAATGTCTTTCAGGTCTTTTCTCAAACCATGGCAAACTGTCGCAGCTGAAGCTTATGTATATGCATTTTATCCGAGTCCTCTTTAGACTAGTGCCTCCTAACCTTTATAGAACAGTGCTTCCCAAACTTTTTAGAACCACAACCCAGTTTGCAGAACCACAAACTTTCTCGACCTACCTACTCGTGCCCTAAGGTAACTACAACTTGCACCCCGCAATGCACAATTTTGCCATCAATTTTACTGCGAATGCTGCAGTGAAAAATATTATTTAATAAAAAGTGATGTAATATGTGGGGTAATTAGCAGTGCATGAAGAGGGGGTGAGTTATAGTTACATCAGGGTAAAAGTTATAGTTACTCGCGAGCACTTACTCTAATTTCTATGGTTTTGTGTGGGCAAATTCTGAATCTAACTATTACCTCCATGTAACCCTTGTTATTTTAGTGAATTTCTATGTTTTGTTCAATTCTATTTCCCAACTATAACGTACCTGTAATCTTTTCAGTGAATTTCTATTTGTTTTAACACAGCAGGGGGTTGTTGCTAACCACCCCAAAGGCAGCCAAGCTGGGAGCGGAGCACACAGCTCCCCTCATAGGGCCAATTTCAGCCCCAGGCACCCCAAACACCATGGCCTACCAAAGTGTTTTGGGGAGGCGATACGTGGCCCCTCCTCCCTGGGCCATATTTCTGGCCCCTGTGACCCTATCTTTCAGGGCACACCCATATTTAGAAGGGGAGGGGGATACATGACCACCTTCCCCGGGTCATATTCCACCCCAGGGGACCCTATCTCACAGAGAACTGGACTTATTATAAATAGGGAGGAGGCATCCAGCCCCCCTCCACAGGACAATTTCTGGCCCCGGGATCACATCTCCTGGGGTCCAGCCCTATGTATAAGGGATGGGGGGCACATAGCCTCTCTCCCACTGCCAATATTGCCTTGAAGGACCCCAACTCCAGGGCCTCATTTTTTAATAATTGGGGAGACGCCCCATCTCTCGGGCCTGGCCACTGTCTGGAGAGGAAGGGGGGTCACGCAGGCCCCCTCCCCTGGCCACTATTCCGCCCGGAAACCCCTATCCCTTGGAACCTGGCCAGTATATGGTGGGTGTCCTGGAGTCCACCCGGGGCACCCTCTTCTTTATTGAAGGCCACGAGGGGAGCCCCAGCGGTTCCAGCCAGTTCTCTGCCTCCACCGGCATTACTTCCACGAGCAGGGAACAACAAAAAATGCTGCTCCCTGCAAGCGAGCAATTGTTTCATCTGTTTTCAGGTCCGTTCCCAGCGGGCGGAAGCATTTTTCATGCTCCTGTAGGCTGTGAGCCGACTTAGGACCTGATTTAGAGTTTGAAACCTAAAGAAGGCTTGGGTCCTAAGCTAACTGTATGGGACTACCAATGGTTATATACTCCAACGTATCCAGTAGCTACTATTTAGAGCTTATTCAAAAATCGAGCCAGTGGAATCAATTCATAGGCTTGTGGGATTTATTTCACAATGTTTTCGATTATTCCATAGATTCGTTAACATTCAAATGATGTCAAACATTGAGAACAACACAAAATAGTGAAATTATTCAACATGTGGATTACATAAACAATTAACACATATAAACAGTCATTACAAATGTGTATGATACATTAGTGATTCATATGCAATTAAATAAACACAAAAAGGTAATTAAAGGTAAAATCAAAGGTAGCAAAAAGGCGGAGTAGCAAGTCAAAACTGCCAAACCACTATACATTCTCCTGCCTGTATGCACAGCTCTGGGGATCCTAAGAATCAAGATACGGGTGACTGGGGAGGGGAATTAATAAAGCCTTCTCCCTAAGTTATCAAGGTTGGCTTTACCCAGATGCTGCTGTCAACGCCTTTCCAACCCCATCAGCATTCAGGGGTTTTCATCAGGACGTGGACGTAGTGAAGTCTTATGGTGAAATCTATTGAAGAAAGTCAAAGATAGATAAGGTGTGTGTTACTTACACCTATCAACCTAATAGAGGTGTGTTGATTCTCCATTGTTATGCTAAGCACATAAAGAGAAGTATCCTCTGTATTCAGAACAACAAAATTGGCACATGTTACTCCCTAGTTTATGGTCCATATACCAAAACTAATATGTATACCATCAAGCGAGTAAACGAGTCTGACTCCGTTATACAAATCTAATGAAAAAGTTGGGAATACCCACATATAAAACCACTTCTACTCACCAATGGTAAGTATTCAAATAAATTGTACACAGGATCGTCGTCTTCTTATAGTTCAAAATACGGTTATCTGTGTCAAAATAATGACTCAATAAGATAACCCATAAAAAATTAATATTATTACTCCAAATAAGCCATGTTATACCACACTCACCACTTGTCGATTTCTCCAAATATCTCGACTCCCTAGAATATATATGTAAAGAAACGGCAATTATTATCTTACACCGTTTAAGTTTCGTCTCAATACGACCTCAGTCAGCGTGACTACAAGTTTACCTGTGTTAAGTTAATTCTCTGCATATCCTACTGTCGTCCGATCTGTCCAAATCTTGGCGTCTAGCATGGGCGCCATCTTAAAGCAGCCTTATATATGCTTTCGTGTATGCGCCATCTTGTAATATGTTCGTATTATTTATTTTAACATATAAACATCTTCCTGCCCATGTAAACGGGCCAAGTACTATCTACAAACCGATATCATACATCTGTATATATGTGATATATATCATTTTATAAAACATTAGCTTTACTCAAATTCCCAGTATCGGCGACCAGAATAGGCGCCATGTTGGAACTTCCTCAAATATGCTTGCATACACGCGGCTTCTTGTAGTGTCTCAGTACCATTCTCAAACGTATAAGCATACTGATACTCGTGTGAATGGTCAGTATATATACTAGCAGTCCAATATTAAGCATATATACATAAGTGATGCATCAAGTTTACAAGCACGTTGACTGACTCAGAATACATTAAAATTACTTATTATATCTGTCCAATTTTCCTATTCCAACCGTGTCACCAAAATCATTCCTAATTCAATATCTGACCCTGTGCTCCACCATAAATCCCGGGATAGTGCACCAACTTGTTAATATAAATTTATGTACACACGTCACATGATAGAACCAATATGTGTATATATCTTGTGCCATAGGAATGGGTGAGTAGGGTTCATGAAGCGATGGGCTCCAGGTTTGCTCCGTCTTTTGCCAACCTTTTCATGGGGTGGTTCGAGGCGGAGTGGATCTGGGGTCGTCGTGGGGTCAGGTGGATTGAATATATTCAATATTGGGGTCGTTTCATAGACGACTGTCTCATGATCTGGACCGGCAGCCTTGATGACCTTCTATGTTTTTTTGAATACCTTAACAGCAATGATGTTAACTTGAGGTTCACGACACAATATGACAAGGAGAAAATTTATTTTCTGGATGTTGAGCTATATATCAAGGGAAATAAGTTGTGTTCCAAGATGTACAGAAAGGAAACCAGTTGTAATTCATTATTACATGCTAAGAGTTGCCACCCTAATTTTCAGATAAAATCCATCCCATATGGAGAGATGGTCCGTGCAAGGAGAAATTGTTCGGAGAATGAAGAATTTAAAGATACAGTACAGGATATGTCATGCAGATTTCTAGCTAGGGGTTACCAACGGACAGACATTGATAAGGCGAAAAAACGTGTGTGTAAACTTGAACGATCCTATACCTTAAAGGATAAGGAGACCATAGAGAAGGAAGAACGACAGGTTCGCCTAGTTACCAATTACAACACAGAGTCTAATAAATTATACTCTATTTTGAATCGACACTGGCACTTGTTGGTAGCTGATAAAGATTTAACTGCACATATTGGACAGAGACCGGCTGTGACCTTCAGGAAAGGTAGAACCTTAGCAAGTGACTTAAGCCCGAGCTATCCTATTAGGAATAGAGAGATCTGGCCCAGGTACTTAACTAAAGGATTCCATAAATGTGGGCGATGCAATTGTTGCAGATGGGCTTGTAAAAAGATTGTGAGTTTCAGTTACAATAACTCAGCAGTGTACGAAATAGATACTTTTATTAATTGTGAAACCTCCTTTGTTGTATATACCATTGTCTGCTCATGCGGACAGATCTATGTGGGCAGCACGATAAGAAGACTTAGAGATAGGATGATGGAGCATATTAGGGCCTGGAAGAATGGGGACACCAGGTACCCAATAGCTGCTCATTTTGTACAAAACATAGACAATCAGGGAGATCATCAATTTTGTTACCATGCAATAGAACATGTTCCTCAGGATCCCAGGGGAGGTAACAGAACTTTGAAACTCAGGCGCAGGGAAGTACTATGGATAATGAGATTGAAATCGGTCCAACAGGGGCTTAACATTGATAATGAGTACCAGTACTTCTTGGGCAATGAATAATATTTGAGCTGATCTCAGAACAATATAGAGCTTACCACTGGGTTTAGATTGCAATTATGATATGCCTACTGTGGATCTCTGGCGGAGTTCTGATACTAGACTGTACAGGGACTTTTGTTCCCTAGGATTTGATTACGCTTACCATTGGATTATTTTATGTTTGATGATGTAATGATATTGTTAGGACAGAGATAACTTTGCACTCTCGGTTGCCTCTTTTCTGGCTAACTGGCTTAACACTCGCCCTTCATGAACCCTACTCACCCATTCCTATGGCACAAGATATATACACATATTGGTTCTATCATGTGACGTGTGTACATAAATTTATATTAACAAGTTGGTGCACTATCCCGGGATTTATGGTGGAGCACAGGGTCAGATATTGAATTAGGAATGATTTTGGTGACACGGTTGGAATAGGAAAATTGGACAGATATAATAAGTAATTTTAATGTATTCTGAGTCAGTCAACGTGCTTGTAAACTTGATGCATCACTTATGTATATATGCTTAATATTGGACTGCTAGTATATATACTGACCATTCACACGAGTATCAGTATGCTTATACGTTTGAGAATGGTACTGAGACACTACAAGAAGCCGCGTGTATGCAAGCATATTTGAGGAAGTTCCAACATGGCGCCTATTCTGGTCGCCGATACTGGGAATTTGAGTAAAGCTAATGTTTTATAAAATGATATATATCACATATATACAGATGTATGATATCGGTTTGTAGATAGTACTTGGCCCGTTTACATGGGCAGGAAGATGTTTATATGTTAAAATAAATAATACGAACATATTACAAGATGGCGCATACACGAAAGCATATATAAGGCTGCTTTAAGATGGCGCCCATGCTAGACGCCAAGATTTGGACAGATCGGACGACAGTAGGATATGCAGAGAATTAACTTAACACAGGTAAACTTGTAGTCACGCTGACTGAGGTCGTATTGAGACGAAACTTAAACGGTGTAAGATAATAATTGCCGTTTCTTTACATATATATTCTAGGGAGTCGAGATATTTGGAGAAATCGACAAGTGGTGAGTGTGGTATAACATGGCTTATTTGGAGTAATAATATTAATTTTTTATGGGTTATCTTATTGAGTCATTATTTTGACACAGATAACCGTATTTTGAACTATAAGAAGACGACGATCCTGTGTACAATTTATTTGAATACTTACCATTGGTGAGTAGAAGTGGTTTTATATGTGGGTATTCCCAACTTTTTCATTAGATTTGTATAACGGAGTCAGACTCGTTTACTCGCTTGATGGTATACATATTAGTTTTGGTATATGGACCATAAACTAGGGAGTAACATGTGCCAATTTTGTTGTTCTGAATACAGAGGTTACTTGAAGTTTCAGAGATTGCTTAACAAGAACACTCACCAGATGATATTTACTGTGTGAGTGCTATAGGATTCACGTTACGTATCAATTCCAACCAGCAATAAACTTGAATATAATTTATTTATTTTGATTTCAGTGGAAATTGTAGATGAATGGAGCGAAAGATAATTGGTATATTGCTGGAGGAATTGTGAGGAGAATTGGAAGGTAAACCTAATTTATTAGGAACATAGGGGGTTTATGCTTAATTTAAAGCTGGCAAATAATTTCTGTTTGGATCCTAGTGTAGAATATTCAGTGGTTTGTTTGATAGAAGAGACGGTATTCATGGTGTACACTATTTTGAGAATTTTCTATTTTTTCAGATTGATGATTTTGTGGAAGTTGTGAGGATTACATTTGAATGAGAGAATACTGACAGATAAAGAGGTGATATATTTACCCTTACCTTGTTCATACATCTTGGTGATAGGGTTATCCTTTCTTTTCACAAACGGTGACTACTGAAATTGGATGGGTTTCTCTGAATATTTATTTTCACACTCCAAACCCTTCACTCTGCAGGCTTTTACTTGACTAGATGGTGGTTGGGACTATCCCACATCTTGAATCAGTGATAAGATAAATAATAATATTGATTATGGAAAATGTTTTGTTTGATTACAGCCCTGAAGAAGTCGAAGTATTATTTAATGCACGACGAAACACGTGTTGGCTGGTTTAATCAACTTGTGGAATAAATTACATGGACTTCATATTCTGAAAGTGGATTCATTTGCGCATTGACTTTGGAGAATATATACATTACTCCGGCTCCTGGAGATTGGAGTTGCTTGCCATATTTTTGTTTGAATTATACATATGAATTGTGGGTGTGCTCAGAGACTATAGTATGTATTGTTGCTTCATATGAAGCTGTAGATGTAGGATACGCATCTTTCCTCTAGAAGCACCTCTGGATTATTGCTAATAATTACGGCTTGTACCCTGAAGTTAAGGTAGTGCGCCCATATTAGGTTGGTATCCCCCAATACACACATAAAGAGAAGTACCTTGTACTATGGTTGCAGGATGCACATAGTGTTCAGAAATTTCTGGCACTAGATTTAATGGTGGAGCCTGTCAGGGAATAATGCTGTACGTGAGTGATATGTTTAATATGAAAAGGAGCGTGCCTATTTATCTTTTATAATCAAAAACGACTTGCCTGCGTCAATGGCCATTCTTAATTATGCAGGATTGAAGCCAGTTCAGTTGGAATGCCTAATTGGGAAAATAGAAATGTTTATTGTCCCTTACAATCGTGCCAGATGAATTAGGGCGCAATGTGTAAAACATAGTACTCAATGATCTCATTATGAGGTAGTCTTTATGAGATTTGTTTGAAGAGCAAAACCAAACACGTGTGATGCTTTAAAAAGCGCAACGCATACAATGGTTAGGGTCTAGCTGCCATAGACTTTTCTGATCCCTAGAGACTAGACAGAAGGGTTTCAATTTGATCCAACGTGCCACATCCTAGTAACAATGGCTGTGGCCTCTTTATAAACTCAAATCCCACAAGACGATGCTCTTAATGGCACTGAATTTTATTTGGAACAGAGATTGAGACCCCATCGAGTTCCGACGGATTTCATCCTTCCACTTGCATCATTGTCCCTACGAAGGAACTACTTTAAATTTGATGAGGACTTCTTCATACAAATCAAAGGGACAGCCATAGAGTTGAGTTGAGTTGGGATTTATAGAGCGCATAGCTACCCTAGGGCATCCCAGCGCTAGTAACCATAAAAAAAGGAGGGGGAGCAGAGGGAGCGGTGATCATGGGAAGAGCCAGGTTTTTAGTTGTTTCCGAAAACTAAGGTGATTGTGTTCTCGCCTCAGGGAAAGTGGGAGGGAGTTCCACAATCTGGGGGCGTTGTAAGAGAACAGGCGACCGCCGGTTCTGGCCTTCCTAATCCTTGGGACGCTGGCGAGAGCGAGGGAGTTAGATCTTAGTTGTCTGCTGGACTGGTGCGGTTTCATTAGTGGTCTCAGAATGGGGGGGCCTTCGTCGTGCATTATTCTGTGGGAAATACACAAGGTTTTGAACGTGACCCGTTCTTTCACTGGCAGCCAGTGCAGGCTTCTGAGAGCTGGTTTGGCCGAACACCTCGCTTTAGTTCCAGTCAGGATTCTGGCAGCCGCATTCTGTGCGCACTGCAGTCTGTGGACTACAGAGGCTGGAGCCCCCAGATACAGCACGTTGCCGTAATCTAGTCTGGAGTTCACTAGCCCCTGCATCAGGAGTTTTCTGGATTGGGGGGATCAGATGGAGGATCTTTCGTGACATCTTGATGAGGCCGAAACAAGTTCCTGCGGTTTTTCTGGCCTGGGTCTTGAAGCTGAGATCCTGGTCTAGCCAGATACCCAGACTTTTAACTTCGGATTTGGGGGTTGGTGGCGTTCCCATGCATGGTGGCCAGGGAAGGGATGTGGGGATCTTATTTGGATTTCCCAGGAGAAGTATTTCCGATTTATCCCCGTTTAGTTTTAACCGGGAGTCACACATCCACTGGTACACCTTCTCTAGACAGCCGGATAGATTGGAGAGGGTATTGCTTGATTGGTTGAGGGAAACAACCAGCTGGGTATCATCGGCGTACATTATAGTTTTGATGCCAAAAGGTGTTACAACGTCCTCGAGAGGGGCCATGTAAACATTAAAAAGCGTGGGGCTCAGGGAAGATCCCTGTGGAACCCCACACTGGAGTGGCTGGGCATTGGAAGTGGCATACTCATCTGACACTTGGAAGGATCTATCTTCCAGGAAGGATTTAATCCAGGCTAGGGCGGAGTCCGCTACTCCTATCAGACCAAGTCGGTGGACAAGGGTTGCATGGTCCACCGTGTCGAAGGCGGCACTCAGGTCGATGAGGATCACTGCCACTGACCCTCCTGCGTCCATGATGCTCCTAGCTTCTTCGACCACGGCTAACAGTGCAGTGTCAGTACCCTGTCCCGGTCTGAACCCTGTCTGTGAGTGGCGAAGCAGATGATTAACTTCCAGAAATGTGGAGAGTTGCTGGTTGGCTACGCGCTCGGCAATTTTGCTGATGGCAGGCAGCAGCGAAATGGGTCTAAAGTTAGATGGCTCCATGGGGTCTAGCTGTGGTTTTTTTAGAAGAGCCTTGACCGTAGCTTTTGTCCAATTGGCCGGGACCGAGCCTGATTTGAAAGAGGCATTAATGAGGTTGGTAAGAGGGGGAGCTACCGTAGAGGCAACCAGTTTGAGCTTACTGATCGGGGCTGGATCTGACGGGGCACCACTTTTTACCGTATGTAAGATGGATAAAAACATCTCTGTGGTGATTTGGGGGAAGGTGCGTAGGCAGGGGGCCTCTCGGAGAGGGGAGGGGTTAATGCAGGCTTGTGTGGGTGAGGGGGCCGTTAGGGAGGTCAGAATTTTATCGATTTTTGCTGAGAAGAACTCGGCCATCTGGTTACATCTTACGCCCTCCAGATCTGGAGTAGGTGGTGGGTCCTGAATTTTGGTGAGGAGATGTACAATACGGTAGGTCTCTTTTGCGGAGTTGGCCGCTGAAGCTATTTTTTTCTCGAAAAAGGTGGCCTGCGTTGTTTTTATAGAATTTTTATAGAGTCTAATATGGGCTCTGTACTCTCTTTTATCTTCCGTAGTCCGGTTTTTTCTCCATTGGCGCTCTAGCGCTTTGCATTTTTTTCTTAGGTCGCGTAATTCCTGAGTAATCCACGGGAGTTTGGCAGATTTCCTAATAGTTGGAAGAGATTTGAGTGGCAGGATTGAATTAAGAGAATCGTTGATCCATTCGTGCAATTGGACATCAGCTCTGGAAGGAGCTGGGCATGGTAGAGGAAAGTGCTAGTGCCCAGGAGTTAGTGTCCACATTTTTCCATGGGCGGGAGGGAAGCTGGAGAAGGGGTATTTCCAACTTATTCACTGATAATTGAAGTTTAAAAGGAACTAAAAAATGGTCTGACCAGGGGAGGGGCATAGGGGGTTGTACTGACAATCTGGTGAGGTTGGAGAAAATGGGGTCTAGCAGATGTCCTTTCATATGAGTAGGTACATTGTTTCGAAGTTGTAGGTTTACGGAGCCTAGGTCTGCTTTAAGATCAGCAGCAAGTTTGTTAGCGTGGTCGTCGAAGTGGAGATTTAAATCTCCAAGGATTGTAAAGTTCGAGGCCACGCAAGCGAGGGAGGAGATAGCGTCGATTAGGGAGTTAATAAAGCGCCCTACCGGTCCAGGGGGACGGTAGATTAGTATCCCGGATAGCGTGGTAGACGGAGGCCGGTGTATGGAAAAATTGACATTTTCGCAGTCTAAGATGGGGCTGTCTTTAAACTGACAAGACAGGTAGTCGCGATATATGATCGCTAAACCCCCTCCAGTACCCGTGGGTCTGTTGTGGGATTTTATGAGGTAGCCAGGTGGTAAAGTTTGAATAATGTCTGGCTCCGAACCTGATGAGAGCCAGGTTTCTGTTAGGAAAAGGACGTCGATGTCTGAGTCTGTCAGAAGTAAGTTAATTTCGGTCTGATGCTTCGGAAGGGATCTGCAGTTAAGCAGGGCCATCCCGAGGCAAATAGGTTCGGGGGGGAAAAAGGGGTAAACCTATAGGAACAATGAGGACATCGTGAATGTACATCCTCCGGGGTAATGGTATGTGAAAGGTCTCTGAGTTGATGCAGAGATTCTTGGGAGTATTTGATGAGTAATTGGGTAGATGCGGCAGGGGTTGTGGGCTCAGGGCTCGGTCGGGCGCAGACGGGCTTGCCTTAGGCGCGCCTTCGGCGCTCCCGCTGCGCTCGTCCGCTGCGCTTCCGGCCGAGGCACATTATATAAGCGGTTGCTGAGGGGGAGGTCAGGGGGCGTGGCCTAAAAAGGGGCGTGGCCTGAGTCCTCACGCGGGTAGCGTCTGAAGGATTATTCAGTTAGAGGCCAGCCGGCAGCGTTAGGATCCGCTACCTGTGCTGACTAAGCTGCTCGATTGCCCTGCAGCGTGGTGAGTTGTGAATTTAAAAGCTAGCACACAAGAATAAGTGACAAATAGAAAGTTTTTTTTTTTAAATCGCTATATGCTCTCCCGGCTTCCGCCTCAGGAGTGTGGTCAATGGACTATCTGGTGCTTGTATTCAGTGTTTTGTAGTCGCGCAAGGGGGCGTGGCCTAAAAAGGGGCGTGGCCTGAGTCCTCGCGCTGGTAGCGTCTGAAGGATTATTCAGTTAGAGGCCAGCCGGCAGCGTTAGGATCCGCTACCTGTGCTGACTAAGCTGCTCGATTGCCCTGCAGCGTGGCGAGTTGTGAATTTAAAAGCTAGCACACAAGGTACAACATAGGTTGTACCTTCGCGCCAGAGATGGCGGTATTGTATATGGCCAGATATGAACATCACTTCATTTACAATAACAATCCCTATAAAGAAAGAATTGTTAAATGGCATCTCTATATCGATGACGTATGTTGTATCTGGAATGGCAATAAGCAGATGCTAACGGAATTCCACACATGGCTAACTAATCGCAACCCAGACATTCAATTCAGCAAAAAAAGCTTGCCATTTTTAGATGTTGAAGTAACGGTATCACCTACTGGACTCATTACAACTTTGCATACCAAGTCAACATACAAGAACAATGCCCTACACTATGCCAGTCATCATCCAAAAAATCTAAAAGACAATCTACCATATGGACAGTTTTTGCGCATCAGGCGCAAGTGCACAAGAAGAGAGGATTTTGCACTCCATGCTGAAGCTTTGACTTCCAAGTTACGAGATAGAGGATATCCCAAAAAACGTTTAAAGCATTCAATGAAACAAGCCTGGTATACCCCCAAGAACATCTACTAGTCAAGAAGTAGAAGCCACCATTGGAACGCTTAGTCAGCGTAACCACCTTCGGACCATACACTAACCCCTTGAGAAAGATCATTAAAAGCAATTGGCATCTGATTGAAGGCTGTATAAAGAACACAGGACAACCGTTATTTGCCCTCAAAAAGAACCGAAGCATAAGCCAACAAATTATGCGGGCAACAGACTCAGGAAGCAAGCGCACGGACAACCTTCGCTCCATGCTGAATCTCAATCCCAAACAAGGACACCACAAATGTGGGAATTGCTCCGTATGCAACATGACCATTAAAGGCAACACCTTCTCAGATGGCCAGACGAATTGGCAACATAATGAATTCACCAATTGCAAGACACGAAATGTAGTTTACGCAATACAGTGCCAATGTCCAAAGCTTTACATAGGCAAAACCACTCAAGAGGCAAAACAAAGAATTGTACAACACCAATAACGCATCAAAAATAAAACATTGACGGCTCCTATGGTGAGCCATTTTGTAGAAAAGGCACACACTAATAGAGATTTGAAGTGGACCATACTCTGTTTGATTTCATCCAATCATCGAGGAGGAGGAGACTGAAAGGTTGTTATTAAAAAAATAAGCGTACCTTATTTTAAAATTTGACACAGTGCATACAGAGCTCAATGAGATGTCCGAAGTAGCAAGGCTGTAGTCAAAACTAACTCCAGTGCTCCTTACATACATTCCATCTACAAAATACACTTGACTCATGACTACATTTCCCAGAATTCAATATCTTGTGGAAAGGCACTGAGATTAACTTGAGAACTAACATAGCTGATCTCAATCAATGTAATGACCGCATACAATTTACATATGACATACAACACGAAACCATCAATTTTTTGGATGTGGCAATCACAAAAACTGCGACAGGTTTTGAAACTAATCTATTCATTAAATCTACAGACCGCAACAACACTCTATCATACCACAGTTTTCACCTACAAGCTCTTAAACAGCATTTGCCACTCTCGCAACTTTTACGTGTCAAAAGAATAGTCTCAGACCCCAATAAGAGTGATGAACAATCCCAAAAAAGGATTCAACGTTTTCGTGATAGAGGGTACCCGGAAGAAATTCTGATGCAATCTCGTGACAGAGTCAAAACTAAGAATCGATCTGAACTACTGTCCACACAAATTTCGCAGAAACAACCAAGAATCACATGCGCTAGTAAATATTCCATCATTAGCGCACAATACAAGAGAATCATTAAAAGACATTGGACTCTCTTACAAACAGAACAAGACTTCAACAATATTTTTCAAGATACTCCTTTATTTGCATACAGCAGATCAAAAAACATTGATAAACTCATCAAACAATCTAGTGATGATGAAGACATTCAACCTTACAAAGGAACCGTCCCATGTTGGAACTGTAATAACTGCCACAATATACTTCAGGGTAACTTCATTTCACATCCAATGAAGGGATATAAAATTCCAATACGGGCTAATGCCACCTGCGACACCTCGAACGTTGTATATCTCTTGAAATGCCTCTGTGGCATGGCATACATTGGCCAAACAGAAAGCAAACTCAAAATACGTCTTGAATGAATGAATGAAGGGGGACTTTTACCGCGCAACTTAGCCCAAGGGCATCAAGGCAGGTCAAAAATGAGATGCAATCAGCTGATGTGGACTATTGCCGATAGGCTTCCGAAAAAAGCCAGGATTTTAAAGCCTTGCGGAAGAGAGCAAGCGACGGTTGCCCTAGGAGTTCGGGGGGGAGAGAGTTCCATAACCTGGGTGCAACCGAGGAAAAAGTTCTGCCTCCCCATTTCACTCTCACGAACCTTGTCACTTTCGAGAAGATTTTTGTTGGAAGAATGAAGAGATCGACTAGGTAAGTAAGGTTAACCCAGAGACCTGATCCCCTTAGGGCCTAGACCATGGAAGGCCCCATGGGCAAGACAGAGAATCTTATACGAGATCCTGGACTGAATAGGGAGCCAATGTAGATTTCTCCTAGCTGACGTGGCCGAGGCAAGTCTGGGGAGGTTGAGAACCATCTTCGTCGCCGCATTCTGAACCATTTGCAAACGGTGGATAAGGCTCTTTTTAATGCCCACATAAAGGACATTGCAATAGTCCAGCCTTGAGGAGACTAATGCCACGGTAGCCTGTTTCCAGGCATCGGGGGAAAGAAAATGATGCCACAGCAGGTTGAAACAGTCCTACTGACCTGACGGTCAAAGGAGAGTGAAGTGTCCATTAGCATCCCTAGGTTCTTGGCAAACTGACGGGGAGGCGGACAGTCCCCAAGTGAAGGCGGCCACCAGTCATTTGACCAGATTTCCTGGCAGCCTCCGAAGATCAGCACCTCCGTTTTCTCCCCGTTCAAGTTCAGGAAGTTCTGTATCATCCATCGAGACACAGCCTCCATACAGTTCCTGAAATTCCTAGCAGAGTCCTTCACGGGCTACGTGAGAGAGACCGTAATTTGGGTGTCGTCAGCATAGGACAGCACCTCCAGCCCAAAAGATCTAACTACCCTGGCAAGTGGGGCCACATATATGTTAAACGTCTTAACGAACATAAGAGTAACAAGAGAACCAAATCTGTAAAATCTGTTGTCGCAGCTCATTTCCTTGAGGCAAACCATCACATAAGTCAAATTAAAGCATGCGTATTGGAAATAATTGAACCACGAGAAGGAAGAGATAACAAAAAGATGTTGCTCATGAGGGAAAATTTCTTGATTTATCACCTCAATACCCTGAAGCCCAACGGGATGAAAGAGAGGACTGAATTTTCTTGTTATTTTTGATTTTATATTTGCGTGCCAGGATGTTGTTGAGCATTGTTTACATCATTGTGCTTAAGTATTTACCATATCTCATGTTGTGCTCTCTGCAAACGTTGTTTGTTTAATTGAATTTAGTGGTTTACTCTTTGCACATCCCCTCTACATTAAAATGTATATTCACATTATGGATTTAATATCATATATACCATTCCTTGCCTCACTGGGCATAGCGCTGAGTCACTTTTTTCACTGTTTACATTTTTTCATTTTGATATCTTTATTAACCGCTCTGCGCACACAAACGTTTACTTCGCGTTTTGCCCCTTTAATACCTGAACCACATGCTATGCGAGTTCCGCGTTTAACCACACCAACTCCTATTACGTGAAACGCCTGCTGATCTCTAACGGACAGACCCGAAGCCACCGGTTACACCGTATATCTTGGTCTTACCAACAGCGTTTATCGATAAGCACGTAGCTTGTATTTTTATAATACAGGTCCTTTTAGTGTAAATAACAAATAGCGCTCACTCAAGGGTTTATGGTTCTTTACTTTCGCTACGCGGCAGCTTCACAGCACCGTTTTGTTTAACTTCACCACCACTTTTTAGTCTTGTGCACATACCTGTGTCAATCGGGCTAACATTTCAAAAGTGTTTTGTTTAAATCGTATGCTAAACTTTCTGTTCGGCACTTATACGTGTTTTTGACGTTTCACCTACTATTACTCACCGAGCTTTTGTCCGTGACTTAGCCTTTCACGTTTTATCACATGTCCCGTGGATCCCACACAGAACTCAGGTGATGGCTTTATTCAGTGGTTATTCCCATATAGTTCCAGTCATCCATTTCATTTTTACCTTAGATATTCCTCTGATGAAGGCCCTGGCGCCGAAATGCACAGTGAATCGATATATTTACAAACGACATTGATCATGTATGTTACAACACTGTAAACGTCTTATGGACAGAAGATCCAAGAAAATTGATATTCTTCATGGATTTATGTTTTGAAGATTAAAAAACATAAACATCTACATTTGTTTTGGAGAACTTTTTTGGTTGAACTTGGCTGTGATTCACAGCATTTGATTCCAGTGCCAAGGGAGACACCTCCACGGGTGTGAAGGTGCTACTTGCATATACATTTCCTAGAACACACCTGCCCAAAAAATGATTCATGAAATCCACTTCAGGTCTTGCCTTTCACTTTTTCACCCGTATTACTCGGGAAACATCATTTACAACGAAGGCAATACTACGCGTGACGTTTACTACGAGGCACTTACCACGTAAACGTCTTTTCCACGCGTATGCCTTCCACGACCGTCTTTACCACGCAAGTGGTGTTCCTTCCAGTCGTCCAGCGTGTACGATCTGCGTGGGCTTGGGGGGCTGGAGGGGGGGTCTCCCCCCCCAAAAAATCATTCCAGTCGACCAACGTGTGTGGGTATGGGGGGGTCTCCCCCCCAACAAAAAAAAAAAACGAGCGGGTTAATAACATTAAAAAAAAGGAATTCAGTGCCTCTGACGTTAAAGGAAAGAGCCTCCCAAAAGACGTCATAATAGAAGTCCTTCTTTAATTTTGGTAGACGTGTTTTGAGGCTTGTTTCAGTGGTGGATAGAAGTAAGGGCTGCTGGTGAAAGGCGTGCAGGTAAGAACATAATCTATATTAAAAAGTATATATATTTAAGCGCACATTAAAGAAACTGAATTTAAAAAGCAAAGGTAATTTGTTGTTTTAAAAATCGATGTATTGGGTTATGCAGTTAGACATATTTTATTTAGCCTATCACTATCATTATGTAGATTTCAATGACGGGACGTTAGATGTTTCATAACGTTTTTTTTCTCGAAGTAAAATCCTACGTTCTAAAAAGCAGCGTGGTAAAGCCACTTGCGAAGTAAAATTTGCGTGGTATTGCCATGCGTGGTACTTGTTTTCGTGGAATAATCATATATTCGTATTACTCTAGCATTGGCAGAGACAGGCTTGGTTCCTGCTATCAGGATCGTGTTAAGACGACCAATAAAACAGTGAGTTCATAACCGCCTTTCATGTCTCCCTACAGCTGCGCATTAGCTAACTATTTGACCTTGCCCTCCGTCAGAAAATAATACGCTTCAAACTTTTTCAAAAGTTTAATGAGTAATGAGCTCGCGCTCGAGGAAGCCAGACTCTAGAGCATGTACAGGTCACAACTAATACACTAAGTTCTATGTACACGCAAGTTCATTTTAGAGACGCGCATTCGTTCACAAAGCGGCTGCCCCTCTAATAACCCACCTATGAGGATTCTTTAAATTTTTAGACTTGTCTCTAAGGCTCAGAAAGGTCCGTGGCAGCTAGACCCATAAGCATTGTAAGCGATGCGCTTTTTGTAACATCACGCGTGTTTGGTTTTGCTCTTCAAACAAATCTCATAAAGACTACCTCATAATGAGATCGTCGAGTACTATGTTTTACACATTGTGCGCTAGTTCATTGGGCACGACTGTAAGGGACAATAAACATTTCTATTTTCCCAATTAGGCATTCCAACTTAACTGACTTCAATCCTGCATAATTAAGAACGGCCATTGAGGCAGGCAAGTCGTTTTTGATTATAAAAGATAAATAGGGAAGCTTTATTCATATTAAACATATCACTCACGTACAACATTATTCCTTGACAGGCTTCATCTGTACTACTTGTTCGACCCCGTTGCTTATTTGTATTACTTGTATTATTGCTTTACATGATTAGCTTTGACCCCACCTATTTGTACTGCTAGCTTTAATGACCTACCTGTTTGACTATGCTCCCTCATGTACCCTCTCTTTGTAAAGCGCTCTGATATCTGCAAAGATCTTGTTCGCGCTATATAAAACTTTCAAAATAAAATAAAATAAAATCCAGTGGCAGAAATTTCTGAACACTATGTGCATCCTGCAACCGTAGTACAAGGTACTTTACTTTATGTGCTTAGCGTAACATTGGAGAATCAACACACCTCCATTAGGTTGATAGGTGTAAGTAACACACACCTCATCTTTCGTTGACTTTCTTCAATAGATTTCACCATAGGCCCAAGTCCTGATGAAAACCCCTGAATGCTGATGGGGTTGAAAAGGAGTTGACAACAGGGTCCAGGAAAAGCCAACCTTGATAACTTAGGGAGAAGACTTAATTAATTAATTGCCCTCCCCAGTCACCCTTATCTTGATTCATAGGATCCCCAGAGCTGTGGATACAGGCAGGAGAATGTATAGTGATTTGCAAGTTTTGACTTGCTACTCCAACTTTTTGCTACCTTTGATTTCATGGACTGGTGCTTTAGTTACCTTCTTGTGTTTATTTAATTGCATTTGAATCACTGATGTATCATACACATTTGTAATGACTGTTTATGTAATTCACATGTTGAAAAATTTCACTATTTTGTGTTGTCCTCAATGTTGGACATAATTTGAATGTTAAAGAATCTATGGAATAATCTAAAACATTGTGAAAAAATCACACAAGCTTATGAATTGATTCCACTGGCTCGATTTTTGGCACACCTGAAAGAAAGGTTCTTCTAAGGTGAGAGCGAGTATCTATCTCACTGACACGAGGGAGGCAATGGCCACAAGGAAAACCGCCTTCCAAGAAAGAAAATGAAATGAGCAAGTATCAATTGATTAAAAAAGAGGACCCATTAGTCTAGTGAGTACTATGTTAAAGTTCAACACTAGAACAGAGTGCCTGTGGTGGGTTAACCCGCTTGAGTCCTTCCATGAAACCCTTAATGACTGTCATTCTGAAAAGTGAAGTGTGCTGCCTGCTCTGAAGGTAAGCCGCCACAGCGGTTAAATGAAGTCTAATAGACGTATAGGCATGGCCGACTTCTGTAAGAGAAGAAGGTAACAGACAATGTCCTTTGTAGAGGCTGCAAAATGTTCAACATACCTAAAGAGACAGTAATGGCTGAACCCTTTCCACTTAGCAGCGTAGCAGGCTCTAGTTGTGGGCTGCCGTGCTTCTTTTAGAATGGCCATACACTTTGCAGGGAGGTTAAGGTAGCCAAATTCTATGACATCAGGAGCAAAATTTAAAGATTCCGTTGCTGCGGGCTGGGATGCCTGAGAGTGCCTTGCTGTTGAGAAAGAAGGTGCAGCTGGTTGGGGAACTTCTCGCGAGTGGCGAAGGAGAGTTTGAGCAGAGAGGTGAACCAGAGCTGACGGACCCAAAGTGGAGTTACTAGGATGAGAGCGAGGGATGCCTGCCTCAACTTTCAAACCACAAATGGGAGGAGTGGGAAAGGCGGAAAAGCGAAAGCAAGTAACCCATACCAATTCATCCATAGTAGACCGACTGTGGGTGTGGGACTCCGGAGACAAAGCTTAGGCATTTTGCGTTTTCAGCAGTGGCAAACAGGTCTCTCTGCAGGAACCCCAAGCACAGAAGTATGGGAGAAGGAGTTGGGGGTGGAGTTTCCATCTGTGGACTTTTTAACGAGTCTTGCTGAGTAGGTCTGCCAAGTTGTTGCCCATTCCAGGAATCTACTGAATCAACAGATGCAGGCTGTGATTTATCACATGCCGCTAAATGCCCTGGGCTAGAGAAGACAACTGGAGTGAGTGCATTCCCCCCTGTTTTTGAAGGAGAATATAGTCATATTGTGGATCTGGACCAGAACTATCTTCTGTTTTTGAAGTAGAATATAGTCATATTGTGGATCTGGACCAGAACTATCTTCCGCTGTATAACGGGAAGGAATGCCATGAGGGCCCGTTGAATAGCTAACAGTTCCAGGTGACTGATGTGCAACGCTTGGTGTGCCGAACCCGGGCCCCTTGGATAGTGAAGTCCTGTAGGTGCCCCCCCCCTGTTCTCCCCTTCCCCCTTCCAGGCCAGTGAGCGAGGCATTGGTGGTGATGGTCTCTTGGGTAACTGGGTTGAGGAAAGGCCGACCTTGCAACAGGTTGTTAGCATTCCACCACTGTAAAGAGTGATGCTTATAGCCCCAAATCTACCCTAGAGCCTCTCAATTACCCTCTGCTTAAAACTACCGCATCAGTAGACACTGTTGTAAAAGATGCACGTGTAACCTGGTGTGAGGAACTATGGCGATGCAGGATGCCATCACGCCAAGTAGGCACATTACTGTCCTTCCTTCCTTGTGATCTGGCTGGAAAAGGGTCAGCAACATTTGGCATGTGCCCCCTTACCTCTTTTTGGGGATTAGAAATGATAGGGAGCACACCTGTCTCTATGGCCCCCCTGGTGAGCAGCACATGTATTTCCTCCAAGAGGAGACACCGATGTTCCGGAGACAGTCTGTGTCAAGATCCCACTGGTGGGAGGTGACCTCCGCCCATCGGTGCAGGTAACCCTGCAATGTTCCCCCGAAAGGTGTTGTATGAACGGGTGCAAGGGCAAAAGCAACACTGTTTTGGAGGGGCAGCCCCTTTGGGGGCAGTGCCCTTTACTTAGTCTCTACTAATATTTCATTTGCAGCCTCCCCTGCAGTAACCCCATCAAGGAGTCTGCTGCTGTTGTCTGGGAAAAATGGTGGAAGTCTCTGAGAGTGGTGAAAAAAGCAAGGGAAGCTGGTGTTTGGATGGCCCCCATTGCTTTTGCTGTGACCTTCTTGATTTTTTATAGCATCTAATCGACTTGGGGTCCAAAGAGATACTCCTATCAAACGGCACATTTAGGAGGTGTTGTGTAAACTGTGGCTTAAAGCGGGAAATTTACAGCCATGCGTAGCGTCATTGGGAGACACTAGTAGTTAATGCGCAGGCATCTTTGTTTGCAGCATATAGAGCACAGCGGATGTTGGTGTGTTGGATGAGGTCTTCCATCTGATTTAAGAGAGAAGCGAAATGGAGTCCTTTCCATCACATGGACATTCTTGGATGATAAAGTGTTGGTAGGCCGGAGGGGCAGAGCCCAGACTGGAAAAAGCTGTTGACCTTGGGACAGAGTTGAGGGAATACACAATTGGGGAAAACTACTATTAAAGAAGATTGCAGAGTCAACCGATAAAGAACGGATACGAGGGCCCAACGAGAACACCACAGGGCGTTAAAGCGGAGCTCACTGAGAACACAACAGCAAAGAAAAAACGGTCTAACAATGGTGCCAATGCCCATGCACATTACCAGAAATAGGTGGAGTGTCTATACCTTGTGATTAAAAAAGACTTTGTGGAACAAAAACAAGTTGTAAACATCCAAACCCAATGCTAGATGGCAGGGATAAGCACAGAATGTGTATCTACAGCTACACATGCCACAAACGTTTGTATATTGAGCAGCACTTTGCATGAGTTCCAGATTGCACTACATAAAGTCAGTTTCATTTTATTTTAACCAGAGGAGTTTAAGTGATTAGCCCACAGCCAACGGCAGGACTCTAACCTGGTTCTCCAGAACCACAGCTGGCGGTGCCGGCTGTTAGGCCACATTCATATTTCTCAATTTATGAGTGAAAGTCACACAAACGTGGGATGATTGTGTATGATCAAGTATAGTGAGCACATTCTCTATTGAAATGGCTTTGTGAAGTAAAAAAACAGCAGCAAAAAATACTGGAAGGTTCATATGAAGTCTTACTTGGGAATACTTACAAGGGTTTGTTTTAAAACTGGACTTCGGGACATAGTTCATCACCTTTGCACTAGTAGTGCTAGAACAATGCACTAGTAGTGCTAGAACAATTTTCAGTGTGTTACATCACTGAAGTCATAAGGATTGTGCAAAATCCTGGCATCACACAAAGTGTACCAAATGTATTCAGCAGCAGAGTAGTATGTGTATAATATGTAGCTGGTGGAGCATTTTGGAGCATACTGTCGCAAATATATTATTAAAGCATTGGGTGGCTCCATTACACAGACATACAGTTTTACTGATAAAATGATATAACACATAAATGATAATTTGTGGAAATCGAGTTACATCAAATATTTATCATTTGCACACCACCAAGTAAAGTGTCTTTATTTATTTGGTTCTATTAAAGGAAAATGTTACTTACCCTATAAGCATCTGTTTGTAGCGTACAGTGCTTTAGATTCACATGCTCTACATACTCCTGCCATCTAGCGCTGGGCTCGAGCATTTGCAGATTGTTATTTTTTGGAAGAAGTCTTTTGAGTCATGAAGTATAGTAATTCCTCCCTTGGCTGGCAACGTAGAATGTGTAGCTATAGATACACAAGCTTTGCATAGACTGTAAAGCAGCAATCCCCTAAGATGTGGTTAACTGGAGGATGTTGGAGAGGATTGAACAAGTTCTTAAGATGTCTTGGCACACGACAATCTGTTGGTGTGCTAAAATACACACACAGTAGTGCTTGGTCAATGTGTGTGAAAAAGAGCAAGTAGCTGCTTTACAGATGTCAGCTTTGGGAATGTTGTTGAGGAAGGTCAAAGATGCCCTATTTTTGTGAGTTGAATACAGACTGGGCGGGGCAGGCAGAGTCATTCTTCAGCCTTAATGTAGGAGTTTTGGATACATTTAACAATTCATCCAGCTATGCCTGCCTTTGAAAGAGCATGTGTTTTGTGTGGCATGTTAAAAGCTGTGAAAAAGAGTCTTATCGAAGGGCCTGGTCCTTTCAATGTAATAACTGAGAGCATGCTTGACATCAAGGTGTGAAGGTCTCTCTGCCACAGAATCTGGCTAGGGAAAAAAAAGCAGGAGCTTTATTGTTTGATTGAGGTGAAAGGGGGATACCACTTTTAGAAGAAATTTGGGATTACTCCCAAGGACAATCCTTTTATTGTGAATCTGAAAGATAGGCTCTTCAAGAGTTAGAGCTTGCAGTTCACTAACACGACTCAGAGATGTGATAGCCACAACAGGCGACCTTCCAGGAAAGGAAACTGGTAAGTACAAAATTAAGGTTCCAGCATTAAAAAGAGGGCAACCTAGGCAGAATGACACCTTTAAATCTTTCCATGGAAGCCTTAATGAGAGAGGATATTAAATAAGGAAGAGTGTTTCCTGTTCTGCGGGTAGGCCACAGAGTATGATCCATCTGGAGATGGTCCGTTTCTTCACAGCCTTTTCCTTCTTTGCTCTGCCATACCCTACAAGGAGTTGGTCATCCACCCAGAACTGTTTTGTGTGGAAAAGGTAGAAAGACAACGCTCTTTTTGGGTCCAGTAAGTGAAGTCACTCCTCTTCTCTAGAGGGATGTGGAGGAGCGTAAAAAGTAGGCAGGGTGATGGACTGGCATACATGTTTAAGTATGGAGGCTTGGATGGACTGAAATACATGTTTAAGTATGGAAGCTTGGATGACAGTGCTTGAAGCTCACTAACCATCCATGCAGATGTTATTGCCACCAGGAAGTCTGTCTTGCTGGTAAGGAGCCTGAGCTCCCTTTGTGAAAGGGCTCAAAGGGAGTGCACATTAGGAACCTAAGGACTAGATTAAGGTCCCACTGAGGCATGACGAAGGGTGAAAGAGAAAACACCTGTTGCAAACCTTTCAAGAACCTATGTACTGTAGGGGATTTTAAGAGGGATTTCTGGTCCGGCAACTGCAGAAAGGCTGATATAGCAGAAAGGTAGCCCCTTAAGGTGCCTAGAGCAGAGCCCTGCTGAGCAAGGGAAAGAATAAACAGAAGAACCTGAGAAAGGGAAGCAGAAAGGGGGCAACCTGTGGCTCTGCACACCAAGACAAAAATGTCCCCAATGGCAGGGGTATACTGTTTTGGTGGAGGGACACCCCGCTGCCAATACAACATTGTAGACTTCGATCGGAAAGGTTGAAAGCTGTCAACTGTCACCCCTCATACTCCATGCAATGAGGCAGAACGCAGACAGATTTGGGTGGAGGACCGTCCCCTGCTGCTGCGACTGAAGTTTCCCCCTAAGGGGCAGCCTGATCCGGGGACTGATGGCCATGCTCAACAGCTCAGAATACCAAAACTTTTAGAGCCCAGTCCAGAGCTTCAAGGATGACTTGAGCCCGGCCATTCCAGACCTTCTTGAGAACTCTGGCCAGGAGTGGTATGGGTGGAAAAGGGTACACGAGGCCTCACCTCCACTTGAGACAAAAAGCATCTCAGAGCAAGGGCCATCTTGCAAACTCCAGTGCTCACAACTGCTGACATTGTGCATTCTCTGCAGTGGCAAACAGATCTAACCAAGGCACTTTCCACTGCAGAAAGAGACCTTGCACTACCCCTGATTGGAAATGGCGTTTGTGATCTGCTAGGAATAGTCTGCGGAGTTTGTCCGCCCTGGCGTTGAGAGCCTGCCAGGTGTTAAATCGATAGGGAAAACCCTGCTGTTCATTCATGTCCAGAGATGCAGGGCCTCTTGACAAAGGGTCGACAAACCCACCCGCCATGTTTGTTGCAGTAACACATGGTGGTGGTGTGGTCCATGAACACCTGCACTAGCCTGCCCTTGATGGAGGGTAGAGAGGCTTTCAACACCATCCAGATCGCCCAGAGCACCATTCGTTTGCTGTGTATTCTGGATTCCTTCTGAGACAACCTCTGATTTCCACCTTTCCCAGATAGGCACCACATATCAGGAGTGACGCATCTGCCACGACTATAAGATCTTGTTGGGAAAGGGGTCTGCTGCTGACCCAATCGTGGTTCGTTAATCACCACTGCAGATCTTTTGAAGTTCAATCTGAGATCTGGACAGTGTCAGGGAGAATCTCCAATTCTATACCCACTGAACTTCAGGTCTCACTGCAGAGCCTGCATATGTTACAAGCAGGATGTGGTAGGCCATGAGGCTCAGCAGCCACAGAGTCAGTCTCACTGATATCCAGGATAGAGGCTGAAACATCGGTATCATAGACTGAATATCCTGGACTCAGCATTCAGGAGGATAGGCCCAAACCTGTACCATCCCCAGAACAGAGTTGATGAAAGAGAGCATCTAAGAGGGAATCCTGTGTGATTTCGGCACGTTGATAGCGAACCCGCTGTAGCCTGGAGGTGGGAGATGACATCCTGTGGCAAGCATGCCTTGAACAGACAGTCTACGAGATAGGGGAAGACTGGCGATGCTAATCTCTGCAGATGAGTTGCAACCGCTGCCATCACCTTGGTAAACACCCGAGAAGCACTGGTAAAGCCAAAAGGAAGCACAATTAACTGAAAGTGCTCGTGGCTCACCGTTAACCGCAGGTATCGGCTGTAGGCAGGTAAGACAGGAAAGTAGAAATATGCATCCTGCCAGCTAAGCGCTACCATCCAGTGGCTGGGTCCAGGACTGACAGGACTTTGATTGACCATGAGTATTTTTAAATTCTCCATCATGAGGAAGCAATTGAGAGGGTGTTTTTCTAGGATAGGACGAAGACCTCTGTCCTTCTTGAGCACCAGAAAGTAGTGGGAATAGCAACTATGACCTACTTCTGTCATCAGCACCCTCCTCATGGTTTCCTTGGCCAAGAGTGCTGTCACTACCTAGAGGAGCAAGTTAAGTTGGTCCTCCGTCAGCCTGTCCTAGCAGGTGGCAAGGGTGGAGGGGTAGTCACGAAGAGGAGGGAGTAGTCCCTTTTTACAATTTGAAGAACCCATCAGTCCGATGTAGTAGACCCTGGGTGGGGCACATTGTGGCACATCCTGCCTCCCACCAGGTGTTCATGATGGGAAGAGGGCAGACTATAAAAGTTTGGAGGCTGCGGATGCTGAGAGCACTGGGGAGGTTGGACTGGCCCAACCTCTGGCTGCCCAACCCATGAAGTCTGTGGGTACTGTGTCTCAGCCATGCAGAGGCTGAGCAGCTTGCGTGCAATGGTGGTTGGGCTGGAAAATATGCAGCTGGAAGCCCCTTCCATAGCCATGAAAGGCTGATTGGAGGTGGCAAATCCTTAAAGGGCTTCAGCACTGAATCAGTCTGCTCTCCGAAGAGATAGGAGCCATGAAAAGACATGTCCATAAGTGAGGCTTGGACATCCCCTGAAAAGCCAGTTCTCAGCCACGCGTAGCCACACCATCGATAAAACCACTCTGCCTAGCGAGTCGTTGGTATCCAGTCCACATTGGATTGTAAACTTAGCTGCAACTCTCTCTTAGTCAAAATCCTGGGAGTGTATGGCCTGGGGCTCCTCCAAGACCATTGGCAGCACCTGCACAACCGAATCCCATATAACATGGGACTAGCAGACCAAAATGCACACAGTGTTCCTGGACCACAGTGCCAGGCTGGTGGAAGACAACATCTTCTTCCCTAAGGAATCCAGCCTCTTTCAATCACTATCCAGTGGGACTGTAGGGAATATGCCAGGATTTATAAGGGAGGCAGAGGTTTGGACCATCACGCTCTTTGAGGTAGGGTATTGTGTGAAACATTTGGGATCCCTGGAGACAGGGCGTTGGAGGCGGGCAATTGTCCTATTCACAGGAGCCCCTGTGCAGGTCTTGGACCAAGTTCCAAGCAGGACGTCTGTAAGGGCTTCAAAAAATGGTAGAAGCAATTCTCATGGCTGACGCACTGAATCACCGCAGTTTGTTTTGACTGCCCCTGAAAGTAGGCGAAGCCCAGGAACTCAGCCTCCCTGCTCACTGCAGTTGCAAAGGACACTTCATCCTCTGTAGCCACAGTAGGGGGGAAAGCATGCCAGTATCCGTAGAAGAGTCTAGGCCAGTATCTGTGGAAGAGTCTAGTCCACTTCACCCGCACAAAGACCTCACACCAGTCCATTTGGGGATCTTAAAGGCTGGTATTCCCAAGGGTCCAGCTACCCCTCCCAATTCTCCCAGAGTCCTAGCCCTTAGGAATAGGGTCAGGCTCCGGACTGGTAGGCATCCCTTGGCTCTGTGTTGGGGTCAGGGATCAGTATGTGGATGCCACTGCCGGGAGTGTTGACATCAGGATCAGCGGGATGGTCGAGGTGGTACGATCGGTGATGGTTCGGATCCATCCCTTGATTCAAGGGGCCTTACTGTGGCTGAGTCAGGAGCCACCGGTGTGGAACGAGTAGGGGCTCCTTCCTTACCCATGTGGCCTAAAGGCACGACAAGCCACTCAAATATGAGGCATTTCGCCTCATAAAACTCTTGAGAGTTGAGCGGGGGTATCTACGGCTCCCGGAAACTTAGGGAAGTGTACAGCCATCTCAAGCGGTTGCTCAACCGAGGAGCCAGGCCTTGAATGGCAATGCTCCTTTATCTCGTCGGACGACGAACAGGCCGAAGTCAAACATGCACCTCTTCAACTTCTTAGTCTTCTTTTTGAGGTGAGACTTACCTGAGTGAGCCGACGACTGAGTGCGCTGAAGCCTTTGTGCTCCGTGGCTGATCCCGGGACCGTTCTCTCAACCAGCAGCATCTCACATGAGGTGGCAAGGAGCTTGAGGGGCTGGTGCCTCAAGACGTTTGGGTGCATGGAGCGGCAACTGGTGCCGGTCTTTACATCGTGGTGGCGTTCCAGGGACCAGAGATAAATAAGATGTGGGTCCATCACCAACATTTATCAATGACAAGGCGCTACCTTGTGGTCATCTCTGCTACACCAGGAAAAGAACTCAAAAAATGTTGAAAAGGTAGTCAACATGTGACTGATGGGGTAGGTATCTCCAGATGTGCACTGACTGGTGCAAAATGAATTAAACCCAGCATGCTGGGGTGGTGCCTATAATGCCAAGTGGAGCTGAACACTGCCATCTACTGGCGCTCAGGGGTACTGCTCACAAAAATAAGGTACGGATCCAGTCTGACGCCTGGAGATAATTCTAAGGTAAGTAATCTGCGGCTAGAAGTCTATCATATATGCATGTCACTCAAGTACTGATCAGTGGGTTGCTGGATGGTTGTAGTCCAGCTGGCTTTTTGACTCCTGTTGGCACATTGATAAAATCCTTTGTGCCAAGCGATCTACAAAGCCTATTCTCAAGCAATGCTCTGGAAGATCAAAAAATGTATAATTAGGATCCCTATCCAATGGTAAACATAAACTAGCATGGCTGAAAATGTAAACTACAAAACAAAGATCCGGAAGATAGAAATTAGATGGAGGATGAACAATTATTTCAAGGACTGCATTACAATAACATATAAGCAGTATTATCCAAGGAGGAAAGTGCCTGGGTACTTTATATGTGGCAATAAAAAAATGTAAGAGGTGCAAGTGGATGGAGCAATTTGCAGACTGATTTCATATTTAAAATGAATAGATTTATGTTACTGTTTGGGCATTTATTTTTCCAAATTTACTTATTCCCACTTTCTTTTGTGAATAGTTGCATCTACCTGCTAGAGTGTGCATTGGTCTGATAATTATTTTTATTGTGATTTAAATAAGAAAACAATAAAATACATGTTTAATATGTTTGTGTATAAAAACGTTGCATTGTCTACCTGATAAACGACTACAGTCAAATATAATCAAAATATAATTGAAAATAAGTAACACTGTAAATCAGGCAGAACATTGAGGCAGCTATCAAAAGCACCATGGGATAAGAAAAGACTTGTAAAACTTTAGATATATAATACCAACACATGGAAAGGAACGTTTTTGGCGACTCATTTATTTAAGGAATTTCTAATAGCTGTCATGAGAACCTTTTACCATGTACATATTCGGCTTTCTGCAAAGGATACCGATTCATTCTAAATCTGTCTTCTCTAGTAATATACCTTCCAGCAAAGGCACATTCTGTGAGCTAGGTGAACATTCTAGTGCCTTATTTACAATTCTTCTCATAACGTATTGACCTCTTAGGGCCAGATGAACGACCATAATAAATTGCGACTCGGAATTTGCGCTAAATTGCGACTCGCAATTTGCGCTCAATTGCGAGTCGTAAATTGCGAGTCACAATTTACTATGTACTACAGTGTCAGAGACACTGATTGCGATTCCCAATGGGGTCGCAAAGTGCGAGACTCATTAATATTAATGAGGCCCATGCATTTTGTGACCCCATTGGTAAAGCTGGCCCGGGGATACTGGCCTGCTGGGCTCTGCAGACCACCATGTCTGGGACTGCTTTTAAATAAAGCATTTTTTTTTATTGCAGCCCGTTTTCCTTGAAGAAAACGGGATGCATTTAAAAAAAAAAAAGAAACATTTTCGTTTCATTTTTTAAGGGCATGCAGTGGTCCCTGGGATCTTAAAAAATATTTTCGCATGCATTTGCAAAGGGGAAGGGGTCCCCCGGGGACCCCTTCCCATTTGCGATTGTATACCACCTACTTAAAGTAGGTGGTAGTTTGCGCGTGTTTTGTGACCGCAATTGCGGTCGCAAAACATTCATACATGGCACATGACTCGCTATTTGTAAGGGAATGCTCCTTCCTAATAGCGAGTCGCAAAACTTATTTTGCGAGTCGCTAATTGATTAGTGATTTTCAAAATAAGTTTTATACATGGGCCCAAGGTTTTTAGCGGGTGCAAACGGGTCTAAAACCCGTCTGCGCAAGCTATAAACCGTCGTACAACTGGCCCTTAATGTCTACAGTTACAATATTGCACAGGAAAATTAGAGGAGCTGGTAATCGAAGTAGAGTTCTTTTCTTGCTGGTGCAAGAGCGGTCTAATCATAGCTTTACAGTGTCAGTTACCACGGTTTCCCTTATTTGATTCCAAAAGTGTGTTGGCTTTTCAAAGCAATAGTGGCAACATAATTGATGGGGGTCTTCATGATTGTTCCCAAAAAGATGTATTGGCCTGGAACACCGCCCATTCTGTTTTAAATGTAAATGTAAATGTAAATGTCAAGGTATTTGTAGAGCGCACTGTCACCAAGCGGTTTCCTGGCGCTATTACTCATACCGCTGTGGAACCCCTCCTGGCTTTCCCTGTGAAGTGTCCACTCCTGGGCACCCCCAGGGTGAAGCCAGGCATCCACAGCGCTGTTGGGGCCGGTGTGGAGGTTAAGCAAGCTATTGCCCAGAGTTGCAGCGTGGGACCCATGATTAGAATAGGCACCGAGGCGAGAAATCAGGTCCGAGGAATTATGAGCCCAAGACCCGCCGAGGCGGGAATTGAACTCTGGTCCCGGACCAGAACTCTGCATCAGGGTCTGCCGCTCTAACCATTGAGCCACACTCCTCCACGCTTTAGGTCAATTCTCATACTAGCCTTTTGACCTCTTTAAAACGAAACCAGCTTGTTACACCAGATACGTTATCTGGTGTAAAGAAATATGTATGCAACTCTTTTGTGCCCCTAAATCAAATGCATTTTTAACGGCTCTCAAAGAGATGACAGAGCAACTGGAGCTTTATATACAAACTGAAATTCGCATTTGCAAAGCCTGTGCTGAGCAAGAGGAAGTCCCAAATGCAGTGTTGACAAGTACACTATAACTTGCATTTCTTATTTATAATCACAATGTGCATATTGCATATCTTTGCTAGACAGATGGGGAAAGGGCCAGCATATTGTCCCCGTTTTGACTCTTAAGGAAATGTGCAGTGGTTTGCAACCGCACCTTCAATTACAGAAGACAATGGTTTTCAACTAACAATGGCATCCAGTAATTATTTGCAAAGCAGAGCTGTCCACTGTGGATAGATGCATTCACCATGGGCAGACAGTGGTCCCATAAATCGTTAAATGCTAATCCCTTCCCCATGTCTCTATCACAGTGTGCATTATTTTTGCAAAAATGACTCCTCTCCTTATAAAGAGTGAGGGGCAGTGTTGGGATATAGCTAGATTTTAAATAGATGGCTGGACCACCTCCTCAAACCCCACTTAGTTTCTGAAGAGAATGTCTTTTCTAATAAATTTGTTAATGGACTCCGCATCAGTGTCCTCTCGAGGAAAGTCTCCGTCTTCTGAATGAGGGAGGGGAAGCATCAGGTGCTTTGGTGAGTTTTTAGAAAAATCTTTTCCTCTATTCCTTTTAGTGGATAAAGTTTGCTCATCACTGCCTAAAATATCTTCAACCAAAACTTGAAGCTCCCTGACTGAGATATGAGAGCTGGTGAGCTGGAGCTGTAACATAAAATGATGGGGTACTTGGGTGGAATGAGTCAAAATGTAAGCCACTGATACAGCTGTCACAGAGAAGAGAATTTTATGTCAAGACAGGAGGCTAGCATTATGCATAATACTTTCATTTCCCACCTCTGAGCAGCACCTTTAAAAGCTCATGGAATCTTTTAAAAACATCACAATCCAAAAGAACTTTGACAAAAATAAGTAACATGAGGCGACCATCTTCCTCCTCTTTTGTTTCCTGCTTCTGAGCAGATAAGTATTCATTGGGAATAATTATTTGATATTGAGTTTAAAATTGATGAATGAGGAGGAATGTTTGAAACCCAATTTATGGGTGTGTGTTTTTAGAAGTATGAGTCTATTTGTTTATTACAGTTTATAAGAATTGTTATGGATATAATATGTTTCAGGATTGAGGATCAAAGCAGAATAAGGTAAGTGTTTAGAGGGATTATGTATAGAAATATAGTGAGGAGAGAAGATTTGGGTCTTAATGAGAGAGCGATCATCAATGTACGGTCGGGTTCACATCGAAGTATACTTCGAAGTTTATTCTAAAAGACGAGCAAAATGAAGAAAAAATAGGAAGAAGAGGGCTTCAAAATTTTTAATAAGGGTAATTTTGCGCAAATAGTGTATTTGTTAGCGATGCTAATCGCACGCGCTAAATAACTGTGAGGCTGTTATTTAAAAAAAAATAAGGTTCGCGCTTACTGTTTTCCAACTGTGAGAGGGCTTGAGGAAAGGACGAAGGAGAAGACAGTGACACGTTCACACGTGAGGCGTGAGCACTGATTGGCTAGCGGTAGGCTTTTTTCTAGAGGAAATGGAGCTTGTGCATGCACGCAAGGGTTGTTTCTAAGGAAATTTGCTCTGCAAGGCTGGTTTCCATATAAACGGAAAATTAAGCATCGCGTCAAAGGAGAGATCGGTGAAGGAGATTGAGATTGTTATGAGACAAGTTTTTAGAAAGCGGAAAATTAGAAAAAAGAGTTTTAAAGGGTATTACAATAAGAGGAGTAGGAGGAGTTTTATTAAAAAAATGGAGTCATCGAATGAGGAACAAGAGAAGTTGATAAGGGAGATAATAAATAAGGAAATAAAGGACTCTATACAGGAGTCAGTGAAGCAGGCTTTAGGGAAAAGAAGAAATAATTAAGAAGAAGAATATTTTTCTATTTCTAAAGAAGACAATGTTTGGCTAAGAAGAAACATTTGGTAGAAAGAAAGGATCTGAGTGGAGTCCAAAGCGGTACGAAAGAGAGCCAGTTATACATTGGAAGGAGAGGAAGTGCATCGGGAGTTGCACAGAGTGATGAGGAGCTGGATGAACATATTTTAGATTTGGAATATAAAGATGAATTAGGAGAGGAAAATTAGGGTAACGTAAAGGAGAAAGTAAGGGATACTGTGGTTGATCCTTCTGGTGCAGTGATGTTTAATCCTAAAGAGATAAGACACCCAAGAGGGAAGGATTGGTGGCCACTTCAACATGTGGCGGATTACATTAAAGCTAGGCTGCGAAAGCCACTAGAAATAGAAGAAAGAAATATTATGAGAGCGGAATGCTCGAGACTAAATATTGAAGAGAAGATCACGATAACTCTGAAATGACCCTGATTTCATTACATATCTCTTCAAGATGGGAAAAGACCCACAAAAGGGTTTAGACCGTTCTTTAAAACAGTGTCAGGATAAGGTTCTTGATATCCTAGGGCCTTTGGCAAAAATTGTTGATGCAGTAGAGGAAGCTTATTTAAAGAATAGCAATCTGGATCTTTCATTATTGCATGGATGGTGCCAGAGAGCTATTTGCTTTTTAGGCTATGCGAATGCTTGTATCATTTCTGAAAGGAGGAAGACTATCCTTATGAGGATAAATCCAAGATTAGGAAATCTGGCATATAGGGAGTCAAGTGAAGAAGCTAAAGGTCTTCTATTTGGAGATGGAATGGTAAAGTCTTTATCAAAGTTTGTGAATACTTTCACAAGCCAAGGAGGAAGTTATGGTAAAGGACAGAATAATTACAACTTCTATCCACAAAGAGGAAGAAGCAGGACTCATGGAAATAGAGGAAGAGGTCAAGGACAGTCACAGAATAATAACCAGGGTGAGTATGAAGACCGCTATTTTTTCTATCCCGAAAGAAGTAGGAGGAAGGTTAAAGTATTTCAAAGAGAAATAGAAAGAGGCTACTAAATATGCTTGGGTTCTGGAAACTGTAGAAGGTTTTCGAGTAGAGATCTTAACAGTTCCATATCAGGAAATAGAACCTATGGAGTTGAGGTTTCAGGAGGAGCTAATGTTAATAGTGGAAAACGAGGTACGTATGATGTTAGAGAAAAGTATGATTGCAAAAGTGGGAGAGAAAGGAAAAGGATTTGTGAGTACTCTTTTTCTAGTAGAGAATAAAAGGAAAAGGTTGGAGGCCTGTAATAAATCTAAGAAGTTTAAATCAATGTGATTTACCGTCATTTCAAAATGGAGGGAATTCAAGTATTGAGAGATGTTCTACAGGAAGGAGATTGGTTGGTGAAGCTAGATCAGAAGGATTCTTACTTCACAATTCCGATTGCAGAGGAGAGTCAGAAGTTTCTTCAGTTCAGGTGGAAGGATTAGTTGTATCAATTCAAAAACCTTTCTTTTGGACTTTCATCTGCGCCATGGTGTTTCACCAAGTAGATGAGGACCTTAGTGGAATTTTTGAGAGAGAGAGGAATAAGAATGATTGTTTATTTAGATGATAGTTTGATAATGAATCAGGATTTTGTGATTTTAAAAGAACAATTGAGTTCTGTAATGAACGTTTTGCAAGACTTGGGTTTTTTGATAAATTTAGAAAAGTCCGTTTTGGAACCTGTAAAGAAGGTGGAATTTTTGGGATTCATGGTAGACACTGTTTTATGTCCGTTGTGTCTTCCGGAAAAAAAAGGTGAAGAAGATAAAGCAAGAATTGCAGAAAGTGTTAATCAAACAGAGAGTGACTTTGAGGAATCTGGCAAGGATAATTGGTTTGTTGAGTTCGTCAATTCAGGCAGTTTTTCCAGGTCCTCTTCACTACAGAGCTTTGCAAAGAATGAAGAAGAAATGATTATCAAGAGGTTTGTGGTACGGAGACATGGTAGATATTTCTATGGAGGCAAGAGAGGAATTGATTTGGTGGAGAGAAAACATGGAGGCATGGAATGGAAGGGCAATTTTTGGTGTTTGCCCAGAATTTGTTTTGGAGACAGATGCGAGCAACTTAGGTTGGGGTGCAGTTGGTCTTGGGAAAGAGACTGGTGGAGTATGGTCTCTTTCAGAGAAGGAAGGACATATCAGCTCTTTAGAGATGAAGGCAGGTTTGTTTGCTCTGAAAAGTTTCAAAAAAAGTATGGTAGGAAGATCAGTTCTTTTAAGGATGGACAGTGTATCTGCTGTTTCTTACATAACCAGACCCGGGTGGTACCCTGTCAAGGGATTTGGCGGAGTTAGCGAAGGAAATTTGGGAGTTTTGTTTGGAACACAAGATTGGGTTGAAAGCGGAATATCTACCAGGTTTATGGAATGTAATGGCAGATTGGAATTCATGAAATATGGTGGACTACCAGCGACTGGAAGCTGAGAGAGGAACTTTTTGTTCAGTTGATGGAGAGGATGGGTCCATTGCAACTGGATCTGTTTGCATCGAGATTGACGACTCAGCTAGAGAGGTATGTGAGTTGGAGACCGGATCCAGGTGCTATAGCAGTGGATGCATTTCAACAAGATTGGACAAGGTGGAAATGTTATGCATTTCCATCGTTCTCAATGATTCAGAGAGTTCTGGTGAAGGTAAGGAAACAGAAATATCAACTATTGTTAGTGACTCCTTTTTGGAAGAGTCAGGCTTGGTTTCCTTCAGTGATGGAGTTAGTGGTGTCATAAGCAATAGTAGTTTGGGCCTTCAGAGGTCTTTTGAAGAACCTGGTAGGGGAGGAACATCCCTTGGTGGAGTCAGGTTCTCTCAACCTTCTAGTTTGGAAGATATCAGGGGTTCAAGAGCATACTCAGATCTTTCTGGAATGGCTACAGAGTTATTGTTTGAATCCTGGGCACCAGGAACAAGAAGAAGGTGTAGAGGATCGTGGAGCATATGGCTTTGTTGGTGCGTGGAAAGGTGTTTGGATCCCTTGGAAGCAGATGACGTACAAGAAGCTAATTTTTTGGCTAGCCTTTTTGAAAAGGGTATGTCTTATAGGACTGTTAATTGCTTTAGATCAACAATTTCAGCCGGTCATTCCTTAAGTCATGGTACGACTATTGGTAGGAGTCCTTTGGTTTGAAGGGTCATGAAAGGTATTCGGGCGAGAAGGCCACCTGAATCGAAATACAAGGCGCTGTGGGATGTGGATTTGGTTCTTAAGTTATTCATGGCCTGGCCTAGTAATACGTTTTTGGATTCTAGGCAGTTATCTTGGAAGCTAGCCACTTTGTTGTGTCTCATTTCATTTAAAAGGGTTTCTGATGTACGGGCATTAGAAATTTCACATAGATTTTACCAACCAAATGGTGTAGTGTTCGAAATTTGTAAAAGACAAAGACTAAGTCAACTTCTGTGTTTTATCCATAGTTTGATGATTGTACAAGTTTGTGTGTAGTTAGAGGTTTAAAAGAATATGAAAGTAGAATGTTAGAGAAAAGGGAAGATAGGATAGATCGTGTTCATTTCTTATATAAATCCGTATAAGGCAGTTTCGAATGCGACTATTGCTGGATGGGTTAAATGTGCAATGAAAGAGGCTTGTGTGGATGTAAGTTTACTGCACATTCAGGACGCGGAGCAATGGCACGTAATGTAAGCATGTTAGGAGGTAGATTAGAAGATATTATGAAGGCAGCTGACTGGTCTTCTGCCTCTATCTTTAGAAGATTCATTTTTAAGTCAGTAGAGAATGTTTCTAAATGTGTTTCAGAAAGCCCTATCCTCAGCTTTGACATAAAATTGCGATTCTAATAGGTTTACTGTTCTTAGAATCTGGATTTTTTTAAAGACAAGGAGGCTAGCATTATCCCACCACCCTTCCCGGGTTGTAAAAGACTTAGGTTTTAAAATAGAAATGTCATGTGGTTTTTTTGATGGTTAGTTTCCTATGGTAAGAAGAATGTTATATTTATTATATACTTTTTTCCTTTTGTAGAGAATTAATTTTGGATAATTCTCGTATGGATAATAAGAAGAGTGTTTGAAGAAGAGTTGGAAGAGGCAAACGAAAAGAGGAGGAATATGGTGGCCTCTTGTTACTTATGTTTGTCAAAGTTCTTTTAGATTGTGATGTTTTTAAAAGATTCCATGAGCTTTTAAAGGTGCTGCTCAGAGGTGGGAAATAAAAGTATTATGCATAATGCTAGCCTCCTTGTCTTTAATAAAATCCTGGTTCTAAGAACGGTAAACCTATTAGAATCGCAATTGTCAGAGTAGATGGAGCATTTCTACCTGCCTGTTTCAGTGCTTGCTCCTTCCACTCTCGTTGCCATGGTTCTCTTTCAGGTCCATGGTCCAGTACACATGGGATGCCGAAACTAGAAAACATGACTGCTGTGAATAAGCAGACCAGTGTCTGACGTACTGCTCCACATATAAGGTGGTTGGCAGGGGCTGGGGATAAGTGTGTAATGGAGACTGCAGAAGCGATTACTGAAATGGCGCTGAACGTAGTGTGATGGATGCCCCCTCTTGCTTTGCTATAGTGGACAAACACATCTAAGCGCAGCCACTCAGCAGAGTTGTAATTCTAGGATAAAACCATAGAATAAACCAGACCTAAATCTGAATGGCCCCCGGTGACAAGAACTACAAATTTCCTAATTATTAGCCCTACCAGTTTTTTTTAATGGAGACAGATGAGGTATTCTGATGCGACCGCATTTAATAACACAGGAAACTGAGTTTTTATTGGAGGGTATCTATCCCTGTTCTGCCGACTCACTGGTAAAAGAAAGAAGTTTATTTTTAGGAAAGTAACTTTGATGATAACAACGTGTCTGCCTTAGCAAGAGCATCAAAATCACAACGTAATGTTTTGGATGAGTAAGTGAGATAAAGTGGTAATTGTTTTCTGAGCAGAAGACCAACACCATATGGGGCATATTTGTCCAAAATCAGGGAACGTGTGTTTGCGCTGGTTGCCTGTGTAATAAGACGACAGTTAGTTGATAGTCATCATTGAGGGCTTTTTAGGTCTGGCTGAAAGGCAGCTCTAGCTGTCTCACCAGGTTTGTGTAATAAAAATAATAATTAAAAAAATCATATACATACATAGATACCCATCTTCATCTACTGGTCTGTACAACTGTCATTCACAGTTTGCTTCCACCCACCACAGCAACCAGCATGGGGCAATGGGTCACCTCAGTTCGCTATTTGCCCTCCTGTACATATTTTGCTTGCTCATATATGTTCAAATCTGCCTAAAAAGAAGTATACTTCTGTACCAGGGCTGATGGGCCAATACTTTGTCAATGTTAATTTTTTACTTTTCGGTTTGTTATGCTTTTTTACGTCAGTCTTGTGTGTTTACACAGTCTTCAGGGTACAGCAATTCAAAGCAAATAGTGTCTTTTCTTTGGACCAATACGAATTATATTTTCCTCTAATGTGGTTTTAAATCAAAAATGATTTCTCTTCTTTTTATATGGATGCCTGCTTCAGGGGCGGCTCCTCCATTAATGAGAAGGAGCGTCGCCCCATTGCTTTAAAGCAGTTAAAAGTTAAAATAAAATTATAATAACGGTCTTCTGTTATTATCATGTCATTTTTACTATTTTAGTTGCTCTGCAGTTCCTCCCCCGCTGATAGGGCGGGCCGGCCTCCCTTGGCGTTGAGGCTGGAGGAGGAGTTGAGGCTGCAACAAAGTGTGCATGAAGGTTTCGCAGGTCGTCTCGGCAGTCTAAACCGTCACGCGCAATGTACATGTTCTCCAAATGCAGTATTATACAGTCTTAGTGGAGAACATGCCCAGCCTCCAAGCCCCAGTCTGAGCACCGAACCACAGCGCTCAGACCAATCACAATGCTGCTTAAGGCTTAAGTACTGCAACTACGACTTCCAGGTAAGTTTTCTTTACTTTGTGCTTATTTATTATTTTTCATTTCCTCTGCTCTCCGGCCCCCTCCTCGCAATCCCACATCTATTCAGTTGCAGTCGCTACTGACCTGTTTGGTAGGGCCACCCACACACTCTTCTATTAAAATTGTATGAGATTTTATTTTTGTAATTAAAAAAACATTTTTACTGACACATTTTCATTTTTATTTCTTCTTTTTGCTGCATATGTTTGCAATAAAAAAAACATGCCTAGTTCCAGCTTGCCAAGGCCAGACCTATTGACTGCCAATGCATGTTATTGTTATCTGAGAAATCAGACTTTTAGACTCTCACTTTGGGGGTTGAGGGACAGGAGCAAGATACATTTTAGACTTCTGAAACATTCTAGAGGAATCATAGCACAATCAAGTAATACGAATTAATATCTCCATGCATTTAAAGTGAAAAGTAATGTTCAAGGAGACAAATGAAGACACTACTTGAAGGGGGATGAAAAGAAAGGAGTAGTTTCTTACCTGTAACTCCAGTTCTGTAGTAGGGGTATCTCTGTTATAGTCATAATCTAGTGAATAGTCCCGCCCATGTACGTGGACCCCGGAGCAATCAAAAATAATCTCTTAAGCTGTCTTCTGTGCAATCCTGCATAGACACTTACAAGAAAATTAAAGACAATAATGCAGCCTATACCTGCAAGGCTACACTGTTCAGTACTTCAACTAGAAATGCAAAGGATATTCCACCAATATCACATTTAACACAGTCTGCTAAGTTTCACCCATAGAGAAACTTCCCCTTCACAAAATCCTTGGAATGATAGAGAGGAAGGGATGGACAGACAAGCCCCATAGGCTGCCATTATGTGTCTGGAAAAGGGATACCGTGCCTTTAAGGAACTCTCCAGAGACCCTCGGTATCCCATGATGCACAGCAAACTCCTTTTACTTTCAGTTCCTTTTGAAGGTGTATAAAGCAAGGCCTGTAGCATACATTACAGTACTATTTTCTCCACCGGGGAGGAGGGCGGGCGCTTATGACTATAACAGAGAAACCCCTACTTGAGAACTGGAGTTACAGGTAAGAAACTACTCTTTCTGTAGTAGGGGATCTCTGTGTATAGTCATAATCTAGTGAATAGAATGGCAAGCCCATCCCAACAAACTAACCGGAGGTGGAGAAAAAGACAACACCACTACTGTGCAAACAGATTTCTTAACAAAGCCTGCCCAACCTGAGTATCTGCAGACAGTAATGCTTAGCAAAGGTATGGACCGACTTCCACGTGGCAGCCCTGCAGATCACTGCAATGGGAACATTACGTAGCAAAGCCGCTGTAACCGCTTTGCCCCTGGTGTAATGAGCCTTAGGCTTACCTCCTAAGGTCTTATTAGCCTTCTGGTAACATAATTGGATACAGGATATAATCCACCTAGAGATGGTCTGTTTAGAGGTAGCAAGACCAGTCCTGACCGACCCATATTTGACAAACAGTTGGCCTGACCTACGAATATCCTTGGTCTTATCCAGATAGAATTTCAATACCCTTCTCACATCCAGGGAATGAAGAGACCTTTCCGCTGGAGTGGAAGGATTCTGGAAAAACATAGGTAAAGTTATAGTCTGATTAACATGAAAATCAGAGATCACCTTAGGAAGGAACTTAGGGTGAGTACCCATCACAACCCTAGCAGCATGAAAAATAGTATAAGGTTCTTGACACATAATGTGTAAAACAACAAGGAGAGTAAGGGATTTTATGTGTGGTGGGAACTCCTGGTCCCCTAAACTAGAGTTAAACAAACAGTGGAGGAGTACCCCCTCTGGGCCAGAAAGAATTAATACTAAGAAGAAATTCCTTCAGTATCAGGAGCTTAAGGCTTTGGTTCTAGCAAAAGATTGCCCCAACCTTTTTATATTGGACAGTCATAGTCCTTATAGAAGACCCCTCACTCACCAACCTAGTTGGTGACATGCTTCATCATCGGGGTCCCACCCCATAGGCCGAGTGCCTACAGGGTGTGCTGCGACACCTGATTACAGTGGAGCGGGTTTTTTTGATTTTTATATGTGCGAATAGTATTTATAAAAAGTGTGTTAAAAAGGGTTCAAGTCTACTCACACCAAGAATTTATTCTGGAGTGCTCGGACCCTATTAAAAATATGTTGCACCAGTGCCTATTTAGGAAGGGTTAGGTGCTACGAGACGTGTGAAAAAGAATAAATAGCGTAGTGTGCTATGTGAATTTATTTACAAATTAAAATAGGTCTACATGTTTCAACCATTGATCGTATTAGGTGGTTTTCGTCAGGACCGTGTTGTTTGGAAGGGGTGGTACACACACGCTAAGGAGTGTCCAGTCCTCATCCAACTGCAGACCATAAATAGTGGTCTGGTGTTAAAAAAGTGCTTTTTCCTGGATTCAGGAGAAAAACCTGTGGGAATAAAAACATATAAAAGGTTGGGTAAACGTACTGGGGATCACAATACAAGGGTACAACTATTTGTAGTTATTGTGCTAGGTGAGTACTCAAGTGATAGTCAAACACCTCGCTTTTCAAGTCGTACCCGTGGGCTGTCTGTGGTGATTGACAGCAGTGCTCAGGCGGAGTTTACCGGAGCATATATGTGTTGAGAGTGGACTCAGCAACTAGTTGAATACACTCGTTTATTGGTACACGTGACTGAGGGAAGGGGGGGTGTGGGAGAGCAATCGCTATCTATAGTGCGGCGTTTCAACACGCCCAAGCATTTCTGACCGGACTATAAGATTTTGCATCAATTCACAACATCAATCATTTTGGGGTTGTTTTTGGCTTACACTTGAAGCTGCGATTTGCGCTTCATGGGCATCGAGTTGGCCAAGACTGCAGGTATCCGTTACCTAAAGAATTGCGGCAAATCGAAAAGTTTGTATCTCGTGATACTGTAGTAGCAGATGGGCATGTACTGCTACAACACGCGATATTCGCGTCTTGGTTCTGAGGGGCAAGGCACTTACTTGCGGCTTCTGCTCGTCAGGCCTCACAACCTACTTGGTTCTGCACTCGAAAACTGCCCCGTGGAGTACCCTGTAGCGGTACCGGCATCTAGAAGTAGACAGACCGTTACTTCCTGGATGGGCGGTACTCCGTTCGGGGGGTTTGTCGTGAGCCAATCAGTGCGCGGCTCTGGGGTGGTGACCGATGACGCTGTGTGTGACGTTTTTCGGTCACGTGGCTCACAGCGTTATTTCGGTTACCTTGGTAATGAAAACGCGGACGGCGCTCAGAGGCGGGTCACGTATTCAGAAAGGGAAACAGAAATTTAAGAAGCTTCGTATGCTCGAGGCATTTGTATAAACAGGAACAGAGGTATCAGATTACACAGGACATGTACCCATAATAGGTCCACACGTTTAAGTTGTTAATTTGGATATTAATAACATAGTGTAAATTTGGGATTTTCAAAACTTCCAGGACAGGTTAGATTTGCGTACACCTTATATTGCTATTTTAAATATGCAATCGTAGTGTGATCTTGTGATTTTTCATAATTTGTAAAACAAGTTTGGAAACATAATAAGGATTGTTTTCACGCCATGCCCCCCCGAGTCGACTACTTAAACGCTGATTGAAAGCGCCAGGTAGTAATTGACCACACTCCTGAGGCGGAAGCCGGGAGAGCGCGTAGCGCATTGCTTTGCTTATTTTAAAAATTGTATTTTGTCATTGAATAACGTGTGCTAGCTTTTAAGACTCACCACAGCACCCTGCAACTCCCAACAAATCGAGCACTTGACCCAGCCACGCAGCGGACTCTAACGCTGCCAGCTGACACAGAACTGCTCCACTCCTCGGACGCTCGCAGCGCGAGGAGTCAGGCCACGCCCACTTGCTTGGCCACGCCCCCCCGAGTCGACTACTTAAACGCTGATTGAAAGCGCCAGGTAGTAATTGACCACACTCCTGAGGCGGAAGCCGGGAGAGCGCGTAGCGCATTGCTTTGCTTATTTTAAAAATTGTATTTTGTCACTGAATAACGTGTGCTAGCTTTTAAGACTCACCACAGCACCCTGCAACTCCCAACAAATCGAGCACTTGACCCAGCCACGTAGCGGACTCTAACGCTGCCAGCTGACACAGAAACTGCTCCACTCCTCGGACGCTCGCAGCGCGAGGAGTCAGGCCACGCCCACTTGCTTGGCCACACCCCCCTTCTCCCCTTCCGCAGTCAGCTTCTATAAAATGTGCATATGGCGGAAGCGCGCAGCGGGAGCGCCGTTTGCGCGCCGAAGGCGCGCCTAAGGCAAGCCCGTCTGCGCCCGTCCGCGCCAGACCGAGCCTAGGGCCCCTACCCCTGGCCGGTTTAGATCAACCCCGAATCAAATACTCACAAAAAACTCTGTACCAACTCAGAGATACGTCAAACACCAGATGTAACGGATCTATTAGCCCGGAGCAGGTGCCTCTTAGCTGCCCTATCTGCGCCTACAAGGCTATGCCCTTATCCCACTCCGAACCTGCCGGCCTGGAGATGGCTCTACTGAATTGCAGGTCACTCCCTAAACATCACGTTGAAATTAACCTTCTATTAACCGAGTCAAACTTGGACGTTCTGTTTCTAACAGAAACTTGGCTGTCCGGTAGTTCCGACCCGGACATTATCCAAGCACTACCTCCTGGGTATCTTATTAAAACACTCAATAGACCTACAGGAACGGGAGGCGGCATCGCGATTATCTATCGCGACAACCTCACATGTCAATTCAAAGACAGCCCCATTCTCGACAGTGAAAATATTCACTTTTCTTTACATCTGCCACCTTCCACCACGCTAACGGGGGTGTTAATCTACCGCCCGCCAGGACAGGTAGGGCGTTTCACAAACTCACTCATCGATGTCATCTCCTCCCTGGCCTGTCGAACCCCAAACTTCACCATCCTCGGGGACTTAAATCTCCACTTCGATGACCAAAACAATAAACTCGCCACCGACCTAAAAACTGAACTAACTTCTCTGAATCTTCGACTACTCGGTAATGACCCCACCCACTCGAAAGGACATCTACTGGACCCCATTTTCTCGAACCTCTCCCAACTCTCGGCTCATATTCCTCTCCCTCTCCCCTGGTCTGATCATTTTTTGGTCCCTTTCAAATTCCAACTTCCAGGGAAGATCACGGATACCCCTCACCCACGGGCCCCGTCTCGCCCATGGAAAAAACTGGACGCTAACTTATGGGAACACTCTCTGTCCTCCACCCTACCCATAGCTGACCCCGACCCCTCCAAAGCCGAAACTCAACTACACAACTGGATTAGCGACTCTCTCAATACAGTCCTACCGTTAAAAATCCTCCCCCCCATTAGGAGATCCTCCAAACTACCATGGTTCACCGAGGAACTGCGCGAATTAAGACGGAAAGGCAAAAGGCTTGAACGCCAATGGAGAAAGAACTGGAATACTGACGACAGAAGTGGATACAAAGCCCACATTAGGCTCTACAAAAACGCCTTAAAAACGGCACAGGCCGCCTACTTCGAGGACCAAATTGCAGCCGCAACCAACTCCGCTAAAGAGACCTATCGGATAGTCAAATGCCTCTCCAAAATCCAGGAACCCCCCTCACCACCCGACCTGGATGGCTCAAAATGCAACCAGATGGCCGAATTTTTTTCGAATAAAATCGAAACAATTCTCAACTCCCTCCCAGCGGTGTGTACCACTTCAAGAGGCCCCCACCACCCGATCTCTCAAAACACCCCGAGGTTGCTCTCTTTCCCCCACATCACCACTGAAAAGTTTCTCAACGTCCTGCACAAAGTCAAAAGCGGCGCCCCTTCAGACCCAGCTCCTATCAGTAAACTGAAACAAGTTGCTTCCACTATAGCCCCTCCGCTCACCAACTTGATCAACGCCTCCTTTGAGCTTGGCATTGTCCCAGCAAACTGGAAAAAAGCCACGGTTAAAGCTCTTTTAAAAAAACCGCATCTTGATCCAGCAGACCCATCAAACTTCAGACCAATCTCATTACTGCCGGCAATGAGCAAAATCGCAGAGAGAGTAGCTAACCAACATCTTTCTGAGTTCTTAGAGACCAACCACCTCCTCCGCCAAACCCAGACGGGTTTTAGACCAGGACAAGGGACGGATACCGCATTGTTAGCCGTGGTCGAAGAAGCTAGGGGCATACTCGACGCAGGAGGATCAGTGGCAGTGATCCTCCTCGACCTAAGTGCCGCCTTCGACACGGTTGACCACGCAACCCTTGTTCACCGTCTTGAACTAACGGGAGTGGCGGGCTCAGCCTTAGCCTGAATCTCATCGTTTCTTGAGAACAGGTCTTTTCAAGTAACAGATGGGCACTCCATCTCCAAAGCTCAGGCACTCAAGTGTGGGGTGCCCCAGGGGTCCTCCCTGAGCCCCACACTTTTTAACGTGTACATGGCACCCCTCGAGGATGTTGTCAAACCTTTCGGGATTAAATCAATAATGTACGCCGATGACACCCAGCTCGTTGTTTCCCTAAACCAATCAGACAACGCCCTCACCAACTTATGTAGCTGTCTGGAAAAAGTGCACCAGTGGATGTGCGAGTCCCGGTTGAAATTGAACGGGGAAAAATCGGAAATACTCCTCTTAGGAAACCCTAATAAAATCCCCACTCCTCTTCCCTGGCCACCATGCATGGGATCTCCACCACCCCCTAAATCTGAAGTAAAAAGCCTAGGGATATGGCTAGACCAGGAGCTCAGCTTCAAAACACAAGCGAGGAAAACTGCGGGAACGTGCTTCGGCCTCATAAAGATGGCACGAAAGATTATCCATCTTCTCCCCCCTCAATCCAGGAAGCTCTTGATGCAGGGGCTGGTGAACTCCAGATTGGACTATGGCAACGTCCTATATCTGGGGGCCCCAGTCTCTGTAGTCCACAGACTTCAATGTGCACAAAATGCTGCGGCCAGAATACTCACTGGAACCGCTGCAAGGAACTCCGCTAAACCAGCTCTCAAAAGTCTGCACTGGCTACCAGTCAAGGAAAGGATCAACTTCAAGACCCTGTGCATAACCCATCGAATACTGCACAATGAAGGCCCTCCCATACTCAGGCCTCTGGTGTCCCATCAAACATCTAGCAGACATCTCAGATCTAACTCCCTCTCCTTGGCAAAAATCCCCAGAATTTCGAAGGCCAGAACAGGTGGGCGCCAGTTCTCGTACAATGCCCCCAGGCTATGGAACGCCCTCCCACTCTCCCTTAGGCAGGAACATAACCATCTCAGATTTAGGAAAGGACTGAAGACTCTACTCTTCCCTTGAGCGCTCCCTCACTTGACTTCCCACCTTCCAGGATGTGTTCATCAGCGCCGGGATGCCTAAGGGTAGCTGAGCGCTCTACAAAACCCAAAATCAAATCAAATCAAATCAATCATATTACAGGGGGGTATGTATTACCCCATTACTGAGTTCCATGGGATGTTATCGTTGAGCCCGTTTGTGTGGGTGGCAAGCCTGTAAACCCACCTTTGTTCCTTCTCAAAAAGGCGTTGGTTTATATTGTTTCCTGGTCTTATTTGTTCTATCACTGTCCAGCGAATGTCGTCAGCATTGTGGTTAGCCGACTGGAAATGTTCAGTAAGCCTTGTATTTGTCTTTTTGCACCTGATGGTGCTTCTATGCTCACCAATGCGTGTCTTAATTTTTCTGCCAGTCATACCCACATATCTAAGGTCACAAGGACATGTTAATAGATAGACTACGTTTTCACTATTGCAGTTTGTATGTCCCCTGAGTGTCCATACTTTGTTGGGTTCCAGTTGTAATGTTTTCACATTGTTGGTGAACGGGCATACGCTGCAATTTCCGCATTTATAGTGTCCTGTCACTTTAGGCAGACCCCATGTGTTCAAAACAGACTCAGTTTCTGTTGCGATTATTTTTGGTCTGGTATTCACAACTGCATCTCTGATGCTCCTCGCTCTTTTATATGAAAAGAGGGGCTTTTCCCAATGTAAGTTTCCAGTGTTGAGGATATTCCAATGTTTTCCTATGATTTTTGTTACCTCATTGGAAATTGTATTGTATGTTGTGACACATGTTAATGGAGGTTCCTCTTCTGTTCTGGTTGTATCCTCTAGGAGGGCCCCACGAATCTTCTTGGAAGACGCAGTGTTTCGAAAAGATTGGGCTGCCATAGCGTGGCACTGTACCCACGATTGGATAGTCTTAATTTTAAAAACAGCATTAAGACTATCTGAGAAAATTCTAGTAGAAATTCAAACAGCGGAAGGCAACATGAAAACAACTATCACTGGCTTTAAGAAAAAGCTAGACGAACTAAATAAAGAGATGACAGACTATAAAGACAACCTAACGCAACAAAAAGTGCAAAAATTTCTAAAAGATCTAAAAAGATTCACGATGGTGAAAGCATATCCATACTCGGACCCAGAGTATGTACCACCATCCAAGGGGGATGACAACTCTGACGCTTCAAGTAATGCGTCCAGTAACACTTCCAACTCCAGTGGGAATTCCAGCAATGGAAGTATAAAAACGAGAGGCAGAGGACGAGGAAGAGGGAAAAATAGTTGGCCCACATTCAATCCAATGCCAATGCCACATTTTCAAGATGTGTACAACCAACCTAACTTTCCTATGTATGGATGGCAACCACCCTTCCAACAACCGTTCTTTCCCCAAAATCCTTATATGCCGCCTTTTTTAAACCGGGGCGGGAGAGGACGAGGCAGGAGAAAAAACTCCAATCAGGGCAATCAAGTCCATTGGGCACCGGAGGATCCGAATCCCAACCAGGGCAAGAACAAGGCCCAACAACCAGGACCGAGCAATCGGAGAACCTAATCACTAACCTGTCGAACAGACCTCTCACAAAGGATGAGGTATCAGTACTTAACAAGGGGTTAGGTTTTGTACCTACCGCAAATCTGGACAAATTTAAACTCCATTGCGAATTAGCTTCCTTTTTTAGGAAACTGAGATTAAAAGCTTTTTTTGAAAAGAGGACCCCAACAGAGGAAAGCACTGATCTAAATGAAACAGGACTTCGAAACAAGTCCACATTTACACCACCACCTCACACGGTTCCTGTGGAAATCTCTACTTTTGAACAGGCCGTTTTCAATGAGGTAGAAAAAACATCCCCAAAAAAACCTTTCATGAATCTCACCAGAAATGAAAATATTGCACTGAAAAATCTTCAAAACTCCGACACCATTATCATTAAACCAGCGGATAAGGGCGGAGGGATAGTCATCCAGGATAAATTGGCCTACCAGACAGAATGCCTTAGATTACTGGATGATCCCTTGAACTACCGAAGACTACCGATGGACCCCACAGAGGACCTCAGAGGAGAGATAATATCATTAGTGGAACATGGGGAAGCAGAAGGCTACCTCTCCAAACAAGAGGCGGACTTTCTCTGTAAAAGTGAAGGCAAGATCCCATACTTCTATACGCTGCCCAAATTACACAAAAACAAAATTCCACCACCAGGGAGACCCATAGTCTCTGGTATTGGTTCATTATTGGAACCCCTATCTTGTTTTTGCGATGTCTTCTTCAAAACAATGGTCCAAAAAACCAGCACATATTTGCGGGATACAAAAAGTGTATTACGCCTCCTTGATCAGCTAACCGTAGATGATGACACCATCTTGGTTAGCTTTGACATTGAGAGCTTATATACAAGCATTCCTCAAGACGCCACGTTAGAGGTACTCAAGAGGGCTCTTGAAAAAGAAGACTGGACCTCAAGAACCCCAAGAGAATTTATCTTAGAGTGTGCAAGACTGGCCCTGAAGAAAAACTATTTTCAATACGAGGACAGGATCTTTCTCCAAATAGGGGGGACATCTATGGGCAGTACATTTGCTCCTAGTGTAGCGGGTTTGTACGTCTACGATTTTGAAGAGAAGTACATCCTGAGTCAGCAAAACCCCTACAGTTCTAATATCTTACTGTGGAGAAGATATATAGACGATGTTCTGACTATCTGGAAAGGTAGTGAAGATACACTATTAAGCTTCTTCAATTGGATCAATACAAGAGATGAACATTTAAAATTCACTATTGTAAAAGACCCAAACTCACTGATCTTCCTGGACCTCACTATAACGAAAACCAATGGTAAACTAACAACTGCCACTCATTACAAACCCACAGCCAAAAACAACCTGCTCCGTTTTGAAAGCTTTCACCCTAGACCGCTCCGTGAAAACTTGCCATATGGGCAGTACCTACGATTACGCAGAAACTGCAGCGAACTTGATGATTACAAGCACCAGGCACAGGATCTCACAAAGAAATTGAAAAATCGGGGTTACCCCAACAAAATCCTGAACAAAAGCCAAAAACGGGCCCGCAATCAACACCGTGCGGCCCTCCTAGAGGATACAACCAGAACAGAAGAGGAACCTCCATTAACATGTGTCACAACATACAATACAATTTCCGATGAGGTAACAAAAATCATAGGAAAACATTGGAATATCCTCAACACTGGAAACTTACATTGGGAAAAGCCCCTCCTTTCATATAAAAGAGCGAGGAGCATCAGAGATGCAGTTGTGAATACCAGACCAAAAATAATCGCAACAGAAACTGAGTCTGTTTTGAACACATGGGGTCTGCCTAAAGTGACAGGACACTATAAATGCGGAAATTGCAGCGTATGCCCGTTCACCAACAATGTGAAAACATTACAACTGGAACCCAACAAAGTATGGACACTCAGGGGACATACAAACTGCAATAGTGAAAACGTAGTCTATCTATTAACATGTCCTTGTGACCTTAGATATGTGGGTATGACTGGCAGAAAAATTAAGACACGCATTGGTGAGCATAGAAGCACCATCAGGTGCAAAAAGACAAATACAAAGCTTACTGAACATTTCCAGTCGGCTAACCACAATGCTGACGACATTCGCTGGACAGTGATAGAACAAATAAGACCAGGAAACAATATAAACCAACGCCTTTTTGAGAAGGAACAAAGGTGGGTTTACAGGCTTGCCACCCACACAAACGGGCTCAACGATAACATCCCATGGAACTCAGTAATGGGGTAATACATACCCCCCTGTAATATGGCGTGAAAACAATCCTTATTATGTTTCCAAACTTGTTTTACAAATTATGAAAAATCACAAGATCACACTACGATTGCATATTTAAAATAGCAATATAAGGTGTACGCAAATCTAACCTGTCCTGGAAGTTTTGAAAATCCCAAATTTACACTATGTTATTAATATCCAAATTAACAACTTAAACGTGTGGACCTATTATGGGTACATGTCCTGTGTAATCTGATACCTCTGTTCCTGTTTATACAAATGCCTCGAGCATACGAAGCTTCTTAAATTTCTGTTTCCCTTTCTGAATACGTGACCCGCCTCTGAGCGCCGTCCGCGTTTTCATTACCAAGGTAACCGAAATAACGCTGTGAGCCACGTGACCGAAAAACGTCACACACAGCGTCATCGGTCACCACCCCAGAGCCGCGCACTGATTGGCTCACGACAAACCCCCCGAACGGAGTACCGCCCATCCAGGAAGTAACGGTCTGTCTACTTCTAGATGCCGGTACCGCTACAGGGTACTCCACAGGGCAGTTTTCGAGTGCAGAACCAAGTAGGTTGTGAGGCCTGACGAGCAGAAGCCGCAAGTAAGTGCCTTGCCCCTCAGAACCAAGACGCGAATATCGCGTGTTGTAGCAGTACATGCCCATCTGCTACTACAGTATCACGAGATACAAACTTTTCGATTTGCCGCAATTCTTTAGGTAACGGATACCTGCAGTCTTGGCCAACTCGATGCCCATGAAGCGCAAATCGCAGCTTCAAGTGTAAGCCAAAAACAACCCCAAAATGATTGATGTTGTGAATTGATGCAAAATCTTATAGTCCGGTCAGAAATGCTTGGGCGTGTTGAAACGCCGCACTATAGATAGCGATTGCTCTCCCACACCCCCCTTCCCTCAGTCACGTGTACCAATAAACGAGTGTATTCAACTAGTTGCTGAGTCCACTCTCAACACATATATGCTCCGGTAAACTCCGCCTGAGCACTGCTGTCAATCACCACAGACAGCCCACGGGTACGACTTGAAAAGCGAGGTGTTTGACTATCACTTGAGTACTCACCTAGCACAATAACTACAAATAGTTGTACCCTTGTATTGTGATCCCCAGTACGTTTACCCAACCTTTTATATGTTTTTTTATATGTTTTTATTCCCACAGGTTTTTCTCCTGAATCCAGGAAAAAGCACTTTTTTAACACCAGACCACTATTTATGGTCTGCAGTTGGATGAGGACTGGACACTTTTTAGCGTGTGTGTACCACCCCTTCCAAACAACACGGTCCTGACGAAAACCACCTAATACGATCAATGGTTGAAACATGTAGACCTATTTTAATTTGTAAATAAATTCACATAGCACACTACGCTATTTATTCTTTTTCACACGTCTCGTAGCACCTAACCCTTCCTAAATAGGCACTGGTGCAACATATTTTTAATAGGGTCCGAGCACTCCAGAATAAATTCTTGGTGTGAGTAGACTTGAACCCTTTTTAACACACTTTTTATAAATACTATTCGCACATATAAAAATCAAAAAAACCCGCTCCACTGTAATCAGGTGTCGCAGCACACCCTGTAGGCACTCGGCCTATGGGGTGGGACCCCGATGATGAAGCATGTCACCAACTAGGTTGGTGAGTGAGGGGTCTTCTATAAGGACTATGACTGTCCAATATAAAAAGGTTGGGGCAATCTTTTGCTAGAACCAAAGCCTTAAGCTCCTGATACTGAAGGAATTTCTTCTTAGTATTAATTCTTTCTGGCCCAGAGGGGGTACTCCTCTTGACACATAATGCCTGAATCTCACTCACCCTTCGGGCCGATGTAATGGCCACAAGGAAAGCCACCTTCCATGATAAGTGCTGCAGTGAAGCCTTATGAATGGGTTCAAAAGGTTCCTTCATCAATCTGGACAGCACCACATTCAACTCCCAGGAAGGTGAAGGACTCCGAACAGGAGGAAACACTTTCTTCAATCCTTCCAAAAAATCCTTAATCACAGGGACCTGGAAGAAGGAAGTCTGTGAAGGACATTTCGTGTACGCAGTTAACACTGAGAGTTGAACCGTAATAGATTGAAAATTAAGGCCAGACTGAGCCAAATGCAAGAGATATGGAAGGACAACATCTTCCTTGTAGGTCGTAGGATCGTAGTACTTGGAAGTACACCAGATGCAGAACCTCTTCCACTTGTAGGCATAAGACGTCCTAGTGGGAGGCCGCTTAGCCTCCTTGAGAATGTTCATGCAATCCTCAGGCAGATTCAGGTGTCCATATTGCACTATCTCAGGAGCCAAGCCGCCAAACTCAACGATGAGAGGTTGGGATGCACCATCTGCCCCCCGAACTTCGTGAGAAGGTCCGGCCGACACGGCAGTCGCAGATGAGGCTGAAGAGACCGCTGGAGCAGATCCGTGAACCACCACTGTCGGGCCACTTCGGAGCAATGAGGATCATCCGTGATCTGGACCGGGACAGCTTGATGAGCACCGCCGGAATCAGGGGAATGGGTGGAAAAGCGTACAGAAAGCTGTGAGACCAGCTGATCCATAGCGCATTCCCCAGAGTCCCCGGTTGGTAATACCTGGAGGCGAAGTCTCGGCATTTTCTGTTTTCGGCGGTGGCGCACACATCTACGTCTGGAGTGCCCCACCTCTCGAAGATGTCTTCTAGTACCTTGTCGTTCAGAACCCACTCGTGGTTTTCTTGCACGAGCCTGCTAAGTGCGTCCGCCTGAGCATTCTGCACACCTGGCAGATGGGTGGCGTTATCGTCAGTCCTCTGGCTAGCAGCCAATGCCAGATCGCCTGCGCTTCCAGTGACAGGGTGCGCTATCTCGAGCCCCCCTGCTTGTTGAGGTAATACATTGTGGTCGTATTGTCCGTCTGCACAAGCAAGGAGTTGGTCTGGAAGGACGGATGAAAGATCTTCAGTGCCAAGTGAACCGCTGTGAGTTCCAGGAAATTGATGTGGTATGTGGATTCTGCAGCTGGTCTGAATGCGCTCCCCAGCCGAGGAGAGAAGCATCCGTGACAATAGTCTGACTCGGAATGTCCTTGTGGAATGGAACCCCCTTAAGGAGATTCTCCGCTGAACACCACCATTTCACGGACTGTAGGGCGTGAAGGGACAGCCTGATCCTGTCGTCCCAGCTCCCCCACTTCTGGTCCCACTGGTCATCCAGACATTCTTGCAGCGGCCTCATGTGGAGCCGTGCATGTGGCGTGAGGAAGATGCAAGAGGCCATCGACCCCAGTAGAGACGACACCGTCCTCACTGTCGTAGATGGAACAGCTATGAGAGCCTGAGCCTTCCGAAGGATCGATAAGCGTCTCTCCTCCGAAGGAGACACGCTTGCTGAAAGAGTATCGATGGAGGCTCCCAAGTACTGCAGGCACTGGACAGGAGTCGGAACAGACTTGGACATGTTTATGTGCAACCCCAGTTGTTTCAGCAGAACGGCCGCAATTGCGCTTCCTGGAAGGTGGAGGCTTTGATCAGCCAGTCGTCCAGGTACAGATAGACAAACACCTTGTTTTTTCTCTGGTGCGTTGCCACCACCGCCATGCACTTTGAGAAAGCCTGGGAGCAGACTTCAGTCCAAACAGTAGTACGGTGTATTGATAGTAATTGGTGCCGATCAGGAACCGCAGGAACTTCCGGTGTTTCCGTGCAATGGGCACATGGAAGTACGCATCTTGCAGATCTATTACGCAAAGCCAGTCTCCCCTTTGCAGCTGAGGATAAATCTGGTGCAAAGACAACATGCAAAACTTTTCTCTGCGAATCCATTTGTTTGCTTGTCGCAAATCCAGAATGGGCCCGAACCGTGAGTAAAGACCCTTCCCCTTTGAGACAGAGGGACATCTTCTATCGCCTTTTTTCTTAACAGGGTATCAGCCTCCACTTGGAGCTCGCGCAGTTGGAACTGCGAGCAAACCAGTAGAATCGCTGGAGGCGGGCTGACGAAACAAAGACTGTATCCATTGAAAACAATATTCAGCACCCACTTGTCCTGAGTAATTTTTCTCCAATCTGCCAAGTGATTTTGCATGTTACCCCCCAATGGAGCAGGTAACAGATGAGGGGGAAGTAGCACCTCAGGGCCTAGACCCTGCTGGGCCTTTAGGCGTCGAGGAGGACTGCTGGCCGCCTCTACCCCTCTGGTGCTTTTGGAATGGGCGCCGCTGGTACTGCTGCTGCTGTTGTTGCTGTTGTTGCTGCTGCCCAGCTTGACAACCTTGCCCTCTTCCCTGGGCACCGAAACGTCTCTGGAAGGGACGGAAGGTCTTCTTCTGTTCTTTCAGCTTTTCTAACCCGAAGGCCGTCAGGGTTTCAGCCTCTGCCTTCATGCGGGCCATCTCCTCATCCGCATGCTTTCCAAAGAGCGTAGCACCAGAGAACGGCAGGTTGGCGACTCTCTGCTGCGCCTCCGGTTTTAGCGAAGTCAGGCGCAACCAGGCGTGACGCCTCAGATTAATCCAGTGGTAGTATCCATGAGCCGCAAGGAGAGAGAAATCTGCAGCCGAGGCAATCACCTGGTTGGATACCATCATGCCCTCGTTTATGATTTCCTGGAAGACCTCCCTCTTGTGGCTAGGAAGGTGCTCCAGAAACTGTTGTAGGGACTCCCATAGAGACCGGTCATACCGACCCAGGAGAGCCGCAGCACTTGCGGCTTTCATTGACGTAGCCGCCGTACCGCATACTTTTCTTCCCGCTGAATCCATCATACAGCTCTCTTTGTCTGGAGGCACTGTAGAGGATGGGCAGTAGAGTGCTGCTTTCTAGCTGCAGTGACGATCACTGAGTCCGGCACCGGGTCCGATCTAAGGAACGCCGATCGGAGTCTGGAGGTCTGTACTTCTTCTGCTGCCGGGAAGGAGCAGATTTCGTCGACGCCGGAGTCACAAAGAGCTCCATAGCCAGCTTCTCCAGCCCTGGCACCAAGGGCAGTAAGGGTCGAGACAACTGCCGCTTGTGTAAGGTCTCGAAAATCACAGATGTTGAAGGTGTGGGGACCGTCAGAGTAATCCCCAGCTTCGCTGCCCCTCTCAATAACACCTCCTGAAATGACACAATGTCATCAATCGGAGAAACCCTTGTAACGGGTGAATCCAGGAAGGTGGGCGAATATTCCTGGCCACTGGAAGAACCCGTATGAAGGGACCTTGAACTGCCCCTACGGTGATGATTTCTGGACCGTCTTGAAGAGCGACGGTCACTCCTTGACCGGTGTCCCCTTCCGGACCTTGATCTAGACCACCTAGGCCTCAGGCGTTCCACTGGCCGGACAGGAGGCGGAAGCTGCGGAGGCAGAACCGGACCTCTAGGCCATGGAGTCCCCGTGGGGGGGCGACGGAAAGCACGGCAGAGACACCTAACGTGGAAGAGGCAGTGGTGGTGGAGGAGAAGGACGATGAGGAGGAGGAGGAGTCGGAGAAGGATTCTCCTTAGGCAACGGAGGAGGAGACGTAGGCGTCCGGGGCCTGGATGGCGAATAGGTCTGAGAGTGTTCTAAAGATCTAATCACCCCCCTCTTCTTTTGCGCAGGCCTTGACGAGGATGCCCTTGAGGCCGATCTTCTTCCAGACGAGCGCCAGCGCCGCCGCGACCGGGGGCTCGTGTATGCGGACGATAGGCTGACCACTGAGGACTGAGGTAGAGGACCCAGTCCTGGCCCTTGATCTGCCCTGGGACGTCGATTTCTCCTTCCTCTACGTCGATCCCTTCTTCGACGTCGAACGCCTCGACGACGATGCATCCCTCAACGTTGACTCTCTTCTCTTCGACGTCGAACATAGAGTAGACCTCGACGGCGGTGTCGCCTCGGCGGTGAGCGCCGGTGCCTCTTGGACCCAGTTCGACGTCGATGGCGTCTCGACGTTGATGTAGTCCTCGACGTCTACCTCGTCCGAGGTCTCGACGTCGGTCCCCTCGACGTCGAACGGCAATGTCGCTTCGACCCAGAGCCCTGGGGAGAAGGGGTGCAGATAGTAGACATCCCTCTCAACGCCGACGTCGAGGTCCTCGACGTCCACGGAGATCTGTGCCTTTTCCTGGCCTGTTCTTGACTGGGGAGCCCGGGCAGAGGAAGACCCTCCATGCCCAGACCCACCGGATTCCTGTTGTCTCCGGACCTCCAAGCCTTGGAGACAAATCTTCTCTCTTTCCCTGAGGGTTCTCCTGGCGAAGAATTGACAAACCTCACAGTCTTCAGGGACATGAGAGGATGGCAGAAAGAGGATACCCACTCTGTGAGCATCTGATTTGGCCTTCTTCCTGGCACACTCAGGACACTTGTCGAACAGGGCTGGCATATTCGACAGAAGAGTGGGCAAAACTGGCCGAAAACTCCAGCAAAAGGAAGAAGGAGCAGTCAGACGTCGAGTGAAACACTCTAAACACTTGAAGGTGCCAAAAAATTGAAAAAACACCCAAAAAGGGAGAGCTCAATGCTCCAGGGTCCTGCTAGCAGGAGCCGGAAAAAAGAACTGAAAGTAAAAGGAGTTTGCTGTGCATCATGGGATACCGAGGGTCTCTGGAGAGTTCCTTAAAGGCATGGTATCCCTTTTCCAGACACATAATGGCAGGCTATGGGGGCTTTTCTGTCCATTCCTTCCTCTCTACCATTCCCAGGATTTTGTGAAGGGGAAGTTTCTCTATGGGTGAAACTTAGCAGACTGTGTTAAATGTGATATTGGTGGAATATCCTTTGGATTTCTAGTTGAAGTACTGGACTGTGTAGCCTTGCAGGTATAGGCTGCATTATTGTCTTTAATTTTCTCGTAAGTGTCTATGCAGGATTGCACAGAAGACAGCTTAAAAGATTATCTTGGATTGCTCCGGGGTCCACGCACATGGGCGGGACTATTCACTAGATTATGACTATACATAGAGATCCCCTACTACAGAATGAGCCCTTCTCATATTTTCCTTAAAGCACTCACTGGGCAAAGGAAGGCCGGCTTTAATAGGACGTGACAGGCATAAGGTTCATAGTTCATAATGCGCACAGCATCAAGGGCAGATACATGCACCTTCTTTACAGCTTACAATGAGGTGAAGAAAGAAAAGCATGAGCAGATCATGCTCACTAAAAATATTCACACACTGCAGTGAGCTTACATTGTACAAAGATTTAATTTCTCTTAAGTGTCTATGCAGGATTGCACAGAAGACAGCTTAAAAGATTATCTTTGATTGCTCCGGGGTCCACGCACATGGGCGGGACTATTCACTAGATTATGACTATACACAGAGATCCCCTACTACAGAATGAGCCCTTCTCATGTTTTCCTTAATGCACTCACTGGACAAAGGAAGGCCGGCTTTAATAGGACGTGACAGGCATAAGGTTCATAGTTCATAATGCGCACAGCATCACAGGCAGATACATGCACCTTCTTTACAGCTTACAATGAGGTGAAGAAAGAAAAGCTTGAGCAGATCATGCTCACTAAAAATATTCACACACTGCAGTGAGCTTACATTGTACAAAGATTTTAAGAACCTTTTAAATATTTCTGTGTGCCCTATTCCCCAAAAAAGAAAAAACCAACAATATACTTTGTTTAGCAAATGGAAGCCATTTTACATTACCATTACATCACTTTACAGAGCATTGCCATTGTCAGCAAGGGGAATAAAAACGCAAGCAGACATATACATCAAGGCTGTTAAACAATTATCGAAATGCAACCGCTCGTCCTTACCACAAGTTTATTTGCGATTTTAGCAAACACGAATCCGAAAGTCAAGGTATAAAGACATGGATGCCTCTCAAAGAGTTCAGTTGTTGATTTTTTGTAGATCATTACTGCCAAAGCAATAACTAATCCAATATGTAAACCGGGTGAAAGTACACTGGTGCCCTAGAACGTAAACACAAAGAATTTAACGTTGCAAGTTTACACATAACTTGATATTTCTATCCCACATATCAATAAGAATTCAACATAAAATCAGATACCTCATCCATCAGAAGCTGCTTTTTCTTTGACTGCTAGGCCGAGGATGGTTAGCCCATATGGTGTCATTAGCATGGGACATGATGGGGAGATGTCCGATAACGCCTCTCCCACCCCCTCCTATTAAACCCATTTAAGGGGGTCTATGTAAAGAAAGAAAAATTCTCGTTTCTGCTCCCACCCCAGCCGTAATGCCTGGCTTATTGCCACATGGGCTGTGTGCTTCTGGAAGGTGAAAGACTTTTCCAGAACCCTACTCTCACTCGATGACCAGATAGGGTTACTTAACTCTGAAGGTTAGGGAGTGAGTTTCCCACAGCCACGTTTTATGGGTCTCTCTGTGCCCCTCACTCCCTTTCTTTCCCAACTCAACCTGCTGACAAAGAAGCATGTGCCCCTCACCACCAGTTCTGCTTAAATGGAAGGGGTGAGGGAATAGTCCAGGGCTGGATAGACCAACTTTCAAAGACCCAGCTAGAAAGTAGAAAGAGACTGATAGAATTGTTGAGCGTAACAGGAAAGCTGGAGAAAGAAGTCTCGAAAAGGGACAAAAAGCATGAAGGGTTAAGCATTTTGAAGATTTAACCTTTGGCAGCTGAAATTGGCGAAGAGACATCAGAAACTGAATTCAGCTAATATGTGATCGTATTCACAATTAATCAAAAAGGCCTACCATCTCCTGGCCACAAAGCCCCACGGTATTCCCGAACCAATCCTTCCCATAATAGTCCCCTAGAATGTGGGAGGCCATCTTTGTTGGGGGCACAAGCACTCTTGTGCTTTACCTGGTCCATGACTAAGGGTTTATTGATGAGCCAGAATGCTTATGAAGTGCTCTGTTCTCTTGAACCTGTTCTCAAAGAACAATTAACTTACCTCATGTTAAGCTCTTTCTGGTAGGTACTCTAATTGCAGTTGCCTCACCTTTAAAAATATCCTCATGCACCACCCTGGATTTAGAGATTTTTTTCTTAGCAGTGCTCCTTATGCTAGTCCTACCCCTGAAGTGATAAAGTGGATCCGCATATAGGTGCCACCTCAGTATGTGTATTTCATTTCATTCATATTTTTCATTCTGTTGAACAAATTGTTGGCAGCAGTGTGGTGATCTCTAATTTAGGACCATTTCATATGAAAGAGGCCACTCCACAGAACAAAGTGATGAGAGAGCAGTGAAAAATCAGGGGTTAGATTTAGTATGAGTCACAAACGACGTTACTGAAGTTAAGTAACTTGTTCTACTGATGGATACTTATAACCACAGATTCTTCACCTTTAGAAAACATACCACTTTTACCTCCCTTAGGGGGAAGATCTGGGGAGTGGACTTAGACCAAAAAGTCGTATAGAACTGAGCATGCAAAGTGACTTTCCCACCAGAACTGGCTGCCAAGGGAGTAGTGTTTAGTAAAAGTATGCAACAACATCCAAATTGCAGCCTGGTTGATGATTAGAATAAGTACCTCTTACACCAATGCCTTTGCAGCAGAATTGACCCTGGTAGCAATGGCTCTCAGACCTTCTTGCAGCTGTTTCTTTGCTAGTGTGTAGCAGATCTTGATTCAGAGGATTTTTCAACTCAAGAGGATCCTCTTTTAGACTACTTACCTTTCTTCACGCATGAACCCTAACAAAGAGCTAATCATCCACCCAACTGTCTTTTGTGCAGTCGATTTAAAACAAATGCCCTACTCAGATCAAGGTAATGGAGTCCACTCCATTGACAGGAAAGGCAAAGCAATAAACGGTGGCACAATCACCGACACGCTAAAGTGGAAGGATGTCCCAACTTTGCGCACAAAGGCTGCACGTGTCCTTAACATCAACTTGTCCGGAAAGAAGGTGGTGTATGGTGGTTGTACCGCCATCTAAAGTTCGCTCATGCGATGTGCTGATATGATGGCAATAAATAAAGCTGTTTTTAATGTTAAGAAAACAAGTTGAGCAGAGGCCTGAAAGGCATGCATATAATACGATCACAAAAGGTTTGGGGGCAAACATATGGGTCAAGCCCTTAATAAAAATACATCTAACCATTGACTTACACAGACAGTTGGTCTGGTAAACACAGAACGTGCCTGCAGATAACCCTACATGGTACCTACTTCAAGACCGTGCCATGCTAACGAAAGAACAAACATCACTAAGATAGGCCAGTAAGGGGTCAGTATTTTGGGGACCACACAAGGCAAAACATTTTTCTCAGCACCCTGTATGTATAGACTTTGTGGAAGGGTGCATAGTGGCAAGGATGACATCAACCACCTAGGTTGCAATCACATGCATCCAGTTGCCGCCATTCAATTTCCATGCATGGAGGTGTAGGTTGCCAAGACTAGGACATAGGACTCTGCTCTGTTGTTGAGACAGGTGGTCTTCCCTAAGTCGAAAAACTTCCACGTTCAGGAACTCTGGGTACCACACTCACCTGGTCCAGTTCAGGGTGAATAAAATGACTTTGACATGGTTAATCCGGTTTCTATTCAGAACTCAAGGTAGTAGAGGAAGAGGTAGGAACACATGCAGGATCCCCTAATTCCAATCCAGCCAGAATGTGCCCCCTAACAAATGCCTTAGAATAAAGTTCTGTTGGCAAAGATGCTGAGAGGGTGAGCTCTTGATGAGGTAAACAGATTTAACAAAGACATTCCTCATTGACCTGCTTAGATCGTTTGCTCTGTCTTTTAGAGCCCCGAGAGGTAGCTGGCGATCAGAAAAATGTTCTGCTGGTGCAGCCTTCTCCAGAGGAATAGGGCCTCCTGGTACAGAATCCAGGACACTACTCTGCGCCCAGCTTTTTACAGGAGCACATGGAGGTAGTGTTGTCCACCAGGACCATTAGCAGACTACCTTTGATGGACGCATGTCATACTTGTGTCTACAGGCCATCAATGCTGAACCTCTGGTGTCTACTTTGAAATTTTAATGAAGTCAGGGAATCAGACCTGATATTGGAGCCACAGGGATCAGAGGGTGAGGAGATACACAAGGCCAAGATCCAAGAAGCATCAGAGCCATCCTCACTGAAATCCATGCCTGATCCCGAAACATCAGAATCATATCCTGAATAGAAGACTTGCATGGAACACAGGTGGGACTTCCTCTAGTTGATGGGAAAACCCAATGACACCAGAAGTTTGGCCGCCATCTGGAGGTGGCCTATGACTGACTGTGGCAACCCAATCTTTAGCAGCCAACCACCGAATTATGTTCAGCCTGATGTCGGAAGTTGGGCAGCGACCACCACCATATTTTTGTAAACATTTGAAGGGCTGAGGAGAGCACAACAAACTGAAAATGGTCTTGGCCCACACTGAACCGTAAGTAATGTTTTTGGGACTCTGAGATGTATATATGAAAAAAAGAACCCAGCAAATCCAAGGACACCATCCATTCTCCTGAGACCACAGCAAAGAGAGTCTGAGGTAGTATGAGCATTCCAAAGTAGTCCTTCTACTTAAAGGGCATTCCACGGGCAGAGATCCAGTGTAAACATTGAGGCACAATTTACTTCTTTGGAATGAGGAAGTAGTGAAATTAGCATCCTTGTTCTTTATCAGGGTCTGATACCGGTTTGATGACCCACTTGCATAGTAAAAGTTTGAACATCTGCATTAGGATTGCAGAGTCTTCCTCTGTAATTCACTTAAGTGTGGGAGGAATGTAGGGTGTGGAGGGAAATAAAGGAACAACAAGGCCCTTTTGAACAATCTGTAAGATCAATCTGTCTGATGTGACGACTAATCATCTGGGGAGGAACTGTCAGATCCTGCATCCGACAGGATATGGCACAATTTATAAAGGGCAAAGTAATGTGGCTTGGTGGCCATTGCAGCTGGAGAAGAAGAACTGGAAGACTGCAGTCCCTGTTGGCCTGTATGATTCCTACAGGAGCCACGTCCATAGCCTTGAAACAACTGGGCTGGTTACTGTACAACCAGCTGAAGGGGCTGGCACTGTGTGTAAGCTAGCTCTCTGGGGTGAACCCTGAATGGGTGCAGAAATTGCTTTGAATAATCCCAACGATTGTGCAATAACATTGTCTTTCCTCCTTAGAGCTTGGGTCTATTACAGGGAGTGCCCATTAGAGATACTTGCAAAAGAAAACTTGGTTGGCCTCATCCAGGCATGCCTTACAGGCACAGGACAAGTGTCAATAGCTCTACCAAAGCAGCCAGTAATCTCCATGGTGACCAGGATTATGCATCCTAGTCCTCAGGAACCGCCAGCAAGATTTTGCTGGCCATGTCCCATAATGCATATGTATACCTGATTAATACAAAAACTGCCTTATTGGACCTAAGGACCAAGCGCTTGCTAATGAAAACATTATTTTCCTGAAAACATCAATTCTTTTGGATTCCCTATCTGGAAGAATGTTTGGAAAAGATTTTGGTTTGATCTTTCTTGTTATGGCTTGCATGATCAAACTCTGCAGAGCGGGGTGCCTTGTAAGAACGTCATGATCACAAGGAACAGATCCATATTTCCAAACCACGGGCTGACTGATTGTGGGCATAATCCTGAACATGGTTAGTACTACAGAGTCATAAGTGCATCATTAAGGGATTCACTGAATGGCAGTAATAGTGCCGATAAACGTTAATCTTTATCTCAATGGTGGGCAACTGCAGTTCTGTTGTCTGTTTTCCTGCGAACTACAACTGAAAAAGAGGCACTTTCCTGTGTTGGTGGTCTATGTGGTGAGTCAAGATATTTTTAAAAAAGTTATCTAGCACACTGACATTTGCAGATGTAGACTCAGTGCATCATTGGTGTAATGAGATCGGGGAAAAATCCATCCCCGTCATCATCAGTGTCCTGAGGGGTCATATATACCGTCTGTGCGGAGTCAGAATCCGAACCAAAAAGGGAATGGCATTTCTACTGGTAGCGGCAACTGGTTGTGCTTTAGTAATTTTGTAGCGAAACATCGGCTTTAATCTGCCATCAACTCCGGTCACAGATCTGTGTCAGGACAAGGTCTTCTACTGGTGCAAGAGGCATTGGCGCTGGTGTAGAAGTCTACACAGACTTTGTAAAGAGTACATATGGGGCAGGCCTGGAGAAACCTGTGACTCCAGGGTGCCCGAATGCACACCAGAGGGAGCTGGAATCACACCAAGAATTTCCAGCATGGTCTCCTTGAAGGAGTTGGGTACATGCAGGGACGACAAAATCACTTTGGATTCCCAACATTTTAAAGAGGTCCAATTTTGATATTGACATCCTCACGCCTTCTTGTGCAATTTTAAGTGATGGGATAGAGAAGAGTTCTGTTTCGTCATGTTTGTGCCTGCACTTCCATTTCAACTTACTGCGAAGCAGACCTGTCGCAGGAACAGCCTAATGACTGCGACTTGAGGAAGAAGCAGGATATACGCTTTGACCCTGACCGCTTCTTGGGCTTAGCACCAGTTTTTTTGCCTCCCAGCCTTAGATTGGCTTTGGGTGTCTGAGGGCATGACTTAGAGCATAAGCACCTGAGACATACCTTGTGAGGGTCAGTGACTAGAATCTGCTTCATGCAGTCTCGACACAGCTTGAAGCCTATAGTTTTCAGTGGGGATATCGTTCCCTCAAATTTTGTACAAGAATTTCAAAATCGTCAGTAGACTAACACACTTGGGAGTGGAGCACTGGATCAGTGCCTGAAGGCACAGAAAGAAAGGAACCAATGTTGGCGCACATGGGTAGCTCCTACATGGGTCTCTGCTCCATCACTTCAGGGGAGGTACAGAATCACTGCAAAGTTACCCAAAGCCACCTCTAAGCAGGTGTGAGCACTGTTAAAAAAAATCTCCGGATCTGGTGCCTTAGATATTCCAAAGGTGAGGAATCTGAGGTCAGAATTATCCATCAGAAAGATACCAAATATACTTATAATTCCCAGAAGACAAACATTTGCCTTTCTTTCACAGTAAAACAGAGTCAACACCGTCTGCCGTTATTAAAATGTTGCCACTAAACCACAGCGGAATCCCTGCATGTACAGAAGCTCAATGAAGATTAATTCACCTCACCAGGTTAGTCTCCCATTTGGCTGACTCCCAGAGATCAAAATTAGAAACTATTTGAAATTTGTTGTGTTGTTTCTAAAAACTCCATTAAAAATAAAAACGAAAAAATTGTTTTGAATGGATGGAGGAGTAATCAACTAACTAGGGCCATGTGAAGAAAATGTGTATCTGACACTGCAATTTAGAGCCTTAGATTTAAGGTGAGAGTCTTATTAAAGATACAAGCTATTTTCTGGCACTTACAGTACATGCATATATTGTTGAACTGCACTGTGCTGAAAAACTAGCACTACATTACAACATAAATAGCTATTCTTAAATTAAGATGAAGAGAAAATCTAGGTTTCATGAAAGACACAGAGGCTAGCTAGCATTTTCCACAATATCTTTTATTTCTGCTCCCTGCAGCAACCTTCAACACTTCATCTCAAACACAAATAAATATTCTCAGACTGTATAAGCCCCGTGCATGTTCTCTTCCTCTTTTAGGTTGTGATGAAAAATCCAACGAACTGCAGAACTATGCCCTTCATTTTACTCACCATCTCTCTTGAAGTCTCCTATTGTAGATTGTTTGAAAATAAATGCAAAACAGAGTCATAACGTACACTCACTTAAATGCTCACTTTATTTTTTATAAAACATCAAAAGATGCCCAACACTCTTGCCATCTTCTTTTAATTTGTCTATGCAATCTTTCACAATATTTGCCAATGTCTTACTATCACCTGGGAAAGGAGGGTGGGATAATCCTAGCCTCTGTGTCAATAATGAAATCAAGATTCTCCCTTCATGATAATTGTAGAATTGCCATTTGATTACAAGATTGGAGACTATCATTATCCATGTTGAAAGCCCTGAACAGCCACATTGCTTGCATGCTCTAACAGCAATAAATAAAACTCTGCTCTGAAAAAAACACTTGCATTAGACCAAACATCTGCTTTAAGAATCTCACTCAGATTTCATCACAAGACAGGAGGCTACATTATGCAGTCACAAGTAGCCGCACTTACATCATAAGCAAAACAGTTCTAGAATGCAGTTACAATAACTAATAAAAGTCATGAGCAACAACAGAGCTGCCTCTTTTTAATGCGGCTTGCAAGCAGATAAGTTACTTTACCTTGCTTTCTACATGTTCCTTTATCTTTATCCATTATGCTAAATGCTTTTACCCGACATCTTTAATATTGATTACTAATGGATACTCATTGCTATTTATACTGATTGTTATTTATTGTGCTTTACTGCCTCTCTGTTCATTCCGAATCTCCGGTTTTTCCGACAACCCTTCCCTCGACTTCCAATTTACAGTTGTCGAGTCCGATCCCACCCCTTCCCCCCTTCCTCACCGAAGTTCTTTTGGGTGGGCCCGCACTCGCTCTTTCCGCGATCCACCTTTAGAGTGCCTCCTCCTTTATTCCTGTTTCGCCCTTACTTTCCATTGTTTTTTATTTATTCGAGCCACTTTCCAAGTTTCGCTGGCTCCGTCTTCGTGAGCGCGTCTTTCCCCTTTATAACGAGGAATGGCCCTTGGCAGCGGTGGCGTCTCGTCCCCAGCTTGCCTACGTCCTTTCCTCTAATCCTCCTGCAGCGGCTGGCTCGAGCGCGTCAGTTACATCGTGCTCCCCAGCTGCTGCCGGAGATCTCACCGATACTGTTTCAACTTGCATGTTTTAAGGCTCTTTGCTGTTACTCTTCAAAAAAAAAATTAAAAAGGGGCAAACAAACTCTCTTGGGAAGACAGCTTTTACTCATTTTCTAACCCTCACTGGCCCTGACTTTAAAGTCATAAATATATACCCAGGATTCTTCAGTTTATTGATCTATATATCTCTAGCTAAAAATATATATATATATAAAAAGAAAAAATAAATAGCTCTTCGGCACTTATATATTTTTTTGTTAATCTAACCCTTACTTACCTGTTTTTCATAACTCCATATCCAACAACAGTTTCTTTCTTTTCTAAGTGCCTGTTATGTCTGGCATGGAGTCCGACAATGCCATTGCCAGTTCCCCTAATCACACAAGTGACTCTTTTAAAAAATTCCTGCAAAAAGAAATGAGGTCCTGCATGATGGACACTCTAAAGGAGGTTATGTCATCTAAGAGACCCTTTCTTCTTGAACATGATTACACCTCTCCTCGTGATCCTCAAGTCTTACACACCAAGAGCAGTAAGAAGTCCAAACACTGCAAAGGCACTATGGGATTTCGTGGAACCTCAATTGACTTGGGAGGTCCCAGCACCTCAGACTTGTTGGGAGGCCCTCACGCATCAAAAGATGAAGGTGTCACAACACAAATAGGATGGGTGTCCATAGTGGCACAAACTTGATGGGTGTCCCTTGCGACACAAATTATAATAGTGCTCACGATGATGCAGGTACCGACTCTGATGAAGAAGAAGTCTTCCATAATCCCTATGACGAGTTTGTCCTTGCCCTGTACGATGAAGATCTCGACTTCAAAAATCAATTTGAGCTTGACTCCTCCCACTCTGCTAAAGATGCTATCCTTGACCCCTTGGGTGGAGAAATGTTCTCCCCTCTCAACATCTACCACCCCAATAGTTCCAAATGGTTTCCCCAAGATATGTTTCAAAATTCATCACCAGATGGCTCAGAAATTCTCTTGAGAGGGAAACGCGTAACACTCTTAGGTCAGAATGTCCGAGGCGCTCTATTCAAGACAAGGTCTGTCAGACCCCGAACCTTGACCCTGATCTTATAACATTTTTATTCAAACTAGGTAAAAACCCTAGGAAGGGCCTTGAAAGAGCCCTCAAGAACTGCCTAGATCGTCTCCTCGACGTTCTTGGCCCCCTCACCAAGATTTTGAATTTAAGCTGAAGATTCCTATATCTCCAACTCCCCTCTCGACATCAACCTCATCAGAGGTTGGAGCCAAAGGGCCATTGTTTTGCTTAGTACCACAAACTCAAGCTTCAACAGTGAAAGGAGGAAAACCATCCTTAATAAAATCAATCCTAAATTGGGTGATTTAGCTGAGAAAGAACCCTCACAAAACCCCAAAGGCCTCCTTTTTTGTGAGGACATGATTAAAGCTATAGAAAAATACTTTTCCACCTTTACTGCCCTAGACAAGGCCCAGAGCAATATGAGGAGTATCTTCAACAGTAATGTTTTTGGACAGGCTGGAAAAAGGGGCCGTTCTTCCGGCCGAGGCAACTACCGTCCTTCTCATCCTTCAGAGGATCATCAGCCAGAGGATCCTACCCTTCTAACCGACAGTTCTACCCGCAAAGAAGCAGAGGCTCCCCAAACAGAGGTTACTCCTCCTGTTAAGCTCCCAACAGCAACCCTCCAAGAGTCTTCCTCTTTCTTCTTCCCCTCCCAAGGTCGGGGGCAGACTCAAATACTTTTATCACGCTTGGAAATCTTTAACCCAGGATCTGTGGGTTCTGGAGACTGTTCAGGGTATCAAAATAGACTTTATAGATCCTCCTTCCCAAACACACACGCCCAAACCTTTGATTCTTTCGGTAGACCATCAACAGATTGTCAAGGAGGAAATCTCCTCAATGCTTCAAAAAGGCGCTATTGTAGAAGGGCCATGGTCTCTAATGAGAATCGTCAGCACTCTCTTCCTGGTTCAATAAAAGGAAAAAGGTTGGAGACTGGTTATAAACCCACGAGAGCTAAACAAGTATCTGGTCTACAGACACTTCAAAATGGAGGGTATTCACCTTCTCCTCCTACAAGGAGACTGGTTGGTCAAACTAGATCTAAAGGACGCTTACTTTACCATCCCTATGGCCGAAGAACACCAGCCCTTCATTCAATTCATCTGGGACAATCATCTTTTTCAATTTCAGGCCCTCCCATTCGGGCTCTCATCCGCCCCTTGGTGCTTCACCAAGATCATGAGAACTATTGTCTCTCTCCTGAGAGAAAGAGGCATTCGATTAATTATCTATCTAGACGATATCCTTATTATGTCCCAACTTCACTCTCAACTTTTGGAAGACCTCAAGACTACCATGAATCTCATAGAGAGTCTCGGGTTCATTATAAATTGGGAAAAATCTATTCTTACCCGCTCAAAATTTCTAGAATTCCTTGGGATCACCGTAGATACCTCGAAGTGCCTTCTTCTTCTTCCCAACAAGAAGATCGCCAAGATTCGAAAGAGATCAGATTTGTTCTAAAACAACAATCTCCAACTCTTCGGGAATTAGCCAGGCTTCTGGGCTTACTTTCTTCCTCTATTCAAGCCATCTTTCCAGGGCCACTGAATTACTGTGCTCTCCGAAGAATAAAAGCCCAAATCCTGAGGTGTGGTCTTTGGTACAGAGACCTTGTAACCCTAGATCAGCAGGCAGGTCGGAACTCTCCTGGTAGTTGGACAATTTGGATGCATGGAATGGAAGAGCCATCTTCGGCTCAACTCTGGATTTTGTCCTGGAGTCAGACGCCAGCCTTCACGGTTGGGGCGCTCGACTCCTCGACCAAAACACAGGTGGTGTTTGGTCTCATGCGGAATCCTCCCACCATATACATTTTTTGGAACTTACGGCCAGTTTATACGCCCTAATGAGCTTCAAACATTCACTGCAGGGCAGATCTGTTGTCCTCAAAATGGACAACCTCTCCGCAGTCTCCTATATCAACCGCCTTGGCGGGACCAGATAAGCAGACCTCTCCGATTTAGCCAAGAAACTCTGGATGTTTGGTTTGGAACACAAAATGTCCCTGAAGGCAGAATATCTCCCGGGAAAGTCAAATCTTTCCGCAGATTGGAATTTGAGATTCCTTTTAGACTTCAGCGATTGGAAACTCGATGTGAACGTTTTCAACACCCGGTTTCATTTTTGGGGTCCTTTCGATGTAGACCTATTTGAAAGCAGATTGACTTTCCAACTGCCGAACTACTTCTGCTGGATGCCGGAGCTGGGCGCTCTTGCTGTGAACGCCTTTCTCCAGTCCTTGTCTCACCTTCAGGCTTATGCCTTCCCTCCCTTTGCCATGATCCAGAGGGTTCTGCAGAAAGTGAGACAAGACCAGTGCTCCTTGGTCCCGATAACTCCCTTCTGGCCTTCTCAGGCATGGTTTCCGACAACCTTGGAGTTGTCTTGCAACATCCCCTTCCTAATTCCTGCAACAAAAGGTCTGGTTTCAAACGCAAACGGAGAAGATCACCACCTAATCCTTTCAGGGAATTAGAACCTTCTTGCTTGGAAAGTGTCAGGCAATCTAACGAGTTGTCTGGACTTTTGTCAACAGCTCTCACTCTTCTCGTGGAGTCCTGGGCACCAGGGACACATTACTAAGTATGGGCGAATTTTGCGAATCTGGCGTTCGCGAATTTGCGAACTCGCAATCCGCGAATACTCGCAAATTTGCGGATTTTTTTTTGTGTTCGCAAGGGTTTCTGCCAGTTCGCGAGGGTTTGGTACTAGTTCGCAATTGCGAACTTACTTGTTGGCTCGCAACGGTCGCGACTATGTTGTTTCTACGTCTGGTTCATCATCACAGCCTCCCAGCACCCTCTGTTTCACCACTGCCACCCTCTGTTTCACCCATGCCACCCTCTGTTACATCAATGCCACCCTCTGGTTCATCATCACTGTAGATTATGGGGGGGGGAAAGCAAGCACACCTGCCCTGCTTCAACTGACATGAATTAATTTGGGGTTAGTTTATTAATGTGTCACTGTTTTAAAATTCCAGGTCTGGCACCTGCTTCCTTATCAGTAATTTGCTTTCTGTTGCAGTGCAATTTTTTTTTCCAGGACCTTTGTGGCCTACTTGTAGCTATTCTATGAGCCTGCTGTGAGGGTCAGAGCAGGGTCATACAATTGTTGCAACTAGCAACTGAACTCTGGAGGGGCCCCAGTCAGGAAGCACTACAGGGAATGGTTACTAATGATGAGTTTGAACTCTTGCACCTGCCGAGTGCTTTCAGTTTTGCAAAACTCGTTTTTCTGCAATTTCGCGGGATTCGCGGGGCGCGAACACGCGCAAGATCGGATTCGGAAGCCGCGAATTTGTGCGAATATGCGATTTCTTTTTTTGCGGTGTGTTAGTTCGCAAGGTTTTGTGCGTTTTCGCGAGCCGCTTGTAGCGCAAGGCGCAAAGTTACCCTCGCGGTAGGTCAAGGGCGCGGCCATCTTGTTTGCAGGACGTATTTCCGTTTCCGGGCGCGAAGTGTAATCTCGCAAAGTGTGCTGCTCGCCAGTACAATTTCGCGAGTGTTCGCGAGGAACATCTTGCGCGAACTTACCCGCGCGGTCGTGAACGGGCGCGGCCATCTTGTTTCTCATTCATTGCTATGGTTTTGGGCATGCTTTTTGTATCTTCTCTAAATCTCTGCCATCCTTTGCTTGTTTGAAGTTTTTTTTAAATCTATTTTACTTATTATCTATCCCTCTATTTTTCTAGCCCTATATTTTTGTGTTTACTGCTACTTTTGGTTAACTTTAAACTACTTTTTTTAAACTCTTTTCTTTTCTTTTCTTCTCTTCCCTATTCTATTTTCTTTATTCCTTTCCGCCCAGACCATGGTGAAGGGAGCCGGGAAGCATCCCGAGAAGGGGAAGGGTCCAGCACCCCGTGCCCTGCTCCCGTGCGGGCGTTTGAGGGGGGAGCTAGTGATGCCACGGGAGATCTTTAGCGTGGAGGAGGTGGCCGCACTAGTGTTCTATGTACAGCGCCACCTCCCCAGGACCATAATGGCAGGCGGCAAAATCGGAGGCGGGTACGGGATGCGGGAGCGCCGGAAGCGGTGGGAGAAGGTGTGCCGGGCCATGTACCACCACTCTCGGGTCTGGCGCACCTACAACCAGGCCACCCACCGCTGGACGGATGTCCTGACCCGTGAACGAGATCTGCTCGACCTGCTTGGCCTCGAAATCCTTGGGCTTGGTGAGTAGTAGTAGCTATTTCTTTACTACTCTGTTTTCTCCTGCTGTGTTATTATATTGCAAATTTTTGTTTTTTACCAAGAGCAATAATGCTGCTCATTACATTGTAGGTAAATTATATTTCAAAATCTTCTGTGCATTTCAGGTGCACTGCTCTCCTTCTCAGTAGTGTTGCTACTATGCTTATTTGTTTTCGATTTTGTGTTCATTTCATTGGCCTGTGAAATTATGTATGAGTGTAGTTTAAAGAACTGCGTAATGCTACACACTAAGGTTCAGATTTTTAATTACCGGCGCATCCCTGCAAAGTAGCAGGGATGCGCCAGTAATTGTGCGCCACGCCACTATCACCCATGGTGCGCCGTATTTACAATGCGGCGCACCATGGGCCCAAAACCTCACCAAAGCGTTACGCATCTGTGCCGTAAGGGCGGAGCATTGCTGGAGTTGCATCACAACGATGGCGCAGCTCCATCAATGCTCTGGGGTGCCCTATCTCCCCAATGCTGCGTCAAGCCGTACGTCTGCTTCAAGCAGGCGCAGGGTTTGAGTCATGCATCATTGTCGTTAAAGTGAGTGATTGAAATCTTGTAGATTTCCCTCAGCCACTTTTAGGAAGCGTTCCTGCGCAGGAACGCCCTCCCTTGCGCCGGAATGCCCCCTGATGGCGCAGGGCTTTACAACGTGATGCATCTCCCATATGCGTCACGTTGTTAATACACGCCGCACCATTGCGCCTCTTTTGTGCTGCCGCTGCGTCACAAAAGTCAAGCAACAATGGAGCAAAAGAGCTGCAAGGGGCTTCTAAATCAGCCCCTACAGACTCAAGTCCAGTCCTTCCTTTGTACACATGGCGATAAGAAGAAATAGTGGTGGTGGATTGATAGTTAGAGTATTTTAATGACTGGTTAATGTAGTAGGAAACTTTAGTGTTGTTGCTGATCTGCAATCACGATGGACTTTGGCTGTCACTTTGCGTACTGCAGACTGCTGCCTGCCAATCCTAGGCAAACCTTTTTAGTACTTTGCTTAGTGAGTTACATAAGAAGTTTCCAATTCGACGGTCCGCAAATCAAGCAATACTAATAACGTAGTAGACCACATGAGATTGGTCAATAATATATCCTGTGGAATAGTTGTCTATTTGCTATTTCGCCAAAATATTTTGTTAGTTCTTTCGAAATGTTTGATTTGGTTGACAAATATCATCCATGTTTTCTGTTTTTCTTTCTTTCATGTTGTACATCAGCTTCCCCCAGGGGCAAGAGGAGGACACAGGAGGAGGAGGAGGGTGCTGTTGAGGATGCAGGCCAGGATCGGGCAGGCGAGGGCTCCTTTGCTGGCCCCAGTAAGTTTTAATTTTAATATAGAGTACTTATTTTTTCCCAGCGTTCCTCATTTGATTTTTTCTAAATCGTCTTTGATATTCTTGTAGACTGGATCTAAATTCTTATCCTGCCTCGACTATGACTCCGTGTTTTATTACTAGATTATTCTTATTAGTCTGTCTGTGTAGCTAACTAAGATTGCACATTTGGCAATTCCATTGGACTCCCATTCTAGTCAGCAATAGCTCTATGCACTGAGTGCAGTCCTCTGGGATTGTCCATAATGTCTTTTCAAGTCTTCTAAATGTTTATGCTTTGACAATTGCCAACAATAAAAAGGTGAATGACCACCAAGAAAGAATAAGATACTACTTTACTTTTGGTTTGGATAGGAGGACAATCCATTCTACTACTGTTGCAGGGACAAATCTGCACCAACAGAACTATGGACACTAAATAATGCATTGCTTGGCTTATCAATTATAATAGGTGCTGTTAGACTTTCCACATACCTCAGTGATAACAGACTTTGTAGTTGAACCCCCAATCTCCTTACTGACTAGATAGTGTGGCAGAGTCATTTAGCTCCCAAAGTCACCGATGATTATTCCCCAATGATGTCAGAGGCACGGACTCATGCTTGCAAAAATTGCAAAACCTTTAGCTCATCCACTCTAGTCTGGAGGACCAAAAACCACAGAGTCTATTTAAGTTTAAAAGCTTTATTAAAAGTAAACACATTTATTAAAATCAAGTTTGTCATAAAAGTAAACGTTTAACTGAAAATGGAAAAGTGCTTAGTGCTGACGATTAATTGGACACATTTCTTGTGGTCGAGCTGAGCTCTCACCTGGTTTGAACTTGATCCTGCTCGTGTTCTTAGAAGTCAAGTTTCTGTCTGTTAGGAGAAAAAGTGGTGCGTGTTAAAAATAAAAAGCAAGCATTCATCAGTTGTGCCAAAAAGTGCAGCAAGACAACAGCCTTCCCTGGAAAAAGGGACATTTTTACTTTAGAGTAGACAGTCACAAATTATTAAATTGTATACTGTTTTTTTCACATTTCTTTCTTCCTCCTAGACCAAATATTATATAGTAGTGAGTGGTGTATTCTAACATTATTAAATGTACTTTGTAGGTGGAACATCTGGAGGCGGGGCCAACGCGGAGGTGGTGGTGGCATTGGACGAGGAGGACAACTCTGCGGAGGAGGCGGTGGAAGTGCCGGACAATTCTGTGGGGGATGACACGGTGGTGGCGGGCAGAGGTAAGCTATATATTCCTTACTCATTGAGATTGAAGACTGCAGAGTGTGCTTTCTGCACGGGTGTATTATAAATAAACCTGGTAGTAGCCTCCTCTAAATGTACTTCGACTTAGCTGTGAAGTTTTTGGCGAGAAGAATCCCAATCCGATCTGAGATGAACTTGATGGATGGGATGAACGAAAAGCGAAAGAAGGGTGTAAGTAAGTGTGGAAGGACGAGAAATGTAATGATGACTGGCAAAGAAGAATGATATGTGTTTGCTTGGTCCCCGAGGTGGCTGGGAAGGAAAGAATATGGTATGGTGCATGGCTGGGTGAATGATGAAGCAAGGATGGGTGGAAGGAGAACAGCCTGGGTGGCTGAAACAGAAACTGTATGTGTGCATATACTTTGAATGGATGGATGCCTGGATCATTCATTGTACTATCTGACTCTTAGATATATATATATATATATATATATATATATATATATATATATATATATATATATATATATATATATATATATATATATATATATATATATATATATATATATAGTGTATAAGGAATTGTTAACGCAATATAAACTTTTGATCACAGAGACAAAAAAAAAGTACTACACTGAGCAAATCGAAAGCGCTAAAAACTCGAATAAAAAGCTCTTTGAAATAACCAAACATCTTGCGGGATGTGTCCCAGACCTTAACCCCCCCCTTGCTCACAAAATTTCTGTGATTCACTGGCATCCTTCTTTTTCACCAAGGTGAATGACATTTTTTCAGCATTCAACCTAGGTGATAACCAATGCATTGAAAAAATAAATATACCATCTTCAAGCAATAATTTTTCTTGCTTTGCAGAGGTTACTGAAGATCAAATCCAGGACATTATTAAAACTATTAAATCTGGATCAGCTCTGGATCCCTGTCCTCTGAATACCCTTTGTTCACTAATGGACACCGTCATTCCAGTTATCACCCAAATAAGCAATCTAATGTTTCGCACAGGCATCTTCCCTAACCAGTTAAAAAAGACCTTACTTAAACCCCTCCTGAAAAAACCCGGCTTAGATAAAGCTGTACTGAAAAATTACAGGCCCATAGCGAACTTACCCTTTCTTGCCAAGATAGTTGAGAAAGCCATGAACACCCAACTTGCGGAATTCATCGAGCAATATCATCTGCTCGACGAAACACAATTTGGATTCCGCAAGTTTCATGGAACGGAAACAGCGCTCATTAAAGCGGCGGATGATATCCGATTAATCAGAGACCAAGGTGGCACAGCACTATTGGTGCTTCTAGATTTATCGGCTGCTTCCGACACGGTTGACCATAAGATCTTAGTCAACCGTGTCGAAAAGATGGGCGTGCAAGGCCTAGCAAAAGATCTATTGGCGTCTTTTCTGGCAGAGAGATCCCAGGCAGTTATACTGGGCCAGTTTGAATCTGCTGAGTTATCACTGCCATGTGGGGTACCTCAAGGTTCATCCAATAGTCCGACACTATTTAATATATATGTGTCGGACCTCGCAAAAACCATCAAAGCGCATGGGATGAACCTTACCTCATATGCAGATGATACACAGCTGATACTGGCTGTTAGAAATGATGGGGAAACAGTGGCGGAAAGTTTCAAAACAGGTATGCTGGCCATTGGAAAATGGATGTCAGCAAACTGTCTGAAATTAAATTCCGATAAAACCGAGGTGGTCACTTTTGGCCATCCCAGCCCTAGCTGGTCCCCAACTTGATGGCCATCTTCCTTTGGAGCTGTACACAAACCAGTCACGAAAGTGAGAAATTTGGGTGTCATCTTTGATGACAATCTAAATTTCATGGCTCATGCCAATCAGACGGCCTCCACTGCCTTCTATAAGTTACAACTGGTCAGGAAGATTCTTCCTTTTCTTCCCAAAAATGTGGGCAAGACATTGGTCAGCGCTCTGGTCCTATCAGCATTGGATTACTGCAATGGCTTGTTCGCTAATGCTCAAGTCAGGATTATCAAGAAAATGCAGACAATCCAAAATGCAGCAGCCAGACTTCTCCTTAACATCCCTAAATTCAAGCCAATAGCTGAGACCTTAAGGAGTCTCCATTGGCTTCCTGTTAGGAATAGAATTAAATTCAAAACACTGTGCATCGTCTACAAGTCACTACACCATCAAGCGCCTCAATTTTTGTGCGACCATCTTGTCCCATACATTCCCACTCGAACGCTACGATCAGCAAGACAGAATGACCTGGTAGTGCCACGGACTAGGCTGGTCAACTGGGGAGACAGACGTTTCCTAGTTGTCGCCCCAAAACTATGGAATACACTCCCGCAAACCATAAGATCCAGCCCAAATCTCATGTCCTTTAGGAAGAAACTGAAGACATGGTTATTTGACCTCTGAAAAATTCATAGGATCATTCAGGAGAGTAACAAAAGTACAGCGCCGAGACGCCTGCGGGCAATTGTTTGCGCTTAATAAATGCTAAAAATAAATAAATAAATTAGATAGGATATGTGTATCTAGAGAGAGTAGACGGTCACTGGATGAACTAAGTGTTACTTAGAATTTGTTCCTTAAACTCCCACTAATGTTAGAGCAAGGATGAAGAAGTCGGAGGTTACATAGATACTGTCCTCAATAGTTATGTACTGTGCTTTCAATTTGCTACTTGTACTGTGACAACTTTCTGCTCAATCATTTTGTGTTAATCTTAAGGAGCATTGGTTACAGACTATGTCTTTCTTTCTTCATATAGTTGCTCCTTCCAAATCCAAGAGACCATCAAGGAGGAAGGAGCTGGCTCGAATGGCCCGGCAACGGAGGCTGGATGCCACTGTCGCTGAATATCGGTGGCTGGTGGCCCTGGAGGAGGAGGAGACGCAGTCTGGTACTACAACAACGTCCACTGGGAGAGCTGCATCCTCCTCCGTGCGGGCTGCCAGCCAGCGCAGTGCTCCAGCGGTACGGAGCCGGGCTACCAAAGCCAAACGCCACCGCCAAGCAGAAAAGACAGCAGCTGCCCCCCACAGGATTTGCAAGGCACGCCGGCGCCGCTTATCCCTCAGACTGTCCTACCTGGAGCAGGAGGTCCTGAACTATAAGAACTTGGTGGAGGGCCTCCGCTTCGAACATGCCACCCTCCGCAAGGAGCATGATGCCCTGGCTGCTAAAGTCAACAGCACCCTCCCATAGTGTCCCTTGCCCCTTATTTAGAGACTTTTGGGGGGTGGGAATTGGGAGTTGGGTTTTTTGGGGACTTTTGAAGGACAATCGTTGGGGTTAGGGAGGGTCTTGCGGGAGATTATTTTGTTAGAGCAATAAAAATATACTTTTTGAAACTTTATCTGACCATACCTGTTTTTTACTGCTTTTGAGTCTGGTGGGTGGGGGTTTCACGGAAGTTTGTTTTCCTGAATAGTCCTAGGACTTTAGTAGTACTACCGTCAATCTCTCGTCTCTCCTAATACTCCATTATACTACCTCCAACTAAACGCTTATCTTACCTGTAATTTCTGTTTGAAAGTAGGGCTAGGCCCAGGGCTGGCTCCACGGGAAATGGCGATTAAGGTTGCAATCCAGGGCGGCTGAAATTTCCTCCTCATTGCGGTGGTACTAGTGGTGTGACACAGTGGCAGTTGCATGGCTATGGAAAAAAAGAAAATGAAACCTGGTTTGTCCTTACTGTAGCATTACAACGGTACGATAGAGAATATAGCAGGTGACAGTACACTAGACTAAAACAGTGCCACAATGTAGCCTACCAAATGGTAAAGTATTGATAGTATAACTTGTACTTGTGTAGGATTTCTTTGACATTGGCTACTACTACAAGAAATAGTACTGAAGCTGAGTAAGTCTAGAATATATCCTCGGATTCCTTCACCAGCCTGTTGCTATGACCTTATCCTCCCCAGCAAGTGTGTGGAATTATTGATGTCATTTAGTCACACATCAAGCAAAACCACACAACCCGGGGGAAGAGGGTTAGGGTTTGTAAAATGGATAGGCATGGGGGTTTCTTTTTGGGTAGGTTTTGTTGAGAGAAAAAAAAAAGCACAGCATGGACAAACAATAATTGAACATAAAGAAATTTTTGGGTACAAAGCTAACCATAAATCTTTTACGTGACATAAAGGAAGTGCATGCACTACTGAATGCATTGTTACAGAAAGGTAAGTAGTACTTTCGACAACCGTGAATGACAGAATGCGCCAGTACAGGGCTACATTAAATTAGGTTTAAAAAATAGCCGAAGTAAAACCTATAGAATGGCTGTAGGGATCAATTTAGAAGCAGAGAGAGATCCAAGAAATGCAGTCACACACACTCATTGAATAAAAGAATGGATACTGTATCTGTATTGTTGTAGTTGTCCTGTTGAATTTGGTAAGTAAGTTTCATGCAGCAAACAATTCCTCTTATTAGCGGCACTCCTCCATTCCAGCTGACGCTTCGTCCATCAATGTTGGTGACCAGAAGACACCCTGTCCACTGCCTGCCTGGCGGATGCTGAATTGCGGCTCGCTAATGTGAAGCCTGACTCCATCCTTTTTTCCCCATTGCAGACTGAAACCCGGCCTGTAATTATTGAACGAAAAACAGCACTGATAAATAAATATAAGGTATGTACGCTGTGTAGTGCAAAAAGTCACACTTTGATTTTCCTAATAGACAGTACAACATTTTTGAAAGTGCGTACTCTGTCTGAGTCACCTTTTCAAGAATAAATAAGTATGGGCAAATTAATTTAGCGGATCTTTCCCCTCAAGATAGGTGTACTGTAAACTGTGTTTTAGAACAAAATTAGACCTTCCCAGCAGTGCTTCCACCCAGACCCTTACTAAAGCCAGTTGCAAAAATGTAGAAGACCCCAATCAGATCTCAAAAAACGAGGCCTAGCAGAAAACTGGTGACAAAACGTACTTCGAAAGTAAAAGTAGGCCCAAAAACCCCCTTTCCCACCGTGGATTGTATTCAAAGCACTTGCAAGCAAGCAAAAGTATCCATAGCCAGCATCGCTCCAAGACTCGAAAACCCCCCCACCCAAACACATGCAATAGAAATACTGCTAACCCTAACGAGCCCTAAGTTAAGAATAGTGGCAGAGGCTTTCTTTAACTATGCCAAATCCCCCCTTTCCCACCATGGATTTTCTTCAAATGACTTGCAACCAAAATTTCAAATTCTCACAAGTGCTTTAAGACCCCAGAACTCAGTTGCAAAAATCTAGAACACCTCAAAACACATGCAATCCTGCTGTTAGGGCTAACCCTAACGAACCCTAAGTTACAAAAAGTGCCAAAAGGCTTTTCCTTATGGATTTTGTCCCAACCACTTCTATCCGGTATTAGACCTTCCCAGGAATGCCCCAAGACCCGCCAACCCACCCGCCAAAAAGCACAACACCCCCAAACAGCCCAAAAGCAAAATCTCATACTTACAATATTTCTCGGCCTTCGGTCCAAACGCGCTGTGTAGCTAGGCCATAACTCCAGTTTTCCACCACAGATTTCCTGAAAAGCAAATGCAATCAAGATTAGACTGTCCCAGCAGTGCTCCCAGACCCCAAAACTCACCCACAAACATCCGGAACCCCCCCAAAGAGCACCTCAAAGGCAAGCAAGTCAGCAAAAACACAAAAAAAATTCCGCCTCCTATTTGGTCCAAACCACTTTTATCCGGTATTAGAGCTTCCCAGCAATGGCCCCAGAGCCGTCAACCCAGGAGAAAACGAGTAGAAGACCCCCAAACAGCCAAAGAGCAAAAGTACAAAAATGGGGACTTAGTCATTTTTTTGCCAATTTCCCAAATCACTCCGCGCGCTCTCTGCAGCTAGGCCCTAACTCCCCTCTGCCACCATGGATTTGCTTCAAACCTCTTGCAAACTAAAGTATCCATAGCCAGCAGTGCTCCCAGACCCCGAAACCCACCCACAAACACCAGGAAGCCCCCCAAACAGGCCCCCGAAAACGCTACATTGAGCAAAATGTCAGAAATAGCAACAACAAAAAATCAGCGTGGATTTTGTCCGAACCACTTCTATCCGGTATTAGACCTTCCCAGGAATGCCCCAAGACCCGCCAATCCACCCGCCAAAAAGCACAACACCCCCAAACAGCCCAAAAGCAAAATCTCATACTTACAATATTTCTCGGCCTTCGGTCCAAACGCGCTGTGCAGCTGGGCCATAACTCCAGTTTTCCACCACGGATTTCCTGAAAAGCAAATGCAATCAAGATTAGACTGTCCCAGCAGTGCTCCCAGACCCCAAAACTCACCCACAAACACCCAGAACCCCCCCCCCCCAAAGAGCACCTCAAGGGCAAGCAAGTCAGCAAAAACACAAAAAAAATTCCGCCTCCGATTTGGTCCAAACCACTTTTATCCGGTATTGGAGCTTCCCAGCAATGGCCCCAGAGCCGTCAACTCACCCGCAAAGAAGTAGAACACCCCCACAAGTGCTGAGTCTTTATTCATTGGGCTTAATCCAGCCCTCTGCTTTGATGGAAATAGGAGTCTGGAGGAGGAGGATAGAGGAGCATGTTCTTCTGAACTTGTGAACCTGAGGAATGCAGACTGCGGCACCTTCAAATCAATAAGCAAACAAGTGAAGACAGTTCTGCTGATGGGCTTGTTTTTGTGATTAGGTGATTAAAGTTTGAATTAAATTAACTGTGCACAACAAAGAAAGACAGACAGACAGGAATAAAAGTGAATAAGGACGAAAAAGAAAGTTATTGATTCATGGTCTTATTTTCAGGGCTCGGTGTCAGGGAATAAGAATAAGAGTTTGTCATCAAACTCTGCGAATTCAGGCAGGGTGAGGTCAGTGTCACCGAACAGAGAACAAATTCCCTCATCTACGTTGCTGTCCTCCTCGTCTTCATGTGGCGTGCTTTCACGTACTTTGAAATCTGGTGTTATGAGGTGCTGATTCATCTTGATCATTGTTAACCTCTCCACATTTTTGGGCGAGAGGCGGCTCCGTTTGGGAGTTACAATGCCACCAGCAGCACTGAAAACACGTTCAGAAGACACGCTTGCGAGTGGGCAAGACAAGTAGTTTAAAGCCAGGTTGGAGCGCTGTGGCCACAATTCTTTTTTCCCATGCCAATACGCCAATGGTTCAGCATCAACATAGACCTCTGTTGAGTCATTCAGATAGTCCTGCACCATCGACTCAAGGTCCTCCAAGGTTCCTCCACTTTGCTTAGCTTTTGCTGTGACCTTTTGAGAACCAAAACCCAAGCCGATTTAGCCAATCCTCTTCAGCATCCAATGTTACTGTTGTGTCTGGTGCAGATGATCCGGTTGCTGGTGTCTTTAACGGCTGAGAGGTCACTTGTGCCACAGCCAAAGGTGCAGAAATGGATTGTCTTGACTGGGGGTGGCCTACTGATGCTGATGCTGATGTACTGCCTTTTCCATCAATTTTCTGCCGTTCTCTTTCAAACCTCTTGGCTGACATGGCTAGCCAACGTTTGTACTTTGTAACATCTTCATCAGCAAAAGGAAAGAATGCTCGGCCTGCCAGCGCCTTTTTGTAGCGTGGATCCAGAATAGTAGCACAAATGTAATGCTGGTGTGAGGGGATCATTTGAAGACGTTCATCACCTTGTAGGCGCTCTAATAATTTCTCCGCCATAACAAAAGGGTCTTAGTTTTTTTCATCTTTTTGAAACACAGGAGACACCTCCTTCAGTTGGTGCTCCAGCATGTACAACAATGGGATAGCATTTCCCAAATTACAGTCCTCCTTGCTGACTGCACGTGTGAAAACCTCAAAAGGACGAAGCATGCGTGTCAGGCTTTTAACTATGTCCCATTGCGCCGCACCCATCCTCAGGTCCTTCTGAGATGTACCCTGTTTTAAGAAATAGTGATCGAGTACCGTATACTGCTCATACAGACGCTCAAGCATGTAGAAGGTTGAGTTCCAACGTGTTGCCACCTCCTGGATGAGTGCTTTCACTGGCATTCGACTTTCATGTAGCAGGCTCCTCAGATGCTTCCGGGCCTTAAAAGAATGGCTGAAATGGTTGCACATTTTTCGGCAGGTGTCCACTACCTCGTACGCTGGACTGTCTTTCTCACTCAAGAATTTTTTGACAACCAGGTTTATACAGTGCGCCAAACACGGCACTCTGAAATACTGACCCAGCTCCATGGCCTTAACTACATTGGAGCCATTATCCGTGGAAACATAACCAATCTGGCCTTTTTTGGGGGACAGCCAGTCAAGGACCTTTGTGTTAAACTCATCCAAAATGTTTTGTGCTGTGTGACGTTTCTCCAAACCAAACATGGCTAGTGTTGCATGTTTCCGAGCAGCTTTAAAAACTTGGTCCGGGTCAGCACCTGCGTTTAGCTTTGCTTTAACCCCTGAAAAAGAGACCCAGTGTGCAGTGATGCACATGTAATCAGCGCCTGCGCCACTGGTCCACATGTCTGTTGTTAGATGTATAGTGTGAACAGCACTCTTCTGCAAAGCTGCCCCAATCACCTCCAGCACATCTTCATGTAGTGCTGGAACCGCAACTCAGGCAAAATAGAACCGGCTAGGAACCTTCCATTTAGGGCAGAGCGCTGCCACTAATTCTAGAAAACCAACACCTTCTACAAAAGAAAAAGGGAGAAGGTCCAGAGCTAGCATTTTAGCCAGCTTAGTGTTATACAGACGCGTCAGTGGGTGGTTGCGTTCATATTGCGCTTCTGTAAACAGCATCTTTTTAATGTTGCCCTGGACCAAGCTTTTACGGAATGATGATGATGATATCTTCGACCCAGTTACGCTCGCTGATGAACTTTTTTGCATTGGTGTCTTACTCTCTCCCACACTCTTAGTGTGCCTCACATGGGGTGTGCTGCTGACAGGGGTACTGGTTGTAAGTGAAGTGTTTGACACGTCTTCTTCCTCCTCGTCATCATCAGATGAAACCGCATTACGTGCAATTCGGGCTTCCTTGATCGCCTGTAGGTGTGCAAACCATTTGACAGCGTGCTTTCTTTCAAGATGACCTCCGGTACCATAGTAGGAACTAAACTTACCACGACTAACTGCCAAATTACAAATGCTACAAATGGCAAAGTTTTCCTTTTTTGGGCAAACACTAAAGAAGTCCCAAACTGCGGACTTGAAATGTCTTTGGGGGCCGGAGGAGGCGGCGATACTGGTGGTGGTGGTCCTGCTGCTAATGCCAGATGAAGTGGAGGATGTGGATTGCCGAACTTTAGTACGTTGTGCACTTTCACCACCACTAATTGAGGTCGAGGTGGATGGAGGTCCCTTCTGGCGACTAAGAAATATGGAAGCGGTAGGTGTTGGTGTACTAGTTAACTCCAATGATTGTGGTGTTTCTTCCATTGCCTCCTCGTCGACAACATCATCACGCTCAGCAGCTTCTCGGGCTAGGGTCAAAATGTCTTTTTGCTGCATGCCCGCTGGGGCTGCAGTGACCTTTAGGATGACTGCGTCGTCGTCGTGAGAGTCTTCATCAGCAGGAGTATCCGCCACTTCTTGTTGAGCCTCATCACACTCCATAACTATGAGTTTTTCGACGACCTTCCTTTTACGCCTAGGTACCTTTGTCAGATCATGGTGTGCCTCACTCTCAGACGGCAGTGGTGCTGGTTCCCAATTGGGATCCGGATCATCAGAAGGAGGTGGGCTTGAAGAAGATGTAGACACCAACCTTGATCTTTTCCTTGCTAGGGATGTGGAAGACAATGAATGATCATCAGGAGGAGTGGCTTCCTCAAATGATACCTCGGCTTGATTGTCGATTTCCTGATGTGCCCCTACTTCGGGAGGAACAACTATTGTGGGCACTTGTGACCCTCCATGCACCTCTGCTTGCGCATCTCCTTGCGCTGCCTCTCCTTCCACATGTACTTGGGCTTGTACTACTACTTGCACATGTGGTTGTTGTTGCGGCTGTGGTTGTTCAACACTTGTCAGATGAGTTACAACAACCTGTGTTGATTCAGGGACATTGCTGCTACTTTCTTGCGATGAGCCAACATCACTGGTCGATGGTGATTGAAGAAGTACACTGACTGCCTTTGCAGCACTCAAGGGCTTGGACTTAAGTTGGCGTGGTGGTGGTGGTGGAGGCACTGAGCCCAATGGAGCGGGGGTGCTGCTCCCAGCTTGGTCCCCAGCAGATCCCGCTGTTGCTGCAGGCGTACTTTTTTTTTACTCCCAAAAAACGCGGCGGCCGGCACACCAGCCTCCTTGGTAACTTGCTTCTTCTGCTCCTTACTGGCAACTTTCTTGCTAGAGGAGCTACGGAGAACTTTTTTAGGGCCATCTTCTTCAGAGCAGGTCAGAACAGCAGGCCGCAGTTGCACGAGTTGCAGAGTTGTCTGTGGCCAGACGTGACGTCGCGTGACGTTATGCTGCACACACACACCGCTGCAGGACTTCTTCCTGGCACTGGTGGTTCTCTTGAGTCTTGTGCACCTAAAAGCAATGGAAGACAGAGGAACATCAGTTCAGTTATACACCCCAAAAAAATCGGAAAAAACAGAATAATCAGCACAATTCCATGCCCTCCATGATGTTTAAATTCAAGACAACCCACAGAAAGACTAGGCCCATGCAACACTCACTACCCCTGGGCATAAAGGTTGAAAACTAGGCAAAATGGTTGCAGGCCTAACAACACTGCCTGCATTCAAAATGGCCCCCTCCCTCCCAGCACATGGCCAGGGCCTGTAGGAGCACTCAAAGTGGCCCCCACCCACATGGCCTGTCCCCATGAACACCCCAAAAAAACGTAAATCACAGAAAAATCAGCACAATCCCAAGCCATCCAGCCCCTTCATGATGTTTAAATTCAAGACACCCCACAGAAAGACTAGGTACATGCAACACTCACTACCCCTGGGCATAAAGGTTGAAAACTAGGCAAAATGGTTGCAGGCCTAACAACACTGCCTGTATTCAAAATGGGCCCCTCCCTCCCAGCACATGGCCAGGGCCTGTAGCCGCACTCAAAATGGCCCCCACCAACATGGCCTGTCCCCATGAACACCACAAAAAACGAAAATCACAGAACAATCAGCACAATCCCAAGCCATCCAGCCCCTCCATGATGTTAAAATTCAAGACAACCCACAGAAAGACTAGGCCCATGCAACACTCACTACCCCTGGGCATAAAGGTTGAAAACTAGGCAAAATGGTTGCAGGCCTAACAACACTGCCTGCATTCAAAATGGCCCCCTCCCTCCCAGCACATGGCCAGGGCCTGTAGCAGCACTCAAAATGGCCCCCACCCACATGGCCTGTCCCCATGAACACCCCAAAAAAACGAAAATCACAGAAAAATCAGCACAATCCCAAGCCATCCAGCCCCTCCATGATGTTTAAATTCAAGACACCCCACAGAAAGACTAGGTACATGCAACACTCACTACCCCTGGGCATAAAGGTTGAAAACTAGGCAAAATGGATGCAGGCCTAACAACACTGCCTGTATTCAAAATGGCCCCCTCCCTCCCAGCACATGGCCAGGGCCTGTAGCAGCACTCAAAATGGCCCCCACCCACATGGCCTGTCCCCATGAACACCCCAAAAAAACGAAAATCACATAAAAATCAGCACAGTCCCAAGCCATCCAGCCTCTCCATGATGTTTAAATTCAAGACACCCCACAGAAAGACTAGGTACATGCAACACTCACTACCCCTGGGCATAAAGGTTGAAAACTAGGCAAAATGGTTGCAGGCCTAACAACACTGCCTGTATTCAAAATGGCCCCCTCCCTCCCAGGACATGGCCAGGGCCTGTAGCAGCACTCAAAATGGCCCCCACCCACATGGCCTGTCCCCATGAACACCCCAAAAAAACAAAAATCACAGAAAAATCAGCACAATCCCAAGCCATCCAGCCCCTCCATGATGTTTAAATTCAAGACAACCCACAGAAAGACTAGGCCCATGCAACACTCACTACCCCTGGTGAAAAGGCCACAACAGGCCAAAAAAACGAAAATCACAGAAACATCAGCACAATCCCAAGCCATCCAGCCCCTCCATGAGGTTTAAATTCAAAACACCCCACAGAAAGCCTCAGTGCACCCACCACTGAGTACCCCTGGGCAAAAGGCCCCAAAACAGCCCAAAAATCGAAAATTCCAAAATTGTAGTTGCAGCAACTGTAATGCCCCAAACAAACTTACTTGTGAAATTTCTAATCCAAAAGTGATCCAAAGAAAGTCAAAAAGGCCTCAAATCCAAATATCCAGCAGCATCCACAAAAAGTAATCCTTCCAGCTCCAGATCCAAATGAAAAGTGACCAGGAGATGGACAAAGCACTGGGAGGAGCCTGCTGGACAGGAACAGGAAGTTGAAGACTGTGGGGCACTTCCTTCCTCCCCCCCCTCCCCAAAATGGACTCCTCGCAATCATCATTTCAAGAAGGTTTATGCTGCTTGCTGGTGGATTTCTTGTGCAGAATTGCAAATTTTGTATTTTTGAGAGTGCGAGATTGTTGCTGCTCGCCGCATCTACAAGCTCGCAAATGCGAAGACCCGCGATACGTAATCACAGCGTACTCGCGTTGACAAACTCTCGCTGTGCAAGTTGGCAAGCCGCGATGACGAAATCGCGCTCGCCAAATTCCCGCAGCAAGATCCAAAATGGCGCAGCACTCGCAAAATATCGAGAAAAACAACTCGGCAAACGCTGAATGATGGTAAGTAAACGCCGCGCGCCGCAAAATTGTATCACCAAGAAAAAAAAATCCGCTGCGTGTGAATTTGCGGATTTTCGGTAAATTCGCGAGCGTTCGCGGATTGCGGATTTACCGAAAATCCGCGAGCGCAACGGATTTTGCGCTCACACTTACACATTACAGGTACAATAGCATTTGGAAAAAATGGTTTTGTTGGTGCATGGAGAGGAACCTGGATCCTGTGGAGGCTCCTATCATCAGCATTGCTAATTTCCTTGTCGAATTATTCGACAATGGTCTCTCCTATAGATCCATTAATTGTTACAGATCAGCGATCTCTGCTGGACATTCTTGCGTCAACGGTAAGATGGTAAGAATGTTATAATTTGTAGAGTTCTGAAAAGTATTAGACTAAGAAGACCTCCTAGACCCAAATATCAATCCTTGTGAGATGTTAGACTTATCCTAGACCTTTTTTCTTCATGGCCTGATAATGCCTTTCTTAATAGGAAATATCTTTCTATTAAACTTGCTACTCTCTCATGTTTAATCTCTTGTCGTAGGGTATCTGATGTTAAATCAATTGATATTTCTATTAGATGTTATGACATGTATGGTGTTAAGTTTGAAATCCTTAGAACTAAAACGATGTCAGATTCTATCTTTTACCCTGGTTTTGATTACTGCAAAAAACTTTGTGTTGTCGATTGTATGAAAGAATATGATTCCAGAATGAGAGGCCTTCGCCCTCAGGATGCTAATCAACTTCTTATTTCATTTGTTAAACCATTTGCACCAGTCTCTTCTTGTTCAATTGCTAGATGGGTCAAATTAGCTATGAACCTCACTGGTATTGACCTTTCTAAATTCCAAGCTCACTCTCTCAGAGGTGCTATGGCTAGTAAATCCTTCTGGTCTGGTGGCAAGTTATATGATATCCTTAGAGCGGCTGATTGGTCCAATGCTTCCACTTTTGCTCGTCATTATTGTAAACCTATTGAACATATGTCCGATGTTGTCCTTCAAGGCTACCAACATGCATAATATAGCCTCCTGTCTTGTAATGAAATTGCGATTCTCCTATTAACATGACCAGAGAATCTGGATTTCATTAAAGACACAGAGGCTAATATTATCCCACCCGTCCCTCCCTTGGACGTATCTATCTATATGTTGTTGATCATTTGCACTTGTTCCTTTACTGTTTACTGTATGCATTTTTTATGCCTTTATTGCTTAAGGTTTGAACCTTTTTAACTTTTTCATTCTTCTTTTCAGGTAACTCAACCTAATGGATTGTCCTCATCTCCTCTAATCCTCCTCTCTCTGTTTCCTTCCTCCGAATTCCGTATTTTCTTCGCTCTCAAGACCAAGTTGCATCTCAACCTTATGAACTTTTGTTGCTTCGTTCCATTTAAAAGAGGCAGCTCTGTTGTTGCTCATGATTTTAATTAGTTGCTGTCACTGCATTCTAGAACTGTTTTGCTTATGATGTAAGTGCGGCTGCTTGGGACTGCAGTAAAAGATTAATGCATAATGTTAGCCTCCAAGTCTTTAATGAAATCCAGATTCTCTGGTCATGTTATTAGGAGAATCGCAATTTCCTCCTGACTGAAAAAACTTACTTGCCATAGAACCTCTGGACGACTGTACTCTTGATCTAGATAAATCCACACTAGACTCTTATCACTGATTTCACCCAACTTGCTTTGGTAGCTGTAGAGACTGCTTTCTAAGGTTTCACATACAAGATCAGTAATTGATATACACAACCAGCTCTGAACTTAAGCATCCCACTTTCTTAAACTCACATGTAATCAAAAGCATATAATTTCATGCACTTCTAAAAACTAGGATAAAACACTATCAGACACAGTTTTTTGTTCTCTTACATATTCCTAAAGGCATGTAGTATTTATGGCAAATCTCAAGAGCTTTGACTTCAAATGCTCTTCTGAAAGAAATTAAGCAAAGTCTCCAACTTCTGACTAAGTTGTTTCAAATGTAGGTAACCATTAGCTGGGCATGAACAAAAAAAGACGAAAAAAACATATTTACGTCCCAAGAAATATATCGTGTTTGGGTGACCTTTTAAGCCGGATTCCTTTCATCACTCTCCAATCGCTAAAATCCTTGGGTTCCAATCGCACTCAGATTCTCTGTTCCTGGTAGATTTTCTGCCTTTAAACAAATTCTGTGTTCCATATAAAAATACCAACATTGCTTTGCCAAGTGCGACCATTCATTTCAATGTACTTCCACCTAAATGATTCATAAAAGTAATTGCAGACTTGTTGCTTGTATTAATCAAGAAAACGCTGTTCATCAACACATCTAGAAACTCTTCAAGACATTAATTTCTGACAACTTCTCAAAACAAATTGTATAGAAACTGTGTTCTTCTTTTGACCATCTTCCTCCTGCTTCCTGATTGCTCAGCCAAGCACCTCAGATCAGATTGCTTGCATTTGTCTTAAACACTAAATTTGGAGATGCTCCCGAAAATACTCTCCCGTTCCAAGCTTCTTAATTGTCCACCCCCATACTAGCTCCTTTCTGGCCTCTAAGGACAGGTAGAGTATTTCTGCATACCACAATTCTTTCCTTAAATATGAAGTCTTTAACCATTGTGATACCCTGTAAAGCAGGGGGCCCAGAACATTTTGCCTGAATTGATGAAGATAATAGACCAACCACTCAGGCTAACTCCTTTTGAGTGACCCGCTCCTTTGATAAGTAAATCTCTTTCCTTATCATTTTCATCTTCCTCGCTAGAAACTACAATCGCCTGAAAAGTGGGCCGAGGTGTAAGTGTGGGTGGAAAGGCAGGGTTAAAGTAAATAGAATTTCATGGAAAGGGGAACGTGGCCCATGCAGCCGATCGATTCACATCATACCATGATTTAAGGGTTGTTTTTGTAGGTACGCTTAAGTATGCATTTAGGGGTCGGTCTGCCTTCGGCTTCCATAAAATGCCCCATATATAGCATCGCCCAAACCATAAGGAGCCATTATTTATCTGATTCTCTCAGTGACCATTCAGATATCACTCTTAGTTGCACCGCCTTATAGTTTAAGGGAAAAGCAGGAAGGGGCAGCCCACCAACTTCCTTGGGTAATAGATGGAGAGTGTGAAAGAGGAAGGACCAATCCACCCTGTTGAAGGTTTTTTTGGCATCTACTGCCAGTAGGATTGCCGGCATGCGTTTTATTAGTTTCCTTTTCGACCAGGTGGAACCCTTCCTCAAATTATCATGTATCTATCTCCCTTTATTAAATCCTGACTGATCCGGGTGAATCAGATCCAGCATAATGTCTTGCAGCCGAGTAGCAAGGATCTTAGCAAAGAGTTTGACATCTAGATTTAATAACGCAATCGGTCTGCACGAGGCAAAAAAATGCACGTCCTTCCCTGGTTTTGGAAGGACCGAAATCAGTGCTTTGCTCATCAAATGTGTGATCCCTCAGGAAGTAGCTATAGGATTGAACAGGATTATCAGGTGGGGTACCAAATCAGAGCTGAAGGTCTTTCTAAAACTGGGCAGTTTAGCCATTAGGCCCAGTTGATTTGTGTACTTTGAAGTTGCCATCAACCCATCCCAACATGTAAATTAATGTGACTGATGTAGGCCTTGTTGTGCGTGACCCTTAGTTGTTGTGCTAAGCAGGAGCGCACCTTGTTTCCCTGATCATATGTCCCATGTTTAAGGCGTAGCAAATTAAACTCTTCCCTATTATTGAAAATAGTGTTTAGTTTCCCACTAAGTGCAGTGACCTGCCTTTTAAGTGTTTTTGATGGAGCGGCTTGCTCGTAGTTCCACTGCTCGTAGTTCCACTTTGAGCACCAACCTGTCTTATTTAGTCAAAGTAGATAACAGCGAAATGCATTTCCCTCTAACACATGGATTGAAGGTGTCCCACTGTTGGACAGATTGGTATGTCGAGGGTCATTCATTTCAAAGAAGTTCCTTATTGTCTAGTGCAATCCATCTCAGAAGAGACGATCCCTAACAAGAGAACCAGGGAAGAACCACCTATGATATGATATGATACTTAGGCATTGGGGGAGCCCATTCTAATGTGAGTACCACAGGGGCATGGTCTGAGAGAGCGATAGAATGAAATTCGGATGCAATAATAGTGCCCCCGTGATTGGCTTATGAAAGTATAATCAAGTTGGGAGTATACAAGAAAAAGGCATAATCCAGAGTGTCAGGATGGTTGAGCCTCCAGGCATCTATTACCCCCACAGACTAGAACGCTTGTTTCAGTGATTTAGACAAGCTCCCAGTGAAGGGGTGGTGTGGGTAGGTGTTATTTAACTCTGGTTTCCATGGTGCTATGGAATGTTACTTGTTTAAGTATTTAATGGGGCAGCTGGAGACAGATTGGAGAAAGAAGGTTGAGCTGTTGAGCTCTCGCCGATTAGGTATTTTTTATGGTGAAATAAAGCTTATTACACTCATCTAAAGAATATTACTTCAGTTTTACACAACAAGCATTAGTGACAAGGATTATTGGAAACCAGCTCAACTGCATTCACCATGGGGCCCGCAGTTCTCTACTTTGAAACAAGACACAGAGGTAATTGGAAACTGGAAAGGAAAACTTGGAGAAATTCACAGCAATGTGGGATCTAAATTTCAGTTACTCTGCTCGACCTATTCTGTGTCACAGCCGGGCAAGCAGAGCCTTCTCTGTGACGTCTGTGGGGTCAGGCATTTATTTTGTCATCTCGTCTAAAGACAAAGCCAGGAACTTGAACAGGTGGCATTATTATATCACGAGTGGTTGTCATCACGTACACGTTGTGCTTGGAAATCATGGATTGATTTTGACTTTCAGTACACCTTGTGCAGAACTAGGAATGTTTTCATACATTCATTCGATTTTCATCTGGCTTAAAGCACAAAACTGCTAAACAGACTCCAAACTATCCAGAACGCAGCAGCCAGGCTCAACATCGACCTCCCAAGACAAATCCCCCACCACCACCTCAAATCTCTGCACTGTCTCCGCATAGGACTTGTGTGACTTCAGTTTTATGTTGTTTGATAAAACAATGACCTTCCTCTCCTTAGCTAACAGACCAGCATTAGAATTGCCCTGTAAAGAAATTACGAGATGGCTCCGACAAGGTGCTTGTTTGCGGTCCAAGGAAGACCTGGCTAGCCAGTTCAGGCTGGACTGTTCCCACGAGGAACAGGGTCAAGACTTATTTGCATTTGGTTGGGTCTGAACTGGGGTCATGAAGTGAGCTAAAGAACGTTGATAGATTCAACCCAGATCTGTGACTGGGGGGGTGAGTGTCTGAAAGGTTTCAATGCTCCGTCCATCATTTTCTTGTATCCAACCACAAATTAAACATATCAACATCTAAGCCTTTTAAATGGGCCTCTTGCCACATCCATGATCTGTGCCAAAGAACTTAAAACATCCAGCAACGTATCATGGCACTGGTTAAAACATCATTCTAGACCCTTTCTTAGATCTCTTCCCAATTTAAAAAGGAAAGAAATAGGCTCTGGGTCCAAATTCAGGATAGCACAACCTTTTTCTTCAGTGACTAGTCTAAATCACTCTGCTTGCATAACATCACATCACAAGCCTCTTTTTCCAGAGGTTTCCTCAACCTTTCTTTAATGTATCTAGCCACATGTTCCATAAGCAACTATCCTGAACTATGTGGGTGTTTTTGGATGAAATATGTCCTCCTACTGAGGGTTTTTCAATACACCCATATTTAGGGAGTTTAAGTCCTAATTCTAACTTTCTGTAAGATCATCTCCTTCTAGGAGATCAACATATTCATCAAATTCTGTATCATCATTATACTCTATAACATTCAAAATGTATCTGCATTATCACATTCTCAAATACTCTCTGTGTGCCCCCTATGAAACCTTGCTCAAATGTGTTGCTAAGGATACCCTTCTTACTTGTTTTGCCTTTACAGCTTGATCCAGCCTTCTTCTTTTTTTTCAACATACTTTACTCTTATGTTCAATATTCTTAGTTTTTTGATTTACATGGTCCCCATTTGATTTCCACCTATTTGTCCCAAGACAAGTTCCAAAAGTCTACATCTTATTGATCAACACTTTTCCTCTTCATTAAAACTGCCCCTTTTTCACAGACATTTTAATTCTTCTATATACCATTTAATAACCTTCAGGTGTATCACAAATGTTGATAAACTAGCAGATTGTACTTCCTGAGCCATTTCTGGCACAAGACTTCTTGCAAATGCAAACTAAAAAAGTCTTTCACAAAAAACAAAAATCCCCAAAACATTCAAATCAAACCAATTAATTCAAAGGTCATCCAAAAGCATTATCAATTCACCTAATGTCTGTGTTTCAGGGCAAACACTTCGTCATAACTAAATGCATGATTAAGCTGACACGTTGTCATTGATAAATATATAAATCAGCCAATTCCAAAATGATGCAAAAATCTCATGAGGAAACATAAGAAAACGGTCTTAACCTCCGACGTGCTTGCTTTGGTATGGGGGTTTGGGCAGAGAAAGAGAGAGCGAGAGCGAGAGAGAGGGAGAGAGATATTGTGGCAGTGGGCCCAAAAACAGAAAAGAGGTCCTGATTAAGGGTCTCGCTGCTTCCTACATGCATGATGCAGCAATTTAGAGCATGTGACTAAATTGGGCGGGAGAAAAAAAGTGATCCACCTGTCTTTAGCTACACAATAGGGAAGTATTTTTAACAAGTCCCTGAAAGTTTCCTTAAAACACCATAAAAGGTTTAAAAACAAGACTACCAAAATCCTGCAAAATCGGTTTCTTCTTCATCCTATATAACATATCTTACATAAATTAAAAAGAAAACCATAAACTACAATCAAATCTCTAAAAACTTTAAGCTTCATATAAACTTATCAATATGTTAAGCAGGATAGAAAGAAAACGACTTATCTTTGCAACAAACAGCCAAAAAAGTGTGGAAAAACATACACAAGACTTAAATAGTCCATGTCAGTATTCTGTTCGGTTTTCTAATGAAATTCTGTAGAATAAATTAAATCTAAGAACGTTCGGATACAAGTTAACTTTTTGGGACATGCAGAGAAAGTTCAAAATCATTACAAAAAGGGAATTTAGGTGTAAACTGTGTAATTCTAAATCTGAAAATTTTCACAGCAACCTAAATTAACACTTTAGACTCCAGCTGGATTAGGTGGCTTAGTGGACTAATGTGTCCTCTGTAGGGGCCTGTGTTCGACCTCATGGTCACAGGTTCAAATCCCGGAGGGTCCACAAAGCCTTTCTTCCTTCTGAAATCGATCAAATGAGTTCCACTGAGTTGGTTAGCAATAAACATCTGTTATTCAGTGCCAAGATACCCTTGGGTGAATGTGCACTTTACAAATACACGTTATGTGGAGTTATTTAAATTGTTCCACAATTGTTGATTAAGTGAATATGTCCTGTGTAGGACGACATTCTAAGTGGATTCTGAATGGTTTGGACCAAGCCTAGATACTCTTGAACTGAAGTCAATCTTAAAATTGACCTTTTTCTGGTTCAAAGTTTCAACCAATCATGCAAGATACAATTTCCTGCTAAGAGGTCCTTCTCTTAATACAACATTGATATACGGGTCTAGGTGCTAAAATTAAGAAGGGAGAACTCAAAGAACTGCAAACATTACAGGATCAATCACTTTGATTAAAATATCATTTGTTTTTTCAACAATGACTTACCGCTATCGTTGATCCATTCTTGCCAACTCCTCCGGTGAATATTACTATGAAATAGCTGGAACATGACAACAATGCTCCGCCTATTATTCCAAGAATAGGAAAGGTTTTAAGCGGAAGTCCCACAAATGGTATCTTGGTTAAGGAGGAAAGTAGGGAATTAAAAGAAACCGGATGTTGAGCATTAATAAAACAAAAGATGTGTTAACAGAGAAAAGCATCGCCAATGAGTTCACAAAAGACCATTCTCTTCAGGCAATATTCTTAGTATTAACGTTTCAATAGCTAACAAAATCTTCCTGGAACTGTAAATTACCAACTATCAAGACCAGATGTGGCTTTCTGCCTTTTAAATTTATCCAAAGCAATGTGAAATTTACAGTTTCACACATTTATCTACTTTTGTTTAAAATGTATCAATGGATAAAAAGCCATTGCCAAGAGAATGGTCATATAAACGTATAAATCAAACACATCATTACAGGAAATGCAAACACCATCTGCCTACTTTCTTTGCAGTTAGCTACTTACAAAGCAACGTTTGCATCTAAATACAGAACTATCCTAATGAAGGGTTGCAGCAAAATATTTACCTTTAACTTTCATTTTCAGTTTTAAGGAAACTTCCAAAGGCAGCAGTGGGTAAAAAACATAAATAACAATAAATATCCAAATGCCAAAGGCAATATGCTTTTGCAAATTTGAATTGTTTTAAAAATGCTGGAAACACGAAGGCAGACATAATGGCTTCAGTACATAACACTACAGTAACATGCCCTGCCATGAAAATAAAATCACCTGTCATCATCTATGTCAGCAGGAGATTCTGGCTAAACAACCTATATTACAAGTCTTGCCAGTCCCAATGTGATGCCACTGGGGATTTCAAGCAGTTATCCTATATTGAACTGAACTTTACTTTTCAGCATCATTAAATGTTATACGGGTGTCATGCATCATCCCCCAACATGGTGCCCCATGACGATAAGGACCACAGGCATGCCCAAAATAGATATCTGGAATTCATGGAATCACTACTGAAGTTTTACCAAGGGTGTAGCAGCAGCATAAACCATAAAAGACACCAAAGTAATTTGAGCGATCTGCACCGAACATTCTGGGATAAAGAGGATTTAGCTTAACACTTTTCACGGTCAAATGTGGTCTTCCGGAGGTTATGAGTTTGAATCCTGACAAGGCGACAGCGAACAATTCTTTCGAGGGTGGCAATTTGAAGACCATAAATTAGGTAACAGTACAATCTGTTATATGCAGTGATTTTAAATTTAAGAAGTACATTCCAAAGTACCACATAAAAGGCTTATTTTACTATTAGAATTTCTGTCTAGGCGGAATTACTAGATCAGGAATGATATATGTTTATATATTTTGTGTGCATACAAATGTACGCAAATTTTTTAGGGCATGCAGCATTTGTCAACTTGCAATTCATGAACACCCCATTTGTTAAAGAATATGCCTGAGTAGCCGGACATATGTTTTGTACTTGCCATGTAACTCAATAGTACTTAGTCAAAAACGTACAACTATGGAGTTCAAAAGAGCATGGAAAGGGAGCTGGATCCAATAATTGGGAATATCTCCTTAAACATAAGAATGACATACATAAAAATAAAGGACAGGCACCGGAGGGGAAAAAACAACCATTGATGGACCTACTAACTTGCACATCAGGCTGAATTCCCAAAATACACACTCATTAGGTCTTGCGTAGTAATAATGGCCAAATAGGCTTACATTTATAATTTAAATTTAGAAATCAATGGAGGTAGAGGATAACACAATTAGGACAAGATTCATAAAGTGGAAAATAAAGGTTGATGACAGCAGTGTATAACACTCATGCACAAATGTGCATACAGTAGTCCCATTAACATACAAACACACACACTAGAGGGTCAATCTAAATTGTAAATATTTTTTTAAATATAGTCATATTACACTGTAATAGGAAACATCACATGTAATGCAAATCACAAAAAGCATACGTTGCTGGTCCCGTTAAACAAAACCCTTGGAATTACCAATAACTCAGCAAATGTATATATATAAATATAAAGAAAGAAGAAATGCAACAGAAAATGCACATTTCGAAATACTTGCACACACTTTGCAATCTAAGAGGGGGAACTCAGTACACATAAATGCACCTCATCCCTCCCCAGTTCGTTCTCACCCACCCAACATCCATTCATGAACAGACGAGCACTCATGGTAAGCCTGCCACAAGCACAACAAATGTTTCTCAGAAGATAAACGGGATGGGGGAGAATGTGCCAGAGTCTCAAGGAAAGTTGTATCAGAGACCTCAACCACACTTTGACAGGATGAGGTGCATATTATATCTCCGCTCATGTGGTTTGGTGGATAGTGTCATCATCAGGTTTGTCACTTGAGTGTTCTTTTCTCCAAGTGACCTACTATCCTTCACCATGATGGAGACTGTCTGGATGACGACAGTAGTGAAAGGTTAAAATTACCTCCTTTCCTGTGAACAACTGTTTATTTGACCAGAAGAGGTAGAAGGTTAAAAGAAACTGCAGTGTTGAAGTGGAAGAGTTTTTGGTCCTCAACAGCTAGTGGTTTGTGGTCGAAACACTCAAGTGATAGACCCGATGATGACACTATCTACCAAACCAAACGAGCGGAGATAAAACATACACCGCATCCTGTAAAGTGTGGTTGAGCGGCTCCAATAAAACTTTCTTGAGACTCTGGCACAACTGATTTCCCCCCTCCTTGAGTATAGTAAAACAAATGTTTCCATAATGTCGGTGTCAGTGTTTATTATACTATACACAATTGTGCAGTGGGATTCATTTACAGTCCAACTCCAAAGGACGTACCTGAGGATATTAATTTTGTCTTGTTTTAGTTGGAATCTTACTACCCATTTATTGTTCTGAGTAAAAAAAACACAAGTTCATTCTTTTCTATGCAGATTCAATATATTCAACATTCAATAAACAAAGGGCAGACAACAGAGTGCTCACTGTGGCGTGAAAATACTTTACACTGCCACAAAATCAAATTAAGATTAGCTACATATCATTTAACAGTAAGCCAAGAGGAAAGTCAATGTTGTTACAACCAGGTATGTGGTTCTTTCCAGACATAAGTAGGTTCACTGTTGGCTTTCAGGGGCTAGCCAATCTCAATGCTTGACGAGGTATTGAGATACATCACCAGTTAAGTGTAGCAGTGCATCACCATGCAGTACCAGGGCAGGTAACATGCGGCATGACATTCATATGCCACAGTCCATTTCTTTTGTGTGCCAAGAGTCATAGACGGCACACACCCAAACCACCATTACACGATCAACACTACTAGCACTCCATCATCGTGAAAGCTAGCTGTCATACCAGGGAGAACTTCACACTTGTTTATGCCACATTCACTTGTGGAAGAGGACAGCTCATTTTCCATTATCTCGGGACTGCATGTCAATTGATTGCCAGGGACTATGGAGACATGTGGCTACTTTATGAGTACAGCAAACACTCATAGGAAGTACCTGTCTACTTGGGGCATGACTTCATGGTGACTGGCACATATCACAACATTCTTCCCTACATAACCCCTTATGCAATTTGTATATGCACACCGAGTGAAAATGAAGAGCTGTGACGATGAACAATAATCACTGTATGATTGCAGGTGACAACATATATCGACTATTTCTCCAGTGTCTCATCCCCTTTAGACGGTCTACCACTGTATAACAGCGCACACACAAAGAGAGTCAAAGAGCCCACTTTTGACATCCTCCCGTAGTGCTTCAGATGTCTTGAGCAGACCGGAGAGAGTGTTTCTACTTTATTATGCTGAGGTATTATACAAGATCTTCCCTGCATGTCGTGCGTTGTACGATATCATGTTACAACAGGCATACATGCAGATCCACACACATTCGAGCCCAATATAGATCTCTAAGCTGGACCACTGTCCAGCAGTTAATCTATGTCGAAACCCAACAAATTTGTAGTTTCACTCTTCCTCTGAACTAAATGCCTGTCTACATTTCAAGAAAAAGGTTTTTCATACCCAAGAATGAACACACTATATGCAAACAGGGATTAATTTCACTTTTTCTTTGATATTGACGATTTGTTAATCAAATAATACATTTAAGTTGGAAAATTATTTTAAATAAAACTACTCGACTAGTGGCTCCAAGATAAGTGCACAGGGGTAAGTCTTTGATAGAGTGCTCGTAATTAGATGAAGGTTGAGAGGAATATATTATTTGATTAACAAATCACCAATATAAAAGAGAAAGTTAAATTAATCCCTATTTGCATATTGTGTGCTCCCTCTTTGTTATGAAAAACCTTTTTCTTGGAATGTTCATTGTCTCCGCCAGGACCACTTGTGTCTTTTAACCTACTAAAATTCAAATCATCTTCTCTTGAACAGAAATCACTATTCCTAACTTGTGTCTTTTAACATATATTATCCAGGTCCTACAGATTGGTATTGGGTTTCCCCATTTTTGTGCAAAGGTTACATTTTAGTAGGTCTGAACAGTCCAATGAATAAAAAGCAATTAAAGAATTCAGAGTCAGGTTTTTGTCTACTTTACTTTCGAGAGGATGTACATTAACTACTACGTTTCGATTCAGCACTTCAGATTTACTTGCTATGAGCAAGCAATAAAATCAAATGCTGTTAGTCGATCAGTGCTGTATATGTCTCCCTAGCTTCCCTAGAAGTCTGGCCGTTTGTGGCGGAAGGACGCGGGGGGACTGAGGGGCAGGGAGGGCACCTGCAGTAGCTTGTGGTTATTCTATTTTCTGTGTGGGTTTACATTACATCAATACTGTTTTGCTTCCCTAAAGTCCCTTTGTCGTGGTACTTACATAATGGAAGAAGTAGGACTGTAGTTCTCTATCCCTGTAAACGATGCACAATTAGCAAAAAATATGTAACAGGTGAAATATGTTTATGAGCATAACAGTGAGTCCAGCAGTGACGAGAGTGCAGCTTGGAGACTTGAGAAACTGGTGGTGTTTTATGTCGCTGTAGAGCCAACAGTTGGTCTTTTGTTTTGCGTCCTCCACAAGAACTGAACAACAACATATCTTGGCTGGCGATCTTATGACTCATGGGGCAAACTGTGGGGGGGAGACAGCAGCACGATCATTTACAAAGCCACCCCAGATTCATCACAGAGCCAGGGAATATGACAACTCACAATAGTATTTGGACACACCTGTTCCGCGTAGTTTAAAAATACTTCACCCATCATAAGGTTTTACTAGTCTTTGGAAGAGTTTTAGCGTCAGCACTCCAGGTCACTAATGGCGATTGCAAGGCAACTTGTTCAACAAGCATTTGCAATGGAATAGGTCTCGCATTTGTCAAAGTTAGAGCTGTTCGCATGAAAAATTACAATGTTTTTTACCTTTGCTTTTTTATACCAATGGCAATAGTGCTATGCAAATATAATTACTCATCTGCAAATAAACAAACATGAGTAAAAAACATTGTCATTTTCACCACAGACAGCTCTAACTTTTGCAAATGCTTGTTGTAGGCATTTTTGGCTTTTGTTAGTGGATATTTTGTTGATCAAGCACATTACTTTTAATTTGAATGGAATTTTTTATTAATAGTTGTGGCCTTACTTTATAAGCTGTAAAAGAGCCTCACTTCTAGGCTCTCTCAAGTTTCTGGATGTACGACCTCACATTGATTGTATTGCAGTAGTCTGGTAGGATTCATGCAGTTGTGGTTATAATGTTGTGGTCTGATTGCAGTCCCAAGATAACTTACACAAGCTTCATAATCACGAAACGCTCTTTTCTGCTGCTGCAATTTGCTTAAAGAAAAAAAAGGGATGGGCAAACAAAACCCCAAAGACCTAGGAAAGGGTGGGGTTGTGAGGCAGTAAAAATTAGCATGTAGCCCTGGGGAGTACAAAGCTGATAATCATGCTACCCAGGGCAGCTGAATACAGCGAGCCGTGTCTAAAAGGGGCACGGCCGCCATTAAAGTGAAAGTGCAGCATACTGCGCTTTTACAAAAAAATCATTTGTTTGTCAACATGAGAAACAAATGGTTTTTTTTTTGTAAAATCACCCCATGCCACGCTTTCACTTTAATGCCGGGCGCAACCTTTCCTTTAAATGAGCCGCGTACAAAAAAAAGGTGCGCAGCTGGGAAGCAAAAAGTGTGCCTGCAACAGCAAGTAGGAGAAACTCATTTAAGAAAATAGTGCTGAGTAACATCACACGTCAAAGGGCCAGCCCTCATGGGAGGTTACAATAGTAGAAAATTAGGTATTAAGGAAGGACTACTAAGCCTATTCACGAATCAAAAGAAACCATTTAGAATGAGCAGTAACATGAGCCAATTAAAAAGATGGGCAAAAAATGGGCAGAGCTTCAAGTCAATACCTGAATACAACATGTCTCAAAGAGAGAGCACAGGCACTGCTAAGGCAAGACCTAAAATGAACTTTTCAATTACAGAGCTATCATGTTTTTTAACTTCCATGCGCTAGTTGCACCAATCAGTCTAGGCCTAGGATTCTGGGATTTGTGATTCACTTGACCTCATTATAAAATCAGAACTACAATTCCCAGAATGTAATTAACACCTGGACTGGGTGAGCTACTTGAGCATGGAACTGGGAAACTTGGGAGCTCTCCAACTATCTTTTTCAACAGAGATGAAAACGAGGCAACAGTATCTCCAACAAACTCTTATAGAAGTTAGGAGAATGGGAGGGAGCGGGATTACCATGTTCACCTGCCGGTGTTTAAACATTTTTGGCACTCTTGTGTCTGCTGTTCCTTGTTGGTGATTTGTAATAATTGACCAGTGGCAGGAATGGCATGCGACCCCTAAAATTCATCTTATCAGGAAAATTTGTGTCGAGGTACGCTCTTCTCACAACGGTTCAAGCTCTATGGTTCCTTACTAGGAGACGGGATAGAGACTGCAATAACAGTTACTCTACAACACAATATTCTGGGGATTCCCCAAAGTATATTGAGTCCAGCATTGTTTACGTATAGTTTCAATTTCCTGTATGTAATTGAAGCACAGAAAACGGAAAGTTTGTTAGCATGTATTGGCCCTGATTACAAGTAGCCTGGTAATTCCTTTCCGTTGACAACTCGGGTTCCCGGTTTTCAAAAAGTAAAACTTAATGAAAATGGGAAGGATAAGAGGCAGAAATGTATTGTGCGTGTAGTTTCCCCAATCTAAGATATGCAACTCGAAATTTGGAGCAAATTGTGAAAAAAACAATTACCAATGGTATCTTAATACTTGTGACTGTGCATAACGTGCAAATGCTTTTTTTACGACAATGAGTTATGTACGCTATAAACGCTTATGGCAAAATACAGCAAAACACCGTGACTGTAAAGCGTTAACTGCAGAAAAAGATCCCAGATTTTGCTAAAAGTATTACTGCATCATACTTCCTTGCTCGTGCTAAAACATTTAAAATCAATCATTCTACAGGCTTCCTGAAAGACACACATTTAAAAATATGTAACATGCTCCATTCATATAGAAAATGTTTCTAAGGGGTGCTCATTCCCTGAGTTTCTTTTTAGGACAAATTTATGCTGAGATGTGATAGAGCTGTATTTATTACCTCTATTTACCAGACTTTAAAAAAAAACCACTAAATTGTACAACTATTACCCTATGTTTAACTTTATTTATGGCAGATGGGGTTGGTTTCCTCTCTGTGGCACTTAATTCATGCATGAGAAGCACACCACTACAATCAAGTACCACAATGACTGGACAATCCACACAAGAAGAGTAAACCACGTCATAAAAGAAGGTATTGCAACCAACTCACACATGAATTAAGAAATTAAAATTGAAAGGCAATAATACATAAATTACATCTGCAACACATCCACATTACAGGGAAAACTGAAGAACTGCAAAAACCACATATTTCCACCAAACACCTCAGACCAGATATATATAAATAGCAATATTTGTAGAATCATTACCTGAACGTCCCATAGAGCTGTTCCACCAAATGCAGACATCAAAAACATTATTATTATAGAAATCTGAGCTTCTGTAACATCCATTCTGGAGAAGGAAAACAAAGGTCATTAGATTTACTCCGATAACATGTCCATACTAATATGTTATCCAAAGTACTTTTTTTTATTACTTACGTGGAATTAAAAAAACAACAGGCTTGTAAAATATAAACAGGATTTAAGTTACATACTTTAAGATGTAATATAATGCATTTTTGCCTTCAAACTTCATCTTCAGTTACCTTGATATCAGAAAACCTCTTTTATCACCACACTCACTTCAAGAGAAAAGCAGATATAACTATGTATTTCTCTGATAAGTCTAGGTATGGGGATGAGGGGTTTTACGTGATAAAAACGATAAGTCTCCTAGGTCATTAAATCCATGATTCCAGAAGGGCTTACCATATTTAAAAGCTCTGTATGCTCTTCATCTGCAGTGCAGAGTCCTCTAGTGGTTGATTTTATGGTTGCACTTCGTGCCATAAAAAATGTATTAAAAAAAGACTCTTAGACATGTTAAATTTTTTTATAAAGGCTTTATTGAAAATGCTTAGTGTTTTAATTATGCTAAGAGGCTGCTGCACTCCCTGCTGCCACCCACAGTTAAAAATAATGTTTTGTGGTGCTCCAGCCTCTTCTAGGGTCGCCATCATCAAGAAAATATGTACTCCCAAAAAACCGTAGGGCAATATGGGGTGCTTCTTGCCAGAACAGTGAATAAATAATTAGCAGCTCCAGCCTTTCATTAAATATTCATTAAAAAAAATCCTAATTTGAGACTACGGTGGCCCAGTGGGTTGGGGTTGCCGGGGCTTCTTCGAAGCTTGAGGAGGGAGGCCCCCCACCCCACATGAAAATATCAGCTCTAGGTATGGGGTTCCCATGGTCTCCTGATGGCTTGGCGAGGGGGTCCATTTGCTCCCTCTAAAAAAAAAAATAGAAAATTTGCAGACTCTCTGGCGGGAGAAAACCATCTTAAAGAAAAATACATTCTGTGCTTGTTTTAGCCAAAGGCCTTGGGTGCCAGGGTATCCCTACCCAGCCCCCCTATCTGTTTTTAAAAAACTTTTTTGTAGGACAAGGGACTCAGTGACAAAGACCTAAACTGGCTGCTGCCACATCGTTGGTGATGTTGTGGCAGTCAATCAGATCTGATCTCAAAATCTGTTGGCTCAGCGGCTCTGTGGTGTGAAATGATTTTGAACCTTAATTTTTCAAAAACTACTGAACGGATTTTCACCACATTACAAAATTGTCACTTTCTGGATCATGATCTAGCTTTCTGCCAAATATGGTGTCATTCTGTTCAGCAGTTTTTGAGGTATAGCTGTCCAATTTTTCTATGGAAAAGTGAATGGGGAACACACGTTTTGGGACCCAGCCCCTTCTCTCGGACGCCGCTTGACGGATCAGCCCGAAACATTGCAGGAAGGAACTGAGGAGGATGAGACAACTTTTATTTTTGGTGGGAAATTTTGCGAGTATGGGTTAAAAAATGCCAAAGTTATAAGCAAACCAAAAAAGATTTTTTCCTATGGAAAGGTGGTCCTAACTATAACTACACAGTGGCGACCTGTCACTGGGGTGTGGCTACATACACACATTCCATACTGGCACTAGCCAGTAGGTAGTTATAGTTAGGAACTAATTCCAAAAGACGAAACGTTTTTTGGTTTGCTAATAACTTTGATGCCATCTGATAAATCTTTATGAAATTTTCCCCCAAAAAGTGACCTACTCTAAACTTTTTGGCAGAAAGTGAATGGAGGTCCAGGCAGAAATTCAATTGCCCAAGATCACAAATTTAGATCAGTTAGGGAAGCCAAAATTTGAGCCAACCCAGGGCTTGTTACTTAAAGTGTAAAGTGTTACTGGCAACTCACTGCCTTTCATGCACAAGTTGGGAGCACATTGGAAATTAACAGATTGATGGCTAGCAGGAGTGCCACTTGCTTTATTTCTATGCTTCCCTCTAATCTTAAAGTTCTGTAAAACACAGCAGTTTCCGAAAATGTTGCAAATAAGGTTGGGGGTCGGTCTTTCAAACTTCTTTCTTCAAAGCTCTGGAATTCTCTCCCGCATTGACTTCATCACTATCCTAACGAGTCTGCTTTTAGGTAAAATATTAAAATCTGGCTTGGAAGCCCTGCCTGGGCAGCTGCAAGATGTATAAATGCTAAACATAAACATATTCAACAATAACTGATAGTATAACATTTTTCTATTTTCCTAATAGTTTCCTTTCTTGTTGTGATTTGTTAGTAAGTGTTTCCTTGCGGGTGGGCATAGAGTAATAAGTTAGGCACAGAAATCATTCAATTGCTTCAACGTTGATAGATGGATGTGGTTTATAATCTATTCTACATCTAGTTTTCATGTATTTTCTGCAGTAGCCTGAAAAATAGGCAAATATTTTGCCATTCTAGTAAAAAGGATTGTAGGAGGGGCACTAAAAGTGTAATCCTTTTTTGATTCAATTAATGTTTTGTTGTAAGTCCTCGAACAAATTAAAAGTCAGAAAGTCAGAAACTGACTGAAGTATTTATTACACAAATTCCATTTAATCATGAAATCCCCAACTAAAAACACATGGGTTGGGGGGGCGTGGCCAAGCAGCATGGCCGACAGGACGTGAGCTCCGCCAGCTCCCGTCCCGAGGACCCAGTTATCCTTCAAATAGATCCTGCATGGGCTGTTTTTCCCTGGATCTACGAGCCTGAAGTTTCACTCATACCAGGGGGACCCCCGCGCTGGAGGGGCGGCTCGCGGAACCCTCGCAAACTGCACCGGAGATCCTGCGGGCGCTCTGAGGGCTCCAGAGTGAACTACGTGAGGCCGAGGTCTGGGCCTACACCAGAGCGTCGCAGCGGAGGCGGCCCGTCCATACGCGGCTTCCAGCGAACCCAGAGTCAGGCCCGGCCTCGGCGGAGCCTGCTCTCATCAGGGGCTGCGTCTGGCGAGCGTTGGTGTGCGGCTGGGTGTCACCGGGTGGCCTCGGCGATCTGGAGGGCCTTACTCCCGAGACGAGGAATTGCGGCGCCCACCACTCCCCCATACGCTATATTGGAGCGGCGCCTCCCGCTGGGAGAGCGCCCCTGCGGTGAGCTTCCATCTACTCTCTGGGGCACTGGGGGGCTGACGAGCGGCCTGAGACAGACCGTGGTGCCGCGCATCAGGGGACACGCGCGCTTGGATCGGCGCCCTTCCCCCACTGAGCCACCATCTTGCCCTGACGCCGTGGCGCTTGTCTCCCCGCGCCGCGGCAGCACACCTGCTGGAGGCCCGCTGGCCCGCACCGCACTGTCATCGGGCGCTCCCTACTGAAGGGTGCCCCTGGAGTTTGAGGGGTCGTGCTGCTGCTTCTTGGGGGTGAGTGGCGACGATTCGGGCGCCCCAATTGGCGCGAGGGCCTTGCCACCTACATCGGCCGGATTGCCTGAGCTCCCACCGCCTGACCCAGCAGGTGGGTTGTACGCCGCTGAACGCTCCTTCATTGGACACTAGTTGGAGTGCTGGACTCCTGCGTCTGCAGTCACAACTATGCTGAGAGGAGTGGACCGCCCCTCCGCCCTTGCTTGACCGAACTGACCCTCTGATTTCTCTAGACGTCTCCCAGGTTGCTGTTGCCTGAAAGCCATATCGCCTGCCATTCCCATCTTCAGGGCGTCCTTGCACTGCATACCTGGCCAGTGGTGACTGGGGGGAACCCTCTGCAACACATTGAGGAGGTGCGTGACTTACTTTTCCTGATGGCGACCCGCAAGGATAGGACCTCGAAGTCTTCCCGAGCTAACACCATTGTACAGTATAATACTCCGCGCCTGCCCTCACAGAGGATTACGTGGCAGACGGGTCTGGAAGACGGTGGAGATGGTCCACTAGAGCCGTCCCGAGCAGAGATCTTAAAGGCTATACAGGGATCCCATTCTGCCCTGGAGAGGCAGATAGAGACTGTATCAATAGATGTCAATCTGCTGCGAACTGATCTCCGAAAGGTGGCGGACAAAGTCTCGGACGCTGAGGGTAATATCACTCAATTGCAGGGGGAGGTGGCCTCCTTGCAGAAGTCGGTCGCACACCTTACGGCCACTACGCGAGCACTGGAGAGAAGGGCTGAGGACGCGGAGGGTAGGGCCCGTCGAAGCAACATCAGGGTCCTGGGAGTGCCAGAACGGCTGGAGGCGGGAAATGCTGAGCGCTTCCTAGAGACCTGGATCCGCACCCAGCTCTGCCCAAACGGCCTGTCCAGTGTTTTAGTCATCGAATGGGCGCATAGGGCCCTGGCCCCCCCTCCGCGCCCAGGTGAACCCCCTAGAGCTCTAATTGCAAAGATCCTGAACTATAAAGATCGGGATTGTATCCTGAAGGCTGCAAGGGAAGCGGAGTCCCTCACAATAGAGAACAGCCGAGTGTCCATCTATCCTGATTATACCCAACAAGTACAGGAGCAGCGGAAGTCCTACTTGGGAGTCAAGCAAAAACTCCGGGAAATGAAGATCCAATACATGCTCTTATACCCGGCCAAGCTCAAGGTGCTCTCACAAGGCTGTGCACACTTCTTTGAATCCCCGGCGGAGGTGTGCGAGTGGCTGGAGATAAGGGGGGACGACCTGCCCCCCAGTGAACGCGGCGGTCCCCGTGAGTCGTGGGGGACCCGTCCCCAGCGACGACGTCGGGGCAGAGGGAGGCGCCGATCTGGATCGCGGGGTTCCGTGGAGCCTCGGGTTACGGTAGGAGCTGATGGTGCTCTCCGCATCAGATTGTCGTCGACGGGGGCCGCTCCGAAGTCCCCCGGGGCATCCGCCCCTGGGGAGGTTTTGGTCCCGGATACCCTGCAAGACACTATGCCGGATACGGACTCTACGGCTCCGGTGATCCCGGAAACTGGCCTCTCCGAGCCACAGCTGGAGTAGGCTCCAACTTGAGGTACTGTCTTGTTAATGGTTTGATGTCCTCCGCTTTGGGGGGCCTTCTGTTGGATTATTGCTGGCCCACTGATATCCCTAACTTGTACTAGGAGTCCTTGGATGGCTGGGTGGAACAGAGGACTTGCATCCCATTGACCAGCGGTATGAAGTGTGGGGTCCACATTTCCTGGACAGATGACCGTCCAGACCTGGGACTGATACCAGCAGACTTGCCTAGTGACTGTCCTGGAAAGCTGGGTCCCTTGGGGAGCTGGGAGGGAGGGTGGGTGGAGCTGGTTTGGTTGTGTGTGAGTGTGTGTTGAGTGGGTTGAATGGGGTGGCTGTGTACGTCCTGGCACTGGCAGGGGAAGGGCGGGGTAGCATTTCTGGTTGTTGCTGTCCTCTTGCTCGTGGGTGGGGGATTGTTTCTGAAGGGGTTCTAAGTTTGAGGGTTTTTGGAGGGTGGGGTGGGGTAAGTGCGGAAAATGTTATTGGCATTAAATGTATTGTGATTCAGGTTTCTATGTGGCTGGCTGGCTTGGTGGGCTGGTCCTTCCGGTCTAGCTGGTCTTTGGGCCCGGAGGTGGCAGGTCGCAATGTATGCATCTTATGGCCCGGTGGGGCGCAATCATCGACCATAGGTTTTAAATTCTTAACTTGGAACGTGCGCGGTTTGGGTACTTGCACCAAGAGACACAGGGTTCTTTCCCTCCTTAAGCGATATGGGGTCTCTGTCGCGTGCCTCCAGGAGACCCATTTAGATGAGATGGGAGCTCAACGGCTGTCCAAGAAATGGTGAGGCCAGATGTTCCACTCCTCCTTCTCCACGTTTGCCAGGAGGGTCCTTATCTGGGTGGCCCCTGGGATCCCCTGTGCTGTTCAATATGTTGAAGCAGACGTTGAAAGCAGGTACCTGCTGTTGCTGATCAGGCTGGACGACAGGGAATTCTTACTCTTGAACTCCTATGCACCGAATATCGATGACCCAAACTTTTTCTCCCGCCTTCAGGATCTCGTTGTTTCGGACCTAGATGCTCCTTTCCTCTGGTTTGGGGATTTCAATTGCATATTGGACCCTGATATGGACAGACATCCCCCTCGTTTCGGCACAAAGCCGTGTATGACGGCGCGCCTTCAGGAAGTAATGCATAACTTGGGGGCTGTGGATGTGTGGCGAACCTGCCACCCCACTCAGAAGCTATATACTTGTTATACCCCGACGCACGGAACCCATAGTAGATTGGACCGCGTCCTTGCGGCCAATCTCGCTCCGTCTCTTACTTTGACGGTTACACATCAGGCCCGATATCTGTCAGATCATGCCCCGGTGACATGCATGGCGCCAGGACCAGGTGGGAAGAGACCATGTGGCGACTGCCCTATCGGATTACATAGATTTGAACTGGGGGAGTGGTGATTTACCCTACTCCACCAGATGGGAGGGCCTGAAGGCGGTGGTACGCGGAGCCTGTATGGGCCTTACATATGGGGTCCGGAAACAGCTACTGTCTGACTTACAGGATGCAGAGGACACGCTCCGGCACTGTCAGACTCGACCAGATCCTGACACTTCAGATCAGGAGGCGGAGATGGCGGCCCAGGTGTCTGTGCATGACATCCTCACCCGCCTTGATAAATACACTTTGGGCCAGTACAGACAGCGTCTTCACCACAAGGGTGACAAATCTGGCCGACTACTGGCCTGGATCCTTCGACGGGAGTTCGTACCTGAGAGGATAGTTGCCCTACGGGCCCCAAGTGGTAATATGGTGCACTCGGAGTCTGCTATTCTTGAGGTCCTCCGATCCCACCTGCAGACCGTATATGCAGCTGACCCCTCGATCACGGAGGCTTCCTGTCGGCTCTATCTTCAGGACTTGGCTCTCCAGGCCCTCTCGCGGGAAGCAGCAGAGGAACTAGATGCAGGGTTGACGCTCCGGGAGATCAGCGCTGCGTTAGCCGTCCTGCCACGGGCTAAGACCCCAGGCGGGGACGGTTTCCTGCCTGAATTTTACCACTCGTTCGGGGAAGTCCAGGCCCCCCTCTTGTTGCAGGTTTATAATGAAGCCCTGGAGTCTGGCGTTCTTCCGCCTACTATGAACCAGGGAGAGGTCTGCATGATCTTGAAACCGGGTGGGGACGGTTGTGACCCCGCAGCGTTTCGGCCTATCACTCTGATCAATACGGACGCAAAGCTCCTCACTGAACTATTGGCCACTCACTCGCCTAGCCCCGCATATGGCCCACTTGATCCACCCGGACCAGTGTGGGTTTATCCATGGCCGTAATACGGCGATGAACTTGCGGCGCCTGAATCATATCCTCCACGAGGTACGTGCGAGAGAAGGTTCTCATGTACTGGTGTCAATCGACCTGGCTAAGGCTTTTGACACGGTTAACTGGGGGTATCTACTGGAGATGCTCCAAAGGACGGGGTTCGGGCCGGTGTTCTGTAATTGGATCAGAGTGCTCTATGGGGCACCCCGAGCTAGAGTTCGGCTTGGGTCGGCCCGCTCTGAGGAATGGTCCCTGGGGAGGGGCACTCGTCAGGGGTGCCCCCTCTCCCCGCTCCTGTTTGCTCTAGCAATAGAACCCTTGGCGGTTTCCGTTCGCGCCGAGTTGGAGCAGTGGGGCATCAAGGTGGGCGATACCGTAAGCGTGATCTCCCTCTGTGCCGACAATGCTTTATTCTATTTGACGTCCCCCCGCGACTCGCTTCCCGCATTGATGCGGATTTTGGACCGCTTTGGCGCAGCCTCTGGATTACGCATCAACCTTGGTAAATCTTAGATTTTCCCGCTGGCGGGCTGTGCAGCCGACCCGGGCACGGATCCCCAATGTCTAGGGCTGAGATGGGAGCGCGAGGCGTTCCGCTATCTCGGCATTCAGGTGGCCTCGACCGACGAGCACCTGCTGGCTCGCAACGCCGACCGAGTGCTCCGGACTCTTCACCAGTCTGTGTCCTTCTGGAACACGCTTCCTCTCTCCCTTATGGGACGATTGGCGGTCGCCAAGATGGTGATGCTCCCCAGGATGTTGTATATTTTGCAAAATACCCTGTGTCCGCTTCCTTCTCGAATATTTCGCACGCTCGATTCGCTCCTCACATCTCTGCTATGGGCAGGCGGGCGTAGCAGAGTTGCTCTGCGCACGGTGGTCCGGAGTTGGGAGGAGGGAGGCCTGGAGGCCCGAGGTTTGACCTCTATTATTGCGCGGCACAGCTCCTTCCAGACGCACTGTGGTTCGCTGATGAGGATAACTGGGAGCTGCAACTACTGATGGGCAGAGCAAACGAGAAGGCTCTGAGAGAGGCTTTGATGCAGGGAAGGGGAGCGGATGAGGCCTTGCCCTATGTAGTACGACACACAGCGGGAATGTGGCAGTGATTTGTCGAGAAGGTATTGAGATGGGCCCCCTTCCATAGGGAGCTGACGGTGTGGATTTTAGCCCCGGTGCTTGGATGGAGGAGAATGTGTCCTACCGGAAATGGCGGAGCGGCAGATGTGAGACCTTGGCGGACCTCTATCCAGATGACACCTTTCTGTCCTTTGAACGCGCCACGGAGTCCTTTGAATTGAGCCGAGGGCAGTACTTGCACTACAGAGGGCTCCAGGAAGTAGCTAGAACAACGTGGCCTCAGTTCCCGGACGCACCTCTGCCGACTCACACCCTCGCCATCCTCTTATCGTGTGGTAGAGGAAGGAGGATGGTGTCCCTATTGTACTCAGCCATGCGACGGGATTTGACCCCACCGACCGCGCCGTCCTGGACATCCTGGGAGGCAGACTTAGGGATGGCTCTGGAGCCAGGACAACGCAAGCCAATTGGGCTCCTGACCCGAAAAGTCTTGTGTAATGCATGGTTCAAGCTGATACACTTTAACTTTGTCCACCGCACTTATATGACCCTGGTCTCTCTGAATCGCATTTCTGCAGATAGGCGGCACAACTGCTCTAGGTGTGGGGCGGAGAGAGCGGGATTCTTCCATCTAGCGTGGGAGTGCCTGCAGGTCGGTACCTTTTGGAGGGAGGTGGTGGACCATATTGGTCATACTACAAAACTCAGGATCACTCTGGATCCGCTCCATTGTCTCTTGACCCTGGTACCCAAGCCCAAAAAGAGGAACCTGTCCTACAAGTTTTTACAATTATTACTGGTGTTGGCAAGGCGGCGCGTGGCTATAACGTGGATGGGGCAGAGGGCTCCCGAGATATCCCTCTGGCTGAGGGATGCTAGAGAGTGGTCCCTGGGTGAGGAGACGCATATGCAGCGCACTCGCCGTGATGGAAAACTTCAGGATGACCTGCTTGCCTAGAGGTTGATGTGTATAGATGGGTTGACGGATGATGATTCAGATGCCACCCGTGCCGAGTTGTTCACCCCTAGGGGGTCTGGTCCTGAGGGTGACGGGGAGGGAGACGGGTTGGAGGGCCCTGGTCCGGGGTAGTGCCCTGCTAGACGCATGCTAATGTTCCCTGTTGTATATAGCTGTGATTTGCTTTGATTTCCGAAGGTCTACTTCTAGATGTGATGTCTGCACCTCTTCGGGCATCACATGGATAGCCTGACTTCTTCACTTACTTTATCACCGATGCCACGCACGGGGCGTTTGTTCCTTGTTCTATGTTCAAATTGTGTTTTATTGAAAAGTGTAGCTATCCAGAGGGATAGGAGTGGGATTGCATGAAGGACATGGGAGAGAGTGTATATATATATATATATAAATCAGCGGATACAATGATGTATACATATTGTTCATGTACGGCTATGTTTACTTGAGACATGCTCTGAACCTACGCCGCCCAACCTCCGGGATGTGGGCCCATATGGCTGTGTTTTACCCTAAGCATTGCATGTAGATAATCTTGCCCTCGATCGGCCTGAGAGGCTGTGAGGACCTGTGCCGTCTATGTTTTCGCAATAAAAATATTTTTCACAAAAAAAAAAAAAACATGTGTTCCGTTTAGCAAAGGCAGCGAAAGCCCTTGGGTAGATCTGCTACCAATTTTATTGAAAATATGATAAAATAATTATGTCTCAGCAAAAAATTTACAACACTAGCATGTTACACAAGATTAACAAAAGACAAGTGAAGGAAACGGATTATGATGCCATCCAAGGCAACATTAGAAATAACAATTTAAGAAGAACGAGATTATCTCTCTCGCCACTATGGATTGTACAGAAATCGATATATTGAAAACAACCCTCTCTAGTAAATCCTCGCCACCAAATATGGTTTACCACACAACACCTTACATATAGGAGTCATTTTAGCGGCTCAACACCAAATATCTCTCGAAAATAAATGAAATTAATCAACTCTATTCTTCTGGAAAGTGACACTAGCCTAAAAAACCATATTAGCACCAATCTGGCTCATGTTAAAGAACGCAACTCTATCACAATGTCCACAACTCTAAAACTGTGTCAGATAACACCCATAGTCAAGAAACCCAATGCCGATCCCAAATTCCTCGAAAATTTCAGACGCATCAGCAAATTCCGGCTGTTTAGAAAAAGCCATTGCAACATGTGTCACACAAACACAAAAGCAACAATGACTTACTCTACAATGTCCAGTCTGGCTTCAGGGAAAGCTACAGCACAGAAACAGACACCTTGAAAATCCTAGCATACATGTACTGCATACTTGACAAAAGGGAAATCTGCATTCTGGTCCCTTTTAGACCTATCAGCAGCCTTCGATACAGTGGACCATGTTCTTCTCTGCAAGATACTGGAAGAATGGTCAGATTTACACACCCAGCAAAAGAGCCTGGAAATAATTGAGGTATAAATGGACTCGCACTGTTTGAAAATAAACCTGTCAAAACAAAATTCATCCTATCTCCCAAAATCCTCATCTAATATTGATTCATCTCTGCTCACTGGGGTACCCAAATGGTGTTCAACCCAGCACAGAGCAACACAGTCCAATCTCTACGTTTCACAATAGACTGCTTTTTATGTCTCGCCTAGGCAGCGCGCATGCGCTGCTTAGGAAAAAGACCTTTTGGAAACGATTCGCTTTCGCCCTAAAAACGTGCACACGTTGCACTTTGAAACTGAGTGCGGCGCCGCTTCATGGACATCGCGTTTTCCCTCTTTCACACATAGTTGGTTTGCTGTTTTCAATGGGTTTTGTTGATTGCACTCTTGACTGCAGTTTCCCCGAGGCTGTGCCATCCCCGGCTTCCAAGAACAATAAACAGTAATTGAAATATGCCAGGGCACTTACTCCGATTACAGCTGGGCGCTTTTGGAGGCACGTGCCCTCAGGAGCCACGTGTTCTTAATCCTGCTGTTGCAGCGTCGGGGGCACCCTCTGGCTATTGCTTACATCAAAGTTCTTACTACGGAGTTACAAGGTGCTTCAAATGTTAAAAAGGAACAATTCAGGCTGGTTAGCGGTGCAAGGCTATTGTTTACAAACCCTCTTTGCAATAACGTTAAAACATGCCATAATCTGGACTGGCAGACACCAGCATACTTTAAGCCCCCTGCAGGCGATAACATTACGCCCCTGGTTTGATCTAGGGCTTTTCAAGCAGCTTTCTTGCAAGAGACGTCACATACTTGTAGTTTGAACCCCTCTTGAGAGGACCGTCTCTGTCATATTATGCCGCATTTAAACGCATGTAGAATAGCTTTGAAGCAATACAGCTTTGACTCACAATCAACGCGGGCTTTTTTGCTCTGTCCCTCCCAGGAGAATTTACTTGGGCCAAAGTATTTAGAAAAAGTAGTTGATAAAAGGCTGATAATACATTGTATGCTCTTTCAGGATGGAAACAGCACATGAGGCGCGGGTGCCGCAGCACAATACTCGGTGAGACATCTTTGTAGATAGTGAGACTTGTCCATTGAATCCCACAACACATGGCCTGCACGCTCGCAGCTTTAATGGAGTGACGATGGCTGCACCCCAGACAAAGGTTTCTTGTATATAACCTTTCAACAGTTAATACCGCTTTTCACCGTGTCTGAGGTTTACATGTCTCCCATTGTGCTAGGATTGTTACATTTCAACTGTATTACCAATACATTATCAAATGTAGAATTTCACATAAGGAAAGTGTTTGTATGTTAGTGGTGTTTAATACGAGTTTTGTGCACTGATGTATTTTTTAAAGTTTTTTTATTTTCAGTTCTGAAGGCCACCAACTAGAATGAACTTGAATTCATTCAATATTTTTAGGAATGGATGTGATCTTCACTGTGCCGCCTTTTTATTGAATTAATGACAGCAACAGTTTGCAAATATCCTTGGATGTCTGCTGTGCGGCAACGCCTGCTTACACGACTAGGCTGGCCATGGTGCAGTGGTTTCTTTGGTAGCTCCTTTATTACCGGTTGAGGTGGTTCCTTTATTAGCAGCAATATTTATGAATTCGTGAAACTCAAGCGGGAGGGCAGGTGCTGCATTCCTCCGCTCTCCTCGTCACCTCAGCCCTGATAGAGCTCTGTGCGGAGAGGAGACTGGTCTTCCTGGCGCCTGGCAGCAGTGACTGCTATCTGCGCAGAACATCTTGTCTTAAGGGCCCAAGTGACAACTTTCACATCTTCTCTTCATGTCTTTTTATCCCTAAAGAGTTGCTCAAGCCCGCCCCACGAGACCCTCAACCCCCCCACTACACTTCCACCAGGTCTGTTGTTGTGCAGATTTCCCGTCTCCAGACAAGATGTCCGTCAGTCTGCGCGGATCTGCAGCCCTCCACGGCCTCACTGACAGAACGTGCGAAACGGCAGCCAGAGGCCGAGAAACCAAAAGGAACAGACACAAAACAAGCATTGGCATAGCCAATAGGTCTTGCTTTTGGGACCTTAGAAGTATTTAATTATGCAGCACAATATCCTTGGTGCAACAACATCAGCCGTTGCATGGTTAAACACTTATAAGGACCCAAAGGCGAGACCTATTGGCTATGCCAATGCTTGTTCACTTTGCTAGAACAAGTGAACAAAATCTGGCAGCTTCCGCTTCCATCAGCTTGAGAAAATCAAATATATTCTCTTGTCCGATCAACTAAGATCAGCAGCCCATGCCTTGATCATCTCAACAATTGATGCAGGTAATGTCATTCTAGCACATATTATCACATCAACATTGGCTTCGCTCAAAGCCATTCTCTACTCCACTTCTAGACTCATCTCAGAGAAAAAAAGATTCAACCATATATTATGATTCTGCAATAACTCCATTAGTTTCCACCCCAGGTGCAAATCAAATTCAATATAGGATGCATTGCATTCAAAGACTTCAAACTACACAGACCTACCTACTTAGCCATCCTCTTTACGAAGCCCAGAGGCGTAAGACTCTCTAGAAGCACAACCTCCTTAACTTCAGAAACATCAAAAGTCAAGTCCTCTGGAGCTCCAAAGCAATTCTTTTCTTGAGTGGTACCCAGTTTTTGTAATTCTGTACATCTATACCTAAGATAGGAACAGGTGGCAGCAGGAAGTAATGGGTAGTGGTGGGGGTGGGAAATCAGCATACGAGTGAGAGCAACACAGGGGATGGGTACACAAGTGAGAGACAGCAAAACAGAGTCTAGGGGAAGGGGAGATGCACACAGGTGAGCGAAAACAACACTGGGAGAGGGAGGGAAGCACATGGATGACAGAAAACAATATGGAGCATGCAGGGAGTTGGGAAGAAGCACACAAGGGAGACAACTGGAAAACACATACTCTCAAAAAGAAAAAAATACTTCCCTAAAAGTGAGCAGTGGACGGACACAGAAAATGAGGATAGGCTCCATGGATGGGACAACACTACGCAAAATGAAAGTGAAAATAAAGCCAACTAATGGTAAGCAACAGGAATGCTACGTGCCCTCTTTTTTTGGTAAGCTAACAATATGTCATTTTCAACCAGAAAGCTCTGCTGTATGGTAGACTCAACTAAAAATATCTCTATTCAACCATGGTGCCCATTACCCTCTTCCAATGCATCTGTCAGATCACAGGTGGTTGTCCGGGCTCCTCCCTTTGTTTTTGCTCAGAGGTAAGCTCAATCAGCCCCCCAAATTTTTTTTTTTTAAACCTATACAAATGTTTTTCTACTTTTTTTGTTGCATAGGCTCTCCTCTCAGAAAAATCAAAGGGAGAAGTCTGTGAGGCCAATGGACGGCCATGGGTGAATACAGCCATTTGTTCCACTATCTCCTGCTCCAGCAGCCCTCCCCATTTGTTTTGCGTTTTTTTTATTATGAAGGGGGTGCAGACAGAGGACACAATTCTCTAAGAACCTAATGTAATTTTAAAGTTAACTTTCCCAAAAAATAAACCTAAGACCAATGATGAGCTCTCAACCCTGAAGAGAAATCACCACAAAAGTGATTTATTTCTTCAAATACTTGAAGCATGTGTACACAAAACGATACACAGTCAGGTTGCATGTGGCAAGCTTTAATGACAGAGTATATAATCCATACTTACAAAGACGTTATGTGCATATATCAGCTACCATAAACACACAACATGGTGAAAGCCATAATAATACACCACATACAAAGCAGCTTCAATTTAAAACAGTATAAGTATGACACAACTTCATGGTTATATAAACCTACTAGTTATATCTTACAAGTAGTCAATGCTTGTCAAACAAGTGGTAAAATCCTGACCAAAGTAACGTAGCCTGCTTCACCACTGCGTTATACATCTACTACTAGGGAGCATCCTGTGTACTGTTACCCATCCTTACCATGGGTTGTTCATCTAGTGCCCCATTGAAGGACCATAACATTAGAAGAAAACAGCTTCACTAAAGCTGGTTTAGAGATTGGAAACATTCTTTCCTCCTTTGTATCATCGAAGGACCTGATACAGGATCCCGAGTCGAGTGCGGGCACAGGCCTGAGATGTACATTCCTGTATTTCCCCAACAGGTGGACTGGCAATCGATTCTTTGGGGGTTATTCTGTACTTTTGTGTTCCACTGTACTGAATGCGGAGATGGACATTGTGTTTTCCACAATGCCCTGCGGGCTGTTTTCACTGTCATGTCGCAAATTAATAACATTTGTTTAACAAAAATTGAAGGGCCTGATATAAAACTGTGTGGGTAGGTTAAAAAATGTTAATCTGGCTTTCTTGCCATTAGAGTTAAAACAAGAGGGTCCACTCATGAACCTTTCATGTCCGGGGAATCAATATGTTTGTGTGGCCCAAGATAGAGGGCCTCAATGACATTATCTAGTATAAATCGAGGGACTATACCAGTCTTCACTCCTGTCTTCTGTCTGGTGCCTATGTGTCCAAAGTACTGGTATGTAGATAGTGATCGCCTAAAAGTATTTAGCTTGCCACCCCTTCGCACGGGGGTAGTCTAATTTGTATGAAAAACTGGTACTTTCATATAAGCACCCTGTGTCCAGTAGGGAGTGTTACTAAGTTGCATTTTTTCCTCACCTGGCGAACTAGCTCGATTCCTTAAAAAAAAAAAAGATGTTATACATAATGGTAGCCTCTGGTCTTGAAATTAATTAGTGTATCGCATGGAAGGCAGTTCTAGAGACTCACTCGTGTTCTGTACTTTCTGCCCCAAGGTGACTTCTTTGCCAGGCCATCCCATTCACTCACTCACCAACAAGTACTGGGTACGTGGGTAATCGATATATCTAGCATTGTGGAGAATTCTGTGTATGGTTATCCATATTTTATTACTGGTTGTCTAACCTTTCTTATGATGGAAATTTATGTCCACTAATTAGAAACCTCCTTCCTCATTTTGCACTACCGAAGGACCTTACCCCAGAATTGCGTACGAGGATGGGAAATCAAGAAAAATGTAATATGCTAACAAACACATTTCTGCTTTCTTGTAAACTAATTATACTTATATTTCATAAATGGGTCCAATCCATTGTCTTGTAGTGCTGTGGCATCCACGGAGCTCCCTGTATGCCAACAAATTAATTAGCTCCAAAATTAAGTCTAATTTATCCAATCATTGATCCTTCCTAATATTATATTTTCTTCTTCTATGACCCACAGCAGACGTCTTGGGAGCCCCAGATATAGCGGAGAAATATTTGTGTAGATATGAAAGCTCTCCCTTTGGTTCTTAGGGTTGCTGCTTGATAATATACAACATGGTAGGTGAGAAAGCGTACTGCAGAGGCTCTCCATGTAGCACTTAAAGATCACAACTCAAAAAGGCGGATTATCCAAAAGTGATTTCAATTCCCCCTTTGTCTTTTTAACCATTTCCTCACTTCAATTATTAGTCTATAGAAGAGGTTCAGATATTCGAGATAGGTGAGTTCTACATAAAGGTCAATTACTGTGCTTAAGACTCTCATGTCATCGGTCACAGTCAGCAATGCTACTTCCTTAATGTGCAGTAGGTGATATCCTGTACTGTCCATTACTTCTTCATTCTCTGTGTTGCTGGATCAAATTACAACTATTAAGAAGGGGAGAGAATGTGGCCTAATGGTTTAGGCGTCGACCTCGGAGCTGGGGAACCGGGTTCGAGTCTCGGCAGGGACGCTCTGCAGGGACGTACTGCAGAGGCTCTCCATGTAGCACTTAAAGATCACAACTCAAAAAGGCTGATTATCCAAAAGTGATTTCAATTTCCCCTTTGTCTTTTTAACCATTTCCTCACTTCAATTATTAGTCTATAGAAGAGGTTCAGATATTCGAGATAGGTGAGTTCTACATAAAGGTCAATTACTGTGCTTAAGACTCTCATGTCATCGGTCACAGTCAGCAATGCTACTTCCTTAATGTGCAGTAGGTGATATCCTGTACTGTCCATTACTTCTTCATTCTCTGTGTTGCTGGATGAAATTACAACTGTTAAGAAGGGGAGAGAATGTGGCCTAATGGTTTAGGCGTCGACCTCGGAGCTGGGGAACCGGGTTCGAGTCTCGGCAGGGACGCTCAACATTCGGTGATTCTGGGCAAATCACTTAATCTCCCTGGGCCTAACAATGATAAATGTATCAGTCTGTAACTGCAGGGGCAGACGTGCCAGGAAGGCAGATGAGAGAGTGCGGTTGGGCCAGTAAGTTGTCAGGTCTCAGCATCGATTGAGCTGGGGGGGTTCCAAAAACAGGTGATTTCGCTACCATATCCGCAGACACTATAATCCATGTCATTAAAGACACTAGATCTGCCCTCGAGGGGATGGTGGAGATTCAAGTAGATATGACCCTATGAACCTGTGAGAAAGGACCTCGGAAATACAGCAAAAAAAGAGGGTGCGGCAGACACATACATATTAACTGTGGAAGACCAGGTCCAGAACATATCCTACACTATCCTGACTACCCATAACCTCCTGGCATCTGGAAGAGCGAGCTGAAGATATGAAAAGGAGGGCCAGGCGGGGGGCGTGGCCAGCCAGCCAACATGGCGGATGTGTCCTGCTAGAGCTCCGTCGCCGAGACCCCTTCATTATCCTGTACACTATCCTCGGGAGATTTACAGAGGCAAGACAGGTGGTAGTGAGCGGACTTTGATGCTGGGAGGGAGGGCGCCCTCGGAGCCCTGCCTTGCTGCTGAACAACCACAGGCAGGCCTACTTGCTCAGTGATCACCCACGGACAGAACCACTCCAACACTGGGCCCCTGCAATGGGAAAGCAGCCTCGCCAGTGACTGGGCATGAACATCGCTATCCGCTGAGGTACTTTAAAGGCACCACATTTGGCAGCTTACTGGCAGGGAGACTCTGGAGGCCACGCTAACACCGGGAACATAAGCTGGTGAGGGAATTAGATTGGCGCCGAGATCTGGGTCTGCGACACGCTCGGGTGGCCCCTGGGCGCTCAGACACGAGGGTTGTGACAATACCACCTGACCTGCGGAGGACTGGGCGCCATCTTATGGCAAGGGCCGCCGCTCCCGCCTTCGCAGTTGAGCAGTCCCTCCAGTAGCGCGGCCCAAGTCGTGCGCAAAGGAGACACCAGGAGTTTGAGACCTGAACTGGCTTCTCACATCTGAGGCACCACGGCCGCACAGCACAGAGGCACTGGCACGGAAAGAACGCAGTTTGCTGGCGCAGAGACTCGTGAGAGGCGGCCACAGAAGTGAGAGTTAAGGGAGTCCCTCCTCATGACAAGGGGGTGAAGCGGGGCTGCCGTGAGAGAAACACCTGCTGCGCTGACAGGCGACACCAGTCACCTAGACCCTCCTGTGTGGCCGCCAGGCGGGGATCAGAGTCATCGCACTGCGATCGGAGCTACAGAGGAGCGGGCGAGGAGGCCTCTTTACTAGCCCTTACTTGGTGACCTGCCACAAGGGAGATAACCGTTGGTGATCAGTGCGAATGCCTACCGCCCAACTGGCATTGGGCAGACTCGGAGACAAATCCCAACAACGGCCACACACGGCTGAAGACCCTGGCTCGCCTCGCGGGCACCAGAGCGGAAACATGGGGCTGACTGCAGCCCTGGCTGCTAAGATGGATACTGTGCTGGCGGCGGTGGAACGCATCGGAAGCACCCTGGAACAAACTAAAAAGCGTCGCTGGAGGCCTGGATTGATAAGGTCACCTCAGACTTTACCCTCCTACATGCTGACCATCGCAAGCTGACGGAGTCGGTTGCCACGCAGCGTCAGTCCCTTCAGGAACTGCAATCAGTGGTGCAAATGCATACCTCAGCGCTCCAGGATATCATGGACAGAATGCATGCGCGGGAAGACCGCATCGAGGATGGGGAAGGGCGCTCCCGGCGCAATAATGCACGGGTGGTTGGCCTGCCGGAGGGCGAAGAGGGGAAAGACCCAGAGCGGTTCACCAAGAGCTGGTTGCAGGAGATCCTACCACCGGGGGTGCTGTCCCAGCACTTCGCAGTCGGAAGAGCACACAGGGTGCCAGACAGGCGCCCAAGCCAGGAGCCCAACCTCGCCCGTACCTCTTCAAACTCCTAAACTACCGTGACCGAGATGTGGTACTGCGCGAGACTAGGAAACTAGAAGAACTTACAGTGCGAAACAGCCGCGTGATGCTCTTTCCAGACTACACGGCAGCAGTGCAGAGGCGGAGGAACACATACATGGCGGTGTAAAAGAAACAGAGGGAGCTCGAGTTGCCTTACTCCTTGCTATTCCCCTCTCTCCTCCGCGTGATTTCGAAAGACGGCGCCCGATTCTTCGATGCCCCATCGGATGTCTGGGACTGGTTAGAAGAGACAGGTCAATCGATGGGGGCGCGGCCCACGGGCTCGGAAGACGGCGGATGGCAGGAGCAGCGATTGAGGAGGCATCGGAGGTGAGGAGGCTGCCGCGGCCCAGGCCCTGCTGCGCCTAGCCCGAAGAAACGGAGAATGGAAAGACAAGACGCACTTGACGTGGTTGCGACCTTGGGAGTGGTGAACGATACTGGCCGCATGGACTCCCAGTTGCGCAGGGATCTAGATACCAGTGGCTCCTCATCCCCGTCTACGGGGATCTCCGAAGACATGAACATGTTAGTGGTGACGCCCCAAACAGCTGACCAACTCATGTGACTGACTAATGGTCCACAAAGGCCCAATAGGGGCCCCCACCCCTGTGTACACTGTTCATTGTATCCTTTATATACTGGTGATGTACCCCATGTTGTATCAGAAGGAAAGGGGGGTTTCCTGACATGTATTCGCATGTTGTTACAAGTTGATACTTAGCTAGACACATGTGAGAGCGGCTACTGACCTGTAACGGAAAGCGCTCAACACTTACCCAGCTCCTGGGCTTCGCTCCCGCTGACCCACACCGGCCCTATGCGCTTGCTCGCATTAGGTCCCTCTTGCGCTTTTTGATAGATCAGGGGTCCGTGACTGGGGCGGGAATTGATTGGGTTGTTGGCAACACACTCACCCAGACAGCCACTGCGCTGACCTCCCACCTTTCCAGAGGGAGGATCTTGTTGAAGTTTGGACTTACACCCATCGGGGCCTCCCCTTTTAGTTACAATGTTCTTTTCAATTGTTTCCTGTTTAGAATGCGGTACAATGACTCAACCCAGATGCTGTCCGCTGCCCCACCGGGAGGCGCTCCCCTAGCACCGCGAGGACACGAATTATACCGACACATGACGCACACTAATATACTGACATGGAATATCCGCGGTATACACAAACCGTCACGGCGGTACTCAGTCTTCTCCTACCTGCAGAGGCATGGGGTGGGGGTCGCCCTTCTCCAGGAGACGCACATGACACAGGTCGAGCTCGATAAGCTCCGTAGGCGCTGGCGGGACAAATTCATGGCACCCCCTTCTTGCACAAGCGTGCGGCACGTTGATATGGGTGAGAGCAGGCGTCCCATTCATTTGCAAGGACGTGAAAGTGGATCCAGAGGGAAGGTATTGCCTACTGCGGGGAAGGTTAAATGGCCAAGAAATCCTGTTAGGATCACTTTATGCCCCAAACTCGGACCAGCCCTCCTTCCTAGCGGCACTGAATCAGGTCCTACATTCATATGCTGGTCTCCCCTGGTTGTTGGGCGGGGACTTCAACATGGTACTGGACGTGCGGCGGGACCGCTCCTTCCCCCCACTCCGAGCTACGACGGTGACATCCAATGCGCAAGCATTTACGGATTGGCTTGCACACTGGGAGATACAGGACTTATGGCGTGTGCAACACCCCACAGAGTGTACTCATACTACTCCTCAGTGCATCACCTGCATGTCCGGTTAGACCGGATAATTGGCACCCAGTCGCTGCTCTCCTTGCTTGCCGAATCGGAATACTTGGGGAGAATACATTCTGATCATAACCCACTACGGTTCAGTCTTAGCTGGGAGGCGGACCGCCCGCCTGTGCCTACGTGGAGGCTGCAACCTGCTGCGCTTGAGGACCCACGAGTTCCGATCCTCGTTGGACACTGCTGTCCTTGACTACTTTGAGATCAATGAGGGGTCTGCAAGCAGCGCTGCGATTGAATGGGACGCGCACAAAGTAGCCATCTGGGGACACTGCATCGGAGCCTCATGGAATACACGCAAAACACTGTCCACCTCAATCACGCGCTTGGAAAATGAGCTCCTACAGTACGAGAGGGAGGGCAAAGGGACTGGGGAACACGCACACACGCTAAGCGACCTGCACGCTAAACATGCAACTCTTATGGAGCAGCTGAGGTGTCATAACTATACTGCGCACACAGCTCGAACACACGCCAGGGAAGATAGGGCTGGCCGACTACTAGCCTGGTTGATACAAAGGGAAGGCCGAGGTGCCCCGATAGGAGCTCTTTACCCGGCAGAGGGGCGGTGGTATACACGCAGCGTGAGATACACCGTGCCTTGGTTGGACACTACACACAATTGTACAGGGCTCGCGGAACCGGTCCCAGACATGCGCTAGAAAACTTTCTAGACTCGGTCACCTTGCCTGTGGTCTCGGAGGAGCATCAGGGCGCCCTTAACGCACCCCTCACACTGGAGGAGGTGGGAGATGTGATCCAGGCTCTGGCGACCGGGAAGACGCCGGGGCCCGATGGTCTGCCTGCCGAATACTATAAGGCCTACAGAGACACCCTGGTGCCCTTACTCCTTCGCATGTATAACGAAGCAATAGATGAGGGCTCACTCCCCCCGTCCATGCGGGAGGCTTTACTGGTCTCGTTACCTAAGCCGGATAGAGATCCAACAACACTGGGCTCATACAGGCCATTGGCAATGCTCAATGTCGACTACAAAATCCTAGCAAAGCTACTTGCTGAAAGGCTAGCGCTAGTGGTTCCGCATCTTATACATACTGATCAAAATAGGTTTGTGCCGGCTTGGTCCACATCCTTGAACCTCAGGCGGTTCTTTCGAATAGCGGCTGAGGCAACAAAGAAATGGCCCAGAGCGGGATGCCTAATGCTCGACTTGGATAAAGCATCTGACTGCCTGGAATGGGGGTATTTAGCCGAGGTGTTGTTGCGCTTGGAGTTCGACGTGGACTTCCTACAAATGGTCGACCTCCTCTACAAAATCCCTGTAGTGCGCGTGCGACTGGGCCCCTACATCTCCGAGGTGGTAGCGGTGGGCAGGGGCACTAGGCAAGGTTGTCCCCTGTCGCCCCTACTGTTTGCGCTGGCGATAGAGCCTCTGGCGGCGGTGCTGCAGCAGGCCTTAGATGCGGGAAACCCCCTGGGAGGCGCAACATATCAGGTTTCTCTCTAAGCTGACGACTTGCTGGTATTTGTGCGGGATGTGAACTGCATACCGGAACAGCTGGCCCAACTGCTGAGTAAGTTGGCAGAAATATCGTGACTTCGGGTAAACGTGGCCAAGTCCTGTTTATACGCGTTCGATAGTGGGGTGGAGGACCCGTAGTACTGCCTGGGGGGCACGAGAGTCCAATGGAAGGCCGACACTTAAGTATCTGGGGATCCAGATCTATCGCCAACGAGCTGACCTGTTCGACGGAAATCTGGGGCAGACGGTGGCAGCGCTCAGATCTCAGATAAGCTTTTGGTCCACGCTTCAGTTGACAATCACGGGCAGAGTAGCCCTTGCAAAAATGGTCATGCTTCCCAGGCTCCTCTACTATTTTGTCAATTTGCCACTATTCATCCCGGCCCCCTTCTTCTCAAAACTTAACATGGTCCTGCGGGACTTCATCTGGGGCACGTCCCGGCACCGGCTAGCACTGACGAAACTGTTTCTGCCAACGGACAAGGGAGGACTAGCCGCCCCTTGTTTTGAGCACTACGACCTGGCTGCGCAGCTACAATGGATTGCCCACTGGCTGCGGATAAGGGTAGGGAAGACACTGCAACGATCAAGCCACCGTACTCTTTGTGCCGTGTCACCAAGCTCTTTCACCCGCTGACGGCGCCTGAGAAGCCCGCCCCGCTGCTGCTGGCGGTGGCATACAAATGCTTCCATAGAGCCCTGTTCCTCACTCGAAAGGTGCTCCCATACGCGCCTGCTATACCCTTAGAGGGCTCTCCAGGGAGTGGGGGGGCTATCACGCAACCCATGTTGGAGCAGTGGAGAGAGGCTGACATCCAGACACTGGGCGATCTTTTCAGAGATGGAGCGCTAGTGGCCTATGAGACACTGGTATCCGAGGACGGGCTACCTCCTGTGGGGGTTCCTGCTGCATCGCTCACTCGTAGCAAAGATGGCGGCCAGATGGGGAGAATTGGCGACAGAGCCTGAACAACATTTAACCATACAATACCAGCACGTTATGGGGAGAGGAAGCCACCTGGTCCGTTGGTTTGCCACATCGCTAATGGCCCACACAGAGATCAGCTTGGCTCCGCTCAGAGGCAAGTGGGAACGAGATATGGAACGGGCGCTGACTGATGAGGAATGGGAGAGAGTTCTCAAAAGCCCGGTGCGCATCCCCCAAAACATGCGCTTCCGCCAGATACAACTCTTCATCGTTCATAGAGCCTACCTCAAACCTGAGCTAATCAATAGGTACTTCCACCATTCCAAAGCGTCCTGCCCCAGATGCGATGAACTAGACGCAGAACTTCTCCACCTCTTATGGAACTGCCCTAGACTAGATGCTTACTGAAATGAGATATGTGGAATGCTTGGAGTGTGCACGGGTCGCACCATTCCCTTCAGCTGGCCTGAGTAAGTCTTACACCAATTCAAGAGGTCGCCCAAAGATAAGGTATCTTCCCGCTTCTTAGATCTGGGGTTGGTGGTGGCAAAGAGCCTCCTTACGAGGCGGTGGAAGGCGCGCAAACAACCTGCTGCGCAGGCGTGGGTCTTTTCCCTTCAGGCGTGGGCCCGGGCGGAATGGATAGCCATACGGAGGGAGGAAACGACGGGGCTCCGAAAAGAACCTATGGCGGACCATTGGGAACGTATACTTAATGCCCTAAAGCTGCCAGGGGGGGCTAGTGACTCGGATGCTGAAGCAACCTAGGTAGATGGACTGAGGGGTTGGAGCGTACCGTGGGATGCTTTACTGTCCGGATAACATGCAGCCTTTAGACACGCAGGCCTGCGATGCATACTTGCTCACAGATGAAGTTGCACACGTGGGAGGGTGCCGAGGGGAGGCGGGGGGAGGAGGATCAGCATGCACGAATGTATGTGTTTTGCCGCTATTGTTTACGTTTTTTTTGTAAAAATGTTAGATAAATGTCATTTCTAGACCCAAGTCCATAGTGAAGGGATCCACCCCACGAGCATGCTATTGTGCAAGACTGATTTAACAGATAGTCACAAATACAGAAGGCGCCGAACTAGGCCCTCCACGTGCCAGTCAGTTCTGAGCACATACTCTTCACTTATGAGACACTGTCATCGCGACTCCATGATCTCACTCTGTATCGATCTAAGATGCTTGAATGTTGGACCGGCGAGACCTGAATGACATGATAACCTGATCGTTCTTTGTACTGTACTTTGAAAACCATAAAATGCTAATAAACAGATTTGACAAAAAAATGAAAAGGAGGGCCAGACAAAATAATGTCCGAATCGTGTGCATCCCGGGAGGCGCTGACAGACAAAATATGGAGCATTTTGCCACTATCTGGCTGAAGCCGTGGGTGCCACAGGACAATCTTTCCTAGTACGTTGTTAGAACTGGCTATCTCTGGTTGGCTAAGGCTGACGCCAAAGCTAGGCAGAAACCACCATTCTAGTCAGGGCAAGGGAGTCACACGCCAAGATAACCCCTGCTCACCCTCTGGTAGCTTGGCACGAGCAGTAAGGCTAAACTCGGAGGCAATGTGTAAAGCATTTGCGCCAGCACACAACCGCAACAACATACTAGGCACCTCACAAAAGGAACTTCACAGAAGGTTATTATAGAATAACTTTTGTATTGTAAAAACACATCAGATAGAATCACACAAAATACATGGTGCCAACTGGCACGGGCAATATTCACAAGGGATTATGTACAGGACAGGGCCACAAGGGCCACTGTCAGAATCAGAAATAGCACTTTTGGAATAAAGAATAATAAACAATAAAAATCATAGTAGCATAAATTAGCAACTATGGCACACAACCAGTAACCACTGGTAACAGGAACCAGGACCTCACTAGGACCACCTGTACTAAAAAGAACCACCACCTAAGTATCACACAGCACCTAGGGGTATAAACAAGAACACATTACCCATGATGCATGAAACACATTTAGAGGAGTAATACAGGAAAACACATGATGCCTAAAAACATTCAGAGGTGTAAGACAAGGGATACACATGATGCATAAACCTAAACATTCAGCGGTGTTCAGAACAAAGCACATGATGCAATAAAACACATTCAGAGGTGCAGCGCAAGTAGACACATGATGCCTAAGACATTCAGAGGTGCAGCGCAGGGAAAAGGAAGACACATGATGCCTAACAACATTCAGAGGTGCCAGAACAATACAATAGCGCAAAAATCACACAGTAGGCAATTACCATCCTAAACATAGCAGGTAACCACATTGCGCAAAACTCACATTAGCAATTACTATTAAAAACATAGAAATCACATTGCGCAGAAATCACATACCAGCCCCCATCTAATAAAGGGACTTAAAGAGCCCTGAGCCATGCAGCGCCAGTCAGGGGTGCGCCACTGGCGCAAAACCTAAACGTAGCAGGTGCCCACTACTTGCTGGGCACCTGGGAACAATCACAAGGGCCTAAACTTTGCAGCTGGCACTAAGTGCTGCGCAGCTGTAGCAGGCCTGGCACCACTGTGCCACCTCTGTCCCACACAGGGACTCTCTCTCCAATTGCGCCTAAACGGTGCAGCTGCCCACTAATTGCTAGGCAGCTGGAGACAAAACTGCAGCAGGGCTCTCACTAGCCCCCAGGAAGCAAAACTGTGCCCACTGTTGGAGCCACACAGGCTCTGTCACTAAACACTGCGCAGAACGTTGGAGCCACACAGGCTCTGGGACTACCCATAGTCAAATGCTGGAGCCACACAGGCTCTAAAACAAAATAGGCTCCATGGAGCCCTCAGGCCCTCAAAACACCTGTGCCCCCTAGAGCCTCTGTGGCTCTAAACACAAAAATGGCCCTCGAGCCTCTCTGGGCTCGTAACTCAAATATGCCCGGCCCCCACGGGACTTTTGAAGGGTAATGGTGCCCTGCAACGTAGGAGCCCCGCTCGGGGGCTCGAAAGCACAGACATGCCCCCGAGGCCCTACTCACTGGATCCGTGGCCTCCTTTTCCCTGGACACATGGCTGGGCGGCACTCGGCGTGGCAGCAGCGGGCGGGGCTCTCTCTCGCTCAGGGGGAGCCTCGTCGGGTCCCGCTGCACCCCGTTTCTTCACCAGACAACCCCTCCATGTTGCAGGGCTCCCTCCGCTCATGGGAGCCCTGCAGGGCCGCCATCTTCCTTCCTCCTTCCCCGGGCCGGCAATACTTCTCCTTTCCCCCGGGCTGCGGGGCGGGACTTCCGGCCGGTCGTGCCAGGATTGGCCGGCCGGCCAACCACTTCCGGGTCGCTGCGGGCAGCGCAGCGGCCCCGCTTAGGCAGGCAGGCGGGGAATCACTTCACCGAGGGGTGGGCTCCCTCGAGGTGCATTAAAAAGTTTAAGACTAGCAGCATGGCCGCAGGGCAAATGCCGAGTGGGCACCGGCTTCGTGGATTAAAGGGATAAGAGCCGCACAACGCAGGGTGGGCACCTGCTATTCCCCACGCAAAATGCAGGGCGGCGAAACGCTCCCATAAAGCAAAAAGCGCTCCCGAGCGCTAGGAAAGACAAATAAAGCGCTACTAAGCGCTATTGACCAGCAAAGCCCTCCAGGGGATAGGAAAAAGGCCCACAGGATCCCAGGGCAAAGCAAAGTCTTTCAGGAGTCCAGGGGCTGGGCAGGGCCCAGGGATTCCCCTGGGCCCAAGCAGCAGCATGCCCCTGGCAGATTCAAGTAGAAAACAAGAACAAATTGTAAGGGGACCCAGCCCCTTTTTATACAGAAAAAAGTCTTTGAAGTCTTTGTGCAGGCAGTGTGAGAACCAGCTAGAACTGGTTTTAGGGAACTCTCTTCAGTGTCAGGGACAGAGGTGACAGTCGCCCAGCGGGAGGTGGAGCCAGCATTGTGGTCAGGCAGGCACAGCCCTAGTCACTCCCAGGTGCCATCTCCTCCCACTTCCCTGGCAGCAGATGCAGCCTTTCATCCACAAACTGACTCAGACAACCTCCTGGGGCTCCCCAGCCCCTGTCATCCTCAAACCAGACAGTCAATCCACAAGCAGGCCCAGGCACTCCTGGACCAGGCTCACCAGCCAATCACACGCCAGACACAAATTACACAAATATGCCAACTTCTAAAAGTGGCAATTCTAGACTAGACACAATCATGCCGCATATACCATTACGCAGCATACAATCTCACAAGTTCGTACATATCAAACTCGACCCTGCACTCCCCACACATCAGGAACTACCATGGGCATACATATTCCCCATTCATTCCTATGGGAGGGCAGGTCACTCACCACACATACACAGAGAGCTCAAGCACTTTACACTGTACCACAGTGAAAAAGTGCACAGAGGCCTAAAATCACCAACAGCAGGTCACAGAAACAGGCTTGGAAAAAGCAAAAAGTCTCGGAGTGAACCTGCCAAAAGGGCCGGGTCCAACATACGTTATTATCAAAACAGCACATAGGCCCTGCTGTCTTGTTTCAACCAGACCTCATGACAATACCGGAGCCGTGCAGAAGCAAGGTCGCTCCTCAGGTTTGGGTGAAGCAGAAGCTGAAAGCCATGAAGCTGAATTATGAACTAATGTTTCCAGCCAAGCTATGGCTAAGTTTCAACGGTTGATCCTCCAGATGTGATTGTCCAGAGGCAGCCTGGGATTGGGTTGAAGAAAGAAAATTCCTCTGCAGAAAAGAGAACTAGTTCAAATCCATCTACACTGTCTAGAAGCTGACACAAGCTCCCTTACCAAACATACAATCCCAGAAGGATCCTGAAGGGGCCGAGCTCTGGCTTTGCACTCACAATGGCAAAAAAAAGTGACTCTGCAGAGCCAAATTCATTCTGAAGATCAGACCACCCACCAGTTCCAGACAAAGATGGAAGAGTTAGAGGACCAAATAGGGCAAGTGGAAGCTCAATAGGTAGACAAAAGGGTGGTTGTACATTTGCTATTCATGCTTTAAGGTACCCCAGTTCCTCATGTGCTTCCTCCAATCACAAAAAAACAAATACTATCCTGCAAAACCGCACTTAAGCATATCAGATGGCAAGGTAAATAAATGGCAGTAACCCCTTGTGGGGCAGGAGAATTCCCACTCAGACAAAGAAATTTAAAGGGTTTCATGCATGGGATCTCATTGGAATATTGAAACTTGGAGATGTGTGGATGACAAGCTATGTTAAATAATTTGAACAGATGATATCAGACTTTGCCTTCCACAAGATCCAATTTGGTCTTTAACTCCAGCATGCCATGAATACCACTGAGAACAAGCATTTGCAATGCAATAGGTCTCGCATTAGGAAAGTTTGAGCTGTTGGTATTGTAAATGACAAATTTTATATTTATGTGTTGGTTTTGAAAATAGCGAAATTAATAGCTTTGTCATTTACAATGCCAATAGTTTTAACTTTCGCAAATGTGACACCTATAGCATTTGTAATGCAATATGTGTTGTATTTACGTGACTTAGATATATTGATATTACTAATAACAATGGCTTTTATTTTTTTTAATAATGAATACTTAAATAAAAGTTATTGTAATTATAATGGCAATAGCCTAAACTTTTGTAAATTACTTTTGTGAAGATTATGTTCAGTGTATTTTATTGTGACGAAAATCCAAGAATAAAAGTGAAATATTAACATCTTTTTATGACATTTGTAATAAAGCTTGAAACATTGAGAGAACATATTTGAACCAGTTATTGTTGAATGGTTGCACAGATTGATGCTATGGTGGCGCGGAGTGATGCTGTGGCGTTCAGCGATGCTGTGGTAGCGCATAGTGATGTTGTGGTGTCCCTGAGTGATGCTGCAGTGGTGCTAAATGATGCTGTGGTGATAGAGTGAGTGTGATAAATAGAGTGAGGGCGATAGATAGAGGGAGGGCGATAGATAGAGGGAGGGCGATAGATAGCTAGAGGGGGGGTGATAGATAGAGGGAGGGCGATAGATAGATAGAGGGAGGGCGATAGATAGATAGAGGGAGGGCGATAGATAGACAGATAGAGTGAGGGTGATAGATAGAGTGATGACAATAGATAGTGTGGGTGCGATAGACAGAGTGAGGGCGATAGATAGAGTGAGGGAGATAGATAGAGTGAGGGAGATAGATAGATTGAGGGAGATAGATAGATTGAGGGAGATAGATAGAGTGAGGGTGATAGATAGAGTGATGACAATAGATAGTGTGGGTGCGATAGACAGAGTGAGGGCGATAGATAAGAGTGAGGGCGACAGATAGAGTGAGGGCGACAGATAGAGTGAGGGCGACAGATAGATAGATAAATAGGTAGATAAAGAGAGAGAGTGATGGCGATAGACAGATAGAGTGAGGGTGTAATTATGTGGCGTGTAATTATGTGGCACTGAGTGGTATTTGGAGTGTATATTGCATTAAGTCCAGTGTAATTATGTGGTATGTAATTATGTGGCGCTGAGTGGTATTTGGAGTGTATGTTGCATTGAGTGCAGTGTAATTCCGTGGCGTGTAATTATGTGGCACTGAGTGGTATTTGGAGTGTACGTTGCATTGAGTGCAGTGTAATTATGTGGCGTGTAATTATGTGGCACTGAGTTGTATTTGGAGTGTATGTTGCATTGAGCGCAGTGTAATTATTTAGCATATAATTATGTGACACTGAGTGGTATTGTCTGGAGTGTATTTTGTATTCAGTAGAGTCTAAATATGTGGCATGTAATTATGTGGCACTGAGTGGTATTGTTTGGAGTGTATGTTGCATTGAGTGCAGTGTAGTTATGAAGCATAATTATGTGGCACTGAGTGGTATTGTGTGGAGTGTGTTGCATTCAGTAGAGTGTAATTAAGTGGCGTGTAATTATGTGGCACTGAGTGGTATTTGGAGTGTATTTTGCATTGAGTGCAATGTAATTATGTGGAGTGTAATTATGTGGCACTGAGTGGTATTTGAAGTGTGTGTTGCATTGAGTGCAGTGTAATTATGTGGCACTGAGGGGTATTTGGAGTGTATGTTGCATTGAGTACAATGTAATTATGTGGTGTGTAATTATGTGACACAGTGGTATTGTGTGGAGTGTGTTGCATTCAGTAGAGTGTAATTATATGGCGTGTAATTATGTGGCACTGAGTGGTATTTGGAGTGTACGTTGCATTGAGTGCAGTGTAATTATGTGGCACTGAGTGGTATTTGGAGTGTATGTTGCGTTGAGCGCAGTGTAATTATGTAGCATATAATTATGTGGAGTGTATGTTGTATTCAGTAGAGTGTAATTGTGTGGCGTGCAATTATGTGGCACTGAGTGGTATTGTTTGGAGTGTATGTTGCATTGAGTGCAGTGTAATTATGTAGCATATAATTGTGGCACTGAGTGGTATTTTGTGGAGTGTGTGTTGCATTCAGTAGAGTGTAATTATGTGGCGTGTAATTATGTGGCACAGAGTGGTATTTGGAGGGTATGTTGCATTGAGTGCAGTGTAATTATGTGACGTGTAATTATGTGGTGCTGAGTGGGATTTGGAGTGTATGTTGCGTTGAGCGCAGTGGAATTATGTAGCATATAATTATGTGAAGTGTATGTTGTATTCAGTAGAGTGTAATTGTGTGGCGTGTAATTATATGTTGCAGCTGTGCAATTACAATCGGCAATATTTGAATATTTGCACTGTCAACTCACAGGTAGGCCGTTAGTAGTTCATATGCGTGATATAGTTCACTCATTAGTTACACTGACACCAAGCCTGTTGATCATTTGCATATACTATAATAAACAAGTAATTTGCCCGCAATCACAAGTTACCGGTCTAGGTTGCTGCACGTGTTGCTGGCGGGGGCGAAACCAGGCAGGCATCCTTGCCCGTGACATGGGCGGGGCCTGTGACGCGGCCGAAAGAGGCCGGTGTTGCTCGTTGATGCGGGGCTCCTATCATGGAGGGAGAGCCCCGCGGTAGCGTGAACATCCAGAGAAGTGCCCCGCATGTGGAGATGCGCCGGAGAAAAGGAGCGCAGCGAGGCGACGCGACGCGACGAAAGAGCACGGTGAGTGGAGGGGGGGATATGTGTGTCTGTGTGTGCGCGCGTGTGTGTGTGTGTGCGCGCGTGAGCCCGTGAGTGGTGGGGGAGGGGGGTGCGTGCGTGCGTGTGTGTGTGTGTGTGTGCGTGCCTGCCAGTGTGTGTAGGCCTGGGGGGGAGGGGGTGAGTGTGTGTGCGTGGGAATATGTGTGCGCATGCGTGAGTGTGGCTGTGCATGATTGAGAGAGGCTGTGAATGGGAGGCAGAAGATGTGCACGGCGCCGTGCGCACCCTCGAGGAGGAATCAGAGACAGCAGAGGCGCGTGCCCGAACGCTGTCTCAGATTCCCCCGAAAGCGCTAACAATAGGTCCTTCGCTGACGCTCGACCTAAAAACTAGTAATGATCCCTGAATTCCACCCTCTAGAAGCTAAGATTACTGTGGAATAACTGGGAATGAAGGGTATCTTGTGTACAGGTCACTTTTACTTAACGCTCCAGATCTCTTCCATACTTTAGAAGCGAAATGGGAACTAGACTTTGGGGAGGACCTAGAGGATGAGAAATGGACTAAGACAAAAATGGCACCCTATGTATTGGCCATCTCCAAACGCCTTAGATTGATATAATTCAAATAGCTCTATAGATCTCTATTTCCACCTCTCCAGACTGTGTCAGATGAGCTGGGCTTCACCCCCCAACTGCCTACATTGCAAGCCTGCACTGGGCACGTTCATGCATACTACCAGGAGTTGGCAGGTTATAACAACACTGTGGGACTGATACACAGATACCTAAAAGAAATGATTAGGCACGCCATTCCATTCCCCCAGATCATAAGATAGCTGTACCAGGAATAATTGATGGCTGGGAAGGAAGGAAGATTTCGAGGTCGCTGGTGGAGACTAGTCTCCATTCTCATAGAAGCAACACGCATTGGCAAAGCCAATAGGTTTAGCCTATGTGAAATCTACTGGCTTTGTCTATTTTTCACATGTTCCACAGCAGCCTTAGCTGCTATGAAACATGGCGTACAGGAAAAAAAACCAAGCATTTGCTATGAAGCGGGCAGCATTGAATGAGTCATTGGGCTTTCTTTTTTTCCCTTTAAGCCATGTTGCACAGCAGCCGCGCTGCAGAGCACATGCACAGAAAGACAGCACAGGGACGCTTAGGGGCAGAGGGATGTCATATGGTTACTGCGTTTCTATATATTGTGTTAAGTTAGCATGAGTTTATTAAATGTTTAAACACCATATTTTCCTTCGGCTTCAGTTTGCGCTCGACACCTAATTGTTATTGTAGCTTTCAACCTAGACGAAAGATGTGATTTATTTGAGAATAATATGTTATTGCTCTGATATCAGTCGTGCCTGGTACACTTGGTACAAATGTCTGCACACTGAGAACTGCACCCTCTAAGAATAACCTAACACAAGGTTGCTGAAGGCCTGATCCTCGCACCACATTAGACATAACACAAATAATGTTGCTGCCAACATTGGGCTCTACTCGGGTTTAAGATAGAGTTGCAGGGAATGAATCAACACACTTGATGCTTCGCATGCAGAGAGCTGGTAGCTGTTGATGTGATCTCCTCCTACTGAGAATTAGAGGTATGGGCCCGCCCTGCTAGAACCCAAATGAGACCTTCTTAGATATAATATAATATTCTAAATAGGGTGCGCGAAATATAGGTGATATAGATTTCTATAGATTTTGCATTATAATATGCTATCACCGTTCGCTTATTATGGACTGGTGACTATGCTGCTAACTCTGGTTTTTATAATATGTATGTTGTTATTATATAAGATACTGCGTTTGAGAACTTTGCATTGAAAAATAAACATTTCAAACTTGCACTTGTGTTCTTTGCCTCCCAGTTTCGGTTTGTAATGATTATATAACGAAAGAGTGTTCATGTGTTCCACGATACCTGAGGTACCCTAAGTTCATGTTATGGATTGTCTAAGTCATTGGGAAGTTATTACTACCGGTGAGACACTGTAGCTAGCTTGGTAAGGGGATTTCTGAAACAAAGGTGAGTTTTGGGTCACCCTAACTCACCCAGGTTCTAGATCTCTGTGCACAGTTCTGTGGGAGAACGGAAACCCTGCTACATGGCGCCCATACGTTGTTGGCCTTATATCATGACACTCGAGTAGTATATCATTCAAACCTTAACACCTTCATTCCCGTTTCCGGAAAACGGCAGTGTCGGAAAAAACCTACCTATTTTTTAAATAGGTCTTTTTTTCAAGCTTGAATCTATCTGTAAACGGTTTCTTTGAATTACTACCCAGTCGTGCTACAAAGTAATCTTTGTTTTTTCACTTTCCTGTGCTGACATGGCACAAGCCGTGGACATCCCGCAGCATAGTCACATTGCGGTGCGTGACCATTTGCGGGCTTATAATGTCCCTGTTGAAGGCTTGGCTGTTGTTCTAGTGGTGAGTGCAGAACATGCTAACCCATACGAACTATTTTATTCGTGGGTGACATTTCCGGCAGTGAACGCTAATTCTGGTGTTTTCCACTCCTACACTGCTACGGCTGTACCGGCGCCGTATGCTCCGTACAGGGCACTGGAGGTTCCTATTGATGCTTGGCAGCATGGAGTTTGGTTTGGTGGCGCCCTACCACACGCTTTAACCGCTCCGAGGTTGGGTCCTTTGTCCATTCCGGGCACTCCTTGGCCCGCTTTAGCTGGATTCACTCCTCACCCTAATCGAGCCACTTGTGGCATAGCTGATCTGCGGAAACTTCATTAAGTTGCAGTGGCAGTGATTAGGGCGCTTGTTCAATACACTGGCCGTAATGTTCAAGACGCAGCCCCTAGGGGTGCGCAGCTTCGTGCAGAACAGGCTGGTTTGAAAATCAATCCTGTCATGGTGAATTCCGTGATGGGCAAAAAGCCCCAGGACAAGGATGATTTTCCTTTCTGGCTGGCTGAGAAGTTCGGCCAGCTGGAAGCTGTGTTTCCCAACACGAGTCCTGGTGATAAGCACAGGATTCTTACACTAAGTTTACCGAAAGATTTGGCACCTGAACTTGTTGACTGTGAGACCTGGGGTAGGACTTTTGCGGCGGTCTATTCGAGGTGCTATGGTACCACGTCTGTGACCAATCTGGGTGCGGTCCTTAAACGTGTTCAGGATGAACACAGACCAGAGTCGGCGGTCGAAGTGGGTATGCGCCTGTGTGGCACCTTTGATATTGTTTGCGATCTGATCCTTGCGAATGTCAAGGGGGATGCAGTGAACTTTCAGGTTGCTAACGCATTGGAGTTGGTTCCCGAGGCCGAGAGAGCCCGTAGGTTGGCAAGGATAATTGTGGCTGCTTATAAAACGGTTGGCCGCAATGCGAAGGGGCTTAAAGTTTTTCCTGATAAGGAGAAAAAGCCCCAGGGTCAGTCTTCGGATACTAGTGGTCAACAAAAGTCCAAAAAACAAAATTGGCCTAAAAAACAGAATCAGGGTAAGCAACAACAAACACAGGTTTCTGCTCCTGCATCTCCGTTGCCTGCGCAGTCAGATCGGGTTTATGATTTGCGCGATCGCGCAATGATTAACGCTCTCCTCGTTCCTTTCAGGACTCATCGGCTCCGTCAACCGGTGGTGGAGGGGGCGGCAGGGGCCGGGGTGGCCAGCAATGACGTGGTCAGCCCCGCCCAAGAGCCGGTGGAGATCAGCAGGAAGGCGCTACGCCGAAGAGACCACAGTTTGCAACGAAGAAAGTCGCCGCCCTGACAGCACATCGATATGCCCCAGATAGTGAGAACGCGGCTTCGGAATCTGACGTGGGCTCTGACCTTGCTGGACAGCGCAGCAGAGATTACCATAGTGAGAGAAGGTGACAGCGACTGACACTTATGTTGTAATTGAAACTGCTGATACGCATGTTGCTCCCCCTGAACGTCTTTTTGAAATTGTCCTGTTAATAGAAGGCGAACTGTAAAAGGGGTATTTTGGGAAAATATCTCGTCTACGTATGACATTTTGCTTTCGGAGGCTGACTGGCCCCCACCTTTTGTTCTGGCAGCTCCGCGAGGGGAGGAGGTAATCCTACCCAGTTTCGCGCACACTGTACCGAGAGTGGAAGCACTGCATTTTGCAGAAGAGTGGGCTCTGGCGCTTGCGCCGGCTGTGTACCGCAATCAGTGTGGCTGGGATAAATTGTCTCCAAGCCACGAGATTCCTTTACGGTCTCAGCCGCAGCCTCAACCTCAATATCCCATACGGCGTGAAGCCAAAGCTTCAGTCGCGGCTATCCTTGAACAATTGGAATATCAAGGTGTAATTGAAACGTGTGTGTCACCGATGAATAACCCCCTTTTTACTGTAAACAAGCCGGACGGCTCATATCGTTTGGTTTTGGATTATAGGCATTTGAACTCGCATTGCCGTAACTGCGCAGTACAGAATACTCATGGCTCTGCGTTAGTGAATAGTCTTGAGCGTAAACGGTTCAAAACCACGCTTGACATTTCCAATGGTTTTTATGCCCATAGATTAGACGGTCTAAGTTCCCAATGGACCAGTTTTACATGCGGCGGTGTGCAAAAAATGTTTCGGCGTCTCCCAATGGGCTATAAGAACAGTCCTGGAGTATTCTCCGCCCGCATTGTCTCTCTTCTGGAGGGCATCGACCCAGTTGCTTGTTCGTATGTGGATGACATTTATCTCACAGACGACGATCTTTGGGAGCATCTGTGTCGAGTAAATAGCATAATTTGTAACTTTGCTGACATAGGTTACAAGTTTAACTTTGCAAAGTCGCACATTGCAGAGTACACAGTGTTGTTTCTAGGTTGCGAGTTTAACAACTAAGGGAAGGGTTTAGCACCCCACTTCCTGGAGAAGTGCGCACAGTTGCGCTCTCCGACAACACTGAAAAAATTACAATCTCTACTGGGCTTTTTGAATTTCGGGAGAACTTACATTCCAGAATATGCCCAGCGTAACAAGCCTTTGTATGCTTTGATACAACCATCTTTTTCCAAATCATGCTGGCTGCCTGAGCATTCAGCCATTCTGCAGTCTTTGCAGGCTGATTTGCTCGCTTCTGAATACTTACAGACTCGTGATAACCAGACCAACCTGGTGATAAGAATTATACCTGGGGCGGTGGGTTTCACATACCTGACTTTTAATGAGGGAGATACAGTACCTATTGCTTACAAGTCACACTTGTACACTTCGGCTGAATTGCGTTTTTCCACTGTGGAGAAAGTTTTAACTGCTGTACAGGTGGCGATTCTTAAGGAACGTGCACTGTCACAAGGAAAACGCATGTTGGTTGTTACCCTGTGTCCGGCCTTAGAGGCGGTTACGAAAGCCAGTGTACCTAATTCCAAAGCTTTGCACCCTCGGTGGATTCAATGGGCTGCATCCTTGACGTCCCAGGATGTCACGTTTATATTTGACGCCACTTTACGGTCGCAGGAGTACTTACAGTATGAATTTTTTCATCCTGCTCCATTAGCAAGGCGGCCGTTGGAGGATTTCCATTGCATCATTTACACTGATGGTTCGGCGCAGGTTGCGCATGGCTCTAAACATGCCTACGTTTCCGCTTGCGCCATTGTGGTCGGGGCCATGGTGAACGATGAGTTCAAGTCCAGTGTCGTGCACATGCAGACACTTGGGGACTGCACCGCACAATTAGCAGAGCTTAGGGCTCTGATGCTTGCGTTGGAGTACGCAGATCCTAGTGTGACAACTTTGATAGTAAGTGATTCTTACTACTGTGTCCAGTCTTACAATGAGAACTTGTTCTTTTGGATTCAGAATGAATTTCGTGATTCCAAAGGTAGCACAATAAAACATAAAATGATCTGGGTCCGAGTGGCGGAACTTAAAAAGAAGTTGCCACTCGTGTTTGTGATTCATACTCTCGGCCATCAGCGAGTGGGGGTCCACGCTGTTGGTAATTCGCTTGCTGATGAAGCAGCGAAGTCAGCGGTATCAAAATACTTAGTTGCAGCAGTCACGAGGTCCAAAAGCAAAATAGATGATGACATCTTGGCAGCTGTTGCTGCAACAGAGAAGGGAAGTAAATATCCTGCGGGGTTCCCTTCTAAATACACATACCACTTAAGTCCCGATAAGGTTCCTTATGTGAAAATTCCTGATGTTGGTGAACGTCTAGTTCCCAACTCGGATCGCAGGGCTACTTTGATTACAGCGGCTCATGAAGGTGTGGCGTCTGCGCATGCGGGTGTCTCAGCCACTGTAACTCAGCTACGACAAAGGTTCTGGTGGCGGGGACTGTACAAACAGACGCGCGATTATGTCCTTCAATGTGACATTTGCCAGCAGATTAAACCTTCAACTGCTGCGCGTCCGCCTCAGACACAGTTGTACATCTCGAATAAACCACGTGGATGCGTTTATTTGGATCACTGCGGTCCATTTTCTTCTGATACTGCATACAAATACATCTTAGTAGCAGTTGATTCATGCACACTCTTTGTGTGGGTATGGCTACATCGGAGCGCTGATTCACGGACTGTCATTAAGGATTTGCGAGTCTTTGTGGGAATTTTTGCCTGTGGTACCTTCCATTCGGACCAGGGTCCGGCTTTCGCCTCTAAGGCGTATAAGTATGCTATGGTTTCGTTGGGGGTCCAAGTCAAGTTTTCGAGTCCCTACAGGCCCGAGGGCAATAGTGTAGTTGAACGAATGAACCGCGACTTAAAGCAATCTTTGACAGCTCGAGTTATAGGCACTGGTAGAAACTGGTTAGCCCACCTCATGGGCGTGCAGCGTGCGCTTAATAATCTCCCTAGAAGGTCTCTGGGTGGGCGGACCCCATACGAAATGCTCTTTGGTATCAAGATGTATGTCCCTGACCTCGATGGGCTAGACTGCAAGGCCCAGGCCACGGCCTTTGACGTAGATGAACATTGCAATGTTTTACAGAATCTACTAAAGACCAGAGACAGTCTTGCAAAGGAACATTTGCCCTCCACATCGGATGATGCGCTGCAGATCCCGGAAGTTGGCTGGCTACCCCAAGTTGGAGAACTGGTTCGAGAGAAGATCGATAACAAGAAAGAGTTTGGTCCCTCATATCGGAAACCGGTTCGAGTTCTTGGAGTGAAGGGCACAAGAACAGTCATTTTACCACCACTTCCAGGTCGTAAGGAAAACAGATTTATTTCTAATGACAATGTCAAGACACACAGGGTGGCCGATTCTTCATAGCATGACACCGGCTGTATCCTGTCCTTCCATGGTGAGGCACTCTGTGCTGGCTATTACATCTGGTGCAGAACAGGAGGTGTCCCTCGAGATGCCTGCCATATCCAGTCCTTTATTAAATACTATTCCTGTTACTAACATTGATGAGCTAAACTACACCTATCCTGCTGATTTATCGATGCCTGATTTACAGACTCGTTTGGCCGACCAGTCCAGATTCTCTTTTGACTCTGTTTCGGAACTTTCAAAGAAACCCTCAACTATTGCAAAATATGCCACGTTGTTTAAAAAACATTTTTTAATTCCCCCTTGGACATACATTTGGTTGATCTTATTTTCATTTTACCTTTTTATGTCAATTGGTTTTGTGTTTTATTTTTTCCGCCTGATCGATGGTCATTACGTTAAAGAAAGAACAGGAATTCGGTACCTTAATGGAACATTGGCCCCTCTTTCCTCTTCACATTCAGCGCACAGACTGAAACGAAACTTAAATACAGTCAACATTACAGCTTGGCCTGTCCTTGATGGGATTGTGTGGGATGCGGTTAGATTTCAAATACATGGGCCCACTGAAGTGATTAATGTTCCGAATGTGCTTAGAGTAAACATGGGAGATGTGATTAAACAAAATATACGTTCTGATGATTGGGATATTCAGGCCGTAGAAGAATTATTTTCTGATTTAAAATATTATGCAGCTTTTGATGCTGAAGACTTATATTTAGATTCTATTAATTATGGTGATTTGTTTTGCTTCCAACATTATGGTAATCATTTTCTCCATAAGACGAACTCCAGGAGGGTTGCTGTGAATTACACGCAGTAGGAGCACTGCCCAGCTCCTTTCATAGGAAGCTCCAGTACATTTCTGAAAAAATACAGGTATTTTACAGATTTTAATCAATCAAATCCTGAGTCTTTTTACTTCAGAATGACAGAAAAATCCATGTCCAAAGTTAGACTTACCGATACAAAGTTTCTGTATTCGAAGTCCTTTCTAGACAAGTTGGCTGTAGATTGCTACGAGTTCTGGAAGGGAATAATTGACCTTAAATCGGTTTGGGGTACCAAAGATTGGCAGGTACAAGGCACTGAGGCTTTGCACCGCGCATGTCTCATCCCGAATCACATGTTGTTTCTAAATTCTACTATTTCCCAAACAACATGCTTTGGATTGGCTACTTCTAAAAGATTAAATACACCAACTATCCCCGAATTAGAAGAATATTCAGGTTGGGGTAATTTTTCCGAATTGTCTATTCATGAGATACAATCTCTACTATGCAATTCGTCCTTTAATGTATCCAGCTTGGATCCTAAAGGTTGGCTGTTGTGGCAAAAGAGTTCTAATTCTTGCCAACGTCGATTTCTAGGGTTGGCTGAAGGGTTCACACAAGTGCGACCAGATCCCCGTTTTGAAACTGATTATACTGTCACCACTTACTCTGTAGGGAAACTGTGTCAGAATTGGTTACAACATTCCACGTTAGCTGCAGTTAAACTACATCTGTCTCAGTTGACTGAAAATGTGGATTTAAACGATTTTATAAAAGGCCCAGTTAAGGGTAGGTCTAAACGGTGGATTTATGCTGTTTACAATGAAATTTGGAAAGTGTCTCAAGTTGAGGCTGCTAAGCGCCTAAGGGCAATCGACCAAGCAAATTTGGAAAAGGTACTTGCAGTGGTCGATAACAGTATTAACACGCTTTCTTCCCGAATTTACACGTTAAACAATATTGTTTCTTCTGTTGTTGACATTGTGCATGACGAAGTGTCCGTATTATATCATGGTCAAAATCAATTGCGTTCTGTTATGCAGTTTGCCTGGACACTACAGACTCTGAAGTCTGGTCGAGTGCCTTGGAGTTATATGAACGTCTCATCATTATTTGCCCCGTTTAATTTGACTGACAAGCAGCGCATGCTTTCCATGCGAGACGCATCATTTTCTATGTTACACATTGAGAAGTTAGAATCTTTGCCTTTCTCTGTGGCTGAGGCGGCTGCTGCTACATGGCTTATCCATGGTATTATTACTTTGCCATTTGCTCTGTATAAATTTACAAATTGTATGAGATATATTGCTATAGGGCGATATGAACCACTAGGAAGTGCTTTCCTACATGAGACATGGTCTTTACCATATTCATACAGATGTCTGAAAGAGGGAAAGGAGGTGAATCTGAATGGTGAAGAATGCACACAGTCGCCTGACCGTTCACTGATATGCAGGCACATCCAATTACATGGTTCTTGTAATCAGGACAGACCAAATTTAGCCTGTTTTAAAAGGCACACCGGTTCCTGCAATAGTTCCCACATTCACTTTGTTGTCTAACGGTAGTTATTTACTTTTGAACAACGAACTGTGTTGTGGGTTAATGGTCGGTATCGCATATGTGGTTACTGTATCAGAACGTGTGGTGTGTTGCAAGAACGTGTTATATCCACCCACGCATGGGAATTCAGATGTTTCCATTTGGCCAAGAATTCCAACCTTGAGAGCGGACTTCAATGGTTTGAGCCGAATAAGAGCACTATTGTCTCAAAAACAGGTGGCACTGAGCTCGGCCCGCGAAACTTATGTCCTTTACATAGCTAACACACGCACAGAGGTGCAGGCACTTTTAAATACTGATTTGCGGTTTCATTTCTGCGAGCTGGTTCATCAAATTTTCAATGCCTCCTCCACAACTGGCCTAGCACATTTTTTTTAAATTGGTTAGCAGTGGTCTCGTGACTACGTTTGAAAAAGTATTTGGTATTATCCCTGCGTTCTTTCATTCTATATTCGCAAGCTTGTTTGGAGGATTTCCTGTTTTGCTGGCTTTGGCTGCAGGCGTTCTGGTGATATTTTGCTTTATTAAACATGGATGCCCATCCTGCGCAAGGAAACGCTCAGCCCCTACTGATGCAGTTTCGCAACCGGATGCTTGATTACTATGGCTCCTTACCGCTTGCGACTTTAAGCACGGCTTTTGGATTATCGTTCCGATTTTCCTTTTTCACATGTGTCCAGCCTGTGTTTCATTGCCTGAGCTGTGATTTCGACTGGGCCATTGATTTGTGTCTCTGCTTACCGACTTCTCCTGACGTCGATTTTGATCAGCTAATGAGCCCCGTAGTTGCTCACGAGTTGGTTTGTTCTGGCGAAAGGGTTATGGCAGTGGCAGCGATGCATGGACTAATGGGTCAGTGGGACATATCCGCAGCGGCGCATGACTTTCTGGCACATAGCGTTCTCGAGAACCCACTGAGTTGTCCTCTGATGTTGCTAGAGGATTCGGTGCTGGAGGAGCACGTATGTTCTTTCCCATTACTTAATTGGATGGCTGGACTGTTTTCGGATGATGACAGTGATTTCATGTTGGAAGCTGTGGCTACCTATTTTGCCTATTCTATCCACCCATGAGTGGCTTTGGAGTCTTTCACTATTATGGCACGTGACTTTTTAGTAATTCTGAATGGTGCCTTTTTTATTACGAACATTGGACTTTGATATGTTCTGGGCCTATGATTTTATAAATGGCCTCAAGTTCAAGTTTTTTTTTTTTTAATATTTTTGTGTGGCCACTATAGGCATTCATACATATTTTGTATTAATGATTTTTATATACATTTACATACATTTAGCTTGGCTCAATATTGTTGAAGTCTGCTTTCATGTTTTGCCTTTCTTGTAGTATTGGCTTATTTTTTCCTTTTTTTGACCGTCCTCGGATCATTGGGGGGGTGTCATATGGTTACTGCGTTTCTATATATTGTGTTAAGTTAGCATGAGTTTATTAAATGTTTAAACACCATATTTTCCTTCGGCTTCAGTTTGCGCACGACACCTAATTGTTATTGTAGCTTTCAACCTAGACGAAAGATGCGATTTATTTGAGAATAATATGTTATTGCTCTGATATCAGTCGTGCTTGGTACACTTGGTACAAATGTCTGCACACTGAGAACTGCACCCTCTAAGAATAACCTAACACAAGGTTGCTGAAGGCCTGATCCTCGCACCACATTAGACATAACACAAATAATGTTGCTGTCAACATTGGGCTCTACTCGGGTTTAAGATAGAGTTACAGGGAATGAATCAACACACTTGATGCTTCGCATGCAGAGAGCTGGTAGCTGTTGATGTGATCTCCTCCTACTGAGAATTAGAGGTATGGGCCCGCCCTGCTAGAACCCAAATGAGACCTTCTTAGATATAATATAATATTCTAAATAGGGTGCGCGAAATATAGGTGATACAGATTTCTATAGATTTTGCATTATAATATGCTATCACCGTTCGCTTATTATGGACTAGTGACTATGCTGCTAACTCTGGTTTTTATAATATGTATGTTGATATTATATAAGATACTGCGTTTGAGAACTTTGCATTGAAAAATAAACATTTCAAACTTGCACTTGTGTTCTTTGCCTCCCAGTTTCGGTTTGTAATGATTATATAACGAAAGAGTGTTCATGTGTTCCACGATACCTGAGGTACCCTAGGTTCATGTTCTGGATTGTCTAAGTCATTGGGAAGTTATTACTACCGATGAGACACTGTAGCTAGCTTGGTAAGGGGATTTCTGAAACAAAGGTGAGTTTTGGGTCACCCTAACTCACCCAGGTTCTAGATCTCTGTGCACAGTTCTGTGGGAGAACGGAAACCCTGCTACAGGGACAACACATCAGAGAGGGGGAGATGGGCGAAGGTGGGGAAAAACAATAGAGGGCAGGGGTGGAAATACAGGCCAGATACAAATTCATGGTTAGCACCTGGTTAAAAGATCTGGAGTTTATTTTATTTACAAATCATTTAGAAGGTGCCCTCTATGTGTGGGGAAGGCTTATGGAGAACCTATGGAAGTATTTTTTGGAACAGGAGGATAGGTCCAAAATTTAACAGGTGGGGCACAAGCCAGTAAGGCCAGGTACCTTTTGCAAGACAATCTTTATTTCCAAAAGAATGCTGCTCAAAGCGCAACGTGTCCACCAATATAATCCTTCTAAAACTACCAAAAAAATGACCGGGAGAAACAGACGGAAAGAAAGAATAAATAATGGGCCACAATCTTTCAGTTACTAAAGGATTCTAAATAAGCGCGATTTTGGGCCCACATTAATAAACTAAACAATTGTAACATGGTCAGGGAAAATTGTGTTTCTGAAGCAGCTTGGGTGCGCCATATTGTTTAGCTGTATGTGGAGCAAACTGAAAATCCAATAGAGGCTTTAAAGGAAATTTGGTGCATCTGATTCAAGTCTACAACATCAAGAAGATTTGGAAGCTGGGCTGGGCCAACCTGAGGAAGAGACCCACGTGGTTCAGGGCACTTTAACAAATAGTGGGGAGGTGGAAAAAGTACTAAAAAGTTGGAATCCAATAGAGCCACTGGCCGGAATAGCCTGCCAGCTGGCCTTTAAGGAGGCACATACAGGTTGAGCAACAGTGTTGTCAGCACTTTATAACTACTTTTTTTTAAACGCTAATATACCAGATGGCTGGAGCGGATCAATTTTATGCCTTATATTTAAGAGCGGGATCGGACTTCGGCCGCAAATTATAGATTGGGCGCACTACTTAATATTGAGGCAAAAGTCTATGCCCGAATTTTATTAGAACATTTAGAATCTTGGGTGGCTGAGGAGGGCATTTTGCCATTCTTTCAAACAGGGTTCAGGGCGGGGGCATCTACGGTAAACAATATTCAAGCTCTCTCTGTCCTCAGACACCAGGCCCTTCAGAGGAATAGACCATCTCTCTGGTCCTGTTTTTTATAGATTGCAGCGCAGCTTTTGATAGAGTGAATAGGGCTATCCTCTGGAGGAAGCTTGTGGCGTGGGGTATACCATCGAATTTGTTAAGAGCCATTATATATCAATATAGAGAGTCCTGGGTTTGGGGGAAAAACTAGTGCAACAAGGGTAACATTTATACACAGCAGATCTAGGGAAAGCACTGGACGGATGCAGTTTGGTTCCCCCTAATCTAAACTCAGTCCGATTACAAATAATTCATTATGCTGATTATATTGTGGTTATCGATCATACCAAGTCGGGTTTGTAAAGGGCTTTTTAACACTTTGGGTAGATTCAATAAGGCTAACCTTCTATTGGTAAATCAGTCCAAAGCTAAAGTCCTGATATTCGGAGGTTACTGAAAGAAGAAGCTTGCAACTTGGCAATTGGAAGGTAAGATCATTACTACAGAAAGGTATTATAAATATCTGGGTGTGTGGTTTAGTGAATATGGTTCTGCTGCTGCCTAAGGTAAAGATCTTAACAAGAAACCAGCAGCTATTACTTATGGAATTGGTCAACTGAATCACTTATTAAGTCGTGCTTATGCTTCCCCTATTTTAAGAGTAATAAAGGCAACCTTAACCCCAGCCCTGCAGCATGGTCATTTTGCTTATCATGGTGCACTGGATGGTGCGTTGGAGCTACGTCACATTAGAGCATGCATAACAAAATTCCATCAACTGCGACATGCCCAAAGCTCCAGATTAAGGCTTGAGCTAGGATTAGTATTTCTAGCAATCGAATGCTAGGCATCCATGTTAAAATATTTTATCAAGTATAGGACAGCTCCCAAGAATTCAGTAAAAAATCTTTTTGAATCGATTCACGAAAAGCCTGGTAAATTTGGTATAGACAACTTAATGAGGCGATTCTGTTATTCAAGATTGAGGAGTCTGCCTTGGGGGGCGGTGATATCCCTTACCGGGCATGGAAGACGGCTATTAACAAGCAAATGAAAGAGTCTTCCTAGGAACAGGACTTGTGTACCGTTGAGTGCCAAATATTGGCACATCCCCTAAAGGATTCCTATCATGTTGGGAAGCCGCAAAAATATTTTTCGTATCTCATTAATGCAAATACTCTGGATCAAATCCTCTACATAAGCGTGCTTGCGCTACCAACAAGAGGTTTTAACCCACGCTGGGTTGGCTTAGGGGGGCAACATCAATTGCAGGCTATGCTACAATTATTGAGAATCATGGTTTCATTTGTTATGCTGTTTTTCTGCCCTAGATCGTGAAGGGAGACTACTGTTAAGACCTATTTTTTGGCAGAGGGAGTTCGTTCTTGTGCACAGGCATCTTCTTTTTGCTTCACCTGGGGGGCTGGGGTGATGTGATAAATTTGTAAATATCTTAAAAGAATTATTGTCGAAAGCCCGGGAGATAGCCTCTCCACCTAAACAATGTCAGTTAACAATTACATCATTTACAATAAGTACTGGTCCACCTGCTCAACAATCGGAGTGTTGATAAGAGCGGATATGGAGGAAGTTATCCTCTCAGATGGACGGAGCCATCAGTGAGGTTTAAACCGTCTTCGAAGGAATATTTGGCATTTTAATGCCCCTAAAAGAAGATTGCTTTGGGCATTTTAGGAGTACCCTTGTATTTTGGCATTCCCCTCTGGAGAGGGAGGCATCAGGAGGGTAGGTCTGAGGTCTGAGGTAACAGGAGAGACAAGTACTAACCATTTTTGTCCTCCCATATAGTACTGCTCTATTGGTGCCCATGGTAGGGCTTTAGGCAGTAGTGTAATTTGGTTCACAGTAATTATAAACCAGACCTGTGTACATATTGCTGACTTTGTATTATGAGCATTTTATATTGAATAAGAATTTTAGTGGTCATGTTATTATGTTTTACTTTTATGAAGGAAATTGCTCATTTACATTGGGCTAGATCCAGGCACATGGCATTTTAATAATGCATATTACGCAGATTACCTGAATAATAGAATATCGCTGATTTTATTGTTAATTAAGCACTTGAAAACTTATAGTATGTTGATTTTACTTTTGTTTATTTTATTATTTAATTGTAATAGTTTTACTCAACTATACAATGTACTATATACTTACTTACAGGCAGGATGAAGAAGAGTTACCTTTGGACATGCACTGAATAAAATGTCATGCCCAAAAGTAACATAAGAATCCCTGCAGGAGACTGTGGCCAGTGGAAGGACACTGACCACAGGAAGCTATACTTGGCCCATGCTCCACAGCATAGGCGGAGTCTCAAAGCCCAGGACGAAGCCAGAGATGAAAAGGAGGCACTGAACAACTGTAAGTAAAGGAACAAGAGTGACTTGGGAGCCACAATAGTAAGTAAAGGTAAGTCATTTTTTAAGAACAATAACATTCGCTAACAGCATATGCACGCTGTTGGCAAAACCTAAAAAGAGATATTGCAAGGAAAGCTGGAGGATAGCGGATTCTCTTACACTGAGGGAATTGCAGAGTGAGATGGACTGATGTGCACTCACAAAGGAAAGTGTTTATAAAGCTATAGGCTACTGGAAAAATATCAGAAAATATGGTCCTGTTGGAAGAGAGATGTGGATACACCCGAATCATGATTGGGGGACTTCGCTCATCCAGATATAAGAACACCAAAAGAGGATATGCGATGCTAACTGATTCATACCTGCAATGAATGGAACACACTTGATCCTTATGTGTAACTCAGGTTGGAAAATCTACTGGGAACTCCTGACAATCAATTACCAAAACACCTTTGTTTCATCTGCTACAGTGAAAACAAGCTTTATGTTTAGAATATATAGGTGACAAAGAATTGAATGTAACACAAATGTGGTGAATCTAATCACGGTAGTTTTGAGATGTGCACTGCAATGGAATCACTTGTCAAAAGCTGGGTGTAATGATACACCAAACAGCCAACAGTAAATGGTGAGAGAGTAATACATCTTTGAAGGCCACGGTATGTGTATTTCTTCAAAAGAGTAGTGACAACGCTTTGGTTAGCAGCTGTGCAGTAAAGTGAGACTCTAAAAAAGGTGCTGCCCTTTTAAAGGTTTTCCTCAACTGTGAAATAGTGGGGCAACTAAGAGCATGAATGTGGTAGACATTAGCAGACTTGCTGGAAACATTCAGACTAAATTAAAGTGGGACCACAAGGAAATAGATTCTCTTAGAAATTTGGAGTCAATAAAGACTAACGAACAGTGACAGTAATATGTCCCACTATGTTAGTTTGAGTGAGGCGTAATACAGGTGTTTTTTCTTTCAACATGTGGTCTTCACAGTGTGAAGGAAGGCCCAGGTAAAGCTCTCTCTTCATTTGCAGTTGTCAATTGGCCTTAATTCTGTTTAAAGATGCTCAAACTTAACTCTAAGATAAAACACATTACTCAGAGAAGAGTAACAAGTAGTAGTCTGCTTTAATAGTTAGGCACTCCAACTTTGTGTCATATGTAAGAAAAACATCTGCCCCAGGTAATATTTAAATAATTACCTGCTCAAAAACAATTGGTAAAAGTGAACACTGATGCAGTGGGGAAAGGTTACTTTATGCTCAATATTGTCAACACAGTGCCTCCTTTTTTTAAAAGTAATAACTAGAATTCATTGCATTGTCCTCACCCTTCTCACACTCCACCCCTACCCACCCTGGCCCATACAGATGCCACAAAAAAGAGTTATCAACTTACTTTCCAAACCTTAGTGTTCCGGACACATAGGTCTGCCAGTGAGCGCAATAGAACATGAACATCCCAATAAAGTTGCAAAAGAACAGCCAGTCTGGGTTAGTTCCAAGCCGACACGCAACTGTGGTTCCGACAGCAACAAAGACTGAAAGGAAAACAAACTAGTGAGGTTAGTTGGAAACAAACCAGTTTGCAAATAGAAGAAAACTACAGGAGAATAAATGACAAACATATGCTGTATGGTGAGAGATTGAGTACAAATTTGACAGAAAAGCACAAAAAGTTAAACAGAAGGGAGGCAGAACAATTATTCACGAGGGCCTGCACTTTCCAGAGCCCCACGCTCGTGCTGCAACATTTATTTATGGATTTTAAAGCACGCAGGATCCATTTAATAGTAATCAGCCAACTAACATGGCTACTAGATAACGCAGGTGCTGGATCTGCCATGTTTGCCCCTGTAATACACATATATTTAGGTTGAGCTTTGAGACCTGTTGTATATACTTTGTGAGCTTACAGCCAGTCTACTTGTTTGTTTCAGTGTCCTTTAAAAATCATTGCGTGCTAGTGGTGAATCCTTCCTCTTTGTCCCTCTTTTTTAGGTCTCGTCTAAGCCATTCCGTAGGGTTGGTGGGCGAGATTATAGTAAGGCTTCCGAAAAGTCTCCCCAAACTGCTGATTCGAGACAGTTCATGTGAGCCTGGCGCGTGCACATCGCAAGCCACATCCCACACCATGCCTCGGCATCAGACTTCAAAGGAAGCAGCTCCCCCGCCCCTCCCCCCCAATCAGACTTCAAAGGAAGCCGCTCCCCCGCCCCCCGCGCAATGCCAGAGCTTGTTTTTCTCGTGTTTTTTTTTTTGTTCTTTGCGGCCCGGCCGCGCGGCCACTGCGCTTCATTCCACCTACCACTTTCCACTGACTTGTTCACTTTCCTTCCATTTCTAGCTCCTTCTCTCAGTCAGTTCAGGGATGGGGAATTCCTATCTCCCGACGACCGAGACATCAAGATTTCTAAGGAGGGCAAGAGGTTTTAATTTGTATTTTGTCCAAAGGACAAGTAGACAGTCTTATCTGTAATCCGATACAATGCTGTTCAACCCTGTTGGTCACAGCCATGTTAATAAGTAGCTCTGAGCAGTTTAATGGCAGTGTAAGGGTCAATGCAAAAGCTGGGGCCTGCACTTTATTTTCCCCAGCACAGAAGAATAACATGATAAAGCAGAACTCAAAGTTGCTGCCAGCTCCAAAGGCTCGTGTGGCTCCCTGGCCCGCACCTGTTCCTTTTATTTTCTTTCAGCATGAGACAAACATCATGCTTCTGCAGCTCCAGAACACTCGCAGCACTGGCATGTAAGAGGCTGCTTTATCTGCCTCTTGGCCCCTTGCTCTGACTTGAACTGTATGACCCCTGCCTTTTAATCTCTGCTCCACTCTTGGGCCTCATACAGCGCCAAGATCCCTGTTCATCTTCAACTCACTTTGCTTTCCCTTCCCATGCAGCTTGTGCGCCCCCTTCTTTGCAATTTGCCTTTCCTGTACACCTCCTATTTTGCTATTCCTGTACACCTTATGTTTCACCCGGTGCCTAAACCTGCTAATCCCACCCCACCACCCTCCACCGCCCTCTCTGACAGCCCTTACCCGCTCCCCTTAGCCTCTCATATCATACGTCATCCAGGGCTTACATTAAAGCTCATACATTTCTCCATGAGGCTTTCATGCAGGCCTAAGGCCACCCCCATTTCTATCCTTGCACTAGGCCCTCCTCTCACTTTGTGCATGCACCAGGGGCATTTTGAACACACTGCCGTAGCAACTACAGCAGCTGCGGAGTTCTTCATGGGCCTCTTCAGTCTGCAGGTCCGCACACAAAAGCCCATAATGAATTTAAAAGGGGTGGGTGACGGGGTGAGAGAGTGATAGGGTGGATGAATAGATGCATGGATGAATGAGTGAAAGGGTGGATGGATAGATGCATGGATGAATCCGTGAGAGGGTGTATGGATAGATGTATGGATGAATAAGTGAAAGAGTGGATGATAGATGCATAAATTAATGAGTGAAAGGGTGGATGGATAGATGCATGGATGAATGAGTGAAAGGCTGGATGGATAGGTGCATGGATGAATGGGTGGAGTGAAAGGGTGGATGGATAGATGCATGGATGAATGAGTGAAATGATGGATGTAAGGATGGATGCGTGAAAGAATGGATGGATAAGTGCAAGGGTGAATGAAGGGATGGATTGGGTGAAAGTGGATGGCTCAATGAAAGGTTTGGATTAATGGGTGAGAGAGAGTAGATGAATGAATGGATGGCTGGGTGGGTGGATGGGTGGATGAATTAGTGGGCGGGTAGGTGGCTGGCTGGGTGGAAGGGTTGATGGATGGATGGATGGATGGGTGGATAGTTGAGTATAAAGGTGGATGGAGGGATTAATGAAAGGGTGGATAACGTTGGCCCTGGAAAAGTCCTACACTCCCGGTAAACCTCAACCATACTTGCAAGACTCACTAACAACCGAAGCAAGACAGAAAATTCTGTTTATGCGCCTCTTGGCCCTCAGGATAACGGACTTCAATCCACGCTGGGCACGCCCGGACGGAGCCACTGCCTGCCGACTTTGCAATTATCGCAGAGAATCCTGGCTACACTTGCTATGCTGCTGTACCAAGCTGGCCAGCGACCGACAGCGTCTGCTACGTCCGGCACTACGTATCTTGGGCCACAGAACTTGCAAAGAGGCCTCGGATTGGTGTTTCTCTGAAACCACAACATGTTTACTAGCTAGGATAGGCAAGTTCATCCATCAAATTAAAATGGCACTCGAAGACCAATTAAAGGATACCATCCCAAAGAGCCCTGTGACCCGTCGTCCCAAAGTTGGCAATCCATAGATAATACAGGGAGCTGCCAAAAAGAAAAGGGTTCCATCGGTCAGAGGTATCCAACCGGTGCCGACCCTGGGCCCAATGTAGTCCACAGTGCAACTGAGGATCTCAAACTTATATACGCCCTCCAGACTCTAGTAAGCGAGGTCTCACGTTGACTCTAAATTTTTAATTCCTTTAATAATGTATAGCACCAGTGAACATAGTCCGCACCGAGAACAATTATCGGTACTAATGGGCCAGACCAGTGTATACTGAGCGGGGGGGGGGCTTTTTACTGCATTTTACTGTATTTTATTGAACCAAACTGTATTTTTCTATACTGTAATGATTTTAAGTAATCGCACAGTTCATAAATAAATAAATAAACTGCATTGGATGGATATATGAGCGATACAGAAGATGGATGAGGCGAAAGGGTGGATGGATGAGAGAAAACAAATGGAGGAAGTGAAAGGGTGGAAGGATATACGAGTGAAATGGATGGATGAGTCAAAGGGTGGATTAATATGAGCGAAAAGGAGGATGTGTGGGGTGAAAGGATGGATGGATGAGCAAAAGGATGGATGAGTGAAAGGAAGGCAGGATGGATGAGTTTAATCGATAGGTTTGGAGATGGAAGGATAGGTTTGAACAGTGGCTTCGTGAATGTCCCACTTTAGCAGCTACTGTAGAGATGGAGCTCTTGATGGGCCTCTTCTGTCTGCAGCTCGATAGACAAAGGCTCATAATTAATGTGAAAGGGAGGGTGGGAGTGAAAGGATGGATGGGTAGATGTGCAGGTGAAAAGAGGAGTGAGTGCAAGTGTGGCTGGCTAAATGGATGGATGAATGAGTGACAGGGATGGTTGAGGGATGGTGGATGGATAAAGGATGTTATAATGAAGGAAAAGGTGGATGGATGGGTTACAGGGTGTATAGATTAGGGAGCGAAAGGATGGATAAGTGTAAAGGATAAATAGATGGATGAGTGGAAGGATGGATTGATGGATTAGTGGAAGGGTGGATGGATGAGTGAAAGTATGAATGGAAAAGTGAAAGGGATGGTGGATAGATGGATGAGCAAAAGGATGGACAGATGGCTGAAATGGTTAGGTTGGAGATGGATGGGTAGGTTTGGATATGGATGACCGGATGGACTGACAAATCAACAGATGGACAAACATATTGGTGAAAGGCTAATAGATGGAAGAATGAATGGATGACAATGTAAAGGTGAAATGCTAGATATCAGTGGGTGAAAGGATGAATGGATAGATGCTTATATGGAAGAGGCAAAGCAATTCTAGAGAGGATTCCAATGATTTTATACGCTTGCTTTGTGGCATAAGAGTTTTGGATCAAAGTGGGGAATATTTTAATTTTCTGGTTACTCACTTGGCCTGCTCTATGCTCCTTTCTCTACCTGGGGATTATCAGGTAGGCGTGGTGCTGTTTGCCAGCGCGTTCTTACTAGACAGCTAGTATTAGTGCTCATAAAGGCCACATTGCCATAGAAATTCCTAGCACTGAAGAAAACTACTTTGTAAAAGAGCAAAATGCTGTCATACACAATTAAGCCAGCCGATAGGTAGGAAGAGAAAGCATTTTAATAAAAACAAAAGGTCTTGGTTAACTCAGATTGAATAAGTAACAAAAGTGCACCCATGATATATGTCCTTATATTAATGCAGATTTACGTTTTTCATGAATTCACATGAATTTCCGTAAGTAGGCCAGGAAACTGTAATCCTAGAAAATATTTGTGAATTGCATTTTAGCATGAGAAAAGATGAATGTGCCCCAGTGGTAATCTATTGAGTGTTCACAAGTTCACTTTTTCTCCAACCCCATTTTTCTCAGCCCTGGAAGAAACTTTACTTCTGCTGTTGTCAGCATTAAATTTCCAACCTTTCTCACTATGGGAAAAGATTAGAGAAGAGCTGGTGAAAAACCCCAAAAGTCAAATCCTTATATAGTATTAGCCTGATGTTAACCACAGAGGCTATTATCAGAGCTCTTCTATAAGAGATTCCTGCCATTATTTTACGGCGCACTAGGTGGCACCAAAGGGACAAGTGGATTTTGTTACAGGACAAGTAGATTTATGAAGCTACTTGTCCCATGGACAAGTACATATTTCATTAAATTCCACACCCCTGCAGTTGTTTTTATTGTTTTTGTTTTCACTTTTTCTATAGATCGTTCTGGGTATACTTATTTACTTGTCTCTCTACTTCTTTCTTGGTTTGTGCTCGCAGCGTTTTCCTTTCATCTCTACTTTATGTTCCTTCTCTGCTTCCATCCTCCGCTCCTCCCTATTTCTATTCGTTTTTTCGTCCTTGAACTCTTTGTCCTCGCCCTACCCTTTCTCTCTCCCCCGCTTTCCTTTATTGCTGCTGCCTTCACCACCCTTTTCCTGCTTCATGTATTCCACTTTGTCAATCTCCCCGTCTCCCATTCTTCATCTTCGATGCATCTTTTATTTTCTTACATGCTTTAGGCTTTAGTGTACTTTCTCCTTTCTTCTCCTTCTTCCATATTTTCTACCACTTTATCGCCTGTATTCTCATGTCTTCTTTATTACTGCCTTCCTTATTTGATTTCCTCTTCTTTATTCCACCTTCCTTGTTCTCGCTCCTGTTTTCTCTTTCTTATCTCATTCCTCGTTCTTTGCAACATTGCCCCATCCTCTTCAGTCGTTCTTTCTCTCTGTTCTTCTGCCTTTCTCTGTCTCTCCTTCTGCTCATTATTTCTTGTGTACCCCATGTGCAGCTTCCCGTATTTATTCCTTCCATTCTCTTCTTTCTACCCTGTCGATCTTTCCCCTCTATTACTTCCACCCTGCATGCCTGCCTCTACTGCTTCCTTCGTTCTCTTTCGCGCTTTATTTCCTTAGCCTTTATTCTGTCAATCCACTTCGGTTCTCCTCCCCCCTCCTCCTTTAATCCCTCTCTTCTCTCAACGCCCCTCCTCCTTTCTTCTCATCTTATATTCTTCCTCCTCTCATTTCCTCCCTCGTTTTCCCCTCTCTTTCTTGCTTCCTCCGTTCCTGTCCATGTCCAGCCCCCTCTCCCTGGCACCTCCGACCTTTCCCGCTGCCTCCCGACTGCCCTGACAGTCGGTAACCGATGCCTGCGGGCGCAGAGTCGGGCTCGCCGTGATTTATGCTGTCGGTATAACAGCAGACATACTGCAGTCCATAACTGCAGTCTGCCCCTGATTAAAATTCAGCTCCGGCCCCGACTGCAGCACTCCACAAATGGAATATTCTACATAATTTCCAAAAATGCTTGTTTTTCTTGTTTAAAAAAGTGACCTTGTGTGATGTAACTAGTGTTCATTTAAAGCGCTGCAATACCTTCCGATCGAGTTCAAGCTAAATAAAAGTGCAGAAAAAAACAAACAAGAAAAATCGAACGCTTTAAAGCAAGAAAGGAACACCTCGGTGGGTGAGTCACCCAGCAGGTGTCACGAGGCCCCCATAGGCAAAGCGGATGTTTTTTGTCATCCCCACACCACAGCTCTGCTGATTATCCCGCAGCTAACAGGCCTTACAAGGACACCTCGTCCCCCAGAAAACCCTCGCCCCCCTCTCCAATCTCACACCTCACCAAAGAGCCTTTGATCGGCACTGAACAGGCCAGTGCTCCCCCCTGGGGCACTACCTCCGGCCATAAAAGACCCAAAGCTTTGAAGTAAAGCGCTGCAAACCGCAGCCTGGAACAGGCACTGTCTCCGCACAGACAGCGCCTCCGGGACCATAGAGAGCTACAGCTAGCACGTTCCACTCCAGTGATGTGACTAGCTTATCTCACCCGACGCTGCACAGGCAGAGTGAGCTGGACTGGGGGCAGCTTTATGGAGCGCGAGCTGGACCGGAAGTACACCCGTTACATTCACATTAATTTTATGTTAATATTATTTTTATAGGCAAGGGGAGATCAAGTCATTTGCCCAGAATCACAGGATGTTGAGCTGACGCCGAGATTGGAACCCAATTCCCAGTTCCAAAGTGAAGAGCTCTGGCCGTAGCACCACATCCTCTCCCACATTAGACTAAACCCCCACCCCTTAAGTATTGGCCTACACATTTTGGGCAGTTTCTGAGAATGTCCCATTCCCAGTTACGGCCCAAGGTGGGCTGTAGGTAACTGTGCACACAAGACAGCCAGCAGTTCCCAGAGTGAGAAAAGCAGGCCAGGGAGGCAGCCCCCTGCCCCTACATTATTCCAGCAATATGGAAGGGAACTAGGTGCCCCTCTCAACCCCCAGCCCGTCCCCAACATCCCACATATACTACAAACAATACCACTCAGTGCCACATAATTACACGCCACACAATTACACTGCACTCAATGCAATATACACTCCAAATACCACTCATTGCCACATAATTACACTGCACTCAATGCAACATACACTCCAAATACCACTCAGTGCCACATAATTACACTGCACTCCATGCAACATACACTCCAAATACCACTCAGTGCCACATAATTACACGCCACATAATTACACTGCACTCCATGCAACATACACTCCAAATACCACTCAGCGCCACATAGTTACACGCCACATAATTATACTGCACTCAATGCAACATACACTCCAAATATCACTCAGTGCCACATAATTACACGCCACATAATTACACTGTGCTCAATGCAACATACACTCCAGATACCACTCAGTGCCACATCGTTACACGACACCTAATTACACTGCGCTCAACACAACATACACTCCAAATACCACTCAGTGCCACATATTTACACCCCACATAATTATACTGCACTCAATCCAACATACACTCCAAATATCACTCAGTGCCACATAATTACAAGCCACATAATTACACTGCACTCCATGCAACATACACTCCAAATACCATTCAGTACCACATAGTTACACACCAAATAATTATACTGCACTCAATGCAACATACGCTCCAAATACCACTCAGTGCCACATAATTACACGCCACATAATTACACTATCTATCTATCGCCCTCACTCTATCTATCTATCACCCTCACTCTAACTATCTATCGCCCTCACTCTATCTATCTATCGCCCTCACTCTAACTATCTATCGCCCTCACTCTAACTATCTATCTATCTATCTATCTCTCGCCCTCACTCTATCGCCCTCACTCTATCTATCGCCCTTCACTCTATCAATCTATCTATCGCCCTCACTATCTATCTATCTATCTATCTATATATCTATATATCTATCACGCTCACTCTATCTATCTATCGCCCTCACTCTATCTATCGCCCTCACTCTATCTATCGCCCTCACTCTATCTATCGCCCTCACTCTATCTATCGCCCTCACTCTATCGCCCTCAATCTATCTATCTATCTATAGCCCTCACTCTATCTATCGACCTCTATCTACCGCCCTCTCTCTATCGGTCTATCTATTGCACTCACTTTATCGCCATCACTCTATCTATCTATCGATCGCCCTCACTCTGTCTATCTATCGCCATCACTCTATCAATCTATCGCCCTCACTCTATCTATCAATCGCCCTCCCTCTATCACCCTCCCTCTATCTATCACCCTCCCTCTATCTATCTATCGCCCTCACTCTATCTATCCACTCCAAATATCACTCAGTGCCACATAATTACACGCCACATAATTACACTGTGCTCAATGCAACATACACTCCAGATACCACCAGTGCCACATAATTACACTACACATAATTACACTGCGCTCAATACAACATACACTCCAAATACCACTCAGTGCCACATAATTACAAGCCACATAATTACACTGCACTCCATGCAACATACACTCCAAATACCATTCAGTACCACATAGTTACATGCCACATAATTATACTGCACTCAATGCAACATACGCTCCAAATACCTCTCAGTGCCACATAATTACACGCCACATAATTACACTATCTATCTATCGCCCTCACTCTATCTATCTATCACCCTCACTCTATCTATCTATCGCCCTCACTCTATCTATCTATCTATGTATCTATCTATCTATCTCTCTCGCCCTCACTCTATCTATCGCCCTCACTCTATATCGCCCTTCACTCTATCAATCTATCTATCGCCCTCACTCTATCTATCGCCCTCACTATCTATCTATCTATCTATCTATATCTATATATCTATAACCCTCACTCTATCTATCGCCCTCACTCTATCGCCCTCACTATCTATCTATATCTATCTATCTATAAGCCTCACTCTATCTATCGCCCTCACTCTATCTATCGCCCTCACTCTATCTATCGCCCTCACTCTATCTATCGCCCTCACTCTATCTATCGCCCTCACTCTATCGCCCTCACTCTATCGCCCTCACTCTATCGCCCTCACTCTATCGCCCTCACTCTATCGCCCTCACTCTATCACCCTCACTCTATCGCCCTCACTCTATCGCCCTCACTCTATCGCCCTCACTCTATCGCCCTCACTCTATCGCCCTCACTCTATCTATCGCCCTCACTCTATCTATCGCCCTCACTCTATCTATCGCCCTCACTCTATCTATCGCCCTCACTCTATCTATCGCCCTCACTCTATCTATCGCCCTCACTCTATCTATCTATCTATCGCCCTCTCTCTATCGGTCTATCTATTGCACTCACTTTATCTATCGCCATCACTCTATCTATCTATCTATCTATCTATCGCCCTCATTCTGTCTATCTATCTATCGCCGTCACTCTATCCATCTATCGCCCTCACTCTGTCTATCTATCAATCGCCGTCCCTCTATCACCCTCCCTCTATCTATCCATCTATCGCCCTCACTCTATCTATCGCACTCCAAATATCACTCAGTACCACATAATTACACGCCACATAATTACACTGTGCTCAATGCAACATACACTCCAGATACCACTCAGTGCCACATAATTACACGACACATAATTACACTGCGCTCAACACAACATACACTCCAAATACCACTCAGTACCACATAATTACACGCCACATAATTATACTGCACTCAATGCAACATACGCTCCAAATACCACTCAGCGCCACATAATTACACGCCACATAATTACACTACCTATTTATCGCCCTCACTCTATCTATCTTTCACCCTCACTCTATCTATCTATCGCCCTCACTCTATCTATCTATCGCCCTCACTCTATCTATCTATCGCCCTCACTCTATCTATCGCCCTCACTCTATCTATCGCCCTCACTATCTATCTATCTATCTATCTATCTATCTATCTATCTATCTATCTATCTATCTATCTATCTATCTATCTATCTATATCTATATATCTATCACCCTCACTCTATCTAGCTATCGCTCTCACTCTATCTATCGCCCTCACTCTATCGCCCTCACTCTATCTATCGCCCTCACTCTATCTATAGCCCTCACTCTATCTATCGACCTCTATCTATCTATCACCCTCACTCTATCTATCGCCATCACTCTATCTATCTATATATATATCGAACGCCCTCACTCTGTCTATCAATCTATCGCCGTCACTCTATCCATCTATCTATCTACCGCCCTCTCTCTATCTGTCCATCTATTGCACTCACTTTATCTATCGCCATCACTCTATCTATCTATCGATCGCCCTCACTCTGTCTATCTATCTATCGCCGTCACTCTATCCATCTATCGCCCTCACTCTATCTATCACCCTCCCTCTATCTATCACCCTCCCTCTATCTATCACCCTCCCTCTATCTATCTATCGCCCTCACTCTATCTATCGCACTTACTCTATCTATCGCACTCACTCTATCTATCGCACTCACTCTATCTATCGCACTCACTCTATCTATCGCACTCACTCTATCTATCGCACTCACTCTATCTATCGCACTCACTCTATTGCATCACCACAGCATCACTCAGCACCACCACAGCATCAATCTGTGCAACCGTTCAACAACAACTGGTTTAAATATGTTCTCTCAATGTTTCAAGCTTTATTACAAATGTCACAAAAAGATGTTAATATTTCACTTCTGTTCTTGGATTTTTGTCACAATAAAATACGCTGAACATAATCTTCACAAAAGTTATTTACAAAAGTTTAAGCTATTGCCATTATAAATTAAAATATCTTTTATTTAAGTATTAATTATTAAACAAAAATTAAAAGCCATTGTTATTTGTAATATCAATACATCTAAGTCACGTAAATACAACACATATTGCATTACAAATGCTATAGGTGTCACATTTGCAAAAGTTATAACTATTGGCATTGTAAATGACAAAGCTATTAATTTCGCTATTTTCAAAACCAACACATAAATAAAAAAATTGTCATTTCCAATAGCAATAGCTCAAACTTTCCTTCTACGAGACCTATTGCATTGCAAATGCTTGTTGTCTTGTGTTTCTTTCCACGTGGCAGGGACCAAGTACTGTATCTTTATGCTTTTGTTGATTATCTGGTCATTTGAGAAACTATTTTTTTATTTGTTTACTGCTTGTGTTCATGCATGCCTGTGTTCAGCTTTGGTGCCCGTAGCTGATTGCAATTTAATGCCACATTTGTCCCTCTCAACTGTCGTCGGCGTGAAGCAGCATTTTTAGCGGAACATTGGAACAGCAGCATTTCCCCTCTACCCTAGTCTCCCTGCATTGGTAGATCCCGTGGCCCGGCCTCTACTTCTGGGGACCTCTAGATCAGGATGCGCAGCTGGACAGGCTAGGGCGACTGTTGATAGGTTTCTTGTTTATTTAGCTGGCAAGTCTGTGTCAGCTATGTACTGTTGTTGCTACAGAAGCTGGGCTTAGCTCAAAAACAATAACAACGTACAAGATACACAAACATGTGGCTAACTCAACTCTGTATGGGACTAGGAGTGAACTTCAGTAACCTTGGTTTCAGGCAGCATATCACTGTTGCCAGTTTTCTTGTTATCAGACAGCAGCGAAGTTGAACGTCAAGCCAGACTCTAACATGGCTGACACAACAGATTTGTTAAACATACACTTGCGCAGCACTGAACTGGCACTTTCAGGAACAATGGTGACATCATGGGCAGCGCCCGTGAAACATTGACCAATGAGAATGAAGGGGCCCCTGCCTCAGAGGTATTTTACACAATGTTCACATCCGTTGGCACCCGCCATGCCTTTACGTCCCTCTACACTTCACTTCACTTAACACTCCTCCTCCTGATCATGCAGTTGGGGCTGATACTAAATAGGATGGGGTGGTACAGCAGCCTCTGTCTGACAATGCCTGGGCGCGGTCTCCAGGTGGTGAAGGGATATCCTGCAACCCACGGTTCCGCTTCACACAATTCAATTATGTACATCACACCTACCTCTCCCCACAATGCATTAAGTGCATGTTCCCAGCACTATTCTCTGAATGTCCCAACTGTACATTACAGAATGCTGATTTCTTCCACATGGTATGGTGTTGCACCCGGGATGACCAGAAGTGACCACCGCAGTAGCTGAGATGTCAGTGCATAATCTCACACCAGCACCTGCATTCTGCCTGTTGGGAATACACCCCAGAGTCAAAGGGGGCAAACATCTCCACTGCTTCATCAATATGGCCTTTGTACTGTTCAAACACCAAATAGCTATGGTATGGAAGGCCCTTGCAACTCCTAACCTTCGGCTCTGAGTCAGTGTTCTACTGACGTAGACCAGAACAGAAGATCACACTCTTAAACTACTTCAAATGAGAGGGGATTCCTGCATGGTCAGAGAATGTTGGGAAACCTTCTTACTCCAGGTGGAGGTCAAAAGTGATGAGTGCCCACCATGAATCGCGCTTTCATGTCCCACCCACGGTTAGTGTACACAGGCATACGGTCATACCATCACTCTGCAGCCGGCCCACAGGCGACACGAGGACTCAAGACTCCTGAGCCTATACACTGCTTGCCGTCCTGGGACACATATGGGGCCTCGTCCGTTCCCATGACATAGTCACTGGTACTATCACAGCAGTACTCTCCCACCCCTCTCATGACAATTTATCAAGTGGGAATTTGATCCAAACAGAAGAATAATCCAAGGGGAATAACCTCTTGGTTTTGTGAATCTGGCCGCTATGTTCCGTAGAAGGAGCCAGACTGAGGTACCTTTTATTTAGGCGAAACAATCTGTTTATTTACGCATTTTATTAGGAGCACAATATTTTATCTGGGTCTGTGTTTGGTATAGAACCCCTCTTCGGTTGTGTACAAATGGTTGCGGAAGAGTGAACGTAATACTCTTTAATTTATCATACTGAAGAAACAATTGCTGTTACTACTTTTATTGTTACAGCAGACAAATGATGGACGGAATGCTGACAAATCAAACATTCTCCCCCAGTCAAAAGATCTGTGTTAAATCAATTGTTCTTTTGCACTCTAAGCCACCCCAGTTTGGACCCAGCCACATGCAAATCGATCTTGACCCTGTGTCCCATGGGAACAGTGCAGACCTAGCTGCCAGGCCAGGTCCTCCCTGTGTGGAAATTTGGCAGAGATCGCTGTTAGCATTTAGCTGAAGCCATCTTGTTTTCTGCAGCCATCTTGTCTAACCATGTGCTCGCCATGTGCTCTTTCCTTCTTTGCTGTCGCTTGCCCTCGCGCTTTGCTCAAGAACTGGCTATACTTAGCCTCTGCTACTCTGCACATGAAGAGTCTGTAGCTGCCCATGCACCTGTTTAGGTTTGTTACTGTCAGGATGTCTTTACTCAAGTCAGCAACTGTTTGCGCCTCCTCCTTTGTTGACTGTGCATTCTCTGCATGACCATCTATGTATGTAGCTCTTCCTATGTGAACTTGTACCGCCTCCTTTTGAGCTCCTGTGTAGGTATAAAAGACCATTGGTTCTTTTACTCCTTGTGCGACTTCATACACTACCGAAAGGTGTTGTTTGAATGTAGTTCAACCTCATGACGTTTATTAAACTATTTACTTTACATTTCAGTTTCCGTGCCAACGTCTATTTACTGGTCTGAGGGCTTGCGTGCAGAGAAGGGTGAACCCCTAGTACTGGTAGGCCTTGCTGAGGTCTACTTCTACACCTGAAACGGAAACAAGCATCCTTGGACCGGTTTCAGGATATGTCACCCTTCATCAGCAGGCTAGCTTGAATCCAGTGGCAGAGTGAGCAAGGGACCCACGTCTGGGCACACACCCATCCCACTTTAAGCAAAAAGTGTTACAGCAAACAAATGATGGACGGAATGCTGACAATGCAAACATTATCCCCAAGTCAAAAGATCTGGTTTAAATCCTTTGTTCTTTTGCCCACTACGCCATCCCAGTTTGGACCCAGAACTGGGGAGGCAAAATGAGCTAAAGAATGATGATGGATTCAACCCAGATCTGTGACTAGGGGTGAGTGTTTGAAAAGTTTCAGCACTCCGTCCATCATCTCCTTGGGTTTGCTTTGTTTGTCCTAAGTTGGCAGCGTATGCCCAGACGTGGGTCCTTTGCTCACTTTGCCACTGGATTCAAGATAGCCTGGCTGGTGAGGGCTGTCGGCCCGAAACCGGTCCCAGGAAGCTTATTTCCGGTCCTGGGAAGACATGGCTTGGCAGTCCGGGCTGAACTGTTTCCATGGGGCACACGGTCAAAACTGACTTGCATATAGCTGTGTCTGTACTGGGGTGGCAAAGTGAGCTAAAGAATGATGATGGATTCGACCCAGATCCGTGACTTGGGGTTAGTGTTTGAAAAGTTTCAGCACTCTGTCCATCATTTCCTTGTGTTTGCTTTGTTGTTCCTACTATTAGACCCGCTCCTCTGTAACAATATGAGTCGAGAGTATTCCTGTCTTTGAGTATATTTTAGGCTTTTCTTCCTGGACCTCATGTTTGTGACTTTTGCAAGTCTTTGTGTTTTATGAATACGCCTCCAGTTTCTGCTTGTTTGGTCTGTCTCAAGGTGATCTGCAGTGTTGTATTTCAGTATCCGTTTAGGGGGCACAGCACCACCAGTAACTTTCTTCAATAGAATTTTGGCAGACCGCAACAGTAGCTCACTGAGTTTTTGTAACGTTGGTAGAACGAGTTGTGTTTGATGACTGGTAGGTTGGGATTTCAGGGGTGTGGGTGGCAATGCTTAAAAAACTGTTTCTTAAGACTAACCAATTAGAATGTTGAAGGAAGCAGTATGGGTGTGCCTTCACTTGTTTCATGAAAGTGAATAGTTAAGTTTATTGGGGGCTAGGTGGCTCACTGGGTTCTTTTGTGAAGGGTTTAGGTTGGATTTCTTGTATAGCTCTTAAGGAAGACTTATAGATGGTTTTGATGCCATTTGGGTGCAAGTAATGTGTTGGCACTATACCAGGCAGCTCAAATAAACAAGCATTGGCAAAGCCAATAGATCTTGCCACTGGGACCTTTCAAATGTTTAGCCATGCAGCACATTCTTCTGACATCAAAGTTTATGGTAAACCAACTATGATATACTGGTCCTATTACTAGCAGACATACATTTACGTCCTTTGAGAGTTTTGCCATGTGTATTTGTTTGAGAGGAAAGACCAGAACTAACTTGAAGAACAAGCTGACACCCTAGGTAAGATATTCAAGCCTTTAGAGACAAAGGTTCCAAGAACAGAAAAGACACCCTTGCTGTGCAGCTTCACACCATCACTATACACATTGTGACAGTGGCGGCCAGTGACATTTCAAAGTGGTGGGCGTAAAATAATAGTCATACTGCACTGTAGCGAGCGAGCCAGAACAAGCAAAAGGTGGTTTGGGGGGGGCGGGGGGGAGAGTGTTCATACGTGTGGTGTTATATCACATAACACCGCACGTATGATATGTAAATTGCGCCAATTGGAAACGAACGGTCCATATTACTCTGGTATTAGTAATACACCAAACGGACGGTCCAGCCAAACAGTTTGTCCCATTGCATGCATTATTATATACACGAAAGGAACTGCTGTGCACACATCATGCATGGAAACATTTCTACGTTTACAGAGGGTTTACCAGTCGCGGCTTGCAAAGGTCGGATGGGGGTTGGGGGAGGGAGGGGTCGGGCAAGGGTGGGAGTCGCACGGGGGTTTAAAAAAAACAACGTTAAACTTACCAGATTGGGCAGGTCCGCGCCGCCTCTGCTGTCTGGTCCTGGGCCAGGGTCCGGTGCTTTGGAATTGCGCCCTCTCTACGTCTTACGAGAGTGGCTGGCAACCCCAGGCGTTCAGCCAATCCAGACGCTGATCCACTGCTTCAGCAGCGGCTGCGGCAGGATTGGCTGAGGGCAGGGATACTCCCTGCCCGTTAGGAGACCGGGGGCTGCGCATGAAGCAACCCTCGGTCTCTTAAGGGGAACGCTGGTGCGCATGTTCGGGGTGATCCTAAACATTATCAGCCCAAAAATGAACATGCGCACTATTGGACTGTCCGCTATCACTCAAGTCAACCAGGAGAGTGCTGCCGTAGCCCCACCCCCTTTAGCGTTCGTGTTTTAACACGGACGATGATCTACTACTGATGCTAATTCCAGTCAGGTGCCCTGATTGCCTCAATTAGCGTCAGAAGTAGAACGAAGGGGCAGTGGCATTAGTGGGGCAACGCCCCAAAGCCCCAACGGACGCACCACAACTGTTTGCCCCTGGATTCAAGCAAGCCTGGCTGAAAATGGCTGTAATGCCAGAAACCGGTCCTAGGAAGCTTGAATCCGGTCAAGGGAAGGCATGGCTTGGCAGTTTGGGCTGGACTGTTCCCATGAGGCACATGGTCAGACTGATTTGCATATGACCATGTCTGAACATGGGTGGCAGAGTGGGCTAAAGAACGGTGATGGATTAAACCAAGATCTGTTGACTGGGTGTGAGTGTTTGATTGGTTCAGATGCTCTGTCCATCACCACAACCTATTGTACCGCTTTGTTCTTTCACTTGAAACCCTCTGAGGCGGAAAGCCGGAGGTCTTGTAATTTGCTCGATTTTTAAACTGTCACTAATAACTTGTATCACTGCTCTTTTTTAAAGCACAAAAAACGCTCTGGCTCACCTTACTGGAAGCGCTGCTGATACGCGCTAATCCAGCTACACAGCCTCTGGGAATCACCATTACCGAGAGCGCGCCAAAGGCGGAGCCACGCCCCCTGCGAGGCCACGCCCACCGACCGACTCCTTAAACGCTCTTCCAGCGCATCGTCCCCATTCACTTGAAACCCTCTGAGGCGGAAAGCCGGAGGTCTTGTAATTTGCTCGATTTTTAAACTGTCACTAATAACTTGTATCACTGCTCTTTTTTAAAGCACAAAAAACGCTCTGGCTCACCTTACTGGAAGCGCTGCTGATACGCGCTAATCCAGCTACACAGCCTCTGGGAATCACCATTACCGAGAGCGCGCCAAAGGCGGAGCCACGCCCCCTGCGAGGCCACGCCCACCGACCGACTCCTTAAACGCTCTTCCAGCGCATCGTCCCCATTCACTTGAAACCCTCTGAGGCGGAAAGCCGGAGGTCTTGTAATTTGCTCGATTTTTAAACTGTCACTAATAACTTGTATCACTGCTCTTTTTTAAAGCACAAAAAACGCTCTGGCTCACCTTACTGGAAGCGCTGCTGATACGCGCTAATCCAGCTACACAGCCTCTGGGAATCACCATTACCGAGAGCGCGCCAAAGGCGGAGCCACGCCCCCTGCAAGGCCACGCCCACTAACTTCTAGCACAAATGTGTCGACCCCCCCAGAGCAGCGGACGAGCGCAGCGGGAGCGCCTAAGGCAAGCCCGTCTGCGCCCGTCCGCGCACGACCGGGCCTAGGGCCAGAACCCCTGCCTGACTCCCTCCTCTCAATCATTCGGTACTCCCGCAGAGATCTGTTGAGTCTCAGACCTCCTCCACAGTCCTGTGACTACATCCATAATCTCAAGGGACCCTTCATTAGCTGCCCCTCCTGCATACCAACGCACCTTACGCTACCCGCGAGACCCAGCAAGCCTGCCACACTCAACCTTGCCTCTCTGAACTGCCGCTCTCTTCCCAAACACGCGACTCAGATTGCCGACCTCATAGAGGACCATGAAATTGATATATTTTTCCTCACGGAAACGTGGCTCGGCCCTCAGTCTCAATCTGACATGGTCTTAGCAACCCCACAGGGCTACTGTATTCAGTCCTTACCACGTCCGCTAGGTAGAGGAGGAGGGATAGCCATTATCCATCGAGATCACCTCCACTTCAAAACCTATGACGCCCAGATTACCGATGCAGAAAGCCTGCACTTTTCTGTCACACTCAACCCAACCACCTCCCTTACAGGACTCCTCATTTATCGCCCTCCCGGCACTCCGGGTCCCTTCATCTGTTCGCTTCTGGACCTAATTACAACTCAAGCCCACTCCTTCTCTAACTACATGATAGTTGGAGACTTGAACATCCACCTTGAAGACCCGGCCAACTCGGTAGCCCTTGATTTGATTCAAGATCTAGCGGCTCTTGACATCCGGTTACTAAACTCCGGAGCCACCCACACCAAGGGCCACCTCTTAGACCCCGTACTTACAAACTCGCCTTCAATGTCAGCCAAAGAGGCATTGCCCCTCCCCTGGACAGACCACTTTATGGTCTCTTTCCTATTACCTGTAACCTCCAAGAAAAACCGCACACCCCCCACTTTTAGCAAGGATAGGACCTGGCCCAGACTCTCTACGGACGAATGGACTCAGACCCTGAAAAAAAACATCCCTGCCCAGGCAGAAGACCCTAATACAGCAGACGAAAGATTCAGAGAGTGGATTACCACCTCCCTAGACCTTATACTCCCACTCAGAAATAGGGAAAATAAAAACGGCAAACGTGGCTCAGCTCCATGGTACTCCACAGAGCTAAGAGCACTCCGCAAAAACTGCAAAAAGGCCGAACGTCTTTGGAGGAAGACCTGGCAACATGCCAACAAGGAAGACTACCAGGCTGCGGTCAAAATTTACAAAGAGGCTATCAAATCAGCCAAAGCCTCCTACTATACCACACGTATACAAGAAGCATCCAATTCAGCCCGAGAATCTTTTTTAATCGTCAAAGAGCTGACTAAGGTCCCCACCACCTCCTCCTCTAACACACCTAAAGTCGACAGAAGTAACGAGTTAGCCATCTTTTTCAACGAGAAAATCACCCGTATCCTTGCCTCCCTCCCTCCCTACAGCCTTCCCAGCTTTACGGAAAGCAGTCCTTCCCCCAAAATGGCTGAAAGCATCTGTCGTCCTTCGCTTAAGACTTTCCGACCTGTCACCCCCGCAGAGGTTGAGCGAACCCTTGTAAAAATGAAAAGTGGATCGCCCCTGGACCCAGCCCCTATCAGGTTCCTTAAGACAGTAGCTCCAGTAATAGTTCCTACCATTACGGACCTCATCAACTGTTCGTTTTCCCATGGCATCGTCCCCGACAGCTGGAAGAGTGCGGTGGTCAAAGCACTCATAAAAAAGCCCCAGCTGGACCCAGCAGACTTGACCAACTATAGGCCAATATCCCTACTCCCTGGCATTAGTAAAGTCACCGAGAAATTGGTAAATATCCAATTATCTCAGTTCCTTGAAACAAACAAACTGCTCAGACAATCCCAGACCGGATTTCGCCCAGGCCACGGAACGGACACCGCACTGCTTGCGGTGATTGAAGAGGCAAGGGGCATACTAGATTCAGGAGGGTCAGTGGCAGTGATCCTCCTGGATCTAAGTGCAGCCTTTGATACGGTCAACCACCGTGTCCTTCTGAGCAGACTGGCAAAAGCAGGACTTACCGGGACAGCTATTGGATGGATCGAATCCTATCTCACAGGACGCACCTTTCAAGTCTGGGATGACAGTCACCACTCAGCCACCCTCCCACTCACTAGCGGCGTCCCCCAGGGCTCTTCCCTAAGCCCCACGCTTTTTAATGTCTATATGGCTCCCCTCGAGGACGTGGTATCACCATTTAACATCAAAATGGTGAGTTACGCCGATGACACCCAACTAGTCGTCTCCCTGTCCCAGCTGATTGAACATCCTGATAACCTGACCAACTGCCTCATAAACATCCACAACTGGATGAACGAATCATCTTTGAAACTGAATGGGACAAAGACAGAGGTTATGTTACTCGGTAAGCAATGGACAACTATCCCTCCCACGATATGGCCCGATGTGTTCGGTGAAATCCCCCCCCCCCAAATCTGAAATCAAAACACTCGGGGTGTGGCTAGAGCCACAACTCACGATGAAGACCCAGGCGACCAAAACCTCGGGCACATGTTTTGGGCTCATGCGTAAGACTCATAAAATCCTGCCCCTACTTCCTCCTATGTCCAGAAAGCTCCTTATCCAGGGCCTAGTGTTGTTCCGCTTAGACTACAGCAATCTAGTCTATCTAGGAGCCCCCGAGGCTACAATCTCGAAACTCCAGCGGACACAGAACGCGGCAGCACGTATGATCACCAACACCCCCTCCAGATCATCTGCCAAGCCAGCCCTTAAAACCCTGCACTGGCTCCCTGTTCGCCAAAGGGTGCACTTTAAAGCAATGTGTACCACACACAAGCTCTACTACGGTTCCGGCCCAGCGATCCTCAGCAACATGATTACACCCTATACAGCAACCAGAGTGCTACGATCGCAAAACGAGAATCGAGTCCACATTCCCAGATTCAAAAAAATCTGCACGGGAGGCCGTCAATTCTCCGTTCAGGCGGCCAAGGGCTGGAACGCACTCCCTCTGGCCCTCAGATTGGAATCCAACTACCTTGCGTTCCGCAAGAAACTTAAGACCCATTTGTTTCCCAAGTAACTCCCCTCAACTGCCGCCCGTCTCAATAGGTTCAAGCTACATAGCGCGGGGATACCCTTGGGTCACCAGGCGCTGTAGAAATCGCTAAAATAAATAAAATAAATAAATTCTCCATAAGTTGGCAGGGTGTGCTCAGACGTGAGTCCCTTGCTCACTTTGCCACTGGATTCAAGCAAGCCGGGCTGAAGACAGCTGTAATGCCAGAAACCAGTCCAAGGAAGCTTGAATCCGGTCCAGGGAAGGCATGGCTTGGCAGTTCGGGCTGGACTGTTCCCATGAGGCACAGGGTCAGACTGATTTGCATATGGCCATGTCTGAACTGGGGTGGCAGAGTGGGCTAAAGAACGGTGATGGATTAAACCCAGATCTGTTGACTGGGTGTGGGTGTTTGATTGGTTCAGATATTCCGTCCATCACCACCCCCTTTTGTACCGCCTGGATCTCATCAGCACAGACTCTGTGCATTCTCAAAATACACCTTAAAATGTAGCTCCTTCAGATACCCCCAAAGTTAATTTTTAAATAATTTTACTACTGCAACAAGACCCCTAAAATATACACATTCTCACAAGGCACCCGCTTAACCGTGACCCTACATTTATTTCCGCCCAAAACGACACAATTTCCTTTAACGTCTAGAAATACCCCATGTCCCCTCCGACCTTACCTGTACTGGACTGCGCCAGGGTGCCCCCTACTGCCAGCAGTATTAAGCTGAGACCCCAAGTAGCCACTGCCATCCTGCCGTTCGACAACAACTGTGAAACTGGCAACTTTCAGGGATTAAACAGTCACTGTCTTCTCGTCAGTTGGGACTCGGGTAAACTCGCAGGCTGACTTCTGTCCTCTCGGGGGAAAGATTTTGCAACAAGTTCAGTACTGTTGATACTTCTGTATCGGTGTGATTTGCAGACCTGAGGCGCAGAGAGCAAAGTTTGGGGAACTCTGAACAACACAAAACAAAGAGAACACGGGCAAGCAAATCACGCGCAGGTCAGAAGCAAGAAACTAAAATACAGAAGGAAATCCTAGTGTCTTTACCAGTATGTCGTACATCTTCTAATCGGTGGCCAACAGGATCATAGTTTTAAGAGTACGAACCCACTCTCTTTGTTCTAGGGACACAAGCTTATACCCAAACTTCAGAGGATGGGAGCCAACACCAGGGGTTATTTGGGGGGGAGGTGAGAAATGGGAAAAAGCGTTGCACAAAGAAAGGTGTGTTTTCCTCATAAATTCACTCAACAAAAGATTTGCTGTTAGTATCATCATCTTCCCAGCTTTCAGGAACAACTGGAGCCATATTAAAACAAGCGCAGACAAGCGCGGTCTCTTTCGGGTTAATTAGTAACCTGATCCTCCTGGAATGCAGCTGGCATACTGCGCGCCGCTGCACGCTCCACTCGTTCCTGAGACCCATAGGCCCTGGGAGTAAACCTTTAAAGAAAAGGCGGGACATACCCCCGCCTTTGGCCATTTGCGTACTTTCATTTTTGAAAGCCACACGCAATGGGCAATAAAATATGAGGGTGTGAACAAAATCACATGGAAAAGTCGGTAGGAAGTTGGGAGTGCTTACAGGAAGCCTTCCCATAGAGCAGCGCATGCACGCTGCGCTAGGTTTGACCTAAAAACATACCAACACAAATTAAAAGAGATGGTGTTAGAAATACCCAATCTAAGAGCACTATGGAAATACACAAATAGCAAATACAAGAACGTGGGAAACTTTTTTATCTTAGCCATTCAAATCGTCAGGCCTAATACAATGCACGTGCAATGTATTAGTGAGATTATTGACATGTAGAGCATTTTGTATTTCTGGGGCTATTTACATTACACAAATGTGCAACTTAATGTACAGTAATTATGATTTATATAGATGTAAACTGAGGTTGGAAACCATTAGATGCTGCGAGTTCAGAATATCCAGCATAGATATTAAGAAGTAAAGTAATGATTTGGTTGAAGTATCGGATTAAGATATTATTTTACAATACTGTTGAGTGTTTTAATGCTAGCCAGTGTATGGAAATGTTGATCAGATTTCAGTGAAAACATGACTCGTATTTTAAAAGGACAGATATTTATTTACATTATTTTGGGTGGTAGTTGCACGAAGAAATGACATAAGCCCAGGGATTTCTCACAAACTCAGGACCACAATTCCTTCAGTTTTCTCTTCTAACAGATTAGCAAATTTCATTTCTAAACAAGTAACCATCAAAGCCTAAAGCGTGCATAAAACTGCTTGCAGGTAACAGTAGATTTAGTGACAACATTTGCCCAATAAAACCAAAGTAACAATTCTTTAAAACACTGTGCTGTATCTCAATCAACGACTGATCACACCGAAGGCTGACGTCACCCAAAAATGTACAAGACTGTATTTACCAATGAAAGATAAAGATCAATTTTCAAACCCAAATAGCTAAAGTGGCAACTTCCAAAGAGCCTCCTAAACCCACATGGAATCTGTGTCGCCCGAACCTGAGGAGTGTACGGCTAGGAAAAGCAAGGTCTAAAATGCCTCGAGTTCGAAGAAATCACCTCGGGACCAGTGGGAATTAGAACAAAGTGCACTTTGGAAATACACAAATAACAAGTATTAAAACTTGTGAATCGATTTTTTATCTTAGCCATTCAAATCGTCAGGCCTAATAAAAGGCGTATGCAATGCATTAGTGAGACTGTTTCAACAGATAAATTTATGAAGTAGTCGTAATCGCACTCGGGTATGCTACTATCTAAGTTGGTTCGTACTTGTGGGTGGTGCTATCGAAGTATGGCCTACTGTGCTCTGGGCTGACTATGGTCCCAATAAGCGGCACTTCCCTCAGGAGTGACGTCCCTTCGAAGCACTCATGGACTAATGTTCATTTCATTAGTTCAATAAAATGATTTCGACAAATGTAATCGATGCTTCAGGTCTGTTTTTTTCTTGTATTCTTTGATGCGTGTTATTCATTCATAAGACGTTTCAAAGGTTTCATTACGATTATGCCCAATGCATTTCGGGCATGTGCCCGTCATCAGGGGACTTATTAGTCATGTGAAATAATACAAGAGGTGTAGATTCGTTTAACAAACAGTGCGTTAAAATTCAAAAGACATGTCCTTTTGTCATGCACGTAATTCTCTAGAATAACGCAAGGAGGATGGGGAAAGGCAGTACTGTGAATGTTCTTTATTTCAAACGTTACCAGTGGGTATTAATGGCTATTACGATCTGGTGAACGAATAGTGATACGGTGCCTCGATTATTTCTGTATAGGAAGGTCATGGTGATTCTAAGTGCTGGTCGTGAGCCGTGTGTCATGCATGAAACGGAGGTTTATATTGGTTTGTGGATTTTGTGGTGAAATTGTTCTAACATCGTGCAACATGCAAAGATTACAACATGCATTAATTAAGAGTTCTGACCTGCGACATGCATAGTCTCCGTACGCAATGTAATGCTATTCGGAGAACGGTCAATCTGGTGGAAAAAAGACAGATAAGAGCGTAAATAAAACACTCTGCATTTTGAGCTGGCGTGCTGCCTAAAACGCAACGCGCTTTTCCTGAAAGCTTACCGTCTTGTGCCGTGAAAACCGGCGTGTATCCGGGATTCAATCGTGGTGAAAGTGAAACTGCATGCAAGCCCCTCTGTATTAACAGACGGGATTGGTGTCGTGGAGGTCATGTGATTGCTATGAAAATGGCCGTGATTTGATAAGCGGTAACTTAGCAACACTGGTGCTGTGTGTTTTTCTCAGTGAAGGCAATTTGTATAAGCTTTATTGATCCAGCGGATACTAAACAGACTCGGGTGCTACCATGTAAAATGAAAGTTAATGTGACGGTGTGTCATGCATGCGGGTAACCTTCAAAGCGTAATAGATATTTTGTGCACTGACCTTCAGTGCACTTACGAGTGGGTAAAGATCAATATGAAACAAAGAGCAAGTTTCATGCAATACTTAATGATGCTGAAAATAGGAATAATGAAATGATAGAATTAGTACCCAAAAAATGTCATCAACGTATAATGGTCGTTTTAAATGTAACAACTGTATTCTAGCCGTTCATTTAGTCCCATAGGTTGTACCGTGGATAAACGGTCTATCCAGTGTAATTTGCGTCTGATTAAGTGTTGGGTGTTGTCTCTTCCAGGTAATGAGTTCACTGTCTCCAAAATGCAAAACCTGAGTTGACTGGGATTGTGATTCTGTTCGTTAAAGTGCACCGCCACAGTTGATTTGATTGTTTTTAAGCGTATGTTGCTTTTATGCTCGGTGAGTCTGTTTTTAATTTTTATTGATGTTTGCCCCACATATGCAAGTCCACAAGGACATTTCAACATATAAATGTGACAGTGCGAATCTCATTTATATGTTGAAATGTCCTTGTGTACAACCTAAGGGACTCAATGAACGGCTAGAATACAGTTGTTACATTTAAAACGACCATTATACGTTGATGACATTTTTTGGGTACTAATTCTATCATTTCATTTCATTATTCCGATTTTCAGCATCATTAAGTATTGCATGAAACTTGCTCTTTGTTTCATATTGATCTTTACCCACTCGTAAGTGCACTGAAGGTCAGTGCACAAAATATCTATTACGCTTTGAAGGTTACCCGCATGCATGGCACACCGTCACATTAACTTTCATTTTACATGGTAGCACCAGAGTCTGTTTAGTATCTGCCGGATCAATAAAGCTTAGACAAATTGCCTTCACTGAGAAAAACACACAGCACCAGTGTTGCTAAGTTACGGCTTATCAAATCACGGCCATTTTCATAGCAATCACATGACCTCCACGACACCAATCCCGTCTGTTAGTACAGAGGGACTTGCATGCAGTTTCACTTTCACCACGAGCGAATCCCGGATACACGCCGGCTTTCACGGCACAAAACGGTAAGCTTTCAGGAAAAGCGCGTTACGTTTTAGGCAGCACGCCAGCTCAAAATGCAGAGTGTTTTATTTACGCTCTTATCCTTTTTTTTTTTACCACCAGATTGACCGTTCTCCGAATAGCATTACATTGCGTACGGAGACTACGCATGTCGCAGGTCAGAACTCTTAATTAATGCATGTTGTAATCTCTGCATGTTGCACGATGTTAGAACAATTTCACAACAAAATCCACAAACCAATATAAACCTCTGTTTCACGCATGACACACGGCTCACGACCGGCACTTAGAATCACCATGACCTTCCTATACAGAAATAATCGAGGCACCTACTATTCGTTCACCAGATCGTAATTGCCATTAATACCCACTGGTAACGTTTGAAATAAAGAACATTCACAGTACTGCCTTTCCCAATCCTCCTTGCGTTATTCTAGAGAATTACGTGCATGACAAAAGGACATGTCTTTTGAATTTTAAAACACTGTTTGTTAAACGAATCTACACCTCTCTTGTATTATTTCACAGGACTAATAAGTCCCCTGATGAAGGGCACATGCCCGAAATGCATTGAGCATAATCGTAATGAAACCTTTGAAACGTCTTATGAATGAATAACACGCATCAAAGAACACAAGAAATAAACAGAACTGAAGCATCGATTACATTTGTCGAAATAATTTTATTGAACGAATGAAATTAACATTAGTCCATGAGTGTTTCGAAGGGACGTCACTTCTGAGGGAAGTCTCGCTTACTGTTTCAACAGAGACACAGTAAACACTGACAGCAACGTTTCCCTGCAGTATAATCTAGAGACATATGAAGTATTTTGTATTTCTGAGGCTATAAACATTGCACAAATGTATAATTTAATGTACAGTAATTACTAAGGGACTTGACTGGTGCAGAGATCATGGGGTATTTGAGGGCTTAGAACTGTCACCCTCTCTATTCCAGATCTAGCCTCTGTGAGTGAGTCAGTGTCCTAAGGAAATGGATTAGGATTTGTGTTTTTATTTTAAAAAGGATTTAAAAATTATTTCTTATAGGTTTTCTGGGATTTCCAGCAATTACCTGACTGATTAAGAAAGGTTATCAAAATCCTATTCTGTAAAAGAGAGATTACTCTACCAATAAGACATAATTTAACGGAATGATGTGAACTGCAAGTGAACACACAGGGGCTGTTGAGAAGAGTCATATAGGATTGGGGTGGGTAGTCTATTTTAGATTTCTCCTGGAAGAAGCTTTTGTTTCTTTTTACAAACAATACCTTGATATGCTTTCTGAAATTAGAAGCTAAGTGCTGGAATGACTTCTTCATAAGTGCCCACTGGGTGCTGCTGGTCTTTCATTTGCAAGCACTTTTATTTGAAGTCACTGCACTGAAGCAAAACGTAAAAAAAGTCATTAGAATGTTGAAGAATACAATTATTGTCACAGTCCAGCATTTATAAGTGGCTATAGGACCGCCATAATGAACAAGCATTGGCATAGCCAATAGGTCTCTCCTTTGGGAACTTATAAGTGTTTAGCCAAAGATATTGACTTTACCTATGTCTTTAAGCTGTGCTGGACAGACGTTTGCAGCATGCTGCAAGTTATAATAAAGAAGCGTCAGAAGCATTTTTGTTACCTTAGATATGACCAAAAAAGCATTATGTACAACTAAACGAGCATATTAAAAAAGTATTAAAAATAATGTCTTGAGTTTTTTTTGTCCTTTCAATACTGGCAACTTGTATCTCCCTGTCCTCATGGTTGGTTGCTTGTGTTTTTTTTGCTATGGGGTCATAAATAACAGGAGGGTGAAGGTCAGTCAGAGTGAGTGTGAGAGTGAGTCAGTCAGGCAGTTGGAGTGAGAAAGATTGTCAGTAAGAGAGTAAGAGTTAGTCAGTGAGAGTGAGTCAGTGAGAGTGAATGAGAGTGAGAGTGAGTCAGTCACTGAGAGTGAATGCGAGTGAGAGTGAGTCAGTCAGTAAGTGAAAGAGAGTGAGTCACTGAGATAGTCAGTCAGTGAGAGTGAGTCAGTCTTTTAGCCAGAGTCAGTCTTTTAGCCAGAGTTAGTCTTTTAGCGAGTCAGTCAGTCAGTGAGAGAGAGCCAGTCAGTGAGAGAGAGCCAGTCAGTGAGAGAGAGCCAGTCAGTGAGAGAGAGCCAGTCAGTGAGAGAGAGAGTGAGTCTGTGGGAGTGAGTCTGTGAGAGTGAGTCTGTGAGAGTGAGTCTGTGAGAGTGAGTCTGTGAGAGTGAGTCTGTGAGAGTGAGTCTGTGAGAGTGAGTCTGTGAGAGTGAGTCTGTGAGAGTGAGTCTGTGAGAGTGAGTCTGTGAGAGTGAGTCTGTGAGAGAGAGTCTGTGAGAGAGAGTCTGTGAGTGAGAGTCTGTGAGTGAGAGTCTGTGAGAGTAGGTCTGTGAGAGTAGGTCTGTGAGAGGGAGTGAGAGTGTGAGTATCTGTGAGAGTGTCTGTGAGAGTGTCTGTGAGAGTCTGAGAGAGTGTCTGTGAGAGTGTCTGTCAAGTCAAGTCAAGTCAACGGATTTATATAGCGCACTACATACCCAGAGGGTCTCAAGGCGCTTAAGGAGGGGTGGGGAATTACTTGTCAAATATCCACGTTTTAAGTTGCTTTCTGAATGCTAGGTGGGTCTGGGTAAGGCGAAGGTAAGTGGGAAGTGAGTTCCAGGTTTTAGCTGCCAGGTAGGAGAAGGATCTACCTCCCATGGTGGTCTTGTTGATGCGAGGTACAGTGGCAAGGGCTTGGTTGGAAGATCGAAGCTGGCGGGAGGGGGTGTAGAAGGACAGTCGTGTGTTGAGGCATTCTGGTCCGATTTCGTAGAGTGCTTTGTGTGCATGGGTTAGGAGCCGGAAAGTGATCCTCTTATTGACGGGAAGCCAGTGGAGGTTTTTCAGGTGACCAGAGATATGTTCTTTACGCGGGATGTCTAATATGAGTCTGGCTGAGGCGTTTTGGATTCGTTGGAGTTTTTTCTGGAGTTTAGCGGTAGTCCCGGCGTAGAGGGTGTTTCCATAGTCCAGTCGGCTCGTGACCAGAGCGTGGGTGATCGTTTTCCTAGTTTCGGTGGGGATCCAACGAAATGTTTTTTTGAGCATGCGAAGAATGTTGAAGCAGGATGAGGAGACGGCGTTGAATTGTCTGTTCATTGAAAGTGAGGAATCCAGAATGATGCCCAGGTTCCGTGCGTGGTCTGTCGGGATGGGTGCTTTTCCAAGGGCTTCTGGCCACCAGGAGTCGTCCCATGCGGAGAGGGAGGTACCTAGGATGAGGACTTCTGTTTTATCAGAGTTCAGTTTCAGACGGCTGTGTTTCATCCATTCGGCTACTTCTTTCATTCCTTCGTGTAGGTTAGTTTTGGCGGTGCTAGGGTCATTGGTGAGTGATAGGATCAGTTGAGTGTAATCCGCGTAGGAGATGATGTTGAGGTTGTGATGGCGGGCGATGGCAGCGAGGGGGCTCATGTATACGTTGAAAAGGGTGGGGCTGAGTGAAGATCCTTGTGGTACGCCGCAGATGACTTCAGTGGCCTCTGACTTGAATGGTGGGAGGCGGACTTTCTGGGTTCTTCCGGTGAGGAACGAGGTGATCCATTCCAGTGCTTTTCCTTGGATTCCGATGTTTCTGAGGCGCTGTAGAAGGGTGCTGTGACAGACTGTGTCAAAGGCTGCGGATAGGTCGAGGAGGATGAGGGCGAATGTGTCTCCATTGTCCAGTAGAGTTCGAATGTCGTCTGTTGCTGCGATGAGGGCGGTCTCAGTGCTGTGTTTTGCTCGGAAGCCGGACTGTGAGGAGTCGAGGGATTTGTTGGCTTTGAGGAAGGCGGCGAGCTGGTTGTTGACAGCTTTCTCGATGACTTTGGCCGGGAATGGAAGGAGCGAGATGGGGCGGTAATTTTTGAGTTCGGTGGGGTCCGCTGTGGGTTTTTTCAGAAGGGCGCTGAGTTCAGCGTGTTTCCAGCTTTCCGGGAAGGTGGCGGATTTGAAGGAGCAGTTGATGACGTCTCGGAGGTGCGGTGCTATGATGGAGTCTGCTTTGTTGAAGATGTGGTGAGGGCATGGGTCAGTGGGGGATCCCGAGTGGATGGAGTTCATCAGGCGGATGGTGTCCTCAGTGGAGATTGGGTTCCAGTCATTAAGGATGTTTGAGGGGGGTGAAGGTCCAGTAGATGGTTGGGTGGGTTGGTCTCCGGGTTGGTTGTCGAAGCTGTTGTGGATGTCTGCAATTTTGTTGGGGAAGAATGAGGCTAGGGAGTCGCAGAGGGCTTGAGAGGGGGTGATGTCGTTAGAGTTGGCCGAGGGGTTGGTAAATTCCTTGACTATGTTGAAAAGTTCCTTGCTGTTGTGGGCGTTGTTATCTAGTCGTTCCTTGAAGGCGGTTTTCTTGGCCTTTCGGATCTGTTGATGGTGTATGCGGGTGGCGTTTTTGAAGGCGTCCTTGGTGCTGGTGGTTGGGTCTTTTTTCCAGGCCTTCTCAAGGGAGCGGCAGAGTTTCTTGGATTTCTTAAGATCATCGTTGAACCATGAGGCCTTCTTGCTGCCAAGTTTGCTTTGTCGTTTTTTCAGTGGTGCTAGGATGTCGGCGCTGTTGGATAGCCATAGGGTGAGGTTGGTGGCGGCTTGGTCGGGGTTTGAGGAGTGGGCTGGGGGGTTTAGAAGAAGCGATGAGGAGATCTGGTCGATGGTGATTTTGTTCCAGTTTCTTTGCAGAGTTGGTTGGGGGTGGTTGTTGGGTTTGGGCTTGTTGTAGGTAAAGTGAACGCAGCTGTGGTCAGTCCAAAGGAGATTCGTGGTGTGGCTGAAGGAGACATGATTGCTGGAGGTGAAGATAGGGTCGAGAGTGTGACCTGCGATGTGGGTGGGGGAAGTGACCAGTTGTTTAAGTCCGAGGTTGGCGAGGTTGTCCAGCAGGGTGGTGGAGTTGCGGTCGTAGTTCTTTTCAAGGTGAAAGTTGAGGTCTCCTAGAAGGATGTAATCTTTGGAGGGGAGCGCGTGTGGAGTGATGAAGTCTGTGATGTCCTCACTAAATTGTGCGCGGGGTCCTGGAGGCCTGAAAAGGAGGGTGCCTCTGAGTGTGGTCTTGGGGTCGATGTGGATCTGGAAGTGAAGGTGTTCAGAGTTGGCGAGATTGACGTCTGAGCTGGTTGAGATTTGGATGGATTTCTTATGGACGATAGCGATTCCTCCTCCTGTGTGGCCGGTACGGTCCTTGCGAATGATCTTATAATCTTCTGGGATGGCAATGGTGATGTCTGGGGCGGAGGAGGCGTTCATCCATGTTTCAGTGAGGAAGGCGATGTCCGGAGAGATGGTGTCTAGTAGATTCCATAGGTCAATGGCGTGCCTGTGGACCGATCGGGTGTTGAGCAAGATGCATTGTAGGTGGTTGGTGTCGGAAATCTGAGGTGTGATCGTAGCGGAGTGGGTGACGGTGCAGAAGAATTTGCAGGAGTAGCATGAGAAAGGTCCATGGGTGTGTCCAGGAGCGGCTTGGACGCAGTTGGGGGGACGGCCGGGGTTAAGGGCTAGGAGGGTGGTGGCATCGTAGGTAAAGCGGGAGGGCTGGGAAGTGCGAGGGCCAGGGGGTATGGCGCTGGGCGCGGTCCAGGCGCGGACGGGCGTAGACGGGCTTACCTTTGGCGCACCTTCGGCGCGGATTGGGCGCGGTCGCTGCGCGTAAACGCTGCGCGCGGGAACTCCTGTCATATATGGATAGTGGAGGGGGAGGGGCGAGGGCGGCTCAGCTGGGAGGCGGGGCGGGCTGCACAAGACGACAACAACAAACAAGATGGCAGCGGAGGGGGGAGCACAGCAGAGCGCTTGGGGAAAACGCGCTAACACAGTTAAAATAACGATGGGAAATCAAAAGTACATTGAAAGCAAAGCGGCAACCAGGCAGAGCTGCAGGCAATAATAATGAGGCAAAATACACAATAAGCGCTGCCCAACGATACCAATTGACGCCAGGGGCACTGGGAGCGACCACTCCGGCCAAAGCGAAGAGCGAGTCACAGCGCTTCCAGGTAAGGAAGCGCTGTTTGTAGTCTGTGGGAGGGCGGCTCAGCTGGGAGGCGGGGCGGGCTGCACAAGACGACAACAACAAACAAGATGGCAGCGGAGGGGGGAGCACAGCAGAGCGCTTGGGAAAAACGCGCTAACACAGTTAAAATAACGATGGGAAATCAAAAGTACATTAAAAGCAAAGCGGCAACCAGGCAGAGCTGCAGGCAATAATAATGAGGCAAAATACACAATAAGCGCTGCCCAACGATACCAATTGACGCCAGGGGCACTGGGAGCGACCACTCCGGCCAAAGCGAAGAGCGAGTCACTGTGAGAGTCTGCGAGAGAGTCTGTGAGAGTGAGTGTCTGCGAGAGAGTGTCTGCGAGAGAGTGTCTGTGAGAGAGTCTGTGAGAGAGTCTGTGAGAGAGTCTGTGAGAGAGTCTGTGAGAGAGTCTGTGAGAGAGTCTGTGAGAGAGTCTGTGAGAGAGTCTGTGAGAGAGTCTGTGAGAGAGTGTCTGTGATAGTCTGTGAGAGAGTGTCAGCGAGAGTCTGTGAGAGAGTGTCAGCGAGAGTCTGTGAGAGAGTATCTGCGAGAGTCTGTGAGAGAGTGTCTGTGATAGTCTGTGAGAGAGTGTCTGTGAGAGAGTGTCTGTGGGAGAGTGTCTGTGGGAGAGTGTCTGTGGGAGAGTGTCTGTGGGAGAGTGTCAGAGTCTGTGAGAGTCTGTGAGTGTCTGTGAGAGAGTCTGTGAGAGTCTGTGAGAGAGTGTCAGCGAGAGTCTGTGAGAGAGTGTCAGCGAGAGTCTGTGAGAGAGTGTCAGCGAGAGTCTGTGAGAGAGTGTCTGTGATAGTCTGTGAGAGAGTGTCTGTGGGAGAGTGTCAGAGTCTGTGAGTGTCTGTGTGAGTCTGCGAGTGAGTGGCTGAGAGAGTCTGTGAGAGAGTGTCAGAGTCTGTGAGTGTCTGAGTCTGTGAGAGAGTGTCAGCGAGAGTCTGTGAGAGAGTGTCAGCGAGAGTCTGTGAGAGAGTATCTGCGAGAGTCTGTGAGAGAGTGTCTGTGATAGTCTGTGAGAGAGTGTCTGTGAGAGAGTGTCTGTGGGAGAGTGTCTGTGGGAGAGTGTCTGTGGGAGAGTGTCTGTGGGAGAGTGTCAGAGTCTGTGAGAGAGAGTCTGTGAGAGAGTGTCTGTGAGAGTCTGTGAGAGTGTCTGAGTGTGAGTCTGCGAGTGAGTGGCTGAGAGAGTCTGTGAGAGAGTCTGTGAGAGAGTGTCAGAGTCTGTGAGGGTCTGTGAGAGTCTGTGAGAGAGTGTCTGTGAGAGTGTCTGTGAGAGAGTCTGTGAGAGAGTCTGTGAGAGAGTCTGTGAGAGAGTCTGTGAGAGAGTCTGTGAGAGAGTCTGTGAGAGAGTCTGTGGGAGAGTGTCTGTGGGAGAGTGTCTGTGGGAGAGTGTCTGTGGGAGAGTGTCTGTGGGAGAGTGTCTGTGGGAGAGTGTCTGTGGGAGAGTGTCTGTGAGAGAGTGTCTGTGAGAGCCTGTGAGTCTTTGAGAAAGTGTATGTGAGAGTGTCTGTGAGAGAATGTCTGTGAGAGTGTCTGTGAGAGTGTCTGTGAGAGTGTCTGTGACTGTCTGTGAGAGTCTGTGAGAGTCTGTGAGAGAGTTTCTGTGAGAGTCTATGAGAGTGTCTGTGAGAAAGAGTTTGAGAGAGTCGGTGAGGGAGTCTGTGAGAGAGTGTCTGTGAGAGTCTGTGAGAGAGAGTCCGTGAGAGAGAGTCTGTGAGAGAGTGTCAGAGTCTGTGAGTGTCTATGAGAGTCTGTGAGAGAGTGTCTGAGATAGTCTGTGAGAGTGTCTGTGAGAGAGTGTCTGTGAGAGAGTGTCTGTGAGAGAGTGTCTGTGAGAGAGTGTCTGTGGGAGAGTGTCTGTGGGAGAGTGTCTGTGAGAGCCTGTGAGTCTTTGAGAAAGTGTATGTGAGAGAATGTCTGTGAGAGTGTCTGTGATTGTGTTTATGAGTGTCTGTGAGAGAGTGTCTGTGAGAGAGTGTCTGTGAGAGTCTATGAGAGTGTCTGTGAGAGTCTATGAGAGTGTCTGTGAGAAAGAGTTTGAGAGAGTCGGTGAGGCAGTCTGTGAGAGAGTGTCTGTGAGAGTCTGTGAGAGACTGTGAGAGAGTGTCTGTGAGACTGTGAGAGAGTCCGTGAGAGAGAGTCTGTGAGAGAGTGTCTGTGACAGAGTGTCTGTGACAGAGTGTCTGTGACAGAGTGTCTGTGACAGAGTGTCTGTGACAGAGTGTCTGTGAGAGTCTGTGAGAGAGAGTCCGTGAGAGAGAGTCTGTGAGAGAGTGTCAGAGTCTGTGAGTGTCTATGAGAGTCTGTGAGAGAGTGTCTGAGATAGTCTGTGAGAGTGTGTCTGTGAGAGAGTGTCTGTGAGAGAGTGTCTGTGAGAGAGTGTCTGTGAGAGAGTGTCTGTGAGAGAGTGTCTGTGGGAGAGTGTCTGTGAGAGCCTGTGAGTCTTTGAGAAAGTGTATGTGAGAGAATGTCTGTGAGAGTGTCTGTGATTGTGTCTATGAGTGTCTGTGAGAGTCTGTGAGAGAGTGTCTGTGAGAGTCTGTGAGAGAGTGTCTGTGAGAGTCTATGAGAGTGTCTGTGAGAGTCTATGAGAGTGTCTGTGAGAAAGAGTTTGAGAGAGTCGGTGAGGGAGTCTGTGAGAGAGTGTCTGTGAGAGTCTGTGAGAGACTGTGAGAGAGTGTCTGTGAGACTGTGAGAGAGTCCGTGAGAGAGAGTCTGTGAGAGAGTGTCTGTGAGAGAGTGTCTGTGACAGAGTGTCTGTGACAGAGTGTCTGTGACAGAGTGTCTGTGAGAGAGTGTCTGTGAGAGAGTGTCTGTGAGAGAGTGTCTGTGAGAGAGTGTCTGTGAGAGTGTCTTTGAGAGAGTGTCTTTGAGAGTCTGAGTGTCTTTGAGAGTCTGTGAGAGTGTCTTTGAGAGTCTGTGAGAGAGTGTCTGTGAGAGTCTGTGAGACAGTGTGTGTGAGAGAGTGTCTGTGAGAGAGTGTGAGAGAGTGTCTGTGAGAGAGTGTCTGTGAGAGAGTGTCTGTGAGAGAGTGTGAGAGTCGGTGAGAGAGTGATTGTGAGAGAGTGTCTGTGAGAGAGTGTCTGTGAGAGTGTGGGCACTGAGCCGCCTGCGGGGCAGCTGGAAAGCTAATATGGGGCACAAAAAAATCAGCCCAGATAAGAGGCAGGATAAAGGGGCAGGGAAACTGATACTGGCAGAAGGTATGGGGACTCTGGAATGGGCACTGAGCTGGACGACGGGGAGCAGACACTGAAGATAGACAGGGCTAGTATTTGGATAGGGCAGGACGTAATGCAAGTCACTGCAATCCTTGAGGTGCGGCTCTCCCCACCCCTCTTCGGGGGGCCCCCAAATCCGTTAGGGGGGCATTCAGCCCAAAAGGGTAATGAATATCTGTGAGATACTAGAGACTAGGGCTTCATTCACGTTTGGGGGTCGGGGGGACATATTCTACGTCACGGCACTGGAAAGAGAAATGGCACCTGGTAGTTGCATGGGAACGTGCAATGTACAAGGTAAAGGAACTGAAAATGGACAAGGGGTAAGGGAGAGGAAACTGAACTTGAGGCAGGGGGCAGATCTGGGCAGTAGGAAGGTAAATGCGCACTGGGAGGGAAGGGGCAGGAGGATGTGCAGCGGGGAAGAGGCAGCTGGTTGACCACTGGAGGGGGGGGCAGGAAGGGGTTCAGGGGCAAGAGGATGGACACTGGACAGACGACAGGGTTGGAGGCACTAATGGGAATCCTGTCGCTTGAGAGGGGGAGAGGCTGGAGCAGGCCAGGCTCAAGGAATCTTACTGTGGGAGGGCCATGAATTAGGGTGGGTGGGCGAGCCACGAAGATGAATGGGCAGTGTTAAGAAAAAAACGAAGTATTTTAGAGATATGCTGGTGTAGGTGCTGACATCCGTACACATTTGATATTTTAACACAATAAGCACTACCCACCACACTACATATTTCGCTTCACTGCTACTTGTCCAGGACTTTAATATGCAGAGGGACTGAAGCAGTCTCCTGGTCTCCGCGTAGCAGCAGAAGCGTCTCTGATGCCAGCATGACCCCTTAGCAGGTTTTAATATATATATTTTTTTAAATACAACTTTATCAGGTTTGCTCTTTGCAAAGCTTTGACGTTTAAAAACACGGTGCAATAATCCCTGTAACTATTTGCACACGGTTTGTTCAGTGAATTATATGTTATGTACGTGAGAACATGTGTATATCCATACCTATATATGGTTTGGTACTTGCAATGCACACAATGCAATAGTAAAAAAAATCCATAATTCACAAGGGACAATGAAGCATGGAAAATATATAACAGTTGCGCTGGATAACGGACATTCCACATAAGTTGAGGAAGGGGGTGGGGGGGAGGGGAGTTGGTTAAAGAATTCTCTCTCTCTCTCTCTCTGGGTTTCCTTTTATTTGGGCCGGCTTTTGGCCCGGGCGGGCTGGGCACAGGCCCAGGGCACCAATTTTCTGAGGGGCGTAAGGAGATGTCTGTGCATCTTGCTCCAGTGCTGCATACGCTGTTTTTATCACCCCTTCAGCCTGATTTCTTGCCCTCCCTTCTCCTCTCACCCACTGCTTCCACACACTATGAACCCCCCTCAGACAAATTACTTGGCACAAGCGTGAGATGCCAATCTGTGCATAATCCAGGTAATTGGGGTTGGTGCAGAGATGTGCTCAGAGGCCAGTCACTATTCTGATGCAATCAGAATACTGACTGGCCTCTGAATACAAACTAGGTCGCAGGGAGACTGCTGCAGAGAGGGCACTGCTCGCACGTGCTTTAGGCTGGCCTGATGGTCTAGAGTCTTTAGACTGAGATGGAAGTGTCAGCGAAGGGCAGTAATGGTCGCCAGCCGATAGTGTTATTGGTTGATCGGAGTGCACGGATGAGATGATGGGAGTTGATGTCCGAATTGGTGACGTGCATTGCGACTGGAGGCTACGTTTGCAATTGTAGGCAGGTACGTGTTACCGATTAAACTCACCTCGAAAGTCTCCGGCTTAAAGCTTAATAATTTGAGTTGACCCTGCAGTACCCATAACGGAAATGACATCACTACCCTACCCTTTTAATTGGAATATCAACAAAAATACACACTTCCAGCCATTTTCCAGAACACAGGAACTCAATTTCACCGAGGCCCATGATGCATGTTTCCTGCGAATGCTCGCGCTCTGTCGCTAGCAGCATCAGCGGACAGCTTTCAGGGGTGCCAGAGAAGTTATGGCGGCCATATGTTTCCACACAGCAGCGGGGAACTTTAATTGACGTCGGAAACGTACAGGCCGAGATTTAGTTTCTTGCACTTTATACACATACTCACTTGGTCCTGAGGAAAGCCAGTTTTAAATTTAATAAGGCCTGGCTGAAACATGTAGACCACACAAGACGCAGGAGGTCATAATTCGCACTCCACCGCGTCTAACTGCCTTTTTATTGCTAACAGAGGCCCAGTCATTAAACTTATCTATTTACCCTCAGGTACTGGGACCTACTGTATAGCTTTCTCACTCACGACACTGCACACTCAGCGAATATACCAGCTCCGCAGTAATCTGGTGTCGAAGCACACCCGGGACACATTCGGTGTCACTGTGGTGGGCCCGATGATGAAGCATGCCACCAACCAGGTTTGTGGGTGAGGGCTTCATGAACAAACCAACAGGTTTGCCAGCAAGCGTACTTCTTTGAGTCCCACTTCCCCTGTAACTATAGCTAGTCCTTTTTGATCATTACATATAATCCTGGGGATACAGATTAGCTTTTCTAGTCCTCTCTCTCTACTTTGATTTGGTGATCACAATATCTCTTTGCCTGCAATGCAGGCTTCGACCTAAAAAGGCAACCTGCCGGCAAGTAAATTTAGTGTCAGAATTGCCTCATCAATGGGTTTGGAGGCGCCAATAGTCCAGCAGAGAGAACGAATAGCACATCGGTGGCACCACTAAATCATACTTTCCACTTTCATATCAATCTTTCAACTACAATGAGGAATTCAAAAGATGTATTACGCTCTAAAATATATTAATAATACAATCCGAATATTTTCTCGATAAATTTACCCATGAAATTAATTCATCCAGTTAACTGTTACCTTTTGAGGTACATCATAGAAAATTGAACACTAAAGGAAAATAACAAAAATTATCTTCTGTGGTGTTGGGAAGCTTAGCAAGGATAATCACTAAAGGCATCGCGGAATTTGGGCGGAAAACCTAATGTGACTGATTATCCTGACCCATAGCGCCTAGCATCATGACTATATTCATGAAAGCAAGCAAGCAATTGTTCTGCATTAGGGTGTTCTAACTGGAAAAACGTGTTTACCTGTAGAAATTGCATCACAGCCATGATCGAAAAGTTCTCCTAATGGGGAGCTGGTATTCGTTCTTCTGGCTTGCTTCCCATCAATAGCGTCCAGTGACTGGTAAATAAAAAGCCCAGCTGCACACAGCAGAAATACCCAACATGGTGCCTGCAGGAAAAGAAAGCACTTTTAGTATCAGATGAAAGGGCAAACATATTTCGCATGGTTAACTTCCAATGATACAAGTCCAGTTTAAGGCAACTTTTCATTTTGATGGGCATCATGGGAGTCACAACTCAAGAAGGAGGGAGCAGGTTGTGGAATTACAATGCAAGCTAGAATAGTTGTTGGGTAACAATCTACCTCTTCCTTGTACGCCTTCGGAGGTTCAGTGGGTATACATGACCTTTTGAGACTCAGAAGATAACTTATATGTATGTATATAGCACTACTTATATGCAGGGTGAATGGAATTATACAACAGGGAAGAACTACATTATGCGGAAGAGATGACTAAATTATGTGGCAAGAAATCAAATTATGCGGTGTAACGTGGCACATTTTGTGACAGTACTACTTAATTATTTGCAATTTTTATACACGTTAACACTGTATGGGCAACATTAGTACCAATTTAGAACCCAAGTATATTAAAAGCAATAGAAAGGTGAGCAGTCAACCTTACCAGAAGGCCTTCCACTGCGCTGCAACATGAGTTCCCGCATTTTTGACAACTTTTAATGCATATGAGCTAGAACTAAACATTTTTATGATAAAATGTGCAGATTATACAGCAGATGATGGATTATGTGGAAAATGCTGCAAATCCAAATGTATGTAGAAAATGCCACAGCAGAAATCTCCTTTAAAATGTTGGTCCCAGATGTAATGCGGTATGCATAGCTGATGCCAATGTAATGTACAGAGACAGTATCTCTCTCCTTGTCTGTCCTATTCCTCTTCTCTTTCACCACTAATTTTTCTGTCCTTTCCCTCTTACATCTCTTTTCGCTCTCAAAAAACCAACAATAGGGGCTAGCTATATATATATAGTCTAACCTCAGTTCAAGCATGAATAGCGATTCAGACTCCAATTCTGCACAATCAGGAAGGCAATTGGGGTTTACCAAGCTCACGCCAGCAGAGGAACTGGACTGTGTAAGGAAAGACTGGCGAGGGACCCTACGCCCGAGAACGCAATCGCGCTCAGGAACAAAAAAATCAACGCCAAACGCTACCAACGTCGCAAGGCCAGATCCAGAGGAAGAGCAAAATCAGCAGAAAAGGAAGAAAAAGAGTACAAGGAGATGGAACAGGAAGTAAACTCGCAATTTGAAGTTAAGGACGTTGCCCCCTCCATTATCAACTTGACTGATATGATCTTGTCTGAGTCTGAACTTTGCATTTTGTCTAAAGGCCTCACATTTTGTCCTCCATGCGATTTCAGCTATGCGGATACTAGAATTGACCTTTACAAATTTGTCCGCAAAATGAAATTACAGAAACACTTTGCTGGAGGCAAAACCCGCAGCACCCTTACGCGGGTTGAAACAATTGATGATGGACTACAAGCCTGTGACATGCCGGGCTTGGAGGCCCTAGAATCACTCAGAATGGAGCAGTCATCGTCCCAAGCAGTCTCTGGAGGTGAGCCTAGCAGGGTGGGAGGGCTAACGTCTTTTAAACCACGCTCCACGTTTACACCTGTTATGATTTATGATAATCTTGACATCTTCCACGATGCTGTAGTTAAAGACATCAAGTTACTACACTCCAAGGTGCTCAATTCTAAACGCAAAAAATTTACACAAAATGATCAATACATGCGACTCATCCAAAAAATTCAGGCCAATGAAAATGTTATTGTTAGACAGTCTGACAAGGGAGGGAACATAGTTCTGTGGCCAAGACAACTATACCTGGAAGAAGCCCTCTCCCAATTAAATGATTTGAACTGTTACAGACACAGTGACATTTCGTTGGTCAAAAAAGCTCAGGAAGATTTCCACTCGTTGCTTATGGGGTGGAGATCCTTTGGCCTACTGAGCATGGATGAGCTTAAATACCTCAAGAACAACCATCCAGTCATGCCAGTCCTATACTTAATCCCGAAGATCCACAAGAATCCACACAAACCCCCGGGAAGACCGATAATTGCAGCGTGTGGGGGTTTACTAGAAAAAACAACAGTGTATGTGGACTCTTTCTTGCAGGAATTTGTTCAGGATTTACCATCTTGTGTGCAAGATTCCAATGATTTTGTAAGAAAGATACAGGATATAGAGAGGGATACGGATTTGTGGCTCATAACACTAGACGTCACGTCTTTATACACTAGTATTAACCACCAAGACGGATTGCGAGCCATTGAATTCTACTTAGGGCTGAGACCAATAATCATGGCTGACCATAACCGCATGTTACTTTCTATGATTTCATTTTGTTTACACCATAATTTTTTCATGTTTAACAATAGATATTACCAACAAGTCAGGGGTGTGGCCATGGGGGCCTGTTTCTCTCCTAGTTATGCCTGCCTTCACATGGGCTACTGGGAGAGACAGCTCCTCTTTGGCACACACTCTGACATTGCCAGACGATCTATTGTTAGGTGGTATCGTTACATAGACGATGTGTTCCTAGTCTGGAAGGGCACTCGTCTAGAAGCTGAGCACTTTGTTGACCTTATTAATAGGAATGATTACAACTTGAACTTTACTTCCACTATTAGCAGGGATCAGGTGCATTTCTTAGATATGACAGTTACACCAGGAGCAGTAAAACTTGAAACCAGGCTGTATCGTAAGGAGACGGCTGGAAATACAATTCTCCACGCCAGTAGCCGTCATCCAGCCCACCTTATACGCAGCATTCCGTATGGCGAAATGCTGCGCATAAGACGCCTGAGCAGTACAGAAGCCCAATGTAATCTTGCTCAACAAGCTAGCAGGGCCAGATTCTTGGCTAGGGGGTACAAGGCCGCAGTGATTGATAGGGCTATAACCAAAGCTAATGCCCTTTCACGTGACCAAGCCTTACAGCCCAAAGTCCACAAAAAATCTATCACCCCCAATGATCAAACAGTCAGATTGATTTGGGCCTACAACAAGCAACATGGGGCGCTGGGGAAAATAGTCTCCAAACATTGGAATTTGGTGAAATGTGACCCAGTGATAGGGGACAGAATATCCAATACCCCGTCCATCACATACAGGAGAGCATATTCCATGCAGAATGCCCTAGTAAAATCCAGCCCCGAAGTCCTTACCAGTAAAAATTGGTTAGGGAAAAGTAAGGGCTTTAGGAAGTGTTCATCCTGCAAGGCTTGCCAGCACGGATTGAACAAAACGGAATATGCAATCCCTTTCACCTCCAATGCACGTAAGATTAAAAAACAACTTACCTGTAAAAGTGAGTATGTGGTGTATGTGCTGGAGTGTCCGTGTGCCCTGCGATATGTTGGGAGTACCAAACTCCAGGTGCACAAGAGGATACTCCAGCACATTAGGGCCATCAACACAAGTGATCCAACATACCCGGTGGCCCGCCACTTCAAAGAACACCACAACAACGACAGTTCCCTGCTACGCTACTATGCCATTGACTGTGTTGGTCCTCTCAAGAGAGGAGGTGATAGAGATGGGGCTTTGAGAAAACTAGAGACCAGATATATACTGGAAATGGACTGTCGAGCACCAGGGGGGTTGAACTCCACGGAAGATTTTTACACGTGTCTATGATACAAGCATACCTCCGTTGATTTCTATGTTCCTCCCCTGTCTAGCAGTCGATTGCTCTCCATCATATAATCTTATTGTATCTGTCTATCTTTCTATTAAGATTTACTGTCTTAACAGCATATAGTCTAGAGGTTCGGATGGTTTAAGTGTGTAGTGCAGCCTAGGCTTAGGCTGCACTTGGATGTACTAAGAGCTTTACACCTTAATGCTACTAGAGAACCAGCTAGTATAGCCCTACAGAGAAAGAGTCGGAAAAAATTTCACAAATTCACATAAAATCTAAAAACTTTCACATAAAAAACGTGCACAGTTTTGTTCTCTTTTCTCTCACCACTCACGTAGGTACATCCATGGTAAGGCTAGGTCCAACCAGACATCTTCAGAGCTATTTGGAGGTTGTGGGGCAGAGGCTGCGATGTTCTCCTTTCCTTTGGAGGGGTCAACATCTCCTCTGCTCCTAAACTGTCCAGCTCTGTGCAGACATACGAGTAAACAATACTGTGCGGTAATCAGGGGATGCTGCGATCTTAGTGTTATGGCTTAAATGCATTCATGCAATAATATTCTTCATGTTCACTATAGATCTCATCCCGTTCCAATAGTGCTGTGTTTATATATATATTTATTGTCAATATACTTGTACAGTCATGGTTTTAACATATATATTTATATATTTATAACACGCTATTTATGGATTCATATATTTTTATACATTCCTTTAAAAATTCGTTGTTATACATGATTTTGTACATGAAGTGTATTGTATATAGTGTATATACCGAATATTATCCACATGACACAATTTGCACTTTGCACAATGGCGTTTAATCTGCACTTTCTATCCATTGGATTATCCAGTGACTTCTGCCGTGTATTGTTTACAAATATCAAATTGCATTTGCACTTTAATATTACCGAGTGTATTTTTGCAGTAAATGCGCTAATTCAGGGATTATCCCGTGATATTTGTTGCTCAAAATCTTTTGTCCATGTCTATGATGCAGCGTGACACGTGACCATAACCTACCTATGAGAATGTATTTTCACTGAGCACTAGCACTTTAAAAATTGCCTCTTCCCCAGCGTGCGTCATGTGATCAAGGCCTCTGTGTAGGCCGAAACGTCATGCTGTGGTGTGCCGCTTCCTCGAGGAAACAATAAAGAAATATTGCTCACTGCACCTGAGGTCTCCTCTCTTCTTCCTGCGCAGCGGTTTCCAGGACTGGGCTCCGGGCAGCAGGGATTGTTATATATATATATCATTTGGTTTCCAGTCACTATTCTGCACCTGAAAAGACCCCTAAGTTGCCCATCCTCAATGGTTTCTATCCTTGTGGCCGCTGCAAGGCTTGTAAATTTAGTAAGCGGACGCTTACTTATAAGATACCTGGTGTCACCATCCCCAAAAGAATCAACAAATTTTTAACATGTTCCACGCCATATGCCATTTACTGTTTGACATGTCCGTGCGGCCTTAATTATATCGGGAGCACTACCAATGCAGTAAAACTTTGGATACTAGAGCACATGCGTGCGATTGCTAAAAAGGATGATGCATACCCAGTGGCTAGGCATTTTGCCAAAATGCATAAAAGTAACAGGGATCTGTTAGCTTACACATGCATAGATAGCGTACCTTTGAGTATTAGGGGGGGTGATCGTCTGCTTAGACTCAGACGACTGGAATCGAGATATATAATAGACTTACAGTGTAAGCATCCGCTTGGCCTTAATATGCATGAGGAATTATCAGTCCATTTAGGCTAACTGGTTGGGCATCTATTAATTTTGATATTAAATACAATGTATTCTCCCCAATTTTCTATGACTGTGTTTCACCGATCAGGTTATGTCTACATGAACCATGTTCATGTGACATATTCTTTTAATGTGTTTAATATTTAAAATGAATTTTGTGACGCATGTTTGAATTCAATGTTTTGCCCATCCAGGGCGTAATTGCTGTGCGTTTTTAACTGAATTAAGTATAGACCTTTTTTGATGATACATGCATCATGATTATTGTATGCTGCTATGAATCTTGGCGCTATTTAGTCCATTAGCTTGGTTTTCGCCTCTTGATTTTATGCATTTTGCATTAAGAGGGGAATTTATTCAGTTGTTATCGCATGCCCATCCTGGGCTATATCATTGTGACATGTTTTCATTGTTGAGACTGTACTAGCACGTATATCCACAATTTGGATATTCCGTGACTTGTATACTTTTCGGTCTGGCATTTATTTGAATTGTTATGCTTCAATTGCCTATACTAAGATTGCTTTCAATACCGTTCCAATATGGCGACCATGTAATCATGTACACAGTCCTACTTTGATTTCATTGAATTTTCAATACCGTTCCAATATGGCGACCATGTAATCATGTACACAGTCCTACTTTGATTTCATTGAATTTTCATGCTGTCCTCTTTTTAAACCGGCGCATGCCTCGGCTCTCTGCACAACTTGACGAAGCCCCAAGGCGAAACGCGTCGTTGCTGTTGGTTTCCTTATTAAATCTTTTGTGAAACCTCCCCTGAGTGTGCTACCTTCCTTTGGGATTGACTTTCCTGGGATTTTTGGAGCTTATTTGTTACTCGGGCACACCCCCGATTTGGCGTGCACCCACTCGTGTGTGCAACTGGTTGGTGTTTTGGAGCCTTCTATATATATATATATATATATATATATATATATATATATATATATATATATATATATATATATATATACACACACACCAATGTATAAACAACTATTATCCATTCTTGGATAACCCTGTAACAGTTGATGTGATTGTATCCTTTATAAAAAAATTTTTTTTTTAAATGTTATCCAATTTCGCCTGAGCAGATTTCATGGACCCTGTTGTGCTGAGGGATCCATGCTGATGACTAAGCGGTCAGACGCTTCAGTCCCAATGGCTGTTTAGGCTTCATTGGTGCTCTGACCATCAAATCATAGGGTGATGCACTAGCCCACCTCGCCCAGTGATGAACCCATGCAACTGAAAGCCACAAGGTCAAGAAACTCCCTGTCATCCTATCCGCCATCAACCTAAACATCTCAATGGAACCTTCTGGAGCAACATCAATATCCACCAAAATTCTGTTGATGCTCTCCAAGCCCATGATATCTACACTTGCATCTTGAATGGTTTGTCAGCATTTACTTGAGAATGCTTCACAGTAGCCACCAGCAATAAACAACCACAGGTTCAAAGCAGACTTTCCAAAATGACCCTGATTAGGTTATCCCCAGAGGACACCAATTTAAAAACAAGCATAGGCAAATGCTTGTTCCTGATGATACGGTTTAGCCTCAGCAAAAAGAAAAACAGACTTTACGATTGGCAGGGTACACGCCTACACCATCCTCACATGAATAAATTAAACAATTTTAAACATAAATCTTTCACCAGTCCAAATATTAACTTTGAAAATAGGGATAATGCAGGCTTAAAATAGTGTAACATGGCACATCGCTATTACAAGCAAACTCCAGACAAGCTTAGCTTTCAGGACAGACACGGTAGGAATAAAGAACGAACTAACAGTTCTGAGATTTAGAGCCAGGCAATTAATCAACACTTTTTAGATCCTGAGAGCCACTAGAAAGGTAGGATATTCAGTACACGTTGGCTTCAGTACTAAAAGTTTATGGCTAGCTAAGAAGCGCATGAGGGTGCTGCAAAACGACGATGACAGTGGATCACAGATCTACAAATCCGCACAAAGAAGGCAAGACTGGTGCTGCAGTGGGAGGTCTGAGGACCAAGGCCGCTCAGAGAACTTACAGAGCTACAGCAGCTTGGAAGTCCACTCACACTTTATCCAAGCCCCCATACTGAGCCCAGGAAACATGTTAATGATAGCACTAAGAGGCCTTTCAGACTTTCTTTTTTGGGGAAACGTATACAAAAGACATGAAAAAAGTAATAAGTAAAATTGCCGCCTTCGAAGGGTATTCTGCACGTGTGGAAAAAAAGCCTAAGCAAAAAATGACTGTTACCAAAAAGAAATTTTCAAAAAGCATGAAATAAAACCACAAATTTACCAGCCTTGCACTGAAGCGGACTGCGTTTTAGGCACAAGTGCAAATGTTCAAATAAAATGCCGGCACAACGAAGCGAACTAATGGTTGAATTCGGCTAGCCCCGTTGGCCTCATACTGTCATGGGCTAAAGCTAAGATTGAATGGCACTTGAATAGACTAATAACTTACAGCCACTGACCGAAAGCCCCTGCATGTTTGTGTGTTTAAATTACGATTTTTGTGCTAAACCGCGAAGATGGTGAGAGAGCAAAAGCTGTCCCTGTACCAGTGTAACTGTCAATATTTACGTAAAGATTAGTCTTTTTCTACCTATTCTAAATAAATCATTCCATGTATACATAGAAAAGGCAGTTGGCTTTTCCATGGCAACGACTGTGCCCTTGCTCCATATGTACAGCATTAAAACACTGTACACATTTCAAACCTAAATAAATGGCATTCCCATAATTCCTAAGATGAGTCATTTGACAGGTTTCCCTCTCTGACAGCGCTTATCTTTTGGCACTCACACCTAAGCCTTATTTTTAATGAAATGCAATATATCGGCTGGACGTCAAGTGCCAGATTAGCGTCCTTGCTGCAGATACACACACAGGTTCAAGTAAGCAATGGTAAAAAAATGACTGCGTTTCCAGGCAATAGACATAATTGTAAAACTACAAACGAACACACACGGATAGGTAGGGGGTGGTGGGATGGCGGAAGCAGCGAAGCAGGAGGGGGTTGTGGGACGGGGTAATCCTATCACTTTGAAGTCAGAAAAAGTAAATTAAAGCGGCCCCTTTAAAACAGCATCTGATATTCTATGTGAGGAGATAAACAAGAATAACAGTCCTGTTTACAGAACGCTGAGCTACTGAAAACATTGAGCACTCGTGTGAAATGCTCTTAGATGAAGGGAAAAGTAGTCCCTAAACAAATGCTACAATAGAAGAAGTCGAAGGTTACAAGTAATGGGACGCAGCTCTGTGGGAGTGAACAACCAATAAAAAGGAGAGACAAATAGGAAAGATTAAACACTTGGAAGAAGGGATTTTTTAAGGACACTGAAAGAAACAAGTGAAAAGAAATATGCGGGCTGTAAGCTCACAAAGTATATACAACATGTCTTGAAGAACAAGCTCTGTCTTTGCTCGACATAATAACTAGGTTTCAACCTCAACACAGACCTATTTCCCAAAAATCAGAGAACAGCCACATCATGAGCAGCAGCAGTACATGCTTTCCTCACAAAGAAAAGTCGAATCACCAGAATCTGCTGTGTAAAACACTGCCACACTGTCACAAAGTGGTACAACCTGATAAGAAGTAGTCCCAAGTCTTCAAAATAAAACAAATGCAGCACAAGCAAAAGCTGTGCAAGGTACTCTCGCTCAAAACATGAAAAGTATTGACAGCACATTGCAGACGATTCACTCACAAAAGTGATAAAGCAGGGAAAGGAAGAAGCAATGCAACCCGCCTACACAAAAATGACGCAGTAGGGTAAGCAAGGAATAAGGAAAGCATCTCTTGCAAAATACAAATATCTCTGGTAGCACAGGTGCACATAGGCAGACTGAAAATTAACTTCATAAGGCGAATGCCAAGCAAGTGTTGGGCAGACTTCCCTTTTGATTTATGGCCACTCTTCTGCTGATTCAGGATCACGTCATAACAATTGTTAACATTCCATTCCAACTGCTAAAGGTAAAAACCGAGTTCTGAAAGCTGATTTTAGCAAAAGATATTTTATACTGCAGGGCCTCTCTTACAGTCAACCTTGAAAGCAAAGGTGGCCCCTAAAGAGACATCTCTTAATACCTCATGTTCACACCATGTAAAGACACCCATTTCTGTGACATCTTCCCATGCTGCTAAGCTGCTTAGACAACAAAGAGGGAGACAGAAATAGAGCGAAAGAGGGAGGCAGAGCAAGAAGAGGGACAGGGAGACTTAGCCAGAAGAGGGACAGAGGGGCTCAGATAGATATGTATACAAAGAAAAAGCAATAGAAAATAATAAAACTGTAACCAGAAATAACTATAGCTAGTGTGATATAGATTGATCAGCTATAGAGAAGTAGCTATATATATATATATATATATATATATATATATATATATATATATATAGGCAATTGTTGATGACCACATTACCCTCCACAAGAAAAGGGAAAAGTGCCTCTTTATAAAAGCGCTGTACTAAACTCTGCACAAATTAAGCCTTCCCCGCTTCCACCCCATTATTATCTGCCAAAAATATGCAAAGTCTACTACAGAACTTCATAGTCACCTGTTAGACAAAAAAGCTTTTACCGTCTCAAAAGCCTAACATCACTTCAAAATAGCACTCAACTATTATTTTCCCTCAGTTTTCCATATCACTATTTTTAACCATGTTTTGTGAATTTTCAACACTCATACAACCCCTTTTCTAAACCCCCCTATCGCACCCCCTCCAGAGGTGATAAAGCATTCTTGCAATCAAAACATAGCTGTTTTGAGAGGCCCCCCCGCGCATAGGGGAGGGGGGCCTTTAGTGGCATTCGGGCGTGGAGCTAGAGAGAGGCTGGTACAGTGTACCACTGTTTAAGGGGAATGGGAGGGGTCACAAGGGAATATGAGGAGGCAGGGCAGGCTGGTAGAGCGTCACTTAGGTTACGCAGGCGAAACAACCCCTCCCCTCTCGGGAAAGCGATAAGAGCCCTTGACATGAGGGAGAAGCCCTCTTTGTTCTCTCGCCTCGGGAGTCCAGCGAGTAGCAGCCAGAAGCAAGTTGGCTTGTGGCAGCGGGCACCGGGGTGAGGGGGCCTCACAGCGTAGTAAAGAGGAGTGTGCAGAAGAGGATAGGCAGCGCCTATGGCGCCGTGTCCGCACGGTAGGTTGGGATTTGCTGACATTATGGCAAAAAAGTTTCCCGCGCTTTGCTTAGCACGTAGGTTGCCATGGGGTTGGGAACCTCCTTAGTTATTGGGTCACATAGACAGAGCCAAAGGCAGTTAAAAGGGGGCTCGCGTATGTAAGGAATACTGATATTTATTAACTTAATGGTATAGCCGTTTTTACAGCAAAAGCTGCTCGGCATCTTCTCAGCATCCCGTGGATCTGGGCGACTCATTTACATTTCCCCGAGCTTCGCTAAGGGGTATGTTCTCAAGGGGGGAAGCTTCCTTAGTTGCTTAACCACGGCATAGAGAAAAAAGCAGTAAAAAGGTGGGGGAACACACAGAAGTTTAACTGCTGGAATTTTTCTCTTCCTTTTATTTCGACGGGAGGCGCATCACTGAACATGGCAACAACGAGGTCTCAAGTCAGCGACTGGCAGAAACAGGCGGATGGCAAGGTCTCATGGCATCAGACATTGTCGAAGGCTGCCATGCTCCGTATGATAGCGAAATTGTGGGCGGTATGCAGATTGGCTCAGGGCATGTTTAACCAGGCGGGTAGCTCAGTAGCAAAACAGAGCCTGCTTCGAAGCGCTACTAAGCGTCTAACATAATCGGTGTGCCGATGGTGTGGGATCAATTATTCAGTGTATACATATATGGGAGCTGTCCAACCTGCAACTGACCTGTGACCAAAAAGCATAAAATGACTAATTGTATGCCCACCCTTGAGTGAATCCAATGCACCAAGGTAGAAATGCAACTTCTTGGAGCTTAAATAAATGTATTAGTTCAGTGCTTAGGCGGCGGGTGTATGCTGGGTGTTTGGGGCTGAAGGGACATTCATTATTCCAGCACCCTAATGTGGCTAAGCCGAGATCTGGGCGCTACAAACCCCGAGCCCGGGCGGAGTGCCAGCTGCGGAGAGGCCTTGAGGAGGCCGAGGCCTGATCTCTGGGAGGCACGGAGTGGAGACCCAAGAGCAGCGGGGAGTGGAGGGGAGTGGAGGGGGTTAGTCATCGTCAGTATCTGTCCATCCCGCACGGAAGGTGAATAAGTCATCACAAAAGGAACGTGCTGCATTCCATACGCAGCTTTAAAGTATGGCACAATGTAGTAACTGGCTGGCTGTATTTCATGCTTCGCGTTATTAGTCATTTCCTCTCGATTTGTGCTGGGCAACACGCCTCGCTCCCGGTTTTATATTTACTGGCTATTTCGGAATATAGAATTTTCACGTGTAACACATTCGGTCTCCCTGTATTAAAATGGCACACGCTTGACTGGCAGGCCTGTTTGTTGCATGTGAATCAGAGTGGGGGATGGGCCTTGCGTAATTTTCTCTTAATTTAATCTATGTGTTAAACAGAACGCAAGTTTACTATACTGAGTCTCAGTCTGAGATTGTGATATTTCCAGGGGCTGCGCTCATTGTATTTTCTGCGCTACTAGACATCACACACCAGGCCCAGTCTTTAACCTAATTACCTTGTGTCTTGGAAGATACCTTCGTGATTCAATTTGGTGCATCTGATATCCAGCAATACGGTGTGCTCTGTGCAAGACGTGCTGTCGTCTCTACGCCTAGTGTTTGCTCTTTAGTCCCTACACAATGACATACATTTACTTGCCAAACGCATTTGGCATAGTCAGCACTTTCCAGCCCTTGTCACAGGAGCAATTGGAAAATAAACGAAACAGAGAGGCCAGAGGGGGAAGTGCATGGAGCAGGCTGGGAAGTGCACAGACCAGGCCATTAAAAAAAACGTTGCTGGAGAGTGTGTCCTGCATGCAGCAGCAGGAAGAAAGCTATTTAAGAAAATATTGCTCGGAGGCTGCAGTTAAAACGTGCTGAATAACAACACATGTAACAGGGAGTGCCCTCATGGGAGGTGACGTTACAAGAAGAGACACAGCAGTACTAAGGAGGGACTACTAAGCCTTTTGACTAATGAAAAGCCACCACTTATAAAGAAAAGTGACAGAAGCCAATTAAAAAGTTGGGCCGAAAGTGGGAGGAGCTTTATGCCCCTAGCCTGATTACAGCATGTCTTGAAGAGACAGTGCAAGCGCTGCCTAAGCGAGACCTAAAAAGAAGACTGAAACTGTAATGAACAAGAGGTAAGCAATGGGCAGCTGCAAGCTCTTTACTGAATACAACAGCGTCTCGAAAGAGAGCTCATGCGCTAACGCATGCTATCGCCGAATCTACCCTAAAAAAACAAAGTGCCCACTTCTGGGCCTAATCTAGGTCCATTGCATGGCAAACTTATTTAGTGCCCTTCACCACAAGAAGTAACAAATTCCCTCAAGACCACAGCTCTGCAGGAACGTCTATTTACCGCCATATTTATACAAGTGAGCCGCAGCACAAGGCAGCAAGCATGACTGTACTGTTTGAGCCTTGCTAACAAGGCCCAGATGCCACAGGGTGGGCCTTGAAAACCAACAAAAACATACGCCTGACTTCCATAAACCAGAAAAAGAACGCAGAAAACCTCAGGCCAGCATGGCAGGACATGCAACCTGATACTACAGGCCTAAGACACCCGCAATCACACACCACCCAGGACAAAAAGCAACCTTCAGAAGCATTCGTCCTGGCATCCGGGTGCAGAGCCCATACCAGAACAGTTAATCCCCTGGCCAGAGATGGTGCGAGTTCCAGAAATATATTACTCACTGGAACACAGCACCTGAAACAGACACTGACAAAAGCCAGCATTTGAGTAGTAAACACACTTTCTTTATTTATTTATTTCCCTTATAGATAATGGTTAGTGAATAGGTAGCCAATTTCATGGTTCTTTCAAGTCACACCACGAAAGCTGTCACTGCCCCATTATCATCACCCTCCCCCACCCTCTCAGCTACATCACAGTTACCATACTTGTTTTCGCCACTCAGACACTGTATTATTATTTTTTTTTAATGGTGAAATATTCTGTACTACTAAGAAAAGCATACCAAATCTGCAAATCTGCAGTAGGATACTGCATTCATTCTCCCTGCTTCACATCAATTTTCTGCAAATTCCTACTGCTAGTCAGCATGTCTACATTAACTGTACCAGGAATAGCACTCACCCGGACATAGCTGTGCAGGGGTAGGAGAGCACAATCCTCTGTATGAATTTTATCACCGCCTTCAAAGGTGCAAGTGGAGCACAAACAGACAACTTTCTGAATTGAAAAAGGGTTGGGCTCTCCAGTAACCAAAGGTAGAATGCATCACCACTGGAATTGCCACATGTTGACGAGGTCATCGAAAGGCATGCAGATTATCAAGTATATGGATCATGGCTACAGGATAAAGCGAGCTATGGGTTGCGCTTGAGATAATAATACATCAATATTAGGCCGCAAGAAATTATGCAAACAAAGAGATGTAGATAATCTCTACAACTGCTAATGACATTCAATTAAAACTTGACGGGCATGTAGGATCTTTTTATCCCGTACAGGGTACCCAAAAACAAGTTACACAACATAGAAGGGAAATCCGTAACCCACTGTATGGGACGGGCCATAGGATCCCATGCAGTTAAAATGACCATGCAGACCCATTGGTATACTATTTGAAACTGGCCCAGGGCACATGCGTCCGACCCTTTTATTGGCAGGGTCACCTGACTGGTGACACCTGTGATGGATGGGTGTGTGGTGTGTTGAAGCCAGCCCTCAAGGAGTGCCTTGTGAAAACATATTTCATAAAGACTAGAACGTAACCAGTCAGTCACTACATTCCTCCGAAACTTTATAAAAAATAGGACGAGTTCAATCTGTGGAAGAGAACAAAACAATAAAAAAAAACTCAGCTGAGTCTATTCAGGTTGCTTGCGGGACAGGATGAGTGGACAGGTGCAGCTGGGAGCACCGGGCATCAAGACACTCCTCCGTCGTTTTAACCAGACTGCTCTGGGCATTAAGACAGTGTAAATGAAATCCAGATTTCTTGCTCGCCAGTCCAAGTTGTCATAGTCTACCTGGGCACTGTGGGTCCTGTCCAACCTGGTCTCACTGCGTGGAAGTTTATTTACAATGTTCGCTGTGAGGGTGCATTTGGAACAACAGTGAAGTCTGTTGCTGATACGTCTTCAAACGTACTCTCGCTCCATGGATAGCAAGCCTCCAAAGAATGATGACCTCCCGGCGACAGTTGAAGATTAGTCATCGGATATGGCAGTACTTGCAGCTACTTGATGGTGGGGCAACTTTCGGCTTCCCTCCCTCACCAGGATTCCCCTCTCTTACCAGGATTTCCCTCTCACAGGAGTCCCCTGAGAGCCTTTTCACTGGGCTTCCAAGGGGCTGTGTGGACTGTGCCGTATACCTCCCATGCCACACCATAGGGCCATGGGGGAACCGCCATCAATCCCAGCTTCAAGTCACTCGCTCCACCTCAAGGGTAGTTGTTTCAGGGTCGCTGTACTACTGCCATACAGACTCTGAGGCACAGGCATCTACAGGGCAGTCTTTGAGGTGAACCAGTCTCCAGGTGCGCTTTCACTGCTTCCTGATACCGGTCGTGGAGCGGTTGCAGATAAATCTCTCTAGGTGGTACTCCCCTCTCACAGGAACCCCCTGATGCCCTTGCCCCTGGATTGCCACGGCACTGCATGGGCTGTGCAGGCCTCTCATAGGCATCGCCAAGGAGTCATTTAAGAACTCCCAACAGGGTCCCGTCCAAGCCTCACATGCAGTCCAAAGGGTGGATTGTCCAATTGTCGAGATTGATCTCACCAGAAGGCTTCAGGTTCATCGGTGCACACAGCTGGTTCCTGGGAAATCAGCCTTCTATAGTGCCAAATATGCCTCATTGACCTCTTGTTGTTTCATAGGCACAGGGCTCCACTCTAGATGTCCAGTGCGCCTTGGATTGTCTTAGGGAAGCCCTTGATTGCAATAACACTCACAGTTCTTAGTCTGGAATTTGTGGTACTCCAGGTGTCCGCTACACACCATTCTGTTCTTCTAATTGTTCCCGCTTTAGTGCTGTAGCCTCGTGCACACTTTTCTTCTCCTCTTCATCTTCTTTTCTTCCCTTCTTCTCTTCTTCCTTTTCCAGATGTAGTCTTGTTCCATCTTGTCAACCTCTTCTTCCTTAGGACCAGGCCTCTCTATGTGAGGTGCACTTCACTTGGTCCTTTCTGGTCACGTCCTACTCCCTTCTACAGACTCTCTTCTATTTTCTCTTCCCTGACCAGATCTTTTTCTGGGATCTTTTTCTCACAGAGGAGCTCCCTGGTCGCGTCCCATCCGCTCTGTGGGACTCTACTCTTTCCGTGGACTCTCTCACAGGTCTCCTCTTCGTGGACTTCTCACAGGTGTCCTCTTCGCGTTCACCTGAGGAAGTACTCCAGGTGCCTCATGACTATGCCATGGTGGAACTTCCTATCATCACTCGACGGCGTTGTGCATGCACCTCGAGGCTGTGCCATTGTGGCTCTCGCTTCTGCCATTACTCAGGCAGGCTTCACTGGTCAGTAACACCATGTGATGACATTGGACATTTTCCTCGCAGTGCTCTCATTCCAGAGCTCCTGCCCTTGCGGTCCGATCTTCAGAAACGGCTCTCAACGCATCTCTGACCTCATGCTCTCAGTCTTTCTCTTCATGGGCATGATCCACTGTGCCTTGCACACCCAGTCCTTTCTCCTGCCTCGGTGGCCTTCGCAACTAGGGGATGCAGTCAGCACTCCTCACGAATGCGGTGGTGGTACGTAACTGCTGATAGGTGCACAACTCTCGCCCCTCTTTCGGTCTCATGAGGGTTATTATTTTTTACATGTTTGTGTGGTCTCTTCCCTCAAGCCAATGCCCTCCTGACCTTCTCCCTCCCACGACAGTCCGCTCACATGGGGCCACATATTGCACACTCTTGCCTGGTCTCCTTGCCAGTTTGTGCCCCCTCAGTGCCGACACCTCTGTAGTTCTGTGCCACAGAACCCTTTTCTACGATGCTGGCCATTTCCTCTGTCCCAGGGCTACTTGACTCCTGCAGTGACCACCGATGGCCACTAGGCATCACCACAGCATCTTCATAGTCAGTTTTTCTTGGCACGAGCATCTATGGCAAGCTTTGGGCTCTTTTACTACATGGTGTAACCAGTCTCTACTAAGTCAAACGCTTGGTATCCCTTCAGGGTATGCAGCATGCTCTCCACACTGCTGTCCTCAACCTGCCTCGAGTGCTGGACACTGCAGGTCACTATCTCTCATTAGCTGTAGGCCCCAGCAGCCTTCCCTGTGCTGCGGGCCATTCCGCTGGGCACTGATTGTCCTCATTATACCCCCCCTTTCCTTTTACTGGCACGTTACCGCCAAATGGCCACTAGGTGGCACTATAGCAATATTCATATTCCCCAGCAGCTTCCCTGATGCTGCGGGCCTCTTCGTTCTCTCCACCGGAGATTTCCTTGTCACGATGTGAGGCTACTCTCACGGCTGCTGGCAACCAAAAAGGGTATGTGGGTGCACAGCGGGCAATTTCCGTCCCATTCTGGGGCCGGTGCGGGTCTCTCTCTGCATTTGTGCAGCCCTACCTTTCATTATCAGACGCTCCCCAGGGCACCGTGACAGTAGCAAATGAGGCAGACCGGTCATCCAGAACAGACACCGGAGGTAGCTCGGAATGCCTCAATGGGTGCACTTGTCTGTCGCCGCAGCAACGGTACTCCTCCCTTCCTTCTTCCCGGGCGTACACGTGCAGGGCTGCGGATGCCATGTCGTGAAGTCTTCCCACTTCACTGGTGGCAGGCGGAGCAGCATGCGGGAGCCTCCTCAAGCGGGATTATGGGCATGTACTGGCCCTTGCATGCATTGTTGGCACTGACTCTGCTGCTGCTTTTCATACCGGGCGGCCTCACACCCTTCACAGTCACTCAAGGCCTCTTCCACTTCAATCACAGCGCAATGCACAGCGCTATAGCACGTAGTCTTCACCCGCCTTGTGCCAGCTTCAACACCACGGCGGACACCCAGGGTTGGATTGGGATTCAAAATCAGCCCGGGCACGCTAAAAACAAAGTCGCCCACATTTGCATATTGCCTTTCCTCAAAACACTGCATCGGCGAAGGGGGGGTTAAAAAAAAAAAAAGGCGGGGGAGGTAAAAAAAATGCACAGATTAGCATGGGGATCCGCCGAAATTTTTCCGGGGGGGGGGGGACTAACCTGGCAAATGAAGGGGCGTTGCTAATGTTAATCAATAGGGGAGGGGCTAAAATGGCAGACAATCAGGATCGGGTAATGCTCAGGCCAAACTGAGAAAAAAAGCGGTGAATTCTGCATTTGAAACTGGACAACAATTGGAGCACACATATGAACCCTATTATTACCCCCCCCCCCAGCCCCTTAAAACTCATACATTCCCTGATCCCTAAAATTAGCCCCCTGGCACCCCAAAACCCAAAACCCATACCCACCCTGAACCCTAAAATTACCCCTGTCACCCCAAAACCCATATCCACCCTGAACCCTAACATTTACCCTGGCACCCCAAAACCCATACCCAGCCTGAACCCTAAAATTACCCCACCGGCATCCCAAAAGCTGAACGCTACGGGCAGATTTACAAGCCCCTTACTCCACTTTTGTGTCACTTTTAACATGGGAAATATGACGCAAAAGTGGCCCAAGGGGCTTGTTAATCTGCCCCTACAAGCTTACACTACATTTGCATATTCGGAGGGGACTGTCCTCCTTGACGTTTCCATGCATGTAAGTCTAAAACACCGTAACCTAGATATGCAGCCAGTAGGTAATGCTAGTGAGGCTGTAGAATGCATTAAAGTTAGTGGAACTTACTTAAAAACTGCTGCTTGTTCTTCTGATACTATTCAGTGGAGTCGGGCTGATCAGCAGCACTGTCATACTGGCATCCAGCCCCTCCCAAAGGTCTCACTTTCTAGATAGGTGTGGGTCAAATATCTCCTGGATTCTCCTGGCCTGGGCCTCCTCTGCTTCTTCGTCGGTGCCCTTGGATGCAAAAAGAGACAGATCCATGGCCCTGTTCACCATTTATCTGGTGAGCAGCGCCGTGGATGTGTATACAAGTGCACAGAAAGCAGGGTGAAAGGGATGGCAGTGCAGGTGACATTTTTCCTTTGTAAAGTAACTCCTGCTGTTATCATAGCCCAGGGTGTGCTGTATGTGCACTTGTATGGAATACACATCTATACAAGTGCACAGACAGCAAACCCTGGGCTATGACGCCAGCAGAAATTCCTAAACAAAAGAAAAGCGTCATCTGCACTGGCCATCCCTTTCCCCCTGCTATGCACATCTTCCCACTCCCACCACATGACGAGGCAGCTAGAAGTGGTTATTTGTCATTCTGAGGGGTGTGAAAGTTAAAAGAATGTGTGTGCCTGGCTGAGACAGCTTCCCGGCACACCACACACACACAGCTGCATCCGAGTACTTCACACAGGTCTTTAAAAGACCATTTACTTGGTAATGAGGCTTTGTTGTGATTTCAAACCTATTTGGAGCCCCTGCATCTCTACTCTGCACATGGCTTTGGCTGGATGAATTATCCCCCCCCCTCCCAAAATTGGAGGGAGACGAGTTGACCGGAGGTTTAAAAGAGGGGTGAACGAGGGATTGAAGACGCCGAGTGGTGAACGTGATGGGGAAGAACTTTAATGCAGTTTCCTTTTCAAATGGGTTTATTGTACAAATCCACTTTGACAGACTCGCAGAAAGCAAATACTGCTGCCTTTCCATGGCGTCTGAAAGTTTTTCTGGAAGTTGGGTCGATAAGTTGATCAGGTTCTTTTCTTCCTTCATGTGGTGGTGATGAGTGGGTTGCAGGGCGCCTGCACTTGTCGCCTCTGTCATTGGTAGCCCCCTGCTCCCATCTGAACGCCGAGGATCACCGCCTCCCTAACCACCGGCACCTGGAGGGGTCGCCGTGATGTCTAGGGTGACCAACTGGCATGGGTGCAAATTAAGGACAGTGAGTGCAAAAATTCAGGACAAAGGGTCAGAATTTGGGACAAAAATTCAGGACAGGAGGTCAAAATTTAGGACAAAAGGTAAGGTTTACAGACACATCAGAGAAGATTGCCCAATAGTATATAAGTAAGTAAATAGACAACCACTAAAGTACAAATGAAAATAAGTTTATATTAGGTTGAGACAATTGTGCACTTCATGGTTTGTCAGTACACGTGCAGCATTAAGCAAATGTGCGGGTCTTTTTGTGGTAACAAAACCGCCCCACCTTTCCAGCTCCCAGAGAAAATGCCTGATGCCCGGTCCGGCCAGTCTGGCCTTGATACCACCCTCCAATGGCGCCCCTCATCTTCACATAGACCCTCTCTCATGTGTATTTCATTTATTCTATAGTGCTACTCATCCCAAGAATGTGGGCAGAGTTTTGGAGTGCATTACAACACGCACATATTATATAGAGACAATCACTCATATAAATGGGAAAGTCAATGTGTAGGAAATGTTGCTGAAGATAATGGGGCTTACAATGTGTAATCATACTTGCATCCATCATTCAGTCTTTCACCATTCATTCTGTCCTTCCATCTGTGTGCCCATCCATGTCCATATTCATCCATTTACAAACCTATCCAACATGTTTCCTTCCATGCATCATTTCACTCATCCACCCCTCAATCCACCCTTTTACTAATCCATCAATCCACCCTTTCACCCTATCCATCCGTACACTCATTGATCCACTCTTCCACCCATCCATCCATTAACTCATCCATCCAGGCATTCATCCGTTCAGTCATCCATTTACTCATCCCCCTTCCCCTTTCAATTCCCCTTTCACTTAGCCATCCATCCATCCTTCCACCCACCCATCCATCTACTCATCCACTCATGAATCCATCCATTGAACCTGGCATTCATCCATCCTTTCACTCATCCATCCACCCTTTCACTCCATCACTCATCTTTCCATCTTTTTGTCCATCTACCCGCCCTTTCACTCACTCATCTAGCCTTACATCCACACTTTCACTCATCCACCCATCCATTCACCCTTTCACTTATCAATTCATCAATACACCCTTTCACTTATGAATTCATCAATCCATCCATCATTTCACTCATCCATCCACCCATTCACTCGCCCGTCATTCACCCTTTCACTCATCCATCCATCCATCCTTTCTCTCATCTATCCAGCCATCCATCCACCCATCCCTTCAACTTACTTACTCCCTCACCTTTTCACAATTATGAGACCCATCAAGAACTCCACCCTCGCTGTAGTTTCTAAAGCAAGGGGTGGGGTGGAGCAGGGTTCACTATGCCCCTGCACATAGGCAATCTGAAAAAGTGGAAGGCATGAGTCATGCATGATGCACAGTGCCTTGACGTGGGGCGACTGACATGGTGTTGTTTCCAGAGCTTTAAGTGGGATGAAAAAACTAGGGGGGTCTCTCCTAAAGGGTGTTTGATGTAATAAAATGCGTGGCTTAAAACACATAAGCTAAAAATCTGTGCTTAATATATTGTGCCACCCGACTAGTATTTTTGTTGCTTCTGTCATTGCATCCAGATATATAATACAAGTAACGTTACACCTACAACAAGCCAGAACTATTGGCTTTGTCAATGGTTGTTTGTTGCATTAAAAAAAAAAGCAGCAACCATGGCTGCTATACTATAACTCTAATCCTTTCCTTTCAACTTCTTTCATTCCCTTCCTTTGGCTAACTGGATTCTCACCTAGCAGTAGCATGGACGTTTTTGCACTTCCATGAGACAGAATGCCCTGCCCTGGACTGAGTCTGGAGGAGGCCAACACATTCCGTGCCAGCCTAGACTGACCCATTGTCATTCTGTATGTGGCAATCAGCCCCACACAGAATGATAATGGGCGGAGTGGGGCTGCTCTTGTGCTCAGAGGAGTTCAAGGTGGCCCCATCAGGGAGCTGAGGTCTTTTGCAGGGGAACAGCTCTGTTCCCTGCAATGCCTAAAATTACAGACAAAAGGCATCTGTGCATTTGTGCACATGGGTGTGCCCAGGTGGGGCAAGGAGAGGCGCTCCAGGGGGGAGCAAGCGCCACTCCTTGCCCCCCTCCCTGCGGACGCCCTTGCAGATTAGTTTAAACTTGTGAAACACACCTGAAAACAAGTGAGGCCACTTCTGCTCAGGCCCCCTGCCCCACTTAGTATGCATACATTAATGGCTGGCCCAGCGAGAGAAACCTCTGGCTGTTGCTAATGGGAGGTAATAAGCGCCCATCTGCCTCCAGAAAGACCACTCAGACACCCACTAGGCCGCTGGCTGTAACCGAACAAGTGCGACACCGCCCAAATCGACCCCCAGACTGCTCAAAAAAGCAGCCCACAGCTGGAACTCGGACACTGGCCCCTCGGGCAATGCCCGAGTGTCCACGTTACCAATCCGACGCTGCCGGGACACCCACCTCATTTATGCCTCACTGTCCCAGGAGCATGTGTGAGCCCCGACATACCTCGCTGGAGAAGGGCACCCCTGATGTCGGCACGGCCCTCTCCATTTTGTCTATACTTCGGCGCCATCCTCTAGCCCCTCAAGGGCATTGCAACTGCTGGGATGCATCTTATGGTGCAATAGCCTGTGGGTGTCTCGATCCCAATATTTGCGGGCACGCCTCACCCGGTCACTGCTCCCGGTAACTAGCAGCAGGCTCAGGGGGTGCCCTAGACATGGGCTATCCCATCCCCCTCACCAAACTTCAAGGCACCTGCTGCAAGCAGGTCCGTCCAACCCACTCGTAGCCAATGTGAGGGTCGGGGCCCTAGGACCCCATGCAGTTAGAATGATCACGCAGACAGTGGTATACTATTGGCAAGTTCACCTGACCGGGAACACCTGTGATGAATGGGTGTAGGGTGAGTGTTGAAACCAGCCCTCAAGGAGTGGCTGGTGGAAACACATATTTCACAAAGACTAGAACGTGACTAGCCAGTCTCTACACCCCCATCACAGACTGACTTCACAGTAAAAACGTAAGAATAGGAAAGAGTATGTCTCTCAATTTTCCACTCCTTCCTATTGACCTCTTCTAGGAATCTGAAAGTCAGAAAGATTACAAGCATAGCAATGCTAAATAAAGACAAATCAGTAGCTCACAATATCACTTTAAAAAAAAAAGAAAAAATAGTTTTTAACAGACCACATTCGGTGTCTCTGTACGGTCGCGTCATTTCAGACGGATAGTGCAAATTTACTGCACAATTCTAACTGAGAGAAACATTTTATAACGTGACCAGACCCGGGCAGGTCAGGGATTGAAGTAATATGTAGGTTCAGCACTTTTTGTCGTAGCAGGATTAGAAATAATGACCGAACACGACCTCATGCTGCCAATTTACAACACGAAGCGTATTCAGGCCAAGTTCCAGAAACGGGAGCGCAACAGCAAACACCATTTTATCCGTCTCTATGGACGTGTGTGCAACAAAACATTCCTAGGATAAGCATGACGCTAAGGTTAACAAACCTCACCCCACTGATTATGCCAGTAGGGCACGGCTCCTGTGGAACCTGAAAATCGAGTTATACTGTGGGAGAGATATTTAAAGAACTCGTTAAGCTGGAAAAGAACGCACCTATGGAGGGCGAACCCCGCACTATTCTCAGTACAGGGCTCGTGCTCAAAGTACTTTCTTATGTTTGACAGCATGTCCTCAAACGAGCCTTCATTTTCTAGCACAATACAACTGTGATTTACTGGAATATTCATAAATAAAGGCAGCTGCAAAATGAATGAATTCAGCATAACCATCCAAAATCTTGAAGCGCAATATGAATGTGCTTGCCGCTTTGAATTGCCCCGAGCTATCACTACAAAATGGAGTGGATACTGTGCTGTGTATTGTACCACATACTCTCACGCACACTGCATTAGGCCCTTTTTCTTTGGACTAAAGTATGTGTGAGCATATGTTCCTATTTCCCAAGCTTGTATATAATAAACAATTCTGTCAATAAACAATGGCAACCACACACACGCTACTTACTCAGGGGCTTGCTGCATGTGACATACTGGTAAACAACTAATACAAATGTTTTCGCTGCTTTATTTACTATCTACCAGAGGAAGGAAGAACAGTTGATGCTTGAAAGCAAAATGATTCAGGTGCTATTAAAATCGGTAATAGTGATACTGTACACAAGAAGAACATACGTTCAGTAGTAAGAATCAAGCATACATATCCATTATTGTGCATTAAATTGCTTCTTCCCATCTACCTCATGCTCTTCATGTTACTCTCCAACTCTCTCCTCCTCACAAAGCTAATGATCCTACATTCGTTCTCCCCTTCCTCCTGGCCCCAATAAAGTACTTGCTAGAGCTTAAAGCTATGCAGCCTCAAAGGCCACGGCCAGGACCATAATCAATCATTCTTTAGCAACTGCAGGCTACCAAGAGAACTCCAAACAACATATATCCTACCCTATTTTACACAAGCATGTTTGGATCTCAATAAATACCAACCAATAGCAAATGTATCTTTTTATGGCAAAACTGAGTGAATGTTCAGCATTCAAATATCAGAATTCACTTAATGCAGACTACAAAAATGGGTTTGATACAGCCTGTAGCACTGAGACGGTACTCACTGAAATATGCGAGGGTATCGAAATAACAGTTGACTCTTGTGGAATAGTAGCCATACATCTTTTAGCAGACTTTGACATCATGCTCTCCACCACTCTCCTTCCAAGAGTTTATGGCTCGGGGATTCAATCACCTATCCTAAATTACATTTGCCCCGCCAACAGGATGCTTACCATTTCACCTTCCTACATTTCTTTTAAACCATTTAACTACACACTGCACGCCCCATGTTAAATATCTATTCGAATCCATTTTGAGACCTTATATCCTCCTTTAATCTCCCCTCTTATAACTGTACTGACTAAACAAATCATCCTAATCTAGTTCATCTGACCGCAACGCTTGTACAATGGGGAAAGACCTAAAAGCAATTGACCACTAGATCTTTGCCAACTTTCTTAAGTTCAACATCTCAAAAATGGAGATTATTGTATGTGGCAATTGGATGAACCTTCAACATTGGATAATTTGGCCTTATGACCTGTGACCCCACCACAATAATCAACTAAAGAGAGAGAGGATTTAGGGGCGATCATGGACTCCAAAATGTCCTTTTTATGCCACAAGTAAATAAAGTGGCAAAACAAAGCTTACACAATATTAAATGTTTTGGTAGAAATTTCCCACACCTTAAGTTGCCATAAAAGGTACAATATATTATGGCATTAGTACTTTCCCATCTTCATTATATTAATAGACTATCTTAAACTACCCTGTTAATAATGCAGAAATTAGAGAGTTCAAAATTCAACTCTAAGACAACTGCTTAATCTAGTGACATCGACTTGCATCACACGCCCTCTTTTCCCTACAACATCTCCAAGTAACTAGAAGGATCACCTTTTAATGAGTATAACTTACTGATATACCAACACATTTGGATCACTCTTCAACTAAACTACATATAATATCTTTGCTAAAAGTTTGGCTTATTATTAACTGTTAGACACTCGAACCAGAGGGACCTCCTGTATTCAGACAGCCAAACTCTGGAAATTAATGCCTGTTCAAATTAGAAGTAGTAAGCATTTAAGACATGGTCCATATCTTCTTTATAAACAAGTATGTTAAACACGGCAATAGCGTAGCTGTGCATTCAATTTACAAAACATATGAGGAAAACAGTGAAGTTAGAAAACGATTAAAATGACAACTCAGAAATAGGAAACCCAAGAAGAAAGTTAGCCTGTCATAGACACTGAATCTCACTGGACCGGAAACAATTCCCTAGTTATCGAATTGTATGATAAGCTCTATAAAGAACTCTTTAACAGAGTACACATACCTACACCGAAGGATGACTATTTCTATATTAGCCAGTCCTATACAACTGAATGAGCAGGAGAGGGTCACTAATGAAATAATGACCAGTAAGTTACCTGGCCAAGATGGCTTCAGGAGAGAAACATTCAAATGTGGTCAGGTCAAACGGATTCCCCAGCTTTTCAGGTTTTCAATAATGTCTTGACTAAAAGATGTGTTCAGCAACATTTTGTTAGGACACTGTATGTTTCTCAAAAACGATCCTATGCAGTGCGATTCATCCCATCCCCATCAAGCATCTCAATACCAACTATTAGTTATTAATGAAGATCACAGGTAATCGTTTCGTATCTGTGGTTGAAAACCTTAAGGGAGAAGATCACACTGGATTCATCCCTTGGTGTACAATCATCACACAGACTTACTTCATAATCACATTAATATCCTATAGTCGGGATATAGGATGTCAGGCCTCATTTCTGTACTGTGTGCTTGAGACGTCTGACTCGGAGAATATGGAGTTTCTCTGAACAATCTTTTAGATGATAGGACGACCCTCTCAACAAATATGGTCAAATGACAGTATTTATCCCAGGGCCTGGGCAAGTCTTTCAGCAAATTTAAGACTGGGAGATAAGATATATTTCAGCGGTGGCATAAAGCATGGATACTCTGCTCCCCTTCTAGGGCCACTTGCTTTAAAATAAATAAACAAGCATTTGCAATGCAATAGGCCTAGCATTAATTAAGTTTGAGCTATTGGCATTGCTAAATATTGTAACACCAATTGCAACAAAAGTCTATAAATTGTAGGCCAAAAAAATGTGTATTTATTTTTTTAGCAATGGTGGCATGCTGCGCTTTAGATGAATATGTTTAAAAGTAAAGTGAGCCATACTGCGATTGCTACAATAGTTAATTGTGGATGCCTTAACAATTGATGTGTGCACTGATGGCTGGTTGTGTGTGTGCCTGTAGAAATTGTGCATTGATGGCTGGTGGTGTGTGTGCCTGGTGGACGTGTGCACTGCCGGCTGGTGGTGTGTGTTCCTGGTAGAAGCGTGCACTGCCGGCTGGTGGTGTGTGTGCCTGGTGAAAGTGTGCACTGACGGCTGTTGGTGTGTGCCTGGTGAAAGCGTGCAGTGATGACTGGTGGTGTGTGTGTGCCTGGTGAAAGCGTGCACGGACGGCTGGTGGTGTGTGTGTGCCTGGTGAAAGCGTGCACTGTCTGGTGGTGTGTGCCTGGTGGAAGCGTGTACTGACGGCTGGTGGTGTTTGTGCCCGGTGAAAGCGTGCACTGACGGCTGGTGGTGTTTGTGCCCAGTGAAAGCGTGCACTAACGACGGATGGTGCCTGTGCCTGGTGAAAGTGTACACTGACGGTGTGGTTGTGTGTGTGGTTGTGGTTGTGTGTGTGGTTGTTGTGTGTGTGGTTGTTGTATGTGTGGTTGTTGTATGTGTGGTTGTGTGTGCGTGTGTGTGTGTATGTGGTTGTGTGTGTGGTTGTCTGTGTGGTTGTGTGGTTGTAGTTGTGTGGTTGTAGTAGTGTGTGTTGTGGTTGTGTGTTGTGTTCATGGTTGTGTGTGTGTGTGTGTTGTGTGTGTGCTTGTGGTTGTGTGTGTGGTTGTGTATGTGTGGGTGTGGTTGTGTGTGTGTGTATGGTTGTGTGTGCGGTTGTGTGTGTGGTTGTGTGTGTGTGCGGTTGTGTGTGGTTGTGTGTGTGTGTGGTTGTGTGTGGTTGTGTGTGTGGTTGTGTGTGTGGTTGTGTGTGTGGTTGTGTGTGTGGTTGTGTGTGTGTGTGTGTGGTTGAGGTTGTGTGGTTGTGTGTGTGGTTGTGCATGTGGTTGTGCGTGTGGTTGTGTGTGTGTGGTTGTGTGTGTGTGGTTGTGTGTGTGTGGTTGTGTGTGTGTGGTTGTGTGTGTGTGGTTGTGTGTGTGTGGTTGTGTGTGTGTGGTTGTGTGTGTGTTTGTGCGTGTGGTTATGTGTGTGGTTGAGGTTGTGTGGTTGTGTGTGTGGTTGTGTGTGTGTGCGGTTGTGTGTGGTTGTGTGTGTGTGTGGTTGTGTGTGTGTGGTTGTGTGTGTGGTTGTGTGTGTTGTTGTGTGTGTGGTTGTGTGTGTGTGTGTGTGTGTGTGGTTATGTGTGTGGTTGAGGTTGTGTGTGTGGTTGTGCATGTGGTTGTGTGGTTGTGTGTGGTTGTGTGTGTGTGGTTGTGTGTGTGTGGTTGTGTGTGTGTGGTTGTGTGTGTGTGGTTGTGTGTGTGTTTGTGCGTGTGGTTATGTGTGTGGTTGAGGTTGTGTGGTTGTGTGTGTGGTTGTGTGTGTGGTTGTGTATGTGGTTGTGTATGTGGTTGTGTGTGTGGTTGTGTGTGTGTGGTTGTGTGTGTGTGGTTATGTGTGTGGTTGAGGTTGTGTGGTTGTGTGTGTGGTTGTGTGTGTGGTTGTGCGTGTGGTTGTGTGTGTGTGGTTGTGTGTGTGTGGTTGTGTGTGTGTGGTTGTGTGTGTGTGGTTGTGTGTGTGTGGTTGTGTGTGTGTGGTTGTGTGTGTGTTTGTGCGTGTGGTTGTGCGTGTGGTTGTGCGTGTGGTTGTGCGTGTGGTTGTGCGTGTGGTTGTGTGTGTGGTTGTGTGTGGTTGAGGTTGCATGTGTGTGGTTGTGTTCGTGTGTGTGGTTGTGTGTGTGTGTGTGGTTGTGGTTTTGTGTGAGGTTGTGTGTGTTGTGTGTGTGGTTCTGTGTGTGGTTATGTGTGTGGTTGTGTGTGTGGTTGTGTGTGTGTGGTTGTGTGGTTGTGTGGTTGTGCATGTGTGTGTGTGTGTGTGTGTGTGTGTGTGAGGCAGCCAGTCACCCTGCTCCAGCTGCTGAAGGCATCTAGTCACTCTGCTTCACTGCACTGGCACGATGAGATGCCATTTGCTGAAGGGAGCCAGTCACCCTGCCTCTTTGCATTGGCACGATGAGGTGCCAGCTGGTGAAGGCGGCCAGTCACCTTGCTTCTCTGCACTGGAATGATGTAGGTTCACAAATGTTATCACTTTATTCCGTCCTGGTGTCCCCTCAAGTCTTTCTTCCATCCCCATCCTCACCATGAGAGACTGAAAGACTGAGATGAAATGAGTGACTGGTTGAGAAAAGGACAGCCTCTGCTGAAAGGTGGGACAGAATGATGAGGGGAGAGATAACCCGTGTAGTACAGTATGGCAGTACCACTAGAAGACAGTGGCAGGAGGAGTCCACTAAGAAGCCGAGAGCTTCTGGTGAAAGGAGGAACAGAGTGACTCGGAGAGGGAGAGACAGCCCTTGGGGAGGGCAATTAGAAGAGACTGAAGGGGTGAAGTGAATGGAGGAGACTGGTAAGAAGCAGAGACTCTAGTGAAGAAAGGGGCAGGGTGACTAGGGGAGCGCAGAGACAGCCTAGAGTGGTGGTGCCACAAGGATAGACTGAAAGGCTGAGATTAAATAAATGACCAGGTTAGAAACAGAGAGCCTCTGGTGAAAGGAGGGGCAGGGTTACAAGGAGACGGTAGAGACAGCTGCGAATAACCGGTGGGCAGCAGAAAGGATGGATAAATGAATGATAGGATGGTGATATAAGTGGGTGTTAGATGAGTGGGTAAGAGGATGTGTGGGTGAGAGATGCTTTGCCCTGGATGGCCTGAGCACGCTGTTGGCTCGTCGCAGGAAAGTGGTATTCTGTAATCAGACATTCCAGTGATAAGGAAGCCCGATTCTCCTATGACAACTCGCTGAGAGATGAGTTTCACACATTTTCTTTAAAAACAGTAAAAACGCAGAGGAACAGAAATGGTGACATGAATAATTTGCTTTCAGTTTGACTGCGACTTGGTATGAAGGCAGGAGGCAATGAATGCGCGGGTTCCGCATCAGTGCTAAAACTCTGGCCTGGCTTCTGGTGGGGAAGGCAGGAAAGTGGCACGTGCTTCGTGGGCACTGCTTGGGGGGTGGGGGGGGGGGGGGGGGGGAAGAGATCAGAAAATCTTATTTTAAAGCCGCTGCTCCAGATAGTACAGCGCAGCGCGGGGTTGTCAGCTTTAAGTAAAAAAACACAGAGGAACGGAAATGGTGACAGGAATTATTTGCTTTTAGTTTGACTTTGCCTTGGTATGAAGGAAGAAGGCAATGAATCCTCGGGTTTCCAATCAGTGCTAAAACTCTGGCCCGGCTTCTGGTAGAGAAGGCAGGAAAGTGGCACGTGCTGCGTGGGCACTGCTTGGGGGTGGGCAGGGGGTGGAGAGGCAGATCAGAAAATCCTATTTTAAAGCCGCTGCTCCAGATAGTACAGCGCAGCATGGGGTTGTCAGCTATAGGTAAAACTAGAGAGGTTAATCTGCCTCATAGCGCTCACGTACTGTTTATCTCCCTCAAAGCCGATTTATGAGGGTGGTTAAAATCAGTAAGTAACACGGCACACTGTCGGGAGCTGGGTAGCAGATGTACGTAGAGGCAATTCAGTCTCTGGCTGGTGCATACAGATGCTCTGTCACAGGCATGTGATACGCAGCTTCCCCCCTCCTTGCAGAGGATGTGGCCTGGTTGCTAAATTGTTAGCTGCAAAACCAGGACACCTAAGTTACGATCCTGGCTTTCACGTGTTAAACATAACTGTGTGATCCTGGGAAAATAACTTCATAGCAGTGCTTTTGGATGCACAATGGAGAAAGAATGAGAAAGAAAACGACAAAAAAACATCCATAATAAAAGGGAGAAAACAGGACCCTCAACAGAGGAATAACGGGGCAGGGACTGTCTGGAAGTCTGTTAAAGAGGCATGAAGTGTACGTTAGACTATGCAGCCTAGGAATTCTGGGCACCGGTGCCGGTCGTGGACTTCTGATCAAAAGCTTTTGGCACCAGCACTGATTTTTTAACAAATGAAGCACTGATATCCGTCAAACCATCAAGTTTGACAGTTTTTAGGACAAGATAAAGTTTTACCGCTGGAGCTTTAAAAAAAAATATCTACATGAAGGTGAATACACTGCATTGCAGGTGGAAATAAGTTGTACAGTTTCATTTTTTACTGAATCACAATAAGCAACTCACTTGTAAATGCCACCTTTAGCAGCAGTAGTAACCTAGAAGAGTGTAGTGTTAAAAAATTAGAGCATTCTTCTTTCTGGTCTTCTAAATTTGAGCACAATGTCGGCAAGCGTTGATTGGTCGACTTTACCAGCACTCAGTAGTTTTCACTTAATTAACTTTGTATGACAGCAAACATGATGTTGCAAACCTCCTACATTTAGATCTGGATCTTAAGTTCATTAAAATGTATCCAGGTGGCTGTCATCAATGCCACTTTTGTCCCAGTTTAAAAAAAAAAAATCTTAACGAGCAAAACTTTAAATGCCAGAATGCAATTGTGCTGTTGGCTAAAAAGCAAATGGATGACTGTGTCACTCAATCCTTTCTAAAATGTATCTCATTACTGTGCCATACTACATTGCTCCACTCGTGGTAAAGAATCCTCAGTGTCTCTCGTAAAACATTTGAATGTCACACATAAGCAGCCTCAAAACTTGCCAACTATATGAGGCAGAAATAGAGAGAAGACAGCCTGTACACCCAAACAAACAATGAGCAGCCCCGCACGCACTGAGGGTCAAAGGGAGCATGCAAATCCATTGAGGATCACCTTCTCTAATCTTGCCTCTGGGCAACATAAATAAAGAAAACCAGCACAGTAAGTTTCAAAAGATAAAAAAAGAGAGCACTGCTCTTGAGGAAAAAATGTGCTGACCTAAAAAAACATATCCTCTGTGTCACTCGTAAGACATTTGAATGTTGCATATAAGCAGCCTGAAAACTTATCAGCTATATGAGGAAGCACTACAGAGGAGAAGGTAAGCCTGTACTCCCAAGCAAACAATGAGTAGCCCCGCCAGCACCAAACAAAAAATGAGCAGCCCCTCACGCACTGAGAGTAAAGGGAGACTGTGAACTAGTTGTGCTTCTCCTTGAATAATCTAGCCTTTGGGAAAGATAAGCAGAGAAAAGCAGCCCAGCACGCTCCAAAAGATAACAAGAAATTGTTGGAAGCAACACATAATACTTAGGATGGCAAATGGTGATCACTTTTGCGGACGCTTTGATGTTCTCAGTGGCCGCGCGGCTCACTGAGAACATCAAAACGGCCGCGAAAGTTATCAGCAGGCTGACAAATGGTGCGCGTGCCCGGTGCACATGCACTGTACCCGATCCGCCTGCAGACTTTGGGAGCACTTTCAGAAGCCCCACTAAATATCTCGCAAAGCATCGATTACGCGATAGCTAGGCGAGACCTAAAAAATAAAAGTGAGAAGGAAGGAGCAGGGATGCAGCAGTAGCCAAAGGAGCAAAAATGAAATTGCATGCAGACAACGCGGCTTTGTATTTGGCCCTTGATTCAGATAATATTCAGGGAGCTAGGCTTAACCTCTGCATTTATGGTGCTGGTAGGAAACAATAATAATCAAGGGAAGACTGAGGTAGTAATGATCGGGGTGGCCATGACGCTCCGCCTAGGGAAATACAACCTTGCATTCACAGCCCTACAAATACATATCTGGGAATCTGAGTGACTGATGATACCATGAAGTTGTATTATTTAAATGATACTCCCCTGCTCAGTTCCGCTTTCTACTCCACATTTCAATCCATATGAATAATTCAGGATGAATTATATAGAGGACCGCATTAGAGCTAATCCCCTATTCATGTGGCTATCTATATGGCAGACTAAGGAAGCAGCATTTAATCAAGTGATTAACAAAGATTGTCTAATATGTGACAAAGGTCTCAGTATTCCATGAATATGGATAACAAGCACTGACATAGCCAATAGGTCTCAGCTTTGGGACCTTAGAAGTATTAGGCCATGCAGCACATTATCCAGGGTGACTGCTCGCATTAGTGGCTCATACACAATGTAATGAAGTAATGAAGTAATGAGAGTGAGGGGCAATTTCACAACCATCTAAACGGAGGCACTGGAGGTGATGAGGCACTGCTTGGGTACACTGTTCATAGGGAGTCAGAAAGACATAATAAAGCACGTTGACGCCTCCTTGGGGTGGTAATCTCTATATAATCTCAATGTTGTACAATTACCAACAAAAATACTGAGGATTGCCTTGTCTGTCATACAACTTTTCAGTTTGTTTTAAAGAATTCAAAACTTTGGAATATGCAAGCGTTAGCTTTGGAATTTCATACTGATGTGTAATGGTAGTCTCCGGATATAGCTTTTTTTTGCCAGCAGTCTTTCACCGACATGAAACCACCTGTGGGGTGTGGCAGTCTCCAAACTTGAGACATCTGGTGATATTCTTCCCAAAATGTGTGGTGGATAAACTGGATTGTAACTTAGCCCAAGGTCACACATGGGGTCAGCGTGAATGACTCAGTTCGTAAACTTCTACAGCCTCAGGCACTCCCCCCTCTCAGGACAACTATCGGAAAACAAGCGAGAAAAACATTAATTACGAAACTCAGCCACTCCCAAACACACCGACGCCTATGAACAGCAATATTTGGAGCGAGGGTGTAGCGTAACACCCAGAGCTGCCGACTCAGGAATTCGAGAACTGGGTTTGAGTCTTGGTGTAGGCTCTCCTCATGCATACAAAAACAAGAACTGTTAATTAAAGACTCATCCTCTCCACAAGTGTTGAAGTCGTTTAAAAAACAAGCATGGCAAATGAAGCGACCGCAAAAATTTGATCAAGCCGGCACATGAAGTAAACCATACATGTGCACTTCCGACTACAATCCAAAAACACGAGCAGAGGCAAGCAAACAAAAAAAAGAGTGCTTACAGAGTATCATAAATAAGACAAAAAGTAAAAGCACATGTAATGGGAGCAGTCCTCATGGGAGGTTACAAAAGTTAAAAAGGAGGGATTACTAAACGTATACACCAAAAATAAATTGGCCTATATGAAAGACAGTAAGAGGAACCAATGAAAAAGATGGGCTGTGCTTGAAACCCATATTGTAGATACACCATGTCTCAAGCGAGACATAAAAAACCTTTTAGGACATTGGTCTTCCCGCCTCTTTGATCAGCCCTGTTTCCGAGCGATGTTTGATGAAAAGGCTATGAAATCGATGCTGTCAAATCACTAACATTCATAAAGGCATACGCAGGAAGGCAAAAAAATCTTAATTGCAGTTTGCTTACATTTGAAGCCAATAGGTGCATTGGGCCTTTACTTATTTAGCTCATTGGGTCGATGGGAAAGATCTTAACTCTTCCGTTTCAGGGCTGGTACAATTATTTATTTACTGTGTTTTACTTTGGGTTATCAGCATAATGTTAGTGCATGCCCCTGCCTGTGTGATGGTACATCCAATCAATCATTGTTACATTTCTTTTCTTGCTCAATTTAAAATGCACAAAACTATTTTTTATTACGTTTATTAAGATGCATAGTTTCCGGCATTGTTGGTCAGCCTCTTCAACAGCCGGGGGATATAAAATGCTGTTTTCCCATGGGTGCGTTTTTAAGATCAGCTATATGTTCATGTAGCACATTGCACTTTGAGTGACTTTTATTGATAAACTTATTTTAGCAAAATAATTAGATTTTATATTGTTTTTTTATTAGTGTGCATGTATTCTGTATTTGGTGGGGATCCACCGGAAGATCTTTCGGAGAAGGCGCAGGGTATTGAAGCATGAGGATGAGATGGCGTTGACTTGTTTGGTCATGGTGAGGGAGGAGTCTAGGATGAATCCCAGGTTGCGTGCGTGGTCCGTGGGTGTCGGGATTTTCCTTGGATCCCAGTGTTCTAGAGGTGGGTTATTAGGGTGCGGTGGCATACGGTATCAAAGGCGGCTGAGAGGTCTAGGAGGATGAGGGCGGTTGTCTCCCCGTTGTCCATCAGGGTCCTGATGTCGTCGGTGGCTGCGATGAGGGTGGTCTAGGTGCAGTGGTTGGCTCGAAATCCGGACTGGGATGGGTCAGCTGTTTATTGACGGTCTTCTCGATGACTTTTGCCGGGAAGGGAAGAAGAGAGATGGGGCGGACGTTCTTGAGGTCTTTGGGGTCTGCTGTGGGTTTTTTCAGAAGGGCGTTGATCTCTGCGTGCTTCCAGCTCTCTGGGAAGGTGGCCGACACGAAGGAGTGGTTTAGGACGCTCCGGAGGTGGGGTGCGATGATGGTGTCAGCTTTGTTGTAGATGTGATGGGGGCAAGGGTCAGAGGGAGAGCCAGAGTGGATGGTGTTCATGACGTGGGTGGTGTCTTCTGTGCTGATAGGTGTCCAGGCGCTGAGGGTGGTGGTGAGGGTCATAGGTTTGGTGACTGGAGGCGGATTCTGGGCGTCAAAGCTGTCGTGTATATTTGCGGTAGAAGAACGTGGCGAGGGAGTTACAGTGGTCTTGCGACGGTGTTATGTCGTTGTTGCTGGCGCTGGGGTTGGAGAGCTCTTTTACGATGTTGAAGAGTTCCTTGCTGTTGTGGGTGTTGTTGTCCAGCCGCTCTTTGAACGATGTGCTTTCAGTGGTGCGGATCAGCTGGTGGTGTTCGCGGGTGATGTTTTTGAGGGCTGTCATGTTTTCTGTCGTTCTTTCGTGGTGCCAGGTTTTTTCGAGAGTACAGCAGGATTTCTTTGAGTCTTTGAGGGCGTCGGTGAACCATGTGGTTTTCCTGCTGCTGGTCTTGCCTGGGGGGTTCTTTAGTGGAGCAAGGTTGTCGGCGCAGTTGGTGATCCACTGTGCGAGATTGTGGGCTCCGTAAGTGGTGTTGGCTGGTGGGTTCTGGCTTAGAGATGTGGTTAGCTGGTCTGTGGTGACTTTGCTCCAGTTTCTGCAGGGGGGTCTATGGCGTGCGGTGGTGGGATGTAGTCTTCTTGAAGGTGAAGTGGATGCCGCTGTGATCGATCCAGTGTAGTCCTGTACAGTGGCTGAAGGAGACGTGGTTGCTGGCGGAGAAGATGGGGGTCCAGCCTGTGGCCGGCGTAGTGGGTGGGGGTGTTCACCAGTTGTTTGAGTCTGAGGTTGGCGAGGTTCTTGAGCAGGGTGCTGGTGATGTTGTCTATGTTGTTCTCCAGGTGGAAGTTCAGGTCCCCTAGGAGGATGTATTCTGGTGAGGTTAGTACGTGCGGGCTGACGAAGTCGGCGAAGGTTTCACTGAATTGTGTGCGCGGGCCCTGGGGTCTGTAGATGAGGGTTCCTCTGAGTGTGGTTTTGGGGTCGGTGTGGATCTGGAAGTGTAGGTGTTCGGCGGCGAAGAGTGTGTCTCCGGCGTTGGTCGTGATTCTGATGGTGTTTCTGTAGATGATGGCGATTCCACCTCCGGTTTGGTTGACGCGATCCTTCCGGGTGATCTTGTAGCCGTCCAGGATGGCTATGGCGGGGGCCGAAAAGGCGTTCATCCAGGTTTCCGTGAGGAAGGCGACGTCCGGTGCTGTTGTGTCGAGGAGGTCCCAGAGTTCGATGGCGTGCTTGTGGACGGAGCGGGTGTTGAGGAGGATGCACTTGAGGTGGTTGTTGTCGATGTTAGGTCCGGCGGGCATGCTCGGAGGCAAGTGAGTTTGCAGGCTAGGCAGGTGAATGGTCCGTGGGTGTGCTTCGGGGTGGCTTGATAGCAGGCGGGTGGTCGTCCGGTGTTGTGTGCGTGGAGGGTGGCGGTGTTGTATCTCAGTCGGGGTTCCTGGTATCGGCTGGGACCAGAGGTTCTGGCGCTAGGCGCGGTCCAGGCGCGGACGGGCGCAGACGGGCTGTGCGGCCTCCATATGAGGGGCAGAGGGAGGGAGGAGCAGCTGGGAGGTGGGAGCGGGGCGGCCAATGGGAGACAAGGGGGCGGGCCGCAGGGGCGCAACGGCGGGAAAACGGCGGGGGACACGGAAGGCGAGGGAACAGAAAAGAAAGGAGGCACGGGGCAAAAACAGGCACAGGTGTACAGAATGCAAGATGTACACAAAAACAACAACAGAACAGTACTTAGCAGCGATGCAGGGGGGCCAAGACAGGCGGCAGCGGATCACAGGCCACACAGGGGGCTGCGTGGCGGTGAGGGGAGCGACCTGCCTGGTGACAGGGTCAACGGTCGCTCTCTCTACCGCTGCGCGGCCTCCATATGAGGGGCAGAGGGAGGGAGAAGCAGCTGGGAGGTGGGCGGCCAATGGGAGACAAGGGGGCGGGCCAAGGGGACGCAGCGGCAGGAAAACGGCGGGGGACACGGAAGGCGAGGGAACAGAAAAGAAAGGGGGCACAGGGGCAAAAACGGGCACAGGTGTACAGAATGCAAGATGGACTCAAAAACAACAACAGAACAGTACTTAGCAGCGATGCAGGTGGGCCAACACGGGCGGCAGGGGATCACAGGCCACACAGGGGGCTGCGTGGTGGTGAGGGGAGCGACCTGCCTGGTGACAGGGACAAAACTCTGTTGAAGATGGGAAACTTGGGCTTAGAAAGTCCGCCACCACATTAAGGGAACCTTGAATATGTATTGCGGGGAGGGACTGGATTCTCCCTTCTGCCCAATGAAAGACCTTGTTCCCCCCTGTTTATTAAAATAACACTTAGTTTTGATATTATTGGTTCGAATCAGAACAGAACGCCATGAAAGATGACAAGAAAAAGCTTTCAAAGCTGGTTGAACGGCCTCCAGCTCTCTCCGATTTGAAGATCTCCTGTTTTGGTTCCATAAACATATTCCTTGGGACTGATGGCCGAGCCAAGCCCCTCACCCTGAAAGTCTGGGGTCTGTAGTGATGATGACAGGAGCAGGAATCACAATTGGAATCTCTTTCAGGAGATTCTCAGGATTGAACCACCAACACTGATGACAAAGAACGAGTCAGGGGGCAGGGGAGATAGGGGAATCTCAGAATTCTATGTAGTAGCCATTCTGCAATACCCCTCAATACCCATTGATCACTGACATCGCTGATCCAAATGCGACTGACGGCCTGGAGTCTGCCCCCCACTGGCAACCTGAACATTAGACAACTGTTTTCGACAGGATCACTTCTTGGATCACCCCTGCTGGCGGGAAAACTCCAATTTGTTGTTCTGTTTCCTGGGCTAAAACCTCTTCTAGCTAGAAGAAGCAGATCTGTAGCCTTTCTTGGAGGGGAGAGCGAGAAGACTGACAGTAAAGACAAAGAAGAGTGTGTGTGCGGGCGGAGGGGGGTAGTGCCTTAGAACATCCACCAGATATCTCGGGCTTCCATTTGTTCATTAGAGCATGAGCCAACGCTGAGTCCATTTTTTCCACACCTCCGCTGTTGTCATCAGTGCTGGCTTCTCTGGCAGAGGAGTAAATTCATGCCTGACCATCTTTGCCAGGATAGGATCTTCCTCGTCTGAAGACGAGGAAACAATAACTCTCTGCTTGCACAGTCTTTTGCCTTTCATAATGCCAGAGCAGGTCCTGGCAACTAAGGCCCTCCTTTTAGGAAGAAGAAACCCTCCTAGAACAAAGCCCAGTCACAAGGTCCCAGGAGATAAAAACGTATATACATATTGCTCCCGTGTCATGACCACTAGAAAAAGAGGAGCAAAAAGCCTCCAAAGGCATTTGAATATTAGAAGGAAAAAATCCCCACATGGCAGTTTCCCAAGTGTGCAGGTAGGCGAAGTTAAAGCTCCCTGCAAACGGAAACTCTCCTGAAGCCTTATAGGGCCAGCAGGATCCCTCCAGAGCCGGCCAGAGAGAAACACTTGGGACACTGTCACAGCCCCTCTGAACAGTGCTCCTGCTGGCAAGCACACCAACAGCGAATATCTCTGCTCCTTATTTCCTATTCCCAGTAAGCTTCTTGCTCCTGAAAGAAAATTTGCCTACGGTGATAAAAGAAACGCACGGCATGCCCACTACTACACATTAGTCTAGCTAGACAAATCAAGCACTGGCAAAGCCAATTGGTCTTGGCAATTCGAGATGTATTGGCGGTCAAGGATATTCTGTTTTAGCCATGTGTAATGGAGTGGCTATTTAGCTGTAGTTTCTTTAATTTCGTAATAAAAAAGATGCCAATATACTTGCATCCACCATCCGACAAACTGAAATTGGAATGAAAATATTTTACACAAAATGCCAAAGTTTCAGCATGTTTTCTGCTTAATCTAAGCCAAACTGCAGACAGCTTTCAGTCACAGGCGAACTGAAGCAAACAGGACAGGATGCCCAGTAATTACTTTATCTCAATAGTCGAACAAGACTAGAAGACTGAACGAAACGTCCAAAAGACCTGCGTGTTCCGGTGTAAACCAGGGGAGTGACCAAGTCCCAACAAGTGTCCATTGCAGAGCCAGGCACATCCAGGGCTCATACTGACATCAGCATGGAAATAGAAAGGAGCGTAGTACAGCATGGGAACATTATGAATAGCTAAAAGATGACTGAGTAACACCGTAGCAGCTTTCCTGTGTTTGATGTGGGGAAGGTTTAGGGGTGGAGGTAGAGGGGGTTTGCGAGAGTGAAAACAGAGCCAGTAAATGTGAAGCCTATGGGCGGACTGAAGCCCACAAAGTATATACAACATGTCTCTAAGAGGCATCGCAAGCACGGTCTAGCTGAGACCTAACAAAACAAGCATTTACAATGCAACGGTTTCGCCTTTGTAAAAGTTTGAGCTATTGGCATTGTAAATGACAAATTTTGTATTTATGTGTTGATTTTGAAAGCAGATAAATAAATGGCATTGTCATTTACATTGCCAATAGCTTAATCTCTCACAAATGCGAGACTTATTGCATTTGCACACACACACAGAGCAGAAACACACACACAGAACCACAGACAGAGAGCCACACACAGACATAGAGCCACACACAGACAGAGAGCCACACACAGACAGAGAGCCACACACAGACAGAGAGCCACACACAGACAGAGAGCCACACACAGACAGGGAGCCACACACAGACAGGGAGCCACACACAGACAGGGAGCCACACACAGACAGGGAGCCACACACAGACAGGGAGCCACACACAGACAGGGAGCCACACACAGACAGGGAGCCACACACAGACAGGGAGCCACACACAGACAGAGAGCCACACACATACAGACCTAAAGAGTTATGAAAGTTTTTACAAAAGCATACTTTGACATGCTACATTGATATAAACAGCAAATCTTTCTATGCTACTACTGGGAAGTAATTAGAAATAGGCATTTTGCAATTGGAAATGGCCCTGTTAACACTCATCACAAAAGTGTTTATCTTAAGCTGGGAAACAAGCAGCAATTAAACATTCGGTCACAAATCAAGACCTTGAAATCTCATCAAACTCCATTTAGTGCAATAAAATATGATTAGTTTGAATATTAGCAGGGTTGGCTCATTAATAACTCACTCTAGGTCGCAGCAAAGAAGTCAGCATGGTCAACACAATCCAGCAACGTTAAAAATATATGTATAGATTGACTCATGCACCATGAAAAAATGTTTCACTATCAACCTTTACATAAATAGTCACGGTCACAGAATCCTGCAGATTGCCATAGCATAATTCTAATAGAAGAAAATACAGACTCCAATATGGTTAGCATTGCTCCGATCTATGGTCTATTAGCAAAACACTTGAGACCTACAGAGTGATAATCTCTCTGCAGTCTGTTTCCTAAAAAATAGGTGCAATAGCCAATAATAAAGCACAGAGCAAGGCCATAATGTTCAACAGTAATTGGAAAGAAAATTATAAATGTCTCTGACATGACCGTTAAGTTTGCTACTGTTGCCTGAAGCACTGCTGTGAATGACAGCAGTATACAAACTGGGCTAAATTAGGTGTGTGTGTGTGAGGGAGGGGTATTATTACACTGTCCATTCTCATATAAATTGCTTTATGTCAGATACATGAAAACAGTTTTCTTACAGCACACTACCATTTCAAAACCATAATTTACGGAAAAAAATGGTAAAGCAAATGTGCAGGCAAATGATGTCCTTACTGTGGCATGATAATATGTTACGCATCATTCACATTTGTTTAGAAACAAGGGGTGAATTATTAAGTTCCCAGCTTTAAAATGTTGGCCCGAGGCGGGGCAAACCGTAACAACCGCAAAGTTGAGGGGTTTTGTTTCTTTTAAAATATTGTATTTATAGAAACGAGGAATGGTAACGTAATGGTAACATATACTTATAAATATTAGGATGACTTTTCAAAAATCCCAAACAAATAAACTCCCGTGTGCTCGAAAAAAACTATAACAGCGTCCGTGTAATTTTTGGGGGGTAAATATACACAAACAGTACCAACAGCAACAAATATAAATAAAGATAGGGGTGCAAGCGTACATTTAGCAAGGATATTTAAGCTTCACCATCCCATCATTAATGTACACAAGTGAAAATGACATGCAGCCTCTCTAAAATCGAGTTTACAGTCTAGCCGTGTTACCGGTCTTCCAAGACAGATTCGGGGGTGGTACACAAATGAAAATGACATACAACTAGTATAAAATCGCTTAACAGTCTAAGACATGTTACGCATCTTAAAAATGTAAGAATGGAAGAGATCATTTGTTTAAAGAGATTGGAATAAGGACGCCGTTCTTTGCTCCACCCCCTCCCGTGAAGTTCAGTGTCAACATTGTAAGATCTAAATCAGCAAACTACGAAAGCTAATGAGGAGCAACAGGAAATCCACCAAATCGTAGGGGAGCCCGAGTGCCAGAAGTAGTACTACGGGTTCGTGATGTAGGTTGAGGAGATGGAGGAAGAATGCAGGGACTCCGTGCCCAAACTCCAATGTTCTTTATGTTGTACAAGGAAGAGAGGATGTGGGCCAACACTGATTGGTTACATGAGCACCCTACTCATTCCTTACAATGAGATTGACAGAATACGGATAAACGCGGATAGGATTAAATGTACCGCGTGCGGCACAGATGTTCGGTCCTCCTTACCACAAGACTAAAGCGACGCCACTCTGTTGAGATTAAAACCTCTGTCGAGACTGGTTTGTTTTCGCCTTGGATATCGCCTCCCCAAGGACTAAGAAAAGTCCTGTCCCTGAATGTTGTGACCTTCCCCCTCGTGGCTATTGAGACGACATTGCCTTGGGAAACATGGACCCAAACGGATGGGGGTAATTTATTAAAACTCTACGTAACTAACCTCCCTATCCTTCGTCCAGTGCTTTGCCTTTTCTCCTCCTCATCCAACCGAGCAGGAAGTGCACGACATACTTTCTATCGCACTTCCGGTCACGCCCCCTCCCTTATCCACATTTTCCGGTTTCCTCCCAACTCAAAGAATAGAAAGGAGACTAGGTGCGCACGACCACAGAGAATTCCCATTCCAGTGAATGAAAACTGCATTCCGCCAATAGCAGCTCGTCCCGAGCAGGAAGGGAGGTGCCGGCAATGCCGGACCAGATTCAGGGGCGTTCCCGAGAATTGGCTTTCGGCTGACGTAGCGTGACGTAGCCAAAAGCCAAAAATTCTCGGGAACGCCCCCGAATCTGGTCCTGCATTGACGGACAAACGTGTCTTCCAATGGCTAGCCTCCATTTATGAAGCTAGCCAATGGAAGACGGGGGCGGATTCCAAGCCCCATACTATACTCATTAGGTTTTCGCCTGCGCGAAAAAGCTGCGCAGAGCGCAGCTTTCGCCAGGCAAAACCTAAACAGGAGGACTGGCGGTGGGAGGGGCTTTTTGTTCAGCTAAAGAGCGATTTGGATTCGTTTTCTGGTGAGGAAAGACTGGAATTATGCCTCTGAGATAAAATTATGTTTCCTGGAGAAATGGATAAAGTATGGGAGGGATCGTCCAACCAAAATACCTAATGTATGCTAGCAAAAGAAAAGGCCACTACAGAGCAGTCTTAGGAGATTTTACCCCGCCCTCTTTGTATTGCCTTTTTCCGTTTACTGACTTTCATTTTTTTCTTTCCTCTTTCTCCCCTTATTAGGAAATATATTAAATATATAAAATTGTTTAAATAATATTTTAAAAAATATATGATTAAATAGGTTTGCTCTTCTTGTACTGTCCATGACAAAAATGCAAAAAAATATAACACATGCAAGTGTGCTGAGTGTTAAACTCTAATTATTACCATTGTTTAGTGCCGGGAAAGAGGCCAAGACCACGACTCAAGTGAATCCTCTTGTGGGTTGTGATGCCCCTTCCCTACCCCAACAGCCGTAATAAATAGCATATTACTCTATGCAACTGCATTTATATGGTTCATGCGGAGCTGTAGTTTTTAAACAGTTATTTAAGGATAGCATAGTCTAGTTGCACTGTCAAATAGTGTGAGCAGAAAACATCAAGGGCCAGATGTACAACACTTTTTGCGGCTGCAAATGGAAGAACCTCCCGTTTGCTGCCGCAAAAAAAAAGTAATAGCATGCACGCATGCTATTTTGAGTCACTGACTCGCAAAATAGCATTTGCGACTCTCGCTAATAGTAAAGGGCGTCCATTCCTAATAGCGAGTTGACATGCCGCAAAACACTTGCAGTTTACCACCTGCTTCAAGTAGGTGGTAAACCCCTCACAAAAGGGAAGGGGTCCCCAAAGGACCCCTTCCCCTTTGTTAGTATGTTGGAAAATATTTTTTAAGAGCAGGCAGTGGTCCCAGAGACCAATGCCTGCACTTAAAAAAATTAAACTGAAAAGTTGTATTTTTCTTTTTTAAATGCATCCCATGTTCCTGAAAACGGGCTGCATTTAAAAAAAAGGCTGCTTTTTAAAAAAGCAGTCCCAGACATGGTGGTCTTCTGAGCCCAGCAAGCCACCATCCATGGCAAGGCTGCCATTCCCAATGAGATTACAAAAAGGGTAAAACCCGGAATCACTGGGACCTGGGTGCATAGAGGTGTTCCCAGTACAATATACACTTTGCGTGGGGGGTGACAGCTTAGGGAAGCAATAGTTGCAAAAAAACAAATCATGGTCGGTGGAAGACTCTAAACCCAATGTTATTTAATCACATTGGGAGAACACAATACATTTTGGAGAAGTGTGGCTCAGGGGTTAGAGGCGGCAGACCCGGAAGCTGAGATCGGCCCTGGACCAGGGTTCAATTTCCCGCCTCGGCGGGTCTTGGGCTAAAAATTCCACGGACTCGATAATTCTCGCTCCGGTGCCTTCTCGACTCACGGGTTCGCACTCTGCGGCTCTGGGCAATAGCTTGCTTAATCTCCACAACGGCCCCTCGCGGCGGGATGCCTGGCTTTCACCTTGTGGATACCCTGCCGGGGTTATCTCACAGGGGAATACCAGGACCCACTGCGGGTAGCTGTGCGCTATATAAGCTCAAATACATTTACATTTGACATAAAGAACATATCAGTGGAACAATTATACAAAAAAATTTTGAAAAATAAAATTCCACATATTGAAGTAGGGTGCCGGGGGAGGGGTTCAAAGAAAGAAAAGTTTGTGAAGTAAAGGGAAGGTTGGGTGGAAGTGACAGAAAATCACATACAAATTATACACATGGTACAAATCCACAGGTTAAATACATGAAAATGCCATATAGTCATAGAGAACACAGTTAATTAATCACTGTCAATTCCGTATTGGCAAAAGTTTGTGAAGTCGACGTTTCGACCCCTACACCGTAGGTGTCTTGGATTTTACTGCTGGGGTCTTCTTCAGGACTGGTGGTGTGTAGGGGGGGGGGGGCGTGTGGCACCTAGAGAGACAAAGGAACGGCATGGGTGAATGCCTATCTGATGTTTAAAATTGGAGGTTTGGAAAAGAAATTGAGGGAATATTTACCAAGGGGGCAAGTAATGGCGCGGGTAGGGAAGTACGTCTTTCACAGTTCAGTTGTGAAGGAGAGGAGTTCCGAAGGTATCTCCAGGAATTTCAGACGGCAGGAGTGAGCAGTCAACCTTAAGGATAAAGGTGACAATTAACCTCCATTTGAATGGATATTGATTAAAAAATGAAAAACCAACAACTAGCGGAGCTGCACACTTACTGCTGGGTTAATGCTTAGTGTGCATGGTTCCTTGTTAATTGCAGGATAAACAACGAATGCCGGATGCACGAATAAATCTGGAGCAAGACAAAGCGAATTAATCTGAAAGAGACGGAGGAGAAATAGACCAGCTATAAGACTACGTGTAGTCCTGGTGGAACACATCAGAGAGGTGCAACCATGGTCATGCAGAACACTGTGCAAATAAAGGGCGTGATTGGCTGGGTTGAGGGGTCATGTTAATGAGAGATACAGGGTGCTCCTGGGCTGAGTCAGCGTCAGTGGTGGAAAATATGAAAACACAGGGAAACTCACAATTATACACGATCTGGACCTTGCGGAAAACAGAGTGAAACACCGCATCAACGGGTTGAGTGAGTAATTTAAGCACAAAGGCGAGTGACTGTGCGCTCACTTCATCAACAATACCGCCTGAAAAAGTTGGGGAAGCAGGCATGTAGACAGTGAATTGTGAGGTTAATTAATGGCACCAAGGGATACTAGGACACCCTGAGTGAGTGACTGATCAGAAAAAAGATCAGAGTGGGCTGTTCACTCTTTAAACATGCAACACCTCGAAATGTAGTGAACAAGAAAAAGCCAATACGGTACTAAGTGATGTTTAAAAAGGTCAGTGTCTAAGCCTAAAAAAACGTCGCTCTATCTGTGTCAGAGGGACGGAGGTGAAGCAAACCAAACAGAGTTTGTGATTGAAAAGGGTTCCAAATGGGCTTGCGAGCGTCTTACCCGTGAATGTCGAGCTGGTATTCTCTGCGGGAACAACCTGCACGTAGTGCGCTCATCCTTATTTAAAAGCCGTATACGCCCAAAGCGTGCACGCTGCTGGTGGTGCGTGACGTGTCATAATGGACACAGAGGAGAGGGTTAAAGGATGCTAGTCTTCTCGTGATGTGAGGTTGCAATGCTCGTATGTATTGTAGAATACGATGCTAGTGACGGTTGAGCGTGCTATTCTGCAAAGGGGCAAGCCGTGTTTACAAATTCATAAAAATAATAATCGGCAGGCTGGATGATGCTTGCGTTAAATAGAAAGCAGTGTCCTCAAGCGGATGGTGTCATTTCTTGTTGTTATGACCAACACAGGTTATGATAGAATGGAATTCCACAACGTATAATCATAAAACAAATCGGTAGACATGGAAAATGTAAGGAGCATCATAGAAAATGACTAATGTTAGTAATCACATAGTTGCAGGACAATGGATGCACTGGTAGAAACGTTAAATTACAAAATGGAATGTCATTGCATACTGTAACTCATATAGTGATCTGGTTGCCATACTTAATTAGAAAAGATGATAGCTGTCATCGTACATTAAAGAGCATTATTAGCGGCCAACAGTTGTTGCACATTGCTATAAAACTTGCATATTAGACTCCATACAGTAATCTGATAGCCATAATTAATTGAAAGAAAGGATATCAATAGTGGCAGACAGTTATTGCACATAGCTACTACTGCAAAGTAAACGTCATCGCCATGCATAATCATATAAGCAGGCCTAGTTATGCAAGATGTAGAATTTGTAGTCAGGTAAAAATGACTAAATTGGGTGAGAGGCCTGATACAACACTGGGAAATCGTATTATAAATATCCGAATGGGGTGTAGGTGGTACTCTCAGTTATCTTATACTAAGGCATGCCAATTGTGCATTACTCGTATCAAGTTCGTTCAACCCATTGGTGATTGAATCCAATTTCTGCATCCATTTGGATTCTCGCAAATTGAAAATGGAGCTGATATTTCCTCCTCTTGGGCCCAAAACTGCTTTTTCCAATACGAGCCATTGCAGTTGATCTGGTAGATGGTTTTGCTTGACGTAGTGTTCAACTAATGGCGCTCCTTGTATTTGACATCTTATACAGCTTTGGTGCTGGAGGATCCTTGCCTTCACCTTTTGTTGTGTCTGGCCTACATATGGTAGGCCACAAGGGCACATGATAGCAAAGATTACATTTGACGTATTGCAGTTGGTGAAATCCATTAGGTCAAAGATCTGCTGTTTATGTCTAACAGTTTTTGTTTCTACAGTAGTTGCACACGCTTTACACTTGGTACATCTATGGTGGCCCTTAATTGGAGGTAGATTCCACATGGAGTGTATTGTGGGGTTGTCCTCAACGGGCAGTAGGGAATTAACTACATGATCTTTTATGCTATTTCCTGAAGGCGTGCATTGTTGGTTCTCGTTGATGGATGTCTTAGGCCACCAGGTTCCAGTGCTTGTTAATCACTTTCTTGATGGCGTTGCTCCTTGTCGAGAAAGTAGTTAAACAGATTAATCTTTTGAGGGAGGGGTCTTGTCGATCCTGTGGTATTAGGAGTACATCTCGTGGACTGAACCATGCCCTCTTTTGGGCTCTTCTGATCATCCGTCTAGGATATCCGCGGGCTTGAAGTCTTGCTCCCAAGATGTCAGATTGCTCCATATAATCCGATTTTTTTTAGCAATTTCTTCGAATTCTTAAAAACTGACCGACCGGCAGATTATCCCCTAGTGCTCTCGGGTGGTGACTTTCGTATCTGAGCAAAGAGTTTCTTTCCGTAGGTTTCCAGTAGAGGGTGGTATACAATTCATTGTTGTCATGACAGATTTTGATGTCAAGAAATGCAATTTCTGTTGGATGCGACTGTTTGGTGAATTGGATGTCGGCATCACAGTGGTTTAACCAGTTATAGAAGAGTGAGAGCTCATTTTTAGTTCCTGACCATATCATTAAAATGTAATCTATGTACCTTCTCCACATATCTATCATCTGATAGTAGGGATTGTTGGAGAAGTTAAATGATTGTTCGAAATGATCCATATAGATGATCGCCAGATCTGGGGCGAATGCTGCCCCCATCGCTACTCCCTTGGTCAGGACATAATGGTAACCTTGGAACATGAAGAAGTTTTTCTTCATTGCTATCTTTAATAGCTCGATGATGAAGCTGGTTGGTACTTCCATGGGTGCCTGCCGTCAATCCAGATACTTTTTTATGACATCCAAAGCTGGATCTTGTGGAATACTAGTGTAGAGGGAGACTACATCACACGTCACTAGCAATTGCTTGGTTGGGTCTTATGGGCGTTGATCTATCAATGTGATTGTTTGCATAGTATCTCTTAGATATGCGGATGTGTTCTCTGCTATAGGTTTCAGAAAAATGTCAATATATTTGCAGAGCGGTTCAAGCAGGGATCTGCAACCTGAAACGATAGGCCTTCCAGGTGGGTTACGATTAAAAAAGGGGGTGGTGATGAACAGAGTGTCTGAATTAAGCAGACCACTCTTACCCAGTCAAAAGATCAGGGCTTGATCCATCACCGTTATTTAGCTCACTGCATCACCCCAGTTCAGAACCAGGCTATATGCAAATTAGTCTGACCCAGTGCCTCATGGGATCAGGGCAGACCAAACTACCAAGCCAATTCTTCACCGGAAAGGAGACAAGCTTCCGGGGACCGGTTTCTGGCATTTCAGCCGTCGTCGGCCCGGCTTGCTTGAATCATGGTGGTGCAGTGAGCAAGGGACTCATGTCTGAGTATACCCTGCCACACTTGTGGTGGCCAAAAACGATTCAAAAAGGGGGTGGTAATGAACAGAGTGTCTGAATTAAGCAGACCACTCTTACCCAGTCAAGAGATCAGGGCTTGATCCATCACCGTTATTTAGCTCACTGCATCACCCCAGTTCAGAATCTGGCTATATGCAAATTAGTCTGACCCAGAGCCTCATGGGAACAGGGCAGACCAGACTACCAAGCCAATTCTTCACCGGAAAGGAGACAAGCTTCCGGGGATAGGTTTCTGGCATTTCAGCCGTCGTTGGCCCGGCTTGATTGAATCCTGGTGGTGCAGTGAGCAAGGGATTCATGTCTGAGTATACCCTGCCACACTTGTGGTGGCCAAAAACGATTCAAAAAGGGGGTGGTGATGAACAGAGTGTCTGAATTAAGCAGACCACTCTTACCCAGTCAAGAGATCAGGGCTTGATCCATCACCGGTATTTAGCTCACTGCATCACCCCAGTTCAGAACCTGGCTATATGCAAATTAGTCTGACCCAGTGCCTCATAGGAACAGGGCAGACCAAACTACCAAGCCAAATCTTCACCGGAAAGGTGGGTTAGTCAAATCTTTGTGAATTCTTGGTAAAGTATAGATGGTTGGTAATCGTGGGTGTTGTTGGTTTAAATATTCAAACTCCAATTTGCTCAGGAAACCTTGCTCAAGTGCCTCCGAGGTGAGGATCAGAATTTCAGTGGCCAAATCTTTTGAGGGGTCAGATCTCAGACGGGCATAGCTAATGCAATTTTGTAGTTGTCTGTGAATCTCCGTTTTATAGGCTGTGGTATCCTGGATGACAATTGCCCCACCCTTGTCCGCTGCTTCAATAACAATCTCTGTATTGTTTTTAAGACTCGTAAGTGCTGTCCTCTCTTGCCTGCTGATGTTTTGAGCATTATATTTGTAAGCGTCCAGTAGTTTGAAAATGTCCCTCGCCACCAGGTTCTCATAGGCTAATATGGTGTTGGGCGTTGCAAAAGTCGGAGGAAAGAAAGTCGAAGGAGTTCTTAATCCGGTGAAGAAATTTTTAGTATTCAAAACAGAGTTCCTAAAGAAATATTTCAGCCTGATTTTCCGATAGAAAGAATTGAGTTTTGTCTTGATTATTTAAGACATTAGGTTGATTGGTGGGCACAAAGCCTAGTCCTTTTAATAGTACTCTAAGTTCCTCATCCTTTAGCTGGTATGAGGAGATGTTTACCACGGGTTAATATTATCAGCTGCCGGGCGGTTTTCTTCAGTAGTTACCACCTGTAGAACTTCCTGCGGGTGGAGATTTCCCAGTGGACCTCTGGTGGAAAGTGCACTTGTTTGGGTGGCATCCCTCTCGCTCGTGGGTAGTCGGATTGACTACCTCTTGGTGGTCCTCTTGGCCAGGTTATAGCTCGACCTCTGGTTGGCCTCCATTTGCCCTCTCCTAAAAAAGTCTGGTAGCTCTGGGGCGATAACCGTAGTTCTGGTCCCCAACTTGTTGATCCTGGTCAAAGCTCACGGATGAATCCGAGAAGGTGGTGAAGTTTCTTCTTCCCCTGTATCCCCCTCTACCTCTTCCAGTGAATCTTCTTTGCTGGTCCTGTTTATAATAATCCTCGTTGATGTAGGGATAAGTGATCTTCTTGTCATAAAAACGGATATCCTTTGAGAGTTTATCCAGTTTTTTATTCTGGGTAGTGAGCTCAAAATCTTTTAAACTTTTTCCCAAATTCTTAAGTGCCTCTTTTGCATTCGACAGTGCGGTGTCACCTGCAATTTCTTGTCTTAATGCGGAGATCTTACGTGTAAGTGATTGGACTTGTTCAGCCGCTGTCTCTACTCCTAGAACCATCCAATGCCGTGAGGCGTTATTAGCCACAAAACTGGAAACTTCTTTGAACTTTGGTATGTCTACAAAGATGGCGGGCTCATTCTTAATCTGTAAACCTACTGGAATAATGTTTGCCTGTAAGTATTTAGTGAGTAGATAGCCGTGCAGTTTAGTACGAATAAGCTTTTTCTCTAGTCGCTCTAGTTTACTGATTTTGTCATTCAGGGTGAAGTCAATGTTAGGTGTGTCTGATGGAAGGAACTGGTTAACTGGGTCAAGTAATAGCTGGTTGATGTACTCCTCCGTGTACGAAAGAGTCTCACTCTCTACCATCCTGAGTAGAGGTGTATGGTATCACAAAAAATACCTCGCAGGTATGCACCTGCTCCAAAGAAATTACAAAAAGGGCAAAACCCGGAATCACTGGGACCTGGGTGAAAGATAGTAAATATAGAGGTGGTCCCAGTACAACACTTTAGGCGGGGGAGTGACAGCTTAGGGAATCAATAGTTACAAAAATTATACAAGATCTGGACCTTGCGGAAAACAGAGTGAAACACCGCATCAACGGGTTGAGTGAGTAATTTAAGCCCAAAGGCGAGTGACTGTGCGCTCAATTCATCAACAATGATATGATATGTTCTTTATGTTTTTTTATGTCAAATGTTTTGTGTTCTCCCAATGTGATTAAATAACATTGGGTTTAGAGTCTTCCACCGTCCATGATTTGTTTTTTGTAACTATTGCTTCCCTAAGCTGTCACTCCCCCGCAGTGTATATTGTACTGGGACCACCTCTATATTTACTGCCATTTCCAATGGACTTGCAAATTGCAAGAGGCTCATTAATATTAATGAGACTCGCAATTTAAGACCCCATTTGGAATCGCGAAACAGTGTAATAACACTGTTGTACATTTCATTTCATTTAGCGCCTCACAATGAGTCGCAAATTGCGAGGCGCCAAATGAAAGGGTCATACATCTGGTCCCAAGAGTGTGAGGGCTCAGAAGAGTCCCCCATGTACTCTGATAATGACATGAGGATTGATGTGTGCGCTGTAGTAATAAATATGTGACTGAGTCTTTATAACAACCCTTACTTCAAACATCATACTTTATGATGCCACTTTTATTTTTCATTGGCATCGCATATTTAAAACATGCAATCACGTTACTGACTTTGAAAGAATGAAAATCTGACAACTTTGACTGACGTCATACCTGCAGCACTGGTCACAACTTGTTTTCTTAATCAATTCAGCTACAATTTTCGCAGTATTTAATTTGAAACAGATATGTATATTAAAGAGTAAAATACATATATTTCTAATGAGTACAAACTTTTGTTGAATAACCGAAACTGCTTGTAGATCTTTTACACATAATATTATTACAAAAACCTATAAACCTACAACTGTGTTTTTAAAAATCTGAAATAATTGCACTCATCACTAAAGTAAAGCTGGAGACCGTACTTAGGGCTGTCCGCGCTTATTTTAAGTATACATCTGAACAGTTGTCTCTACTGGGCTAATATTAAAACATATACCACTATTGCAAAACAAAGCGCAGAAGGTTTCCTGGCAAAGGAAGAAGCAAATCATGGAATAACCAGAGCAGACTTTCTTCCTCAACAGCAGCTCATGGCAGAGTCACTGAGATGATTAGGTTATCTCTTATTTCCACATTAACTGCAGGGAGCTTTGCCCATGCGTGGGGCAGGGTCGATGTGCCCACAGTCTCCCAAAGGCATCGTGGGATGGATCGGTACATGCAGGCTTAATGCACGATATTTAAAAGTAGAGGGTGTCTGAGAAAAATCGACAAGATATGGGGTCCTTGGGGGGGAAATTTAGAGACTTTAAATAAACCTACCCACTGCCTAGTGTTATCTCACTGTATTTCGATATGATCCTCACTACCTGAACTGTGTGTTGCACGCGTTGTTGGTTGTGTTTGTTATGACAAAAAAACAAAAAGAAGAATGAAAGATAAATATCTGCAGTCAAACACGGACAAGTAGCACTGATATAGTTCAAAACTACCATGGAATACCTACCCCAAATCCAGAGCATTACATGGATGGTTTAACCTCTAATGTGCACATTTAGCAAGGTCCTGAGTTCTTCCAACAAAGGCCATATTCAGGGCGCAGACAATCTGGTACAATTCAAACTCAGTGCACCTTCACTACAAGCCAACCACCCATTCTCTTCAGAAACCAGTGTATGGAGTTCAGCATTGCTTCTAAGGCACCTAGAGAGACAAACATCTTTAGAATTTGTAGATGTGATGTTTATAAGGTTCTGTTCTTACCGAAGACTGCTCTAGGGAGAGATTCCAATAAATCTCTTTCTATAGCATTTCGAGATCTTATGCTACATTTATAAAGCGCGCTGACACCGGAGGTTTCCTGGCGCTGTGATTGAGATTGAGGGTGAGGACCATAGCCTAAATGGGGTTCGAGAAGAGCCAGGTCTTTAGGCTCTTTCGGAAGCTTAACAGGGTACCAGAGGTTTTGATTTGTAAGGGGAGGGAGTTCCACATTTTGGGTGCTAGATAGCTGAATCTACGGCCACCCAGTTTCTTTAGTTTAACCACCGGAGTGGTAAGGAGGTGGAGATGGGCAGAGCGGAGGTTACGGGCCGGGCAATGAGAGTTGATGAGAGATTTCAGGAAAGCCGGACCCTTGGTCTGCCGTGCCTTATATACAAGGCAGCCTATTTTGAAAGCAGCCCTTTGTTCGATGGGCAGCCAGTGCAGCTTGGCCAAGTGAGGTCTAGCGGATTGCCATTTAGGAGCTTTGCAAATAAGCCTATCTGCCTGGTTTTGTACCAACTGAAGACGATGAAGTAGGGACTTAGGTAGTCCCCAGTAAAGAGAATTAGAAAAGTCAAGGCGGGAGAGGACAAGAGAAATGACGATTTGCACCAGGGATTCATAGGAGAGCAGATGGGAGATTTTAAGAATTTTTCGTAACTGGAACATGCTGGCCGAAATGATGGTACCGACATGGGTTTTAAGAGAGAGGTCGGTGTCAATGGTAACGCCCAGGCTTTTTACCGAGTTGGACGGACTAGGGAGTGTGCCTAGCTCGTTTGGCCAGAAACGGGGGCCCCAATATGAAGGGCTAGTGCCGGGCAAGATGAGTTCCATCTTCTCCGGGTTTAATTTAAGCTGGTTGGAGATCATCCATTGTTGGATGTGAAGCATCACTGCCTGAAAGTCAGATGAAGGGTCAGGGGTGTCTAAAGGGAAAATAATCTGCATGTCATCAGCATAGTTGAGGACAGTGCAGTTCCAGTTACTCAATGAATGGATAAGTGGACAAAGATATAAATTAAACAATAATGGTGAGAGGGAGGATCCCTGAGGGACTCCACAGGCAGTAGGGACCTGGGTTGCAGTAAAGGGGCCTAGATGGACTGTTTGTACTCTGCCAGAGAGAAAGGACTTGATCCATTCCCGGGCAGGTCCCTGGATGCCAGCCTGTCCGACACGGTGGAGAAGGATGTCATGATCCACCGTGTCGAACGTGGCCGATAAGTCCAGGAGGACCAGTGCCTGTGGGGACCCTCTGTCGGCATTCTCCCGAAGGGTGTCGAGGACTTTTAAGATAACTGCTTCAGTAGAGTGTGCTGGTCTGAAGCCGGCTTGATTAGGTTCCAAGAACCCAGAGCTCTCGATGAATGCCGAAAGGCAGGTGGTCACGTAGGCCTCCAGGAGTTTAGACGTGTAAGGCAAGAGAGAAATGGGCCTGTAGTTGGCAGGGTTGGCAGGGTCGGCTCCTGCTTCTTTCAGAAGGGGAACCAGTATGGCTTCCTTGAACGCACTGGGGACCGTGCCAGTACTAAGGGAGGTGTTCAGAAGGGGCAGAATGCTATCAGGCAGAGCAGAAAAGATGGCCCTGAGGACTGGGGGGGGGGTGGACAACAGTCCCTGGGAGATCCCGATTTGACACGGGTGGTGAGCTCGGAGAGAGTGCTGATGGTAATGGGTGGGAACTGGGTGAAAGAGGGGGGAGTCAGAAGGGCTGACAGGGTTGGAGGGAGGGATAGCATTCTTAATATTTACAATTTTCTGAATGAAGTAGGAGTTGAGCGCATTACAGGTTTCTTGGGTGGGGGCCTGAGTGGGAAGTACTCTGTGATCTGATGAGAAATCGTTCAGAATTTTGAAGATTTCTTTAGATTTATTGCTGGCTGTGTCAATTCTTTCAGTAATATGTGAGGCCTTTGCTTTAGTAATTGCGTTTTTATATTCATTGCGGGCCCTCACAAACTCTGCGCGGTCCTCCTTGGAGTAGCCCCGTCTCCAGTTGCGTTCTAAATGGCGTAGTTTGGATTTTCGTGCTTTAAGTTCCTCAGAGAACCAGCGATGGGAGTTGCCATGTCTGGTGTGTGCAAATTTAGTAAGAGGGGCGAATCTATCACTAGCTGATTGAGATCCTCGATTTACTTCACAAGATATAAGAAAGAAACCTGATGATCGGTGATTATCCAATGCTCTCTAGATGGAAACCCGACAAGCACATATACTGCAATCCTGAAATTTGAGAGATTTAAAGGTCAGAGTTTTTCGAAGCAATACTGCCGTCACATACACCACCCATGCTGTACAATTTTCACTATTTTGAACTTAAAGATTTACTAAACTAGGGGCAGGACCCACTAGCAGATCATGGCAGATGCATGACTGTGATTCCACCACCAGTTCCCCACAATGGGGCATAATCTTGGATCTTCAATAAACTCTGAATGCTATCAGCTAGCACAGCCTACTGCCTCTGCAATGTTCGCACCCACACAAATGAAAATTCGTTAGCACCTCAACCAACGGTCATGCGAGATCCAGTCTGCTGAGGCCTGGGGTAGGCACGTCCCGGAGGCATATATTTCTGACTGGGCCTGCCTTTCTCAGAGTCACCGTGGGGGGTGGCGGCACAAGAGCTGTGCAGTGCATATGAGGCCCATACCAGGGTCGAGGCCTAAAGCAACTGCCTCATGAGGTACACAGGGAGTGGAAACTTTATATACACAATGAGTTCTGTATTCCTCACGGCTCAAAGTAATGCTACACCCAGATTATGGGCATGGTTACAGCGCTCTGGTAGGACAAATACAAGGTGAGGCTTCCAGTGGCACCACTCATGGGGTAGGATTCACCCCTACACTTCTTGTTTGCGCCTTTGTTCCCAGGACTGGCCGACGACCCCAGGCTCATCTGATGCAAAAGGTGAGACCAGTCTGTCTCTCCCTTGATTGCGGGCTCCTTTATCTCCACGTGATACTGACGTAGAGGAGCCCTCTACTCAAGGCTCCACCTGCCTTTCCCTACCTACTCTTTGCCTGGAGGATCGATCTGGTGCCAAGGAGACTGATGCAGCGGCTTCTGGAGCACAACTGAGATCCTGGCGAAACCCTCTCATCCAGCTCTTTTTCTTTCTTCAAAACAAACCTTCTCGACACACACAAAACCGGGGAACCAAATCCCTTCTGCAAGACTATGCCGCTAAGGTGTGGGTAAAAATCATGAGATGGTGAAGGAGAAATCAGACCCAGACTAAAATGGACACATATGCCAAGACGGTGAAAGGGGCTCCGTCACCTCTATTCGCTACTGGGACAGAGACCATACAGCAAGCCATCAGGGACATCAAGATAGCTCTTGAGGGTTAAATTGTAGAAATTCGCTTCAAAATGACACTACAGCGCCAAGACCTCCGCAACACTGATGAAAGACTGGAAATGTGGAGACACGCCTCTCTGAAATTGTAGACCAGACTCACACAATGCAGAATGCTTTGACCTGGCTTTCAACCACCTCCTAACAACTTTAACATAGAGTTGAAAACAACGAAGGGAGGGCAAGCCACAACATCAGAATGGTGGATTTCCAGAAGGGAGCAGAAGGCCGAAACACAGACTTTCCACGCCACATGATTATTGTCATGGGTTCCTCCAGATGTCCTTTCCCCATTCTTCACCAATGGAAGAGTCCACAGGGCATTTGCATGGAAAATCAGATAGGATGCTGAAGTCTGTTGCTGTCAGTGGCTCAGCCGGGGGTTTTGAGGACAGGATTGCTTAGTACATGGATGATCTTTCCATTGTGCAGCGACCTGAGGTTCCTTTTTTTTGTGCAGTGACCTGAGATTTGTGTTTGCGCAGCAACCTGAGATTTGTTTGTGCAGCTACCTGAGATTTGTCTTTGTGCAGCAAGTTGAAAATTTCTGTAGCAAGAATGTTCCACATACTTCAGGTTTAAGTAGATTATGCTTCGAGTCTTGTGGAATTCTACACACATGCCTCTGGTGGGAGCCCCTCCACTAAAGACTTGCATCTCTAAATTACCTTGGCCCGACTCATCTTAAATGCCAGGGCATGATGATAGCATCCGACCGCTTGCGAGTTGGAACCACAACATTGTCACAATACAGAGTGCTGTCCAGGAAGATCTTGAGAACTGGGCCAAACTTCCACTCAACATCGTTGGACGAGGCTTTCTTTTAAAAATGATGCTCCTGCTCCAAATAAATTACGTCACCCAAAATTATCTTTACCCACTTCCAACAATTCGTCCCATCGCTACAACATGCTCTAACACGACAACCCACAAGTATCACATATCAAATGCACAGAGGATACATTTTATGGAGCCCCAAGTCTCCACTTGTACTATTGAGCATCCCAGGTTGTCCCCCTGAATGACTGGCTCCTCAGTGACAGGAAGACACAGGCGTAAACCTAGATCGATCCGACTGTAGCATATCAGCAATTTCTGTCACAAATCGTGAATCACGCATTGGAAATGGGTTGGACCAACACTAAGAATTTTTTATACACAGTGCATCCTAGATGCCCCAAAATCTACATGCTCCCTAAGATACATAAACTTGACTAACCCACCGTTCCGTCCCATCGTTTCAGCCTGTGGCATGCCACTGGAACCCATCGGAACATACTTGGATTATTTTTTCCAGCCAATAGTGCTAAATTGGCAAACCTACCTAAGAGTCACGACATCCTTGGAGAGTGTGGCTCAACGGTTAGAGGCGGCAGACCCAGAGGCAGAGGTCCGCCGGGACCTGGGTTCAATTCGCGACGCGGCCGGGTGCAGGACCAATGTCAGCGGGCCCGATAAATCTTGCCTCGGTGTCACTCTAACCATGGGGTCCCACGCTGCAACTCTGGGCAATAGCTTGCTTAGTCTCCACTCTGGCCCCATCACCGCCGGGGATGCCCGGCTGCACCTTGGGGATGCCCAGTAAAGGGACCATCTCACAGGGACAGCCAGGACGGGTTCCCCAGTGGTACAGCGCCACGGGCTCTATAAATCCAACATTCACTCATACATTCATTCATTCCTTGTCAGGGCTCGACAAATCCACTCGACCGCTCACATTTGCGAGGTAAATTTTATGAGTTCGAACTATTTTATCACAAAGCAAATGAGCAATAAAGATGCCTTTAAATCTTGTTATCTGGTCACATTTGCTCCGCTTTCAGAGACGGAGGTCAAGTAGGTTACTGTTAGGTCGAGGAGTTTTTTGTAAGTACTAGACCTGCATGACTAGTACCATTTTTCAGATTTCTCGAGCCCTGCTTGTTGAATTTACTCAATGACTTGGATACTTCTGACATACAAAACTGGGTTCTTTGTACAATTGACTTGACTGCGTTATACACCTCGATACCACATGGAGATGGATTAGAAGCTACTGAATGGGCTTTGTTACGGCAAGAAGATATTGGAGCAGAGAAAGTGCTATTAATGGAATTATTGGAATATGCACTGTATCATAGTTACTTCGATTGGCAGGGAGAATACTATGCTCAAAATCATGGAACTTCTATGGGCTTTGTGGGGGCCCCTTCATACGCCAACATGTTTATGGCCAAACTAGAGTACGAACATGTCTTGTTAGATCAAGAATGGAAACAAATCCAGTCTTATATAGACGTTACATTGAAGATATTCTTATAATTTGGAAGGGAGATGTCATGAAATTGGAACATAATATTACGGCCCTCAATCAAATTAGTAATCACATCAAGTTTACACATCAGATTGACAAACACCAAATAGCATTTCTTGAGGTCATGATACAAATCTACTCTGGAAAAATCCACACAAGTGTACACACCAAGGTCCCTGACAGGAACAATGTGCGACATTTTATGAGCTTTCATCAAGATGCTTTGAAGCAACACCTTTCGTCATACTCAAACGAATTACTTCAGATTCAAGCCAGGCAGAGACCACAATCATGAAATTTGCTGAAAAAACCCATCAACGAGGCTATCCCAAAAACATCACAGACAGGGCCATTGAACGAGTTTCTGAGCTGTCTAGAGAGTCTTTGTTACATGGGACCTCACCCACACAGTCAATTCCATTTTATGTGTTGTTAAACATTCCATTCAATGTAAGGCCATCAAATCAATCATTATGAAACATTGGAAGATTATCCAAACAGAGCCGGATTTTAAACAGCTGTTTGTGACATGTTCAATTTTCGCTATGCAACATTCCCACAATTTGAAAGAACTTTTATCAATTACACAAGAAAAGGAATCTGAGAAGCAAGATCACAAGGGAATGCAGAGATGCAAGAATTGCACACATTATAACAATGTGATTGTTGGTATCGTGTTTGTACATCCAACGAAAGGCACTAAAATGAAATTAGGACATTCCATTATGTGTGATACTGCCAATGTCATCTATACTCTTAAACGCTCATGTGGCAAAATATATGTGGGCAGACCGAAAGAAAAGTTAAGATGCGAGTTGGAGAACACAAAAGCAATATACGCACACAATCTGCTATGTCCACATTAGCCATGGATTGGTTGGAGGAAAGATACAACATTTCCCAACTTCAGTTCACCATCTTGGAAACAGTGAGACCCAAACCTGGAACAGATCCCCAAAAAATGCTAGCAAGGGCTGAACTAAAAAAGTGAAATCAATGCAACCACCAGGGTTAAACAAATGACTGGAATATAGTTGTTTTCTGTGATCACAGAGCTCTTTTCCTTTTGTATTTTTGGCATTGTTTTAATGTATTAACCATATGTTTGAATATTTGCCTGTGTAGCGAGCTGCTGTGTTCTTTTACATCTATGGAACTATTCAACGAGACAGTGATCCGCATTTTTCTTTTTAAGTAATTCGTTAGTTTTTGCACTTTTTAGAGTCTGCATATTCTCCTTAATGCTCACTAATACCATAGTTACATAGGGCAGTTTCACCAAGTTCGCCTTCACATGTGAGCATTTTCATCTCTTATGCCGTGGTAGATTTAACGTAACTTGGCACCTGAGCTGCAGTCTTTTTATACGTTCTTTTGGGTTCAATCCCTTATTTATTTTAACTTTTTCATTTACTTTTTATTTAACCTTTTTTCTTATTAACTTTATTGTCCAACACTTGGGTTTCGGCTATGTGAGACTACCGCTTTAAGGATCACGTAGTTTTAGCGCATTTAGCAAGAAGTCATCTTTCCGCATCAATAGTTTCACCTCGGACCAGTGCTTTAAATGAGCCGGTACTCACAGGTACTGAGTACCGGCACTTCTTATTTCTATCCCTTCAAGTCCCGCACTTCAACCCCCGCCAAGGAGAGTACCGGTACTCACGTCTGATGTACTGTTCATTGCTAATTCTGGGGAGGCAGGGTGGAGCCTGCCTCCGGGATACTCTGACAGGTAAAGTGCCCCTGGAGCCCTGTTCTGAGCCCCTGCTGAACCCTTCAACAGCAGCTCAGTTGCGTGGGTGTTGAAAATGTCACCTTCACGCTGAGCTTGACAGAGCAGTGTCCGAACCATTCAGACACTGCTCTGTAATCACATTTACCCTATGTTGTGCATTGGTGCACACCCTAGAATACAGGCGACCCACTGAGAGCGGCACTTAAGGTAGCCACGGGAGGTAAGGAGTTGAAAACGTCCTTTATCCTGCGTGAGCCTTTTGTGTGTGTTTAATTGTGAGTGTTTACCGACTTGTGTGCGCGCTTACGTGTAAAGAAAGAGGAATAGAGAGAATGTGGATACTCAACAATTTTTTTTTTACAGAAAGTGTGCGGACTGTTTTGTATGTGCATGTGTTCTCTGGCCATTGTGAGTGTGCGCACACGAGAATATGAGTATTGACTTGAGCCATATGCAAATAAATGATAATAATCTGGGCCACTGTAATTATGCGGCAGGTTTGATAAAATTATGCAGCAACAAAAGAAAACATATGCAGTATAATGCAGAACATTTGCTGATTGTATTAATTTTTTTGTCATTTTATACTTGTTAATACTGTCAGGGCACAGGTTGCATTTCAGTTTAACACCCAAACATAGCAATAACAAAGCAGATGGAAGTAGTGTCATTGTATCATGTCCCACCTCTAGCCCCGCCCATAGCCCCACCCACTAGCCACACATCTAACTCAATTTTATGAGTACCTGCACTTATTTTTTTCCATTTAAAGCATAGTATAGGGAGAGGAAAAAAGAAAAATAAAGATCCTAAACTGTGCCACAATATTTGACTGTGCACAATATGAGATGCTGGTGAATTTTGGGGCACAATGCACCATTATATCGTTAGGAGACTTTAGGAAACATTGGGGTTTAGACTACATGTATGATCAAAGTTTATATACGATTGAAGAGACATGGCGGTAGGGAATGTGTAGACTTGATCATTTTCTTTATTACAAATATTATGCTTAAAGATAGGTTAATCAGCAGAAGGGTGTATGTAATACAGAAAGGTACACTTTTGTTGGGATTATTTAACCAAGCTGCACTAAGCATGTAGCTACAACCAGGTGCAGAAAACATTATATTAATCAGTCCTGTGGCTGAAATTGGAAGTATTAGTCACAGTTATCCAACGTTTGTTTTTCTCCAGAAACTAGGAAAATTATGAGAATTTAAATATAAGATAGTGCTGATGATGAGTGTCCAACCAATGGTACATATGGTCAGGAGCTTGCAGTTAGCCTTCATAGATGCTGTATAAAAATGACTTAAAAAAACGACTAAACAATTAAATAGTAGAGGAAATGGAATCATCAGATTGATTGGCACTTATAGTTAAAGTTCAATAACCAGACTTGTTAATAACGGAGTGTGTGGCCAGAAAAGACTTAAGTAACGCCATAGGAATTAATTGGCATAGTTTACCAAATATAAATGTAATGTTAGCCACCATAGGGAAGATAAGGTGGTTTTCTATAATAGATCTATTGTCCGCCTATCATCAGAAAGAGTTGCATCCTAGATCTCAACACTTAACATCCTTATTATGCCATTTGGGGCCTCCTAATTCAAGCAAATGCCATTTTGTTCGGCCTCTGCATTCTCTTTATTTCAGAAGTCATGGACAATTTGTTTAGTGGTCTTCAAGGAGTATGTTACTTTCAAGATCAGATATTCGTTTTTGCCACCAATGAGAAGGAACATATATAACCAAAAGCCAAACTGGATGACAACATATTAAAAAAAACTGAAAATAAAGACCAACCGGGATCATATTAAGGATTTACTGAATTCTACTGTAATTGACACATATTTTTTCAGATAAGCCCAGAAACATGAGAAAGTTGCTTAAGACAAATAAGAGGTTTGAGTGGGATGAAGCATGTCAACTTGAGTTTGTTGGCATAAAACAAACCGCACCAGCACCACCTTTGGGTAGTTTTAGTGTTGCCAACAAAACTGTAATAACTACAGATGGTTGCTCATATGGCCTTGGTGTAGGGTTAAGTCCGATTAAAAGTTGGTTTTGGACAAACTTGATGTACATGGTAGTCTGTGATCAACAGTATTCAGTTGTCGCAAGAGAAACATTGGATTTAGTTTGGACTATGAAACACTTCTGAACGTGTGTAGGGAATACCATTAATCATAGGTACTAATCACAAACCGTTAATTCAGTTTTTGTCTACTAAAGATAAGCCATGGTAATCACCCAAGTTTGCAAAATGGTGGGCAAATATCGAAGAGTCCAAATTCACTATTATGTTTCTAGTACACAAGAATAATGAATTTGTGGATGCAATGTCTAGGCTTGAAATTAAATATTGTTTGTGCAATAATTCAGAGCAGCATCAAGAGATTAATATAGATGGGTGGAAGCCACTGAATGTATTGATATGTAAATAATACTAGGAGAAGAATAGAAAAGGGCAGATGTTACTAAATTTTCAACTATCCGTAGGTAGTTCATAGTAGGCTGGCCAGCAAAAAAGAAAGGATGGGGGAAGTTTGGTTGTGATGAAAATTCATTGAGCGAAGATGATTGGGATTAAAAAGCGGTGTAAAGTTAGTATGGTCAACGGGTCTCTTAGGAGTAGGGTAACGGGTTATGGAAATTAGGGCCATTTAGGACGGATCAGAATAAAGAGTAGAGTCAGAGAATCATTTTGGCGGCCAAATATGGACAAGGAAGCAGAAAAGATGGTAAAAGAATGTGATATGTGTGAGCCAATAGTTATACAATACACAAAGTTAATACTCAACATTTACAATATTTAAGTTTCCCATGAGGCCATGGATCATAGTAGCAATGGATATAATGGGTCCAATGGATATAACTGGTGTTCAAAGTAGATTTCTAATAGTGTTTGTAACTTTGTAGGAGGAGTAAAGAGCAAAAGTGTCAAAGTTCAGGGAGAAATTGTTTTTAGATGAGGATTACCCTAAGAATTAGTGGCGCTAATGGAGAGCAATTTACTTCTGGTGCACTGGAGAACTACTTATCAAATAGAAATATTTTACATTGTAAAACAGCTGTCCATAATCACATGGCTAATGGTCTTATGGAGAGAGAGTAAACAGACTAAACAAACAAAGTGTACAAATAGTTGTAGCCAAGTGTAGGCCGGTTGTTGATCATGGTAAGCAATCTTATGGTCATACAGAGACAACAAGCAAAGTACAACAGGCTTGCAAGGATGAAATTAAAAAAGACTTGTACAATCTAAAGAATGACTAAAGAAGACTTGTGCACGGTAAAGAGGTTAAGGTTGATTGAAGGACAGTGAATTAAAGTCAAGCAAACCTAGAATATTCAGAAAGGAAAATCAGTATATTCAGAACTGAAAGTGATCAAACGTGTAGACAAGAATTCTGTGGTGTTGAAAGATGGATCAATATTTAAAAAGGGAAGAGTACTGGTGTATGAAGGTGAGTATGTGAATGTAAAATATGTGAATGAACCGAAAGATGAAGATGTGCAGGATGAGGTGAGACATAGAAGGAATGATGAAATGCCACAGAATATATTCACTACTAGCTCACTCAAATCTCCATTTGGAAAGTGAAGAGTGATGCATATATTTCTGCAAATATGTATATCATGATATCTCCAGACACCTCACATGGTATATTATTATTTTCATGTTGTTTTATAAAGAAGGGGCATGTGTAAACTGTTCTGCTTTGCTAGAGAGACCTAAAGCATTAGAATGTGGAGATGTCGTGTTTGCAATGTTCTGTAAATATTGGACCTGTTAGGCAGTCAAACCACTGCACAATACTGTGCTCTGGAGGGTAATTCCAGTTGTTAAAGCACAACAAATGTTTTTCTCCACCACTCCTGGATCCTGAATGTATTTCAACAAGATATAAGAGGGAAACGTGACACAGGGAAAAGAATGGTAGGAAAAAAACAAAAAGTGCTAAAAGTGAACATCTAGAGAAAGGTAGCAAAGATCCATGAGGTACCAACAAGCTGCCCGGCATGCCATTATATAGTTGTACAAGAGTGCTGTCACCTGTGCTAGCCATCTTAACCAGCTTACTTGGCTCTTCAGCCTGGGAGCCAATAACAGTCCATGTCAATTTTGTACCGTATAGCGTGAGTTATTTTAGCTAGTACCATTATATTGTGGCTAATGCTCCCTAAATACTAAGTAAGATCTGATTCACAATTCTTTGCACACGAAAATAGGAGAGTATAAAATAATTCTATATTACGCATCTTGATTAGCAGATGGATCAGTAAAATTTATGTTTGCACAGTGGATTGTGAAGGCAACAATTCTGCTACTATGGTAGGACTGCAGCATCCTCAAGATGATGGTTAGGACATAACCTGTGACCTTTATGGGCGTGCCACACTTCAAGAATTAACTGACCACTTACGAACGTGTATGTTGTTGGGTAATCATGTACCTCTAGTAGGTAGTAGTTTCCCACCCGACTCCGCTTTCACAGTACTTTCTATGTAACATGAAATTAAGTAACTTTCTGTTGTGTGAAATGGAAGGGAAACCCCTATATTTAATTGGGGTCTAGTGGAAGACATTTCTACTAAGTGTAAACTATTGTTTCTACGAGGATATAGCTAAACATATTCATACACATCTAAGGATAATTTACAAATACACAATTTTTCACTTGGTGGAAATTCGGCATGCATTTTATGCATTTGTGACTTTAAAGGTTTTATAAACGTCACTGATTTCCAGGACTTATCGTGTGACGTTCTGTGAATCCCTATTAACTGAGAAGCCTGGTCCAAACATAGGATTAACCCAAAGGGAAACGGGTATCAAGTACTTATGGCTTTTTCAGTTTGTGACCTCAACTGCAGTTGCAAATTACTGCTAAGTTACCACCTTTCAAGTTCGGATGGTAACTGCATCGCATATGGGAAACTGTCCCCAGGAATCATGGTGGATAGCCTTACAAAGGGAAGGGAGTGGTCCCGGGGAACACTGAATGCTTCTTATAGGTTATAAAATAGGATTTTTTTTTAAAGCAGTGCCTGTCTGCTTAATAAAAAAATAAAAAAGTTCCACATTAGGGAAAGCAATGTAGGCATGGTGGATTGTTCTCCGTTACAGGCCACCAACTGTGCACTTGCAGTCATACACAGGAGCACACAGGAGAGCACAGAGCGACCATCTCCATCAGAACTGGGAAACGTTTGGTCATCTCCCTATGCTCTCCTCTTTTTGCATTTTGGCATCTGTTGCTTCACCACCATGCTTACCTTTTATTGGTTTTGACAAATCTGATTTGTACAGGTGTCTTCTTGAATGCCTAGATGCTCCATCAGCAATGTCGCCGTCCCTGTGTCCTCAAAGTCTTTATTAGGGGATGAAATGTACTTGGAAGAATGATTTTAGAAATTTTTTTGATAACACACAGTTATCAATGGCAGGTGGAATCAAGATGTCCCAGCTTAATGCTTGGGCTCATAAGGGGCACTATCACAGCGGAGAACATTGCTACTGTGGCTTTCCCTGCTGCAACTACCATCTTTTTTCTTGGTGGGGGGAGGGGGAGGGTAAGCCAAGAGTGGCAGTGTTTTCCAGTCTTCAGATAAACTCAATAACTAACCAACATACCTAGCTGTGATGCTAAAGTAAGGGCAGTAACAAAATAGACTATTGCATTTATTTTTCTGAACTCGGTAAACGGTTGGTCATAAGTGCAAGGAAGGAAGACTGGGGGAGACAATCTCCCTGTTAGCCAAAAGAGAAGCACTTTGCCAAAGATACTGATTTGGACACAGCTGTTCAGAACCCGAAATGTAATTTTAAACAGTGTTCTTTTAGAACTAGGAGAAAGCTATTGTAATGGGAGAATAGATTTCAGCCCAAGTATAGTCAGCAAATGCATGGACTGATACGGTTTGATAGGAAATAGTGCTACTAATTAACAAGCATTTGCAATGCAATAGGTCTCGCATTTACGAAAGTTTAAGCTATTGGCATTGTAAATGACTATGCCTATTTTTGTTTTGTTTTTTACAACATAAATAAATGGCATTGTTATTTACAATGCTAATGGCTGAAACTTGCGTAAATGCGAGACCTATTGCATTGCAAATGGTTGTGTACGTTTAAAACTGAGCACGGCACCACTTCAAGGACACCGCGCTTAGTTTCTTTTTCATTTTATTTTAACAATGAGCGCGGTGTCCGTGAAGCAGGCGCACGCTCACTAATAAAGTTTTTAAAAAAACAAAGCACACCTCTATTATGGACGAGACGGCGCAGATTCCAGCCACAACTACATTGAAATACAAGGAATCTTGTCCGATGGTGGACTCCGACTCCGCCCCGCCTCCCAGCTGAACCACCCTCGCCCCTCCCCCTTTCCACCATCCATATATGACAGATGACCTTCCGCGCAGCGGTCACGCGCAGCGATCGCGCCCCATTCGCGCCGAAGGTGCGCCAAAGGTAAGCCCGTCTACGCCCGTCCGCGCCTGGACCGCGCCCAGCGCCAGACCCCCTGGTCCTCGCAATGCCCTCCCCTCCCGCATTACTTACGATGCCACCACCCTCCTAGCCCTTAACCCCGGCCGCTCCCCCAACTGCGTCCAAGCTGCTCCTGGACACACCCACGGACCTTTCTCATGCAACTCCTGCAAATTCAACGGCACCGACAACAACTCTGCTACGATCACACAACAGATATCCGACCCCAACCACCTACAATGCATCTTGCTCAACACCCGATCGGTCCACAGGCACGCCATTGACCTCTGGAATCTACTAGACACCATCTCTCCGGACGTCGCCTTCCTAACAGAAACATGGATGAACGCCTCTTCTGCCCCAGACATCACCATTGCCATCCCAGAAGACTATAAGATCATACGCAAGGACCGTACCGGCCACACAGGAGGAGGTATCGCTATCGTCCATAAGAAATCCATCCGCATCTCTACCAGTTCAGACGTCAACCTCGCCAACTCTGAACACCTTCACTTCCAGATCCACATCGACCCCAAAACCACACTCAGAGGCACCCTCCTTTACAGGCCACCAGGACCCCGCGCAAAGTTTAGTGAAGACATCACAGACTTCATCACTCCACACGCGCTCCCCTCCGAGGATTACATCCTATTGGGCGACCTCAACTTTCACCTTGAAAAAAACTACGACCGCAACACCACCACCCTTTTGGACAACCTCGCCAACCTCGGACTTAAACAACTTGTCACCACCTCCACCCACATCGCAGGTCACACACTCGACCCCATCTTCACATCCAGCAAACATGTCTCCTTCAGCCACACCACAGCTCTCCTTTGGACTGACCACAGCTGCGTTCACTTCACCTACAACAAACCCACTTCCAACAACCACCCCCAACCCACTCTGCAAAGAAACTGGAACAAAATCACCATCAACCAGATCTCCTCATCGCTTCTTCTAAACCCCCCAGCCCACTCTTCAAACCCAGACCAAGCAGCCACCAACCTCACACAATGGTTATCCAACAGCGCCGACATCTTAGCACCACTGAAAAAACGACAAATCAAACTAGGCAGCAAGAAGGCCTCCTGGTTCAACGATGATCTTAAGAAATCCAAGAAACTCTACCGCTCCCTTGAGAAGGCCTGGAAAAAAGACCCAACCACCAGCACCAAGGACACCTTTAAAAACGCCACCCGCATACACCACCAACTGATCCGGACCGCCAAAAAAGCCGCCTTCAAGGACAGACTAGATAACAACGCCCACAACAGTAAGAAATTATTCAACATCGTCAAGGAATTTACCAACCCCTCGGCCAACTCCAACGACATCACCCCCTCACAAGCCCTCTGCGACTCCCTAGCCTCATTCTTCCACAACAAAATTGCAGACATCCACAACAGCTTCGACAACCGACCCGAAGACCAACCCTCCCAACCCCCTTCAGGACCCCCACCCCCCCTGAACATCCTCAACGACTGGAAGCCTATCTCCACTGAGGACACCATCCGCCTGATGAACTCTATCCACTCAGGATCCCCCACAGACCCATGCCCTCACCACATCTTTAACAAAGCAGACTCCATTATAGCACCGCACCTCCGAGACGTCATCAACTGCTCCCTCAACTCCGCATCCTTCCCGGAAAGCTGGAAACATGCCGAACTCAGCGCCCTTCTGAAGAAACCCACAGCTGACCCCACCGAACTCAAAAACTACCGCCCTATCTCACTCCTTCCATTCCCTGCCAAAGTCATCGAGAAAGCGGTCAACAACCAGCTCGCCGCATTCCTCGAAACCAACAAATCCCTCGACTCCTCACAGTCCGGCTTCCGAGCCAAACACAGCACTGAGACCGCTCTCATCGCTGCAATTGACGACATTCGATCTCTACTGGACAACGGAGACACAGTCGCCCTCATCCTCCTCGACCTCTCCGCAGCCTTCGACACAGTCTGTCATAGCACCCTTTTACAGCGCCTCAGAAACGTCGGAATCCAAGGAAAAGCACTGGAATGGATCACTTCGTTCCTCACCGGAAGAACCCAGAGAGTCCGCCTCCCACCATTCAAGTCAGAGTCCACTGAAGTCATTTGTGGCGTGCCACAAGGATCTTCTCTCAGCCCCACCCTCTTCAACGTATACATGAGCCCCCTTGCCAACACAACCTCAACATAATCTCCTACGCTGACGACACTCAACTGATCCTCTCACTCACCAAAGACCCTAACACCGCCAAAACCAACTTACACGAAGGAATGAAAGAAGTAGCCGAGTGGATGAAGCACAGCCGTCTGAAACTGAACTCCGACAAAACAGAAGTCCTCATCTTAGGCACCTCCCCCTCAGCCTGGGATGACTCTTGGTGGCCAGAGGCCCTTGGAAAGGCACCCATCCTGACAGACCACGCACGGAACCTGGGCATCATCCTGGACTCCTCACTCTCGATGACCAGACAAGTCAACGCCGTTTCTTCGTCTTGTTTCAACATTCTTCGCATGCTCAAAAAAACATTTCGATGGATCCCCACCGAAACTCGTAAAACGGTCCCCCACGTACTGGTCACTAGCCGCCTGGACTACGGAAACACCCTCTACGCCGGTACCACCGCAAAACTCCAGAAAAAACTCCAACGCATCCAGAACGCCTCTGCCAGGCTCATACTAGACATCCCGCGTAAAGAACACATCTCTGGTCATCTAAAAACCCTCCACTGGCTCCCCGTAAATAAGAGGATTACTTTCCGCCTCCTAACCCACGCACACAAAGCACTCTACGAACTTGGACCTGAATGCCTCAACACACGACTGTCCTTCTACACCCCCTCCCGTCAGCTACGTTCCTCCAACCAAGCTCTTGCCACTGTACCTCGCATCAACAAAACAACCATGGGAGGCAGATCCTTCTCCTACCTGGCAGCTAAAACTTGGAACTCCCTTCCCACTCACCTTCGCCTTACTCAGAACCACCTAGCGTTCAGAAAGCAACTTAAAACTTGGATATTCGACAAGTAATTCCCCACCCCTCCATAAGCACCTTGAGACCCTCTGGGTATGTAGCGCGCTATATAAATCTTTTTGACTTGACTGACTTGACTTGACTTGACATTTCCAATTTTCCATGATGTGTTGCAAGATGTGTTTCAGACTGTTCAGTTAGCTAACTCAGTTTTCTTTGTTGCATTACTGTATTTGGGTTCCAGGGTTTGTGCCCAATTAGGCGGGGTGTGTCATCTTGAACCCATTCGTCCCATGGCGAGGAGTTAACTTGACCCATACACTGAGGCACGCTTGTGAATTTGGCGGCAAGTCCCGGGTCATTGGAATAAGGAACAATATCAAGAGTTTTAGTTAGATTGTGCTTTCTGCTGCCCTGGATCCAAACAGTGCTCAAGGGGCTAGGGCGTAATTCCTGACCGAGTTGCTTTAGAAAGGTTTAATGTACGATCATAAATGTGTGTCACTCCCAGATCTCTCAAGGACCAATGATGGTGGATGATGCTTCAACAGGAAGAGATTGCTCATTGAGGAGTATTCAGTTAGACACACATAGCTCAGTTGGCGCTGTGGCAAGTGACCAAAGCATTGAATTTGTGGCATAGGTCGCTGCCTAGCAGGAGGTGGTCAGGGAAGCCATGTATGTTGTGTTTGATCTCTTGTGAGGGTGACAGGCACAGAAGCTCTGAAGTATTAAGTAGTGCATAAGGGTAGGTTTGAAAAGAAACAGGGTCATACTGCTTCTATTTTTCACCTAAGTTGCACGGAACAGCCCGAAACGCTTTTGTTTACTAGACATTAGGACATCAGCAGATTCGTCCCTGTGTGCGGTTTCTTTCTAAACCTATAGATTATGTGGTTGCTCGGATTACACTCGTGTGTTAAACAGGCAAATAATTCAGGCCTCCAGTTTTCACATTCCATGCTGATTTGTCTACCAGTGTAACCATAAAAATCAAGAATTAAAAAGACAGAGGTATTTATTATCACACCCTTCCTCCATCCCAGGAAGTTATGTGGCTGAGAATAGGCTTCATGGTTTAATTGATTAGCATTTGCTCTTTGTAGAATGTTAATCACCCCGAGCAGACAATGCGACGATAATAAATGTCTATTTTTGTGGTAAATGTTCATTCTACTGTTTTGAGACTGGGTGGATTGCTTTATATATATTCTGTGTTTTGCCCCAGATATTTCTTCTTCCAGAGCCACTGGGGAAAACTCAGCGGTACTGCCTTTGGAGAGTTGGAAGCGGTTTGAAAGCTCCTGCTGTGGCAGGGCAGATGAATAGGGGCTCCACAAGGTTCTGCATTTCAGAATGAGATCTTTTGCGCTGTAGTACTGGTGTAGCTTAAAAAGCTGTAATAACGTCGTAAATATCCATGTCGTTTTAATATTGCTTTTTCGATCACAAGGCTAGAAATATCCCCATGCCTTATGCAAACAAATGTATTCAGCAAGGTACCATCCTTGTCCAATAAATTCTCTAGCAAACATTGTGCCAACATACTGCCTCGTGCCCCCTTCGAAGCGCTATGAAAGAGGCACAGCATCGAACAATAGAAGAATTAAAACAGTCACTAAACAGCGTATTCAGCGTACAAAGGGTGCAAGCACAGCGGTGATGAGGGCGGGGGTAATGAATGGGAGTTGGGATCAAGAAAGAAAAGCCAGATGGCGCCTGTGCGAGAGGAAAGCCAGATGGTGCCTCTGCGCATCACCGCGCGCGTAACCGCAAGCTTTAGGCCACTCAAAAAGCGTGTGGTCAGATTTTTGAAGCCCACTTACTAAAAGTCTGTCCAGAGCAGCGTTTGTGCTGGTTTCCACGAGACCTAAAAAAAGCCAGTGTGATGTAACATGGCGGAGCAGCTAGACTCAATTCTTCATGTAAAACACACAGACCTTTCTTGCAGTATCATTTGCTAATCCTAAAGTTCAATTATCTCATTGTCAACTCCAATAAACTACAGACGGTTACTTTTTTAATACTATATGTGCTAGGTGAGCATTTAACCAATCCAGTGTAATAAATTATTTGCACTTTCAGCTTGTATGCGTGGTAGTCAGTGTGAGCAAAGCTACATTGATTCTAGTTTTTTTAAGGTGTACTTTACACCTTCTTCTGCAAAACAAACTCTACAGTGAAAGAGGTCTGAGAACTGGTGGTGATAAGAAGCGAACTGGTTTAAGTTCTTTATCTAAGTGACAACCGAGAGGCCCGATCTGAGAGTAAAGGTCGAACAAAAGTATGATGTTAGCGTTTCTGTATTGGCCATTTCACATGTAGCTGAAGAAAGCATGCTAATTTCACAGTTCCAGTGCGTGGAGCGGTACTACAGAAGGGCAAGTGCTCATTTTTCCAGAGTACCCGTTTGCTCCTGAGCAGGAGGGCTTTCTCTCAAATGAAAGAAAATGCAGGTTCTGGAAATTAAATTGTTTCAGCAAAAAGCCATACAATGAGTGCATTAAATATAAATGAATAAATAAATTCAACTTTGAAGGAAATCAAAAATAACATAAAACACACAAAAAATAATAATAATTACATTTAAATTAATCTCACAATACCTGCACGCAGAGGCGAGATAGGCAGCAACTGGAAGAAGAGCAATGTCAAAGCCAATAGGTCTCAGTTACCTGAGGTATTGGCTTTGTAAATGTTTTAGCCATGCTGTACAGCAATGTAGCTGGTTGCATTTTTTTTATAAAGCATTATGGCACGGTCATTGCTGGCCACCTCTTAATACCTTTTTTTTAATAAAAAAAAAACCTTTTAGCATAGATAAAAAAACAATACCTCTAATAGGCGAGAGCTTTTGCCTCTCCCAATGAACTAGTAACAATAGGTCTTCCAAGCGCGGTCATGCCAGACCTAACAAGCCCTAAGATTCAAGCGACAACTGACAGTAGGTAATATACTATAATTCGAGTCATCTTTCACAATTTTACTATTTTAAATTTTTCGCTTTCCTCTTTCTCAACTTCAACAAATGGGTATTGACACATCGCCACCTGGTGATGCATCTCGCCATCTCCTATTCTTCTGAAGGCCCTATTAAGGGTGGAAATGTAAACTGTGTCAAACTTCCAAGGAAAAACAAGATGCATCAACATTAAATCAGGGGCTTCCATTGTGTAAACTACTATGGTTTCAGTCACCGATTCAAGACTGCAAAGGAGGACTACTTCCACTCACACACAATACTATACAAACAAATTCATCTCATAAAACAAATACGTCAGCACGTCTTTTCACTACTCCTCAAAAACAAAACATATCACACACCAGCACAACAACAATTTCTAGTGCAACACCTCATAATACTTACAATCACAAAATACAAACATACACCCACCTTTCAAACTAAACAAATGAACAAACTCCAAATTCCAAGCTTTCTCTCTTCCACCACACCTAACACACATACAGCAACATAGCAACTCTTTTCCAACCGACTTTCATCCATTGGACAATTTTAGAACCTTACTACATGACCCACAAGCTGCACCACCATCCCTAACTCATACATCTTCCGCACTAAACACACTAAAACAATATAAGCAACGTGCCACACCTCACAACTTTGCTTCTCCATGTCTACTGCACAACAAGGTTACACCACAAAAACAACACAGCGCACCAACTCACTCTCAAACACCCTCTCAACCACCTACACACGCAGACCCATCAAAATGCCTTCTTAGTCTGCTGGACAAGGAACATGATACAGAAAAGCTGCACTATTGCTATCCTCATACAGCTAATACTAGCACTAAGCACACAACTGCTGCAAGCCAACAAAATACTGCTCGCTCATCTACAAAACAAAGTCACACTATCGCCAAAGCACCATTTTCTAGAGTGTCTACTAATAAATGCTTGATCGCTCTCTAAAACAAACATCACATCTACAACCTTCTAACTGACGCAAAACCAGACATACTATTCATAACTGAATCATGTTTGGGAGATGATATGGCTCCAGTCCTGCATGAATCCCTTCCTCTAGTCTATCAAACGGTAACCCAAAATCGTATAGGCAAAATAAGAGGTGGCCTAGTGGTTGTGTTCAGGCAAACATTACATAGCACCAAGGTTGACAACGTCTCTAGAAAAATTGTGAAGCTCTTTTCACCAGATGCAATCCTACACTATCTTCCTCCTATAACTTCATGCTCCTTTACAGACCTCCACCTAGCAATGCAACATTCCCAGACATGCTTCTAGACACGGTTTCAAACCTGATAACAGGACGCTCCAACCTATGTGTTCTGGGTGGCCTCAACATTTGATTTGACAAACCCAATATGCCCAATATATCATCGCTGGCCTGGACGCACTGAACCTTCATCAGATCGACCACAAACCTACACACAACACTGGACACATCCTAGATGTCATTTTTGCTAATACCTAACTGGTTACCTTTCAAACTATAACTCTGGTCACATGGTCAGACCACCATTTGCTTGCTATCCGACATAAAACAACACTAAGCGATGCACCTAAAACCACCTTACATGCATCCACCTATCGACCGTGGAACAAACTCAATTTGGAACACTTAAGACACACAACCAACATCCAGTACAGATCTAGAAACAATACATTTTGTTCAAAAACGTTATGAGTGACTACAGGAAGCTTTTGATATCCTGATACCACTAAAAACACACAACAGGACAAAAGAAAACAAGCACCATGAAGAAATACAGAGATAAAGGACATAACAAATTAGAAAGCTGCAACGTACCTGGCTCAAAACAAACGCCAATCAAGACAGACTTTGCCTACAGAAAATTAACAGATTATACAAGTCAGCAATCAAAAAAGCGAAGAAAAGATATTATTCAGACAGAATTCAAAATGCTAAATGTGCAAATAAAGACTTCTATAAAATACTCAATATGTTTCATAAACTAAATTGCCTTGAAGGAGCTCATACCGTTACTCAAGATTTCAAAGACAAACTGGCAAATCATTACACGGCCAAAGCAGACACGTTGGACTCATACTTAAAACAAAAACAAAGCACCAGCACTGCCCCTTCCAAAACAACAATCCAAGAATACTGTAACTCAGCCTCTTCCATCCAACACATTTCACACAATGAATTTATGGACCTGGTCAAAGCAAGTAGGCTTGCCGGCAGCCCTTCTGACCCGTGTCTACCGCAAAACTTCAAGATAATTCTTCTAACAACATGTGCTGTCACTCCAGTTAGAAGAATCATCAACAACTCCTTAACTACCAGACTATTTCCAGAAGAACTCAATAAGTCATACATACGCCCATTACTGAAGAAAATAAACTTGGACCCGGCGAACCCTGACAACTACAGGCCGATTTCAAATGGACCTTTCCTCTGCAAACTGAGAGAAAGAGCAGCGTTCGCCCAGATGTCACAATTCATTGAAAACAAAGCCATACTTTCAGACTTCCAAACAGGATTCCGTCCAGGAAGAGGCAAGGAATCTGCACTTCTTGCCATCTGGGATGACCTGAAAAACACAGTTGGCGGCAACAGAATTGCTGCGCTACTTCTCTTGGACCTCTCAGCTGCCTTTAACACAGTTGACTATGACACTGATACAAAAACTCTACAAAGCTGGCACAAAGGGGACTGCTCTAGACTGGATCACATCCTACTTTCGCTACAGAACTTATGTTATCCATACCCCAATTTTCTCATCCAAACCTTGCTCCACAAAAGCAGGGTCCCTCAAGGCTCTATCATCTTGCCCATGCTTTGCAACATCTACATGAAGTCATTACTGGTACTGATCAATCAATTTCACCTCACGTGCTATAACTATGCAGATGACACGTAAATATTCCTTGAACTGGAATGCCCTAAAGACATTGGAAACTCGCCAATTTTCAGTCGCCTCAGAGCCGTGGATCAATGGATGACGTGAAGCGATCTGAAATTAAATGCTTCCAAAACAGAAATACTCACATGTGGCGATTGGAAACATTATGACTCACTCGCCGCCTGGCCTGATGATCTGTGAACATCCCCTAAAGTATCAAAGGAAGTAAGGAACCTCAGAATGACCATTGACTCCAAGCGATCGATGAATGCCCAAGTGGGCTAACTAGCAAGATCAAGCTTCGTTACTATAAGAACTCTGCAACGCCTCTTCCCCAATTTGGAATTTCCACACAACAAGTTCCAAGCTCCCTTATCGCTTGTTCTGTCAAAACTCGATTACGGAAATAGCTACTACCACGGATCACCTTTAACAACCATTAAAAGACTACAACGGATTCAGACTCTGCTGCCAGACTACTCTAACATATAAAGCCAAAAGACCACATATCCCTTGCCTTGAAAACCATGCATTGGTTACCGGTTGCCAAAAAATCCACGTTCAAGCTGCTTTGCATCACCCACAAAGCGATACATGTAAAAAAGACCGCACTTAATCAGGAATAAAAATCACTAAACACATTCAACAAAGGAACCTCCACTCTAGAGGGGCACCTCTCCTCAAATTCCCAAAATACAAGTAAAAAAACATGGGTGACATATCCTCCTCTGTTCAAGCAGACAATCTATGGAACTCCTTACCCCCTAACATAAGATCCACGGGGAACCACCTTATCTTCAGAAAACTACTCGGGAATGAGCTCTTCCCCACATAAGCACCATACGCAAACAGAAATATACAGCATATTCCTCTGAATTTAAGCATTTATTTGTACAATAGATATATAGCTAAATATGTGTATTGTATAAACGTGTAGAATAATTATGTTTTTAAACAAATTTATAGATATACTATAGTTCTGCGAAACAAACGTACATATTAGTGTTAGTTACATTATTCTATGTTTTTATATATATATATATTTATATATATATAAAAGTGACTGCATAAATAAGTGAATCTTTTATCATAACTATCTACAATTGCTTCCCTATTGCATTACAAAAAATAAATAAAATACATTTTAAGTAAAACAACACTTGAAAGCCGGAGTTTATTTAATGCATCTTTAATCTACGTATCCTTATTTCCTTTATGCATCTATATACCTTCCATGTACTTATGGATCTATATATTTATTGCTTTTCTTCGAATTCAGCATATCCAATGCACTTCCCTTTTTCTTACCATATACCTCTCTCTATACACCCTCTACTTCCGCTCTCTAATTCATACCAACCCCCATACCACTACTATGATCTCCAAATATCCCTTTCCAAACTCTTTCCTACTCTACCCCTCCTTGCATCATCTCATACCTCTTTTACTGTTCCGATCCCCCAAAACAAGCCTTTCTAAACCCTTCCCTCTGACTCCTCCCCCTCCACAACCCTTTTACTCATCCCAAGCCTCCTCCTACTGCTATGACCTCCAAAACAAAACAAAAAATGTCTAAATCCTTCCCTCTTCTATCCCTTCACTCTTCTATCCCTTCACTGTCCTTCTCAATCAAAATAACTGGCTAACATATCCAAAACTCAAATTACTTTCATATTTCACTATACTAATTCACCACTAATCACTTATGGGTTCCGGAGTACTCGCTGAAAAAAAACACGTCAACATCCGTAGCAAGCGTTATATAAATGCAAACCTTTTCCCTCTTCTATCCCTCCACCTAGCTTCTGAATCCAAATAACTGACTAACATATCCACCACTCAAATTACTTTCACATTTCACTATACTAATTTATCACTAATCCTTTTTACGTTCCAGGATAGCATGCTACTCGCCAAAAAAGCACTTTGACGCCTCGTCAGGGTTAGTAAATCGCTATATAAATGCAATTACAATACAATTCTATGTCAGGACCGGAGGCTTCAGATTATGCTTTTTACCTTCTTCGCTGTTTAATATATAAAAAAAACACAGCAGCCAAAAAAAAGCATCAACATAAGCCCTAAATCCCAGAACAAGGATACGGCTTACAAATACATCCAAAAAAACACAGATTTGTACATAAAAAACTACAAATCCCATCAAGTCCAACAAGTTAGCACACAGAATAATCCTTAGCCGATGTCCATGCTGGATAGGTAGGGCATCCCTCCTGTGACCACTTCCTCTTTCTACGCTGCTTCGCAGCCAGTTAAGTGGTTTTTCTCTCTATCTCCTCACTTGTTGTAACCTTGTGCAGTTATGGGGATTTTGGCATGCAATGCTTGATTGGTAGCCAGTTTACAGGCTTTGTTGTCGTGTTTTTGCTCCTGTTTTCTTTACAGAGCCCCGTATAGATCACGGGAACACTTGCTGTTCCTCACGCGATCTCCCACGTCTTTGCGGCATCGCCTCCGGCCGCCAGGGGGAGCCAACGCGTCTTGTTGGCCTCAGCGCGGTTTTTCTCTCACGGAGAACCGCGCTGAGGAGAGCAACCCGCCGGAACCTTCCCCGCTGCCTCACCCATACGCCCAGGTTCCCTGGGTCTGTATTTGGCCCCATTTGATCACGTACGCCCCGCTGGGGGTCTGTAAAGCGGTTCTACCGCGTTTGCCGCCTGAGGGCGTTTGTTTGGGCACATCGTGAAAATATACACCTGCAGCATTTCCCACATATTGTTGTACAGCGCGCAGGGAGGTGGCAGTGACCCGGTCCAGCAGAGGGTCTACGCGCTGTAGGGTTGGTGCCACCCTGATTCCCGGTGCAACCGGGTCCAAACTCGCCAGACTAGGTCTGCCCTAAAGTGCGCAGGTTGTACCCGCAGCCCTGATCCTGTGCCCCAGCCCCCCCCTTTGGTGTCTAGTGGGTCTGTGCGTGACTTCAAGGGATGGATCAGGAGGAATACTACGAGGAGGAGGAATCCCATCAGTATTTAAACAATGAGGAATTCTATAACGCAGTCCATAGCTCTATATACCGCTGCGTGTTTGGAGATTGTAGGGCCCATGGAGGAGCACCTATCTTGAGCTATCTTATACAGGAGTGCGAAAGGGTGACAAAGGCCCATTTGGGGACTTCTGGCAATACATCAACCCCAGCAGGGGATAATCCTCCAGCCCCCAAAAAGGTGTGTAAGGTAGGGGTATCTGGAGCGGCGCAGGGTGTGGACAGGCACGCCTTTGAGTGGTTGCTTGATGCTTTTCTGGCCAAGGCGGCTGTACCTACCCCTGCGCCTCCACCAACCCCGGGTCCTTGGGTTCCATAAGAACGGCACCCTCGTCCCCTGGCGGGTTGTCCCCTGCAGACACGGACAACGAATATGGGTCTGTGCGTTCTTGGCGCACGTCGGGCTCTGCCGCCGAGTTGCCCCAGGACAGTTCGGGCATGCTAGACCCGGACAAAATCATGCACCCGCGGTCAGCTGCCTGGACCCCGGGGGACAAGGTGGCGAAGTTAGTCGCGGGACGCCTCCGCAAGTCCCTGGAGAAGGAAGCGAGAAGCTGCCTGCGCGGGGAGTACCCTAGACCAACTTTGGAGGGAAAGGTGGCCCTTACGCTAGAGCTGGACCCTAAGATGGCCACCTTCCTTGAGAAGTTCGTTAAAGACCCTTGCAAGGGGATTGACCGTTCCTGGCGCTTCTGTCAGGAAAAACTTTTGGATGCTATAGGGCCTATAACCAAAATCCTGGATATGGCAGAGGAGGCAAAGGTAACAGGTGCCGCCATTTACCCAGACGTCCTGTCGAACTGGGCATGAGTGGTGGTCTTTTTAGGGAACGCCAATTGCGCCCTTTCGACCGAACACCGTCGGTCACTCTTTATCAAGTTAGACCGAAGCTGGGAGACCTGGCCTCCTCGGAGGCGGGAGCTGTGGCCCAAGGAGGCCTCTTTGGGGACCCCTTTGTAAAGGAGTTAGGGAAGTTCGCCTCTACTTTTACGTCCCTAGAGCTCAATCGAGCATCAAGAAAGTTTTCCAGCAGCGTTTCTCCCGGGGGGCCTGTCGCGGTGGGGGCCGCGCAACCGGCCGTGGCGGTCAGCAGTTTGGTAACAAAAATTAAGGCTCCGGGCGAGGTCAATATAATACCTCAGCGAACTACAACAATTTCTACCCCACCAGAGGACAGCGCTTCCGTGGACGAGGTGGATTCAAGAACACCGCTGGAAACAATTCAAATGGCGAGTGTCATATCGGCGGACCAGGTCCGCATTGGGGGGCGACTAGCCTTGTTTCCGGAGGCTTGGGTTCGCGATCACGTCAGACGCATGGGTCTTACAGACGGTCTGCGGGTTTCGCATAGAACTTTACAATCTGCCCTATCAAGTGAGGCCCCCACACCCTATCGTTTTCTCTCAGGCCGACGCGCAACAGGTAGACGAAGAGGTCTCGGACTTGCTTCGCAAAGGGGCCGTTTGCCGTCCGGTACGTCACCCTGCCGGATTTTTGAGCAATCTGTTTCTGGTAGAGAAGGCGGATGGGGGAAAACGCCCGGTTTACCGACATTTCAAGATGGACGGTATCCATCTTTTGGGGGACGTGTTGCTCCATAACGACTGGATGGTCCAGTTGGACCTCAAGGACGCGTATTTGGTGGTGCCTATCCATCCCCCGCATCGTCGTTTTCTACAGTTCCTGTGGAGGGGCCAGGTGTTCGAGTTTACCGCCCTTCCATTCGGGCTTTCCTCTGCGCCTTGGTGCTTCACCAAGCTGCTCCATCCCGCTGTAGAGCTCTTACGGAGCCAGGGTGTTCGAATGATTGTCTATTTAGACGACATCCTGTTGATGACCCAATGCCCCAGGATATTGAGTCTTCAGCTTCGACAGACAGTGTCCCTGCTCCAAGGATTGGGGTTTGTCATGAACAGGGACAAGTCCGTTCTCTCTCCTTCACAGACTGTGGTGTTCCTGGGCTTTACTGTGGACTCGGTCCAGTCCACCTTGAGTCTACCGTCCAGGAAAGTGGGAAAGATTTGCCACATCTTGCGTCAGACGATCTCGAGATCCCACACATCTCTCCGACAGATTGCCCGGTTGGTAGGGCTGCTTTCCTCCTTCATCCAGGCAATCTTCCTGGGTCACCTCCATTATCGGGCCCTTCAACGCCTCAAGGCGCATCATCTCCGTCAGGGCCTGACATATGATCAGGTGCTTCCCCATTCGGTCGAGGTGAAGGAAGAAATGGCCTGGTGGCTCGCCCATATGGAAGCCTGGAACGCCGGGCGATCTTCGGGCCGGTTGCGGACCTGGTGATAGAGTCCGACGCCAGCAAAGCCGGTTGGGGTGCCCGCTGTGGGGAGTTTTCCACAGGCGGCGCCTGGTCGTCCGAGGAGCAGGAGCTGCACATAAACTGCTTGGAACTGCTGGCGGGGTCCTTTGTGGTGCGCTGCTTGTCCAAAGATTCAGTTCGCTCCTGTGTTCTGCTTCAGATGGACAATGTCTCCGCGGTCCGTTATGTCAACCACCTGGGTGGTCCTCGTTCCAAAGCCCTGGCGGATCTGGCGAAGGATTTCTGGGATTATTGCCTGGCGCACCATGTGTCCGTAACAGCGGAATACTTACCAGGCCAAGCCAACCAAGTCGCGGATTGGCACTCCCGGCAATTGCAGGACTCCAGTCAGTGAAAGCTGGACATGCAGGTTTTCAGGTGGCTGGACAGCTTTTGGGGCCCGTTCTCGGTGGACCTCTTTGCGTCGCGTCTGGATCACCAGCTCCCGCGCTTTTTCAACTGGCGGTCGGATCCTCTCGCGGAGGCCACGGATGCTTTCCTCCAGGACTCGAGTCGGGAGAGGGCGTATGCCTTCCCTCCCTTTTTGATGGTGGTGCGAGCGGCGGCCCAACTTCGCCGTCAGCAAGCAGAGGTGGTCACGGTGACGCCCTTTTGGAGATCCCAAGTGTGGTGTCCGGTTCTTCTGTAACTTTCTTGGGATTCTCCAGTCCTACTCCCCCGGTTTCCGCGCCTTCTTCTCAACGCGGACGGGGATCCCCATCATCTGGTAACGCAGAACTCTCTTCGCCTCATGGCATGGAGGCTTTCAGGCCACGTTGGTCGCTCCCAGGCCTTTCGAGGCCAGCTGAGGATTTCCTCTCAAAGGCCTGGGCAGGTAGCACGGAAAAACGGTACCGCTCCGCCTGGACTAAGTGGACCAATTGGTGTCTTCGACAGGGCCTGGATCCCCTGGTCGCAGGCATCGTTCCAGTGCTGAATTTTCAGCCGGCCTAGCTTACCGCACTATCAACGCGATGCGTTCAGCGATTTTGGCAGCCCACCATCCGGTGGAAGGAGCGCCGATCGGAGAACATCCTTTTTCTTTGTATGCTCTTGAGAGGCATCCGCCTCTCCTTGCCCCCGGAACCGCATTACTCGGTTCTCTGGGACGTCAACCTTGTCTTGAATCTCTTTTTGTCATGGCAACTGAATAGGTACCTGTCTTTGAAGGAACTGTCGGCAAAGTTGGCGATGCTTTTGTGTCTGGTGTCGTTTAGACGAGTTTCGGATGTACGAGCCTTGGACATCTCTGCAAGGGTTTTTTCCCCGGAAGGCGTGACCTTCACATTGTGGCATCGCACAAAATGTGCGTCAAGGACGATTTCCTACCCCTCTTTTGTGGACGCTCCCAAACTGTGTGTGGTCCAATGCTTGAAGGCATATGAGGAATTGACCCTGGAACTTCGTGTTCCGGGCGAACAACAGCTACTGATTGCTTTACGGAAGCTGCACAAAGCTGTCTCTTCACCCACCATCGCTAGATGGGTAAGGTGGATTATGCAGGAAGCAGGTATCGATACGAAAAGGTTCGGTGCCCACTCGGCTTTAGGGGCCATGGCTTCTAAGGCTTTCTCGTTGGGAGCCCGCCTGGAGGATTTGATACGTGCTGCGGACTGGTCCTCCGATTCCACTTTTAAACGGTTCTACTTCAAACCGTTGGTGGATATTGCACATTTGGTGGTGAGTAAGCTTTAAACTAGCATAATCTGAAGCCTCCAATCCTGACATAGAATCGAAATTTGCCTAGCATTTCAACAGTAAGTTTCAATTCTATTAAGGACACGGAGGCGGGGATTATCCCTTCCAGGCCACATGCGGAAGCGATCCCTCCCGTACTACAGTAAGTAGTCAGGTTTTCCGATAAAATGTTCATGAACATTGACATTGTAATGTCAGGTTTTTCTAGATGCATGTACAGGGATTTTTTGCCTTACACCGCTGACGCTGTTGTATGTTTTTTGCTAGGCAATGATGGTTCAAAACAAGACCAGTAACATCATGGCGTGACTCGCGCGAAGAAAGACGAAGTGGTCACAGGAGGGACGTCCTACCTATCCAGCATGGATTTCGGCGAAGGACTATTCTGTGTGCTAACTTGTTTGACTTGATGGGATTTGTAGTTTTTTATGTGCAAATCTGTGTTTTCTTGGATGTATTTGTAAGCATTATCCTTGTTCTGGGATTTAGGGTTTATGATGATGCTTTTTTTGGCTGCTGTGTTTTTTCATATATTAAACAGCGAAGAAGGTAAAAAGCATAATCTTCGCCTCCGTGTCCTTAATAGAATTGAAACTTACCGTTGCAATGCTAGGCAAATTTCGATTCCTTGGAACATGGCATAAGGCAGAGTGACACATGTGAGGAGCGCTGGAAGGGTACACAAGAGACATTGTTTCGTTTGTAAATTTACTGAGAGCTACGCACTGCACTGCCTGCAGGCCTGTTCAAAGCAGTTGGTTGTTTTATTTCACACAAAAAAGCTAAATAAACAACAATGGTGCATTTTGAAAATGCAAGCTAACAAAAAAAATCTCACTTCCAATAAAAACAAATGGAAACATATGCTCAACTGCAATCTTTCTAGTTATAATTGCATTAGGGCTTCGCACCTTATGTGGCTAATAGAAGTCCCTTTACAACCCCACAAGGAAACCTAGCAACAGCCTGTGGTACTGCACCCTTTACTTGCTTTGTGGAGTTTCTTTTATTCCTTATGCTAGTGCTGGGATACTTTATGACAAAAAATGTATCTAACAAACATTTTTATTTGCAACAGCAATAGCTCAAACTGTCACTAATTGGAGGCCTACTGCATTGCAAATGCTTGTTGTAACTGCAAGAGGATACTGGGTACGGAGGAGGGAATCAATAGGGACGTGGGGGGTAGCGGTATGATGTGGCCAGCAGTGTCTGCGAGAAAACACTTTTTGTTAAATTAGGGTGGGGGCAAAGAGACAAAGACAACAGAAAGGAGGAGGTAAAGCAACTCAGACAGTGGGAGGTTGAGCGGGGGTAAAGCAACTCAGACAGTGGGAGGGAAAGCGGGGCAAAGGCACAACGGACAGCTCTGTACGAGGGGGGGCAAGGGAACAACCCAAAAAGTGGGAGGGAGGGCAGGTGCAAAAAACAACACAGACAGCGGGAAAATGGGAGGGAGGTAGAGGGCTAAAAACAACCTAGACAACAGAAGGGACAGTGGGGGCAAAAGCACCATGGAAAGAGAGGGAAGGGCAGGGGCAATAGCACCAAAGACAGTGGGGGAAGGGCGTGGGCAAAAGCACTACAGACAGCGAGAAGGAAGGGTGGATTCAAAAACACCACGGACAGCGGGAGGAACACAGAGGGCAAAGACGTCCATGAGCAAACCAGCTGAAAATGATGCACTCTTGGAAAGTGCTTAAACGAAGAAAAAAGAAGCGCCTACAAAAGCGAGTAGTTGAAGGACCCAAATAACAGTCCAGGGAAGGGGTAAACACACATACAGGACGAAAGCTTCAACCGCCGGAGTCGTAAATTGACCCTTTCCACACACCCCGGCCCCCCCCCTTAGAGCATTTACTCCATACAATGTTGGGTGCTGGAATACCCCATTATCTTTTCTCCTCTTGAAGATGTTCCAACTCTTTCTTACCAGCTCTTTTGTTGAGATCACTGTAAACTAGCATGACATGTTTAGCACAAAGTTCCTCTGTTTTTCTTAAGTTATCTATGTTCACTTCCAGTTTAGGCATGAGTGGATCATCTTTTTATCTGTCTCCAGGTTAGGCATAAGTGGATCATTATTGTTACAGTTCCCAATGAGATAATAAACATTGATGATTTCAAGAATAACTTTAACATTTTCCAGAGTAATGTGTTGCAAGCATCTCCATCTCCAAAGACCCTGCTTTTAAACTGTCAGCAGAGGAATTGAAAGCCCAATCATTAGACCTTCTTTTGGTCTTTCTGTTTTTGACTGGTGCTGCTGGAAAGTGATGGGTATTAAAACTATTCATAGGGATCTCATCCATTGACCACATCTCTTGGAAGCAGCATATGTCATGCATTTTGATGAAGGTTAAATCTTTCTAATGATCTCTAGTTTTTGTTTTAAACCTACTATATTTCCAGCTTATAATTGTGTATTGTGCTTGTCTGTAGTCATTGAGTTAGTCATATATCCTGCAACACTCCATGCACTTTTCTTGCAAATTCTATGAAGACTTACTAGAGCTGTTGGCTATAGCCACAGCTACCCAGGACCATTCTTCAAGATCTTGACTTTCTGTTTTCATAATTTTTTCTTGTGTTGTTATCTTCTTCAACCCCTTCGCTGCATCTAGCAGCTTCACTTCAAGTTTTGTTATTTGTTCCATCGGTATCAGTTGTGCGCTTGACCCACATGGTCGTCCTTATGCGAATCTAGCGGTTACAAATATTGAAATCTTGCCTCTTCTTGCCTGATTAATGCCTCACTGTCCGCGGGTTCGGTCCCTCGGATTGAAAAAGGGGTAGGATAAAAGGTGCTGCTAAAAAAAAACAATCTGGATCCAGCCGATTTGGGTAACTATGGCCCCATTTCGCTCCTTCCTGGAATCAGCAAGATGGTGAAGAAATATGTTAACCATACGCTTTCCGCGTTCCTAGAATCTAATGATTGGCTCCACCCCTTCCAAATGGACTTTCGCCATCGCCAAGGCACTGAAACCGCCTTACTAGCAGTGGTGTAAAAATCTAGAAAGATTCTTGACTCAGGAGGGTCATCAGCTATAATCCGCTTTTGAGCCCGGCCTTCGATACGATGAACCACTGGATCTTGATTCACTGCCTCAGGAGTGCAGGAGTGAATGGCACAGCCCTACTATGGTTTAATCTTTTTTCGAAGAAAAAGTCTTCCAGGTTTTTGAAGGTGATACAACCTCAAATCCTATTCCTTTACAGTGCAGAGCTCCTCAGGACTCATCCTTGAGCCTGAATCTTTTTAATGTCTATATGGCCCCGTTAGCGGATATTGAATCCCCCTTCGGAATCCATACAGTAACATATGCAGACGATACACAGCTTGCCGTAGCACTGAATCAGCCCAACTAGTGTGGTAATAATCTCCATGCCTGCCACAATGAAGTTACCAAGTGGATGAGTCTGTCTCACCTAAAACTCAATGGCGAAAAAACTGAGCTTATGATCCTCGGCAACCCTCTAAGCTTTAAAACAAGCACTATGAGGCCAGCTTGTATGGGCCCGGTGCCAGCCTCAAAAATAGAGATAAAAAGTCTGGGAATCTGGCTAGACCAAGACCTTACTTTTAAAGTACATGCTAGGAAGACAGTTGCCTCCTGCTATGGCTTACATAGAATGATCCGTAAAGTCCTCCTCCTTTTACCATTCCCAGCAAAAAAACTATTGATCCAGGCACTAATTCTCTCAAGGATAGACTATGGCAATGACCTCTACTTAGGAGCAGCGAAATCAGTGGTCGCTAAACTGCGAATTGTACAAAATTGAGCATTGAGACTGCTGACAGGGACCTCCAAACGTTGATCTGCAAGGCCCACGTTATGCTCCTTCCACTGGCTCCTGGTGCAAGAGAGAATTAACTTCAAAGCCCTCTGCATTGCCGAAGAAATGCTGGAAGGGAGTGGACCTCCCATCAATAAAGCCATGAACCGTCCCTACAGGGCAAATTAAAACATTTGCTCCAATGAGCTCCACCTAGCAGCTGTCCCTAAGATTAGAATTAAGAAGGCCAGAAGTGGCGGCCAGCTTTTTTCATATAACGCCGCCAGACTCGAAAACCCTTCTGCTGGACTTTCGTAGGGTGCCCAACCATCTCATCTTCCGAAAACAGCTAAAAACCTGGCTTTTCCCCGAAGGTGTTGTGCTGCGAGTTACAGTGTCAGAGCTGGGATGCCCCCAGGTAGCCATGCGCTATATAAAAGCCGCTTCATTCATTCATTAATTCTTAAGATTGTCAGGTAAAGGACTTTTGGTGAGGGCTTTATGCCCAACTTACAAGGACTGATTCATAGGTTAATAATTTATCCACCAAGGATCTTGAAATCGATACAGTTTAAAATAACGCTCCCTGTTCTGCATCTATCTTTTCCAGTAACCTAATTGCAAAACTGTCTCATGTATTGTATTACGCCTGGTATCGCTTTCAAATGTTTAAATATGTTACCACTTAAAACACTATTGAGAATATCATGGGGGCCCTGAAAGAGGTACAAAAGAAGATAAGAAAATAATTTGATTGATATTTTCGATTATTGAATAACCCTTGTTATTCACATAAGTCTACAAACCAAATTCTCTTTTGAAGGTTTTGCATTCCTTGGCACTTCTTGAAAGAGGTCTGTGCCTGGTTGCCACCTCTTAGGCCGTCCTAATTTGCAGCCATTGGGGGACTGGTCTGGTCCAGTTGGTCTCCTGCTGTGGCCATCTTTCATTCTGATTAACTGTTACCCTTTCTGATAACTATTTTGTGGTAATCACATTGATGATCTGCTTTGTTCTCTCTAAGGACACAAGAGTACTGTAGATTTTGGCTTCTGGCTTCAGAATATTTATTGGCATATGTTGTGGTTGAGCTAGACTTCAGTAGATATCGCATCTGCAGCTCATCTCTTCTGTACATATTGTTCATGTGGCTCAACGATCAAAGGGCTGCTTATTTCCAGAGTATTGTCTTATCCTCTTTTATCTAAATGTTTTATAATAGTGCTTTTAATTGTAGTGTTCGGCATCCACTCTGTATGCTTTTACTGCTCATCATTGCATCGTTCATTTGACATCCTGTCACGATCGTTTGATGTGGGTCTATGTTTGCTAGTCAGGATTGTATACCAAACCAGTGTTGTTGTTCATAAAGAATGTGTCTCCTATGTTAAGGACTCTGTTGCTTAATGACAACAAGCTTCGGTTCACAGATACAGCTTCCCTTTTTAGGTCTCGCCTGGTGACCGCAGCGCGAAAGCGCTGTTGCCAGCGAGATCTATTGTTACTGACTTGCTTCGGAAGGGAGACAGGAGATGTGCACGCGCAGGACAGACTGGAAATGTGAACACGCACGTACAGACATGCGGTGTGCACATCTTCTGTCCCCCTTCCGTCCTCGCAAGCCATGCAATTTTACTCAGCGCCACCCTTTGTCTGCTGCATGCCTCCCGTTCAACCCCTCTCACCGGCTTTTGTGGGGACTCTGCGCTGCAATTCCTGCACTTTTGCTTTTTAGCTGTAGAAACAGCTTGTTATTTAATATTGTAACTTGATTTAGGGTTTAGATTGAGGGTACATGGCTGCGGATATGCCTCCATGTTTTAACCGGGCTACAATTAGTAACTACAAGTCACCTTTTGTGGTGCACTCCTGTATGCCATGTGGCCCAATTCATAAATCTGTTTTCTTACTTACTTCTGGGAGTAACAAGTTAACATGCATTAAATTATTTACTCACACTGAAAATAACGTGAGCATGACAGAATTTTAAGTATGAATAACTTTACAAATTGAAAGGATGTAAGGGTTTCAGGTGGTGGGCACCACCAAAAGATGGTGAACATACATTCTTACAAGTTTATGGGGTTTTCCCAACCCTTTTGCAAGCCGTCTTCTACCCTAAACACGACTTGAGATATCCCTCAGTCAATAACACCAAATCATCTGCGCAGGATCACCGCAAATTGATCCGCTCCAATACCTGGCCGCTCCGCGCATAACAGCACCTCTACCCCCTCGGTACCGCCATGGACTACCGTTGCCTAGCGGGCCCCATTGACCACTCCGCAACTTACAAAAACATCCAGCATCCCCAGCCCCGACCTCCCTCTCAGGCTGCACCCACCCCCCCCCCCCCTCTAGCCCTTCGCCTCGCTCCCGCCAAATCCCCCACACTTCACCGCAACCAGCCCGCACAAACCCTCTGCAACCTAACCCACCGTGCCAATACCGATCCCCTTGTATGCCCCACCACACTCCAAGCCCGTGGCAAGCACCACAACACCCGTCCTCCAACCCAGCATAGTCCCTAACTCAGGTGCAAGGCTCCCTTGCCTCTCTTAGCAGACAGTCACTTTTGGAAGGCTAGACATCCTGCTTGGTCTCTCACCCATTCCTCCTATGTTGTGGCCTTATGCTGCAATGGGCCTTCTACTTTAAGAGGGCTTACCGTGGTGAGCAACGCCAAACGAATGGCTCATATCGGTCCTGCTCAGAAGGGTAGACTGCAATTTGCGAGGTGAGTCTTTGGAGGGTGGCAGCAGGGAAATTGGAGTCCTATGGTGAGTACGTTGGCAATTATGCTGGGGCCTCCAGGGAGAAAGATGTTCTTTAGTTGTTTTCTCCAGACAGCCTCCTGCTGTGATGAAATACTTCAGCGGCAGAATATCTACTGACTTGGGGTTACCCTTGATGGGCACGGCAAGTCTTCACTCTTGGGGCGGCTGCATCCACCAGGCACACAGGTGACTGCTGTGGGCACACTGTCCAGGACTGCATACCGCAGTGGGTGCTACAGGGCAAATGTTGATCCCAGCTTCAGTCAGGCAAATCAATCAGGCACACTTCATCAATTGCCATACTATTGATGGGGATGACACTGGAGGGTGCTCAAGCATGCTTTGAAAGTGCTGTGGTCCTCTGAGTTTCCATAGAACTGGTCTGCAATATCGATAAACCCAGTCACGTTGACAACGAGTCTCTGGTGCCTGGGCCCTTGCAGGGGGGGTCAACTGCTTTTAGCTCCTTTCATCACTCATCTCCTCCTGCAGGGTAGGCTTGCTCCTTCCTTTTTGCTCAGGCTGGACTGCATGGGATTCCAGGACCTGTTAGACAGTGTTTCCTCCAGATTGGACTCCAGGATGATGTTTCCTCACCTTTGTGAAGCTAGCTGGCTGTGGGGCAAACGTCACTCTGGTTGACCATTAAGTAATCAGTGTCCCATACCATCCTTAAAGAGAATTTGAAATTAGAACAAGTGGGTTAGCTCCCCCTGTTATACAGAGAATGTGGATACTCTGTCTGCCTTTTCAGAACCAGTTTGGTGCAGTTTCCTTTTCACATGTCCTTCTCTGGATGTCCATCAGACTCATCCTTTGTCTTGAGTGATGCTCTTCGCAGCAGGATCATCAAAGGCACAAAGAGGTGTGAGCCATTTGCACATAACTACCAATAACCAACCATAATAGTGATCCGGAAGAGAAACAAAGGGTTGTGAAGGGTCACTTCACACAGTGACACTGAAACCTTAGTTGTACCCCACACCCCTGTCATCCACCAAATGGTAGTTGCAGGAAGACTAGTCAGCAACTCTCTTTGAGCTACTGGCATTGTAAATCACAAACCTTTTATCTATGTGTTGGTTTTGAAAACATAAATAAAAGGCATCGTCATTGAAAATGTCAATAGCTTAAAATTTTGCAAATGCGAGACCTATTGCATTGCAAATGCTTGTTGCATCTTGTGGTTTAAACCTTTCGTTTCTTGGTGTTTGCATCAACAGATGACTATTTCCTTCTAGAGAGAGGTAGAGGTAATAATTTTTTTTGAGTTTGTGATGGCACATCTCTTGTAGTTTTCTCGACTTGATATCTTTTAGATTTTTGATCCCTTTCCCTTCAGACGTTATGTAGTTTTTCTCCATATTATCATTGCCCTCTGTATCTATGGAGATGCTATTGGTAGATTCTGCCATATTGTTAGCCTTGTAATCTGCAATAATTGATTGAATTATTATTAGCACTTGACCTAATTTTGTAAGAATATCTAAACAATTTCAGGTCTCTGCAAGTTGCCTCACAGCATTTTCCACTAACAGTTCCACTGCAGTTCTATCTTTCTATGAATTGCGGCTAAGTGGGTTGCCATTTTCTAAAGCTCTAGATCTTGGCTTCCCATTTTACTGATTGACAGCTTAATTTCTCAGCCATTGAGTCCAGTGCTCTGCACATTGATTCCATTAATAATGATAAAGGTCACGCTTGTGCAGTTACAGACTGATCTTTTGGATTTAAGTCACTTTGCTTTAATTCGGGTAGTTCAGTGAATTTGTGAGAAAGAGAGTCGTCTAAGATAGCCATAGCTATTAGGTTTGAGGAAACCAAAACATTCAAGCAGTTGGGTGTCTGTTCATTATAGAGGTCTTACACTTTCAACTTCAGAAAAAAGGGTACCCTAGAGGTGAATGGCATTGGGCAGGTTTCGTCCCAGATACCCGCTGGCCAGGATCTGGATGCTTTGCTCTGGAAGCTTGGAACGACTTGTTCCAGAGCCAGGGCACACATGCCAGTCTGCTGCAGAGAGTCGGCCAGGACTCCAGTGGATACAGGGGGTGAAGGCAAGGGGGAATGGCAATCGGGTAGGGGTTGGGATGGGGCAAGAGATTAAAGGAGAGGGCGGACTAAGTGAGTGAAAACACAACGCACTTGTGTGTGGAGTGCTGAAACTCGAAGAAAAAAATATCTCCTAAAACAGGAGCAGTGAAAGGATAGAAGTAATTGGTCCATGCTCTGAGGAAGGGTTAAATACAAGAGGAGGCATAATGTGTGCATGTCATGGACAATCAGTGAAAAAGAATAGGAGAGCGACGATAAGAGCAAGCAAATGGTAAGGCTATGGGTAGGCTGAAGTCCACAGATTGAGCACACCATGTCTCAACGCGTGCACTGTCTAGCCTAGACCTAAAAGGCCTCAGGCCAAGAGGTATTAGGGGCTTTCTCTTAAGGTTTGGTCTACAATATACAAAAAGTAACATTGTCACCAAATTAATATCTGAAAGTAGAATATACAAAGAACCAGGCTTATCGCATGGTTCTTTGTATATTCTACTTTCAGATCTTAATTTGGAAGATAGATACAAAATGAACATCTGAACTTTATATTTGGATTATTCCATTAGAACTCATTCTGAATCGCCAACACTTGCTTTTTAGTGGAAGTACCTATGCACGTATAATTTACTACATGGAGTCCTTGACCTCTATATTGAGGGTAGATTTTGATAGTAACAATAGGACTTCTGATTATCTAATCTAGCAAGTCAGTGAATGTTTTTCAATTTGTTTGTGTTGTTGTTCCTATGCATAATAGTGCTGTGACTATGTGTAGGGATTACTTCAGTTGTTCTTTCTAATCTGTTCTTCTGGTCGATGTTATCGGGATGTCTAATTGTTGCTTTCAACAATGTTAAATGTAAATATGGTATTTTACTGTTTGGTGACAATGTTACTGTTTGTATATTGTAGACCCCCTGGATATTTGGGTTGTTCTATTGGAAGTGGTCCTGAAGAAGGTGGCCTTGAGCCGCCAAAACGCGTGTTGACCAAGTGCGGGGTCTCACATTGATCCTGAAGACCTGGATTCATGATTTTACTTCCTTGTTTCAAATGTTGTGGGAGTGTGTGTAGTTTGAGTGAGAATGTGGAGATTGCTATGAATGTGTGTTGCTTTTAGCACTATTTTCTTCTTTTACCAGGGGTTTAATGAATTATGTATCAATTTGTAGCCATTTAATTTGGTATATATGTCTGACTTATTTGCACTTTATTATGCTTTTCTGTGTTTTCTCTTTTTATAAAAAAATGCCTTGTCTTTATAAAAATTGCAAATCTCATAATATTTGATGAACTCACAAAGGAATGTTAACTGATGCAAACTTATGGAATTTATATTTATAAACATTGAATAAATTATATATTTTTTGAAATATTGTAAGTCATGGTCTAGCCTTTGTCACCAATATTTGATTAAATATTTGAATTATTGTTATACTATAATCATGTGGTAGGTAAGGGAAATCTGTTCTCTATGTCACGCGGAAGGGCACCATATTCATGGTCCCAAAGGACTGAGGCAGCAATTTGAGAGAGTACGTCCGAGATAGAAGAGGAACCCCAGCTCAGGCTTTTTGAATGCAACCCACATTTTTGGTTGCAACATTACTGGCAAAGAAGTATCCAGAGGACCCTCCTAACTCATGCTGCCCATAACAGACCAGTGGTTGCGTGAAAGGCCTCAAAAGGCTAACGAGGGCCCGATTAACAGAATCCTGCACATAATTATCAAATCATCAGCGTAGTACGCCATGCTGCTTCAAGGAAATATGCGTAAGGGGCTGAAAGAGGTTATGGGAGGAATGAGCACCAGAGCATTTGTAACAGAGTCTGACAGGCACAAAAGCATAAAAAATGGCCCAAACCAGCCAAATTTAGGTGGAGGGAGCCATTCTGCATCTATCCCTAGGGCAGAGCCCTTATCAAATGCTTATTCGCCCCTTCGGGTGTTCTCTGGGGACCAGAGCGCTGTGTATTTGCTGCATGCAGCTCAAAAAGCCGATCGGAAACTCCGAGGACCGGATCAGAAAGAGGACTGAGTCTCCACTCAGAGCGGTGCGCCCGCTCAGATCCCCGCTCCCATGCCACGCTGGGAAGTTGACGTGGCAACCAAAAATGCAACAGCCTCGAAAGCAGAGTACGCTTCGTCACCACATAATATTAAACCAAATCATAGGCAATATGATACCACAAAGCACATACCAGGCGCAACACCAACAAAAATGAAATCACTTAGCTCAGCTGCCGCAGCAGAGAAAGGACTTTAGTGATGTTGACATATATAGGGAAGCAGGATCACTGTGATTGGATGGGTCAATGGCCTGTTGGGGCTCATGGGAAATGCAGTTTAAAGTTTTACGTTTTTTATTGTCTGCTGTGAATTTAACAGTAAAGAAAGAGAAGCATAAGCCGAAGCCTTCGTTCCTGACATAGAACTAAAAAGAAGAAAATGAGCTACTATAAACCTTCATGTGTACAGTGCACCGTTTCTAGCAGTAGGTTTGCTTTTTTTTATTTCAAACTGATGTTGGGTGACACTGAAAAGAGTTATAACACATAACACGCTAGCCGATATATAACAGAATAACATCATACTATGGTATATAACGTATGAGCGGGTCAGCAGGATATACAACGGACAAAAATACCACAAAAAGATTTCAAAACGGATAAAGTATCCCTAACTATGCATTCCGATATTCCATTCAAGGAAGAGTTCAGTGACCACAGAGAGGAATGCGGCTGTATTTACAGTGGACTAACGCCACAGAACATATGTTAAGGCAATGACAGGCATTATAGCAGTCCAACATCACTTCTGGCATATTATTGAGCTTTGAAGGTTACTGACAATTGAAGGTTACCACTGTTGCAACCAACTCACATGCACCTCTTGGTCAGCGCTATTTGTTAGGCACATTGAATGTGGTGCACAATTCTCTTTACCTACGTAAGGCCTACTGACTTTGCCAATGCTTGTTCAAGCATGTCTTTCCAAATAAGAAATACAAGGTCAAAAAGCATTTTTGGCATGCAAACCAAACATCAGCTTTATTGCCCAGGCACATGTCCACCTTATCAGATTTTACAGCTATATTTCCAAGAATGTTATGGCTTGTCGCTGATTTAATATGCCTTTTGCTAAACAGCAGAGCCACAACGAAAAAACACAGCTTTACAGTTGACATTCAGTAGCATCAGAGTAGAACACCTCTGACTCACCACAAGAAACCACAATATAAGTACATCAAAGCATGCATTCAGGTTACAGCTTAATTTGGTACATAAAATTACACCAAAAAAACCAATTACATTAAAATAAGTATAGGCCTTGATATTTTTCTAAGTCGGCCAAATGCTGGGGTTGCCTAATACCAACGCTGCTCAGTCTTGATTCCACCTCAGTAAATTTTCTTCCACTATCCTAAACTTCGAGTCTCTTTATCACACTTTAACTGGTTCTTTTCCTCCTTCTTCCTCCATTTTCTGCCTTTCTCTTGCACTGGGGCACAAAAAATCTGATGGTAAAAAAAGTCCCACTCCCCAAAGATGAGTGCTAATGTAACCCCACTTCACCCACCTGCACAAATTAAGCACAGTAGTCCTGCCAGTCACCTAGAGCAATGAAAAAGACAATACATAAAGCTTTGAAATACATATAAAACACAACAGCAGCAATAACTACGGAAGGTAATCAAACACTCGGTGGATAAACTGTAAATAACGTTAAGATAACTTCAACAAAATAAAAGTCCTACACTGAATATTGTCACGGTCCATCGCACAATAACTCACAACCCACAACTCCTTAATTTATTTTCGCAAAAAAGGCCACTTTATTAAGACAGGTGCATAATATATTTCTCAAAACATCTTACATAATAAATAATAAAGTATTCCCCAAAACATCTTACATATCTTCAAACATAGCCCCAAAAATTGTTGACCTAAGCGAACCCAGAAGAACTGCCATCTGTTATGTTATGTTATGTTATGTTATGTTATGTTAATTGATTTTTTGAGTGCACAGCTGCCCCAGCGAAGGGGCGTCCCGGCGCTATATCTGAGAAGGTAACATAACTAACAAAAATAGACAAAGTAGGGAAATTTTAATAAGGCAGGGGGAAAAGATACGTTTTAACAGCTTTCCTAAAAGCTGTTGAAGGATCGGATCCCCCTCATTTCCTCTTCCTTTGCCCCGTGAACTGTATATCCCACCTCCCCCATTGGAAGATGGACAATCCCGCTCAAGACTGCCCGCCCCCCCAGAAAAAAATCCACCTACCAGCTCTACCTAAACAACAGGAACCTGTCTTATCGTGGCAGAAAAATTATATAGGACAGCGCTGTTGAAAATGTGACTTGCTCGAGGAAAAAACCTGAAAAACCGTAAATAAGAAAGGGAAGGGTGGGAGGGAGGGACAACGAAGAATAGCCTTATCTCCCACCACCCTCAGGCACTGTTGATTCCTGCCCCGGCCTGACCCCTTTAAATAGCTTTCCCGCGCGCCCGCTGCCTGCCTAACTAGATCCCCTTGCACCTGTGTGGCCGATCCCACTGTGCGAAACAACCCCCTGCCAACCCCCCTCCCCCGCCCCCCCCATACTCGAACTCCAATATTTGCTTCTGCAAAGGCTACAGTACATACAATGCTCTCACTCCAAAAACCTAAAATATTCCACATTTCAATGATTCGCGTTAACGTCATCATTAACTACTTCACAAAGTGGAATAAATTCAACAGTTAATCATTTTATGATTAACTAATTATTGCTGCCCTTTGTCATAGTATCTGTTTGAGAGCGCATCAGATGTCAACCATGTTTCTTTAATGCGGTCTCGTTCCTTCAATACTTGATGAGGCTCTCTATACATCTCCAAGCATCAACCACTACCTGGAAAGCTTCCTTGTGGACATAACCTGTTAGTGACTGACGTTACTATTATACCTTCTTTTTTACAGTAAATGCCTGTACGTTTTAAAACCAACATCAAACATTATCAGCTATAGTTTGGAAGAATATATTTCCTTTCATAGCGTCGTTGTTATTGTTTATAAACTCTAAATACTGTGTAGGCTTGCTAATGCTCTGTTGTTAGTGCTTTGTTTCTGTTGACTGCCAGCAGTGCCGAGTTGCCACTTTTGGTGCTATGGGGTATTTGTATGGTGTTTGCACTGCTGTATGTGCTATTCTAGTGTTAGTGTTGGTATTGGTAATGGAACGTTAGCGCTCTCGAGCAGCATTGTGGAGCCAGTTCTCTGTGATGCCAGCTGTGAGTGCCGCAGGAACAGAACGATAATGTTGTCAGTGCTGTTACATTAGTTGGACCGTGTTGTTAACTCCAATTCTGTAGCTGGCAGAGGTTTGGTGTCAATGTTGTGTACAGTTTACATAGGGGTCCAGCCCTGAACTCTGCGGTGGGGCTAGCTGCCCTACAAATTTGTGTTCTCGGTTTTCAAGTGCCTTTCTTTGACCAGACACAATCTTGCCTCCTGGGGCCATCAACTGGAGTTTTAGAGTGATCTCTCCAGGAAACACGGGGACTATAGGGAAGGAGAAAGTGTTATCAATTGCCATGCAGGGCACAAGTCTGGGGTACACAGCGTCCACCCACTATTTTGACAAGGTGGACGTCGTCCACTCTGCAAGAACCGGGCCCCACTGAAATATGCTGCGCTTGTCCCGGGAATATTTTCAGACACCGGGAAACATTCAGTAGCACCTTGCTTTAGTTTCAAGCAGCAACCTGCAGGGGACAAGAAGGATTTCATATTTCAGACTCCAGCTGGGCCCATAACAAAGGTCGAATTTAAAGAGCCATCAGGCTTCCTTTGTTCCAATATGCTGACAGAGCTATCCGAGGCTCACACCAAGATATAAATACAAGGAAGGGGGAAAAGAAACATAGCTTGTTATCACTTCACAATACATCAGACATGCTTTTTATATTGTTCACTTCTGGTATGTAATAATGCCAGATGTGTTGGTCTGTTCCAGTATTTACACAAATAAAAATTAAAATCCCACTATTTCGTTTTATAGCGCTACTCGTCCCAAGGCAGGTGGTCAAAGCACCGATTATACATCACACGTACAGATGGATGTATGACGTTACAATGCATACTTTTACAACACATACCATTACAACGCATTTTTTACAACGCAACATCTATTCCAACTCATCCCATTACAACGCATGCCATTACATAGAATTTTAAAAAACTACCTTTACAACGCATTCCATTACAACTCATACTACCTTTACAACGCATACCATTACAACGCATACCATTACATTGCATGTATGGTAAGTATTGGATAGTGTAGGGGTAAAAATTACTATTCTAACTCTAGGGGGAGCAGCAGTAGGGTAAGTGTTGGATAGTGTAGGGGTAAAAATTACTATTCTAACTCCAGGGGGTGCAACAGCAGGGTAAGTGTTGGATAGTGTAAGGGTACTATGCGTTGTGATGGTATGCGTTGTATGGTATGCATTGTAATTCTGCGTTGTAATGAATTGCGCTGTAGTGGTATGCATTGTAGTGTCATGCGTTGTAATGGTTGCATTGTAATGGTATGCAATGTAATGGATGTTGCGTTGTTAAAATTTCGTTGTAATGGTAGTGCGTTGTAAAAGTTGCGTTGTAAAGGTTGTTTCCCGTACAGATTTTACACTGACAATAAATCCAATAAATGTGTTAATCAATGTACAAGATGCGTTACATAAGACAGTGAGGTATAGAAGTCACTTGTCCTGTATAGCTTGATGTGCTATATTAGGAAGAATTACAATTTATGAACTGCGAGTAAGAAAGGGGTCTGTATTAAAAGCAATAAATCACTTACCTAGCTGCATATAATACAAATCTGTCATCTGCAAGCAAGCATTGGGTGCTTTGCAGGGGACACGTTGACTCTTTACGCTACTTTGATTCAAAATTGGGACTAGGGAAAACACAGGTCGCTCCAGAAAACGTATTACCCTATAAAGTTATCTACTATTGTTTTTGTTCCATGGGATTTACTGTCAACAATATGGTATTTTAAAATGTTTCTCCTTTTTGCCAACCTCTTTGAGGTGGAGTTCTTAAAGAACAGTTGTAGAATTTGAGGCTCACGTTTTGTGTCGGTGCTGCGAAACTTTTTCGGCACAACCCATAGACAAAATCTAATTTGTTAAATCTCATAATGCGTGCAGATGTACTCATGATAGCCCTGCTGCAAAACGTGCGTGAAATATTAAGCGCTGATGTCACTTCTGGTGATATCACTTCCTGTGGGTGTCATGGGTTGTGCTGTCACTTCCTGTGACGTCATTTACTATGATGTCATTTGCAGACTGCCTCATGCTGGCGTCTAAGTGTTAGAAAGGGTGTCGGTGTAAAGGTGGTTGTCATCCTAGCAATGTCAGTGATGCTCCCCCTCCGGAGGGTGGTTCTTACCTCCTCGGTGGCTGTCGGGCAATACCACACCAGCAGCAGGCAGGTAAACACGTTCAGCAGCAGCCCTGCGCTGGTAATTGCGTTGGGGGCTACCCAGAGCGGAATCCGCTCGAGCAACCAGGCCCAGAAGACTTGAAGCAGGGGCTCGAGTAGCGAGCGGCCGGTCGCGCGGTATCGGTGCTCCTCCAACCGGCGGAGCTGGGCGGCGGAGAGCGGAGCGGGCAACAGGCGGAAGTGAGACGGCAGAGCGCCCGCCATAGTGGGACTGTACTACTACAGGGGGAGGTCACCGGTTGCCCCAGCCGGCAAGCTCCTGCCTCCGGCTCACCCCTGGAGCCCGCGGTCTGTCTCCAGCGCACTCCGTTGTTACTCTCGTTCTCGGCCCGGCCTCTTTCCACACCAGAGGAGGAGGGGAAGGTAGCAGGAAGCCAGGCACCCGGAAGAGCAGTCCACAACCGGGAGCTTCAAACCCCAATCCGGCATTCCTTAACATGGCAGGACGACTGTAGCCGTCCTGCAACCCAGGCCAAACACTACCGGAGCCTAGCGTCCCATTCGTGGGGAGACGGAAGCCTCCCCACACACCCCCTTCCTCTGCTCGGTACCCCGAGACTTCGACCCCTCCCTACGTTGTCCACAAACGGCGATCCTTCTTTTCTATTGCCACAGGCAATTCAGACGAAAGACTGAATATGTAAATCGAGTTCTGCCTGGTATTCTCTGCATTCTACTAATTGTATCTTTTTTTTCTTTTTACGGTATGATCATAGGATCATGCAAAATAAAAACAAGCATTGGCATAGCCAATAGGTCTCGCCTTTGGGACCTTATACGTGTTTAACCATTCAACAGTTAATGTTGTTGCACCAAGGATATTGTGCTGCATAACTAAATACTTATGCAGTCCCAAAAGCGAGACCTATTGGCTATGCCAATGCTTGTTTGGTTCTGGGTATGAAAACAAACGGTCACAGTTTTCGAAATAACCCTGGCAGGAAACCCACTACTTCTGCATGAGGTCCAGCACAGTCAGGACTCCAGGAACTCTTGAAATGGGAGCCACCTAGCATGGGCATCCTGTGTGTATAACTGATGACCCCAGCACCTGACCCCAGCACCGCCCCTCGCACGTGCTCTCGCTCCCTCACACCGATTAGCAGTTGTCACCAGATCTTTCTCCACCACTCTAAAATCAGCCTCTCCTCACTTGTGAGCTAACTTTCCCCGCAGATAGCCCTTGCTTCATCCCCCACACCAACTTCTTTCCCCTGTCGCTGCCGTTTAAACGCTGTAATAGTCTCCCACAGATCAAATGTTAAGTGAAATTTGTATATATATATATATATAATATGCAATATATATCACATTTGACCACACAGCCCACGCAGCTTTCCTTTATATCTCTATTAACACCTCCCTTCTAGCTTTCCTCTTGGAGCAAACACAGATCAAGCTCGGAGCCCTTAGACTTTGCCAGCAATCATTTACAGATTACTTCCAGCCTCCACGCTTCCCTCTTCTGATGTTTTTTTTACCTCTGAGGTTTCTTGTATGTGATTCTGAGAGGGTTTCCAATTATTGTTTGTGTTTACGACCGAGACTTTCAAAACCGAAAGCAATGCTTTTTTTCACAAGCATTGGAAACCAGTTTATGCGTATCACAGACACTTTTTTAGGTCTCGCCTGTCGATGCGCATGCGCATCGAGCAAGGCGAGAGTATTGGCACTTATTCACTCTTTATCCACACTGCAAGGAATCGTGGCGATTCCTTGCAGTGCACGAGAAATTTAAGCTCGATGCGCATGCGCATTGAGCTTAAATGCGCGTGCACATGCCCCCAGCCGCCTGCCTTGCCTACTCTCTCTCACAGCCTCCCCCAGCTCCGCCCCCTCACTACTTGATTGCACGGCCGCTAGGCCGTGCCTCCCCTACTCTCCTCCCCCCTCCTCCTCTCCTCCCCTGCCTGCCTGCCGCTAGGCCGTGCCTCCCCTACTCTCCTCCCCCCTCCTCCTCCTACTCTCCTCCCCTGCCTGCCTGCCGTGTCGCACCTCTCCCCTCTCCGCCTCCTCCCCTGCCCGCCGTGTTACGGTGAAAGGCTTGTTTGTTTATTTTACCCGCCGTGTCTCTGCTGCTTGCCCCTGTCCTGTCTCTCCTCCTCTCCCTCTCTATACCCTCCCCCTCACCCCCACCACTCCCATCAAGTCCCTCTGGCCCTTCCCTCCTCCCCGGACCCCTCCTCCCCTGCCCCCTCCACCCTTTCTTGTTACCACTTGTAAAGAGAAAGCGGACTGAGCCAATATCTCAGACCAGACGGGGCAGGCCAGTTCCGGGTCTGAAGCTGCTTTGTTTATTTTACCCGCCGTGTCTCTGCTGCTTGCCCCTGTCCTGTCTCTCCTCCTCTCCCTCTCTATACCCTCCCCCTCCCCCCCACCACTCCCATCAAGTCCCTCTGGCCCTTCCCTCCTCCCCGGACCCTCCTCCCCTGCCCCCTCCACCCTTTCTTGTTACCACTTGTAAAGAGAAAGCGGACTGAGCCAATAAATCAGACCAGACGGGGCAGGCCAGTTCCGGGTCTGAAGCTGCATGAACAGCATTCGAGGTGATGCGCAAACTGCACTGGGACGGCCCTGGGGTTCAGGGCCAGACCCCCCGCCCACGCCTTGGTTAATAAATAGCTCCCCTCTACCCTCCCCGGATCGTCTAAAGGACAAACAGTAGAATAACCTTTTTTTTTACTGAAAGTAGTCACACAAGCACAGTACACAAAGCTCCCCGGCCTGTAGTTCAAGCCCCACCCCACGCAGCACCTGCAGGGGGCTGCCTGATAGAATCAGACTGCCCCCACCCCTCCATAGGCGGTATTCCGGTGCTATTGTGCCCACTCTGGTAATCATGACGCCCCCTGCTGCGTGCATTTACAATGTGATGCGTTCCTTCCGCTGGAGGGCAGATTTGACCACACACTGTTCACAATCACAAGCAGGCTCTGTTCTGCAAGGTGCCGGGGGACCTTCCTGCAGCCCACGCGTTTCTAAAATGTCAGTTCCGTAGGTGTTTCCGACAGCCCTCCCCGCGGCTCACAGCACGTAACTTTCCTTAAGGGATGTTGTTTATCTCGTGTTTTGTTTTCTTTTTATAGGGATATGTTTTTATGCATTTATGACAAGGTCTCGTGGCGGTGTCACCTCGCATCCCAAAATACCTACCCCCTCACCCTCAACCCCTCACCCTCACTCACCCTCACCCTCACTCACCCTCAACCCCTCACCCACCCTCAACCCCTCACCCTCAATCCCTCACCCACACTCACCCACACTCACTCACCCTCACTCACACTCACCCACCCTCACTCACCCTCACTCACCTTCACCCTCACTCACCTTCACCCTCACTCACCCTCAACCCCTCACCCTCAACCCCTCACCTACCCTCACCCTCACTCACCCTCAACCCCTCACCCTCACCCTCACTCACCCTCAACCCCTCACCCTCAACCCCTCACTCACCCTCACTCTCACTCATCCTCACTCACCCTCAACCCCTCACCCTCACCCTCACTCACCCTCACTCACCCTCAACCCCTCACCCTCACCTTCACTCACCCTCACCCTCACTCACCCTCAACGCCTCACCCTCAATCACCCTCAACCCCTCACCCACCTTCACTCACCCTCACTCACACTCACCCTCACTCACCCTCACCCACCCTCAACCCCTCATCCTCACTCACCCTCAACCCCTCACCCTCACTCACCCTCAACCCCTCACCCTCACTCACCCCCACTCACCCTCAACCCCTCACCCTCAACCCCTCACCCTCACCCTCACTCACCCTCAACCCCTCACCCACCCTCAACCCCTCACCCTCAATCCCTCACCCTCAATCCCTCACCCACACTCACCCACACTCACCCTCACTCACACTCACCCACCCTCACTCACCTTCACCCTCACTCGCCCTCAACCCCTCACCCTCACTCACCCCCACTCACCCTCAATCCCTCACCCTCAACCCCTCACCCTCCCTCACCCTCAACCCCTCACCCTCACTCACCCTCAACCCCTCACCCTCACTCACCCTCAACCCCTCACCCTCAATCCCTCACCCTCACCCACACTCACCCCCACTCACCCTCACTCACACTCACCCACCCTCACTCACCCTCACTCACCCTCACTCACCCTCACTCACCCTCACTCACCCTCACCCTCACTCACCCTCACCCTCACTCACCCTCAACCCCTCACCCTCACTCACCCTCAACCCCTCACCCACCCTCAACCCCTCACCCTCACTCACCCTCAACCCCTCACCCTCAACCCCTCACTCACCCTCACTCACGCTCACCCTCAACCCCTCAGCCTCACCCTCACTCACCCTCAACCCCTCACCCTCACTCACCCTCACTCACCCTCAACCTCATGCTAAAGATTTACAAAAAAAACCCATAAACAATTCTAAAAGCACTAACTCTAATGCTGCGAGACCTATTGCATTTCTAATGCACCCACCCTCAACCCCTCACCCTCACTCACCCTCACTCACCCTCAACCCCTCACCCTCACTCACCCTCACTCACCCTCAACCCCTCACCCTCACTCACCCTCAACCCCTCACCCTCACCCACACTCACCCCCACTCACCCTCACTCACACTCACACTCACCCACCCTCACTCACCCTCACTCACCCTCACTCACCCTCACCCTCACTCACCCTCAACCCCTCACTCACCCTCACTCACCCTCACCCTCAACACCTCGGCCTCACCCTCACTCACCCTCAACCACTCACCCTCACTCACCCTCAACCCCTCACCCTCACTCACCCTCACTCACCCTCAACACCTCACCCTCACCCTCACTCACCCTCACTCACCCGCACTCACCCTCACCCTCACTCACCCTCACCCTCACTCACCCCCACTCACCCCCACTCACCCTCACTCACCCTCACCCTCACTCACCCTCACCCTCACTCACCCTCACCCTCACTCACCCTCACCCTCACTCACCCTCACCCTCACTCACCCTCACTCTCACTCATCCTCACTCACCCTCACCCACCCTCAACCCCTCACCCTCACCCACCCTCACCCACCCTCAATCCCTCACCCACCCTCAATCCCTCACCCACCCTCAACCCCTCACCCTAACTCACCCTCACTCACCCTCACTCACCCTCAACCCCTCACCCTCACTCACCCTCACTCACCCTCAACCCCTCACCCTCACTCACCCTCAACCCCTCACCCTCACCCACACTCACCCTCACTCACACTCACCCACCCTCATTCACCCTCACCCTCACTCACCCTCACCCTCACTCACCCTCAACCTCAACCCCTCACCTCACTCACCCTCAACCCCTCACCCTCAATCCCTCACCCTAACTCACCCTCACTCACCCTCACTCACCCTCAACCCCTCACCCTCACTCACCCTCACCCACCCTCAACCCCTCACCCTCACTCACCCTCAACCCCTCACCCTCAACCCCTCACTCACCCTCACTCACCCTCACCACCTCAGCCTCACCCTCACTCACCCTCAACCCCTCACCCTCACTCACCCTCACTCACCCTCAACCTCATGCTAAAGATTTACAAAAAACCCCATAAACAATTCTAAAAGCACTAACTCTAATGCTGCGAGACCTATTGCATTTCTAATGCTTGTTTTCTGATGCAGTTTTTTGGGTAATCTTAGATCAAGATTCAACATGACCTTCTATTTCAGTGCTGGTCTATTTTTGTAATTCGGAACGAGGCAGTTCAGAAAATAAAATGTTGTGCCAGTTGCGGCCGGCATTATGGGTGGGTAGGGGGTGTGTGTGGAAATGGGGCTGTTGTTGCGGCGTAGGGGAGGTGGGATAAATAATAAAAGTAAAACTTATCTTGGCTTCCCGCTTTTCTTAAGTCCCAAGACTGCAGACTCCCGCTGTCCTGCGTTTGAATTCGTCGGGGCTCGTAGTCATCAGGAAGGCTGCAGGCAGCCTCCCTCTCCTCCACCGCCGCATTGTTGATTTGGTGCGGCCGTTGCCCCACCCGGTTCATTTTCTCTCTGTATGCTGCAGCATACAGAGAGAACAGGGAGAGTGGGTGGTGTTTCTCGAGGGCAGGGGGGAGTAGCTTGCCCACTCTTGTTAATACTGTCTGTTTGGGCGGCCTCAGGCTGCCCAAACAGACAGTATTAACAACCGTGGGCAAGCCACTCCCCCCTGTCTTCAAATAACACCGTCCACTTCGAATACCTTTAACATTCCAAGAGATGATGCGAAGACCACTCATTCTAGAAAGTGGACAGGGATTAGGAAAAAGAGTGTAAACCAGTTTGAAATGAATAAAAGAAAAGAGAAAAAGTTTGAGCAGTTATTAAAAAAAGTGAAGAATATAAGAAAGAGCACAATGAAAAGAAAATGGTCTACGTGACCACCACAGAAGAAAGAATCGAAACAGATCAGAAAAGCAATAAATATTTATATGCCAGAGAACAAGAGAGTGTGGAGAGTATAAGAAAGGGTAAATGAGAAAATTGTTGCCAAAGAAAAGGATAGAAAAAGGAACAAAACCACCACAGGAACATAGTGAGATGAGTAAGTTGAAGGGAGAAAGAGAGATACGCTCTGAGAAGAGAAGGAAAAGAGAAGAGGAAGGGAAAAAGGAGAGAAAAATGGAAGCAAAGGATAGGAAATCGGGAGCAATCTCTCCCAAAAGTATAAAGAAAGAGAAGATGGCAAGAAGCCAAAGGGCCTTAGTCATAATACTCAAGAAAAGGAGAACAAGCAATGTAAAGGTAGTGGGGACGGGAGAAAGAAACCAAGACAACCACGTCACTGAGAGGGAAACGAGAACAGAATCGACAGTATGCTGTGAGGTAATTATGAAGGGATGAACTATTCCAAACAAAACATGATAAACAAATAAGTCTATAAGACAAGTTAAAAGGGGGGCTTACCGGGGTGTAGGAGAACACATCAACAAAATACATTACACAAGTAGACATACGAAAGATAAAAGCAGGATTTCACGACCATAGTACAAGATGTACCTAAAACAGACAAGAGAACAGATAACAATTAAGTGAAATACAAAACAAATGCATTAACCGGAAAGAAGCAGCAGGAGGAAAAATTAGAAAACCATAACAAAACAGTTAATGTTTGCTCAGCTCCATCGGAAGGATCCTTCTTAAGACGCTTGCTATTGTTGTTTGTAGAGTCTTTACGTCCTCCAGAAGCAGATCTTAGGCGCTGTATGATTTATTAGACTGTGAGAAATACATAATGGAACAATGGAGAAGGTAGCAGAAAAAAAATGTGAGCACAGAGTCCAAGAAAAGAAAACTAGAATATCTCATCCTGAAGTGCGTGACCGCCTCGGCCGAGAGGAAGGGAGTCTCCCTGGTGGCCCTGAAGAAGGCGCTGACTGCCGCCGGCTACGATGCGGACAAGAACAAGAACATATCTGGGCAGGGGGTGCACAACTGGCCCCTAGTGCTGCGGCGGCTCCCCCTCGCACCACCCTCCTTGCAACTCGCCTGGACCTAAGATGGCGGCCGCCAGTGACCGCAGAGCGAAGATAGCCGCCACGCAGGGCCTGCTCTTAACATGCCTGGGCAGCGCCCCATGGCCAACGCGTGACCGCACCAACACCTCCACCACCTTGCGCACTCTCACGCCCACCGAGCCGGATGACCGCAGGCTCTCCAAGATGGCGACGCACCTGCGGCTGGCCTCCAACTTCATCTCCCACCTGGGCTTCCACCTTCTCTCCTGGACTTCTTGTATTTTGGTCTGTCCTGACCGACACCCTGCTGCTGTTGTCGGACAGTTTCTCTGGACTCTAGCCCTCCTCCCACTCCCTCATCCTTAACCCTTTTCCCCGTGGATGATCCTCAAATGTTTCTTCCCTTTGCTTCATCTCCCACCTGGGCTCCCACCTTCTCTCCTGGACTTCTGGACTTTTGTTCTGTCCTGACCGACACTTTGCTGCTGTTTTCGGACAGTTTCTCTGGACTCTAGCCCTCCTACCATGCCCTTGGCCTTAACCCTTTTCCCCGTGGATGATCCTCAAATGTTTCCTCCCGGTTGTGCCTCTCCTTCTCCCGATACCCTTGCATCCCTCCCACCCTCCCTTTGTGCTGTGACTGCATCCACACTTATGGAACTCTGCTCTCTGACTTATTGTAATAACTCTAATTAATGGTATTTGCTTTAGACCTCACACCATATACCATTCCTATGTGACTCTTAGAGCTTATCCAGTCATATCCCCTCCCTATGTATATAGAGATAACTCTAATCACTAGTGTATGCAGTAGACCTTTGACCGATTGCAATAATCCTAAGCTTTGGTATTCGCTGAAGTCCTTACACCATATACCACCCCTATGTGTCTCCTAGAGTTTAACCAGTCATATCCCTTCCTATGTGTATGTAGTTGACTCTTATCACTAGTGTTTGCAGTGGACCTTTGTACTCTCTACCACCCCTATGTGACCCTTAGAGTGTTTCCAGTCATATCCCTCCTGTGTAGATAGAAGATAACTCTAATGACTAGTATCCTATGTGATTCTTAGATTGTATCCATGTGTATCCCCTCCCTGTGTTTAGAGTTATAGCTGTAACGACTAGTCGCCTGTGTGACTGTTGGAATATAGCCAGGTGTATCCCTTCCCCCGTGTGAAGAGATAACCCTACTCACTAGAACAAAAAGAAACGTGCTCCTGAAATGTGTAACGTAACTGATTCTATGTAAAGTGCTTTGATAACATGTAACGGAACTGGTGCTATGTAAAGCGCTTTGATAACCTAATCGGTTCAAGTTCCTGAAATGTGTAACGTAACTGATTCTATGTAAACTGCTGTGAAAACATGTAACGGAACTGGTGATATGTAAAGCGCTCTGATAACCTAATCGGTTCAAGTTCGCGCTATAGAAAACTCTAAAAATAAATAAATAAATAAACAAGGAACTTCTGCATTTTCGCTGTGCGAGAAGGCAGAAACAAATGGTAGTTATTACGGTAATAATTACCATTTGTTTCTGCCTTCTCGCACGGCGAGAAAGCAGGGGTCGGTGCCCAAACGCCCCCATAGAGGAGCCGCCACTGTCAGGCAGGACACCATTCAACCGTCTGCCTTAATTTTAGGCATTGCAGGGAACAGAGCTGTTCCCCGCAAAAGGCCTCAGCTTCCTGATGGGGCCACCTCGCACTCCCCTGTGCACAAGAGCAGCCCCACCCCGCCCATTATAATTCTGTGTGGGGCTGATTGCCACATACAGAATGACAATGGATCAGTCTGGGCTGGCACAGCATGTGGTGGCCTCCTACAGCCTCAGTCCAGGGCAGGGCATTCTGTCACATGGAAGTGCAAAAACGCCCATGCTGCTGCTAGGTGAGACTCCAGTTAGCCAAAGGAAGGCGGTGAAAGAAGTTGAAAGGAAAGGATTATAGTTATAGTGTAGCAGCCATGGTTGCTGCTTTTTTATTTTATGCAACTAACAACCATAGACAAAGCCAATAGTTCTGGCTTGTTGTAGGTGTAACGTTACTTGTTCCAAGTGTAACGTTACTTGTTGTACTATATATCTGGATGCAATGACAGAAGCAACAAAAATACCAGTTGGGCGGCACATTATATTAAGCACAGATTTTTAGCATATGTGTTTCAAGCCACACGTTTTATTACATCAAACGCCCTTTTGGAGAGACCCCCCTAGTTTTTTCATCCCACTTAACGCTCTGGAAATAACACCATGTCAGTCACCCCACGTCAAAGCACTGTGCATCATGCATAACTCATGCCTTCCGCTTTTTCAGATTGCCTATGTGCAGGGGCATAGTGAACCCTGCTCCACCCCACCCCTTGCTTTAGGAACTACAGCAAGGGTGGAGTCTTGATAATGCTTGTGAAAGTACATAAACTCTCTATATGAGGCAGGGATATTCTTCCTTGTTTTATCCTTTGTGTCTATTATATATTTGAAAACGACCGTGAAACTACCTCTGATGTGTTTTAATTTTCCTGTAGGTACCCGCACATAGACAAAGGACCTATGTAAGGTAGAGGCAGAATTTGTTCTGCTTATGGGGGAGAATTTTGATTTTCTTACTGTTTTGTCGCAATGATGGTGTGTTGGCACTTGTCACGTACACTTGGGATTTGACCATGTTGGCATGTGTATGAATATTTTATTTATTTAGGAATGTTTTGTTGTTACAGAGACTAGACCAGATGGAAGGTGGTCCAGATAAAATTCACAGAAGTATGTTTTTTTGTTTATCACAATTTACAGCAGAGTGACATGACAATGGTCCTGTTGAATGCCGCAAACTTTTTATCTGGCAGAAACATGTTGACCTAGTATGATAGTATGATAGGGTACATCTATATCCTTATCCTTACACTGGCTTTTATTTCATCCATTGGGGATACTGGTTAAAGAAAATTTGCCCTAGATGAGATGATTTTAATACACTTTTTGTTATAATTTTTGCACTCTGCCCCTCACTCACATATCACATTGGAGTGAAAAACACCTCTCGCTCCTCTCCTGAGGGAGAGTCGTAGCCCACACAGTGTACCTTGCGGTCGAACCCAATGATGAAGCATGTCACCCGAATGGTGAGTGAGGGTTCTCGTCTTAACTCCTTCCACGCTCATGACGAGCCCAGCTCGTCATGCAGTAGCCTGCTGCTACACTCATGACGAGCTGAGCTCGGCATGAACTAATGGAAAAGGTCCAAAGTCAGCGCAGCAGGGGAATTCCCATAGCATTGAAGGTGTTAAAGAAGCAAATGCCCTATTCTTTTCAATATAAATCACTTTGTACACACTGATTCATATTTCAGCATTTTACCATTAGGTTGCCAACTGAAAGTATGATTACACATTGTAAGCCCCATTATCTTAAGCAACATTTTCTATACATTGACTTTCCCATTTATATGAGTGATTGTCTCTTTATAATATGTGTGTGTTGTAACGCACTCCAAAACTCTGCTCCACATACTTGGGATGAGTAGCACTATAGAAGAAATTAAATACACATGAGAGAGTGTCTATGTGAAGATGAGGGGCGTCATTGGAGGGTGGTATCAAGGCCAGACTGGCCAGACCGGGCATCAGGTGTTTTCTCTGGGAGCTGGAAAGGTGGGGGCAGTTTTGTTAACACAAAAAGACCTGCACATTTTAAAGCCGTGCAAATACTGAAAAACCATGAAGTGCACAATTGTCTCAACCTAATATAAACTTATTTTCACTTGTACTTTAATGGTTGTCTATTTACTGACTTGCATCAGAGAAGGTTGTGCAATAGTATATGTCTGTAAACCTTACCTTTTGTCCTGAATTTTGACCCTTTCCTGAATTTTTGTCCTGAATTTTGACCCTTTGTCCTGAATTTTTACACTCACTGTCCTGAATTTGCACCCATGCCAGTTGGCTTGTAAATCTGCCCCGTAGCTTTCAGCCTTAGGGATGCCAGTGGGGTAATTTTAGGTTTCAGGGTGGGTATGGGTTTTGGGAGGGCAGTGATCATTTTAGGTTTCAGGGCGGGTATTGGTTTTGCGGTGCCAGGGGAAATGTTAGGGTTCAGGATGGATATGGGGTTGGGGTGCCAGGGGTAATTTTACGGTTCAGGGTGGGTATTGGGTTGCAAGGGGGGACATTTTAGGGTTCAGGGCGAGTTTGGGTTTTGGGGTGCCAGGGGGACAATTTTAGGGATCAGGGAATATAAGGGGCCAGGGGGGTAATATTAGGGTTCATAAGTGTGCTCTAATTGTTTTCTAGTTTCAAATGCAGAATTCACCACTTTTTAGGTCAAGCCTCAGGCATTGCTTTAGCAATGCTTGTTTGGCGAGATTATAATAAGGCTTTCAAAAGTGTACCCAAACTGCGGATTAGGTACAGTTCATATGAACCAGGCGCGTGCACATCGCCAGCCATATATAACACCATTTGTCTGAGCCTCGGCATCAGACTTCAAAGGAAGCCGCTCCCCCGCCCCCCCTCCGCCACGCAATGCCGAGAGCTTGTTTCTGTCCCTCCCTTCCCTTCTTGTATTTTCCATTCCATTCAGCTACAGTTCTTTTTTCTCGTCTCTCTGCCTGCCTTCCCTTTGTCCTTTAGCCTCACATTCTCCTTTCCTTCTTCTCTTGCGCTCCTTCCCATCTTTTCTCCCTCTCTCCTTCTATGTTTCCATTATACCTTCCCTCTTTAATTTGTTACATTCCCCTTTTTCTTCGCTTCTTCCCCTTCACTACCTTCCTCAATCTCTTGTCTCCACTTGTTCTCTTCCCTCACATTCCTTGTTTTCGCTCACCCCTTACTCCCTCACTCATTCTCCCATTCTTACTTCTCTTTCATCGCCTTTCTGCCTCATTCCTCTCTTTCATCCCTTCTGCTGTCCTCTCACTCCCTGCTTCTTTCCCGCCCTCACTAATTCCCTCGCGGCGTCCCTTATCTTCTGCATTTCTTTATATCACTCCCCTCCCCTGCTTGTCTCTCTCACACGGACACCGACAGATAGGTTTCGGCAGCATGCCCCCAGGGCTCACAGACGCTGAACCTGGGATTGCCTCAGGAAATGTGATTTCGGTCCAGCCGCTTACTTTGCTCCCCCGCCCCCCCATCAGACTTCAAAGGAATCCGCTCCCCCGCCCCGCCACGCAATGCCGAGAGCTTCTTTTAAATTAAATTGAGGGTTGAAACTTTACAAGCAGAGGTGTCTTGACTACTGCACTATATGTATCAATTACCCTCTGCAATTCCTACTCCCATACCGCACCCCCTTGGCAATCACGAGGCCCCTCTCTGTTGGAATAAAAAAAATGGTATGCTCCTTCATACTGTGTATCTCGCTTAGTTTTAAAAGCTATCCCCTGGCAGCTGCCTCTGTAGTAACATTTAAGCACTGATGTCCCCCCACCTCCCGCATTTTTAGATGACGCAACCTCAAACCCAGTCCCCCTTTCTCCTCCCCTGGATTACTCACCAGCCACGATCACTGATCCATCAAGCTTCCCTACAGGAATCCCTTTCTTTTCCTCTCTTGAATCTCTGTTGCTCCTCTCCACTTTGACTCACCGCTCCGTCTCTCCTTTGCAAAATCGAACAGTGGAAAAATGCACGCAAAGGACATGGGACACGTGGATGTAATGTGTGATTTACATGACCTGTGACTGTCAATGTATGTGTTGCTGTAAAATATGTATTTCGCTGATCTCCACGCATTAACAGCTTTATTTTTTGCTTTGTATATTTATGGCCCGGAGTTGTGCTGTTCCACAGGTATATTTTTACGCATAGAACTGGAGTCCTCTGCTCAGTATTCCCAAACAGTGGGTTGTCCCAGAAGAGATGGCCCCCCTAAAGATAAGAAAGTCTCCAGGCACTACCCTGCACACAGAGGTCTCGTCGCTTAGCGTTCCCCCCTCCCCCACCCACATGTCCGCTCAGGGAGCTTCTCCTCGCTTTAGCCCCCCACTTAGCCCCCCGTCCCTCTGCCTCGGAGCAAACGTAACTTGTTTCTTTTGTAATTTAGGTGTATGTGTTTAGCTGTGCACTGCTGTCCTTTCTAGCCGATACCAGATCTCTATGGGATGCGTGCTCGTAACATCTAAACCCCCTCTCTACCCTCTTTCTCTACACCCATCTCTCTCATAATCCATCTCTCTCTACACCCCTCTCTCTACACCTCTCTCTCTACACCCCTCTCTCTCTGTACACCCCTCCCTCTCTTTACACCCCTCTCTTTACACCCCTCTCTTTACACCCCTCTCTTTACACCCCTCTCTTTACACCCCTCTCTCTACACCCTTCTCTCTACACCCTTCTCTCTACACCCCTCTCTCTACACCCCTCTCTCTCTACACCCTTCTCTCTCTACACCCTCTCTCTCTACACCCCTCTCTCTACACCCCCCTCTCTACACTCCTCTCTCTCTCTACACACCTCTCTCTCTACACCCCTCTCTCTCTACACACCTCTCACTCTACACCCCTCTCTCTCTACACCCCTCTCTCTCTACACCCCTCTCTCTACACCCCTCTTTCTCTACACCCCTCTCTCTCTACACCCCTCTCTCTCTACACCCCTCTCTCTCTACACCCCTCTCTCTCTACACCCCTCTCTCTCTACACCCCTCTCTACATCCCCCTCTCTACATCCCTCTCTCTACCTCTCTCTCTCTACACCTCTATCGATCTATCGCCCTCACTCTATCTATCGCCCTCACTCCATCTATCGCCCTCACTCTATCGCCCTCACTCTATCTATCTATCTATCTATCACCCTCACTCTATCTATCTATTGCCCTCACTCTATCTATATAGCTATCGCCCTCACTCTATCCATCGCCCTCGCTCTATCTATCCATCGCCCTCACTCTATACATCGCCCTCACTCTATCTATTGCCCTCACTCTATCTATCGCCTTCACTCTATCTATCACCCTCACTCTATCTATCGCCCTCACTCTATCCATCTATCGCCCTCACTCTATCCATCTATCGCCCTCACTCTATCCATCTATCGCCCTCACTCTATCCATCTATCGCCCTCACTCTATCCATCTATCGCCTCACTCTATCCATCTATCGCCCTCACTCTATCCATCTATCGCCCTCACTCTATCCATCTATCGCCCTCACTCTATCTATCTATCTATCACCCTCACTCTATCTATCTATTGCCCTCACTCTATCTATCTATCCATCGCTCTCACTCTATCCATCGCCCTCGCTCTATCTATCCATCGCCCTCACTCTATCCATCCATCGCCCTCACTCTATCCATCGCCCTCACTCTATCCATCGCCCTCACTCTATCCATCGCCCTCACTCTATCCATCGCCCTCACTCTATCCATCGCCCTCACTCTATCCATCGCCCTCACTCTATCTATCGCCCTCACTCTATCCATCTATCGCCCTCACTCTATCCATCTATCGCCCTCACTCTATCCATCTATCGCCCTCACTCTATCCATCTATCGCCCTCACTCTATCCATCGCCCTCACTCTATCCATCGCCCTCACTCTATCCATCGCCCTCACTCTATCCATCGCCCTCACTCTATCCATCGCCCTCACTCTATCTATCGCCCTCACTCTATCTATCGCCCTCACTCTATCCATCTATCGCCCTCACTCTATCCATCTATCGCCCTCACTCTATCCATCTATCGCCCTCACTCTATCCATCTATCGCCCTCACTCTATCCATCTATCGCCTCACTCTATCCATCTATCGCCCTCACTCTATCCATCTATCGCCCTCACTCTATCCATCTATCGCCCTCACTCTTATCGCCCTCACTCTATCTATCTATCTATCACCCTCACTCTATCTATCTATTGCCCTCACTCTATCTATCTATCCATCGCTCTCACTCTATCCATCGCCCTCGCTCTATCTATCCATCGCCCTCACTCTATCCATCCATCGCCCTCACTCTATCCATCGCCCTCACTCTATCCATCGCCCTCACTCTATCCATCGCCCTCACTCTATCCATCGCCCTCACTCTATCCATCTATCGCCCTCACTCTATCCATCTATCGCCCTCACTCTTATCGCCCTCACTCTATCTATCTATCTATCACCCTCACTCTATCTATCTATTGCCCTCACTCTATCTATCTATCCATCGCTCTCACTCTATCCATCGCCCTCGCTCTATCTATCCATCGCCCTCACTCTATCCATCCATCGCCCTCACTCTATCCATCGCCCTCACTCTATCCATCGCCCTCACTCTATCCATCGCCCTCACTCTATCCATCGCCCTCACTCTATCCATCGCCCTCACTCTATCCATCTATCGCCCTCACTCTATCTATCGCCCTCACTCTATACATCGCCCTCACTCTATACATCGCCCTCACTCTATACATCGCCCTCACTCTATCTATTGCCTTCACTCTATCTATCACCCTCACTCTATCTATCGCCCTCACTCTATCCATCTATCGCTCTCTCTATCCATCTATCGCCCTCACTCTATCCATCTATCGCCCTCACTCTATCCATCTATCGCCCTCACTCTATCCAACTATCGCCCTCACTCTATCCATCTATCGCCCTCACTCTATCCATCTATCGCCCTCACTCTATCTATCGCCCTCTATCTATCGCCCTCACTCTATCTATCGCCCTCACTCCATCTATCGCCCTCACTCTATCCTTCTATCGCCCTCACTCTATCCATCTATCGCCCTCACTCTATCCATCTATCGCCCTCACTCTATCCATCTATCGCCCTCACTCTATCCATCTATCGCCCTCACTCTATCCATCTATCGCCCTCACTCTATCCATCTATCGCCCTCACTCTATCCATCTATCGCCCTCACTCTATCTATCGCCCTCACTCTATCCATCTATCGCTCTCTCTATCCATCTATCGCCCTCACTCTATCCATCTATCGCCCTCACTCTATCCATCTATCGCCCTCACTCTATCCATCTATCGCCCTCACTCTATCCAACTATCGCCCTCACTCTATCCATCTATCGCCCTCACTCTATCCATCTATCGCCCTCACTCTATCTATCGCCCTCTATCTATCGCCCTCACTCTATCTATCGCCCTCACTCCATCTATCGCCCTCACTCTATCCTTCTATCGCCCTCACTCTATCCATCTATCGCCCTCACTCTATCCATCTATCGCCCTCACTCTATCCATCTATCGCCCTCACTCTATCCATCTATCGCCCTCACTCTATCCATCTATCGCCCTCACTCTATCCATCTATCGCCCTCACTCTATCTATCGCCCTCACTCTATCTATTGCCCTCACTCTATCCATCTATCGCCCTCACTCTATCCATCTATCGCCCTCACTCTATCCATCTATCACCCTCACTCTATCCATCTATCACCCTCACTCCATGTATCTATCGCCCTCACTCCATACATCTATCGCCCTCACTCCATATATCTATCGCCCTCACTCCATCTATCTATCTTTCGCCCTCACTCTATCTATCTATCGCCCTCACTCTATCGCCCTCACTCTGTCTATCACCCTCACTCTATCTATCACCCTCACTCTATCCATCTATCGCCCTCACTCTATCCATCTATCGCCCTCACTCTATCCATCTATCGCCCTCACTCTATCCATCTATCGCCCTCACTCTATCCATCTATCGCCCTCACTCTATCTATCGCCCTCACTCTATCCATCGCCCTCACTCTATCACCCTCACTCCATATATCTATCGCCCTCACTCCATATATCTATCGCCCTCACTCCATATATCTATCTTTCGCCCTCACTCTATCGCCCTCATTCCATCTATCTATCTTTCGCCCTCACTCTATCTATCGCCCTCACTCTCGCCCTCACTCTATCTATCGCTCTCACTCTATCGCCCTCACTCTATCTATCGCCCTCACTCTATCTATCGCCCTCACTCTATCTATCGCCCTCTCTCTATCTATCGCCCTCACTCTATCTATGGCCCTCACTCTATCTGTTATGCCCCGATATCCCTCCGACACTGTAGCTTTAATTGTAATTCGCTATTTGACGCTCAGAACAACAGAACGCCGCTTTCCGTTCTTGCGTCTAGCTCCTTCCGTTGTGGGTTCCGTCCCGTCTTTTCTTGCCTGACGTCCGGTTCGCATTTGTTCCGTTTCGCTTCCTGTGTGATTCCTGCCCTTCGGCGAAGGTGTTGTGTGCGGCTTCATCCTTTGAGCCTTATCGGTGGAATCACTGTTTAATTGACATCTTTCCTCCTGACGCCCACTGATGCGGTTTTTACCGTATTTGCTCATATTTTCATATTTCCCTCCTTCCTTGTGCCCCGCCCGGCGGCCGGGACGTTCCCCGCCATCCGGCTGGGTACAGCCTCCAATCTCTCTCTCAGATTTAAGGTGCTCCGCCCGGCGGCCCGGTCTGATCTCCGCCATCCGGCTGGGCACCATTACAGCTCCAAAGATAGTCAGAGTCCTTACCCTTCCCCATTTTCCTTATGCTTCGCCCGGCGGCCGGGATTCTCCCCGCCATCCTGCTGGGCACTGTCAGTTTTGTTGTTTATGTTACCCCTCACTTGTTGCTGGATTCTCCTGTGCACTTCTTCATTCCACCCATTCCCCGGCCATCTGTATAGTATTTCTGGGGCTCTTGCGTGGACCAGAGTGTGGTGCATATTCAAGCGCTTCTTCACAGAATCACTGTAACAGCACTGTGCGCTGCCTTTCAATATATATATATATATCTGGTAACTACTTTGTGGGAAGATCTGAACGGAAGGCCGTAGGGGAATGCTGAGGATTATTCTCCGGATTCCTGACGCTCCTTCGGAACCTGCTTGGAAACCATTACAGAACGTAAAGCCCACGTGGTGTGTTCTGCCCGAGCGTCATGGATCTAGGAGCGGTCTCCCTAGCAGATGTAGCCGGCATGTTGGGAAATTTGCAGGTAGAAACACAGGCTTTGATTACCAGGGTAGATACTCTGCAACGACAACAAACCACAGGGGCTGCGGGTGGAAGGACATCAGTTGTACAGGTCACTACTCCTCCTTCCATTCCTCTAGCCCCCCCTGAGAGGTATGCTGGGGACGCGGCTCGATGCGCCGCCTTCCTTAGTCAATGCCAGTTGCATTTTTCTTGTAAAGCTAATTGCTTTCCCTCTGATCAGGCTAAAGTAGCGTTTGTAATATCGTATCTAAGTGGTTCTGCTGCTGATTGGGCCATACCTTTAGTAGACAGAGATGACCCACTATAGCATAGTTGCACAGCATTCAAGAGGGAATTCCATAAACTGTTTGACAGACACATGTATACCCATTCCTCTGATACTGAGTTGCTAAGCCTTAAACAGGGGAATCAAGATCTCGTTGCTTATATAACATCATTCCGCAGATTGGTGGTTGAATCCAACTGGCCGGAAGAAAAACGCAGCACATTGTTCTACAGGGGCTTAAGAGACGATCTAAAAGATGCCCTCTCACAGATAGTTGACCTACCTACATCCTGTACAGATCTTATTGATTTAGTAGTTAAGATTGAACACCGGATACAGGAAAGGAAGAAAGAGAGAGGAAAGTTCGAAGCCAGCTATGTCCCTATAAGGGGAAAAAGAGTACTTCAGAGACGACTAGCGATGATAGTGAGCCCATGCAGATAGGCATAGAAAGAGGACCTCTGACGCCCGAAGAGAGACCGAGAAGAAGAACACTTAGGCTCCGTTTTTATTGCGGCAAAGCAGGTCACTTTCTAAAGGAATGTCCTATTAAACCTGCACAAACAAAGTACTCTGGAAAACTAGGAAGCCTGGGATCTTGTGAGACGAGGATCTCGGGTAGGTCTGGCCTTACAGTCTTTTCCTCTGATTATACTACCACCCCCACTAATCATTTATATGTGTCTGCATACCTGGCTCATGGAAAGAATGGACTACATGTTTTGGTAATGATAGATTCCGGTGCATCTGGGAACTATATGGATGAGGAGTGGGCAAAAGAAAATATGATACCCTGTGCAAAAAAAGAGATAGTTGACATTGCTTCAGCGCACAGCTGCCCTTGAGCTGACGCGCCCACCTCGCGCTTCCCAGCTGCCGCCAATCTCCCAGGCGTGCGCGCTGACTCCGCCCCCTTCAGGCCACGCCCCCTGCTGGCTATACTTAAACCGCTGACTTCTAGCGGCAACGATCAAACCTTGACCCAGTCCTGAGGCGGAAGCCGGGAGCTGGAGGTACTCGAAAATATTTTAAATTGTACAAAATCCACTATTTCCTTGCTCTGTGTGGTGTCACTGTTTTCTGTGTTTTTAAGACTACACACACTCACCGAAGCGCCTCATTGCTTCAGCGCACAGCTGCCCTTGAGCTGACGCGCCCACCTCGCGCTTCCCAGCTGCCGCCAATCTCCCAGGCGTGCGCGCTGACTCCGCCCCCTTCAGGCCACGCCCCCTGCTGGCTATACTTAAACCGCTGACTTCTAGCGGCAACGATCAAACCTTGACCCAGTCCTGAGGCGGAAGCCGGGAGCTGGAGGTACTCGAAAATATTTTAAATTGTACAAAATCCACTATTTCCTTGCTCTGTGTGGTGTCACTGTTTTCTGTGTTTTTAAGACTACACACACTCACCGAAGCGCCTCATTGCTTCAGCGCACAGCTGCCCTTGAGCTGACGCGCCCACCTCGCGCTTCCCAGCTGCCGCCAATCTCCCAGGCGTGCGCGCTGACTCCGCCCCCTTCAGGCCACGCCCCCTGCTGGCTATACTTAAACCGCTGACTTCTAGCGGCAACGATCAAACCTTGACCCAGTCCTGAGGCGGAAGCCGGGAGCTGGAGGTACTCGAAAATATTTTAAATTGTACAAAATCCACTATTTCCTTGCTCTGTGTGGTGTCACTGTTTTCTGTGTTTTTAAGACTACACACACTCACCGAAGCGCCTCATTGCTTCAGCGCACAGCTGCCCTTGAGCTGACGCGCCCACCTCGCGCTTCCCAGCTGCCGCCAATCTCCCAGGCGTGCGCGCTGACTCCGCCCCCTTCAGGCCACGCCCCCTGCTGGCTATACTTAAACCGCTGACTTCTAGCGGCAACGATCAAACCTTGACCCAGTCCTGAGGCGGAAGCCGGGAGCTGGAGGTACTCGAAAATATTTTAAATTGTACAAAATCCACTATTTCCTTGCTCTGTGTGGTGTCACTGTTTTCTGTGTTTTTAAGACTACACACACTCACCGAAGCGCCTCATTGCTTCAGCGCACAGCTGCCCTTGAGCTGACTCTCCCAGGCGTGCGCGCTGACTCCGCCCCCTTCAGGCCACGCCCCCTGCTGGCTATACTTAAACCGCTGACTTCTAGCGGCAACGATCAAACCTTGACCCAGTCCTGAGGCGGAAGCCGGGAGCTGGAGGTACTCGAAAATATTTTAAATTGTACAAAATCCACTATTTCCTTGCTCTGTGTGGTGTCACTGTTTTCTGTGTTTTTAAGACTACACACACTCACCGAAGCGCCTCATTGCTTCAGCGCACAGCTGCCCTTGAGCTGAGGCGCCCACCTCGCGCTTCCCAGCTGCCGCCAATCTCCCAGGCGTGCGCGCTGACTCCGCCCCCTTCAGGCCACGCCCCCTGCTGGCTATACTTAAACCGCTGACTTCTAGCGGCAACGATCAAACCTTGACCCAGTCCTGAGGCGGAAGCCGGGAGCTGGAGGTACTCGAAAATATTTTAAATTGTACAAAATCCACTATTTCCTTGCTCTGTGTGGTGTCACTGTTTTCTGTGTTTTTAAGACTACACACACTCACCGAAGCGCCTCATTGCTTCAGCGCACAGCTGCCCTTGAGCTGACTCTCCCAGGCGTGCGCGCTGACTCCGCCCCCTTCAGGCCACGCCCCCTGCTGGCTATACTTAAACCGCTGACTTCTAGCGGCAACGATCAAACCTTGACCCAGTCCTGAGGCGGAAGCCGGGAGCTGGAGGTACTCGAAAATATTTTAAATTGTACAAAATCCACTATTTCCTTGCTCTGTGTGGTGTCACTGTTTTCTGTGTTTTTAAGACTACACACACTCACCGAAGCGCCTCATTGCTTCAGCGCACAGCTGCCCTTGAGCTGACGCGCCCACCTCGCGCTTCCCAGCTGCCGCCAATCTCCCAGGCGTGCGCGCTGACTCCGCCCCCTTCAGGCCACGCCCCCTGCTGGCTATACTTAAACCGCTGACTTCTAGCGGCAACGATCAAACCTTGACCCAGTCCTGAGGCGGAAGCCGGGAGCTGGAGGTACTCGAAAATATTTTAAATTGTACAAAATCCACTATTTCCTTGCTCTGTGTGGTGTCACTGTTTTCTGTGTTTTTAAGACTACACACACTCACCGAAGCGCCTCATTGCTTCAGCGCACAGCTGCCCTTGAGCTGACGCGCCCACCTCGCGCTTCCCAGCTGCCGCCAATCTCCCAGGCGTGCGCGCTGACTCCGCCCCCTTCAGGCCACGCCCCCTGCTGGCTATACTTAAACCGCTGACTTCTAGCGGCAACGATCAAACCTTGACCCAGTCCTGAGGCGGAAGCCGGGAGCTGGAGGTACTCGAAAATATTTTAAATTGTACAAAATCCACTATTTCCTTGCTCTGTGTGGTGTCACTGTTTTCTGTGTTTTTAAGACTACACACACTCACCGAAGCGCCTCATTGCTTCAGCGCACAGCTGCCCTTGAGCTGACTCTCCCAGGCGTGCGCGCTGACTCCGCCCCCTTCAGGCCACGCCCCCTGCTGGCTATACTTAAACCGCTGACTTCTAGCGGCAACGATCAAACCTTGACCCAGTCCTGAGGCGGAAGCCGGGAGCTGGAGGTACTCGAAAATATTTTAAATTGTACAAAATCCACTATTTCCTTGCTCTGTGTGGTGTCACTGTTTTCTGTGTTTTTAAGACTACACACACTCACCGAAGCGCCTCATTGCTTCAGCGCACAGCTGCCCTTGAGCTGACGCGCCCACCTCGCGCTTCCCAGCTGCCGCCAATCTCCCAGGCGTGCGCGCTGACTCCGCCCCCTTCAGGCCACGCCCCCTGCTGGCTATACTTAAACCGCTGACTTCTAGCGGCAACGATCAAACCTTGACCCAGTCCTGAGGCGGAAGCCGGGAGCTGGAGGTACTCGAAAATATTTTAAATTGTACAAAATCCACTATTTCCTTGCTCTGTGTGGTGTCACTGTTTTCTGTGTTTTTAAGACTACACACACTCACCGAAGCGCCTCATTGCTTCAGCGCACAGCTGCCCTTGAGCTGACTCTCCCAGGCGTGCGCGCTGACTCCGCCCCCTTCAGGCCACGCCCCCTGCTGGCTATACTTAAACCGCTGACTTCTAGCGGCAACGATCAAACCTTGACCCAGTCCTGAGGCGGAAGCCGGGAGCTGGAGGTACTCGAAAATATTTTAAATTGTACAAAATCCACTATTTCCTTGCTCTGTGTGGTGTCACTGTTTTCTGTGTTTTTAAGACTACACACACTCACCGAAGCGCCTCATTGCTTCAGCGCACAGCTGCCCTTGAGCTGACGCGCCCACCTCGCGCTTCCCAGCTGCCGCCAATCTCCCAGGCGTGCGCGCTGACTCCGCCCCCTTCAGGCCACGCCCCCTCCCTCCCTTGATATGTGCCTGTACAGGAAGCGCAGCGGACGAGCGCAGCGGGAGCGCCGTTTGCGCGCCGAAGGCGCGCCTAAGGCAAGCCCGTCTGCGCCCGTCATCGCCAAGACATCGCCTCTCGCCAGACCCCCTGGCCAAATACCATCACCATTCCTTGCCTATGATAGTGAGACGCTTCAGAGCTGGAACCCCGGACGATCATGCGTAAACATTACAGGTATGCCTGGACTCACTTGCCTACAATGCCAAACCTGTAGTTTCTCCACTATGAAACCCCACGCCGTTCAACAGCTTATAGGTCCGGATAAAACCTCCTCCATCACGATACTCCACCTCAATGTCAGATCACTAGTTAAACATCACCTGGAGGTTAACACCCTAATACTAGACGAAAACCCAGATATCCTCTTCCTCTGCGAAACATGGCTTCGCGATGGCACTTCCACCATTCCCAATCTCACTCTACCTGACGACTATTTCATGTCGGCCATTAATAGAGAGGGTAGAGGAGGCGGTCTCGCAGTAATCCACAAAAAAACGCTCTCATGCTCTTTTGTTAAGGAAGATCTGGTAGACTCGGAATGCGCCAACTTCAAAATTACCATAACTCCCAACTTCACTGTGTCGGGACTCTACATTTATCGCCCACCTGGCCCCTCTTCAAAATTCATTGAGGCCCTCCTTGAGTCAACAACCTCTTTAATCACCAAAAATCCCAACTTCACCATTCTGGGAGACCTTAATCTCCATTTTGACCTACTCAATGACTCCACAATCAAAACACTCCTTGCAGATCTCTCTGCACTACAACTCAACCCCTTCATTTCCACTTCAACCCACCTAGCCGGCCACATCCTAGACCCAGTCTTCTCCAACCTAGAAGAACTCACCTCAGAACCACCCCTTCCTATGGGATGGACAGATCACTCCCTTATTAAACTGACCATTCCGGTCAACAAAAGCAGACACAATACGGCTCCGGCCAGCCGTTTAAAAAGACCGTGGCACAAACTGTCTCATGAGGACCTACACAGGACATTAGGGGACTTCCACCCTGACTCTAACGCTGACATCAACGCTACCTACAACACGTTTCACGAGTGGATTACAGGTGGACTAGACAGCCTTATCCCTGCAAAATGGACAAAAGGTCGCAACTCGCCATCAAACCCCTGGTATAACGATGCACTCAAAAATCTAAGAAAAGAGTGTAAAAAGGCAGAACGCCTTTGGCGTAGGAAATACAATAAAGAGGACAAAGATAAATACCTTCAGCTACAAAAATCATATCACAAAGCCATCCGTGCTGCGCGAGCTGCTTTCTACGCCGATAAAATTGAATCTAGTCCCACCCCTGCGAAAGAAATTTTTAAACTCGTACAAGAACTTCAGAGCAACAAAACACCCCCCCCTACGATCTCCTCCGAGCAACAATGCGAGGAACTTGCTAAATTCTTCGTCGATAAGGTGCAGAAAATTTACACCTCCTTTCCCCAGCATGACCCTAACATCGTCAGCTATCCCTCTGCCTCTCCCAGCTACTCGACCCTAACCCACATCCCAGAAATCTCCAAAGACATTCTTATCAGACTTTGTAACAAAGTCAAGTCTGGCTCCCCCGCAGACCCCATGCGCCCGGTCCAATTCCTAGAATCACTCAACTTTTTCCTACCAGCGCTAACCGCCATCCTGAACCTCTCCTTTACTTCAGCGTGCGTACCATCTGCCTGGAAGCAAGCGTGGGTTTCGCCTATCATCAAGAAACCCACCCTAGATCCATCTAAACCGGAGAATTTTCGTCCTATCTCCCTGCTTCCATGGCTTTCCAAACTCGCTGAAGCACATGTCAACAGTGCTCTGTCCCAACACATGGTCAAAAACAACATTCTGGACCCATCACAAAACGGGTTCAGACCAGGCCATAGCACTGAGTCTGCTCTCCTAGCTACCACAGAGCACCTCCGGACGATCCTGGATGCCGGTCAAAGTGCTGCGCTGATCCTTCTGGATCTCAGCGCGGCCTTTGACACGGTATCCCATGTCATCCTTCTTAGACGTCTGGAGGCCTTTGGTGTAGAGGGCCATGCCCTGGAGTGGTTTAGATCCTTCCTCGAAAACAGGTCCTTTCGAGTCTCTGCCCCACCCTTTCTATCTAAACCCCATCCTATTGATCAGGGAGTCCCGCAGGGCTCTGCGCTAAGCCCCTCTCTTTTTAATCTTTATGTTCAGCCTCTGGCGGCAGTGGCCAAAGAATGGGGCTTAACATTAGTATCGTATGCTGACGATACGCAATTGGCCATTGCCCTCTCAGATGGACCCTCAAACTTTTCCTCTAATTTTAAAAACGGACTCTCCGCGGTCGCCCAATGGATGACCACTAACTGTCTACAGCTCAACGGCGGAAAAACAGAGGTGCTCCTCCTCGGCAAAAACACCAGCCTTTGGAATGAGCACTGGTGGCCGTCCTCCCTCGGTACCATCCCTCCCCCCAAAACTCTTGTGAAAAACCTGGGTGTATGGATGGACGACTCACTCAACTTTCGAGCCCACACCAAGAAAGTTGCTGGCACCTGCATTGGCTTACTGAGAAGCCTCAGCCACATACTAGGCTTCTTTGACGCAAAGACCCGACAGCTTATCATCCAAGCCACCATACTCTCGCGTCTAGACTACGCCAATGTACTCCTTCTCGGCGCCAACAAATGTGAGCTAGCACGACTCCAACGCGTGCAGAACTCGGCCGCTAGAACTCTGATCGGCCTGCCCCGCAGATGTTCAGCCAGAGCAACCATCAGGAATTTGCACTGGCTCCCGGTTGACTCCAGAATCAAGTTTAAGACCCTCATCATGACCTTCAAAATTCTTAAACTTGACACTCCCCCTCTGCTTCAACCCCTTCTCACTCCCTATGCGCCGTCACGGAACCTAAGATCTTCCAACCAAAACCTCCTCTGTGTCCCACGCATAAAACTCTCCCGCATGGGCGGACGCTCCTTTAGGTTCCTGGGAGCCAAGATGTGGAACGAACTCCCACACCATATTCGCGCGCTGGACAACCTTCCTGCCTTCCGAAAGGCAGTGAAAACTTATCTTTTCCCTTGTCTCTAAACCCGCCTCTGTCCTCAGGCCCTCTTGCTCAGGATCGGATCTAGGTTTCAGCGCCGGGACGCCTCATTGCCGAGGCAGCTGTTGCGCTTCAACAAAACATTAAGATAAGATAAGATAGTTAGTAAGGTTACTACTATAGATGGCAGCTCTCTTATCTCCGGTCCTGTAACACATCGCACCGTACAAATGCACATGAAAATAGAACCCGATCATCAGGAAGAAATAATGTTTGATTTAATCTGTTCTCCACAATTTCCGGTGCTCCTAGGTATTCCTTGGTTGAGGTCTCATAACCCTAATATAGATTGGGAAACTTCTACTATAACGTAGGGGCAGCTGTTGAAGAGGTACCCATCGGTATTGAAAAGAGTGATATCTCAGACTTGCCATCTTGTTATCATGATCTACAGTCGGTCTTTGATGCTAAAGAAGCTGAAATCCTTCCTCCACATAGGGTCTACTACTGCTGTATTGATCTTGAGACAGGGGCAAGAATTCCATGCAGCAGAGTCTATGCACTCACAGAAAAAGAGACTGTGTATCTTAGAGAGTATTTAGATATCATGCTTGAGAAAGGTTTTATTCGGCCTTCCCGTTCCCCTGCTTCTTCATCTCTGTTTTTTATCCCCAAAAGGGAAGGGGGTCTTCGCTGTTGCATTGACTACAGAAAGCTAAACGATGTCACTATAAAAAACCGTTGTCCTCTGCCTCTTATCGCCTCCCTCCTTGACAGAGTACGCAATGCCCAGTTGTTTACCAAGTTGGACTTGCGTGGGGCATATCATCTTGTACGGGTCAAGGAGGGGGACGAGTGGAAAACCGCCTTCTGTACCAAGTTCGGACTTTTTGAGTACCTTGTGATGCCCTTTGGGCTTTGTAATGCCCCTGCGGCGTTTCAGTTGTTTATAAACGAAGTGCTCAAAGACATGCTTGACGTATATGTAATAGCATATATAGATGATCTACTGATTTTTTCCCCTTCTATGACAACATATACATCACATACGTAACGTGTTGGAGCGTTTGCTAGAGAACCGCTTGTATTGCAAGTTAGACAAGTGCACGTTCCATACTCAAGAGTTCCCCTTTTTGGGTTATGTTGTATCTCCTTGGGGCCTCCACATGGATCCCACTAAGGTGGATGCCGTTCTCTCATAGCCTGCTCCTCGTAATGTAAAGGAAATCCAAAGTTTCCTGGGTCTGGCCAATTTTTACAGACGGTTTATTCAGGACTTCTCAGCCCTGGTGGCGCCCATTACGGCCTTGTTAAAAAAGGGGGTCCCATTCTCATGGTCCACAGAAGCCGATTGTTCCTTTCGGCTACTTAAGGAGGCCTTCACTAGTGCCCCCGTCTTGCGTCATCCGGATCCGGCCCTACCCTTTGTAGTGGAGGTGGACGCCTCCCAAGTGGCAGTGGGAGGTGTTCTGTCTCAGGCGGATCCAGTGTCGGGAGAGTGTCATCCAGTAGCTTACTACTCACATAAATTCCCCCCTGCTGAATACAACTACGTCGTGGGAGATAAAGAGCTCCTAGCAATCAAAAAGGCATTTGAGGAGTGGAGGCAATACCTACTGGGCGCTAGATATCCTGCTGTAGTGTATACAGACCATTGTAACCTACAATATATAAAGTCATCTAAAGCTCTGTCAATGAGGCAATTACGTTGGTCACAATTCTTCAGCGAGTACGACTTTTCCGTCCAATACAGACCAGGGAAAAGAAACGGCAAGGCGGATGCCCTATCCCGACTGGGGTTTGAACACCCCACAGAATCAGTAGAGCAGACCTTTATCATTCCCAGAGCAAACATCATAGGGGGCATACTGACTGAAGAGGATTTCGTGAATCAGATCAAGGAAAGTCAGGCCACAGTAGACATGCATGCTCTAGTAGGTTCCCAGGAAACCTCTACTAAAGAAGGTTATGTTTGTGTACAGGGGGAGTGGTATTGCCCTCTCGTGAGTTGCAAGAACAGGTCATGAAGTGGTATCATACTCATCCCGTGGCTGGACATCCAGGGATCAAGAAGACAACCAAAGCTGTACGTGTCCATTTTTGGTGGCCTACTATGCTGAAAAACATAGAATCCTTTGTTAAGACATGTCATGTGTGTGCTCAGACCAAAGTATCTCACCTAAACCCAGTGGGTTTGCTCATGCCTTTAGCTTCCCCACTAGGCCCTTGGCATACGGTGTCTCTTGATTTTATAGTGGAGTTGCCACTCACTAAGATGAAAAATAATACCTTGTTAGTAGTGGTAGATCTGTTCACGAAAATGGCTCATTTTGTGCCTTTGGGGGAGGGTTACCCACAGCTGTTGAATTGGCATCTGTATTCATGCAACAGATAGTACGACTCCACGGTTTCCCTTCCGTCTTGGTTTCTGATAGAGGGGCTCAATTTGTATCACGTTTCTGGAGGTGTTTATGTTCTTTGCTCCAGATAGATGTTAGACTGTCCTCTAGTCACCACCCTCAGTCAGACGGACAGACAGAGAGGGTTAACCAATGCTTTGAACAGTGCATAAGGAACCAGGTGTTGCAGTCCCTAGTAGACTGGGACGAACTAGTATGGTTAGCAGAGATATCATACAACAACAGTCACACACTTCTATTAATGCCACCCCTTTCTTTTGTTCCTATGGTTACCACCCTAAATTGTTGCCTTCAGGAATTCCTGCCGACAGTCCGACTCCCGCAGCAGCTGATAGGGTAGAGAGACTACAGAAGGTACATAAGAATACATTAGACAGTCTAGAAATGGCGAAGGTGAGAACACAGAAGGGGCAAATTTACACAGGAGGTTAGAACCTATTTACACACCAGGTGATGAAGTGTGGCTAGCCACAAGATACAATGCGCTAGGTGGTCCACACAAGTTCAACCCCAAATATATAGGTCCCTATAAAGTGATAAAAATGATTAATCCAGTGGCCATGAAATTGTAATTGCTCCCTTTGTTCAAGATACACCCGGTATTCCATATTTCACTGTTGAAGCCAGTTGAACCGGGTACTAGACTGCCTAAGAAACTCGCTCCTATAACTATTCAAGATACTGAAGAATATGAGGTTGAGGCTATACTAGACTCCCGTAGAGCGGGGAAGAACCTTCAGTACTTGATTCATTGGAAAGGTTATGGAGTTGAAGAGCGCACATGGGAACCAGCTTCTAATGTCCATGCACCTCGGCTGGTACGTGTGTATCATCTGAAACATCCTGACAAGCCCAAACCCGGAGGGGAGCATTGTGGGGGGAGTGTGCTGTCATGCCCCAACATCCCTCCGACTGCGACATTGTAGCTTTAATTGTAATTCGCTATTTAAGACGCTCAGAACAACAGAACGCCGCTTTATGTTCTTGCGTCTAGCTCCTTCCGTTGTGGGCTCTGTCCCGTCTTTTCTTGCCTGACTTCCGGTTCGCATTTGTTCCGTTTCGCTTCCTGTGTGATTCCTGCCCTTCGGCGAAGGTGTTGTGTGCAGCTTCATCCTTTGAGCCTTATCGGTGGAATCACTGTTTAAGATAGAGTGACATCTTTCCTCCTGACGTCCACTGATGCGGTTTTTACCGTATTTGCTCATATTGTCATATTTCCCTCCTTCCTTGTGCCCCGCCCGGCTGCCGGGACGTTACCCGCCATCCGGCTGGGTACAGCCTCCAATCTCTCTCTCAGTTTTAAGGTGCTCCGCCCGGCGGCCGGGTCTGATCTCCGCCATCCGGCTGGGCACCATTACAGCTCCATAGATAGTCAGAGTCCTTACCCTTCCCCATTTTCCTGGTGCTTCGCCCGGCGGCCGGGATTCTCCCCGCCATCCGGCTGGGCACTGTCAGTTTCGTTGTTTATGATACCCCTCACTTGTTGCTGGATTCTCCTGTGCACTTCTTCATTCCACCCGTTCCCAGGCCATCTGTATAGTATTTCTGGGGCTCTTGCGTGGACCAGAGTGTGGTGTATATTCAAGCGCTTCTTCACAGAATCACGGTAACAGCGCTGTGCGCTGCCTTTCAATATATATATATCTGGTAACTACTTTGTGGGAAGATCTGAATGTATTTCCTGTCTGACAGAGATTAATGCAAGATACATGGTATTGGCTCGCAAACCCAAATCCATACCTACAGAAACATTGGATGTTCCTCTAGTGTACTCCAAGGACATACAGAGTGAGAATTACACTTTAAATACTGACACTCACCAGCATAGAGTGGGAAAGAGTTATTTACTGTCTTTTTTGTCTTCTTTGCAATAGAAAAAACGAACACCTTATCCTACCCTTCCTATATGTTCTACATTCCAGAAAATCACTTGTGGTATGTAGTGGTCTTATATGTATTATAGACATGGTGTACATTACTACTGTGGTTAGCAAAGATAGGCAGTAATATTTTTCTTCCTTTTCAGCCTACCTGTTATCAAGCATCCATTCTGAAGTTCACAGCCAAGCTCTATTGTCTTCCCCAACCTTTCCTTGTTTTGTTTCCCTGTTTTCCCCTGGCGAGCCATTCGATACTCTAGTGTTTGATAGAGTCGGAAGGCCGTAGGGGAAGGCTGAGGATTATTCTCCGGATTCCTGACACTCCTGCGGAACCTGCTTGGAAACCATTACACTATTGCCCTCACTCTATCTATTGCCCTCACTCTATCTATTGCCCTCACTCTATCCATCTATCGCCCTCACTCTATCCATCTATCGCCCTCACTCTATCCATCTATCGCCCTCACTCTATCCATCTATCGCCCTCACTCTATCCATCAATCGCCCTCACTCTATCCATCAATCGCCCTCACTCTATCCATCAATCGCCCTCACTCTATCCATCAATCGCCCTCACTCTATCCATCTATCGCCCTCACTCTATCCATCTATCGCCCTCACTCTATCCATCTATCGCCCTCACTCTATCCATCTATCGCCCTCACTCTATCCATCTATCGCCCTCACTCTATGGCCCTCACTCTATCGCCCTCACTCTATCGCCCTCACTCTGTCGCCCTCACTCCATCCATCTATCGCCCTAACTCCATCCATCTATCGCCCTAACTCCATCCATCTATCGCCCTCACTCCATATATCTATCGCCCTCACTCATCTATCTATCGCCCTCACTCTATCTATTTATCTATCTATCGCCCTCACTCTATCTATCGCCCTCACTCTATCTATCGCCCTCACTCTCTCTATCGCCCTCACTCTCTCTATCAACCTCACTCTATCGATCGCCCTCACTCTATCGCCCTCACTCTATTTGTCTATCGCCCTCACTCTATCTATCACCCTCACTCTATCTATCTTTCTATCTATCTATCTATCTATCTATCTATCTATCTATCGCCCTCACTATCCATTGCCCTCACTCTATCTTATCTATCGCCCTCACTCTATCTATCGCCCTCACTCTATCTATCTATCCCCATCACTCTATCTATCTATCCCCATCACTCTATCTATCTATCTATCGCCCTCACTCTATCTATCACCCTCACTCTATCTATCTTTCTATCTATCTATCTATCACACTCTATCGCCCTCACTCTATCTTATCTATCGCCCTCACTCTATCTTATCTATCGCCCTCACTCTTTCTATCTATCTATTGCCCTAACTCTATCTATCGCCTTCACTCTATCGCCCTCACTCTTTTTATCTATCTATCACCCTCACTCTATCTATCGCCCTCACTCTATCTATCGCCCTCACTCTATCCATCTATTGCCCTCACTCTATCCATCTATTGCCCTCACTCTATCCATCTATCGCCCTCACTCTATCCATCTATCGCCCTCACTCTATCCATCTATCGCCCTCACTCTATCTATCTATCGCCCTCACTCTATCGGTCTCACTCTATTTATCTATCACCCTCACTCTATCTATCTATCTATCTATCTATCTATCTATCTATTTATCGCCCTCACTCTATCCATTGCCCTCACTTTATCTTATCTATCGCCCTCACTTTATCTTATCTATCGCCCTCATTCTATCTTATCTATCGCCCTCACTCTTTCTATCTATCTATTGCCCTCACTCTATCTATCGGCCTCACTCTGTCTATCGCCCTCACTCTATCTATCTCTCGCCCTCACTCTATCTATCGCACTCACTCTATCGCCCTCACTCTATCTATTGCCCTCACTCTATCTATCTATCACACTCTATCGCCCTCACTCTATCTATCTATCGCCCTCACTCTATCTATCTATCGCCCTCACTCTATCTTATCTATGGCCCTCACTCTATCTATTGCCCTCACTCTATCTATCTTTCTATCTATCTATCTATCTATCTATCACACTCTATCGCCCTCACTCTATCTTATCTATCGCCCTCACTCTATCTATCGCCCTCACTCTATCTATCGCCCTCACTCTATCTATCTATCGCCCTCACTCTATCTATCGCCCTCACTCTATCTATCTATCGCCTTCACTCTATCTATCTATCGCTCTCACTCTATCTATCTATCGCCCTCACTCTTTCTATCTATCTATTGCCCTCACTCTATCTATCGGCCTCACTCTGTCTATCGCCCTCACTCTATCTATCTATCTATCTATCTATCGCACTCACTCTATCGCCCTCACTCTATCTATCGCCCTCACTCTATCTATCGCCCTCACTCTATCTATCGCCCTCACTCTATCTATCGCCCTCACTCTATCTATCGCCCTCACTCTATCTATCGCCCTCACTCTATCTATCGCCCTCACTCTATCTATCTATCGCCCTCACTCTATCTATCACCCTCACTCTATCTTATCTATCGCCCTCACTCTATCTATCTATCTATCTATCTATCTATCTATCTATCTATCTATCTCACTCTATCGCCCTCACTCTATCGTATCTATCGCCCTCACTCTATCTTATCTATCGCCCTCACTCTATCTTGTCTATCGCCCTCACTCTATCTTATCTATCGCCATCACTCTATCTTATCTATCGCCCTCACTCTTTCTATCTATCTATTGCCCTAACTCTATCTATCGCCTTCACTCCATCTATCGCCCTCACTCTATCTATCGCCCTCACTCTATCTATCGCCCTCACTCTATCTATCGCCCTCACTCTCTATCTATCGCCCTCACTCTCTATCTATCGCCCTCACTCTATCTATCGCCCTCACTCTATCTGTCTATCGCCCTCACTCTATCTATCTATCGCCCTCACTCTGTCTATCGCCCTCACTCTGTCTTATCTATGGCCCTCACTCTATCTATTGCCCTCACTCTATCTATCTTTCTATCTATCTATCTATCTATCTATCACACTCTATCGCCCTCACTCTATCTATCTATCGCCCTCACTCTATCTATCTATCGCCCTCACTCTATCTTATTTATGGCCCTCACTCTATCTATCGCCCTCACTCTATCTATCGCCCTCACTCTATCTATCTATCGCCCTCACTCTATCTATCGCCCTCACTCTATCTATCGCCTTCACTCCATCTATCGCCCTCACTCTATCTATCGCCCTCACTCTATCTATCGCCCTCACTCTATCTATCGCCCTCACTCTATCTATCGCCCTCACTCTATCTATCGCCCTCACTCTATCTATCGCCCTCACTCTATCTATCGCCCTCACTCTATCTATCGCCCTCACTCTATCTATCGCCCTCACTCTATCTATCGCCCTCACTCTATCTATCTATCGCCCTCACTCTATCTATCTATCGCCCTCACTCTATCTATCTATCGCCCTCACTCTATCTTATCTATCGCCCTCACTCTATCTTATCTATCGCCCTCACTCTATCTTATCTATCGCCCTCACTCTATCTTGTCTATCGCCCTCACTCTATCTTATCTATCGCCCTCACTCTTTCTATCTATCTATTGCCCTCTATCTATCTATCTATCTATCTATCTCACTCTATCGCCCTCACTCTATCGTATCTATCGCCCTCACTCTATCTTATCTATCGCCCTCACTCTATCTTATCTATCGCCCTCACTCTATCTTATCTATCGCCCTCACTCTATCTTATCTATCGTCCTCACTCTATCTTATCTATCGCCCTCACTCTATCTTGTCTATCGCCCTCACTCTATCTTGTCTATCGCCCTCACTCTATCTTATCTATCGCCCTCACTCTTTCTATCTATCTATTGCCCTCTATCTATCTATCTATCTATCTATCACACTCTATCGCCCTCACTCTATCTATCTATCGCCCTCACTCTATCTATCTATCGCCCTCACTCTATCTATAGCCCTCACTCTATCTATCGCCCTCACTCTATCTATCTATCGCCCTCACTCTATCTATCTATCGCCCTCACTCTATCTATCGCCCTCACTCTATCTTATCTATGGCCCTCACTCTATCTATTGCCCTCACTCTATCTATCTTTCTATATATCTATCTATCTATCTATCACACTCTATCGCCCTCATTCTATCTATCTATCGCCCTCACTCTATCTATCTATCGCCCTCACTCTATCTATCGCCCTCACTCTATCTTATCTATGGCCCTCACTCTATCTATGGCCCTCACTCTATCTATGGCCCACACTCTATCTATGGCCCTCACTCTATCTATCGCCCTCACTCTATCTATCGCCCTCACTCTATCTATCGCCCTCACTCTATCTATCGCCCTCACTCTATCTATCGCCCTCACTCTATCTATCGCCCTCACTCTATCTATCGCCCTCACTCTATCTATCGCCCTCACTCTATCTATCTATCGCCCTCCCTCACTCTATCTATCGCCCTCACTCTATCTATCGCCCTCACTCTATCTATCGCCCTCACTCTATCTATCGCCCTCACTCTATCTATCGCCCTCACTCTATCTATCGCCTCACTCTATCTATCTATCGCCTCACTCTATCTATCTATCGCCTCACTCTATCTATCTATCGCCTCACTCTATCTATCTATCGCCTCACTCTATCTATCGCCCTCACTCTATCTATCTATCGCCCTCACTCTATCTATCTATCGCCCTCACTCTATCTATCTATCGCCCTCACTCTATCTATCGCCCTCACTCTATCTATCGCCCTCACTCTATCTATCGCCCTCACTCTATCTATCGCCCTCACTCTATCTATCGCCCTCACTCTATCTATCGCCCTCACTCTATCTATCGCCCTCACTCTATCTATCGCCCTCACTCTATCTATCTATCGCCCTCACTCTATCTATCTATCGCCCTCACTCTATCTATCTATCGCCCTCACTCTATCTATCTATCGCCCTCACTCTATCTATCGCCCTCACTCTATCTATCGCCCTCACTCTATCTATCTATCTATCTATCTATCTATCTATCTATCTATCTATCTATCTATCTATCTATCTATCTATCTATCTATCTATCTATCTATCTATCTATCTATCTATCTATCTATCTATCTATCTATCGCACTCACTCTATCGCCCTCACTCTATCTATCTATCGCCCTCACTCTATCTATCTATCGCCCTCACTCTATCTATCTATCGCCCTCACTCTATCTATCTATCGCCCTCACTCTATCTATCTATCGCCCTCACTCTATCTATCGCCTTCACTCTATCTATCTATCGCTCTCACTCTATCTATCTATCGCCCTCACTCTTTCTATCTATCTATTGCCCTCACTCTATCTATCGGCCTCACTCTGTCTATCGCCCTCACTCTATCTATCTATCTATCTATCTATCTATCTATCTATCTATCTATCTATCTATCTATCGCCCTCACTCTATCTATCGCCCTCACTCTATCTATCGCCCTCACTCTATCTATCTATCGCCCTCACTCTATCTATCTATCGCCCTCACTCTATCTATCTATCGCCCTCACTCTATCTATCTATCGCCCTCACTCTATCTATCTATCGCCCTCACTCTATCTATCTATCGCCCTCACTCTATCTTATCTATCGCCCTCACTCTATCTATCTATCTATCTAGCTATCTATCTATCTATCTCACTCTATCGCCCTCACTCTATCTTATCTATCGCCCTCACTCTATCTTATCTATCGCCCTCACTCTATCTTATCTATCGCCCTCACTCTATCTTATCTATCGCCCTCACTCTATCTATCTATCTATCTATCTATCACACTCTATCGCCCTCACTCTATCTATCTATCGCCCTCACTCTATCTATCTATCGCCCTCACTCTATCTATCGCCCTCACTCTATCTTATCTATCGCCCTCACTCTATCTATCTATCGCCCTCACTCTATCTATCTATCTATCTCACTCTATCGCCCTCACTCTATCGTATCTATCGCCCTCACTCTATCTTATCTATCGCCCTCACTCTATCTTGTCTATCGCCCTCACTCTATCTTATCTATCGCCCTCACTCTATCTTATCTATCGCCCTCACTCTTTCTATCTATCTATTGCCCTAACTCTATCTATCGCCTTCACTCCATCTATCGCCCTCACTCTATCTATCGCCCTCACTCTATCTATCGCCCTCACTCTCTATCTATCGCCCTCACTCTCTATCTATCGCCCTCACTCTATCTATCGCCCTCACTCTATCTATCGCCCTCACTCTATCTATCTATCGCCCTCACTCTATCTATCTATCGCCCTCACTCTATCTATCTATCGCCCTCACTCTATCTATCTATCGCCCTCACTCTATCTATCTATCGCCCTCACTCTATCTATAGCCCTCACTCTATCTATCGCCCTCATTCTATCTATCGCCCTCACTCTATCTATCTATCGCCCTCACTCTATCTATCTATCGCCCTCACTCTATCTATCTATCGCCCTCACTCTATCTATCTATCGCCCTCACTCTATCTATCTATCGCCCTCACTCTATCTATCTATCGCCCTCACTCTATCTATCTATCGCCCTCACTCTATCTATCTATCGCCCTCACTCTATCTATCGCCCTCACTCTATCTATCTATCGCCCTCACTCTATCTATCGCCCTCACTCTATCTATCGCCCTCACTCTATCTATCGCCCTCACTCTATCTATCGCCCTCACTCTATCTATCGCCCTCACTCTATCTATCGCCCTCACTCTATCTATCGCCCTCACTCTATCTATCGCCCTCACTCTATCTATCGCCCTCACTCTGTCTATCCCCCTCACTCTATCTATCTATCTATCTATCGCACTCACTCTATCTATCGCCCTCACTCTATCTATCGCCCTCACTCTATCTATCGCCCTCACTCTATCTATCGCCCTCACTCTATCTATCGCCCTCACTCTATCTATCTATCGCCCTCACTCTATCTATCTATCGCCCTCACTCTATCTATCTATCGCCCTCACTCTATCTATCTATCGCCCTCACTCTATCTATCTATCGCCCTCACTCTATCTATCTATCGCCCTCACTCTATCTATCGCCCTCACTCTATCTATCGCCCTCACTCTATCTATCGCCCTCACTCTATCTATCGCCCTCACTCTATCTATCGGCCTCACTCTGTCTATCGCCCTCACTCTATCTATCTATCTATCTATCGCACTCACTCTATCTATCGCACTCACTCTATCTATCGCCCTCACTCTATCTATCGCCCTCACTCTATCTATCGCCCTCACTCTATCTATCTATCGCCTTCACTCTATCTATCTATCGCCCTCACTCTATCTATCTATCGCCCTCACTCTATCTATCTATCGCCCTCACTCTTTCTATCTATCTATTGCCCTCACTCTATCTATCGGCCTCACTCTGTCTATCGCCCTCACTCTATCTATCTATCTATCTATCTATCGCACTCACTCTATCTATCGCCCTCACTCTATCTATCTATCGCCCTCACTCTATCTATCTATCGCCCTCACTCTATCTATCTATCGCCCTCACTCTATCTATCTATCGCCCTCACTCTATCTATCTATCGCCCTCACTCTATCTATCTATCGCCCTCACTCTATCTATCTATCGCCCTCACTCTATCTATCTATCGCCCTCACTCTATCTATCGCCCTCACTCTATCTATCGCCCTCACTCTATCTATCGCCCTCACTCTATCTATCGCCCTCACTCTATCTATCGGCCTCACTCTGTCTATCGCCCTCACTCTATCTATCTATCTATCTATCGCACTCACTCTATCTATCGCACTCACTCTATCTATCGCCCTCACTCTATCTATCGCCCTCACTCTATCTATCTATCGCCTTCACTCTATCTATCTATCGCCCTCACTCTATCTATCTATCGCCCTCACTCTATCTATCTATCGCCCTCACTCTTTCTATCTATCTATTGCCCTCACTCTATCTATCGGCCTCACTCTGTCTATCGCCCTCACTCTATCTATCTATCTATCTATCTATCGCACTCACTCTATCTATCGCCCTCACTCTATCTATCTATCGCCCTCACTCTATCTATCTATCGCCCTCACTCTATCTATCTATCGCCCTCACTCTATCTATCTATCGCCCTCACTCTATCTATCTATCGCCCTCACTCTATCTATCTATCGCCTTCACTCTATCTATCTATCGCTCTCACTCTATCTATCTATCGCCCTCACTCTTTCTATCTATCTATTGCCCTCACTCTATCTATCGGCCTCACTCTGTCTATCGCCCTCACTCTATCTATCTATCTATCTATCGCACTCACTCTATCGCCCTCACTCTATCTATCGCCCTCACTCTATCTATCGCCCTCACTCTATCTATCGCCCTCACTCTATCTATCTATCGCCCTCACTCTATCTATCTATCGCCCTCACTCTATCTATCTATCGCCCTCACTCTATCTATCTATCGCCCTCACTCTATCTATCACCCTCACTCTATCTTATCTATCGCCCTCACTCTATCTATCTATCTATCTATCTATCTATCTATCTATCTATCTATCTATCTATCTCACTCTATCGCCCTCACTCTATCTTATCTATCGCCCTCACTCTTTCTATCTATCTATTGCCCTAAATCTATCTATCGCCCTCACTCTATCTATCGCCCTCACTCTATCTATCGCCCTCACTCTATCTATCGCCCTCACTCTATCTATCGCCCTCACTCTATCTTATCTATCGCCCTCACTCTATCTTATCTATCGCCCTCACTCTATCTTATCTATCGCCCTCACTCTATCTATCACCCTCACTCTATCTTATCTATCGCCCTCACTCTATCTATCTATCTATCTATCTATCTATCTATCTCACTCTATCGCCCTCACTCTATCTTATCTATCGCCCTCACTCTTTCTATCTATCTATTGCCCTAACTCTATCTATCGCCCTCACTCTATCTATCGCCCTCACTCTATCTATCTATCGCCCTCACTCTATCTATCTATCGCCCTCACTCTATCTATCTATCGCCCTCACTCTATCTATCTATCGCCCTCACTCTATCTATCTATCGCCCTCTATCTATCTATCGCCCTCACTCTATCTATCGCCCTCACTCTATCTATCGCCCTCACTCTATCTATCGCCCTCACTCTATCTATCGCCCTCACTCTATCTATCGCCCTCACTCTATCTATCGCCCTCACCCTCACTCTATCTATCGCCCTCACCCTCACTCTATCTATCGCCCTCACTCTATCTATCGCCCTCACTCTATCTATCGCCCTCACTCTATCTATCGCCCTCACTCTATCTATCGCCCTCACTCTATCTATCGGCCTCACTCTATCGCCCTCACTCTATCTATCTATCTATCTATCGCCCCCACTCTATCTATCGCCCCCACTCTATCTATCGCCCCCACTCTATCTATCGCCCTCACTCTATCTATCTATCGCCTTCACTCTATCTATCTATCGCCCTCACTCTATCTATCTATTGCCCTCACTCTTTCTATCTATCTATTGCCCTCACTCTTTCTATCTATCTATTGCCCTCACTCTATCTATCGGCCTCACTCTGTCTATCGCCCTCACTCTATCTATCTATCTATCGCACTCACTCTATCGCCCTCACTCTATCTATCGCCCTCACTCTATCTATCGCCCTCACTCTATCTATCTATCGCCCTCACTCTATCTATCGCCCTCACTCTATCTATCTATCGCCCTCACTCTATCTATCTATCGCCCTCACTCTATCTATCTATCGCCCTCACTCTATCTATCTATCGCCCTCACTCTATCTATCTATCGCCCTCACTCTATCTATCTATCGCCCTCACTCTATCTATCTATCGCCCTCACTCTATCTATCTATCGCCTTCACTCTATCTATCTATCGCCCTCACTCTATCTTGTCTATCGCCCTCACTCTATCTATCTATCGCCCTCACTCTATCTTATCTATCGCCCTCACTCTATCTTATCTATCGCCCTCACTCTATCTATCTATCTATCTCACTCTATCGCCCTCACTCTATCTATCGCCCTCACTCTATCTATCTATGGCCCTCACTCTATCTATCTATCGCCTTCACTCTATCTATCTATCGCTCTCACTCTATCTATCTATCGCCCTCACTCTTTCTATCTATCGGCCTCACTCTGTCTATCGCCCTCACTCTATCTATCTATCTATCTATCGCACTCACTCTATCGCCCTCACTCTATCTATCGCCCTCACTCTATCTATCGCCCTCACTCTATCTATCTATCGCCCTCACTCTATCTATCTATCGCCCTCACTCTATTTATCTATCGCCCTCACTCTATCTATCACCCTCACTCTATCTATCTATCGCCCTCACTCTATCTATCTATCGCCCTCACTCTATCTATCTATCTATCTATCTATCTATCTCACTCTATCGCCCTCACTCTATCTTATCTATCGCCCTCACTCTTTCTATCTATCTATTGCCCTAACTCTATCTATCGCCCTCACTCTATCTATAGCCCTCACTCTATCTATCGCCCTCACTCTATCTATCGCCCTCACTCTATCTATCGCCCTCACTCTATCTATCGCCCTCACTCTATCTATAGCCCTCACTCTATCTATCGCCCTCACTCTATCTATCGCCCTCACTCTATCTATCGCCCTCACTCTATCTATCGCCCTCACTCTATCTATCGCCCTCACTCTATCTTATCTATCGCCCTCACTCTATCTTATCTATCGCCCTCACTCTATCTTATCTATCGCCCTCACTCTATCTATCACCCTCACTCTATCTTATCTATCGCCCTCACTCTATCTATCTATCTATCTATCTATCTATCTATCTATCTATCTATCTATCTATCTATCTATCTCACTCTATCGCCCTCACTCTATCTTATCTATCGCCCTCACTCTATCTTATCTATCGCCCTCACTCTTTCTATCTATCTATTGCCCTCACTCTATCTATCTATCTATCTATCTATCTATCTATCACACTCTATCGCCCTCACTCTATCTATCTATCGCCCTCACTCTATCTATCGCCCTCACTCTATCTTATCTATCGCCCTCACTCTATCTATCGCCCTCACTCTATCTTATCTATCGCCCTCACTCTATCTATCTATATATTTCACTCTATCGCCCTCACTCTATCGTATCTATCGCCCTCACTCTATCTTATCTATCGCCCTCACTCTATCTTATCTATCGCCCTCACTCTATCTTATCTATCGCCCTCACTCTATCTTGTCTATCGCCCTCACTCTATCTTATCTATCGCCCTCACTCTATCTTATCTATCGCCCTCACTCTTTCTATCTATCTATTGCCCTAACTCTATCTATCGCCTTCACTCCATCTATCGCCTTCACTCCATCTATCGCCCTCACTCTATCTATCGCCCTCACTCTATCTATCGCCCTCACTCTATCTATCGCCCTCACTCTATCTATCGCCCTCACTCTATCTATCGCCCTCACTCTATCTATCGCCCTCACTCTATCTATCTATGGCCCTCACTCTATCTATGGCCCTCACTCTATCTATCGCCCTCACTCTATCTATCGCCCTCACTCTATCTATCGCCCTCACTCTATCTATCTATCGCCCTCACTCTATCTATCTATCGCCCTCACTCTATCTATCTATCGCCCTCACTCTATCTATCTATCGCCCTCACTCTATCTATCTATCGCCCTCACTCTATCTATCTATCGCCCTCACTCTATCTATCTATCGCCCTCACTCTATCTATCTATCGCCCTCACTCTATCTATCTATCGCCCTCACTCTATCTATCGCCCTCACTCTATCTTATCTATGGCCCTCACTCTATCTATTGCCCTCACTCTATCTATCTTTCTATCTATCTATCTATCTATCACACTCTAGCGCCCTCACTCTATCTATCTATCGCCCTCACTCTATCTATCGCCCTCACTCTATCTTATCTATGGCCCTCACTCTATCTATGGCCCTCACTCTATCTATGGCCCTCACTCTATCTATGGCCCTCACTCTATCTATCGCCCTCACTCTATCTATCGCCCTCACTCTATCTATCGCCCTCACTCTATCTATCGCCCTCACTCTATCTATCGCCCTCACTCTATCTATCTATCGCCCTCACTCTATCTATCGCCCTCACTCTATCTATCACCCTCACTCTATCTTATCTATCGCCCTCACTCTATCTATCTATCTATCTATCTATCTATCTATCTATCTATCTCACTCTATCGCCCTCACTCTATCTTATCTATCGCCCTCACTCTATCTTATCTATCGCCCTCACTCTATCTTATCTATCGCCCTCACTCTATCTTATCTATCGCCCTCACTCTATCTTGTCTATCGCCCTCACTCTATCTTGTCTATCGCCCTCACTCTATCTTGTCTATCGCCCTCACTCTATCTTATCTATCGCCCTCACTCTATCTATCTATCTATCTATCTATCTATCTATCTATCTATCTATCTATCTATCTATCTATCTATCTCACTCTATCGCCCTCACTCTATCTTATCTATCGCCCTCACTCTATCTTATCTATCGCCCTCACTCTATCTTATCTATCGCCCTCACTCTATCTTATCTATCGCCCTCACTCTATCTATCGCCCTCACTCTATCTATCGCCCTCACTCTATCTATCGCCCTCACTCTATCTATCGCCCTCACTCTATCTATCTATCGCCCTCACTCTATCTATCTATCGCCCTCACTCTATCTATCGCCCTCACTCTATCTATCTATCGCCCTCACTCTATCTATCTATCGCCCTCACTCTATCTATCTATCGCCCTCACTCTATCTATCGCCCTCACTCTATCTATCGCCCTCACTCTATCTTATCTATCGCCCTCACTCTATCTATCTATCTATCTATCTATCTATCTATCTATCTATCTATCTATCTATCTCACTCTATCGCCCTCACTCTATCTTATCTATCGCCCTCACTCTTTCTATCTATCTATCGCCCTCACTCTATCTATCGCCCTCACTCTATCTATCGCCCTCACTCTATCTATCGCCCTCACTCTATCTATCGCCCTCACTCTATCTATCGCCCTCACTCTATCTTATCTATCGCCCTCACTCTATCTTATCTATCGCCCTCACTCTATCTTATCTATCGCCCTCACTCTTTCTATCTATCTATTGCCCTCACTCTATCTATCTATCTATCTATCTATCACACTCTATCGCCCTCACTCTATCTATCTATCGCCCTCACTCTATCTTATCTATCGCCCTCACTCTATCTTATCTATCGCCCTCACTCTATCTATCTATCTCACTCTATCGCCCTCACTCTATCGTATCTATCGCCCTCACTCTATCTTATCTATCGCCCTCACTCTATCTTATCTATCGCCCTCACTCTATCTTGTCTATCGCCCTCACTCTATCTTATCTATCGCCCTCACTCTATCTTATCTATCGCCCTCACTCTTTCTATCTATCTATTGCCCTAACTCTATCTATCGCCTTCACTCCATCTATCGCCTTCACTCCATCTATCTCCCTCACTCTATCTATCGCCCTCACTCCATCTATCGCCCTCACTCTATCTATCGCCCTCACTCTATCTATCGCCCTCACTCTATCTATCGCCCTCACTCTATCTTATCTATCGCCCTCACTCTATCTTATCTATCGCCCTCACTCTATCTTATCTATCGCCCTCACTCTATCTATCTATGGCCCTCACTCTATCTATCTATCGCCCTCACTCTATCTATCGCCCTCACTCTATCTATCGCCCTCACTCTATCTATCGCCCTCACTCTATCTATAGCCCTCACTCTATCTATCGCCCTCACTCTATCTATCGCCCTCACTCTATCTATCTATCGCCCTCACTCTATCTATCTATCGCCCTCACTCTATCTATCTATCGCCCTCACTCTATCTATCTATCGCCCTCACTCTATCTTATCTATGGCCCTCACTCTATCTATTGCCCTCACTCTATCTATCTTTCTATCTATCTATCTATCTATCACACTCTATCGCCCTCACTCTATCTATCTATCGCCCTCACTCTATCTATCTATCGCCCTCACTCTATCTTATCTATGGCCCTCACTCTATCTATGGCCCTCACTCTATCTATGGCCCTCACTCTATCTATGGCCCTCACTCTATCTATGGCCCTCACTCTATCTATCGCCCTCACTCTATCTATCGCCCTCACTCTATCTATCGCCCTCACTCTATCTATCTATCGCCCTCACTCTATCTATCTATCGCCCTCACTCTATCTATCTATCGCCCTCACTCTATCTATCTATCGCCCTCACTCTATCTATCGCCCTCACTCTATCTATCACCCTCACTCTATCTTATCTATCGCCCTCACTCTATCTATCTATCTATCTATCTATCTATCTATCTATCTATCTATCTATCTATCTATCTATCTATCTATCTCACTCTATCGCCCTCACTCTATCTTATCTATCGCCCTCACTCTATCTTATCTATCGCCCTCACTCTATCTTATCTATCGCCCTCACTCTATCTTATCTATCGCCCTCACTCTATCTTGTCTATCGCCCTCACTCTATCTTGTCTATCGCCCTCACTCTATCTTATCTATCGCCCTCACTCTATCTTATCTATCGCCCTCACTCTATCTATCTATCTATCTATCTATCTATCTCACTCTATCGCCCTCACTCTATCTTATCTATCGCCCTCACTCTATCTTATCTATCGCCCTCACTCTATCTATCGCCCTCACTCTATCTATCGCCCTCACTCTATCTATCTATCGCCCTCACTCTATCTATCTATCGCCCTCACTCTATCTATCGCCCTCACTCTATCTATCTATCGCCCTCACTCTATCTATCTATCGCCCTCACTCTATCTATCTATCGCCCTCACTCTATCTATCTATCGCCCTCACTCTATCTATCGCCCTCACTCTATCTATCGCCCTCACTCTATCTTATCTATCGCCCTCACTCTATCTATCTATCTATCTATCTATCTATCTATCTATCTATCTATCTCACTCTATCGCCCTCACTCTATCTTATCTATCGCCCTCACTCTTTCTATCTATCGCCCTCACTCTTTCTATCTATCGCCCTCACTCTATCTATCGCCCTCACTCTATCTATCGCCCTCACTCTATCTATCGCCCTCACTCTATCTATCGCCCTCACTCTATCTATCGCCCTCACTCTATCTTATCTATCGCCCTCACTCTATCTTATCTATCGCCCTCACTCTATCTTATCTATCGCCCTCACTCTATCTTATCTATCGCCCTCACTCTTTCTATCTATCTATTGCCCTCACTCTATCTATCTATCTATCTATCTATCACACTCTATCGCCCTCACTCTATCTATCGCCCTCACTCTATCTTATCTATCGCCCTCACTCTATCTTATCTATCGCCCTCACTCTATCTATCTATCTATCTCACTCTATCGCCCTCACTCTATCGTATCTATCGCCCTCACTCTATCTTATCTATCGCCCTCACTCTATCTTATCTATCGCCCTCACTCTATCTTGTCTATCGCCCTCACTCTATCTTATCTATCGCCCTCACTCTATCTTATCTATCGCCCTCACTCTTTCTATCTATCTATTGCCCTAACTCTATCTATCGCCTTCACTCCATCTATCGCCTTCACTCCATCTATCGCCTTCACTCCATCTATCGCCCTCACTCCATCTATCGCCCTCACTCTATCTATCGCCCTCACTCTATCTATCTATGGCCCTCACTCTATCTATCTATGGCCCTCACTCTATCTATCTATGGCCCTCACTCTATCTATCGCCCTCACTCTATCTATCGCCCTCACTCTATCTATCGCCCTCACTCTATCTATAGCCCTCACTCTATCTATCGCCCTCACTCTATCTATCGCCCTCACTCTATCTATCTATCGCCCTCACTCTATCTATCTATCGCCCTCACTCTATCTATCGCCCTCACTCTATCTTATCTATGGCCCTCACTCTATCTATCACCCTCACTCTATCTTATCTATCGCCCTCACTCTATCTATCTATCTATCTATCTATCTATCTATCTATCTATCTATCTATCGCACTCACTCTATCGCCCTCACTCTATCTATCGCCCTCACTCTATCTATCGCCCTCACTCTATCTTATCTATCGCCCTCACTCTATCTATCTATCTATCTATCTATCTATCTATCTATCTATCTATCTATCTATCTATCTCACTCTATCGCCCTCACTCTATCTTATCTATCGCCCTCACTCTTTCTATCTATCTATCGCCCTCACTCTATCTATCGCCCTCACTCTATCTTATCTATCGCCCTCACTCTATCTATCTATCTATCACACTCTATCGCCCTCACTCTATCTATCTATCGCCCTCACTCTATCTATCGCCCTCACTCTATCTATCGCCCTCACTCTATCTATCTATCGCCCTCACTCTATCTATCACCCTCACTCTATCTTATCTATCGCCCTCACTCTATCTATCTATCTATCTATCTATCTATCTATCTATCTATCTATCTATCTATCTATCTATCGCCCTCACTCTATCTTATCTATCGCCCTCACTCTATCTTATCTATCGCCCTCACTCTTTCTATCTATCTATTGCCCTCACTCTATCTATCTATCTATCTATCTATCTATCTATCTATCTATCTATCTATCTATCTATCTATCTATCTATCACACTCTATCGCCCTCACTCTATCTATCTATCGCCCTCACTCTATCTATCGCCCTCACTCTATCTTATCTATCGCCCTCACTCTATCTATCTATCTATCACACTCTATCGCCCTCACTCTATCTATCTATCGCCCTCACTCTATCTATCGCCCTCACTCTATCTATCGCCCTCACTCTATCTATCTATCGCCCTCACTCTATCGTATCTATCGCCCTCACTCTATCTTATCTATCGCCCTCACTCTATCTTATCTATCGCCCTCACTCTATCTTGTCTATCGCCCTCACTCTATCTTATCTATCGCCCTCACTCTCTTATCTATCGCCCTCACTCTTTCTATCTATCTATTGCCCTAACTCTATCTATCGCCCTCACTCTATCGCCCTCACTCTATCGCCCTCACTCTATCTATCGCCCTCACTCTCTATCTATCGCCCTCACTCTATCTATCGCCCTCACTCTATCTATCGCCCTCACTCTATCTATCGCCCTCACTCTATCTATCTATCGCCCTCACTCTATCTATCTATCGCCCTCACTCTATCTATCTATCGCCCTCACTCTATCTATCGCCCTCACTCTATCTATCGCCCTCACTCTATCTATAGCCCTCACTCTATCTATCGCCCTCACTCTCTATCTATCGCCCTCACTCTCTATCTATCGCCCTCACTCTATCTATCGCCCTCACTCTATCTATCGCCCTCACTCTATCTTGTCTATCGCCCTCACTCTATCTTATCTATCGCCCTCACTCTATCTTATCTATCGCCCTCACTCTTTCTATCTATCTATTGCCCTAACTCTATCTATCGCCTTCACTCCATCTATCGCCCTCACTCTATCGCCCTCACTCTATCTATCGCCCTCACTCTATCTATCGCCCTCACTCTATCTATCGCCCTCACTCTATCTATCGCCCTCACTCTATCTATCGCCCTCACTCTATCTATCGCCCTCACTCTATCTATCGCCCTCACTCTATCTATCTATCGCCCTCACTCTATCTATCGCCCTCACTCTATCTATCGCCCTCACTCTATCTATCGCCCTCACTCTATCTATCGCCCTCACTCTATCTATCGCCCTCACTCTATCTATCGCCCTCACTCTATCTATCGCCCTCACTCTATCTATCGCCCTCACTCTCTATCTATCGCCCTCACTCTATCTATCGCCCTCACTCTATCTATCGCCCTCACTCTATCTATCGCCCTCACTCTATCTATCGCCCTCACTCTATCTATCGCCCTCACTCTATCGTATCTATCGCCCTCACTCTATCTTATCTATCGCCCTCACTCTATCTTATCTATCGCCCTCACTCTATCTTGTCTATCGCCCTCACTCTATCTTATCTATCGCCCTCACTCTCTTATCTATCGCCCTCACTCTTTCTATCTATCTATTGCCCTAACTCTATCTATCGCCCTCACTCTATCGCCCTCACTCTATCGCCCTCACTCTATCTATCGCCCTCACTCTCTATCTATCGCCCTCACTCTATCTATCGCCCTCACTCTATCTATCGCCCTCACTCTATCTATCGCCCTCACTCTATCTATCTATCGCCCTCACTCTATCTATCTATCGCCCTCACTCTATCTATCGCCCTCACTCTATCTATCGCCCTCACTCTATCTATCGCCCTCACTCTATCTATAGCCCTCACTCTATCTATCGCCCTCACTCTCTATCTATCGCCCTCACTCTCTATCTATCGCCCTCACTCTATCTATCGCCCTCACTCTATCTATCGCCCTCACTCTATCTTGTCTATCGCCCTCACTCTATCTTATCTATCGCCCTCACTCTATCGCCCTCACTCTATCGCCCTCACTCTATCTATCGCCCTCACTCTATCTATCGCCCTCACTCTATCTATCGCCCTCACTCTATCTATCGCCCTCACTCTATCTATCGCCCTCACTCTATCTATCGCCCTCACTCTATCTATCGCCCTCACTCTATCTATCGCCCTCACTCTCTATCTATCGCCCTCACTCTATCTATCGCCCTCACTCTATCTATCGCCCTCACTCTATCTATCGCCCTCACTCTATCTATCGCCCTCACTCTATCTATCGCCCTCACTCTATCTATCTATCGCCCTCACTCTATCTATCTATCGCCCTCACTCTATCTATCGCCCTCACTCTATCTATCGCCCTCACTCTATCTATCGCCCTCACTCTATCTATAGCCCTCACTCTATCTATCGCCCTCACTCTATCTATCGCCCTCACTCTATCTATCGCCCTCACTCTCTATCTATCGCCCTCACTCTATCTATCGCCCTCACTCTATCTATCGCCCTCACTCTATCTATCGCCCTCACTCTATCTATCTATCGCCCTCACTCTATCTATCGCCCTCACTCTATCTATCGCCCTCACTCTATCTATCGCCCTCACTCTATCTATCGCCCTCACTCTATCTATCGCCCTCACTCTATCTATCGCCCTCACTCTATCTATCGCCCTCACTCTATCTATCGCCCTCACTCTATCTATCGCCCTCACTCTCTATCTATCGCCCTCACTCTATCTATCGCCCTCACTCTATCTATCGCCCTCACTCTATCTATCGCCCTCACTCTATCTATCGCCCTCACTCTATCTATCGCCCTCACTCTATCTATCTATCGCCCTCACTCTATCTATCGCCCTCACTCTATCTATCGCCCTCACTCTATCTATCGCCCTCACTCTATCTATAGCCCTCACTCTATCTATCGCCCTCACTCTATCTATCGCCCTCACTCTATCTATCGCCCTCACTCTCTATCTATCGCCCTCACTCTATCTATCGCCCTCACTCTATCTATCGCCCTCACTCTATCTATCGCCCTCACTCTATCTATCGCCCTCACTCTATCTATCTATCGCCCTCACTCTATCTATCGCCCTCACTCTATCTATCGCCCTCACTCTATCTATCGCCCTCACTCTATCTATAGCCCTCACTCTATCTATCGCCCTCACTCTATCTATCGCCCTCACTCTATCTATCGCCCTCACTCTATCTATCTATCGCCCTCACTCTATCTATCTATCGCCCTCACTCTATCTATCTATCGCCCTCACTCTATCTATCTATCGCCCTCACTCTATCTATCTATCGCCCTCACTCTATCTATCTATCGCCCTCACTCTATCTATCTATCGCCCTCACTCTATCTATCTATCGCCCTCACTCTATCTATCTATCGCCCTCACTCTATCTATCTATCGCCCTCACTCTATCTATCTATCGCCCTCACTCTATCTATCTATCGCCCTCACTCTATCTATCTATCGCCCTCACTCTATCTATCTATCGCCCTCACTCTATCTATCTATCGCCCTCACTCTATCTATCTATCGCCCTCACTCTATCTATCGCCCTCACTCTATCTATCGCCCTCACTCTATCTATCGCCCTCACTCTATCTATCGCCCTCACTCTATCTATCGCCCTCACTCTATCTATCGCCCTCACTCTATCTATCGCCCTCACTCTATCTATCGCCCTCACTCTATCTATCGCCCTCACTCTATCTATCTAATGCCCTCACTCTATCTATCTAATGCCCTCACTCTATCTATCTATCGCCCTCACTCTATCTATCTATTGCCCTCACTCTATCTATCTATTGCCCTCACTCTATCTATCCATCGCCCTCACTCTATCTATCGCCCTCACTCTATCTATTTATCGCCCTCACTCTATCTATTTATCGCCCTCACTCTATCTATCTATCGCCCTCACTCTATCTATCTATCGCCCTCACTCTATCTATCTATCGCCCTCACTCTATCTATTTATCTATCTACTAGCAGCCCGTCCCGACCTTGCCTGGGAGCAACAGGCTTCCCCGACCCCCGCCCGCCACGACATTGTCCAGCAGCCCGGGCCCGCGCCTGGCCCGTCCCCCACCAGCCCTGACCCCCACCTGCATTCTCATTTCTCCTGCAGCCCGGGCCCCCGCCCAGCCCGTCCCCCGCCTGCCCCGACATGGGTCCCCTTACCTCAGCCGCTGCTCCTCCCGCCTGCCCGCTGCTCGCACCGCCGCTGGCCTGTCCGCTGCTCCTCACGTCACCGCTCCTTCCCCGCGCCATGTCCGCCGCTCCCTTACCTCAGCTGCCGCTCCTCCAGCCTGTCCGCTGCTCGCACCGCTGCTGGCCTGTCCGCTGCTCCTCACGTCACCGCTCCTCCCCCGCGGCATGTCCGCCGCTCCTCCCCGCGCTCCTGACGTGAGCAGGCACGTCGCGGCCGGCGCTACTTCAGAGGGACTACTGTTTTTTTTACTGTAAATTTTTAAAATAACGTTTTTTATTTTTTATTTATATAGCCTATAACCATCTACACACCCTGACGATTCCAACAATGTATCGGGTGTGTGGATTGGTGCTGTGGTTCCCGAGTTTACCCGCCTCAAAGGCTGAAAGTTCTTCCTTTATTATAGTAGTATAGATCTATCTATCGCCCCCACTCTATCTATCGCCCTCACTCTATATATCGCCCTCACTCTATCTATCTATTGCGCTCACTCTATCTTATCTATTGCCATCTATCTATCTATCTATCTATCTATCTATCTATCTATCTATCTATCTATCTATCTATCTATCTATCTATCTATCTATCTATCTATCTATCTATCTATCTATCGCCCTCACTCTATCTATGTCTCTATCTATCGCCCTCACTCTATCTATGTCTCTATCTATCGCCCTCACTATCTATCACCCTCACTCTATCTATCGCCCTCACTCTTTCTATCTATGTATCTAGCTTACGCCCTCACTCTATCTATATATCGCCCTCACTCTATCTATCTAATTATCGCCCTCACTCTATCTATCGCCCTCACTCTATCTATCGCCCTCTATCTATCTATCGCCCTCTATCTATCTATCGCCCTCTATCTATCTATCGCCCTCTATCTATCTATCGCCCTCTATCTATCTATCGCCCTCCATCTATCTATCGCCCTCTATCTATCTATCGCCCTCTATCTATCTATCGCCCTCACTCTACCTATCGCCCTCACTCTATCGATCACCCTCACTCTATCTATCTATGGCCCTCACTCTATCTATGGCCCTCCCTCTATCTATCGCCCTCCCTCTATCTATCTATCTATCTATCTATCTATCTATCTATCGCCCTCCCTCCCTCACTTTATCTATTGCCCTCCCTCACTCTATCGCCCTCCCTTTATCTATCGCCCTCCCTCTATCGATCTATCGCCCTCCCTCTATCTATCACCCTCCCTCTATCTATCACCCTCCCTCTGCATATCGCATCACCACAGCATCACTCAGCACTACCACAGCATCACTGAACACCACAGCATCACTCGTCGCCTCCACAACATCACTAAGCACCACCACAGCATCAATCTGTGCAACCATTCAAAACTACTGTTTCAAATATGTTCTCTCAATGTGTCAAGCTTTATTACAAATGTCACAAAAAGATGTTAATATTTCACTTCTGTTCTTGGATTTTCGTCACAATAAAATACACTGAACATAATCTTCACAAAAGTTATTTACAAATGTTCAAGCTATTGCCATTATAAATTACAATAACTTTTATTTAAGTATCAATTATAAAAAATAAATAAAAGCCATTGTTATTTGTAATATCAATACATCTAAGTCACGTAAATACAACACATATTGCATTACAAATGCTATAGGTGTCACATTTGCAACAGTTAAAACTATTGGCATTGTAATTGACGAAGCTATTAATTTAGATATTTTCAAAACCAACACATAAATACAAAATTTGTAATTTACAATACCAATAGCTCAAACTTTCCTAATGCGAGACCTATTGCATTGCAAATGCTTGTTTTTCTCAGCTTGGCCTGAGTGTTACCCGATCCTGATTGTCTGCCATTTTAGCCCTGCCCCTAATGATTAACATTAGCCACGCCCCTTCGTTTGCCAGGTTAGCCCCCTCTTGGAAAAATTTCTGCGGATTCCCATGCCACCTAGTGTCCTATAAAGCCCACACCATCAGGCGAGCAGTGTTCAAGCAACTATTAATGCGTGCATCACTATGCACGTTTCCTGTCTGCTGATGCAACATAACTGCTGCACAAATAGCTGGATTCCCTGCCAGGGTTGCTATCATTCTTCTGTCCTGAGGAAGTGGATATAGGGGGTCGAAATGTCAACAAACAAAACTGTTGACTGTCATTGAAGGTGGATTTATGTACAGTGCACTCAACATTGTAGTTCTGTGTGGCGAAAGTTGTATTTTCAAACAGTTGACAGTTTTTAATTTTCTGTTAATATCATATGCACACTATAAAGCACCTTAATCACAATTCACCTTCACTGTACCTTTTTTGGAGCACCTAGATGTCCTTTTTCCTGTATCTACCAAAGCTCTCTTCAGTGGAACCATTGTTTCTTATTGCGAAACAGAAACAAGACCACTTCAAGAAGGTTTATCATTAAAACTATTGACCCTGTAGTACTAAGTATTAGTGGACCACACCAGGAACTAGGCCTTAGTTGTTCTACTAAGTTTCAGGTTAATATTACATTAAACTGAGAAGGATATCACCAGCATGGAATTATCATCCACAAGCACGTACTCATACAAACATAAAGACGTCACACATTGGCGGTCCTCAACATTTTGAACAGTTGCAGCACCGAGACCAGTGTTGCTCAGAGCCAGGTGCATGCCCATTCAAAATCTTTTCGAAGAGTTTGCTAGGTGAGTGACAGCAGCAGAATTTTCAAAGTGCTAATATATTATCTCAGTGAGTTGAGCACCGTCTCAAGCGATCTGTCTGTAACCCACATGTCGCTCATGTCTTAACTGTTCATGTTCTGTAAGCGGTGATGAACGCTTGTACATCTCTGCCCTGCTTGATTCGTACTGTGGGAAATTGAAGATTACAACTATTACCTTCGGTGAGAGTTGAAACTTCACTCTGCTACTGCTATACTATCCCTATTCTTCCCGATTTGTATCCGTCATGTGATGGAAAAAGCTTGTGTTTATGCTACCATTGCTGCTCCTGTCCTCTAATGAAGAGAAGCTTGCACTGTTTCTGCCCAGGTTGTAGCTGTTCTGTGAAGAGGGGTGTTTTCACTGCTGTTGCCCCATCTTATAAAACAAAAAATGATGTGTTGAATAGCTTGCCTAACCTGCCCAGATCAGTCAGAAGCATTTATTAATTCTAGGGCAAAAATAGTTGTGTGGCCGGCCCAGACCAGGGAACCTTGGTTTCAATCGCATCTTCCCAGCCTGGACAAACTGTGTTACCAAAGGTAATTACTTTTTCCCCTCTGCTTCCTTTTCAGTAATCACATTTTTAAGAGCACCCTGAACTCATTTAGTTCAAGAACTGCACTGTACAAACACTTCTCTTGTACATGGTTTAATAACCATAGTCACATGACAACCGACTTACCTCTTGGGTCACTAATAAAATTGTCATCATGGCAGAAGGGGAAAGAATGCAATATCCTTCCAGAATCTGAATTGCACAATGCAAATAATAAAATCGTTTTTTATGTTGAGTACTAAAAATTGGTACAAATTGCAATGGTGTAAAAACGCAATTTCATATTTAAAGTGCACACCATTATTAAAAATATCCTCTTTAAGATGATAATTTTTGATTACCTATTGTGTTTTAAAATCAAGAGAAATATTCTTTATAAAAGTCTTGACTTTAAATGTCTAACAGCAACCCATTGCTTCCTGTTTTCCAGTTTCTTTATGGCAATATACAAAATGTTTACAAACTTGCTAAACTGTGCTAAGTCAATCGGCCTGATTGTTCTTGGACAATAGTCCCAGGCTTCTTTGTAATGTAAAATCCCTTGAGTTTAAAACATTGGCTTCAGTAAAGTGCGAGCTGCAATTAAAAAACCTGGGCAACAACACCAGGAAGAGAGCATGGTTTATTTCCTGTAGTTGCAGGATCTGCAACTCGTTGTGCTGTGCTGGTTTAGCCATTTTGATCTGTTCTCAAATATCATTAGGGCCATTAATCTGGTGCAAAGTATTAAGGGGCCCATTACGATGTCGGGCGGAATGCCTCCGCCAGGCTGGCGGTGACCACCGCCGGCCTGGTGGAGGCATTCCGTCCGACACCGTATCCCGAATTCCCCCCGCCATATTAGTATGGCGTGGGTGGGGGGAGGGGGACGGGGGGGACCGCGGCGGACGGATAGACCGTCCGCCGCTTTTCCACCCCGGTCGCGGAAAGGGCTTAATATGGCGGCGGTGTCCAATGGACACCGCCAGCCATATTATGATGTGTGGGCATAGGTGCCTTTCCGCAGCGGCCTTTGCTTTGGGGGCCCCCTGTGGGCCCCCCCTGGTGAAGGCCGAGGTGGTGGGTGCAAAGGGGGGTACCTGTGGTACCCCCCAGCATTTGCGTACACCAAGCAGCAGGCACCGCGCGGTGCCTGCCGCTTTCTGTATGCAAATGCGTGCACTCATTTTTTAAGATTGTGGCGGGCGGTGCAGTGAGCACCGCCCGTCACAATGTTAAATAGGAGGGATGCGCCCACCACTGTGACGGGCGCATGCTAATGCACACATCGGGACCCCCGCCCTTTAGGCAGGCGGTCCCGTTTACCGCAAGGGTGGCGGGCGACATGTTCTGCTTCATGTTTTAAATAGGGCTCCATCTTTGTCGTATCAATAGGCCACTCCATGAATTTTAACCAAGGGCGTAAATACTAGCGGTGCTCGTTACTCACTAGGGGAGTGGGTGGTTATCTGTTTGTTTTTCCTCTTTTTTTAGCTTGATCCACCGTATGAATCGTTTAGCTGTCCTGTCGCTGTTCTTTCGGCCGGCAAGAGTTTCACTTTTACGGTGAAAGTGTATGCCAAATCCATAGAGCCCAGCGACGTGTCCTTTTTGATGTACTAACAAGCATGCATTCGCAACACTTCACTTTGATAACTTTATTTCGGTCAAAGACCATAAAAGTGCAATAAAATATGTACAAGCACAATAATAAAACATAGATACTTCAGAGTTAAAAAGTTATTAAACAATGGTTATCAAAGGAGTAGTAAGCGTAAAAGCAGTAGTCCATTATTCCTTGTGGATAAATGCAGTTCTTCTCCGCCACATGCCGAATAGAAACCGGGAAACGACAAAAACAATGAGAGGGCAGTGTCATAAGTTAGGACTCTACAAGCATGTACACAGTGTCTAAAACCCAAGTTTTTGCATAATGGGATAATCCAGCACTTCCGAATTTCACTGTATGCTGGGCAAAAAAAGAGGATATGTATGATATCTTCCCTGGCGTGATTACAGGCAGGGCAGTTAGCCTTCATCGTTTTTGCCCATCTGGATATAAATGCCCCAACCGGTAAGGAGCCGTGCCTCAATTGAATATATAATTTTCTTGCCAGTGGAGGCTGCACCAGGTCCAAGAATGCCTCCATCCTGTATTCAACTTTTGTTAAGAGGAACTCAGTGGACAATCTGCCCAGGGAAGTAGAACAGTGTAGCAGTTTGAGGTTATGCGATTTTACAGCTGCCACCAGTACAGTCCTTTGCATCCTCATACAGCTATCCTCCGGTGTATCCCAAAGTTGGGAAAGACCAATTTGGTAAAAGAGAGTCTTGACATGTACCAACCAAGGTATATTCTTGATCTTTAGCTGCCCCCAAATAGTATTAAATTCTGCTCTAAACGGTTCAAGCTCCGGCACAGACCAGAGCCTTCTCCAATAGAGAAGAGGTCGGGCTGCCACCAGGTCAGTAATGGGTTCCAGACCCAGGTCCAAGCGTAATGGTAGCAGGGGCGTGCTTTGTGGAAGACCAAACAGATGACCCATGAAAGAATGCTCGACTTTCATTAGATTATATGCATTAGTGTGTCCCCAGAGTTCAGCAGCGTATAAGGCTGCAGACCTGACCTGTGTTTTGTATATCTCTAGGGCAGGGGTAGCCTGTTTAAAAGTTGAGGCACTATGGAGTCTGCCTACGCCACCCATAATCTGTGCAAGTCTCAAGGAGGATTTAGAGACTTGTTGGTCCCATGTGAAGTGTTCAGTCAAAGTCACCCCCAGATATATAAAGGTCTTGACTCGCTCAAGTGGGGTTCCATTCAATGTGGGGTTTGGGCGGGTGTGCCTCGGGGGGTTGAAGATCATAATCTTGGTTTTCTCCAAGTTGATCTCCAGACCCGCGAGGCACAGAAAGAAACAAACCCGTCCAGAACCCGCTGGGTGCCCGATGATGTCCGCGACAACAACAAGGTGTCGTCCGCGAACATCAGAGCGGGCATCCTACCATTAGCCAGGCGTGGAGCATCGTTATCCCTGACACAATTAAGTCAATCTATCAGGCCATTGACATACAAGCTAAAGAGAGTAGGGGCCAGTACGCAGCCCTGGCGTACTCCCCGAGTAACAGGGAAACGATCGGATAATTCCCTGTTTTTCCCACACCTCACCTGGGCGTAATTCTCAGTGTGAAGCCGGGTTATGGCATCTAGTAAGTAAGGAGGGGGACCAAGTTCCTCCAACACCGTCCAGAGCCTCTCCCTAGGGACCAGATCGAATGCGGCCCACAGGTCTACAAAGACAAGGTAGAGGCTGCCACCCTCTACTCTTGCAGTTTTCCAGTATAGGACCTGGAGTCGAAAGATCTGGTCCAGAGTCGAGACCCCTGATCTAAAACCGGCTTGGAGGGTGGTCAAAGTTTTGTTTTCCTCCATCCAGCCCAATAATCTCTCCAGCAGGATTCGGCCCATCAGCTTCTGGGTAGTGTCAAGTAGACTAATTGGTCTGTAATTTGATGGAACGAGCGGACAGCCCTTTTTAAAAATTGGAACAATCTCGGCTCCCAGCCAGGTCTCAGGTACTGGGGAGCCCTGTAAGACAGCATTGAACAGAACCATCAAATATGGGGCCCAGATCCTTGGCTGAGAGCGAAAGAGATCTCCAGGGAGCTTATCCAGACCCGGGGCCTTATTCGGGAGAAGTTTCTCAATTGCCAGTTCAACTTCCCTGAGTGTAATATTGTCTGAACTATAAGTGAGAGTCCCAGTAGGGGCATCCTTTCTTACTGTTACAAAACAGGATCCGGGTCCAGGGCCCAAGACCTCCGGCAGTCCAAACTCGTGCGGGGGTCTGGGGCCATGGGAAGCTCGGGAGCTTATAGTTTCGACAGGGGGAAATCCCTGCTCCCAGGCCCCCCAGCAGTCGACACTCATGCGTGAGGTCCCGGGCCGCGGTAGTGCAGGAAACCGAGATCCCGGAGCCCAAGGCCCCCGGCAGTCGGCTCTCATGCAGGGGGTCTGGGGCAACCGGAATCTCTGAAGCCTGGTTAAAGCTAAGATTTTGACAGGGAGAAGACCCAGTGCCCGGGGCCCCCAGCAATCGACACTCATGCGGGAGGTCCCGGGCCGTGCGGGGACGTGGAACCAAGCCTCGGGGCCCCGGCAGTCGGCTCTCGTGCCAGAGGTCCCGTGGTGCACAGGCCCGAGGCTCCAAAACCAATTCTGGCAGCCCTTCCTGGGGCTGACACCCAATTTCCTCCAACTCAGGGCTTGTGTAGAGTGACTTAAAGTGTGCCTCCCACACTATAGGGGCAATATTCGAGACCCCAGTGTCTCTCTCACCTGTCACTGAAGAAGTAACAATTAGCCAAAAGGTCTTATAATCTTTTAGGAGTAATGCCTGTCTCAACTCTTCCCACCTACATTCCTCCCACTCACTCTTTGCTCTAATGAGCACCTTCTTGTACAGTAATCTAGTTGTTCTAATTTTAAGGATATCCTTAGATTTGATTGCCTTGAGTAGGTCTTTCTTTGAGTTTTTACATGCATGGTTATGCCAGGGATGTGTTTTATTCCGGCGCAACTTAGTCCCACTAACCGGATAGAATACATCCCCTAGACTCTCAACTAACTTTCTGTGGGTCTCTATAGTCTGCCCATGGGAGATGGAATTTCCCATATCGCTTATCAATGGAACAGCTATCTGATAGATTTTTGCGAGACGAGTAGGAGAGTCTAGGCAAGAAGGCCATTTCACTCTTCTCCTGTTGTTAGATATAATATGTGGTGGGACTATCGGAGTGGAATTAGAGTCAGGATTAGTTAGTCCAAATGTACCGGGTTTAAGCGTTAGGACCAGCGCATTGTGGTCACTATCGTGCCTTACGACAACCCCAAAATCTTTAAACTTGCCCCAATGTTTGGCTTCCAACATGAGATAGTCTATGGTGGAAGTTCGATTTGTCCTATTATATGTAGGCAGGCCAGACCTTTCGTTGTTGCCCCTTCCATTGCATGCCCGCAGAAACATTGCAAGGGTCAAGGCCTTGATTTGTAGTACTAACGGAGTCCAGGCCTTAACCGGGGCAATTCTTGGGGCTGGAATTTGCCAGAGCAAATCGACCTCATCCTCCTCACACAACTCGGATCCACCCAATGGTTCGAACTGACAGTTCAGATCGCCACCAAGAATGATCGGAGTTGCGGGGTCAAGTGACTGGAGGAAATGGTCGAGTGTTTGAATAGTACTCGATTCTTTCCCGTTCACTGTAGGCCTAGAGTAGATATTAATAATAGCCAATGTAGATCTACTAACAGATGTTATCAAAACACATTGGATATCTGGCGAGTTTGTGTCCACCTGTACAGCCTGCATGCCTAAGTGTAAGCCTACCTATATGGCAAGGTCACCCGAGGGGCGGCCTTTCCCACCTGAGACTGCAGGGATATCAAAGGTAGCAAAACCGGGACTGTCACTCGCCTCCAGGGACAAGGTCTCTTGCATCAAGCAAATGTCATAAGTGGTCATAAAGGAGGACCAGTCTGGTACGAGTAACTTGGTCTTTAGGCCTGCGACATTCCACGAGAGTATTTTTATACTACCTTCCATAGCCTTAACTTTATCCTTCTCACCCCCTTGTTCTCTTGGTAATACCTGGTCCAGGCTCTGTTCAACCCTTGTCTCCTCCCTCTTTGAGGCATGAGGGCAGAGGATCTCATAACTAGCAGAGGGTAGTGACTTTTCCTGTATTGTAACACCTTCCTCTGGGTTACCCTCATTATGTTCTCGTGGGGGCATACATGGCTGAGTGAGTCAGTCCACCTCCTCGAGGACGCTAAACGTATTCCAATGCGGTTGTATCGGGTAGAACGGGGTGTGTTGAAGAAAACCCTCCCCAAATGGCTGCCAAAGGTGAGTCCCGTTCGGGTGGGAGAGAGGATTTCTGTTATACTGTGGTCTCCTATTGTGAGACGATTTGTGGATTGGGGTAGGGTAGAAATAGGACAAGTGCAAAGGGAATATTTGCGACTCTCTGTGGGAAGGGGTTCTACAGATGTGATCGACAGCAGAGGAGTCCCTGAAATTAATTGTTATAACATCCCCTGCCACTGTTTTAGGGCCTCTTCCGATCCAGTCTACTCTTCTCACTGCCAATATGTGACCTGAAATATTAGGAGGTAAGGGTCTATTTAGGCTCAGCCACTGTATGCACTTATTATGTAGGTCTACCTCCTGTTCTCTCTTCCCCTCACTGAGGGGTGGAACACCCACTAGGGCCACTACGTATGGCTGTGCTTCTGGAGGCAGATTTATTGTCGGCAATTGTTTAAAGGTTGACTTAGGTGGGGGAGGTCTTGTTAAAGGTACTACTTTTTTCGGTACCATGTTTTTACCCTCCTTGGGATGTTGGCTAGATTTAACAGTTTGACCCGCAGCGGGATATATGGTAAGACCTGGTGGTCTGGCTACAGGTGTGGGAGGCGGTACGAGGTTTGAAGATTTAGCAGCAGTAGTTGCCAGTCCTGGTTTTCTATTTGGTACTGCTGGAACAGTGGATTTAGCTACCTCAGGACAGGGAACCTTTGTAGAGTCGCTGACTGGAACAGGGGGTAACGAGTTACCTTGGGAATTATGTGGCTTAGTTGTCCCTATAGTCTTATTGTTTAACATGGAAGATAATCTATCAAGTTTTGAAACCAGAGGTTTAATGTGGGAAGCAATTATTTGCTCTAAACTGTTCTGGAGATCCGTCACCATGTTGGTGACACAGCAGGGTATCCCTGCAGTTGGGTGCCGGGGATGGTCGAATGGGGTTACCAAGTTGTGATTGGGCTGTTTCTTTGTACCTAGATTTTTAGGGAGACTATCCTTTTTTGTCTTAGAGCCCACCCTACCAGGTTTTGATTTTGCCACAGGGGGAGAGGAAGTCAGGATACAGGGTTGATCGTCATTGTTAATAGAGGACTCAACTAAAGCCAAAGATGAATCATCAACTACTGTGGTCTCAGCCGGGATCTGTGAACAGGGCAGCTCGGCAAAGGTGGATGTTAGATAAGAGTCCAGGATCGTGGGATCGGTGGCAATAGCCGAGCAATCTTCGCCATGGTCTTTAGAGCTTATTGTGGGTGGGAAGGATAATCTTCTTTCGGTATTTTCAATTGCATTGGCAACCACCCCTATGGTCTGTTGTAGCATTTTATCAATTGCCGTCAGTGTTGGGAGGGACTGTGGCATTGTGGCCTGAAGTCTAGTATTTGGACGTGAAGCAGATGATTTAGTTTTCTTGCCCTGGATACTCATATTTGCTGTAGGTTGCCTCGTTAATTAACAGCAAGATATGAGGGAAAGTATAAAAGACACGATGAGTCTAACACAGGAGTAGATTATCGCTCGCACTCTTATGGGGGGCAACTAGCACAATGGCCCACAAATGAAAGAGAAAAGCGGATAACAGTACCCTGTGGAGGAGAGCCGGATGCTTTCAGGATTAAGTGCCACTGAAAAGGGGGGTGGCCCGTCCCGTCCCCAGTCGTCCACGGACGGCCACAGACGGCCCGCCCTCTGCCTGGGCTCAGCCCGGCGCCGCCCGCGCGCGTCCCGCGGGGCGGTAGAAGGGGCTGTTGCTTTGTAGCGCCTCCGGGCGCAGTGCTCTCGTCACCGCTGGAACGCCAGGCCCCGGGGCAGCTGGGATGTGTAGTTTTCCCGCTGACACCCGGTCCCGGTCTGGCAAGAGGAAGAGGCTGCAGAGGCAGGTAAGTTGACGCTGGCCGTTGCCCTCACGGCGTGTGTCCGATAGTGACTGGCCCCCAAGCACACTCAGCGGGCTGCTGCTTTGTAGCGCCTCCGGGCGCAGTGCTCTCGTCACCGCTGGGCCCCGGAGCAGCTGGGATGTGTAGTTTTCCCGCTGACACCCGGTCCCAGTCTGGCGAGAGGAAGAGGCTGCAGGGACAGGTAAGTTGACGCTGGCCGTTGAACTCACGGAGTGTGTCCGATAGTGACTGGCCCCAGCACACTCAGCGGGGCTGCTGCTTTGTAGCGCCTCCGGGTGCAGTGCTCTCGTCACCGCTGGAACGCCGGGCCCCGGGGCAGCTGGGATGTGTAGTTTTCCCACTGACACCCGTTCCCGGTCTGGCGAGAGGAAGAGGCTGCAGGGACAGGTAAGTTGACGCTGGCCGTTGCCCTCACGGCGTGTGTCCGATAGTGACTGGCCCGCAACAGCATTTCCCCGTGCTTTTGTGTAGCCTCTGCGCTCGCTCTTCGGTACGATGTTGTGGAATACGGCTGCACAGCAGCCCGCCCACTTTAGGAGAGTTGAACCTCAGCGTTAGCAGGTAGAAGAGCACGAGCCACTGCTAAAACAAGCTGTAGATGTCTGCACTGCATTGAGCGGAAGGGCACAGAGAAAGTGGGTGGGGTGTGCATGATTATTGAGGTTGAGGAAGGTAATGGAAGAGAATGGCAAGGACTAAAGAGCAAAGATAACCCAAGGTAGATCACAAAATACCAGGAACGCCGTGATAAACGATTGGCAGCATTTGGAAACGCTGGGTTTGTGTCGGAACATGCTCGAAGGGTGGAAGCAGCGATGGGCCTAAAGCAACCTTTAATAAAAGAAGATGTATCTGGGGTCTGATTCCTGTCGGGGCGAGTTAGACTTTTATCCTTTTTTGATCAACAAAGTCAATGGACAGTAAAATAAATAAAACACACTGAACACCTTCTGCTGTGGGCTCAGAGACGAGAATGGACAGGGAAGGAAGGCCCGGCAGAAGTGCTGTTATGTCTGATGCTCTTGGATGGCTGACGCTTATGGATGTCTGATGCCTGTTTGTGGATGTCTGACGCTTGTGGATGTCTGACGCTTGTTGATGCCTGACGCTTGTGGATGGCTGACGCTTGTGGATGGCTGACGCTTGTGGATGGCTGACGCTTGTGGATGGCTGATGCTTGTGGATGCCTGACGCTTGTGGATGTCTGATGGGTGATGCTTGTGGATGCCTGATGCTTGTGGATGTCTGATGTGTGATGCTTGTGGATGCCTGATGCTTGTGGATGCCTGATGCTTGTGGATGTCTGATGTTTGTGGATGTCTGATGCTTCTGGATGTCTGATGTTTGTGGATGTTTGATGCTTGTGGATATCTGATGCTTGTGGATCTCTGATGCTTGTGGATGTCTGATGCTTGTGGATGTCTGATGCTTGTGGATGTCTGATGCTTGTGGATGTCTGTTGCTTGAGGATGTCTGTTGCTTGTGGATGCTTGATGCTTTTGGATGCCTGACGCTTTTGGATGCCTCACGCTTGTGGATGTCTGATGCTTGTGGATGTCTGATGCTTGTGGATGTCTGATGCTTGTGGATGTCTGATGCTTGTGGATGTCTGATGCTTGTGGACGCCTGATGCTTGTGGACGCCTGATGCTTGTGGACGCCTGATGCTTGTGGATGTCTGATGCTCCTGGTTGTCTGATGCGCCTGGTTGTCTGATGTCTGATGCTTGTGGATGCCTGATGCTTGTATATGTCTGATGCTTGTGGACGCCTGATGCTTCATGATGTTTGTGGATGTCTGATGCTTCTGGATGTCTGATGCTTGTGGATGCCTGATGCTTGTGGATGCCTGTTGCTTGTGGATGTCTGTTGCTTGCGGATGTCTGTTGCTTGTGGATGTCTGTTGCTTGTGGATGTCTGTTGCTTGTGGATGTCTGTTGCTTGTGGATGTCTGTTGCTTGTGGATGTCTGTTGCTTGTGGATCTCTGTTGCTTGTGGATGTGTGACGCTTGTGGATGTCTGACGCTTGTTGATGCCTGACGCTTGTGGATGGCTGATGCTTGTGGATGGCTGATGCTTGTGGATGCCTGATGCTTGTGGATGCCTGACGCTTGTGGATGTCTGATGGGTGATGCTTGTGGATGCCTGATGCTTGTGGATGTCTGATGTGTGATGCTTGTGGATGCCTGATGCTTGTGGATGCCTGATGCTTGTGGATGCCTGATGCTTGTGGATGCCTGATGCTTGTGGATGTCTGATGTTTGTGGATGTCTGATGCTTCTGGATGTTTGATGTTTGTGGATATCTGATGCTTGTGGATATCTGATGCTTGTGGATCTCTGATGCTTGTGGATGTCTGATGCTTGTGGATGTCTGATGCTTGTGGATGTCTGTTGCTTGTGGATGTCTGTTGCTTGTGGATGTCTGTTGCTTGTGGATGTCTGTTGCTTGTGGATGTCTGTTGCTTGTGGATGTGTGACACTTGTGGATGTCTGACGCTTGTGGATCTCTGACGTTTGTGAATGCTTGACGCTTGTGCATGCCTGACGCTTGTGCATGCCTGACGCTTGTGGATGCCTGACGCTTGTGGATGCCTGACGCTTGAGGATGCCTGACGCTTGAGGATGCCTGATGCCTTTGGATGGCTGATGCTTGTGGATGCCTGACGTTTGTGGATGTCTGATGCCTGATGTTTGTGGATGTCTGACGCTTGTGGATGTCTGATGCTTGTGGATGCCTGACGCTTGTGGATGCCTGACGCTTGTGGATGCCTGACACTTGTGGAATTCTGATGCCTGATGCTTGTGGATGTCTGATGTTTGTGGATGTCTGATGCTTGTGGATGTCTGATGCTTGTGGATGTCTGATGCTTGTGGATGTCTGTTGCTTGTGGATGTCTGATTCTTGAGGATGCTTATGGATGTCTGACGCTTGTGGATGCTTGTGGATGTCTGAAGCTTGCGCATGCCTGACGCTTGTGCTTGTCTTATGCTTGTGCATACCTGACGCTTGTGGTTGCCTGACGCTTGTGAATGTCTGATGCTTGTGAATGCCTGATGCTTGTGCATGCCAGACCCTTTTTGGATGCCTGACGCTTGTGGATGTCTGATGCCTGACGCTTGTGGATGTCTGATGGGTGATTCTTGTGGATGTCTGTTGCTTGTGGATGTCTGTTGCTTGTGGATGTCTGTTGCTTGTGGATGTCTGTTGCTTGTGGATGTGTGACGCTTGTGAATGCCTGATGTTTGTGAATGCTTGACGCTTGTGCATGCCTGACGCTTGTGGATGCCTGACGCTTGTGGATGCCTGGCGCTTGTGGATGTCTGATGCCTTTGGATGTCTTATGCTTTTGGATGCCTGATGTTTGTGGATGTCTGATGCCTGATGTTTGTGGATGTCTGACCCTTGTGGATGCCTGACGCTTGTGGATGCCTGATGTTTGTGAATGCTTGACGCTTGTGCATGCCTGACGCTTGTGGATGCCTGACGCTTGTGGATGCCTGTGGATGTCTGATGCTTGTGGATGTCTGATGTTTGTGGATGTCTGATGTTTGTGGATGTCTGATGTTTGTGGATGCCTGATGCTTGTGGATGTCTGATGTTTGTGGATGTCTGATGTTTGTGGATATCTGATGTTTGTGGATGTCTGACACTTGTGGATGCCTGACACTTGTGGATGCCTGACACTTGTGGATGCCTGACACTTGTGGATGCCTGACACTTGTGGATGCCTGACACTTGTGGATGCCTCACGCTTGTGGATGCCTGACGCTTGTGGATGCCTGACGCTTGTGGATGTCTGATGTTTGTGGATGTCTGATGCTTGTGGATGTCTGATGCTTGTGGATGTCTGATGCTTGTGGATGTCTGTTGCTTATGGATGTTTGATGCTTGTGGATGCTTGACGCTTGTGGATGCCTGACGCTTGTGGATGTCTGATGCTCCTGGATGCCTGATGCTCCTGGATGCCTGATGCTCCTGGATGTCTGATGCTCCTGGATGTCTGATGCTCCTGGATGTCTGATGCTCCTGGATGTCTGATGCTCCTGGATGTCTGATGCTCCTGGAGGTCTGATGCTCCTGGTTGTCTGATGCTCCTGGTTGTCTGATGTCTGATGCTTGTGGATGAATGATGCTTGTGTATGCCTGATGCCTTTGGATGTCTGATGCTTGTGGATGGCTGACGCTTGTGGATGTCTGATGCCTGATGTTTGTGGATGTTTGACGCTTGTGGATGTCTGACGCTTGTGGATGTCTGACTCTTGTGGATGTCTGACGCTTGTGGATTTCTGGCGCTTGTGGATGTCTGACGCTTGTGGATGTCTGACGCTTGTGGATGTCTGATGCCTGTGGATGTCTGTTGCTTGTGGATGTCTGTTGCTTGTGGATGTCTGTTGCTTGTGGATGTCTGTTGCTTGTGGATGTCTGTTGCTTATGGATGTTTGATGCTTGTGGGTGCTTGATGCTTTTGGATGCCTGATGCTTGTGGATGTCTAATTCGATGTCTGTTGCTTGTGGATGTCTGTTGCTTGTGGATGTCTGTTGCTTGTGATTGTCTGTTGCTTGTGATTGTCTGTTGCTTGTGGATGTCTGATGCTTGTGGATGTCTGATGTTTGTGGATGTCTGATGTTTGTGGATGTCTGATGTTTGTGGATGTCTGATGTTTGTGGATGTCTGATACTTGTGGATGTCTGTTGCTTGTGGATGTCTGTTGCTTGTAGATGTCTGTTGCTTGTGGATGTCTGTTGCTTGTGGATGTCTGTTGCTTGTGGATGTCTGACGCTTGTGGATGTCTGACGCTTGTGGATGTCTGACGCTTGTGGATGTCTGACGCTTGTGGATGTCTGACGCTTGTGGATGTCTGACGCTTGTGGATGTCTGACGCTTGTGGATGTCTGACGCTTGTGGATGTCTGTTGCTTGTGGATGTTTGACACTTGTGGATGTCTGACGCTTGTGGATGCCTGATGTTTGTGGATGTCTGACGCTCATGGATGTCTGACGCTTATGGATGCCTGACACTTATGGATGCCTGACACTTATGGATGCCTGACACTTATGGATGCCTTACGCTTGTGGATATCTGATGCCTGATGCTTGTGGATGTCTGATGCTTGTGGATGTCTGATGCTTGTGGATGTCTGATGCTTGTGGATGTCTGTTGCTTGTGGATGTCTGTTGCTTGTGGATGTCTGTTGCTTGTGGATGTCGGACGCTTGTGGAAGTCTGTCATTTTTGGATGTCTGTCGTTTGTGACTGCTTGAAGCTTGTGCATGCCTTACGCTTGTGCATGCCTTACGCTTGTGGATGCCTTACGCTTGTGGATGCCTTACGCTTGTGGATGCCTTACGCTTGTGGATGCCTGACGCTTGTGGATGCCTGACGCTTGTGGATGCCTGACGCTTGTGGATGCCTGACGCTTGTTGATGGCAAAGCCTGATGCCTTTGGATGTCTGATGCTTGTGGATGGCTGACGCTTGTGGATGTCTGATGCCTGATGTTTGTGGATGCCTGATGTTTGTGGATGCCTGATGTTTGTGGATGCCTGATGTTTGTGGATGCCTGACACTTGTGGATGCCTGACACTTGTGGATGCCTCACGCTTGTGGATGCCTGACGCTTGTGGATGCCTGACGCTTGTGGATGTCTGATGTTTGTGGATGTCTGACGCTTGTGGAAGGCTGACGCTTGTGGAAGGCTGACGCTTGTGGATGGCTGACGCTTGTGGATGGCTGACGCTTGTGGATGGCTGACGCTTGTGGATGTCTGACGCTTGTGGATGTCTGTTGCTTGTGGATGTCTGACGCTTGTGGATGTCTGTTGCTTGTGGATGTCTGATGCTTGAGGATGTCTGTTGCTTGAGGATGTCTGATGCTTGTGGACGCCTGATGCTTGTGGACGCCTGATGCTTGTGGACGCCTGATGCTTGTGGACGCCTGATGCTTGTGGACGCCTGATGCTTGTGGACGCCTGATGCTTGTGGACGTCTGATGCTTGTGGACGTCTGATGCTTGTGGACGTCTGATGCTTGTGGACGTCTGATGCTTGTGGATGTCTGACGCTTGTGGATGTCTGACGCTTGTGGATGTCTGATGCCTGTGGATGTCTGTTGCTTGTGGATGTCTGTTGCTTGTGGATGTCTGTTGCTTATGGATGTTTGATGCTTGTGGGTGCTTGATGCTTTTGGATGCCTGATGCTTGTGGATGTCTAATTCGATGTCTGTTGCTTGTGGATGTCTGTTGCTTGTGATTGTCTGTTGCTTGTGGATGTCTGGTGCTTGTGGATGTCTGATGCTTGTGGATGTCTGATGTTTGTGGATGTCTGATGTTTGTGGATGTCTGATGTTTGTGGATGTCTGATGTTTGTGGATGTCTGATGTTTGTGGATGTCTGATACTTGTGGATGTCTGTTGCTTGTGGATGTCTGTTGCTTGTGGATGTCTGTTGCTTGTGGATGTCTGTTGCTTGTGGATGTCTGTTGCTTGTTGATACCTGACGCTTGTGGGTGTCTGACGCTTGTGGGTGTCTGACGCTTGTGGGTGTCTGACGCTTGTGGATGTCTGTTGCTTGTGGATGTTTGACGCTTGTGGATGTCTGACGCTTGTGGATGTCTGACGCTTGTGAATGTCTGACGCTTGTGAATGTCTGACGCTTGTGGGTGTCTGACGCTTGTGGATGTCTGACGCTTGTGGATGTCTGACGCTTGTGAATGCCTGATGCTTGTGCATGCCAGACCCTTTTTGGATGCCTGACGCTTGTGGATGTCTGATGCCTGACGCTTGTGGATGTCTGATGGGTGATTCTTGTGGATGTCTGTTGCTTGTGGATGTCTGTTGCTTGTGGATGTCTGTTGCTTGTGGATGTCTGTTGCTTGTGGATGTGTGACGCTTGTGAATGCCTGATGTTTGTGAATGCTTGACGCTTGTGCATGCCTGACGCTTGTGGATGCCTGACGCTTGTGGATGCCTGGCGCTTGTGGATGTCTGATGCCTTTGGATGTCTTATGCTTTTGGATGCCTGATGTTTGTGGATGTCTGATGCCTGATGTTTGTGGATGTCTGACCCTTGTGGATGCCTGACGCTTGTGGATGCCTGATGTTTGTGAATGCTTGACGCTTGTGCATGCCTGACGCTTGTGGATGCCTGACGCTTGTGGATGCCTGTGGATGTCTGATGCTTGTGGATGTCTGATGTTTGTGGATGTCTGATGTTTGTGGATGTCTGATGTTTGTGGATGCCTGATGCTTGTGGATGCCTGATGTTTGTGGATGTCTGATGTTTGTGGATATCTGATGTTTGTGGATGTCTGACACTTGTGGATGCCTGACACTTGTGGATGCCTGACACTTGTGGATGCCTGACACTTGTGGATGCCTGACACTTGTGGATGCCTCACGCTTGTGGATGCCTGACGCTTGTGGATGCCTGACGCTTGTGGATGTCTGATGTTTGTGGATGTCTGATGCTTGTGGATGTCTGATGCTTGTGGATGTCTGATGCTTGTGGATGTCTGTTGCTTATGGATGTTTGATGCTTGTGGATGCTTGACGCTTGTGGATGCCTGACGCTTGTGGATGTCTGATGCTCCTGGATGCCTGATGCTCCTGGATGCCTGATGCTCCTGGATGTCTGATGCTCCTGGATGTCTGATGCTCCTGGATGTCTGATGCTCCTGGATGTCTGATGCTCCTGGATGTCTGATGCTCCTGGATGTCTGATGCTCCTGGAGGTCTGATGCTCCTGGTTGTCTGATGCTCCTGGTTGTCTGATGTCTGATGCTTGTGGATGAATGATGCTTGTGTATGCCTGATGCCTTTGGATGTCTGATGCTTGTGGATGGCTGACGCTTGTGGATGTCTGATGCCTGATGTTTGTGGATGTTTGACGCTTGTGGATGTCTGACGCTTGTGGATGTCTGACTCTTGTGGATGTCTGACGCTTGTGGATGTCTGGCGCTTGTGGATGTCTGACGCTTGTGGATGTCTGACGCTTGTGGATGTCTGATGCCTGTGGATGTCTGTTGCTTGTGGATGTCTGTTGCTTGTGGATGTCTATTGCTTGTGGATGTCTGTTGCTTGTGGATGTCTGTTGCTTGTGGATGTCTGTTGCTTGTGGATGTCTGTTGCTTGTTGATACCTGACGCTTGTGGGTGTCTGACGCTTGTGGGTGTCTGACGCTTGTGGGTGTCTGACGCTTGTGGATGTCTGTTGCTTGTGGATGTTTGACGCTTGTGGATGTCTGACGCTTGTGGATGTCTGACGCTTGTGGATGTCTGACGCTTGTGGATGTCTGTTGCTTGTGATTGTCTGTTGCTTGTGATTGTCTGTTGCTTGTGGATGTCTGATGCTTGTGGATGTCTGATGCTTGTGGATGTCTGATGTTTGTGGATGTCTGATGTTTGTGGATGTCTGATGTTTGTGGATGTCTGATACTTGTGGATGTCTGTTGCTTGTGGATGTCTGTTGCTTGTAGATGTCTGTTGCTTGTGGATGTCTGTTGCTTGTGGATGTCTGTTGCTTGTGGATGTCTGACGCTTGTGGATGTCTGACGCTTGTGGATGTCTGACGCTTGTGGATGTCTGACGCTTGTGGATGTCTGACGCTTGTGGATGTCTGACGCTTGTGGATGTCTGACGCTTGTGGATGTCTGACGCTTGTGGATGTCTGTTGCTTGTGGATGTTTGACACTTGTGGATGTCTGACGCTTGTGGATGCCTGATGTTTGTGGATGTCTGACGCTCATGGATGTCTGACGCTTATGGATGCCTGACACTTATGGATGCCTGACACTTATGGATGCCTGACACTTATGGATGCCTTACGCTTGTGGATATCTGATGCCTGATGCTTGTGGATGTCTGATGCTTGTGGATGTCTGATGCTTGTGGATGTCTGATGCTTGTGGATGTCTGTTGCTTGTGGATGTCTGTTGCTTGTGGATGTCTGTTGCTTGTGGATGTCGGACGCTTGTGGATGTCTGTTGCTTGTGATTGTCTGTTGCTTGTGATTGTCTGTTGCTTGTGGATGTCTGATGCTTGTGGATGTCTGATGTTTGTGGATGTCTGATGTTTGTGGATGTCTGATGTTTGTGGATGTCTGATGTTTGTGGATGTCTGATACTTGTGGATGTCTGTTGCTTGTGGATGTCTGTTGCTTGTAGATGTCTGTTGCTTGTGGATGTCTGTTGCTTGTGGATGTCTGTTGCTTGTGGATGTCTGTTGCTTGTGGATGTCTGACGCTTGTGGATGTCTGACGCTTGTGGATGTCTGACGCTTGTGGATGTCTGACGCTTGTGGATGTCTGACGCTTGTGGATGTCTGACGCTTGTGGATGTCTGACGCTTGTGGATGTCTGACGCTTGTGGATGTCTGACGCTTGTGGATGTCTGTTGCTTGTGGATGTTTGACACTTGTGGATGTCTGACGCTTGTGGATGCCTGATGTTTGTGGATGTCTGACGCTCATGGATGTCTGACGCTTATGGATGCCTGACACTTATGGATGCCTGACACTTATGGATGCCTGACACTTATGGATGCCTTACGCTTGTGGATATCTGATGCCTGATGCTTGTGGATGCCTGATGCTTGTGGATGTCTGATGCTTGTGGATGTCTGATGCTTGTGGATGTCTGATGCTTGTGGATGTCTGTTGCTTGTGGATGTCGGACGCTTGTGGAAGTCTGTTGCTTGTGGATGTCGGACGCTTGTGGAAGTCTGTCATTTTTGGATGTCTGTCGTTTGTGACTGCTTGAAGCTTGTGCATGCCTTACGCTTGTGCATGCCTTACGCTTGTGGATGCCTTACGCTTGTGGATGCCTTACGCTTGTGGATGCCTTACGCTTGTGGATGCCTGACGCTTGTGGATGCCTGACGCTTGTGGATGCCTGACGCTTGTGGATGCCTGACGCTTGTTGATGGCAAAGCCTGATGCCTTTGGATGTCTGATGCTTGTGGATGGCTGACGCTTGTGGATGTCTGATGCCTGATGTTTGTGGATGCCTGATGTTTGTGGATGCCTGATGTTTGTGGATGCCTGATGTTTGTGGATGTCTGACGCTTGTGAAAGGCTGACGCTTGTGGAAGGCTGACGCTTGTGGATGGCTGACGCTTGTGGATGGCTGACGCTTGTGGATGTCTGACGCTTGTGGATGTCTGACGCTTGTGGATGTCTGACGCTTGTGGATGTCTGACGCTTGTGGATGTCTGTTGCTTGTGGATGTCTGATGCTTGAGGATGTCTGTTGCTTGAGGATGTCTGATGCTTGTGGACGCCTGATGCTTGTGGACGCCTGATGCTTGTGGACGCCTGATGCTTGTGGACGCCTGATGCTTGTGGACGCCTGATGCTTGTGGACGCCTGATGCTTGTGGACGCCTGATGCTTGTGGACGCCTGATGCTTGTGGACGTCTGATGCTTGTGGACGTCTGATGCTTGTGGACGTCTGATGCTTGTGGACGTCTGATGCTTGTGGATGTCTGACGCTTGTGGATGTCTGACGCTTGTGGATGTCTGATGCCTGTGGATGTCTGTTGCTTGTGGATGTCTGTTGCTTGTGGATGTCTGTTGCTTATGGATGTTTGATGCTTGTGGGTGCTTGATGCTTTTGGATGCCTGATGCTTGTGGATGTCTAATTCGATGTCTGTTGCTTGTGGATGTCTGTTGCTTGTGATTGTCTGTTGCTTGTGGATGTCTGGTGCTTGTGGATGTCTGATGCTTGTGGATGTCTGATGTTTGTGGATGTCTGATGTTTGTGGATGTCTGATGTTTGTGGATGTCTGATGTTTGTGGATGTCTGATGTTTGTGGATGTCTGATACTTGTGGATGTCTGTTGCTTGTGGATGTCTGTTGCTTGTGGATGTCTGTTGCTTGTGGATGTCTGTTGCTTGTGGATGTCTGTTGCTTGTGGATGTCTGTTGCTTGTTGATACCTGACGCTTGTGGGTGTCTGACGCTTGTGGGTGTCTGACGCTTGTGGGTGTCTGACGCTTGTGGATGTCTGTTGCTTGTGGATGTCTGTTGCTTGTGGATGTTTGACGCTTGTGGATGTCTGACGCTTGTGGATGTCTGACGCTTGTGAATGTCTGACGCTTGTGGGTGTCTGACGCTTGTGGATGTCTGACGCTTGTGGATGTCTGACGCTTGTGGATGTCTGACGCTTGTGGATGTCTGACGCTTGTGGATGTCTGACGCTTGTGGATGTCTGACGCTTGTGGATGTCTGACGCTTGTGGATGTCTGACGCTTGTGGATGTCTGTGGCTTGTGGATGTTTGACACTTGTGGATGTCTGACGCTTGTGGATGTCTGACGCTTGTGGATGTCTGACGCTTGTGGATGTCTGACGCTTGTGGATGTCTGACGCTTGTGGATGTCTGACGCTTGTGGATGTCTGACGCTTGTGGATGTCTGACGCTTGTGGATGTCTGACGCTTGTGGATGTCTGACGCTTGTGGATGCCTGACACTTATGGATGCCTGACACTTATGGATGCCTGACACTTATGGATGCCTTACGCTTGTGGATATCTGATGCCTGATGCTTGTGGATGTCTGTTGCTTGTGGATGTCGGACGCTTGTGGAAGTCTGTCGTTTTTGGATGTCTGTCGTTTGTGACTGCTTGAAGCTTGTGCATGCCTTACGCTTGTGCATGCCTTACGCTTGTGCATGCCTTACGCTTGTGGATGCCTTACGCTTGTGGATGCCTTACGCTTGTGGATGCCTGGCGCTTGTGGATGCCTGACGCTTGTGGATGCCTGACGCTTGTGGATGCCTGACGCTTGTTGATGGCGATGCCTGATGCCTTTGGATGTCTGATGCTTGTGGATGGCTGACGCTTGTGGATGTCTGATGCCTGATGTTTGTGGATGCCTGATGTTTGTGGATGTCTGACGCTTGTGGATGGCTGACGCTTGTGGATGCCTGACGCTTGTTGATGGCGATGCCTGATGCCTGATGCCTTTGGATGTCTGATGCTTGTGGATGGCTGACGCTTGTGGATGTCTGATGCCTGATGTTTGTGGATGCCTGATGTTTGTGGATGCCTGATGTTTGTGGATGTCTGACGCTTGTGGAAGGCTGACGCTTGTGGAAAGCTGACGCTTGTGGATGGCTGACGCTTGTGGATGGCTGACGCTTGTGGATGTCTGACGCTTGTGGATGGCTGACGCTTGTGGATGTCTGACGCTTGTGGATGTCTGACGCTTGTGGATGTCTGACGCTTGTGGATGTCTGACGCTTGTGGATGTCTGACGCTTGTGGATGTCTGACGCTTGTGGATGTCTGACGCTTGTGGATGTCTGTTGCTTGTGGATGTCTGATGCTTGAGGATGTCTGATGCTTGAGGATGTCTGTTGCTTGAGGATGCCTGATGCTTGTGGATGCCTGATGCTTGTGGATGCCTGATGCTTGTGGACGCCTGATGCTTGTGGACGCCTGATGCTTGTGGACGCCTGATGCTTGTGGACGCCTGATGCTTGTGGACGCCTGATGCTTGTGGACGCCTGATGCTTGTGGACGCCTGATGCTTGTGGATGTCTGTTGCTTGTGGATGCCTGATGCTTGTGGACGCCTGATGCTTGTGGACGCCTGATGCTTGTGGACGCCTGATGCTTGTGGACGCCTGATGCTTGTGGACGTCTGATGCTTGTGGACGTCTGATGCTTGTGGACGTCTGATGCTTGTGGACGCCTGATGCTTGTGGACGCCTGATGCTTGTGGACGCCTGATGCTTGTGGATGCCTGATGCTTGTGGATGCCTGATGCTTGTGGATGCCTGATGCTTGTGGACGTCTGGCGCTTGTGCATGCCTGACGCTTGTGCATGCCTGACGCTTGTGCATGCCTGACGCTTGTGCATGCCTGATGCTTGTGGATGCCTGACGCTTGTGGATGCCTGACGCTTGTGGATGCCTGACGCTTGTGGATGCCTGACGCTTGTGGATGCCTGACGCTTGTGGATGCCTGACGATGGTGGATGCATGACGCTTGTGGATGTCTGACGCTTGTGGATGTCTGATGCCTGATGCTTGTGCATGTCTGATGCCTGATGCTTGTGCATGTCTGATGCCTGATGCTTGTGCATGTCTGATGCCTGATGCTTGTGCATGTTCTAAAAGGGGGGTTCTACCCAAGTAATCCACATGGGACCTGAGTGCTATATGGTGTAGGAAAGAAGGGTCCCAGTAGAGCTTAATACATTTACATGAATTTATTATAGAAAAATCAGAGGTAGTCGCACACAATGTCAATTAATCACAATGCATGAGCCATATCAGTTGGTCAATACAAGTGCCCCAAGAAAGGAAAGGGGGTGGGATGGCGTGATGCTGTGAGGGAAAAGGACAGTGAGGGAATAAAGTTTGTGACAACTTATATATTGCAATATTAATTTAAAATGCAATACAGTTTCACAGCTTCAGATCCCTGAGCCAAAAAATGGGGGATTATAACATATCCCAAAAAGTTCATACTATTTCTGTTGACACTGAAGAATTCAAAATAATGGGGGAGTGTCAACTGAACAGGACATAGAGGTAGCCGTCGACGTTTCGACCCCACGCTACACTTGTAGGCGTTTGTCTAGCCTTACATCGGGGTCTTCATCAGGACAGGGTAGTCAGCAAAGGGGCACTACAAATTCTGCTCAGATTCGAGCGAGTGGCAGGATTATGTCCTCTTTATTCTCGTCGGGTAATTGGGCTGGATCTCTATCATCACCAAGGGTTAGGAATATCCTGCTCCTATACCTTCTTTCTGTGACGGCGATGCGTTAATGAGAGGGCGGGCCGCTTCTCTTGTTTAAGAATCTCGAAGTCTAAAAGTGAAGTCTTCCACGATTATACAGCGTGGCTCCTTGTAGGGGTTTCAAATCACGGCACACGAGCACACTGGGTCTACGTGGCACATAAGGATCAAAGTGTCCTTATTTTACAGCTCGGCGGAGCGTCATAGCGATCGCATCAAAATGTGCCGCATCTTTGGTAAATGGTCACGGAGCTCTCAGTAGCAGCCTTCCCGCGGTTGCTTGTAGATGTCTGTTGCTTGTGGATGTCTGTTGCTTGTGGATGTCTGTTGCTTGTGGATGTCTGTTGCTTGTGGATGTCTGACGCTTGTGGATGTCTGACGCTTGTGGATGTCTGACGCTTGTGGATGTCTGACGCTTGTGGATGTCTGACGCTTGTGGATGTCTGACGCTTGTGGATGTCTGACGCTTGTGGATGTCTGACGCTTGTGGATGTCTGACGCTTGTGGATGTCTGACGCTTGTGGATGTCTGTTGCTTGTGGATGTTTGACACTTGTGGATGTCTGACGCTTGTGGATGCCTGATGTTTGTGGATGTCTGACGCTCATGGATGTCTGACGCTTATGGATGCCTGACACTTATGGATGCCTGACACTTATGGATGCCTGACACTTATGGATGCCTTACGCTTGTGGATATCTGATGCCTGATGCTTGTGGATGTCTGATGCTTGTGGATGTCTGATGCTTGTGGATGTCTGTTGCTTGTGGATGTCGGACGCTTGTGGAAGTCTGTTGCTTGTGGATGTCGGACGCTTGTGGAAGTCTGTCATTTTTGGATGTCTGTCGTTTGTGACTGCTTGAAGCTTGTGCATGCCTTACGCTTGTGCATGCCTTACGCTTGTGGATGCCTTACGCTTGTGGATGCCTTACGCTTGTGGATGCCTTACGCTTGTGGATGCCTGACGCTTGTGGATGCCTGACGCTTGTGGATGCCTGACGCTTGCAAACAGCAACCGCGGGAAGGCTGCTACTGAGAGCTCCGTGACCATTTACCAAAGATGCGGCACATTTTGATGCGATCGCTATGACGCTCCGCCGAGCTGTAAAATAAGGACACTTTGATCCTTATGTGCCACGTAGACCCAGTGTGCTCGTGTGCCGTGATTTGAAACCCCTACAAGGAGCCACGCTGTATAATCGTGGAAGACTTCACTTTTAGACTTCGAGATTCTTAAACAAGAGAAGCGGCCCGCCCTCTCATTAACGCATCGCCGTCACAGAAAGAAGGTATAGGAGCAGGATATTCCTAACCCTTGGTGATGATAGAGATCCAGCCCAATTACCCGACGAGAATAAAGAGGACATAATCCTGCCACTCGCTCGAATCTGAGCAGAATTTGTAGTGCCCCTTTGCTGACTACCCTGTCCTGATGAAGACCCCGATGTAAGGCTAGACAAACGCCTACAAGTGTAGCGTGGGGTCGAAACGTCGACGGCTACCTCTATGTCCTGTTCAGTTGACACTCCCCCATTATTTTGAATTCTTCTGTGTCAACAGAAATAGTATAAACTTTTTGGGATATGTTATAATCCCCCATTTTTTGGCTCAGGGATCTGAAGCCGTGAAACTGTATTGCATTTTAAATTAATATTGCAATATATAAGTTGTCACAAACTTTATTCCCTCACTGTCCTTTTCCCTCACAGCATCACGCCATCCCACCCCCTTTCCTTTCTTGGGGCACTTGTATTGACCAACTGATATGGCTCATGCATTGTGATTAATTGACATTGTGTGCGACTACCTCTGATTTTTCTATAATAAATTCATGTAAATGTATTAAGCTCTACTGGGACCCTTCTTTCCTACACCTGATGCTTGTGCATGTCTGATGCTTGTGGGTGTCTGATGCTTGTGGGTGTCTGATGCTTGTGGGTGTCTGATGCTTGTGGGTGTCTGATGCTTGTGGGTGTCTGATGCTTGTGGGTGTCTGATGCTTGTGGGTGTCTGATGCTTGTGGATGTCTGATGCTTGTGGATGTCTGATGCTTGCGGATGTCTGATGCTTGTGGTTGTCTGATGCTTGCGGATGTCTGATGCTTGTGGATGTCTGATGCTTGTGGTTGTCTGATGCTTGTGGTTGTCTGATGCTTGTGGATGTCTGACGCTTGTCGATGTCTGATGCTTGTCGATGTCTGATGCTTGTGGATGTGTGATGTTTGTGAATGCCTGACGCTTATGGAGGCCTGACGCTTATGGATGCCTGACGCTTATGGATGCCTGATGCTTGTGGATGCCTGATGCCTTTCGATGTCTGATACTTGTGGATAGCTGACGCTTGTGGATGTCTGATGCTTGTGGGTGGCTGACGCTTGTGGATGGCTGATGCTTGTGGATGGCTGACGCTTGTGGATGGCTGACGCTTGTGGATGGCTGACGCTTGTGGATGGCTGACGCTTGTAGATGGCTGACGCTTGTGGATGGCTGACGCTTGTGGATGGCTGACGCTTGTGGATGGCTGACGCTTGTGGATGGCTGACACTTGTGAATGCCTGAAGCTTGTGAATGCCTGATGCTTGTGCATGCCAGACCCTTTTTGGATGCCTGACGCTTGTGGATGTCTGATGGGTGATGCTTGTGGATGTCTAGTCCTTGGACACTACTATGCTGTGTTCCAGTAGCCCATGTTTAGTGAACTCTGTCATTATGCCACCTTTTACACTTCTTTTAGCAGAAAATAATGCAAATTCTTTGAAAGCTCGAAATGTATTAAGTTGTAAAGCTTTCCTGCAAACAAATTAAATTGCAAAAGCTAAGAAGTGAGACATCTACCACCTTTGCCTCTGCTTCCCAGCAATGTTCCACAAGAGCAATTTCTACCACAGTAGTTTTAGGTCTGTAAACCACAGTACAAGTACAAGTGCTGATCCTGAAACCTTTCTTCAGTTTGTCACTAAAATACAGTGCAGATAGTGTTTCTGCCAATTATGGCGCAATTGGTTTTACGGTCACCTTAGGCTACTGCCGAGCACAGGCTAGGGGGTACAGGAGAGTAAAATGAATTGCCCAAACGTGGGACGTCAGGTAATTTAATGGTCCAGAAAAATACAATGAGCTTGTTAAAGCTGCAGAATATCTTAAGTGTTCAGCAAAAAATGCCTCATCCCAGGCCCAATCAGAAAGGCAGACACTGCTAACAAGGACTGGCAAAGACAATAGGTCTGCCTGTTTTAATTTACGCATATGTTTTAGTTATGTGATACGTCTAGATACAACAGACAGCTCAAAGGAGCATTCAAATACAGCGCAAGTGGTACGTTTGATGCACAAGATTTTAGTTAACAGGTTTAAAGCTATGCCCCAAATTACATAGCAGCAGCCTGTGGTGTGAGAGACAAATGTTGGGGTTGAGGAGGAGGGAGGGGGGAGAGAGTTCACTGCATAGGAAGAGGCTGAAGGTGGGAGGGCAGGGGACATAGCGAAAGGGTGAGAGAAGAGGCATTGCACAGAGGGGGGCGGGGGAGAGCATTCCTTTGAAGTGTTAAGCTCTCTGCATTGCTGTGGCAGCAAACGGCAAGCGCTTGCACGGGCACATGCACTCGGCATAATCTGCCTGGTCCAGCTTTCCTGTTTCACCTCTATATGTCTCGACATCTGCAATAGCAGAGGCATTGGCAGAGGTTGAGACCTAAAAAAACAGGTTCTGTAAAACAACAGAAAATGAAAGTAAGCGTAAGAAGACTGTTCTTGGCCGTTGCCCCTTAGCCTGGGCCGGAAGTGAGATATCTGCTGCATGAATGATTTAGAAGGCAGCAAAACAGAGGCGCAGGAGCGAACCAACAGGAAGCAGCAGACGGGATTACTCTCCGTATTATGATTGTACCGAGTCTTCCTGACAGGTTATGCGCACTGCCTAGGCTGTACCTAAAAATCACCACATAAACGCGCTGTGCAAAACTACACAGTGCAGTTCATGTTAAATTAAAGCAGTGCACTTTCAAATCAAAAAATAAATAAATGCCTAACTTTAAAATTTGCCAGTGTTGCTACATGACTGATATTGTGTGTATTTATGTATCATTTCAAAACAACGTGCAAAGTGTTCAAAAACCACCAAAACCAAAAAATATATCCATAACATTACTCAAACTGAAACAAACTTACATTTTTTAACGGGAAAATACACTGCTGTGGTTTAAACTCGATCTCTTAGTGATGTAACCGGCGGTGCTACCATCTACTTTATGGGTGCTCTTGTTAGGTTGACATGGCAGTTTAAAACTGCACTCACAGATACTGCAATAGCAGGCCTGAGACAAGTTTACAGGTCTACGCATGTGGGTGGCACACAACGAGTGCTTGATTTACAGGCTCTGGGCAATCAAGTATTCCAATAATGGAGAACCAATCAGAATTGTAATTTACAGAGGAAGCACTTGCACTTTAGCACAGATCAGCAGTAGGAAAGTGCACAGTTTTTTTTTTATTTCAAAGTATTTTATTAAAAAGGTTATTTTTTATATACAGTACAGTAGAGATGCATGAGGGCGATACAGGCGAGTTACATACGCCTTTGTGGTGACATAAGGCATAACGGCAAGCATGGCTGGACGTCGGTATTCTGATCTCGATTGGCGTACCGTATTTCGGTTACCACTGTTCCACCCTCGTAAAGAGGAAAGAGAAGCGTGAAGAAAGGAGGAATGGAGGAGGGCAAGAGGCGGGGGGAGACATTAAACCAGCAAAAACGAAATCTACACACAGTCAAAAATACAGAAGGTAGAGGCAAAAAGAAACCACACCAAGGATGCCAGGTCTAACACTTGCAAGCCACAGAGCACAGGCAAACCTCAAACGGCCTTGGTACAGACTATGGGAGTAGCTGAACGTAAAAATTCATCATGACCAACAAAGAGAACCCAAATTGCAGACCAACGCTACAGACAACGATACAATGCAAACTGCCAGTGCACAGAGTAATGCTAATACCCATGAATAAAAGAGTACGCAGGCTGAATATTGACAACAGGAACCAACTCACAAGAAAGCTGCCATCAGGGAAAGGTGTTAAACTTAACCTCACAACCTCTTCTAACGCCTGTTTAAATATCCTTCCATTGACCTTGCCTGCCTACCAGGGGCACACTTGGTCTGCTCTATGTCAAGAAATAGCCTGGCACACCAGCACACTCTGATTCATTGCACCACCAATGGTGCAGCGGGTGAAGCCAGGCCTTCTCCGCCGATCATTAGGGCTTCTGACCCCCTTTGCATGCCAGGCCAAGAAAGTGTCATACCTCAAGTCATTTTCCAACTGCAATAAATCTCCCAAGGGGAAAAAAGAGAAATTAAACAGGGCAAACTTATTGCGCTTTTTTCATCATATCCACTTCTCTACAGAATATAAAATCCGAAGATACTTACAAAGTTCAGTTTGAACTATCACATCAGTGCCCTCAAATGGAAGAGACCATAGTGACCTGGAGATCCCGACTGCACGTGTCTCAAATTCTGATAAACAGGGTATTGAAATCAGCGTATTCATACTGGAGAAATACCTCATTATATTAGACAGTAGAAGGGAGCTGGACTCAACAAACCCTCCACTTCACCCATCAACATCTTAAGGAAAGCACATAGTGCATCAGACTTCGACATACTCAAAAACACCCAGTCGCAGATCCACTTCTGAAGTGATCATGAAGGGAACTGAACTGCCTTTAGGTAAAAATTAAGACTGGAGCTGGCTACACAGACCCACTACATCTATCTAGCCTCTCCGATGTACGGAGGAACAATGGCATCAAGGCCTTTCATTAAAGCATGTCACAGGGACAGGGACTCCGCAGGCACACGCCGGGAGCTGTGACAGACCTGAAAACTTTTAAAATTTGTTGAATTACTCTGTATTTTTAAAATTGAAACCCACCTAAACAGCTGAGTGCGTTCCTGAGCATACGCCGGCTGCAACGATTCCCTACGCCATTCCTGGCGAGAATTCTGGCCACGCCCACCTACAGGCCACGCCCCCCGGGCAGACTATTTAAGCGCCAAAACCGAGCGCTGATAGCAGACCTGACAGGGACTCCGCAGGCACACGCCGGGAGCTGTGACAGACCTGAAAACTTTTTAAATTTGTTGAATTACTCTGTATTTTTAAAATTGAAACCCTCCTAAACAGCAGAGTGCGTTCCTGAGCATACGCTGGCTGCAACGATTCCCTACGCCATTCCTGGCGAGAATTCTGGCCACGCCCACCTACAGGCCACGCCCCCCGGGCAGACTATTTAAGCGCCAAAACCGAGCGCTGATAGCACACCTGACAGGGACTCCGCAGGCACACGCCGGGAGCTGTGACAGACCTGAAAACTTTTAAAATTTGTTGAATTACTCTGTATTTTTAAAATTGAAACCCACCTAAACAGCCGAGTGCGTTCCTGAGCATACGCCGGCTGCAACGATTCCCTACGCCATTCCTGGCGAGAATTCTGGCCACGCCCACCTACAGGCCACGCCTCCCGGGCAGACTATATTATGTGCTGCCAGAGGAAGCGCAGCGGGAGCGCCGTTTGCGCGCCGAAGGCGCGCATAAGGCAAGCCCGTCTGCGCCCGTCCGCGACCGACCGGGACCAGGGGCCCGAACCCCTACATCTCCCACACGCCACAGACAGTGTTATTCAAGTAGTAGATTGAGAGACCTTTGTCCCGTCATATCTACCCTCTGTCATCATACAATGGAGCCACAGGACCTAGGTCCATGTCCTCATTGCTCATTTAGAGGAAGCAGCTTAGCGCCAGCTGCCATTAACCCTGAAGCGACTCTTGTCAAGGGGGGTCTCCTAAACTGCAGATCCATTAGCAAACACACTCTTCAGCTATGGGATCTCATACTGGAGGAGGACTTGCAGATATTGTTTTTAACGGAGACCTGGCTGGGAGAACACTCTGATCCAGATATAGTGGACACTATCCCACCAGGCTACACCCTCCACAGACTTGACAGGATAAAAGGTAGGGGAGGCGGTATTGCCATCATCGTTAAACACCCATTCGAGTGTGTCTTAAAGCCAGTAAAAATTGATGACAGCGAAGCAGGCGAATTCAGCATAAAAATGACTCAACATGAGAACATCTCGGGCATCCTAATATACAGACCCCCTGGGTCCCTAGGCAACTTCCGCAGTAGCCTACTAGAGGGGGTTGCTCAGACCGCGATCAAACACAAAAAAGTTTTGGTGCTGGGCGACTTAAACCTACACCTAGAGGATCAAGGACACAAGGAGGCAGAAGATGTGCGTCTGGTCCTACAAGAACTACAGCTTAAATTGCTAAGTGTCGCAGCCACACATCAAAGAGGGCACTGTTTGGACCCCATTTTTGCGAGCTGGGATATGAGAAAAGTACTCACCCCTTGTCAGCTCCCGTGGACTGACCACTTCCTGGTCCCATTTCAATGCTCCTACCATACTGCCAGGACCATTGATAATGGGAAAGGATACATTATGAAACGCAAATGGAGACAATACTCCAAAGAGAACTTTATAAACGCCATCCAGAAAGCACAACCCCCTCGGCCCACGGATAGTGAACAGGCGAACAAGGATTTTAATCTACTTGTAACCACCACCTTAGATGAGCTAGCTCCCATGTGCAAGGGTAAAACTAAAGAGGGCAGACAACGCACTGCCCCTTGGTTCACTACAGAACTACAGCAATTAAAATCGAACTGCAAAAAACTTGAAAGGACCTGGAGAAAGAACCCGAGTGTACAAGCCAAAACCAGTTATAGCTCAGCCCACCGGAGCTATCAGTACGCGGTGCGTAGAGCAAAAGCTAAATACTTTCAGACGCGGATTGAGGATGCTGAGTGCTCCTCACGAGAACTGTTCAGGATTTATAAAGAAATCTCTTTAGTCTCTAGCTCTAATACCCCTACTAAGACCTCCTCGGAGGGATGCAATAAAATCGCGGACTTCTTCCCTAATAAAGTCAAGAAGATCTACGCCTCCTTCTCCCAACAACCAGGAAAGGGTTCAGACTTTATAGCAGACAGCTCATCGACAGCCCCTGATTCCTCACTACGAGATTTCGATGTCCCCGCAGCTGACAAACTAATAAAGATATGTCGAAGTGTGAAGTCTGGGTCCCCTAATGATCCGGCCCCGGCCTGGGTATTCTCAGAGGGCCTAACAGCCCTGGAACCTCACATTAGACATGTTCTACAAACCTCCTTTTCCACTCAACGGGTACCGATGGAGTGGAAGAAGGCCATAGTACTGCCAATTAGGAAAAAACCAACAGTAAGCCTGGAGGTTCTGGAAAACCTCAGACCCATTTCCTTATTGCCGTACGTGGCGAAGGTGGCTGAGAAGGTGGTCAACGCTCAGCTCACAGAACACCTGGAAAAATGGAATGTACTCCATCCCTCACAATCAGGATTCAGGGCAGGCTACTCCACTGAGACGGCCCTCCTTAGAGCTACTGAGACCTTAAGAGCAGGGGCAGATGCAGGTCATGCTATGGCCTTGATTATGCTTGACCTAAGTGCGGCTTTTGACACCGTAGCACATTCCATCTTGCTACGGTGTCTGCAAGAAGCCGGGGTCGCTGGTCCTGCGCTGGGCTGGCTACAATCGTTTCTGACGGAAAGATGCTTCCAAGTACAGCAAGGGACTTGCCGCTCAGTGGAGATGTCACTAGACCAGGGAGTGCCTCAGGGCTCAGCTCTGAGCCCCACTCTTTTTAACCTATATATGGCCTCACTAGCGAAAGTTGTACATGCCTATGGGGTGGAATTGGTGTCGTACGCTGACGACACCCAGCTGCTTATCTCCCTATCGCAGAACACCTCCAACACCCCTCACAACTTTAAATCCTGTATGCAGGCCCTAGCAGAATGGATGGACGCCCATTGTTTAAAATTAAATGGCTCTAAAACAGAGGTGTTGGTGGTAGGGGGTAAAAGTGAAAACTGGTCGGATGAGTGGTGGCCTTCATGTCTGGGCCCTACCCCAATACCATGTCAGGAGGCAAAGAATTTAGGGATCTGGATGAATCCTGCTCTCTCATATGATGGCCACATCAGGCGTCTTGTAGGCAAATGTTTTGGAGTACTGAAGACTCTAAACAAAACTTTAGACCTCCTCCCTCTATCGGCTAGAAGGACACTAACGCAGGCACTGGTGACCTCGCGATTAGACTATGGCAACATCTTATTCCTGGGAGCTACAGAGGGCAGCATAGGTCGCCTACAAGTCATACAGAACTCCGCCGCCAGACTGGTGCTAAGAAGACCCAGGAGAGCCAACTCGAAAATGGCGCTGGATGCGCTTCATTGGCTACCTGTGAAGAAGCGTGTGCGGTATAAGTGCCTCCTCTTCTGTCACCGTATCGTCCGGGACAGATCACCGACTTACCTAAAGGATTTAGTCAGCAGATACGAACCAACTAGGTCCCTCCGTTCAGAGGGCGCCGGACTGCTGACAGTCCCTAGAATTAAGAAGGCCAGAATGGGTGGACGCTCCTTTGCACTCCTAGCAGCTCAACAGTGGAATAAACTTCCCTCTGTACTGAGACTGGAGAGCAGCGAAACGCGGTTTAGGGCTCTGCTTAAAACTCATTTATACTCTTCATAATCCGGGTAGTTGTATGCTGATTCCTTGGACAGTGTCAGCGCGGGGACACGCCGCGATGGCGTTACTGAGCGCTCGACAAACTCTATATTATTATTAAAGCGAGGGGTAGGTTTAAAAAAAGTGCTAACAATAATATTGTCCAATGTAGCTGGACTACAACGCATACTTTCACATCCGGAGGCATACCAGTTTATAACCAGTGGCAAAATTATATGCTTGCATGAAACATGGGCCATTGATGTTGCTCCTCTACCAGGGTTCTATGAATTACAGAAATTAGCCATAACTTTTGAGAGTCCATCAGAGGGCTTGTCTATTTATGTTTCCACAACACTGAATCTTGAACTGAGAGAACTTGAAACGGGCAATCTAGTGTTGCAAACTATAATAATCAAACGTTGCTGCACTGGTGGGAAATCAAGTTATGATTATATTGTTACATCTTTATTTCAATCTACATAGGATCAATAAGAAACGAACACTAGATGTTTTCTGCTAAGCCCTCGATAGTCTTCTATGTGGACACCGAGACGTGGATGAACGAAACCTCCTCCCCAGATATCGCCATAGCCATCCCCGACGGATATAAGATCGCCCGCAGAGACCGCACCAACGAAGTTGGAGGAGGAATCGCCATCGTCCACAGGAAAACCATCAGGATCTCAACAAACACTGACGACACTATCAGCACCACCGAACACATGCACTTCCAGATCCACACGGACCCCAAGACCACACTAAGAGGCACCTTCATCTACAGACCACCCGGACCCCGACCCCAATTCTGCAATGCCATCGCCAACTTCATCAGTACGCACGCACACACTGACCTCCACCAACTCGGACACCTGAACTTCCACCTGGAGAACAACAACGACCGCAACTCCGCCACCCTGATAGACCACCTCGCCAATCCGCATCGCTGGACACAGGCTCGACGCCATCTTCTCCTCTAGCCCACACCTCTCCTTCAGACACATCTCCGAACCAACCTGGACCGACCACCACTGCATCCACTTTACCTTCCAGAAACCCGTCACACCTCACTGCACCCTACAGATCCCCCGTCGCTGCTGGGGCAAAATCACTGAAGTACAACTACAGACAAATCTCGCACTCAACCCACCGACCAACCCCTCCAACCCCGACTAGGGTGCACGCACTCTAAGACGATGGATGCACGGCTGCGCCAACACCTTAGCCCACGCTGAAAAAAACAACCCTCAAAGACACCAGCAAGAAAGCCAACTGGTTCACCCCAGAACTCCGAGCATCAAAGCGCACCTGTCGGAAGCTGGAGAACATATGGCTCAGCGAGAAGTTGCCACACAGCCGCACTGCCCACAAAGATGCCATGCGCAACCACCACCACCTCATCAGGACCTCCAAGAGAACCTCCTTCGAAGACCACCTCGACAACAACACACACATTAGCATGGAGCTCTTCAACGTTGTGAAGGAACTCTCCAACCCCAGCTCCAACACCAACGACTTCCCACCGCCGCAAGCCCTGTGCGACTCCTTCGCCTCTTTCTTCTACCGCAAGATCGCCCACATCCACGATAGCTTCAACCCCCGGATGTCCCTAACAGGCCCCAACACGCCGGAGCAACCTCACCCCACCGACGTCGACCCCCTGACAACCTGGGCCAACGTGAGCATCGAAGACACAATCAAGACCATGGGCACAATCCACTCCGGCTCGCCGTCTGACCCTTTCCCACACCACATTTTCAACAAAGCCGTCAGCTCCATCACACCCCACCTACGCAACATCATCAACCTCTCCTTCGAGAATGTGACCTTCTCTAAAAGCTGAAAACAAGCGGAGATCAATGCCCTACTGAAGAAACCCAAGGCGTACCCGAGCAAACTGAAAAACGTCCGGCCCATCTCCCTGCTTCCGTTCCCAGCTAAGGTCATCGAGAAGATAGTCAACATCCAACTCACCCGCTACCTCGACGACAACAGCATCCTGGACCCCTCCCAGTCAGGTTTCCGCAGCAACCACAGCACCGAGACCGCCCTCATCCCCGCCACAGACGACATCAGGATACTACTGGATAACGGCGAGCCGGGGGCCCTCATCCTCCTGGACCTCTCCGCCGCCTTCGATACCGTCTGCCATCGCACACTATGCACACGACTCCACGGCACAGGGATCCGAGACAAGGCCCTGACTGGACCTCCTTCTTCCTCTCCGGCAGAACCCAGAGAGTCCGCCTTCCCCAGTTCCAATCCAAAGCCTCCGAAATCATCTGTGGCGTCCCATTGGGATTCTCCCTCAGCCCGACGCTGTTCAACGTCTACATGGTGCCTCTCGCATGCATCGCCCGACATCACGACCTCAACATAATCTCCTACGCCGATGATATGCAACTGATCCTCTCCCTCACCAAGGACCCCCTCACTGACAAATCCAACCTACACCAGGGAATGAAGGCCGTCGCCGACTGGATGGAGGACGGCCACCTTAAACTGAACACAGACAAGACGGAGATCCTCATCCTCGGGCCCAACCCCTCAGTGTGGGACGATTCCTGGTGGCCCGCATCGCTGGGGACCCCCCAGCACCCACCAACCACGCCCGCAACCTGGGAGTCATCCTTGCCTCGAAACTCACAATGACCAAACAAGTCAATGCTGTCTCCTCCTCCTGCTTCAACACCCTCCAGATGCTCCGCAGAATCTACAGACGGATCCCGAAAGATACAAGGAAAACAGTAACCCAGGCCCTAGTCAGCAGCAGACTCGACTCTGGAAACGCCCTCTACGCCAGAGCCCCGGCCAAGCTCATCAACAGACTGCAAAGAATCCAGAATGCCTCTGCATGCCTGATTCTCGACGTCCCGTGTTGCGACCACATCACCCCCCCACCTGAGGAACCTGCACTGCTCCCTGTCGACAAAAGAATCTCCTTCAAGTTCCTGATCCACGCACACAAAACACTCCACAAGTCCGGCCCAGCCTATCTCAACAGTAGACTCTCCTTCTACGTACCCAACAGGAATATCCGCTCCGCAGACCTCTCCCTGGCTACCATCCCACGCATCCGGAGAACCACAGCCGGAGGCAAATCATTCTCCCACCGCGCTGCCAAGACCTGGAACACCCTCCCCTCATCCTACGACAAACCGAAGACCTTCTATCCTTCAGGAGACAACTCAAGACCTGGTTGTTCGACCACTAGCTACAGCACCCCCTTTCTCCCTACCCTCAGCACCTTGAAACCCTGCGGGTATGTAGTGCGCTTTACAAATTATATGAATGATTGATTGATTGACTAGTGTGGTCAGCCAAGGCTAAACATTGGAAAACAGAATGAATCCATTTACACATCTCGTTGAGTCCACAAGTTCAGGGCAAATTTTGGGAGTATGCCAGCAAACTAGGAAACGAGTACACAAAGGAGAACAGAGTGCTCATAAAAAATGCCTCAAGCATGTTTCCGGTTTACACAACAGTCTGAGTGTATCAGTCATCCAAATAGCCCAAATCAGCTGACGTGGCCTCAAAAAAACTGTTGACATCCCCTAGGCTACTTTTCTGGCCCAAACTTGAAGTAATGGATGGACGTAATATTGGACACCACACAGGAAAACTGTGAAAGCTGTCCCATTAGCACAATTTCGAAACATCTCAGTCGCCAATGTTCTGAAAACAATCAAAGGAAACAGGGTGCCTGGATCAAACGGCTTTCCAGGATTCATATTTAGGACGAATATGGATCTAAAGCCTTACTCCCCTCTACGAACGCTGTTTTTTAACTGCTCAAAAACCGAATTCCTGACATGGATCAATATTACATCTGATCCACAAAAAGGTTCAAACACTAATCCAGCAAACTACCGGCTAACTACATCGCTAGACGCGGAGACAAGCATTCGCTAAACGGCTCCTGCAAGAACTTGAGACATGGGTTTTAATGAAAGGATTATTCCTTTTTACCAAACCGGTTATAGGCAAAAATCATATAGTCTAGACAACACGGTTGCTTTATTAAACCTCTTACATCGCCTCAAGCCCTAACTTTTTCGCCTGCTTCATTGACTACTCAGCTGTATTTGTCTGTATGGATTGAAATATATTATGGTCCAAGCTCGTACAAAGGGTATCTCTGACACACTTTTAAAGGCGATCTCCCTCTATTCAAACACCTGAGTTCGAACACCTGAGTTCGAGTTGAAACAGGAACCTGGCCACACATAAAATATCAACCGTGAGAGCCTGAAACAAGGATGTGTGCTACCTCCAACTTTGCTCAGTCTTTACACTGCAGGCCTCAGCCAAGTCATCTTCAAAGCCAGAACAGTATCTCCAATGATCGGCACATACTGACAATCTATCCTTCAGTATTTAGATACCTTGATCAATGTGGATTGAACGAAAATAGGCATAAAGCGAGTTCTTGATCAGCTAAACCTTTATAATGAAAACAACACACTTTTTGTTAATGCTATAAAGACAAAGGTTTTGGTTTTTGGAAAATACAAAAAAAAGCCAAACCGTCTTGGAGGTTTGGCCAGTTAAAAAATGGACTTGTCGGCTTCACCAGGGTTATATGTTGTTAAAAAATATATATATATATATATATATATATATTGAAAAAAAAAAAGTGGTCTTGCGCTCAAATACAACTACCTAGCAGTATGGTTCACAGAAAACAGAAAGACTAATTCGCATGTGTAGCAGCTGGCAATGAAAGTTAGCTGTTATATTCGCCCTCTGTAAACTCAACAATTATCTTCATAGGCTGAAGCGGTCATAAATGTGGTGCGACTAAAAGTTCCTGTCAACTATCTTCTGTGGTCACCAAGCCTATCCAGAGAAAATGTATTTCCGCTTAGTCACACTTCAGTGCAAATCCTACAGAAGAATGTTTGATTTATCAAGCTACACTTGTCATTCACTGCTGTGACCTGAGTTGGCTTGAATAGGCAAGACCTAGAATGTAAGTCGTCATATGTTAAGTATTAATACTCACTTGATGCAGCCAACCCTGGAACTTTAAAGAAAGCGCTACTGGAGATGTTTAGGACACCAAAAAACCCCATGGCAATGTGTTTCACGATTGCAGCCAATGACCTAAATGTCAACTTGGAGACCGTTTCTACAATGTCTTTTTTCACATTAAGCCATTTAATTGATCCTCAAAATCGGGTGCTGTCTGTGTAAAGAAATGCTTACTTGCGGCCTGATTCTGAGTTTGGGAGTCCGTGGACTGCCAAACTCACAGTGGGGTGGAGGAGGCAGTCCAGCCACCGCCGCCAACGCAATCTGACTGCCTTATTACAACTTAGGCGGGCGGGCGGGCGGTCCACCGCAACTGCGTTTCCTGTTGGTGGCGCGGCTGTCAGGGCTTGTAATATACAAGCTGTGCCGCTGCAGCCTGCCATGCATATTACGAGTTTCCTGACCACCAGCAGTCTCATGGAGGTTCTTACTCCATGAAACTGCTGGCAGTCAGGAAACAAAGTGGGCCTACAGGGCCCCCCTTGCCCAATGCATGTTGCTGCAGGCAGGGGGGCACAATTGGTGCCCCATGTGTGCATGCAATCCAGCTTCCTGCATGGCATGGACTGCATCTGTCCATGCCGTGGCGAAACTGCCTTTGACACTCCCATTGCCGCGCTTTTTTTCATAGGCACCGCCGTGGGACCGTCAAAGAACCACCCGCCAGAGACTAAAAAAGTCATAGTCTGGCGGGTCGGCGATGCGATGAGCGCAAGGTGTTTTTAAATTTTTTTATTTTATATTTCCTATCCCATTGTCTGTCCGCTTCCCTGCCTCACTGTACCGGCCACACCTACCCTTATCCCTACCCCAAGATGTCACATTACATCTCTTCCACCATCTAGGTCGGAGATGTGATATGGCTCCAAGTTTCTTCCCATACTGATGGTCTAGAAAGAACTGAGTCCAATATAAGCCTATGCTGTCACCCTCCCAGCTTATCACCTCACACTTTTATATGAGGGTAGACGTTACTCTTTACCACATGTTCTACATGGAATTTTCCCACCATACACTGTACGTGTCAATGGGCGACAAAGACACCTGATGTATCCCCCCTCAATAACTCCCTCATCTGTTCGGGGTGGAGCTTGCCACAGCACAAGATGGCCGCATGAGAGAAGAGCTCCGCGTGCCATCGGCTTTACGCACTAATTGTCCTTACTTTTTGTACTCCTACCTGCTTAAGAAGCCGAGATTCCTGCCGAGCTCGGTCAGGGCTTCCCTCCAACGCCACCTGAGCCGCCACAACTGCTACATGAAGGGGTACACAAGCCCAGGCCCTCCGGTGCTCCAAACTACTAGAGCCGAGGCCGTGTGGTCCTGCGCGCACGTCTGAGAACCTAAGTATCCGGCTGCAGCCGGGCGCGTGTCGCCATTTCCCCGTAGCTGCGGCATTCAGTGCCTGCCCCACGGACATTGCCTGCTGAGCTGCTGGGGTCTCTCCGGAGGCTGATCTGCCACGCATGCGACACCACCCCTCCCGGCACTTTGGAGGAGTCCACCCTGGACGAAGAGACGATCATATTGGAGGCGGGAGCACTGAAGCAACGATGGTGGCCGTGTACAGCGGCCGCTTGAGATTGTGGTCCTCCCAATCCTTGACTTCCAGCGGCACCCCACCCCTCATCATTATAAAAGGTGGAGCGGATCCTGGGGAGAGGGGCTGGGTCGACGATCCCTGGGATTTGCACCTGTGCTGCGTGGCGAGCCGGACCATCACCTGTGCTCACCCGTTGTATGGCCCGCGCTAACGGCTCCTTCCTGGTGGTGCAGCAGTCTGAGACGGGTCGGCCATCCTAAAAATCCAGCGGGGGCCTTCTCCTGACGGCCGCGAGCATAGAGCCATCCTCTGATTCAGGCCTGGAGCTGCGGGCCTGGAAATTCTTGCAGGCCTCACTTAAGACGCGAGGGCTGATGTCGACCTGGGGCCTGCGACCTCCCTCGGGCCTTGATCCTTGCAAAGTTGATACCCCGCCAGGGTGTGGGACTCTTCTTACCGGTGGCAGGTGAGGAGGGACCCTGGTGGACTGAGGGACTTACGCACAGAGGAACAGCACCCTCATAAACCACATGAGACCCCTGTGGGGCATTTAAGGGAAAGTCCCCAGGCTTTCGCTCCTGCCTGGTCATATATCGCTGCGCTGGGAGTTGTCCTACACCTGTATTCAATGCTGCCAAATTGCACACCTTCCCGACTCCTGCAGGTCCAGAATATCCTCCACGCTAGTGTTAACTGGCAGCGGCGCTCTGTTGGCGCTCCCTCATTACACAGTTGGCCTGTAAGGGCCCCGGGCTGGAGTTCGCTCTCATTTTCTGAAGGCACCTTATCTGTGCTACACAGCCGGGACGGACGATTGGCATGCGATCTTCAACTCCTACCTGCAGGGCCAACATAGGTACTTGGCGAGGGGCCGTTGGGCTGAGGCGTTGGCGTGGTGTGGCCTGCACTGGCATAACCTTGGTGTTCTGTTATCGTTAAATAACAATACGCGGCACTGTGACTGGCGGGCCCCCTGGCATCATTGGCCTGTAAGATCAAAAAGACGGGGGAGGTAGAGGGATAAGCTAGATCCACCATCCTGTTCCAATAGTAGACCTACAAAATCCGAAATCTCAGATAAGGAACCTAGCAGAAAAAAGACTTTTCCGCATTCCGAGTTGGAAAATCTGCTATGAAAGGAAAAATGTCCTTTCTTGAGTCCACTCGCACACCAGGGTTTCCCCACGGTGACATGCTTCATCATAGGGGCTATCTCAAACCGCTGCGGGTTAAGGCGTGCTACGACTTGCGAAGTTATGTAGGAGCACTGTATATGAGGAACTATGTGTGGTGCAGTGGGGTTGTGGAGTGAGTTAAAAATACTTAACTAGTGAGATTTCGGATTTTGTAGGTCTATCCTTGGCCTGTAGTGATCCAGATTCGACTGCGCTCAAAGAGCCGGTGTCATGGGGAAAGTCACAAGACCCAAACTAAATAGCTTTTCGACCCCAAAAGAACCAGGACCTGAGAAACAGAGGATGCCCGCTCTGCAGACGATCATGCGGACGCTCCGGAGGTTGACGCTGGGGAGGTCAAACAGATGTTTACAGCTGTCCAGAAGAGTTTGTTAATGATAGATGGAAAGATCGATTTGCTGGTCTTCTGTATGGACAGAACGTCGGAGCGCCTCGATAAACGCGGAGCGGATAGACATGACCGAGCACAGAGTCACAGAAGTGGAGGAGGCTCAGTCAGAAACAGCCTAGACCCAGAAACAAATGGCCAAGGCACTCACGGTGCTACAGGGCAAAGCGGAGGACTTAGAAGCCCAATCTCGGAGGAGTAACATTCGCATCACTGGCCTTCCGGAGTCCACACCGATTGGTAACGCAGATCTCTTTATGGAAAAATTCCTTGTTACTCTACTAGCCCGCAATACCTTCTCCGACATCTTTTTGGTGGAGTGAGCCCACCGGTCACGTTGGCCGCGTCCTTACCCTGGTGCGTGCCGTGTTCGATGAAAGCTAAATTTCTCAACTATATAGCGACAGAGACTCTGCCTTATGACGCGCCAGGAAACTGGGAAAACTCAAATACAAGGGCTTCTCCATCTTTCTTTACAGAGACTTTACTATGAAAGTCCAGAAAGCCAGGCGTCAGTTTGCCTCTCTCAAGCGGCGACTCCGTGACCAAAACATTGAGTACGCGATGCTCTACCCGGCCAGATTGAGAGTCACATTCGACGGATTGACCCGCATCTTTTTGGACCCTAAAACGTTGCAAAAGGCACAAATGTACTTCTCAAAGAAAGCACCACAAGATAATGCAACGGAAGAGCTCGGCGAGGTGTCTGGGGGAACAGCTGATGGTGATCCGGACGAGTAGGAGCGAAATGTCTGTGAACTTTTTGAAGGCCTGCCATTATCCGTACTACTAGGCTTGGCTGCTTGGACCCCGAACTGACTGAGTCCAGAGACATAGAATAACAACGTCCCATGCACCTCCGGCCTTCTCACAGGCTTCCGCACGAAGAAGACTCAAAATCAGGACTCTCGCAAGTATTGTAATTGTTTATTCTCGCTAACTTACTGGGATTGCTCTCTTCGTTTCATAAAGTTCTCACTATTCTTGACTGCTTGCCTATACGATCTGCCTGTTAGGTTGTAGTTGCCCCAATGCCATACACTTGTAGTTCCGAGGTGAGAAAGGCAATCTGCTTTGTTCCGAATCCACATATTGGTTTATAATTGCGTAGATTAACCCCAATGGCTACTAGCGGTGCTCTGGTAACATCTGTCCCCACGTGTTACACACTGCATGGCTCGTTTCCTTTTTTGGTTTCTAAGGGGAAGGGATGAGGGAGGGGGGCTATTGACGGTGCTCAGTTTGGGATTGCATGATGTGGGAGGTGGGGAGGGATGTTGATCTGGGGTTTGTTTTCATATGTTTGTTTTACTTTGGTTGCAATGAACGGACAGTACGCAGAACACGTGTTAGTAGACATACACGGAGGTACACTGGCTACATACTCATCAGTGGAAGGGTGCCCTAATATCCCTGCTGCACACCAGACTCTCCACACACGGAAACTGTAGAGGATAAGGTACGGTTATTGACTTGGAACATTAGAGGCCTCAATGACCAACGCAAAATCAGGAAGGTAATGGCATATTTGGCGAGACACAACATGGACATAGCGTTGCTGCAGGAAATGCATCCCCCTACAGCTAACTTACCATTTAGTCGTGGATGGATTCGTGGCCTATTCCACGCTGCAGGATTCCTTTCACATGCCTGTGGGAAGCTTACCTGGGTTAATCCAAGAGCTCGTTTTCCCCTAGTAAAACTACACACAGACCCTGACGGCAGATACACTATATCTAAATGCACAGGGAAAGGCATGGAATGTATTTTAATAAATGTCTATTATGACTGTCCCCAATTTTATCAAAATTTGCTGGCTAGGGCGTGCCATTACCTGATCTGCCCCAGATATGGGAGGGGAGGCGACTTTAACTGCATATTAAATCCCGATATAGACCGTTTGAGGGGCCCCTTACGATGCCAATCACAGGCGGCCAAAACGATTACAGACATGTTAACTGAGCTGGAGCTGTTGGATGTCTGGCGCTCTCGTTCAAACGGGACGGGAGGGTTTACACATTTTTTTCGCCACAGAGTTTCATATAGCGCGAACTTAACCCGAATCGGGTATCAGATCGCTTTACATTGCCCCAGTTGCATTACATGAGGACAAATTCATTTTTGTTAGGCATGGGGAGATTTAAGTGACTTGCCCAGATTCACAAGATGTTCAGCTGTTATTGCAGAGACTCGAACCCAGTTCCCCAGGCTTAAGGGCGACAGCCCTAGCCGTTAGGCCAACTCCTCTCCATATTACTCTTCCCCTCAAAACCTGTACACCAGGATAGACTATTGGTTCCTGGCTAATTCACTTGGGCACACGGTTCGAGGGTGCGAGGTGCCCCCTTGCTCATACTCTGATTTTTCACCAATACTTCTCACCCTGGCATCTCCTGCTAAACATTCTCCACCGTTTACTTGGAGATTCCCCTCATACGCTATACTAGATGAAGTTTTTAAAGCAGACCTACTGCAGGCCATAGATACCTTCTTCACCACCAATATTGGTTCAGCACCACAATTTGCTACTATTTGGGAGACCTTCAAACTCTATATCCATGGCATAGCCACCTCTAAACACTCTGGGGTATTGAAATCTATTCTGTGGCGATTAGCCCTACTGGAGCAGAAATTGGCAGAGTTGGAGCGTGCAGTGCTGGTCCCCGATAATGCACAATCTTTAGAGATACTTAAGACTATTGTGAAGAATATCACTTAGAAGCAGACAGAGAGGTAAAGTTAATGGGCAAATATGCGATAGCTAGAACATATGGGGAGAGGGAGCGCCCTGGTGCTTCATTGGCAGCTCTCATGAGAGGGCGACGGACAACTGACTCCATTGAGCTTACTCTGGAGACCGGTGAAAAGTCTAAAGATCCTGACATTATTACCGAACAATTTAGGATGTACCATGTCAACCGATACCGCTCTCGATCCTATGACTTAGACGTCAACATGTTATCCTACCTAGACTACATAAAGTTACGCTGGCTGTCTAATGATCATAGAGCGTACCTAATGAGACCACTAGAGGCATGGGAGATGCATGAGACACTAAGTTCAATGCGCTCCAATAGCATCCCAGGCCAAGACGTTCTCACTGTAGCGTTCTATAAGGAGTTTAAGGAAAAGCTTACCCCTCACCTAATGTCACTATTCGAGGAGATGGGTGAAAGTGGCTCTATGCCCCCCACGATGCGCGAGGCCCTCCTGGTGGCCATTCTGAAACCTGTGAAATCCCGTCACGAGTGTGCTTCTTATCGGCCCTTGTCTCTTTTAAATGTAGACACTAGAATCTTTGCTAAAATACTTGCAAATTGTCTAGCTCCACTCCTACCAACCCTAGTGGGCCCAGAGCAGGCGGGATTCGTACCAGGACGCACATTGACACACAATCTACTCACCGTATTTGGGGCCATCCAAAATACCAAACCAGACACCAAAGTAGCCACAGTCTTCCTAGACGCGTAAAAAGCTTTTGATTCAGTTGAATGAAATTTCATGTTACTGGCGCTCGAATGTATGGGGCTAGGTAACATATTCTTACAATTAGTGAAAACACTATATTCCGCCCGACAGCCCTGGCCATGTGGGCAATGTAGACACTGCTCCCCTGGAGATTTCTAGAGGTACTCGCCAGTGGTGCCCACTATCCCCTCTCCTCTATGCCCTAGTGGCAGAGCCGCTAACCTGTGCTCTTAGAGAATACCATGGACATAGAGGCATTCGCTTCCCTGCATACAATCTTATCATTTCCACCTAAGCCGACGATACGCTTCTATATATTCGAGATCCTGCCACCAATCTTTCCCCTGTGCTACGAGAGGTGATACAATTCAGGGAATTTTCGGGCCTAAAAATTAACTGGACAACTGGGCTTGGAGCTCACACTAGATGATAACACAACGAAATATTGTTGTGAAGCTACGAAATGTATTTCACTCAATGGCAGACCCCGCCTCATACAATTTAAGTTCCTTAACAGAATTTACCACACCCCTGTCCGGTTATACAGATTTGTACTGGGCGAAACTGATTGGTGTGAGAGGTGCGGGGAGAGACGGACGGGCTTTCTACACTTGGCATGATTATGCCCTACTGTTGCCAACTTCTGGACACAGATATTTTCTAAACAAAGTGAGATTGTAGGAGAAACATTGAGTCCAGACCCACTTCTGGCCATATTGGGTTACTCTAAAAGACTCAAGAAAGATATTAGGCGTCTGATTGATATGGGCCTCTTGATAGCCACGCGAGTGGTGGCAATGCATTGGGCATGTAGCCCTCCTCCCTCCCTAACACAATAGTCCAGGGTTATGCTGTTCTGCAACATGCAAACAAAATTGTATAGTGAACTTCTTCCCCCTAGAGGTCACCCTAAAAACTTCTGGAGTCTATATAACACCTACATAGAACGCCAAAAAAGAGTCTATTGCATATTGTTCCTCCTAAATACACATGATTGTATGGAGACCAAATGTATCTTTCCCTTCCATAGGCTAATGTCCTCCATAAAGCTGTGTTTTATTATGTCCTATTATTGATTGATTGATTGATTGATTGTAATTTGCTCCTTTTTTCCATTGGTTTTCTTTCTGGTTTGATTATAAAAATGAATAAAGACAACAATAAAGATAAAAAACTCCCTCATCTGTTCTCCAGTTAGTGTTTTGTAGCTGTCCAGACATTTACTTACACTTTGTTCCCTGGATATACTGTATGCAGCCACCATTAGGGTTGTTCCCACCCCGGTGAGTTACTGCTAGCACCAGTTACTATCTCCAGGTTGATGGGTATGAGGTTGAATTGATGTACAGATGGGTTTCCTGCCCAGAGTGCTTCAGGCTGTGTGATGGTAAGAAACACAATCTCAATTTCAGCCCCACTATCCTTGTTTCTGAATCTTGTGTGTGTCGAGCATAACTTAAGGGGCATATAGATGAGGAAAAGGTTATATAATATGAACATGAATGCAGAAGTTTTTTTTAAATACACCTGACTTTGTGCAACGTTGTTTGAGGAGTTTTCGATGCATGTTCTGACATTGTATATTTTTTTTCTCCATGTCCTTGGAAAAGTATAGAGAGGCTGTTAGAATAATTAAATAAAAGAAACAATTGAGGTCTCCTAAGGGATCCAATAAGGGACAAGGAGAAAGAAATTGTAAACAGAGGGGTCCCTACAGTTTTACCAACCAATTATGGTTTCAAACACAAGATCGAATTTTAGCATCCCCTGACCAAACAAGAAACCACTAGTGCCACAAATAATATTACATAGTCATAGCCAATGAATACAATAATATATTGATCAGTAGAAAATGATAATTAAAAATGCTAAATGTATTCAATACAATACATCGTTCTGTACAGAAGTACCATAAAACAAAATTAAAAACGTGTCAATTCACATAGACGTATAAAAACAGAAAAAACAAGTTGTCGACGCAGCGTTTCGGTATTTGGTTTTACACCTTCATCAGGACAGTTTTCTAATTAATAAAAGAAACATACAGTTAGCGTACTTTATCATCACTCTTTTGTAAACACAAAGCATATATATGATAATCATTTTATCTATACTCTAGAAACAACCATTCTTAATTTATGAAAAACAAGCTATTGTTACTTTAGGGCACTGATCAAGGCAAACTAGGGATCATGGTTTCAGACATGTGGAGCAACATGTTTCATATAAATTTTCGAATAGAATCGTAATTCATATAGACAGTGACAGGTTCTCGAAAGTTTTCAAAAAGGCCTATACGTGTCTCCAAGGGGAAGCTCATTGCGTACCTTGCATCAATTGATTGTTTATTATTCAAGGCTCCACATTAGTTTGAAGCTCTCTTCTCTGGTTCCATGAACTTTGTTTCATCAATTAAATGGAATCAATATCCTCTTGATTAAAAAACCTTCAAGGATAAATAAGGAAACCCGCTTACTACAATGGTTTTATCTTGTTTGGTATCTACCCCAAATGAAGCCAAACATATTACCTTAAGGTTTTCCGGTTTGCTCGACGTATATATGTACAAGGGAGCCACCGAGGTCTGTGTTTTTTTCAAAGGAAACTCAAAAGAGTGAATATACATTCATTTTAATTAGTACTGACCTAATGTCTCAAGTTTCTTGATTATACCCAAGGTTTTACTTAAGTCAACTTACCTAGTATAAATTTTACAAGGCCTAGGTTGCGCATGCGATTGTATGTCGGTATGACAGCGCTCTTCTCAGGGGATTTTGTGGTTTTTCAATTAAACATCTACAAAGAGCAAGAATATCATCTCATTCCCTGTTTTGTTTTGTATATCAGGTTTATCTAAGTCTGAACTTTATCCTGCCTCGAGCCTGCGTGATCAGGTTACTCAAGGAGTCCTAATTTGAATATGTCTCATGTTCTATTTACCGTGTCTATTCTTTATTTGTATCGTCCTAGATAAAAGATGTTATTAGTTCTATGTCTAATGGTTACATTGACAGTTGGAGGGTGCTAAACCACTATTGGTTTCCTTGCCTGGCACTGTCTAGAACAATGGCTATAAACCTATTTAGGCGCCATATTGTTTTTAAAAAATGGCTTGCTCCGGCGAATATTCACAAATCAAGTTGCCTTATCGTCTCTTTGTGCTACTATTCTTAAACATATTATGAGTGCCATTAGGTGTTCGTAATTATGTATCTGTAACTCTCTCTTGGCGGCGCATTCTTTTTGCTAGCGACCCTCTATATAGGGTGTATTGATACTTTAAATGCCATCATTTTACCTAATCGGTTAACTGGCAGTTTCTCTGGGATCCTATTGTACTAAGAGATAATCAAACGCACAGCTTCTTTAGTTACATGTTGTTAGGCGCCTATTACTAACTCTATTTTTGCGGCGCATTATTTTTGCTAGCGAACGCGGGACTTATTCAATTGCATGTTATTAGGCGCGTGTTTTGACTCTCTATTTTCGGCGCATTGTTTTTACTGACGACCTACTCCGTAATATATTTACAATAAAATATTTTTTGCGGCGTATTCAATTTACTAGCGACCTATGGCATGTTTTATACATTCCTAAGATTACATCAAATGCTATAGATCTACCTTGGGGTCTATTTTATTGAGGAGTATTTGACCGTATGGCGTATATAGTCCCCATCGTCTCTTACCTGCTGAACAGAGACCGGCCTCCCTGCTCCGCTTGCACCTCTACCACATTAGTGAATCAACCATATCGTTTTAGTGGATCAACCATATCGTTACCTTACGACGTCTTTTACGTATTTCCTTGAGCTTAAAATCTCGTTAGAATAATTACACTTTGTTAATCATTTGTGCTTCTCTGAGATGGAAAGTCCCCCTGGTCTTTTTCCATTCAACTTGCAATTAAAGGATGGCTTGTGATCACTTATCATGAAAATGTAGTGTGGTTAGCTATTTTTTGTATGTATAACTGGAAGGAAATTGCTAATGGATTAGGGAGAGGTAAGTGTAGTCTGTGGGCAGACTTGTTTGAAGTATAGTATAAATATGAAAGGAGTATTTTTTATGGTTGTTCAATACTTACTCGGAACAGCATTTTTCTTGTTGGTCTTGCATCTGCTTAAGCTTGAATAAACAAATCTGTTTTACGTCTGACTCCCTGTACTCCTTTTGAATTTAAAGTGGACAAGAGGTGCTTTCTTCTCAAATGGCCCCCGAACGTGGGGCCTCTGATTGGGAAATCAAACAGCATTTCTGTGTGTAGCTGAGGTGGCACGACCCGAGACTGATGGATCATTGGGGCCCCTCCTAATGAGACTAGATTCTTGCAGCTGCCATCTGACAACAGGATATCCCCGGCAGAGGTTTGAAACTGGTCAAGAGAAAAGTGGCTGAATTGCAGAGTACATTGAGTCAGACGTCGTCAGCAAATACCTGGTGAGATTGTTCTGACTTATTTTGTAACATGTGTTTTGAATTATTGAATAGTTATTGGTATTGAGAATTATATTGGTTGGGTTTCTGGTTGGACCTGATAAATAGGCCTGTATTGATGGTATTGGTACGTTTACTCATTTAGAATGAGCAAACAAATGAAATCTATTTCACAGTGTTGTTGTTACTGTTTCATGAGTCCACACCTGGATGAGTCCCAACCAGTCCCAGTTGAGGGTAGATCTGCATGGACGATGATGACAAAATATGAGACAGGGTCTGAACTTGTGGAACAGACTATGCATTGATATACTAAGGGATTTGAGATGGCCACTGGACGGTTCATTTGATCTAGATAAAATTCAATATTTGCAGCAAAGTTTGTTTGAGAAATAGGTCAGACAAGCAATGTGGAACAGTTTTAATAAATGGGAAAAACATGCTACAATGTTAGTAATTAAAGAACAAAAAGAAAAGGAACTTAAACAGAAAAAGTGAGTGTTGCAGAAAGTCAAGCATATGATCAATTAAAACAAACTGAAAGTATTGAATGTATGGACAGAGAGTTTAGAATGACCACTAACAAGACATATGTGACACAAGAGAAAGAACATGTGGACAAGGATGAGGTATTAGAGAGACTATTGGAGAATCCCCCACCATATGTCCCACAGGCCCCCATACCTGCTGCCCAAGCACAAAATATACCACTACAGATGGGTCAGCAGGGAAATGCACCTCTAGTAACCATTTTAAATGTACCAATCCTTTCTGCCCCATTACCAGGTCAGCAACTGCCTGTTCCACCCAGACCAATACTTAAGCATTCTGCTGTTCAACAGCAGTCACAAGCAAGATAAGCGACACCTGCACCAAATGTATTGACTACCCCTCAGGTAGATTTTTTACCAAGGCTAGTGACTGGACAAAGCACTTCTGCATCCCAATCTGTTGGACATATGCCTGCAGGTTCCCCATCTTTGATTCACAGGAATAGTGGTAATTTGAGAGATAGGAGTGAGAATTGGAGAGACAGTCCTACTACTTGATATGGATCACAGTGAGCTAATCCAGAAAACTTAAAAAGGATAGCCCATAGATGGATGTATGACATAAGTAATGTCACCATGAATACTGTTATGCCAACTGTAAATAGGTTTAATATTTTTCAGCAAAACTTGCTCATTCAATATATGACTGAAAGGATAGGACTGGTGGACATGGTGTATTGAAAATGCCCCACAAGAGGTGTTACATTTGTAGCATGATGCGCAAGGCCACATGATCCCTTCCCCAGATGTCCCACCGGCTGTTGCAAATTGTTTGCTTTGGGGTTTTAAGGTTAGAAGAAAATATCAAAAAATGAATGGGAAATATCCCATGAGGGAAATACATCCCCTTCCCGCACCCCCTGCTGCTGCTCCTTTTCAGAACCCCATTCCTCAATTTGTTCATAGTCTGTGGAGTATGCATGAATTAATGGCAATAAAGAAAGATTTGCCAGTCTTTAGGAAAAATGAAAAGGGGTTTTATGAAGCCTTATAGTCAGCCACTAAATTTTGTGTAATGACATTCAAGGACTTGGATCTATTTTTTGATGCCTTACTCCCCAGAGAAACATGGAATGGAATACGTAGACATGATGATGTAGAGCACTTTGGATATGCTTGGGTACATTTTGAAAATCTTGACACACAGAGAAGACCAATTATTACAAAATTGCTACAAATAATACCAAGGGAAGATATACATTGGGATAAAATAGCAGCTTGCAAACAAAAACCTACAGAAGAAGTCTCAAACTATTTCAAAAGGATAGAGGAAATATTCAGGGCTCATAGTGGTCAGGATTTGGCAACTGTCACGGGGAAAAGAATGTTTGCTGACAAATTTGTGAATAATTTGATGAAAGAATTAGGAGAGTTGATTAAAGTATCAGAGAGCCCCGGGCCAACTAAAGAACCTGCAGATCTTTTGGTAATGGCTATATATTTTGAGAATTACCAGAAAATAAATAAAGAAAATAATAGGAAACTGAAAGAATTCAAAACAAAGGTTTTGCTACAGCAAGAATTCCAAGACAGGGGAAGACAAAGGGGTATGAGAAATGTGAGGGGAGGTGGATGTGGAAGAGGGGCTGGAAGAGCCTCATCAGCTCTTGCGTAGCAACACAGAGCAGGATTAGGCCAACATCAGTGTGCCTATTGCTTTCAAGAGGTTTGTTGGAAGAATGAATGCCCTAGCCTACAGGGCCAACCAACTGTGGCAAGAGGAAGAGGTAGTTCAGTGCCAATGGGTACAGGTAGAGATGGCACAAATAGGCAAGATTTCACACAGCATCAGAATGACAACAGACGTCAGAATTATTTTGATAGTCAACAATTTGACAGAAGTTTTTAGACTGAAGATTTTACTGACATTGATTATAATACCTTTGAATATTTACAATAGGACTGCAATGGAAAGGGTGGAAATATGGTCATGATTCCAGTTAATCAAGCAGGTCCATATGTAATCATGGATATAGAAGGGGAAGTATGCAACTTCCTTGTTGATACAGGTGCCTCTTGCACCTCAGTGGCTCATGACCAATTTCTAGGGGCTCCCCTCTGTGGCAGAATGAATACATCAGTGGGATTCGCCGGTATTCCCATCTCCAAACCCCTAGATGTTACTATAGGTCCCTTCACCACCTCTGTGCCATTTGTGCTTACTTAAAATTGTGCTGATAACTTATTTGGTCTGGACCTATTGAAAAGACTGAATGCTAACATTTATTGTTCACTTCATGGTGTCTTTATATCAATAGCTTCTGATAATTTTAGCAAACGTCAATACCTTTTTTCATTTTTATTCCAAGGGCGTTCCCTAAAGTGTATCCATCGAAAGGCTCTGTATTTCTTAAATATATTGATGTTCTATTAATTGCCTCAGATACAGAGGAAGGTTGTAAGGAGACAAAAGTTAATTTGTTACATCATTTAGCATTCCTAGGACATAGAGTGTCCTTATTTAAAATGCTATATTGTCAACAGGAGGTTGCCTATTTCTATTTCCTATTTATAATTTGAGACCTAGGAATGTCAAAAACTATAGACCTTGAATGAAAAAAACTATCTCTGGTGAGATAGCAACCCATGCCTGTGGTCAAGAACACCAACCTGTGGATCTGTACATTAGTTTGCTAGTGAGGCTTTGAAGTAAAGGACACTGGGAACTCTTGATGTTCTTTGGTAGAATAGATAGAGATTTTTAGGTGGTCTTAGCAACGTTACTTTGCTTTTGGGTGTTAGGTGTTTTTGATTTGGTTCTCTTTTTGGAAAAGAAGAGAGAAAAAAAGAGAGTGGTGTGAGCATAACGTCAAAATATTAGGAGAAGCATCACTCATAAAGAATATGTTTTTGTACATCACACACAAATAATACAATATGGGTATGACTAGAAATATTGAAGTGAGACCCTTTGGGAAATCACCCTTTGATTTATGGCAGGAGGAAAAGACTCCAGTGTGTGGTGTACAACAATTGTGTACCAAGAAAGTGAAAATTATTGTGCTTCTATGTCTTTTGATAATATTAGGAATGTTAGGGTTGTACTGGTTGTTAGAAGAAAACCACCAAGTCTCTTAATCAGTGACATCAATCACCACACCAATACCGCAACATCAGTACATAACCCTTGCCCCTCATAAGCAAGCACACCCTTGCAATATGTGAATAATACATTCATTCAGGTTTTACATAATGCTCATCTTGGATATAATGCTACAGATTGTTGGATATGTGGTTTTCTGCCCTCTTCCTTCAAAGGGAAGGCACCTCTTATTCCCCTACCTTTATCCTATAATGGGTCTTGTAGTGCCTGGTGGGAATTCAATTTTGCTTCTTATATAACAGTTACTAATTAAGAAGTACAGAGCCATCTTAGGGTTCATCTTTATTATCTATGCTGGCCAGATGCTTTTAGAATCTAAGGCACTATGGAGGAGAAGGAGGAATTTTCAGGCTATGATAACTCCTCTATTTTATTATCCTTAATGAGAGAAAACTGTCCAAGGTGGCTATGATGCCCATACCTGTGCATGCCGATAACGCCCCCTTTTGTGTTCAAGGTGAAGTGCCCCTTGCTGTTGGAAATAGTATTTGCTCCCATACAGTGATATTAAATTGCACTAGTTTGCCATTATTTTTTGTTTGTGGTAATCAGGCTTATGTCTGGCTCCCTAAAGGATGGTAATTGCATTTATTCTTCCTTCCACTTACCTTGCACCATCTGATTATCTCAGGACACATCGACTCAATAAACGGGAAGTACAGGTTGACCAGACCGATACTATGCTGCAGCAATTTATTGATGCAACGAAAGGTATAGTGCGTTTTTGGGGTCCTATGGCCAATAGAGTACATGTCCATCAATTGATCAGATTAGGGGAAGTTGTTATTAATAAGAATACTGGTGCACTCCGTAACATTACTGTAGAAATGCAAGCTACCCGTCTTGTTTCCCTTCAAAACCGGATTGTATTAGAAATTCTTTTAGCAGAGAATGGGGGTGTGTGCAAATTAATTGGCTGCTCCTGCTATGTATAGATCCCAGACAATACTCCTAATGTGTATTTGGCCATTCAAAAACTTCACAAAATTGCTGCTGAAACATCAGGATACTGGAGTTGGTCAGGTTGGTTTAGAGAAGTACTGCTCACATGGGGTTTGAAACTATTAGTGACAGCCTTGGTTATAGGACAGATTATTTTAGGGTGCTGTCTATGTGTCAGTTGTTTTCCCATGTGTTGCAGTGTGCTCCTTTCAGCCTGCAAGCCCCCCCCCCCGTTTCTGTTTCACAACAGAATGTGCTTATGATGACTTTGTTTACTATGGATTACTTGGATTATATGGAGCATTGTGTTAGACTAATGGCTGTGAATCTCGAATTGGTGCATAGCAGTGCACCTTCTAGTTTTGCAAGTGCACCCACATGCCAGACCCTAAACTTTGTCTTTTATTACATGTAAGGCACCCCTAAGGTGGGCCTAAGGTACACCCATGGGCAGGGTGCAGTGCATGCGAAAGGTAGGACATGTATAGGTGTGTTTTGCATGTCTTGATAGTGAAATACTTTCAATTTCGTTTTTCACTATTGTAAGGACTAGCTCTCCTAACAGCTATCTTTAACGGCTATCATTGGAGCTGCCTTTTAAGCTTCTAAAAGTGTAACTTTCAATTGGTAACAGCTTGGGATTTGAAGTTTGAGCTCCCTGAGCTCAGGATTTAAAAATACATATTTTAGTGAAGGTGGTTTTTAAATTGCATGTTTGAAAATGCCACTTTTAGAAAGTGGTCATTTTCTTCTCTAACGGTCCTTGTTCTTCCGTCTTTCTGTAGAATCAATTTCTGGTTTAGACTGACAGGGGTCTGTTTGTGCATTCACTCTAGAGAGTCACACTAAAGGAGTTGAGGTGTGCCCTGCATATCCTGGTAGCCCATCACCAGGCTGTCGGGCACTCCTGAGCTAGAATGGTGGGATGAGCTGTCACCTGTACATGAATAGGACTGTGTCTGGCCTCTCACAATCCTGTCTTCACCCTCCTGGAGTATATCTGGAGCCAAGGCCAGGCAAGGCAAGGCAAGGCAGGAACTTGTAAACCACAAAGACTTCAAAGGCCAAAAGTGGTATAAGTATTGAACCTAAATCCCCAGATGTTTAGAACACTTCAGAACTCAGAGGACCCTGCCAAGAAGAAGAGCTGTTAAGAGTGCTGCCCCCTTGCTGTGTGTTACTTTGCTGGGTTGGCCTGCAGTTACTTCTTCTGTCTATGGGCAGTGGAAAGGACTGGACTTTTACTTTGCTGCATCCTTCTTAAGCAGATTCTCCAAGGCATTGAAGTAGAGCGTGCCTCCTGTTAATAAGTCTCAGGGACACATTGACTTCACCTACAGCGCCTGACTCCATTGCTGGGAGTCCTGAACCTGCCAATTGGTGACTATGCCAGTTTGGGTTACCAGAGATGTTTTCCTGAGCTGTACCTGTAACAAAAGCATTCCAGAATCCGTCACCGATGCTGCTGCCTGCACCAACGCCATGGTCACCGCTCTCTGAGTGAGTGCAGCACCGACCTCGATGACACCGCAGCCCTAGTTTCACTGACAACATCGCATCCAGCTGAACTCAACGCTGCTGTTTGCACATGGCCATGGGCACCGCCTTGTCGCACCGACTTCGACAGCACCGCAACGTTGACTTTCACTGCTGCCACCGCCTAAGCGCCATCCCAATGCCCCTGACTGCACAGCAGCTGTGGTCACCAGCTTGGCAACACCACAGCCTCGGGCTGCTGACGACACCATAATCGACTTCGCCAGCACTCCTCACCAACACCACGCTGCAGCCGGCACCAAAGCCACGGACACTGTATCGTGAAGTGCACGACTCACTGCCTGCGACAATATGAACCACTGGCAACGTCAGCTCTCCTGACTTCGATCCCACAGAGTTTGATCTGCAACGTGTGTGACTCTGAGGACTCACCTACTTCTACACCACCCTGCTGCACCGACGCAAGCGAGGCCAGTGACACGGCGACGCCTCACCTCTGCACTTCACAGCACGGTCTCTTCAGTTTGCAAAGTGCTGTTTGTGGGTCTTCCCCGATGCCATAGCCGGCCCTCGACTCCATCGAGGTCGGACTGAAGTGTTGCATTTCTTGGTCATGACGCTGTGATAGCCCCGGTGGCGTTAGTGTTTTCACTGTGTTACAATACGTGTTTTGTACAGATACTTTACACATTGCCTTCTGAGATAAGCCTAACTGCTCGTGTCAAGCTACCAAAGGTGTGAGCAAGGGTTATATTAGTGTGTAATCCCCTTGTCCTGAAGCCACTGCCAACTAGATACCCCCATTTCTAACAGCAAGGCTCCTATTGATACTTCTAGGCGTGGGTTGCCATCACTAAGCCTCCATTCTGTTGTGTGCACGTCAATTGTCTGTCAGTTGCTCGCTGGATCAAATAGTGGTTAATTTTATGAATAAACTGGGACATTTTGGCTGACCATGTCACCTGAGTTTAGTGTCAACATAATGCCTGACATAGTGGGCAGATTTTTTTCAGGCTTTTTTTCACTCCTTGTAGGTGGTATCAGGACGTGCAATCCCGCTTTAGCATATTTAGATTGGATGGATGACGCCTAGATCAATTTCATGTGTCTATTTTCAGTTCTGTTTGCCAACTAGTTACTACTTTTTGGGGTAGTGGACACAGAGCGCTTCCATGTGCTCAGAGTCCCAAATACGGAAGCAAAGCAGGCTCTTAACCCCTTGGATGCTGATGACGAGCTCAGCTCGTCATCAGCCACGGGGGACGTGTGCGGATGACGAGCTGAGCTCGTCATCTTACGCGGCTTTTAGAAAAAAGCCGCGTAGGGGAAAAATAACCGCTGCAGCGATGCGGTTAAAGCCAGAAATTACTGAAGGAAATTGGGGTTTCCAACAATACTTAAAATACTGCTCTGTTGAATCACCAGACCTCCCGAGGCTTCGCCGGGAGCAACAACGCTGCCGTGGCGCGGCGCAACGATCTTTTTAATTAAGTGCTTGGACACTTTTTACTTACCCTGCTTCTGCTTCAGGGGCTGCGCTGAGGACACCGCGCACCCCCTATCTTCTTGGGACTTCCTGTTAGCTGCCTCCAGAGCGCCCCACGCTGAGCGTTCCCTCCCCCTCTGACGGGCAGGTCACGAGGGCGGGGACGGGCGTGTGCTACATCTTGGGCTGCTCTCTGGTTGGCGGGGCAGCTCCTCTGTCCCTCCCCCCCTGGCAATTTCTTCCTGCCGGGCTAGTCCCGCCTAGCTCTGTTGAATCACCAGACCTCCCGAGGCTTCGCCGGGAGCAACAACGCTGCTGTGGCGCGGCGCAACGATCTTTTTAATTAAGTGCTTGGACACTTTTTACTTACCCTGCTTCTGCTTCAGGGGCTGCGCTGAGGACACCGCGCACCCCCTATCTTCTTGGGACTTCCTGTTAGCCGCCTCCAGAGCGCCCCACGCTGAGCGTTCCCTCCCCCTCTGACGGGCAGGTCACGAGGGCGGGGACGGGCGTGTGCTACATCTTGGGCTGCTCTCTGGTTGGCGGGGCAGCTCCTCTGTCCCTCCCCCCCTGGCAATTTCTTCCTGCCTGGCTAGTCCCGCCTAGCTCTGTTGAATCACCAGACCTCCCGAGGCTTCGCCGGGAGCAACAACGCTGCCGTGGCGCGGCGCAACGATCTTTTTAATTAAGTGCTTGGACACTTTTTACTTACCCTGCTTCTGCTTCAGGGGCTGCGCTGAGGACACCGCGCACCCCCTATCTTCTTGGGACTTCCTGTTAGCCGCCTCCAGAGCGCCCCACGCTGAGCGTTCCCTCCCCCTCTGACGGGCAGGTCACGAGGGCGGGGACGGGCGTGTGCTACATCTTGGGCTGCTCTCTGGTTGGCGGGGCAGCTCCTCTGTCCCTCCCCCCCTGGCAATTTCTTCCTGCCGGGCTAGTCCCGCCTAGCTCTGTTGAATCACCAGACCTCCCGAGGCTTCGCCGGGAGCAACAACGCTGCCGTGGCGCGGCGCAACGATCTTTTTAATTAAGTGCTTGGACACTTTTTACTTACCCTGCTTCTGCTTCAGGGGCTGCGCTGAGGACACCGCGCACCCCCTATCTTCTTGGGACTTCCTGTTAGCCGCCTCCAGAGCGCCCCACGCTGAGCGTTCCCTCCCCCTCTGACGGGCAGGTCACGAGGGCGGGGACGGGCGTGTGCTACATCTTGGGCTGCTCTCTGGTTGGCGGGGCAGCTCCTCTGTCCCTCCACCCCCTGCCACGCCCTGCTACTTCCGGTCTCCTACTTATGGCACTATTATCCCGGCCGCGCAGCGGGCGCGACGAAGGCGCGCCGAAGTTGCGCCTAAGTTAAGCCCGTCTGCGCCCGTCCGCGACGGCCGGGACCAGGGGCCACACCCCCTGCTTCCTTGTTGTCATACACGCCTGCTCAGCTTCTCTCCCACACCATTGATGTGCCTCTCCCCCACACCCTCATGCAGCATCTTGTTGCTTTAGACATCTATGTTCCCCGCTCAGACCGTGTTGTGTCTCCTCACCCAATTCTTCCCCTCCCTACGCCAGACATCGATCCCCTCCCCACTGGACCCTCACCTCCCCCTCACACTGCTTCTGCTTATCTCCTCAACACTCGCTCGGCAGGCAAACACCAACTTGACCTGTTTAATCTTCTTACTACAGACTCCCCTGATTTTCTGTTCCTAACAGAAACATGGTTTTCGGAGGCTTCCCTCCCCGACATTCTTGCCATCCTTCCCCATTCCTACTATGTCCTTCGGGCTGACCGCCCCGCGGACAAGGTCGGGGGGGGGGTGTTGCCATGATCGTCCGATCCACTATTCAATTCCAGCTTCTCCCCCAAGCACCCATCGCTGGAGTGGACTTCCTGGTCGCTCGCTCTTCCAATCTGCCGGCACCTCTCACCGTTGTCCTTGTCTACCGCCCTCCCCTGAACATGCCCCTGTTCGTGGCTTCCCTGCAGGAACTTCTCGCCACGCTGGTGGTTAATAACTCCTCTGTCCTTTTGCTTGGGGATTTTAACTACTGGCCTGGCGATCCCAGGGAGGACTCAGCATCTAAGGACTTCACGGCCACTCTCCTCTGTCTCAACCTTAAGTCCCACGTCCTGGTTCCCACCCACAAATTCGGACACATCCTGGACCAAGTCTGGTCATCCCAGGACATAGTTTCCCCCCCCAGTATCCTCCCATGTACCTGGTCTGACCATTCCCTCATCTCTTTCTCTATCACTACTGGCTCCCCTCACAAGCCCCTTCGCCCCAAGAATGTTTTCTCCCGTAGCTGGAATCGTGTTGACTTGGCTTCCCTCTCTCACTCCCTTGCTTCTTCTTCCCCAGACCTCACTGGTATTCCCCTTGACTCACAGGCCGCTGCAGTTGGTAACTGGCTCTCTTCTGCATGTGATTTAGTAGCCCCCCTCAAGCTAGTTAAATCCATCCGCCCTCACGAGGCTCACCGTTGGTTTAGCCCGGAGCTCAAGACTCTTAAACTGGAGCTTAGACGCTCAGAGCGCCTTTGGCGCCGTAGCTACTGCCCTGACCATAAGGCCAAATACAAAACCCTTCTTAAGGAGTACAAGCAGGCCATTTTGGCCACTAAGACCAAGTACTTCTCTGAACAAGTGGCGCTCTCGGCCAACAAAGCTAAAGAAATTTTCTCTTTGGTAAACAACTTGGCCACCTCTGATCGTGCTTGCCCTCACTTCACTCCCTCCCAGGCCCTCTGCTCTTCTCTTAACAACTTCTTTATCGAGAAGATTGTAAAAATCAAATCTAACATCTTGGTCACTCCTTTTACTCCTCCTCACTCTGTTCCCCCTGCGCCTAAATCCTCCTTCTCTTCTTTTCCCCCCCTCCCCTTGGACTCCTTCCTAGCTCTGCTCACCAAAATCAAGTCTGGTTCCCCCACTGACTGTGCCCCTGCCCGTATTCTTAAAACCCTTTTTTCTTCCTGTCCTGATACCCCTCTCTCCTTTCTTAATGCCTCTCTTTCCACCAGTTTGGTCCCTTCTTCATTCAAATCTGCTATTGTCTCCCCCATTCTTAAAAAGCCTGGTCTCGACTCTTCTCTTCCCTCTAACTTCAGACCTATCTCTCTTCTCCCTTATCTTGCTAAAATTCTTGAATCTTACGTTACTTCCTGTCTCTCTGTTTATGTTGAACAGAACCAGCTTCTGGCTTCTCACCAAGCTGGTTTCCGTTCGGGTCATTCGACCGAAACCGTGGTGTTAGCCGTCCTCGACGAGCTTAAGGCCAAGGCCGACGTCAACTCCCCCCAAGCTCTGATCCTCCTCGACTTGTCCGCTGCGTTTGACACGGTCGACCATAACATTCTTCTGGACCGTGTCAGCGCAGCGGGCATACGAGGTTCTGCCTTCTCCTGGATCACCTCCTTCCTGACAGGGCGCTCTCAAGCTGTTCACCTTCCCGGCTTCTCTGCTTCTCCCCTCCCGGTGCCCTGTGGGGTCCCCCAAGGTTCCTCTCTCTCTCCCCTTCTTTTCAATCTCTATATTCACCCTCTTATCTCTTCCCTTCTTGAGCTGGGGGTCTCTGTGTATAACTACGCTGACGACCTCCAGCTCGTCTTTGATCTTTCCTCTTCCTCTCACTCTCTATCCTTTTTTCACTCCACCATGGTCTTTATCTCTGGGTGGATGAGCGCCAATCACCTCAAGCTCAACCCAGATAAGACTGAGCTTGTCCTGATTGGCGGCTCATCCAGTCCCTGGTCCCCTGCCTTCTGGCCTCCCATTCTTGGCCCCCCTCCCACCCCCGTTCCCTCTGTTAAAACTTTGGGCATCAAGGTCAGACAGGACCTGTCCATGCATGGCCAGGTCAGTGCCGTGGTGTCCTCCTGTTTTCTTTCCCTCCGAATGATTCGGAAAATTTCTCGTTTCTTTTCTCTTGACTCCCTTAAAATCATTATTTCCGCCCTTATCACTTCCCGCCTTGATTATGGCAATAGCTTGTTCGCTGGCATCCCTGCCTATGAAACCCGCCGCTTACAAGCTATCCAGAATCAGGCCGCCCGTCTTATCTTTCACTTGCCCAAAACCCATCACATCACTCCCGTCCTCAAATCCCTTCACTGGTTGCCCATTTTGCAGAGATCTTTGTTTAAACTAGGGTGCCTTGTTTATCGGGCCCTTGATCACTCTGCACCGGCTTTCATCAATTCTTTGATTTCCCGTCACACCCCTGCCCGCACTCTCCGTTCATCATCTTCTGCCCTCCTCACTGTTCCCCGCTTTCACAAATCTCGCACTGGTGGAACCCGTTTTTCTGTTCTTGCTCCCCGGTTCTGGAACTCTCTTCCTCTTTCTATGCGTTCGATCCCTATTTTTTCTCATTTCCGTAAAGCGCTGAAAACTTTTCTGTTTGCCCTGGCCTACCCCTGCTAAACCTCCTGGCCCTGTCTGTTCGGTTCTTCAGAGCTCCCAGTGCCAGGAAGCCGTTCGGCCATCGCGCGCTCTACAAATATTTTCATTCATTCATACAAATCAAAGTGAGAGATAATATAAAACCTACTTTAAAATACAACCCAGATGAAAACAAGCACACACAAGCAGTGACATCTCAAAGCTTAAAATGCTGTCTAGACCCTAGAATGTAAAAGGGATCCTCATTGCACAACAAAAACAGTACTCAACCACCAAACATGGAAAATAGTTTATTCCAGATGGAAAAATCACACATTTGATATGCACTTGGCTGAAAAGAATAGGCCATAAACCTCACACTTGGCACATAGAAAGTGTAACACTTAATACCTATTTTTAGAAAAGCTTTGAAAACCTGGCTCTTCTCTCAGGATTAGGAGCGGTGTTTGTCCCGTAAGGTATTAATAGTATCCACAAGGTTAACCATTTCTGCACCCGTACCTGTCTCTTTAGCGCCAAGACGCCCTTGGGCAGGAGTTTGCGTTTTATAAATTTCATTTTCATTCATTCATCCATACCTTGGCAGGGAGGAAAATCATAGATGTCAACATAAAAATACTAGAAAATAAAATTATCTACTACAACAGAAGAAATGTTGCATATAGTTCATGCGACAACATGATGGGATCCTCATACCGCAATAGTATATCAGAAAGTACAAATGCACCATGCACCAATCTGTGCTAGCTCCTCAATCTGTCATTGACAAATTTTGTCATTTACTCATATTGCTGGTAGAAGAGCCTCACAGGTGCAGCACCTCTTGCTTCGCTGGGTTTGAAAGCATGACAACTTGCCGCCGTTATCTGTACATTTCACTTGACTACCCTGTAAACGTAAGCTCTGAATTCTCTCAGCTTTCACAGCACTCGTGGGGTCCGACTCTTTTCTTCACTGAGCTCTTTGCTACAATTGTCACTTCAATGTTTCAAAATTTTTTGCAAGCTCATTTTACATATTTTTTCCATAAGTGTAAGTTGGTTCCATCATAACAATGCAGTTTGGTAAGAAACAAAGCAGATTCCAGGAGGGCTTCACTTTGGTTCATTTAACATGTAAAAGTAAGTATTAGTAACCATTGGTCCCCACCAAGTGCTAGATGGAAGTTGCTGCTGAGTTCGGGTCCTTCAGTACAAACTGCCACTCTGAAAACCTCATTGCATGCATTTGTTGGAAATTTGCAATGTCACCCCTAATTAAGTCGAAGCTTGCTCTTTCTGCACGGTCACCCCTGATTAAGTCAAAGCCTGCTCTTTCTGCAAGGTCACCCCTGATTAAGTCGAAGCCTACCAGACAGCAGAGCTGTCTGGTTGTGAAAAAACTTCTTGGGGACATTCTGAAAGTTTCCCTGGGAATGCATTCTGCGCATTGCTTATGAGCGGCTTTGGGGTTTATAACCCACATTTGCTTGCTTTCTATTTGCTGGCTTTATTTGTTTTGGGCTGTCCAACATATCTCACTTTGAAATCAATGTCAAACATGTCTTTGTCCCTCGTCATAAATGGAGAGCACACCGCTAGCCCCTCCTCCGGATTGCCCCTCGGGACTCTGGTACTTGCAGTTCTTCAGTGGATCACCCAGGTGGGTGCAAGTCGGTACTTGTAGGACTGATGAATCTCTAGACCCGATACATGTCCCGGGTTTTAGGATATCGCCCGAGACATGTCTCGGGTTTCGGGATGACTTCCCTCATCAGTAAGAAAGATTGTTTAGGGGTGGAAGAGAAGGCCGCCACACAACAGTCAAAGGCTTCGATGCCAGAACCGGCACTCAGGTGCGTCTTCCAAGAGCCCGTCAGCCCAAAGCTCAAGGGAGCCGTATTGTGTTTCGTCATAAATGGAGCGCACACCGCTAGCCCCTCCTCCGGATCGCCCCTCAGGACTCTGGTACTTGCAGTTCTTCAGTGGATCACCCAGGTGGGTGCAAGTCGGTACTTGTAGGACTGATGAATCTCTAGACCCAATACATGTCCCGGGTTTTAGGATATCGCCCGAGACATGTCTCGGGTTTCGGGATGACTTCCCTCATCAGTAGAGAAAGATTGTTTAGGGGTGGAAGAGAAGGCCGCCACACAACAGTCAAAGGCTTCGATGCTAGAACCGGCACGCAGGTGCGTCTTCCAAGAGTCCGTCGGCCCAAAGCTCAAGGGAGCCGTATTGTGTTTCATCATAAATGGAGCGCACACCGCTAGCCCCTCCTCCGGATCGCCCCTCGGGACTCTGGTACTTGCAGTTCTTCAGTGGATCACCCAGGTGGTTGCAAGTCGGTACTTGTAGGACTGATGAATCTCTAGACCCGATACATGTCCTGGGTTTTAGGATATCGCCCGAGACATGTCTCGGGTTTCGGGATGACTTCCCTCATCAGTAGAGAAAGATTGTTTAGTGGTGGAAGAGAAGGCCGCCACACAACAGTCAAAGGCTTCGAGGCCAGAACCGGCATGCAGGTGCGTCTTCCAAGAGCCCGTCGGCCCAAAGCTCAAGGGAGCCGTATTGTGTTTCGTCATAAATGGAGCGCACACCGCTAGCCCCTCCTCCGGATCGCCCCTCGGGACTCTGGTACTTGCAGTTCTTCCGTGTCTTTGTCCCTCCCTTGGCGCATAGCCTGTTCACCATCGCTTACATTTTGTTCTTATCTTGTCACATTTGCTGTGCATTCAAGAACAGAGGTTACATGTCAGGCTCTGTCTTCCAAGGGAGCTTGGTGTTTACTTTCCTTTCATTGATTTCAAAGTGAGAGGATTCATGTGACAATCTTGCTCGATTCTGGGCATGGGAAAGGACAGGGTCTTTTTTCTACCGCACAAGAAAATGTTAAAGTCTGTAAATGAACTGTGCAAATATTTCAGAGTATATCAGAATTAGGAAATCACAAATAGAACAACTTTTTCGTAATTCTGTAGTGTGGTGAAAGCAAATATTTTAATACAATCAAAACTAATGAAAACCCTAGGTAATGCCATTTCCAAACATTATCTTTTGAGTACTGTATTGTTTTATCAGTAAAACATTATATGCAAATGTAATGGTAATTTCAATTGAAAATGTGTTGTCTGTAATGGCAGTGTGCCACCACACCATGCATACTCCATTTTACGCCACTCCACTCTCTAACTCTTTACTCCACTCCACTTTATGCCACTCTACGACACTCTACTCATGACAATCCACTGTACTCCAAGCTACTTTATCCAACTCCGCTCTGTCCCACTCTACTCTACAACACTCCACTCTACTGCACTCACCCACTCCACTCTTTCCTACTCTAAGAAATACCACTTTATGACACTCCACATCAATCACAACACAACACACCGCTTCACTGTTTGCCATGTCACTCTAGACCACTCTATGCCACTCCACTCAACAACACTTCACTCTACACCACTCCACACTATAACACTTTACTCGACTATGCCACGCCACTCTACTCTTTGTCACTCCACTAAACAACACTTTACTCCACAACTTTTTAGTCTACTTTATACCCCTTCACTCTATGATTTTCCCCTCTACAACACTCCACTCCACAACACTCCACTTTATGCCACTCTGTGCCCTCTACACCCCTCCACTCTGTGACACTCTACAACACTCTATGCCACTCTACTCTACCCTCCACACAATTTCCTATACTCTATTCCACGCCACTTTACTCAACTCTGCAAGGCTCCCCTAAACCACACTGTACTCCACTCTATGCCACTCCACTCTACTCCACTGTACACCACAGCACTGTACGCAACTCTATGCTACTCTACTCTACTACACTACTCCCCTCTACACTACTACACTGTAAGCCACTCTATGCCACTCCATTCTATGACTCTCTACTCCACTTTGACACTCCACTTTACGAAACTCGACTCTACTCTAATCCACTCTACGGCACTCCACTCTACGGCACTCCCCTCTATGCCACTCTACTCAACTATATGCCGCTCTCCTCTACACTACTCTACTCCACTCCACCACTCCGCTGTACTCCACTCAATGCACTGCACACCACTATGCCACTCCACTACACTGTATGCCCCTCCACTTTGATACTCCACACTCCAACACTCCACTCTGTGCCACTTTACTCCACAATACTTTACTCCGCTCTACACCCCTCCCCTTCAAGTCCCTTCCCTCTACAACACACCACACTATGCCACACTGCTCTACCCCCTTAACTCTACAACCCTCCTTTCTATGACAATCTGCTCTGCGCCACTCTACCACACTCTACTCTCCTCTACGCAATTCCCTCTAAGCCACTCCATGCCATTTTACACCAATCAATCAATCAATCAAAGACATTTATAGAGCGCACTACCTACCCGTAGGGTCTCAAGGCGCTTAGGGGGGGGGGGGGGGGGGGGGCGTTACTGCTCGAACAGCCAGGTCTTGAGCTTCTTCCTGAAGGAGAGGTGGTCTTGGGTCAGGCGCAGGTCGTCCGGGAGGGAGTTCCAAGTCTTGGCGGCCAGGTAGGAGAAGGACCTTCCTCCTGTAGTGGCTCTGCGGATGCGTGGGACGGCGGCGAGGGCGTGGCTGGCGGATCGGAGGTGGCGTTTGGGAGCGTAGAAGTTGATTCGGTTGTTGAGGTAGCTCGGGCCTTGATCGTGAACACCACTACACAACGCTCCACTCATAGTCTACTACTCCACTCTACACCACTCCACTGTACGCCGATTGATGCCACTCCCCTCTCCAACACTCTGTGCCACTCCACTCTGACACTCTATGCCCCCTTCTCTTTGACCTTCACTCTGCACCCCTCCACTCTTTGACCTTCACTCTATGCTCCTCCACTCAACTCCCTTCCAATCGCCTCCACTCTACTCTATGACACTCCACAACACTCCACTGTACTCCACTCCACTGTACTCCACTCCTATGTACTCCACTCCTCTGTACTCCACTCTACTTCACTGTACTCCACTCTATGGCACTCCACTTTACGACACTCTGCGCCTCTCCACTCTTCAACACTCTACTCTACTCTACACAACTCCCTCTATGTCACCTTACTCCACTGTATGCCATGGCACACTACTCCACTCTACAACACTCCACTCCACTGTACTGTACGCCACTCTACTCCACTGAACACCCATCCACTCCATTGCACACCAGTTTACTCAACTCTTCTCCTCCCCTCTACTCCACTCCATGACACCCTACTCCACTCTTACCCACTCCACTCCATGACATGCTTCTCTGCACCACTAAATTTTAACATTGCTGAGCAGCTGGTGTACAACATGTCTAAAACACATTGCCAAAGCGTATAACTTTTGCATAGGTGCGATCTATTGGTGTTGCCAATGCTTTTTTTGGATTGCCTTTTTGCTGATCAATATTTTTTGCTGGCTGTGCAACTCTGTGGATTAGAAACCTACTAACCAGCGGTAAAGTGCTAGTGCTCCTCAACATGACAAAATTGGTATATACCTGATTATCATATTTAACTTACCTTTAAGTCCCTAGTATATTGTAGTGTAATTGCATTTATATAGCGCTTACTACCCCTGACAAGGCGTCAAAGCACTTTTTTCGGCGAGTAGCACCTAGCACGCTACTCCGGGACCCATAGAGGAATAGTGTTGAATTAGTATAGTGAAACATGCAAGTAAATTTTAAGTGGTGGATAGGTTAGTCAGTTATTTGGATTTGGAATGATAGCAGAAAGATAGAGGAGAAAAAGATTTGTATTTATATAGCACTTGTTATCCCTGATGGAGTATTGACGCACGCTATTCAGGAAGCCTATAAAGGATCAGTACCTAGGTGTACCCAGGGCTTGTAAGTTAAATGTCACAGGTGAATTGCAACACCATTGTTCCATCTGCCACAGTGACGATGTAAACATGATTGCAGCCTGCCACCTGTACCCTAGCTGTGCAGGTTTTAACTGCAAATTCGACTTGTCAAAATAACCTTTTTTGTTAGGCCTAAACCTCCCGTTCAAATATTTAGTAGGCCTCATATGGTATTTAAAAGTAGAACATGTAAAAGCTTAATGTTAAACGTGTCCTTACAGTGAAAAAGCCCTAAAAGCTATTTTCACTGTAGCAGTGTTGGTTGTTCTATAGGAAAACATTGGTATTAAGGTAATAAATCTTAACTCCACCTAGGAAACAGCTATAAATTACATTTTTGGATTTTTGTAAATATTTACTACAAGCACAACTCACTAGCAAAGTTGGATTTGTAATAAATGTTTTGGAAAGATGACTTTTAAAAAGTTATCCTTTTTTCCTGGGTCAGTATTATACCTCACGCTCCTACTTCCTCCACCTTCCAACACATTTCATACCCTCTAACCCAAAGGTGCAACACAAAGATTGAGACTCTCTCTCGACCCCCCCGCCCCGCTCATGGAGTGTGCACATGATGTTGTCTGTTTATGGACATATTTTAGTTGTCGCACAGTGGTATGACTTCTTTCCTTTGTCCCGCCCGAAAACTGTGGCCATGGACGTGTATCTCACAGTTTACTAATTTGATTCAGCCTAGACTCACCAAGGGGATGGGCTATCTGCCACTTCCTAGCTGCAGGTATGTTTTCTGTCACAGGAACAGTTTTTCCACTAGCAGGTTTCATTAATTGTCCTTCTTTCTTTGTTTTCATCACTACAGAGTCAATCTATGGCATCACCGAAGGTTTTATAGGACAGTGTGGCCTTTGACCTTTCTTGCAGAAAATTGCAGAGGTAATTGCATCCCTGTCTTTGCTTTTTGTCCTCCTCCTTGCTTGTTGATGTACAGACACCTTTGGATTTGACGCAGCTATGCAGGAATGCTCCTGTTTCACCTCCTCATGTGCTCCTGCTGTGACATTAGTTTCTCTGAGTACTGTTGAATACAATAGAGCCTGTCCTTGCACCTTGCTTTCTACTTGTAACTGAACTCACTAATAAATACTTAAAAGAAAATACAACATTACCTTTACCCTGGCAGAATATCCTGAAGCTAAATCTGCATTTTGTTTTCCCACTTCTAGCTAGTAATTAACATTTCAGTAGGTGTGAATGGGGTGTTAACTTGCTATTAGGACAGGGATAAAATACATTGAGTGTGCTGAGCTGGTGTTGTGCCCTTGAAAAGATGGCTTTGGCTGGGCCCAAGGACTTGATTAACTTCAAAGAGGCCTACCCTGTCACAAGCAGATGTAGCTAACGTCCTGGCCTGGAGCCTTCTGTTGTCCGCCAGCCAGACTGGTCTCTATCACAGTGGGCCTCTTGTTGACATCAGTTTCAGATCCTGCTGGAGTGTAAACTTGCTTGGGAGATCTGCTCAGCTTTTTCATATACCATTTGGAGAGCACCTCAAAGGAAGTAAACGGAATGCCAAAGCAATTTGTGTGAATCCACTGTCTGTTTGCTAAACAATCAGCTTTGTTTTACCAGACTTCTGTCTCTGTGCTGGGGCTACAGGGACTGCCTAAAACTGGATTTTAGTTTTAGATGTGGGAGGGCACTAGGATTACCATAGTTCCTTCCTGACACACAACACCAGGTCTCAGAGTCCAAGGTTATTATGGCCAAGCCTTTGGCCATCATGAAATTGCCTAAAGTGGGTAGGTATAGCCCTTGGAACCTTTATCACATTGGGGGTCATTCCCACCCTCTAGGTCATGCCAGGCATAAATGTGGCATCTTCTGTCACCCACTTCAGAACACACCTGGACCTGTGGAAGATCAGAAGAGAATTGAACTTGCTGTTTGAGACCTGAGAAGAGTCTAGAGCACTGGATCTGCTCTCCCTCTTGTACCCAGGACTAAGAAGTGGTCTCCAAGTGTCTATAAATTGCTCTCCTGCTCTACTAGAGACCTTTCTTGCAACTGCCCACCTGATCAGTGGCAACTGAAACTGGATTGGACTCCTTGTGTCTCTAAGTGCCTTCTCTGAAATCATGGGGGGCTTTAGATGTGTACTGCTGTGGGGGATTGGTACTTAAATGATTAAAGTCAAAAGGTAAAATCTTTGACCAGGAAAAGCCTAGACAGTGTATCCAAGCTGCGCTCTTTAGCGGTCAGCATCACATTTTTCCTAGGTCCTGTTCTTCTGCCACCATTGACTATCATTGGCACTTTGTGCTTCTTGGTGCTATTGCTACTTCAAAATTTAAAGATTCTATTCCCAGGTCCCCTTATTTGATTTTTTAAATTTTGCTCGCATCTGGTTTATTGTTAGTTTATTTTTTTTTAATACTTTTGGGATTTTTATTATTTTTCATTTAATCTTTATTACTGTCTTAGTCCTGAATAAACACTTTACACATTGTCTGTAAGTTAAGCCTGTCTGTTCTCTGCCATAACCACCATGTGGATCAGCTCAGGTTAATTTAGTGTCTTTAAGTGGTCACCCTGACAAGGATTGTCAGGAGGTTCGTACTGTCTCCACTATAAACCCAATTTCCTACAGCATTCCGCAAGGTGACAGGGAATCTTGACAGGAGGTTGACATGTACACCGCTAATGTGAGCTATGCATCCACATGCTCACGTACATCAAGATGCCTTAATATTTCATCCTCTGGAAGAAGTTTAAGCTCCAGCATCCACGTTTTAGTGACTCATTTAAAATCCAACTGTCAGTCCCTGGGTAATATTAAATGCCCACCCCCATCTTTTGGCAAATACAAAACCTATATTACCTCACCCTGTGTGAGATTTAAAATGGTAACTATCCTTCATTGAGGAGTGGTATTCACATTAAATCTTCGATCACTGGAGATTTCAACCACTGACCACCTGTATCTGAAGGGATTCCACATCCCAGTTGTGGGGATTTTCCAAGCATACGCCTCCTGTCTTCTGTGGTGAGAGGGAGAGGATGCAATCAAATACCACAACTCCCATCCCAAGAGATATGTTAAACCCCAGAACACGTGTTTGGGGAGAATTTAAACAAATTCCCCATTAATGGAGAGTTTTCAAATCCCAGCCCTTGATTCCCAATCAACATTCAAATTCCTGAGCTTTGTATTACATCCGTCTTTTGATTTCTAGGAAGTCTCCCTTCTAGTGTTCAACTCCTGGCTTAAACATGAACTCAACCTACCTCTGAAAAGATTTCAAAACCCAGTGCTCCCTACCTTGGGATATTTTAAGCCACTGAGTCCTCCATCTCTGAAGGGGTTTAAAACTCCAACTTTTGATAGATGTCAAACCCACAACCATCTGTTTATAGGGCACTTTCAGAATCCCTCCCTAACTCTCTATGTGCCTATTTGCTTTTGAAGTTAAAATGAGTGACAAAACACGTAAGCGTATGATGTTTTGTTGTGCCTGGTTAGAAGTGTGTGGGAGTGCAACTGTGACTTACATGAGGAGCCATTTGCTATCATGCCGGATTAGCAGAGGATGCGCATGATGTATTACTATTAACATGTCGCTGAATTTATGCATGGAGCGGACCACAAGAAAGTGAGAAATAGATGTGAATGTGGTTGTACCTACCAACCTTGTGGGAAGGTTGGTTCTAGTTACAGTGTAACAGTATAGAGTCAACTCTTTCTGTAATCTACGAGCCTCCTTTCATGAGAATGTGCCATTGCAATCTCTCTGTGATGCCCTTGTGAATTACTTTGAAGGTAAAATAAATTACATTTATCAGAACTTCCCTTAAGATAACGAAGCAAGAAAGTGAGTAGCTCAATCATTGTCTCCCGTTCCTTACCAATGGTCATACCTTAAGAAAATTCAAGCCATTCCTGCTGGATTCCATTCAGAAGTTATTAGTAAAGGCTAAATCAGGGTCCCCTTTGGACATTTGTCCATCACATATTGCTGCCTCCTTGTCCTTTCAGCTCACCCCAACCATTTGTTCTTTATTCAACTTATCTATCTAATCTAGTAAATTTCGTTCTGCACGGAAAGCAGCATTAGTTACTCCCATCCAAAAAATCCCAATTTGTCTCCCATGGATCTTATCGATTTCAGACCCACTAGCCTTCTCCCATTATTAGGTAAACTGTTGGAAGGTCAATGCAGTATTCAACTTATGGAAAATTTTGAAAGAAACAAGCTGCCGGACCCTTCACAATCAGACTTCAGACCTTTGTACAGCACTGAGACCACTTTGGTTATGGTGAGCGACCATATCTGATGGTCTCTAGATAGCAGCCCCACACTACTTGTGCTGTTGGATCTCTCCACAGCATTCATTACTGTCTCACATCCTAGAATGCTGAAAATATATATATATTTTGTGGTCCTCATTAAACCAAAATATGCTACAAAATCAAGAAGAGGTTATTCTGACCCTTCCAAGCTTCCGAAAGGAAACATTTTTACCGGCCTGGTCACACTTCCAAAGAGCGAGGGATGCCGCACATCTCCAGAGCCGCACCTTCTAATACTTGAAATGATCTCCAAACCTTAGTCTTGAAATCTTAATAGACCACTATAATTTCCCTTTACGGAAAGAAAAGAACAGTCCCGTCCTGGGATTTGTCTAGGGCATATTTTTAATCATTGGACCCAGAAATCATCATTATGAAAAATTAAAAGAAAAAAACGTATTTCATAAAAAATCACTGTATATGGCCTACACCCGTCTCTGCCCAAGAATCCCAAATTTCCCAGTATTTTGATTTTTTTGTGGATTTACCAGATTGATCTAATGAGGATATCTTCTAAATGGAGTGAATCCATTCTTCCTCTGTGGGTGAACATGGCAGCCTCCATTTAATACAGAGCTCCCTTTGGGCTAATAATATCAGAGTAAAAAACAAGGCTTTATGGCTTTTATTCAATGCCCGTCCATCCAACTCCCTTGGAGGTAGCCCAAACATTACAGACAAAGTTGTTAAATTTATATCCAACCCCATAATATTTTATATGGTCTTACCCACATTCTTCCAATATGTATGTATTACCGGGTAGCTCCAAAACATGTGAACCTCATTTGCTCTGTCCTCTCCGCATTTGGGGCACTTCTTAATCTCTCGGTTTCCCATTTTCGATATTCTCTGAGGGGTCCCATAAGCCTTGTGAACTGTAAAAATATAATTCTCTTTAAAGAAGCAGCATTTACACATGACCATGGTGTAGACATGGATACTTGCCCAAGGTTTCAATCTTTTCATCTGTCAGGTCCTTCCTCAATAGCTCCATGAATGAGGCCTGCTCCTCTTCCCCACTTTGGACAAGTAGCCAGTACCACTCTGCCACTTCTTTTGTTTTTGTTTGCCGAGAAACTATCTTTAGTGTCACATTAGAATTCCCTTTTTGCTCATTTCCAGATGATTTCATCCAACTCAACAGTTGGTAGTATTTAAACTTTGAGATCAGAGTTCCGCAAATCGCCAGTAAGTGGGGCCAAGCAATCAATTTTGCCTCGTATAGAAGTTGCCCCCAGGTAGTGATACCGCAATTTCTCAGAGGAGCTGCAAGGGCGTCTTGTAAACACAAAGGCGTCCCAGGAGAATTCCATATTGACATACTCTCAATGTAGTATGGGATTTTTAAAAGGCGTCTCACCTGGGACCAGAGCTTTATTGCGGAGAGCAAGATCTTTAATTTGACCTTTTAAAAAAAATTTGGATGACAAAATTTTAGGAGGAAACACCCAGCTTGTTGGGTAGAAATCGGAAGTTAAAGCTTTATAGAGGGGAGCGAACATAGAGCTTTCCATCAGTAGTTGTCGAAAAATGTTTAACTGGAAAGCACACAAATATAAATTCAAATCAGGGGTTGCAATTCCTCCATATTCTTTTCTCTTTCTGAGTTTTTTAGAGCTTTTCTTGGGCTCTTGTTTCCCCATATAAAACTCGACTAAAAACTGCACTTTTTTAATCAAACTCTTGGGAACTCTAAAGGAATAGTGTTAAATAAAAGCGTATATTTAGGAAGGACATACATTTTTATTAGGTTAGATTTACCTAAAGAAAAAAGTGGCAAGGCACCCCATGTTTGTAATTGGGATCTTACTTCCTTTGTCACTTTCTCAAAGTTAACCTGTGATAATTTGTTAATATTTTGGACTATCTGAATCCCCAAATACCTAATTTCTTTTTTTGTGTAGATACTCTGAAACTCTAAATTCCATTTAATTAATTCTGTCTTTTGTTGGTTAAGGAGGTATCCTGAGACCTTTCCAAAGTTTTCAATCTCTGACCAAATTTCTGTATATGATGTTTTTAGATCACCAGAGAAAATGACAAGATCATCGGCATATAATCTGATTTTTTTTCCCATCCGTTACACTTAAATGGGATGATGTTCCGGCAAACTCTTAATTTCCAGGCCAACGGTTTGATGTAGATATTAAAGAGTAACGGGGAAAGGGGTCAGCCTTTTCTAGTCCCTCTTCATATTTGTATTGGTCTATTAGTTTCCTGTTAACCAGAAATCTTGCTGAGGGATTGTTATAGATGGCTTTTATTGTTGCAAGACATGTTTCACCCAGATCAAAATGCTGTATGATTTTAAACAGAAATGACCAATTGACACAATTGAAAGCCTTGACAGCATCGAATGTTAATACTGCCAAGGGGGTCTTGTACATCTGGGCCAAGTCTATAGCTTCAATAAGGTCTTGTACTAAATGGGATGAGTGAGTGATGTCCGTCGAGAGAATGATGGCGAAAAACGCGTTTCAGTATTAAAAACGGTCTGCCTAAGGAAATTCAAAGGCAACAGCAGCAGTAGGAATGGAGACGAGGAGGCAGATCTTTTATACGCTGCAAGATCCGTGCGCAGGTTGATGACATCACAGAAGAAATCTGGTCCCCGGGAGCCTAGAGAACGGAGCAGGCTCACAGGGATCATGGAGCTGCAGGTGCCAGTTACATTCAAGGATGTTGCCGTCTGTTTCTTCGAGAATGAGTGGAGTCTTTTGGGGGAATGGGAGAAGCAGCTCTACAGGAACGTGATGGAGGAGATTCACGGTGCTCTGATATCATTGGGTTATTCAATTGTAAATCCTGAAATAGTGTTCAGGATTAAGAACGTGGAGGGGCCATATTCTTTGCTTCAGCAACCCCAGAAGGATCAGCACTGTAAAAGCTCTGATTGTACCCCTGCAGGATATTCTCCAATTAATCCTGACCTTTTACTGAGGGTTACGAAAAAAAAAGAATCTTATGGAAGAAGTTGCGTTTCTCCAGAGGAAAAAAACTGTAATGGTTCCACCACAGGGCACCCAGTTCTTGAACATCCCACTCCAATAAAACTTAAACAAGAGGAAGAGTTATATCGCAAAACTAGACAAGACAACAGGAAGGTCGAAAATATAAACAATTTGATAACAACCCATCCAGTTGTTACCTCTGTCTATTCATTGAGAGTAAAACAAGAAGAGGAGGCATTTTGCAAAGATTTTCTGCCATTAGAGAGGAGGAAAAGAGTTAATAGTCCAATAACACACAATCTGCACCACATTCCGGATGTGACGGTCCAGATTGCCCATGAAAAGTCTGATCGCCAGAATCTCAGCAGATCCAGTGTGGCATTAGCCAGTAAGAATGATTTACCAATAAGAGATTTTCCTGGGAACAGTATTATTGAAGAGGATGGATTCCTTGAACTACTGAGAGCATCCGGAAAAGCCAAGGCAACTCTCTTTCAGGAGCACAGCGTGGGATTTATTCGCAAGGAGCTAAACCTTAACAAAAAAGATCCAGAGAAAATGTGGCACGTGCAAAGTAAATCTGCTGATTGTGGCATCAAAAAATTAATTAATCCAATTAGTCATGTGAATGACCATGCACACAGGATTTCACATAATAATTGTGGTAACATGGCTCCAGACCAATCAATGGTTCTACCATACCTTAGATCTCTGAGAGAGGCTACACAGCAAAATACTGTGCATTGTGGAAATAATTTGAGTAAAATGTCTGGAGTTACTACATTACATAATTGTAGAGAAAGAAGATACCAGTGCAGTGAATGTAAAAAATGCTTTTGGGCAAAGTCTAGTTTAGTAGAACACAAGAGGATCCACACAGGGGAAAGACCATATAAGTGTTCCTTTTGTGAGAGATGTTTCATCCAGATATCCAGTTTGATTGTTCATCAGCGGACTCATAATGGTGAACGTCCATACAAGTGTCCAGCATGTGAGAAATCTTTCACTTGCAGCTCAAATCTCCTACGTCATCGTAGAACACATACTGTTCCATCAACAAGAGTTCAGTCATGAATGATATGTTGTTATAGCAATGATGGTGACTTTAAAGTGTTAATGTTAAAAGGCTTCATAAAGATGAAAACTATTTTATTTTCCATAAACTCGTCTTGTACTAAATCACTGAGCTGTCTACCTTTCATAAATCCTTTTTGATCTGGATGTATAAGTGACCCCATCACTTTATCTAACCGTTTGGTGATAATTTGTGTATAAATCATGTGATCACAATTTAGGAGAGAGATAGGCCTATACGACTCGCAGAGTCGTGGATTTTTATTTGGTTTTAAAAGAATTGAAATGGTTGCCTCTTCCCATGATACAGGGGGGATGTGACCTTCTACAAAGGAAGAGTTAAATAATTGCAGAAGGACAGGTTACAGTTCTTCTTTTAATATACCATAAATCTCATTTGGAATAGAATCAGGGCCTGCTGCTTTCTCCTTTTTTAAAGAGCTAATAGCCTGAACAATTTCTTCCATGGTTATAGGGGAATTTATTTGTTCCTTTTCTTTTTGTTGCAGCGAGGGAAGAAACAACTTTGATAGAAATGTATCCATGAGTTCTTCATCTATTATCTTCTCTTCTGTATATATATTTTCAAAGAACTGAGCAAAAGCAGCCTCAATTTCAGCCTCATCTGAAATTATTTTACCAGTATCTACACATCTGAGATCTTTTATCCAGTTTCTCGTTTGGTCAGTTTTTATTTTCCACTCAAGAAGTTTGCTGCTCCCCTCCCCATATTCATGGTGGGCCAATTTACTGGCATCCCATTTTTTTAAAATTATATTTTCTAAATAATTAGCAAGTTTATGTTTTGCAGTAGTTAGACTTCGTAGAATATTTTAATTCTCCTGTTCCCTTTCGAGACTTTCCTGTAGTCTGTGTATTTAATTTTCCAACTTTTTGGTCTCTTCTTGTATTTTCCTTTCCTGAGAGCATGATATAGCTATTAAAGAGCCCCTCAAGAAGGACTTAAAAGCGTCCCATACTATTTGGATTGGGGCGGAATTGATGTTAATGTCGAAAAACTCTTTAATTTCAACTTTTAGTTTTTCGATTATGTTGCTTTCTAATAAAAGTGCTCAATTGATAGTCCACCTCCGCGGTCTTTGAACACTGTATATGACAACTTTTAAAACAACCGCAGAATGGTCTGACAAATGTTGGGGAACATGGGTGACTTGGGTAATATTTCTGCTCATTGCTGAGCTCACTAAGAAAAAATCAATTCTTGAATGGTGTCCACATTTTTTATTATGGAACGTAAATGTTCCGCCTTTTATTTTAGACTTACTGGCCATCTCTCTCCAAATGTCTATTAGTCCTATGTCTAACATTATTTGTTTTGTGGCCATTCTCATTTTTTGTGTATTACCGGCTGCTCTGTGTGAGGTGGAATCTGGACTTGGGTCTAAGGCCAAATTGAAATTGCCTCCTACCAGTATGTAATCATTAACTTCAGTTAAATGGAGGACTAAAGCATATATGGGGGCTGGATCGTCCAGATTCGGCCCGTAGTAACTTACAAACGTCATCCAGACTCCTTTAACTTTTGCTTTAGCAATCGCCCACGTCCCCCGCGGATTAACTATACATTTGCCCAGCATGACATACTCTGCTTTTTTAATCAGAATGGCTACTCCCTTTGTCATGCAAGATTGAGTAGTGCAGATACAGTGATCAATCCATTTCTGGTGCTTTAAAATCGTTAACCATTCCTTTTTCAGTAAGTGAGATTCTTGAATCAATTTTTTTTTACATTTAGATAGTCTTAAATATTCTAATACCCTATTTCTTCTACAGGGAACCCTCAGACCATTTAAGTACCACAGCATAATTTCCAGGTCTTTTACTCCATTTTCAGCCATATAATGTTAAAATTTGTTTATCTGTTTAAGGTAAAAGACCAGAGATTTTTTGAAGTTAAATGAGAACTTTTTGTGTGATTTTCTCCCATATGCTCCCCCACCCAGTGTTGTGCTAATAATATTTCTTTGTTGCATTTCAAGTGAGAAACCCCCCACCCCCACACCCTGGGGAAAGCTCCCTTACAAATTTTTGGTTCTATCTCTATCCAGGCAATATCTTAATAGTTTCTATTTGGTTGATGTGCTCTTTATTTGATTTACCAGGCCATTTGCTTCTTCTGAGTCTCTGAAGTTAAACATTTTATTATTCCACATTACTTTAAGCATGGCTGGGAAGCGTATATTAGCTGTAGCACCTAGCCTTTTCAATTCTTGCATTGCTTTCCCCAATTCCCATTGCTTTTCCTGAGTAATATGGGATATGTCAGATCTAATGCGAAATGTCCAGCCAGCCTTTTTATAAACCCCCACTTTTAGTCCTCCTGCAAGGATCTTTTCTTTCAGCATATATGCTGAAAATATTACATGAGGCAGTAGTCGAGGGAATGGCACTATCATGGTTCAAGGACTTTTTAACCAACTGAACCCAGATCATTAATCTGGGATCCTATAAGTTGTGCACCTTGAAACTTGATAAAGGGGTGCCTCAGGGCTCATGCTCGAGCCCCTACACCTTTTAACATCTATGTGGCCCCCATTGCCAACCTCACAAAAAAGTCTGGCATTCTACCACTGTCATATGCTGATGATCTGCTGCTCATACTTACCCTTGTCCAAGATCTGAACAATGCTAAAGCTCGTTTCTCTTCAGGTATGATAGAATCTTGGTTGACAGAGAACCTTCTCCAACTGAATACCAATTAAACTGAAATCATGGTATTTGCAAGGGTCAACAGCTTTGAGCATCCAATTGGCAGACCTCTAAACTTGATCTAGCTCCTACTCCCAAACTGGTTGTGAAAAACATAGGTGTCTGCCTGATTAAGCACTCACTATGAAAGAACAAGAAGTAAACATCACTGTCACATGCTTCCATATGCTACGGTGAGTTTTATCCCTTCTTCCAGATTCGGTGAGGAAAATGCTAGTGAAAGCACTGGTAATCAGCCACCTGGACTATTGTAGTGCTCTTTTTGCTGCCATAAACGAGACCGTCTTAAACAAATTGCAAGTTGTCCAAAATAAGACAACACTTCTCATCCATAAACTTCCAACACAGACGGCCTTAGCCCCTCTTCTGTGCATGCTTCATTGGTTGCCAATTCACAAAAGAATTATGTTAAAGTTTTGCTGCCTGACTCACAGTCTTTGCATGGCAAAGCGCCAAGTTACCTCTCTTCAAATCTTGTCCACTATCATCCTTCCATAGTTTTAAGATCTAGTGATAAAGTATTGCTCTCAGTATCACTTATCACTAAATCCAGCTCAGGAGGCAGATTCTTCTCTTACCTTACTCTGGAAGAAGCTCCCACTTCACATACGTCAATGTACAGACCATTACAAATTCAGAAAACTTCTTAAAATATTCTGGCACATGCATCAACCTAGGCTTTTGCGATTCCTTAATTGCGACAATTAATGATTCGCAATTAAGGAATCACAAAATCCTATGCATGTAGGAATCACTATAAAAATAGCAATTGCTAAACATTCCTTAAGTGCGACTCGCAAATTGGTAGTCCCAATTAAGGAATGCTGTCCCATTCATTCTTATGGGCCTCCAGGCCCATAGGAATGAATTGGAGATTGCATGAGCAATTTGCGTGTACCAGGGTGTCAAAATGATACCCTGTTGCACCCCTGAAATAGATCTGTGCACATATGTTGCACACACACATGCCCTAAGTGCATGTGTGTGTGCAACATGAAACTTTGAAAAATGCACAAAAGTGCATTTTTCAAAGTTTTTGCAAATTACCATGAAGTTCAACTCATGGTAATTTGCTACTCCTATTAGCGAAATCGCTATTTTTTTTACTTTAATCAATCAATCAATCAAAGACATTTATAGAGCGCACTACTTACCCGGAGGGTCTCAAGGCGCTTGGGGGGGGGGGGGGGGGGTGCTGCTACTGCTCGAACAGCCAGGTCTTGAGCTTCTTCCTGAAGGAGAGGTGGTCCTGGGTCAGGCGCAGGTCGGTCGGGAGGGAGTTCCAGGTCCTGGCGGCCAGGTAGGAGAAGGACCTTCCTCCTGTTGTCGTTCTTCGGATGCGGGGGACGGCGGCGAGGGCGTGACTGGCTGATCGGAGATGGCGTTTGGGAGCGTAGAAGTTGATGCGGTTGTTGAGGTAGCTCGGGCCTTGATCGTGTAGGGCTTTGTGTGTGTGGGTGAGGAGACGGAAGGTGATTCTTTTGTTGACGGGGAGCCAGTGCAGGTCTCTCAGATGTCCTGAGATGTGGCTGTGTCGTGGGATGTCGAGGATGAGTCTGGCTGAGGCGTTCTGGATCCGCTGGAGTCTCTTCTGGAGCTTGGCGGTGGTTCCGGCATAGAGGGCGTTGCCGTAGTCCAGTCGGCTGGTGACGAGGGCCTGGGTGACAGTCTTCCTGGTCTCGGTGGGGATCCACCGGAAGATCTTCCGTGGCATGCGCAGGATGTTGAAGCATGACGAGGAGACGGCGTTGACTTGTCTGGTCATGGTGAGGGAGGAGTCCAAGATGAAGCCCAGGTTGCGTGCGTGGTCTGTCGGTTTGGGTGCGGTGCCCAGGGCGGGGGGCCACCAGGAGTCGTCCCAGGCGGAAGGCGAGGAACCCAGGATGAGGACTTCCGTCTTGTCTGAGTTCAGTTTCAGGCGGCTGGTCGTCATCCACTCGGCTACGTCTTTCATCCCTTTGTGAAGGTTGGCTCTGGCGGCGGCGGGGTCGTTGGTCAGGGAGAGGATCAGCTGGGTGTCGTCAGCGTAGGAGATGATGTTGAGGTTGTGTTGGCGTGCGATGGCATTTAAGGAATCTCAATTTGGGATTTCTTAAATGCAATCGCAATTTAAGGAATCGCAATTTAGAGATTCATCAAATTGCGAATTTTGCATTTGGGATGAAGCATCCAAAATGCCAAAATACCGGTCTCAAAGGGGCAGATTCTGAGAATCAGCCCGTTTGCGACCGGTTTTTCCTTTGATGCATGTGCCTTATTGTTCTTTCTGGCCTGATTAGTCTGCTTCTCTGCTTACAAGCTGTGCTGTGCTGCGCCGAGATACCCCTCCCAGGGTGATTTGTGCACATTATAAATTAAATTAACATAACAGTGTAGATATTATCCTAATTCCTGACTGATTGTCCAAGATCGTTATCAGACCATCAGTTTATTTACATGTACCACCAGTTTTTTTTTTTTTAAGACCTTTATTGTACCGTTCTGATCTTACACAGCGTTTGGCCTAAAACCCCGGGGGCCGGCCGCGGAAAAAAACAATTTTGTTCATTACCATTGAATTAACACAGCCCATCAGCCGGCAACCCGGAGGTCCGGCGGCATTGTAGAGTAATGTGTATATATATCTTGCACTATTACACCAAGTATCACTTAGGTCTATATTTTCTGTTTTGATGATAAACAATTTTCATCCCCAACTACCCCCCCACCCAAAACACGCCATCAACTCACCATTCTGTCCCATCGTCCAGGAGATATATTATCCTTTCCTCTCGCCCTCCACCTCCCAAGAGGATACCTACACCCACCCTCTCGCCGTCCTCTCAAGATGATCAAGACTGTGCTACTCAGCTCGCTCTGCTGCCCTGAGCCCCTATGCTGATCAACTGCTCTAACTGATGTCCCGCTCCATCACCTCTCCTTGCCTGGCAGTCCAGTTCTTCCAGGGTCATTCCAGCTCCCAATACTTCTGGGCCAGTTAATTCCTCCATCAAGTCTACCCAAGTCCCTTCTCCATCGGTTCCCCTGTGCTATGCGCCTCACTCCGTGCTACCCCCTCCCGATCTCCCACTCGCATGTCCTGTCCAACATTCAACTCCCCCTGTGTTGCCCCCTCACCGTCTCTCATGTGGAAGTGTCTACGATACAGGCTACAAAAGTTCTTAGGTCGACTCTTAGGCGGGAGCAGTTCACTGTATGTTTCCGACTGCGTACAGCAATACAGCATGTCTCTTGCCCATCTTGTCTTAGTTGGTACTGGGGCTCTCATCCAGCATAAAGCAACTAACCGCCTGGCAACCAGCAAGCCTATATCCGCCAGGCGTCGCAGCGCAACCGGAAGTGGTTTGGAGTACCCTAGCAGTGCCAGTGCCGGGTTAGCCGGCATCTCTATTTCCAAGATCTCACTCAGCTCTGAGAAAACGTCTTCCCAAAATTTGTTGACGCCAGGGCAGCGCCACGCCATATGCATGAAATCTGCCTCCTAAGCGTGGCAGCGCTCGCAATCGGCAGTTTGTCGAAGCCCATATCCATGCAGTCTCTCTGGGGTGTAATAAACCCACTGCAAAAATTTGAAATGGATCAGTGTTAGACGGGAAACCTCGGAGACGCCGATGTCCCTGTTTTGTTTCCTAATTTCTAGTTCCTTCAAACCGCGCTCTTCTTCTCCTCCAGCTCCCTCTGGCTTTTTTTCTCTTCCCGTTCTCCCTGTAATCGTAGGTGTTCAAGGGCTATCTTTTTTTCCGCTAGTTTCAGTTCCCCATCTAAGCGGAGTCTAGCCAGTTCCAACTCGTGGAGCCGGCTCCTCTCTCGTTCTCGGGCCTCCTCGTGAGAGAGGCCCGTGTTCCTCTCTTCCTCGGGGGTTGCTAGGTTCTCAGTGATTGCAATGTTTTCGTTTTGGGAAGGCGACGCTCCCGTCTCCACCCAAGTCTGCAGGGCCTGCTTGAGGTCGTCTTTGGTACTTAGTCCTGTGGTAGCGATACCCAAGTCTATGCAGAATTGCTTCAGTTCCTTGTGACTGTAATCTTCCAGCCGTTCCATCTGGAATTTCGCGGTTGTTCCGGTTTCTTTCGTCGTCATGGTCGCTGTGTGTTTTTCATTTGTAGTGGGGCGAGCTACTCTCTGTACGATTTGCGTCGGCTCAAATCGCGCCGCTGGCCACCAATGTTAGACGGGAAACCTGAGGGTCGGCCGAGCAAGGGGGAGAGGCCTCCTGGCGAGGGCCCTCTCCTCAGATCGTACGGATGAGCAACCACCCCCCTACAGATTGATGCCACACAAGGATAGGTTCTTAACACTTTTATCGGTATTCTTTGGCAGGTTATTGCAACAATACAGAAGGAACGGGATACTGGGATCCCTCTAAACTTAGTCTCTGTGGGAAGGGGGTAGCGGGACAGTCTTAGTACCGGTCTGGTACAGGGATGCCTGACGCACAGCTCTCAGTCCTCGAGCTGGAGGGTTCTCTGGTATGGGCCGCGGCAGCGCCAGCAGGACTCCAAGGATGGTTCACGAAGATGAGCCGCGGCAGCGCCAGCAGGACTCCAAGGATGGTTCACGAAGATGAGCCGCGGCAGCGCCAGCAGGACTCCAAGGATGGTTCACGAAGATGAGCCGCGGCAGCGCCAGCAGGACTCCAAGGGTGGTTGCAAGAAGATGAGTTTGTCTCTGTGTCTCTCGACTCCAGGATACAACTGCCTTCCTGCTCTGGAGCTGCCCCAGTTATAGGGCTGGTGCCCTTTGATGTCCGGACCCTCGCACTTGGAGATCGGAGGGTCCGGGATGTGCGAGTCCAGACACCCAGCAGGGGGGTGGAGCCAGCGCCCAGGGATGCTGGGGTCGATCGAAACCAGGCGGATGGGGGTCCATCGAAACTTCTTCCCCCATTGACTCGTCAAGTGGTCTCTTTACCCCCTGGTTGGATCGTGGTGCCTCGATGTCGGGGCTTGCTGGGCCTGAGGCTGGGGTCGGGCCGAGGCCACGAGGCCTGGTCGTGGAGGGTCCAAGATGGCGGCTGGGCCGGAGACGAGGATCCGCGAAAGGGTCCGGACCAGCCGAGAGGGTTGAGGAGATGAGGTCGAGTTCCGACGGGGGAGAGCTGGGGGCGGCCCGGAGGGGCGGCACTCGTGGAAGGTGGAAGGTGCCGCTCTTGGCCGGGGAACAGGGGTCGAGGTACTCCGGGTACCCGCCATGCGAGAGGAGTGGGGCCACGCCACGAGGCCAGGTCCAACAATCAGTCTATGCTTCCCATTAAGGGATATCTTCCTCGTATTAGTACAACAATATTTCCACATTTTGTCATCTAACTGTGTTTGTAAATCGTGCTGCCATGCCATCCTCGCCTTTGAGTGTTGGTGTTCCTTGTACCACCAGTTTTATCCAGAAATAAGTTGTTTATATTTTGTGATGCATGAATTGGGTTTTTGGATCAGTAGGGATTAGTTATTGATAAGACCATTTAACACAGCTGTTTGGATGAATTGCCCACATCTGAGATGCAGATCACTTAATAAGCTGCTTAAGCAAACCTAACTATTTGTTTTCTTTTTGCATACAAACAGAGATCCTTTTGGTACTGGAGGTGTTTACTGTACATAGTCGAAACGTCAGTTGAAGCATCAGTTGTACTCTCATTTTTAAACGGATTCCTTGCCATTTTGAGAATGTGGTGTGGAGGGATTGAATGTATTACTATAAGAGATTTAAAGAGCAGAACAACAAGTGGGTATTTAGCCTCAAATAATGGTAGATTATTTTTCCAAAGAAGTTTATCTTTTGTTGTCAAACTGTGCAAAGTTAACCATGAGGGGTAGTAGAAGAATTTAAAACATATCCTTACGGCTAAAGCAGTCGACCTCGAAGCTGGGAAACCGGGTTTGAGACTCTGCAACGACGATCAACATCCTGTGATTCTGGGGAAATCACTTAATCTCCCAGTGCCTAACAAAAAATGAGTGTGTCCTTGTGTAACGAAACTGGTGCTCATGTAAAGCGCTCTGATACCTGACATTGTTGGGTCTAGTTCACGCTATATAAAACTCAAAAAAAAAATTATAACCACGCCCTTATTAACCTACTAAATGGTCCAATCTGTTGGTAGGTGCCATCCTGCCGAAATTTGTTAAGAAGAGGCAGATAAAAATTTTTTTAAAAGTTTTATTAGCATCTTCAGAACAATAGTTGTTGAACACAATGTGTCGCTTACAACCCAGACCAGGCCTGCTGCGTAAATACATAAGATATCACAAAGGCAGAGGATAGATAGATACACAGCGAGTCGCCTACAACTTCTTTGGTCCAGCCGTGTTAAGTCAACAACTGTAAACACAATGGAGGAGCTACAAAAGATATCAGCATGCTTGAAGCGTGAAGTAGCTTGTCATCTCAAGTAACGTTAAGCATAACAGATGTATGCCCCTGGTTATACACAACTGCACTAAATAGTTCCATGAAACACAGCTCCCACCTTGAGTGAGTGTCCGGTCCTTATCTGTCACTGGTGTTGTTGATAGGGCTTTATGCAGAGAACATCGTGTGGCCTAGTGTGTGCTAGTCTCTGGGGTCAGGGTAGCATTGAGAAATGTAACTTACAACATCAATTAAACAAAGTCTGTACAGGTTGTAGAGTGATATTCGGTTTGGGGTGCTTGAATGGCTCCTCAGCGTCCGGAACGGGAGGGGGAAAGCACCAGAGGCGTGCAATGTACTCCGTGGTATCTAAGAGAGTGCGCTTCAGTCACATTCAAAGAGCTGGAGGGTTCTAAGTTTTGGGGGGCTAAAGCAGGTATATGCTAAATGCATAAGATAAGATATCAATGGTTGCCATAGGTGCTGAAATTTCTTTTCGGGATTTGCTAAGCTGTGGGACAGCCGCTCCATCGCTAGGATGTGCCACATCCTAGCGAACCATGGGGCCACAGAGGAGGGCGAGGTTGGCATCCATGCACACGCTATGAGTTGTCACGCTGCCAAAAGTAAATGGCTTATAATGGCCCAATCAGCTATAGTCATTGCGGTTATGATTGTGTGTTGCAGGTGTGGGAGTGGGAAGCCAATGATGCTTTTAATGTATTCCAGAACTTCCTTCCAATATGTAGCTATCACCTGGCATGACCACCATACATGACACAGGGTGCTCTCACCCTATCCATAGCGCCAGCATAGGCTGGGGACCATTAGATAAATAACAGCTAGGCGAGCAGGGGTACAGTACTATTGAAGCATCAGCTCATATGCAGTCTTGTGGGAGACAAGGCTGCGGTAGGTCCTGGGGATGTCTCGCCAGAGTGTTTCCCACTGTTTGGAGATAATTCCCCTCAGGGTCACGTCATGCCAAGCTGTTTGATATTTATGGGTCGTTTTGAATTGTGGAGGTGCACTCCTAATTTTCCTCCTGCATGTTTAAACTTCTAATTGATGCTAGTTTTCCTAATGGTGCTGCACTGCTGCATGTGCTTTCGACACACGCTTGCAAAGACTGACAGTTTATAACAAGTACACTGCCTTTGATGCGATGCACACTGTTCACACTCAAAATGTAAACAAACTTTTTTCTTACACAATAACACTTTCTGCTTTTATCTCCATTTGAATACTTATTTTTATTCAATTGGTATTCATTGGTTCTTCTGGTATATTTTGACAATAAATACCACATATTAATTTAACATACAGTGACTCAATTTGATGAGTCATTTGAAAACATGATTTAACGTAAAAGAAACATCAAAACATCACATAATGTACAATGTTGTAATCATGTTCAATTTCATGCCCGATGTATTTGGGGACGTCAGTGTCCTTCCTCAGGGGAATATCTGAAAATCCCATAGAAATTGGCAATATTAAGCAACAAAAATGCATGGAGATTCTCAATCACCCAAACTACTGTGCTAGTATTAAAGGTCTAACAGGACCCCTAATTTGTAATACCAATCTATGATTCATGCTGCTGTAGATCAATATAAATGATGTAAACCTGTGAAAAAATAATGATGTTACTTGCATGCATGTTGTATACTGGCCAAGTATTTACGGTGATTGTTTGTCTAACACTATTTTTATACACCCTGTGTTTGAAACAGTGTCATAGGTTGCTTATCAATTACCCCATCCTACCTTTATAGGTTCCACTAGACCTAGGAGCTATATAAGGTCATTGATGTAACCTGTCGGAGAGTTTCAAAAAGTGAGTCAATACCGAACTAAAACACTGCCCTGCCAGTGTAATCAAACCACGTGCAAACGCTCTTACCTCTATAGAAAGATTCCAATGGTTGCCAGAGGTGAAAAGTACCAAAAGTACCATACCAATTTCTCAAAGAGGGTAAAGGGGCGAACCGCAGCCATATGAATCCCAGGATGGGATAGCCAATGACATAGCTGGAGATATTGGAGCTGTGCAGTGGGAGGGATTGCAAATTCGGTCCTGCAGTCATCAAAGGTCTTCATGACGTCCCCACAAATAGGTCTCGTACTGTCTGCCAATCCACGTCACTCCAGCTACTGAATGAGAGTGTTGGAAAGGAACTGCGGATTGCATGCAGTAGGGGTGTTCTTGGACGGGAATGTGGTAAGCCCCTACTATACAGCTATTCTGTCCCGGATGCCCAATACTGTCTTGGTCGAAGTCCCTACTATGTGCTAAGAGAGCGGGTGTACTTAGGCAGCCAAGCAAGGTCCCACAGTCCATGTGGAACCAGTGCTTCTTGCTTTTGCGTACTACCTACTCAGAGATATATCTCAAATTTGTCGCCCAGTAATATTCCAGCAGATTTGGACATGCTAGGCCCCCTGTATCTTGCAGTGGCATCAATAGTGAGTGAGCTATGCAAGGCCATTTCCCATTCCACACAAAATTGCATAGATCTCCCTGAAGGTGCTGTTTATCCACCTGTGGGATCGGGAGGTGGGAACATCTGGAAAAGGTACAGGACCCACAGTAGGATGTTCATTTTAATAATATTAAGACGCCCTAACCCGGAGATGTAGAGGGGTTGCCACCTCTGAAGGTCCATCCAGTATCAAACGACGAAGAGCAGACCAGTTGACACAGGACCATAAGGAATGAGTGGGGGTGATATGGAGACGTAAGTATTTGATGGAGTCTGACTACCACTGAAAGGGGGTCAGATTCTGTAAAACTGTAACCACTGGGGCAGAAATATTAAGGTTGAGGACAAACGACTAGGACATATTAATCTTAAAGCCAGACACGGCTTCAAAAGCCTGCAGGTTTTTAACAACACATGGGAGCGAGAGTTTGAGTTGAGGAGCTAATATTTGTGTGCAAAGTTTAGCATCTGTGTTAAGGAGGGCAATTGAGCATTACGAGCAGCATAGCGCTGGGTCTTTACCTGCCTTAGGGATAAGGGAGACCTCAGCTATTGGCACTGTGGGAGTGAGGTCCATGTCTCCAGAGAAGGAATTAAACAGGCGCAAGAGATGTTCTTCCAGCTGGGGGGGAAATAGGCAATAAAAAAGGAGGGGGAACCCGTCCGGACTGGGGCTTTACCTAGGGAGAGGTTCCGAACAGCCGCGCATAGTTCCTTTACTGTGATGGGGCTATGAAGGAGGGTCGCATGTTGTGCGGAGAGAGTTTCTCAGTTGCATTCAGCAAGGTAAGAGTGGAGACTCGTAGAGTAAGGACCTTCACGAGAGTAGAACGGCTGGGAATAATCCCGAAAGGCCTCTAGTTTGTCCTTCTCTACGGTCACCCATCTTGTGGTTCCCATCTGAATCGTAGCAATATGTGCCTTAGCAGCCCCCCTCGTAATATTTCTATTGCAGGGACAGTAATGTAATCTCTGTTTTAACCGTGTGGTGGGCGCGCTGTTGGCCGCGCTGCAAGACCAGTTGTCTTTTAGTTTGTTGGGATGTGATCGATTTGTCCGAGCGCTCTATTGTTTGATCTTCACAGTGAGTTTAGATTCCAGCAATTTCGCTTCCCTCCCCCGTGCGATAGGGAATGGATGTTATTGTGCCCCTGACAGTGGCTTTAAACCCGTCCCCATAGTGTATGCAAGGAGATCGCAGGTGTCGCGTTGTTCTGAAAATAATCAGTAATTCCCTGGGGTATCTCCTCCACGCCTACTGGGTCACGCAGAAGATGTGGTGGCAGGCGCCATCCCAGGTGAGTTCTAGGTGGGCATGGTCGGTGATATAGATATCGGAAAGCTCCAAAGTCTGCAAGCAATGGAGGATAGAGGGTGTGACAAAGGCGTAGTATATGCGTGAATATGAGGCATGTACATGTGAGTAGAAGGAGTAATCTCTCACACCCGGGTGTTTGTAGCGCCATGCTAGATGTTAAGTAGTATCAGCTTACGTGTCCCCCGAAGCAGTTGTTGGGACAAGTAGTGGCCCTCTCTATCCCGAATCTCTTTGACTAAAGAGGTATAGAAGGAGCAAGGAGCTTTACAGAGAATTCTCACTCCCAGTGTTTTAGAAGTTATATATGCCCAATGGCGTTTAGGATATTTCAGGTGTGTCATGCGGTGTAGGTCTGCCTTCACTAGGTGGGTCTTATGGAGCATTAGGAACATCCGGGTCGTGGTGTGGGATATAAAGCCAAATTTGGTTCTACTTATTCAGAGAGTTTAAGCCATGCACGTTTAGTGAGAGCAGTTTAAGATCTCCCATGGCAGTGCGTGCCGGGATGCTAGGTGTATGATCCAACAGCGAGGTACTAGTGCATGATGTATCAGGGGTGAGGGGTGCTGTCCCTGTTTTCTTGATCTCCTATCGCTACCAAAACCAGGCCCTTTGTCCCCCGCCCAACCGGACCACAACCTATCAGTAGCTCCGGTTTTGAGGCCGGTGGGAGCCACTGTGTCTAGTTCCACCTCCCTCCCCCCAACCCAGGGCGACAGATGCCCCATCGAGTTTGCTGTGTGTTACATCATGTGCGACCTGTAGGAAAAAACAAAGTAAAACAGAGAACAACAGTGGACCAACAAGGCTTTCTTTAGCATGCAGAGATCGGCACCGAAATGCTTTAATCCCACTGGAGGAGTCACCGTCTGGAAAAGAAAGTCCAAGGGGGTTGGCCATTGGGTGGGTGCAGGAGTGTCGGGTTACGTTCACTGCGGGCCCATCATCTTTAACAGTAGTTCCAGGGGGAGAGGCCTACAGCCACAGTTGCTTTCCTTTGAACACTTCAGCTGTGGAGGGAACGGGAAGGCCCCCCCACTGAGGCTACGCAAGTGTCTAATGAATGATTCTGCCTGTTGCCTGTTGGGCCTTCGCTGGGGGGGCCATAGCCAACCCCGGTTTGAGATTGCGGGCTGAGGGACCCATGTGGAAGGGCTCATCATCTTTCTGAGAATTGTCCGAGAGGTCCAGCAGTGTTTTAGCATCTGTCAGGGAGCACAGTGACCGGCGTCTACCCTCACACTGGAACAGGAGGGCAAAAGTTTGGCTGCACTGATAGCGGTTCCCCTGAGCTCGGAGCTTGCCAGTAACGGGGTTGAATTTGCAGCATTTCTGTACCGTGACAAGAGAGAGGTCCTGGTAGAGCTGAAGTGTATGGCCTTGATATTTAATTTTGGCCTTGCCCTTGGCTGCCTGCATGATCGCTTCCTTCTCCGTGAAGAAATGGACTCTGGTCAGGATGTCTGAAGCGCCATCAGCCCGTCCTGTCCTCGTGGCAACCCGGTCTGCCCTGTCCAGGGCGGGCGAGGAGGTGTCATCATCGCCCCGAACAGTCTGGAGCAGGTCCGCTGTACAGGCCATGATGTCAGTGCCTTCTGCCTCCAGGGGCACACCTCATATTCTGATGTTATTCCGGCTGCTCCTGTTTTCCAAGTCCTCTTGTTGGTTTGCAGCTCTTCAAGCGCAGCTATTCGTTTCCACAGCATCACTTGGTCTTCGGATCTGATATCAACCATCCGATCATGGTTGTCTACCATGTCTCCAATCTCAGTCACCTCTCTCTGGAGGTCACACAGGCCTGACTTGACCTCCTCTTTGAGTGAGGAGATATCTGTTTGAATTTCTTGTAGGAAGAGTTCCATATATCCTTGCGTTATCGGGGCACAGAGTTCGACCCCGGTTGCCCAAGGCTGCTGCGTCGGGGGGGGGGGGGTGGTGGGGGGAGAGGGTGAGCCGCTACCTCAGGCGGCAGGGTCTTGTTCCAAAGGGGCTTCATAAAAGTGACCTTGGCTGCCTTGGAGCATGGCATATCACGCAGGAGTGTCACTAATAGATGCAGTGGTCCTTTTCTTCCTAGTGTAGGGGCACAGCGGTCTCCAAGAACAAGATGGAGCCCTCAACGCGTTGCCTCCTCTCTTAAATCTTTTGCCACTCTGAGCACCGCCTCTTGCTCCCCAGAAATCGTCAGTTGGCCCTACCGAATGTAGGATGCTACTGAGCACTCCTGGAACTTAGGTAAGGTGCCTCTCGGCAGTGAGTAGTTGCACGATGGGCCCCGGGAGGACGGAGATCGAGAGCAGCACTTCTCACTCCATTGCTCATTGGCCACGCCCATGAGGCAGGTTTTTAATGTTTTACTGAATTACAGATGACCTTTGATGTTTGTTAGCTTTGCTAGGAGAGAACCCTCATTTTGATGTCTGTATGGAGAATCTTCTTTCACTGATGTAATTCATCTTGTAGTTAAGGACAGTCAACTGAGATACAAACCTTGAGTGAAGAGTTCTGTTCTATGAGTTTCTTTGTCATTTTATTTAGATATCCTTTGCGAGAAATGACCCTGTGAACAAGCCAAAATGCCTTAAAGACATGATATTTGGCTATGGGTAGCCAATGAAGTGCTTGGGGACTGGCATGATGTGGTCACTTAGGTGAAAGTGCAGGATGCCTAGCAAGGACATGTCATGTTTGAATTTCCTGCACCGCATAGGGCTATACTGTTGCCAGATATAGACGCAAAGACATCCAGTCCTTGACACTAATGAAATGAGTTGGTAGTGGCAAATGAAGTGTGCTTACATTTGGGCACGACTGTGAGTGATTGCGAAGTAGGAGATCGGGCAGACTAGGGGGTGTAACACCAAACTTTAGCAGTTCAAAAACAGACTATGGCCTAGAGGTTTGCTTAAAGTGATAAATGTGGCATCAAACACCACAAATATAACCCCTTGCCCTTAACAGAAACACGTGCAAAAAGAACAATTGATGGACAGAATGAAGAACAATGTCATACATTCACCCCAGTACAGCGATCTTGGCCTAAATCCATCGTTTTTTTGCTCACTGTGCCATTCCAGTTTGGACGCAGCCATATGCAAATCAGTCTTGACTCTGCACCCAATGGGAACAGTCCAGCCCGAACTGCCAGACCAGGTCCTCCCTGGACTGGAAACAAGCATCCTCGGACCGGTTTTGGGCTTTCAGCCCTCATCAGCCAGGATAGCTTGACTCCAGTGGCATGGAGAGCACAAGACCCACGTCTGGTCATGCCCGTCCCACTCGGGATGATAAATGCACAGCAAACAGTCTTTATGCTTCCTAAACAGAACTGGTGTTCAACACCATAGATTTCAAGTTGAAACGTAATAAAAAATAATCCTGTAGTAGTACACAAACAACTCAATCTGTACCAGAAATCTGATCTGGATCACAAAGTACAGATGGCCAGTTGACCCCCAAAAGTCATCAACTAGGGGTCTCTCTTGCCCTTGTTTCACATGCCCCATAATTATTAGGACCACACCCAGTTAATTTCCTTAGCCACACATGAGACTGACTTTTTGGGAGTATGAGAAAATTGTCAGGGAAGTTTCACCCCTACCACTTGAGTTAATCTGTAGTTAGGATTCCGACAAACCTGCCACACAGTATTTAGTTTGAATGTGATATGGCCCACCATAAACTTTGAAATCAACACACACACAAATATAGTTATTTCATTGCAGATCTGTATTATATTAAAAATAATATTAGTAAGAATTCAGTATTGTTGTCAATTCCTAGAAAATAAAATGGAGAATAGGGTGAATGCTAAATGCAGTCAATCGTATTTTATCATGCATCCTAACCAATTCGTTTTTTTCCCCACCTAAATTATATTTAGCTGATATATAGCATAATTGTTAGAATATTTTGCCAGCCTGGTAAAGCCCCCACGCTTACACTTACGTCATTAGTCTTGCAATCAGAATCCTGTCTTTCACTGTCCTTCCAGCAATCAGTCCATCTACCTTGCCTTAGTTTCCAGTGTCTTATATACCTTTTGAGGTATGGCGTTAGCCAAAACCGTTTGATTTTACAACAATTATATCTATACAAGCATTAAGGAGCAATTATATCTATACAAGCATTAAGGAGCTTTAAGCCACCTCTCTTCATCATCTGTCATTCACATTTTGCTTCCACCCACTACAGCATGCAGCATGGGGAGCCTACTTCAGATACTGGCAAACTTAACTTTGAAACTTTGAGTGGCTCCATTTAGCCCTTTCAGAAGGTAAACATGCCAGTGTTTTTGTTTTTACTTTATTATTACTTTAGTGCTGCCTTTGTTTGTCTAGCCTGATGTGATAGGATGATTTCTACCAGATGAGAGCACAGGGCTCATTCCAACTGTTTCAGTTCCCGTCTCCTGTCCGTTCTATTGCAAATTCCTTTTGAAGAGGCCTTTGTTTATCTAACTGCTGCCTTTTTAATTACACTACAGCAGTGGCTCACAAGAGCTCTGAGTAGAAGCTCATAAGGATATCTTTGCAACCCTGTCTTTCGGTCCTTCTTTCGTTCCTTCTTTATTTAATCTTTCTTAACTCTTGCTTTCTATCTTTTCTTCTTTCTTCCCTTTTTCTTTCTTTTTTGCCTTCCTCTCTACTTTGTTCATTCTTTCTTGCCTTCCTATTTCTTTCTTTCCTTCTTGTCTTCCTCCTCTTTCTTTTTCTTTCATTCTTGCCTTTTTCTTTTTTCTTCCTCTTTTTCTTACAGTTTTTCGTTCTTTCTTGCCTTCCTCTTTCATTCTTTCTTTTTTCTGTCTTCACTTTGTTTCTTCTTTCTTTTTTCTTTCTTGCCTACCTCTTTCTTTTGTTTGTTTGTTTCTTTTATTCTTTTTTCATTCTTGCCTTCCTCTTTCATTCTTTCTTTTCTCACCTTCTTTCCAAAGGCAAGAGGCTGGCAGCCAATATCAGACCGATTGGCCTTTTTAAGTCTGTTAGCCCTGATCTTTTTTTATTTTACTAAAATTATCTGTACATTGTTACCTGTAGAGGTATTCAGTCATACTTCATCCAGTACTCTGTAGTTATGTCATTCACATTTTTTTTTCTACCCATTCCAGCATGAGCAGAGGACGGCCCGGGACCAGGGTTTGATTCCCGGCGCGGCAGGTTTCTGGACCAGGGTTAGCGGACTCGATAATTCTCTTGCCTCGGTGCCCACTCTGATCAGCAATCACACTCGGCAACTCTGGGCATTAGCTTGCCTCATTCTCACTAACGGCCCCACCAGACTGCCGGGGATGCCTGGTCTCACCCTGGAGATACCCATTAAGGGACCATCTCTCAGGGAAGCCAGGAAGGGTTTCGCAGCGGTCGAAGCGCCTTGGGACCCTCCGGGTAAGTAGTGCGCTATATAAATGCCTATACATTTACATTACACATTTACATCAAAGGGCAATGTGTCAGCCCTCTTTGGCCATTGTCTGACTTCACTATGAGTTACATCTTGCACCCGTTTCACAAGGAGCACATCAACACACAAAGTAGTTCTATTCAGTGCAAGGGAGTACTATGAGAATGTGTGCTTTTTCAGACCAAAACAACATTTTTGCCTTTAGCCAATGTTTTTATTTAGATTGATAAGGGGCCCGGACCTTGCCATACAATTACGTTTTTCAAAAACCTTGACAAACAAAACTAAAATTAAAATTGTCAAAAGGTTTCATGGCCAACGCAAGAACTATTGGCTGTGCCAAGATTTGTTAGTACATTGCTTCTATGAACCTAGAGAGGTGCTCATGCTGAACTCCTGTATCTGCTGAATTATGCCTCAGTTCAGTTTTAGGAAGCATAGGGAATAGGCTGCACCATATCTTTCGGTTCCCTTTGCATGCACCTAATACAAGGAAATTTTTTACCAGGAGGCAGATTGTTTTATACAATGTAGTGTAAACCGTTGCAAAGAATGGAACCCCCCCTTCTGTAGTTGTTAATTGAGAGCACTAGACAAGAAAGGTGACACTTGAGCCCACATAGCCTGTTACTATTGTGGAAAATGTAGATTTTTCACAGCCTGCTGGGCAGAAAATCTGGATTTTTATGAAGGACACCAAGGTTAATATTATGCAAATCTCCTTTATTGCCACAGCTCAGCAGCAACAATTGAAGAACACAGAACTTCAATGAACATTCCAATGTGCTATGAAGTCCCCCATGACCAGCCATCTTCCTTCTTTGTTAGACTGCGAAGAGAAAAGTTCAATGTGTAGAAATCTGGAGTCCAATTGGAGACAGCTTTCCAACTCGTGGTCCGGAGGGAAAAATATTCTATGTCGGGACTGGAGGGGAGGATTAGGCTCTCTCGGATCTGGCGGAGAGTTTTTGGCAGTACTGCCTGGACAGTCAAGTCTTCGTCACATCGGAGTAGCTTCCGGGCCGAGACAATTTGGAAGCAGACTTCCAATCGTGCCACTTCCGGGATTCCAGTCTTTGGCGCTTGGACCAGCTCATTTTTGCAAGGCTGAACGACCTTTGTGGCCCTTTCTTGGTGGATCTTTTTTGCGTCCAGGCTGGACCACCAGATTCCGCAGTTTTTCAGCTGGCGGCTGGACCCTATGGCAGCCGCCACGGATGCATTCCTCCAGAATTGGAGCGGGAAGCTGGGCTACGCGTTCCCTCCCTTCGCGATGATCACGAGGGCAACAGCGCAAGTTTGCAGGCAAGCGGCGGATCTGGTCATGATCACCCTGCTGTGGAAGTCTCAAGTGTGGTTTCCGGTTCTTCTGGAACTTTCCTGGGATTTTCCAATCCTACTCTCCCAGTTTCCGACCCTTCTCATGAGTTCGGACGGGACTCTGCATCCTGTAGTGTCCGCAAACTCACTGTGGCTCATGGCGTGGCGGATTTTCATGGTAGGTGGGAAGCCCCTGGACTTTCGCGAGAGGCTGAGACCTATATCTCTAAAGCGTGGGCGGACTGTACTGTCAAAAGGTACAAGTTTGCTTGGGGCAGAAGGGCCCATTGGTGTCTGCGACGGGGTTTTGATACCTTGGTCACGGATGTGGTCCATGTAGTGAATTTCTTGGCTCAACTGGCCTCTGAGGGTTTGGCTTATCGGTTTATTATTACCTTCAGATCGGCCGTTTCTTCTGGCCACGTCCCGGTGGACGGAGCACCTGTGGGTGAACACCCCATGGTTTGTCGACTGCTGTGGGGTATCCGCCTTTCCCTGCCTCCGGAGCCTTGGTATTTTGTGCTCTGGGATGGTAATCAGGTTCTTAACCTATTTTTATCTTGGCGACCGAAAAGGTTCCTCTCTAGAAAGGCGCTTTCAGCAAAACTGGCCGTGCTCCTGCGTCTGATATCTTGCAGACGAGTGTCACACGTGTGTGCTTTAGACATTTCTAGCAGAGTTTTTACTCCGGATGGTGTGACTTTCAAGTTAATGAGGCGCACAAAGTACCATTCCAGGTTGATTTCCTATCCACAGTTTCCCAATACCCTGAAACTGTGGTTCGCTGCCTCAAAGCGTATGAGAAAATGACAGAAGAGTTTCGCCCTCCAGGAGAGAGGCAACTCCTCATTTCGCTTCGGAAACATTTTAACACAGTTTCCTCACCCACCATTGCCAGATGGGTTCGCTGGGTAATGCAGGAAGCGGACATAAGCCTTAGCAGGTTTGGGGCGCATTCCACAAGGGGTGCTATGGCTTCAAAGGGTAAACAACCTTTACAACAAAACTTTTACAACGCACTACCATTACGACGCAACTTTTACAACGCAAACCATTACAACGCATTGCGCTGGGGGGCGCTCTAGGATAGGGAATAGGTTTAATGTACTATCCAACACCTTCCCTACTATCCACGGGGACTGGAGTTGGAATAGTAAATTAAACTATTCACTATCCAGCGCCCCAAAGCACTATGCGTTGTAAAGGCATGCGTTGTAAAAACCACGTTGTAAAGGCATGCATGGTAAAAGCATGCATTGTAACGTCAAAGGCTTTCAGCTTAGGGGCCCGTTTAGAGGATATCCTCAACGCAGCGGATTGGTCATCAGACTCCACTTTCAAACGGTTTTACTTTAAACCTATTCTGAATATAGCTCATTTTGTTGTGGACAAGCTTTCAACAAGCATAATCCTCGCCTCCAGTCCTGACATAGAATGAAAAATGTCCTAGTTAACGTAGCAGAAACTTTCAATTCTATTAAAGACCCCGAGGCGAGGCGTATCCCGCCCTTGACTCCTGGAGGATACCCCTCCCCGTACTACAGTGAGTGATTGTTTTGGCCATTCATGTGGCACTATGAGTCCAGTTTATACTGCAATGTATATTATTTTCTTGTAAACTTTCGCAGTTTGTTCCTCCGGTAATATTTTCTTCTTGTCCTCCGGCTCTGATTGACACAAACAAGACTCCTGAAGCGCCAAAGGGTGCTGTCTATGCGCTCCGAAAGAGGACGAGAGGACACTCTTGATGGACTGACGGCTGGTGGTGTGTGTGCCTGGTGAAAGCGTGCACTGACGGCTGGAGGTGTGTGTGGCCGGTGAAAGCGTGCACTAATGGCTGGTGGTGTGTGTGCCCGGTGGAAGCGTTCACTGACGGCTGTGGTGTGTGTATGCCTGGTGAATGCGTGCACTGACGACTGGTGGTGTGTGCCTGGTGGAAGCGTGCACCGACGGCTGGTAGTGTGTGACGGCTGGTAGTGTGTGTGCCTGGTGAAAGTGTGCACTGACGTCTGGTGGTTTGTGTGCCCGGTGGAAGCGTGCACTGACGGCTGTGGTGTGTGTGTGCCTGGTGGAAGCAGACAACCAGAGCTGCCCTATTGTTCTCCTATGTGCAGGATGGTGTATTACGGGCAGGAGCGGAGGCAGGACACTCGCACATACTTGATTGTGAATTTGCCATGTCTGGTTTCCCTACCAATATGTTCCATAATGCAATGGGCTCAAGCCTACTGTTCTTTTTCCAAGAGTATCTTGTTTGTTTGTTCCCTTTGGGGGTGGGTTTCCAGGGACCAGGCACACAAGCGTGCACTGACGGCTGGTGGTGTGTGTGCCTGGTGGAAGCGTGCACTGACGGTGTGTATGCCTTGTGGAAGCGTGCACTGACGGATGGTGGTGTGTGTGCCTGGTGGAAGCTTGCAGTGACGGCTGGTGGTGTGAGTCCTCTTTATCAGTTCCGTTGCCGACGATGGAGCAAATCACTGCTAACCTTTCCCTGGCGATAGTGTCTTTGTCTGGGAGATGACCCCCGGGAGCTGAAGCGCATCGCGCCCTGCATATGTTTCCTCCACGAGTAGCATCTCGAATGGAGGCCTGGGTCATGTCCTGATCCGTGAGGTCCAGGTTGAGCACTTTGCAGGCTTCCGTTAGGGAACCGATCTGAAAGGTTTTGCCGTCTAGATGAAAGATAAGATGGAAAGGAGGCCCCAAGGCACATACACCACCAGCTGTCAGTGCACACTTCCACCAGGCACACACACCACAAGGTGTCAGTGCAGACTTTCACCAGGCACACACACTACCAGCCGTCGCATACTACCAGCCATCGGTGAATGCTTCCACCAGGCACACACCACCAGCCATCAGTGCGCGCTTTAAGCAGGCGCACACACACCTCCAGCCGTCGGTGCACGCTTTCACCGGGCACACACATCACCAGTCATCAGTGCACCCTTCCACCAGGTACACACATCACCAGCCGTCAGTGCAGCTTTCACCAGGCACACATACACCACCAACCGTCAGTGCATGCTTTCACCGGGCACAGACACCACCAGCCGTCAGTGCAAGCTTTCGCCGGGCACACACACCACCAGCCGTAGGTGCACGCTTCCACCAGGCACACATCACTAACCATCAGTGCATGCTTCCAAGAGGTGGGGTGCCCATTTTCCACAACTGATTGAGTGATAGCGGCTAGATCCTGGAAAAGTTGTAGGGATTGACCCCGGAATTGAAACTGCTGAGCACCTCGGCACTTTTGCAAATTAGCCTCCATAGTTTTAAAGTCACGCACGCATACCAGTATGTTTGCTAGAGGCCGAGGAGCAATTTGCGGCAGGCCCATGCGATGGCATCTGTCCAGTATGATGTGCTCCTCCTTCTCCGCGCCAAGGTCCATGCAGAACAGGACCTGCACGTACTCTTCAAGATCTGAGCGTTCTACAGCGGTTGGGGCTATTTCTCCTAGACCTGTTCTCCAAGTCCTTTGCGAGGGCTTCGAGGTCAATCTGCTAATTTCTTGCTGTAAGTTCTCGATTTCTCCGTCCCGCAGAGTGTTGCTGTCTTCTAGAGCGACCACCCGCTCTCTAACTTTATTGATATCTCGAGCTTCTCCCAGCTCTAAGGCCAAGTCATTCTTCACCATCTGCAGGACTTCACGGAGGGAGGCAAACAGCGACTCCAGGTATTCCAGAGTCACAGGGTTTCCTGCTATCTCTATGCCCACTCCTGGTTTTGCCTCACCCGTACACATCTTCACTTGCATGTTGCCCGAGGACTTCAAGAACATGTTGAAAACATTTTGATTGTTTTTGTCTTTGGCGGAGTCTATGAGAACGCGAATCAGACCTGTCAGCCCAGGTCTCCTGTGAGGGTGGGCCCAGGCAGGAAAAAGAAAAAAGAAGGGGGTTAAGCACGTTACACTAACCGTACCCAGGTGGACTTTAGCTGTAAGATTGGAGTCAGGAGAAGGCCTCAGTATCATAGGGGCCAGGTCAGTCCAGGCTGTGTTGACCCAGGCCCACGTTTCACAGACTTGCTGCCGTGGTTTGTTGGGCAGCTCTGGGCCCACCACATCCCCAGAAGGTCTCTTAAGTGGGGCACTCCACTACCCCCTCCACTTGTGCACCGACCTGCAGTACAAGACTGGGCGCCTCCTTCCCAGGGAGTCAGGTACTCCCCCCGCAGGTCCTGCCAAAGACCAGCCAGCACTGTCTTGCCTGCAGCTGTGAACTTCTCCGAAGGAGGTGTGCACTTCCCAAGATGGCTACCCACAAAGATGAGGCAGCTGCGGTTGGGGGGCCCAGCCCATCCAGGCCTCGCAGCCAAGACCTGCAATCCCCTGCGTCAGCAGAACTTGCCCCTACCACCAGGGGACTGCTCCTGGCCCTCGAGCTGGGCAGCGTCCAGTAGCTGGTGTCGCGGGCCGAGGGAGGCACAAACTCTGCTCTGTTCCTGACCACCTGCGAGCAGCGCCGCCCTCTCTCCTGGGAAGTGCTCCGATGCACAACCATAGCCCCTGGGGGGGGGGGCGATCGTACCGAGAGGTGATCTGACCCGGTGATGTCAGGCTGATAGAAGCAGGTAATGGTGCTCGATTTGAGTGCACATGGGCTGGGCAGGGACAGAGCAATCAGACCCTGCTTCCGATCAGGTCGCCATTGTAACCTCACCCCCGAGCTGTATTTTAGAGAAGCTGAGTCAAGAGGCTCTTCAGTTGTGTGCAGACAGGTTCCCAACACGCTGCCTCCCTTCTTTCCCTTAAGGTGATAGCAATAACAGGCTTTTATTCCTCAATCTTGTAGTCTGAACCTTACTTCTACAGAACATCAACCATTTTTGAGGTTCCTCATCCAATCCTTTTTTTCTGTGCTGCAGTAGAAGATTTGTTGAGTTACATGGGAACTGAAATTCTAGCTCTCAGGGCCACCCTACGTCTAGGTCAAACTGTCTTTGAATTTGTTTGCAGAACTTCTGCTGTTGGAGGCCACCAATCACTTCCTTTAGGTCCAGCACAGGTCTGTGGTAACAAATATCCTATAATAATCACAATCATCCTGACTCCATGGTGAGTCCAGGCATCCCATAATGCTAGCAATCAATTTATATTTCTTCCAGGGTGTCCATCAGTGGCTGTTGCTGGGGTTCTAGCTCTTTTTAAATGGGAAGGACAGTGCCAGATAACCCTCTCCCTTAAGCCGTAGCTTGACTACAATATTTGTTTAAGCACTTCTTTTCTAGCGCTTCTATAAACTGGCTTGAACCATTTAGGTGAATACAAATAAATATTCCTTGCTTCATTGTAGGTTGGCTTAGCTGATCCAGACAGTTATTCCTCTAACCCAGAAGCGGTTGAGGATATTGGGGAGGTATAATTTGTGTAAAATAGCAATCCACTTTCCTGGGGATACACATATACGTAGGGACCTTACAACTGGCCCTCCTCACACACATGTGCACTTTCACTGTCACTCTCTTTCTTTTTCCCTTTCTCTAGCTCCCTTTCGGTAGGAAACATAAAGGGTACTAGTCGTGACAGAATAGAAAAAAAATACTAGGCAAAGCCAGTAGGCAACCTCCAAATCCCAGGTTACAGGAACATGGAACTGAACTCCACAGCTGTCAGGCATCTGCAACCAAAGTCATCTGCAACCCACCATTAGTTATGGGCGGAGGGCAGTATTAGTTCATGATAAGAGGTGGTCCACTTTGGATGAACACCACTGCCAGCAGATCTAAATATTGGGCATGTAAGCACTTTGCACCAAAAACTATGCAGAGAACCTATCAGCAGACTTGCAATATGAGTGCAGGAAAATGTACTCTGGTTTTGAGAAATGTTTAAATAAGGACTAGTGTAGGAAGGGGTTACTCTGCCATGAACCTACTACCCTGCAACCCTTTATCTATGTGACAGACAATGAGATTAGTGTTTTAGACTTACTCCAGCATCTTTCTGTTGGGTTTCAAACCATGCAGACTTTCATTGAACTGTTTATTAGTTTCTACTTTGCTTGGTTTGATTTTGTGTATTTTTTACAGAGCTGCATCATAGAGAATCTAAGTTAAGTATTGCAAAGGAACGGTCTTCGGGGGGCAATGGTAGGAGAAGCCTGGGTATATGCTGCACTGTTACATTCACAGAGGTTCTTGAAACAAGTGGAGGCTTTCATTGTAGAGAGTTCATTGACCATGTTAAGAGTATGAAGTTATGGTTCAACCAGGCGAGTGGCTGGTTTTCACAGATGGTGAAAGTGGTGTCATGGAAAGCAACAAAGTGAGTCTGTGAGAGGTGGCAACTATTAGTTATTATGTGTTTTAAGTGAAACCTAGGTATTCTTGTACCATTACACCCAAGAGTTTGAGGCACTGTCTACCCAAACATTGAGGTCCCCAGCACATATCACAAATTTGAAACCAATATCAAGTGTTCAACCAAGACATTCAACTCACCTGAAAAATTGGCTAGGCCCTCGACCTGCTTGCAGCTGTCACTGCCCAAGGATATTTGGGGATACCCAGCACCCCAGTCATTGCATGTGTTTCTGTAAATGATATTGTAGATAGATGGGAGTACTGATGTATATGTTGTGTAAATCATTGGATTATGATGAATTGCCACTTTGTAGTGCTGAGAACGGTGAAATAGAGGTCTTGGTGATTCGATATCCCCAGAGAACTATTCCTTTGATCAATGAGGAGGATAAACTGAACACTCTTTTCGTGAATGGCTGTACGTCCCAAAGAATTACTGTATGGATGTAAAGTCGTATTTGAAGATCTGACAGAGCTGAGCTACTACGAAAATTGATTTTCAATTAAATATGCCCTGACACAAAGCGGGAAGTGGTGTTGCATACTGGTGAGAGTTTGGGGCGTGACGTCTTGTGTAGATGGTTCAAGCAAGGTAGAGGGAGGATTGGAGGTTGGCCGCCCCAATAAGACTGTACAGAGTTTATTTAGTAAGGCATCAGTTGCTAGAAGGGCCTTTGAAGGTGTTGAACCGTACATGCCAACATTTTAGAAGAGAGGTGAGGGGGATTTAAAAAAGAATCAGGAGAATGTAGTTCTTGATTGACTTTTATTGAAGAAGAGGCAATTTCAGATGTGAGATGGCCAAAACAAAGCAATTTCTGGCTTCAAAATCGTGAGTTTTCCATCTGCATCAAGTTTGTTGGCTTGTATGGTTGAATGGATAATACATTGGTACACAGACTTGACTGAGACAGTTTGCCCGTGAAACAGATTGCAAGTAGACTAGAAAATGTAGCTTGGGCTAAGATGATGTTTTAAAGCATGACAGAGGCTTTAAGGCAGTCACGGCTACTGTTAACAGATGTCTGGTTATATAACAGTCTGGTTATAACAGTTGCTCTGCATTTTGGGCTTATTACAGTGAAAGATTTATGATGAACATTGTGAGATTGATATTTTTGTTAATACATACAGGGAAGGTTTTGCCACATGAAATAAAAGGCACAATGATTAAGGAAAGCAGACATGAATGTCTTGAACCATTAACTTGGGTTTTAAAAAACGAACACAAAGTCGATTAACCATTTACCATGAAGTTAGTAGGCTCTCTGCAAAAATACTTCCATTTTACATGGTTACGTTTAAAGCTGATATCTTTTTAAACTGTGACTTTTAACACACATTTGCTTGCACGCCCATGTGAGATAGTGTACTCAGAAAAGGTGTGGTTACAATTACATTTCCTCGTAGGCACATTACTTTACCTTAGAACATTCTGTCCAATGACAGGGTACAATATGCAAATTAGCCTTGTTTGTAGTTGTCTTTTCGGCGACAGCTCTGGGTGGGTAGAATCAACATAACAACCAGACTAGAACTCTGGCACAGTTCATAGGAGTTCTGTTTTATTATATAAACTGCGCCCAGCCTTTGTTAAGACAGACAACAATTTCAATGGATTGTTGCAGTCACTACATGCTCGAATACTAACCCAGCTGAAGTCCATCACTATCCTGAGAGGGACAGCGGCCTGCCCTACACCAAGACTGTCAGATGACCCATGCATGCAGATAAATGGGGATTTAGATCACTCTAAGGTATCTGGCAGGATAACATCCACCCTATACTCTTTAGGCTAAGCAGTACTAGGTAGGAGTGCAATTATATGCATTCATATAATCAATGTAAATGCACAATGGTTGAATTGTTTATCTTTTCCACCATTCTCCTAATGCTGCTTACTATGCTGTGCTTTATTTTACTCATAATTGCAGCATAAGTATTTTGCACAACAATCCAATTGCTTCAATAATTGTTTTAAATGGCAATTTGTTAATTTCTTGTGTCTCCCTTTGGGCATTTCTGAGTTAACAACGGAAGGATATATCTGTTTCCATGATTTACTTGGGGAAATCTGTGTCGTTATGTTCTTAGGTTGCATAAACACCGAATTCTCACCATGTACCTACCTTTAGGGATGGTTCCAACGTTATATGATTGCCCCTTATGGGGCATAGTATTTGCTGCAATCTATACACTCATGCATGGTATAGGCTGAGATAATTTGGGGGGCAGACCTAGTTAACTGCAACTTAGAGGTAATTCTGAAAAGGATAACTGAAAACAGGCAGCAGAGTCTTCTAAAAAAAATGCTGGGATAATAAGAAACATAAGGAAAAAGTTAAACCGAAGGGTGGATCTCCTCCACTGGAGTCCTTTGAAAAGTGCTGCAATCTGCATCACCGTGAAACAATTAAACAACCTGATAGGTATTTATATACTGATACATGTCCTTTTCGTTCATCTCAGGAGTCTTCTGAAAAATTATCGGAGAGAGGAAGACGATCAGAGTGCGTGAAACTGAAGAAGGACTCACAATGCTCAACATAAAAAGGGAAGAGAAACTCCCCAACAAAAGCCTCTATTTAAGAGGAAAAGGTTAGCTAGTATTGCACTTAAATATGCCATAAATATTGAGGACCCTGCTTTTGAACAAGGAGTGGGCTCTGACACTGCAAGACATCTTGGCAGAAATCACAATAGTTAACCAGAATCTTCAAGAGTTTCTGGTGGTGGGGGGCATGGCTTGTAGCCAAGAAAGATGTCCGCACATTAGACGAGCTGCGCTAGCAGTCACTTAGCATCCACCCAAAATCCGGTATCATCCGCTCAGCTGAGGACACCAAACAGCGGCGGAAAACAGTGTGAAGAAGGACAGAGCGGCGATGACACAAGAGCTAGCCAGGAGGCAGCGATTTGCCGTCACTAAACGACCCGGGCCGACCGGACTGCGGGGACGAAATGGCATCCGCTAGGGCGGAGCGCAAGGCATGAGAACTCTCGGCCGTGGAGGAGCCGCTGGCGATGTGGTGTGACCTTACAATGCATCCTGAAAGCGAGGTGCGGCGGCGCTGTGTGGGCGGCGAATAGAGAAGAGTTGTGGCTGATCCCTGCTCTGCTCGCAGAGGGCTGAGATCTGCATCACTCAGGCGGGAACATTGTGCTGGTGACGGCCGGGAGGCCGAGGGAGGTGACAGGCGCTGTGAGGCGAGCAGGACTGAAGGCACCGGAGTATAGGGGAACTTGAGATCCCTGAGAGCATAGACCGGGGGAGTTGACAGGGGACTGCCGCAACGCGACTGGAGCCCAGACGGCCGCTTGCCCACAACACGCAGCGGCGTAGTGGTTGTGGCCTAAACAGTGGGAGGGCCGGGGGATGTCTGATCCTGCTATGAAGGTGACACCATTAGACCCGGAGAAACCCCGGCGGACCCCAGAGACGAGGGGCGACATCGGAGCGGACGGTGGTGCAGCGAGTGAGCCTGTGTGTCCTGTGCGGGGGAGACGGAGGAGCTGCGGCCTAGATTACGGTATTACACACGCGTGTGGTGGTGCGCCGGTGGGGGCACCACCCGGGACGGAGGCCAATCCCGGCCGCATAAGTGGCACCTGGCAGCACATCCGGGGCCTGATCGAGTCTGGAAAGAACCCCGGGAGGGAGATAGGATAAGGCGCAGAGCCCAGCAGCGCACGGCCCGGTTTGATGCAAGCAGCAGATAGGACCGAGCTGACGTGTGCCTGACCTGCAGGGTTGAACTCGGGAGTCTCCTACAGATGGGCGACCCCTACTCTGGTAACTCTCCCCAAGGGGCGAGCGACGGAATGCAACAACTTGTCATGGGCCGCAACAGACTACCAGAACAAGGCCAGTCGAACCATATCGACAAGTATACAGTGGCCATGGGTAGAGAAGACGCCAGTAATGGAGGTAGCCCCCAGGGCGACACAGGGGAGGACGATCCTGATCCCTCGCTAAGAGACATTATGTTAGCCATTAAAGACCTACGGGTTACCCTTGAGCCAAAGCAGGACTCAGTAACGGAAGAGGTAAATTTGCTTCGAGCCGACTTCAGAAAAATGTCTGACAAAGTAGCGGTGGTGGAGACGGGCATTAGAAGCTTAAACTCCAAAACTAAGAGATTTGAGGAACAAGTGGCGGCCCTAACCAAGAATCAAGCTGACATCTATGCCAATCAATCAATCAATCTATCAATCAATCATTTGTAAAGCGCACTACATACCCGCGAGGGTCTCAAGGCAATGGGGGGGGCGCTACTGATCAAACAGCCAGGTCTTGAGTAACTTCCTGAAGGTCAGCAGGTCTTTGTTGTAAGCTCAGTGGGAGGGTGTTCCATGTCTTAGCGGCGAGGTGGGAGAAGGATCTTCCACCGGTGGTTGTTCTTCGGATGCGCAGGACGGTGGCGAGTGACAGGTCGGCGGAGCGTAGCTGGCAGTTGGGGATGTAGAAGGAGAGCAGTCTGTTGAGGTAGGCTGGGACGGTCTTGTGGAGTGCCTGGTGTGCATAGGTGAGGAGCTTGAAGAATATCCTCTTATTGACGGGGAACCAGGGCAGGTTTCTCAGGTGTGGGGTGGTGTGGTCGTGGCGTGGTACGTCGAGGATCAGTCGTGCCGAGGCATTTTGGATGCGTTGTAGTCGTTTGATGAGCTTGGTTGTGGCTCCCGCGTAGAGGGCGTTTCCGTTGTCGAGTCTGCTGCTGACGAGGGCCTGGGTGACTGTCTTTCTTTTTTTTAAAAATTTTTTTTAAAACCTTTATTATAAAAGAGCACACAGCTATTCAGCCTAACATCCCGGAGGCAAGGCAGCATAGAGAATCAGGAGGACAAAAGTGCAAGGCGATTAAAATCAGAGCATTGAAGGTTGTTTTTTATTTTTTATGAAAGATAACTAAAACCAAGAAAAGAAACGCCAAGAGGCACGAAAGAGTGGCAATGGAGTCAAAGAGCTGTCAGGGTGTCGGCAGCGGGCAGAGGAGGACAGGGAGAGAATCATTAAGTAAGGATAAATGAGAGGATGGAAGGAGGGAGGAGGAGAGACAGGAGTAGTACAAACATCATAAAGCAGTTGGTGTCACAGGTTATGGTGATAGGTGTTCATCCAGAGAGACAGGTTCTGGCGGTAGGCACACATCGCCCCTGTATGCATTCCATGCCCCCCACACTTTATTCCATGTCTGGGGTCTCCCCCTGGCTACATAGACCATCTTTTCCCGGGGTGACTGTCTTTCTTGTATCTGTTGGGATCCATCTGTAGATCTTGCGGAGCATGCGGAGGGTGTTGAAGCAGGAGGAGGAGACAGCGTTGACTTGCTTGGTCATTGAGAGAGTTGAGTCGAGGATGATTCCCAGGTTGTATGCGTGGTCGGTGGGTGTCGGGGTTCCCCCCAATGCCACCGACCACCAGGAGTCATCCCAGGCTGAAGGGTTGGAGCCGAGGATGAGGACCTCCACTTTGTCTGAGTTCAGCTTCAGATTGCTGGTCTTCATCCAGTCGGCGACGGCCTTCATTCCTTCATGGAGGTTGGTTTTGGCAGTGATAGGGTCCTTGGTGAGGGAGAGAATCAGCTGAGTGTCGTCGGTGTAGGAAATTATGGTGAGGTTGTGCGGTCGGGCTACGTGTGCGAGGCGGCCATGTAAATGTTGAACAGAGTCGGGCTGAGCGAGGATCTCTGGAGTACGCTGCAGATGATCTCAGAGGCTTTGGAATGGAATGGGGGTAGGCAAACGCTCTGGGTTCAGCCGGAGAGGAGGGAGAGGAAGGAGGTGGTCCAATCCAGAGCCTTGTCTCGGATCCCTGCGGCGTAGAGGCGTGCGGGTAGTGTGCAGTGGCAGACGGTGTCGAAGGCGGCAGAGAGGTTGAGTGCTTCAGTCTCGCCATTGTCCAGCAGGTTCTGATGTCGTCGGTGGCGGCGATGAGGGCAGTCTCGATGCTGTGGTTGCTGCGGAACCCTGACTGGGAAGGGTCCAGGATTTTGTTTTCTTCGAGGTATCGGGTTAGCTGTCTGTTGATTGTTTTCTCGATGACCTTGGCCGAAAAAGGGAGCAGAGAGATGGGCTGGAAGTTCTTGAGGTCTCTTGGGTCTGCCTTAGGTTTTTTGAGTAGGACGTTCATCTCGGCGTGTTTCCAGATCTCTGGGAAGGTCGCGGTCTCGAGGGAGAGATTGATGATGGTGTGCAGGTGGCGTGCGATGGAGCTACTTTCTCTGTTGAAGACATGGTGAGCGAATGGGTCTGACGAGGAGCCAGGTTGGAAGATCAGGAAGGGCGAGCGAGGCTCAACAATATCCGCATAGTGGGGGTTCCGGAAGGATTGGAAGGACCCTCCATGGACTGGTTTGTGGAGGACTTGATTCTCAAACATCTCAAACCGAATCACTTGTCCAACTTCAGTAGAGCGAACCCATCACGTGTTAGGAGGGAGGCCGAAGCCTGGGCCCTCCCCACGCACCATCATCGAGTGGATCCCGAATTATAGGGACCGCGATGCCATTCTGCAGGCGTCGCGAGTGTCTGGAGACCTGAGACTAGAGAACGCAACAATAAGATTTTTTCCGGAATTCTCTCTTCAAGTTTAGCGTCAGCCGAGGTTCTTCGAGGCGGTCAAGTGGGCCCTTTGGGAGCAAGGGGTGAAATACATGATGCTATACCCAGCGAGACTCAGGATCCTGGATGGGAGCAAGGCATACTTCTTTGATAAGCCTGAAGAGGCCAGTGACTGGCTGGAGGGTTGGAGGGCAGTGGGCAGGCAGAAATGGAGGCCCGCGCAGACAGGAACACCGGCAGTCTGGCCGCGAAGGGGTTAATGCAGGCGGATCAGCTTCAGAAAACAAAGCACTGGAACAGAGTTTGCATAAGTGATGATAGTGACTGCAAAGATCCGAGATTACTCCGACTTGGGGAGGTAGAAAGGGATTGACATTGGACTCTGAGCTGGAGTGGGGGCCAGGAGGGCCCAGTGGAGTCGCCCGATTTCATGTCATTGGGTGGGTCAGAGTTTGGCTCGATGGGACCACTCCGATGACTGAGACCACAACAATGGCGAAGAGGGGGGACTCCAAGATGGGATACAGGGTGAACCTAACATTTAGATCTGTACGGGTGAAAACTCTGTTAGCCATGTATAACTTTGTCTGTGACTGCAGGCTTACGTTCCCTCTGCAAGTTGATGGGTAGGAAGGGGCAACAGGCACTCTGCAAGTTTGAAAGGTGGAAGGTTGTGGACCCACTGAGCAGAGAGGTAGGGAGAGGGGAGTTGGTTGGAGGGTGGGGGGAGGTTCATGGGGATTTGTATGTTTTGCTCAATGTCTATTTTATTACAATGCATGGTGGTACTGTTATAAGGGGGCACAGGTAATAGGGATTACCGAAAGAGTGGAGCTCCCTGACATCTGATGGGTGATTGGGCACAGGTCAAAATATGGACGTGGAACGTCAATGGGCTGGGGAACAAAATTAAACGGACGCTGGTATTGCAGTATTTGAAGCGGCACTCCCCGGATGTGGTTCTTCTGCAGGAGATCCACCTGCGAGGCAATAGATGTAAGGCTCTTGACAGGTTCGGGTATAGAATGGTGGTGCATTTGGGCTTTACATCAGGTTCTAGAGGGGTGGGCATATTGATTCGTACTACTTTGCCTATAGTAGTTGAGGGTGCATGGACAGAGAATTCCGGGTGCATGGCAGCAGTGGCTGACAGATGGGAGGGACAGACACTCGTTCTGGGCTCATGCTACATTCCGCCTGGTTTACATTCCAGACTTTTGAGAGACTGGGCTCCTTCCTGACGGACCTCCCTCGGGGGGTGCTACTGCTAGGGGGCTACACAAATGCAGTGATGGATGCAGCTTTGGACAGATCGGGTGAGGGGCGGGAACACAGGGGGGAAAGTGGCTTACGGGGCTTCGTTGAGGCCTTGGGTTTTGGGGACTTGGGGCGCACGCACTTCCCCTCCCACAGACAATACATGTTCTACTCGGCCAACATGGGTCCTATTCCAGGCTAGACCATCTGTTCACACATACTGCTCGGCTGGGCGACTTCGCGGACACCTGCATATTGGCGCGGAGAATCTCTGACCACTCTCCAGTGAGTGTTCCCCCCAGGGGCTCAGTGACCGCCAGGGCGACCTTCCCAAGGATAGATCCATGGCGACTCAGGGACGAAAACGTTTGTGACAAAGTTCGAGAGGGTTCACAACTCTACTTTGATGAGAATCGAGGTACAGTGGACTCCCACTTAACGTTATGGGAAGCCTACAAAGCAGTTCTTAGGGGACAAACTTAGGCACTGATTAGCGCCCAGAATAAAGAGGAGGTCTTACAAATTAGACAGTTGGAAAGTGAGATAGCCTTTCTTGAGCGCGAGGCAGGTGGGATGCCCTTGGCCTGACACAGTCATGTACTGGCCCTGAAACAGAAGAAACTACGTGCTCTGGCGGAGAATGAGGTGCGAGCATACTCTTTTGCTACACAACACAGAATATACAATCTGGTTGACAAAAGCCTAAAGCTCATGGCATGGCTGGAACACCGGAGCAGGGAACGCTTCTGGGTGGCTGAGGTACGGGATAGTGAGAGGAGGTTGGCCTTAACAGGGATGGAAATAGCAGAGGCATTTGCGTTGCACTTCGAAAAGGTCTACACTCTGGTGTGCACCAGATCAGAGCAAGACTGCGCGGAGTTCCTACGGGACTTCGCACTGCCCACACTGTCCCAGGAGCAGAGCGACCATCTAGAAGCTGACTTAACGAGATTGGAGATTGGCAAAGCTCTTAACACGCTTCAATCTGGTAACGCGCAGGGACCGAATGGGCTCCCAGTAGATATCTACAAGAAGCAGGCAAATATTATCATCGACCCACTCCTGCAAATGTACTGAGAGGCCTGTGAAGTGGGGAGTCTGCCGCCGGATCAAAGAGAAGCCATCATAGTCATAATCCACAAAGCTGGGAAGCTGGCCGATCAATGCTCCTCCTACCGGCTGATCTCGCTCATAAATGCTGAGGCTTAAGTCCTAGCCAAGCCACTTCCGACGCGGCTGCTTTCGGTTCCGCCTGATTTGGTGCATGTGGAGCAGTCCGGATTCATGCCGCAAAGGAGCACTCGTCATAATCTCCGACGCTTATACGGGGTCCTATATATGACGGAAGACATATGTGACACTCAGACAGCATTGATGTCGCTGGACGCCTCAATAGCCTTCAACAACATTGAATGGCCATTCCTGTTTATGGTTCTCCGTCGACTGGGCCTTTGACCGATATTCTGCAGCTGGGTGCGGCTACTGTATGAGCGTCCGATGACAAGGGTCACAGTTAACAAGGTAGAGTCCCGGGCTTTCCCCTGCATAGGGGAACCAGGCAGGGCTATCCTCTGTGACCCCTTTTATTCGCCTTAGCCCTGGAGCCACTGGCGCACTGGATCCGGAGGGACAGGTCGTTTTGGAGCCTGGCGGTGTCTGAGGAGTGGGAAAAGCGTATCTCCTTGTATGCAGACAGTATCGTCCTGTACATGGCCAGACCGTACCATTCGATGGCACAGGCGCTCCATCTTTTTGAATTATTCGGTAGCTACTCAGACTACATGTTTAATTGGGCAAAGCCCCTGACCTTCCCGCTCCCCCGTCTAGATGCCCGGCCTCTATTGTGGCGAGCGGATTTAAGTACCTGGGGATTTACATCACTAGAGACCGAGCAGAGTTTTTCACCAGGAACTTGGAACCTCAATTGCTGCGCTTGGAAACAGATGTGAGCCATTGGAAGTCTCTGACGCTTATGGAGTGGGCTGCAATGTTTAAAATGCTGGCTTTGCTGCGGCTTTTGTATATCTTACAAAACACGCCATATCCGGTTCCGGGTAAAGTATTTCGTCGGATTTCCCAGGCAGTGCAGACATTGCTCTGGGAGGGGAGCAACCCACGGATAGCACTGTGCAAGTTAACGAGGGGAGTGTATGACGGGGGCTGGCCTTCCCGGACTAACAATTATATTACAGGGCTTCACAGCTGCAGGTGGTCAATGACTAGGTGTAGGCAGCAAGTACGGAGCCGGCCTATAGGGTGGACAGATGAGTCATGCCTGGGGGGAACTCTGAGCCACTCCTGTATGTTAGGAGGCCGTGAAGGGACCTGCCATCGCACACCGGGGTGGTGATTCAGTGCTGGAAGGAGGCAGATCAGTTCCTGGGCAGGAAGGGCTCCCTCACGGGCTCAACCCCCCTTATGGTTTGGGGATCAGCTTCTGGAAGCGACCAGATTGACCGGCTTCAGGGGGTGGAAGTTAATAGGCATCGAGTATTTAGGGGATGTATGGAAAAGAGATGCCCCCAACCCTTCGAATATTTTCAAAAGGAATATGACCTACACGACCTACACGTCACACAGCACTACCACTACATACTGCTTACTCATGCTCTACATTTACACATGCAGGGGTTTCATCGCTCCCGGACTAATACCCCCTGGAGGACAGGCTTCTTCTGGACCCCATTGCCGAAAAACCCACGTCCACAATTTATCGTAAACTCATCAACAACATGCTTGATCCTCTAGTGTCCCTGCGTGAAAAATAGGAGGGTGACATAGGGGCCCTGGAGGACGGCGACTGGCAGGACACGCTACAGAGTCCCCGCGAAATAGCCATTTGCGCTAGGTTCAGGCTGTTACAGCTAAAAATTCTTCACCGGGTTTATTCCCCCTGTACACACTTATATACCTGGGGATGGAGTCAATCGGCCCTCTGTGCTAGGGGGTGCAGGGAAGACGGCACGTTCTATCACATTTTATGGAAGTGTCCGGAGATAGTACCGTTCTAGTCTAAAGCAGTGGACACAATGACAGTGGTGGTGGTTTCCCCGGTCCTGATGGAGCCTAGGTGGTTACTACTGATGATCAAAGGGGCCACGGACTGGTCCAGATACAACGAGATCTGGCTAGCAATGGCAGCGGGGGTGGTAAAACGGAACATAGCAAGTGGCTGGGGGTCACAGGTGCCCCCGCAGTGGGACCAGTGGATGCGAGACCTGGACTAGTGCCAACGGGCCGAAGAAACTATCTACACATTCAGGGGCTGTGTAAAGAAATGGAAAAAGGTCTGGGGACCGTGGATGAAATACAGGGCATTGAGGGGCGGATTAGACCCAGACAAATGTATATGAACAAACCTCCCTGTGTCTGCGTTAGTAATTCACTGTATTTGGCGATGACATTTTACCCCATGCTATTTGATTATTGTAATAATGTGAATGATATCATGAGCAATGTTAATAAAAAGTTTTTTTTAAAAAAGTTTCTGGTGGCGAAAGCATGTAATGAGTCTGTTCAGGTGGAAACTCCAGATCAGAGAGTTAGTTCTCCCAGCAAATTATATAATTATATAACTTGCAACTCCAAATTGAGGGTGATATACCCCATACTATTAAAGTTCTTTTCTAAGAGAACTGAACATTCGGCTATGACATTCTCACGGCTGAAAAATATTGTACACTTGAGGGAAGGGGTGATAGTACCAGCTTTCTCTGTCCTTGTTCCAGAATCAGTTAAACATGCATACGCCATGGAATGGGCCCTCGCACAAGAACCGGCATTATATCTCAACCATGTGGGTTGGGATGAAGATTTACCTTATCACATAATAACCATAAGTTCCAGCCTGCAAGCACAACCACAATATCCCATAAAACATGAAGTTAAACATGCAATGTGAGAAATTCTAACACAACTTGAGTATCAGTGCATAATTGAGCCTTGTACTTCACCAATGAACAGTATTTTGTTTCTGGTAGCAAAAGCAGATCATTCCTACCATTTAGTCATAGACTACAGACAATAAATAGTTCCTGTTACACATATGTAGTACAAAACGCATACAGTGTAGCACTAATAATTAACATTGTGTGCAAAAAATACAAAACATCATTAGACATTTCAAATCAACGTCAAGGTCCGGTCCTCTGCTTCATGTATAAAATCAAGAAACACGCTGGCCCGGAATTTTTACAAAAACTGCTTGTGCATTATCGTGCCTCTCGGAGACTGCGCTCCAGTAGTCAGTTCCTCTTCTCAGTGCCCATATTTAGACGCTCCTGATTAGGAGGTTGGATATTCTCTTTGATCGGTCCAAAAATGTGGAACACACTTCCAGAATCAATCAGAAACTGCAACTCTCTTAGCCGGGTTCCGCAAACTGCTAAAAACGTGGCTATTCTAGGCCTTACATTCAGGTTACTGACTGTAGGAGAGTAGGTTCTGCTTCCTATGGTTACCCCCACTTTTTGCTGTGTTTCACTGGTTTATCGACTTTAGTCTCGCCTTGGCCCTGCTAATCAGGACCACAGCCTAGCTGTTCTCTCTCTAAATTGGTTACCTATACATAAGGTACACCCCAGATTGGTTACTGGGTTGTGAGACCCTAGTATATGGTACCTTAGGTACCAAGGGCATAGGTACCCCAGAGGCCTACCAGGGGCTGAAGAATGTATTATGCCACGCCTTCCAAAATGGCACCATAGGTCTGCACTTGCAGCCTGGGTAAGGTGGTGTAAGCACCTCTTACTTAGATATAGTTTACCTATATCTACCTATATATATAGACACATATAAACCTATAAATCACTCCTATGGCAGGCCTTGACTATCCTGAAGACGGAGTGCTTGGTTTTGTGTGAGAGGGTGCCCTAGCATGAGCTGAGCCCCTCCGCAGCTTTCGGAATCCCTTCCTTATAGCTGTTCTATGACATAGCCATATCATATACTCTTAAGTGCAATATACAGACCCCCCAGGATATAGCGGCATGGATTCACAAATTTAGCGGCACAAATATGGAAATTTAGCGGCACAAATATGGAAATTTAGCGGCATTTTTGTGGCACTTTATTTTACTTATAATCATTCATTTTCAGCATTGAAACAATGAAAACTGTTTTAGCAGAGTATTCCACTTTGAAATAGGCCCTGATAAGTATTTACATTTAAGTAACATTGCTTGCAGGCATAAGTTTGTCTATGTATCTTGGATAGTGAATACATAAAAGTATACAGCCTGATTATAACACGCCCATTAAATTGCGATCCCCCTTCAAACACATGTTTGCCCAGAGACTGAGATTGTAAGTGTCGTGATGCCTATCACACTCAATATTACCCCTTGTTCGATTTCAGCAAAGCAACCCTGCGGGAATTTAGCCAGAGGAAAAGGCATGGTATGTACAGGACTGGCACATTTTTGTGCATTAAGGAATACAAATAACATGTTATTGCCCCACAAAATCAGAATTGCCGCAAAGTATCAAGTAGATAAATAATTGAAATAAAGACTAAGCCAGCCTGTCAGGGCTCTTAGGGACATTTTAGTCTAACAGAGTCTGCGTTTCTCATGAATTAAGAGCATTGAACCTTGGGTTACTTCTCTTCTCCCCACGTCTCGCCCTCTAGCTTTCCCTCTACCCCTTTTATTCCTCCTCCCAGGCATCCCTCCTCTTCCTCTCACTTTCATCCTTCTATACACCGTTCACTCTTTCTCAAGTCCTCTTCTCCTCTCCTCTTTACCTTCTGGCTTCCATTCCCTCTGCATCTTTCGCTCCCTTCCTAACTTTCACTTATTCCTTCTCTCCTCTCTTGCGCATTCACTTCCCGCACTTCTCCTGTGTCTTCCCATCTCTTCTATCTTTGTCTCTCATTTATATTCCATCTCCCCACCTCTCCCCCTCTTCTCTTCTATCCTCTTTACCCTCCTCCCACACTTCAGCTCTTAAGCTCTCCCTCCCCCTCTCTATTTCCGCTAGGGGAACCTTTTACTCATTCTCCTCACATCTCTATTCTCCTGTTCCACCGCTCTCTACATCTTGTACTCTTTCCCCCTTCTTCTCATATCTCTTCTGCTCCTCTTTCCCCCATCTCAACCTCGTTCTGCCCCCCTCAAGGCCTCTCTCTTCCTTCCCATCTTTAGCCTTGGCCTCTTTTTGCACACCTAATTCTTCTATCCCATCTCTCTCTTCCTCTTAACCATCAGTTCACGCGGACAGGAGAAGCCAAAGGATGCTGCAGTTTGGGACCAGAGGGGCACAGGCAGTTCCAGCGGGAGGGGATTGAGGAGTGTTATTGTTTCCTAAACTGTGAACCATACACATGTTTAACATTAACTGTGTAAAGCGCTTAGAAATGGCAGACATAAGGCATGAAGTGCTACATAAAAAAAGCTATTACGGAAGGATTTTTAAGGCTTTCCTCATTAAATATTGTGTCTTAAAGCTCAAGAACGGAAGCAAAAGGGCGTAACCCCGAAAGCTTAGCTACCAGTACGTGCAGAGAGACACCGCATAGGGACAAGAAGGTAGCGCCTTGTGCAAAGTCCACGATCATATATCTTCCATCTTTATTTTGCCCTCCAAAGTTCAGCTAAAAGTACAAGGAAACATTCACCTAAATTAGCCCACACCTATTGGTTTTGCCAGTTCGTGTTTGTTTCTTTTAGGGGAGACAATCATGTTCTGCATCAGTAGAAAGCACTGGTAAAGCCAAATGGTCAGCCGCCCCTTTCAGGGGCAATTGCTTTCTACCCGGCATTTCCGTGGACAAACGGAACCCTCTGAATTTTGCTTGCAGAACAAGCCGTGGAGAATATTCCGACAGTCACAGGTCCTGAAGGGTGGGAGTGCTGTGAGCAGAAAATGGACATTCGTCACCCCCGTAGACTCTGACTCACCACCCTATTGCTTTTTCCCTGGCCCGCTCACACTTCCCAACATACACTCTGCAGTTGCTGTGTTATTTACTCATTGTCTACTGATTGTGCCATTGTATTGATATGCCCTATTGTCTCCACGCTGTTTACACCCGGGTCACTCAATTGGCATAATAAACACTTCTTGCCTGTATATAGTTTCACTGCACGCAGTTGTGAATTGGAGGCGTCGTCGTCTACTGTCCCACTCGGGTCTATTTAGCCGTCTGAATACAGCACAACTATGTACACAAAGCAGGCCAGGCTTTGCAAATAAGAAAAAAAAAACAAAGTGGCATGTTCGCACCTCATCAGCCTGATTACGGCTATTTACATACAGAGCCGTCTGCCCGTCTGCTCCTAATACCCCCCCAGGATATAGCGGCTTTTTGTAAAAATGCCGCCATTTCTACAAAAGTGCCGATTTCGCGGGCACTTTTGTAAAAATCGCGGCATTTTTACAAAAGTGCCGATTTCGCGGCAAATCGTGAAATCGCGAAATCGCGATATCCTGGAGGGTCTGAATATAATCCTCGCGGTTAATGCTGACTTTGGAATGGCTGTATCAAAGCATGTTGTGTTTGGTGTCAAACACTTTGGAATCCTACCCACCACCCCCACCAGTTCTGGCGGGGAGGGAGAAGACATGTACACACTTACTTACACGGTAAATGTTTAAAAGAGCCTCAGCATCAAAACATGGATGCTGCTGCCACAGACATGAGTCTGACCTCCTGCTGCTGGATGACATTCCGCAGGGGAGGCCTGGACAATAGGTTTCCTGCCCAGGGAGGTACCAGCACCTCCCCGAACAGGCTTTAGTGTATTGGGGCAGGGTGGCTTGCATTCAGTGAATGCTTTTCAGACACTGCCTGGGGCACACAAGATTTCCCATGCATTTCCCAGTTCAAACTGGTTGCTGTGGAACTCAGCCCCAGCTCTGGCGCGAATCTGGACAAAGGGAAAGGGCTGTAACCAACCCCTCCCCAGCTCCTCACATAGGTGGGACCCTAGAGTGAGTCCAACCCCTTAACTTAGTATAAGAACTCAGTCCCAAGGACTTTAGATTACCCTGGACGAAACTCTGATCCATAATCTTGGACCTTCGAAATTCCATATTGACTAGAAGACGAAAGAAATCTCCCTTGGGGTCAAGGAGTGACTCCCCTGTTCAAACAGGCACCAAAGAAGCATCTTGCATTTTCAAGGCTCCCGATGGATCCCATAGAATCTGTGACACAGGACACGGAATTCCAGACATTTCTGAGGCCGACATAAGTCCCCAGCGAAGCGGAGACCTGTAGCTATCACGAGAGATGTGGGGCTGGAACTCTTGGACATCCTGCACATTTGCTAGTGCATCAACTTCACAAGCTTTCCCGAAGTTGTGCATTGGGCTACTTGTAGTCCAAGCCCTGAGCACCTTTTGCATTGAAGATAGCGGCCTACACTCCACAAGTGTTCCGTGGGCCCACTTTCAGCATTTCAGCTTGAGGCGCCTTCGCGATCCCTAGTCCGTCGACTGTTGGGTCCCCACGAAGGACAATCCTTTGTTACTTGGACTTTCCTGGTTGCTCCAGACGTGCCCTTCTCCCCTCCAAAGGGTGAGTCCCGCAGACCTTTCTGGTCTGCACCGAAGCCAATCTTGCGTGGGTTGCTTTTGGCAAGGCTTGTTGGGTCCTGTTGTATTTCTATCTAGGACCCTAATTCGATATTCCCGATTCATGCCCTTATGTGGATATAACAAATAATATCCTTATAAAGGCATAAGAATCATATCCATATTTAGTAATAGCCCATGCAGTCCAAAACACGGCAAGGCTGTAGACATAGACTCCTAGAAAGCACAACGCGTTCTTTAAACAAACCAAGCCTCCAGCAGCCCGGGAAAACCCCCTGCTTTTGTTTTGATTTGCACAAGAACTCCTAGAGTCCAGAAAGAACTGTTAGTTCTTAGTGATGTCTTATGTCCAACCTTACGTCAAACCCGGCACCTTTCAGGAATAAATATACCAACGTTGCCTTAAGCAAACACACGGTGGTTGGGAGCAGAGCGACGTTCTACTTGCCCGGGAGCCCAGCTGTTATGAGAGCCGAAGGAAACCGCCCCTCCCCTTGATGCACTGAGAGAGATGCTGTCTTTTTCTCCAGCTGAGAAAATTCAGCTCCGGTGTTCCCAAGTCACCCTCGCGGGTTGCTGGGAGATCAAGTCCTGAGAAGTGAGATACAAGACCTCCTTCATTCTATAACCAAGGTACGGAGCTGATTAAAACCTTAGAGAGAATTCTTAATTCCGATACTTGTCAAAAAACTTAACTTAACTTAAAACTGCAAACTTACTTACTCCTTCCCACGTATTAGGCTTAGGTCAGGTACACAGGGGTAGGCGTATTTAGAAACACCAGTTGAGTTCGTTAGTCAATGTTTTTATGTATGTATATATTTTATCTATTTTAAAGTATCATATGGCTAAGAAACCATATCAATTCTTTTACAGTATTATTTTATAATACTACTTTTACTGTACGCACTTTACTTTATAATAAGTATTGATATATATATATATACATTTCTTTATTCGGTTTTTGACATTGCAGAACCATAAAAGCAACAGCAAAATTCACACATTTATATGTTTAAAAAAAAGAAATTGTCAGGTATGTTATGATACTATACATTAACAAAATTCCAAAATTTAAAAAGGAGAAGAATACGTTTGTACAAATAATTCAATATTTAAAGGTTGTTCCTGTGCCTGATAATGCATTTAAAAAAATTTAGTACATGGTAACAGGTGCGTTCAGAATCTAACAGCTGTAGGGATAGCATAGCCGGACGGCATTGTCTGAAACCCCAGGACTTTAACAGTGGGAATAACCAAATCTTTCTGTGGGGATGAAAATATTTACAAAACAGTATCGTGTGCATACATGACTGTGGGGAAATATCGTCGCATGGACAGTGAGCCAAATTTAAGTCCCAAGTATTTTTTTTTGGAAAGGCCACTAGTCTATGGAAAAGGTTGAGTCTGAATCTTGTCAGGAGCATCTTGTCGTATGTGCTGATTTCTAATGTAAGGTAGGGCTGGATTTGTGGTGTGAGCTGTACCATGTTTGCATGTAGTACAGATTGTTTAGTCGATAGCGAAGTAATTCTGAGAGTTTCTAGATGGTTCATAGCTATTTGCTTCAACTCTTTCTTAGTTATTTCAGTTAGGGTCGCTGGTGTGATATAGTACCTTTCTAGTCCCAAGTATGTGAGAAAGTGCCTGACATAGGTAAGCCAGGCTATTTTGTGCACGCGATCCAGTGCCATTGAGTCCTCTAAGATGTTTTTGGTCAGCATGTTCTTGTCCGATAGCCAGATGCGTCTCCAGAGTAACAGTGGCTGAACCTATATCAGATCTTCTATATAAGGGATTCCCAGTTCCGCGTGGCAAGCGTAGATGGAAGAACACTTTGGAGCAGATAAAAGGAATCTCATAAAGGAGTTCTCAGCTATTTGGAGAGAGCCGACATCAGCATGCCCCCATACCCCGGCCCCATACAGAGCAATGGCTTGACATTTTGCAGCGTAGATTTTTATCAGTTCGACTAGTGGTCTCCTTCCAAGTCGTTGTGAAAAGTTCATCAATGCTACGATAGCTCTCTTAAAAAGATGTCTCCTGGATTCAATGGCTGCTTTCCAGTTTAGTCTTTCGTCTATCATTATGCCCAGGTAAGGGTACTGGGGAGTCCTCTCGAGTTTTTGTTCGTTTAAGTAGATGTTCTTTGTACGTTTTCACCCTCCACCAGCCACCATAACAAATGTTTTTTTAACATTTATATGTAGGTCTAAGGCGCTCATGAATTCAGCGTATTTGGTCAGGGATTTCTGGAGTTCTATTGGTGTGCGGCCAGGATGACCGCGTCGTCCGCGTAGAGCAGTGCGGAAATCAGGCGTTGTCTTAGTCTGGGGAGGTCCTGCCCCCCCCTCAACATCTTTCTCCTCCAGTCCGTTAGTATACAGGGAGAAGAGGAAGGGGGCAGGACGCACCCCTGCCTGACTCCTCGCTCTACGAAAGACGCAGTAAGCTCTCCTTTTGTCCCGTAGCGCACTCTTGCAGAAGCTTCCGCGTATAGCTCTCTTAAAAAATCCAGGAGTGGGAGATCCACCCCCATATTTCTCAAAAGGGTCCATAGCTTCGCATGAGATACGCAATCAAACGCAGAGGACAAGTCCACGTATACCATGTACATTGTCCCCTGCTTTGCGTGAATATACTTGGACACAATCATGCTTAAATTGAGGGCCTGTTCTACGGTTCCAAAACCTTCCCTGAACCCAAATTGTAGGTCCGATAGGATCTTCCTATAGTCTGCCCATTGCTGAAGTTGTTCTAAGACTACTCTGCCGACTACTTTTCCTAGAGAATCTAACAGTGAAATGGGACGATAACATTTGACGTCCTGGCGGTCCCCCTTTTTGAAAATTGGCACCATGATGGAGTTGGACCAAGACTCCATCAGTCCCAGTTTCGCTGCTGCAATACATACTCTTGTGAGTATGGGGGCCCAGAGATCCGGGAGATGTTTAAAGAGATCTACGGGCACCCCATCTGGTCCAGGTGCCTTACCCCCTTTACTTAGTTTTAGTGCCTGCACTACATCGAGTATGTCGAATTGTAGGCTAATTGGGAAATCGACAGGGGGAAGGGAATGGTACAATTCTTCTGTTGGGGATGTTAGTTTAAAAATATTAGAAAAATGATTTACCCAAGTTTCCTCTTCTATGGCCACATCGATCTGAGGTCTGTTAGAATCGAATAAGAAGGGGGTTTTGACTATTCGCCAGAAAGATTCGCTATTTCTCGTAAGTGCACTTTTAGGAAGGTCGTCCCATAGAGTCTGTTTCAGCTCTTGTTTTCTCAGCTTCCTAACCTTATTGTACTGGAGCCTGAGATGCTGAATCTGTTGCTGATCTCTATTCGGTTGTCTAAGAGCCTTTTTTAACTTGGTTTGCATCATGGTGCAGTCATGGTGCAGTCATGGTTGAACCAACCTGTTGGAGTTGGCTTAGTTTGCTTAATTTTTCTAGTCAACATTACTTTTATTTTCTCCAAGATAGTCAAAGTTTTCAAGGACCGTCCTATCGTCTGTTGAGATATCTAGACATTTTATTATGTTGGGGTATGTTATCTTTATTACTTTATTGGTTAGTGGATGGGATCAATCTTTTCCCATTTTATCGTAAATCCATTTATTTTGCCCAATTCAAGCCTATTTTGGGATAGGGTGTGTGCAATTATTGTTGTGTGCGTTACTAGATTATGCAGGTCTAGGTCCAGTCTAAGTGCAGAGTGATCGCTTAGAGTACTTATCAGAAGTGTGAAATCCCTAATTATATGTCTCAATCCGTCCGTCGAAAGAATATAATCGACGGTGGTCTTGTGCCCCCTCCCTAGGTATGTTGGTTCTAATGCGTTCTTAACAGGGTCTTTCTTGTTTACTATTGAGAGTTCAAGCTCTGTAAGAAGATTATTCATAGCTGCCCCCGTTTGTTCATGGTGAAAGTGCACGAGAGGGTTATCGTACTCGTCCACTATCCCGCAACTCTGATTGCCCGAGCACGGACAGGGGTGTAGATTAAAGTCCCCTCCCCATAATAGATGGACGGTACCCTTTTTTTCGTACAGTTGTCTATAATTGGTGATTTTCTCCTGCATTGTTGAGAGGGTATTAATAAAATGGTCGTCCTCTAAGTTATTGTAGAAATTTATTAGAATGATAATGACTTCTTTCCCTGCCGAGAGGGAAAGCAATTGGAAGTTTGGGGCAGATTCTGTTTTTAGTAACTTCAAGCTTGGTGTTGTGTTGGCTATGTAAGTAACCAAGCCCCCCTTAGGCCTACCCGCATTACTTGAAAGGGCTGGGGAGAAATACGTTTTATAGCCCACAAGATGTAACTCCTTCGTGGCCCATGTCTCTTGTAAGCATATTATCTTGCCTTCTTCGAGAAAATGAGCGTCGGAGCCATCCTCTATTTTGGGGCGGAGACCCGCAATATTCCAGGAAATAACAGACAGGGATTGTGTCTTATTCTCTTGCACTGCGGTCAACCTCCGTAAGGGATCTGGGGATGAGGTGAGTTGTTCAAGAGTTGAAGTTTCAGCTGATGGTCAGTCGACCATTTCTAGGCCACTGAACCGATTCATGGTCGGTATGCCCGGCCAATTTTCCCAATGTGGCGTTTCTCTATAGATGGGTCTATATGGTCGCTGCGGAGGTCCACCCCATTGCTCCCATTCTCTTCCTCTATTCCGAGGTCCCACAATCTGCCATGGACCCTCATGATGCTGATAATTGGGGTCTACTATCATGGTCATTTTGTCGCGGGACCATTTTTGATCTAGGGATGGCAAAATCCCAGGACTGTGGGACTGCTTTGCGCCAGATGTTATCGAATTCATTTAAGTGGCTATTATGATGTTTTTTAGGATAAAAAAAGGAAAGACACTTTGTGTCAATCCCACCACTTGTGTTGTGATGTTCCCAGGAGCAAATATACTCGACTACTCTTGGATCCTCAAAAGTGATCACAATGCAATCTCCCTGTATTACTTTCTTGCTATGTCCCACCCATGGGGTCCTGCATACTGTTGATATCCTGCTTGACCAATTGGGGGGAATGGGCCGATTTGAATTTAACCAATATTGGACCTTATTTTTTAAGGACCAATTAGGTTCTACAGTCTCCCCCGTTAGTTCTGGTACCCCGGTCATCACAACCACAAATGGGGAGGCTTCAGGTGGCAGATTAGCAGGAAGTCTGCCCTCATAAGCTCCTCTCGTGCTTCCTTTATTCACTATAGGATTTGTTTTTTTTGGAGCAGGAGTTATTGGGGCTGGCGTTTTTAGAACTGTTGTTTTTGTTGCTGGGGTTTTTGGGACTATGTTGGTCTGAGGTATAGGTATTGTAGCTTTCGGGGGGGTTTCACCACTGTAGGAGCTTTTACTACTGTTTGTTGTTTGGGAGATGGGCAGACTAAGGTTGTTTTTTTCTTTTGTGGGACAGGTGCAGCCAAGTTATCTGTTCCCTTTTTTTGAGGTTCTTGAATTGGCCTAGATTTTATAGAATTTGCAATTTTAGACAATTGGGTCTCAATATTTAATAATCTAGTTTCTAAAGGAAGAAAGAAAGAATGTAATAATGAGGTTATTTTGTTTACCAGCTCCAAGGTATCAGGTTCATTACTGAGAGATAGAAGAACAGGTGAACCTGAGGTAATGGTACTTGGAATATTATTATGTGGGGAATGATGTACCAGTGTGTGATGGTCAGTAATATCAACCGTTTGGAGGGTTGACCCTACCGGGTTTGAAGTTACAGTAGGATCAGTTAGATCAGCCATGTCAATGACTGCAGTTTTATCTACTTTTTCCTTTTCCTTTCTTTTCTTGACAGCCCCCTCCCTCCTCCCTCTTGCTTGTCTTATTTCCTCTGGGGTGTGATCGCGTAGAATTTCAGGTTTTTTTTCTAGGTCAGAGTTTGAAAGTGATAGGGAAAGTTGGGAGGCTGAAAGGTCTACGACATTCGGGAGACTGAGTCTGTTGTTACCTTGTGGTGATTATGCTAAAGTACCCTCTGTCTCGGGGGATCTTGCTGTAGCCAAAAGCCCCATTGAGGATCGCCTTGCAATGGCGAGGTCAGTAGATACTCTGCCCTCAATCAGGGTAATACTTTGATCAATAAAAGTATTTGCCTTAGTGATAAAGTCGTCCATGGGCCCTAACAGCTGTTCGCCGACCCCAACTTTTTTTTACCTTTTTTGATTTGCTACCCCTAGTATTCATTTTTGGTGGAAGAATTTCACAAAGTCTTGGTGGGTGGCTAGAAAATGAGTGAACAATGTCAATATCTGTACATTAGAGTGGGACATACGGTGGTGGTCCGTTTAGGCAGAGCTTAGAGCAAAGGCCGGGTCCGGTCTCTTCACGTTCTCGAACTGCCTCAAACGGCCCGCTCTTCGCCCCGAGCTCCGCCCCGCGCGCGTCCCGCGTCGCGGTAGGGGTTGTGTCAGTGAAATACGTGTAGGCAGTGGGCGTGGCCGCCGGGGGAAGAGGAACCAGCTGGGCTGCGTGTGGAATGCTGGTCCTCGCAGTCCCCCGGTCGGTGCCCTAGCTGGAAAACTCGCCTCTAGCCTCAACCCTGGGGAGTCGAGCTGGGAGCGGTGTCGGGTCCTGCCGATTGCAGGACGCGCTCACACCAGCGAGTCCGCTGCGGTGGGGAGGCTGGGGTTAAAGATGCACTGGATGGTGATTGATGATGGTTTCTTCCTTCGGCAGGCAGCAGATTACAGGTTAGACTCTGTGAGCGGCACCCGCGAAGCGGGTGTCGCGAAAGGTTAAGACCTGGGAGGCAGTGGGCGTGGCCGCCGGGGAAAGAGGAACCAGCTGGGCTGCGTGTGGAATGCTGGTCCTCGCAGTCCCCCGGTCGGTGCCCTAGTTGGAAAACTCGCCTCTAGCCTCAACCCTGGGGACTCGAGCTGGGAGCGGTGTCGGGTCCTGCCGATTGCAGGACGCGCTCACACCAGCGAGTCCGCTGCGGTGGGGAGGCTGGGGTTAAAGATGCACTGGATGGTGATTGATGATGGTTTCTTCCTTCGGCAGGCAGCAGATTACAGGTTAGACTCTGTGAGCGGCATAATAAGTATTGCACTTGTGGCAATTCATTTCTCTTGCATGAGAAAGAAGACTGCTCTATAAAATGACACTGTTTATTGAAAACGCCCGTCTCTCTATTTCTCTGCACTCTGGTGGAACTAAGCATGCACGATTGACTGAGTGAAATAGCTGTCTATTGTTTTCACACGACTCTAGAGATACACTCTTTATTCTGGGGAAGCAAAGTTGCCATGTTTATGCGGTTGTCAGAAACTAATGCCTTCTTGTCTAAATCAGGACGGTTAACCCTTTCCTGAACATTCAAGAAAGTTTCTAGTGATCTCTGAGCTAGCTGGCAAAACTAATTAAGTCTAACATAGTCAGTAGAGACCTAGATGACCTCAGTCCTACGTCTACACTGCTGTTTATGTTATTCCAATGCGCAGAGCCGATTGGGAATATAGGAACTACACTACAGTCCAATCCGTATACCGACGCTGCAGCACTCGACATCCAACGTGGGACACCTCAAATCCAGCTCCTGGTTGTCGTCGACGCCTCCTGGACCTCGTGGCTGAAAAGTCAAGCTTCACCTCCTTCACTTGAGAGCACCCGACATCGACTGGCATCTTTTTGTCGCCATCCTGGTCACTGGCTAGTGACCCAGACTCTGTCTCCTCTACTTTCAGGTTCTTCAGATCTACGATCAACCCTTGGATTCATCTGGACACTTCTCTCCTGGTCGCCTGCAGCACTTCTTTGCAGCTCTCCATTGGAATCGACGACGAAACCCAACACGAAAAGACTTCAATGCACCCAGCTTCCCTGTGTGAGGTAACACAAGTACTTTGGAGCTCCCGTGGGTCTTGACCCTCGAAGTGTCCAGTACTGAAAGGGTTTTACCGTAGTCTACTCCTAAGTGTCTCTAACCTGTAACTTTGTAACTTTAACTTTCGCCATAGAAGTCAATGGTGATTCATGGCTGTGTTTAGACACTGCACGCGTCCCCCATGGGTCTCCTGCGTCCCTTCCTTGAGTGGTTCCTGGTGCCCTAGCGGTTCTACAGGTCCTAGGCCTAACTTCTATCCCTCACGTGGTTCTTATACCACTTTCTTAGTATATGGTTTGTGAGGCCCCTAGCGCAAAAACGTATACTGTGCTCATTTACTGTGTGCTATTTAAGTTCTTGTATTGTACTTTTGCCTCTAGCCTCATAAAGAGACTAGATGGGTTGTTTTTAGAATAAATACATATATTTTATATATATACCTGGTGTGGTGCTCTTTCATTTGATCATTCATGAGATTATAGACTGGTAAAACAAACTGCTTAACATTCCTTCAAGACTTAGCCTGAAGGCTGCTGCTCTCCACAGCTACCACTAGGATAGCTTTCTATAAAGGTTGTCTAAACCTACCATCAATAAGGGTCGTTTGGACTGGTGCAAGATGCCCACTAGAATAGTGGACATCATATGCCAGGCCAACTTTTCACACTGACCATGTCCACCAGCGCTGGGAAACCTGACAGGTAGCTATGTGTGCTATACACGAATTAACAAATAGTATTTTTCTGCCAAAATATAGTGCCTGAAAGCAGGAATTTAACCTTATTTATCACACTTGGGTCACAAAAACAATTCTGTTGTCTCCCACAGGGGTATAAGAACAGTCCAGGTTTGTTCTCTGCCCGTGTAACAGGCTGTTTCATTTTTTTTGACCAGGAAGCATTGTCCTATGTTGATGACATACACCTTATAGATTATGACTTAGAAACACACCTGGCCTAAGTAGATTGCATTGTAGTAGGATTTGTTCAAATAGGCTACAGATTATTTTTTCAGAAATCAAAAATTGCTTTTCTCAGTATCTTGTTCCTGTTCTTGGGAGGCAAGAGATTAGCTCTGTGTTTCCTAGCGAAATGTGCACATTAACACCCACCCAACACAATGAAAAAGCTACAATAATTTTCAGGCTTTCTACATTTTGGTAGAACATACATACCAGATTATGTACCACAGGTAAAATCATTTTATGAATAAATATTTCCAGACTTCTCAGGTACGTAATTTTCAACGATGGTGACACAGTACCCATTGCATAAAAATTGCATTTACAATCCAGTGCAGAGATGCATTTTGCGCCAGCCGAAAAAATACGGATGTCAGTACAGACAGTTGCAATGAAAGAAAGACTATTGGCTCAGGGAAAGCGCATAATTGTCATGATTCCCATTCCAGCCTTAGAGCCTTAGAGGCTGTCACAAAGGCCAACATTTCGAAAGCAAAAGCCTTGTATCCCAGATGGATACAGTGGGCCGACACAATAACAGCAACAGATGGAGACTATGTCTACGATTCTACATTACAAACACCAGCATACCTACAATATGAACAAGAATACCCTGTGTCCAGTGCAATAATGCCTCTAGATCAGGATGGCTTCATAGTTTACACTGATCATTCTGCCCAGCCCCCAGTTAGAACAGAACATCAATACTCCACTGCTTGTGCAGCGGTAAGATAAAGGATGGAATCTTGCAACCTATGAAAACATTTACGCAGTCACTAGGTAAGCACTGTGTAACTGGCTGAGCTTAAAGGTCTAATTCTGGCATTAGTAAATACGGATCCAGAATTCCCCACACTTATAGTGTGTGATTCGTATTATTGTGTCCAGTCTTACAATAAGTAGTTACACTATTAGAGACAGAATGGATTCAGAGACTCTAAAGGGTATACTATCGAGCACAAGCTGCATTGGGGAAAGGTGTCAAATCTTAAAGCAAGTTTGCCATGGGCTCATGTTATCCACACATTGACCTACCAACATGTAGAAATACATGTTGCAGGCAATTGACTCGCTGATGAAGCCGTAAAGGCAGCAGGATTGCAGAGAAACCTAATTAGTGGTCCGTAATAAAAGCTTCATGGTATGGTATTTGAAATTCTTATCGAAATACTTGAAGCTCTTTGATTTGGACTAGATTAGAACATGGCTAGTGATGCCTATTTTGATACCTTGGCCTAGCATATCATTGGGCATACGCTTCTGTTGGAGTTCTGGTATCTCCACCCGCTGCACACCCAAGAACTGCAGTACTTTGCATTGTCCTGTGGATATCAAGACTCAGTAGATGCCACATGAAGCCTACGTCTGTGAGATTCAATTACTAGTTGGCCACCTTCCCTCGTGCTTCCGGGCTCATAGCTGCTGCTGCTTGCTCCTCCGCTCAAAAATCGCAGTCACCTATTTTCTTCCTAGGTTAATTCCTGATTTTCCCAATCTTCTGTGTTGCATTTCATTTGATATTTTAATGTCATTTCCTTATCCTCTTCATTTCCTATATAAAGGCTTCAATCTGATTGGAGGTTGAGTTGCAATAAAGTGTTCTTTTGCTTCCATACTCCATTCACTTAGTGATCCTGATTCTTCGCTCCTAATGAATTCCACTACTGGGGTCTGATTCCTGGTTTTCTTCATTCCTTTGAAGTCTTTGTCCGGAATGGAGGTTTTTTAAGACTTTTGCCATTTCCTCCTGAGAAGGTGGCAGACTCTCGAAGGAGAACCTGTCTACCACATAGTGTGTGGTGAAAACATAGCTTCTGGAAAAAGTTACCCGTACATCGGACAGTGGGAGACCCGGATTATGCATAAGCATCCTGACCTGAACAGGTTCTCAATTTGGTAGCCTTTGTGTGCTAGCCATAAGTCATAATATGAGAAACAACAACATGGAACTGCATGATTAATGAAGTTACCAACACCAATTAGTCCAGTAGTCTTGACAGATGTTTTCAGATCATAATGTGATGGTCTGATGAGGTTACCTAATTTTTCTTTGAAATGATCACAACAGATGTTAAGGTTACCTATATGTCAAGATTGAAACAAGTTCCCCTGATAGAGTGGTCGCAACTGGCTACTCAGTGTTACAAGTGCACTAAGAATTCTGAAGGTGTTAAGAGTTTACAGTAAGTTACAAGTATGCAGGAAGCACACTCCTTGCATGGCCAGGTGGCTTGTGGTTGAACGCACTTAGCATTTACTTAGGTGCTTTCACTTCACAGACTATACTGGTATTTCTGTGGTTATGATCAAACAGAGGGGTTTTTCACGAGTTGTATGGAACGTTGGGCAGGAAGGATGGGAGCAGAATAGTCAAGTATAACCTAGGACAAAGTATATCAACTTTGGGCTTCTTCTTCATATAACTAACTGATGCTAAGAGTTTCAGGATGGAAATGTGGGTAAGCCTTATCATGTGCCCTTTTTAAGATGTTGACCTAGATCAGATTCCCTGTCCATTACCTAAAAAGGGGTTTCACTGAGATGTCTTTTCCTGGTTAAATTATCTGTAAGGAGGCATCTATAAATGATGAATGTGTTCCCTTATTTATCATCATGTTCTTCACCTTCTACGCCGGAACCACAGCCAAGCTACAGAAAAGACTCCAACGCATCCAGAACGCCTCCGCCCGACTCATCCTGGACATACCCCGACGCAGCCACATCTCCGGCCACCTGAAGGACCTGCACTGGCTCCCCGTCAACAAGAGGATCACGTTCAGGCTCCTCACCCACACACACAAATCTCTCCACGACCTGGGCCCCAAGTACCTCAACAACCGCCTGACCTTCTACACACCCACCCGCCAGCGACGTTCTACAAGCCTCGCCCTCGCCGCCGTACCACGCATCCGAAGAGCCACCGCCAGTGGCAGATCCTTCTCCTACCTGGCGGCCAAGACATTCAACTCCCTCCCCATCCATCTTCGGCTGACCCAGGACCATCTCGCCTTCAGGAGACAACTCAAGACCTGGCTGTTCGAGCAATAGCGGACCCCTTCCCCAAGCGCCTTGAGACCCTACCGGGTGAGTAGTGCGCTATACAAGTGTTATGATTGATTGATTGATTGATTGATTGATAGTAATGCTGAATATATGAACCCTACTCAAAAGAATGGAGGAAGAACTGAACCATCTTCCGAGAAAGTTGGCAGAAGTCCACTCGACCTCTGCCTGCTCTCGCTGAAACCATAGCTTCACAAAACTGGATTTACAAGAAGCTTACCATTTGTTATGAATAAAGAAAGGCTATTCGTTGCAAAGGGGTTTTCACACCCCATTTGGACTTTCTTGTATTTTGATGTATGAAATGCTTCTGCCTTTTTCAAAAATGTATTGATTCAATATTTTTTGATGTCCTTAACATGTTTGCCCTATTTGGACAATACTTTGTAGTCTGCAACCATGTTTGCTGAACATCAAGGACGTGAGTTTGGTACTGTCAAGACCTCAGCAATATTTTTGGCATTGTGTGCCTGCAAAGTTTGAGTTTGAGTAAGAATAAGTAGAACAGAGTGGATTTAGATTGAATGCTTGTGGCATTTCCATACCTCCCAAAAAAGTTTCAGATATTTTGACCTTGCCCTCACCGTATAATTTAAAGGAGACACAAGGTTTCCTGGGATTCGCACATTTCTAGTGTCAATGTATTGATAACTTTGCAGAGATAACTACTAATCTTATGTGAAGAAACATGATGAAAGGATTTTATTGGAATGATCAAGCAGAAAAGGCTATTTGTACATTCAAACATCCCTATACTTCAAGAAAGTCTATCATCAAAGTAGATTCTTCAGAGAGAAAACGTGGATCAAGTTTGCTTACAGGAGCAAGATGATGACAGTGACAAACACTCTATCTCTTCTATGTCTCATATCTTATCTGAGTCAGATTGAAACTGCTCAATTCTTGAGATAGAACCTTTACCCATGAAAATTACCTGTACTGAATGGAGACCTATTTTAAAGGGCAGAAGAGAACATATGAAATTCAAAGTGATGACAGAAACTTGCTGTGTCTGCTCTTCAATTCAGGAATATCAGTCAAACTAGATGGGCATTTTTCTTTGCACTGTGTGATTTCACTGTTAATTACATTACTTAGTCAAAGAATTTCTTGTCTAATTCACTATCTTATAGTTATACAGTTACACCAGTCACTTACGATCAACCTGTGATTGCATCTCCAATTGTGGTTGGAATAGTTTATGGATCACGAACAGATGGATTCAAGAGCATCAATAGTTCAAATACAGATACTTTTAGTTTGACTAAGTGTATTACATGTTAGCTAGCAAAATAGGTTTGTGCCAACTACAGAATGGCTGCTGGATCTGGTGAGAATCTTTAATGACTCACTCATTTCAGGCCATAGAGGAGTTACGAATACACTGAAAATAGTATTACAATTGTTGTGCGGGCCAACTGTTAAATACAATGCGTTTTGCTTGCCCAGGTTATGGTCAGTGTTCATTCAATACATTGTAAGATATTTTGCTCTTTACAGCATTACTGGTGGCTCCAAAACCTTGGTATACAATGTCTGTAGAGTTTATAATGGAACGTTCCCCCTGTGAAGGATATTGTGAGAGAATGGTTGCTGGAGACATATTATTGAAAGATTGCACATTTTCTACCTTTGTCTTAATTACCAATAGCTGGCCCAATGTTTTCTGAGCACTTTTTTTTTACTTATCTCATACTATCGTATCTGGTATAGGTACTCACTATCTCTCTCATTTGTAGAGAGCCTTATTTAAGGTATTGGGGGTTGAACAAACTTTTTCTTCTGGCGTTTATCAACAGTTAAAGGGACAGTCAGAGCAAACCAGCCAACGTCTAGAGAAATATATGTGATGTGTAATGTAGATGTCCAAGATAGTTGGACATCTTATTTTTTCAATTGCAAAATGTTCCTATACTAATGTAATCCGCAGTTACACTAATGTGTTTAACTTTCTTTTGTGTGGAAGGTTTTCAGTTAAATGGTTTTCTTATTCTCTTCACATTGTTTGGTTCCAGGAGGTACTGACTGTTTGGGTCAATTTCAGAAAAGTGGACAACTTGTTTCTTAAAATTGAGCCATCCTTAACTCAAGGTGTAGCACTATGCTGACAAATGAAATTCATTTTATTTTTTGTTTTTGCTCATTTCATTCTAATTTGTACCTGCTCATTCCTTGTAATTCAAATTTTGACCCTGATTATTTGGCCCATTTGTGATAACTCATCAGAGCAATCCTGTGGCCTTTTCACTAAAATTGACTTGCGTATGGAAGATGTATCCTGTCTTGCACACAGCTCATCTCTATGTATGTATAACTATACATGGTATTTCAATAGTGTGAACCTAGAAAGGGAAGTAGAATGCTGTATATGGTCATAGAGCAAGATAAAGTCAATGAGTAATACGAAAGGAAGCTCTGTTGTTGATGGTTAATGCAATGATCTTTAAAGAAGTAAGTCTTTAACTCTTTCTCAAATTGGAGCAGCACTGAGATAGTCCTGATGTATATTGAGGATGTTGTTCCAGATCCTGGGTGCATTGATGGAAAAGTCCGTCTGTCTTCTTTTTTCCTCTTTACACGTCTTAGTTTGCACTCTATTGATGTCTTGGCTGTGGGTGTGCAGAGAAACACCAAAGATTGTGGGTGAGCAAATCTACAAGATAAGTTGCGTGCTGGTTGTGATGGCATTGTACTGAATTGAAGCACATATTCCTCATCCTCGTCTTTGTATTTCTTCTGAATCCCCACCATTTTTGGTTTAACAACAGCCAAAGCATGAAGGCCAGGAAGGATTTGTGATTTTTTAAATATTTCAAGCTCCTCTACAATTTCTCACTGACTCGCAAGGTCATCCTCCCATTGTGCATTCTTGCGAAAATACTTTCACTGTCCATGTTCCCATGCTAGTTCATAATTTCTTGCAATAACTTTCAACAACATTCTGCAGACATGGAGTTTCATAAGGGTGCATACTGTTACATCCATACCAAGAATACAGAGCTTGTTAAGAGCTTACCAGAAGTTACTGTAATGCTCTTTGAGTGGCAGGGTGGGGTGTTGCTGAGCACTGTACTCCGCGTCTATTTGGTTGCCCCGCCTCACATCCCGCACTCAGATTTCCATGCTTGTAATCACCTGGAGGGGTGTTCCATGAGTTGTCTGGACTGTTAGGAAGGAAGTGCAGCAGCGGAGTACAAGGAAGAACAAAGTATGTTATACTTGGAATTCTTTGTACTTCTCTCTAGTGCAATGACTTTCAGGAAGAAGGCATGGACAAACCTTATATTGTGCCCTTTCCAACATAGTGATTTATCCAGGAAAGCCTATCTGAGATTTCCAATCCAAGACTGATCCAGGGCTTCCCTGTGATGTCACTTCTTGTTGAAGTCATATATAAGGAGGCACATCGCAGCACTCTTCCTCCTTCCTAATGTCAGGGGGAGCTTGATATCCTGCTGTTCTCTATAATAATCTTCATATGCAGTTAAGAGCTGCCAATGAGGTTTTTCACCCTTTGTGGGTTTTCTCTTCTATTTGTAACTCTCTGAAGGAGACACTTAACACCATTGATGCATACTGTTAAGTGAAGGGTAATCTGTGGCTTCTGCCCGGAGTCACTGTTTTCTCAGGAAATCAAGAAGCTGTTTCAGCAGACCTTCTCTGTGGCCAGTCTTTGAAACCAAGATTCAGTGGCCACCATAGGAGTACACGATTTCCAGTGCACAATGCATAGACACAGTGGTCATAAAAGTGGAAAGGAATGCAGCCACCTTTCGTCAGGTGTTGGTCCGTTGCTGCCCTCTGATTATATACTATAGGCACTGAGAGGAGGTGGGTGGTATGTAGGGGCAGTACCCAATCATTATCTTTTTCTTTCAGTGCGCCAGAATCAGAATATAGTGGGGATCTCTATTTGTCACTTCCCAGTTTTGGCCGCCTATTTGTTCCCCCTCCTAACCTTGTTCGTTGCATGTCTAAGTATTATTATTGTTCCTCTCTTCATCCCTCGGCTCTTGCTCTGGATTTCCCCAAGTCTCTAGGATCTCTCTCCAGTGCCCTGCAATAGGGCATTGTCTCAGCCCCCTAATTTCTTCTCTTTGCAGAAATGCCCAGCAAGTCCCATCTCACTTCCAAGTGTCAATTGCATGTCCAGTCACGGGTTTCCAAGTCATCACAACTCGTCTCCTAGCTAAGACCAATGCAATGTCTAGGAGTCTGTTACCCACCTTCCATTTGGTTGGTCAGGGAAAAGTCCCAGCAAGCACACCCCAACCGTGGGTTCCAATATGCGTCCCACTGCCGCACAAGAGAGACTCAAAACTTCCTCCCAAAACCTGCAGAGTGGGACGCAGTCCCAGGACATATGTACGAAATCTACATCATCATAGTCACATCTCTGGCATTTGCGTGTCTCGCCTCCGTAAGCAATCCGAAAAGTGAGGTGTCATGTAGGTCATCTGGGTGTAGTTAAATTGTGTATACTTTAGTCTAGTGTTGCGTGAGACTTTTTTAGGGTAGGCTAGAATTCTAGCTTACTCTGGATCTGTGAAATCTTTATCTAAGATGATGTCCCAGTGATTATGCAGTTTCGTCAGGGGTGTACAGGCCATTTCCAGTTGGGAATTGTAGAAACCAGTTTACCTGGTGCCTTGCGGTGCCCAACGTGAGAGCTGAGTGTAATACTCCGTTGTGTCTTGGGTTCCTTCTGGCCCCCCACATGATTTTGTAAGTTAGGAACTGGCCTTGTTGTAAGCCTCAAGCAGATCCCCAAAGGAGGCTTGCATTGAGTGATGGTAACTCCAGTCCGGCCTTGGTCCAGGCCTTCATTAATACTGGGGTTAATGTTGTCCTTGAGTTACCATGTGGGAGGCCCCCTAGGGGTAAGACTGGAGTGTATAATGGGGTTTCTCCCACCTTGAACAGACTACATTTCCAGCAGCATAAAGCTGTGACTTGTAACAGAGATAAATAGGGGATGGTCACAGCAGAGTTCAGCATTTTGGCCAATAGTAGATCAGTACGGGACCCGAGATCAGCTAGGTCGGTCCCCTCCGGGCCTGTGCCCGCCAACCATTGTGCCAGCCACTGCAGCTTGGAGTCCAGAAAATAAAGTTCAAAGTTTGGTAACCCAAGGCCCTCCTCGGTAGTTGGGCACTGTAAAGTCCCTAAGGCCACCCTCCGCCTTCCTTTCTCCCATATTAGGTCTCACAGCAGAGTCCAATTGTCTAAATCATGAGGCTGGAATTGTGATAGGAAGGTTATTAGAGAAGTATAACAGGTGTGGCAACATAACCATTTTAGAAAGGGAGACCCGGGCCATAATCAGTAGTTGAAGAGAACACCAGAAGGGGACGCTTGATCTCAGGGATCTGAGAGCCTTTCGGAGGTTAACCTCGCGGAGGTCATCTAGCGAATGGAAAACCTGGATCCCCAAGGATTAGATAGGTTGAGGCAGCCCAGTTAATGTCTTCCACGAGGTGCAGGGGCGGGTCAAATCAGCTGACACAGTGAAGAGATAATTCTTGGTGAGGTTAACTTTAAGTCCAGACAGTAGCTCAAACTGCCCCATTAGGTCTATCGCCGTCTTGGTTCTCACAGTTGCGTCGTTAAGATAAATCAACAAATCATTAGTGTACAAGGAGACAATGTGTACTCCCCCCTAAGATTATGCTGAGTACCTTGCCGCCCTGTCTAAACAACACTGCCTGAGGCTCCATTGTAAGTGCAAACTGGAGGGGCGACAGTGGACAACCCTGTTGCGGACCTCGGACAATCCCATGTTGGGTAGACACTGTCTTGCCCGCCTTTACCCTGGCCGTGTGGTGTTCATAAAGTAGCTTCACCCATCTTACCAAGCCCTCACCCAGGGTCATGTGTTTGATAGTTGTGAACAAATAATCCCACTGCACTGTATCCAAGGCCTTTTTAAGGTCTATTGACAAATGGGTTGCTCTTGGCAATTGTTGAGTGTCTGGGTGATACAACACTGAGTACATTCTGCGCAGGTTGAATGAAGTCCTCTGGGCTGAGAGAAATCTGTTCTGGTCTATGAGAACTGGGTTCGGCATAGGGAGCAATATGCAAAGCACTAGGACCTTGCTAAGAATTTTAAAATCCATGTTAAGCATGGAAAGCAGTCAAAAATCTGTAACTTTTGCCTCGTCTGAGGGCTTTTCAAGAAGCGGAACCACTAGTACATGCCTTGTAGTCTCAGGGAGGTGTCCAAGCATTAGGGATTCAGTGTGAAGTCTTTCCAATTGCAGGGCAAGTTTCGAGGCGTAAGTTGAGTAGAATTCATTCGGTAGGCCGTAAGGCCTCTGATTCTTCCCTGTGGCCATGCTTTTAATCGCCAACCGGATCTCATGTTCTGTCACCGGCCCACCCACTGCATCTATCACCAGGCTATCAAGTGTCCGGGAGTGTAACACTCCATGAATTCCCTTTATAATTTTATTTTTCCCATGTACTAATATTTGCAATGGTTTTAATTAACTGAGCAATAAAGATTACTTACTTACTTACCCTTTGGGTTTCAGAGGGTGTCAGGGGTGGAGCCCTATAAAGGGCTGTATAATAGTCACAACATAAAGCATAATGGGCTTGGGTACATAATTTGGGTCTCCCGCAGTAGATCGGACTTGTGTAATCGGAGATCCACTTGTCTCTGGCCTAACTAGCCATGCCAATAATCTACCAGGCCTCCCCTATTCTTCTTGCACCGTAGTAAGGTAACCCCTGTAATCGTGGCACCTCAGCCGGTCAAGAGCTTGGTGGTATTGTGCGCACGTTTTTTTCATGATATCTAGCATGTCTAGTCTGGTACCCTGTTCATTGTCCAGTGTATGTTAGGTACCTCTAATGTTTCCAGCTCAAGGCGGAATTTTATCTGGGACCCAATTGTTTGTGCCAAGCAATGCCCCTTAATCACTACTTTGAACGCTTCCTATTCTACTAGTGTTGTGGATGCCATATGTGTATTGATGTCAAAATAAGTGTCTATGGCTGTGCTTACAGTTTCTTTGAAGCAGGTATCCTCTAGTGTCAGCGGGTTTAGCCGCCATAGTGGAATCAGTGGGCGTGTCCCCACAGGTTGAAGTGCCAGCACGAGGGGGCTGTGATCTGAGAATGTGCGCCCCAGATATTCCATGTGCATGACGGAGTGGAGAAGTGTGGCTCACTGGTTAGAGCAGGCAGACCCTGAAGCAGAGGTCAGACCCGGAACCAGGGTTCAATTCCCGACGCGGCAGGATCTTGAGCTCAAATGTCCATGGACTCGATAATTCTCGCTTCGGTGCCTGACCTAATCATGGGTTCACACTCTGCAACTCTGGGCATTAAGCTTGCTTAATCTCCACAACGGCCCCCCGCGGCGGGATGCCTGGCTTTCACCTTGGGGATGCCCTGTAGGGGCTATCTCACAGGGAAAAGCCAGGACGGGTTCCCAAGGCAAGCGCGGAGATACACCTTCGGGGGTCGATTCTGGCGCTATATAAGAATATAATAATAATAAGAATATAATAATAATGACTGAACAACCCAAGCCGGGTATACTTGAAATAAGTTTAGCCTGGTGTGTAATTGGTGCAAGGGAGAGTAATATGAGTAGTCTCGATCTCCTGCATGTTGCATCCTCCAAGTATCTTCCAGCCACCAGTGACTCCTCCAATCCCGGAACCCCACTGTTGTGAGGTGGGCTTGGGCACTTGGCCAAGGGGAATGTGAGCGAGCCAGGGTAATGTCAGTGACACAATTAAAGTCCCCAGCAATATATTGGAAGTGAGCACCTCAGTCAGAGGTACCAAAAGATTTTTGAGAAACAGCACTTGGTTATGATTGGGGGCATATACACTACCCAACGGGTGTCTTGCCTAAGAACCTACCCTTCATCCGTACGCATCTACCTTCTTTATCTATGAGTGTGTGTGCAGGGCTTCAAATGGTATGCCGGCCCTTACCCAGATCATTCCACCTCTTGCATATGCAGAGTAGGAAGTCATGAATATTTGCACTCCATCTCCTACGTAATTTCTCTGCTTCACCGCGAGTGAGATTTGTTTTCTGAAGGAGTGCAATATGCACTTCTCTCCTGCGCAAGTATCTGTGCGCGTTGTGATGTTTAACGGCTGAACCCATTCCCCTAATGGTACATGTCAATATGTTAAATTTGTGCTGTTTAGAGGTAATTTTCAAGAGCCTAGGTAGTTACTTCTGCCATCTCCTCCCTGCACCCCATCCAAGAAGTAGTGAGCCAGGACCCCTTCTTTCAAAAAACCCAAAAGTGGAACAATTAAATCCCCCACAAACCAAAACTCCCTCTTCCCCAGAGCAGCCTGGCAATGACCAGCCAACCAAACTGTGAGCAAACCATCTTTGGTGTCGGGAGGCCTCTTCCAAAGCCAGTTAAGGCCTTCCCGAGGGGGTAGGCACCAGCATACGGACAGTTGTCTGCATTGTGATGTTCCCATGCTCAGTGCAACTCGCAATGGTCCATGTGTCTTATGTCTACAGTCTATTTGATCATAATCGTGCAGGTCATTCTTCAGTGTCCCAGTATGAGACTCCCCTCGACGAGGCTCAGGTTAGTTAGAGGTCGTCGGCTATTCTTGGGGTAACAATCGGCAGTGTAATACTGTCCGCTTGTGAGCTATCTGAGTCTGAAGCCCGAGCCCCCTTAGTTGATCCAGAGACAGGATCAATAAGTCTCATGATGTCAGCTAAAGCCTGCAGGGCGGCAGCTCTCTCCTTCTCTGTCTGGGATGGGCTGGGTCTTTTAGCCGATTTCTGTTTCGATCTAGTTTGTGCTGTCTTTCCTGTCCTTGTTGCACTGCGATGATTCTCAGCATCAGCATTCTTGCGTTCATCTCCAGATTTGTAAGATTCAAACCATTCCCTGGCTGCCTCCGGGTTTTCACGGAAATGTGTCTTCCTATCCAGCATTATTCAGAGTCTGGCAGGAAATATCAGGGAGAACTGCAAGTTCTTTTCCCGCAGTGCCCTCTTGATCTCAAGGTATGAGGCATGTCGTCTCTGTGCTTAAGCTGTGTAGTCAGGGAAGATGGAGCCCTGCTGCTACCCACCATGAACGGGCCATTAGTGTGTGCTTTCTGCAGGAAGACATCTGTCTTTATAATAGAGAGGTTTTGCTACAAGTGGACATGGCGGGCGGCCTAGGGCTGCGGGGTGGACGGGGACCCTATGTGCTCTTTCGAGCGTGTAGAATGTGGTGAGACCTTCAGGTGCCACAACTGTGTGGAGCCAAGGTCCTAAGAAGGTGATAATATTATAGCCTTCTGTTCCCTCTGGTAGGCCAACTATGCTTATATTGTTTCTTTAATTTCGCCCTTCCACATCTTCGGCCCTGCGCTCCAGTGTGTTGACCCACTCGGTGACCTGTCGAGTGAATTTCTGTTGGGTGGGGTGGAGTTCCATAATCTAGGCCTCTGATGTTTTCGTTCTTTCTGCTAGCTTGTGGTGCACAGCTCGGAGCATTCTCAACCCCACTGATACAGTGATATCCTGGTGTAAGGTAGCTTTGGTGTCTGCAATTGCGTCCATGATTTTGGTCAGTTGCTGTTGCACCAGGTCCATCATTGCCAGTGATTCATTGGGGCCTGTTGAAGGTCCACGGTTTCTTCTCCTTGGTCTAAGGAGTTCCTGTTGTCTTTGCTTTGGCTTTCCCCATTCTTCTTTAAATGCAGGGTGTCAGGGGCCTAGGCGAGGCTGTCCGGGACGGTGCCGGTCTGGCGATTCAAAGAGGGAGATTTGTAACCCGCCTATGTACAGGCTACTTTTCTGCTACTGCGTTGGGCCTTTGTTATCTTACCGGGGTATTGTGTGTTCACAGAGAGGGTGGTGTAGGTGCAGCGCTGTATGCTATCACCAGTGAGGGTGTACGCGAGCAGGCCCCAAGTTGCCTCTGAGATCTGGGCTGTCGCGTTAAGCCTAGATCCCAAGCAAACTCAGACAGTAGGCTCCTCCCGGTCCCCCATGGTGTCAAACAGGTGCGGATCTCGCCTCTATATGTTGGGTCCCTCCAGGGCGTCAGCGTTGTCACTGGTCTTTTCAGCTGCCTTTATTGAGGGCAGAGGAGCCCTCAATCTTCCACTCAGTCCTCTATCTCTTCACCCCTCCAGTGAGGCGTTGGTGCAAGGGCCTGTGAACAGTTATATTGCCCCGGAGTGTACTTCCTGCATTCGCCTCCTGTAACCACCAGCAGGTTCTGGCAGGGATCTGTGAATATCCCTCACTTTGGCACCTCTGCACTGCTGCAGGCTAGGGATCCTCACTGGGTCACAGCCTGGATTATAATTCTTTTTGGGTGTCTAAGCAGGCCCCCAGGGCAGTGCAAGCCTCTCAATAATCGGGACAGGAATCAGATCCGCCATCCGTCCAGCCACTCCTGCAGCACCTCCGGAGCACGGCTCTGCAGTCCTCTGCTGCCGCCAGGGTCCTATGAGCTGTCGGAGGCGGCGGGCCGAGCTCTCTCCTCTGTCGCACCTCCGGGGGCAGGCCCGTCCTGCATGCATTTGTTTTCCACTTGCTTCAAGCTCTGCAGTGATTGTTGGGATCTCGCCCCTTCCACCACAGGCTGGAGTGCCGGTGGGGGTGCAGGTCACTGGAACCCAGCAAGTGTTGCAGCGGGTCTAAGGAGGTCTTGTTTCCATGCGCCCAGGAGTTTACAGCCCACTCATCTGGGCCACCATCTTGCGACTCAGAGTGCTGTATCGTCCGAGTACCTCAGCAGTATCCTGTAGCTTTCCCCATTGGCCGGAAACACTTCATTTGGTCCACCAAGCCTTTCCCCTTTCAGTGCCAATATTCCGATGTAGGACAGTGTAAGCTGGGTCATGTTTTAGACAGGATATGTGAAGGGTCAGCATGGAGCGGCAGGCTCACGCTTCTGCCATGAGTGGCTTACAGGCCATGCCCCCCACATTGGTGCACACACTTGACTGAAAAAGTTGGCAGAGCTTATAGGTAGGATAGAAACGCATAACTTGGGCCGAAGAGATGCAGTGTTCAAAATAGGTGTACAGGTTACCCAGATTCAATGATCACAAAATATTACCCTGACAAGGTCAACGAGTGGGTGTCCTCACCCCAGTTTTATTTAACATTTTTATTAATGACTTTGAGTAACATCTACAGTCCGCCTATGCTGATTACTTGATGCATAATGAGGTCCTACAACCATATCTGCTTTATGCTGACAATGTGAAACTTTTGGCAAGGGATGAGCATTCTATACATTACTTGCTGAAATCTTTGACATTGAGCAGAAAAAAGGCAGAGGCCTAAGAAGGTGAGTGTAGAGTTATGATCGCTGGCAGATCATCTATTTCCTATAAGTAGATTGGTCAACTGACCAGTTTGTATCGGCAAGACCAATATTTTAAAGTTCAGGCCAGTAAAAAAACTAGGGAAACACCTAAAGCTATTGTTTGCCAATAACAAATCCGAGAATAAACCACTTTAAAAGTTATCAAGGGCTCCAAACAGCATCACTGACTGAAAATTAAAGTGAACAGAGACAGAAAGCCATATTAGCAAGCAATGAAAAAATCAACAGGCCTCACTTTCGCCTTTGAAACCTATTGGCTCACCAAAATAATGTGAGTGCCTCTTTTTTATTTTCTAACCTTTTTTTTTTAAGCATAAAAGTTTTTTTTTATGTAATAAAAAGAAATAGGACTGCCGAGGTGGGGACAACAGTGGAGTGGGTGAGACTGGGAAGCAATAGGAGTGGCTGGGGGAAGGGAAAAGCAGTACAAGATGGAGAGCAACACAGGATAGGGAGAAGCACACACGCGAGAGAGAGAGCAACAAAGAGCACAGGGGAGGGGAAAAGCCCACAGAGAGCAACACAACATGGGTAGGGAAAAACACAGATGAAAGACAAAATGGGCCGTGGAGGAGAGAAGCACACAAGGGAGAAAACTGGAAAGCATGCACACTCATGGAATGCTTTGGGAAAACAAAACAGTAGTTCTTTAAAAATGAGCAGTGGAGGACATAAGTAAAGACGATATGCTCCAAGGGAGGAACAAACTGAACATGGACAAGGTTAGTAGCTAAATAAAAAGCAAGCAAATCAGAGTGAGAATAAACTCAACCAAAGATAATCAGCGGGCAGGCTTTAAGCCCATTGCAAGTTCTTTGTACGCTGATAATATGCTTTTTCAAATAGATGAAAATTAATGTAAATGATTTTACTTACATTCCTAGTTATGTATAATTTCATGGCCATTACAGAATTTTAAAAAATGAAAAAAATACAGAATTGTTCTCTGTGAATGGTGGAAACCCTATAGAAAGTTTTTCAGAGTAGCAAGTTGAAACTACAAATTGTAAGTGAAGTTGAATACTTGGGCATACATTGCAGCAGTAATAGGAACTGGTCATTCTAGATATAAACAAAATTATTGGAAGGGCCATCTTTGGATGTTGGGCGAGTTTCAGATCCTCTTTTCCAGTCATCTGTGAATCTGTGTTGGGGTCTAGGATGCACACATTACAACAGACCATGGGAACGCTGATAAATGTGTTGAAGTATGGATCAGCAAATGCAGGTAAATCACTACATAATTTTGGCAGCTTTTGAACACATTGTTTTATTGTACATCATTTAAAACGTGTTTTACTTCCAACTTCATGAACTCTGACATGGTAAACGCTTAGTCGAACTGCTTTCCCAATGGTTAAATACAATATTTTGTGTATCAAATAATCAGTAGCACATTGTACCATATTAACTGTTCAACAACTCATAAATAAAAATCATTATAAAAACAGGTACTTGTTTAAGGCCCTGCTCGGTTGCCACTTCTTTAGTGGCATGTATTAACTCCATAAAAAGTGTATCTAGAACAGTTCATACAAACTGTCATGCTTCCTCCACAATTATTCTTTATTTTGAAAAAACATTATCTCAAACAGAAATCATTGTTGAACATTATGCTTTGTTGGTTTGCTGCCATTTATTGTTTCATTTCAACTCAAACAATTCATGCCAAAATTGTGTTTTCAGCAACAGAGGGGGGAATACAAGGACCACACAGTTTTTGTGCTGCGATTTCAAGGGCGTAAACTTTGCAGTACTCGGCTACTGGTTTCCAAAGCAGCAGTGACAGCTCACATCCTCTCGGGGGCGCTTGCTTTTAGATCTCGCATGTAAGAATCAATCACGGGAGGCGGCACGCCTTGCATCAGCAATCCAAAGAAAGTTAGCCCGCCTACAGGAAAGAATGACAAAGAAAGTTACTAAACTATTATGTTTAGTTTCTCTAGTGATAGTTTACAGCCTCAATCTTCCAATATTCTAGCGCCCATAGGTAATATCGCATTTCCCCGTATGCACAAAATAGAATACAATCCCTTCATAATTTACCCTATAAATTTCCGGCTCGGTAAATAGTGACGTCTTTGGAATTTGTCAGACTTTTCTCGACTTGTCGACTTTGTATACCAGGAGCTGTATTTGATTTTTTAACATCTGTATTCGTTATTGTAATCCGTTGTATACGCCCTTGCATTGTTATCATTTTGTGTAAATTAAAAGTGAAAGAAGCACATAATCTCTCTTTTTGGGGTGTGACACCCCCACATACATCTATTCATGTCTTGGTATTTGGGTGTGCGAATCCTAGGTTGGGTCTGCTATTTCTCTGTTGGTTTTTTCTGATTGTGACTAAGAGGTTGTATCTTGTTACTTTTTTGGACCAGGAATTAAATATACATAGTGACAAGTATAAGAAAAAGCTTAGCAATTCTGCAACCATAGCAGTATTCCTTGAATGGATGCAAATGTACTACTTTTTCGAATTCACAAACATTGGCAGTATTAGGCATGGAAACCTGTGCAGTTTCAGGTTTCCATGCATGCTACTCCCAATACTACACCCAAAAGGTGATGGGACGAATGCTTATACATAGTTTAACCAGTGGCAATCCCTTAGGGTATTATTCTGTACCATTGTTTTTTGCCCACTGATCCACTAGACAGAAAAGCATGATTTAGCAGACAGAGTAAAGTCAGGCAGGATGGCGGAGGACTTTATATTTGTTATCCCGCCCTTTACTCTGCCAGCCAAATCTAGAGATGTCTGTCGGCCCTCAGAGATCTCTATACATTGGCAGAAAGTGGCATCATGGTGGTTCCTGTCACTGTAGGAAAAGTTTTAAGGACAGCTCTGTCAAACATGACAGCTATCTGTCAAACTTTTCCAAAGTCTTTTATTTTTCAAAAACAAACTCCTACAAAGAAAAAAACTAAAGATGTGAGGTACATTTTCTTTCTTTACTACTATAGCGTAGCAGTGATCGGCAGTGAAAAAAAGCCATGCAATGTCCACTCTAAATAAAGAGAATGATAGAAAGACTCATTTCTAATGTCACTTACTCTGTCGGGCCAGCATAGGAAATTTTAAACTGACGAAGTAAATTTGACTCTATCATCATAAAACTGGTGCTCCACCCAACTCAAAATAAGGCATGTGGACCTTAAATTTGGTGGACAGGTACTCCGCTGCTGCTGCAACTGCGCATAATCCCCCAAAGTCTAAATCAGCCTCAGAAGACTGCCTAATGTAAATCAGTACTGACCCTGCTCCTCATGGGAACACTTTCACTATAAGCTTGGACATCTCACTCATTCACCCTGCGGCCCACTGCTTTTTTGTTGGGAAATTAGAGAATCTAACACCCCCCTCGCCCAAATCTTACTGACTAACCTACACCCCTTAACCCAGACTATGTACAGGCCAATTAGAAATATGAAATCTGCATCCCTGGCTGAAGTGAGGGGCTATAGACTTGCCACATAGTTAACTGACCATATTCTACTTCAATGGGGTAAATGTTAAGAAAAAAGCCATCATTATTCCTGATATTGTACTAGAATGACTTCGGCTGAATCGCCTTGTAAGCTTAGGCTTTTGTTACAGCAGACCTCTGTTAACAAAGTTTTAGAACGTGAAAGGATGTAAACGATACATTTAAAAAAAAAGAAAGACGAGCAAACAATAATAGGCTGTTAAAAGAGGCTATGAAAATAAAACCGAAACAAACAGGTCAAAGGCAATGATTAATGTGCCAGCTGTTTGTGAACAACTGGATAGCGTCTCCTGGAGTTACACTATTTAGGGAAGTGAAAATACGGACATTAAGGATTGTAAAAATAATTTTATCATCCGCCACTACCTAAAAAATAGAATATTGTATTATTTCATCTATTCATATAAGTGAAAGAAAAAAGTTGAGGAGACACACTGAGTGACACTGAGTAATCAAACAAAGAAACTCAATAGTTCTGTTTATGCTAAACAATATTTTGGAAGCACTTACTGGCTTGGTGCTTTATAATATATTATATAATTTACCTAAAATATTAATGATTGTACTGCACCATAGGAATATATGACACTGCTGTGGTACAGAACTGGAGAACCCTGGTTACATTGCTCTGCTTGGCATTAAGCTGTCCAAGCATCAATCCTGGCAAAAGTCTGGCTGCACCAAAAGTCGATGACCAAAGAAATTCAAACAGGCATCTGTCATTATCCGCTTTGAGGTCTGGACTGCTGCTAAGAATTCACTTAATGAATTATCAATTTTTAATTTAATATTTCGGATAATTCTCATCCACCTTACTATTGGGCACTTGATCTCCGGGAGAAAATATTGGTTAATGCTATAGACAGATCTTCTCTTTGAGAATAGATGTTTTTACTTTATGTCTAGTGCCCTGCCTCTTTAAGACATTAGAAGAGGCAAATTGATAACTGGAAAAAGGAAAATATACTCAGTAAGAGGCATTGATTTTTAGGAAGGATTTCTTTGTTTTTCTAACAAATTACTATTACTTTATGTATTCTTATTAATTTGTATTGCACAATGTTGCCATTTTACGTTAATTATCTTACTGTAGCATGCACACTATTAAGTCATAATGATGAAGGTACACACTATGATCTCACAAAGATACTGAAGATGTTCTATTTTGTAATAGAACTGCAAATCAGGACATGGGATCAGTGACATAATATGGAGAACACAAATATCATGATACATAAATGTAATACTAAAAATACCGATCACAAAAGTATAGTTTTCCTTTATATATATGTATGTACAAAACTATCGAGAAAACAAATATAATTTCACACTAATATCATTAATTCAAGATAAAATATCAATTATTAATAGAAACATATAGGTTAAAATAGTAAATATTAAATATTTTAATAGATAACATTACTATAATATAAAACATAATTGTAAGTTACATGTAATACTATATATTAATATATACTTACATACGCATATACACATAAATATTTGTTTCTATGTTTATAAATATATATATATATATATATATATATATATATATATATATATACATAAAACATAACACTATTATTTAAAAAACTAAATTACATTATATTACATTTTTTGTTTTTTTAAATGTACTAATATAAAATGTCTGTGTGTGTATATATATATATACATAAAACATAAAATTAACAAATTGAAAGAAAAAATACATCTACTGAAAAGTATTAAATTAAAAAACAAATTATATATATGTAGTTACAAATATTATAAAATGTAATAAAATTAAATAAACAAATAATATTACATATATCTAAACAAAATGAAAAAAGTAGTAACATCTGTGAAAAATATATATACTATTTCTACTGCAATGTATACAAAATTAGTAAAAGCGTTGGACTCCGGAGGGATAAAATGTACTATTCCTATTCCAGTCAGTACAACAGTAGAGAAAGCGCTGGACTCCGAAGGGTTAACATTTACAATTTCCACTCCAGTCTGTGCACCAGTAGGGAACGCGCAGGACACCAGAGGGGTGACATTTACTATTCCTACTCCAGTCTGGGCAACAGTTGGGAAACCGTTGGTCAATGGAGGGGTAAAATGTACTATTTCCACTACCGCTGTGCAACAGTAGGGAAAGCGTTGGACAATGGGGGGGTAAAATGTACTATCCACACTCCGACACTGTTGGAGTAAAACTTTCTATTTCCACTCCCGTCTTTGCAACAGTAAGGAAAGCATTGTACACACTGGAGGGGTAAAATGTACTGTTCCCACTCCAATATGTGCAACAATAGGGAAAGCGTTGGGCACCAGAGGGGTAAAACTTTCTAATCCCACTGCAGCCTGTGCAACAGTAGGGAAAACGGACACCGGAGGGGTAACATTTACTATTCCCAATCCAGTTCTGTGCAGCAGTAGGGAAAGCATTGGACTCAGGAGGTGTAAATTCCAATAGTTCCACTCCAGTCTGTGCAACAGTAGGGAAAGCATTGGACTCAGGAGGGGTAGAATTAACCTTTCCCACTCCAGTCTGTGCAACAGTAGGGAAAGTGTTGGACACCGAAGGGGCACAATTTACTATTCCCACTCCACTCTGTGCAGCAATGAAGAGAAAGTAGTACACTTCAAACAAATAACATTTTAACAACTCTATTAATGAACCAAAAACATCAACTTCTTAATATAAAAATTATCTGTATAAATTAAAAAAGAAATTAAACAAATTACATAATTAGTAAAACATTTAATAATTATTAGCAATTAAAACACATATTACTAATTTAATTACAATGGATTCCCACCCTATTCTCTTACAAACACAACAAAACACAACTAATATATAACATAAAATGTGTAGTTAAGAATTAATGTACATATATTAATAAATTAAATATTTGATAAAAATGAACAATTAATTTGTAATTATTACTTAACTTCCCACCCTATTACCCTACAAAATAAACAAACAACACCTACAATGCACCTTGAAAAATATGCTAATTACATAATTTACATAATTATCAAATAAACAAATAATACATCTTTAATTATCAATTAATTATACTTACACAATTTACATAATGAACTATCAATTAAATAATTCAAAGTAAACTAAGAATTAATTATCATTAAATTAAATTATTACTAAATTAACCTCCCTCCTTATACCCCTACAAACACAACAACCCACACCTAAAATATAACTTTAAAAATATAATAATTACACAATTTACGTGTTAAATTATCAAATAAATAATTAGCAATACATTAATAATTATGAATTAGTTGTACCTCATTAACGTCACACCCTTTACCCTACAAACTCAACAACCCACACCTAAACTATATCTTGAAAAATATAATAATTACATAATTTACATAATTATCAATTGAACACTTAATAAAAAATCAATAATTAATTATTAATGATACTTAACTCCCCACCTTTTACCCATGCAAACTCAACAACCTGCACCAAAACAAACCTAAAAAGTTTAATAATTACACAATTTCATAGTTAATTATCAATTGAACAATATTAATATTAATCAAACATTAATTATTGATTAAATCTAATTAATTAACTTCCCACCCGTTACCACTACAAACCTCACAACCTGCTACACCACTATAAAATACAACTAACAATAAAATCAAAGATAAAAATAACTAAAAATGACAACCTATATTCAAAAACAGCAACAATAAAATAATTTATAACATACACAATTGAAACATAAGCAAAATACATAAGGAGAATTTTTACTACTATATTATTGTAAACTATATTGACAACACATATTTTTGACAGCAATATTACTTACCTTAAAAGTTATATTTTTATAAATAATATTTCTGCATCGCGATAATTATGTATCACAATTTTAAAAACTCCATATTTGTGTAACTCAATATTTTGGACTGTATTTTGTCCATATACAGGGACATGTTGACATAACTAGAATTTCACTACCTTCGCGTTTTCTTTAAAAATGATTTATTTTCACCAATGTAAAACAGTTATATGTTCAGAGGCCCAGAAATTAACAAAATACGAGTCTTATCCTATTAGCCACTGATGAAAATTCATGCAGCCCTTTTTTTATCTACTTCCTTTTTAGTTTATCTCCTATTCTGAAAATCTGGTGTGCCTCTGGCCTAACTGGTCTAGAGTAGGTCACTTTCGGTTGGATTTAGCCAATATGCAAGGCCATTCTCTGTTATGGCTTGTAAGACTTCAGTCTATCATGTTCATAGCAAAATCAGTTTACTTTCTGTTACTTATAGTGTTCTCTGAGTGGAATGGTACTACCATAATCATAAGGATATATGTTGTGGAATGTCAATACTGTGAGATGCTGCACACAGGGCTGGCTTAAGAGCTGGTGGCACCTTGCGTGACAATCATGTTTGGCACCCCCCTATGACCACCTTCTCGGATTCCCTCACGACCACAAGACAAAAGAGCCTCTCATCTCTCCATAGCCACTCTCTCACATACATTTAATTTGTTTTAAAGCACTAGTAAAGGCTGGCTTTCCTAATAAGAATGTATTTCTACATAAATGAACGCTTTTCAACTCCATTAGGACTAGATAATGAAAGACTGGGGAAAAGAGATAGCATCATACCTATTTAATGAAGTTTGCATGCAGTTCTTTGATGACACCTCGTAACAGTCACTGTCCTATATTAGGGTTGTATCTTATGAACTGCGTAACAAAAGGATCTCTGTGACAAAGGCAATAATCCACCCAGCTATCCACATAAAACACAGGTCTGTGATCTGCACAGTACACGTTCTTTGCAACAGGCATACTAATATATCTAACCAACAAGAGAGTCGGGGTTATGAAGTCACTCTTCCACCCCTATCAAATCTCTTTTAAGTAAACTACACAGTGTTCAAGGTAAGAAAAACAAAGGCATAAGGAATTGAAAAGGCAAAAAGAAAAAAGAAAAAACTCTATTTCTTAAAAGAACCCTCACTCACCCTAGTGGTGACATGCTTCATCATGGGGTTCCCACAGGGGAGACCGAGTGTCCCCCCTGTGTGCTACGACGCATGCAATTGCAGCGGAGCCGGTTCTGTTGAAAATTTTTCTTAGTGTATGTGCTCTAGTGCTATGAGTGAAAAATTAAAAGATCACAGCTGCGCCCAAAAACCCTTTATTAGTGGGTCAGCTGTTCACATTAAAAACAAGTGAGGACCACGTAATGGTTTTTATTAAAACCACTGCGTCCTAAAAAGCAATGACCATGAGGGTTCTTTTAAGAAATAGAGTTTTTTCTTTTTTCTTTTTGCCTTTTCAATTCCTTATGCCTTTGTTTTTCTTACCTTGAACACTGTGTAGTTTACTTAACAGGCATACTAACCCTCTGCACCACTTTATGGCGAGTCAAAACTGCCCCTTAACAAAACTCTGATCTCTCTCTATAGCAGGAACATTAATTACAAGAGTTATCTTGACATTTTTAATGCTGCCTAAAAACTGGATACCCAAGAAGCTCTGCTAAAGGTGTTTCTAAATCGAACGTTATTTCTAAACCTAGCGCCCCCTCCCCAGGTCAGCACCCAGTGCAGCCGCACCAGTCGCACTGCCCTAAAGTCAACCCTGACAGCACACATTTTTTATCTTGATTTAAGAATTGCTGCAGCCTCATTTGGTTTACTTTGTAGAATTTCTGCCTTGCTTACTTAATAAGCAACTAAAAAGGAAATTGAAACGCTTAGGTTTTTCCTATTTACCAATACTAGTGTACATCAATTTGGTCAAATTGGCATTACAAATTCGACAGTAATTAAATGGACCGGAAGTATTTCACTCAGAGACTTGAGCTGTAAGGAACCGACATTTCCAGGTGAAACACCAGCAACAAAAAAAATCTGGGTATCAGTGCAGAAACACCAATTCCTGTAGACTCCACAAAATCTTGTAATCTGGAGTATTTCTGTTCACTATAGGAATTACCAAAATTATTTCATTTCACCAAATTATGACAAATATATGTTCCCTGACCCAGATATTAGCAAAATAACTGTCTTCTCCTAATAGCCAGTGATGAAAATTCATGCAGCCCTTTTTAAAATTCCCCTTGGTGTTAGTAACTCTGGGTCGTGGGAAGTGACTACTGGTCAGAAATCCACACAACCTGTAATCCACCGTTGTTTCGAGACCTACTTCTTCCTTGCTGAAGATAGTCCTAATATCAAATATTTGAGAGGTACTCTTTTAAAACGAATGGTGGGTGCTTAAGGGCTTTGAAGTTTTTTTGGGCCAGATTTCACTTAACTAGCTTGCCATCATCAGAAAGTGCTTAAGCATGTGAAGCATTGATATGACCACAGCACTTCTAAGTTTTAGCGTAGGTTTCATAGCAGTGTAGACCATGAGGTTATATAAGCAGTGAGGGAGAAACCAGATAACAAGATGGTATCATAAATGCACAAAGGCAAAAGGTAGTAGAGATAGAACAGACTTGAAGTTGATGAGGGTGGTCTCTAAGTAGTTCCTGTCACAGTCACCTCCTCTTCGAAGGAGAAGGGTTTAACTCCAGCAGTGAATTTCTTTTAATTCTACGTTCTGACATAGGTCTATAATCATTAACAAAAAGGGAATTTTGGTGGGTGGCGTGCTTAAGTGTGTTGGAGAGCCGGTTAGGGGGCTTGTCAAAACATTCTGGCTCCAGCATGGAGGCAACATAGTATTCCATGGATTGGCTGGGTAATTAATGTTTTGTTTGCCGTGTTCTACAGTGCTTTGAAGCCCAGGTTGTACTTCATGGAAGTCTGGATTTAAAGGGCATCGATGCCCTGATATAAACTTCGAACCAAGCTTCTGAAATCAATGAAAAAAATACTTTTATTTCCATAATGCTGTTCTCTTACCCTCCATTCATGTTGTGGGTGACATGCATGTAGTACGCACTAGGTAGAATTATTGTGGTCTATATGCAGGTACGTATGTTTCCAGCTGATCAGATAGGTCAATGGGCTAATGAACAACCTGTAGAATCCTTCTGCATTGCTTAAAGAGGATAATTTAAACTTACATTTTTTTCGAATTAGGTCGCAGAAGCAATGTTGAGTTGTGTAACATTTATTATCCATCTTTAGAAACAGTTTGGTGTACAAAAGTAGGTGGAAAAATAAGTTATAGGTGTAGCAATTTGCTAAGCTTTACCTCTGTAGTACAAATTTTTTTTATTATAAATATCACAACTGAATAAGTTGCAAACGTTCTCCTTCACTTCTATGTGCATGCAATAGTCCCAAATAAAGGGCAGGGCTTTGCATGTACTAGAAATGTATGCACTAAAAAAATCGGCAAGAAATGTGTTTCCTTCTAGTGAAGCCAATGCGCCATATGTTTCTACTTGAAAACTTTTAAGGAAGATAATTATTTTCTGATTGCTTCTTCATAACACTGTATTCTGCAGAGTTATTACATAGATTGCTACATACATGGTGTGCACAGTTCATATATGAAGACATGCTTTGCAAGATCTCTGTCGAACAACATGCTTTTCTTGGCTTTTGGACAATAGTTGGCAGTTCAGTGATATCAAGCAGTGGGCGTGAAGACCTCTTGGCTATGTGCGTAGAGAGCTGTGTCGCGTACAGCCAAAGGTTTTAACCACATGATTCCGCTGCATATTCTGCTGCATTGGTACTTGCTGACAATACTCGAGGGCTGAACTAATTCGGACACAATTAATATTCATTGCAGCAGTGGATCGCAATGGGAGTTCATTTGCATATTTTAGTTGGTGGTACTGAAATCTTAGTTCGAAGGCTTCTTAGGGCTGGTCAGCGAGTACCTATGCTCAATTGCACTCGTCTGCAACATTTGCAGTGTTGAGAACTAAAATCTACAACACTTGCAAGAGTGCAGCATAGGACAAATAGTAGAACTCTTAAATATTAAGTATTAAAAGTTAGTTTACGGACAATTAAATATGAACTGAAACGAGTTAGTTTGAGTTAGTCATTAAAATAAAAAATAAATTTTCATTAGATTACATAATGAAAATTCTGCCATACTATGCACACAAGGTATGTATGGCTTATATATACAGACATAAGCTTCATATGCCAGAACCATATGAAAGCTTACCTTGGATGACAATATACACTCATAAATCCTTATTGTGCAACTAAGGGAGAGAGAGAAAAAGAAGTGGTGAGCATTTAATTGCTAATACATAAGTAGTGCACTCATTGGATGATCAGAACGAAGGTAAAATGATTTTTTTAAATTCTTGGTTATGTCAAATGTAAAGGAAATGAAAGCAGTTGGGAGGTAAAAGGCGGGAGAGAGTGGCACTTCAACATTGTCATTAATAAGTATAAGCTGTATTAATATGCACAAATCAATTTGATTGGCTGTTGAAACATGGCTGCAGCGATCTGGAACCAATCCGTTTGTGCAAAGGAATTTTTATTATGAAATGTAGTTTGAAAATAAACAAAGACATGGATACAGAGACAAACAAAGCTATATTCATCATGTTTAAGCAAGCAGTAAGGTCCATTGTTTAGTCGGCATAAAAGCAAAGTACAGATGACTTTATGATTGTAAAAAAGGAAAGACTAGAGATTATTTTTTGTTGGCAAGCAAAATAAAATCAACTTTTCTCTCGGGGAGTTCTCTATTTGTCTCGTATGAGAACTTTTCCAGAGGCTAACTTTACTCTATGTTAGATTATGCTATGAAGTTGATTGATGTGGTGAAACGCAGCAGCAGAATCTTATACAACAGTTTTTTACCAAATGGATAAAAACTGCTGTAGAAAAGATTGACACATTGGAAGTTTTCCAGAGCAAAGACTCTGTTACAGAGAAAGATCTGATTCCCAGTTTCAGTGAACGTACCAAGGTTGCCTGATCACACTTACCTTTCCATGATGTCAACAAAAAGAAGGGGTCACATCAAAGAATATCAAGTGTAGTCACTTAAAAGATCCAGTTGGACTCTAACCTCTCCCCTTATCATCAAGCTGTATTTTCCCGTCTTCTGTACACTCTGAAGTAACCAAAAGGCAAACACAGCATTCTGTACCGTTCCTTAATATTAAACCGGATCCTTCCTGCAAAATGTCATTCTTTTGTTTAGTTAACATGTTTTTTACACAAAATTTTGGGGTCGGTTTGTTGTTGTTGAAGCAGAGGTTACAAGTGGACTGGCATTCTCTGAGTGGGAAAGGGGAGGGGAAGGGGGTTGGGCAGTGCGCATTTCTGCCAGCCCTTGCTGAAGGTTGGGTAGAGCACCTACAGAGAACCAGAGCTGTTTAGGGTGACTGCAGATCAATAACGAGGTTAACAATTCTGGCTAACAATTGTGTCTGCACAGCCCCCACATACAATTATGCTTGATGATATGCAGAGTTTGACAGAGTGCAGCCTATAAGCAAGACCTAGTTACATTCTTTTAAGAAAGTAAAATTTTGAAGATAAGATCAAGCTTAAACCAAGTACATTAAACTTCTAGAGAAACCTTTGTTGCAGACTTTCACCTGAATTAATTTGGTATCAAATTTTGTTGTGTACGTTTGCATATTTCTCTCATTCAGATATGTGGCTCCTACCCCTTGAACCCTGTGTCAAGTGAATCAGTGTGTAATTTGCTTGGGACTGTTACTACGAGACATTCCTCTCAATGTTGCGGGGTGCAAATGGTTTGAAGGATTATCATCACTTGATTGTGAATATAACGATTTGATTTGAGGTCAACCTTCTCTGTGCTCAATGTTTCTGCATATTTAAGAAAAGGGGGTCTGTTGCTCCTAATTATTATTGGCATGTTTTGTTTTTTTCCTTTATTGCCATGGACTGCCAAAGCTTACCGGATCCAAATCCTAGAGTAAGAAAGTAATGCCATTCTGTCAATTCAAGGGTTATACTGGTCATGCTTGGTCAGGCTAAAACACACTCTATATCTAGGTTGTTCATCATCAATGCCCAGTAAAATGCCCACTTGGAAAAAACCTTTTTGTGGTTTCTTTAATTGTAGAATGTCTTTACAAAATAGATGGTGCAACAGCACAGCAGGGTTTGGGGATTTCTTTTGGCCAACATTCACTCTTTTGAGGAAATGGAGAAGTCTGATTTAAGCCTCATTCGGGTTTGGATCCACTTTTAAAAGAAATTTTTGTCAATAGGCATATTGAGAGCTGTGATGCCTAAGCCACATTTTATTTACCTAGGCTCCTCTTCAGAAGCATTCATATATGGTCATTTTGTTCTAATTTATTTATTATTCAGTAATTTATTTGTAGGAGAGTGGGATGTTTTTAGCTGCACCCGTTTCAGGAACATCTTAAAAAGCAATGCCTCAGCTTTACAACTTATTCAATAGAGAAGAACTCCTTTTACTGGTTAAATTATAAGACCCCTTCAGCGTCAAATACATGACACAGTTTAACACATCATTTGTGGTTCAGGTTTCGGTCTGCTTTCCTCCAGTCCATCATGTTTAGTCTTCACAAATGGGGCACCTCTATAGTTTATTCTCCTTTCTTGCCAAACGCAATTTAAACTATGTTGTGAATATTTTTTTTAATTGATTCTGTCTTTGTCCCTCCGTTTCTTGGGACCAGCTTTGCCACTGCACTACAGTAGCAGCAGTATGCGTTCACAAAATGTATTTGTACAAAAACAGAACCACAAAGCACGCAATGCTGTTGAAAGTGTATTGTTAGCCCATTTTGGGAAGGCAACTTTGAAACATACCATATTTGTTAAGCAGAGCCAGGCACAGCTCCTTTCTGGCATTTAGTACATAGTTTAGCATTTTTACTTCCCAAATTACTGTTAGGGCTGCATTTTGTGCAGCCTAAAGAACACTTCATGGTGTTTTCAGAAGGCTTCTTTCAATGCCTTATGGTAATCTAAAAGAAAAATTACCTCTATGCCTACCGAGATGATGACAGTGGTTGATGTGTTTAATTCAAATGTGGAAAAGGAGTGTTTGCTCTCTCCATCCTAGGAAATTACTGTTTTGACTGCATAGCTGCCGTGTGGGATATTGATGTTCGCCCCACCTGAGCACTAGCCAAAACAGGCAGCAGGAGAACGAGAAATTATTACTCATGCTTCATCCTGTATTCTCCCACAAGTGCCTTGTTAGCTGTTCACACCATCCCATAAGCATGATTTCATACTTTAACCCCCTCTCTGGGAACTCAGCATCACCCACCACTTCGGCATCAACCATTCCCATGCACTTTCTTCCATGATTATCTCATTAGCACAGTGGCCTTGTGTGCTTTTGGATCTATCCACTGAACCCCAAGTTTGCTTCTGAAGCCAGTCACTCCTGAAGATGTTATTGCTTCCTCTCCGGCCCACTATATTTTGTTATTGTCCAACTGTCCTCCACAATGCATCTTTATATCCTGACCTTCTCTAATATCTTTCTATATCTCTCTATCATTCCTTGTATAGTGTTGTTTATTTCTCACTCTCCCATTGTGTGTTTCATTTAATCGTTCTTTCCAGTAGTTTGTTTCTGACCCTTTTGCCACTGTGCCCTCTATTCTCCTGATCTCTTGAAAGATTTTCTGTGTGCTCTGTGATTTAGGGCCTGACTACGAGTTTGGTGGTGTGGGAACGGAACGCCATGCCAACACCCCACTCCCACACCACCAAACTCGACCGCCGCCCGTCCACTCGCCAGATGAGGAGTACTTTACTGGTCTGGCGGGTAGTGCTTTGGCAGTACCACGCAGATAATGTGCCAAGGTGCATATGTTCGCCTTGCAGGGCATTGGTGTGGGACTGTTAAAACAAGTTCCTGCATGGCATGGACTGCTGCAGTCCATCCCGTGCAGGAACAGGGGTGCAGACAGACAACAGGGCACAATATGTGGCCCCCTGCATGCACCATCATGCACAAGGGCAACAGGGGGGCCTGTAGAGCTCCCTTAGTTTCCTGATCGCCACACTTTGCATGACAGCCTCCCCGCCTTGAAAATTTGGTGGTCTGGAAACTCGTAATATGTTTGGTGGTGCCACAGCAGCGGTTCCTGCCAAGCCACCGCAAGTTTGGCAGTCCAATGGACTGCCAAACTCGTAATTAGGCCCTTAGTCAGTGGCGTAACACAGGCCCCTGCAGCCGCCGCGGTGCGGGTGACCCCCAAGCTCCAGGGTGCCCCCTCAGCACAGAACTTCAGCCGGAGAGCTCCTGATAGAGTCCGTAGGGGGCCCCTCCACGCACCTTGCAGGGGGCCCCCTTAATTTTCGTTACGCCACTGCCCTTAGTCTTGTCCACACTTTACAGTTGTGAGACAAAATCTAGCCCCAATTGAAATAGAAAACGAGTGGTCTGAGAGGCCATTGTCTGTAGTGATGGTTTGTTGCCTCCAAGTGATTTCTCTTTTATGACATCAAACAGCAGCCTTGTGTGTATGTGCTTTACTGTAACTGTGCAAACATTTCCCAGAGCCATACTTGGTTACTGCTCAAAGGGGACTTTTAATACAAGTAGAGAATTTAACAATTCTTTAGTTGGAAAATTTATTACTTTCAGCCCAGATCCTTTGGGGATTATCAGCCAGATTCATCAAAGTAAAATCGGCTCGCAAAGGGCCAGATTCTGAGAATCTGGCCCTTTGCAAGCGCTATTTTTGCACTTGGGATTCATCATCCCAAATGCAAAAATCGCAATTCTAGAAATCGCTAAATTGCGATTAATTGCATTTAAGGAATCTCAATTTGACATTCCTTAAATGCAATTCATGAACCATTTTAAAATTGCGAATTCGCAATCTGGGGCCGCTATTTACCGCGAAGTCTATCTACGTGGTAAATAGCAAAAACTTAGAAAAATGCACTTTAGCGCATTTTTCTAAGTTGTATGTTAGACACACACATGTCTTTTGGACATGTGTGTGCGCAACACCAGTGTACATTTGCATTTCAGGGGAGCTACAGGGTGTCCTTTGGACACCCTGGCACCCTTGAAATTGCTTCCATATTTGCGATTCGCTAATTGCGAATTGCAAATAAGGAATGACTCCCCATTCATTCCTATGTGCCTTTCGGCCCATAGGAATGAATGGGAAAGCCATTCCTTATTTGCGATTAGCAATTAGCGAATCGCAAATAAGGAAGCAGTAGAAATCGCATAAAATATTGCGATTTCTACATGCATCCCGTTTTGTGAGTCTTTAATAGCGAATCCTTAAAATTCGCTATTAAGGACTCGCAAAACGTTACTTTCATGAATCTGGGGGTTAAATCTGTGTAACATTGCTGAGAAAACTGTTGCTTTCCTTTTCCGAGATAGTTTCTCAGGATTTTGGCTTCATGTTCAGAATCTTCAGCTGTTTGCTTCCACACAGTCAATTACAAGATGAAGCTTTTAAAATAAAAATTGTTGTTAAAATCAAGTGTGTGGTTGATTTACATGGACCATTGATGACCTCGAGATGTTGGTGCCTGAGACTTCATTCAACATGAACCATTGAACTCTTGTGCAGAGTTATCACAAAAGGCTTTCAGACACTTATCAAAAGGCAATTACCTTTATGACAGTATGTCAGATCGTTCACCCACTGACCCCAAAAAAACCTAGACCCTAAAAGAGCTTTGATACCAAATTCGAAATCTAGGCTATATTGGAAAACAAATCTGAAAACTTTTACTTGCGTATTGCGTTTTTCAACCTTCACTATAGATGAATCACCACTTGTATGAATAATTTTGAAAAGCAGATCAAAGGCATACCTTTTACGTCCAATTTGCAGTCCACCTCTGCCTCCCCCAGCTCATTCACAGCTTTGCATGTGTAAGTTCCTCCATCGTAGGGGTTCGGTTTGCGGATCTCCAGTGTACACACAGACTGGTTACTAAACATTCTGTACCTCGGGTCGTTCTGTATTATTATTCTGTTCTTCATCCAAATAATTTGTGGCTGTGGAAATAAAAGCATGGAGTGGTCATCCCTGTTATAATACCGCCATGCATTTTGTTAAGGTGGAGTGCTGTTTTCTTGAGGGCCAGTTGTGTCTACATGCTCTAGCACAATTGAAAGATTTGAAGACATTTGTGACACCGTTCATTAGATAACAAGGACATCCTGTTTTTGCCAGTAATTCATTTTCTTCCATTTTATATTTGAAATTAAAATGGTGGTATTGTAGGCAATATGAAGCTTACACTCTACGTTAAATGACTAATTCACAAAGAAGGGCCTAAAATGCATACAAATGGGTGGCAAGACTTAGCAATAGGGAAGAGGGAGTTCTTCGTTCAGCAGATCACAAAACTGAAATCATTTTCTAACAGAAATCGCATAACGCTATCTACAAATGAATTAATAATCTGAAAATAAATATGTGATCGATCCTGGCCTGTCTTGCACTGCCATGTCAACTCATTTTGTGAAACTCATAGTATACTGATGAAAATTAATTTGATTATAGGTGTGTATGTGACTCTCAATTTTAAGTGCAAAACATAACATTTAAAGCAGATTGTAATTGTGTACGTTATGATCAAATGTTTATATAGCAGGTAAGAAAATGGAAGGGCATTATGTCATGCAAATACGGTGACAATTTTTCATCAGATTAAACCATTTTTATGATTAGGTGCTCTGTGCTGCCCGGAGTTTGGTGTGGTGTGCAACAAACCTCTTATAGCTGCGTTTCATTCTCCACAATTGTACTACACAGCTCGCTAACTCCATATCAAGTCCTCCTAGAAACTGGTGGCTCACATACATTCCATCCGCTGGGCCCAGGCACAAACACGATTTCCATTTTACCTTTTCACTGTACTGAAGCAATTACAATTTTTTCATTGCATGGGATTCCCATTTTCTCCAACAGGTTCAAGTTTTCTTACTGTGTATAAGTGCCTTCTAGTAGAATGAAACCTATATTTCTTTGATACCTTGGTTTCTAAGGGAGCAAGTTGGACCTGCAAGAGGCATGATGTCTATGAGCTAGTCAAACGATTTAAAATGTGTACTCCTTTCTGGAACTTTATGAGGTCCGTCTCAAGCTCCTGTGATCGTGGGGGAGATTTCTATATGCTTGGCACTGGTGGTCTGCAACAAAAGCTTTTCCATTTTACAGGCAAATGTTAGTAAATGTATAGTATCTCTATGGTTGTGCATCATTTGCATTGAAAGACCCATTAGATGCCCCTGTGTTGGGACATGAATTTCTTCTACATTTATTACTGGTGTATATCCTAGCCCTGAGTGTCCAACTGAATGTGTATCTGGTATCCTGACTTTTATGTTTTGCCCTGGCTTCAGGATTATCTAGCATATGTGCAAAAACCTAGGCCTTTCCAAGACAATGCAAGGACTAGGATCTGTCCTGTGACCTGGATGGGCCCCTCAAGTATACCGTCAAATTAAACAGAGGACAGTACTATACCTGCCTTAGGTTTAGAAGCTGAGGCAGTTATGACCTGCAGCTTCTGTTCTACAAGCAGTAGCGGTTGGTCATATTGGGAAGTTGTGAGGCGGGGGTGAAGACGTGAGAGGCGGTCACTACAGAAGCTACAAATAATCATCCCAGGCTTCACCTTTGGTGGGACCGGGCTTGTTCTGAAGGAAAAACTAAGGACTAAAGACTAATTTCCTAACCACTACAGCACTGGGTAAGAACCTGAAAAAACAGTGGCTGACTTTGCATTAGACTTGTGGGGAAATGTAATCTGCACCTAAGTTTTATTCGTGCTTCTGCCATACTGTTTCTGGGAGGCAGGTCAAACTATGGTGGCCCAGGTGGGAGAGAGCATGGAGAATGGGGTAAGTGGTGTAGCGCACATCAGAGAATCGTGATGAAGCTGGATTGAACAGTGTAGTTTTGAGCGCTGCTGCGTGATTAAAAAATAGTAGTTGAACTTTTTTTTTCCAAAACACAAGAACTGGATTGTGTTATATGTTGGTTAAGTGTTGAGTTCTGAGCTCATGATGCCTGTTGTACTACCTTTCTCAGAAACTTGGCACTGGCGGCTACCTCCATTACAGCCTCTAATGCCAAGGCTATTTTGGGGAGATATGACCGGCAGATGTGGTCGGACATCTCTACTCTATTTGAGTATCTCCTGGAAGATAGTAAGAGGCAAAAGATATTCTTTTGGAGGGAGAAAAAGAGTTTCCGGAGCTCATTGAGGTAGGCATGGACGTTTCATTCACTGCATTTCAACAAATAGCAGGAGTTGCAGTTCTGCATCGCCAGGTATTGCTAAAAGAAACCACCTTTCTTCCAGAGGTCCAAGCTAAGGTTTTAGAATTGCTATTTGCTGGCGAGTGCCTCTTTGATACATAGACTAGGAGCTACAATCAATAAAGAATGGCAAGGATACAGTCAAAGCCTTTAAGAATTTCCAGCAGCGCCGCTTTTGGTCTTTTCGGGCTAGAGGCCGGGAGCAATGCCTATCCCATTCACAATTTCAGCAGCGGTATCAGCCATATCTGCAAAGTACCTAACAGCCATACAACCGGTCTTTACAGTCAAACAACGCTCAGACTTATTCAAGACCGGCAGGACACAAGAGGCAGCAATCTGCTAGGAAGTTCCAAGACTCTAATAGGAGAGGATGAAGTTAATCAAGCCCCTGGTTCCATAGTCCCACACCACAAATACGTCATCCCTGCATCCTTTCAGAAATGGAACTCCATTTCTTTAGAAAAATGGTTTCTGGATATCTTCCAGCATGGCCACATGATTCAGCAGCCTCCAAATGTTTCACTGTGAAAAGTCTGCTCCGCCACATTCCAGATCTCAAAAAGAAGATAAAACTGCTTTTTTCTCAAGCAGGCCATAGAGGAAGCACCCCTCAACCAGCAAAAATCGGGGTTTTATTCTCACTTCTTCCTCATCAAAAAGAAAAATGGAAAATAGAGGCAGGTCAAGGAGCTCAGAATGCTGAACAAGTTAATCAAAAGTTAATCTTTCAGGATGCTCTCTCTTTAGGAGATTCCTCTTCTCATGGAAAAAGTGGATTATCTGGCTTCTCTCGATCTCCTCTACGCCTATTTTATTCCCATCCACACTCAACATAAAAAATTCCTTAGGTTCAAAGTGGCAGGGTGCCATTACCAATTCAAAGTGCTTCCATTTGGTTATGAAGTCCGCTCCCAGAGTGTTCACAAAGTGAATGGAACCGATAGCGGCCTTCTTAAGATGTTCAGGTCACCAGGTGTTCCCATGCTGGATAACAGGTTAACCTTGAAATCGCAGATCCTGGGGGTGTCTGGCATGTGCTTTGGCATCCTTAGGATGCTGCGGAGGTTTCTTCCTTTGTTATCCGTGGAACATAGGACGCTGACAGTTCAGGCCCTGATTGGGTCCAGGTTGGATTATTCCAACATTCTCTACCTGGGCCTTCCCGAGTACCTGCTGCAGCGCCTTCAAGTGGTGCAGAACGCCGCGGCCAGGGCTATCTTCGGCCTTAGTAGGCGCTCCAGTGCCTCGGGCTTGCTGGTAACGTTACATTGGTTGCCCATTCGCAAGAGGATCGCCTTTAAGGCTTTGACCTTGGTCTATAAAGCTCTTCACAAGGGGGGAGCTAAGTACCTCCAAAAGAGAATGGTCTTTTATCATCCGACCAGGTCTCTGAGGTCGGAATCCCTGCACCTTGCTGTCGTCCCTCGGGTAAAGAAAGCGCGCCTTGGTGGGCGCTCTTTTGGAGTGCTGGCATCTCAGCTATGGAACTCTCTGCCGCTGGCCCTGCGGGGTGCCACTAGCTTATTGGCTTTTAGGAAAGGCCTTAAGACGTGGCTTTTTACTCAGTAGCCGTTCTTTTTGGTATCTCTGGCTCACTACTTTCTTAGTCTTTCATTTGGTGTTATGTTATTATGCTGCAGTTCTCTTGTCTTTTCCAATAAAAGCGCCGGGACACTCTTTCTGAGTAGCCGTACGCTATAAAAATGAACCAATAACATAACATAACATAACATAACATGCCTCAATGATTGGCTCATATAGGCTCTGTCATTTCAAGCGCCAGAAATTTCAACGAGAGCCTATCTGGTCTCTTCCAATCTCGGTCTTCACATCAATCTGGAAAATGTGTCCATTATCCCGGCCAAATTGTTGGTCTTTCTGGGTGCACATCATGACACAGAGCTGGGCAAGGTCTTTCCCACTCAAGAAATAATAATGCAGATTCTGGGTACGGCAAAGCTTCTTTCAACTAAAAGGTTAGTACAAGTCCATGCTGGGGATGATGTCCTCTTGCATCCCGCTCATTCCCAGGCTTGTCCAATAAAATGCAAGGTCCAGAATATGTCCTGTGACCTGGATAACCACACCAAGTGTACCGGCAAATTAAAAGGAGGACTACTATCCCTGGGTTAGGTTTAGAAGCTGAGACAGTTATGACCTTCAGCTTCTATTCTACAAGCAGTAGCGGTCGCTCATATTGGGAATATGTGAGGCGGGGGAGGGGAATACTCACTGAATAAAAAAGAATTATACATATATTAAATTGCACTTACCTGCTCCGACGGCTGCCACCTTGCATCCCGCTCATTCCCAGTTGCCGACTTCGCATGCAACCGTTGCAGCAGCAGCTCGATGCGCAGTGGGTCCAGTCTCAAGGCTCATTCAACGACACAGTTCGCATTTCAGCATCAATGACAGCTGCTATGACCTGGTGGATGGTCAAGGACAACCTGTCGCAAGGCCTCTCTTTTATTCACTCTGTGCCACAGCTGGTGATGACCTTGAATGCATTGATGGACGGATGGGGGGGCTCCCCTTCAAGAAATACAGGTTCACTGCAAGTGGTCCAAACAGGAATCAAAGTACCATATAAACATTCTGGAGCTCAAATCAGTGTTTCTAGGTCTGAAAACCTTCCTGCCTAAGATCAAAATGCACCAGAGCTCATCAGGACGCTAAATACTACGAGAATGTTTTACCTCCGAAAGGAAGGCGGAAAAAGATCTCAAGTGCTTTCCCTTCTTGCTCAGCAGATATGGGAATGGCTCCATGCCAACCATATCTCCTGGCGAGTGGAGCACGTGCCAGGGATTCACAACGAGAAAGCTGACTCTCTCAGCAGTGCCTCTAAACAGTGCCACGAATGGGAGCTCAACGACCAGCATTTGAAGGAGGTTTTTCAATTCTGGGGTTACCTAAAATTAGATCTGTTCACTACGATCCTCAGCAAAAAAGTGTCCTCTTTTTGCAAGAAGACATCCGCATCAAAATTCATGGGGAGATGCCTTCCAGTTTCCTTGGTGTGGATCTTCGCTTACACATTACCCCCGTTTCCATTCATTCCTCGAGTACTACAGAAAATGAAGCAACAGCCTTGTTGGATCATTCTTATTGCTCCAGGTTGGGCAAGTCAATTCTGGAACACCAAGCTACATTTCCTATCAGGGTGTGCTCCGATTCTCTTCCCTCCAAAGGAGGATCTTCTATACATGAACCAGGGCTAAGTGGTTCATCCACAAATTTCCTCTTTTCATTTGTCGGCTTGGCTTGGCTCCTCACCACGCTGAATTTGAGGATGTGAGCCTTTCCAAGGAGTGTTCTAAGGTACTACAGAAGTCTCGAGCTCTGTCTTCATTGAAATGTTACACAGTTAAATGGAAGAAATTCTGTGCTCAAGTCAAGCTATCCTGGCTGAAGACGGATGATAGCCAGAAACCGGTCCTAGGATGCTTGATTCCGGTCCAGGAAAGACATGGCTTAGCAGTTCGGTCTGGACTGTTCCCATGAGGCACAGGGTCAAGACTGATTTGCTTATGGCCATGTCTAAACTGGTGTGGTTTTGTGGGCAAAATAACAATGGATTAAGCCCAGATCTGTGACTGGGGGTGAATGTTTTGCCATTGTGCAACATTCCATCCATCATCTTGTGTGTTTTGCTGTTCACCCTATGTGGGAAGGGTATGCCTATACGTGGGTCCCGTGTTCACTACGCCACTGGAGTCAAGTTATCCTGGCTGAAGACGGCTGATAGCCAGAAACCGGTCCTAGGATGCTTGATTCCGGTCCGGGGAAGACATGGCTTGGCAGTTCAGTCTGGACTGTTCCCATGAGGCACAGGGTCAAGACTGATTTGCATATGGCCATGTCTGAACTGGGGTGGCTTGGTGAGCAAAATAACAATGGATTAAACCCAGATCTGTGACTGGGGGGTGAATGTTTTGCCATTGTGCAACATTTCGTCATCATCTTGTGTGTTTTGGTGCATCTCGCCAGCATTACATCCATTCTCATCATCTCCGGAGCAGGTGCTGCCTTATCTCCTGCACTTAGCAAAACCAGGACTTTCTCACTCTTGCATAAGAGTACACCTTGCTTTAATTTCTAGGTATAGATAACGCTCAAATCAAACTTCTCTGTGGTCTAAACGACTCATCAAAGAATTTATGATGAGACTTTTTAGAGCTTTTCTGCCTTTTAAGCCTCCTACAGTTTTGTGGCAATTAAACCCTGTTCTGTCACAAGTGATGTGTCCTCCCTTTGAGCCAATAGACAAATGCGAATTGAAGTTCCTTTCCTGGAAAGTGGCTTTCCTCTTGGCCATTACGTCAGTCAGTGAAATCCAAGCTCTCACTTTAAAAAAAGCCTATCTGCAATTTTTGCTGGACAGGGTTATCCTAAGCGCTAACCCTTCTTTTATACCTAAGGTGCCTTCAACTTACCACCTCAATGAGCTGATCGTTTTACCAATGACCGTTTTCCTAATCCATACTCAGCATCGGAAAGGGCATTTCATTCTCTGGACAATAAACGTTGTTTAAAGTTTTATTTGCAAAGAACTGAGATGTTCCGTAAATCCTCTCAGCTACTGATCTCTTTCTCAGCACCTAGGAAAGGACAAGTCTTGACACAGCCCAGCATTGCTTGTTGGGTCACCTCCACGATTTCCTTTTGTCATGAGAAAGTTGGCCGTCCGCTTCTTGCGAAAGCACAAGCTCATTCTACTAGGAAAGTGGCGACTTCCTTGGCCCTGTTTGCGGGAGCATCACTCCCTGACATTTGCCGGGCAGCAACGCTGGTGAACGCTCACACATTCACAAAGCATTACTGCCTTTATGGTTGTAAAAAGGCAGATTTCGCTGTTGGACAAGCTATAGTTTGATGTCTCTTTACCTAAGGTAGGCGGCTTTTAGCCTTCAATGTTCTTTACATGCTGTTTGTAAATTTGTATGCTTTTATTGTCTTCTTGGTTTCTGATGCTATAAGTTTATGTCATGGTGGGATGATTCACCTGCCCACCACCTTTCTTTTTCCCTTATTGTGTTTTTACTGCTTACTAGTCGGATTCAAGCATGTGTATCTATAAAAGATTCAATACAGGAGAAAAACAAGAAACCTGTACATTGTGGTTCTCGAGTATTGATATCTTTTATAGATTCACATGCAACCCTCCCTCCTCAGAGGTTTTGTATACCATACACTAGTGCCCGAAATCTGAGGTATGGTGGCTCTGTGGGAAAGGGAACACTGAGGTCTCAGCTGTGATTGCCTGAAGTTTCGATGTTTTAAAATGAGGCTGAAAAGTTACTTAAGTTTCTTTTCTGTTCTGTGGAGGTCTATGGTGATCTTTTATTACTGCTATTTCTAATGTTATCGTGAGACTCCCACCATTACAACGGGGAAGAGTCAAGCATGTGCATTTATATAAGATATCAATACTGGAGAACCACAATGTACAGGTAAGTAACTTGTTTTTTCTAAACTTGGTCTTGTCCCCGCCTCCAGTGCCCTGACAACATTCAGTCAGTAACTGTCACTTTGTAATGTCCATGTTATGGCTAGTACTGCTGCTGCATATGGACCATCATTGTCTATTAAACCTTACATGAAGTTGTCACGTAGCAGTCAGCATGAACTGAGTTTGCTAAAGGTGATCTCAGATTTGATGCTCAGTTAGGATGAAGCACAGTAAAGTGATTTGCATTGGAGCGAACCGCTGGGATTTAAACTCAGTTTTGCTGGTTACACATTGTGAATTCAGTCACAGGATGGGTGGCTTCTTCTTTGTTTGCTTGCCACCTAACTACAGTGTTTAGTACTCCATTATTTCTTGAAAATCAGAACACTGTTCAAATTAGTATTGTATGTAAATCAATATAGCTTGATATATTTGTATAAAAAGAAATGTTAAAATGTCTTTTATGAATCCGTTTCATGGGCCAATTGTTCAGTAGATAATTCAAGACACCAGACCTCTAAAAATCTAAGAAATGTTGCCAGACCTCCAGGTCTGGCAACATTTCTTGGATTTTTTGAGGGCTGGCAATGATGTTGCAGGATAAATCCATTTAGAGAGATGTAAAAGTAGTTTAATCAAAATTATATGTTTTAAAAAGGCCTTGAATAAGTGATAATCTTAGGTGCTTCAAATCCTTAGCTTTCAAATGTGTTTTCAGGTCATATAACGTTGGTTAGTAATACTTTATTCACATTGGATAAGATACATAGTCATCCTTTCATGGATGGCAGCCCTACCAGTTTAAAAATTCACCAGATGCCACTGGAAGGTAATAGAGCAAGATTTTGTTACCACCAGTATATGTTTTTTGAAACATCTTTGTTGAATGTGGAATTTTTAAGGCAGTTTCCCATGGAAAGAAAACAGTCTGAAATGAGGGGAGGAGATTTATGGGAACTTTAAACAAGATCTTGGTTTATGCTTCATTTAAACAAAGAAAGTTTTGCAAACTTTCTTGGCAACTACCAGTTCTCCCTTTGAGTTTCAGGCATGTATGGGATTCTTAAAAATATATATGGAAAACTAGTTGGTTTTCATTGATAATGTTAGCTGATGGAGATATGTATTCAAGCAGAGATTCAGTACCTCACATGTGATACAGCCAGAGTTGCAGAGAAAATATGACAGGGTGAACTGATAAGTGTACTGCAGGAAAAAATAAAGGGTATAACAATAAGCGCTGTTCTGTCATATCCTTGAACTTGGAGCATTAATCACAAACCTTTTTTCTGTGACAAAATATCTTTAACTCCACTCTTGAGCATGACCCACTCTACATTTCTAGGTCTAACATTCATGCTCAGAAAAAAGTTTAGTGAATGGGCCATTGGATAGATGACACCTCATTGTTTAATGCTTCTATAGCTTTTGAGGGGAGATTCCTTGTATTCTCTGATTTCCAGTTGACATCAAATCAACTTGTGGTGAGTTAGTTATCTGTTGACCTAACAGTGCAATGAGAGAGAGATGTGATGGCCTTTTCCAGCACATTTGCCCTGCAGGGAAGACTGGAGATTGGTCTCTAATTGACCAGGTCCGTCAGAGTATATTCGGCTTCTATATCAGGGGTGTAATGGAGGCCCCCCGCAGACTTCGTTGCAGGGGCGGCCCCACACCATTAACCTCAAAGGGGGCTCCCTGGGATGGCCAGCTGCAAACAAATAAACACTCAGAAGCATCAAGGCACTTAGGGAATGGGTAATGGGGGACCCCTCACCTTGCCTTGCAGGGGGTACCTCTGAGGTTTTGTTATGCCACTGCTTTATATGAGTAGTGGGATTGTGGTCTGCTTCTTCTTCTGTGGGACAAGAGAAGCTTTTTCTGTATCTGAAACAGTGGCGAGCCCAGGAGGTTTGGTTAATTGCTTGCGGCATGAGGCTTGATCTCCGGGGAGCGACCCGGGGGACAAAGGCAAAACTGCAGTAGAAGGATTCGAGTTTGTTTTATTAAAAGAGACATCCGTGTACTGGAGAATGACTCAGGGCACACTGAAGAGATGAACTACAATGGCTTGATCAGCAGTCAACAATCCATGTGGAAGACCACGGGGGAGCTTTTGGCACAGAAAAGATACTGTATTCGTCATACAGACTACTTTCCAAGTGCACTGACTTGGGTAACTACGGAATGTTACTTGTGAAGCGATGCATCAGATGAGCCCTACAACCAATGCCACAAATGTTATTTTTTGACTGGACTTCCCATACAGTACCTTTGGATTTCCTCGAACACTGCAGTTCAAAGTTGCGTTGTAGCCCGCAATAGCAGCAGTGTGAATCAAAGGCTGGGTGAACACCGGTGGTTCAGTGAAATCAAAGTCTTTGTAATCCGGGCATTTGTAGGCTTTACCTAGAAAGAGAAAAAAAGACCCTTTATGTGTCATTCAGGAACAGCATTAAAACTATCTTAATTGCAATGTCCAATTAATTGTTAAATGTTTCTTAAAACCTTGTAAGACAACACATTAAAGAATCTCACACTTCACTCAGCCTATACCTGTGTATAAGAAGCTCTTTTTTCCAGTTCTGACATGTATGTCACTGTATTTAAATGGAAAACTCTACAACTGAACGGGCTTGTACTGATCAAATAACAAAAAACTACGTGGACTATTCACAAAGTTAACTTACACTTGTGAGTAATTTGCCTGTGTATGTTTACTATTATGCTTTGTAGTGATTTTATTACTTAGGACTATTCACAAAATCCGAGTGTAAAGTTACTTCAAAGTCTAGACTCTAGACTTTCACGTCCCCACCCCCTGAAATATAGGTGGAGTCAAATTTACAAGTGTAAAGAAAGAAGCAGCAGTTAGTCCAGCACCAACCATGGCAATCACTGATACTGCACTCCTCAATGCTCGTTCCTGCCCTTCCAATTGCCTTTTTGCGTTAGCTCCTGCTGGCTCCCTCTGCCTCTCCCTTTCCCGCACTTGTCTTGCCCTTCATTTGTCCTGCCTGCTATCCCTTATGGTTTCTACCTCCCATCATACCCGTCTTTGTCTCGCTACTGCTGCTGTGTGCACCTTAATCCCCCATCTTCTCCTTTCTGTTGTTACTCAATGACACCCCATCGTCTTTCCTCTTTCATGTGTATCTTTCTCCCTCTCTGCCTCCCAGCCCTCTTACTTCCCCACCTACCACTCATTCCTTTCCTGATGTGTCCTACTTTCCCCTCTTCCAGCCCTTTACTTCTGGTAGCTTATTGATAGTGTCATATGATGGTTTATTTTACTTTGGAAATGAAAGGTTCTCTATATTGAAGTCTCCCTTGCTTTAAAATAAAGTTTTGTTTTGTTTTCTTGTGTCAAATGAAGGTTGAGTGGGAAGTCACTCTTCTATACAGTCCTACTTTTGTGTCTGCCTTGGAAACGAAATAATTCGTGTTTTTTTGCCATCCTCACTTTCTATGAAATCAGTAAAGAAACAGAATTGTATTGAAGGCAAGGGAGCCATCAATATAAACTGGATTTCGTTTCATAAATGGGTCTTGCATATGTTAGTACATTAAACCAGAACAGTGGTTTTGCCAATGCTTGCTATTCTTGACGAGGACTGGATTAAATGTAGAGTAATTGTTTCTGTCATGAAATGTACTCTGAACCTGAACTGGTGGTGCTATGAAAGGCTATTCTTGTTGGTTAATGCTGTAGCTACGTAGAGAATGCTTTCTCAATTAAGATATGTGGGTGTTGGTATGATAGCTGGTAATGCCATCTGAGTGCAGGGTAGATTCTTTCATCAGTTGAAGGAATGGTAGTGTTTTGAGGTTGTATGTGAAAGGTTCTAGGTTTAGGGAGACTTTGAGGATGTTGATGAAACAATGTGAAGGCATCACCATGAGCAGAGTTCACTATGGATGATGGTTTATTGTTATCTTCAATAGCTGTGGCCTTGAATAGGTTGAGGATGTTGATTCAGTGTATAAGTGGAAATTAAAGGATGGTGGTGGCACAAAAAGGGATTGAAGGCAGAGTGGAGTGGAGTTCTATGTTGTTCATCTTCTTGGTAAAAAAGAGATTGATGGTGTTGTAGGCTGAAGCAGTGATTGGCAACTTTGAAGATAGCTTGTATTAGTCACTTTATTGATGGCAGTTTTCTTCAAGAGAGCTGTGATTGCAGTGATGAGGCTTCTTTGTGCAGAGCTCAACTACATTCGTGTTTCACACTACTGTAACTCTTGAGATTACAGCCATTGAATCCTGTTCTTTTACAGAACCCTCAAATCTCATTTTGCTCTGTGATGTTTATTATCAATACATATGGTGGTCAGAGAGAAGTAACTCAAGCAGGTGATGCACATGTGTGCTAGAGTGGAGCACATACCTCTGGGCTTTCCAATTGAGATGGCAAACTACTTTGAGACCATATCAAGGCACGGATGGACCACCTCCTTCATATTAAGCCAGAAGGCTGAACGACTATGAGTAGAAGAAGCATTTTATTTGATCACCTGTAGTTAATTTCCCCTTTCCTGGCTACAGCATATTCAGTGGTGCCACAGCGCTCTTCTGTATGTTAGAAAAAGGTTGCAGAAGGAAGCAGGGTCTATATATTCTGGAAGGATGGTGAGAATCACCACTGTCAGAATGGGGGCTAAAGAAGTTTTCGCATTTATTAAGGACCTGATGTATACATTGGTATTTTTATCTCGGTCTGTCAGGGTGTTAGAGGACATTAGGTCTACCACCCTTATGTTCAGAGGACAGCCATATTTGGAGAACACCCATCATCCAGCGATGATCTCTGTACGTTCATAGAAGCTGCCTTCATAGCGACTCCTCTAAAGGCTTAGAAGGTTTGGTGCACAGCCACCATCTTTTAGGTGCCACACACCAAACCTTTTTGTTTGAACTCTATTATTTATTTTTTCTGTTCATGACCATTAGAGTTTAACTGGCTGTGATGGACAGAAAAAAAGGACAGCAGACCATGTGCTCGAATAAGACAAATAGTATAATGCCCTTACTCCGATAGCCCAAACTCTGTTGGAACATTGGAGTGAGTTTTTTTTTACCACAGAGCCACAAGGACACCATTGTCAGAAAACTGACTGCCGAAGTCATAGAGAGGACGGATGAGTGTCACATTTGTGATGGAGGTCACTTTCTGCCAAACTTCAAATGAAGCACACAGTGACATGCACAGCACAGATTTTTTAATTCTGTGTTGGAGTCTAAATAGTGCATTGATATTTCACTGAAGCTGTAAATACTTTGAATAAAGTGATTGAAAGGCGATTCTGATACTAGCTTGTTTTATTTTATAGCGAGTAGTAGCATGTAGACAAAGAGGGATATCCTTTTTGCATAGTGTAATGAAACAACATTATACAAAAAGAAACCATGAGGTATATGTTGGTTGGCTTGTAGGACAGTGTAACCCAGGTTACATGAAGGCCCTACTTATAGTTCTTCACTAATGGTGAATCTTAATGCCTCCTAAATACATGCTTGTAGTTGCTAAACAATTACCAACCTTCCTTCTCAATCAGAGCACTGGTTTCTGTCTTTGTTGCAGTCTCACTCAGGCCGCACATGTTTTCAGAGAAAACTCGGAAATAGTATTCATTTCCTATGACAAGTTCAGAAATAGTCGCACACGTCCGGGAGTAGTGCTCCATGACCGTAAACCATTCCTAGAAAAAACAAAGAAGTTAGTTACTATTTTGAATTGCAATCTATGTTTGAAAGAATCCATACTCCAACAGGGCAGTAGATTAGCCTTTTATTCTCAGCTTATACTGTGATGTTGCCATGGGATGAAAGGACTTCTTCTATTCTTTTTGTCGCCACTCGCCACATTCAGCACAAAGGGAACCTCAGAGATTGTAATGACAGGATTCATAGATCCCATTTGCCTTAATCTACTCATAAATGATTCTCATGTCTCCAGCAAGTGAAGTGCAAATGAAAGAGATATTTGCATTCTTTCTGTACTCATTAGACTACGCTAAGTACTGAATCTTACTTTCCTATTTGGGTCCTATCTCAGGAGATCTTGCTTCTGACCTTATAACTACATTCCTGCAAATGCTGAGCGATCTTTACTTATTAGATGTATCTAAGGTGGGCTCTTGGGGTCTACATTGCCCATGCTATATCTTTTTGTTCTTGTAATGAGTTGTTAATTCATTATTGTGCCTTTAACACTGGAAAGGAGGCTTTTTGGTAGGACATCCTTCATGAAGGGCTTCTCGCTATAAAAGCTTAGAAAGCAGCAAGGGTTTATCAAAGGGAATCTTATTATTAGGCTCTGCAAGCACTTGTGCAACATGGGTGCTTTAGACCCCAATACAAGCAAAAGAAATGGACACTCTTTCTTACTGTCTGGTAGCAAACAAATGTCAATAATTCGAGTGCAGTGGGTCCTGCACACCCTGGGGCCCCAGACCCACTCTACCTGCTGCAATATTGACAGATGTGTTACTGTCTGGAAGCCAATCAAAATGGCACACCATTCAAGCCTTTGGCAGCAAATTGTTTTAACTTTATAGCAAGATACCATTTAACTAACTATTGCAATTTTTTAGCTGTCTATTCGTGTCTTAGGAAATAATGCATCAACCAGGCATAAACACCGATTCCCCTGATTGCTAGTGGAAGGAGGGAGCAAGCCAGGAATAGCAGCTACCACCCCTGGTTAGCCCTATTGACATTCATGCAATCAATATGCACCAAACACTCAAGAAATGACCTGGGGGGGGGGAGGAGAGGGGGAGGAATAAAAGAGAACTTAGAGATTAAGTTTTGCTATTGCACTAAATGTTAGCATGCTTCTAAACACTTGTGTTTCTCGGTTAGTCTAACCCTAGCTTTTGCTTGCTTGCCCCAGACTCAGTGACCAGGTACTGTGCAGAATTACCTAGACACAGATGTTATGTGACACTTCTTCTGTATTCCTGTGTTTTGTGTGCTGCTATACATCTCTTATGCCAACCTTAGCGCAGCACTAGTAGTTATCTGCAAGGTTTGTTAAGTACCATTCCTCCTCTTCCTCTATGATATCCCAAAATAACATAAGTGATTGTAGCCTCTTTCATGCGCCCTTTATTTTTGCCACAACCCCTTCCATCTTTCCCAGCTACACAACACCTACGAGAACATGAACTTGGCAGATGCACATAGGCAGAATTGCAATAGGGGACCTGCATTCAAATATCTTTCATTAGCAGAAGTACACATTTTGAAATCAATACAGATTAATTCACGAAACAACAGATTACTCTTAGATACGAAGGTTATTATATATCAGGGCGTTTCAACTTGATCTCACCTCAGGGAACAATTTTTTGTATCATTGATTTTAGTTTACAGGACTCTGAGGACTGTAAATGTTGATATAAAGCTGTTTCTACTGTTATCGTATTGACACATCGCATAAAATATTGACAAACACCACAAGGCTTTCTACATTTAATCTGATTGTGTGACGTACCATTGTCTTCTTGTCTGCTTTCTGAACAGTGTATCCTGTAATGTTGGCATTTCCATTGTCTGTGGGCGGTTTCCATTCTAAGGCAGCATTTTCACCCCACACCTCTTCAATCGTTACTGATTGAGGTGGCCCTGGACGGTCTGTAAGCCAAAAACAAAATCTGATTGTGGGTTTAGTCATTGCCATAGTTAGATACATGACTTTGTAACTGGGCTTCCCAATTTTGATTGGCTACTTTAGTGGGCAAGATATTAAAAGGGATGGTAATGTGGTAGCTTAAGAGACCCATGTAATACTCCAATACTCCGTTTACAGCATACAACAATCTACCCAGGTTAAAAGCTTTTGTTGCCTCATCAGAGTGTCTGCAAATGTTCTATAAATAACAATAAAGAATGAAAATTCATATCAGCATGTATAATGGAGAGGAGTTGCTGGAAAATAATGTCATGTATGTAGCTGGTGGTTTCATTCAGTATTGTACTGTAGCTATGGATCACCCATAATTCTTGAACTACTGTATGGATTTTGGAGCATGTGCTCTGATTGTTAGCCCTGCCACGCCGGCCATCATGCCTAGTGTTGCATTGTAGGAGTTGAAAACTGAAAGTCTAATATATCCGAAGTAGGCAGGCAGATGTATTAACTCTGATACTTGCCAATACTCCTTTCAAGCCGGTGGTTACTGGGGTATTTGCAAGAAGCTGCCTATCCTATCTGCCTATACATGGTACTCATCTTGACTGGTCTACCAGTCAAGTCTAGATCAAAAGACACAAAAAGCAGCTTGAAAGTCCTCAGAGGCTCACAGATGATTTGTCTAGCATCTTTTCTTTTTTAAGTCTGACTACGCACCGCAGCTGTCTGCATGACCTACTGCTACCAAGTCATTAAAAACACAGAAACTGGGCTTTGACTCTATCCTGGGGAGTATTTCTTAGTTGTTTGGCGCATCAATGCTCCTTCCTGGGAGAGCTTCCATTAGAATGCAGGAGAGACTATTTTACATCTGAAAAATACATTCAGTCACCACACAGTTACTCCTTTTACTTCTTTGCCACTCATATATGCTCTTCAGAAAACTATCCTTTTTTGCTACCTTTGTCCCAACATTGGCAAAGCCAGTAAGGCTGGCTTTAATGTGACAAACCACATTTGTGTATGCAAAACATTGAAACAGCATTTCTGAATGCTTTTGTTTAGATGTGTTGGCACATTAAAGCAAGACCTATTGGCTTTGCCATTTGGTATTATTATGTGACATACATACATGATTGCTCCAAGGTCAAAGAGATCCCTGGCTAATGAGTACATAGATATTAATACTAAATATCACAGCCTATGTGTTAGAATAAATGCTTGCAACACTAGAAGTCCTAAGAAAGGACACATGTAGGGGTGGTCAAGATGAAAATTAGTTCTACCTGATGTAAAAAGGTGCCCTAGGCAAAATATAATTCCATATATATTTATCAGTAATTTATTTGATAGCAATAGTGCAATGCATGCAAATAAAACCTATTGTTACGAAATAATTACACGTTGATTCCGTATAGATAAAAATCGTCAATGCTTTATAGATTATTCACTTGTTTTAATTCCTATAGTGTTTTGCTGTAGTTGAAATGACTAGGGCAGATGCGACCACTGAAAGTCAAAATTCATCAGCCGCCTTGACTCTACAATCCTACAGGGAATAATAATAATAATAATCTTGCATTTCTTTAAAAATGTCGCAATGCCTATCTTTTTTTTCAATCACTCTTAATTCTATCCAGCAGCCACATTAGCGCCTGGCTCTTGAACTGCAGTGGACTGGAAAACATATTTCTGCCCACCAATACGTACAAAACACTTCGCAGTCTATAGATCTACACATTTCAGACCCACGGCCATTGTCCCTCTGTATTTGAATCTTGGAGAAACACAAAAAACTGTTTTGGTAGCATACTGTGTGGATGACTCGCTTAAAAAACATTTACATTTTAAAATAATAGCGCCTTGGCAGTATTGTGTTGTTTATTATCAATCGTTATTACTATATTAATGAGTGTTTTCGGGCTTGTGTGTCCGTCCAGGATAGACTCTAGCATTCTGCGAAAAGAAAAAGCATCAGCGCGGTCCGACATACCAACTATTTGAATGAAGATTGAAGCCTTGTCTTGCAGGTTTTCCACTTTCACTTTCAAGTCGTATTTTCCAGAATGGCCCCTCTCCGCCTTACGAATAAATAGAATGGTGTCACATTCACTGTTCCGGATGTTGATCTGAGTTTTATCTATGTGCGCGCCATTCTTTTTCCAGGATACTTTTGGTCTTGGTTTCCCCTGAAAAGTAAATTGTACAATAAATGATGCTACTTCTAAAGGAGATATGGTAATAGCGAATATAACTCGCCTCTCAGGGTTGTCCACCTATCATTCTACCTATCGAAATTGTGAGCGTGGAAAGTGATTTAAGGCTAGAAAAACACCCCCTCAAACTGATAGACACCCTCACACACCGAGGAAGACAGATACACACATTAAGAGACAGATAGATACACACAGACACGCAATCACACACACTCTGAGAAAGACAGACAGACACACACCGACACACTGAAAAAGACAGACACATTCTGAGAAAGACAGACACACCCACACACACTGAGAAAGACAGATACACACACTGAGAAAGAGAGACACACGCACCGAGAAAGACAGTAATATAAACACACAGGCATACACACTTAGAAAGACAAACACACACCTACAGTGTTGTACACGTGTTTGTGGACCCTTTTTCTGCACCCTCTTCTTATCTATAGAGTTTTCAGCAATGATTAGGCCCGAGGTGAATTAAACATTTGGGGGCACCTGCATCGAGCATTTTTGCCTTCACAAACAGGCCAATACGCTTTCTGCATTTTCAGATGCAGCAAACCCTATTTTGCGATTCGGTAACCTGTTACTGAATCGCAAAATGCGTTTGTGATTCGCTATTAGGAAGGGGCATGTTTAGGGCATCCCTTCGTAATACTGAATCGCATCGGTATGTAGGAATGTTTTGTGACCGAAATGCGGTACCAAAACATTCACATTTTAAGTAGGTGGTAACCCATTTGCAAATGGGTAGGCATCCCTAAGGGACTACTTCCCCATTGTGAAAGTTTGTTACAGCATTTTTCTAGAGCAGGCAGTGATCCCACGGACCACTTCCTAATCTTAAAATATGAAAATAACATATTTATTTTTACTTTTTGTAAAGCATCTCGTTTTTCTTTTAGAAAAACGGGCTGCTTTGCAAAAAAAAAGATTGCTTTATTTAAAAGCTATCACTGACATAGTGGTCTGCTGACTTCAGCAGGCCACCATACCCGTGATGTTTGCTATTCCTAGGGGGTCACAAATTACAATCTACCTCGAGGTAGAGTGATTTGCAAACATCTAGGAATCACTATCTGAAACTCTTTGTGTTTCATACATAGTAAATTGCGATTAACTAATTGTGATTCTCAGGAATTCGCAATTAGGTATTTACAATTTCCAATTTTGTTGCATGTGGCCCTTGGCTCTTTGCGCTAAAGGATTACCAGGGCCTACTCCACAACGGGAAATACACTTTGGGTTCATGGAGCGACTTTCACCTGATGCATCAAATGCAGCGTGGCAAACCGTGAACCTTCAAGTTTAGTGTTAATGGGAATCTGGGAGAGCCTTATTTATTTTATTTCAAGGCTCAGGCCAGGTTTTGACACTGACTTGCTGGTGGTGTCTTTCAACAGAATGGAAGGCGGCCAGTCACACAGTCTCACAATACATTCCGTTGGAAACATAGCCGTGCTGGTCATAAGATAAGAATGGCAAAGCAGCTAAATGTCAGCAATCCAAAATGGCAAGCAGTGGACTTCATGGAAGTGACTGCTTGAGTCATGTGGTTCATGTGATGACAGATATAGCACCTGCTACTGGCTTTCTGGGGTCATACATCTTGAAAAGGTTGCTGGGATGGTTTTAGGATTTAATTTTGCTACTGAGTAATGCTACAGAGTAAAACGCTACCTGAAACAACTCAATTAAATTCTTAACATTTAGTTATTTTCACGCTGGGCTTGCAAATCAAGCCACACTTTCAGTTGTTGCATTGTTTTAGTATTCTGGGTTTTCATACTTTTCATTGATATAAATAAAAACAATAGACTTGTGTGGTACAATCCATACATTTTCAAAATGACTAATCACATATTAACTCTAGGTTAGGGGTGGGGTTTTTAGTAACATCAGGAAGAATGGCGCTCATGCTATTGCATGAGCTGTCTATGGACCTGTATCGGGACATTGCTGCCAGGTCAGGGGAATAACCCGATAACCCCCGGGAGTGTGTGAATCACAGGATCCACACTGTAAAAGTAAGCACAGTCCTGGGCACACGTGATGAAGGTATTATAATGTTGACATTAGTTTCAAAGTGTTACGTAAAAGCGGATGTATGTCGTTACTACGCATGCTTTTACAACGCATGCCTTTACCACGCAGGTTTTACAATGCAAGTCGTTACAACGACTTGCGTTGGGGGGCGCTGGATAGTGAATAGTTTAATTTACTATTCCAACTCCAGTCCCCGTGGATGGTAGGGAAGGTTTTGGATAGTAAATTAAACTATTCCCTATCCTACGGCATCCCCCAGCGCAAGTCGTTGTAACGACTTGCATTGTAAAAGTTGCGTGGTAAAGGTACTGCGTGGTAAAAGTTGCGTTGTAAACGCTGTTCCCCCGTAAAAGCAGTGGTCGACACCAGTAGAAGTTCAAAAAGTTTCTGTATATATAGCAGCAACGACTGTGTTAATCAGAACAAAAACCAGCCGACACGTGTTTCGTCACTAGGAGAGGTCTTGTGACTCATCAGGGCTGGGGAGGATACAGAACATGGGGTGAGTGGAAGGAAAGGGTACAGTAGGGTAAACTAGTTGTTGACTACACAAGGGTAGCGAGGAGGGGATCACCCTAGGTGTGGCTGCAAGGAGGAAAAAGAGAAAACACTGTGCGACACGTGCCATGCTATTGCATGAGCTGTCTATGGACCTGTATCGGGACGTTGCTACCAGGTCAGGGGAATAACCCGATAACCCCCGGGAGTGTGTGAATCACAGGATCCACACTGTAAAAGTAAGCACAGTCCTGGGCACACGTGATGAAGGTATTATAATGTTGACATTAGTTTCAAAGTGTTACGTAAAAGCGGATGTATGTCGTTACTACGCATGCTTTTACAACGCATGCCTTTACCACGCAGGTTTTACAACGCAAGTCGTTACAACGACTTGCGTTGGGGGGCGCTGGATAGTGAATAGTTTAATTTACTATTCCAACTCCAGTCCCTGTGGATGGTAGGGAAGGTTTTGGATAGTAAATTAAACTATTCCCTATCCTACGGCACCCCCCAGCGCAAGTCGTTGTAACGACTTACATTGTAAAAGTTGCGTGGTAAAGGTACTGTGTGGTAAAAGTTGCGTTGTAAACGCTGTTCCCCCGTAAAAGCAGTGGTCGACACCACTAGAAGTTCAAAAAGTTTCTGTATATATAGCAGCAACGACTGTATTAATCAGAACAAAAACCAGCCGACACGTGTTTCGTCACTAGGAGAGGTCTTGTGACTCATCAGGGCTGGGGAGGATACAGAACATGGGGTGAGTGGAAGGAAAGGATACAGTAGGGTAAACTAGTCGTTGACTACACAAGGGTAGCGAGGAGGGGATCACCCTAGGTGTGGCTGCAAGGAGGAAAGAGAGAAAACACTGTGCGACATGTGCGATGATAGGTGACTCTTGTGAATGTGCCACTCTCCTGAGTCAAAGCTCATGCTGAAGCCGCGGGAAAAGCACGGTAACGTTGTGACTGTTGTGAAAGTGCCGCTTTCATGTATTGATAATCATGATAAAGAACGCGGAAAAACATGTAACATGAAGTAGTGTGGCATGGAAAACGAGTGCGGGTAGTATTGAATGCTTGTGTGTCAGAGAGTATACCAGTGAACATCATGAAAGTGCATAATCGCAATGGTGGAAACGGTAGCATACAATGGGCAGTGGACGCCAACATAAATCACCATGATGACAGTTAAACAAATGAAAACAAGAACCTTGAAAGTAGCAGGCTGGTCGTAATGCAGGTAGAGAAATGGGAAGTGAGAGACCCTGCGGGCAGGGGTTACAGAAGGTACTTTAATCACAAAAACATTCCTTCAAGGAAAAAAGCTGTCTGTGCTGTGGAGCTAATACAGGGAAGGTGATAGCCTTTATTGCAGGCGGGAACCCTGTTGATGATGCATGCCACCATTGGTGGGTAAGGGTTAACTATCCGAAGAAGTGATATTCTATAAATAGCCCTAGCGTTAAGGGACCTACACTGGCTGCCGGTGCACCTGCGTGTACTGTATAAAGCGGCGTGCCTGGTGTTTAAGGCAGTACACCGACAGGGCCCAGTGCCACTGCAGAATATGTTTGCCTGGTACTCTGCCCCGCGGCTTCTCCGCTCTTCCTCGGCACAACTGCTTGTGGTCCCAAGGTTCCAGAGAGTTAGGATGGGTGGCCGCTCGTTTAGCGTTGCAGCGGCCAAACTTTGGAACTCCCTGCCACTCTCTTTGAGAAGCCATAGGGACTTTTATCCGTTCAGGAAAGCCCTAAAAACGCATCTCTTTCCTAGAAATGTCTGAGCAGCGATAAGTGTTGTTGACCGAACTTCAAGCGCCAGGATGCCCTCTGGGTGACAGGATCGCGCTCTACAAGTATACCTACTACTACTACTACATATGTGCAATTCCCATGATCCTTTACAGATCTAGGTTCACTATACCTTTTTGTCTCCATATGATAAGAAGGGAGGATACACAGTATGAACCTTATATTCCTCTCACTCTTCTTAATGTTGTTAGGTTGAATTATATTTGCAGTTCATCCTATTTTACAACAAACTAACATTTGTTTCTACATGGCCAATTATCCAATTAGCCTTGAAGTATTTTTGGCGAAGCTAGGCTATGGAAGAATTGCAAATTTATGTTTATGGAATTAGATATCTCTCTATCTTTCGTAACTCAGAAAGGCGCTGTGCACGGACACTGCCAAATAATAAAAACCATCACCACCATTATTTACCGCAAAAGGGATGACGAGATTCACAACTTCTCCAACTTTTCGGATATAGGTTTGTTTCAAATGTCGAGGTAGACGGATCTTCGGGGGTTCTAAAAGAGAGAGCACTCATGTTGGACAAAAGCCAATTTACAATGTCTTGAATGGCACAATAGCAATATTTACAATGTCTTTAAATGGGTCATTATTCACAATTCATTCATAAAAAATGTAGCACATCTGCACATCAAATGTTTCCTCCCTTTGCACAGATCTCTAACGTTTATGGGGTATCTCAAAATGCCTATCGGGTTGCAATCCACTCATGGGTATTGTCTCTCATAGATGTGGGTAACAAACTTTTAGGTGGGATCACAAAACGTGCTCTTATCAGAGTTATTTTACTTTCTGTCACCAGCTTGAATGAGGGTAGATTGAAAAGTGAAGACATTGCTCCTCAAAGCTCGGCACCAACTGCCACTAAAGGCTCGCATTCAATTCAGACTTCTCTGCTGCACATATGAGGCTTTGAATGTGCAAGAACCATTTTTGTTTAAACATATTTTATTGTGATTTATACAGTAAACATCAGCTGTCATACTACAGTTTGAGATATATATCAGGATCATGCTCAGGAGTCTACAGACACCAAACTATCAAATCCCCAATCTACCCGCCCTTCCCTCCCTTCCCATAGGCCGCCCCCGTTATTATATCTATGGTCTAGGGAACAATTCAAGACAATAATATGTCCTTTACCTGTGTCAACATGGAGGTATAGTTAAAGACACCCCTCTTGTATAAGGAGCTTCAGCTATCAGGGTACTAAAGGGGTAAGCTTTGCACAACTTGCAGTAAGTCTCTTTTTTACTTTTACCTTTTTCTTGATCAGATGACCAAGTAGACTTTTTCACTCACTGCACCTATGGTTGCGAATTGTCCCCCCCCCAATTATTCTTGCTCCTACCCTTTTAAATTTCAGAACATAGTTGAAAAACATTTGAGACTGTTTCTTATGCTGTACAGTCCCTTGCTTTCTGAATTGTACTATTGCTGATTGCAATTTATTGTTGTGTAATTGTTTTCTTTCTTGATTTTTATGTTTTAAAGCTCTCTGGCAGCATTAGGAAAGGCCTGTGCTTTGATAATAAAAAAATAAAAGAATTGAATTCGATCCATGTCATTTTAAGAGACAGCAATCAGAAAAATAATGTAATTTCGCGATTTTGAACGCGGAAATTGAGGTTTGCTGACATTTGTGGGCCTCCATCCCTGCGTTCAAAGAAATGCAGTCCTGCCTCATTAACATTAATGAAGCAGGATTCAGAATTCGTAACAAATGGACATTTGATGCTGCATTGGCTTTGTAAGTCAAAAATCAAAACACTGCCAAGACCTTTGCGTACTTGAGCCATTGTGAACTAGGGCGAGGGAAGTGGCATGAAAGGGGGTTCAGGAGGAGAGAGAAGAAAAGATAAGGAGTAACAGAGAGGGAGAGTGAAAGAGTGAAGGGGAGACAAAGAGAGACGCAGAAGGAGAAAGCGTGAAATACAATACAATCGCATAACACACAGGTGGGCAAGGAGGTCCTAGTGTTAAACCCATTGATTTGCCCAAAGACTTCAACGTTGTCACGGGACCCTGTCTTGGTGTTAAGAGTGGAACATTCAGCAGTTCTACTGCTCCATGGCAACACAAAATCTGAGATGGCGTAGGACTGGATTGTGGCCAGAATGTCACTTGCTTGAGACTCTTGAACCGCACCTGCTATACATGGTGGAGAACAATACAAAGAGAGTTCGAGGTTTAGAGTGAGCTAGTTATTTTACCTATGACTTCCTTTACTAAAATAGGCTGTGGGTGCAGCTTGGCATCACTTGGGCCGGCGGCATTCACAGCTTTGACTCGCACAAAGATCTTTGAACCAGTAGGCAAACCATTAATTGTGAACCTTGTTTTGTCTGTCATTTCTGGGTTTGCCACAATCCATTCTTCCGCTGAAAAAAAAAAAAGAGAGAAAATGATAAATTCCAGAGACATGCTACCACTTGACAAAACAGGGCCGGATATCTTGAGTAAAGCAGCCATTTTAAGTTTCCCGCCTCCGAACTTGAGATGCTCTCGCACTCCAGTGTTCTACTTGTTTACCTCAATCTAAATGCAGGAATACAAGTACCCGAATGAAAAATCCTGGACTGGGTGAGCTAATCACACATCTTATCGGGAAATGCAGAAACCTTGAAAGCTAAGGCGTAATCAGTATGGATGGTTTCAAAAAGGTGGAACTGGAGTCCCTAAGGTCAAACATAATAACAGAGAATGTTTTAGCCAATTGCTATACTTATTTGGTTGTGTTTTTCTTTGCACTATACCAGACATGCCTTTTCCCTTTTTCAATAGTTTGAGAACTTGCCCAATTCAAATAAAAAAGAGTGGGAACTTTGATTAATACATTGAGCTTTGGCGTTATTCGCAACTCCAAGTACATTTTTTCATTTAAACTATTTCAATAATTAATACAATAATTAGTTTTACACAACCATGGAAAAATTCTCCTTTTTCAAAACGTCTTGCCCTTTACGATTTTTAACTATATATTCTCAATTGCTTTGCAGTTTCTCTTGTCTTCGCTTGAGAGTCCTGTGAATGTAACAAGCATTTCAAGTATAAGCTGTTGCACTGTGCACGTAGTTAAAAAAAGCTATTTGTGAACTCATTTTTTGAGTCCGCATGCATAACGATGCAAGCACACATATAGGCTCACTTTAATATCAGAAACATGTTTCTGGGCACAGTAGCCTTCATTCTTCATGCATATTCGACACATTATTGTGTAGATCCTCCTATGGCCTAGCGGGAACCTCATCCCTTCAATCCAATATTTAGCTCGCTGACATTTACAGACAGACAAAGCTGACAGGCCCAGTTTCTTGGGCGAACAGAGATTCCTGGTTAGATCCGTGCCAAGCATATAGTGCAATGGGACTGGTGGCTTTGTTTTTTGCCATGCAGAAAGGAATGGAGGCATGCAACATTGTGACCTTTGAAACAAGGGGATGCAACAGAATCTTCCAACATTTATGAACCTCAGAGGTAGAGGAAAGCATAGCCTTCTGACAATGGAGTTAGAGGGCGGACCATTTCACAACAGGTGGAGTTTAACTGAGGATGAAAGAGATCTTTCTACTCTTAAGAAGCAGGGAGGTGTGTTGTGTGGGATTATTTTTATGGCTAAAATTAGCTAAACTAACCATGATTGTACTGATGTTATGCTAAGGCAGTGGCAATACTTCACCCACAGAAGGCCCACTCCTCCTGTCACGTATTACAGCAGATCATGCCAAAAGAGGTAGTAACAGCTGAAATGGTGGTGGTGGTAGTAGGCTTCGACCAGGATCCCTGCCAACCTTGGTCACATCTGTACTTGTGATGGTGTCCTGCACTCCTCCGCACTTGGGCAGCACCAGGCCAGCAGTACTACCAGGGAGTGTTGGTGCCAGTGATATGTTACTGTCAGCACAAAGTATAAAACTCAAAGGTCAGAAGTTCTATCAGGCACACAACATGCCTCAGAAGCGGACCTCACAAGAGTGCTTGTAAGAAGCTGGAGACATAAACATACTGATGGGCCTATTCATTTTATTCATATACAGTACTGAACATTAGAGAGACCAGACCAGTAGTATCTTAAAGAAATCCTAGCAAGCTGTCCTTTTCTGCTTACAGTGTGAATCACAATGATGGGATTCCCTTCACAAACTTTCTCTTGCTGGAAGAAAGGACTGCTGTAACAGACTAACACCACTTTCCTAATGACTGGAGGCTTGGTACAATCACGAGGAAGCCAGTATTTTTATAACCCATTCTCTAGCAAGAAACTTTGTGTACTTATCACAAAGGCACACTCGGGATATATATAAGGAGAGGAACACACACTTCCTCAAATGGAAATTTAGCAGTGTTGGCGAACGCAAAACAGTACTTACAGGTACTGTGTAGATATTCTGCCATTCTCAATTCTCTTTACAGTGATTTGTACGGAATAACGTGATTTTTATGCCACCCCCTCTTCCTAGGCTTTGATTAGGAGCTAGGGGTTGGAATAATTGATGGGTTGAGATGTGGAAATTAGCTTTCCCCTCCACCTGCACACAAGTACTGCCCTTGTTTAATATTTCTTTACATGCTATGCTGTGCACTGGGTTCTTGCTATTGAGAAACAACAAAACCCTCGCATTTTCCCCATATCCCAGGAGATCCATTTATGGTCTGTTTGCTTCCCCGTTTGCATTTACATTTCTTTACTGATTCTGTGACATGATAAAGTGTCAGTGAGTTAGTGACTTCAAAATATACTTCTTAATGACTGTTGACTGCGGGGTTACCAGGCATGTACAACAGGGCATGGTACTTCCAGATGGTAAAACAGCATCTACATATGGCAATTTACTTGGCAGATCTTCAAGTGCGTGTCTATGCCTGAGTGTTAATAGAGGAAGGGAGTGTAGATGGATGCTGGATGTAGTGAGGTTTTGAATGGTGAGATGTGTTTGCATTCATAAATGTAAGGATGTCTGAGTGTGTGGATGGCGGGAGGTGTGAGCTTGCCTTTAAGCATAATTTATTTTATAAATAAATTGACATATTTCTATTTGTGTATGTGTTTATGTATGGGTGTTGTGAGAGTGAAAATTGGAGAAGCTGTTCGTGTTCTTTACAATGCATTTTGTAAGGCACTACTCACCAAAGTACTGTTGGCGTTCTGTACAGAGAAACAATATTGAAGATATGTGGCATGCCTTACTGAGGACTGGCAAGTTAGAGAAATCAGGTATACAAAAGTGAACAATTTGAGGATATCCAACATATTCAAATCAAAAGAGAATATTGCACAGATCAGAATTAAACGAAGTGGGAAATTTACTGCAGAATTGAGGGGTTCTCTGTAGGAGAAAAGTCATGTAAGGAAGAACTGAGTGGTCAGGAAAGTCCTTGGAAGCTTGGGGGAGGGGGTCAAGAAGAGAAAAGATAGTCAGAAGATACAGTTAGGCATAATAAGTTGGAACAGAGCAACTGAAGAGGAGTTACATGATGAGGTGATGGAGCGGAAATGGGGACGATTTTATAAGAATTGAGAAAATGTAAAAGAATGAAGCTTTGGGCGCGTGTGGGTGGGGGAATCAGGAGAAGTCTTATAGAGATGTGGAACAGGGCAGAGAGAGTGGAAGGGCAGTCTAAAAAATAGAAGACAAACTCTAGCCCAGGCAAAGTTTCAACATGTATAGGTCTCGGTTTTTGAAGAATTGGAGAAGGTCCTCCAAATATCTCAGGTCTGTTGTCAGTGAGTTTCAGAAAATGTGAAGTGTACTTGTGGGATCTGAAGCTTTTAGATTCCATTCTCAGAATTTAAAGGTTTCGCAAATTTGTATGCTCCCAGAGAGTCTGAGTGATGAGTAAATGTATTCCAGCTCTTGGTGGTGCAGAAATTTAAAGTTGATACACGTCAACTATTGAATTGCTACCAGGAAGAACCAGTAGAGATCCTTTAGGGCAAATGAATTGTGGTATACCGTTTAGTACCACAAATCATCCTAGCCTAGTGGTGGAGTGTATGAAAAGTTAAATGGAAGCTCAGAAAGCTGGAAATGCCAAAGTCTGTCAATAAGAGTACTAGGGTCTGCACAACACTGCAAAACTCGTCTTATTGCAATAAAGACTTTGAGTGTTGGAAGCAAGAGCAAGTCTGGAGGCATGAACAGCTTGCTTTTCTTATTTATAAAATTTTTATAATTACTTCACTGGCCAATTCAGGACAAGGGGTAAGATGTACAAAGCAGTGGTCGCAAAATACTGATTTTATGCATCAAACTTTGTACTATTAGGTTGGTTTACAAAATACTGAATCATAGTGGGTTGCAATTCGACCTACCTCATGAATATTAATGAGGCAGGCTTCAGATTGTGACCCACTATGATTCACAGTCACCACAGGGATGGTGGCCAGCTGGGGTCAGCAAATCATCATATCTGTCACTGCTTTTTAAATAAAACACTCATTTATTTTAAAGGCAGCCTGTTTTCATCAAAGAAAAATGTGCTGCCCTTAAAAAAACAAAAACGTTTTTTTAAGAGTAAGCAGTGGTCCATTGGAGAACTGCCTACTCTTAAAAATGTTTTTGTCAACATTCACGAAGGGGAAGTGGTCCGTTGGGGGCCCTTTCCCGTTAGCGAATGGGTTACCACTATAGTTGTGTAGTCTTTAAAATACTAATGTTTTGCAACTGGATTTTGGTGGCAAAATATTAATACAGCCCATTCCGAAACGGTATTTGGAAGGGACACCCTAAACAAGCTCCTTCCATATACTGAGTCAATATTTAGCTGCAAACCCAGTTGACACACAATGTGGGTTTTTATATGCCAAAATGCCTCGTTGTGGTCGCAAGTGACACGATTTTGTGAATCAGACCTTTTGCAATAGTAAATTTACGTCATTTGTCATAATGTATTTGACTGCTACTAGGCTGATACTTGACAGCATGAAGGGTATCAAGAGAGTCTCCTTCCAAAGTATTGAATATGCCCTCTGGTGCATTTAAATTAGGAAACACGGATTAAGAACAGGATAGAGTTCATGTCAAGGATGAAAAAGTTAGAGTCTCAACCACTCTCTTCAAGTCATAGGTGCTGTCTTCTCGATTGGATCTTGTTTTGGAATGCACTCCAGACTTAGAAGGCTATGTCAAGATGTTGTAACCATAAGAGAAGTCAGATTTAGAAATAAAAACATAACTATCCTAACTATGCTTACTTGCTCTTAAACAGGGAAATATATGTCTCAAAGTTCTATCAAGCAAAAAAAATATCAGCATTTAGCGTGGTCACCTGACACTGGCAAACAATTATCCAACTCTCGAGTGTGTAAATGGTCAGTAGAATTTTTGGTTGGTTGTAGATCCCAAATTTCTTAACAGAGTAATGAGTCATGAGTATCTGGCAATAGTTATATAACAGGCGATCATAGATAAAACAGGAGAGTCTCCTAGTGGGGAGAGGAATTGTTTTCTGCCTTACCCGTGATGAGAGAATTGCACGTAACTAGCATGCATATGTACTCTGGCCATCATCCTACCTTTTCTGCGCAGCCAAACAAAAGCAAACCACTGTGAGATGTGCTTTGATTTGTCCCAAATTACCTGCAGATAATTTTTAGTCTCATCTAACTACCCAATATACTTGCCCTCACTGAGACATGACTGGACAAATTACCTGGTTCTAATGTCGGCCCTTATGGGCTTCCTGCTCTACCTCACTCGTGGTTCAATATTAATACCAGTCAATCCACTGATACAAATAGCAAATCCCTTAATATGTATTCCATATTTTATTTATGGTAGAGTACACATTAACTGGGTGTTCAATAATCATATGGACACACTGGCTAACATCCATTAACCCCATTATTCAGTATGAATCTTGAACAATGTGTAAGGTGATGATATCCATCACCGCGACCTCATTTTGAGTTTCATTTACAATATGAAGAGTCGGATTTGTAATGGTAATTCCCTTGTCTGGGATAGACCTTAGTTTCAAAAGCCTTTCTGGAACTCTTGAGACGATGCCTTCAAGACAACCATCACCAGGTATAAAATTAATGGTAGAGAGGCAGTCTCACTTAACAGACCTTTGACACATTCCAGGGAGAAATGTTAGTGGCTTCCTCCACACTATATGACCAACAAAGTCTAGCACAACTGGACCAAACACCTCTACTAAAAAGGGATGCTTGCAAGGCAAGGATACCTTAAAATATTTAGTTTACCCTCTAGGTGAGATGAAGAAGCTATTTAGATTATTAGAATGACATTAAGAATAAAAGAAAGGTAACTGCTTAAACCTCAAAATCAATTGCTAAAAACACCAGGGCGAATATACAAAAGCATTTATGAGTAAGGGAAGACTCTTTTACATACTCTTACAAGACTCTGGTGCATCTACCTCCACAATAGTTAGTTAAAATGCAAAGAAGTCACACTCCTTTCATTTGCGCTATTTCCTGAATATTTTCATTTGCGATGTTTTGATGCCAATTCATAAAAGGATGTAAGAATACGTAAAACGTCACTTTACTATTACTACCTCACATACTCACAACCCACAAATGTTTTTGTGAATCAGCACCACCATATCAGTGCTCTAAAAAAAAATACTTTATTGCATAATTTTTTAAAACCTTTGCAAACAAAGCAAATAAAAATGTTGCAGTAATTAAATTAGATAAGAGAGCCCCGGTTCTTGTAGATAAAAGCACCCGACATCATAACTTGTAAAACTCTCTTGTGAGTGCACTGCCCAGAAATCCTATAACAGTGTTCCCTTAAGGAAAAGCTGTAATCCTGGTTGAAGTATTGCTTGAGTCCCGGATTTTGCTAACCTGGGAGCTGATCTCCTTCCGATGGCCATTTTGTTTTGTTTTTTCGACAAACTGTTCCTGTGCCTGACTGCTCCGCAAGAGGAGTTTGTTCAACGGCTATTGCGATGAGTAAGGGGTTTGAGTCTCAGGCCGAGGAAGTGTTGAGCAGTTCCCCTCCGTTAGTTTTTTTTGCAGCATGGTCCATAAACCTAACCAGTGCACAATTTAGGCTGGTGTTCCGGGGATCAAAGCAGGTCAACACTGCGCCTCTACACGACCTGACCCGCGTCAGTGCTCTATTTTTTGTACTTAAAGAAAAGAGTACAGATGCAAAAAGTAAAAAAATATTGCAATAAAAAAGATAAACTGCAATAGTTATCCCAGGACTTTTCTGAAATTTTTAAAAAATGTCAGTGTCCTGGTCAAACACAGCCTCTGAGAAAAATTTACTGTGACATGGCTGGAGTTTTCAACCATAGCATAGATTGAAGTACAAATGAACGATTCCTAATGGACAAAGGACCTTATATGAAACATTGCACAGTGTTGGCATGGAGTAACATTATTGCCCCGAATATGATGGCAGCTCATGATAAACTAAAATGTTTATGCCAATGAGTGAACTTAAGATCATCTGTGTGTGTGATGTGCAACAAGCTTGAACCATAGCCAATAAACTAACTTATGTTTCAGTGACAATTGTGGTAGCTTTTGATCTAATTTCATTAAACAAAATCCGTATTGCTGATTCTAAACACCTTCTGCCAATCGATAGCTCAATGCCATTTCTCGTGTCTCAGAAACAAGTTTGCCTCACATCAGCTGTTCAAAGCAGAACAATTTTAGATGGCTTTCATTTATGCTTTAAAGAGTATAGGATGGCTGAATACGTATGTGAACTGTACAAACGGATGACAAGTCATAGAGCACCACTGCTGGACACAGATTGTTTTTAAAATTGTAACAGTTTTAATTGAACTTTCAGTCTAATGTAAAGTCTTTCAAATTCCCTAATAATAAACTGACTGTGTTGTTCTCATTACATGGTTCAGTTGGCTTAAAAGCAGGGAGAGGTCAACATTGTTCTGGGCAGCCAGTCAACTCAAGAAGAATTAACATTGTCTATTTCCCCTACCCTCTGGCACTGTGGTTTGCAGTGGCTTGTCTTTTGGTATTCTTAAACTTCCAGAGTGTGTCTGAGACGTTTTGTGGCAATAGGTAATGCTTATTACTTTGCTTGGTTAGTAGAATTCGGTGAATTTTAGCACTGCTAAAAAGTAGCAAACTGCCTGTGTTTCTTATCTAAGACATATGCTATGCATTTGAACTCCCTATTTGGCCTACTTAACTTCCCTATACATCCATTGTAAATGGCGTCTTATGTGCACCTGTGGCATCGAAAGTAACATGTCATATGTGGACTGCAGCGTGTATTTACACCACCCACATGACAAAAATATAATCTGCCAGGAACACCACTATTATCTGGCTCAGCTGCAATCCAAATTCACTGCAATGAATACATGGCAGAAAAAATTGCCTTGGCCCTGTAAGAAAAGCCTGTTTTTATATATTCACAAGTCACCCCTAAAGTGTGTCTTGTAAACCTACAGAGCAAGATGCTAGTAATTAACAAGCATTTACAATGCAATGGTTTTGCCTTTGTTAAAGTTAGAGCTATTGGCATTGCTCTTGACATTATTTTTATTTATGTTTTTTTTAACATAAATAAATGGCATTGTCATTTACAATGCCAATAGCTTAATCTCTCGCAAATGCCACACACAAACACCCACAGAGAGCCCCCCCACACACACACACAGCGCCCCCCCCACACAACCACACAGCGCCCTCCACACATACACCCACACAGAGCCCCCCCACACAGAGCAGAAGTATGCTACATTTAATGCGAGTCACAGGGCTTTAGATCTCATCCACAGAGGATACCAGACCCTTCTGGTGTGCATTAGTTATCATTCTGCGCAGTCTGTATTCGATCCATCAATCTCGGCGTCACTGGAGAGCGCGAGATACCCGGAAAAATAAAGTGCGCGCGCATGACGCAGCCCCCACCTCCCAATCCTGACAGGAGCCGTTCAACACCCCCTTCGTACGCTGCGCTAGCCTCCAATTTTAAAGAGCAGTTTAGCTAAGAAATGGCACTTAAGTGAGGCACACTGATATATCCGCGGTAAACACAAGTACAATAACCGAGAATATGAAAATATATTTTTTTTAAACCCAGCAATAGAAGCTAAAGAATTGAAGCACTGAACATACAAAGTAAACTGTCGTAGTAGGTGAATGCACAACAATACACAGTGGGCAAAACTGGACTGCAAACCACAGGAAGACTGTCACAGATTGGGACGTCCTCCAGGATGTGAACAGGAGATACCACGCCACCAACAGAGATAAGAACACCACTTCGCCGAGGACACAAAGCAAAACGCACTTTAATAAAAAGCTGCCAACAACAACATTACTGTTTAAGCCGGATTTGATTATTTTTATCTGTGTGCCTGCCAAAAAAGCTGCATTTCTAGCGCGACTACTACACCCCGGGTAAAATTATTCCCTATTCTGCTTAAAATAACGTTTCCCATTCAGTGAAGTAATTTTCGGGGGGGGGGGCGGTGGCCCCTCCACGCTGAATGTGTCCTTTTATCCATTTCAAAATTCTGTCTCCACTCCAGAAAAGGACTGTGCCACAGTCCCCGTGCTGCGAACCGACTGAGCTCATAAGCTACATTTAGTTAAGAGTATGGACATTGTTTGGGGAAAGGAAATGGAGGGGGAGTTGTGGGGGTAATTTCGGACTTGCAATTAATGCACATTGGTTTGGTCCGTTTGCGGAAGAAAACCACTACAAGTTAAAAATGCCTTATGGGGGCTAGATATTTTTTGGGAAGAGCAGTCAGCGGATAATTCACATTGTAATCATCTTGAAAGCAAGAGATTGGACAAGGATTTGGAGGGCCTGTAAGGGAATATATCAACGAAGCCTCCAAAGAAATCTTACCTAAAAGTGCAGATTTTTTAGAAATCATTCAGTAGAAACTGCACATGAGGTCTTTTGTCCGGGATGAAACCCTGCCAATGACTGCCTGTTAGCAATCCAGTTCGCCATTGGATTCAGGCCAATATTGTACAGGTGAGGACGAGGCGAGAGGGCTCGATGAGGAGATACTCATTTTGAAGGATTGTGTTTCAAGGGGTGGATTCCTAATGTTAGGAGCAGGCAGTAGAGACCCATGTAGCTTCAGATCTGCATACTAACGCAAATCCAGCTGTGTATTCGGAGTGCACATTAATTGCTCTGCAATTCACCGAGACAGCACTGGGGCACGTCGTCTAAGCAGTTTTTACAGCTATTATTTCCCGGGCCTTTCCTCCCACGAGCCTCAAAGCCTTGAATGATTGTCCTAGTCTGCTCTGGTACATGCACAAGTGCCACCGTTGTGTCGTGTAACGAAACGTTCTTGTGCTAGAGTAACTGCCATGAAATGCAGTGTTATACCTCTAATTGTACTTTGTACGCTCGTGTAACCTGCGCACGTCACTTTCTTCCTCCTGCACCGTATCGACTGCTACCTCTTGACATTTGGTTGCTCTCGATACATGGACAGTCTTCACTATTGCTTCATGTAATGTACCATTTGCTTTAGTAACATGCTCATTTGTGATCTTCTCCTCATGACCATTCCTGTTCCTATTGTGAAGCGCTCTGACCCCTAGGGGTAAAGTCTGCGCTATATAACAAGCGTAAATAAATAAATAAAACAAGAGATGGTGCAAACTCCATCGATGGGGCGTTGTTTTATCGCATTGTTGCCCGGTATGAACCCAGTTTCACTGGCTTTGATGTAGACGGGGCTAACTACTTTTCCCCAAAACTAGGGCCGCAGGGTATTTGCAATGCTAATAAACATCTCCACGAAACTGTTTGAATGGTGCAAGGCCAAACTTTGGAAACCTTCCCAGTAGACAATGACGTTAAATGTGCCCTAGAATAATGGTCATTGTTCACTAGCAGGATCAGAAAACAAGGTGTTAAATATACACAGCGCGATAAATCTCTTCAAAAGCATTAACTGGCTCATTGAATATATGTTCCAATAGTTGTCAGTCTGTTATTCAATTATTGCACAAGTTCTTTGAGGAGTTAGCAAAGATGTGTTAACTTGCAAAACTGAACTATGCTAATAAAATACCTTGTAAGAGACGTGTGGGAGAACAGCTGCTAGTTCTTAGAGACCTGTTTCGCTAAGTGGCATATATATATATATGTACTCGGGTCTAACTTCCAACTGATGCAGAGGTCACGACATTACCAGACCCACCTTCTACCTTTCCGGGGTGACCCAGTGCATGTCCCCCAGCCGGAAGTGAAAGTGAAAAAAGGGGGGCCAGATGTCCGCACCCGCGCCATTGCCCTCATGCGGCGGGCTTCTGTGCATGGCTGCCCACGCCCGAGGCAGTTTTCCCCGATCACCAGTTCACCCGAATACACGAGCAGGTGCCAAGATAAACTTGTATTGTGGCACGAACAGTCTACCCCGCTGCCAGCTTATACTAACCGTTGCGCCTGAGACATATACAACGAGCTGCACAGAACCTAATTAGTGATATACTGGGGCTGCATTCAGGGACCACCACATGAAAGCAGTGTCTGGCCATCCAAACCACCTCAGCCCTTCATTCCTAGTGCAGTTTAACTGTGTCATCACATAACTGCCTCATCGGCGAAGACCTGGAGCTGCGGTGCTGCAACCGCCAGCCCGCACTGCTACAACTAATCTATTATTCTAACAAGCATACTACTGAGAGGGGGTCGGCGCTGCCTGAATTTATTGCTTTCAGCAATCCAAGACACCACAACGGGCCACGGGGAGGTGGCAATCAGTGTCAGTTGTGAGGGTAAAAGGTGCCGGGCAAGCCAGCAGACACCCGGAGGGACAAACCGCCCGAGGCAGATGTTCCGGGCACCGGGATCGCGGACAAGGGAACCAGTCCCATCCCCGTGCTCTCCCCCCTCCCCTTCAAACATTTGGCATCAGACAACTCAAGGGACCCAGTGACTCGGCTGGGACGCCCCCGGCTTGCCACTGCCCTTGCCGGTGGGGGGTGGGGGGCAAACACACAAAGTGGAACACACACTGAGACCTGCAGCGCTTTTCCGGGTGATCAAGATGCAGTTGTTAAGGTGCTGCGGGTTTAGGGGCGTCCTTTATTTACAAATGAGTGGGAAGAGACCGCTGCTTCCCGCGGCTGTCCCACGGGGCCCCTGACACAAGTTGAACCCCCATTCCCAGCTGCGAACACGTGTATTAAGGAAGTCTCAGAATCCCGTTCTCTCCCGCACGGACGCAGCGCTGGATTTCTACAGTAAAATATCTAGGAGCTTATTTCAGGCCAAAGTCACACACGAGACGGTGGAGGGGAAAGACACTCGCCCTGCGCACGGTGCTTGGAGGGGCGTGAATGATATCATGGCCGTGGGGAGCCCGCACGAAGCGGGCACAGGCACCCCCTGGCCACGTGGCCAGCTAACGGACACCTCCGCATTGCCGGAGCAGTACGGAGAGGTCGGGAGCCCACCCCGCCTCTCTGACCTCGAGATTGAGCAGTTTACATGCCCCTGGGGCTGGCTAGGTCGTGCGGCCAATTTGGATCCCGGACGGGATGGCTGCCGGCCCCGTCACCTGGCAGCAATCCGCTGGGCTCGGCCGTGGGGGAGTTTGCTTATCCCCGCCCGCCTTAACAAATTCTCGCACAGTGAAACCCGCTCGGGTACTCAGCGGTCCCCGTTGCCCGGTAATGGATGTCGCTGTAGCATTTTCCACCAAGCCCGGCCATTGTTAACCTCATCGCCTTGCCTACTATGGCACCTAAACGGCTTCGGAACGCTTTCCGTAAGGGGGCATTACAAACTTTGCACCATCTGCTTGTCCGTCCCGTTCCCTACAGTGCCGGCAATGCCGGACCAGACTCGGGGGCGTTCCCGGCGTCGCGTGACGTCGGCAAAAGCCAAAGAATGTCGGGAACGCCCCCGTGTCTGGTCCGGCATTGACGGACAGGCCCCTCGTCCAATGGCAAGGCTCCATTTACGGAGCCAGCCAATGAATGAGGAGGGCCGACCCAAAGCACACTACAGTTCTCATCAGGTTTTCGCCTGCGCCGAAAAAGATGCGCAGAGCGCATCTTTTTGGCGAGGCAAAACCTAAAAAGGGCATAAAATACATGGGTCAGTGTGCCCTGAAAGTGAAATAAAACCCAAAATCAGTTTCAGAGGTAGACCTGGCTAGGCATTTTTTCAACAGTCCTAAGTAGGATTAAAATCTTTATTTACCTACTACACTTAACAAAAGGGCTAGAAAAATGGTACACCATTATTTCCTACTTAATGTTTAAAGTTTCACTTCAAATAGTGAATTCAGATTTTTGATAACTTAAGTAGAAAAGTAGTTTTGGAAGTATGTATTGTAAACTGCATGAGCCAGAAAAGGCAAAAACGGTTCTGCCACTTACTACACCTATTACCTGGCATACATGTCTTTACCTCAGAGAGGCGGGTTTAACACACTGCCCCTACATCCTTAGCCCCTCAGGAAGGATTGACAAATAACACTAGGGTGTAACACACACACCCCCTCAAACATTGGGCTTTACACACTGCCCCTGCATTCTTAACCCATTTGGAAGGATTGACACATAACATGGGGGCATAACACCATACACCCTAAAACTTTGGGCTTAACACATTGCCCCTACCTCCTTAATCCCTTAGGAAGGATTGACACATAATCCTGTGGTGCAACACCCAAACCCCCTAAAGCATTTTGCTTAACACACAACCCCTACATCATAATCTCCTTAGATGGTCAACTCTACAACTCTGGGCATACCACACTACCCCGTGCATCCTTAACCCCTTAGGGAGGACAGTCCAAACACTTAAGAACCCAGGAAACTCAAAACAAGGTGTATAACATGGTCTCATGGTCTCCCCCTACAGCATCCAAACAAGAACAGGTGTAGCACAAAAACATAACAAATACTGAAGACAACACCAACACATCACCTCTCTGTATGACTCTGCTATTATACCACTGCCACTAAGGGTACCAACTCACTTCATCACCTTTTTGCATCCAAGCAGGAGCAGAGCTCACATACCCTCTACTGCATACACTTAATTCATGGCAAGACCATGGACTACATTTCCTCTCCCACCTTGCACCCAACAACCAGATAAGGGGTAAGTACTCACAATACATCCTCACAGAAGTACACAGGATCGCTACTTCATCCCCCTACTGTACCAGGTGTATTTACTCTTAGTAAAGCACAACCATGAGCATGGGACTATAACAAATAACATAATGATCTTTCTCCGGTGAGCGATTTCTCAGCTGGGTAGATAAATATTGTGCTTTGAATCTCCATGCTGTACATTGGCTTATTTCTACTTTCACCACCTCTATTTGAAAGAATGCGAATGAATCCTCTGTCAATAACCGCAACACATGTTCCAAACTCTAATTTTCCTCACGCCCTTCCTGAACTTCACGGAATGAGTAAAAGAAGTTGGCTCCTTAATACGTTATGAGTAACTGAAGTTGGTTCCTTAACTCCATACCTTGGATACAGTTGTATGAGTCGGTCGGAAAACACACGTCCGTCTCGTACTTTTCCCAGCCGGATCGTGTTCGGAGCCATTCCGAGCGAGATCGGAATCGGCCCCAAAGAGCTCAGAACTAAGGTGCTGATGCAGCAGTTTCACCACCAGAATAAAGGAAAGGGCAGCCTGGGAAGAGGATATACAGGTAGGAGGACAATAGTGATCCCATTCAGCCCCAACTCAGGGAAGGGACACCCAGAACAATACCATTCAACAGTATCAGACAGGCTCACAGTCTTCACAGCTATGTTACAACTGTGGTGGTACAGATCATTAAGCAGGTGATTGTCCAAAGCCTTCCGGGCAGAGAGGGAGGAGGAGTAATAGAGCGGGTGGCACTAATAGAGTAGATGAGCAGAGACATTATACCATTATACACAGCAAGCAGCTGCTGAACAGAGTCAGAACTATTTTGATATAGGGCAGAGCAAACACAGATGATGCAAGCTGGCTATGATTATTTTGCTTTTGATGATGTGAGCTATGTTATTATTTATTATTATTATTATTTCATTTTATAGAGCGCGTAGTCACCCGTAAGTATCCCAGCGCTAAAATCAGTACAACTAGGAGTCAGCAAGGGAAGGGGAGAGACAGTTTAAGGGAAGAGGTGGGTTTTCAATTGCTTCCTGAACCATAGGTAGTTGGATTCGGTTCTCAGGTAGTGCGGTAAGGCGTTCCAGAGACGTGCGGTGTGAACCGAGAAACGTCTTCCTCCTGTTCGGGCCTTCTTAATTCTGGGGATGACAATGAGGTGTTCCTGGTCGGAGCGGAGGGATATAGGGGCTTTGTATGGTTTGATACATTTTTTAGGCTTGGGGGACCATTGTTTTGGAGCAGTCTGTGTGCTAGGCAGAGGGCCTTGAACATCACACGTTCTCTAACCGGAAGCCAATGGAGACACTTCAGCGCTGGTTTGGCTGAGGCTCTGGCCGGGGTGTTAGTAAGGATCCGGGCAGCTGCATTTTGGACCCTTTGTAGTTTATTCAAGGTTGCCTCTGGGGCCCCTAATTAGATGGAATTACTAAAGTCGAGCCTAGAAAGAATCAGTCCTTGGATCAGCAGTTTTTGAGAGTTGTGGGGGAGTAGGGGCAGGATCTTTCGAATTGACCTGAGCAGTCCAAAACACATACCGGCTACCTTTTTTGCCTGTGTTGCAAAAGATAATTCCTTATCGAGCCAGACACCCAGGCTTTTTACCTCTGGTTTCGGATCTGGGATCGGGCCTAAACAGGGTGGCCAGATGTTATGAAGTGAAGTGGGTCCCTTCTGGCCAAGGAGGACAATGTCAGTCTTTGAGCCGTTGAGTTTCAGAGACGATCTATTCATCCATCCTTGTATCTGCGTCAGACAGTTGTAAAGGTCCGCAGGTTGTTGTTTCGGATGAGAAAGGGACACCACTAACTGAGTGTCGTCGGCATAGCTGACGATGCTCACTCCGAACGGGATAACAACCTCTTCCAATGGGGACATGTAGATGTTAAATAATGTGGGGCTCAGGGAGGAGCCCTGAGGCACGCCACATTGGAGGGGAGTGTCGGAGGAGCAGGTGTTGTTCTCCCAGATTTGAAAGGAGCGTTGACTCAAAAAGGACGATATCCAGGACAGAGCAGTTCCTTCCACACCGACGCTCATGAGTCGCTGGATGAGGAGCTGATGGTTGACGGTGTCGAAGGCCGCACTGAGGTCGAGGAGGATCACTGCCACTGATCCTCCTTCGTCTAAGAGTGCTCTGGCCTCCTCCACCGCCATGAGAAGGGCAATGTCGGTGCCCTGCCCGGGGCGGAAACCCGTCTGCGAGTTTTTTAGACGGTTGTTGTTCTCCAAAAATTGTGACAGCTTTCTGTTCACCATTTTTTCCGCGATCTTGCTGGTTCCCGGGAGGAGGGAGATTGGTCTATAGTTTGCCAGGTCGACAGGGTCAAGGGAGGGTTTTTTTAAAAGTGCCTTGATGACTGCCGCCTTCCAGCTAGGGGGGACGACTCCTTGTTGAAGGGAGGCGTTGATGAGGTGAGTGAGAGAAGGGGCGATCGAGGGTGCTACCTTTTTGAGAATACGTAAAGGGGCAGGGTCCCTGGGAGATCCGCTTTTAATAACTTGCAGCGTATCTTCGACTTCTTCTACTGTCACTTGTCCCCAGGAAGTGATGCATGGGAGGGTAGGAGAGTTGCTGGCTTCTCTCTCCTCGCTCGAACTAGTAGGTGGAATAGAGTCGAGGATTTTTTGGATTTTCTCCTTGAAGAAATTAGCCAGCTTGTGGCACTTTTCCTCATCAGCTTTGGGGTCTGGTGGGTCTCTCGGTCCAGAGTCAGGGACTATGAGGAGTTCTTTTAAAATGGTAAAAGATTCTTTACTGGAGCTAGCGGAGTGTTCTATTCTCTCTTGGAAGAATAGACTTTTGGTTTTGCGGAGGGCGGTTTTGTAAATTTGTGAGGCGGTGTGATAGGCTTCCTTATTTTTGTTAGATTTGTCCTTCCTCCAAAAGCGTTCTGATCTCTTGCATTCCTGTCTCAGAGATTTGAGCGCCGGAGTATACCAGGGAGCGGGAGCCACTCTTTTTATGTGTTTAAGAGTGGTGGTTTTCGGGAGGAGTTGGTCTAGTGAAGATGTGAGCCAGGAATTGAATTGTTCGTCGGCCGTGACCGGATCCATGGAGAGGGCAGGTGTCGAATCTGAGAGTAAGCTGGCCCACTCTGCCGGTTCAAGCTTGTGCCAACGTCTGTCCGTCACTCGGATTTTGGGGGGTTGGGGGAGTGCTGTGGCAAGGTCCCACAGCATGGTTACCCATATGTATGCCTGAGAGGATTAGTACAGCGGGCTGCTGTCCCAGTATATATGCTGGGTCCATACGTACTAGGGTAGATAGAGGGGGTTCCACTCTAAGGAAAGAATAAACTATCTATGGAATCACCAAAGACCTACTGTCCAGCCCTATTTCAGCCCCCTTGAAGTATACACTTGGTCCCATTAATGATAAGCATTCATTTTTGATGTCTGATATTTGTGCATATAACTTACTAGTTTTGGATTTATTGAAGAAATTAAAGGCAACAATAAAATGTTCTCCTGATGAAGTATATTTGGAGACAGAAGGAGGACCACAGCTGTTTGAATACATAGGCATTGTTAGATCAGGATTCAATAACAGAGGTACTACTACAAGCAATTGACGACATATGTAGGGAGAATGAATAGCAACCCTGTAAGAATGAATGGCAAACAGAATGCATAGTTGCCAAGAATACCCCAGTGTAAGATTTCGCCAAAAGGATTGCAAGGCCTATAAGACATGGTAAGGGGCTGTTAAATGAGGGCACAATCAATAAAATAACTGGTAGCCCCTGCAATAGCCTTCTAATACTGGTTCTTAAAAAACAGGAGGATAAAACTAAGCCTGCCTCTTGGAGCTTTATTGTTGATTTGTGCGAGATTAATAAAATAGTGGTACTACATGTCCCTGTAGTTCCAAACATAGGGGCTTATTATGATCGCGGTGAATGCGCCATCCGGCAGCCTGCCGGTGTCGGATTCCCAGCCAAATTGCGCCATTCTCCGCCTGCCAAATTATGATGGCAGGCGGTGTCCGCCACCGGTCGACCACAGGCAATTGTTCAGATTGCCTGGCGGAACCGCAAAGAATACCCAGAATGGTGGCGCCATATTAGGATGCTTAATCTCTGCAAGCCTAGAATGGCAGTTCACTCGCCATTCAAAGGCTGACAGAGATTGACTTTTGGGGGCCCGTTGCGGGCCCCCCTTCAGCAGGGGCACTTCCCTACAGCACTTGGCATTTCCCTGCACTATGTGGCAGGCACCGCATGGTGCCTGCCACATAGTGCAAGCAAATGCAAACCCTGCATTTTTACCATTGCGACGGGTGCTGCAGCCTGCAGCATCTCCTGCAATGGTAAAAATGCCCAATGCGACCACCACTGTGGCGGTCGCATTGTGATTCCATGGGTGGGACCGCTGCCATATAGGCGGACGGTCTCAATTCCCATTCTGCCATCGTAATGAGCCCCAGAGTGACTATTCTATCTACTCTAGTGCCTTGGTGTGGCATTCTTTTCTAGGATATATTTAAAGAAGGATTTCTTTTCTATACTTGTGCATGAGGATTGCATGTATTTATTCTCCTTGTCAGTCCATGGAAGTAGTTATTGTTTTCAAAGAACTCCTCAGGGCTACCGTGAGAACCCTTCAATATACAATCAGGCGTTAAAGAAGGAACTGGATGCCTTACAAGGCCAACTACACGCATCTGAGAATACCATCTAGGAATCATGTCAAGACAACTGATCACCCATAAATAAAAATGATGGACTGATGCCTTCTGAAAGTACAGACATAGAACAAACAATATCACTGTAATAGGTTTTGTCTCAGATGTTGTTGTTTTTTATAATTACATTTGCACAGTATGAGAGTTAGTATGTCTGAGAAGAATGAATGGTGAGGAAGGTTGAATGAGAGTATGATTTTGATTTCACTCGAGTTTTTTATTTCCTGTGGGGGTCACTGAAATAATATCTTATGAAATTGTAAACTATAACTGATGTTCTCTTTTCATTTTCACAAGTTACTGCAAAAATGTATAAATCATTTTTATCTAATAAAAAAAGAAAAAATAGACATATTTCTTCAAAAAAAGAAAGAAAAAATGTATTTTGAACAATAAAATATAATCTAAATGAAAGTTACTTTTTCCTGAAATTTTGTATTTGTGTTATACACTTGAAATTGTTTGTAGAGTTAATACCAATTGATAAATCAGAGAGGTCTGACAAGAGGTTTTGTATATTTTGCCTTCAATGCCACTACACAACCACATTAATACAATACATAGATGATTTATTATTGGCCACCACTAGTAAAGAACAGTTCACAATAGGTACTGTAAATGTACTGACTTTTCTCGCTGCCAGGGAACACATGGTGTATCCTGACAAGATACAATTTGTTCCACATTTGGCTTTCTATCTAGAAGACCTCTTGCCGAAAGGGCGGGTACTATTGAACAGAGATCACATAAAATCAATCTTGTTGGCACCACCTTCAAGCGCACAAAAACACGTGCGTCCATTCTGGGGCATGGCTGGCTACTGCCGCCATTGGATTCCTAATTTTTCTTTATCTGTAAATTCACTATTGACACTTACCCACTAGGACACACCTGAGTCACTGCTTGGACATTAGACCATGAACACATCTTTCTTGCCATTTGGCAAGCTCCCTGGGAATCTCCTGCTTTGGGCCTACCTGACTACTCTAACAATTTTCATCTGTTTGTTCATTAGTCCGAAGGGTGTGCACTCATGGTTCTCATCCAGCAACAGGGTGACAATTAGAGACCATGATGTGCTTACTTCCCTGCCACAGTTTATACAGTTGAAAGGCATCACTGGCTTGACTGTTACAGCAGCAGCATTGGCATTACAACGAGCTGAAGTGTTAATAAGGGGACACACAGTGCATTTGTATGTGCCCCATTCTGATGATTTGATATTAAACAAAATAAGGATGCAGCATCTGACCAATGTTCGCAATATGCTCTATGAAGTGTGTTTATTTAGTCAGCATGTACATGTACATAGATGCAATGTTTTGAATCCAGCGACAGTACTACCTCACATTGAAAATGTACAGCAGCGATGTGATGATCACAACGGTATTTACAGAACGGAGGAACAAAGTGTAGACTTGAAATGCAGGAAACACCACTTGATGATGCTGAAGGGAAGCTACGGGTGGATGGTTTGTGTCTTAGAATAAATGATGGCACAACATCCACAGCATATGCAAGTACAATGTTACATAATGTAGTTGAAAGTTGTAGAATAGTGAAACAATCAGCAAAAGCTGCTGAAATAATTGCCCCGACTAGAGTGTGTGAAATAGCAGTAGGTAAGATTGTCAACATCTATATAGATACCCAGTATGCATTCAGTGTCGCCAACAATTTTGGAATATTATGGAAGGAACGAGGATTTATTACATCTCAAGGAGGACAGATTCAGTGGTGCACAGACAGAATACTGAGTTTTAAATGTCCACATACACAAATATCGAGTTGGAAATATCGTGATACAGAAATATCGACAGCAAGAATATTGTGGTCAAGAATGTCGACTTGCAGGTAAGAAATATTGTCTTTGGAAATATCCAAGTTACTAATATCGTTTGCAAAATTGTAGTTGTTCAAAATACCGATGTTTTAATTAGTGTTATGTATTTTAGTATGTATTTTAAAAGTATGTGATTTATTTTTTGTATAAGAATTGCTTTTGTTTTTTAATATATATGTTTATTTTTATTAGTTATTAATTTAATTGAATACAAATGTACTTTTTTAGTTCTTTAGTGGGTTGTGGGTTTACAGGGGAATAGGGTGGGAAGTAATTTAATTATAATAATGTACTTTTTGATGTATTAGTATTTTTTAATTTACAGTGTTAATTATGGGAATTAATTTCTTAATTAATTATTAATTAGTGGTTAATCATTATTAATTGGTAATCATGTTAATTTTGTCTTTTTTACGAGCGGGTTGTGGGTTTATAGGGGAATAGGGTGGGCAGTAATTAATGTTATAATACATGTATTATTATTTTTTATTTATTAATATTTATTTAATTTATATTTTATAGTGTTAATTGTGGGCATTAATTTACTATTAATTATTTATTAGTTGGCAATTAATTATGGTCATTGTGTCATTTTTTTAGAAGCGAGTGGTGAGGTTTATAGGAGAGTAGGGTGGAAAGTAATTTATGTATAATTAATTAATAATTGTTTAATTAATGCTATTTAATTAAAATGTAAATATGGCAATTGCGTAATTAATTTTAGATGTAAGTTGTGGGGTTTATAGTGGTAACGTTTGGGAAGTAAATTATTTAAAATTAATAAGTTGCTGTTAATTGATATTAATCTATTAATGTAAAATTACTTATAGAAATTGTGTAATGATTTTTGGTGTGGGTTGTGGTGTTTATTGGGGTAGAGGGTGGAACGAAATTTATGTTTAATTAATTAATAATTAGTTGATTACTAATATTAATTCATCACTTGATAAATATTTGTGGTAATTGTTTATTTTTATTTTGTGTGTGGGTTTTGGTTTTAAATGGGTAACAATTAGGGAGTAAATACATTTTACCTGTTTTAATTTGTTTTTGTAATTGATAATATTTCTTTAGTTAATAATTAATTATGTTAATTATGGAGGTATATTTAAAAAAACATTTTTAATGTGTGTTGTGAATTGTGTGGTGTTATACGGTAGGAAATACAAAAGATTACATTAATGTAATAATGTTTATGTTTATGAATAATTTCAATTAAAAAATAGATTTTTGTTTGTAAATTATTTTTGAATTTTTTAGCATAATCTTTCTAGGTATTTGTTAGATCTTTTTAACATTATAATCTGTTTCTATCTTTTATAATATTTAATGTTTTTTATATATATTTTATTCTTTTGTTTTTTTAAATCTTTTGTGTTGTTGATATTTAGTTTGCTTTTAATTTTGAACTGACTCCAGTGGAAATATAAATTTTTACCCCTCTGCTATTCAACACTTTCCCTAATATTGCACTAACTGGAGTGGGAATAGTAATTGTTACCCCTCAGCTATCCAACACTTTCCCTATTGTTGCACTTACTGGAGTGGGAATAGTAAATTTTACCCCTGTGCTATCCAACACTTTCCCTACTGTTACACTCACTGGAGTGGGAATAGTATTTGTTACCCCTCCGCTATCCAACACTTTCCCTACTGTTACACTCAATGGAGTAGAGATAGTAATTTGTACCCCTCCCATATCCAACACCTTCCCTACTGTTGCACTCACCGGAGTGAGAATAGTAATTTTTACCCCTCCGCTGTCCAACACTTTCCTTACTGTTGAACTCACTGGAGAGGGAATAGTAATTTTTACCCGTCTGCTATCCAACACTTTCCCTACTGTTGCACTCACTAGAGTGGGAATAGTCATTTCTACCCCTCCCCTAGCCAACACTTTCCCTACTGTTGCACTCTCTGAAGTGGAATTAATCATTTTTACTAGTCGGCTGCCCAACATTTTCCCTACTGGCGCACTAACTGGAGTGGCAATAGTAATTTTTACTCCTCCGCTATCCAACACTCACCCTACTGTTGCACTCAATGGAGGGCAACATTTAACTTCAAAGATTATTAAATATGAAATATTTTAATTTATTATATCTATTTTTTTTTTAGATTTTATGGTATAGGTGTATAGATGGAAGGTAGGAAGCAATCCATTGAAGAGGAGTACCCTGTATTTCTGTGGTGTCATGTCTGAAGTGATGAGTATTAAGAATTGTGTTGATATTCTGCAATAATGATCAGTTTTTAAAAGTTCTTTTCCTAGCAACTTGTTAACTGTTTCTGGTATGTGACCTGTTCAGAAAGCTAATTTTTCATTGATATTCCTTCGTGTTTTTGCAAGTACTGGAAGAGGCAATATATTTGGATGGCTCATTAAAGGCTGAAAGTTTGAGATGACCATATTACTTTTGATTAACCTCACCCTTCCCTTCAATAAAATGTATTTAGTCATATTCAAATTCTGGTCTTATAAGTTATAGTGGCGAGACTAAGTCGGCAGGTTTGGTATATGTGTTTGCGTGTGTGAATGCACAAGTACTGTTAAAATGTGGACGTGTGCCTAAGAATGTATTTCGAGCACAAATATTCATCATTAATGTCTTAATAAGGTTCCACAAAAGTTTACATTTGCAAGGCATACAGATTGTCCTTACCATATTTATTGTGTGGTTTGGAAAGGTGGGACTCACTGACATAATGTGGACGGCCCTAGCATTATGGTGTCAGCCCTGCTATTCCATGATTCCTCTAATACCCATGACCTTTTTTATTTGTTCATATTTTCCAAAGGTTTTTTTTTTAAAGGCAACCCCACAAACACCTCTTAATCCTGATTGGGACACCATGAAATTTTTGGAAGATTCCTGAGCTCTCCATAAGAATTACATGTAAAGAAAAAGACAAGGCAAGGTTAAAGGTGGTTAACGTTAGAAACCGTAGACAGGGAATGTTATGGCAATTAATGAGAGGTGCAGAATGTTTTGCTTTATTAAGTATTTATAATGTTGCAATTTAGGTGTTTAGCTTGGAATGTTTCAGGCTTGAATAATAAGAACAAAAGGCGTATGGTGTATGAGGAACTTAAAATGTATGATCCACATTTAATTATGTTAACGGAAACACATATTTGCTTTAAAGACAAGAAAATACTGAGTCAATTGGGATACGAGGTGGTGGTGTGTACTACCTTTAACGCTCCCATTAGGGGAGTGGCAATTTTGAAAAAAGGCAACCATGGGGGGTAGTGATTAAAACTGCTTCGGACAATGGAGGCCGGTGGGCCATTACTCAAATGCAGGTTGAGAACCGTAAATATGTTTTCTGTGCCATATACGGGCCAAATATTGATGACCCGCGCATCTTTGATTGGTTAAATATTGAATTGCTCTCGTGGGAGGGGGAACTTATTATGATGGGGAATTATAACTGCGTGCTAAACTATGAACAGGATGTGACTAGGAGAGGTTTATTTAGACGCATGCGTAAAACTCGGGCGGCGATATTAGAACTAGCTCGGATACATAATGTAAAAGATGTATGGAGGAACTTATATCCAGATCAACCTGGCTACACGTTTTACTCCTCACCCCACCAATTGTATTCACGAATAGACCTGGCGTGGGCATCAGATGAGGTTATTGAGGGTGGACGTATGGAGATCTTTCCAAAGGTCTCGTCGGACTACAATCCAATTTTATTGTCATTCAGTATAATACAAAGGGACCCGGAAGTTAGACTGTTTACCTTCCCTAGATATATATTGGCAGACGCAGCTTTTGTTGGAACACTGAAGGCGCATATTAAAGAATTTATTGAAATCAATTTAGATAGTGCATCACTTCTATCAGTCTGGGACGCCTGTAAAGCCTCTATTAGGGGGCTCGCGCAACAGTACGTATACAAACAAAACGCAGAACAAAGGAAAAAGGATAAGATTGTAATAAATGGAATTTTGCAACTGGAAAAACAATTAGCCGACAATCTGAGAGCTGGTGGTTTGGAGGCGCAAGATATTGAATTATTAGAAACTAAATTAGTGACTGCACGCTCGACCCTAAAATGTGCGTTAAGGGAAAATAATAGCCGAAAGTTGATTAAATATAAACTGGCACAATATGAATGTGGGGATAAGGTAGGAAAGGCCCTGGCCTACAAGGTGGCAGATGACCGAGCTACAACATTAGTCAAATCCATTAAAGGCCTTAATAATATATCATATACTCAGCCAGCACAAATAATGGACCAGTTTGTAATATACTACAAAAATCTATACACCCCAGAGGGTAGTTGTACAGAAATGCAGATACAAAAGTATATTAATAAAAATCTCCCAGTTCGCGAATATCTAGATCAAGAAAGTGTTAATGGACTGGAGGAAGAAGTTACGTTAAAGGAACTGTATGATGCTGTTACCTCTCTCCCCTCTAATAAGGCAGCTGGTGAGGACACTCTCCCCATAGAATTATATAAAATTTGTGCAGATGAAATCTTACCACTTTTATGTTTAGTTATTAATTCAATTGGGGTTAATGGGCAGGTACCAGAATCGTGGAATACAGCAAAAATTATGTTTTTTTTAAAGAAAATCACCAACGGAATGCGGATCTTACCGTCCTATATCATTGATCAACGCTGACGCTAAAGCGTATTCAAAGATACTAGCTCTTCGCATGGCCCCACTCATGCCGTTGTTGGTAAATGAACAACAACATGGCTTTGTAGCCGGGAGGGTCACTACTACTCATGTTAACATGGCGATCACCGCCTTTGATGTTGCAGCAACTAATCACACCCCACTCGGTATGATACTTCTAAATGCAGAGAAGGCATTTGACCGAGTGGGGTGGGATTACTTATGGGGGGTGATGAAACAATACGGCTTTAAAGGACGTTTCTTAAGAAGTGTACAAGCTTTGTATAAAGATCCTAATGCCAAGATTAGCTATGCAGGGGCTGTTCCATCTGAATTTTTAATTTTACGGGGGACAAGGCAGGGGTGCCCTTTGTCACCCCTACTTTTTGCTCTCTCCATGGAGCCGTTTATAAATGCCCTTCAAGAGCAAGCTAAAATAAAACCTATGTATCATTGCGACAAAACTTTGAAAATTATGGCTTATGCCAATGATTTAGCCATTTACACTACCAATGTGGTAGAGGCACTGGTGGGGATTTCAGAAGAAGCTAATAACTTTGGGGCTATTGCAGGTTACAAACTTAACACGAATAAAACGCAAGTTATAATGAATTATCAGTCTAATCCTCAAGTTCCAGGATATTGTCAGGCTGCGGTTTATTTAGGGGTTAAAATCTCTTCAAAGATCTCGGATATAAACGTATTAAATTATGAACCTTTATTGAAAGAAGTGGCAGCTCTTTTAAAAAAGTGGCACAAGATCCCGCTTAACCTGTTGGGACGATTGAATTTGATTAAAATGAATATCTTACCTAAATTTTTATATATTTTTCGCTGTATTCCTTTGCGCATTAATAATTTGTTTTTTAAAAAGTTGGACAGCATTATTAACAGCTTCTTGTGGGGCTATAAGAAGCCTCGAAGATCGATGGCAATTTTGAAATTACCATTGGAAAAAGGGGGTCTTAACTTCCCTGATTTTAGAGCCTACTTTTTTGCTTCTTTTTTGAACCGGCTTCGTAGTCTGTTTACTAGTCACAATCAATTTTTTTTCCATCAATTCATGCTCGGCAGAGAGGCAAAACAATTTTTGGCAAAGGTGCAGGACCCGGACTATTTTAAACGTGTAAAATTTAAGACTGCACGGGATGCAGTATGTATTTGGAATATGATTATGATTAATTGCGAGACTTCTTTTTTTCACACTGACCTGCTACTTTGGGGTAATCCTGGACTTCCAGGGATTTTCTGTGATAATACTGGACGAGATTGGGCTAAATATGGTATTCTAAAACTGGGAGACTTATATGGTTCAAGTGGCCTCTTACAATTTGAAACTTTGAAACTTTTGTTCAAATTACCGGAAATGATGCGTTTTAAGTATATTCAAATAAGGGACTATTTAATTCGTAAGATGAACTTGATATCTGTAAGTAGCTCAGATCTATGGAGTTGTTTTTATTCAGCAAATCCGAAATCATTAATTAGTATGGGATATAAATGTTTAAATCAAAATAAGCTGGATGAAGCTTCTCGTTTAGCGATAAAATGGACTTCCATATTAAGTTTCAATGTGACAACTCAGAATATTACAGCTGCTTTAACGAACATTAATAAAGTGATTCATTCATCCAGTTTAATGCTCCAATCGTACAGAACAATATCCCATTTATACTATACACCACAGAGAATTTCCAAATGGGCACAAAACAATCTGAGCAGTGACCGCACTAAATGCCCTAAGTGTGGGCTGGCGGCTGCAGATATTGTACATATGATCTATACATGTCCGGTATTAACAGGGTATTGGTCGGTAATCGAAAACATTTTGCATAAACAAAAAGTGATTCGTTTTGCATTATCAGCAGCCTCAATTTTACTTGCTATATATCCATCTAGCGCGACTAACACAGACTTGTTAAACATTCTCTTGACTAGCGCTAGATTGGTTATTGCGAGAGCTTGGATCTCCCCGAACCCTCCTCATACAATGGAATGGTGGGCGTTAGTTAATGAAATATACACTATGGAGGGCTCAATTGCAAGGAATCGGGGATTAAAAGCAACCGGGAAGTTTGTTAAAATATGGGGCACCTTTTTAGAATAGTACATGACTACAGAAGATACTAATAGTAGTAGGCCTTAGGGAATATACCTCTGTTTCTCCATTTATTTTTATTTTTTCATTTATTTATTTTTATTTGTTTTTTCTTTCTTTTCCCTTCTCTTTTTCTCCTGGGGGGGGGGGGGGGGAGAGGGGGAGAGGGAGAAGAAGAAAAAAGGGGAAAAGGGAAAAAAAAACAACAAAAAAAACAGAACTATACATCATTTATCCATTTGCTTTTTGTTCTGTCTTATGGTTACATTTGAAGTATGTGTAATGTAAAGAGTCTGGCGCTACTTTCTTTGTACTTTGATCTGTACCGCTATTTTATTTTATATGATATGTTTTTTGAAAAAAGGATTTGTTGATCACCTTGACCTGCTTGTCAATAAAAAATTATAAAAAAAAAAAAAAAAAAGAATTACATGTAAAACCTTTGGCTTTTTAGTAAATGCATTTGGCAACTCTGCTGTAAATTGAGCCAAAAACAATGTACAACAATATCGTTTTTAACTTTAAGTCCACAAAGTTCCCCATAGTTCCTTCCTTCATATGTAAACTCAACTTGCGTAAACAAGATTCACATCTGAACAAAGCACTTATCTCGTCCAGATTACCATGCCTTACACTATAGTGCTCATTTTGTTGTCTTGACAAACCGCCGTCACCTAGCATCAACAAAGAGAACTTTTGCTTACTTATTATTACATACTCATTTATTTTCTATATATGGAATCCATTTTATATCACATATGTATGCCAGTTTTGCAAAAAAAAGCTCAAAGGCTGGCATCATTTAAAATCCGGTTGATTGCGTGTTTGCTAAAAACAACAGTGATGTTAATGGTTTAGTTCATTAAATACTACAATTGGAGGCGCAGAACATTTAGCAACAAGGCTAACGTTCTGGAGCTCCAGCCCTTTTCCCTTCCACACCAAAGTCAACCTTCTTTTCTGATTTAGAAAGTGATTAAAACCACAGCTGATTCTACAAGCATTTAGAATGAATATCAGATAATTCTAATTTCAAAATTTCTGTTAGTCGTCTAATGTTTATGACTGCAACCTTTACTCTGACATGAAAGCGTTTTCAAGTGACTCCGCTTCTGCGCTACACAATGATCATAAAAATTAATTCATAATGATAGGAGAACTGGACATGTGAAAGTCCAGTTGCCATAAATTGAACCAACACCAGGAGTAACACCAAAGTAACACCAAAGGCACATTGGCAAGTATTGGATGCCAAAAACACTGTCCACCGAAGTATGTAAACAGATCATACACTTTGAAAATGATTATGTGTAAACCATCGAGCACAAAAGTGGAAATGTGAACACATTGAATATATCCTCTATTCTTTAACCTTTGAGCAGTGTTGATAAATGTGGTCTGGACAAATCGCAAAACAAGCCAATTTACATTTTGATGGCCCGTGACTCATCATTGATTTCTACAAACAGGTTTCCCCGTTTAATTTGTAAATAGGAATGGGACCTGATTTATTAAAAAAATAAAATAGATTTGTGGCAAAGAAAATATTTTTTCCACTGGTTTAAGAATTGATAAATGACACCTCTGAAACAAAACTACCTAGGCTGGAATTCACAAATCACAATTGTACGAAACAACTCCCTCCGATTCGCACAGCGGTAGGGGTTTCACCCCGATTGATGAGGGTACCCAATAATCACAAAAAAATAAAAAGCTCTACGCTTGAGCAGAATTAGATGTATTATTGATATTGTTTTAAATAACTAGCTGTCAAACTTACATTTCTAAACATTCTCAGACTTGAAGTAATTCTTAGCTATGGCAAATGAAACTGCTACATCCAGCATTTTGACATAAGACAGACATTTGAAGGAGTAACGGTAGCACACATTAGTAATAGCAAATTGCAAAATCTTCTTTACCTTCTTCAGGTTCCTCTTTGAAGTCCTCGGTATCAATGCCTTTTACATGCAAAACGACCTCCACACGCTTTTCTATGGGAGTCAGTGGCATCGTAGTCGGAGTTTCTCCATTTTTCACCAATGCCTGACTTTTGTTGTGGGCCAATTTTTTCTTGGTTCGCTTCTTTAGGTCATTCCAGGCCTTTTTCACATCCGCAACTGACCTGTTGTTGCCCCCCACGGCATTGAGTTTTGCCTGTATATCCGCCCATATTTTATTTTTCTCTGCCATGTTGGCTTCAGTGGAGGGCGTGCCAAACAATTTAGGCCCAAAATTGGCAATATTGTCCACTAATATTTCCAGCTCCTCATCAGTAAAGTTAGGCTTCCCAGACCCGTCAGCTTCTCCTGGTGAAGATGGAGCAGCCTCAGACATTTTGTTTTCAACACATTGTTTTGGGTCTGCAAATTACTGGTGTCTGACTAGCACACCACAGCTTTTTTAAGGCTGTCATTGTGAAGCAGTCTTGGAAAATACACACCTTATGCCTTACATTACCAAACCAAACAAAAATTTATGAAATTCGGTACAATCCACACAAAGGTTTAGTATTGGAATATTGTGGAGAAATATGCTACAAAAATATTTTAGTAAAAATATTGACTACCAAAATACTGTCATGGTAAATGAATATAGCTGGTATACTTAACTTCACATCTATGTACTGCGACTGTATATATATATATATATATATATATATATATATATATATATATATATATATATATATATATATATATATATACGAGCAAATGTCCCACCCAAGCTTTGTAGTGATGAGATCTTGGCTCTGTTCAGAGCTTATCTTTGTGTTTTGGATTACCGGTGTCCGGCAGTCTACACTATCACGGGGGATATGCCTGACGCTTTTTGAATTCATAAGTGTGGTGCAAACATATGATCATAGGCATTAGAATGATTCACCCTTGCGCAATAGTTGCGACTGGTTGATCCATGTGGCGTTTCAATCCAGACTGAGTGTCAATGAGTCTATATTGGCTAAGTGCCTGTTTGTGACTCTACCCCCAGATATTGTTTATGCCGGGCTCACAGTTTTCCAACACTCGGATAACAAATAGAAAGTTAAAATTGCAGTTCACATATCTCTCTCTTTTGGTCTATTCTTACACCTAAAATTTGTACACATTATATCTATGTATATAATGAAAGGAACTCTAAGTACAGAATCAGAATGAAGATTCAGGGAATGGAAAACATGTAGTTTCAGATTATTCACTAGGTCCTTAGTAAGTTCATAGAAAGCATTACAGATTCACTTGCATTTCCTCGTCCCCGTTTAATCCCCACGGGCTTCTGGTTTTAAACCGGATTATCAACTTTGATTCGAGTTGTCTTCATTTTTTAATACGATTTCCACCTCTTTCATTCTCCTTCACCATGGCTATGCCTGCATATTTAATGTCTTTCCAGGTTTTATCTGTATGAGTTTTCAGATGTTTAGAGATGGCATAGCTATAGTCATTGTTTTGGATTGATCTTATATGCTCCAATATTCTCTTTTCGTTGAGCCAATGTATTCTTGCCACAGTAACATTGTATCTGATAGACCACAAACTGGGATTCACATGTTATTTTATCCCGTATCTCAAAGTTTCTACCTTTTTGATCCCTGATAGATTTGAGATTCTGTCCGACCTTGCAGGCTTTGCATGATAGGCACTTTGTGAAGCCCTGTTGTCGCTTCTGTAGCCATGTTGCCGGTTTGTCTTTCTTGAAGTGGCTGTTAACTAGAGTGTCTTGGATTGATGGAGCCTTTCAAAATGATATGAGTGGCCTGTCTCCTATCAGAGTGCCAATTTCCGAGTCCTTTTTTAATACACTCCAGTATTTTGTTAGGATTTGTCGTATTTTGAAACTCTCTTTTGGGTACGTTAAAATAAATCGAGGTTTGTCGTCATCTGTTTTAGTTTCTCTTTTATTTTTTGCTATTAGGGTCTCTGCTCTTGTTTTGCCTCTTGCTCTCTGCTCACCACGAGCAATATCTATGTATTTGTATCCAAATTTGGTGAAGCGAGACTTGGTTTCCGCAAATTTGCTTTCCATATCTGTTTCTTCTGAGCAGTTGCTTTTCATTCGCAAAAATTCACCGTATGGTATACTTTGTTTTAGTGATGCCGGGTGAAAGCTTGTACCGTGCAGTACGCTGTTCGTTGATGTTTTCTTTCTAAAGACAGTTGTTTCCAATTTGTTATTCTTAATATAAATTTTAGGGGCCCATTAGGATGTCGGGCGGATTGCCTCCGCCAGGGTAGCGGTGGCCACCGCTACCCTGGCGGAGGCAATCCGCCCGACATCCTTCCCTGCAATCCCCCCCGCCATATTACGATGGCGGAGGGGACCACAGCGGTGACACAGACCGCCCGCCTGTTTTCCGCCCCGGTCGCCTTGCGGCCGGGCGGAAAACAAGTAACATGCAGGCGCTGTCTGTCAGACACCGCCCGCAATATTACAATGGGCTGGTCTCAATGCCGTTGCCGCCACGGAAAGGCATGCGGTGTTCACTCTGGGGGTCCCCTGTGGGCCCCCAGAGTGAAGTACAGGTGGGGGGTGCACATGGGTACCCCCCTTCATTTGCATATACAAAGCGGCAGGCACCGCGCGGTGCCTGCCGCTTTGTATATGCAAATGCTGAAAAGCATTTCTAGCATTGTGGCGGGCGGTGCTGAGCGCTCCGCACGCCACAATGCTAGAAATGCAGGATGTGCCCGCCACAGTGGCGGGCACATCCTAATGCCACCCCCGGGACCCCCGCCCTTATGGCGGGCAGTCCCATTCCCCGCTAGGATGACGGGCGGACTTTGTCCGCCCGTCATCCTAATAGGCCCCTTAGTGTCAAGAAGTCTATTTCTTGCTTTTGGACGTTGAAGGTAAATTTCAAACACACTTCATTCCGATTTAGTATTTCTATGTATTTGATAAGTTTCTGTTTGGGACCTTTCCATAGGAGGAAGAGGTCGTCTATGAATCGGAGCCATAACACCACATCCGTGGTGTATGGTTCATTTTCTTCTCCCCAAGCTATGCTCTTCTCCCACCTGCCCATGGTGAGATTAGCATAGCTTGGAGAGAAGGAAACACCCATAGCACATCCGCATGTTTGTGCATACATGTTTTTATTGAAAAGGAACACGTTATTCAGTAAACAGAAAGTTATCATGTCCAACAACATGTTTGTGTGTTGTAGCTCCGATATGGGCCTTTGTTTAAGAAAATATTTAATTGCTTTTAGGCCTACGTCATGTTGTATTGACGTGTAAAGTGACACAACCTCTATAGTGGCTAATCAATATTCCGGTTGCCACTCTGTTTCCATGATCTTTCTAAGGAAGTCACCAGTGTTCTTAATAAAGGAGCTTAGAGTTGAGACAATCGGTGCCAGGAAGTGGTCGACATATGATGCCATATTTTCACAAAGTGAACCACAACTAGAAATGATCGGTCGAGCAGGTGGTTTATGCAAAGTGCAGTCGCAACTATTGCGCAAGGGTGAATCATTCTAATGATTGCCTACGATCATATATTTGCACCACGCTTATGAATTCAAAAAGCGTCAGGCGCAGTGTCAGCGTCAAGCGCCCGTGATAGTGTAGACTGCCGGACACCGGTAATCCAAAACTCAAAGATAAGCTCTGAACAGAGCCAAGATCTCATCACTACAAAGCCCATAATGCATCATAACAAGCTACATGGAGTCTTGTGTATAAATAAAGAACACTAATGATGGACAAATGTTTGTTACCCGTGACCAGGGACCGTGTAGGTACGAAACGCGTAGGTGGGGAACCTACAGGAAAATAAATAACTGAAGTAATCACCTTCAAGTGGTGTGCGGCGTCTTCTTTACTGAAGCCTTTGTGCGAAAACATATATATATATATATATATATATATATATATATATATATATATATATATATATATATATATATATATATATATATATATATATCTATATATATATATTCAATTACCGCTCCAGTGAGTGCATCCACCATGAAGAGAAACACGAACTACGTGATAACGTTTTCCCACTGCTGGAAACAGTGACTTTTATTTATATTAGCCAAGAGCGCAAATGCATATATATCTTCAAGGTACACAGATGTAGAGTTAAGAACAGTAGATTGATAAATTCTTGTATATACTTACCTTTATAATATTGTGGTAGTTGATATTCTAGATGTGATATTTTTGTAGCACAATGTTTATGCCCACGATATTCTGACAATCCCACACGAATCGTCGAGCACCAATTCAGAACAATCAGTTGCATGCTTATCAATCTCTCACACACAGGGTACATTTCCCCAGTAGCGTCTTGGTCTCTTGTGGGGAACTGCTCTTTGCAAGTCAGACCCATTCTTACTGGAAATGCCTAGTTGGGCTCACCAGTATTACAGCTGCTGGTATAGGAACATCCTCCCAGTTACCTGAGACAATGCTACACCAGTATACCTGGACTACATTCTCATGCAAAGAAAATATAAATCTGTCTGAGTTGTTCTGTGTATGATTGGATAACATTATTCCCAGCTACATTTTCATAAAGTAGGTTGTGGTGCTGAAATGAGCATCATCAGTATTCACGAAAAATGCAGTCATTGAACATGTTTTGGTAATTTAGCATAGTTTAGGCCTTAGGAGCAATTATACAAAAGTTTTTAAAACTTACATTTTATTTGCTATACCAACGACCCAAATTAAGAATCAGCAGAGACTCTTTTTCTTATACTTCTAGTTCCACCTTGCAGGTGCCAATTGGTCGTTTTCAGAGTTAGTTTCATAGTCATTAGTGGGTGTCCCTACATGGCATTTTAACAAAGTAATGATGAGTCCAGTTTCCTCTATAATTTAGCAAAACGATTTAAGACAGAGTCGAACATAACTGAATCCATGCCTTAATTATTTTTAATGGCTTTGATTTTTGAGGCACTTAGCACACTAAAGTACAACTTAGAGTTGGATAATAGATATTAAATAATGATTTTCCAACCAATGTAAGTTAAATATGAATTTGTAACAAGTGCCTCTTTCTTCAAACAAACTCATTAGGAGTGTTTTGAGAATCTGTAACTTATTACTTCTACCTAAAAATGTAACCCAAAAAATTGAAGCGGGACAAAAATTAGTGCAACTGGAAACTGTATTCATCACTTTAGAAGGTTATTATCTATAAAGTTCAAGTATTAGTGTTGCACTTAAACCATAACTAGTTTACCTGGAAGAAGTATGCTGTATATGTAATGCTGCACGCACAATGTACGTGGAAGCCACACCCCAAACATGGTATTGAGAAGTAAGCCATGTATCCAAAGTCTATGAAAACGATCAATTGACACCAACAATTGTCCACAGAATAACTCAAAGAGGCTAAAATAGGTTATGTTTACCTTCTCCATTGAGATCCTCGTCATCAATGCCCGGGCTGCCCTCCAGCTTCTCAAGCTGTAACAAATTCTCCACACGCTTCTCTAAGGGAGTCATCTCCTTCACAGCCGGCACTCCTTCTCCACCAGTCATCAATACCTGTTTTTGGTTGTGGGCCAGCTTATCTTTGGTCTGTTTCTTTAACTTATTCCATCCTCTCTTTAGTTCGGCAATGGACCTGTTTTTACCCCCCACGTCATTTACTTTCTTTTGGATATCAGACCATATTTTATTTTTCTCACCACTGGTGGTTTTCAAAGAAAGAGCTCCACACAGCTGGGGCCCGAATGTGGTGATATTTTCCACTAATACATCCAACTCCTGGTCAGTCAAGCTCTCCTTTTTCTGGGGGTCACTTCCTGCTGAAAATGGAGCAGCCTCAGACATTTTTGTATAAGCACAGATTATTCCGAGGCCTACCTCACTAGTTTGTCACTTCGGAATCTCTTTAAAGGTCAGAACAGTGACACAGTACAAGTAGTACAGTTTGGTAGTCTAGTGCACAAACAGCTGAAAGCGGGCACATTGTGGACAGATACTTAGAGTACATTGAGAAGAAAATAGCACTATGTTTTATTTGTAACCCCATCTTTCTTTTCATACTTTCAAACAAAATAGCTTAACCTAAGAGTTAAGTTTTTTTATGTGAATAGAGTGACATTCATGAATAACACATATTGAGTTTATTACCTCGATTTTGTTGCACCCGACTCATATATAACGATATTATTTTTTAAACAGGGACTGTTGGTTTGTTATCTTGTGCCCATTTCATAAAATGAATCCTAAACCATGCAGTAGTCATTGAACTCAATTGGTGCATAAGGACTAATGGACCACTGGTAATGCTCAGTTAATCGCACGTTTGAACAAGGAAAAAGATGTTACCTCCTGACGGATAGTGTATTTAGTTTCACAGAGGTATACAATTCAACAGCTGAGTTTCTATGTGATGACTTTATGTGCACTCAGTGGACTAAATGACTGACACTTCAACTTGCATGTTTGTGAGCAGCAGGTCTAGTTCGACCTCCAGAGATTAATAAAACTCAGTGGTATATAGCGCTCCTGACCAATCTTATGGTTACTGAAATGAGAGGTGATTGAATACACCTAACAATCAAGATCTTCGACACGGTGATCTCAAAATTACAAGGGACACTGTGAACCAAGATATAAGGACTTGTAAGTATTCAGGAAACTCACTGAGACAGTCGCATTGAATTGAAGGCCATGAAAGTATGAAATAGAACATGACACTTCCAGGGATTGTCGCTGAGACAGACTGTAGATTTGCAATGCTGGTTTCAAGGATAGGGACCTCTTTACCTCAGTATATACGGCGAAGACCCCATCTGTTAACCTTTAGATCACCCTTCCCCTCATGTAGAGGCTATTGTATCACTTTGGAATGCATTGGCAACATTCACTGTGACATTTTAGGGGATACTGTTTAATTAATGAGTCTGCTGGCACCTAGAGACTACTTCATTGGCAGTGTGTGCCATGTAACAATACCTAGATAAATAAATTAGAAGTCTGATAGATTTATCTGAACAATTTGATAAAAGTGTTGAGATAATTGCTATGTCCCGTCTAAGATGCTGTTGGTATTAAGGTTAGCCAGTAAATCTTTTTTATAGGTTTATGTGTGCCCATTGTTGGATGTCTTCCTAGAACAACTCTGTATACTTGGGTGAATCTTTGGAGGACATGTCTGGTATCATGTCATGGCTGGCAGGAGTCTTGTATAGGTACAGTGTCCTACTCTTTTGCATAGCAGGCTATACAGAGGGCAGCCATGGGGGTGGATCATGATAGGAGAGTCACTGAGCTGATATACTGGGAGGAAACCCGTCAGTTTTGGGCAGTATCAGGGGCCACTTGTTGATACAGGTATTGCACTACTGGCCTATTTGAACATTAATAGTTACTTGGCTACAGGTCTACATCCATTCGGGCATTGTGTTCAGATATTACAGCACGACAATCAACATACCTGCAGTAGCAGCCCGTCTTTCGTTATCCTCCTCATGAAGGATTTTCTCTTGCCACGTCATTTTTATCAAGGGGGTATGCTCCAATGGGACTTATGTCTACCTAAATGAGCATTCTACTTTAAAAGCTAATAATACGAAATAACTGTTTTTGAATGGGATGGGATGGAACACAAGAGATTGTAGCTATGAGTAGAAGACTATTTAAACTGTGCCTATTAGACTTCAGCCAAGAGGGAAAGCATGCAATGTGCACCATAATCTATACTGCTGAATCCCATAATACACCTTGCCCATGGCTAAAACATACCTTTAACTTGAATAACATCCTTGCGGCTTATAGGAACGTAAAGTCGGATAGCTTAGTGAGCTACTTATTGTTTCATCCAAAATTCCACATTCATTACGGCTAGGGAAAATGGACAATTCAAAACAACTTGCCACCGAATCACTCAAAGATTAAAGAATATCATGTGTTTACCTTCTTCAGCCAGCTCATCATTGGCATACTCATCATCGATGCCTGGGCATCCCTCCAACTTTTCAAGCTGCAACAAGTTCTCCACACGTTTTTCTAGTGGGATCTTATTCTTTGTTCCTGGTGCTTCTTGTCCATTAGTCACCAATACCTCGTTTTGGTTGTGGGCCAGCTTATCTTTGGTCTGTTTCTTTAACTTATTCCATTCTCTCTTTAGCTCAGCAATAGACCTGTTATTCCCCGCCACAGCATTAACTTTGTTTTGGATGTCAGACCATATTTTATTTTTCTCACCACTGGTGGTTTTCTTAGAGAGGGCACCACACAGTTGGGGCCCAAATTTGGTGATATTCTCCACTAACACATCCAACTCCTTGTCGGTGAAGCTCGCCTTTTTCTGAGTGCCGGCTCCTCCTGCTGAAGACGAACCAGTCACAGATAATTTTGTTTAAGCATTGATCACTTTGAGGACAACCTCACTTGCTTGTGACTCGAAAATTTGTTTTAAGGTCAGAACAGTTGCACAGTAAAAGGAGATGATGCATTTTGGTAATCTTGGTGTAGGACAGATGGAAATGGAGACATTGTAGACAGATGCGTGGGCAGCTTATACATACAAAACTTCCAATATTTGTTTTGACTGTCGATGTTTGATGGGATAATCAGTGGTGTGCAGGTATTAATTGACAAAACTTTGGCGATTGATTTTGTGTGACAATTGACTGTGCACTGCTGATTATGAAACTGAACAACATATTTCTCATGAGCAACTCACAGACCTCACTCGTAATCCCTAAACAGATGGTAGCCCTATATCAACAGCTAATACACACGCTGAAGCTGTGGGTGTGCAAATTCTCATTATGGTAACCCACATGCTCGCTTCAACTAGTATAAGAAGAAGTTCACATAAGGCCATGATTTCGTTTATCATACTTAATACTTGATTTCACTATTTATTTTAAGCTAAACTATATTAGAAAAAGTTTTGTAATAGAATCTGTATATATTGTTTGTAATGAGCTCACAATTATTTTGCTTCATTTTTTGTTCAGGTGCTAAACATTTGTGTAATTGTTTTACAATGATTACTATATCTTTTTTTAATGGTTATGGATGTAGTTATTCCTGCTGAATATAGTGATCAATGTTATGTGTAGTGTTGTTTGATGTTAACAAATTAAAATGTAGTTCACTTACCTTACCTAAAAACGATCGCTTTCATATACTGACTAGAAGCATTTGCAAACTGGTAGCTGACTACAACTCACCACAGAATCACTCAAAGATGTAAGAAGATTTGGTGTTTACCTTCGCCAGCCAGATCATCATTGGCATATTCATCATCAATGCCAGGGCTCCCCTCCAACTTTTCAAGCTGCAACAAATTCTCCACGCGCTTCTCTAGCGGAATCGTATCCTTGGCTCCTGGCGCTGCTTCTCCGTTAGTCACCAATGCCTCGCTTTGGTTGTGGGCAAGCTTATCTTTGGTCTGTTTCTTTAACTTATTCCATCCTCTCTTTAGCTCCGCAATGGACCTGTTATTGCCCCCCACGGCATTAACTTTGTTTTGGATATCAGACCATATTTTGTTTTTCTCACCACTGGTGGTTTTCATAGAGAGGGCACCACACAGCTGAGGCCCAAATTTGGTGATATTGTCCACTAACACATCCAACTCCTCGTCAGTCAAACTCGCCTTTTTCTGAGTGCCGGCTGCTCCTGCTGAAGATGGACCAGCCTCAGATAATTTTGTTTAAGTACAGATCATTTTGGCCTACCTCAATGGCTTGTAGCTTGGGAATTTGCTTAAAGATCAGAACAGTGGAACAGTACAAGGAGATAATGCATTTTTTGTGTAGGACAAACAGATGGAAATGGAAACACTAGAAACAGATGTGTAAGGCGAATTGTGCGGAAAGTGACACAATTCTTTATGCAGAACCTCCATCATTCTTTTCAAACTCTCAAATAAAACAGTGCTTCGTAAGTTATGTGAAGTGTGTTCTAATTCTAAATAAAGAAGTACTGTTCAACTTCTAGACCTACATTTTGATACCTAGGAAAAAGGACCCCTATTTAACAGGAATAGTTCCTTTTAATAGGGACTATTTGTTCAGGGCCATGGACAGATTTCTATAAATTCAGTAGTTGAGCAATGGCTTCGTACATAACGGAGTATAATGTCTGAAATTATACATATGCTTGATGGTCCGGGTGTGCTCTCCCCTAAAAGGTCATCTCTTTACTAGCATGAAATCAATATAGAATTCGAGGCAATTCCACAATAATGTATGTCAAGAACCTTTGTAGGATAATATTTATACCATGATATTTGATTTTATGTCCTCCATCGCTTATCAAGGTTTGTTTAGAGTCTAATAGTGATAAACATATTGTCTGTACAAATAAGAAGTTCTTCTATTATGTTGTTGCTTAATATTTAGAGAGGCTCACTAACCTATCATATTATTTTTTATACTGTTTACTGTCAGATTATCATTTGTTAGAATAAACAAATTATTCAGTATGATTACTTCCCCTAAAAATGACTAGGATGTCACAATGTTGAAATCTTCCTTAATATTATTAGAGCAGGACTAAGTTTTAATTACCGTTATATGTCCAATGATTTGACATTCTAGCATTAAACTTGCAACCTTCAGTGGTCTCCCGCATCTTCCAATAGTTCCCGTTTGTAACTGGATCGGGTAGTGTGGGTCCATTCCACTACTTACAAGTGCGCGCAGTGCAGGAAGGGTAAAAGCGCCAGAAACTGTGTTGAAATCTCAATCTAGATAATCTTAAATTCTTTATATTGCCTTTCACCAATAATAATTCCTATTTGTAAAGAGTGAACATATCGCCCTAAGAGTTTCAGGGCGCTGGGGACCATAGTAAAGTGACTCTTTAGATATGCTCCTCCCTTTGTTAAAGACCATAAACTGCTATTCATAACAAGAGATTTAAGAGATAATATTATGTTATAGCTGCATAATTTTCCGTCCAACCTTGATCTTTGAACCCTGAACATACTATGGTCTTTAAATTTTATTTTGTATGCTTAACCATAGCAGCTTTCTCTATTTCCTCAAAACTGGCAGTGTTTTTATAAGGCCATATAGAGGCAACCAAGACTGGTCAAAGTATTCTCAATGTGGTTCTACACTAGAACATTAAATGATATCTTCTCTTTCTCCTTTGATTTTACCTTTTCTAATACAACAATTTATCTAATGTTCTTTGTTAGGCTTATCGATTACAGTGTCTGTTCAAATTTAATGTAATCCTCCTGAAGGTATTAAGACCCAGACGCAAACTTCTGCCTACTTGGAATGTATTCTTTGGTATGAGGCAAAATGAAAGCAATTGACGCTTAGTTTAAAAAATATGTATCTTTTTATAACCACAACCATTTTCAAGAGGTACATTTACTGTCTGGTGCATACAGTTTTGGGTTCGCTGCCCTTAAGGATCTCTATTTTATTGCAATACATTGCTATTGGTCATATAGTGTAAATAATTTTAAAGCTATACTAATAGCTAACAAAGGGATAAGAGTAGCTCATGGGTATGTCCATTATAATTTATATTCCATTAGCTTCTATCCATTTGATAAAGAGAGAGGCTGGATTGTGAGCGTTCTGTGGTGCTCTTAACCAGCTTTCTATATTCCACACTTTGACAACTCTATGGTTTACATGTCATTCTTTCAATTTCTTGAAGAGAGTTATCTTCCAAGTCACCTAAAGAACTGTGACTAACAATTATTTTACCTATGGGAAGTGTATGTCAGATATAAATTATGTCATTAAGATTTGATGTGGAAGTCAGATAGTCATACCGACAAGGACAGAATTTTCCTTTTTATTAGTAACTCATGACCCGATCCAGCCGAGCAGGTCGGCCTACTGTTATTTTATGTAACTCTTTAATAGTTAGATGTGTCTGCACATAGTCTCTTTCACTTTCTTTTAAAGCTGAACAGGAACTCTTCAATTTATTGCAAACCATGAATATTTACTAAACCCGAGCTAAAAGCAACCAAATGTAAGGGCTGTGATTTCTGTTGACAATGTATACATTTAAACCTCACTTATACTTAAAAGAAGTAGACTAGCATCAGCTAAATGTCATTATTCAGTCTATGTCCAGATAGACTAATGCCATCTACTGTTTGGAAACTGTAAGCCTGCTTTAATATTCCATTTACTTACTCAACAGCACTCCTGGTTTTCAGTTCATGGAACCTATCTTATGTGCTTGTCCTACTACAGGGCATATCCCTTTTTGGAGATCATCTGGTCCACAAACTTGATCCTTGGGCACATATAATCACGTTTTATTTCAGACAATGACCACTACAATGGATGGTAATCACCTCTGCTTGGTACCAAGCATGGTGAAAACCTCTGTTTGGTACCAAGCATGGTGAATACCTCTATTTGGTACCAAGCATGGTGAATACTTCTATTTGGTACCAAGCATGGTGGATACCGCTATTTGGCTATCAAGTTTTTTTATGCACCTTTGAAAAATGAAGTTACCCCACTGCATGTTGGAATGATTAATGATGTGATCCAGTTGGGCTGAAACGCGAATACGTGCCTTTTATGTTTTTTTTGTTGTTGCTATGATAGAGAAAATAAACTGCAGCTACATTCTGGGTGCGTCAGCTGCTCTCCTGTGCGTTTACTGTGTTAACGAACTACAGAGTAATCTCTTAAAACGTGATCAAAGGTGCATTGAATTCAGGCTGTGTGAGTGTACCGTTTACTAAGAATGAAAAGAAGATGAAGGGTTACTTTTGAGATTTGACATTCACTGGTCAGTATGCCTTAGAAATACAAACTGGCAGGGCCATAGAGTTTGCGACAGATAACTACAGCGTGTTCATGCCAAGCCACGTGTATGGAGTTGCCATGCTCTTCTTAGAATGCTCACATGCATTTCGCATCTCGTGGGTAGTTGGTCCGCAATCAAGCTTAATACACAAAAACATGGGTACAGCGAAGCACAACAAAGAGCAATGCAACTAAGGAATACTCAGCCACAAACACAGAATCTTGGTAAACAGACATGAGACTTCGAAACACAGACTTGTACTCTGACAATTAAGCAGAACAATCTATAAAATGCAGCTAAGTAACCACATTTACTAATGTCCTATCTTAACTCTTCTTTTCTTTTGTACAACTTTACACATAGACTATTACAGCTTCGTTATCGTCCACTCATTTAGAAAACGGGTGTTATTTGATGATATGATGACATGCTAGAGCCAGAACTGGTCTGTGTTCTCCCCATGCTTAATGGTCACCTCAAGATTAAGACATTTTCTTCAAGGCCCGCTTGAGCTTCATATATTGCTGTGGCAGTGGCCTCTGGAGTGCAGAGCCGTGCGCCATTAGATGGGCGCTTTGGACGAGATTTTTATTGGAAAGGAATGTATTTCATTTATTTGGGTGCCTAACGCAGATGCGCACAGGGAAATAAGGTCGACACTGCTACATGTTTTGTTGTACTTTTGTAAGTAGGATGAGCCAAGGGGGTGGGGGGTAGTGGTTGGGTTTTGTTCCCCTTTTAGGTTCCTTATATGTTAATTGAGAACTGATATATAGTCACAATACAGCTTGACGATTTGTCTGATTTATGCATGATGTGCTGCCCTCAAATTCATGGTACTAAAATGTAATTCATGGCTAGGTCTCCTCGCGGATCTGCGTTCTATCTTGTCACAATTCCGTCGGGGGGGGATGCACAGTCTGCTTATGTACTGTAATGTTTTTCTGCAATAAAATATGTTTGAAAAAAAAAAGATTAAGACATTTTCTTAGTTGACGAATTTGGGCTCATTTATATTTGCTGGACCTTCAGAATGATGATGGCTGAGACTACTGTCTCTGCTGTCGACATACTTTGGTGAGGTTTTGCCATTTGTTCATCTGCTGACAAATTTTCACTGTCACCGCCAGGTAAAACCTGGCAGTAAGGAGCAGTAAAAAAACTGCAAAATGACCCCACTCCAAGGGGAAAAACTTCCATGGCTTGAGGGCATTTTTTTTATCCTCAAAAACAAAATCACACAAAATCCCGCTTTTGGATTTTGTTTTTGAAAAGTAAAACAAAAATTTTAAGTTTTTCCTAAGGCTCTGTCGGAGCCATTAGTTAAACTTTCAATGCATTGACAGGAACCGCCGTGACTGTGGTTCCCACCCATGCAAGAGATGTTTTTTTGGGCCGTACTTCCTCAGGACTATGAAGTACTTTAGACCTTTGTCCTGACGGTGTAAAACCTGTCTTCTAAACTCTAAATAAGGCCCTAACGGTCCAGCATCAAGCAGTCATAATATTGTTTTTATTTGCTTAATTTCCTTCATTCTACAGGATCACTACCCACTATATCCAATCTTGTATACAATGTAAATGCTAAAGTATCTTTTTCGTAGTAATTTGCATTCTATTTCCATATTTCATCAACCCCCTCGACCCATTCGTTTTTCAGAGATATTCATTTGTGACACCACCTTTCCTTCAACTTTCCAATGTATTATCAGTTGAAGGCGATTTAAATATGGACATCGAGGCATATACCAAACTGTGATACACCTAGACATGGTATGAGCAATACAATCAACAGCCTTCCCGACAGGGATAGCTGAATTTCCATATGTCTGTTAGCATACCTCTTTAAACAGGGCTTCCTATACTGAATTATGGAGCAGAACTGAGCCATAGGATTACATGTTCAACCTCTGGATTGTGCATGCTCGTCTCAGCAAAGGTGGGAGAAGGCAGACCAGCAGTGGCAACAGCTAAACACAACATCACTGAAAGGTTAAGGAAACATACCACTGTTCTGAAAGTTAGCAGAGAAATGAGCGTTATTGTGTTATGTTTTACCTCTGTGAAAGAGAGAGGACCTAGCTCCGTAGACCCTAAAAAGTACGCCCATGTTCCACATTTTCAATGCGTAAAATGTATAACAAAATATTATACTTACTTCCTTCAAAGCAATACTCAATAATATATCCATCTAAACCTGCAGCTCCAATGTGATCTGGTGGTCTCCACTTCATTGTGACTGAGGTGTCAGTAACTCCGTCAACTACAAGAAGAGTCGGCGCGCTAGTTACAGCTGAAAAGATGAAAAAGAGGCAATGTTAAGACTGTCAGAGCTAAAGGTCGCATTTGATAATTATGCCCTCCAACAATAAATGAACAGATTAAACGCTTAGAGAGATATAGTTAAAGGCACATGATGCATCTAAACCCTCCAGTTTATAGTATCCATTATTCTCATAGACAGTGCTTAATTTCTAAAAACAATAAGTGCCAGGGCCATCGTCAGGAGCCCACTACATCTTGCACCACCCATTGCCACTGCTAGCGCTGTCAATGATGGTTCCAACGCAGCTACTATCAGACTCCTCCTATAAATGTGACAATTTAGACTATTCCAGGCCCCTAACATTATAAGAATTGCATGAGCCATTTGTAATCTGAATTGAATTAATAAGCAACTATTGTGCTCATCTTCAAATTAGAGAAGCAGCGCAATCATGTGGCAGACTCTCATTAGAAATAACTCCTCCTTTGTGAGCTTCAAGAGACAATTAAAAGAACTCCTCCTAAATCGACTCCTTAACCCTCCGGGAATTACTTCTAGTAATTACTTCTAGTTCCATCCTGAAAACATGTTGTCTTTCTCTCTGAAGATCTACTTAATGACCCCCCACTCAACATCACAAGTATTCTGTATTGTGATTAACTGATAATGATGCAACTCTCGATACTTCAATTATTCTGTATTGTGATGGACTGTACATCTCCCTTGACAATGCTGTAAAGTGCTCTGATCCACCCCCTCCTCCCCCCGGTGTTCCCAGCACTATATAAAACTCGTTAAAAAATTTTTCAAAAACTAAAGGGCCAGTGTTGACAATTAAGTGATGGTGTCGAGCACCGGCTCAAATTAAGCACCTCTCATAGAACTTTAAAAGGTTGAGCCTTATGATAACACAAATACAGTTTTAATGAATGGCCAGTGTAGGCCTTCTAGAGATGAAATGTGCTCTAAGAGGAGTGTAAAACATCATATTTAAATGAGGCTGATATTGAGACACAGCTTGTGATTTATTAGTATTGGTGCAATAAGAAAAAAATTGTGTATACTCACCCAAGGGAACAAAAGGCTTAGAAGGCGCACTTGGTTTGGATGTTCCTATTGAATTAACTGCAAATACACGGACCTCATACGCCACTCCTTCTATCATCTTCTTAGGTTCAAATGCAGTTTCTTTGATTAAGTCAAAATTTAACCTCATCCACCTGGAACTTTGCTTCTTCTTTCTCTCAATGAAGTATCCTTGAGAATAAAGAAATGCCATTAGAAATCCCACACCAATTGATCCATCCATTCATCATCAGATTTCCATGTACTCTTCCATCCTTTTACCTGTGACGTAACTAAACTTGAGGGGGCCTCTCTGCAAAGCAGAGGGAGCCTCCCTACACCCCTGGGGCCAGTCTGGCGCTCTCAGTACCAGAGGGGGCCCCCTGGATATCGGGGGACCATGTTACACCACTGCCTTTCACTCACCCGTCCATCCATTTTCTCAGATGTCCATTTACTCTGTAATTCTTTTACCCATCCACTCTTTATCCATCTTTTCTTCCATCTATCCATCCTTTTAGATTTCCATTTATTCTACCATCGTTTCACTCTTCCACCCATCCCCTCAGATTTCCATTTACACTGCTATCCTCTCATTGGCCGATCTGCCCATTCTCTTGCCCATTCATCCACCCATCCTTATACCCACTCATCATCCCATCCTTTCACCCACTCGTCCATCCATCCTTTCACTCATCCATCTATCCATCCTCTCAGATTTCCATTTACTGCACTATTCGTTTTCCCACCCATCCATCCATCCTCTCACAACTCCATTTACTCAACCATCCATTCACCCACCCATCCAATCACTCCTTATTTATCATTTCATCCATCCTCTCAGATTTCCATTTATTCTGCTATTCTTTAACTCATCCATCCACTCACTCAGATTTCCATTTTTTTATTTGTCCATACTTCTATACCTTTTTAATCAGACTGATTTTCTTTCTTCCTTTTAGTAGTCATTATTTATGCTTTTATATGTCAAGTTGCAGATAAATTAGGCCCATAAAGAACTGCACTCTTGCCTTAGCTGCTAAAGTAGGGGGTTCACAATGCCTCAAAACCCAACTGCAGGGTAGACGCTTCAAAATTAACATAGCCTATATTTGAAATCGAAAACTTGGAACGCTTATTATAGTGTCCAATTTTGATTTCAATTATAAAGTGCTTACTACCCCTGACAGGGCATCAAAGCGATTTTTCAGCAAGCAGTACGCTACTCCGGAACCCATAAAAGATTAGTGAACTAGTATAGTGAAATATGAAAACAATTGCAGTGGCGGTAATGTTAAACAGCTATTTGAATTGAGAAGGATAATGGAGGAATTTGTGTAATACATACGATTATCCTTGAGTCACCTTAAGCAGGTTTGAATGAAAAGGATTGACTGGTAATTAGGAAAAACGTATTCACTGTTAGAGGTATTAATTTGAGACGAGGGGAAAAGATGAAATTTGAATACCTATATAGATATTGGAGCCATGTGCTACTTCACATTCTGTTACAAAAGAAGACAGTAATCTTTGTTAGGTTGTCACATCTTCTTCCATTGTATATTGGCTGAACTTTATAAAGTGTAGATGTAACTATCGCATATTATTGTTGCTATATTTCTCAATAATGCCCTTTCCTCAGTATGCATTGAAATTGTTGAACAGAATCTGCAAGCCTGAAGTAGCCAGGGAGGAATTTCCAATGGCACAAGGCATGTGTATGAAAACATCTCCTGCTTCACCTTGTTTTGTTGTTGGCCAGTAGATTGTGAGATCCTTTGGGATCTAGAGCCTTTGGGTTGCAGCATGTGGTTTACAGGTAATGAGAGAATATTTTGCTGATTTATCCAGTACGCCTTGTACCACAAGCCAATGTAAAGACTTTATTAGGCAGAATATATGCTATGTACTGAATATAATGTGAGCTGCATTGGTTCGAGGGCATTTGAGGTTTGCGGAGGGACTAAGGTGATAGACTATCATAAATGGTGTTGCAACAGTCTTTGAGCACTGTAGAACCAAAGCAGCCTTCTGTAGATTGGTCAGAATTGGAGACTCCCTGGCAGAAGTCCACTCCTAGGGCTTAGTTTTGAGTGGTAAACTCTGCTTCTCTTGCGGAGTTCACAGAGTTTTGCCAACTCTGTACTCTACTTGGAGCACAGAGTTTTAAAAATACTCGCCAACCACCGCGTGGTGACGTTTTTCCTCACACCTAGCTCACCAATGTTGAATTGGGGACCGACATTTTTTGGCGCTAGACCACTTCTTGGTGAGATTTCTCAACGTGGGAGGTCAGAGCAGGTCACTACCTCTCACGTTGGAAAAGCTGCTGCTCGCATTAAGAAAGCTACTGCTCGAGTAGAAATTCTACTTGAGCAGCAGGAAAAAGCAGGGCCCTCAGGCAAGCCACATGATGCAGTTTGCACTGAATTTACACTGGGGGACAAGCTCCTTGTGCTAAAAATCAGCACGAGCAGCGTAACATACCGAACTCCGCCACCCTTGGAATCTCACTGAGTTTTTAGGTAACTTTGCAGAATTCTGCGGAGTGAAACTCTGTGAGTTTTTCCCACCCCTAAGTAGTGCTTACATTAAGAATGGGAAAGAGCGCTTGGAGCAAAAAATAATCGTTGAGCATCATTGGTCTGGGGCCATTTCACCCACTACGTGGATCTTAGTGGTGATAGTTTTAAAATCCTGTTCTAATGCGTCCTTTCCTGAATGTATACCATGCAATCAGCGTTTACTTTGATCATTCAACCATTTCTGCACTTTGCTTTGTCTTGAATTATCTTTTCTTTTAATTATCATTTTATATGAGACACATATTTTTTCATGTTTTTTCTTACCTAACTGCAACATGTTGTCACGTTTCCGATCTATATACACATACCCATTACAGAGAATGTGGTAACATAAACGTTTGTTAACCCCTTGGCTGCGGTGTTCATTTTTCCACAGTGCGAGGGGGTGTGGGGGCAGTGCTGCGGTGCTCAGAATGGTTCCCGGCCATCATGAGTCACGGAAGTCATGTGCTCATGACGGCCGGGAGTCTTCCGAACTCTGCCCACTGATTAATTTGCCCGCACAGGCGGGGAATTAATCTCACGTGGGTGGAGCGGCAACGTTTGGACGTCTCCCGGCCGTCATGAGCACATGACTGCTGTGACGCATGACGTCCGGGAGCCGTCCTGAGCACGGAACCAGTTAAGCTATTGCAATAGAGCTAATACCGCAAATCACTGTATACAATCTTACCCAGTATTGGGCATCCACCATCGTAGACGGGAGGCTCCCAGGTCATTGTACACCAGTCCTCGCCCACCTCTGTAACAAGAGGGGCGATGGGTGCATCAGGGATGTCTGTGGTAGGGAGAAAGTGAGAGGTTAAGGACAACTTCAGTGAAGTACTACATAAAGCTATCCAGGCTCCTGCAGCTTTGCTTTTGTCAAAGTAATGATACAGAATGCTGTACATAAAGGGACTCTTCAGAAATCATAGTGATCAATCAGCGTATAAGGTTGCCAATAGCAGCATAAGAGCACCAACACTAAACCCCAGTCATGCATCCCTCAATTATAATTTTGGTAATGTTGGACCCTATTTGGATGGACAGTAATTGCCCCATTAGTTTGATTGTGGAGCAAAATTCTGTGGAATTGAACTATATAAAAAATTCGGTCCTTAAATAGGAACCAAAAACTCAGAAAGGGAGTAATGGCTTCAGTAGACCCAAGGCCTATAGTCCCCTGTTAATTATATGTGAAGAGATTTCCTTATTTATGAAGGATACAGCCCAGGTAAGCAAACCTTGACAGAGGCATTGACATTTTTCCAGAACAAAACAGTTAATTTGGATTTCCCAGTAATCAAGTGAGACTTACAGCTTCATTCCATGATATGTGATGACAGAGTAATTACTGAACCTGGAGATCTAGTTTCCACCTTCTGGGGCATAGCTTTGTCTTCCTGTTTCCAGGAGATGCATGCAGGTTCTGGGTGATCATCAACCCTCTAATCTTCATAGTTAGACATTGCTGGCACACTTGACACTTTCAAGTCTGATTTACTCATTAGGCCCTGCAGATACCTGCCGTAGTAGGACAGCGCCTTGGGTTGCCACACCTGCATACTGATCCCTTCACTATACTTGTTTATACCAGACACCCTGCATTCTTCCTCTTCTTCATCTCCTCCCCCGTTAATTCTTCTCCGTTTACAAGAAGTAGGGAAGAATTACACTAGTTAGGAAGGTAACCCAAGGTAACGGGCATCAGGTGTTTCCGCGGAAGGCAGGAAGGGTGTGGTGGTGGTGGGGGGCAGTTTTGTAGCAGTTTTAAAAGCACTGCAAAGTTCTTCTTTATCCAGCAGTTTTCAGACAACAATAAAAGTTTCAGGACAACTTTGGTGATTAATGTACCTTCAGGAGAGAGGTGGGAGTTTTGTCTAGTGGCAGGTTTGACTCATCTAAGGTAGATCAGAGGGTTAATTTGCCTGCTGCATATTTTATGTGCATAGCTCAGTGGGTTACTGCTTTTGTCAAAGACATTGTTTTGTTACTGTGCAGTTCATATGTTGCAATTGTAATCTAGCACAGTGAGCTATGAACTACCATCAAAGAGCTGCATGCAAACTGCATAGTACAGATTAGAAAGCTGTGTTTTTCCCCAGTCTTTCATTATCCTGATGTTGCTAAAAAAGGTTTGATTAAGTAGAAATATTTTTTTATTATAAAAGTCAACTCTAACCACAGTGTTATGTTTTGAATTCCGAGTTTTGGCATCTCCAGACCAAGCACTCTTAAAAATGCCAACTAGTATGGATTACATGAATCCTACACCGAATATTTTGTATACACTGTTTTACCCATGTATGATTCATTGTCTCTGTATGTGTGTGTGATGTAAAATGCTTCGACACCTTACACTGGTATGAGAGATGCTATGAAACAAATGAAATACATGTGAGAGAGGGGCTAGAGAGAGATGAAGGTACTGTTGGAGTGAGATAGCGAGGGAATCATTGAAGAACCCCAACAAGATTGTAATATCCTAGTGCACAGTAGGTCATCATTTGCTATGCTTTAAAAGCTAATACATTTGATATATAGTAACAAAAGTGTTGTAGAAGAAACCTTTTTTTCCTAAATTTTCTTCGGGGGAGAATCTTCCAAAGCCCTCCTTTTTAGTGGTCCATCTCACTCGCTGCACTCTCTATGCACCATGGGGGAGGGTGGGCTGTTCTTACAAAATTTGGTAGTGCTGCTTTGGGTTCCCAGTCCTGCCCTGAAGGTACCTACTAACCTGTAGCTGCAGGAGCGCAGGTGAAGGTGCAGTTTGTTTTAAACTGCCTGTAGGACACATACTGGCATGTGGGAAGAAGGCAGAACAAGCACTGGGTTTGCTGCATAGAGAAGGTAGCATGACACAGTTGACAAGGGACACCAACAGCAGTGAGATGGAAGGGCAAAAGTTATTCCCAATTTTATACTTAGAAAACAGGGAGAGTACATAAATAAATGGGCTAGGAGTGCTTCACGGAGAAAATGGGCCACGGATACAGCATTTCATTATATTTGTGTGAACTTGCTTACGTACCTCCTAAAGTAAAAAGTAGCTGATATTTTTGAGCAAGTTTTTCAGCGGGTCATATATTTGAAATTTTCTAGAATTCCAGCAGCAAACTTTGATGCCTACCAACAATACACACACACACACACACACACAGAGGCAACAGAGGATGTGGCCTAACAGCTAGAGCGGTCAGCCTTGAAGCTCGGGAACCAGGTTTGAGTCTCAGCAGGGATGCTCAACATCCTGAGATTCTGGGCAAATCCTTAATCTGCCTAACAAAATGAATGTGCCCGTCTGTAACACAACTGGTGCTAATGTAAAGCACTCCGATACCTTTGGGTCGAGTTCGCGCTACATTAAACTCCCAAAAAGACTTGCAGTGACCTTTACACATACAAAAAACGCCTATACAGGTGCACATACTCAGAACACACATGGCCATATCTAGTCATATAGAGGCAACACCTATACAAGAAAGGTGGCAACATGGGTTCCACCCATTTAATCCCCCTGGATTTTTCATTGTTTGGCTACGTGCTTTGGACTTTAGCTTTGAATGAGTCTCCCTACTTGGATCTTTCTCACTGTAAATTCTGTGGTACACCCTTAGGGTAAGAGGCTATGGACTGGTTACCTGTGAGCACACATGTCTGTGCATGTGTGTGTGTTTGTGAGACTACCTTCTTACACATACCCAGTACGTGCGCGCAGGTAGCCTATTGCAAAAAGGCTCTTCAACAAATGATGCGCCCCTGGAGTTGGCCTTATATTGTGACCAAGCATTCACAGTGTCGGTCTGTACTGTTGAATAAAAGTTTGTGGTGCTTAACTGAATTACACATTATAGGTGAAATCTGCGCCAAAGTACAGCTTTGCCTCACTTATGACTACAGTGTCCAGTGAAGTATCAATCTTAAAGTAAACATGTATACCGGGTGCAGATCTGCTGTCACTTTTGTGATAACTGTACTCCTCATGGCACTTTAAGAACTGTCTTATTTGTCTAGCTGAGACACATTTAGATTTCAGGCCTCTGTCAGTTTCTGGGCCACGTTAATTACTCTGCTGGCCAGCAGGAGTATCAAAGCCCTGAGCATCCGCTAATTAACTCTTCACACAGCACCTGGATTGGGCAAGCCCAATCCCACAGAATAAAAAGGACACCATACCTCTGGAGCAAAATACACAGAAGGCACTCCCCTTTGATGTTTTGCTTCAGGCAGCTATGTCAGAGGTGTAGTTAAAGCTCACAGGAAAGATCTTTCCATGGACCACTTGAATTCACCATGTTTAAATGTCTCAGACTGCTGTGCAGGAGGGTTGAGGCAGGGGAGAGAGATGATGTGGCACCCTAGGATTGGACAGATGTACCTGCCTTCAAGACCTTTTCACCCCACTGAAAAAGCCATGCACAAAGAGAGATTTTTGAGAAGACACTGGACTTGGGAGTGACGATGGCAAACGAATGCCCAGCTGGAAGGAGAAGTCACCTGACACTCCTAATAAGAAGGACTGAAGGTCTTTGACACCAGCTGGGTCCCAGGACAAGAACGCATCTCTCCAAGGCCACTGTCCCTCTTATGTCTCATGAGGAACAGGTGGGGAAATGGAACTGGTGGGAAACCCTGACAGGGTTTTCCTGGGTTTTCTGTAGACTGGTTGTTGACTCCACTGATATCGGTTCCCTGCACGTAGCCAGGAGCTGTGAGACTGGATAGTGTGGCAGGCAGGGTGTTTAACCTGTTTGCTGTGGTGAGGCTGTCGAAGATGCCACACAAACTTTAGAGAACATCAGGAGCCCAGACCGAGGACAGGTTTGTAAATGGAGCAGCAAAATCAAGCTCCCCCCCAAAAAATGTAACAACTTTTTAGAGGCCAAGAGGCCAAGAGGTCTGATGAAAATGCCCCTGGTGACTAGATATCACTGCCTGGAGCTAAAGAACCCAAAATTTAAGAATATCGGCCCTACAGGGATGCACAAAATGGTATTCCAAGCCGGGTCCCCATTACAGTCTTCCCAGGCATGCGAAAGAAACACTGCTGGCTCCGCGGTGAACTGAGTAAGACAGCAGGGTGCGAGGGATCCAGCAGATACCATGGGGGCATTGAGGTTCCCCTGTGGCTCTCAACAAAGAAGACATGTGGGTGTCCTGTATGGGGCTAAGGCACCTGTAATGAAAGAAAGGTGCAGCACATGGCTGCTATTTAAGAAAAAAAGTATCTTTCAAGATACAGCAAATCTACTAGCATAATATTCAAGCCAGGGCTGGAGGAGCACCATATAAGCCCCCGCGTGGGTTTAAAATTTGCATATCCTTCTTCTGTGGTGTCCTAGGAAATGCAGGTGCACCAGCAATATTTCAAAAAGTGAGTTTGGGGTATTGGAGGATATGCAGCAATTGTTGCTTAATTGTGACTAATCTAATCATATAAGAATTATATTGCTGTAGGTACTTACCTTGCTGCAGACCGCCTTGCCTCGCGTTGTCCTCTTCTGTTCCTGCATGATGCAGGGAATACACCCAGGCTCCCCAAAGCGAATCACAACGCTGCAATGAAGCCTGGAAACTTTGTAAAGCACCGCCTACTTTTCATTAGTGCTATCTATCTCTTTCTATCCCTCGCTATTTTCATGCTCTTAAACCCAGAGGGCCCGATTCACAAAGCGATTTACGACTTGTAAAGCTACAAGTGTGCATTCTATGCACTCGGGCGGAATGCAGAGATTCTGCCCAGAGTGGGGAGAATCTGTACTTGTAACTTTACGAATCATAAGAGCCTTAGTGAATCTGACCCAGAGAAGTGGTTTGGAGCTATGAGTGAAGAAGCATGGCTGCCCAGTGTGCACCATTTCAGAAACCACTGATGGAAAATGGTACAAAACGCTGCCCACTTAAAACTGTTTCATGCAGTATTCATGACCAGAAGTGATTCCCAATCAGACTGAATTGTTGAAGGTTACACTTACCAACAACTTTGATTTTAATATGTGCCACAGCTTCTCCAGCCTCGTTCTTAACCATAATGCGGTAGGTGCCGGTGTCCTCCCTTTCAGCTGAATCAATAACCAACAGGCCATGATCTGGGTAAGATTCTGCACGTACACGGCCACTCAGATCTGTGATCCACTGTAATTCAGGGTAAAACGTGACATGAAGTTGTACCATAGACACTTATATTTCAAAATAAATACAAAGAAAAGCCATTCACAAAACACAAAGAACAGACATTTACAAATGCAATAGGTTCTGACTTCTCAAACCTCTCTTTTAATTGGCTAAGAGGTATCTGTAGTGGGGGTTGGAGAGAGGGTTGACTACGTTTGTGCATTAGTTTGTGCTTGTTTCTCTCTTTGCTGAAGCTGCTTGAACAGGAATGTATTTACAATTATTTGCAATTCTACCATAAAACTATCACACCATTTACTTGATGCCAAGAAATTGAAAAAAATGACCACAATCACACGAGAGCCACCATTTTTCAATCATTCCATGAGTGCCCACTCACCCATGCACACACAAACATGCTGACAGAGAAGCACATACAGTACATGGCGAGTGGAGTCTTGGGAGCGCCACAAATCACTTCATATACATGGTAATGCTGATGGTTCATTGATTGATTGCCATGCACTGGAAGGCTACCACGCTGCTCGGGTTGGGACACTGACATGCAGCAGAATCGTTAGCGCTAAGGCAGTAAGAGGCTCAAGGGCTGCGCAAGATCCCCGTAGCAGCAGACTGGGAAAGCTTGTTGGAAGAATTACAGGAGGAGCTCCCTGTGCGAGAATGAGGTGCCTACCCTTCTGATAAAAGGCGCCGCGCTAAGAAGCTGGCCGAGGTCCAGATGGAATGTTGTATGTAGTTCCCCTTGGGGCATGACAGTAGGGCGGTGGGAGTACTACAAGGGTCTTATTTGAGGCACATGGGTGACTCCTTTCGGGATGGAGTGCTACACATTGGAACAGGTGCATGTGCAGGAGGACACACACTTTGATAGCTTTGTTTCAGTATTTTAGGGCGCATCACATGATGCTTCGGTTACTAGGGGAAGGTTTGAAGGAACCTTTATAGTCGCAGGCCCTGACTAATCTGCTGCAGCCTGTAACTCACCAAAGCCTCAATGTGAAACTGTAGGCAAGCTCCCAAGACACGGGGCTGTCAGGAGACACTAAAGATAGGCTGGAATGGCAAAAGGAGTTTGGTATGGTTATCAATGCTAAGCAATGGACTTATTGCTCTTCTGTTGTCAAAACGATATTGCTGAACAGCCGGCACTGGCTGATACATTTTTAAATATCTTAACAGAGTGTATTACACTCGAGCCTGCCTATTACACTATGGGTTAAGGGACACATTGTGCTGCCTTAAATGCAGAGAAAGGGCAGGCTTTGCTCATCCCCAGGCAGAAACATGCCACATATGGCACTATTTGGATGCTATATTGGGAGAGCTGAGTGAGATAACGGGTGAACCTATTGGGCCTTCTCCCCTACTGGTGCTGCTCGACTACAACAGGGGCATCCTGAATATGTACGACATCTGGTGACATTGGAACTGTTGCTGGAGAAGCATAAAAAAGCACTGCAATGGGCTTAGGGACTACTGCTGACGATATAGGAATGGCATCTGGACAGGACATATTGTAACACACAATCCAATGCATACCATGACCTAATGCCAATCTGAAGCCGTTTGAAGGACATCTGGAGACCCTATCAGGCATACAGGATTCGGGCAGAGAATATGGAGACCAACAGCACTGCAAATGGTGCTGTGGTGATGAGTGGGGCTGCTTTAGAATGGATGCCATTAACTCCTGTGAAGCTCATGGTGTGTGTGGGGGCGGCTTGTGGAGTTGCTGGGGATCAGTAAGCTATGTTGTATATACGGCTCCCCAGATTGGAAATATCGGGAGTGTGTATCCAGTATCCCCACCTGATATGATGTGGATGTATTGAGTCACGGAGTGTGTGTGCCCGCTCTGAAATGTTCCAAGATATATTATGCTGAACCCCTGAATGTGTACCCACTAGACATGTAGCTTTAACTGCCTTAATGTGCTCTGTGTGTGCAAAGTTTGACACATGTCATTGCATTTTGTATGGTTCTCACAAATGAAAATAAAGTTTAAAAAAAAGTCTCAATACATTCAAAGAATCCAATCAAGCAAAAGATGCAAACTAGATGAAATGAGTGTAAGAAGTTGGTTGCAGTAATACAAACGAGCAGCCCACCTCTCTTTCCTTCTTTCATTTAGTTGCTTCCCTGTGAAATGGATCCAAAACAAACAAACCTGCGAGAGGTGCGCGCGCCACAGCGAGACATGTGGTTTTAATTGTCGTGCCCGTGTCTTGGAACAATAATTGAAACCACATGGCAGCGATGCACGTAACAGACAGCAATAGGCTATGGGCGGAGCAATGCGCCCACCTTTGGCCAATTGCGTGCTGTCTTTGATAAAAATACGCATGCAAAGGCCAATAGCGTGGGCCAAAAAGAAAAGCACACTCACGATGGTGTGCGATTCCTAGGTCCGTTTTCAAACTCCCTACATGAGGTCTCTCGCTGAGCGAGCAATGCTGCGCACTGCAACGCTAGGCGTGAGACCTAAAATGGGCTGCAGGGCATTCCTTTTTTTACTTTTTCTCTACAGGTTGAAGGATTATCACATCTGTATACCAATAATGGGCCTGATTCACAAAGGTAAATGTAAATATTTGATCTAAACTTAGACCAAACGTCTAAGTTTACGACTTTGGGAATTTACAAAGGGCATTTACGAGTAATATCTTTATGTACGCACTCGGGACGGAGATCTGGCCCAAGTGTGGATATCAAAATAGTACTCGTGAATGTCCTCTGTGAATTTCCAAAAGTTGTAAACTTAGACGTTTGGTCTAAATTTAGACCAAACATCTAAGTTTACCTTTGTGAAGCAGGCCCAAAATATTTTTCCAAAGCAGGGTGCCCGGGATAATTTACTAAAATAACAAAATAACGCTCCTCCTCAAGGTGCTACTGTGCACCGTAATTGTGGTGAACACTAACAAAGGTAAAGCATTAATCTTTAATGCAAACATTTGTTACTATATCGTTTGTAGTTTTAGAAAGACACTCAACTCAATGAAGATGGATATCAATAAACATGCCAGCTTAAAGAACAGGCACGTATAATAGCAATGACGTTCATTTTATTGATCTCAGAAGGATAAATACCTGCACAAGCCTTGTGAGGACTTGAACCTGTGATCTGCAGATCCCTGGGCATCAGACTGCCACTGTTATCTTACCAGCTTACTGATGGTTGGTGCCAAATGCAAGCACATGCAGAGTACGCCTGGGTCTTTACTGCACTATTCATAATGTGACTTCTATAATGCGGGGACTCAAAGGGGTGAGATTAGGCCTGGGCGGAGTTCAAATAGCTCTGCGAAGTGATCAAAAACCTCTACCAGGCTGCCCGGAGTTTTCCAAGTGGAGGGATGCATTAGGCCGGGCCATTTAAACTGATTTTTAGCGGCCAGTGTTTGTGACACACTGGAAAATCATTGCAAGCAGCACCATGCGCAGCGCAAGAGGCCGCTCAAGTAGAAGTTCCACTCGAGCGACAGCTTCCTCAACACGAACTGAAGTTTTCTTAACACGAGCGGTTGCAACCATCAGTGACTGCCGGGACTAAGCGTTGGTGAGTGCAAGCAAGGAAAACAAGCATTTGCAATGCAAAAGGTCTCGCATTAGGAAAGTTTGAGCTATTGGTACTGTAAATGACACATTTTTTATTTATGTGTTGGTTTGGAAAATAGTGAAATTAATAGCTTTGTCATTTACAATGGTAATAGTTTTAACTTTCGCAAATGTGACACCCATAGCATTTGTAATGCAATATGTGTTGTATTTACATGACTTAGATGTATTGATATTACAAATAAAAATGTTTTTTTTTTAATACTTAAATAAAAGTTATTGTAATTTATAATGGCAATAGCTTTTGTAAATAACTTTTGTGAAGATTATGTTCATTGTATTTTGTGACGAAAATCCAAGAACAGAAGTGAACTATTAACATATTTTTGTGACATTTGTAATAAAGCTTGAAACATTGAGAGAACATATTTGAACTAGTTGTTGTTGAATGGTTGCACAGATTGATGCTGTGGTGGCTCTGAGTGATGTTATGGTGGCGATGAGTGATGCTGTGGAGTTCAGTGATGCTGTGGTATTGCATAGTGATGTTGTGGTGCCCCTGAGTGATGCTGTAGTGGTGCACAGTGATGCTGTGGTGGTGCGAAAGATAGAGTGAGTGTGATAGATAGAGTCAGGGCGATCGATAGATTGAGGGCGATAGATAGACAGATAGATAAAGTGTATTTATGTTGCATTGAGTAGAGTAAATATGAGGTGTATAATTATATGGCACTGAGTGGTATTATGTGGAGTGTATTTATGTTGCATTGAGAAGAGTGCAATTATGAGGCTTGTAATTATGTGGCACTGAGTGGTAATATGGAAAGTGTATGTTGTATTCAGTAGAGTGTAATTTTGTGGCGTGTAATTATGTGGCACTGAGTGGTATTTGGAGTGTATGTTGCATTGAGTGCAGTGTAATTATGTAGCATATAATTATGTGGCACTGAGTGGTATTGTTTGGAGTGTATGTTGCATTGAGTGCAGTGTAATTATGTAGCATATAATTATGTGGCACTGAGTGGTATTGTGTAGAGTGTGTGTTGCATTCAGCAGAGTGTAATTATGTGGTGTGTAATTATCTTGCACTGAGTAGTATTTGGAGTGTCTGTTGAGTGCAGTGTAATTATGTTGCATATAATTATGTGGCACTGAGTGGCATTATGGGGAGGTTATGTTGTATTCAGTAGAGTGTAATTGTATGGCATGTGATTATGTGGCACTGAGTGGTATTGTTTGGAGTGTATGTTGCATTCAGTGCAGTGAAATTATGTAGCATATAATTATGTGGCACTGAGTGTTATTGTGTGGAGTGTGTGTTGCATTCAGTAGAGTGTAATTATGTGGTGTTTAATTATGTGGCACTGAGTGGTATTTGGAGTGTATGTTGCATTGAGTGCAGTGTAATTATGTTGTATATAACTATGTGGCACTGAGTGATATTTGGAGTGTATGTTGCATTGATTGCAGTGTGTGTACTTATGTGGCGTGTAATTATGTGGCACTGAGTGGGATTTGGAGTGTATGTTGCATTGAGTGCAGTGTAATTATGTGGCGTGTAACTAAGTGGCACTGAGTGGGATTTGGAGTGTATGTTGCATTGAGTGCAGTGTAATTATGTGGTGTGTAATTATGTGGCACTGAGTGGTATTTGGAGTGTATGTTGCATTGAGTGCAGTGTAATTATGTGGCGAGTAATTATGTGGCACTGAGTGGTATTTGGAGTGATTGTTGCATTGAGTGCAGTGATGTGGTGTGTAATTATGTGGCATGGAGTGGTATTTGGAGTGTATGTGGCATTGAGTGCAGTGTAATTATGTGGTGTGTAATTATGTGGCACTGAGTGGTATATGGAGTGTATGTTGCATTGAGTGCTGTGAAATTATGTAGCATATAATTATGTGGCACTGAGTGTTATTGTGTGGAGTGTGTGTTGTATTCAGTAGAGTGTAATTATGTGGTGTTTAATTATGTGGCACTGAGTGGTATTTGGAGTGTATGTTGCATTGAGTGCAGTGTAATTATGTTGTATATAACTATGTGGCACTGAGTGATATTTGGAATGTATGTTGCATTCAGTGCAATTATGTGGAACTAAGTGGGATTTGGAGTGTATGTTGCACTGAGTACAGTGTAATTATGTGGCGTGTAATTATGTGGCACTGAGTGATATTTGGAGTGTATGTTGCATTGAGTGTAGTGTAATTATGTGGCGTGTAATTATGTGGCACGGAGTGGTATTTGGAATGTATGTTGCATTGATTGCAGTGTGTGTAATTATGTGGAGTGTAATTATGTGGCACGGAGTGGTATTTGGAATGTATGTTGCATTGAGTGCAGTGTAATTATGTAGCGTGTAATTATGTGGCACTGAGTGGTATTTGGAATGTATGTTGCATTGAGCGCAGTATAATTATGTGGCATGTAATTATGTGGCACTGAGTGGTATTTGGAATGTATGTTTGATTGATTGCAGTGTGTGTACTTATGTGGCGTGTAATTATGTGGCACTGAGTGGGATTTGGAGTGTATGTTGCATTGCGTGCAGTGTAATTATGTGGTGTATAATTATGTGGCACTGAGTGGTATTTGGAGTGTATGTTGCATTGAGTGCAGTGTAATTATGTGACGTGTAATTGTGGCACTGAGTGGTATTTGGAGTGTATGTTGCGTTGAGCGCAGTGTAATTATGTAGCATATGATTATGTGGTATTGTGTGGAGTGTGTTGCATTCAGTAGAGTGTAATTATGTGGTGTGTAATTATGTGGTACTGAGTTATTTGGCATGAATGTTGCATTGTGTGCAGTGTAATTATGTTGCATATAACTATGTGGCACTGAGTGGTATTTGGAGTGTATGTTGCATTGAGTGCAGTGATGTGGTGTGTAATTATGTGGCATTGAGTGGTATTTGGAGTGTATGTGACATTGAGTGCAGTGAAATTATGTGGTGTGTAATTATGTGGCACTGAGTGGTATATGGAGTGTATGTTGCATTGAGTGCTGTGTAATTATGTGGCATTGAGTGGTATTTGGAGTGATTGTTGCATTGAGTGCAGTGATGTGGTGTGTAATTATGTGGCATTGAGTGGTATTTGTAGTGTATGTTGCATTGAGTGCTGTGTAATTATGTGGCACTGAGTGGGATTTGGAGAGTATGTTGCATTGAGTGCAGTGTAATTATGTGGCGTGTAATTATGTGGCACTGAGTGGGATTTGGAGTGTAGTAATTATGTGACACTGAGTGGTATTTGGAGTGTATGGTGCATTGAGTGCAGTGTAATTATGTGGAGTGTAATTATGTGGCACTAAGTGGTATTTGGAGTTTATGTTGCATTGAGTGCAGTGTAATTATGTGGCACTGAGTGGTATTTGGAGTGTATGTTGCATTGAGTGCAGTGTAATTATGTGGTGTGTAATTATGTGGCACTGAGTGGTATTTGGAGTGTATGTTGCGTTGAGCGCAGTGTAAATATGTACCATATAATTATGTGGCACTGAGTGGTATTGTGTGGAGTGTGTGTTGCACTGAGTAGAGTGTAATTATGTGGCACTGAGTGGTATTTTGAGTGTATGTTGCATTGAGTGCAGTGTAATTATGTTGCATGTAACTTATGTGGCACTGAGTGGTATTTGGAGTGTATGTTGCATTAGAGTGCTGTGTAATTATGTGGGCGTGCACATCTAAAACAACCATGTCTTTAGCAGTCTCTCGAAGCTGGTTAGCTCACCGCAGGCCCTAATGTTCTGTACAATTAGTTTGGAAAAGTGGCAACAGCGTTGCCATATACGAGGCATGAGAACCAGAAAAGAACAGAGATTGGCACGTGTCACAGGGGTTTCACTCCCATATAAGCCTGCCGAAATCATGCACACACACACCAGATATATAGGAGTCAAAGTGGGTGGTGACCTTCTGGCCTAATGTCAAGAAGGATGGTGGTGGGGTCAAGCCGGCGAGGAGAGATATATATTATATATATGAGAGAGAAAGAGAGAGAGAATTGTCAAGCAGCTTACAAGACATTTTACCAGCAGACAGGTAAAGAAAACGACAAAACAAACTGGGAACTCAAGTAAACTTAGGTCGGGGGCTGGAAAGAATATGGCACAAATTACCGAGATATGCAGAAAAGAAACATCCGATTGGGATGCAGCACTATCTAAAAGGCTAATTACTGTACAGTACAGCCTTTTCGGTCCCATTACAGGAGAACAGTCCGAGGACTCAAACAGGATACAACCAATAAGATAACAATGCAGCCACTAACGTCGATTGCTCCTAAAAGGTGGACAGCATCTCCAAGCCATGAGCAGGTGTTCCGTCGGCAGAGTAACTATTCCCGACTCGATATTCAAAGGCATGGAGGTAGGAGGAAGACGACGAAACAACTGCCTAACAATGCAAGTATTATAAAGTAACGGTAGAAACAGACACGGTATCAGTACACAAGTAGGTCGACACCATTAATGAAGAATAGAGGTCACAAAACTCTAACAATAATGTTCTCGCAATAAAAAGTTTCATTTTTCCGGTATCTCCTGGAATAATGTAAGAGGCGAGAGTCACTGTGTAAACATCTTACTGCAGTCTCACAAAACCTCGACCTGCACCAACACAAAGCTGCACGTGGTACAAAGACAAGCACACCGCCCTTGAACAAATAATTATAACAGTGGAAGCACTGCAAAGAATCCAAAAAACATGGGCTCAGTTTATTCAAAGACCCATAGGCGATAGGCCCTGGTACCTTGCCGATCTTATTATCCACAACTTCTTTTCAGACACTTTTTTTGGTTCGAGTAAGCCACACTATCACCTTTACGATTCTACCGCCCATGACCCAGAGGCCTCGGCTCATCGAAGACTTCCCCACTTCGGAACTCAGTAGTAACAAGGATTAAAGCAAGCTGTATAATTAAGACAGTCCCAGTAATCATAAAATAAAAGCACAAACGATTTACTTCTGTAAATAAAGTATAATAAAAAAGAAACCTTAGATGACATGTTTCCAAAACGGCAACACTTCTTTAATGACTCAGTGCATCTAAAACAAGCTGGAGGCGGCTCTGGCGCAGAACGTCGTCTTCTGGAGACGTGCGAGTTCACAGAGCATAATCGGCTCGTGCACAGGCCAGTAGCCGCTCGTTCACAGCTCTATCTCCCTTGCCAGTTAGCACAGTGACTATAGAACTTGCGCTGGCGGGAGCGCTTCGCGCTCCAACACCAGCTCGACCTAAAAATTAGGCTCAGTGAGTGTTCTGTGGAGTGCGGAAAACTCGGCGAACAAAGTAGAGTTCACCGCTCAGGCCTAGGTGAGATAGACCCCTCAGGCGTCGAATGGCGATTATGGTGTATCTTGGGGCAATGGGTGATTATCCTAATCACAGTTAACCTTTAATTGGTAAATTAATGACAGCACTAGCTCTGGACAGATGGGGGATACACTAATAGCTATTGTCTGCCTATGACTTATGATTACTTCATGACAACTTAGTTACCCATTACTTCTCGGGTGGATGATGGAATATAAAGATTACTCATTTAGGCCAATAGGTTTTACTACCACTCCTACTCAATTAATTCAAACTCAGTGGTCCCAGTTCACAAAGCTTTTCCTGTAATTAAAAATGATTTATTCCTGAAATAGATGTGGCTTACTTCATAAATTCTCAGGGTAGGTTAGAACTATTTATGGAAAGATTATTTGTGTTTACCTGAAAATGATGAAAGGCCGAGTCATCCCTTTCTTGAATCCAAACCTGTATCGAGCTGGTTGCAAACAGATTTGTAATAAATTATTATTATTTCATCCATCACACCACAAATGGAATTGTCTCCTGGTGCGTTTAATAATAATTTATTATCACCCAATCCAATACCACTCATTTTCTTCACTTCACAGGGATTACAAGCGTATTCCTCGTTTACAGCTTCAAAATATAGTATTGGTTGGTAAAAGTTATAAATATTTATTTTAACATTTCACCGACCAATGTTTAATTTCTTTGAAGTGAAAAAAGTTAATCATCTAATTTAGTAAACTCATAGCATACTATTGTCCTTAGAATATAAGGTTCAATGTAAGGGCCAACTAGATCAGCATATGACTGGACCAGCTGAAATTAAATCTTTTTGTCCAGGCCTGTCAAACATACAAGAGAAAATTCCACTTGCCAAAACCAGAGTTTCTAGGAAAATGAGTACTCTCCATCAGGGCAGAAAAGTTGACATTTCATCTTTTTTTCTTGACGCTGGGAAATGATGCTTTGAGTTATTGGTCACATCTTCCTGTAAGATGAGTACACGTCGTGCAGTGTGGTGATTGTAGCTCACACAATATTCTCATGCTATTCCAGGCTGCCTGTAGAGAACACAGATTTGTATGGATCCGTGACTGAAGCCGCAAAAAGACGGGAGAAAGGTCTGCTGCGCCCATCACTAGGCGCTTTCAATCAATCAATCAGTAAACTTGTAAAGTGCGCTACTTACCCGCGAGGGTCTCAAGGCGCTGCGGGGAGGGTGTGCTGCTACTGCTCGGAGAGCCAGGTCTTGAGGAGCTCCCTGAATGTGAGCAGGTCTTGCATCTGCCGCAGATGGGTGGGGAGGGTGTTACAGGTCTTGGCGGAGAGGAAGGAGAAGGCTCTGCCACCGGAGGTTGTTCGTTGGATGCGCGGGACAGTGGCGAGGGCGAGGTTGGCGGAGCGGAGCTGGCGGGCGGTGGTTTAGAAGTTGAGTCTGGTGTTCAGGTAGGCTTGTCCGGTTTTGTGGAGTGCTTTGTGTGCGTGGGTGAGGAGCTTAAAGGTGATCCTCTTGTTGACAGGGAGCCAGTGAAGGTCTCTTAGGTGGGAGGTGATGCGGCTGCGTTGAGAGATGTTGAGGATCAGGCGGGCTGAGGCGTTCTGGATGCGTTGCAACCGTTGTAGGATTCCTGCGTAGAGTGTGTTGCCATAGTCCAGCCTGATTGCTGACGAGGGCTTGGGCCACCGTTCTTCTAGTTTCGGTCGGGTTCCACTTGTAGATCCTGCAAAACATGCGGAGGGTGTTGTAACAGGAGGAGGAGATGGTGTTGACCAGCTTCGACATGGAGAGGGAGGAGGGGAGGATGAATCCAAGGTTGCGTGCGTGGTCCGTGGGTGTCGGTGCTGTTCCCAGTGTGGTCGGCCACCAGGAGTCGTCCCAGGTAGAGGGGGTGGGGCCGAGGATGAGGACTTCCGTCTTGTCTGAGTTCAGTTTCAGGCAGCTGCTCCTCATCCACTCCGCGACTTCCTTCATTCCCTCGTGGAGGTTGGTTTTGGCGGTGTGCGGCTCCTTGGTGAGGGAGAGGATGAGTTGGGTGTCATCGACCTAGGAGATGATGTTCAGGTCGTGCTGGCGGGCCACTTGTGTGAGGGGGGCCATATAGATGATGAACAGGGTCGGGCTGAAGGATGTGCCCTGGGGTACATCGCAGATGAGGTCAATGGCTTCGGAAGGGTGGTAGGCGGACTCTTTGGGTTCTACCGGAGAGGAAAGATGTGGTCCTGTCCAAGGCCTTCTTCTGGATCCCCGCTTCTTGGAGGTGAGTTCTTAGTGTACGTGGCAGACTGTGACGAAGGCTGCTGACAGGTCCAGGAGGATGAGGGCTGAGGTTTCGCCGTTGTCTAGTTGGCGCCGGATGTCGTCTGTGGCGGCGATGAGGGCTGTCTCGGTGCTGTGGTTTGGTCTGAATCCGGACAGGGATGGGTCTAGGATATTGTTGTCCTCGAGGTGGCGGGTCAGCTGTATGTTGACGATTTTCTCGATGACCTTAGCCGGGAAAAGGAACAGGGAGATGGGCCGGAGGTTCTTGAGGTCCTTGGGGCCCGCCTTGGGCTTCTTGAGGAGGGCCTTGATTTCTGCTTGCTTCCAGATTTCCAGGAATGTCGCTGTGTCGAAGGAGATGTTGATGACCGTAGTTGGGGTGCGATGGATGCGTCTGCTTTGTTGAAAATGTGGTGCGGACAGGGGTCTGACGGAGATCCTGAGTGGATGGAGTTCATGACCTTGAGTGTCTCATCGTCGTTGACGTGGGACCAGAAGGTCAGCTGGTTGGTGCAGAAGGCATTAGGGGTGGGGTCTGTCGTGGTCGGAGCGGGTGAGGTGTTAAAGCTGTCGTGAATGTCGGCGATCTTGCGATGGAAGAAGGTGGCCAGTGAGTCGCACAGATCTTGCGAGGGCGGGATGTCGTTGGTGTTGGCGCTGGGGTTGGAGAGTTCCTTCACTATGTTTAAAAGCTCTTTGCTGTCGTGTGCATTGTTGTCCAGGCGGGCTTTGAAGGAGGATCTCTTGGCTGTTCTGAGGAGGTGGTGGTGTCTGCGGATGGCGTCCTTGTGGGCTGCGTGGCTGTCAGGCGTGCGGTCGTGGAGCCATTTCTTCTCCAGCTTCCGGCAAGTACGTTTGGAGGTCTGGAGTTCTTCGGTGAACCAGGTGGCTTTCTTACTGGAGTGGTTGATGGGGGGTTTCTTATGTGGGGCGAGAGTGTTGGTGCAGTTGTTGATCCACTGTCTGAGGTTAAGGGCGGCGGCGTCTGAGTCGGTGGGGTCAGTGGGTGGGTTCTGGGCGAGGGTAGAGGTCAGCTGGTCTTCGGTGACTTTGCTCCAGCAGCGGAGAGGCAGCTGTTGGGTGCGTTGGTGCGTGGTTGGTTTCTTGAAGGTGAAGTGGATGCAGTGGTGGTCGGACCAGCTTTGCGTACACATCCTTCTTCACTAGTCATGTGCAATTGTTTTTGTTACTTTGTAGGATTGTAGTGTAGTTCCTATATTCCCAATAGGCTCTGCGCATTGGAATAATATACACTATAGATTTGACATAGGACTGAGGTCAGTATGTCTCTATTGAGTACATTAAATTTAATTGTGTGTGTGCCAGCTAACTCAGAGGTCACTAGAAACTTTCTCGAATAAACAAGAAGGGATTAGTCTCTGACAACCGCATAAACATGACAACTTTGTTTCCCCTAGAACTGGAACAATATCTTCAGAGTTGCGGAAACAATAGATAACTATTTCACTCAGTCAATCGTGCATGCTTTGTTTCTACAGAGTTGTACAGAAATAGTGAGACGGGCGTTTCAATAAAAGGATTTATTGAACAGTCTTATTTCTCATGCAAGAGATATGAAGTGCTACACTTGTTAGACAGAATGTGAAGTATAATGCGTACAGCTTAAACAGTAATATAAAATAATACTGTAATAGTATTGTCTGTTGCTATGACATATACAAAAATAGATACATAAATAACACAGGCTAAAATACTCAACTGGTGCTTCTAAAATATGCCTACCCCCAATGTACCTAACCTAGGTCTAGTACTAGGGAAGACGTATGTGTTGTCTTTAGCTTTAGTGTAGTTCTGCCAAGAATTGCCAAAGGTTTCTTTAGGTTCTAATCAGCTACATACCTCAGAATGAGAGAGTTTGGTATCTCTTTCTCTTGACCATACCTCCCAACGCCCCGCAAGGGGAGTCAGAAACACTAGAGCTGGATTCTCGGCAGGAGGATGACAGCTTCTAGTCAGTGCATCAGCTGTAGAGTTGGCTTCCTTCGGCACTTGCTGTAGCGAGCTGCGTCGTGCAAGTAGGTAGTCGAACTGCACTAAACCACACTGTGCTTTGGCATAGCAAGTAAAGGTATATTTATACCTTGAAGGTGTTTAAGAATGCCAGTATTGACGTAAAAGTTAAGCATATGAACGTCATGAATGAACCCCTAAAGAATAGATGTTCATACATAATAAATGAGTTCTTGGAGAAATCAATATCCAGGCAAGGGGAAATCCCTTCAGCTTAAGAGTCTGGTTTCCCAGGAAATCGTTGTGACGTTGATGAACGGATGGAAGTAGCCATGCCTGTATTTGGATAGCATGGGCTATGCCTAAATAAGGACTGGATTTCTATGCCTATATAAGGGCAATGTGAATTATACCTATTTAAGAGCATGAATCAGGAAACTCATTTGGAATCTAAAATCAAACACAACAGGATTAACTCATGACAGGTGATCAGGCTATATATGACTGGTTACATGTGACTATGCAAGGGCTTTAGGGGCTATTGGAGTCAGGACAGATAAACCTCCAAATCAAAGATACTTTTAGGATGTGTTGGTTACCTTGTATCCAATAAACGAGATCCTGATTTCATGGCAGTTTTCTGCTCCAGTACCAGTGTATAACGCATTGGCAGCACCAAAGATCTCAGCCGGGGAATGGGAGGCTGGGCATGTTCGGCACCTAGGATGCATGACGATTTGTCAGGCCCGAGACGGCTGGCCAAAGCAGCTTGCGCACTCAAGCCCTGCTCTGTGAGCAGTGTAGCCCCGCTCTGCCCCAACTCAGCTGAGCAAGGACGGAAAATAAAATGATAATAACAATGAGTTATTATCGTTTTATTGTTTCCTTGTTGGCCTGCTTAGTGGGGCAATGCTCCTCTGCCTTAGCGTAGGAGCCACCACTGATTTTGTTGTTTTATTTTGTATGATCTATTCTTGCAAAAGGACGAGTTTCAGGAGTTGTTCTATATGTATTGTTGAAGGTGTGCTCCTATTGATTTTTACAATGACTTTCTCATTTGTGCTGTAGAGGCGTGCAGCTGCTACATTGATATTTTGGGTACTGTCTTCCTACTGTGGGTCTTATCTTCTATATGATGGTTTGGCTGTAATCAAAGAACTGACCTGTGATTGTCCTAATGGTATTTGCTCCACCTCAGACAGATAACATCGCTCCCCATCTTCGCAAGATACCTCAAATCCTGGCTGTTCGACAGACCCCCTTCTTGATGGACTGAAACCTGCGAACCCCCCTCCCCCCCCCTACGGGTGAGTAGTCGCGCTTAACAAACACCTGATTTGATTTGATTTGTTATGATAGGGACTAGATAATCAATCACACTGTTGTATAATTGGGATAATTATGTATATTGTTTCAGTGAGTCCCTTCTGGTTGTGCCATTGAGACTCGAAAGTTGTAGTAGTGTTTTCATGTGGCTGGGATACATTTCTATTTGGATGACGGAATAAACAAAACGTCACCCACAAGCTACAGAACATCCAAAACTCTGCAGCAAGACTGGTCCTCAACCTGCCAAGCCACTGCCACATCACCCAGCACCTGCGCACACTCCACTGGCTCCCCATCGAAGCTAGAGTCACCTTCAAGATGCTAACCCACGCTCACAAGGCCATCCACGACACCGGACCAGCATAACTGAACAGCCGACTCAAATTCCATGCACCCCAAAGGACCCTACGATCAGTCCAGCTCTCCTACGCCGTGGTCCCCCGCACCAGAAAGACCAGATCGGGAGGCCGCTCCTTCTCCTTCCGTTAGGCCAGTGCCTGGAACGACCTTCCACTCCACCTCAGACAGATAACATCGCTCCCCATCTTAGCAAGAAACCGCAAAACCTGGCTCTTCAACAGACCCCCTTCTTGATGGACTGGAACCTGCAAACCCCCCCACACTCCCAGCGCCTTGAGACCCTTACGGGTGAGGAGTTGCGATTAACAAACACCTGATTTGATTTATGATAGTGACTAGATAATCAATCACACTGTTGCATAATTGGGATAACTATGTACATTGTTTCAGTAAGTCCCTTCTGGTTGTGCCATTGAGAGTCGAGAGTTGTACTAGAGTTTTCATGTGGCTGGGATATATTTCTATTTGGATGACAATGCTCACCTCTATTCGAGTATGCACTGGTTGTTCTCTGTTGGCAACAACATGCTCCTGTGACCACACATTGTGGTGTGTGTAAGTTGCTGATCAGAGAATGGCACTCCGTGATGCGCAACTGAAAGTTACTAGAGTGCACAGATCATGAATGTCGATTCACCAAAATGTCATGGGTAGCGAAAGTGACATCATGCACCCTTTGACTTTGATGACATAACAGGAAGTGATATCTTACAGCCTTTGACCCTGAATCTTCCTAGGATGCAATGTCACATGATCTAAAATCTGATTACATTACAATAATTGACATCACTAAAGTTCCATAATAACTGCATGAATATTATAACAGCATAACACTGAACAATGTCTACTTTAGATGCCACCTACATTGGGGCACAGGTATTATGTACCAAGAGAACATTGCTCATTTATCTTTGTGTTACTTGAAAAGTCATGTGTTTGTTAGAAAAGGATATAGTGCCACAAAGCACAGGACAGCATTGCGAACATAAATTATTCATACAACAAACGGCCTTGATTTCATTGTTCAACAAGCGCATACTGCAATGAAAAATGGATGGATAAATTAAAGGAAGAGCTAAAAAACGGAACATAGTAGTAGATATGTAAACCTAGAACCATTTTACAAGTCCCCTTCGTCAGTGCTGCAATTATCAAAATAACTAGGCTTCAGTCGTTATTGTTTTTCATATCCTGACAGTGGTGCAGGTGAAAGATACGGTGATGGAAGACCATTTTCCATATCTACATCAGGCTTCAGCTCTTTGGTTCTAACAACTCTCACCACACAAAATCCAGTTGAAACGTTTTTCAAGTCACAGGGCTTGGAGCTAGCATGATGGCACTAGGTACTTTAATTGGGAAAGTTGTAATGTGTAACATGGATTAATAAAAAAGTATATTTGTAACTTTACTTGTGGCATGAGACTTACGACGACGAGGGAAACTTTAATAAAATGTTTTACATTTAAGTTTCCCCCATCGTCGTATGTCGAATCTCCTCCCCCCCTCTCCCTCTCCCTGCCCCCACCCCCCACACTCTTACCTGCAGGGGCCAAGCCTCAAAAGAAGTAAATGCACACTTGTACGTAGATGTACACCTGCAATCGGAGAACTACTACTTTTTTGTGAATTTGTCCCAAAGTGTAATGATATATTTCTTCTTTTTTTTTGTATACTTCCATCAAAGATGAGACTTCAATATACAAAAAAATAGAACGTTCGCATAATTCCTAGAGACTTTTTTTACAGCAATAATGATTCAGTTTCCAGTGACAATCTGCCTACTCATGCATTCTTAGGCCAAAGACGTAGAATTGCCCAGGACATGTCTTTCCTCGTGGAGGAGCTCAAATATTTCCTTGTGGTAAAAATATTTCTCTTCGGAGTGGGTGATGAATGACATACCTTATCCCCTCTACTCCAGATGATTTTCGGAGCTGGCTCTCCAGTGATTGGGATTTCAAGACGCAGTTTGGTCCCAGCTACGACAACCACAGTGTTGTCTGGGTAATTAAGAGAGTCAAAGTGGATTTTTGGCGGATCTGCAATGGAAGATGCAATATTAATTATTTTATAAATTGTCTCATAGTCCACTGTTCATAAGCCAGTCATACCATGTACTTCATCATTTGATACAGGTTGTTTACAATGCACAATGTGTGTAGTAGGGTGTCGGTGTAAGTATATGCACGACACTGACTCCTAACACTTCCAAAAAAAAGGGCATTTCACCCAGGGTAGTGAGCGCTATATAAATGCTACAATGCAAAAAAATAACATAATTAGAGCATCAGACATTGTGCAGCAGAAATCTCAAGTTGTTCCAATATGTCCTATTTGCATGCTGGAAAATGCTAAACTACAAGAACCCAGGATGCAAAGGCCAACAAGCGAAAAAAACTATTGATATTGAGTTTCACACAATAGACAAGGGATTTGTGTCACCTAACCAGTCTACCAATGATGGACTTTCTTATGGAGGACAGTCACAGCTTTCTGTCCTGGAAACATGTTTTCAGTGAAAACACCACTACCCATGGGTTAAACCACAACTTGGCCTGGCAAAAGCGGTATGCTAGGCTGTATGTGTTGTGTAGCCTCAAGACACAAGATCACAGGTGAGAGTGTGAGAGGCACTTTATTGGGGCTTACCAATGATCCGCTCTCTGACAACTGCGACAAATAGGCCCCCAAGGCACAGTTAGATTATTGGTTCTGGGGTATTCCACCTTAATATCGACTCTGGAATATCATGCTACTAGTATATCATGGCCAAACTAGGGAGGACCAAAATATCATGAACATAAGTGCAGATAGGCAAATATAGATTTACTTTACTTAACTTGACAATATATATGTCATCGAGGTATGTAGATATGGAATTAATAGTAAATCTACACATGTCTTAGATGTACTTACCTTCTCGATATTTTGGTTCTCAATATTTTGGTCATGATCTTTTGGGAGCACAATGTGTCTGTTGTTTATATTTCAACACCCAGAACTAAGACACCAGAACAACCTTCTTGCAGAACTGTGTTAAGACAGCAGCGCAATAATACAATTGTGACTATAGGCCAGCCATGCGGTATGATTAAGTTTAAGGCTGAATGCAACTTTTGTGCCTGTTTGATCACCTCCTCACTTCCCATTTGTATCCCTTATGTAGGCCCTGTGATGTCCTCCCTCTTACAACTAATTGAGAGACAAAGGAGCCCCACTCAACCCTGCTCAACACCTATGCTAGCATTCTAGCCATATGCTCACCATTGGTGAGAACCGTGGCCAGAGGTGTCAGAGGCCACTTCTCCTCAATGATAACAGCATGTTACAGCTCACGAAAGGGGCATGAAGTACTTTTTCTTTGAGAGAATACGGGCTAACACCGCCTTGTACATCATTTACTACAGAGATTATAATATTTGATGGAGTGAACAGAAAGTTAAAGTTGTTTTTCTTTCTGAACATAAGATGCATGGTACAAATTATTGCTCAAGTTCTGGGACCATTTAGTTACTAGGCCAAAGGAAGAGTGTCTAATTTGGTCCTGGATCTCTGAGGTATTTCATGCCCTAAAATCAGTGGGTGTTTTAATTACCACAAGGATTCATATATATTCTGGGATTGGTAGTTTAAAAAGAAATTGTAAATAGAAACTGTAAGTCTCAGAATGCACTAAATACGGCTAGGTTTGCAAATCGTGTACGGCCTGTGAAAGCTTTGTAAGAGGTAGAAAGGCCTACTTTTAAATGAGAGCTCTGTGTTCCCTAAAAGAGGGCCTCTAAACGAGGGGTAAATGGGGCGAGAACCTGGCGAAATCTGGTGCTAAGGCACTAGGAGGAATAGCTTTGTCAAAACAGCCAGGTTTTAAGATTTGTCCTGAAAGTAGCCTTAACCGGTTCTAATCTCAAATGCAAGGGAAGAGTATTCCACAACGATGGAGGCACACACGCCGAAATAGAAGCCCCCCATCTGGGCTTATCTAATGTGGATATGGAGCATTTGAAATAGTGACAAAAAAGTTCACCTTTTCCCTCCTTCTCACAACTTTGTTCTTAGGCTTTGGGCTGACATTGGAGCCATTACGGAATGTTTCCAGCTCGGCGAGGGCCTCGTGTACCACAAGACAAAAGTCCTAGGAATGTGCTCAGCCTATCCAGTGGCAGTTCAAGCTCCCCTGACCTAAGTACATCTTGTCGGCTATCTGCAGGTCAGGCAGTAGGAAGCCTCAAGGCCATTTTGGTCTTCCAGGTTTCAGCCACTATGGAATTAATTCTCTGACATGAGTGTTGCTGTCGCGGCCCCCAATATTAGTGACAGGACTCTGTTCATTCATTGGTGAGGCCATGAAGGATGGTGTAGCAAGCTTTCAAACTCTGTAGAAACAGGTCGTTGGAATACGTGGCAGCGGTAGTGACATAATTATACATATTATATTAAATAATTACAATTGAGTAACGAAGCAGTTTTCTTATTGCTGGTGTGTTCTGACATCAGTACAATTCTGTAAATAACAGACAGTAGTGTTTGGGGAGATATGTGCTACCTTTTTATTATAAAATGTAATGCATTAGACCTAATAATACTGTGGAAGCACCCAGTTTGTTGTCTGTATACATCATTTTTAGGTCTCGGCTAGACAGTGCTTGCGCTGTATCTTTGAGACATGCTGTAAATACTTTGTGGGCTTTAGCCCACCCATAGGCGTCCCATTTTCTAGCTCCATCGTTGCTCCACTATTCTTTCTCCTCGTTTGTCCATGCCATGCATTTGTCATACCTCTTTCTGTGTTTAGCCCTCCCTGAGAGCTGGGACCAAGTGCTACACCAATCCACTGGTCACCATTTCAGCATCTGGTTTATGAACTACTTTTTTCTTTGTTGAAAAAACAGTTCAAACGATCAGTCTTGTTTTTAACTCCCTGAGAGCTCCTCTGTAAACAAGCTTGTAAATCTTTCTCTTATCACATCACATTGGCTGTGCTTTCCAAGACTGATGTCAAAAGTCAGACACTGTTTGCAGGTCTTTTTTGCGTGTTCAGCTCTCGCAAGAACTCACAGATGTTCAGGGTAAGTCTTGTTGTCTTTAAATACAAAGGACAGAGGCCATTTGATCCAAAACATTTTTAATGTGGGTAGCTTTTTCTAGGTCGGTTTCTGCTATGTGTATTTTTTTATTTTTTTTTGCTCACCTGATCTGTCTTTGTATGGCCCTGCAATAGGAAATGCCTGCAGTGTGTTTTTTTTAAACATCTTTTTACTGCAGTGTGTTGTTACATGCATGGCAATGATTATTTGAAGTGAACATCTAGACGAGCTGCTACTTTCAGAATGCAACAGAGCCCAGGCTACTTAATACAAATATTGCCTGTATAATAACTAATGTAACAACCCGGAGTGGCGGAGTTGCGGGGGGTACAATATTTACACATATTCAGAATACATTGTACCATCCGACATGTTTTCTGTAAGTGCTTGACTGATAAAGGTATTGAAAGACCTGGAGAATTTAAATTTATGAAGTGAGCGAACACCACAAAACCAACTATTCTTTCCACAGCCCCCTTGGTAAAGTGCATGTAACAAACAAATAAACAGAAATGGGACGTTTCATTACTCCAATTTAAGGGGGTGATTACTGCACCTTATGTTGTTCCAAACCCATTACTCCAGCATTATAGGCTGCCTGACAGGCAATGTGAGCTGAGGCCTCTTAAGCCAAGTACACAAAGACTAATTCGATCGCGCACACAATGTGCAGGCCTGAGGATGAGCCGACCCAGCTGGCTGACAGCTTAGAGTAAAATTAGCTTGAGAATTCGCATGCAGATGTTACATATGGGCCTTGAATTCACACAGCTCACACTCATGCCTCCAAGCTCGTGTAGTACTCTCCAAGCTGTCCCAGGTCAGACTTGCCACTTAACTTTGGGTTTTTATGCATAGTTATTTCGTTTTTTTTTAACTTGCACGTCTTGTGATTTTCGAACGTATGCATTGCTTCTTTTGTAATTACACAATCCTCTTGTGGAAATCAGGATGACATTAACCATGTTTTAATTGTAATGCACTTAATTGTATTTAAAAGGCCTTACCGCCGTCACCTAAATCATAAATGAATCTAATGTCTGGCAAGCAATAATCTTATTTAGTTTCCTTCGGTGTCTTTTACTTCACCTGCGGTATTACCCGGGAGTCTTCATCAGACATAATATTTAGCTCTTCTGTTGTGATAAGAGGCTGCACCAGTCCTCCCCTCACATCCTTTCCATAATACTGTTGCACACGGATGATGTCACGGTTACAATTTGCAGTGATAACATTCTTCTAATTTAAACCGTGTTGTGAGGTTGAGTAGAAGATGTGGCGAACTTTATAACAATAACAACATTTGCACTTAAATACTGCTAGTAAACCCAATATGTTTCTAGTAATTTTAGTGAAGTCAAAAACCTTACATGCAGAATGGTTCCTTTAGTTTTTTTGAGTTATCCACAGTTGGTGCCTTGCAGTCTGAAGTGCATGGCCTGCCCCAGCTGAGAGATCTCAACATAAAGAATGTTTAAATTTGATTCTGGAATATTTATTTTGCTCATTAGTCCTTTAACTGCAGAAATATATGAAGCATAATCCTTGGAGGTGCTCCAAGCTGAACTGAGTCTAGATGTTGGTAGGGGCCTGCTTAAAGAGGCTTGCTGATCCATTCTTTAATTGGCTCTTGATATTGTAAATTTAAGAACTGGTATGTAGGAAACAGTTTTGAGAATTGAATTCTGAAGGTGGAGCTGCGGTTGTCGTTTTATGTGACTTCTTTTGTGCATTTGACAATGTAATAGCTTAACTATAGTATTTAAAACATCGGACATGGCAGCCAAGGACCTGACCGCGAGTGGTCAATTGTTAATAACTCACCTGTTTGAGGAAGGAGGTACAGGAGTTAAATTTTAATGCGCAAAACCAAGCTCGACCCAGTGCACAGTGGTGATATAATAGCCAACACCAGCTATGGGACTGTTCTACTGCAGAGAACATGTATGTAAAATAAACCAGCCCCAGCGCCATACACAAATGCATTAACACTGCCATCGCCTATAGCTCTTGGACTGCAGAGACCTATTGGCTTTGCCAATGCTTTTTAATTTCAGCAGTGACGTAAACATGGAAAACCCCGCAGCCCGCAAAGTGGTTTAAATCCAACCCAAGGCAGCATCAGCACCTACCTATCACATGGACTCTGCCAGGGATGTTCACTAAGTACAGGTCTGGAACAAATCCATAATCTCCGTCATCTTCCACCAGGGAATTTGCTATGATTAACCTGTGGATTCTTTAAAGATAAAATGAGCATGGTTAAAAACCAAAGGTTGTCCAAAGAGGTGAAACATTAATTATGCACACTTGTTTGTACATTTCATCAACTTCATCATTGTAAATAGTGCACAGTGTGAATCATGTTAGATTTGGAAAGGTTATCAGAGTCAGCGTGAGGTCTGCATAGCCATTTTGACACTTCTGTAGAAATACTTATTACATTACAGGCAGTGACACTGCGTTTTTCGTACTATTTTGACTCTGCCGAATTTGCCACATAATCCGCCATCTGCTGCATAATCTGCAGATTTGAGCAAAAAAACATTTTGTTTGTAGCTCAAACAGTTCAAACATTATTAAAATCACAACGTCACATGTTGCTGAGCAGTGGAAGGTCAATTGAAAAGATTGACTGGGCACATTTCTATTGCTTATCGCTACGTGTGGGTCTTAAACTGTGGTGCAACCTATCTCCAGACAGTGTTAACAAATGTAAAGATTGCAAAAAGTAATACTATCAGAAAATGGGCCACAACACATAAATGGGCCACAACACACTGCATAATTTGTCTTTTCTTGCGACATTATTCAGTTAACCCTGCCGCACAAATTGGCCCTCTCCTGCCACATAATTCTAGTAGCTCAGATTATAGGTAGTATGTATTTTAGTCATCTCAAGATACAAGAGTTTAGGTCATAGTTGCTGTTGTTCTGTTGATCACTGGGCAGAATTAACTGCATGTAAATTACAGAAAAACCCCACGGTTACACTGATAGGGAAGTGGTCTTATGGACTGGTAGAGTTGGGAGACCTATGGAAGCCTCAATGCAATGATAGTCATACCAAGTTAAATGGAACAAAGTGTCTTAAATAGGTGAGTGGAGGTGCCAACCTTTCAGGCATCTCATAGTCATTAGGCTGGTTAATCAGAGGTTGGGCTAAACAAAATGTAAGAATTGTGGTTTACTAGTTCCTGAGGCGGGGAGTAGGATATTTTAGGTGAAGCCAACTGGACAGCACAAGCTACAAAAGACCTATTGTGGGGTTACGACGAACTTACAGGGGCTTACAGCCCACCCATTTATTACCAAAAATTGGCTTTATTGTCACTCTCATTTGCTTGTTTCTTATTACATTACTTTACTTGCTCATCATGTATTTGCCACTCCCCTAGAGCACAGCCTATTAACAATTCACTTTACTGGCTGATTTGTTTCCTTCTTCTGCTCTGGTTAAGTGAACATTTGTTTTCTTCTAGCTTGAGCACTCCATCCCAGTGCATTTGTTTTCCAGCTCTTTCCCTCTTGTTTTTCTCTCCCAACAAAATACCACCCCATGTGCTCTGTTTGCTCTCTCTCGCTCTCTAGGCTGTCCACTCTCCCTTCGGTGTACGTCCCCTCTTTACCCAGCATGCTCCATGTCACTATCATGTGCTTCTTCCACTGCCCCATGTTGCTGTCCTCTTCTTGCGCTTCTTCTCCTGCCCCCATGTCTCTCTGTCTCTCATGTACTTGCCCATTCCCCATTGCTTTCACTCAACACGTTCCCCCACCCGCCCCTTAGTTGCCCCCCACCTCTGCCACATTTTAAAAAGATATATTTGTTAAATATATATTATTGGATGGCCAGGCAGCACATTGCTGTTGGCCCGTCACAAAATCTCGTTCGCACACTTACGCAGTATTTTTCTATTGACTGGTCTAAATGGCGCTTGCCATCTTAGATTGGTTAGTAAAAAACATAAAGGAAAATTCTATGGGCACATGCATGCATAATGAAGTGTGCACGCCTACAGAATGACACAACCACCGACAGTGGCCATGTTATTGAACCTTTTTTGTTTTTACAGATATTAAACAGCACCAAGAAAAACATTGCTTTTTACTGATGGTGTTCAGCATCGCCAAAGTCAACAGCTTCCAAAAGCCAGACCTATTTGTTGTTTTTACCGATATTAAACAGCACCGGGAAAAATCATTGGGGCCTATTACCAAGCAATAGCAATAATTATCGCTATTGCTTGGTTAGAGACAAAAAAGTATCGCCGACCTGCGGCGATTTTTATCGCAGATAAACCTTGGTATTTCCAAGGTTTATCGCAAATGCGATAAAAATCGGCCGCAATGCATGAATATCGCTGAAATGTCAGCGATATTCAGGCATTACCGAGCTAATGCTCTTAGCCATGTTATCCACCTCCCATTGGATAACATGGTTAAGAACTGCTCAGGGCAGCTGTTCCCTGAGTCAGTTAGGATTATAAGGCGTAATACTCAAACTGCCCATTCTAGCCTATGGAGAACAGGTAGCCTTGCAATAGTGAAAAACAAAAATGGCTGTAATTCACTATTAGGACATGTTACACATACCAAGACATATCCTACCTTTCACATACAATGCACCATGCCATAGGGGGGACTCACATGATGCCAAGGGAAGGCTTAGGGACTGGGAAGTGGGTTCACTTCACAGTCAACATGGCAGTCCTGGACTGAACGCAGACTCTGCAATGGCAGGTCTGAGACACACTTTACAAGCTGCTTCTGTGGGTGGTTCAATCAGCGATGCAGGCCGATCAGCAGCATTTGCTCTACCACGCACGGTGCATTCTACTAGGGACTAACAGGTACACCAAATGAGCCAATTATGGGAATACCAATTCATATAGTCAATTTACCATAGGGAGCATTCGCGCTGTGGCACTGGATGACAGTGACACAGAGCCCAGAATGTCTAATACCAGCGAAAACAGAGGAGACATCAGCGAAAAATGTAAGGGAGACCCACGACAATGGTGCCAGGTCTTACAGTGAACATGTGGCAGCCTAGAAAAGTCTTACGTAGTAATGACTGTCAAGTGCTAGATTGCTTTCTATCAGTTACTGCAGTGCCGTCTGAGGTGATTATTAGGACCTAATTCACAAAGGTATTTGTGCACCTACATTGAACGTAGGATCACAAAAATATACATTTACTAGCTAGTGCTCACTCACATTTACTAATCAGGAAATACCAATTGGTGCATATAAACGGATTTACTCACATGAAATTGCATCAGTATGGTGTCATTGGGTGTGTGAACAAATCTATTAACATGAGTGGGTTGTGGGAATCCTAGAGTGGGAGGTAAACTTTGTGAGTCTTACATCCGATCAGGCTAAAAAAGGAAACAACTCTACAATCTCTGCTCTCAATTCTCCAGGATCTCAGTGCTGCGCACCTGGATGATATGTGGATAATAACGGGCGACTTCAACTCCAATTTAATACAAGATGATCAAAATAGCAGCCTGACTAATAGGTTCACAAGATGAGATCTGGGATATCCAACTAATTAAAGCACAATACGAAAGAGCCGACAAGCAAGGCAAAGAGCTCGCAATTCAAATAAATCAACTGGGCCTCTGCGTCATTGGGTGTCTTTGGCTTATTTCCAACGTATAGTAAATTTAGAGTTATTACAACCTTAGCCAGTAACCATTCCATCCTCAGCTGTGAAGCCTAGAAAGTCGCCCTGATCGGAAAGCAAAATGAACTGGTACCCGTCAGTAGGATAAGGTAGGACCTGGATAAGCAAGAAGAATATGCCACATGCATGTTCTCCTTCCTGGATGCGATTCCAAAGGTAGGCAATGAGCCTCCGAAATTAAATCTTTGGTGACGTTTGGTCACATATCTAAAAGAGTCAGACATCGTTAATGTAACTCTGGTTAGTAATAAGGACGCATCTAAGCCCAGTCCTGCAACAGGTAGTAAAAACCAACTTAGCACTTTAAAAAAAAATTAAATAAAATCCTCAAAACTGATAGAAAAAAGGGGGAGAACAGCTGGATGTGATTGCAGATTACCACATTAATAAAGATCCAAAGAAATGAAGAGGGAGCCAGATCATGGGCCGAATCATTTATGATCATAAAATCAAAAGACCAGAAACTCTGGCGGTGGATCAATAAAAACCTAAATCTAATGACTCACATGATAGGTGGCAACATTGCACCCAATGACTGGGAATCATATGTCATAAGCCTATACAGGGAACAGGGGAAGGACAAAAAGGAATTCCAAAAGGAACACAAGGCTTGTGGTACGATTACCTACCTTCCCCCAGGACCAGCCATCACTCCGACCGGCGACCTGATCACAATAAATCTGGCTTAAGTTACCACAGCAATTAAAGCAATGCACCCAAGTGGCACACAAAGCCCCAGTGAAATCCCAGCAGCAGTATATAACTGGGCCCCCGCCAGACGGGCCTCGGTTATGGCACCCTTATCCCAGCAATATCTGATAGGGACAACCATCCCAACTCATGGAAAGGCTGACTATTGGTACCAATGAACAAAAAAGGGTTCCCAATAACTTCCAGAGAATCACAGGTTAACTGCGCTTCACCAGAGTTTTAAACTCGGAACTCCAAGCCTGGGCATATGGCATTAAACTAGTCCCAATGGCTTTCAAAGGAGGAGGCCACATCGAGGACAATCTCATCTATCTGTCCCACTCTAGCGAAGCAACTATGGCAGTGAAGGGCCCGGCCCTGTACGCTGGTTTCATAGACGTTAAAACTGCATTTGATAGGGTCTCCAGAATGAGGCCCTGGTCAAAACTGAATGCCTGGGGAATTCCCTCCTCACTCTTTTAAAAACCATAATTTCTCTTTATACAGATACATGGGCCAAAATAAAAGTCAGCGCAGGATGGGCCATCACTGCTAAAATCATGATAGATAAAGGATTTAAACAAGGTTGCATATTGCAGCACACATATTCAATGTGTATCTTGCTGACCTGCCAACTCCCTTAAAGATGACAAGATCATTTCCACCAAAAAAGGCAGGCTCCAAAATACAACTGCTACAATATGCAGACGATACTGTGCCGCTCGACCAGACACCCATTGGGTTACAGTGCCTCTTTAGTGCACCAGCAGCCTACTGCCAAAACAATAACTTGAAGATAAACACTGAAAAAACAAAAGTCATGAAATTCTCATAAAAAATGAAAAAAGATGGGGCTGGTCTATTGAGGGAAGTCCTGTGGAAGTCATGGAAGCGTATCAATATCTGGGAGTGTGGCTGGACCGCAGGGGCCGTACTTCAGCACATAGCCACTCACAACAGGCAGCAGCAAACTCGCTGGAATGGGCCTTCAAGAAATTACGGGAGTCACTGGTGAACCCAGATCTATGGCCACCACAAAGGGTGATAGGCAGTAAATTACTTCCAACAAAAACACATGAAGCAATCCCCTTCAGAGAAAGAATGGCAAGCTGGCACAATGGGGCCCAATCAATGTGCTATTGAAGAGATTTTTACCTCTCAAATTACACGAAACATGCTCAAATAAGACAGTAGTGTTGCTTGATCTCACAGCACTGGGCACTTAAAGCCACATTTCTGACCTATTGCATGAAAGCTAAACAAGCTAAAGAAAACACGCTAAAAAGGATAATCTGGGAAACTCGAAAGAATCCCGGGTTAATTGGCGTAAGTATTTTCGCTCCGCACTGGATTCATTAGAGGCGCAAGAGATTGGGTCCAGCCACTTTCCAATATCAACTGCCTCCAGACTAATAACTAAACTAGCAAAAGTCATTTCCAGGGATCAGGACATTCGAACAATCAAGAACCTGGCCCAGTGCTTGCTGGTAGTTTGCTTTATATGATCCAGGGGTGCTGTGGATTTACCTCTCCCAAATTTTTAATCTAGCACTAAAACAGGAGCTACTGAGACTACGACTGGGCGTAATCCCAATAAAATCATACTGGTATGGCTGCAGAATCCTGTGGTGTCTACCTGGGCACATTCTAGTGTTCCGACTGTGATGTAATATACACTTTACATCCACCCACCACAGGCGTCACCAGTCAGGTGACCCTGACAATAAAAAGAGGCAGAGCGCACGTGCTCGTGGCCATTGCTACCCAGTAACCAACTGTGTCTGCGCCCATGATTCTCGTAGGCATGTGGGCTTAGGGCCCAGCACCAGAATATCACAAATCCGTGAAGAGCAGGACAGATGCTGCAGATTCTGCGCAAAGCAGGAAGAATTACTAACTCATATCCTCTATTTAGGCGAAAAGTTGCTCCATCTCAGATATTCTGGCTGCGCCCAATTTGGAGTGCTTTAAACATTAGAACCTGCTGTGTAGTGATCAAAACAAGCCCTCACAGCTGGCGTCTCGATTCCTGAAGTTCATGAGAGCAGTTCAAGCATTGCCAACAGGGGAAACAGACAGCACGTCACAATAGACTGTTCAGCTTTCCTGAGGAGCTCAACAATTTTCCTCCCGTCCAACAACAGCATCAATGAAAGCCTCGCTGTGATAAACAGTAATCTGTGCCCTTTTTGATAACTCTCAAAAACATTTTCTGTCCCCATCGAAATCCCTTGAGGTGCTACCTCTGGAAGACTCTTGTTTTAGTTTAAGGACTAGCTCTTGAATAATATTTTAGCAATTGTACTTTAACTGGGGTCTCGTCAAGTCGTATTATGGGGGTTTTGGACGCATGCTCACAATCCATCGAGGGGTAATGATTGCACTTTTGTTGCATTTCTGCACTTTAACGCTTGCACTGTAGACTAATGTATTCTTGATAAGCATTTTGACCGATTTTAATTACACTTCTGTAAAAATTGTAATGACTCTTATCCCCAGTTTAGGGCTCTGATTTTCATGGGCTCTGTAAATTCTGCTGTGTTGCTGACGTACACGAATGAACTATTGGTTTTATTTTAATGATTTAAAATGATAGCACAATAAATATGTCTTCTTATTTGTCTTCTATGACAGCCACAGCCTCCCAGAAGTACTTTTAAATTCTTTGAGAATTAGAAAAAAAGCGGAATGTTACTGCAAACATTGATATAAACCTATGGCAATACATTTCTGACTTCGCCCCATTTCATCCTTCTGAAGATTATACTCGTCATTAAGTTGCCACTTTGAAACTGAGTGTAACATCCAGTCCATACCACCTACCTTCCTTTGTGATACAATTTGATGCGGTCACTGCCCAGAATAAGCTGTCCATTTCTGTACCAACGTCCGGATACATTTTCTGAAATTTCACACTTTAAGTTGATCTCTTTACCCAGCAGCACGGTTATGTCTGTGAGCGGCGTTAGTATCTTCAGTGGTCTCACTGGCAGAAATAGGAAAATAAACTGAGTACGGTGACTGGAGACAAGATGGCTCCTTGGTGCAAGACAGTGAAGAAGGATCTCAGACCACTTTTGTGCACCAGAGTTAAACATAGATGTTACTAAACAGACACTTGTGAGGTTACATTACAAACCCTGATTCATAGAGTAAAATTAAATGCAGTTTTACCTTCTCAAAGTACATTTGCAACTAAGGAAAGCTGCATACGATTTCAAATTAAGAGCAGATTGTGGCATGTACGAGTGTGCCTACCTACAGAAGGTAGGTGAATATCCACAAATTCTGGGTATATTCATATAGATTTTGTAGGTGTTTTCCATTCTGTAAACACACACAAAATTATGCCAGCGAAAGCAGAAGTCAATGCTTTCACAGAAGGGATCGATGGAAGACCTCTATATTAAATGGAGCTTTAGGAAGGAATTCCGCCAGTCGAGAAAATATTATCCACACTGAGAAATAAATAAAAGAAAAAGTGCAATCTGCATCCACTTTACAGATGTGGAGTTTTCCACAATGTGGAAATTACGCACGTGCAAATTCTACACATCTGAGTACTCTTGGAAAACTGTCAATGGTGAAGATGTTCCTGAGTACTCCGGCAAGTACTCCCGCAAGTCTTTGTGAAACCCATCAAAGTCAGAAATTTGTTCTAAAAATATGAGAAGTCCAACATGATGATCTCTAACCCAACCCTCCCACAACACTCATCCCAAGCAATAGGAACAATCAAAATAGCTAAACATTAAATAACCACTGTTTAACATTGTATCGAAAGTCATTTTCTCCTAACTGTGCTGGATTTTTAGGAGTATCCATTTTACATAATTCACAATATTTTGGGGAAAGGCAACTATGTTCTATCAGCTGTTATCCGTGGCAAATTTGTGTTTTTCTCTTTTGCATGTCAATCAAAATATAACATCCAGTGATAAATGGCAGAATGCACAAAACTCTTCCACCTCTTCCCGTGTAACACAATGCAGATTGCGTCCTTAGCATCCTGTAGCTAAGGAGCCTTATATGTACTTACGGTCAACTTGGAGCTGGGCGGCTGATTGTCCTCCTGTGGTCATTACAGAGTATGTTGCTGAGTCTCCTCTGTTTGCCTCGTCGATGATCAGGATATGTCTTTTGCCGTCGACTTTCAGTCGATATCGTGACCTTGGCTCGTTCGTAAGCTCCACCCCATTCTTAAACCTGTAATAGAATAATGAATTGGTCATTAATTTTTCCATTAGACAAAGTGAACACATTTCCCCTATCCTGCCATCTGCTCATACAATTTAACTACAAATAAACACTGTACACCCTACTCCAAAAGTTTCCACTGTAAAAATAAATAAATAAACGGGCCCCTTTTCTTCTGCTTCCACGTTCTTGTGCCTGGTGCAATTTAGTAATGCTAAATCAATGCGATCCAAATTGTGGGGCCAAACTGTGTGTTGCGACAGCGGTCATGAGATATTCTGGTGCAAGTCCTAAGTAGCTTTAAGGGGGTGAACTGCCCAAGGAATGGAGATTGTGAATGTAGAAGTGTAGGATGCAGGCAGGAGAACGGATGAGACAGAAATGATCTTCAGAGAAATATCATTTGAAACCAGTGAGAAGAGTGGGGCTATGCCCAGGATATCAGAGGCTTTCAATGCATCCTTTTGGGTGCGAGGTTGTGGTATGTGTAATTGTTTGGGATGTATGGCATGATAATATTTGTTCAATGATAAAACATCAACTTCACACAAAGTCCATTTTTGTGAAGTCAATTTTTATCAGTCAGTCTTTTCCACATGTATACCAATTGTTTTTTTAACTAAGTGCCCTTCATGACTACAGAAGTCACCAGGGTTATATATTCTGATATTTGTGTTGGATCTTCAATTTATAAAGACTCATGACTGGAGAAGGGCTTGCATTTTAGATGAACATCATATATTGTATTTTCTGATCAAAATATTTATATAACCTTCCATCTCTCTATTGCAGTGAAACTTATTTCAAAATGTCCTATTGCCAGTGGTGGTTGCCACAACAGGAATGTGGAGGACCGGGGGACAAGGAAGAGAAAATAATTGTTTTTATCGTACCGTTTACAGCAGCCTCTGATGCTGATGGCCGCCTCAGAGCTCTCCCAGCAGTCTCTGGGAAGGCGGAGGCTGCTCATCCAATCCTAGCGCTGCTCTCCTGCTGTGAAAGCAGCAACAGGATTGGCCTGAGCGGCCTGCTCTGCCACTCAGTAGACTGCTGTGTAGACTTCGTGTTTTCTCCAACCAGGCTGTCAACACATCTGGGTTGGAGAAATAGAAGTGCACATGTATATTTGGCTGGCTTAGGATGGGCAGCCAAACATACATGTACACTTCAGAGTGCCCAATACCTACCTATCATGGCATGGCCCTGCCCAACCCCTGCAGGTATGTCAGAGTCAGTCACAGAAAAATAAAATGATATTGTTTCATCATCATTTTATTTTTCTGTTACTATGATCAGTGGGGTGACACTCCTCTGCCAATACGGAGGAGCCGCCCCTGGTCTGGGCATACCCATACAACTTGGTGCGACTATAGCAACACAAAAAGATGGACAGAATGCTGAACAAAGTCAAACATTCACCCCCCAGTACAGAGATCTGGGCCTAAATCCATCGTTTTTTTGCTCACCAAGCCATTCAAGTTTGGACCCAACTAAATGCAAATCAGTCAGGGCCCTGCTCCCCACGGGAACAGTACAACCTGAACTGCCAGGCCGGCCAGGTCTACACTGGACCGGAAACAAGCATCCTGGGACAAGTTATGGTGTATAACCCCTCATCAATCAGGCTAGCTTGAATCCCATGGCACAGTGAGCACGGGGCCCATGTTTGGGCATACCTTTCCCAGTTGAGGAAACTATAGCAACACAAAACAAAAAGATGATGGACAGAATGCTGATCATTGTCAAACATTTACCCATATTACAGAGATCTGGGCCTAAATCCATCATATTTTTTCTAAGTTTCTGAGTTAGCCTGGTAATTATGACTGTGACACCTCAATGTCTCATATAGAGACCCACCCAGAACTAGTGCAAGTGAGACACCCAGTGGACTCGTCCTGAGCCTCAAAATATGACTTTCAGAGGACTGTGCTTAGGAGTGAGACATCCTGAAAACAAATGTACCTGAGCCACCCAGGACTGCTTCCAAAGCACGCTGGTGCCTGGGCTTGAGATACCGCAAGACTCATAATGGGGCAACCATAAAGACTGTACCTGAGCGTCGTGGCATTTGTGACTGAGATGCCCTGAGGACTCAGACTAAGTCAGGAGATGCCTGCAGGTCTTTTTCTACACGGAGACATCCGAAGGAGATATCAAGAACTGTTTCAAAGACACTATGACAATTGTGCCTGAGGCATCCTGATGACGAAGAAGGAGGCACCCGTAGAATCTGTCTTTGTGTCTGAGACACGCTGAGGGCTGTGTCTAATGCCCTGAAGCAAGACATCCAACTGATGACTGGGCCTGGGACACCAAGCAGTGTTTCCAAGACAACTTGGTGACTTTGGGACACCCCTAGTACTCAGATTAAAGCAGAAGTTTAGACTACTTGACTGGCCTGCCCTAACACTAATAGCATAATAAAAAACCTCTCACACACATTACACGCAGAATTACATTTTCGAAAATGCATATAATAGTTTGAACAACAAGACTATTTCTATTGAGCAGGTTTTGGTGACTTTACATTTTGACGAAGAACTTCCGTTTTAAGACATTTTTCATTTGGGCAAACATATAAACATACTTCTGAGGAATCATGTAACACCCATGACTAAACTGTTTGGTCCAATTAGAACTTCCACTAACCGATGGACAACACGCTAAATATAACACTAGGCCTCTCACTGAACATTTCCACATGCACTGCAACTAGTCGTGTCTTGATTCTGGGAGAGGTGTTTTGATACTGCTGTGGCGTTCTACCTGGTATGTGTATCTGGTCTAAGGGAAGGATCTCGTTCAGAAGCACACTCTCTCAGCCTGGAAGCAGTAGGCTGATGAATAAACTCGCATGCATCTTGGACACAAAGGGAACACTTCACAAGGCACCCTGGGAACACATCCCAGGACGCCTGGGACACATATAACAATACATCTGGGACACCTAGGGAACAGGACATCTGGTAAACTACTCCCAGGGCACCTACAACACCTGGTGAGCACATCAGGGAGCACCTCACAGGACACCCAGGGAGAACCTCACAGGACACCATGGCGAACACCCCTCAGCCTAGGCACCTACTGGGCACATCAATCAGGGCTCCTGGGCACCCGGTGAGCACCTGGTGATCACCTCAGCAGACCCCCAGGGAACACCTCACAGGAAACTAGTGGAATAGCTGATGGGGCACCTCATGAACCGCTCACAGGACACCTGGGGAAGACCTCACAGAGCACCTGGAGAACCTCAGACATTTGGGGAATAGAGGGAGCACACAGGACACCTGGATGACACCTCATAGAGCATCTGGGGCATGCTGGGAACACTTTAGGGACACCCAGGAAAAACCTCACAAGGCACCAAGAGAATTTCTTACATGGCACCTAGAGAACATCTTACAGGGCACCTGAGACATCCTGGAAAAGCCAAACAAGACACCTGTTTAACAACTCACCAGGGAAGACCTAGCATGCATCTGGTACACCCTGGGAACAATTCACAGGTGCTTGGGACATCCGGGGAATAGCTCATAGGCTAGGAGACCACCTCTGAGAACATAAGAGGGGCGCCTCACAGGGCATGGGAACACCCATGGGAACGCCTGAAAGGGCAACTGGAGATCACTGGAACAGGAGAGCCCTAGAGACTCAGAAGGAGAGTTCATGCATGCTCGCAAGGAGTTAAACAACTCATATTGGGTACCAGGGCTACACTGATTAACACTTATACATTTTCATTAAAACCATCTAAATGCTCATGTCTCCAAAGATGGCATTGACTGTAATGGCCTACTGGCCGTCCCTTGTATGTTGCTCACTATACACATCATCTTAACATGTGCCCTCTTCTCTAGGTCTGTTCACCCCCTCCATCATATACACTCTTTTCCTTTCATATACAGACCTCTCTCTCTCACCCTGTACAATACGAGACCCCTTCTTCGTAAACACATCCTTCTCTCTTTGTACTTCAACCCTTCACAGCTGTAACACTTTCCCATTCTCCAGCACTCTGCACTTCTCTTCACATTGCCTTGCTCCAAGCAGCCCCCACCCTCACATGAGGAATGTGTGCCACAGATCTCACCTGGACAGGCAGCCTGCCAGCCTTGGGTTCTCCACAAATATATATATATATTTTTTTCCATGCATAATTTTTTATTAAGCAAGCATATTTCCGAATAGATCCCAATTTTCGAGCTACCAGTGTCTTGTGTAGTGGCTTGCTTTCATCAGTTATGTTGACTGCAGACATTTTCTTTCAGGAGAGATGGTTTGTGCAGAAATGACACATCCACGAGGGAAGAGTGTGCCTCCTCCAGGGGTGGGATGGGACCATGGAGTCTTGCTGAGCCCATCCTAGCTTGTGACGAGTTAGGAAATTAGTGGGATGCAGGGTCCTGTGCATGCTCGCTGATTGAGAAACAGGCTTGGAAAACTCAGGGCTTAAACTTAAAGCGCCAAGACTGTTTCCAATCAGCGAAGCTGTGCTGCGCCATTGAGAGCAGTGGCCTTACAATGTTGCAAGTCAGAGAGGCCAAGGGCTGATACCAGATGAGCCCTGTAAAACCTGCGAGGGCAGGCACAGGTGCACTAGTGCGTGTGTCTTTCTAAAGTGCCTGATTCTGCCTGACCCTCGAGCAGAACCAGGTTCAGAGATTCTAAATGTACAATAAATGTAAATATGTAAAAAAAAAAAAGGGAATAATTGAGGTCGGGCCTCAACACTCTAATAAAGGAACCGCCCCTGCTTACTCTGCCCAGGGAAGGCATTCCATGGGCGTTGTGTGAGTGTTCTCATGCAACTCCTATGATTTTTGACGTAGCCCTAGATTTACCATAACTGGTAAACCTGGGAATGCGCCAAAAAGATAGGCCTTCCCAGGAGAGGCGTAACAAGGAGAAATATCTTTATTTCTGCTTCTAACTTACTCTTCTATGTGTGCTGCATTCTTGTACAAGGGTGCCTGCATTGGCGCCAGTGCTTAATTTGTAATAAAAGAAGTGCCAGGGCTGTTGTCAGGAAGCTACTGTAGCTTGCACCACACATTGCTCCTGCCATGCTAACAATGATAGTAACAACACAACTACTAACCATTACACTCCTACGAGTGTGACCATTTGGTCTATTTCACGCCCCCAAAGCTATAAGAATGGCTTGGGAGGCAGGTAATAGTAATTTTTAATGTATTTTAAATAAATAATTAACTATTGTTGTGGTCATCTCTAAATGAGCCACACAGCGCAACCTTGTGGCAGACTTTCACAAATGACGGTGTTGACAATTAAGTGCCCGTGCCAAGCACCAGAAAGCACTGGCTCAAATGAAGCACTTCTTGGCACTAGGCTGCCAAAAGGGTGGTAGCGCAGAAGAAAAGGCAGGAATATGGCACATTCATGCCATTTCCCTGTAGGCAGTTCAGCACAGCACAGCAAGGTTACTTGCTGCGCTGCACGGTGTGACATTTTCATAAATAGGCCCCTGAATATCTGAGACCCAGAGAAAAGAACTTGCAGAACGCATACATCACAACTTCATCACGGTAGGAAAAGTGTAGAGAGAAATAAAAGAGTATGCTGTGGGTTCACAGAGTCTATTATTAAAGGTGACACTTTTCAGAAGAATAGATTTGCATTTCAGTGAGTTGGTGTCTGTATGTGTGTTGCCTCTGTATGTATGGATGTTCACAGGTGTAGTGGTATATATGTGTATGTGTGCACACATATGTGATCTATGTGAATGTGTGTATCAATGCTGTGTGTTTTTGTGTCCATTATATATACAGAATTACCTGTATTCATCAATGGCGGCATTTATATCCATGAACCAAGGTTTGTGTGCGCTGTCCAGTGAAACGACTGGCACAAGTGGGATCATCTTTGGATTAAGGATATTATCCAGCAGTGGCACAGCTCTATTAGTAATTGCTTACCACTTCACATTGGCTTCTTCTTCTGACACTTCACACTCCATCTCCACCCTGTCGCCACAGTAGGCGCTGACGTTCTCCAGTTCTTTCGTCACCAGGACTGGGGGCTCTACAATCAAAGATGCATCAATTGAAAGCTACAGTACAGACACTTTACCTGAATGCTCAATCTAGTCAGTCACACTAGAGTTCAAATGTGAACGATGGTTTCCATTTGTAAAGGTCTTTGCTTTTGTCACAGGAGGGTATAAGCCACAAGGAAGTCAAGACATTGATTTTCTGCTTTTAGTTTTAGGCACTGACCTGCACACCTCAGCAAACAATGAAAACAACAAAGCGCTAGCCTAGAAAATCTATTTAAAATGGCAAATGTGCTATCTAGAATTTAGCACGCTGTGAACAAATTCTAAATTTGCAGCACGCTCGACAAGGTATTTCAATTTCGATTTCTGAGGCATAAAACCATGCACAGTTGTTTTAGTTATACAAGATATTCCCCTTTTGGGTGAAATAGTAAAGAGATTCTCATTTGGGTGGGTTAAAAAATCTATGAAACTGAGTGGGAGATTAAAAGCATTCCCATTTGCGCGGTTCTTAATAGGTATTCGCTTCTGGGTGGAATATAAAGGGCATTGTTTTTAGGGTGGTATGTTAAAATGGTTCTCATTTGGGTGATTTATAAAAGGTATGAACCTTTGGGCAGGAAATAAAAAAGTATTTCCTGTTGGGTGGTTTATGAAATGTACTTCCTTTTGGGTGAGATATTAAGGGCACTCCCATTTGGGTGATTATTCACATGTGTTGTTGTCAAATATGAAATAGTTATCGCTTGAGGTAAGCACCGTGTTAGACTTTTCTGTAAGGGCTGGTCATGATTGAAGACTCTTTAGTTTTGGGTCTTTAACGAACACAAAAATGTGCCCTCACATGCTATTTTGGGCTGATTATTCTTCGAATCATTACATTTCTTTGTGTTTATGTGTCAGTCTTTATCTGATAGTGCACTTATCTCAGTGTTCCCTATCCATTGGTGCCTCCCTGTGGATATTGCCTTTAATCACCAGCGTTTCATTTATTTTGGCTAGGCACTGATATTTCACCCACTATTTCCACCCCTTTTGTCGGTGATACAGGTAGTTGTGATTAGGTTTGTTTTAGTTGTCTTCATTTACGGAGTTGAAGGAATTGGTGCTGGAACTAGGGTCTCAAGAGGAAAACATCTGAGTAGCATTACTTCATCTGAGCAGCTTAGTCCACACTAGCTGAAAAAATCCTGAGCAAAGGTCTGGAAGAGCTAATGAAAAATTTGAGAACATCCATATAATCCATGTAATGTGCCTCCCAGAACACAGCCAACTAATGGGCGTGGGTTTGTCAATAACCCAAGCAGAACAAAACCAGCTTCAATTCTAGATGTACTCAGGCAACACTCAGAGAAGGAATTGGTCAGGCAAGTGCCCATCCAGACGGATTATTTTTAAGTCAAGGAACACCTCCTGTGTATGAAAGGTTCCAACATCGAACATATCTTGATTCCTGAAGCAAAATCCGTACCATTTGTGAGACACAACACCCTAGAAATACCCACTATTGACACAAAAATGAAAAACAATTTTGGTGTCATTTCTTTAGACTGCTGCAATGAACCTCAAATCAAAAAGCTGTCTAATTAGGTCACTATCATAGGATCATAATAGAGTGGAAAGCAAAGGACAAAGTTGCCTCCTCGTATCTTACTCTTTCAAATCCTATTTCCCCAGCCCTTTCCTCTGGCTAACAATTCAGTCCCACTGTTGCTAGAACCATTGCATAGAAGCGTAACCATCCATGGAGGTCCCACATGTAGGCCAATCAGGCGATCGCTTTGGGTCAAATTTATGAAGCTTCTAAGGTGTTAGCTCTAGTGTAATACTCAGAAAAGTATCATCTCAATTATGGTTATACAGTCTGTGAGGAGAGTTTGCTTTTTTCCAATCTTTTTTGGAAATGTGTTACACTGCATGCACCTCCCACCTTTTCTTAAACCGTCCTGCTAATCTCAAGAGAAGTGACTTCATGGACATATGCAGTATAGTGACACACCAGAAAGATCCACGTAGTCTAAGAGCCACTGCCATAAGGAGGGAAAGTACAACTTAGCCAGAGCCATACATAAATGTCTGAAGATCATTATAATTTTCATGTATGTCATAAATTGTATACAATTGATTATGCATTCACCCCAAACTGACTCAGATGAAAGGAAGAATCTGCTCACAAATATGTTTAGTGCACAGTAGTATATGATCCCCGGGCCAATGCCACATGCGCGGCTAAGGTCCTTTTTTAGACTACTAAAATGTAATCTATCAACCCCATCCTAAAAAAAATGCGCAAATTACAGCATCTCGTTGGGTCTGACCTTGAAAAGGTGCACTCCAATAGTCTTCACTGACTTCACATCGAACAGTAAACAAATTCAAAGTCTTCAGCACCGTGTATGACCGATAGGAGCATCGGCCTTTTAGAGCATAGGCCCTGACTACCAGTAGAAACTGTCCCAAAGCTTTCCAAATGGGGCTTTCCAAACAGGGAATGTTCCATTACAAAGCCTCCTCAAAGAGCTGGCACCAATGATATTAAATGCAATAAATCAAAGTATGAGAACGGAACTTACCCACATACTCATCAAAAATGTCCTGGAAAACACATGTACAGATAGGCATTTAACTAAGAGGGATTGGCAGAGGACCTGACCCCAGCCATTACCTCGGCAGGAAAACACCTCGACTCCTTCATTGATGAAGCTGAGTAAACTATCCCTTCCACACCTTGATACTTATACACTTCAGTCACAACCCGTCTCAAATTAATTCCCACGTATTATTAAGAGGAGTATTAGGGAAGCTACCCCTATGTCCTAGCTGAAACCAGGACTGCAATAAAGCGCACTGCTATAACGAAGGCGAGCAGTGCTTTCATCAAAGAAGGGGGAACTGGACCTTAGCTGCCTCCCTCCTGTGAAAGAAACCTTAGCACCTCATGGCCCCCTTTAAATATCTATGTCGCAACTCTAACCTTTGAGCACACTGTGAGAAGCCCTTCTAACGATGAAATGTATATTAACCAGGTTGTCTTACTAACACAAAGACCATCATATAAGAACCATGTACTCAAGCACCTTGACATGACCATAATGTGGAAAGTCATGGCTATCTAGAGAGCCAAAATAAATACATAAATAAATGACATACTTCCAGAATCTTTTCCTGAATCTTCAGATCTATATACTACCTCATCAATGAAATGGCAAATATTTTTTTTTAGATAAAAGGTTATAACTCCTGAGTATACCAAAGATATGGCTCACATTGCTCAGCAGCATTATTGTGGTGCCACATCTGATTCAGTACCCAGTGCTAGGTCTGGCAAGACCCATCATCACTGGATGAAAACGCTAGAGGCCGATGAAGGGCTTGCTGTGGTGTTGCAGATTCTTCAATAGGTGTGCTAGAGTCCTAAGGAGAATGTGGGCTGACATCCTCATCACCATGACATGCATCAATAACAGGTGTTTCTTAGGAGACAGGGTGCAAGATTTAAATTGTTCTGCTGTGACAGCAAGGATGGTAGCATACCTCTCACAAAAAGCTCTGTGGAGCACTGTTCATCACCCGCCTTCACCTGGTATGCGGCATCATCTGCCAGAGAGCAGTTATTGATGAATAAGATTCTTTCGTTTCCTTTGTGTTCAAAGATATACCTGTTCACATCAAAAGAGAAGATTTTAGAGTTAGTACAATACTGTAGAGTTTGGTTTTCCACGCAGTGAGATTGTTTATTTTAGTAATTTTAACATGATTCTTAAGTCATATGTAGTAAAACTGACTGCGCCATCTAGGCTATGTTTGTGCATTTATCTTTTAACCGCATATTAAATCATTTTAGTCAGATACACAAATATTCTGACTCTACATTTAAGTGGAAGAGTGTGCCTATGTGAAATTCACATGTCTGTGCTCTTTGACCATTTAGGGACACGTTGGTGCATTGAGTTGCCTCTCCCCCATTCCCTATGTCAGTCTTCCTACTGCCAACTCCTTCCTCGAGTTCCATTGGGCCTGCAGCACAGGTCATGGTAGGCACTCAGGAAATAACAGAAGGCAGTAGACCATGATAGCGTGGCATGCAGGGCTCCAGCCAGCCTGTGCACGTGGAAGACAACCCTCCATTCTAACTCACAGTTGCTGTGTCACTGGTGAGAGTGTCATGGAGTGCTGTTGTGATGTTCCTATAGCTCAACGGAAGGTCTCTATACAAGGTGTGCTTGGATAGATTTAGGTGCCTTCGACTGGTGTTCGGGCTGTCTGTGCACAAGTCTACTGACATGTCATCACCAGCAAGACACAGTTGAAGAGTGCTGTTGAGCAGGGGGCCGGCCTTACTTTAGGAACTCTCTTTGGCATCGTACCAGAAATCTTTGTCAAAATATTGTCTGACATAAATATCATGTCCTAAATATAGTTTACATAAACATTTTCCCATTAGAGCTAATCATAAAAAATTTACACCCATTTCCATGATATCTTTATAATGATATTTAAAATGCAATATTTAGGTCAGATGGTGTATCTGACACTAGTAATCTGACATACACCCCTTTATTACATCTCCACACTGCAACACCAGTGGGGAAGGGAAGTTAAGAACGATAAGGAGAAACGGGGTAGTCAGAATGAATAGTCCCTCTCTAACCAGGTTTGGCAGTACAGGACACCTACAACTTCAACCCCTTTTCTCTTAGCCCACCGTGGGTAGGAAAGGAGTGACAATGAGGGGCCAGGGGCAACCGGGATGTTGGAAGGTGGAGTAGAGGAGTATTACCTAGATCTGGTGGATTCCTCATCCATATATCCTATTGAATTTCCTTGTTGAAAAACTATACCACTCCATTCGTAAAAGCCTCTGCCAACTAAACCGAAAACCCCAAGAAAAAAGAGCATTATTTGTATGCTTTCCAAAATTGTAGTATCTACCACTGCAATAAATCATAGGAGTACATTACTCTGAGACTGCAACCCCAGTCCACTATGCAGTGGCGGCTGGTGACATTTGAAAGTAGTGGGGCGTAAAAGTTTGAGGTGAGTGCTTGGTGGCGAGTGAGCCTAGTGAGTGAGTCTGACTGCCATAAGGTGGGTTTGCGGGACATTTTGTGGTTTTGTAGCCAAAACATATGGATGGTTTATGGAACAATGTACATACCACTGCACTAAACGTTTCTTACTTAACACACAAGTTCTCCGTCCTGGGACACTACAGCGCCACAGCCCAGCACTGCAGAACACTCTCTACCCTGGGGGCACCACACAGCCCAGCACAACGCTCTCTATCCTGGTAACACCACAGCGCCACAGCCCAGTACAAATCTCTCCATCCTGGGACACAACACCACCACAGCCCGGTGGCGCAATGCTCTCTGTCTGACCTGGTAACACCACAGCATCACAGCCCGGTAAAATTCTCTCCATCCTGGGAAATAACGTCACAGCCCAGCACAATTCTCTCCATCCTGGGGACACCCCAGCTCCACACCCAGCAGAATGTTCTGCATCCTGGGGACACCACATCGTCCCAGCCTAGCATAATGCTCTCCATGCTGGGAACACCACGGAGCCACAGCCCTGCACAATATTCTACATCCCGGAGACCCCGCAGCCCAGCACAATGCTCTGCATCCTGGGGACATCATTAAGCAAGCCAGTTCATGAGAAGTGTTTACTTCGGCATTCTTCGGCAAACAGCCTGTTTTTCAATCCCTGAAGGAAAGTGAAGTAGTTCTAAAGAGGCAATCGTGGCTCCATGACCGGACACTGAGAACAGGATTAAGCATGTTCCAAGCTCATTCAGCGCCCACAGAGAATAAAACTCTATAAATAAATATAAAAAACTTACCTTGGCAATGGCTTCCCGAGTTCCCGCTCTGAAGAGTCTTGAGTCCCGAGACTGCTCCCGCCATCCTGAAATTCGAATGCCTCCGCTCTCGTCACGGAAGGCTGCAGGCAGCCTCCCTCCCCTCCATGGCAGCCGGCGCTGATTGGTTCGGCCGGCTGCCCTAAAAACGTCATTCCACTTAGTCTGCATCCTGCAGAACAGAAAGTGGGAGGAGGCTTGGGGGAGCGGCTTGCCCTCTGTTGCTAATACTGTCTGTTTGGACTGCCTCTCAGGCTGTCCAAACAGTCCGTATTAACAACATTGGGCAAGCCACTCCCCCAAGCCACTCCCCCCTTCCCTGAGACTCGAGTCGAGTTTGTAACCAGGAAGGAAGTTCTGTTCTGCTGACTGTAGTGTTTTCTCGCCGTGCGAGAAGGGCAGGCAGAAACAAATGGTAGTTATAAATAAATAACTACCATTTGTTTCTGCCTTCTTCTCGCACGGCGAGAAAACAGGGGGGGCGGCGCCCAAACGCCCCAATGGGGAAACCGCCACTGCCACTATGATTTACCAGTTGCTTATTCAGAAAGATCCCTAAACGTCAGATAGTTTTACATTGCTACCCTCAAGAGTATTCATGCTGCGGAAATTTTTTAGGGGCCAATTTAGAGTCTGGTGGATGGAGTTCACTCCACATGGAAGGATAACCTCCGCCATCCATAGGGATATCCGCCCAGCAAGTGTAGAGATGTACGGCCCATGACCCCACAGACATCTCTCTATAGTGACAGGACCCACCGTCTTGGGCATCTGGAGCCCCACATGGCCCGCCACTCCGGCTTTTTGGTTTTATATATATATATGTAAAAGCCAGAGTGGGGGAGGAGCTACGACACCAACCAAGATGGCCGCATAGTCTCCCGGCTCCGCTGACCCCCGTCCTTCGCTCGCCAATCCTGTCGAATATCCTGATATCCTGCCCCGGATTCGTGTGGGTGAACTAGTCGGCACCCCGATGGTGTGCTCACAGAATTTTTCTGATGTTCTGGGGTGAAGTAACATCGAAAATGTTTTGAGGCCTAACCCAGACTGGAAGCCGGTGCCTCGATTGCTGGTCTTCCCGGGTCCAAAGTGAACAACAACGGACTGCTGAGGGTGGTTGGGTCCGGTCCCTTTAACTTTTGAAAATTTCTCTGGACTATTTTGCAACCATCTGCTGCCTGGAGCTGTACTTGAGGTGAGGCAACGGGTGGCGCGCGGTGCTGCATCGCGGGGGGCCCGGCCCGGAGGCCCGGCAATAGCACCGCTGGTGCCCCGGGGTAGAGGTCCCGCCTCGCGTTGTTGCGCGCTGCTGGCCCGTCCCTCACGGCTTGTTTCTGCTTCGGCGTATCCTGCCCCGGAGAGGGTGCCTCTCCGTGGGGATCGTTATGCCTGCGGCCGTATGGAACCTGGCGGAACAGACTCAATGTGGCCCTTCCTTGCGGATGGTAATGGCGGAACTTGCGGCGCTTCACGCAATGGTGAGGGCCCAGGCCAAACATTGGCCGACGGCAGCGGATGGGATCATAGGACCGGGAGCAGGCCCTGACTTGCTCTCTGAGACCCGGCAGCCGACTTGCTCCCTGGTGGAAGCCCTACAGGCGCGTTTGGACCCGGTGCTGGAAGCTGTGCCTGCCCCCGAAGAAATGATACTCATCGCGTGTGCTGAGATTGGTGACTCTTCTACGTTCTCGGAAACATCGGTCCTACAGTTATCGGAGCATTTCACTGCTTCCCCCATCCTGGACACTGTTGGCTCACATTTTGATCTGTACCGGAACGAGTCGCACCCCCTCCCCAGTCGGTCTCCCAACATGGCGGATGGATCGATGCTTGGCTTCGGAGACGGGGAGGGACATCGTTGGTGCAAGCAGTGTGCGTTGGGATCTGCTAATCATCTCCCATCTGTCAACTCAAGCTCCGGCTGCTTCTGCGTGAACTTTGTCTTTCCGTGGATGGGGTTTTTCTTATCCGAAGGACTCGGCAACTTTGTTAGATTGCGGTTTGAATTGTTTACGATGGATCTATTGGTAACGGGACTGCCTCATTAACAGACGGATTCCGCGGCGGAGGGTTGGTGGTTCCCCCCCGGGGTATTTTTTGTATTGTGGCCAACTTTATTCGTATTGGCCTAGGGGGGCCCCCTTGGTTAGGGCGGGGGGTAGAGACCGGGAGCGCTTAGACTACTGCCCTCCTCCATTTCCCCGTTAGGCGGGGTTTCCTTTCTTTCTCCTTTTTCTCTGTTTCTTCTATAATTCGGGTTTGGTTCTCGGGCGACAGGCACACTGCTGGGGGGGGGCGTAGTCATCTGCAGGGGTGCAGGGTGGGGGGTTGGGGGAGGGGATTTTTCGTTTTTAATTTGTTTCTATGGCCTCTTTTTTTTTTTTTCTTTCTCTTCTTTTATCTTTCTTTGTCTTTTTCTTTTCTTGGGTCAGTGCAGTGGGTTTCCTTTGGTGTCAATCACTGCTTTTTCATCTGTGCCTCAATTTTCGTGGTGTTTTCTGGGTCTTAGGGCAGGGGACTGCAGGCGCGAATTGACCGTGATATTCCTTCACATCCTGAACCTCCTGCTTCAGCGCCATTGACTTGATCGATTACTGTTTATTGTTGTCACGTTTACTATTCTGCCTGCCATTTTTCGCTGCTGGGAAATTGTTTGGCACCTGATCCTTCCATCCTATATTATAAAATGAAAACCTTTTATATCCTGTTTCCCTAATTGTGCTATTCAGTGGCCAAGAGTATACTAGCATGGAGAATCTGCTCCCCGAGGTGCTGCATGTGATTAAAAATAGCTTTCTGTTACTCTAACTGCTTATGGCCGGCCCCGGGGGTTGTAGGCTCATACTTGTCTTTGGTTGAAATGTCATTAAAGGCTTCTAAAAAAAATAAATAAAAAAAAAAAAAAGCCAGAGTGGTGGGTCACGTCGGGCTCCGGATGCGCAAATAGCGGGATCCTTAATTCACAAGTCAAGTGTATGACGGACATATCTGGATTGTCAAATGCAGATTTCATTACAAAATATGTCCTTACCAGTGCGTTCCAGCCGTGGCCTTGATCATGGCAATGGGTGAAACGCACTGGTGGGGCATACTTTGTGATTAAATCTGCATTTGACAATCCAGGAGTGTTCGTGAAATCCTTCACTTGTAAATTGTGGATCATGAATATATATATTAACCGTGAGCAAGCTACACGTTTGTAGCGAACAGCGTCGGATTTACTTGCAGATATGCTGGAAACAACTGCGAATTAAACTTTGGGAAAAGAAAAAACTTTGTGAGTTCGTACTCATTTCTTCTATCGAGGAGGTGTGTGAAATATATATATATATATATATATATATATATATATATATATATATATATATATATATATATATGAACACCAGAGAGTCGCCCCTCGTGAGAACGCCACACACAGGGGATAACTGCACACAACACCACAGGTAGCGTAGCTTCGTAGCAGGTAGCAGCCCACCAATTGCTCCATACGCGTTTCGAGCTTCACGCTCTTGGTCACTGGCTGGCTAAATAAAGGAGAGGCAGGTATGAAGAACTCATTTTATTTTCCATATTGGTCCCGCCCTGATAGGCGTCTGTGGCATTCTGGGAGTTGCAGTTTTGAATATGCCACACAGACTCGTGCAGTTCACTTCCCTAGTGGGTTCCGCCACCTTCATTTAAAATGTTCAATCCTGTTCGGTGGGGGGCTTGCAGTCCTTTTGCAAAGCTACACAATTCCTTCCCCGTAGTGCAGGCAACCTCCGTTTCCGAAGTGCTCTCGTCTCCGAGCACCTCAGACCTGCTCTGTCAGGCAGTGGGGCTTTCTCGCGGCCTGACCAGCCGCTAAACATGAACACCAAAGAGTCGCCCCTCGTGAGAACGCCACACACGGAGGATAACTGCACACAACACCACAGGTAGCGTAGCTTCGTAGCAGGTATCAGCCCACCAATTGTGCCATACGCATTTCGAGCTTCACGCTCTTGGCCACTGGCTGGCTAAATGAAGGAGAGGCAGGTATGAAGAACTCATTTTATTTTCAATATTGGTCCCGCCCTGATAGGCGTCTGTGGCATTCTGGGAGTTGCAGTTTTGAATATGCCACATAGACTCGTGCAGTTCACTTCCCTAGTGGGTTCCGCCACCTTCATTTAAAATGTTCAATCCTGTTCGGTGGGGGGCTTGCAATCCTTTTGCAAAGCTACACAATTCCTTCCCCTTAGTGCAGGCAACCTCCGTTTCCGAAGTGCTCTCGTCTCCGAGCACCTCAGACCTGCTCTGTCAGGCAGTGGGACTTTCTCGCGGCCGGACCAGCCGCTAAACATGAACACCAAAGAGTCGCCCCTCGTGAGAACGCCACACACGGAGGATAACTGCACACAACACCACAGGTAGCATAGCTTCATAGCAGGTAGCAGCCCACCAATTGTGCCATACGCGTTTCGAGCTTCACGCTCTTGGTCACTGGCTGGCTAAATGACGGAGAGGCAGGTATGAAGAACTCATATTATTTTCAATATTAGTCCCGCCCAAATAGGCGTCTGTGGCATTCTGGGAGTTGCAGTTTTGAATATGCCACATAGACTCGTGCAGTTCACTTCCCTAGTGGGTTCCGCCACCTTCATTTAAAATGTTCAATCCTGTTCGGTGGGGGGCTTGCAGTCCTTTTGCAAAGCGACACAATTCCTTCCCCGTAGTGCGGGCAACCTCCGTTTCCGAAGTGCTCTCGTCTCCGAGCACCTCAGACCTGCTCTGTCAGGCAGTGGGGCTTTCTCGCGGCTGGACCAGCCGATAAACATGAACACCAAAGAGTCGCCCCTCGGGAGAACGCCACACACGGAGGATAACTGCACACAACACCACAGGTAGCGTAGCTTCGTAGCAGGTAGCAGCCCACCAATTGCGCCATACGCGTTTCGAGCTTCACGCTCTTGGTCACTGGCTGGCTAAATGAAGGAGAGGCAGGTATGAAGAACTCATTTTATTTTCAATATTGGTCCCGCCCTGATAGGCGTCTGTGGCATTCTGGGAGTTGCAGTTTTGAATATGCCACATAGACTCGTGCAGTTCACTTCCCTAGTGGGTTCCACCACCTTCATTCAAAATGTTCAATCCTGTTCGGTGGGGGGCTTGCAGTCCTTTTGCAAAGCTACACAATTCCTTCCCCGTAGTGCAGGCAACCTCCGTTTCCGAAGTGCTCTCGTCTCCGAGCACCTCAGACCTGCTCTGTCAGGCAGTGGGGCTTTCTCGCGGCCTGACCAGCCGCTAAACATGAACACCAAAGAGTCGCCCCTCGTGAGAACGCCACACACGGAGGATAACTGCACACAACACCACAGGTAGCGTAGCTTCGTAGCAGGTAGCAGCCCACCAATTGTGCCATACGCATTTCGAGCTTCACGCTCTTGGCCACTGGCTGGCTAAATGAAGGAGAGGCAGGTATGAAGAACTCATTTTATTTTCAATATTGGTCCCGCCCTGATAGGCGTCTGTGGCATTCTGGGAGTTGCAGTTTTGAATATGCCACATAGACTCGTGCAGTTCACTTCCCTAGTGGGTTCCGCCACCTTCATTTAAAATGTTCAATCCTGTTCGGTGGGGGGCTTGCAATCCTTTTGCAAAGCTACACAATTCCTTCCCCTTAGTGCAGGCAACCTCCGTTTCCGAAGTGCTCTCGTCTCCGAGCACCTCAGACCTGCTCTGTCAGGCAGTGGGACTTTCTCGCGGCCGGACCAGCCGCTAAACATGAACACCAAAGAGTCGCCCCTCGTGAGAACGCCACACACGGAGGATAACTGCACACAACACCACAGGTAGCATAGCTTCGTAGCAGGTAGCAGCCCACCAATTGTGCCATACGCGTTTCGAGCTTCACGCTCTTGGTCACTGGCTGGCTAAATGACGGAGAGGCAGGTATGAAGAACTCATATTATTTTCAATATTAGTCCCGCCCAAATAGGCGTCTGTGGCATTCTGGGAGTTGCAGTTTTGAATATGCCACATAGACTCGTGCAGTTCACTTCCCTAGTGGGTTCCGCCACCTTCATTTAAAATGTTCAATCCTGTTCGGTGGGGGGCTTGCAGTCCTTTTGCAAAGCGACACAATTCCTTCCCCGTAGTGCGGGCAACCTCCGTTTTCCGAAGTGCTCTCGTCTCCGAGCACCTCAGACCTGCTCTGTCAGGCAGTGGGGCTTTCTCGCGGCTGGACCAGCCAATAAACATGAACACCAAAGAGTCGCCCCTCGGGAGAACGCCACACACGGAGGATAACTGCACACAACACCACAGGTAGCGTAGCTTCGTAGCAGGTAGCAGCCCACCAATTGCGCCATACGCGTTTCGAGCTTCACGCTCTTGGTCACTGGCTGGCTAAATGAAGGAGAGGCAGGTATGAAGAACTCATTTTATTTTCAATATTGGTCCCGCCCTGATAGGCGTCTGTGGCATTCTGGGAGTTGCAGTTTTGAATATGCCACATAGACTCGTGCAGTTCACTTCCCTAGTGGGTTCCACCACCTTCATTCAAAATGTTCAATCCTGTTCGGTGGGGGGCTTGCAGTCCTTTTGCAAAGCTACACAATTCCTTCCCCGTAGCGCAGGCAACCTCCGTTTCCGAAGTGCTCTCGTCTCCGAGCACCTCAGACCTGCTCTGTCAGGCAGTGGGGCTTTCTCGCGGCCGGACCAGCCGCTAAACATGAACACCAAAGAGTCGCCCCTCGTGAGAACGCCACACACGGAGGATAACTGCACACAACACCACAGGTAGCGTAGCTTCGTAGCAGGTAGCAGCCCACCAATTGCGCCATACGCGTTTCGAGCTTCACGCTCTTGGTCACTGGCTGGCTAAATGAAGGAGAGGCAGGTATGAAGAACTCATTTTATTTTCAATATTGGTCCCGCCCTAATAGGCGTCTGTAGCATTCTGGGAGATGCAGGTTTGAATATGCCACATAGACTCGTGCAGTTCACTTTCCTAGTGGGTTCCGCCACCTTCATTTAAAATGTTCAATCCTGTTCGGTGGGGGGCTTGCAGTCCTTTTGCAAAGCTACACAATTCCTTCCCCGTAGTGCAGGCAACCTCCGTTTCCGAAGTGCTCTCGTCTCCGAGCACCTCAGACCTGCTCTGTCAGGCAGTGGGGCTTTCTCGCGGCTGGACCAGCCGCTAAACATGAACACCAAAGAGTCGCCCCTCGTGAGAATGCCACACACGGAGGATAACTGCACACAACACCACAGGTAGCGTAGCTTCGTAGCAGGTAGCAGCCCACCAATTGCGCCATACGCGGTTCGAGCTTCACGCTCTTGGTCACTGGCTGGCTAAATGAAGGAGAGGCAGGTATGAAGAACTCATTTTATTTTCAATATTGGTCCCGCCCTGATAGGCGTCTGTGGCATATATATATACATGTATATATGTATTCACTGAAAAAAACATAGGTTTCAGGGGTGTTATAGTTAGCTGGACATTTCACTCGTACAAAACCATTGAAATTCCCCCGTTATAGTTAGTTCAGCTAACTATAACTCGCGCGTCTGGAATGCACTGCTGATGACGTCACATATTACATCACTCATGACGTGATCAGTGACATCACTTATGACGTCACTGATGACATCTCAAATGACATCACTGATGACATCATCCAGTGAATGTGTGTCTTTATGAAAATTAAATATTTTTTATATATGTATATTTCAAGGTGGATGGAAGAATAAGTGGGTATATAAGTATCTAACTTGATGATTTCTTTTTGTAAAATGGATTGTATAACGGACTGATTAAGTGTATCTTAGTGAATACATGGGTTAGTGAGTAATGTTTAAATATGTAAATATCTGTATCAGTCTCTCACTTTGTGTATAAGTGGCTGCATGGTTTGGTGATGTAGGTACATGAGTGTCTATATAGGTTATTAGTTGGTTTTTCGAGTATCAATATGTGTGTCTGAGTGTCCGTATGGTTAAGCGGGGGGTATTACATATATATAGATGCATGAATGAGTGCATCACTGTTTGTGTATGTTGAGACAGTATGTGTGCAGGACTGTATGGGTGGATGAGTGATGTATGGGTGTGTTAGTGAGCCAATTACTGTCTCAATAGTATCTTTATGAGTAACTACATATGTTTTAAACTAGTATATGTGAGATTTGGTGTATATAAGTGAGTATATGTGAGAGTGAGAGACTGGAAGAGTTCCTGTATAAATTAGTCTGTGTTTATATAAGTGATTGCTTAAGAGAGTAAGTTCGTGTAAGTTTCTGTACCAGTAAGTGTGGTGGTGGGTGTATAATTGTATACGCAATTTAATGGATGTTTGATACTTTGTTTACATGTGTGAATGTGTGTGAGTAACTCTATGGATGAGTGTCATTGTGCAACAGGATGTATAGGTGTATGAGTACATAAGATGAGTGAGTGCATGTATACGTGTCTGTATAGGACTGTTGGTGAATGAGTGGATGTGTCGGTAGATCTTGGAATTACTGAATAGGTTGTTGTAACTAGTATTGGTATGTCCATTTTTTTAAAATTTTAGTTTCTATTTTTGAATGTGTGTATCAAAGGGTGAGAGGAGGTCTGCCACTGTCACAAGGATGATGTCATCAGTGATGTCATTTGAGATGTCATCAGTGATGTCATGAGTGATGTCACTGACCATGTCATGAGTGATGTAATATGTGACGTCATCAGCAGTGAATTTCGGGCACGCAAGTTATAGTTAGCTTAACTAAATATAACAGGGGAATTTCAATGGTTTTGTAAGAGTGAAATGTCCAGCTAACTATAACGCCCCTGAAACCTATGGCTTTTTCAGTGAATTTCCAAGGTTTTTTGAATGCTAATTCCTAACTATAACCAGTCTGAAACCTACGGTTTTTTCAGTGACTTTCAAAGGTTTTTTAAATGCTAATTTCTAACGTTAACCTAACTGAAACCTATGGTTTTTTAAGTGAATTTTAAAGCTTTTTTCAATGCTAGTTTCTAACTATGCCTGCAGAGGTAGGACATGTGAAGAAAGAAAAAAAAACGCACAGAAAGAAGAAAAAGAAATGCAGAAAGAAGCAACAGAAGTCCTCAAAGACGAAGAAAAGTGCAGGAAGAAGGAAGACGGGCAGAAAGAACAAACAGAGGAGCAGAAAGAAGCTTTGTTGCAAAATCATCCTGTACCCTCAACTTTTTTCAGATGGGTACTTGTGGTAACTGACTTTGAATAACCAGTCCTAGATCCAGTGCTATGCTAAAAAACACTTAGAATACAGTTAAAACACCTACACACACTAGGGAACACTATGCTTTGGGGTACCCCTGTTATTAGCATGACCTCTTCTGTAAGCCCCTAGTATAAAATAGGGCAGGGGTATTAAAACTACCTCTTAAAACGCGCCACAGGGCGCGTTTGTACATTGGTGAATGGAGGGGGGGCTGAGCTGACGTGTGCAAACAAGCCCTGTGGCCGTTTTAATCTGGGGGATAAAGTCCCCTTGAATCCTGAGTGTCCCTTGGGTACAACTAGCCCACCAGGTATCTCCAGTTAGCACCACAGAGCTGCGTTGCAGAGAGGTGTAAGAATGGGCACGGCCTGGACGACTCCTCTGCAACGCAGCACAGTGGTGCTTACTGGAAGCACCTGGTGGACTAGTTGGCCCCCATGGGTCCTCAGGATTGAAGGGGAATTATTTCCCCAACTTAAAACGTGCTATAGGGCGTGTTTGCACACGTCACCTCAGGCCCCGTCCCCTCCCTTCCTCACTGTGTAAACACGCCCTGTGGCCGTTTTAAGTTAGGAAATTAACTCCCCTTGAATCCTGAGGGTCCCTAGGGGCAAATTAGCCCACTAGGTACCTCCAGAAAGCGCCACAGAGCTGCGTTCCAGAGAGGTGTAAAAAGGGGCATGGCCTCTGAACACCTGTCTGCAACGCAGCTCCCTGGCGCATACTGGAGATATCTGTTTGGCTACTTTGGCCTCAGGGACCCTCAGTATTAAAAGAGAATTAATCCCCCAACTTAAAACACACCACGGGGAGCGTTTGCACAGTGGTGAAGGAAGGGGGCGTGGCCTGAAGTGACATGTCTTCAAACACACCCTGTGGCGCAGTTTAAGTTGGGCAATTGATGCCTCCTCAATCATGAGTGTCCCTGGGGGCCAACTAGCCCACCAGGTACCACCAGTATGCGCCAGAGAGCTGTGTTGCAGAGAGTTGTTCAGAGGCCACGCCCCCTTTTTACAGCACTCTGAAACGCAGCTCTGTGGTGCTTACTGGAGGTACCTGGTGGGCTAGTTGGCCCCCAGGGACCCTCAGGATTGAAGAGGAATTAATTCCCCAACTTAAACCGTGCCACCGGGTGTGTTTGCACACATGTCAACTCAGGCCTCGGCCCTTCCCTTCACCACTTTGCAAACGCGCCTGTGGCACATTTTAAGTTGGGGGATTAAATCCCCTTTAATACTGAGGGTCCCTGAGGTGCAACTAGCCCACCAACTACCTCCATTAAGCGCCAAAGAGATGCGTTGCAGAGAGGTGTAAAAAGGGGCGTGGCCTCGGAACACCTCTCTGTAACGCAGCCCCATGGCGCATTCTGGAGGTTCCTGGTGGGCTAGTTGCCCCCCAGGGACCCCCAGTATTTAAGGGGAATTTGTTTCCCATCTGCAAACATGCCAGGGGGGACGTTTGCGGAGTGCTCAAAGGAGGGGGCGTGGCCCCTGTGCGATGCGTTTTTTTTTAAGAAGGGGGGCTGTGTGGCCCCCCTTCTTTTCCAAATATTCTTGGCCCTGTGGGACCCCATCCCCCAGGGCCTGCCCCCAATTTATTTTATTTTTTTAATTTTGGGAAGGGGCTGCGTGGCACCCCTCCCGAGGCCAAAATCTGCCCCGGGGACCCCATCCCCCGGGGCATGGCCATATTGTTTATACATTTTTTTGGAGGAGGGCTGCCTTGCCACCCGTCTTAGGCCATATATGGCCCCGGGGACCCCATCCCTCGGGCCGGCCTTTGTGCGTTTTTATTTCATTTTATTTTTTTAATTTTGGGGAGGGGAGCTCCATGGCCCCCCTCCCGGGCCACTTGCAGCCCTGGGGACCCCATCTCCCGGGGCTGGCCCTCTCCGTTGGGAACCGTGGGGGGTCCCCAATCACCCCACGGTCCTGCCAGCTCCCCGCGTCCCTCGGGAGCCGGCATTGCTTTTCCACATGGGGAGCCACTAAGATGCAGCTTCCCGTGTGGACAAGCAATTTGGTTTGAATTTTGAAAGAGAGAGCAGGTGTTCCTGCTCTCTTTCAAAATTCAAACCAAGTTTGCTATGGCAGGGTGGGAGCCGCATGGCTCCCGCCCTTCCATAGCAAACTACAGTGTCCGGGGAGTAGGCAACCTGAGACACTGCAGGAGCCGGCCCTGGGGGGTGGCGGTCCCCAGGGCCACAACAAGGCTCCAGGAGGGGGGCCACGCGACCCCCTCCCACATTCTACAAAGCCCCGGGGGGTGGTGGTTCCTGGGGCTGGGGGCTCCGTCACGGACCCCCTAATTTAAATATTTAGAGCCCCGGGGAGGTGGCAGTCCCCGGGGATGCGGGGGGCCACGAGCCCCCGCCATTCTTTCCTTAAAGCCCTGGGGGTGGCGGTCCCCGGGCTTGGGGGGGGCCTTTGAGCCCCCCTCCCATATATTTATAAGCCCTGGGGGGTGGCGGTCCCTGGGGCTGGTGAGGGCTGTGAGCCCCCCCACATACTCTTAAAAAGCCCCGGGGGTGGTGCTCAACGGGGCTAGGGGGGCCTTTGAGCCCCCCTTCCATTAGTTTTTGAAGCCATGGGGAGTGGTGGACCCCGGGGCTAGTGGGGCCTGAGAGACGCCTGTACATAATTTTAAAAAGCCCCGGGTGGCGGTTCCCAGGGCTGGGGGGGTCTGAGAGCCCCCCCACATAATTGAAAGAAGTCCCTGGGGTGGTGGTTCCTGGGGCTGGTGGGACCCTCTGGGCCTCCCTTTACATAGCCAGTATTGCCCCGGGATTTGGCCTCCCGGGGGGCTAATTACCAAAGAAGCGCAGGGGCTTAGGGGGTCCTTGTGGGACACCCTAGGCAGGCCTAGGGGATCAGGGTGTTCCTACCCTGCCCCCTTTATGTGTTTTTCACACTTTTTTTCTGCTTTCTTGTGCCTCAGTTCTACCGAGGCACAAGATGGCTGCCATCACTTTCTGGTTTGGAGTGTTGACAGCCAATTAGCACACATCTTGTCATTGGGAGGGTGCTCGGATCCTGTGGGGTCATAGATATATATATGATTTTACTTTTGATTTTCTCAGGAACTACTTAACAGATTCACAGCATTTAACAAAAAGGCACGAGTCTGAACCAAGGAGTACCTCTTTGCCAATTCCGTTCAGCAGTTCGGGCTGTAGCTGTGGCTAAAGGTTCCTATGGGAAACTGTATAGGGAAAACACGTTTTGGGACCCCCTTTTTTCTTCGTCCCTGCTTGACGAATCACCCCAAGACTTTCAGAATAGGAGCGGACCGGGGCCATAAGTTTTGAAAATTTCGCAAAGATTAGTCGACCGGCGCCAAAGTTATTGGAAATAGAATGTTGCGGATTTCCTATGGAAAATTGGTCCTGACTATAACTACCTACTTGTGACTGCCAGTAGGTAATATATATGTAGATATATATGTGTGTGTATATATTATCTATATATATTCTAATATTAGAAATTTAATTTTGTATTTTTTTACATTGCAATACTAAAGCTATCACAAATGTAATTTAATTATAAATTGTTTTCATTTTCATTTCATAAAATATAATTTTACACTAGCCATTCCTAAACCCTAAAACCCCTTACTACTCCTAAATACTGCCAAACCCTGAACCTTAAAAACACTTATACCCCTACATTCTATCAATTCCTAAACCCTCAATATATACATCCTACGCCTAAACACAACTGATCCCTGAAAACTCCTTACAACCCACAAAGACCACCCATCCCTGAACCCTAGAAATTCACTTACTCCCCTAAACACCAGCTAACCCTGAACCCTAAAAAACCCTTACTAGCCCTAAATCCTAGAAAACCTTTTACCATTTTTTTAAACCATTCATTTACTCAAAAAACGAAAAAAACTTAAAATCATATATCCATATAATATTTTTTTTTTAAATGTAAACAATAAATCATAACTAAAAGTGCCTTATATTCCCATTAATTAAATATTGATTGAGGTTAATAAAAAATAAGCTATTTTAGCACTAGTTTATGTTATATTAGTTTATATATGGAGAAGTGTGGCTCAATGGTTAGAGGAGGCATACCCGGAAGCTGAGGTCAGACCCGGGACCAGGGTTCAATTCCCGACGCGGCAGGGTCTGAGCCCAAGTGTCCACGGACTCGATAATTCTCACTTCGGTGCCTACTCGAATCACGGGTTCACACTCTGCAACTCTGGGCAATAGCTTGCTTAATCTCCACTACGGCCCCCCGCGGCAGGATGCCTGGCTTTCACCTTGGGGATGCCCAGTGTGGGTTATCTCACAGGGAAAAGCCAGGACGGGTTCCCAATGCAAGCGCCGGGACACCCCGTTGGGGTAGCTGTGCGCTATATAAGATACACAAAAAAAAATATATCTATGTGTAACGCACATTTATGAAACTTATTAGCACTGTAGAGACTGATATAATTGACAAGAACTAAGAAAATAAGACAAATTAGAAAGCATGAGTTATTGGAAAGACTATCTATGAAAAACCAACCTTTTGAAGATTTCTGAATTTTAGTAAGTCTTGTTCACTGCATAAAGGTATGGACAGGTAATTCCACTGCCTTGTCACAGAGCGCTTTCTGTAAGTGGCAGTTTGTGTTATCGCCACTTGCAGTAGTGGTGTTAGCTGACAAGAGACACTGATCTAGAATTTCCCACCTTAATGTTGTCACCCAAAAAAAGAGTTGTATGAGAGCACAACGCTCTATGCACTGTTTTAAGGCTGTAAAATCACCCCAGGATATGATTGTACAGCCAACGCTTGCATATTTGTGAGAGGACCAGTAATGCACATAGGTGTATGTTCACAGAATCACTAGGTGGAAAGCATAAGATTTCTAATGGTGGTGAAGATAACAGCAGTAGTTCCAGCAATTTTCCACAAGGTGTGAAGCTAATACATGGACAGAGACTACCTTTTTCGACACATAATCAATATGTTTGTGTATATGTGGGAAAATACATAACTGAACAAGAAGGACAGCGTCTATAGTGTGCATGCACAAAAGAAAGGAAGACAAGAACACAGAAGAGATATAATTATAGGCCTGCAGCTGTCAGCCCGGGAATGTGACCGCTGAAGACATCTGCTTCAGACATCCCTGCATCTGAAAGTACTGTTAATGTTTTTACAAATGCTGTCAGACATGCCAGTATGGTGATCACAATTTATGTAAAGATGCTTCATCCCTGTCAGCAGACAGCGTGGCTTTGCAGGGCTGTTGGACATCTCTATACCCTGCGCTATTTTTAGGAGAATGTGGACAATGTGCAAGATTGCTGGTAGCAGACCGACTGCCCAGACATTCCCAAAATATGTTCTATGTTTGTGGAGGTATTCGAGATCTAAAAAAATTATAGTTCAAGGAAGCACATATGGAACTGAAGGAGCAAATAGCATCATCATGCGATAATCCACCCAAATAACTAATTTGTTGCAAACAGATGACCAGGTTCTGAGTTTATTACCAGCTTACACCAGTGTAACTTTAGAGTAGGTACAGTTCAGGTACCTGTGACATGTGACAGCATCTCTACTGAGACAAACCGAGCATTGATTTCTTTGTACCCCAGAAACCATACACCTCAATTCTGCCAACTTTGTTTTTTGATGTAAGGTAATTGTTTCTGATAGTCCCCAGTCCGTCATCTAAGCCATCTTCGTTAAAACAGCTAAATATAAGATATTTCTTATAAGAACACCCATAAACTTGCTGTCTTGAAGTGTTGGTCTTTTTGGAATCGCACACTCTGTTAACAAATGATTGCTATCAGTGGTCTTTTAGTAGCATGGATACAGTGCCTTATAATGGACATACTATAGCATAACATAGTATAAAAATGTATGTATTATAACAAAAGATACAGCGCTATCAACCCATCTTCTGTATTCTACATTATCACTTTCTCATACAGAGCATTAGCCTTCACTGATGTCACACGTATTCGAGCTTAGCTTCTTAAAGACAATTTATGGGTGAGAGTTGGCCTTAGTTCATGGCCCTTTTGACCATTTTGCAACAAATAGGTTGACATATGAAATCAATCATAGAACAATACATTATATAATAATTTCAGACACAAAAAAATGCAATATATAGAATCAATCAAATGTTAGCAAGATTAAAGATCATATATGGAGAGTGATTGAAAGTAGAACCACTCATATCACTTACTTTGGACTGGGCCGTATTTCCTGTCCATTTTTGTACCACTTCAGCTCAATGGTTGGATCAGCCAACTCAACCACAAATCTCACTCGAGATCCTTTATCAACCTGATACGCAGGGTCTAGTTTCTTTGAGAATGCTTTGGGAAGGAAGGATTAGATGAAAAAAATAATTTTGAATACTTTTTTGCATTTCTTTTAGGTTGATATAACCTACAAACCTACAAAAGGCAATTCACAAAATAAAACTAGCAAAATCTAAAGCAGTGGTTGCAATTTTTGGCGTCATACTGCCGCCACACTGTTTATAAAATGCTTTATAAAATGTTATCTTTCAGTTAGGAAAAAATTTCCTTGTGTTATATGTATGCGGATTACTCTTGCTTTGTCAATCCATGCATCACTTTTCCTTTTTGACAATTGCCCCATTCCTTCCCTTTCTCTCTATCAGTGTCTCACAGCTGAATATTTCTGCCATTCGAGGGTTGGAATGAGTAAAGTAAGGACTTTAGATGTCCATAAATATTTGCATATACCCTCTGCTCTTATATAATGTACCTTCAAATTTGTTGCGCTTCTCCTATGAGCTTTGGGCTTTAATAGTGGGCTCCACCATAATTATGCAATATCTAGATTGGCCGCTGCAAGAAGTAAATATAGCTTGACGGACCCAAGGACCTACCAGCCCACCATTATTTTAATGTTTTATATCTTATTAAGCAATTTAAATTACAATAAACCAAGCACCTCTATATTTAATTTCTCTGAACATCAAGAGAAACATTAGATTCCACCCAGTTAATGCACGTTTTATCCACTGTGGGTACCGTACCTTCGCTCTTTTTTTCTTCTCTTTTCATGCGCTTCAGCCGTTTTAGCATCCCCCTGAGGTCAGTGATGCCGTACTGGAATGCAATTTTCTCATATTCAGCAGGGTGAGCATTCTTTAGAAGTTCCCAAACATCTATCTCAGGGCCTTCTTCAGGCTTAATTTCTCTGACGATGTGAAACAAATAGCATCATTTATTTCAAGAGGCTAACATCATTCATGGTAACAGACCAGAGGACAACTCCAAATGTTAACCACCAACGTTACATTGGGCAAATCCAAAAAAATGTTATAAGAGTATTAGCATTACTGACTTATTGCAGTTATGCATTTTCTTGATGTTATGTAAGGAATATTTCCAATGTGTCATGCATAAAATGCTGGTGAAAATCTTTTGGGACAATGTTGTTAGATGCCAATCCTTAATCAACTTAAGAATATGTTTTCATTTGAATTCGCTGGTCAGGACTGTTAAGTAGCAAAGAAGGGTCACAGCATTAAAAAAAATCAGTTCCGCGAATGAGTTAAAAGACATAAGGACATGTTTTAGTAAATACCAATTTATTGGCTGTCAAGATGCAAACATTATTATTAATAAGAAATACTCCTAGTAAATCCGTACACACAGCCCCGCCGCACCTACAAACTGCTGACGCTCCCCAAAGAAAGAGGAGGACTAGCCCTCCCAAATCTTAAGGCATATTACTGGGCAACAGTTTTGCTACATAATCATGAGCTCTTTCATCTTGATGGGACAGTGACAGCGATGGATAATGACGCCTCTTCAATCCACCAAATAATACTGGGCGATAAAAGCACTGGCTATTTTTGGAGATATCTCTTCGATAGCTATCACAAAAAAGTGAGATTAAAAACACTCATAGGAGCATTCAAGGTTTGGAAATCTGTGAGGAAAATGGTTGGTCTGGGACGCTTATCTTTTTACACACCTATTCAAAATAATCCCTCCCTACCAGAAATATTTAAAGATACCTGCAGCAATAGGTGGAATACAGCCGGAATCACTCATATAGGATGTATTTTCTCCTCAGAGGGGCTATATTCTTTTGAAGCCTTGAAAGATAAGTATCATTTGGAATGGAGAGACTTCTTCAAGTATCTCCAAATTAGAGATTTTCTTACACGACGTACAAGGGGAGAGGGCACCTTGAGTAAAAATGCCATAGCCGACATTCTAAGTCACTCTCAGAAAAAAATCAGGATTGGGGGGTTATATCCTCTATTATTGATGTATTTTACGGACGATATACAGAAAATCACTTAGAAATGGCAAAGTAAAATCACTATTTCCACAGAAGAATTTGAACACGCAAATGGGCTATCTCAAACGGTCCTTATGTCAACCAAACTCAAAACCCAATTTTATAAAATATGCTTTTTTATGTATTATACTCCGGACAGAATCTCCAAATGGGGTAGTGGGAGAGGTACATGCTGCTTCCGATGTAATTTTCAAAATGCGGACTGTGTACACATTTTTTCTTCCTGTCCCTGTTTAACTCCTCTTAAGTCAAGAATTGAACGCTTCCTCTCACTGATTCTCAAAATAGTGATTACCCTACCTGACGAAACAGTTGTCTTGGGTGTAACAAATCTTACCAACCCGAATGTCGGTCATGAATTGATTTTTATTTCGATGGTCGTATTAAGAATTTGTATAGCTTCAGCATGGCTAGTTGCCATGGCTTCATCATATCAACATTGGTTTTCTAGACTGTTAGCAATTTTTAACTTAGAAATGGCGATATATAAAACTAAAGGCAGGAAGCGTCGGATAAAAGGACTAAAAATCTGGTCACCCTTAATAGAATGGTCTCAATCTCAGTGACATATGCAGTAGTAATTTGGTTGTAATGTTTTAACTGTCACCTGTATCTCTGTAATCTTATGCTCATCTGTCTTTGAATGATTCTCTGCTAATTCATTAGTTTACTTTTGGGGTTTTTCTTTTCCTTATTACTTTCCCTGTTTCTAATCTCTTTTTTTAATGCTTTTTGCTTACTTTTCCTTTTCTGACTTGCTCGACCGGAGGGGGAGGGGAGGGGAGGGGGTTGTATTATCTGTTGTACTGTCTTTTTGTTATAAAATCAAATAAAGATATTTTTTAAAAAAAAGTAAATCCTATTGAAATGTGTGAAAATCTCGCTAACTTATAAAATCATAATACAGCTCTTTCTCCCTCCCTCTCTCTCTCTCTCTCTCTCTCTCTCTCTCTATATATATATATATATATATATATATATATATGTATATATATATATATATATAAAAATATATATATATGTGTGTGTGTGTGTGTGTGTGTATATATATTTATTTCTATACACGAAATTCTCATTAGAGGCTTTTCTAAAGAATACTGCATACTATAACATGTTGAAAATAAATGTTGAATTTTTTAATTGACCTTATCTGTGATTACAAAAGAATAACTGCCTGAGTTAAAGAAAAGACTATTGCCAAGAGTACACCAGTCTGTTTTCAGTGATTTCACATTTATGACTTATAAATGCTTGTTCATCCAAAACGGCGCCTGCAAAAAGCAAGACTCCACCTTATATGTGAATTGCAGTTATATAGGTATCCCAGAAATGCTGTGGTCAGACATCGTCTCAGAAAGGTAGAATTCTGAAAAAACATTTAAGTGTTACATTTACCTATTAAATATGCATATGATTTAATCTTTAACAGTAATGTGAACAAGCCCAGGCACATATGGCCAATATTATTGCAGAGTGAATTAGGGTAGAAGAAGAGCAATTCGGCTATGGGCAGGTGGACGTGGCTAGCCATCACCCCTGCATCCTCCCCTGCCCCCCCCCCTCCTAAAAAAAGAATAGGGAAATGTGTGTAAACAAGGCAATGCGATTCGGGGCTGGAGGAATATAACACACCAGGCATCGAGTGATGGTGGCGTGTCTATTCGAATACCAGTTGCAAAACAAAGGTTAGTTAGGGCAGGAAATGAAGGGATTTGCCTATCATAGCCTTGCAGAAGGAGGTATCCTCATCAGTTCATGGTGCATGCTAGTGCTGGCAAAAATCGAATATTGGGGGTTTCAGGGAGTTCCCCCACAATAGTTAATCCTATAGAGGTGTAAAAAAAGGAGTGTGCTGGAGGTATGCATGTTTTAAAGGAAAGGAGTAGATGAAGATATTTTCCCTCAAATTAAGAAAATTTTATGTTATATTAAAAAAATGTATATGTGGGAAGCAGTGGGAAAAGTGCAACCACATTTAAAAATCATAACAAACACTACTCCATCAACAAACATTGTCAACAGCACAGTGATAGCTTCTAAACCGGGTTCTGTTATATCATGAAACTACATAAATAACATGGTCACACTTTCTCAATATTAACTAGATTACAAACACAGTTTACTTTCCTTGTGGTAAAGACCAAATGTGACTTTCTCAAGTTTATTGTCAGTGTCACGGACAGAGGTACAAAGTAGCCCACAGCCAAGTTTATTTTATTTCCAGGACAAGCAGAATTTTATCTTCTGTAGAAGGACATTGCTGAACCCAGAATAGAAGCATTTTAGTCCCCTGCAGGGCCACATTGTTGTTCCATGAAGAGGAATATTTTAACTCCCTTTAGAGGCACATACTGTCCCTGGAAGTTGTTGAAAGTTGTTCAAAGTTGTCGACTCAAGTGAAATATTTTGGTTACAGATGTCAATTTTCCAAGCAATCATGCACAGTGCAAATTAATGCATGCAATGAACAATGCAAAAAACCCCACAACAACACCAAACCAGTGTGCTAACCCTATCGACTAGCTCTTACGCCAGGGGACATGATCTTCAATATATTTGGGGTCTGTAATATTTCACTACTGATCACTATCCATTTGTTAGAATTAGTTTAAAATACCATGTGGCACTGTCAATAATGGCAGGGCTTACTTTGAAGGAGGTGAATGGAGGGACATTTAAGTACCAGCTCCTTACAAAGCATACTGGCTTCCAGGAATGGTTCGATACTTGAATGGGCGAACATAATGTTAGCCTTCTGACCAAGTTGTTAAACAATCACTCACAGAAGTAAATAGATGAAGGCCAGAATAATGAAAATAAGGCCATTGACATGTGTGTGCGGGTATCGTTCTTTGGGAACCTGATTGATTCTTTTTCCAATTCCCACCTGTGCGTCTTGCGTGTTTTTTCTCACCTACGTTTAAGCAGACCACTAAAGTCAAGCTCCCCTGCGTCCTCTTGTCCTTCACCACTGTTGTTAATAAAAAGAAAACAGACCAAATCTTTTTTCAATACAGAGAGACAAGGTCATCACTTTTTACAGACTCTAAAGACACACAATGCAAAAACAGTAAAAACAATTATTAATACCATAGCAACACAAACTTGCATTTCATTTCTGACACAAGAACGTTTTAGTGCATCCATGTGCTTGTGATCAGTGAACGCAAAGGCTTGTGTTGCTCTGTGTGATGGCCTAGCGTGGCAAGTTTTTGCACATTTTCACAACAAAAATGTGCCCACATTTGTGTTGCATTTTTTTCTCTTGGAACACAAATGCAAGAAATCCGGCAAGGGCAAAATGCGCTTGTTTCTGCAAGACTGGGTTTAGGTTTCACCTTAACACATCTGTGCCAGAAGAAACAAACGTTTTGCGCTGGTCTGCGTGCTATTAAAAAGAAGTATTGAACCGCACTGGACTTTTAGTCCTTAACCATCATGTAAATTATAACAGAGTAAAGTATAATCAAGGTACATGTTATTTTCCGTTTTAAAATTAACATCAGAATTTTTTTTTTAAACGTAGTCATTTTTAAAAAATCTGAAAGGCAAGTATTTTTCCAAGTCTAGATACTGCAAAATATTTCAAAACATTGTGGTATTTTATATAGGTTTGCAAGATGACAAAAACAATAAAGAATTCTTTCATTTTTGTAATATCCTAGCCATCATTCTTTTATGGCAAGCGGTTTCTCCTGTCAGAATTATCATGTAACACAAACTGGAATCATGACATGCGTACAGTGACTTACTTCACCCCGATGTCACACTGTCTGCTGGCGTGTCCGTGCTGTATTGGCACTGAGATGTTTAGCTCTTTAGCCCATTTAACAGTTAGGATTTTATGGTTCACTGTATGTGCATCCACCAAACAAGTAAGACCCTTGATCATATTACATGGACCGAAAGCAATATGGCTTTCATTGTATGATTAGTCTGTGTGCCTCACCACACGATTATTGATACACTGAAAAGTAACCACAACTACCCATGGCACTACATTGGAACCCATGAAAATCTCTTCACTGCACCACCATCCATACCATTGAATTACTACCCCATCGATGCTCTACCACTTCACAACAGGTTAATACAGCATGCCACACTTACATTATTACCCATTACGACTGCACTGAACACCTTTCAGAAATACCATCCCAAACCCTCATTACCATTTCTAATCATCACTTCTCTAGACTCAGTGGCTCTATACTACGCGTACTTATAAGAAAGCACCTGGATGTGGTTTGAAAGAAGAATTGTCTGCCCAGGAACATTCTCTTATAGGGACTACTACATGTAAAAACAGATCTTAGGGAGTTTGCTGGAGTGTTTTTAGAAATGTTTCTGCTTGTTATTTGCTTTGCTGGGTACCCTATGAAGTGTTTTTGGTTAGCCTATTTAGTTTTGGCATTCTAGAATTTCTTTTAACCAAAATATAGGTAAGCATACAGTTGGTAAGGTGCTGGATGACACTAGGTATGTCTTTGGATGGAATGTCCCAGAGATATTTGGGAGCTGTACTAATATCTCTTGGTGTATGCCGTGTGAAATTTGAATGTAACTCCATTATTCTGTGTCTGTATCAAGGCTGTCGTGCAGTTATATATCATATATATATATATATATTTAGTCATGGACATCCTTGTAGACTTGTGAATATGTGCAGTTGGGGAATTATATCCTATGTATCGACCCTTACAAGTTTATAACTTTACTAACATAACTGTGGCATCTACATGTGCTTTCTGTTTAGGTTTTAATTTTGCGGTCTTTTACAAATTCTATCTAATAGAAATTGAATCAGCAGAACATTCCCGAAGTGGGTTAATTTTTCTAATCAAAAGAACACAATCTATTACCACAGCCTCAGAACCCTTGTGTGATCTGGTTGATGTGCAGCAGGAGCTGATGTTGTCTCCAGTACCTTTTGATATGCACACGAGTGTTAATGAATGCAATCGAGCAGGACAGATCTATCCTGCACCTATACGCTGATGACACAGGACTATCTCAGAATGTTCAGTATCTAGTCCTGCTAAAACGCTGGCTGTTAGCTACTAAAGGACAAATACCCAAACAATTAGATCTCTGGATATACAAAGTTGCAGGAAATAAACTTTAACCTATTCCTGCCTCTGATTACAAATGATTGGGCTTCCCAGCTATACCTGGCGTTGTATCAAGGCCATCAATAAATTCAAAACCAAAGCATGTCTCTTTCTAGCTTAATTTCTTCATTGAGGTACTTTCTTTCCAAGTGCTTTATTTTGTGACAAGGCCTATCACCAATGGTTGCTGCTATGATGATCATGCCACTCCACGCTTCACTGGTTACCAATTGAGGAAAATAATTATTTTCGGGGAAGCTTCCCTGGTGTATAAAGTTCATGCGGCATCCTCTATATGTTGTCGAGATGCTGCTGTTGTCAGTTCGAGGACTACACGATTCAATATAAGGGTAGAGGTTCTCAATTCTGGGACATAGTAAAAAATGCACAAATACAACTCTAATTAGGGTTATTTCGTCTTAAGTTGCAGTCAGATCTCTTGAACCAGATATGCTTTGCAATAAATAGAGAGATGTGTGAAGGCACTGGAGGCCCTCCTGTGAACTCAGCATTTGTTGAAGCTTATCCTTGAGAAGCACAGAGTGGGCTTGTGCTACACTTTACCAATAGGCCATGTGGTAAATTTTGTAACACACCCAGCCCTCAAATACGTTTGCTCCATTTCGGAGTGGACCGTTCCTATGTATTTACACGAGCATATGTGATCATGTGAAGGGTATTTTAAAAACTTAATTCACTTTGGTCACGCATTCCATGGTGGGTGCTCACTTTGTAGTAGCTCAAGTTTTTAGACTGTCTCTATTGGAAGGTTAATTACACTTGCCTTCTTCAACATAGGCTACGGGTTGATCACCTTAATGTAACTTCTCGAGAAATGTGAGGGTACCTGGTATACAAGCTCAGCAAAGGCCACCCCTGTGCAGAGTACTCAATGCACTAAGGTGATTGAATTATGGTCCATGCTGGTAGCACAGGTCAGATAACACCTCACCCAAGTGACTCAATGCCCAAAACAGTTGTAAATGAGTTAGAGGTGGTAGGCCTTTGTGTTAGATAGCATCAGAACTAAGAAGATGCCCTCATTTGACATGGCTCAGAGCATTTTGAATTCTTATTGAATATGCGCACTTTGCTTGAGGCATGATCACCACACAGATAAGTGTAATACACTTCATTGACAAAGACTTCTATGAGACTGTAGTAAGAAGTATGATGAAGCTTATTTGTTTTGCATATGGAACACCCTTTTGTTTCACTGTTTTCCTGTGGTACTGATTATGATATTATAGGAATACTTAAAAGATGTGTAGTGTTGTTTTTTAAGAACTTTCCAGTCTACATGCCTTCTAATTCCTTCTGTTCATAGAAGCTGTGCAGTGTTTCATTAAGAAGACATCACATTAAATAATGTTGTTATAATTGGGTTTATATTATTTAATACATTTTTATTACAATTAAAGTAAGATTACGAACTACTTGAATAACAATAGCGTGTGGGCAGCTCTAAATGTGATGTCCCCACTCGGACCTCCACCAGGCAGTAATCACCCTAGGAGCTGCCTGAACAGCATCAAAACCACGGACTTGTAGAACGGATTTTGCCTAGATAAATGGAAACCGAATAAACAAGCGTAGGGAAAACACAAGTGCACCTAACTATTCCTCCAGAAAGTCCTGATCAATATGAAGAAACTGAGTAAGGCAGGTAAAACCCTATGATAGTACAACAGGTTTTTAAGGTTTGCTGATCTTTCTTTAAAAATGACGTAGACATGTCATTTACTGGATGCTATCTCGCTGCTCAATGTACGAGGTAGATGGTAGGCACAGAGAAGAAATCCACTAGGAAACAAAACTCATTGGACTGTGAAGGTTAAAACTGCGAATGTGAGCCTCATAAGTGCTACTAAATGATTGGCTCAAATATTTATCATTTTTGCAAGCTCATCCACCACTCTGCAATGACTAGCAAGAATTAGAGGGGCCATTATGGTGTATTTTACAGGTGGTTTGATTATCTTCTTAGGATCTTTATGGCCAGAGAGTCACCCGCAGACTGCAAGTGCACCAAACATGAATCAATGTATAATGTGTGCCTTAACAGGCAGACGTCTGTCTCCTGATGCTGAAATGAGAGGGACAGAGATAGTATTGTTGATTTTACCTTCTCTTGAAAGCAGAGCGGATGTCGATAGACTGTGCTGCTTCAGGAGTCGCTACAAAAGGAAATGCAATTGTCAAACATACACGTTGCATTGGTCTTTGAGTACCAGGTACATCACAATCTGAACTTCTCAATCACGTGTTACAACCTAATATCTGGAGTTATCTCCTCCACGAGGCTTACAGAATTACAGCCAGTAACAGTATTTTTACACGTAGACGTCATTTCTATTTGTAATTTACATTTCTGAAGTCATGTCGATTTTTAATCAAGCTATCAATTAGCAACTCAATTAGATGAACAGTCAATCATCCAATACATGAATTGGACATCAGCAAATGAATCAATAAATTGTACACATAATTATGACTAATCAATTGTTCATCCAAGAAGCAAAAAAGTCAATCAACCAATCAATGCACAAATGAGCTAATCAATCAGGAAAAGAAGCAAATACTGAATCAACATACCAACTGATCTACCAGTCAATCAGTCAAGGGTATACTAGTCATCCAATGAACCAGTTAGTCATCAATAAATCACTCAGTTGATCGAACTAGCATTCAATTAGCATATACAAATAAGCAAACAGTGATCCAATCAAAGATAAAAAATAATCATTCACCTAATCGGTGAGTAAGTCACTGGCATCCAGAAACTCGTTCTTACGTATATTAATGTATGAACTCACTCAAATTACACACTCTTTGGCCAAAGTCATTTCTTTCCATGCTCACAAATGTACTTTTAATGTAGAGTGCATCAAACTACTTTGCTGAATTCATTCCCCTAAGCTAAATGCGGTATACATATGGTTGTGTTAATCCAAGTTTAGGGGTCATGTGGCTTTCCTGCTAGTTGAGGCACTGGGAAAGAAGCCAGTGGTGAAAGAAATGGACAATCACCCAAAATGTTTCCATGGAGTATACTGCATAAGCGGCATGTGTGGGGTAAGAGATAGGTAAGGCAGCAGAGCCCTTCATTGTTGGCCATCAATAACTATTCCCAATCCAAACGGCTGGTCAATGTTTACAAGTGGCTGCTGGGCAGCAACATGCTGATGTCAAACTTACCAAATACTCTGAGCCGGATTCACAAAGGGCCTCCGCACTCGTGGTGGAGATACCGAAGTCGTGGGGGAGTCCCCAAACAGGGGCGGAATCTCCGCAGTGAGAATTCTCATGACTGTGGGGCATCGGCCATGAGTGCGGAGATTCCCCCATGATTGTGGAGAAGTGTGGCTCAATGGTTAGAGCGGCAGACCCTGATGCAGAGGTCTGGCCTGGGACTAGGGTTCAATTCCCGCCTCGGCGGGTCTTGGGCTCAATTTCCTCGGACCTGATATTTCTCGCCTCAGTGCCAGTTCTAATCATGGGTCCCACTCTGCAACTCTGGGCAATAGCTTGCTTAATCTCCACAACGGCCCCAACAGCGCTGGGATGCCTGGCTTCACCTTGGGGGTGCCCAGGAGCAGGGCCGGACTGGGAACCGAAACCGGCCCTGGCAAAGTGCTCGGCCGGCCTCATCCTCGCCCCAGGGGGTGGATTGAGGTGTGACCGTGCTCTTTGCCAGGGCCGGTTTTCGCCGATTTTGGTACAGGGCCGTTTTTGCAGCTATGCTGCAAAAAACGGCCCTGTAACAAAAACGGCCCCCAGGGACCCAAAACCGGCCCCCACCCATGCGGCCGACCGGGGGATTGCTCGGTGCCCGCAACGGCCAGTCCGGGCCTGCCCAGGAGTGGACATTTCACAGGGAAAAGCCAGGAAGGGTTCCACAGCGGTATGCATACAGCGTCAGGAGACCCCGGTTGGGGTATAAGAGCGATTTACAAGTACAAATTCATTCAGTGTGGGGCCTCTGCCACAAGTGTGGAGGCCCTTTGTGAATCAGGCCCTGTGAGTCGCATCACAGTGCAAGCTTCCGTCCTTATTTAAGAGTTATGTGCAGAGTACGAAACCATTTGGTTGTGCATCATGTGTTGGGATGTGATATGTAGAAAACCTACCCATCAACCCAAGGTAAGTGGTAGGCTCAATAGTGGCTAATTTACTGCAACCTACAGAGAACTGCAAAGTGGTGCCACCTAGACATCTGATAGCACCAATGGTTTACAATAGGACAGCAATTTAGAGTGATAACTCTTACGATGAGGCCTACCACCAGACACAGACTAGGTGAAAAGTGACTGCTCACATTTCACAACTCCAAGGCTGCCAGGTAAAGGTGAAACTCGAAGAATGATTTTAAAAACCCACGTGGGAGTTGACTGAGATAACCAATCTCACCTTTCCACCACTAAGCTCACACCTAACTTGACTGCACGTCTCTAGCGATTTAAATAGAGCTACAGCAATAAAAACAGACTTTCACGTAGAGTGACCTAAAATATTTTTATATTGGACAATAAATGTCCGATTTAAATCTGAATTAGAATTCTGTTTTTCTAGCTTATGTGCGTAAAATTTCTATGTGAATTTGATGTTTGTTACATATCATGACAATAGGTAGGAAATGCAGACCCAGGCCTAACAAACTACCGACACCCCAGCACAAGAACACCTTGAGATGGTTGTTAAAATAAAACTTACCGATGACATCAAGATCGAAAGAACAACTATCTAACTTGTCCTTGTACGTAACTTCACATCTGTAGTTGCCACCATAGTTCTCCTTTGCTTTGATGATGTGCATTTCAAAAGTGAAGGTCTGAAACAAACATTTACAAAAAGGTTTATTTAGCTTCAAGTCTCTAATGGTCTAGATGCAGGTCGGACTTCATTGTTGGAGCTGCTAATACGGTTTGTCATTATAAAGAGTGAAATACCAGAATAAGAGCTTGACTCAGAGCATACATATGTACAGGTTAGGGATTAGGATGATGCAGAACTGCAAATGTGAGATGATGTATAAAATCCCTCCCAATTTGCGCATCTCTCAGGAAAGAGGACAAACCACAGTGGGCAGTAATGAGAGGGTTTTGAAAGTGGCCGCAAGTCATGTGCCGTTTAATGTCTGGCAACTTGTTTCATTCATAAGGGAACACAGATTTTAGTGGGAAGCAGGAGATGCCATAAGAACTTTCCTGACTTGAAGAATTAGTCTTTGATTTCTTCTGCCTCCATCGTGCCTTGTCAATAACTGCAAATAATACAGCTATGGATTTAATAAAATGAGTAAACCTTGAGGAATATAATTTCTTAAGAAACAATCACACTTGTATACAGGTTCTTTAATTACTTCCTAAGGAGCATACATTCCTAGTGAACCCCCCTCCCAGGAAGGCAGTTTGTGGTTTCCAAAGATAGCCTTTTAGAAATACATATGGTTACATTGACCACCATCTGCGACCACTGGTATCATCCCTATCCTCCCAAATAGAAGATGTTAGACCTGACAGCCTTAGGGTGGTCTCCCCCACAATTTTCTTCCTACCTCCTCCAATTTTTCTGACCTCGTTTGTGCTGGCTACAGGAGTCTGTCCTTGTTACCACTGCTAACCAGTGCTAAAGTGGTTTTGCTCTCTCCTCTAAACATGATAAGATTGGCACTCCCCAATTGACATCATTAATTTACATATACGTCTCTAGTGAAGTGCGCTACATGTGCCCAAAGCCTGTAAATTAAATGCTACTATTGGACCTCAGCACTTATTGCAGAGACTGTATGTACCATTTCAACAGGGCAAAATAAACATCATGCCAGACCTAAACCATCCCTTTTTATACACACAAGTCACCCCAGAGGTAGGTCCTGGGAAACCTAGAGAGCTATGTGCAATGTATTTAAAAGGGAGGAAATGTAGTATAAAGTTTTACATTTCCTGGTAGCAAAAAACTCTTAAATTCCTTTCTCACTACTGTAAGGCCTATCTTTCCCATAAAATAACATTGGGATTACCTTAATACATTTTATAAGTGTCATTTCCAATTGGGCTGAGATTTGACCCCCAGGTTTGGTGTCTCTGGAATCACAATTTAAAATCATAACTTATGGTGAAGTCGGATTTTAAATTGCAATTCTGAAAATACAATTTTTAGGAAGTTCCCGAAGGAGTATGGTCCTATTTGGACGTGGAATAGGCTGGATCCCTTATAAATACAAAATACACAAAGTGCCTAGACCACTCTTTTTAAAAAAAACACAAGAACAATTAATGGAGGTCAAGAATCCTCTTTATTGAATTCTGACCAGGTACTTATATTTTATACCGTTGACTTCTTTTTTTACTTTCAACATTTTTTATACATTCATTAGCAAAGATAGGACTAACTGTACATATATTTACAATACTATACAAACCAATTTATAAACAAAACATAGCACAATGTATCTACACAAACTCAAATAAACAACATCATCACAACAAAACACACATTAAATTGATGTGTACTTGATCTCAATGAATGAGAGACCAAATCAAAGGAGGAAAAGAGACAGGAAGGAAGGAAAGTGTGAGGAATAGAGTCAAATTCATGAAGCTATTTCACGATGTTTAAGCTAACAAATAGCTCTTGTGAACCAATTATTCCTCCAAGTGTGCCTCCAAGTATGCCTGTGCCTCCAAATATGTTGACGCGTTTCGATTACAGGAAACCAGTTCCTGGAATCTCAACAAATCTTTGCTGAGATCGACCGGGACGTGTGATACACTCAGAGTGACTCGAAGAATAGTATTCGAACGTGTGTGGCAGAAAGACGCCGTAGAAATTACTGCATATGATCAGCCCTGTCTTGATTGTCACAACATGGAGTTTTTAGAGTTTGAGTTGTTGAGTAAACTTCACAAATAACGCGAAGAACCAGAAAGGAATCTGCCAACCACAAATAAAAAGCCCCCCGTACCCTACACTTCTAGAACGCTGGGGAACACTTTTCGAGCATAACAAGATAGTCGGCCACAGTCCATTGCCTAAATCTGACAAAAAGAAATAAGGCCCTGATGAGATTCCAGGAACTGGTTTCCTATAATCGAAACGCGTCAGCATATTTGGAGGCACAGGCATACTTAGAGACACACTTAGAGGAATAATTGGCTCACAAGAGCTATTTGTTAGCTTAAACATCGTGAAATAGCTTCATTAATTTGACTCTATTCCTCACGCTTTCCTTCCTTCCTGTCTCTTTTCCTCCTTTGATTTTGTCTCTCATTCATTGAGATCAAGTACACATCAATTTAATGTGTGTTTGTTGTGATGGGCATATTTGGAGGCACAGGCATGCTTGGAGGCACACTTGGAGGAATAATTGGCTCACAAGAGCTATTTGTTAGCTTAAACATCGTGAAATAGCTTCATTAATTTGACTCTATTCCTCACGCTTTCCTTCCTTCCTGTCTCTTTTCCTCCTTTGATTTTGTCTCTCATTCATTGAGATCAAGTACACATCAATTTAATGTGTGTTTTGTTGTGATGATGTTGTTTATTTGAGTTTGTGTAGATACATTGTGGTATGTTTTGTTTATAAATTGGTTTGTATAGTATTGTAAATATATGTACAGTTCGTCCTATCTTTGCTAATGAATGTATACAAAATTTTGGAAGTAAAAAAAGAAGCCAAAGGTATAAAATATAAGTACCTGGTCGGAATTCAATAAAGAGGATTCTTGACCTCCATCAATTGTTCTTGTGTTTTTTAAAAAAAAGAGTGGTCTAGGCACTTTGTGTATTTTGTATTTTTATGAAGTTGGCATTTTCATACTTTAGCCATTTGGTGCCTGCTGCCTGTGTCTGATCACATGTCTGGGGTGGGCCACAGCTGGGCTTTGTGGAGTCCCCTAGACAGCCACACACAATGAGAGCTCAGGTATGACTTGTTGGGCCATCTTGGGGGGATGCGAGGTAGGAGCTGGGCACAGCCTCACAATTACACCTGAGTAGGCTGTGCCCTGTGCACACACAAAGGGCTGCATACCCCACTGTAGTGAGTTTGGACCATGTAGTGAATCTAGTCCCATAGAGGATCTATGTGCACTTCAAAGACCCTTCTTTGAAGTCTCCCTCACTTCAAAGATACAACTGGGTATAAGTATTGGACCTCAGACACCACCACTTCTGTACACCTCTAGCCCTGTGGATACTTTGCCAGGAAGAAGGACTGTTTTGCTGCTGAAAGGACTGTCACTCTGCTGGACTAACTCGCACCCCCGCCATGCACAGTTTTGCCATCAATTTGTTTATTGGAAATGTTACAGTGATATTATCAATAATGTCATAGAAGATGTCATGACTGATGTAGGTTAATTAGCAGTGCATGGCGAGGGCACGAGTTATAGTTACCTTAGGGCATGTGTTAAAATTTCTTGAGAGAAGTATAGCTATAACTGCAGACTTTCTATGTTTTTGTATGTGTAAAATCTGAACCTAACTATAACATCACTGTAACCTTCGTTTTTTTCCCAGAACTTCTAAGGTAATTTTAATATCCTACCTTTAATGTTCCTGTAACCTTTTGTTTTTTCAGTGAATTTCTATGGTTATTAATGGTATTTCCTAACTATCATGTCCCAGTAACCTTTGTTTTTTTCTGTGAATTTCTAGGTTTGTTGTAACGTAAATTAATATTTCATTACCATACGTTAATCTAACCGCTGCTGTTCATGGCCTATGGAAAACCCCCTGCCACCCCAGCCAAACATCCCCTTGTAGCACACCACACGCTGCACATAGCCTTTGGCAATTGCACGGCAGGGTAGGCCACAGGGTCTGGCCTGCAACCAAACCCAGTGGCCAATACAATGCATGCAACCAACCCCATGCCCAGCTCGGCCTTCGGCGATGTGTAGCAGGGGGTTGTCCATAAGCATGGGCGGAAAATCCGTTCCGCTCGCGGATTTCGTGGATTTTTGGTAAATTCGCAATCCGCGAGATTCGCGAATTTCCCGCAAAATCCGCGAACGAAAATCCGCAAACGGAACGGATTGGGTCAAAAGTTCAAGCTGACTTTTGTAACTCTTTTAGAATGGCGCCAGCAAGCTGCCAGAGCCATTCTAAAATAGTTACAAAAGTCAGTTTCAACAGGAAGCTCTAATAGATAAAGTAAAGCAGGTGCTGCTCAAATTCAGTTACACAATCATTAATCACCCCCAAACTTGGGGTGATTAATGATTGTGCAACTTAATTTGACCTTCAACTGGAGCACCTGCTTTACTTTATATATTAGTGCTTCCTGTTGAAGCTATTTCTAGCTATTTTAGAATGGCGCTGGCAGCTTGCCGGCGCCATTCTAAGTGGGGCTGAGGGCAGAAGGGCACAAAAGTGGGACAGAGTGCAGAAGGGGACAAAAAATGAGTGGGGCAGAGGGCAGAAGGGCACAGAAACAAGTGGTACAGAGGGCAGATGGGCATAAAAAACAAGAGGGTGGCAGTGATTAAGCAGGCAAAAAAAAAACCAGCGAAATTGCAAAGCGCCTCGCGAACACCCGCAAACACGCAAAGCGCCTCGCGAACACCCGCAAACACGCAAAAAAAAAAATCCGCAAATTTGCAAATTTTGCGGATTGCCAATTCGCAAATCCGCAAATTCGCGAGTTGCCAATTCGCAAAATTCGCCCATGCTTAGTTGTCCATAGGGCTTGGCCTGCTGTCAGGCCCTGCGGTCAACTCCCCAAAGACAGACAGCCAAAGAGGGAGGGCTTGCAGCCCCTCTCCAGACCGATTTCTGCCCGGGATCCTATCTCCCGGGGTCCAGCCATATTGTAAATGGGAAGGGGGCACACAGCTCACCTCCCGAGTTGATTTCTAGCTCGAGGTCCCCATCTCCCAGAGCCTGGCCATGTTATAAAGGGGTGGGGGGCACTCGGCCCCCACTCACTTGGCAAATTTTGCCCCTGGGACCCCATCCTCTGGGTCTTACCACCTTTTTAAACTGGTCAATATCGGCCCTGCATCCCCATGTCCCAGGGCCTACCCGATTACTAATGGGGAGGTGGGACCCCCTCCCTGGGTCGATTTTGGCCCTGGAAGATCCCATCCTTTGGGCCAGGCCATATAGAAAATGGGGAAGAGGTGTGCAGCCCCACCACCCCATTCTGAAATGGATTCTGAAACCCCCGGAGAGTCTTAAGGCTTCAACGATAGTACAGGATCTATTTATCAGGCCCAAGATCAGCAAATCCTATTTCAAAATCCACTTTTCAAAACATTATTTGATCTGTACTTCAAATCATTTTTTGTAACATAAAAGAAACAAAGATTTCAAATCTTGGATTCAATCCCAAAAATTTCAACCCCCTTTCCTCTACCTCCGAAGAACTCATCCAGTCTCTCTAACAGTCTATTCATATGTGGTGCTGAAGTGCACATGACAGTTCATGGTGAGTGGTGAATGTCTTTAAATATATAAAGGCTACTCCTGGGTCTGTAATCCATAAACAATTGGCTGTAGGAGTGGAGGCACTAGAAGAACAATGACAGTGATGAAGTATACAGCTCAATGCAGAGTCCTGATGACTAATTCATTCAGACAAACCGGTGAATTGTTAAGACCGCCTCCTTAGTTTACTGCTTAACATACCATGTGTATTTTAAGGTGCATGCTCACCCATACCTTGGGTCTCTTGATGCTGAATTAATATATGTTTATTATTACCCGATTCAATAGTATTCATTTTTTTCACATTTTACAGCATACAACCATAACAATGCCTATACACTGTGAGCAGTTATTTGCAAGTGTTACAATTATCAATTACCCATCCATAAGGAAAAGGGTACAGATAAGTTGTGCAACAGAGGCAAAAGGGAGTCTCATGACAGCGCACGCATAGAAGGCGTAGCTGCACCTAAGAAGCTTACCCCTGGGCTGCTTGTGGACATTTCAGGCATGGTGTATCTTAGGACAAACTGTGGACATAGGGCACAACAAAAGAAGGGCAACTTAAGCAAGAAAGGTTGAGGGAGTCACATGAGACCTGCTGCCATGCTTTGTATAGCCGGGGAAGCCAGCTCTATCAGAGCTCAAAGTCAACGGGATTCTGAACAAAAGGGGGGGCATATCGCTCTAGAAGTCGGGGCTACACACTACCTCTACTAAGAGGAGAATGGCTTGTGTGGGTCAGTCTTGCGTATCTTCCCGGGGTTCAGGTTTGCCCAGTGTTAGTGGTCAATTCCTATAATTTCGACACCATGGTGTCCCATTGAGGCGCCAGGGGGAACCTTTGGATACCAAGCAGGTCTTCCCTGGCCTCCGCTCTGGCCCAGTTGAGTAAAGATCTACACCAGGCTAGTGTGTGAGGTGACTGAGGGGATTTCCATCTCTTGGTAATCAAGCGTTTTGCTTGTAATAGACCCAAATCTAGGAAGTGGGCGGTAGCCCTGTGTTTTTTATTCCTGCTAAATAAATGTAATATGTGTACCTCCCATCTGGGTGGAACAGCGCGGGATGTGTAGGTGGCCAGAGTGCTTGTCACATTGCTCCGAATGTCGGTATCTAACGCCCGGCAACGAGGGCAGGCCGCATCCGTACGGAGAAAGTATCTGTTAATTTGAGCTGGGGTAAGATAAGCCCGGTGTAGTATGAAGAATTGGATTTGCTTAAACCGCTGGTTACGCGGAATGTACGTTGGGCTGCCCTCAACTGTAGTCGACTCTCTATCTGTGAATGCCCTCTCCAAGGCCGCCTCCCACTGGTGTCTCGAAGGGGTGAGATCAGCCTCTTTGTGTTGTCGAATGGAGGAAGCAAACCATCTTGTCAAGTGTCTCCCAGTCCCCATCACGTGAAGGTATTGCAGTGTGTGATGCATGGGCGGTTCTTGAGCAAGTGTCCCCCGCTTAGATGATAACGAGGTTATAAGAGTTCGATGTAATAAAAACTGTCCAGGGCGCAAATTCCCTTCCACCATGAGTTCCTGATATGGGATAAGTGAGCTGTCCTGAAAAAGGTCTCCCAAGTCCTGGATGTCCTCTGAGGCCCAGTGTTGCAGCTCAGCAGCTGTGGTAAGAGTATCCCCTCGTAGAGTTCCTAGCAATGGGATAGCGTGTGCATATGGGGTGGTGGCTCTGGTGAGAAGAGGCTCCTACAAAAGCATTTATAGGCTACGATGAGTAGAAGTGTGTCTGGGGTTTTGGGCTTTGTGCATGGGTGGAAAATCTGTTGCAAGTTATAGTGCGCTATTGGGGGTCGTAATGAAGCTGTCCTCTAAATATCAGGATGAAAGCCACCTAGCAACCCATTGCAGCTGGTAGGCTAGGTAATAATGCTCGAAGTCGGGAAACAGCAGTCTTCCCAGTTCAGCGGGCAAGTATAATTTCCCCATGGACACCCTGTGCCTTGATGACCCCCATATAAAGTCCCTCACAACCTTTTCCCATTGTCTGAAGAAGGTTGGGGAAATGATAATAGGTAGAGTGGTGAAATAGTAAAGGAGGCGAGGAAGGGCTACCATTTTAATAAGAGCAATCCTCTCAGAGACTTCCAACAGGAGGGTTTTCCAGAAACCCATTTGTGACTAAATGGCTGTGGTGGCCCTAATTATGCTCTCCCGTCGCATAAGTCAGCTCTGGTGCGGTATACGCGCATCCCTAGATATCGGAAAGGGTCTATGCACCATGAGACTGGGGCTCCCCCTAGGACATATCCCGGGTCAGGAGTCTCCTGTAGGAACAGGGAAAGGATAGATTTTGCAGCGTTAACCGGCAGTCCAGAGGCTTCTGCAGAATGACTTAGGGCCTGATCAAGAGAGGGCGAGATGTTGTGAAGGTTATGGACATACAACAACAGGTCATCTGCGTATAGGGAAATGATGTGCGTGCCACCTCCTAGAGCGATACCCATGTCAATGTGGGTGTGGACGTGTGCCGCCGTGCGGAGCATAGATCTCTTAATCCTCAAATCACCAGCTCCTCCATAGAAGAAGGTAAGCTTCAATCTTGCATTTTTATTTTTTATTATATTTATAGAGTTTTGTATAGCATGTATGTGACCCAAGGTTATCAGAGTGCTTCACAGTTACATGTGTTACAGTTAGAGTACAACGGTATAGTAGTGTTAATATATATTAGATTCCGGTATATGTCTTTCTTAGCAGTTTCAACAATAACACATTTAGGATCAGTTTAGTGTACAAAGGTGTACCTCTAATCTTCTCCAAATGGTCCCGATGTGTATTTCCATTAAGTTCTACATCAAGGTCCCAGAGTAGTACTGAAGGAAAGTCTTGTTTAAGAGAGGAATTTGTTCATTAGGAAGATCTTCGCTTCCCTCTTGAATGTTGCCGTGTTTGGAATTTTTCTAATGTTTGGAGGAAGTGAGTTCCAGATTCTGGGGGCTGCTCGAACGCTCTGTCATACGTTTTCTTCTTTCGAAAGATGGGTGGTTTCAGCAACAGCTCCTTGGCACTCCTGGCTGGTCTGCTTCCCCCTGATATCTCCATTTTCTGGACTAAGTACCTTGGTGTTTTGTAGTGGAGCGCTTTGTGGGTAATACATGCCAGCTTAAATTGGATTCTAGCTTCGTATGGTAGCCAGTTTAATGCTTTCAAGTGTGGGGAGATATGGTCATATTTTCTAGACCCAGTAACGAGTCTTGCGGCCGCATTGAGACAGGCTTTTAGTGGTGCTGTAGAAATTTTTGGTAGACCTGCTAGTGTTGTACATCCATATTCTATCCTTGAAATAACTAAGAACTGAACTGCCAGTTTGAGGTCCGTCGTAGTGATGAGATGTTTCATTTTTCTGATATAGTTCAGGTGAAACCGGACACTTTTTGCCATTGATTTGATGTGGGCTTTCATGTCTAGGTTCTTATCCAGCGTTATTCCCAGTGATTTAGTCGAGTCAACTCGATTAGGGGTGCAGTTTAGCGCTGTGATTAGTTTGGTCCATTCCTTCACATTTGTGGGGTTCTTTGGAGGTGATATTAATAGGAATTCAGTTTTTTGTACATTTAGCTTCAGATGATTGCTAGTTAACCATTGTAGTGACACTTTTAAGGCCTCATTCATTGTCTTGATGTCTTCCAGTGATGTGATCTTGATGTAGATCTGAGTGTCATCAGCGTACATGTGATGTGATATGTTTGCGTCTCGGAGAATTTCTGTAAGGGGTTCAACATATAGGTTGAATAGTGACAGAGATAGCGTTGATCCTTGACCTTGAGGGACTCCAATCGAATTCGGGCATGAAGGGGACAGCATCTGGTTGACCAGGAACCTTTGTGTTCTGTTCTGGATGAAGGATTTAAACCATTTCAGAACATTTCCAGATATTCCCATCCTGCCTTGAAGCCAGGCTAGCAATTTTTCATGATTTACTATGTCAAATGCTGACAACAGGTCAAGAATGACTAATAAACATGTTTGATTGTGATCTAGGGCCTGTAGCGCATCATCCACTATATGTAAGATTGCTGTTTCCATACTGTGGCCTGGTCTGAATCCCGATTGGCAGTCGTCCAGCAGATTGAAATTAGCAATGTGGTCGCTCAGTTGATTTTGCACACATTTCTCAATAAGTTTGGCAATGAACAGAATATTGGTTACTGGGCGAAAGTTATTTGGATCTGCCTGGTCTGCTGTAGGTTTTTTGATGATGGGGAGGACTTGACCTGTTTTTAGGCATTCTGGTAGGATCCCTTGAGATAGTGATGCATTGATTATTTTTGTCCATATAGGGACGACGACATGGTTGATTCTTTTTAGGCATTTTGAGGGGAGGGGGTCATTGTAGTGGTTATTTGGTTTGATCTCCGATATAGTTTTGGCAATGGTATTTTGGTTATATAGCTTGAAGGTCGCCTATTGCGCATTGTTTTTCGATCTCTCAAGATCGTTTTTCGTGTTAGAATCGTCCAGCGGTGGTAGTTGGCTAGCGAGTTTGTGGGCTGCCATCCTGAGTTCTCTTTCTAGAGTGATGGCTTGTCCGTGAAGAATGTTGCGAATTCCTCACAGCTCAGTTGCGTTTTAGATGGATTTTTATCTTTCTCTGAGATTCTTTTCAGTTTTAGAGGCATGGTAGAGTTGACTATATTCGTCATTGACGTGGTGTAGTGATCAGTGAGTTTGTTGATGTTTAGCAAGTTGCTGGGCGGACTTAGGTCCTTCTCACATCTTGCTACTAGTAGCTCAATACTAGGGTCTTTGGTGTCTCGAGTCCACTTTTTAAGTTTGACCTGTTGTGCAGTCCTGATCTTTTTTATGGTGGGTATCCAGAAGGTTATGGCATGGTGATCTGACCAATCGCACGGAACAATCGAGTGGATTGTAACATCCTTGTTTCTCGAGATTACCCAGTCTAAGGTTGCCTCTTTTGAATGTGTTGGTTGTGTGCAGGCTTGAGTAAGGTTTAGATCGCTTAAAAATTCTTTAAGTGCGTTGACCTGTTTGTCATTATTGTTGTCCCAGTGTAACTTAAAGTCTCCTAGGAATATGTTGTTCGTGTGACTGTTACAGTTGGCCATGATAATCTCCATTAACTGGTCTGTGAAGGTGGCATTATCGCCTGGTGGATGGTAGAGCGCATGCAAGTTACACCTTTGATTATCTGCAGTTCTTATACCAATACTGAGGTATTCACAATATTCAATAGGGTCCGATTGTATTTGGCTAATCTCGATGTCAGATCTGTGTATGCAGGCTATACCGCCTCCAGTCTTTTTTAGTCCGTCTAATCTCAAAATGTTATAGTGAGGAGGCACCAGTAGATCCATGACTGGGGAAGAAGATTCCGTAAGCCATGTTTCTCTTAAGATTGTCACGTCAATTTTCTGGTTAATGATGAGGTCAGCGATGTCTGAGGCATGTTTTGCTGCGGACCGGCAGTTGAGCAGTAGGCACAGCAGTGGTTTCCCTGAGGTACTAGGGTTTATCTCCTGAGTATTGGCGGTTATCTGGACTTGTTTTAGGTTGTTGAGGTTCGGTTTCCTGTTCTTTGGCCTTCTATTTGCATTGATCGGGACTGACCTAATTTCCTCACCTCTGTTGTTGGCTTTAGACTCATATGACTGGAGTAGGGTTTTGGTTTCAACATCCGATAAATATTTAAGATTTCTGTAGGGTCGATTATGTCTGTTTGATAATGGCAGGGTTGTCACTTTACTCTTTCCTAGAGTATCATGCACTGATTTTTGAATGTGCTCAACTTTGGAGTGAGTACTTGCAGTGATTTCTAGTATTTTTCCATAACTTGCAGTGCTCTTAGAATGTCCTGTGCCATATTGTTCGCTTGAATTTGAAGAGCTTTGATTTCTTTCTGAGTCTGAGGTGATATATTTGGAGAACGCATCTGCTTATTTCGAGGTTTGTTTGTGTCCCAGTGCTCTAGGTCTGTGACTTTTTCAGTGTTCCTTTTTTTGTCATTAGTTCGGGTTTCTGCACTTCCTCCATGAGTGATGTGAGATGTGCGCCCTATGTCCTGTGATCTTAGTACCAAGCTAGGGGGATATGATTTTCGTAGGTACACAGGTGTACTTTGTACTGTTGTAGAGGGGGGTATGGAAGGGATGTTAGCTTCCATATCTTTCATTGTTAGATGGAGGTTGTCCATCCTTCCCTTCCTCTGCCAAACCATATGTAAGAAAGTGCCTTTTTATTTTAGGGTGGGCAAGTGTCCACCTCAAGGAACAATAACACTTCTTCCTAGGTTGAACCTTGAAAATGACTTAATTAACATATGTTCAACCACCTGGTAGCTTGCACAGAGCATGGAGCAGGCAGTCTTAATTTAGGGCAGTGTGTAATGTATTACGCAGTACCAAAACTGCAATAAAGTCAAAATACCAGGCTAAGAAAATAGAGTGAAATTTAATAAACACAAAGACACCAAAACTACAAAAATTGAATAGGAGGAACCAGAGAGATGAATTGTTAGAAATAGAGCCAAAAATCACAAAGTGCCTATGGAAGCGGTAGACTGGGGCCTACATGTGATTTGAGGCCGACGACAATGGAGCCCTCATCTGATACAACAAGTGGATTGGTCCTGGATAAATTCTGGAAGTGAAACTTATGAAAAAGTTTCTAAGTACTACTTCAAAAAGGGACTTTGCCACTTTTTTGAAGAAAAACATTGACATTTCTTCTAATTCCAAATGCAAAATGGGACTTTATCACTTTTTGAGAAGGAAAATTTTCCCCGAGCCGAAATTGTAGCCACTGACAAGGAACCTAACGACGGATACTTAAAGCAGGTTGGTCCTGTTTGTGCTTTGGCGATTTCTCGCTGAAAGCACAAAATAGGATGAAGTAATTTTTTCCATTGGTGCTCGAAGCCTTGAAGTGTCCGAAACTAAAATTCAATCTGATGCCGTGGATCTGCTGGTCGGATACTTTTCTGGCAGGTACAGCTGAAGCTTTGTAGGAAAAGTTTAGCAGTTTCCAAACTTTCTTATTGTGCTCAAACAACCGCAGAAGTACACTTATATGGCTCCCGATCTCAAAGGAGGGTACTTAGAGACTCTCAAGGCATTAGGCAGAGGGTAACAGCAAAGTTCAGACTAGGTTCAGTTGCCACTGGTTAGCTGGGCACTTCACTGAAAAGGCCTCTTGCAGCATGATTTGTCCCTGCAGGCACAAAGTAGGTTGGCCAACTGACCCTTAGAGTCCACTTTTATGTCCTGAGAACAAGAGGGAGCAGATTCAGTCATTCTGGCCTCCTCTCAGGTCACAGATAGCAGATCTTGTCCTTGTCTGATCTTCCGCAGGCCCAGTAAGTATTCTGGAGATGATACCTTGAGAGGCCACATTTATGCTTGGCACCAACTAGTGGGTGGGGTTGCTTCCTGGGCACTCCCTAACCAATGGTGTAAAAGTTCCATGGGGCACACAACCCACTTTTTTAACAGGCCCTATTTGTCCTACTGCAAACCATATCACAGGGCCCCTCACTCTCACAATCCAGGATGTGGAAACCCTTTCCACTTGTGCAGAACTATGTACCCACCTAAAGGTGTGGTCAATCAATCAATCAATCAATCATATAATTTGTAAAGCGCACTACATACCCGCAAGGGTTTCAAGGCGCTGAGGGGGTGGGGAGGAATGGGGTGCTGTTGCTACTGGTCGAACAGCCAGGTCTTGAGTTGTCTCCTGAAGGTTAGAAGGTCTTCGGTTTGTCGTAGGATGAGGGGGAGGGTGTTCCAGGTCTTGGCGGCATGGTGGGAGAATGATTTGCCTCCGGCTGTGGTTCTACGGAGGGCAATGAGAAGTCCCCTCCTCTGTGGTCACTCAAAGCAGGTTCTTGGGGTAGCTTTCCTCTCACTGGGTTTGGTGCAAGCATGACTAGAGGAACAAAGCCTGAGGCTTTTTCCAGGGGCCACCTAAAATGTAATTGTGACAGGGAAGTCCACTTTGAAGTGAATTAAGGTCCTGGGCACACTCCAAATACTCTTCTAATCTGAGGAAGAAAAATCACTTCCCCACAAGGCCCTTGTCCCTGCTCAGAGAGCACTTTACATATCTCTTTGTCACTTCATTTGGCCAGGCTAGGCAGTAGCCAGAGAACTAATACAATTTAGCTTCTAGCAGCTTCAGACAGGGTAAAGGTAACTTCCTAAAAGTTACATTTAACATATATTTAATAAAAATCCAACTTCAGCATATGACTGGATTTTTATTAAAAATAAAAATAAGTTTTTCAATAGCTAGTACAGGTCAAACCTTACAAGTCAAACGGTATAATTTATACTTTGACTTTTACTCTGCGCCAGTTACAACCTAACCAGTGACAATGTTGTTTTGGGCCTCGTCTCTGGTGGAACATGCCATTTCTAGTGGTCCACTCTTAAATATCATAAACTCTAACTTGTGGGCAGCAAGGTGTGCTTACAGGGGACTTATTTAATATTGAAAATCTGGTTTTCCTATTAGACAAAAGGATGATTTTGACAGGTCCGCTCAGCAGGTTCAAGCTGCTGGTGTCAGGCTGCAAAGGGTAGGCATGAAGCCACGTTTTCATGGCCACTGTACTGGATGGCACAATAGGTCCTGCAGTTTACAAGTGGCGTTTAAATTTCCATGTCCTATGTGTATTTCTACTACATTTACTTTCGTCATATAGCAAAGTTAATTGTGGCAATCAGGTTTAAGCCAATGTTGACATGTTTAAATGGGGAACATAGGCACTTCATCCTGTTTAACAGGGATAAAGTGCACAGGGTTCTAATGCCATAAAATAGATAGGGGAATCATTGTGGGATCATCAAACAAAAATGGGCATTTCCTATACCATACAAAAAGCTGTTTCAGTGCAACGTGAATGTCAGACAATAACCTAGTAATATGTATCCCGAATTCTGCCTTAATTGCATCATGGAAACAGCAACCCGATCAGTTTCTAGTGGCATTTTATATATACCAGAGAAGGCTAATCCACATTGCCTACTGTAACTGGACCTATAAGCTGTATTCAATACAACTGACATTGAGACTACCTCTTTCTAATAGAATGGAGAAGAAAGGTACATTTGTTAAATTGTGCTCACCCTGTCTCTTCATGTCTTTCTGAACCTCTTCTTTGAAATGCTTGATGCAATGCTCTTGGAAAAAGGGTTCACCATCTATCATTTTTGGGGCCCGGGCCGATTGTATTTTGGGGGGGACCTGTTCGTAACAGTTTTAAATTTATGACCCAGCTTCAGCTCCTTCATGCCCTCTTTGGACAGTGCACATGCATAGTCTTCCAAATTCTAAAGATGTTACATCTAATATTCATGGAAAGTGATGGATGTTTTCAATATTGTATCATAGCAGCAGCTCACTAATATTACTGCAAATATTTTCTGTGACACCCTCCCATTTTATTTATATATGAGGTCCTGTTTTGATTTAAAATTAAAAACTTTACTTATGGATGTTGCTGGATTTCTGGGTTGTTTTTGCAAAATTGTGGGGCAAGATCATTGAAGAAAATGTAACTATATTGTCTAACTTCTCCAAACTTACAATAACTGCTTCATCAGACCTCAAAACTGCTGAGCAAGCCCACAAAACTCTGCAGGCCAGATGTACGACCCTTTCATTTAGCACCTTGCAATTTGCGACACTTTAGAGTCCCAAAGTGGGAGGAGCTAAACGAAATGTACAACAGTGTGTTTACACTGTTTTTGCGATTCCCAATGGGGTCGCCAATTGCGAGGCTCATTAATATTAATGAGCCTCACGCAATTTGCGAGCCGATTGTGAATGCCACCTCTCCCACGGATGGTGGCCTGCTGGGCTCAGCAGACCACCATGTCTGGGACTGCTTTTTAATAAAGCAGCTTTTTTTAATGCAGCTCGTTTTCCTTAAAGGAAAACTGGATACATGTAAAAAAAAATGAAATGTTTTATTTTTTTATTTTTGAAGGGCAGGCAGTGGTCCCTAGGACCACTGCCTGCCCTTAAAAAATATTTTGCATGCATTTGCGATGGAGAAGGGGTCCCCAGGGACCCCTTCCCCTTTGCAAATGCATTACCACCTACTTGAAGTAGGTGGTAATTGCAAGTGTTTTGCGACCGCAATTGCGGTTGCAAAACATTAGTACATTGTTTCGAGACTCGCTATTTGGAAGGGAACGCCCCTGCCAAATAGCGAGTCGCAAACCTATTTAGTGAGTGGCAAAAAAATTGAGACTCGCTAAATAGGCTATGTACATGGCGCAATATGTTTTTGCAAGCGCAAACGGGGTTGCAAACCCGTTTGCGCATGCAAAAACAGGTCGTAAATCTGGCATTGCATCTCGGTCTGCCCAGTTATCTGAAAGACACATTTAGTGTGAAAGCAGGAGAAAGATACATTAGCATCAAATCCAACTTATCCTTTTGAAATCTCAAAGGTGAAGATTAAAAAATACTGAACAAGTGCGTCTCCTGCTAAGCACCAAGATTCCTGAACCGTTTTCCTGAGGAACTGTGACTCCACTCAACCCTGCTATGTTTCCAGAACAATCTTAAAACTCTATTTAGAATGTACTATAAAGATTAAGGGATCATTCAAAGTAGGGAGGGCCTCCAACAGTCCAGTTGAGGTCTTGGCTGCTCTAGTGGGAAATGTTTACAGCAGTGCTCCAGCGGAAATGGTGGCAGCACATCAGCAACAGTTAAGTGCTGAGGGTTAGGAGGTTGATTTTAATTCACAAGCTACTGAAAAGGGGGTGTTTTCCAAAAGCCCAGAAATTATAAATACCTACACACTGGGAGTCTTCTCCCAGGGTTTGAACTTTTTGCAATTATTCCTATTGACTTTGCATGGCGTTAACGAATAGGAACAAACTGAGTCAGAAGGCCCGACCTAATAAATGCTGGCCTTCCAACATTTTTTAGCCTGCAGCCCTCTGGCTCTTGGGCAGTCTGAAAAGAGTTTGAGATGGCAGAGACCCCGAGTCTGGGCTATCAGAAACCAAATGGTTCCCCCGCCTCTATATAAAGTTGGGACGCAATGTTCTACCTCTGACCATCTCTAAATTAATCCCTAACACTGCTATTCCAATCAACTTTTACCTAACCTGTTGGCTAGTTGTTGTATTTCCTGGTTACATTTGAAGCAGTCTATTTTGCCGGTAGCTTTGTTTACGCAAAAAAAAATATAATAATAATATAATCATCCGATTATTTGGAAGGGCTAGAAGCATTTCACAAGTGAATTGTCCCAAAGGTGCTAAGGGTGTATATGATTAAGAACTAGCACAAAACACATGGAGAAAGACCCACACCTGCAGAAAAGCTTACAGAATGAAATAGAAACACACACACAAGGAACTAGGAATCATACATAAAGCATCTTTAGGCAGCTCAATCCTAACTGGGTGCCATAATAAAATTCAGACTAATTTGCACACGTGCTCACAAAATCACTCAAGCACCCACTCATGCATTCACACTCCCATTCACTCACTCAGGCACACACATCAGCCCACCAGACCGTCTTACCCCGAACACACCACAGACATCTCCTGAACAAAAACACCAACTTGCATGCGCCCTGCTCAACATAAGCTTACTATGCAAGCATTCCATTGAATTATTGGACCTCGTCACCACCATCGTACCCGACATGGTCTACCTAAATGAGACTTGTCTCAAATTCACATCCGCCCCAGACATTGCCACAGCGAACCCAACAGATGTCAAATCACTCACCAGGACCACACCAACAAGCCGGGAGGAGGAACATCCATGATCCACAAAGAGACCATACAGTGTACCACCTCCACCGACAACACCACCACCCTCATTGAGCAACTCAACTTCAAGCTCCACACAGACGACAAGACAACCATCGGAGGCAGCCTTGCATACTGACCCCCAGACTCATGCTCCAGCTTCTGCAACATTATCACAGACTTTATTGTGCCACTAACCTTAGACTCAAAGGACTACATCTTCCTCTGTAACCTAAAATTCCACTTCGAAGTCCCCAATGACATAGACACCGCTCACCTCCTCGACAGTATGAATAGCCTCCAATTGACCCGGATCGTCCACGACTCGACACACACGGCAGGACACGTTCTCGACCCAATTTTTTACCTCCAGCAAATGCGTCAAATACAGCATTGTCACAGAACTCACATGGTCTGATTATTCCATTGTTGACTTCAGCATCCCCAGCCCCCACACTGCCACCCCCAAGATGACCAACCCCCCAAAATAAAAGTGGAATAAAATCTCAGAGACCAGCTGGGGCAATGCCCTCAACACCTCCAACTGTGCTACTTCCACCAACCTCAAACAGGGAGTGAAAAACTTCAAAGCCTCAAACATCAATTGTGCAGACAGTTGAAGAGGAGATGGCTCACCAACAAGGACACCTCCGACAGGCAGTATTCAACACCTCCCTCAACCTCTACCACCCCCTGCTGTGGGCAACAAAGAAGATAGCCCTTTGCCGCACAAATTGAAATCAGCACCAACAACACCAAGGAACTTTTCAACATCGTTAAGGAATTCTACAACCTGGCTGCCAGCGAAAGCAACATCACACCCTCACTGGAGCTGTGTGGCAACCTCGCCCATTTCTTTCATGACAAGATTGCAACCATATATAATAATAATAATAATAAAACATTTATAAAGCGCCTGGCTGCACGAAACTGTGTGTCCCGCGCTAACTGCTTAAAAATCAGTCGAGAGGAGTAGAGGCATAAGGGAGGTGCTATCATAAAATTATTTAGGGAAAAAGTGAGTTTTCAGTTTTGCCCTGAATAGTGTTTCGGAAGGTTCCATCCGTAATTTGAGTGGGAGGGCATTCCAATATTTAACCGCCAAAAAGCGGAAGGATTTACCTCCCATTTTAGCTCTGGTAATGCGGGGTAGTTTGAATTACATCATGCCTGATGATCTTAAGTCTCTAATCGGGCAGTGGATGGTCAGGAGACTTCTGAGGTAGATGGGGCCTTTATTGTGGGCTATTCGGTGGGCATAGCAGAGGCTTTTAAATCTAATTCTCTCCTTAACAGGAAGCCAATGCAGCTTGGCTAGGGCTGCTTTGGTGGAAGTTTTTCTTGGAAGACCTAGTACCAGTCGAGCAGCTGCATTTTGTATGCATTGAAGCTGGTGGAGGCCTTTCTGGTTAAGGCCTATCAGGAGTGCATTTCCATAATCTAAATGGGGTGTTATTAGAGCATGGACTATTGTTTTTCTGACTCCGATGGGAATAAGGTCAATGATTTTCCGAAGGACTTTTAGTACGCCAAAACATTTTCCTGTTATTTTGCTAACTTGGGATTTGCCCGAGAGGTCAGAATCTAGCATGACCCCTAGGTTTCTTACCGTTTCTACCGGACTGGGTAGATCACCCAGTACGGTGGGCCACCATGCATAAGACCATATGGAGGTTTCTTTCCCTACCACCAGCACCTCAGTCTTGTCTTCATTTAAGCGGAGGCAATTGTTGTCCATCCAAGTGGCTACTGCCGCCATACAGCTTGAGAAGTTGGTGGCATATTCCTTACTGTCCGGTGTTAGTTTGAACATTAATTGAGTGTCGTCAGCGTAGCTGACAATGCCCACCCCAAAATTCTCTACAACGTGTGCCAGGGGTTCCATATAGATGTTGAATAAAGTAGGGCTCAGGCTGGAGCCCTGTGGAACCCCATGGCTCATGCTGCGAGGAGATGATCTGAAGGGTGGGCAGTGTAGCTGGAACGATCTTTTGGTAAGGAAAGATTCAAGCCATGCAAGTGCCGGGCCCTTCACTCCTATGTCCGAGAGACGAGACAGCAGCGTTGAGTGCAGCATGGTGTCAAATGCTGCACTGAGGTCCAGCATGACCAACGCTGCCGTCTCGCCCTCGTCCACCATCTTGCGGATACATTCCGTAGAGTACAGGACTGCTGATTCGGTGGAATAGCCTGGCCTAAAACCCGATTGGGAGGGATGGAGTAGGGTTTCTTTTTCCAAAAATGCCATAAGTTGTTTGTTAACTATTTTTTCAATAATTTTGGCACAATATGGAAGAAGAGAGATAGGTCTAAGATTTTGAAGCTGTGTGATGGGAGTATTAGGTTTTTTTTTTAAAGGTATAACTTGAGCTATTTTTCAAGCCTCTGGGACATTGAACTCCTGAAAGGATAAAGTAATCATGTAACTGATGTGATTAATAAGGGTGTTTTCCATGATATCCTTACTTTTTTCCTGTGGGCACACATCACTGGGAGATCCTGAATGAATTCCATTGATGATATTGAGTAAATCCTTTTTGTCAGGCGTAGTGACTTTGGTAAGTATAAAATTTTGAGTAGGGGAGGCTTTAGTATCTACATTGTTTACTAGATTAATGGGTTTTGGAAAAGTAGGATGAATTTTCTCTACTTTTTCTACGAAGAAGTCTGCTATCTGTTCACAAATTTCATTGGAATACGTGTCTTGGGTATCTAAGCGTGAGGTGTTAGTTAATTCTTTGTTGAAGCAGAACAATTCCTTCGTGGGGTTGTCCGCCTCCTCCATTCTGTTTTTGAAAAAAAAACACTTTTTTCTTCTCTTACCATTTTTTGGTATTTTTTTAGTTCAGTTCTGTAAATATTCTTAAGTTCAGGAGTGTAACTTTTTCTCCATTTGCGCTCTGTTGATTTGCATTGGGCTTTTGCAAGTTTAAGTTTCTCAGTAAACCTTGGTTCGTCTAACTGGGGGTTTGTTGGTCTAAGAGGCGATTTTGTCTAATGCCTTTCCTAACCATATTTCGTAATTGTTCCACACCTCTTGTAAGGATCGTCCTGTGACAGGTGGTTGTTCATCTAATGATTTTTTAAACCGGTCCGGGGTGTAGTTCTTCCAGTTACGACGCTTGTGAGAGTATGTTTTATTAGGTGCGTTTTTAGTGACAATACTTGGCATTTCGAAGGTAATCATATAATGGTCAGACCAAATTAGCGGGATGGGGGTAAAGGTTTCAATTCCCTCCCAACTGGCAAAAATCGGGTCTAAGAGATGTCCTTGTTGGTGGGTCGAATTAGTGACTAGCAGTTTTAAACCCAGTGCGTTAAGCGCTGTCGTAAGTATTTGTGCTTCCTTTGCGTTGGCATCTTCAAAATGAAGATTCAGATCGCCTAAGATCATAAGGTTTTTATGTCTTTTAGCTAGCTGGGTAGATGCTTCTATAAGTTGGTTGCAAAAAGGACCCGGAGTTCCAGGCGGACGATATATAAGGAGACCTGTAATAGTAGTAGTTGATTCTAGTTTTATAGAGAATACGCCACATTCACTGTTAATGATGGCCTTGTTAGTTAGGGTACACTCTAACTCCTTTTTACAAATGAGTGCAAGTCCTCCACCACGTTGTTTATGCCTGTCTATTCTTAGAAGACTATAGTTGGCTGGTATGGCTTCTAGAATATCAGGGGAGGATGATTCTTCTAGCCATGTTTCGGTAAGAAACATTACGTCGAAATCGTTGTTTTCTAATAAGTCATAGATTTCTGTTTTATGCTTTATCATTGATCTGCAGTTTAACAGCATCATCTTCAATTTTGCTGTAGAGCCAGCGTTATTATTTAATGTAGGAAGTGACACGTTACATATGTTGCAATGCGTGGGTATCAGATCAGGGTCTATGGTGTGGAGGCAGGGTTGGGTAAAGTTCTTACCAAGTGCGAGGAGTTCCATTTTGTGATGATCTACCTCAAAGGCTGTCTCTGTTGTTTGTTCTGTGGGGGCATGGAGTCCTGCCCCGCGCCCCGGTCGATCGCGGACGGGCGCAGACGGGCAGGACTCTGGCTTGACTCCGGCGCGCGATCGGCGCGCCCGCAAAGCGCGTCCGCTGCGTGGAGCCATTGACGTATGGTTTTATGCAGTAAAAACTTCATACCCTAAATCACACCTATGGACTTCTTCAACAGATATGCCACCACCTTAAAAAACACAAACCACACACTGACCACCTGGAACATCCTCTCCACCCATGACACCAAGTCCAACATGAAATCCATCCACTCGGGAGCTCCTACAAACCCATGCCCGCACCACAACTTCAACCTTGGAAGCCAAAGGATCGGCCAGGAACTCACCACCCTACTCAACACCTCTATCACGGCTGCAACATTTGCCAACACCTGGAAACACGTTGAAGTTAGACCACTACTAAAAAAAAATCTCTGTCGACCCCTGCAAACCCAAAAACTACAGGCCAATCTCTCTGCCCTCATTCCCAGGGAAGGTACTTGAAAAGATTATCAGCAATCAACTCATGACACACCTGGAGCTGAGCCAGCTACTCAACGCCTCCCAATCCGGCTTCCGCAGCAATCACAGCACCGAAACTACTCTGATCGCAGCCACTGATGACATCCGAATCCTCCTCGACTGAGGAGAAACACCAGCTTTGATCTTCCTTAACCTATCGGCAACCTTCAACATCGTATCCCACCACACACTGATCGTAATACTCCACCACATCAGCACCAAGGGGATGCACGCAGATGGATTAACTCCTTTCTCACCGCTAGAACCCAGAGGATCCACCTCCCATCTTTTACCTCTGGAGATCACCTGTGGTGTCCCTTACCCTCATTCCTCAGCTCCGCACTCTTAAACGCATATATGACTCTGCTGACCAACATTGTCAGATTCCACGGTCTCAACATAATGTCGTTCGCAGACGACACCCAACTCATCCTCTCACTCACAGATGATCCCACCACCGCCAGAACCAACTTCCACAGATGCATGAAAAACATTGCCTACTGAATAAAGAACAACTGCCTGCAGCTTAACACATACAAGATGAAAGTACTGATCTTTAGCAACAGCAGCAACACATGGAACAACTCCTGGTAGCCATCAGATCTAGGACCCGGACCCACTCCCTCCAACCAGCCCAGAAACCTCGGATTCATCATTGACAACAAGCTCACCATGAAATCACAGACCAACGCCGTCTCCTTCACGTTCAAGTGGCTACCCCTACACACGAGACACACCGTGACACAAGCCCTCATCACCAGTTGACTGGACTACGACAATACCCTCTTCGTAGGCATTGCCGCACACCTTCTACAGAGACTGCAGTCCATACAGTACGCCTCAGCCAGACTCCCCTTCTGCCTTCCCTGGTGAACCCACATAACACCGTACCTCAGGTAACTCCACTGGCTCCCAGTACAGAAGAGATGCCAATTCAAGCTGCTGACCCATGAACACAAGGCTCTACACAATCAAGAACCCACTCCTTCTCCCACATCGCAGCAAAGAACTGGAAAAGCCGCCCCACGCTCACTTCTGGAATTCTCAATGGCCCATAAGACCTGGCAGTTCAAATAAGCCTCTGGGGCATGCAAGCACCTGGATACCCTATCGGGTGATTAGCCACTCTTTATAAATCCTGAATTATTGATTGATTGAACAAGAGACAGACATGCAGACATGCATGGAGGCAGCTAGAACAGGCGAAGCATACAATTGGGCAGGTATTTATGCACGATGACGCCAACAGAGACCCTCAGCATACAAATCGACAGATGAAACTTCATCAGATGACTCACAACAAACCAGGAGAGGCCCAGTATACCAAAGGAATGAAAGATCCGCACAAGAAGATAGAAGAAATGAAAGACCAGCACAAGAAGACAGAAGAAACGATAGATCAGTTCAAGAAGACAGAAGCACTGAGAGTAACCGCAGACAACCATCAACAATTATTTTTTTAGAGAAAGGTCGGGGACCCCAAGAAGAACCAGGAGGGGCAAGAGCAGACGGAAGGGCAGGACCCTCCACGGACTCGGTAGCACAGAACATGAGGAGTCAGAAAATCTGATAATCAACATCTCGAAACATACCATCACGAAGTTTCAGATAAAAACACTACAAAAAGGGACCTCGTTTGTCCCAACATACCATTCCAACATTCTCGAGACGCAAGTTTGAGTATACAAATTTTTGAGAAGTTTGTGACTTAGACATTTCTTTACCAACATCATAGACAAACCCGCCATCAACGAAGACAACAAGCCTGATACCCTTATGGTACTGAGAAATCCCAGCAAGTACATACCTCCTGTCAGCCACAAAGTACTTGACGCTTTCGAAAATGTAGTAAGCAAAGACATAGCCAAGATCTTCAGATCTCAGAGGACCAAAGCTACAAACATGACGCAAAAAGAAAGGCAAGCCTTACAAACTCTAGCAGATAATAATGACATCACAATAAGACAAGCAGATAAGGGTGGAACGCTTATAATCATGGACACTGACTTTTACAGAAACAACGTTAAAGAACATGTGAACGACAAAGACACTTATATGAAAATGAGGAGCGATCCAACCAAAGAATTTACCAAGATTCTCATCAAAATCATTGCGCAGCAATTGATAATGGTACCCTTACCAACAAGGATAAGGAATTCCTAGTTAAATCAAATCCATCCATTCCTTACATCTACATGATCCCAAAAGTACACGAACATCCTACCATTCCTCCGTTTCGCCCAATAGTTTCAACAGTCAATTCGATTCATGAAACAGTGGGAAAATTCATAGATAAACATTTGCAACCACTAGTCCCAAAAATTCCGACGTACATCAAGGACACCACCCATTTTCTGAACATTCTGGAAGAACATAAATCATCATTCACAGTCAACATGATCATGTGTACAATTGACGTCAAAGCGCTATATACCTCTATCCCGCACAACTTAGGTCTTACAGCCATTGAAACAACTTTGATCAACAGTGACAAGGATGAGAATTTGAAAGTGTTACTCATGGAGCTTATGCATTTCACGCTGTTTCACAGCTATTTCCAATGGGAAGATGAATTTTATGCCTAATTGTTAGAACCGGCTGTCTCTAGTTGGCAGAGGTATACACTTCTGACAAATAGGGACACTCCTTTTCTAGTCAGGGCAAGGGGATCACACCCTTCGATAACCCCTGCTCACCCCCTTGGTAGCTTGGCAGAGCAGAACAGGCTTATCTCAGAGGCTGTGTGTTAAGCAATTATGACCACATACAGTAATAAAGTGAATACACTACAAATGGACACGACACAGTAGTATTATAAAAATAAGTATTTTTATATAAGACTTAGCACAAGACCAAATAACGGCAAAACTGTACACAATCGGAATAAATACGTTCGGGAAGGAAAAAGGATAGTTCAAAAGGTAGTTTCTTCTTTAGCACAAAAAGTCTTTTAGTAACAAGCAAATCTTCTTCTTGGAAACACAGTTCTTTAGCAACAGGGTAGCTCACACGGGAGCTACACAACGCTGGGCAGAGATAATCCACAGGTTCGGCGTCGACCGCGAGGAGCGCTGCGTCGGGCCTGGAGCCACACGGACCCCCAACAACACAGTACCTTAGGAAAATGAAGCACCCGATGATCAGCGGCGTCGAGCAATCCGGCGTCGCGTCTCCGGTGTCGATCAGGCCTCAGCAGGCGTTGTCGATGATGCAGTTGCACAGAGTGAGCAGCGCTCACGGCGTCGAAGGGCCCACGGTTGATGCGATCAGCAGCGGGGCAGACACGAGGTCCTCTGGAGTTAGAGCCGTACTCCTACTCACTGGCGTTGCTGCTGGCGTCGGTTGGGCCCAGCGTCCGGTCGTCGTGATTGCTGTTCCTTTCAGAGGTGCTGGATTCACACTTCCAGCAAATAGCACTTTGTAGCAGGTGAAGTCCTTTAGCCCTGTGACTTCGGCAGGAGACTGGCACTCTTCCAGTCCTTGGAGATTTTCTTAGCAAGCGTGAGAGTACACACACAGTTCCTCTCTCCTGGTTCCTTGGCAAAAATAAAGAAGCACTGCAGGATTCCCCCAACAACAGCACATTGGCAGAAGGGGTAGGCAGTCCTTTAGATCAACAGGCTTCTTGTCCTTGGTTACAGGGTTCCTTGTCAGAAGTGATCTGATTTCCTAGTTCAGGGGTCCTTCTCTTATACCCCTTTTCGTCTTTGATCCCTTTGTCTATGCCGGGGGTTTCCCAACATCCTGGGTCTGTGGTGGGTGGAGCTAGGCAGTAGCACCTGGCCTATTCATTGAGCCGGGCCGGGTCCTCAGACGCCCCGCAGGAGGTGGAGCCAGCATTGACACTGGCAGGAGCAGAGCTATCGCCCTCCTGGCAGGAGGTGGGGCTAGGATCGTCCATGGCAGGTACAGAGCCATCAGTCGCTCGGCAGGAGGTGGAGCCAGCATTGTATCAGGCAAGGCAGGCTATCAACAACTACTCTCCCCCTACTCTCAACGTAATGTCCCACTCATCCCACACTGACTCATCCAGACCTCTTGGAGCCACCCAGCTCCTGTCACACACACGCAAGACCAGCAGAGACCAGATATGGTTAGACAAGAAAATAGACACTTCCTAAAAGTGCTATTTTCGAACCCAGAGTCCAAAGACCATCCACATCAACGGATGCGTAATTAAACCCCGAGTTCAGGGATACCAAACTCGACATTGCACCATGCTCCCCGGGCCAGCTAGGATTATAGCGTTAATAATCCCGGCGGCCCATTCTATCCAACGGAGAGCAGGCTACCTCGCGATAGTGAAGCCCTAAGATGGCGGCACTTCACTATCAGGACATGCCAACTTGGTCAGGCTTGTCCTACCTTACACTTACAATGCACCCTGCCCATGGGCCTACCATAGGGGTGACTAACATGAAGCCAAGGGAAGGTTGGAGGGGCTGGCAAGTAGGTATACCGGCGCAGCCGACGTGACAGTGCAGGACTGCACGTGGGTCTCGCAATGACCGACCCGTAGACATTCGTTTTCAAGGCCGCTCCTGTGGGTGGCACAACACGTGCTGCAAGCCCACGAGCGGCATTTGTATTTACAAGCCCTGGCACTCCTGGTGCACTAGACTAGGGACTGACAGTAAACCAAATAAGCCAAACATGGATACAATAGATACATCATTTTAACAGAGGGAGCACTTGCGCTATGGCACTGATCAGCAGTGACACGGCGCCCAAAGCATATACCAGCAAAACATCGTAACACAGTAGAGGCAAACAGAAAAAAATGGAGGAGAGACTCAAGCCAATGATGTCAGGTCTAACACGTGTCCCCTCCAGCTGAAATGTGGGGAGAACTACCCTTAACCTAGGGAGTCCTCATCACTAAGGCGGAAAAATCTGGACAGACCATCAGCATTGGCGTGATCTGTACCAGGGCGGTGTTCCACCGTAAAGTCCATCCCCTGTAGAGCAATGGACCACCTCAACAGTTTTGGATTCTCACCCCTCATTTGCATTAACCATCTGAGGGGCCTGTGGTCTGTCTGAACCCGGAAGTGAGTCCCAAACAGGTAGGGTCTTAGCTTCTTCAGCGCCCAGACCACAGCAAATGCTTCTCTCTCTATCGCACTCCACCTCGTTTCCCTGGGAAGTAACCTCCTACTGATGAAGGCTACAGGCAAGTCTCGGCCCTCTTCATTCACCTGAGCTAGAACAGCCCCCACGCCATGCTCTGAAGCGTCCGTCTGAACAATGAATTCTTTCGAAAAGTCGGGTGCCTGGAGTATAGGTGCTGTGCACATTGCAGTTTTCAGGGTGTCAAAGGCCGTTTGACAGGCGTCAGTCCAGATCACGTTTCGTGGCTGCTTCCTGGAAGTCAGCGAAGTCAAGGGGTGCACAATGTAATCCTTGACAAACCTCCTGTAATAACCCGTGAGTCCTAAAAAGGCTCTCATCTGCGTTTGGGTTTTGGGCGGCGCCCAAGCCAGGATGGTATCAATCTTGGGTTGCAAGGGGGCCACCTTACCACTCCCTACTTGGTGCCCCAAGTACACCACAGAACCCTGCCCAATCTGGCACTTACTGGCCTTGATTGTGAGGCCTGCACCGCGCAGGGCCAACAACACTTCCTGGAGGTGGCGCAAGTGTTCCTCCCAGCTGGCGCTGAACACTGCGATGTCGTCCAGGTAGGCGGCACTGAAGTCCTCCAGTCCAGCCAAGACCCGGTTGACCAACCTCTGGAAGGTGGCGGGGCATTCTTCATCCCAAAGGGCATCACCCGGAACTGGTATAGCCCATCTGGTGTGGAGAATGCTGACCTCTCTTTTGCCCCATCAGTCAAGGCGATCTGCCAGTACCCAGACGTCAAGTCAAACGTACTAAGGTACCGGGCAGCCCCCAACCGATCGATGAGCTCATCAGCTCTGGGGATGGGGTGCGCGTCAGTCTTCGTGACTGAATTGAGCCCTCGGTAGTCCACGCAGAACCGGAGTTCTGGTGAAGCACCAGGCGCTGCAGCCTTCGGGACCAAGACCACTGGGCTGGCCCAAGGACTGCTAGAGGACTCAATCACCCCCAATGCGAACATTTTGGAGACCTCCTCCTTAATGTACGCGCGGACCTTGTCAGTCACCCTGTAAGCCTTGTGCTTCACAGGAGGGCTGTCTCCGGTGTCAACGTCATGGACACACCAATGCGTGACACCCGGAACCAAGGAAAACAGATCCGGGAATTGTCCCAACAGGTGGCGACAATCCTGTTTCTGCTCAAGGGTCAGTGTGTCAGAGAGGACCACACCATCCACTGACCCGTCTTGCTCTTTAGCATACAGGAGGTCAGGAAGAGGCTCACTCTCCTCCTCCGTTCCATCATCTGTAGCTAGGAGCATGCCCACTTCGGACCTTTCTAAGTGGGGCTTCAAACGGTTGACATGCAGGACCCGCAAGGGGTTCCTGGGAGATTTCAAGTCCACCAGGTAGGTGACATCGCTCTTCTTCTCCACAACCTTAAACGGTCCAGTCCACCTGTCCTTGAGCGCACAAGGTTCCACAGGGGACATGACCCATACTTCCTGACCAGGCTGAAGCTCTACCAGAGTGGCATTCCGGTCGTACCATCGCTTCATCTCCTCCTGGCTGGCCTCCAGATTTGCCTGAGCAAGTTCTCTGAAGCGCCGAGTCTGGTTCCGAAAGGCCAGCATGTAGCTGTATACATCCTGGGGAGGTTTCCTGGGAGATTGCTCCCAGCCTTCCTTGACCAGACTCAAAGGTCCTCTTACCGGGTGACCGTATAAGAGCTCAAAGGGGCTGAACCCTAGAGCCTTCTGCGGCACCTCACGGTAAGCAAACAACAGGCATGGCAAGAGGACATCCCATTTCCGCCTCATTGGTTCTTCAAGACCCATAATCATGCCTTTCAGGGTCCGGTTGAATCTCTCAACCAGCCCGTTTCCTTGAGGGTGGTACGGAGTGGTAAACTTGTAGGTTACCCCACACTCCTTCCACAGAGACTTCATATAGTTCGAAATGAAGTTGGTGCCTCGGTCGGACACCACCTCTCTGGGGAACCCCATCCGGGAGAAAACACCCATCAGTGCCCGTCCCACCACGGGGGCCGTCACTGTCCTGAGAGGGATGGCTTCCGGGTACCTTGTGGCATGGTCCACCAAGACCAGGATGAACCTGTTGCCCAGGGCTGTCTTGGGGTCCCGGGGCCCAACAATGTCAATACCCACCCGGTCAAAGGGGGTGCTGACCACCGGAAAAGGTTGGAGGGGAGCCTTCTGCTTCCTTCCGCTTTTCCCACTTGCCTGGCAAGTGCGACAAGTCTTGCAATGGATGTCTACATCCCTACGCATCTGAGGCCAATAAAAATGGGTGACAAGCCTGTCATAGGTCTTGTCCTGCCCCAGATGTCCAGCTAACGGTACGTCATGAGCCAAACCCAGTAGGAAGGCTCTGAAGCGCTGGGGTACCACCAGCACACGGGCTGACCCAGGCTCAGCAGCCTTAGGCTAGCTATACAGGAGGTCGTTCTCCCAGTACACAAAATGTGACCCTGACTGATCACCTGAGGATTGGGCTGAGGCCTGCTGCCTCATGCCCACAAGAGAAGGGCACTCTTTCTGTTCCGCACAGAATTCCTCCCTGGAGGGACCACCATCCTGCTGCCAGTGGGTCAGCTCGGGCAGGTCTCCCAGTTCGGCAATTTGTTCCCCGGTGGGCTCCAGGGCATCCCCCTCAGGGTCTACCTCCTTCTGGACCACGGGAACAACGGGGGCCGGTTTCCTGCGCCTCCTGCCTCTTCTCTTCACAGCGGGGTCCTGGGCCGTACTTTCAGGCTCCGGGACCCCATCAACACCCTTACTCGCTGTCATGGATCGAGTGGTTGCACACACCCACTCTGGCACACCCAACATTTTCAAGTGCGCCGCCCTCTCCACCTTAGCCCAAGGGGAGTCTTCCAAATCATTGCCCAGGAGACAGTCGACAGGCATGGCGGGCCTCACAGCAACTTGAAGAGTACCTGAAACTCCCCCCCATTCAAAGGAAACCTGAGCCACCTCACACTCTTTCTGGGAGTTATCGGCAGCTATCACTGGGTAGAATGCGTGGGGAACCACCTGCTCTCTGGACACCAAGTGACACTTGACAGCTGTCACACTCGCTCCGGTGTCTCTGAGAGCTTCCACTCTCTGGCCATTAATGGTCACCCACTGCCTATATTTACTAGTGTTACTAGGCAGAGGGGGTGGAGGGACCATTTGCATGTCTCCTAGCGAGACCAGGGACATTTCTGCGGGACCCCTCCCACCATGGACAACCATCTCCTCCCCTCCCAAGGCTACACTTGCCAACTGACGAGGGGGTGCACGCGGCGGTGCATTCGAATCCTTCTTGGGACACTGGGGGTCATAAAACCGGTGTCCCACCTGCCCACAACCGTAGCAGGTTAGGGGGCCCCTATGAACAGGTTTACCCATCGGGGCCCCTGACTTCTTCTCAGGGGGAGGCTGGGAACCCTTCCCTTGGTTCCCTTGGGGATTACTTTGGGGCCCTTTCTGAGACTCCTTCTGTTTACCCTTGTCCCCCCCACTCTTCTGCTGGGGACCCTGCCCACCTTTGGCTGAGTTTCCCACTGGACCCTTGTGGACCCTGGTACTGACCCAGCGGTCCGTCTCCTCAGCAAGTTTTCTAGGGTTAGATATCTTGCTATCAATCAGGTGCTGGCGCAGCTCTGGAAAACAGTTATTAGACAAGTGCTCCCACGCAAACAAATCATAGAGAGCTTCATAACTTTCCACTTTGCTGCCCTTTACCCAACCATCCATGGCTCTGCAAAAATAAGACACATATTCAACCCACGTCGTACCAGGCAACTTCTTACATTCTCTAAAAGCTTGTCTGTACTGCTCGGGGGTTAAACCATATCGCAACATTAAAGCATCTTTCATATGAGCATACGACATCCTATCCGCAACAGGCATGTCTAACAGGGTATCTCTTCCCTCATTCACAAAGCGACCCCACAACCCCGCTCCCCAATTCTTCTCAGGGACCTGGTGGGCCAACAATGCTAACTCATATGCTTTAAACCATTGACCAATATCTTCATTCTTATTGTAATCTTTGATCACATCTTTCGGGAAGTAAAACTTACTTTCTGCAGGCTCGGATGGAAGGCTGCCACCAGAGGGATTCAATTCTAACTTTTTAGCTTGGCTATCCAGTTCCCTCAACCTGGCTTCACGCTCCAAAGCTAACTTCTCTCGTTCAAACTCCAACTTTTTGATCTCTAAATCAGCTTCCCTTCTACCTCTCGCATTTTCTAACTCCAACTGCCCATTTATCTTTAGCCTTGCCATCTCCATGTTGTAAGCTCGCTCTTTCGCCCTTTCTTCTCTTTCTTCAGGGGAAAGACCTTTGGAGGAAACACTGCTTCCGGGAGAGGGCACAGGTCCATTCACTGGCACCTCCTCATCCCCTTCCTCTGTGGGTACTACCACCACCACATCAGAGGGATTTCTGGATTCCCACCAGGCCTGCAATGCTTTATAAAAATCATCTTTTCTCGAGAGGCCGGTGGTAGGAACTTCAAACTGGTTGCAAAAGTGTTTCAGCTCATCTTTCTTGTATCTTTTTAGCTTACTCCTCTCGAACTCTTCAACAACAACGATAGCAGGGGCAGTGACTCCGTTGTCACTCATGGTTAAACTGGCAGTGTTCAGAAAATCAAGTTTCAGGAAAGCGGAGAACAAAAATAGGATCCTTCCGAATCAGATTGTGACTGCGTTATGGTCTGCTTTCACTACGTAGCGCACACTAATCACTGTACATGGGTCATAAATGCAAGGTCCAAATCCTCACCGCTGCATCCAATGTTAGAACCGGCTGTCTCTAGTTGGCAGAGGTATACACTTCTGACAAATAGGGACACTCCTTTTCTAGTCAGGGCAAGGGGATCACACCCTTCGATAACCCCTGCTCACCCCCTTGGTAGCTTGGCAGAGCAGAACAGGCTTATCTCAGAGGCTGTGTGTTAAGCAATTATGACCACATACAGTAATAAAGTGAATACACTACAAATGGACACGACACAGTAGTATTATAAACCAGTCCCGGCGCTTCCGGTTTACCCTCGCGGGTGACTGGGATATCGAGAGAGACCCCTGAAGGAGATACCAATCCTCCATCATTCTATTCAGAGGTATGGTGTTGACTAAACCCTTAGAAGAGAATTCTTGAAACAAACCTTGGCAAAACCAACTTAACTTAAGCTACTTACTTACTCCCCTTTTCACGTGTTAGGCTTAGGTCAGGCACACCGGGGTAGGCTTAGTTAGAAGCACCAGTTGAGTATGTTAGCCTAATGTATATATGACTGTATATATGTTTTATTACTTTTAAACCATTGTATGGCTAAGAAACCATATCAATGCTTTTACAGTTCTATTTCGCAATTCTTATCTTACTGTACGTACTTTTTATAATAACAGTTATTGCAATTGTGGCAATACATTTCTCTTGTACGAGAAGAAAGACTGTTCAATAAATGTTAACCCTTTATTGATAAACGCCCGTCTCTCTATTCTCTACATATTGTGAAAGTAAACTGCACTAGACTGACTGAGTGAAATCTATGTCTATTGTTTCACACGACCCTAGAGATCGACTCTTGATCTGAGGAGCAAAGTTGTCATGTTGCACGGTTGTTGGAAAACTGAATCCCTTCTTGTCTGTGCCAAGGAAGCTGATCACTTCCTATGCAGAGAAGAAAGTTTCCAGTGACCTCTGAGCTAGTTGGTAACACAACCCAATTAAGTTTAGCATAGTCAGTGGAGGCCTGGAATATAGCCAGTTCCACGTCGATACTACTGTTTATGTTATTCCAATGCGCAGGGCCTAGTGGGAAACTAGGAACTACACTACATGGCGCCCAACGTTTGGTAAGGCGATAAACTAACGTAAGACTTGTAGAGTAACTCAGTCGTGCATATTTCACACCCCTTTCTCCCGTAAATACTCCAATAGACGTCTGGAGTGGGTGAAAGGTTAAAATCCGCCCGACCTTAGTAGGAAGAGATTCCTATGTAAAGCTCCGGTTTATTCAACGTTGAAGGATACAGTGTTCCAAAATATTGTGCATCTAATCTTTGTCTCCTTGGAGACCTACTCTGCAAAAACTGCATTTATAAAATGTCAGACAATGAAGGAGCAGCTAGGCTGGCTTCCATACTAATAGAGGAAGACACGAGTCTCCTACAGGCTGACCCGGATGCTATTATCATCCCGGTCCAGTTAAGAAGATCTATAACTTTAAAACTTATAGAAAACGGACTGACACCTCAAGGTGGTACAGTAATTTTCGTGATAGAGGCTCACGAGTATCGGCAGACAGAGGTATTCTATTCATGGATAAACTTTCCAGCGGTAAACGCTATAACACAAGAGTTTCACTATTACAAAATAGAGGAACCTCCGGGAGAGTACGCTCCTTTCGAGGAGATTGAAATCCCACTTAAATTTCAAGAGCACCTGCTCTGGTTTAATGGCGCCCTAAAACACAATGATCACATTACCAGGCTCGGTCCACTAGGTAGACCAGGAGCCACGTGGCCGGTTCTAGCCAGCTACACACCACATCCTGACATTGCAAGAATGTCTAGAGAAGAGCTGTTAGTACAGCTAAACACATTAATAAAAATACATAGGCAATTAGTCCAATATGTAATACGGACTGCAACAGTCCAGCCAGCTGTTAATACACCACAGCTGACCCCTCATCAGGGGAACACTAATAAAATTACACCACAGAACATACAGTCATGTCTTGGTAAAACACCCGTAAAACGGGAACAAATTCCTTTCTGGTTAGCCCAGAAAATCACTCAAATAGAGGCAGTATTTCCTGATACTACCCCTATTGAGAAACACAGAATCTTGACCATCTGCCTTCCTATGGGAATCGCACCACACGTGGAGGACTGCGACACTTGGGGTACAGTCTTTGCTTCCATTTACACAAAAACACACAGTGTTCCGTCTATGGCGGTAATACCAGACGTGCTAAAACAGATTCAAAATGAATTCGGTCCAGAGCCCGCTTTAAATCTAGGTATGAAATTACTGAAAGACTTCAAGCAGGTCACGGCTATATTATTAGCCAAATGTAAAGGGAGAAGCAGCATCTGTGGCGATTCGCCAGAAGTTGAGGGAAACAGATATAAAAGATCCTGTTGAGCTTGCAAAAATCATAGAAAAATGCTATGAAGAATTAGGTAGAGACAGCTTGGGTGGAAAACCAGTTAAGCCCCAACTGCTCGAAAATCCTGAAAAATTATTTATTAAAAATAATTTAAACACTCCTAAAAAGAGCTGGGATGGAAATAAACAATCCACTCCCAAGGAAAAAGTTTTCCAGTCCAGAGGAAGGTCTCCTCGACGGAGGGAAAGAACTCCGACTCGAGAACGCCAGTCTCCCCAACGGGAGCCCTCTGAGAAAAGATATAACCTTAGAAATAGGGATAATATAAAAAGACCTGATAGATATCAAAGCATTGATACACGTCCCTCTCGATCTTCTCCACAGAATTCGGAAAGAAGAGGACGGTCAGACCCAGGAGAGCACACCAAGTCCAAAGACAAGGAACCTGCTCAAAATAAGAAATCTCAATTTCAGAAAAAGAAGGTAGCCAGTATTAGAGTAATCAACCATGCCGAGAATACTGAGGACACAGTTGAAAAACGGGGAGTGGGCATTGACAATGTTGGACAGTGCAGCAGAGATCAGTATAGCGCGCAAGAACTTGATGAGTCATCTGGAGACAGTGGACACGAATGAATACATTCAGGTTGAAACTGCCGACGCCAGACTTAGCGAGCCCCATAAAATATACGAAATAACATTACGTATAGAGGGTGATAAGACTAGGAAAATTAAGAGTCTGTTTTGGGATAAGCTCTCAAAAGGCTATGATATTCTGTTAGCTGAAAAAGATTGGCCCCCGGAGTTTGTCAGGGAGTGCCCTCGTGGCGAAGAGGTGATTATGCCTGCCTTCTCGAATCACATACCGATTCATAAAAAATACACATATGCAAGGAAATGGGCAGTAGCCCAGGCACCTGCATTGTATAAAAATCATGTAGGATGGGATGAGGACTCTCCGCCTCACAAAATCCAACTAAAAAGTGAACCAACTGCCCAACGGCAGTATCCCATAAAGCAAGAAGCTAAAAAACAGGTCAGGGAGATCTTAGATCAACTTGAGTACCAGGGGGTGATTGAAACATGCACCTCTCAAATGAACAATCCTTTGTTTCCTGTCTCCAAGCCAGACAATTCATATCGTCTAGTTTTGGACTACAGACACCTTAATACATGTTGCAAAACTTTTGCAGTACAAAACTCGCATAGTGCAGCCCTAATGAATAACATAGTTAGGAAAAAATATAAAACGACATTAGACATTTCTAATGGTTTCTTTTGTCAAAACATTGCACCAGAAAGCAGATACTTGACCGCTTTCTCTGCATTTGGGTCGCAGAAAAAATTCTGTCGACTCCCACAGGGGTTCAAGAACAGCCCAGGACTATTCTCAGCTAGGGTAACAGAGTTACTACAAATCTATGATGATGAAGCATTATCTTACGTAGATGATATTTATCTCACAGACGACGACTTGGATACTCACTTGAAAAGAGTGAACACCATCATACTTGGGTTCGCAGCAGAGGGTTACAAATTCAACTTTAAAAAGTCCCGAATTGCCCATCTGACAGTACTGTTTTTAGGGTACGAATTATCAAGTGAAGGGAAAAGCCTAGCGGACAACTTCTTAGAGAAGTGCGCTGTACTCCAAGCTCCAAAAACGCTGAAGAATTTACAATCAATACTAGGTTTTCTGAATTTCGGAAGAACTTACATTCTAAATTACGCAGAGAGGGTTAAACCTCTCTACGAACTAATTAAACCTGATTTAAAACAAATCAATTGGACTCAAAAACACACTGAAATTTTGAGATCACTGCAAACAGACATGTTAGCAAAAACAAAATTAGACACACGTGACAGCACACGTGATCTTGTAATCCGAGTCATCCCAGGAAGATGCGGATTCACGTACCTCACCTCTAATGAAGGAGAAAAGGTACCAATTTCAATTAAATCTCACTTGTACACACAAGCAGAAAAAACATTCAGTCACACAGAAAGAACTGTGAACGCAGTGCAGATCGCATTAGCAAATGAACGAGAACTAGCACACGGCAAACGGATTAATATCCTTACAGCGGAATCCGCCTTCGAGGCGCTATTCAGCCCAGTAAACCTGCCTACTGTGTCATTGGATCCGAAATGGATACAGTGTATAGATTCTCTAGGAGCGGAAGATGTGAAATACTATTTTGCCCCTCAATACGAAGAACTGAATGATTTAGAATATGAAGAAGAATATCCTCTGCCAATCGAAATCCTGCCTCTCCCACAATACGCCTGTATAATCTATACAGATAGCTTTGTACAGCATTTCAACGTAGAGAGAAAATCCTACGATGCAGCATGTGCGATCATTAAAGGTCGTTGGCTGTGCGGTAAATTCAGACCGAAAGTAACAAAAACTGAATCAGTAAAGTACTGTTCGGTTCAAAGAACTGAAATCAGATCTTTAAAGATGGCGCTCGAAAATGCAGAACGTGAATTCCCGACACTTATAGTGTGCGATTCTCATTTTTGCGTCAATTCTTACAATAACAAACTGCAGACTTGGATCGAAAACGACTACAAAGATGACACAGGTGCCACAATAAAGCATAAATTGCTTTGGGAACAAGTAGCTCTTTTACACAAAGAACTACAAAAGACTCACGTGATTCACGCACAGAGTCTTCAACGTGATGGCGTTCACGTTGCAGGGAATTCATTGGCTAATACAGCCACCGCGGAAGCAACTAACCCGGCTTCCGTAGCCACAAAAAAGCGTACAGATAAGTATATAGACGGGGAAACCATGCTGGCAGTAAAAACTACCGTAAAAGGCGACTGTGCAGCACTACCCATAAACTATCCACTCAATTATGCATACATAATCGATGCAAACTCCGTTCCTTTTGCTCGAATCCCTGGAGTGGGGGATAGAGTAATTCCAAACACGAACAGGAGAATATTTTTAATAGCAGACGCACACATGGGTTTGGGTCTAAGGCACAGAAAGATCAAGGAATCACTGACTGAATTACAATCAGTATTCTGGTGGCCGGGAATGAGTGTAGAACACCAAATATATGCAAACAACTGTGAAAACTGTAATAGGGATCGCAGTGGCGAACCTTGCTACCGGCTACCAATCAGAAAGAGCGTAACGCTGCCTACACCCCATCCTGCGTCCTATTAATAGTTAAGACGAAAAGCACTTAAATTATGAGGCCTCCAGCACTCGGCTGACGCTAGAACTGTTATAAGAAGATTAGCGAGTCCATATCGGCACATACGCAATTACCACGTTCCATTCTGACCAGGGTCCTGCTTTCAGCTCTCGAGCCTATAGGGAGGCCATGGCCAGCATGGGAATTGGGTTGCGGTATTCTTGTCCGTCGCATAAGTGTGGTAGAAAGAAAAAACCGGGACATAAAGCAATCTATAACAGCGAAGGTATTAGGTTCAGGCGCTGGGTGGGTCAAACATTTAATAAGTGTCCAGACTAGTCTTAACAACATGCCAAGAAATTCTCTAAAAGGTTTCAGCCCATACGAACTATTGTTCGGAATTAGAATGAACGTTCAGGACCTCGATAGTCAGATGTCAGTGGTACAAAAAGAAACAAAGCAGTTTGAAGTAAAAGACCGTTTGGCTGTTTTACAGGAACTGAATGAAACAAGAAAATCATTAAGCAACATAAAGTTAAAGCAACAGCCAAATACCACTGACGAGGCACCACCCGCAACAGCCCCAGCAAGGCCTGTCTGGATTCCAAAGATTGGGGATCTAGTCAGAGAAAAGATCGCGGTTAAGAAGGAATTTGGGCCTTCTTACAGAAAAGCAGTACCTGTCTTGGCAGTCACCGGAACAAGATCAGTTGTGCTACCGCCCCTTGCTGGTAAAAAGGAGAACAGAATCGTGTCCATCGATCTGGTAAAACCACAAGCATGTGGCCTATAATCAACAGTAGGCCCAGTGGACTCCCAAGAAACAACAGAATACCCAAACTTGCAACAATCCAAGAGGTTCAAACTGAAAGACTCATCACATTCGATCAGCCTGCAGTGCACAATGAAGGACTATGCAATACAGCCATGGAACTCATGCCTCTTGAAACACAAATTGAAACAGTTCGTCAAGAAACAACACCAGTCTACAATGATGTGGCATCAGAAAGTGCTACCGAAAGACAGATTGAAAGAATTGAAAGAACTGCCTCTGGTTATTTCATCAACTTCGACAACTTCTCTGAAGATTTAAACGACCCCGAAGTGATGCCAGAAACAAAAAAGTCTTTTAAAGAAAAAGCAACAGAACTCTTTCATCAACTGAAGAAAATCTACCTTGTTTCACCTTCGGTCTAGGTGTATTTTTCCTCCTGCTTTGGCTCATCATGGTACTGTGTTTGGGAAAATTCATTGAAGGAAAGTATATTACAATGGACACAGCAAGTCAGAACATCAACCTAGTCCTGAAACCACACAGATCATCCCACGTGAAGAAAAGAGAACTGTCAACAGTAAATGTCACAGCAATTCCAATACCTGGTGGGGTAGTATGGGAGAAAACAGACTATGAGATCTATGGTCCGGTCGAAATCCTGAAGTATCCTCATCAACTAAAGGTTTCCTTAAGTGACTTTGTTACACCTAGTACATTCTCTGATGATTGGGACTTTAACAGTATTAATGACATGATGTCTGATTTAGTAATGTCAGCTAGATTCACAGATCATGATTATTTACAAGGTTCATCTAGTTATGAGCAGTTATTCTGTTATACCCACTATGGTGATCACTATTTGCATAAATCTGCACAGCCTAGAAATGTTTTTATGTATAATCAATGGGAACATTGTTCTACACCACCTAAAAGCAGTTCTAAAGCATTTTTTGAGAAATTCAAATACTTCTCAGGGTTTAACACCAGTGATGCAGAAACGTTTTATTACAAACTGTTAGATAAAACAGGAATGAAAACAATGCTGACAAATTCTAAATTGATATATTCAGAAGCATTTTATGATAAAATGATGACATTTGGTTTTGAATATTGGAAAAATAATATTGAAACGAAAACAATTTGGGGTACAAAAGATTGGCAGGTGCAAGGCATAGAAGCACTATTTAGAACCTGCATGATACCAGAACAAATGTTATTTTTAAATGACACTGTACACCAAACATCTTGTCTTGGCCTAGCTAAGATCAAAGACCTTAAAACACCGTCTATACCAAAGCCAATAGCTGAGAATGCAACTGCAGATAATGAGTTAGACGTGTCACACATTTTACATTTCAACAGAACACATCCTGATTGGAAAAAAATGGTTAATCTGGCCTACAGACACAAATAGCTGTCAAGATAGGTTCCTGAATAAAACACAGGGTTTAAAAATGACCAGATTAGACTCAAGATATTCCCAGAGACAACATCCAGGAATAATAACAACATACAGTGTAGGGAAACTCTGCCTAGAATGGCTAACTACATCCACACTGGCTGAAATTAAGCAACACTTGTCTTTATTAAAAGATGGTGCTGATTTGCGCGATTTCATTCTTGGACCACGCAAACAGCGTCAAAAGCGTTTCATAGCGACCAGCATCTATGCTTCATACAACGAGGCTTGGAAAGTAAAGCGAATTGAAACTGCTGAAAAAATACGAGAAATTGATTGTATTAATTTGGAGAAATCACTTTCTGTGGTAGACAATGGGTTAATGACTCTGTCTTCCAGAATATATTCTTTGGACAATATTGTATCCTCTGCCTTTGATGTGATAGACAGAGATTTGCTAATGTTACAACATGGCCAGTCTCAATTACGCTCTATTATAGAATTAGGCTGGACGCTGCAAAATCTTCGTTCAGGCTATGTGCCTTGGCGTTTGATAAACACAACGTCATTATTTTCCATCTTTAACCTTACTGATAAACAGATCAGTTTGGCACAGAAAGGAGCAGACTATACAATCTTGAGCATCGAGAAACTCGAGAGATTACCATTGACAATGTCAGAGAGTCCTGTCATTGAATGGATAATACACGGAATTATCACAATTCCGATAACAACTTTCCGATTTCATAAATGCCTTGAGTACATACCTGCTGGCCAATATGAACAATTGGGTAAAGGATACATAAAATCCAAATGGAAATTACCATACACTCATTCTTGCTACAGTGACAGCGACAAAAATGTATTTCTTAGTGGTGAGAACTGTAAACATTCACTAAGCGGTATACTTTTGTGTCAGGGTATTAATTTACACGGAGCATGTGATGGAAATTCAAACAACCTTTCATGCCACCAGCTAGTCACACCTGCAACTCAGATAGAGCCCTTCTTTATGCAACTCGCAAACGGGAGTTACATTCTAAGAACGGATCACAGGTGCTGTGGCCTCGCGCCCGGACTAAGTTATCTAGTAGAAGTAACGTCCATGGTCAAATGCTGTATGCAAGCATTGTTCCCGAGCGGGCCTCCAGACATAGTGACTCCCATCTGGCCTCGTCTGAATCTCTATTCTATACGAATTGATACATTAAGCAAAATGAAATCTGTGCTTTTACAGACAACAGTGCCTATAACGTCATCTAAAGAGACGTATGATCTTCTAGTCGCAAGGACGGCTACTGAGGTTCATGACCTTTTATCAACAAATTGCCCCGTGCATTTCGTACAAATGCTCGACCAACTCCTTAACATGTCTAGTGCTACAAGCATCCCAGGCATATTTAAGACAGTCTTTACGGGACTGCTAACACCCTTCCAGGCAATTTTGGGAATCTTTCCTAATTTTGTGCACTCCATCTTTGGTGGTATTCCACTATTTTTGGGACTCATCGCAGGGATTCTATTTTTGACCCTCCTGCTTCGTTATGGCAAGCCTCGGCTCAGACATAGCTCCCATGGAAATGGAAGAGACAATCCTAGCAATGCGCTACAGGGACAGGATAACTAACGTCCTCGGATTGGCCAGGCTGAGAGATCTAAACATGACCTGGTTCCTTTCATTCAGACCGATATGGCAGAATTGCATTTTACCTGTGCTACGGTGTATGCTTTGCGGCGATGAATGCGTGTTGGACATCTGTCTTTCACTTCCATCAGCAGTACCAATGGACGTCGATACTTTGCTAAGTCCAATAACGGCTCACGCATTGTGTTGTCCCCAGCGGCTACCAATCCTGATGACGGCATTCGTGGAGACTCCTGTACTACAGCCAAGTGGTAACAGTGGAGCGAGTGACAAAAGCAACATCATCCAGGTACAACGTGCTGTGAGCATTGCTGGTCCCGACTTCGATGACAGCAATCATTCTCACACCTGCCAAGTTACAGCGCTATCTAATTTGGTTGAACTATCACCTGATTTTGTAGACCAATTCTTTGCGAGCCTGTCTGATACGATGTTCTCACCCATAGAGAAACAATAACTTTTGAAAAGCTTTCCGACACACAGCGTTCCTATGAACTCTGGATTCGGCCTTCAGTTTTGATCAACAAAAAACTGCCAGGAGCTTTGGTAAACTGATTTTTCTTTGAATTGGACAATTTTTCAAATATTGACCCTTTTCCTTTTTGGCACGAACAATTCTTTGCTTAACGTAAAAACTATTCTTAGAGAACAGAAGCTTCACACTTCTATTTCTAAACACATCTAGAGACATAACAACATTACACCAGCCTCTAGCACACATGTTATTACAATGCATTTTTATGTGATGATTTATCTCGCATTTCTTCTGTCAGAGATACTTCATGTGTAATTCTTTATGCATAATCGTTCATTGATTTCATATGCAATAATTTTTGAATGATTACTATGTTTTAAAACTACGTACAGTACCTAAATTCCATGTATTACAAGTACGCCTATTTCGAATGCATTTATGTATTTTGGGGTGGGCTATGTTACACAATGTTACACATGCATCTAATTGCTTAGTTTTAGTAATTTTGATGGACATGAATTCGTGGAGTGGGTGTCATGTGCTTATCTAGGTTCCTGATCGATACTGTGACCTTATGCCCCTATTCGGCTATAAAGCCCTTTATTCCCTATATTGGCATAACCGTTCAAGTGCGATTTTCTGAAAAGTCATCTCTGGCCTCACACGAGCAGAGCCACAGAGCCACATTCCAGCATGACTCTCTGCTACTTCCTTTGCGACCAATTAGTGCAATGACAGAGCAGCAGTCACTATCTGATATTCCTAGATAACACTCCGAGTTCTTCAACAAGATAAAAACTTAGCAAACCTGGAAATCCCCGCTTGCTATGTTTTGATTAGTAATGGAACTCTAATGAGCAACTGATAACTATCACTTCCTAGTGACATCTTTAATTGACGTCTTATGTCCAGCAAACTTGCGTCAAACCCGGCACCTGTCAGGTATAAATATTACCAACGTTGCCTTAAGCAATGAGCGTTGCCTGTTGCTGATGCCAGCTGCCTGCATGACCAGTGTTGGTAAAAACTAGCACTCTGTCGCTGCAGCCTGCTATCCTGTGGTGGTGAAGCTGCTGATTACCATTATCGCCGCTACAGCGCGAACTGTGGTTCAGTACGCTTGAGGAGCCGTGCAGCCGTCCTCTGCGAAGACATCCAGCCCAGCTGCCCGCGGACGCTGTCACCCCTCCTTCCTCCCGACGCGCTGAGAGAAGCCGCTGCATTTCTCGTGCAGAGAAATCCAGTCCCGGCGCTTCCGGTTTACCCTCGCGGGTGACTGGGATATCGAGAGAGACCCCTGAAGGAGATACCAATCCTCCATCATTCTATTCAGAGGTATGGTGTTGACTAAACCCTTAGAAGAGAATTCTTGAAACAAACCTTGGCAAAACCAACTTAACTTAAGCTACTTACTTACTCCCCTTTTCACGTGTTAGGCTTAGGTCAGGCACACCGGGGTAGGCTTAGTTAGAAGCACCAGTTGAGTATGTTAGCCTAATGTATATATGACTGTATATATGTTTTATTACTTTTAAACCATTGTATGGCTAAGAAACCATATCAATGCTTTTACAGTTCTATTTCGCAATTCTTATCTTACTGTACGTACTTTTTATAATAACAGTTATTGCAATTGTGGCAATACATTTCTCTTGTACGAGAAGAAAGACTGTTCAATAAATGTTAACCCTTTATTGATAAACGCCCGTCTCTCTATTCTCTACATATTGTGAAAGTAAACTGCACTAGACTGACTGAGTGAAATCTATGTCTATTGTTTCACACGACCCTAGAGATCGACTCTTGATCTGAGGAGCAAAGTTGTCATGTTGCACGGTTGTTGGAAAACTGAATCCCTTCTTGTCTGTGCCAAGGAAGCTGATCACTTCCTATGCAGAGAAGAAAGTTTCCAGTGACCTCTGAGCTAGTTGGTAACACAACCCAATTAAGTTTAGCATAGTCAGTGGAGGCCTGGAATATAGCCAGTTCCACGTCGATACTACTGTTTATGTTATTCCAATGCGCAGGGCCTAGTGGGAAACTAGGAACTACACTACAGAGCCAGCATTGTATCGGGCAAGGCAGGCTATCAACAACTACTCTCCCCCTACTCTCAACGTAATGTCCCACTCATCCCACACTGACTCATCCAGACCTCTTGGAGCCACCCAGCTCCTGTCACACACACGCAAGACCAGCAGAGACCAGATATGGTTAGACAAGAAAATAGACACTTCCTAAAAGTGCTATTTTCGAACCCAGAGTCCAAAGACCATCCACACCAACGGATGCGTAATTAAACCCCGAGTTCAGGGATACCAAACTCGACATTGCACCATGCTCCCCGGGCCAGCTAGGATTATAGCGTTAATAATCCCGGCGGCCCATTCTATCCAACGGAGAGCAGGCTACCTCGCGATAGTGAAGCCCTAAGATGGCGGCACTTCACTATCAGGACATGCCAACTTGGTCAGGCTTGTCCTACCTTACACTTACAATGCACCCTGCCCATGGGCCTACCATAGGGGTGACTAACATGAAGCCAAGGGAAGGTTGGAGGGGCTGGCAAGTAGGTATACCGGCGCAGCCGACGTGACAGTGCAGGACTGCACGTGGGTCTCGCAATGACCGACCCGTAGACATTCGTTTTCAAGGCCGCTCCTGTGGGTGGCACAACACATGCTGCAAGCCCACGAGCGGCATTTGTATTTACAAGCCCTGGCACTCCTGGTGCACTAGACTAGGGACTGACAGTAAACCAAATAAGCCAAACATGGATACAATAGATACATCATTTTAACAGAGGGAGCACTTGCGCTATGGCACTGATCAGCAGTGACACGGCGCCCAAAGCATATACCAGCAAAACATCGTAACACAGTAGAGGCAAACAGAAAAAAATGGAGGAGAGACTCAAGCCAATGATGTCAGGTCTAACACTAATGCTCTGGAACGTCCATGGGAAACTGTGCAGCGCCGGCGTACGCCAATATCTTTATGCACCAATTCGAAACTGATCATATCATGAGTCAACAAATATGGAAAGACAATCTCATCTTATATAAGAGGTACATCGACGACATTATCATCCTCTGGAGGGGATCAATCACAGACCTCCAGACAGTGATCCAAAAACTTAATCGAGTGAATGAACGAATATAATTCACCTACAACCACAGTGAAACCCAACTACCGTTTCTGGATGTTTTGGTGACCAATGTGCAAGGTACCATACAAACCTGCGTAAACCAAAAATCTACAGATAGGAACAATCTACTCCATTTTCAAAGTTTTCACCAACCATCTCTGAAAAGACACCAACCATTCTTACAGTGGCTCCGTATCAAACGCATAGCATCATCGGAAAACATGTACCAAGAACAGAAAACAGTAACCATGAAAAGATTTAAGGATCGAGGATACCCTGAGAATACGCTGGTACAGGCGGCCGACAGAGTACATGATTTAATCAGGAACCAACTTTTAATACCCACAGCCAAGGAGGAAGAAAGAAGGAGAGTATTTGTCTCGAAATATTCCACCAGAAGTCACCACATAAAAAGAGTCATACTCAAACATTGGCCGTTACTTTTTATGGAAGACAATTTTAAAGGACTATTCACAAGCAATCCAATTTTTGCGTATGAAAGAACAAAAAACATTAAAGAATTACTGAAACAAAAAACGTAATTGCCGGTGAAAGAGTTCAGAGAGACATTACCGTGTCATAACTGCGGGAACTGTAACGCGATTATTAAAGGCAATGAAATTAATCACCCGTCACAAGGAACAAGAATCAAACTCAGAGTCAATGGGACATGTGACAGTACCAACCTAGTATATATGTTGAAATGTCCATGTGGCCTCTCATACGTGGGGCAAACTGCAAGAAAGATCAAAACAAGACTCGTCGAGCACAAAAGCAACATACGCTTGAAACAGTTGCCGCACACTTTAATGAACTTAACCACAATCCCAGTCAACTCAGGTTTTGTATCCTAGAAATGGTGGCCACATTGCCTGGAAGAGACAAAACACAACACCTGTTAAGACGCAAATTACATTGGATACATCGCTTATCCACGGTACAGCCCAAGAGACTCAATGAACGGCTGGAATACAGCTGTTACCTTTAAACTGTTATCAGCGTTGGAACACAGAAGCCAAATATGGTTGTTAACAAAAATGTATTATGCCATATATGCAAACAGATATCAAGTGCATTGTACCTGTGAACATTGTCCTTTTATTTTTTCATTATTTTTTCATTTATTTTTTCATTTACACAGTTCTTTATATGTATTTTACGTTTTTACTGTCATTAGCATCTCCACCTGTATGTAATTTTATTACAGTAATCAGCCATAAGCAGAAGTGACTCGCACACGCATACATAAGGGTGTAGGACCAGCAAGACCGAGAGGTATAAAGTTACATAACACAGTCGGTAAAAAAAAGCGTCGAACCAGAGTTTACGTTGCCTAGCAACCCCTAATCAGTAAGAGGCTCTCGTCGACATTAGTCACATGACTCATCATGCACCAATCACCACCGGTAATATAGAGGGAGTCACTTGCACACCGGTAAACACCACGATCGGAATTCGAAAACGAACACGCTTACACTCAGCGCATAGAACGGTAAGCTATTACTCTAAGGAATTTTGGTTAACTGAGCACGCCAGCAGTGGAGTACTAGCATAGACTAATGCCGTTACATCTTTTCAACCTCAGGTTTTAACATTGATTGAGAATTGAAGAAACACGTGTTGTACGAAGCATCTGTCACAGGTCAGATATCTTTACAGGCACCCACGGTGACAACAGCATGCCACACTCAGCCTTGCTACTCAATCAAGCTTAAATCATTGTACAAGGAATGCGTCCCGTTAACGGCACCAGTAACGCACAAAATAGACATGTTTTTCCGACCGGCTGTTTATTCGCGAATAAACGCGAACACTCATCACACTCCAACTGCATGTAAGCACTTATGAGCACTAGTTATTACCGTCAAACTCCCGAGTGACATGCGACCCAACTCTGGAACGCACCGGTACCCACAGGTCACGTGGAGAATGCAGGTTACTTAGAACACTCTCCTCCTAATCTCCCTTGTGCATGTTAATGTAACAATGACAATGATGTGAAGACATATAATCAGAACCATAGCGCCTAGCTAGTTAATTGAACCTATGTCACTCTTGCATGATTTCACAGGATAAAAAGTACCCTGATGAAGGGCACATGCCCGAAATGTATTGGGCACAATCGCGATGCATGTTTTGAAAGCTTTATGAAGGAATAACGTGCATCAAAGAAAAATTAAATAAAACAGAATCAAGCATTGAAAATACCATTTAGGAAACATTATTGAATGAATGAGATGAATAATTGAGTTTCGTGTGCATCCAAGGGACGTCACTCCTGAGGGAAGTGCCGCATTTCGAATCATTGTCACGCCCAGAGCACAGTGGGCTGTACTTCGAAAGCACCACCCACATAAGAAAACATACAGCAACATCATTCAACCTTGAGTGCGATTATGATTCATCAAGTCATTAATAGGCAGCTAGAAGCAGCCACGGACAAAATATTATTCAGAGATCATGACAGAGATATCCTGGTACAATTTATAGAGGAAACCAAGCTTTTTTTTACAGTCATTTACTTACTCGTAAGGAGAAGGTGCCAGGCATAAGAATGTCAGAGACAGGGGAAGGGGTAGTAAATAATGTTCATTAAAGGAAGCAGGGAACATGCTGGAGAAACCAGTTTCATTTACACCTCTACAGTCTGCCCCCAGCCAATTGGCAGTACTTAGAGAAGGAATTTACAGATGCAAAAGGGAGGAAAACTATGTAGATTAGTCATCCTGTAGGCTGGTTTAGTGAGCTCTTCTCTCTCTGCTGGAAAATCAGCCATATTAAATTATGGAGAAATTATGCTCTCTGGGAGACTATAGTCTCCCAGAGAGCATAATTTCACCATAATTTAATATGGCTGATTTTCCAGCAGAGAGAGAAGAGCTCCACTTTGGAGGATGTGGTCATACCCTAGGGTGTTCTTCTGTACCTCATTGGAAAGGAGTGCACTCCTTCTTGACCCAGCCAACTTGGAATAAGTATCTGCACTCTGACTGACTGCGCTTGCTGCACAAGCTGGAACTACAGCTCGGTGGATCAAACTTACGTCAAAAGGACTAAAGAGTGGACTCCCTCCAAGCTACAGGTTGACAGAGCTTACCTGGACCATCACCACCAATAATCCCCGCCTGGAGTACTACCAGTGGATATGTAAGGGTTTTGTCCAAGTGAATTGTGGGAATTGAAGTCCCAAACTTTCATGAACCATCTTGGAGCTTACAGGTCATTGGAGTAAGCCATGAACCGGCCTGCCGTCCAGGTTCGTCCCTCTGAAAATCTTAGGAGGTCCGGCTTCCAGAGTTTGACTGGGAGTTGGCTGAAACCAAAGCTGGCAAGCCCTCACCAAATCCAGCCTGGTGTAGAACTTTGAGGGACCCCACAAGAAAAAGCTCTGTAAAAGTATCTAAGTCTGAACATAGAAAAGGTGCCCAAGACCAACCGCGAGTGTCAAGCCGCCCATCTTCAACCACAAACCAGCCTGGATCTCTGGTTCGTCCTGCTGGGAAGCTCTGGAGGTCAGACGTACACGAGTTTGACCGAGAGCTTGTTGCAAGGCAAGCTGGCGAACCCTCACTGAATCCAGACTGACTGAGAGCTTCGAGAGACCCCGGTAAGAAAAGCTTCAGAAAAGTTTCTAAGTCAGAAGGTAAAAACTTTGAGGGAGACCTACCGTGAGGGGCAGCCGCACAGGGCTCCATCGAGGCAGCCTGAAAGTTTGACTTTGTCCAGGTCTAGCGTGGCCAGGTTTCCTAATAGGCGCTATAAGTTTCTACGTGCTATATTGTGCTAAATCTTTATAAATTAATATCTCTGGTTCCCTACATTGGAATTTTTTCGTTTTAGTGTCATTTTAAAAATAAAAATATTTTATATTTGTATAAATAGGTGTTGGGTTTTTATTATGTGTTGTGTCTTAATTATTTACTGACTGGTGTTTTTAAATGCTTTACATACTTGTCTTTGAAGTTAAGCCTGCCTGCTTGCAGCCAAGCTACCAATGGTTAAGCTTGGGAATAATTTTCTAAGACCTATATTGAGCCCTGGTCTTATTTCCAGCAGTAGACATATATTTACAACTACTAATAACCCACTTTCCAACACAGACATCTTGACTTTGTCACTATTAAGTAATCATTGTTCAACTGCTGCGTTAGCATTCAGAGAAAGGAAGAACAGATCAAAACAGCATGCACTGCCAGGTAATTTAAAGTTTACCTTGCTAACACGATCGTATGTTTCCTTTAGTTGAAGGTGTTTTCCTGCTTTACTTGCCAGGTCCATCCATTTGCCTTTTAGCCACTTTACGGTTGGCTTTCGAAGAAGATCTTTGGCTTCTACTTTTGCCACAAAGGTAATATTATCCCCTTTAAGAAAGATAGAAACATAACAAAACATTTCACCAGCTTATCTGTGCTATATATCGTTCTTAACATGGACAAGGAATGCAAGTTAACGCCACACATTAGACACAGTTCCGCCATAGTCATTACAGGTAGGAGTACACATGTGGCGGACACATGCCCTACTCATGCTTCCATTTGACACTCACCGACATTGATGGTGCCGCCTTTGGGTTTTGCAACAAATAACGTGGATAGTTGGGAAGTGGCTGGCTTCTCAGCTTCTTCAGTCTGTCCCTCGCCAAGAGACCACGCTGCCAGGGTATGAAAACAAGAATACAGTCATGTCAGGATAGGTGGCACTTGACCTGAGGTTAGTAAAGACCATGTTTTGGTGAGAAACTCATGGGAAGAGGGAATCCTTATTTACTGGAGAGCTGTTGTGGATGAAGAAGCCGCTCTTGAGCAGCCTCATCCAAAAAAGAGCCAAAACCACTTGGGTTCAGGTAGAGATGGTACTGACCTCACTTCATAAATACAAATTTTCAGCACATACAGGACAAACAACAATAAAAATGCCCTCACGAACAACTAGTCAAATTGGAAGCTAATTTACGATAGGGCTCTACAACTGATTAGATAGAAGCCCAAAGTAACGATCAGACCAGGCTACACTATAAAAAGCAATTTTATTACACACAAGAGGAACTCCTGCAAAACCACTCAGGCATTATCAACAGGGTTCTCTTATAAGAGACAAGGCAGATGTCACATGTATACAGTATCTATCAACCTTTTCAGTGACACCTGGATAAAGCATCCTGCAAAAGGTTGCACTTGGCATGAGGCTCAGTCCCAACCACAATAAACTAGAGCACATGAATGAATGAAACATTATTTGTATTGCGCAGCTATGCCCAGTGGGCGTCAAGGCGCCTTCTGGGCATAGCTGCGCAATACAAATAATGTTTCATTATCAGGCTGGGCACGTGAATGGGATCATTCAGTGTTGACCAGCCTGTGTCCTGACTCTGTCCTCCTCTTGGTCCTGACTTTATCTACACTTCTGTGAGATTGTAGCTGTTTATAGTTATACTCATTCCACGAAATCTCACTTAGGTTTGACAAACGTGTTCCTCCAGCTGGCCTCATCCTTCTGATTCCACAAGTTCATGCTACAGAATACCCACCAGCAGAGCTCAAACACGATATCTGACCTCATTTACTCTGACCATATCAACCTAGCTTGGCCTATCCTCCTCTGGCTGCCTTCAAAGCTCTGTGCCTCGCCGCCCCACTCTCTTTTGCTTGGTATGCTCTAGAGTGTGTGTGCTGGTATGTGCCATAGGTGTCATTGTGCTACACTCTACCTATCTATACCTTATTGCAGGAACCTGTAGACAATTATTCCCATTTTGCAGTGAGGCCATAACCACTTGCCTGCTGTAAGTCCCCACAACATCCAGCCAGATGTACAAAGCCAATTAGTAATCGCAAATTCTGTGATTTGCTAAATCACAGGGTTTGTGACTGCTAGATAACTTTTTAGAATATACTACACCCATTTTGCGATTAGGTAACAGGTTACTGAATCCCAAAATGGATAAAGAAGGACCAAATAAATCACTATTTAGAGGAGGCACATTTAGGGCTTCTCTCCAAATAGCGATTTGTTATGTTACGTATCACTGTTTGGCAACCAAAATCTGGTTGCAAAAGATTGAAGTTTTACCAACTCCCAACGTGGGTGGTAAGCCATTCGTAAAAAGGGAAGGGGCCCTCTTGGAACCCTTAGGGGTTTGTGAGTGTGCAATAATAACAATATTGGTTTGTATTTAATGGTCCAGCGAGCAGTGGTCCATTGCCTTCTCTCAATCAAACTTTTGAAAAGTTTAAAACTTTTGCAGCTCTGTTTCCTTTAATGAAAATGGGCTGCATTTAAAACAAATATGTAAAGAATAATCTCAGACCTGTGATGGCCACCAATTGCAGTGAGTCACAATTTGAAACGACCTCATATATGTTGATTAGGAAAGTCAAATTGCAACTCAGTGCAATTCAGAATTTTGTGAACTGAGATATTCGTATATAGGTCAATTCCAACAAATTGCATACAGGTCGCAAAAATACTGGCAGCAATTTGCGACAAGTATTTTGTGACCAATGTTTTACACATCAAGCCCATTGTCCCAATTCACTGAGTTCAGTTGAAAGGCTAAAGCCTAGCCATCTTTTTATTTGAAGTGATCTTCATCACATCATCACCAAATTGTAAAGCCTGGTGCTTTGTTTCATGCAGGCCCATTACATTCATATCCAGTGGTCAGGGCCAGACTGGCCATAGCAGGCACCGGGCAATTTCCTGGTGGGGCAGATATGTGGGGGCCAATTTCTGACATGTGGGGGACGGTTTTGTTACTAGGGGGACAGTTTTGCAGCAATGCTGCAATATCGCCCCCGTAACAAAAGCGCAATGCTGCGATGACGCCCCCCAGTAACAAAAGCGGCAGCAGTGCTTTACACTAACAGCTCCCCCCGGTTCCCCTTCCCTGTGCCAGTGGTGGCAATTTAAAGTGATGCAGGAAGAGGATCAAGGAGGCATTTGGTTTTGCCCTATCTTTGCAATACATTCATGTTCACATTTAGTAAGGTAGCTCACCTGAGTCTTTTCTATCCTTAGCATTTCCGTCTGTAAAGAAAGAACAGGGTGGGAGACAGTTGATGAGTTTATTGATATATTATATGACCATATTTAACCTACTGATGTCTCATCTCTGAAAATGCAATGTAAACTTTGTAATAAACTTAGATGGCATATTTGGCACTAATCACTCAGAAGTGAATGGAGATGGTAAGAGAAAGAAAGAGGAACACATTTTCAGTTCATATGGTATCGAATTAGGTCTTTAAGTATGGTGGTACCAGTCATTCATGGGCAGCACTTTTCATTATAGAAGATGCTGTGGTCTGTGTCTGATGTGACAACATTGCACATGCCATGGTGTTTGCATGGAACTTATTTTGTCACATGGTGAAGGTTCACCTTCTTTTTATGTAGGTGTTTAATCTCAAATTTCCACATTTTAGCAGGCCCCTACCAGCAAGTCCCACCTGGGAAAATACCATCCCCAGCAGGTTCCTCCATCCTAGCAAGCTGAAATCCCATCAGGTTCAACACTCCGAAGATCTAATTACCAAAATACTAAACCCTAGTGGGCTGTGCCCCAGCATGATCCAGCCCAGGTATCGTTCAGCCAAAGCATGTTTTATTCTCAGTGCAGATCCCAAGTACTGATGCATGTACAGTGGTGCATGCTGGTTGATATCAACCAGCATGCACCACTGCACCCAACCCGAGAAGTTTCATCTTTAGCGGGCTTAAAATCTTGCTCGCTGCTGTTTGAGTACACTCCTGCACACCAAATGCCGCTTTCGGCATTGCACCATCAGATGCAACCCAGGGCATCCCGCCCGAAAATGGGTTAACCCCTGAAAATCCCACACGCTGCAGTTATCCAGAACAGTTCTCCAGTAACTACCTCAGTCCCACTTCCACCATGCCTCTAAGATCTACCTCAGCCCGGTCTCCACTATGTTCCACCATAAACAGGTTCCTCTCCTAGCAAGTCGCATCCTATGAAAGTCCTACTCTAGTTCAACAATTCTCTAGCTCTTCAAGCTGCTTTTGTCTTATGAATATGTGAGAACCCACACAACACAAAATGGCATGAAATTGCCGAAACATTATTTAAAATGTACTTTTGTAGTTTAAGGTGCATGTTTTTTCAGTGTTTAACTTCATTGTTATATCACATCACAGGAAGGGAGATCTTTTATGCTTTTGTCAAGGATGCAAGTAGTTGCACTCCAATAGAATATTTTTCTGAATTGTAAATAGAAGAGCAAAAGTAAGGTATACATGAAATATATGCTTTCCTTGATCGCCATGAAGCAACACCAGAAAAAAACGTAACACAAAGATCGTATAGTAAAAATATATTTTGGTTGATGAGTATTTGAGTTAAACATTGGGCTTCATTTTGAGTTTGAATTGAAAATGTCTTGGGTACAAACAGAGTGGTATTTTCTTATTGAAAATAAGAATCACTGAAGCATTTCTCCTGTGTGGGGCAACATATCAGAAGTGTGTAAATCACAAGGAGATACAACACTGAAAACGTAACCTCCTTGTCAACCTGCACAAATTTCAGTATACAGCAGCAGCTGCAGAAAGAAGGCCAAGATATCCTTCTGCTCCTAACCTTTACGTACTCTGTCACTAAGGTAATCAATGAAGTATTTATAAAGTTTGATCAACTAACTTCTGAAGTTTGATAAACTATCAAGTTTGATAACATACCTTGAGGTGCAGTATTGGGAGACGACTCATCTTCGTCTGTAATAAAAAGGTACATAGAATTTGAAATTTGTCATGGAGTGAGCGCAGCACAAACCGTACATACCCTTTTTTAGTGTGAGGGAAAATCAAAACTGCAGTGAAAAAGCGAGACCTGCAAAAGAAAGTTGAGAAATGGTGACAGATGGAGGCAGGCAGAATGGGCAGTCCAAACCAAACCAAGGAAACCAAAGCATTGAGAAGGTGGAATGGGAAACCCACGTGGTGAAGGAAGGTCAAATACAATCCAAAGCACAAGGAGATGTGAACCAGGCGTGATTTGTGATTAACAGAAGGATGTGGATGAGAGGTTTCTCAGGTGGTATTGGTTTGTTAGAGATGTCAACAATGTCAAGTGAGGAAAAAAAACACAAGAACGAATACGGTCAACCACACATCTGACCTTCAGAGGAAGATGTCATATCGCTGGCTCCTACGTCTGCAAGTGAAATGCGCACCACATGTGCAATGAACGAGACGGTTACCAAATGCTTGATTACACACTCCACACAGTGTTCCAGTACACAATGCACGCCTCATATTCCACATCCACACCACACAGAGCTAGAGTATTGCAATGTGCTGATCAAGAAAGCACCCCCGGTGCAGGCCACCTTTCAGAACTCATCGTGCAGGCTCTTCCACGTGTTTAAAATTGATGCCTAGTATCATCTTTTCATCCTGTCTAGCAATCCTGAACCCTGTTTACCTGGAAGTCAGATTTCATGACTATTACTTTTACCTTATTCATAAGGATGTAAAGCAGCAGAGTTGTAATGCACCGAATGCTCGTAGGGGGGATATGCAACAAGGACTGGTGTACAGGGTGGTTGTATACCAGTAATGCGGGTTATGAGATTCCTTCGACAGGAACAGGTTCTTAGGAAGGTAAATAGGGCCACGCTTGAGTAGTGAATGCATCTCTCCTTGTCACTTAGTTCACATTACACCCACTAGTTATCAGAAGTGTCCTCTACAGTAGCCATGGTGCAGACTGTCAGGACATTACAATGTTGCTGGCAATTGAGACTAAGTTCCTGCACATTGGGATTACTGATACCCTGGAAATTGTTAATGTTTGGATGCAGGATTCCCAAGCAAGTACAAGTTTCGGTACAGGGAATTGGGATACCTGGTGAACTTTGTGTTTCCACTACAATCTCCCTGTTTCCCCTTAATACCAGGGCTCCTTTGCACATTCCAATTTCGCAGGTTTTACATACGTTTTACGAGCAAACTGTGAATGTCTGAAAACCTGAAGGTGGGGGATTTCCACTGAATAGGGCATGACCATCTACCCTGCCATATCATAACACTGATAAAAGCTGTTCACATTTATTTCCACACAACACTGAAACCACTGTGTTTTTCTTCGGTAATAACGAAGCCGAATGAGGAGCATTGATAAGACCCAAAAGTTTGGAATTAAACACAAATAAAACATAGTTCAAACATTTATCTTGACTGAAGGTTTTGTTTAGGGAAGCACTGCTAATTTCAGTGTATTTTCTGCTAGATTAAATATGAAAATGGCAATCAAGTTTGGGCACTGGGGAGGACTAGATGAAATCAATCCTATAGTTTATTACATATTTACTATTTGACGACCAGATATGTATCTTCAACCGATCAGACCAGAAAGCCAGCGCCTGTTTTGAGCTTCGCCCCAAATTTATCAGTACAGGGTCGCAAGAATATCTTGTACTGTTCGAAAGGATATTTTTCTGAGAGAAGTAGATTTCGGCTGAACGAACTTTGAAGCTAGCACCGTCATATTTTCATGATTCTCATGGTTGTCTATATGCCTGCATGTGTGGTTTGCAGTGGAAACACGCACCCATCTACCAATGAAGGAATTAGATCAAGATGTCCTACTTTAAACAATGGTGTTCAACAGTGAACACAGAAGCTTCTACATCAGTTTTGGACCTGCTATCACTGACTGGCCAATAGCCTTAACTAAGTTGGTGTCTTCACCCAATATTAAATACACAGCTTGGGTTGAGGATCTCTAACTCTAGCTACTTGTGGCTTTTTTTGTAAAGAAAACTCGAAGGTGGACTGAATCTCCTGATATCGAAGACATGCAACATCATTCTTGAAACTGCTTACTATATCAATATGAGAATAGGCTTCTTTATCGTTACTGGTGAAGCATGAAAAAATGAGTTTGTCTTACTTACCCGAAGACACGTCTTTTCTGAAACTCCCATTCCCATAACATGCCAGTGACCCTTACCCTCTCACGTTTTTAGCTTATTAGATTTGTTGATCCCTTTCTGAATTGAGAAGAATACCAACAGGGGTGAAGGTAATTGGGTAGGACAAATGGGAATGAGTGTGTCCTTAGAAATGGGAAATTACAGTAAAATTGGTCATTCTGGATTTGATTCCACCACTCATTGCGCGTTTTGCCCATGTTTCACCCACAGATTTCAGTTGCTTTCAGCGGCTGAAATCTCTTGGTGAATCTAAACAGCTCTATTTTGTTCCACTTTTTCAGAATTATACATTGCACCCTGGATCCTATTCATATACTGAAATTCAGAATACTAATCTACTTTTCAGGGGGAACCAGAAACTAGAGTGTGTGTATGTTTGTCTATTACATATCATAGAGACCTACTACTCAGCGGGGGGAAGTTATACCAAAATTAAGAGAATTGCGTATCCTGATGCTGCCAGCCTGATATAGCAAACCACCCTAGGTGGGTAATAGGAAACTGAGGGCTCATGGGATACCTCTGACAGCCTGCTAAGGATGTGACAAACACAGTGATACTTCAGCATTTGTTTGGTACTGCCCTGAGCCCCTGACTCTTCAAAAGAACTAGCCCACCAGGGAATTTGCTGGTTCCGGTATAGATGTGCTCCTCTCTGAGTAACAGGAGCACTGCCAGTATCTTTAACTCTCATAGATTTCATTTTAAAATGAGAGAAGTGGCATCAATATGTGTGACATTTAGAAATAGGAAAAAACATTAAACATTTAAACTCAAAGGGCCTAACTAAACAACACTTTCGAAGTTGTGTGTACTGTTCATGAAACTTCAGTTACATCTATAAACTTGCACTCCACTACAAGCCAGACAGAAATTCACATCCAGCTCAACACCGGAAAATTCAGTAAACGTTTAAGCAACAAAAAACATATACCTAGGCTGTCCTGTGCACCCCAAAAAAACAAAAGATCAATAAAAGAAGAATTGATTTTCAGAACACTTTACTTTTGTGATTTACTTCTTATCTGGTGCTGCCTCTACAAGCCTTTTAACAAAAAGCATATTAGAAGGTACCTGAATGTTCAAGGCACAAGCCTCCGAAACTCCTTAAATCAGGACATTGGGTCCTGCTGCCTTTTTCAGTCTTCAATTGTTAACACCCTTCTTCATCCATAAACATAAAACTCACCACTTTTGATCATCTTGAAATAACCCACAAAAGGCATTTCCTACTCAAGGATCCACTGCCCTCCACTTCACCTACCACAAAGTCTACTGTGTTCTGAAAAAGCACACCCCAACCACTCCCTTTACTAATATAGAACTATATCGGGTGATTTGTACACTCTTGCTGTACCCTCCAGAAGATGTCTCCTTTTTTTCGTTAATTTATATTTATTACAAACCACTTATTTTGTTACAACTTGGCAATGCAGATTCCAATTTTGCAGGATTGACTGTTTAGTCTCGATCTGTGTCACTACACACCACACTTTTTAAAACGGTTAACAAAAAATATTGATTAATTAAAATATACCATCAGAAGCTGTCCCAATGATAGATGTCTGTCTACGAATAAATATACAAAATACGAATGTAAAATGTTGTGTGTTACTTCAACTAAGGCTATTTTCTTGGGGAAGGGTGAGGGGGCAGTATTTCTCTTCTTGGGACCCCGTGCGAGTTCGCTCTCTTGGCAACAATCTGTGAAGCAGCACAACTTCTATTCATGACAGCTTAGGCCCTGATAGAGAGATGATCCTCTAAAAAATGGCTAACGCTTGACTCGCTGCTCGCCTTTCACCTTCACACCGCTATGTGAAGATAGGAAACTGAACAGTGATGTTAAAAATGGGGCTTGTTCATTATGCATATAACCTTCCAGAGAAAAAGCAAGTGTGGCCAATAACAACAGAGCTTCGGTTTCTGTTGGTGTGCCTTACAGCACAGGCAGCGGTTGTTTGGAATTGTTCATGGAGCTAGGCTTCTCAGCAGAAGGATTGGGTGTCCGAGCTACCTCTTTCATGTGATGCAAGGCAGAAATAATGTAAGAGGATGCTGTGTTCAGCTGCTGACATCTGTTGTGACTGATAGCTCATTCGAGAGTTTGACTCTCGGCCAGCTCGGTTCAGTGTTTGATCCCGCTCAGCCTGATAAATTGACTACCATCCATTTGTGTGTGGTAACGTGTTATATACAGCACTTAGAAATGGCAAAAACTGTGGCATTATAGATTCTCTAAAAATAAGCTATTATCAATAATCCTTCAATGGCTAGTTGAAGCTAGATGAGAATTTGATTACGGTCAAGACCCGCTTCAATCGCATGCTGGCTTGTATAATCGATCATCCTCATCTTGCCATTTGATTTTGCGACTACAACAACCATGTTTATGTATATTGCCACATTGCAGGGCACTTTATGTGTTATTGTAGTTCAGCATATCAAAGTAGGAAAGGCTATTTGACACTGCCTCCCATTAGCTTTGAAATATGATGTATTTTAGGAAAAAAGTATATGAAGCACTGAAGAACAGGCCAACTTAGTCTGTCCGACTCACCTAATAAAGGCACATCCTTAACCCACTGACACATCTCGGCAAACCTACAAGAGCCAGTGGGCCCTCGTATGGACCAGCACTTGACCAACCTGTGGGTTAATTGGCAAATTACTTTAGCTCTCCATGCACTACTCCCATCGCTTAATAAAAAGGGAGTTTGGAGCTTTGGAAGGCCGAACCACAACTTGGAAATGATGAGGAGAGCTCTGCCGTTGCACTGAACTGAGCAGTTAGAAAGAAAGAAAGTCTGAAAGCCTTTTTAAGATGATAGTACTTCTCTGAGTACTTCTTTTTCAAACCACTTTAGACACCTCAGTCGTAGTCTTGCCTATAACACTACCTACAATTGCGTCTAATGCTCCTGTTACTCTTATCGATCAGGAAACAATGACAGTAGAACTTCTTCTCCTAAAGAGGCATTTACTCTATTGCCCGGGAATCCTGCACTGCCTACACAGCATACTTTGGGAAATACAAAGCACAATCATGACAGGTAATCCATTAACAATGGATAGAGGGTCAAAACAATTTTGTTAAGACAGAAGAAAAAAAGTTGAATGTCAAATATGCAAATCACTGTTTCAGTCACAACCAGTCCTTGTACCACATAAAGCGGTTGTAAGCTTATAGCTGTAGTGTGTTCATGTTCATACATTCAGACCTAAGGCTATATCATAAAGTACAAAATTGATAGTTGGAAATGGAACAAAAAAATTAGTTCATGGAGGAAGGAAAAAGCCCCTTGTGATATCTCAATGTATCCTTAGCCCAGACCCCATTGTTCATGTTAAAGTCCAAACATTACGAAATACCCCACCTGCCGTAAGGAACACACTGCACACTAAAATGTTTTCCATTCATATTTTATGATCTAAACTCTCCCTTCCCTCATACACAGCCTCTACTTCCCTGCTGCTCTGCCTTTATGCTTCTGTCTTCTTGACAGCGCTACAATATCGCCCGCTCTCTGAATGCAATGGATGCCGGTAACCCCAGGCAGCCCAGCAAGGTAAGAACAAGTTTGTTGAACATTGTTAATTGAGTTTCACTGGAGCGAACATGGTAAGGTGCATCGAACCAACCCACACCCACCTCCATGTGCTAAGCTTGGGAGAAAGGTAGCGGGTGATCTGAGAAGCCATTCGTCTCCCCTTCAAAGCGTGGAAATTGTGCGTCAGCTGACAGCGTCCTTTGGAAGCACAAAGTAGGTGATGAGGCTCTGCACCCAGTGGTTTCTATACGGAACGAAGTCTTGCAGAAAAAGATTTTGTTGCTATAGAAACCCACTTAAAACCCAACCACTGCTTCTAGCATGGTAAGGGTTTCCTAAACTTTAAGCATGGAAAACTCTAAGTACGCACAGAAGATGCATCATTTGTAGGAGGAGGAGGCGCAAGATGGCATTACGTTGTTGAGAGCTAACTTACAATCTTTGATTCAGGAGACTGTTTCAACTGCACTAAATGAACCAGCTACTAAGAAACAAATTGTTGAACTGCTCTAATGAGGAAGACGGAGATGCTAAAGGGAAATATGTGCTCAGTGTTAATTTTCCAAAAATGCTTGTGCTCGTAAAAGAGGTATTAGGTTTTGAACCTTCTTCACAAGCTCCTGAAGATGGTTTTTATTCACTGTATGGCGTCCATAGTTAAGATTGTCTCCCGTTTCATGATGTATTAAACAATATATTATTTTTAAAGAGTGGAAAAACATTAATAAGACCAGTTTTCCTCCATTTCAGAGTTAAGGATATCATTTTAGATTTTTTTTAGAATGAGCTTCTGTAAATTCTAAAAGTTAATTCTATACTTCCCAGTATGGTATCATCCTCCTCACTGGCCTCAGATGGATCAGTCTTAAGCGGGCCATGTGAGGAAAAAAGCGTAGAGCTCCCGAATGCATTTTTATACTACATCAAACTTTGTCAGAAGACCAGTTTGTATGTGACTTATGAAGCACAAATTTTGTTAAAGGATTTCCAATCCTTATTTTATTGACTAATTTGCTTCAAAGAAGAAGAAGATTCTACATCAAGTCTAATGAACATTGAATTGTTGGAAAGGATTTTGTCATGCACATCAATCATCTGGTTCATTATAGTCTTCATCAATTGCCGCAGGAGCATCAGTGTCAGCCAGCTGTTTATGATGACTGAAGATGTGGAAGATAGATGCTATGCAAAGGACGTTGATTCAATTACTTCCTTTCACAGATCAAAACCTTTTTAGTGTAGATCTGAGGATTTCATATAGAAAATGGCACAGGAGAGGAAAATTCTTCAACCTTTCAAACTTGCAAATTGAAATAATCTTCACAAAAGAATAGTTTTGCTTTTCTAAAAAAGAAAACGCAGCCGTTATTCAATTTTGTTCTTGATTCCAAAACCAAACAGCACCTACTGACTAGCTTTGGACTTATAATGGCTAAACAAGTTCCCCAAAATGTCCATTTCAGGGTGACAACTGTTCAAGAAGTGATTTCATTGCTTGCAGAAGGAGATTACATGATGACCCTGGATCTCAAATATGCTTATTTCTCAGAGACACCCTACCTGTTTAGATTTATATTGGAAGGCATCATGTCCAGTTCAAAGCCCTTTCGTTTGGTCTCTCAACATTTCCATTTTTACAAACGTACAAGCTCCAGTGGTAGTGCTTCCAAGGCACTTAACTATGTAAAGAAACTCTACCAGTGTCTCATTAGTCTGAGTTTCACATTGAACCTAAAGAAGTCTAATCTGACTCCATCTCAAGTGAGACTCTTTATTGGAGCCCTTTTTGATCCAACAAAAGCTAGAGTATTCTTACCAGAATCAAAAGCTGTGAAGAATCCTTCTATCTTGCCAGGAAGCCGCTGCCAGAAAGTTTTAAGGGTGCAGGGGATAATGGCAGCACTAACGACAGTGGTTTCGTGGGTGCATATTTGGCTCTAATCTTTTCTTCAACGCCTTCTAGCTAGCCCCTTGGTTTCTGTGTGGTCTCTCAATCCATAGTCCAAAATCTCAGTTGGTGGTTGAACACAGAGAATTATCTCAGAGGGGTGTTCCTGACACTCCCAATTTCACTTATCGTAAAACCCAAGGCAAGTCAATAGGGTTGGGGGGTGACTCGGGGAAAGGTGTAAGTGAAAGACGGTTGGTCTCCTCTGAACGTCCTCCACTCCTCGAATTGAGAAAACTGTCAACAAGATGGACAGCAATAGAGAAGTCCCTGTAGTCATTTTATCTTCTCAGTCATGGGAGGGGAATTGTGACCGAATGGAGAACCAGGTAGCCAAGAGCTACATAAATCAACATGGTGGAGTCATGGTAAAAGAGTTAGCAGAATTAGCGCACACTATTTGCCTCTGCGAAGAAACTCAACTACTGTCTCTAACAGAAATGTATATCCCAGGTCAAGACAATTATCATGCGGACAGCCTTAAGCAGAAATATTGCTCCTCAGTGAAATGTCATCAAGGGAGTGAAGGGTTTCAGCAGTTGGTGATGGCATTTTGTCTCCCAAAGCTGGATCTTATTGCTTCCTGGTCCGATGCTCTTCTTTAGCATTATTGCACAGAATCAGGGGCGAGTCATGCATGTGTAATGGATGCCCTGTCCTACTAGTGGCTTACAGGTCTATTGTATGCCTTTCCTCCATTTCCCCTTCTCCACAGGGTGCAACAGAAGATTCTGGAAGAGTGGGTGATAGTGATTCTAGTGGTCTCATTGTGGCCCAGGAGGATCTGGTTTCCAACACTAATGAAATTATCAGATTGACAGTGTTTTTATTACCCACCATCTCCTCCTCTAATCAGGTATCCCTGGTTGTTTCACAGGGCTCCACAGGTGTTAAATCTATCTTCTTGGAAGTTCAGTAGTCCAGAATACCAACTACCTTAGTTGCTTAATCGAAGATTTGGAGAAAAAAGAATTGTGTTTGTTGAATAATCTGATGGCTGCTTCTTGTGACCCTCGTAAGGTTTAGATGTTTTTGGAAAGGGTTTTTCAGAAAGGTTTTTCTCCCTCATCTCTGTCTTCATAATGTGCTTCCATTATAGGTTTCAGCAAATCATTAATAGATTTTCGCAAGGTTTCGGCTCTTGTAAAGAGATTATTAAAATGTTTAGGCTTATAAAACCTGTCCAGCCTTTGGGATTTACAAATGGTCTTAAAAGGTTTCAAGGCCCTCCCTTTTGAGCATGTACGGGTAGATTTACAAGGAAGTGCTGCAGCATGGCAACGCAAGTCCTTTGGCTGTGCCACGCTGCGGCACTTCCGAAGCACAGGAATGCAACATTTTTGGCAAACATATGTTGCATTCCTGTGCTTCCCCCTGCACTGGCGCACAAACTGCAGCCATGCGCTGGCGCAGGCACCATTGCACCATGGTGCAAGTATGCCTGCGTCAGAGGGAGATTGTTTTTGTGCAGGAAGGGGCACCTTTCCGCACAAAAACAATCACTACAGGCATTTCCCTCTTTTAATGCGTGCTGTAGACTGGAGCACGCTTTGAAAGAGGGAAAATGCAGGAGAAATGAAAACATTTCTCCAAGTTGCGCCTCACTACGCCTCCCCTGGGGTGGCGGAGCATTGACACGCATTTCCAGATTCACAATTCCTCGTAAATCTGGAAATGTGTCTCGTTCCATGGGTGTTGCGTGGGAACACCCACAGCAACACCCATGGAACACCCCTTCCACGCAAAGTGGAAGTGAAATGAGCCTCCAGCACGTCTCAGAAAGTGACGTACTGGTGGCGCAGGGGGCTTGTAAATCTGCCCCGAAGACTCATCAAGTTTGCAGTGGTTGAAGGATAAATTAGTATTCCTTGTGGTTATCAGAGATTGGGGGCTTTAGAAGCCCTGTTAAATTTCCCATGCATTACATTTTTTTTCTGGCATGGTTTTTCCAAAACTGGACCCTTGATTTAAATTTAAACGTCAATCTCACCTCTATAGATAAAAATATATGATGCCCCAGTCTTACAGGGCATAACAGGGTTCTATTTTCATTGGATTTAAAAAGCGGTTCCCTGGTTTTTTTGATTGGAACAAAAGACTTCAGGAGATCCAATTATTTTTTGTATATTTTGGCCCAGAAAATAAGGGAAAAAATCCATCTACAGTTTCAATTAGCTGATGAGATTGTCAGACTATTTCAAAAGCCTGTACCTTCATGCAGGTACAAGTTCCAGGTTGCATTCAAGGAAGATCTACCATTGGAGTTGCAGCAAACTGGGAGGAGGCTAATGAAATGTGCAAAACTGCAAATAGGTCTTCCACAGACACTTTTGTAAATCATTATTGTTTGGAATAGGGACAATCTGTTAATTTTGGTTTGAGAGTTCTGAAAGCTGGTATGTAATAAATAATAGTATTCATGATTGTTCTTGGTATTAAAGCTTCCGTTTGGAAGCAGAACTGATTGGAATTGTAGTCTGTGCATTGAGGTATTGCATATAGAAATGTTATGTATATATACTTGTGAGTAAGTACTGTGACAGGAAGGATGGGTTTTGGGGTATTTTATTTGCCCTACCTGAAACCTTAATCCTCCCTATCACAGTCTTACTTCCCACCCTCGATCCATATGTTCTTCATTCCTCAATGCAGCTTTCAAACGAAGCAGAGCATGAGAAAAGAGGAGCTAATTCTGGGCTGAGGGAAGGTTTAGACTATGAAACATGAAAAAAGTGTATTCCGTCAGGGAGGTGCGGTGCCTCATAGAGAATGGAAGGATCGTCACCCACGCACTCATAACCAGCAGACTAAACTATTGAAACGCCCCCCACGCCGGAATAAAGAAATCTCTACTCCTAAAACTCCAGACTTTCCAGTATGCCGCAGCCAGACTTGTCCTCGGCTTCCCACGACAGCACCACATCATCCAACACCTATGAGAACTCCACTGGCTCCCCATCGAAAAGAGAGTGGCCATCATGCTCCTCACTCACGCCTACAAATCCCTCCACAACATCGGACCCCAAAATCTCAACGAAAGAGTCTCCTTCTACGCACCCAAGAGAAGCCTCCGATCCGCAGATCTTGCACTAGCCGAAATCCCACACATCCGCAGAGCCAGAGCAGGGGGGGCGAGCCTTCTCCTATGTCGTAGCCAAGGCCTGGAAGGAACTCCCACTCAACATCAGACAAACCCCCACACTGCAAGCCTTCCGGGAAAGCCTCAAGAACTGACTCTTCAGATGAGACGAAGCAGCATGGAACCCCCTCACCCCCCAACGCCTTGAGACCCTTGCGGGTGAATGGTGCGCATCACAAATCCCTGCTTAATTGATTGATTGATTGATGGGGAGGACTAAGATTTCGAGTAATGAAAATCATTAGTAAGTATTATATAAAATCCTTTTTCAATATCTGAGGTCCAGAAACCATCACTCCTACGATTTCCAGTAGTAAATTTGCTTGTGCCTCCAAGGTGGGTAACTTGAACCCTTCCATGCTACTGAGTCTAACCCATAAGTCCAATAACCTCAGACATCTTTTTATAGATAGCACAGCAAGAGTGCAAAGATTTATGTGTGAGATGTGAATGTTTAGAAAAGCATATCCTCGCCAATTTATGAAGTTCATGAAAGGTTCGCCAGTTGTGCATGTATTTTAAGATCAATTAGATGCAGCAGTTAAAAGACACAAGCATTTGCAATGCAAAAGGTCTCGCATTTGCGAGGGTTAAAGCTATCGGCAATGTAAATGACAATTCCTTTTATTTATCCGTTTTGCTAATTAACACATAAATAAAAGGCACAGTCATTTACATTGCAAATAGCTTTAACTCTCGCAAATGCGAGACCTGTTGCATTGCAAATGCTTGTTCCTCCAGCTGACAGATCCGGTGAGTTTGCAGAGTGGGGAAAGCCGAGCGGAATCCTGGCTTACACATGCACACAGCCCTCCCTGCCTCCCTCCCGCATCCCTCTCCCCCAACCCCTCCTCTTCACCCTCCCATCCGTTTCTCAACATCAGCAGAGAAGTAAATCCCACAATTGGTAAGCCTGACACTAGCTCTGACATGCAGGCTCAGGTCTTAGCTCCAGAGTGTGGAATAAAATAAATGCACGCATGCATAAATATATGCATATGTACGTGCAGGTATGCGTGCGTTCCTAACCTGCATGTCCACGTGCGTAGACATGATTATATTGCTGCTGTGTGTGTGCATGCTCACACACGCTGACGTAAAGCTACATGCCTGTGTCTGTAGGTGTGAGCTTGTACACAACAAGTATACAAATATACATTGTACACAACTCTGAAGGTAAGTGGGCAGATATGCAGGCTGATAACTAGAGATAACGACAGAAAGGTAGGTTGGACTTGGGCAGAAAGGCAGTCAGACCGGTAAGTGGGTAGATGGGTAGGCAGGGTGGCTGGTAGGGAGGCACATACTAATGGGAAGGTAGGTAGATGAGGACATAAACAGCTAGTGCGTGCAGGCAGACAGGTGGGTAGATAGAAAGGGGGAGGTTGGCAGGCAGGACCCTAGGTAGGTAGAGGTAGTTGTACGTTGGCAGAGAGTTATGCCTGCAGGATTCTACGGGCAGACCGGCAGGGAGGTCTGCAAGTAGGCAGGCCTGGGGGCAGACAGGTAGATGAATATGAACAGAGAGGCAGGGACAAAGGTAGGGAGGTATGTAGGCAAATTAGGGGGGGGAAACAGGCATTTTTGTAGCTGGGGAATCAGGCAGACTGTAGGTGGCCTACAAGGGCAACTGATGGAAAAAAGAAAGACTGACAAACAACTAAACGTGCATTAAGAACAACTAAATGCATGGCGAAAAATACCCAGTCAGCATCTACATGAGTTGGGAACCAGTTTTCACACTAGTCAGCTCTTCTGAGTAAATAACTTAACTGGAATTAGATATTCATGAAAAATAGAATATTTTCCATCTTTCCACTCAGAACTGGACTTTAGCAGTGCAGCAGGCGGTATATAGTATAGGCATACACCTTCATTTTACGAGGCGCAAGTGAAATTTCCTGTTTGCTGCTTAATTCTGGGTTACGCTTCTTATGTAACATTACCGAAATTACTCTATATGCCACATCGCATATTTAGCAAGAGTGCACAGGAACAATGTGGACAACCAGAATACAAACGCCTGCTGTTGGGGCAGTTTTTTTTTTTGGCGTGTGTGCTAAATAACTTTGTCACGTCTAAAACGGATGTGACGTCGTGTTTTTTGCTAAAATATAGCGCAGGATTTGTGTGTCAGTAATCACACAGAATATTTTGTCTGAAATTATGCAAAAACAAAGTATGCTAATTTCGCACACACTAAATTTTACTTTACAACAGCGAAATCCTTCCAGGAAGGATCACGACTTCACCTAGAGGGCTTGTTAACAAAAACAATATGCAAAGTTTAATTTTTTAAGATTTGAAAATATATAAAAAGGTTCCTTTGTGAGAGATTTGTAGTGCTGCCTAATGATCCACCAACCTGTGAAAGTTTATACATGCTAAATATTTAGAGATCGGCACATTCTATGCTTGCGTCTGCAGAGCCTCAGTGTATTTTTGAATGTGTGTGTAAGAAGCTTATGTAAATACAGTATGTATGCACACATTTACATATACATTATATAGCTATATATCAATGCACCTGATTTGCTCAAACGCTCCGTCCATCATCCCCTTTTGTATCGCTTTGTTCGCCCTAAATTGGCAGGGTATGCTCAGACGTGAGTCCCTTGCTCACTTGGCCACTGGATTCAAGATAGCCTGGCTGATGAGGATTATGAATCCGAAACTGGTCCCAGGATGCTTGTTTCTGGTCCAGGGAAGACATGGCTTGGCAGTTCGGGCTGGACTGTTCCCATGAGGCACTGGGTCAAACTGATTTGCATATGGCCATGTCTGAACTGGGGTGGCTGAGTGAGCTAAAGAATGGTGATGGATTAAACCCAGATCAGTTGACTGGGGGTGAGTGTTTGATTTGCTCAAACGCTCCGTCCATCATCCCCTTTTGTAAATATTTAGAGATCGGCACATTCTATGCTTGTGTCTACAGAGCGTCAGTGTATTTTTGAATGTGTGTGTTAGAAGCTTATGTAAATACAGTATGTATGCACGCATTTACATATACATTATATAGCTATATATCAATGCACCTGAATACACAGAAACCTGTATGTATGTACATATAAATAATGTCTTGACCTATACGTGAAGGAGATGAGGAGTTATGAGTCCCCAAGACAGAGTATTCAGTGTAAAATCGCCATGACCACTTCCTGATTTTTGTGCAACATTCCAGAGGGAGGGTAGGGGATCCTGAGGTTTTGTAAAAAGGGAGGAACAAGCATTGAGGGTAAAAAAAAAGATGTGAACGTGACCGAAAACCCCATGATACTCCGCTTGTCAGAGAAAAAAGTTATAGTTCAGCACCCAGGGGCGGGATGGGGATGAGGGTCTTTAAACTGCAGGCGCCATTGTTGACTGTGTGCGCCTGTGTACAATAACAGAGAGGCATGAGTTAAAGATAAAGCACGGTGTGAAAGTGAAAGCGCAATGCGCGCACTGTGTTCACGCAGGGACAGTACGCATACGTGTGTGCACGCGTACGGAGTGCACATCTCCTGTCTGCAAGTGAACATCTCCTGTCCGTGCATGCCACCTCCTGTCTCCCTTTGGCTGAGAAACCTTCGACTATAGGACTCGCCAAGGCGAGCATCGCATGCGCTGCGTCACTAGGCGAGACTGAAAAAACGGCATAAAAAGGGAAACAGCAAATCTGATAGAAGGCAAATGCTTAGAGAAGTTCTGAAAGGCTGATATAGAGAAAGGAGGAGAAACAAAGAAAACGTCACAGAAAGTGAAAACAGTAGATTAAGAGATGAAAAAGAAGCAGAAAAATTATGGAAATGGGCTGGAGGAAGATAATGAGTGGGAATGAGAGGGCAGAAAGAAAGAAAAAAAGTGGACGAATAGGGTAATAGTAGACGTGAGCGCAGATTTGTAAGGAGAATGGAAAGGATTAGAATAAAGTATAGAATGCAGAATAAAAAAAGAGGAGGCTGAGGTAGTGAGAGAATGACAAAAGAAAAATGAATGAATGGTTTCAGGAATAGGGGAAATAAGAAGAAAGTATTGAAAGAAAGATGGTGGAGAAAGGTAGATAAAAGAGGTAAAGAGGAAGGGAAGAGGGTAGTAAGAGGGTAGAAAGAGGGAAAGCAGACAAAGTAAAGGGAGATGGAGAAGAGAGAGAAGAAGCAAAGAAAGAGCGACGAACAGTGAAAAGATTAACAAGGTACAGGAAAAGCGATAGGAAGCAAGAGGCTGTAGACAGACAGGAAGGGAAAGAGAGAGAAAATTACCAGAAGAAAAGAAAAAGTGCAAACGATAGAATGGAAGGTGAAGGAAATAAGTAAAGAATGGTGATGGGTGAGGAAAAGAAAATTGGAAAGCATGGAATGAATGAGCAAAGAAAGGGGAGACCAAGATGATGAAGGAAAGAAAAATTGAGAGAATAATCAAAGAGCGGGGCAGGTACGAATGAGAGGACACAGAATAAGAAAAATCCATGAAGATGTGAAGATGAGAGAAGGGGAGTGGAAAGATGTAGGAATATAGGAAGGGGGAGAGAGAAGGAGAAGCAGGAGTATGTGTTGGGAAGCATCCCTCTCTCACTGTATGGACATGCCATACACACCGTAGTTTTTGAGAAGACAATATTGCCTGACTTTACTGACGACAATTAAAGCATCATGATTGGCCAAGGTACCTCTCTACACCAGCCTATTGTGTAGACTTACAAAAGGGCAGACAGGATAGGACTAAATTATGCAGCGGGTAGACTAAAATATTCTATAAGAAAAGAAAATATTTTTACATAATGCTACATATTTTGTGATGGTGTTACTTGTTTGTCATTTTTGCACATGTTAATACTGCCTGGGCAAAGGTTTCACCTCATTAGGACCAGCTCAACACCCAGATATAGCAAAAGCAACAGAACTGTGGCCAGTCGACCTTTGGGAATGAATGTTACAACTTTAACATGTTCATTACTATGGTTGCTTCACGCTCGCGTCAAACGTATCCAGAAGGACCACGGGTCCGTGGACACACTGCCTGCTGACAGACGGGTGGGAATAAATCATTCTCGGGGTGCTCAGCACTCGCCGTTTAACCTTGACCTTAGAGCACGCGCCAAGCGGCAAATGTTCTAACAAGTCGGTCACTGCGCGCCTTCCCACGCCACGGTGTAAGTGATCCCAAAGAATGCTGGGAGAGGCGGTGTGAAAGGTCACCAATGTATGCTCTCAGGAAACAGTGCAAACAAATGTTTAGACTTAGTTTCAGCTCAAGTGGAGAGCGACTTGACATACTGAGGCCGTGCTTGGCAAGTATGTGATCAAAGCATATCGGCCAATCCCATGACAGGAGGGTGTTTCACGCGGATCCCGACGACAGCCTCTGCTGACACTTCAAGGCCGCTTAACAAGATCGTTTCCAAGAAAGACATCATTGGAACCCACACCCCCGACTGCACAAGCGGCGAGTGTTCAGATGAAGTACTAATATTAATAACCTTATATTTCACATTAACGCACCCTAGCATCTCAGCCTCTCACTTCTTATCGCAATAATGGCTGGATTACATCTTTTGATTCATATTTATTTCAAATGGTACGTGGGAAAAAAGAGTGACAATATCTAGGTGCCACCCCTTGATGAAAGGGGTGGCAAAAAGGCACAGTTAGGTACCCTAAAACTGACAGCCAAGCACCTGACGTGCATGATGGGACGATTAAAAAACAAAAACATGGCCTGATAAAAAACAAGGCCTTGCTGAAGGTAGACGCAAGCAAACTAATGCCAACAATCTCATATGGAGCAATTATGTTTAAGGACTAGCTATTTGAATTGCTTGATGACGAACAATGGGCTTGTTATTGCGGCTATTTGCTCTTCCCGATTGCACCAGTCAAGTCAAAATTAGGCAGAGTTCAACCTAATAAAAACAGGACTTGGTTAGGCGAGCAAAGTTTGTTTCATACTGCCAACAATTGAAAAAATGTGTTGACCAGCACAATTAAATACCTTCTTTCGGATAAAATTCAGCAGCCAAGCTAGGCATGGGGATCTCTACTGGCAAATTCTATCTGTGCTCTGAATGCAGAAGCGATAATATGCAAACATTTTCCCAGCTAATTAACAGCTACATTATTAATGAAAAATGCAAAGACAATCACCCCAGAACACGACCTATGGGACTTAAAGGCCAAAGCCCATGGTAGGTGGGCAGTTGATCTCTACACGCCCCAGGTTCTTCCTGAATATCTGTGCCAGCCTCTCTAAACCAGGCCAGATACCATCTTATGAGATTGCACTTTGGCCTGATCCCACTAAGGTGCTACTAGTATGGTCAAAAGAAGTCTGAAAAAATACATGATTCAGATTGTGAGACCAAGATGAGGAGTCCCTAATTCACATGATTAGCATTTGTGGAGGTTTAAAATCCCTGTGGCTGTTTTGGCTACAACCAGTATTCGGGTTTGAAATGTCAGATCTTGCATGGCAACGGTTCTCTGCTGCCTAAAAGGATAATCGTGCCAGCTATCAGGGCCATTTTGAATTTTATGAAAAAAGCAGTTGCTTCACTACAAAAAGGAAGGCAAAGGCTTAGCTGAGCAAGTCTCTAAATTCTTCTTTTCAATTATAAATTTACTTGGCTTTAGATTCCGAGAAAAAAGTCTGCAGAACCCTAAGAGGCAGCCTGAGTGTTACAGTAATGGGGAACCAATTGTGACATGGGAGTGTCAAGGCACCTTCGTACATTGCACTTGGGTCATTCTGTCCAGCAATAGTAGGAAGCAATAGTAGGAACATTAGTGGTGCAAATGGATCAAAATCTTATGTACAGACTTTTAGCATGGAGCACTTTGGTTCTCTTTGATAAATGGAGGCACTGAGTGCAATATGGGTTTCAGACAGAAGATAGCCCCAAAATCAGATGAAACTATGCAGATTGTGTCATACCCAGAGTCCAGACTCCTCGTATGAAGCACCTTATGCATAAAGCACTTTTGGTCTTTCTGACTAGTAGTGCTACTGCACCCGATAGAGGTTGGGTACGACGATGGGCCAAAATGGAAACAATGGCAATAATATGAAGGGCTCAAACTGGTTGAGATCAATTGTTATAGAAATGAATAGATCATAAATGATCTTTTATTAGTGTTTTTTGTAATGAAATTTCAGCATTTGGTGGGTGGGGGACGTGAATGAATTTGTGTTATGATAAAACTTTTTAAAAATCAAATTTACAAATTGTGATGAAATGATTTTAATTAGTTGAACATCAATAAATAACTTATCTTCAAAGGTCTAGGTAAAAATAGTGCTTAAAAGCACAAAGCGGAAACTGTAGTTATCTGGTCGTACTAGGACAAAGTTACAAGTTCAGGCCGACGGCAATGGAGCGAGGGCCAGATACAGGGATGAGGGTAGGCCCACAGAAAATGTTACCGTTTTACTTTGATGTGGGGCATTGCATCATGCAGCAACAGTTCTGAGAATCATCTGGATGCGTTGTGCTGCATCGGTTCTGATGCGCTGGGCTGCTTCAGTTCTGATGGGGACCACAGCTGGGCTGGCAGAGCACCTTTATCCGCATTGCCAAGGGCCCAGGACTGGGGCGGCACTACTTTGGGGGAGGTGGATTAGGACTCAGAACAGGCACATTCTAGGTGTAGGGTTCAAGATGGTTGGAGCCTTTTCTGTCCATGAGGCTCTGATCATGAGGCCAGCCAACTAGCCCTTGGATCACTCTGGTAGCCCTGGGCCCCAGGAGCAGGTCCAACCCTTCTTATCCAGGCAGCACGGCAAATGGGCAGCAGAGCACTCCTTCTTCTGAGTCTTCCACAGATCCAGAAGTGACCTGAAGAGTGAGTATGAGAGTCACATTTTTAGGCTTGGTGCCTCCTTTGAAGTAGGAGAAGTTTCTAGAGATTCCCCTTTCAAAAGTGCTTGTAATTTCCTGCCTCCCTGCCCTGGTACCAGTCTGCCTGCAGGCACAAAAGGCTAGTGGGAAGTTCTTTGTGAGAAGGCAGGGCACACCATATTGACTTGCAAGTGGGGAAGCTCCGCCCTCCCATCCTGCGTGAGATGGCCCACCCAGGCACATCTAATTCGTCTATTGTGGGCTGTCTGGGAGGAATATACCAAAGCCTCCTACACCCACTCATGTCAAGTAAATGTGTATTAAGACTAGGAAATCTTTACATACCTATATATACTTACCTTGACGATACTAATTGTAGATTTTGTGGAAGCATTATTGTTGCAGGCCGATATTTCAACAGCAATATTATGGCATACTGGGTTACCTGGTCACACTTTGGATTTATGGCAATGAACCGCTGACACACAGACAGCACTCTAAAAGTATGTTGGCCAGTAGGACTTGCATTTTGTATCTTGGTTTACCTGTTGATGGTAACCAACACAACCATGGCATATTCACAAGAACAAAGGTTTGGAACCATTTGAATTCCTTCGTAAAGCAATGGATTTTTTTTTATAAGCAACGTACCGTATGAAGCCTTTATTTTAAACCTCACAAATCACGCTCTGTTCACTGAGAACTGTAATATTTTCAAACTGAGACATTTCTTTCTGTTCTTCACAAAACCCGGTTCGAATCAGAAGAGAAATAGGTCACCACTTCACACTTTTGAGAAATAGTTGGAATTGCGTCACCAAACACCAGCTATTTTTGAGGTTACTTCACAGAGAATACATTTCATATCTAGACCAATGCAAAAGGCTTGTTTCCTGGTTACGAGTTCCCAAGCACTGTAAGTTCCATCTCTGCAAGTTTCAATCATTCCTGCGTGATGTAACTTATTTTGCACCAGATTTAAAGGGACATTTCAACGAATATTTAGATTTATGTTTTCATTCAGAAGGGTGTGGATCACCCCTTTAATAATGACCAATTTTCTCCTAAATTTTAATTTATTACAACATCATGGATTGATGAGATCACATAACCATGGGGCAAGGACGAGTGATAATTTATTTTACATCGCTTGAGAGTGAATACTCCATCAGTGCCATAAATAAGGTCCAGAAAGATTTCATTTTTAAAAAAAATTGGCACTGCATCTCTCCAAATGGATATGATGTCCTTAAATAATTTAAAAAATTCATATAAACCGTGAAAGGTGATTGAGCGTTGATGTTGTCCCTTTAAATGAGAGAAGAACGCATGTCATCAGACAAAAGACCGCGCCTGAAGCCTCTGCATACAGGCAGACTTTGTCCTAAAATGATACGTGAGCGGTATCATTCTGTGCAGTCTGCATGTCGCCGCATTCTGGTCAGTACACATGCCACTGAAGCAACTTTTCTAAAAGTTCTAAACGGAAATGTGCATGAGCCATGTACAGTGTGGCATTGGCATGCTGCCGTGCATCAATAGCTCGCAAAATGTTATTCACCTCCAGCTACAAAAATACAAATTCTACAATGATAACTTGCACCCCAATATCTATCTCATCTAATTCTGTGCCACTTTTCAGCCTAGAATAATTATCTGAGGTAGAACGTTTCTGAATGTGTAGGTTAACGTCGATATGTACAGCTGTCCATCGGGTTTGCATTAAGCTTGACATGTAACCTATTTTGCAGTAGAGGTGAAGTAATATGGCGCACACGTGTATGAAATTTTACAGCTACAAGGTGTGTAAAGTCTGTGTTTTGAACATGATTGTATGTTAAATCAAAGCACCACCCCCTATCTGATGTGTGTACAGGAATGATTTTTAGTTAAGCCCATGCCAGCACTTTGGGGAAGAACCTGTTCTTAAATAGGGTTAGGATTTGGTACTCAGCTTGGATTGGCCATTGACACACCTTTTCGAGAGAGCCTCCTTAGTGATAATCAAATCTAGGACCGATTACTGTATGGAAAGGGATGAAGTGTTCATTGATTGATTTCCTGCCAACGAAGGAGTTGTTTAGAGGTTGAGCAGAGAGGGGTGTGTCTCTTTAGATAACAGTTCAGGGGCTCCCTGCACGTTGACCTGTCCAAACCCTTGCTCATCTTACTTGAGTTGTGTTCACAAGTTTATAAAACTAAACATCTCTAGGTGTTATTATCATTGATATGTTTAGAGAAAAAATGTACCCCCCTCTTGGCAGGATAGAAAAAAGTTAGCTGTCTAACTGTGAATTTTTTAACAGCAAAGTATCGGCTCAAGTGGAAAAAAGAAGGTTTTTAAGGGATTTTCTGAATCTGCTCAATGCCGGGCCCCGGGGGAAGCAGAGTCGCAGACTAGTCTTCCCCCGGGGTCTTTCGCGCAGGGATAGGCCAGGTAGGGGAAGGGGAGGAGTTAGGGGGTGGGTATTTAGGCGCAGGGGAGGAAGGGAACTTCCTCTTCCTGCGCCTGGCACCATCGGGAGGGAGTTCGAAAGGAGGTTAGTTCAGGGCTAGTTTTTCGGTTAGCGTAGCATCAGGTTTTAGGTAGGAGTTCGGCCGGAGCTGTTTCACGGCAGCTGGGGTTTGCTGGTTCACGCCTGAAGCGGGGTTTTTGGCGAGATGTCGGGGGTATCCGCGGAACAGGTCCGGGAGGCCTTGCTGTTGCTCGCGAGGGCCGGGCGGGAAGACCTTATTCAGCTGGGGGTGTTGGACCAGGCCTGGGTGGGGGCCACCAGGGGCACGCGCGCTGCCTCGGCTGGGGTTAAGGCCGCAGTGGTGGCCTGTCAGGAGGACGAGCAGGACTCTGCGGGCCAGATTGGCGATCGGAGGGGGGGCGGAGTGCCCAAGGACCCGGCGAGGGGCGGGAAACGCAGGAGCCTGCCCCTGCGGGCCTTCCCTCCGCTCGAGTTTTTACCTGGGGCCTCGGGGGCGGCCGTGAGGGCCGCGCCCCCCGCGCTTCCGCCCCAAGGGCCCCTGCTGGTGCTGGCTGGCGCTACGCAGGGGGAGGGGCAGGCAGACAGCATTCCTGGGCCTGCCCTGGTACAGGTGGGTGCACCGGTTGGGGAGGGGGCCCCCGGGCTTGCCGGGCAGCCGGTTTTCAATGCGCCTGGGGAGGGTTTGACTGGGGATACCTTGCAGGAAGCAGGGGGGCTGGAGGAGGAGGCCCCCATCGACTTGTCTACCAGCTCTAGGGCTGGCCCCCCGGCCATAGCGAGGCAGGTGGCGGTGGGGGACCTGGGGGGCCGGGGTGGGACCCCCACCCTGGTTCCCATGGGAGGGCCTGGTTGGGTTCCTAGTCTCCCACAGGTGGGTTTCTTCCCCCCAGGGGGCTGAATTTTTTGGCTACTGCCCGCCCCCCAACCCCCCCCCAGATCTGGGGTGCCACTTCCTGAGAAGACAGGGCCCGGGGAGAGAGGATTTTAGAGCAGATTCAGGAGGTCAGGTGGGCCGAGGAGACGAGAGCCAGGGTGGGAGCAGTGTTGAGCCATGAGGTTGAGGGCCCTCCCACCCGACCTCTGAGGAGGAAAGGGAAGCGGAGAGAGAGGAAGAGTCTCGGAGGGTCAGGGCTAGGAAGGCAGTGCAGGACCACCCCCCCAGAGGGGGTATGGCAGGTGTAGGGACGGCCAGGACGGCTTTGAGGCCCGATGGTGCTGGGGCCCGCTCAGGTTGGAGCGACCTGAGGGGTGGGAGGGGATCTAAGCCGGCGGCTGTCGGCAGAGCCCGGGGGGGCCTGGCGGGGCACAAGACGGCTCCAAGACGCAGGACAGAAGCAGTAGGGCAGTCCGCGGCGGCTGTCCCTCCACCGAGGGCTCGGGCTCCTGCAGCACGTGGGGAATCTAGTGTGCGTGGAGGTGTGCAGAAAGGTGTGAAGCGTGCGGTGAAGGAGGTGGACAGTTTGGGAGTGGATCTGGAACCGGTGCTTGAGTTGGATTATGGTGCCGAGAGTGATGAGCTGGAGGACGGGGAGGTGCGGGATGACTTGGAAGGCTTAGGCGGCGCTGCGGACAACGGCGACCTTGGTGTATTACAGGACAAAGCGGCGACGAAGACCAAGGCCGGGTCGGCGGCGGTCCAGGTGACGGACTCCAGAGGACGGCCCCGGGAGCGGACCTCAGCACTCACAGGTGAGGGAGCTTGGTGGGCAGCTTGGGGGGGGGGGAAGGACGGAAGAGGACTTGCAGGTCGGTGGGTGGGGGGGACGGTTCAGTGCGGGAAGCCGTGAAGCCATCGGGCGGTCCACCAGAGGATGGTAAGAAGGTGGATGGTAAGTCGGTGACTTTGGGGGTGCAGACGGACAAAGGGGATGGTAAGGAGGAGAAGGGAGTGAAGGTACCTAAGAAGCTCCCATATATGGGGCTGGCGATGCCTCTGGGGTCGCATCTCTCGGAGAAACGCAAGGATCGGATATGGAGACCTGAGTTTGTGGATGTCTTTAAGTTGCTTCATAGGGAGGTGCAGGCTAAGGAGGGGTCTAAGGAGGAGGAGTGGGAGCTGACGAGGCGCCCTAGGGTACCGGTGACAATGGAGAATTGGACGTCAGCGTTCTTGATCTATGCCAGTGTTTATTGCCAGAAGTATTTAGACAGGGCAATTGCACTTTTTAAGTACATGGACATCATTCGCAAGGCCCAGATGCAGTTCGGGGGTTTTGCTTGGTTAAGCTAAGATGAGGAGTTTCGAGCTAGGGTTAGCGCGGATCCCGAGAAGAGTTGGGGGGAGGTGGATCAGGAACTTTGGATGCAGTGGATGGCGTCTTCGCACTCCACGGCGTCCACTCACACGGCCAGTGGCCTACCTGTGGTGTATCGGTCTTTTCCGCCGCGTCCCGCCCAAGGCGGGGCGGGGGGTGGAACAGTGCCCAGCACCATTGTCTCAGGGCAACAGTCCAAGCCGGGGGGTTATTCCACGGGGGCCTGTTGGAGCTACAATAAGGGGTATTGTTCCAGGTATCCCTGTAAATTCAAACACGAGTGCTCGAAGTGCGGCGGAAAGCATGCCCTTACGCAGTGCCTCACGCTCACCACACCCTCGGAGCAATGGAGGAACGCCAGAGGGCGGGGCCAACCTGGACCGAAGGGCGCCTACACCGGTTAAGGTGGAGGCGATGGCCCCGTGGTTCTCGTGCTACCCGGATCAGGAGGCTGCGGCGCGGCTCTTCTGGGGTTTCACGGAGGGCTTTCAGGTGGGCTATCAGGGTCCCAGGGAGTGCCGTTGGGCCGAGAATCTGAAATCTGCCAAAGAATTGCCGAGTGTAGTGGCTGCTAAGTTGAGGAAAGAGGTGGAGGAAGGAAGGGTGGCTGGCCCGTTTACTGACTGGCCGTTGCAAGACCTGATCATATCCCCGTTGGGGGTGGTGCCGAAGAAGGAGGAAGGGGAGTTCAGGATGATTCACCATCTGTCGTGGCCGGAGGGTCAGTCAGTGAACGACTTTATTGCAGTGGAGGATTCGAGAGTGCTGTACGCGTCGGTGGACGATGCGATTCGCCTGGTGAGGGTTTGTGGGACGGGTGCGGAATTGGCGAAGTGTGTCATCAAGTCTGCTTTCCGTCTCCTGCCTATTCACCCTGCGGATTTTTCACTCTTGGGCATGCAGTTTGGGGGGGCCATCTACATGGACAAGGTTTTGCCCATGGGGTGCGCCATCTCCTGCGCTCTGTTCGAGCTTTTCAGCACTTTTCTGCAGTGGGTCATGGTGCGAGTCAGTGGGTGTCGTGAAGTCACCCACTACTTGGACGATTTCCTCTTCCTGGGGAGGTCGGATACCGGGGATTGCGGCAGGGCCCTGTCGCGGTTCCAGGTGATGGCCTCTCAGTTTGGGGTGCCTCTGGCGCCCGAGAAGACGGCTGGTCCCAGCTGTTGCCTCACCTTCCTAGGGATCGAACTGGACTCGGTGCAGTGGTTGGCGCGCCTTCCCACAGCCAAAGTGACGGAGATTCTGGCATGTCTGGAGTGGGCTGTGGGGGAACGGCGGATTCCTTTGAGGCCAGTGCAGAAGCTTCTGGGTTTCCTTAACTTTGCGTGTAGGGTAGTGCGGGCAGGGCAGACGTTCTGCAGGCGGCTCGGCATGGCCATGTCGGGGGCAGTGCTTCCACATAACAGGGTTAGGATTTCCATGGGGGTGAGGACGGACTTGAGGACATGGATTACCTTCTTGCAGGACTTCAACGGTGTGTCTTTGGACTTTGATGAGGAGAGGGCGGTCTGGCAATGCCAAATTTACTTTGATGCGGCTGGGTCAGTGGGGTTTGGTGTTTTCTGGAACGGCAGGTGGTGTGCGGAGAGCTGGCCGGCCTCCTGGATCAAACAGGGCAGGAGCATTGCCTTCTTGGAATTCTTCCCTTTATTGGTGGCACTGGTGGTGTGGGGGGAGGAATTTCGGAACAGGTCGGTGCTCTTCCACGTCGACAATATGATGGTGGTGGAGCTGGTGAATCATCAGAGGGCAAAGGACATGCGAGTGCTGCGGCTGTTGCGAAGGTTCATGTTGGCGTGTCTGCGGTTGAATGTGGTGTTTTGGGCTAAGCATGTCCCTGGGGCGAATAATGACATTGCGGATGCTTTGTCTCGTTCGCAGTGGCAGCGGTTTCGACGCCTGGCACCGGGAGCGGATACGTGCAAGACCGAGCTGCCGGCCGGCATCTGGGCCTTGGGGGAGTGAGGATGATTGGTCTGGTAGAGGGTTCGCTGGCTGAGACCACGAGGAGGACTTATCGTTTGGCATGGTCTGAATTTAGTGCTTTCATGGGCTGGACGGTGTCTGGCGTTGTGGGTGTGGAGTCAGATGTGGAGCAGGGGCTGAGAGGTGTGGATTGCATGGACTGGGGTTTGACTGCGGCTACGATCTCTGGTAAATTGGCGGGGATATCTTTCTACTGTGTTTTGTTCCTGGGCTTTGACCCAACTAAGGATGTGATTCTGAGCAGAATGTTGCGGGGCTGGGGCAGGGAACGTGGGGATGGGGGGGATGTCGGGGGTAGGCTGAGGGAGGCAGTGACGTTTGAGTTGTTGGTCCGGCTGCTTGGGGTGTTGCCGGAATGTTGTTATGACCTGGTTGAGGTGGGTCTTTTTCGTTTGTGTATGGTGTGGATGTTTTTCGGGGCATTTCGGGTGTCTGAGCTTCTGGGTACAAGAAGAGGAGCTGGCAGGTTGTTTGAGGAGGTGCGAGTGGATGGGGGGCGCTTGGGTATTTGGCTGCGGTGCTCAAAAACTGATCAGTTGGGCAGGGGCAAGTGGGTGTGGCTGAATGAGACTGGCGGGGCGGTTTGCCCAGTGTTGGAATGGCGAACTTTCCTGGGGACGGGGAATGTGGCTGGGGGTGAGATTTTTTGTCATGCATCTGGCGCAAGAGTGACGGCGGGCCAGTTGTTGGCTGTGTTGCGCAAGGCTTTGAGGTGGTTGGGCATGGATGAGGCTGGATTTGGGACCCACTCCTTCCGGATTGGGGCTGCGACTGCGGCGGCCAGGTTGGGTTGATCCTAGGATAAGATCAGGAAACTTGGGCTCTGGAAGTCGCGCTGTTGTGAGAGGTATGTGAGGAAGTAGGTTGGGCCCAGGCAGGGTGTTGGTGCTTCAGGCTGTCTTTTCTTGTTCTAACATCTTTTTCTTCATAGGCTGCGTGGGTGGACCGGGCGGTAAGACGGTGACTTGGATTGTCGGGCACTCCTTCGTGCACTGGGGTTCCAAATATGCGGAGCAGCAGGTTTACGGCCGTAACCTGGGACTGAAAGGACACTTGCACGAGGTACAATGGTGGGGCAGAAGTGGCATGCGATGGGGGGCACTACTGCCCTGGCTCGCGAAGATGGTCCCACAGAGGGGATGTCCAGATTTGTTGATCATTCATCTGGGGGAGAATGACCTGGTGCAACTGTCCGGATTGGCACTGTTACAACTCATGCAACGGGACCTGGAGGTTTTGAAATTGAGGCTTGCAGGGACCTGCATTGCCTGGACAGAGTTGGTCCCCAGGAAAGTGTGGAGAGGGGCTATGAAGCATGGGGCCATCGAGAAGGCTCGAAGGAAGCTCAATAGGGCTATGAGACTCTACTGCGGTGACAAAGACATTAAGGTTATTGCTCATGGCGGGATACGACTGGAGGAGCCTTTAGTTTTCAGGGATGACGGGGTGCACTTGTCCCAGCTGGGCAATGCGTACTACATGATTGAGATGAGAGATGTGGTGAGCAAGTTGTGGAATGAGGCTATCTGGTGTCGCAGGGAGTGAATGATGAGTGTGTGGCGGACTGGCGGCCCCGGAAGGGGGGTGGGGCAGTGAACCGCCCTACAGGGGGTTCACTGGTTGGCAGGATTTGAAGGGACAGGGGGGTCAAGAGCGGGCACACCCATCCCTTGGGGGGGGAGTTCGTAGGGCGGATAGAAGCGTGAATGGCACGACGCAAGGAGTGGGGCTGGATGACGAGTGATTGAGGGGCAAGAATAAAGCATGGTTGGAGCTTCTAGGGCTTGGTGATGAAGCGGAACGAGTGAAACGAATGAGGGGGAGTGTGAGTGTGGGTTTGCTGTTATTATTATTATGTTGATGTTAAAGTTATGTACAGATTCGCAGATCTGGTCTAATAAAATGGCCTTTTACGGACCCTGCGTGGTCTGTTTATTGCGTGATGCCGGGCCCCGGGGGAAGCAGAGTCGCAGACTAGTCTTCCCCCGGGGTCTTTCGCGCAGGGATAGGCCAGGTAGGGGAAGGGGAGGAGTTAGGGGGTGGGTATTTAGGCACAGGGGAGGAAGGGAACTTCCTCTTCCTGCGCCTGGCACCATCGGGAGGGAGTTCGAAAGGCAACCCACCCACCCGGCAGCTGGAGGTGTGTTTGGGTCGGTCTATAGCGTTGCCAGTTTAGGCCAGAGCTGCTGTAGGCAGGATTTGAAGGGACAGGGGGGTCAAGAGCGGGCACACCCATTCCTTGGGGGGGAGTTCGTAGGGCGGAAAGAAGCGTGAATGGCACGACACAAGGAGTGGGGCTGGATGACGAGTGATTGAGGGGCAAGAATAAAGCATGGTTGGAGCTTCTAGGGCTTGGTGATGAAGCGGAACGAGTGAAACGAATGAGGGGAGTGTGAGTGGGGGTTTGTTGTTATTATTATTATGTTGATGTTACAGTTATGTACAGATTCGCAGTTCTGGTCTAATAAAATGGCCTTTTACGCTGACACTGCGTGGTCTGTTTATTGCGCGAACAAGGTTCATTGTGAATTACTACAGGGAGTTAATTCTCTTATTGGCAGTTGGAAACGAAGGGCTGTACCGTCATCCCATTTCAAGCACTTAGATTTCAAAAATGTGTTTATACCTATGCCTTAGACTATGGATAGGAACACATTTTCAGATTTTTTTTTAGAAAGTTAGGATCAATTTCACGGTACGGTTTGTATATCATGCAGGCTGATTTGATAGTTTTACTCATTTGAATGATCGAACATACCCTGATTTTGCTAACCCAGCATCCCTTGAAGTTAGCGTTGCATTTCATGCATATACTCTCCCACCCTAACGCTAACAAGCTAGTCTTAGCAGCTATCGCATTCACAGATTTCTGTTACCAATCCTACCATTCTACATAATCATCGCATCCACATTTTGATATAAAATATGGCAAAGCATATTTCCTCAAGCTATGCGGTCATGCAGACAAAACTGACAGCCAATAAGCTTCAAGCTAGACTACTTAAATGGCCAATGCAGGTTCCTACAGACACCATAGCATATCAGAAGGAAACCATAATGTAGAAAGAGCACACAGCCGGGCACAGGTGTCAGTCAGCACAGCTTTCGTGATGCTCTTTTTACTTCCACCTACTGCAGGCAGCAGTGGAGGCTCACTCACCTTTGGCCACCTCAGGCCCATCTTGTGTGTCTTTGTGTTGCTCTGTGTGGAAAGTACAGTGTTGAGAGGGTATGTGTGAGCTGAGAATACCATTGGCAAAGGCAACCCAACACCGCACAGAAAAGAAAGCATTGGAGACCAAGGTTCTTGCACATTAGCAATATTCTGTTGCTTAGACTATTGCTGTAGGGGTAATAGGTCTAATTGTATGTACCCATGGAATATTAAACCTCTGCTGCATAATGATGTAGTAGAAATTAATAATTAAGCATCTTTACGTACATTACTTCTGCCGACTAATTTTTGAACTACTAACTATGCAATCTTGCACCTTATCCCACTGTAATTGCCACAACTGCATTCACAACAGCATGTAATTTAATAGCAAAACGTAATAATTGTGTTAGGATAATAACTTGATCACTTTTGCCCCATGTGATAAATCTTCTTGAATCTGGCAAGCATAACACAGTGTGGTCAAGGAAATTAAAAGTTATAGGAGGGGTGCCAAAACACAATTTCCAAATTCGTTCTAGGGCCATGGACTCCTGTCCCCAGTACCAGTTGGTTCTAGTACAAACAACAACTTTGCTTAGCCATATGAAGAGTATTTTTGGATCAATAACAACTTTGGGCTCAATCAATGGTTCTACATGAAACTTTCCAAAATACAAACATGCCAAATTAAGTATGTTCTTGAAACTATTTGTGGCGTTTATTGATCAAGAGTAATTTCAAAAGTGCATTGCCCATTGATATCCCCATAATTAATCCCAAGTGGACAGGAAGAAGAGGCCCTGTACCTAGTGACCTCTGCACAAGGACACAGGCCCTGCATGGCAAGGTAACAGAAACTTTGCAATGATTACCAGAATTAAACATTTGAATAGTTATAATCACGCCGCATTACAACTTTGGCGGTTGGACCGCCCTGGGACAATCCGCAACCACTGGGGATCCCCTGTGGCACAGCCATGCATATCAGGACTTCATGACCTCCACACTTTTCATGGCGGTGATCCTGCCACGAAAAGTGTGTGGCAGTCAGGAAAGTAAGGGGGTTCCCCTGCGCATGAGGGTTCATGCAGGGGGCACATGGTATGTCTCATGTATGCATGCACACCTTTTCCTGCATGGCATTGAATGCAAAGTCCATTCAGTACAGGAATGGGCTTTGGCGCTCCCAATGTGGTGCCTTTTTAATAGGCACCGATGTGGGAGTGCCAAAGGGCCACCCGCCAGACAAAGAGGTAACTCATAATCTGGCGGGGGAGATGGTGAGGTTTGGCTGTGTGGGAGTAGGGTGGTGGCGTGGCAGCCACCTCCCAAAGCCTCAAACTCATAAACAAGCCCCTAATCATCTAAGGGACCAGGGGCCAGATGTAGGTAAATGAGAAATACTGATTCACTATTAAGAAATCGGTATTTCCTATGTAGGTAAAGATTCGGTAAAAAATACAGAATCCTTAATATTCCCTATTACCAAATCAGTAATTGAGATTCGGTAATAAGGAATACCTACCCATTCATTTCTATGGGCTTGGAGGCCCATAGGAATGAATGTGAAGACATTCAGTATTAGCGATTCGGTATTACAGAATTGGTAATACTGGGAGGTATTTGAAGAGTGCCAGGGTGTCCAAAGGACACCCTGTTGCACCCCTGAAATGTGCATGTGTGCAAATGTGGCGCACATACATGACCTAAGGGCATGGATGTGTGCCATTTGTCACTTTAAAAAAAGCAACAAAGTGCTTTTTAAAGGGAAATCGGTAATTACCACCAACTTGAAGTGGGTGGTAATTACCGATTTCTTAAGGCTCAAAAGCACTCTTCAATGTGCTTCCTACATTGCATTCAAGGAATCAGTATTACCGATTCCTTAAATGCAAGAGCAATATGGAATCAGTATTAAGGAATCGGTATTTACCAATTCCTTATTTACTGATTCCTTACCTACATTAGGAATCTCTAAATACCGGTCAGTAACAATGAAATTTACCGAATTTCGGCGTTACCGACCAGTATTTACCCACCTACATCTGGCACCTGATTAATGAAACAGGTAGTTGTTAGAGAAGCCCAGATATTAACATTTATAAAATTGTGTAAGGAAGATTTATCTTTAGTATCGTCATAAAATGATTGGGAATGCAAAACATAAAGGTTTTATATCGCTATACAATTCTTGGAAATGTAAAATATTTTAGAATGGTGTCTTATGAACCAATATTGTAGCAAATTTTCCACTACTACCCTGTGGCGAATTAACACGTTTTTAAAAAGAGCCGTTACCCCCACTAAGAAAATGACATACAAGACAAGCATGGTACTAACCTGGAGTAAGTTCAATTCCTGCAAAGTAAAACATAAAAAAGAAGGTTATTGTAAAAGACTGAGATTTTTTTAAATGTTGTACAATTTGTCTAGGTTACTCCAAATATGCTATGTCTTTGCAGATGCAAGATTTGACATTTTGTGAGGCTTTCTTCTAAAGTACACATAATACCCAGAGTATCGGAGGAAGAGCAAACCATGTGAGGTAACTATTGATGTCCGGTAGGAGGCAAGAGAGTCAGGTGAAGGAATTCCTGTGTTCTGACAGAAAGTGATGCAGGTAAGATTTAAAGGAAGTGAACTCTTGTTTTTATAAAATGACCTGGACAAACTGCAGTTTTTATTTGTGTGTGTAAACAATTTTTAAATTATGGGCAAAAGGCTACTAATACGTCAGTATAGTGCACTGAAAATAAAGGAGAGGGGAACATGAGTGGAAGGTGGAGGTAGGACAGAAAACATTCTGGCAAGAAATGTACGTCAGAGTCAATATCTGTTGACATACGTCTGGTATTGAGTTATGGGCCACCCGTTATGCTGTGTTTTGTCCATTATTTGATACAGAGGATAAAATGTGAACTCAAGGATCCTTGAATTCAAATGTCGGTGCTCTTCTGAAACTATGGTTGGTTTTGTGGCATGTGTGGGAATTTAATTGCATTGAAATTCTCACAGTTTGGTTATCAAAGGGTTAAATTCTTTCCAGCCCCACTGCAAAGGCAGGTGACAGTGAGGTGACATTGGAAAGTCTGTGCGGTGTCTTATCTAATGTGTGGAGTAGAGTGAGCACCTAGCATAGATGCAACTTTAGGGCAATGAGTGATACATTCAGGGCAAACTGTCAAAATTCAAGACACAAATTCTGAAAAAAGGTCAATTTTTGGACGTTTGAGGAGGACACGCAATATTATATAAGTCATTAGGCACCCAAAAGAAGTCAAATCAAAATAGGTATATATCCTTTGGACTGCATAATACATTGCGGTATTGAACACACATTTATATGTAATAGGCTTATTAGAAGGTTAATAAAATAGCAAACATGGAAAATTCATGACATCCTTTGACTAGACTGTATGTTCATAAATGTAATAATGGTGGATTCATTTAAGCAAGCATGGAAAAAAGAAGCTTTTGAAATTGGAATAAGTTGAATGATAGAAATTTCGTGGTGATCAATGCTGCACCCTCAACTAAAGGAAGAATATTTGTAAACAATTTCCAATTACACTGCTAATTTGTTTCTATTAATTCTAGTTATTACATACCACTTTGTTGTCAAGGAGAGAGGGGACACAGAGATTGTTTTGTTTAGTAGCATACCCTACCCACAATGTTATATCCTTCCTGCAATACCTTCCTTTTTAGGTCTCGCCTAGCGTTGCAGCATTCATGCGCTGGTCGCTCTGCGAGACATATTGTTTAATAGGAGATTTTAGAAGTGGAGTTGAAGCCCGCCCATCATTTTGATTGGCTGGCATTATTGTTTATGATAAACGCTGGCTTGTGATTCAAAATGAGGCTTCTTTGTTACCGCCCTGTCTCTTTCTCGGATGGCCCATCCGGACTGGATTGTTTACTTGCGGCGTTGCACATTGTCCCTTGAATAATGGGTCCGCACTTTTTTTTGTCATTCGCGCGACCGCTGTGGACACTGGGTGTGCGTGAGGCAAGTGTGCACACATTAATGAAACGAACACAAACGGTGGCTACCACACTACTTAGACACTACTTAGATTATTACGGTGTCACTGTCGAGAAGATACAATTAAAGAGAGTGCACGGCGCATGCTGCCATCATCCAGCTGCACGCTGGGGCTGGGCGCGTGCTCTGGTCTGCCTAGATATTTTTAATGTAAAACCTGTTCCTATTCTAGTCGAACCCATCCAGTTTAATGCTGTTCGTGTTTATTTACACAGTAGCACGTCCTACTCTTTTGAGTGGGGTGCCGGCGAGATATGTTTTAATGATTGGAATGGGTTTACTCTCTACCGGCTTTAAAAGCTTGAGCCTTTTTCTTTAAATATAGTGCCTAATATCAGGCGTGCTCCTTTTTGCATGAGCGCTAGGTTTTGTTATTTCAGTGGGTTGAAGCACATGGAGCTGTCGTCTTTTGCTAACGATAAAGCCACATTTTTAATTTATGAAAACGCTAATTTCCACAGCAGACAACGCAAACACCCTGGGGAGAATTTAATACCTCACCTTTCCCACCGAGATGGTGCTTGGATCTGAAATAGCAGGGAGGGGGGGTTGCACATGCTGTGTTAAGAAGCAGGCCAGATACATTTACATGAAATCTAGTACCTCACATGAGGAATAGTAGCGGCAAGAAACCACTTTGCTTTCTCTTTTTCTACAGAATCTTGTGATATAATGACAAGCAACAAAAATAATATTATCGGTGCCCATAAAAGGAAGACATTAGAATGAGAGAAGTTTTCACAGCAGAATGCTATTTGGGTATATATTGGTCTGTGCCTCTGTAGCTAGGTTTATGTACCCTGGGCCGAAAGTCCCCTCCCGCCTTGTACCAGAACATGTACAAAGTGCTATAAAACGCCACAGAGCCGCCAGCACCAAACACCCCCTCCCCCCCACCGCCCCGACATGTGGTGTTTGGACACAAACATTGATTGCCTTTTGGAAGCGAAGTGAACAGGAAGAAGGAAGACAGGAGGTTTTGCCCAGGATAATTCCCTTTAGGTGGGAACGCCGAGATTGGAACTAGAGTGTTCTGGGTCCACAGCTCAAGTCTGCATTCCATTCAGCGCCACAAGCAGAGTAGAAGCACTTTAATGATTGGGGTTGGTCCTCCGTGCAATAGATCTGATCTGGTTTAAGGAGTTTTTAGAAATGCACCAAGGGTAGATGCAATATTTTGAAAGAGGGACATTTTGAAAAAAAAAGCATTTGCAATGCAATAGGTCATGCATTTACGCAAGTTTTAGCTATAGGCATCGTAAATGACAATTATAAATAAAAGGCATTGTTATTTGCAATGTCAACAGCTCAAACTCACGTAAATGTGAGACCTATTGCATTACAAATGCTTGTTTAACGTGTAATTGATTTGTTTTGCTCTTTTTACAGTGTACAGCACTCTGATGTCAAGGGTCCAAGTGTGTGCTATACATAACTGTGGCATAATTCAATTTAGTAAAAATCTTCATCTAAGAGGAAATTCTTGCCTCTTCCTTTAAATCCATTTCCCATTTCAGAATCTTCCCATGACACCCGAATACATGTGAGTAAATATACACGTGGATTTTTACCTTTGTGACTAAATCCCACATGTCTCCTAGTTGCACACTTTTGTGGCAGTCCACTAAACTGGGGTGAATGGTCTACCTTCCCAGAGAAATGTCACTGTAATGTGACCCATGTCTTGATTTATAATTCAGCAATTATTTCTAGCATATTTAGGTAAAATAGTAAAGCCAAGTTTAGATATTAAGTTTAATGGTGGTGTCTTCCCACTCTAGCGAATGGCCACTGGTGTAACGAAACTTGAGCCCCCACCGCAAGGTACGGGTGAGGGTCCCCGTCCATACTAAATCGGGAGCTCCCCCCTGGAGCTTGGGGGATGCAGGGGCCTGTGTTACGCCACTGTGAATAGCCCAGCATGTTTGGTGTCCTTCCAAAGTGTTTTTTAAAATAGACTTGCTACCTGTATCGTGACTATTTCTTTCTAAATCCCGTCCAATATTTGCATGCAATTGGAAATAGCTCAAGTAGATTGTGTGATATTTTCTTTAGGTCCTCCTTCGAGACCACGACCTTCCCGGAAAGCTGGAAGCACGCTGAGATCAACGCCCTACTCCAAAAACCCAAGGCAGATCCCAAGGACCTCAAGAACACTCCGACCCATCTCCCTGCTCCCGTTCCCAGCAAAGGTCATAGAGAAGACCGTCAACAGACAACTGACCCGCTACCTCGAGGAGAACAGCATCCTGGATCCGTCCCAATCCAGGTTCCGCAGCAACCACAGCATCGAAACTGCCCAATCCGAAGCCACCAAGATCATCTGCAGCGTACCTCAAGGATCATCCCTCAGCCCGACATTGTTCAACATCTGCATGGCAACACTCGCTCACGTCGCCCGACTGCGCAACCTCAACATCTTCTCCTACGCCGACGACACCCATCTGATCCACCTTCACTAAGGAATGAAAGCCGTCACCGAGTGGATGAAGTTCAGCTGCCTGAAGCTGAACTCAGACAAGACGGAAGTCCTCATCCTAGGCTCAACTCCATCGGCGTGGGACGACCCCTGTTGGTCGACCGCACTGGGAGCAGCACCTACACCCACCGACCAGCACGCAACCTAGGGTTCATCCTCACCACATCACACCCCACCTAAAAGACCTGCACTGGCTTCCCGTCAACAAGAGGATCCCCTTCAAGCTCTTCACCCACGCACACAAAGCACTCCACAACACTGGACGACTCACCTTCTACACCCCGAACCGCCAGCTCTACTCCGCCGACCTCGCCTTCGCCACCGTCCCCTGCATCGAAGAGCAAACACAGGCGGCAGATCGTTCTCCCACCTCGCCGCCAAAACCTGGACCACCCTCCCCATCCTTCTACGGCAGACCCCGGACCCACTCACCTTCAGTAGGCTACTCAAGACCTGGCTATCTGAGCAGTAGCAGCACACCTCCCCCTCAGCGCCTTGAGACCCTCACAGGTGCGTAGTACGCTTTACAAATGTTTGATTGATTGATTAGGTCCTGGGGAAATAGGTGGTTACTTACTTAGATATCTTAAGTGAATACTGTTGTCTACCATTTATGTTTGAAGTTTTAAGACTTTCATTCAATTTAAATAATGAAGTCATTCATTTTGAAAACGTGTCTCTCCAAATGTCCCAATTGTCGGGAATCAAGATGTATCCCACGAGATGGTAAAGGGTTGGAACTTAAGTACAGTATGACACAGTAAACAGATTTAATAAGCGCAATTTCTGGCCTAGTGATATCTTTTATGAGGACCTCTTTTAGAGAAGGTGGTTACAAAATTCAACCCCCAAAACGTGGTCTGTTACTCATAATCTCTCCTGTTCCCCAGCAAATATCTTCTGATTAGTCCTTATTTGCAGAGTCTCTACTTGGGTGTGATATGTCCTGCGAAGTGATTGTGCATCAGGGAGTACTTGACTGGTAGAAGCATAAAGGTTTGTGAAAACTCCATGCACACACAGGCAGGCAAGGATGCTACATGTGTGCTCTTTGTGGCCTTGCAGGGGATACCAAGATGTTAGAGGTGCCATTAAGTGTATGATGCCACAGTATGTCTCAAAGCACAAGTGACACAAGCTAACATCAAACAAAGGAACATTCTGGAATGTTTAGTGTTGGTGAGTGCCAGCAATGCAGGACGGAAAAATCAAATTTCAATAAGCGGAGAAACATGAGGAGGGCTGAAAGGCAGTTACCCTCTTAATTAAATACACTTAATATGAGCATACTATCCAAATGTGCCCTCACTATAGAAGACACATAGTATAGCAGGAAAATTATACCAATATTCTGGAGGCAATTAGTAATTGTGCCTTACTGTTTCACTGATTCCTCTCAATGGCATTTCCGCACATGCCTTCAGCAAACTGAGCAGGTGAATGTATTGCTTGGGTTACGAATGTACCATATTCACAATGCTATTTCCTTCCTGAAACACTTTGTTTTTTACACTGTAAGTCATATGTTTTGCTCTTTCTACTGTGTACAGCGCTCTGATGCCAAGTGTCCAAATGTGTGCTATGCAAAGTTACTAAATAGTTCATTTTATATAAATTTGCTTAAAGCAGCAAATACATTTGAGTCCCCTTTTAGTCTTTTCCCATTTCATGCATTAAATTATTTTAAACCACAAAAATAATAATACTGCCTGTGGCCTCTGATTAAACAACATGTTATCTAGTTCCAGATATTAAAGCTTGAATAAAGCAAACAACATGCCACATCAGTTGAGTAATACTTGATATGCATTTGGTTTGTTTGTACATTTTATAATGTGGGAGTGTCTTAATAAAGGCCCATCACTGTGCAGGAGCAGGTCAATATTTTCCTGTGCGAAGCACAATTGTAGGAGAGGTCAACAATAAAAAGAGTGGAGAAGAATCAGAAGAGTGAGAGAAAGACACCTGAGGAAGAGGCATGATAAGAAGAAACACAGGGGGCAGAGAGAGAGAAAGAAGTTTTGTTTAGTAATGTACTCTACCTAAAATGTCATTTCGTTACTGTAATACCTTCTTTTTAGGGCACACCTAGTAGAAAGCACATATTGAGAAAGCCCTTGCGCACTTTTCCCATTGCTTTGCTCCACTTGATCCACAATACCCTCTCACCCACTGCTTCTCTTTGCCACCCAAGCCTCCGTTCTACCCCCCCACCTGCACTGCTTTTGATTTTCCGATCCAAATCAGTAAGTAAAAAAAACAAGCATTTACAATGCAATGGTTTCGCCTTTGGAAAAGTTAGAGTTATTGGCATTGCTCATGACATTTCTTTTTTTTTTACTTATAAATAAATGGCATTGTTATTTATATTGCCAACAGCTCTCACAGCCCACACAGCTCTCTCAGCCCACACAGCCCACAGCCGACACAGCCCACACAGCTCTCAGCCCAACACAGCCCACACAGCTCTCAGCCCAACACAGCTCTCAGCTCTCTCAGCCCACACAGCTCTCAGCCCTCACAGCCCACACAGCTCTCAGCCCTCACAGCCCACACAGCCCTCTCAGCCCTCACAGCTCTCAGCCCAACACAGCTCTCAGCCCAACACAGCTCTCAGCCCAACACAGCTCTCAGCCCAACACAGCTCTCAGCCCAACACAGCTCTCAGCCCAACACAGCTCTCAGCCCAACACAGCTCTCAGCCCAACACAGCTCTCAGCCCAACACAGCTCTCAGCCCAACACAGCTCTCAGCGCTCTCAGCGCTCTCAGCGCTCTCAGCCCTCACAGCCCACACAGCTCTCACAGCCCACACAGCTCTCACAGCCCACACAGCTCTCACAGCCCACACAGCTCTCACAGCCCACACAGCTCTCACAGCCCACACAGCTCTCACAGCCCACACAGCTCTCACAGCCCACACAGCTCTCACAGCCCACACAGCTCTCACAGCCCACACAGCTCTCACAGCCCACACAGCTCTCACAGCCCACACAGCTCTCACAGCCCACACAGCTCTCACAGCCCACACAGCTCTCACAGCCCTCACAGCCCACACAGCTCTCACAGCCCACACAGCTCTCACAGCCCACACAGCTCTCACAGCCCACACAGCTCTCACAGCCCACACAGCTCACAGCCATCCGCCCACACAGCTGTCACTGAGAAAATTACAAAAAACAATTGACTGGGTTGAATGTGTGACATTGATCCACGTTCGGTCCATCACCTGTTGTTTTTGCAAACACACAGCTGTCACAGCACAGCAGTTGTTCTCAGTGCAAGTGTGCACTGAAGCAGGTACTGTAGTAGAATTGGCCTATACCATGTACTGCACTGTGACATTTACACAGCACTTCATCCCCGGGCTGTGGAGCGCTCTGGTTTGCACAGAGATCCTAGGTGCAAAGGTTTAAGATGGCGCGGGTTCGAGCGTGACCAGTGCCTGTGATGCTGGGTGACGCGTGTGAGGTCTGGAGATGGGGACTCTGCGCAAGCGCAGATCGGCCCTCTTACGTGGCTGGTTATAATATACTACTTTGCACAAGCGCAGACATGCCCTGCCTCTTACATGGCTGCGCAGCCAAGTTTTAATGTGCTCCATTTTTTTTTTTGCTGTTTGCAAAGTCCTCTTATTCCTGCTGGCACGGAGTGGTGCATCTTCGGCGTTTCACCCTGTGCGAGATTTGTTGAAGGAAGGAACAGATAGGAGAGGGGCTGCTCCATGACACTGTGGTTTCCTTGACAGTGGTTGCTCACTTTTTTTTGCTGGGGGAACGAACAGACAGGCTGACATTGCAGCACGCACACAGAAAGACGGACCTTAGACACTGCAGGCACACAGACAGACAGAGACTGCAGGCACACAGATAGACGGACACTGGAGGCACACAGACAGACAGACGGACCTCGGACACTGCAGACACACAAACAGGCTGACATTGCACGCACACAGACAGACGGACACTGCAGGCACACACACAGACAGACGGACCACGGACACTGCAGGCAGGCAGACAGCCGATCACCGCAGGCACACAGATAGACGGACATTGCATTCAGACAGATGGACACTGCAGGCGCACAGACAGCGGGACACTACAGGCACACAGACAGCGGGACACTACAGGCACACAGACAGACGGACACTACAGGCACACAGACAGACGGACACTACAGGCACACAGACAGACGGACACTACAGGCACACAGACAGACGGACACTACTGTTTTCAACCTTAGCTCTGTGGTTATTAAAGCTTGCGGTGTCAGTGCTGAGGGATGGTCGAGTCCTTGGCGATGTGGGGAAAATAAAGTACCTATAAAGCATATCATGAACGGTGCATGACTCATAAGTGCAATTAAACAATATCTTAGCCGGACTACTACAACTGATGTCCAATCACATGCTGTGCTTCTGACAACCAACATGTGTGCGTAGCCGGAGCAACTCTATGTAGTACCCCTGATGATCACAGAAGGTCTCGCAGCAGATGGGCTATCAAGCCAGACCTAAAAAGGGGGTAAACGTACAGGAATCTCCTAGGTCATGTACTTTTACTTTCATTGTTCAATAGTGAATGGAGCGTAATGACGAAGTAAGCAATATATCCGGGTAAAATGTATCACAAATGGAGATTTATTACTAGAAGTCGACACAAAGAGGGGTAGTTACAAGCAGAAATTCAGTCCATAGCTGTCTTCATATAGAGCAAGATGTCCAATGCAGACGGCTGAAAGGAACTGACCACAGCACGTATCAAGCCATACCTGCGCATATCGATGTGGCACAAGAAGTGGGTTGTACGAAGTAAGTCCACTGGCAATAAACCCCCACCAGGAACACGTTGACAGCAGTTCAGCACTACTTCTTCGCTCTTCCAGCTGACTGGTAGAATATACTGCACATTACTTCACAGACACTATAGACACAGTCAGCAGACACTAGATACACAGCATACAGGGCACACCCCTCCCTCTGTCCAACAAGCACAAGTAGGCATCCTTATTTACCACACTCACAAAGCAAACCATGGTGAGAAGCATGTGACAGCCCCATCCTGCCCACGGTTTATACCTAGCATGGAAAACAAACACAATACACACACAAATACACCACAAACACAATGTAGCCAAAACAATCATCATGGGACTACGTAGCTTGCTCATGAATTGCACACCCTCTGCAATGGTGCACGTGACCCACAGCCTGCCTATTAACTACAACATCGTTTGGAGGTAAACAGATAGTCTGCCATTCCCATATATAATGCATTTCCATACTTGGGCGACTGATTATAAAAGCCTGAACAACCATACAGCGTCAATCCATCGGAATCCATCTACACAATTTTCTAAGAAGCTTAAGCAGTTCAAAACAACTGCCGAAGGTCGCCAACACCTGATCTTTCATGGTGAGGTGTTGATCTACAATGATACCATGATTTTCTTCTACTTTTTTCTGCACTGGAGCGGTGCCAAGCGAAGGAGGCCACCAGGAATCATTCAATGCATTTTCAGCACCACCAAACAGCAGGATTTAACATTTTTCTGCATTGAGCTTCAGGTAGTGCACTGACATCCAGCCAGCCACCACCGAGAGACAGCCTGCCAGATCTTGCTTGGTATTAGACGGACCGTCGCCCAAGAACATGATCAGCTGATCGTCGTTAGCATAAGAGCAAATGTCAAAGATCCACTTTTTAACCAGATTGGCCAGTGGTTCAACATACACCATATTCGGAGGTATGGGGAAGAGATCTAAATTGGCCCAGCTGGATGGACTGGGGTCTATTGTAAAGAAATGAGCCATTGAACCCTGATCTACCTTTAGCCTAATATTATCCAAAACTGCAATGAGCGTATTCTCGGTGCAGGTATTCACTCTAAACTGGGAAGGGTCAAGCAAGTTATCCTCCAAGAAGGAGGAAACCTTACAGTTGACCAATTTGTCAAATATTTTGGCCATCAATGGCAGCAGTTAGATGGGACGATAATTTGCTAGAGTAGATGCCTCAAGGCCAGCTTTTTTTTGGCTAAAGGGAGAAATAGTGCATACTTCCATATATTTTGGTAAGTTGCTGTTTTTACCGAAGCATTAAAAATCAGAGTAAAAAAATGCACTGAGCTAGATGCACATTCCCCTACTAGAGTCAGCTGGGCCAAGTCTAGCTGTTCCTCCGTTATTACATATCTCCCTCCGGAACCCGCACCGAAGTTATCCACCACATAGGGGACCCCAGAAATGATCCATATAAGCTCTCCTCATGCAAATGCCAATAAGTATGTGCTACAGACCTGTGCCCGCCAGTGGGTGTGGACCTTTTGGAGTTCTGTAAGTGTTCAACGCATTTCTTCTAACATGGCAAAATATGCATGACAGTGCTTGAGGTAGGCATAAATTTGGCATCATTTAAAAGGAGTTACCGAACCACTCACATTCCATGTTATCACATTGTATTGTGGGGTAAGACTATCTGTGTGCGTATTCTCATGGCATGCGACGGTAATGTGTATTCCCGGTAGCGCACATTGGCCCAAAGCTCTCATGCATCTCGTGTCCAGCACTGCTCACACTCTTGTATCGTAACCCTCTCCGCCATTAATATGCATACCAAAGTTACTCGACAGTGTGAAAAGGCTCAATAAAAACAAACATAAAACAACAAAAACAACATGGCAAGCATCCGCCCCCATATCAGGTGACATTCAAGTCCCTGGCCATGCACCCTTTATGAGTAAATAATATTTAGATAAACGGTTGAATGGGTGAAACATGTCCACTTTGGAATCTCTGTATAGAGTGAAAGAGCAAGTGCCCATCATCTCCTTGGTGCAGGCCCATCAGTCAGCCCGCCAGAATCTTAGAGGCTTAGGTGCTGTTCAATCCTGCCAGCAGTCCAATTCAATAAGCTTGAGGACATGGGGCCCAGTTTGACATGAACTACAAGCCATCGCCTGCCTGTGGAGTGAGTTTCAGGCCCCAGCGGACACCATCTGTTGAAGACCCAGAACCACGCGTGTGTGAGTCAGACTCTGAAGGCTGCTCCATTCACAAAAGGGCAAAGGGGGTTTGGGCTGTGCAGCAAGAACTCTTTCACAACCTGTGCCTACGTCCCTACCGCTGCCTGGCCCTAACGGACCTTAATGGTTCTCCACTTCTATCGCCTATTCCCCCGTGGATATTCCCCAGTGGCCACGGTCTCGGAGGGATTCTGAGCCAGTACCTTGGCATGGAGCCTGGTCCACATGTCCTCTGGAGTCAAGAAAACATGGGCGGTCTTCACTGATCAACTTGAGTTTTGATGGAAATAAAAATGCATATTTAAAGGTGCAACTCCCACAAGCATTCATTGACTTTCACACAGTTATGAAAGCGACATCGATCACAAGGCCCTGCGAGGCGGGGCAGCCCCCGCAGCCCGCGGGGTGGCAGGCTGCCTGCTTTCCCTCTTAGTTCAAAATCAGGAAATTATAGCGTCAGTAGCGGAGGGGGGACAGGAAAGGAACCACTCACCTGGACTTCCTCGGCTGGCCGGCCCTCCGCTCCTGTCCGGTTAGCCCCCCACCCTCGCCCGCTTCTTCCTCCTTCCAAGTGAGGCGGCCGGGGTGGCAGCGCTGCAGGCCAGTCCCGCCTCGCTTCACCCGGGTGCTGCGGGAGTTCCTCTCTGGGCTCCCAGTCTGCTGTCACCCGGCCGGGAGCAGCGCAGACTTCCAGCGCTCGCCGTCGCTCCTCTTCTCGCGCTGGGCGGCGGGGGGGGGGGGGGGGGCGGGCACTTCCGGCCGGCCGTGCTGGGATTGGCCGGCCGGCTGAAGAAACCCGCGGGCGGGACGGGACACCAATATTTGTTTGTGAGGACACGGGGGGGGGGCGGGAGAGGACGAGGGGGGCGGGAAAAGACACGGACGTCGGGAGGGAGGAGGGAACCCTCGAACAGCAGAAGCGGCATCAAAGGAAGTCCTTCGGGTCTGGGGTGTAACTGCGGGGCAGGGGATTAAGGGAGGGGTTTATACTTTTCCGGTCTCCCTCTCCACACGGGAGACCGGCAACGAACCACCAGCAGGCTTCCCCCGGGCAAGGGGAAGCGGAAATGGCCGCCTCGAGGCCCCGCCCACGTCGCACCACTGCGTGCCTGGCTTCCTGCGCTGAGGGCCGCCAATGGCAGCGCGGCCCTTGGCAGGGAGGCGGGCGCAGCTCCTCTTGCTCGATCTCCGGGCCAGCGGCGGTGAAATCAACACGGAGCAATGCCGGGTGGGCACCGGCCTCCAATAATTAAATAAAAACGGGGTGGCACCCGTAAATAAAAATATAACAAGCGGGAGGGGGCGGGAAAGGGGGAGGAGAGACGCTGACGACGGAAGGCGGGTGCCGGCAATGCCGGACCAGACACGGGGGCGTTCCCGGCGTCGCATGACGTCGGCAAAAGCCAAAGAATCTCGGGAACGCCCCCGTGTCTGGTCCGGCATTGACGGACAGGCCCCTCGTCCAATGGCTAGGCTCCGTTTATGGAGCTAGCCAATCGGACGGGGGGGCGTCTTCCATAGTGCTTACTATACTCATTAGATTTCTCTGGAGGCGGAGCCTAATCGGCTCCGCTCACCAGCGAAACCTAAAAAATACCTTGCATGATTTTGTGGGAGCTTGGTGCATGGTGTGTGCACCTAAAAAGATGACACTACTGCCGTGTCATAGCCCTTTTTTTTTTTTTTTTTGCTTTATGTTTTTTTTCAGCCAAGGGAGACCTATTGGCTTTGCCAGTGATTGTTTGTGCAGGTCATATATTTTGCTCCTTTTACTATTTACAGCTCTCGGATGCCAAGAGTCCACGTCTGCGCTAGACAAAGCTATCAAATACTCAATTTTAGTGGAAATCTCCTTCAATCACATACATGCCCTTTCAACCTTTCACTTTCAACCTTTTCCCAGCGCAGAATCTCCCTGTGACACCTCTTTCATTTCATGCACTAATTTAAAAACACAGTATTAATAAATAAAACTGTTCGTGGCCAGTTAACCTCTGACTCGACACAATTTCGCCCTAGCTTCAGGTTATAAAGACTAAGAGAAGCAAGCAGGCCACTCCGCACGAGTGATACTTGATATGCATTTGGGTTCTGTGCACATTTGCTGATGGATCATTGGAATTATTGACAAATGCCGTCCGTTACGGGTTTCGTTCCGGACAACAGACACTGGTCCTGAATTACGGATGATTCGTGTTGCCCTTGAATTGTGGGGTGACAGGACAGAGCTTTACTGATTCTCCTCTCCCCCAGGATTTCACCCTAACATACAATTTTAAAATAATCGCTCATGCATATAGAGTATAAGATGTGAGGGGTTTGGACGGCGCTATAATGACTGTCAGGCGTGACACTCAATGTAAGCAAACTGAGTCACTGAGACTGGCAAAGAGTGAGAATGTGCTCAAAAGGGGGAGAAGTGCACCACACGTGTACATCTGTGCATGAAGGACTTGATAGATCATACCAGCGAGAGTGACCAAATGAGTGAGACTCTGCTCCTAGAAGTCAGAGTCACATCAAATGAGTGGGACCACATTACTAGGCATAAGACTCAAACCAAAAGAGTGAGAATGTGCTCCAAGGAGTGCAACTCACATAAAATGAGTGAGAATGTCGAAACTTTTCTAAAATGAGTGAGTCTAGCACTTAGATAAACTGTGCTTCATGGGGCTTTGCTATTAATCATGCTCTGTGTACTGTATCTGTCATAAATGCCTTTATTGTTTTATTGAGTTAGACAGCAGCCCCCCCCCCCCCCCAATTTCCTTTAAATTCGGACAAATTCGGATAATATGTAAGTTCTAACAGACTTTTCACATGTTCAGCAGTGCTTTGTCTGGCACTCTGGGTTCTCTTGTGTGTCATGTGACTGGACACGACAAAACAAACATTAGGGTGTTGTCACAAATGCACCTGCTGCTTGCGGTAGTATGCAAATCCTATAAGCAAATCTGTTTATTGATTGCTTGTATCATGTGAATACCGGGATGTCTGGGTAAGATGCCTATTCAGAAAAGAGAATTTTAAGTTAGTAAATTAAACTGGTGACATGGACTCTCAGTCTACACCAGCCAATCCATGTTCATATACTTTCATACATAAAGAATTAACAAACTGGGGATTGGGGCACAATTTCCAAATACAGTCCATCGTCTTTCATGTTCCTTTTATATAAAGTTTCAGGCCAAGTACATTAATACTTATTGCCTACTTTGTAAAAAAAAATTAAGCTAAACTAAGCATAAATATGTCCATGGTCTGAGCATATGAAAACACAGCTACAAATTACACACTCTTCAAACGTAGGTGTCTATAGCCCTGATGCGAATGAAAGATGATAGAGTGCAGTAGAAACGAATCACCTACAGCTGCACTAGCCTCCAAAATGAGCACTAGAGCTCATATGATCAGACACTATTCTTTTAAGAGACTGATGTTTGGGAGTTTATCGCCTGAAAATATAGAACAGACTTAATCCTCTACTCCGAATAAAACTTCACTTCAGGAAACATTCTGAAACCATTATTTATCTAATTCCAGTTCTACTATGGAAGCAAACAAAGAATGTCATATCTAGGCTCACTCTATGCATCTAGCTAGACTATACCTCCACTGTTCTAAGAATTTCTCTAAAATTATTGTCAGCCTCTATCTGAACCACCACACTGAAGGGCCCAGGGTGATGTGAAGAAAACAATAAAACAAAAGTGGAGGGTGTCTCCTAAAACAAGCAGTCAATAAACCCTGCTCCTTAGTGTTCACCAGACACACGACATGAGTTCTTATAGAACCCTCACCCACATGCTAATCATGTGGCATGCTTTATCATCGGGGCATCATTTGGTGTGGTACTCACCACCATGAGGGCTCAACCTCGCGGCGATGAGGGTGCGCTTTCATATTCTCTATATTCGTAGTGGTCTCGAGAAACAGAAAAGGTAGGACACAAAAGGTTAAAGATTTCTCCAGGGAGCTCTAACCCGATTCTTTAATAAGAGGGGTCCTGTGATTTAGTTAAAAACATAACATGAAATAAAGAGGCTTTATCTGATCCAGTGTGTCAATTCTAGGTCACCACGTTTCAGATGCTTCGCAAGATGTGTGGATTTCATCAGGACCTCTAAGACCCTTGAGAAGTGGAGAAGTGTGGCTCAATGATTAGAGCGGCAGACCCTGATGCAGAGGTCTAGCCCGGGAGGGCCGGGACCAGGGTTCAATTCCCCGCCTCGGTGGATCTTGGGATCAAAATTCCATGGACCTGATCATTCTCGCCTCGGTGCCTATTCCAATCATGGAATCCCACTCTGCAACTCAGGGCAATAGCTTGCTTAATCTCCACAACGGCCCCACAACGCTAAAGATGCCTGGCCTCCACCTTGGGGGTGCCCAGGAGTGGTCGCCTCACAGGGAAAGCCAGGATGGGTTAGACAGCGGTATTCGTACAAGCGCCTTGAGACCCTTGCGGGTGAGTAGTGCGCTATACAAGTATCAATTTACATTTACCCTTGCACTCCTAACCTATACTGCCCAGGAGTTATGTATCTGCACGCATAACATTCAAGATCAAGAGATAGTTACCCAACCCTTGTATACAGGGTAAATTGATTAAAAACTGGAGATTATCCACTTCAAGAATCATAAAAAAGGAGAAGGAACACAGAAACGAAAAGATGTCTGTGTTAGAATCGGCGTAGGTCAGACAATGAAACCTGTGCTCTGCACTACACACTCTAAAACGATGAGATCTCTAACCTTAGAGCTACCATCATCTATGAGCCAGGATAAGTGACCTGTTGTGATTTAAAGTACCTGTAAAAACAAGTGCTTAAAATATCATGTAAGCCTCTCATTCTCCAAGTGTATTCACACAGTGCATCACATATCTACACACAAAGAGGAGAGTAAATACATAAATGTAAGCTAACAAGCTCCTAGTGTTGTCGGTGGGGGACACACATGCCAATGGATATTATCCAGGCCTCATGGGAGCAAATTCGGGGGCTTGCTAGGATCAAAGGTCACACACTGTGAAAACATGAGCGAGATAGCCCTAGATGTATAGAAAAAAAGAATAAATATACTAAGAAATGACCCAGGGGTCAGGGGGTGTACTTACCATGACAGGTGCGAGGTGCCGCAAAGTTGCATTTGTGTTCCTTTTCTGTGCCTGGAATTTTTTGGCTGTGTGTACTAAGGCAGAGTGTAAATTTCTGTTGTGTCTGTTCGCAAACAGAGGTTTAGACAATTGTAGTGCTTCAGTGTTGAGGAATGAGGATAGACCAGTTCCTATTAATAACCTTTTTGACATCATAGCTCGCAATCGGTCAGTTGGAAACCCTTGATCTACAGTATGTAACATGTAGTAATGTTAAATATATTTGGAAGGAAAGAGTGTATCACACAGAAGGCTTTGCCAAGGTTCTTCTGCATCTGACTTGTGTTTGCATAATATGACTCTGTTTGGCAGGGGTCTCCAGTGTGTACAGCTACAGGGGTCACAGAGTTTTCTCCTATGAACCAGCACTCAAGTACTGACTCCGGTTCACAAACTAGTACAGCGCCGGCTTTAGGGAAGTGCAACTGGTGCGGACGCACTGGGAGCTGGCCTGTGGCGGGGCGCTGACCTCAAGGGGACGCTGTGTTAAGCAATAACTAATGATTGGAGAGATGAGGGGCACTTTTACCCGGTGGTAGTGAGAGAATCCAGGGAGGGGGTCATGGAGTGTGGGGGTGCCAAAAATGATTGTTTCACTGGACGCCACCAGCACAAAAGCCGGCCCCTAAACCAGTATGTGCTAATTGTAATCTGACTTGTTTTGTGAACAAGGCTTCATTGTGCAATGCTTCCAATGTACTAAAATCCTCCTTACCTGTTTGTTCAGGCTGCTTGGTCAAAGGTTTACACCAGATAAGACTGCGGTGACTCTGCCGGGGTAAACCTGGTGCTTCACTTGACTTTCAATAGAGTGGGGAGTTGGAAGTTTGTAAGGGTGAGAGTGCTGCTGATTTACGGTGGAAGCATTGATGATTTATGGTGGTGCTTTCTCTCAACCAAACTCTAAAGGAGGCCCATAGTAACTGGAATGTGCCCTCCGTTTAGAGACTAGGCTAAAGTTAGCTCTTGACAAGGGACAGTATTCATGGTCAGACCTTTAAAATAATTATCACACCTTAAAATAGCATTAAAATCAGAGTAGTGGTTGGAGCCATGTATGCTGGGTTGGTGTATATATGCTCACAGAATCAGGCACATGATTTCAAATACTGACGCACACCATCCCGTGTCTGATCAGCTGCTACAATTTCACCTCATGTTTGATGGCCAGTTATTCCACCATATCGACCATTCCAATAATCCCACCCCACTTCCAGTTTTTCACTCTCCAAGAAAAAAGAACGCATTTCTTTAACTGTGATGCTAGTTTCGAAGTAGCAGACATGCAATGCAATGCAAAGCAGTACAAAAACCAGCTGAACCGACTTTGCAACTGTGTCATGAACAAAGTCTACACTGTTCTTTGGATTTGGAGTACTCAGTCATGTTTTCAAGGCGTAAAGAAATCTATCAAATATTCATGGTTTTGCATGACTAAGGGCCAGATGTAGGTGGCGATTTCAGGCCATTTACCGATCGGTAACAGCCGATTTTGGCAGTTACCGATCGGTAAATGGGTGACAGGTATATAGGGGGCATTTTTTTACTGATTCGGTAAAATTACCGAATCAATAAATTTACCGAATCGGTAAAATAAAAATTCGGTAAATTTACCGAATCTGAGGCTCCCAGATGTAGGTGGGACTCTTCTGAGTCCCAGAGGCCTTACAGAATCGGTATTTTACCATCAAATCCAATTTGATGGTAAAATACTGATTCTGGTGTGCATGCACATGTGTGCATGCACACCTATGCCATGTGACAGGCAGACCTGCCCTTAGGGCATGTATGCCTGCCACATGGCACCCGAGCCTGTTTTGGGGGTGCCAGAGGGTGTCAAAGTGACACCCCCTGCACCCTTGTGGAAATCGGTATTTACCGATTCGGTAAATACCGAATCGGTAATGCCCATTCATTCCTATGGGCTTCAAAGCCCATAGGAATGAATGGGCATTACCGATTCGGTATTTACCGAATCGGTAAATACCGAATACTTCCGATTCGGTATTCCAGCACATCTGGAATACCTACATGTCCACAGCTTAGATTTACCGATTTTTAATTACCGAATCGGTAAAATTGGGTAATTAAAAATCGGTAAATCTATTTTACCTACATCTAGCCCTAGGTGTGTTATACCTTCCTAGTATTGGGCCTTGTGTTTACGCACCACTTTCAAAGTGTTTATTGATGGCACAGTGTTTGAATATGTATGAGTCATGTGTACTGATAGGGAACTTGGTTATCACATCGGTTAAGTAGTAGTTGGCATCATAAATTACCCATACATTTATACATGCATGCCAAGATACTCCATGTATGTGTGAAGGTGGCAGTGTCTCTTCTTGCTGATTGGGGCCTGGTTTTGAGAACCTGAGTGCTATTGTGTGATGGTCATGACAGCTTTCAACATATGTGGCAGCAATTCAGCTAACCTGTTTTTTACACATGCGAGTACTTTTAGCACATGTGCATCATTTCAGCAGATCCAGTACCGCAAGTAATTTATGCGAGCTGCTTTTGCGTGGAAACTGGGCAGCTGTCTGTCACTGCATGTCCTGTTTACAGGAAGGAGGGATTGTTATCTTTCTTTTTTAAAGTGTAAATGTGTAAAATGATTAATATTGTGAGAGCAGGGTTTCAAAATCTAAGTACAGTCAGTCTGTAATGGCCTTCTTGCATTAACAGCCTGTTCCTCCATACTGGACAAGAGATGAATTTTCTTTGATTCGTGGAAGTAGTTCTCTGTTTTTTTAGGCCTCGCCTAGGCAGCACATGCAATGTCTCTCCGACACATGCTGTATCTAATCTGTGGGCTCACAGCCCGCCTATTGCTTTATATTTGTTGCTTTGCTTTCCTTTGCAAAGGCTTGCTTGTCTGTGTTCAATGAGTGTTATATGTCCCTCCTGTTTTTTGTGTCTACCCCTCCCATGGAGCATGCCCCTATTACTTTTAGGCTTGCCCTTTGTATCATATAGGATTGGTAAAGCACACTATTATTTTTTTTATTTCAAAGTATTTTATTAAGAATTTTTACACATACAATTAACATCGCTTTCCCTTCGCGGGGTAACATCCCAAACTGGCTGTGCACGACAATGGTTCACGTCGAATTTTAATACATGTTCGGATGACCTCCTTTCTCCTGTCCTATTTTAGGAGTGAAAGTAAGTGAGAAAAAGGAAAGGATGTAGCAAGAAAAAAGAAGGGGGGGGTAGAAGAGGAGTTGCTTGCGGATGTGGCATGCTTGTTATTCTATTTTGGTCTGCAGGAGAGACCCTTGTGGGCTACCGCCCTGTTTTGGTGCGGTTCACGGGGGGTGGTACTGGTCCAGGAACTCATCTGATGTTGACCACATACCACTGGTTGCTGGCTTCCAGGGTGAGTTGGGAAGTGCGGTGTTATCTGCGCCTCTAAGGTATGTTACCCAGTTGAGCCACCACTTGAAAGTCGCCATATCTGTCTACTTCCTTTTAGAGACCACCATTTTAATTGCCGACGTCAGCAGGAGGTCCAGCAGATCCCTGTCCTGCTGTGAGTTTAGGGGAGTAGTTATAAACGCTGTGGTAAGAGGGGAGAAGTCTGGCTTTAGTGTACAACCCAGCATTCTATTTATAAACATGAATATTTCCTCCCAGAAGCTTTGACTTTAGGGCAGTGGAAGATGAGGTGAGCTAGATCTCCTATTTCGTTCTCACAGTTCCAGCATTTGTTGTTTTCCCTCAGGCCTAGTGCTGCTAGCCGCACCGGGGTCCAGTATCTTTTGTCAAAAGCGGCCCTGCTCAAAATAGATAAAAAAAATAGAACACAGCATAAAGAACTCGGAGATACATTATCGCCGTTTTTATCGGCAGGAAACTGCCGATAAAGCGGCGATAATTGGCTTGATAATATGCCCTTGTGAATTCCCATAGAAGCCCAGGTTAACACCATAACCTGGGCTTCTATGGGAATTCACAAGGGCATATTATCAAGCCCATTACCACCACTTTATCGGCAGTTTCCTGCCGATAAAAGCGGCGATAATGTATCGCCCTTTCTTGATAATATGGCCCTCTAAGTGGGAATCCTTATGGGCGATTAACAAGATCAAATACAAAGGGAAGTCCCTAGCCATAGAGTCTTGGAGGAAGATGGGAAGCACACTATTTTTTTATTTGGTTTCTGACCATGTTTTTGAAAATGTCGGCTTTTCTTATTCTACGCATTCACCCGATTTTCAGTACTGCCAATAAACTTGTATCGGCATTCTGCATTTGTCATTTTGTTTTTGTTTCGCCATTTTTTTATTTTGTTAATGATCAACATGTTTTTAAATTGGGGTTTTTTTGTAGGCAAGTGGACAACCAACGCTGAGACTTGAATCCGGTTCCCCAATTCCAAATGAAGCAGCTCTGAATATTACGCCACATTATCTCTCCAAATATTGCTGGGCATAGTCGTCAATGTGTTTGGCTTGGAGGAAGCCTACGGGGCAGGGGGTTGGTTAATTGATGGTTGTTTTCATGGCGCGCTGGGCCTCAGCCAGATAGAGTGACCCTACAGGGAGGGAGTTGGTTAATTGGTGGTTGTTTTCATAGTGCAGTGAGCCTCGGCTGGATGCAGGCTGTCCGTTGCACAGACTGCACTGCTATTATGCTTCTGGGAACAGGGCTTTAGGGTCGTAAGGGGTAACGGAAAACAGGCTTCATAAAGAGCTAGAAATATTTAATTAGTCCTTAGTGCTCATTGTGGTAGCCATCCTTGTTTAAGTACCTATATAATACCTATATAAGCTCTTTCCACAATTGATCTTTAAACATCTTTGTAGTCCTGTTTGTCGTGATCCGTCTCTCTGCTGTTCCTTTTAATGCGTACCTCTTTAAGGCGGGCCTCTACTAGTGTTTGTCTGCGATTGTTAAGATGTGAAGGCCATGTACTCTAATCAGTTAAAACGACACAGGATGCAATTTCACAATGTCTAGTGTCTAAAGGCATGGCTAGAGGAGTGAGGTATTTGGTGTTCCTTCTAGGGGGATGGGAGTTAGCCCTTGGCCTTGATCATGTGACTATGCTGTTTCAGGCCTGGGCTGGAACTACTCACTCACCACCTGTGTAGTTTTGTTTCAGGGGATGAGCTGTTTTCTGATAGCTTCAAAATAAAAGGAAACTTGTAACAATTAAACCAAAATCAAACTGAAATCATTAACGATACAGACATGTGTTTAAACTGGTAGGCACAGGAAGAACCGACGCTGAGACTTATACCCTATTTCCCAGTTCCAAAGTCGGCAGCTCTGTATGTTATGCCACATCATCTCAAATAGTTTAACTTGGTTGGATTCCCAACTTGTACGTGGCATACAATGTTGGTGCATTTTTTTTAACTGGGACCGCTGGGATTCTGATCATGTTGAGCTCAGAATACTGCCGTAAAACTGGCAGCACAAGTTATCTTATCGTCATGAGGTACGACGTAGTTTGGAACCAGGTTTTCAGATCTCGCCTGAGACATTTTGTTTGCTAGATAGCGCAAACTCGACCCGAAGGTATTAATGTGCTTTACACAAGGAGACATTCATTCAATTCAACTCGAGGCCCCAATCCCTCCAAGCCAACCCATTCCATTCCCTCATCCAGTTCCCAGAGCCCCAAGTTGATGCTCACTGTAGCGCTTTACCCTACAGTGCTCTCCTTATGACTCTGGGACACGCAGAACTTCGCTGGGACCGTTTGTTCTTCGATACAAGCTGTCTCTAACCATGCTGTTTTTATGACACGGATGTGGTTTTTAGTTCGAGCCTGAGCCACGCGCAAGCGCTTCTCTGGCGAGCTGTTGTAGTAGCGCACGGGAAAGAAGCCCCGCCTACTCGCCCGCCCATATTTTTCATTGGGTTGTGCCTTTCTACTTCGTAAATTCTGTCTCCTGAGTCCTAAATAGGCTTGTTAGTCCCTCCTTAATACAGCCATATCTTCATTTGTAACCTCCCATGGCTACTGGTCCCTTTACTTTGTTGTTACACAGTACGTGTACTATTTTTTTTATCAAGTTTCTCCTACAGTTGGCAAGACAACGTGATTTGCTTACACTTTCAAATTAGCCGGGAAAATTAGGTTGTTTGTTTGCAATATCAAAGGTTGTTTGAAAGCGAGATCTATAGCACTGCAAATATTTTTTTTTATTACCACAGGCCCCCATATTCATAAGTTTTACATGCACGGGCGCCACACTTTAATGTTAGCAGGGCGCCCACTTTCATATGTGCAACATGGGGGATGCTGCATTCGCGAGTAGTTTCATTTGTGAAGCGAGTATAGCAGGTGGTTACACATTAATAACATTAGTTTGGCTCAGCTGCTGTGGCAATGGGAGCGCGCTGCAGCTCACACCGCGGGTGGTTGTCTATACTCAAAAATATTATCCCCTGCTCTGACCTGTCCCAACCCATTACGTGCCAGCTCACTGAACCCCTAACCATGTTGGCTGCTAGCCGTCGGAGTTATGCCTTACCCAGCTGCAGCAGCCCAGACCAAACCTCCACCACACTACAGCTTAGCTGAGCCAGGCTGTCGTCCTCAATATTATCCAGCTTTGCCTTCGTGGGCGAATCGGAGTCCTTGCTTCAAGGCGGCCCGTACCGAATTGCCCCTCACAAAGTAAGGGCCTAATGGAGCATTGCTTACAATATCGAGCAGTTGCAAAGCACCTGGTCTCGCTTTTCAAAGAATTTCAGCCATTGCAAGTAACAATGCCTAATATTTAAGTGTATTAAAAACCTACAGGTTTTCAAAACACATAAATAAAAGTCAATATAATTTGCAATTCCAATAGCTCAAAGTCTCGCAAATGCAAGACCTATTCAAATGCTTTTATTTTTTACTGCAGCTGGGGAGATAACTTCCGATTTAATTTCTTCCGAGTGAATCTTTTGTTTTCCAGCTTCTGGCCAGTCACTAGAAATTAGCTTTCCCTACCGTCGGTTTTTAAAGTTGCTCAATGCCGGAAGCGAAGAGAATCATACTCACTGAGCTTGTAAAGATATTTGACTGGTGGACTAGGTAAGTGTCGCAAAATGTTACTGGATCTGGAAGTTGCATGTTTTTTGTTGTGTAATACATGAGTAAGTGACACTTACTCAGGCTCCTTCAAACACTGGTGAATTCACTTCATATTAAAATAGTTAAGTGAAATGACAAAAACGTCACTTTGACTCGAATGACAAGTAATACATGAGTAAGTGACACTTACTCAGGCTCCTTCAAACACTGGTGAATTCCTTCATATTAAAATAGTTAAGTGAAACGACAAAAACGTCACTTTGACTCAAATTACAAGCTTGTTTTTCTGAGAACATGGGCATTACAAAATTTTGAGGGATATGCAAATTGAAAATTCCATTACCAAACAGATCCGCGTCGGTGGTGATCCAGGAAAAATGGAAATAGCCTTTTTAGTATTAAGAGTATTTGTAAGAAAAAACTGTAGTGAGTTAGTTTTCCATCCTCTCGGTATTACAGATACCATTATTGTCACCTTCAGGACTATTCGGTGTGGTGATCGCATATCCTACTTAGTGTTAATTACTCTCACGGCAAACCTTTTAAACAAATGTATTCAACCAGGAATTGTAGGTGCCTAGTTCATTACACAATATATTGACTTCTTGAGAAAATGTGCAGGTCTGTTTGGGTTCGCAGACATACCAGTCGACTGCAATTATATGGGGTTGACACTGCATTGCCTCTCATTGGTTTTGTCACCGGCAGTGTAGCAGCATTTCCTAGGTGTAAGACATCCTGCAGGCATGAGTCTGTTGGCATTACTGGAATACTTATCTGGGAGGCTTATTGCTGAGACTAATGACGCATTACTAATGAACCATTGCTTCATCAATAGCTTTATCTTGTCTCTGTACACATTATTTTGTCTCCCTTCAAATAGGTATTCTTGCCATGAAATTAGAGTGGCTTTTTGTATGCAAATGAAAGGCACCATGGTGATGTGGAACAGATTTGGTTTTGGCAATTCAGTGCAAAAAGTCTGAAAAAGACAAACAAAAAAACAAGAGAACACTACTATCAAGTTTCCTGTTTTATTTAAGATTTTAGTTTTAATTCTGAGGAAAGATGTATATATCTCCTTGGTTTAGTTTTAGCAACAGGTTGTAACCATGTATGTCTATCTGTTATATTTTCTTTTTTTGTCCCCTTCATTTCCCGTCTTCAATACTACACAAACATCCAGAAGCTATAGGGTTTTCTAATAGCTGCAAACTGTGGGTACGTTCCTGATTATGTTGTTGTAATCAAACGCAGTTCTGATGATGTTGTAGGTCACCCCTGAGGTTTAAGTGAACGGGCATGCAATAGGTCTCGCATTTGTAAGAGTTTAAGCTATTAGTATTGTAAATGACAATGCCTTTTATTTATATTTTAAAATCCAAAACATAAATAAAAGGCTTTGTCATTTACAATGCCAATAGCTCAAATTTGCGTGAATGTGAGACCTATTGTATTGCAAATGCTTGTTATGTTGTGCAGTGACTGTGAAGTGAAGGTATGTATTTTAAAGTTTGGAAGGTACTTTTTTTCATCTGCGTTTCTATTAAGCAACGGGATTAGGACTTCTGTAGGGACACGTTTGTGATGTACTTTACTGGTGTCCCACTGTGCTTAGTAGTCCTTGGTCCTTCTCTTGGGACTCTCCACATAGTGCTGTGAACTCACCACAGTGGCTGCCACACAGAATGCTAGCCTAGGTAATGCTGCTTTGGCTATGGCTTGCTGCCGCTCGCCATTTCTCTTACTGGCTACAGGGAAAGTAAGTGTGTCACTTGTATTAAAACATTAAAAAAAATACCAATATAAATCCCATCCCAGCTCAAGCCCGTCGTCAAAACAACTTAAAAAAAAAGCAAAAAGTGTATGTGGTAAATGTATCTCTTAATATACCAACAATGCACCTATTAGTAAAGCAGATCGGACACGTGGAGAGTGTTGCGGGGTACCTATGGACGCTACTAGCAGGCCTCACAATAGCCGCAAGTAAAGACACATGCCACTCACATTCGCAGTGTGAGTCGGAAGTCACAAGCGACCCCGGCACCTTTACTTAAGCCCTCTGGCCACGCCTGGCCAGAGAGTGATACATTGTGTGGGTTTGCTTCCGAGCCAGGTTCCGGGTCCCACCTCCGGGGGACTCGGGCCGTTACATCCCTCCCCAAGTTAGTGTTCAAACAAAATTGCGAAATCAACAGATAAAGTCTCGAAGCCTGCGGCTAGAAGGTTGAAGTGGTCTCAGGTTATATCTCCCCTGGTGGACCGCTGACTCGTTGGCTGACCTTGTGGTGATGGTATGACCGTGTCAGCGCTTGGGTTGGTATTCATGGCTGATGGTAGGGAAACGTTTTTTGCACTCTGATCTCCTGCGGAGATGGATTACATTTCACCCGCAGGCTCTTCTTCATGTGCGAAATACCTGGGTTCATCTTTGTTTCGACCAGGTAGCGGCATCTTCCTGAACCAGGAGACGTTCCTGGTTATTATGTCTGTAACCTTTTGGGCAGTGATCACGGTGCGATTCGCTTTTAGGACAGTCCACAGCCCTCGTTCATAGGCTGTCTTGAACTTCCCTCCACTGCGCCAATTCTGCACCAACACAGAGTTCCCTGGAATGATGATGCGAGTCTTGGCACCCCGTCGTCGACTGGTGTGGTCATTATTCTTCTTCCGAAGAACCTAGGTGGGTGTTGTTTGGTTCATATGGCTCTGGGGACCAGGCTTCAGCCACAGGGATGGTATCTCTACAATGTCCAGCAAGCATCAGGGACCATGGTGATCTTTGAATCATGCAGTGCTGGGTGTTGTGGTATTCCCGCAGGAAACGTTGTAGTGCTGTTTCAGGGTCGACTTGTTCAGCCACTGCAATTCGTAGGATTTTGTTTAGTGTCTTCATGAAACGCTCAAATTCACAGTTGGCTTTCGGCCATTGTGGAGTGTTATGACTATGGTGACTCCCAGTACCGTGACCAACTCTTTGAACTCTCCTCCCTGGAAGGGAGGGCCGTTGTGGGTCTTTTATTTGTGGGGTAGGCTGAAAAGTGCAAATGTCTTTTCCAAGATGGGTTGTAGATGTGTGAAGGCAGTGGACACGAACACTTCCAATAGAGGATACCTGGAATAGCTGTCAATGATCACGGCTGTTACTCTTCTGTCCAGAAGTCGAGGCTGACCTGTGACTAGTGTGTGGTGGCCGGCACCTTGGTGATCACAGGAGCGGGGCATTCCTGGCTGCTAGTGAGATGGCAGGGTCGACAATTTCTGACCAGGGCGTCCACTGATGTCTCTAGCCAGGGAACCATACCTTCTCTCTCATGCGCATCTTCATGCGCACAGGCCCTTGGTACCCCTCATGGGCAACGGCTGTCGCTCTTTCTTGGAGGCTCACCGGAATGACGAATGAGGATCCTCTCAGCACTCAACCTTCTGCCACCGCGCTCAGCTCATCTTGCACCCACCCCAGTTTCCCTCGGCGTTCTTTTTCTTGGCCGTCCCATTTGCTGGTGTCACATAGAAAATCTTCCCAGGATCCTCTCTGCAGTGAGGCCATCATTTTGCTTAGAACTGGGTCTTCGGTGGAGGCTGCTTTGATCTCTTCGATGGTGAGGGCGCGGGACATGCCCACTGTGGGATCATGTTGACATGTTCTTCTGTCGTTATGTTTAGATCACTTTCTTCTTACCCCGGACTGGGTGGATGCTGCAAGAGGAAGTCCACTGATTTTTTTGCTCCAGGGCGGTATACTAGTTCTATTTGGTAATGTTGCAGTTGTATTTCCCACTGTTCAAGCCTTGGCAGGGGATGAGGAGCTGCACCTCTGAATAAAGGAAGTAGTGGCTGGTGCTGGGTCATAACTCGGAATGGGTGGCCGCTTTGTATAGATGGAAATGGTTGCATGCCCATTTGATTGCTAGCGCTTCTCTCTCAATTTGGGAGTAGCTTGCTTGGGTCAGGGTAAGGGCTTTACTTCGAAAGCAAGGGGCGCCCATTTGCCTGGTTTGGTTTCCTGGGTTAGGAGAGCTCCGAGGCCCACCGGGCTGGCATTCACTAGGAGTTCAGTCATTAGGGCAGCGTCGAAATATGCCATTGTACTCTTGCTTAATAGCGCTTCTTTTACTCTCTGAAATGCTTCATCTTCTTCATTTCCCCATTTCCAAGCAGCATCTTTGTTTGTGAGGCCTCGTAATGGCTCTGTGATCATGGCAAGATTGGGTATAAACCGCCCACAGTACGTGGCCATTCCAAGGAAGCTGTGTACTTCCGATGCGGTAGTTAGGGCCGGTGCTTGCTGGATGGCATGGGATATCCGTGGGTCAACTCAGTTGCCGTCCTGGCTGAAAACATATCCGAAGAATAGAATTGTGTTCTAGAAAAACAAGAATTTTTCTTTGTGGAGGGTTATTCCATTGTCAGAAAGCCGCTGCAACGTAGCTCAAAGGTGTCGGTGGTGTTCTTCGATGGTTGCAGAATGTGATCACTTATATTTAATGCTACTAGAAGGCCTGACAACATCTCTCGCATTTTGGAATATTTCGGCTGCTGACGAAATCCCAAAGTTTAACCTCTTGTAGCAATGCAATCCTGTGTGAGTCGAGAAGGCTGTGATGTACCAGCTCTCCTCTGCCAGCTTCAACTGGTGATAGCCGGTGTTGAGGTCTAATTTAGAGAACCTTCGAGATCCGTTGAGGTCACCTACTATGTCATCAACTGTTGGCGTGATTTGCCTTTCCCTTTTAATCGCTTGGTTGGGCAGGCGTATATCAATGCATAGACTTATCTTTCCGGGTTGCTTTGTCTATCACCATGGGCGAGACCCACGGGGCCGGTCCGGTAACCTTCTCAATCACTCCTTGTTGTTCCATTCAGTGGAGTTCCTGTTCTACTAGTGGTCGTAGGTGAAATGGTATGAGACTGTGATGCAGTGCTATTGGCTTCACAGCCCTGTGTATGTGTAGTTTGACGGGCAGCCTTTTCATGCTCCCTAGTCCTCTAAACAGCTGGGGGAAAAGCTCCAGGATGTCTTCTGTTTTCAAAATCTTGACGGCTTGGGCAAATGTCACGAGACCTAGATCTTCGGCTGTGTGGCTTCCTACTAGCTTGTCGGCTCCTCTGTCTACTATGTGGAAAGTTGTTGTGATCTCTTGACCTTCTGATCTTACTGGTATGGTGATCTTGCCTTTCAGGGACAGTGGCGCTTGGCTTCCATAGGTTAGGATGTTGACATGTGAATGGGTCAGCAGTAGTCTGGGCTGGAGTTGTTTCTACTGTTGACTCCCCATGACGTTCACAGATGCCCCTGTATTGATCAGTGCAGTGGGTTGTGGGTGTCTCCTCCGTTTTAGGTCACTGGCGAAAGAGATGAGGTAGCATTCACCTTCTTCATCTGTGAACGAGTCTTCTAAATACCGTTGTCGTGACATGGTCTTTGCTGTCTTCATATTTTCGGGTTCTTCTGGGGTCAGTTGTCTTACTGCCTTCGAGGGTGGTGTCCTTCCGCGTGCTCCACTGTGCCTCGGACCACCTCTGCACGCGACAGTGAAATGGTTAGGGTGCCACATTTTCAGCATGTCCGCCCTTCAGCTGGACATTCTTCCTGTGAGTGTTCCCCCTTCTGCACTATTCGCATTGTGACCCGGCTGGGCTCTTTGCTGTTCATCATCCTCGGTTTCCTTTATTTGGCATCCGGAGTGCAGCTGTACCTTCTGTTTTGATGGTTGTGGACTTTTCTGGCTGTTGAGTGATGGCCATATCTATTTCTGTCGCTCTTGCATCTGACAAATCATGTGATCTTGCCATGATGAGTATTTCCTCCAGCGAGATTCCGGGCTGATGGAGGATGAGGGTTCGAAGGGTCTTAGTGTGGCATCCCTGTATGACTTGTGCTCTCACCTAATTATTCTGATCTTTGGCTACGTATGTGCTGGCTAGCTCCCTTAGGCCTGCATGGAATGTGTCCATGGATTTTTCTTCTCTTTGCCATTCTCGTCGCAGTTTGAATCTCTCGTAATTGGGATTCAACTGAGGGTCAATGTGTGCATTGAGAGCCCTTACAGCAGCATTGTAGTCATTTGCGACTCCGGTGTTAGGTAGGTGTGCAAATAATTTGTATATCTCCTCGCCCACAAAATGCCATAGTAGGGACCTTTTCACGGTGTCGTCTGTCTCCCGTGTCGTGGAGAAATAGTTGTCTACGCGGCTGAGCCATACTTTCCACCTTGGAGACGCTGTAGGCGGTCTATCAGTGTGCTAAAGGGTGGGAATGCATTAAAAAATCTGGGTGTGCTGTGTGTTGGGTTGGATACGCTGGTGGCCGGCCTGTTGCCCTGGTTGTACCTGTTGTGGTGGTGGGGCTGCCTGTACTGCTGCATCAGTCATGCTGCCTTATATAGTCCTGTTTTCGTGTGAGAGCACACTTTGGTGTAGTGCTTTTGTGGGTGCTCCTCTTCAGTTCTTGCCACCTTAGTGAAGAGTGTGTATTGTCTTTTGTTTTCCTTTCTTTTTTTTTCTCCTCTTCTGAGCTGGGTTCCTCTTGTGTTTGCATTCTGTGTCCCAGTCCCGTGTGTTCTGGGGATCCTGTGCATGGAAATCGTAGCGGAGTCTGTGCTGGGCAGTGCTTGACACAGAGAGCAGCACTCTAGTGTAGCTGAGGGCCCTGGGCAGGAGCGCAGATAGACGCGTGCTCAGGTGTTGTTCCGGGCGGGCCGTAGTGTCTTTTTCGGCTCGCTGAGCCTTGCAGTATGCAGGGGGCGGGACGCGCGTGTGGGCGTGCACTGAGGGCAACGTATGAGCGCCGCCGTACCTTCTCACGCTGGCTTCGATGACACGCTTTTCAGGAGCTTGAGCCTCCGCGGGCCTTGCAGTGCAGCCGGCAGTGTGTGGGGTCCACGGCAGCGGCGAATCACATTGGCAGCATGCAGCAAGTAGAGACGTCGGTAGCTCAGCGTTTCTCCAGCAACGGGCTGCAGGGCAAGCGTCGCAGGGTTCGTGCAGGATTGACGGAGTGCTTAATAGCCACCAACCTCGTCACCAGTGTTGCTGGGTACCTATGTGTAATGTGGTAGCTGAGGCCTACCACGTGCTGCTACAGGGGCTAACAGTAAGGACGCTCGGACACCAGGTATGGGTTAGCCGGAAAGACCACGAGCGGTCTTCCGCTTCTTTATTTATACCCCGGCGCGAGCCCGCCCCGGGGTTGTGCGTGCGTGCGTGGGGGAAAGCAACATTGTAGTGGAGAGCCCGAGTGGCTCTCTACATCCCTCCTTTGTTTTAGTTCTTTCTGCCCTCGGGCATTCAACTGGCAGTTCACGGAGATGTCCATGCAAAGTCCCTCAGCCGTTGGCTGGGCACCGGATTGGGCCTCAGGCTATAGCGACGACTCCGGATCCCTGATGGTTCGGCAGCCCCAGCCGGGGTTGCCCTCGGATCTTCGCTCGGCTCAGAGGCCCTTGGCTGGCTCCGTTCGGTGCTGAGGCCGGATGGCATTGGCCTCGGTTGACTCTCTCCTCGTGCCGGTCCTGGCGGAGGACTCGGGGACCTAGGGCAGTCTGGCTCTTCCAGCACCAGCTCTTCCTCTGCCACTTCCTCTGCTCGCTGGTGTCCCACGGCTGCTTCGGTTGCCTTTCTGAAGCAGGATACGTTTCGTGTGACAGTTTGTCCATTTCTCCTGGCTGTGACCATTGTCCCGTGCACCTTTTCAACTCTCCACACCTCTGGTTCAAACGGTGTTCGAAACTTCCATCCCGGGTAGCGATCCTTGACGACCACTGCGTCACCTTCTCGGATGCCCGGCTCTTTGGCGTGGCGGTGCAGGCTTGCTTTGGCATTGGTGACCAGTCTCCTGGCTTGCGTGGCCTCGGCATCTCTCTCTGCTGGCATCCACTCGCTCACCGTGGGTATACCGTCTCTGGGGGCCCGCTTGAACAGTATGTGAGCTGGGGCGCACTTTGTCGTCGAGTGCGGCGTTTGCCGATAGGCTCCTAGAAACTGATCCAGTGCTGCCTCCGGATCTTCCCCGTTGTCCACAGCTATCCGAAGGGCTCTGTTTATGGTCCGCATCAGTCTCTCCACTTCTCCGTTGGCTTGAGGCCACAGCGGAGTGATCTTTCTATGGTTGATTCGGAGAGATTCCAGGTATGATTGGAACTCTCGCCCTTGAAAGGGAGGGCCATTGTCTGACTTAATGTCCTCAGGAAGTCCCATGGTTGCGAACACTTTGTTTAGCACCTTTCTGACGTGTGGGAAGGCGGTGGACGCAATGACTTCCACGATGGGGAACTTCGAGAAGGAGTCCACCAGCACCAACATCTGCCTTCCGTCCGGAAAGCTGCCAAAGTCAATACTGAGTTGGGTCCAGGGGGCCCGGGGCGCATCTTCCGTGATCACTGGTGCTGGACGGGGTTCGCCCCCGGTGATCGTGCATGCATGGCAGGACCGTATCATTGCTTCCACTTGGCTGTCCATCGCTGGGAACCACACCTTGCTGCGTAGGCGCGCCTTCGTCTTCGCCATGCCTTGGTGTCCCACATGTGCTAGGCTTAATGCGCGTTGTTGAAGGCTTTCCGGCATGACGAGGAGGTGTCCTCGCAGGATTACTCCTTCTTCACCCACACTGAGTTCACTGCGAATGTGCCAGAGCTGCTGTCTCGCATGGCTGACTTCGGGACGGAGGCTCGAGACACCATCGAGGAAGCGGGCCCACTGATTGTCCTCGAGGGCTCGGCGGACTTTCGTGAGGGTTTCATCTCCCGCCGTGGCTTCCCCAATTTCCTTAAGGGTCATGTTGTCAGGACACGCGGCTTGCGTGATCATGTGCACGATCTCCTCCACTTCTTCTCCGTCCTCGCTGGATGGCAGCTGTGTGGCGACGTCCGGATGTCGTGACAGGTAGTCGGCGGGATTGTGAGCGCCAGGCCGGAATATCACTTTGAAGCGATAGCCCTGTAGCTGAACGGCCCACCGCTCGATCCGTGGAGGAGCTAGCCTTGAGGTTCCAGCGAAGAGGGGTAGGAGAGGCTTGTGGTCCGTGACCACGGTGAATTCCTGTCCACAGAGGTAGAGATGAAAATGTTGGCAGGCCCATTTGATGGCCAGAGCCTCCCTCTCTATCTGTGCGTATCTGGTTTCCGTGTCCGTCAGCGCCTTGCTGGCATAGGCGACTGGTCTCCATTCTTCCGGACCATACTCTTGCAAAAGAACGGCTCCTAGTCCCACGGGACTGGCATCCACAATCAGTTCGGTTTTCCTTCTTGGCTGAAAGTAGGCCATGGTGGTGTTATCCAGAAGACCGGCCTTGACGTTTTGGAACGCTTTGTTCGCGGCCGCGGTCCAGTCCCACTTCTGATCTGTGCGGGTGAGGGCTCGGAGGGGTTCTGCGATGGCGGCCAGGTTCGGGATGAACCGGCCGCAGTATGTGGCCATGCCCAAGAAACTGCGCACTTCCGTTGGGTTCCGAGGTGTGCTGGCCGCTTTGATCGCCTCCGCTTTCTTTGGGTCCACTTTGAGGCCTTCCCTAGTGAATGTGTACCCGAAGAAGTCCACTGCTTCCTGGTAGAAGGCGCATTTGGCTCGATGTAAGGTCAGCCCGCTGTCGGCAAGCCTCTGTAGGGTCGCTCGTAGGTTGGTGTGATGTTCTTCTAGGGTTGACGAATAGACGAGGATGTCATCGCTCAGATTGATGACACCCGTCAGTCCTGACAGCACCTCACGAATGGCGTTTTGAAAAACCTCGGCTGCCGATGACACGCCGAAGCTGAGCCGGGTGTAGCGACGCAACCCTACGTGTGTCGAAAAGGTGGTAATGTATCTGCTGGCTGGCTCCAACTCTAGCTGGTGGTATCCGGAGTTCAGGTCCAGCTTCGAAAACCACTTCGCCCCGTTGAGGTCCGCTATGATGTCCTCCATGGTGGGAGTGATATGCCTCTCGCGCTTGACGGCGGTGTTTGGGAGTCTCATATCCACACATAGGCGAATGGCTCCTGGCTGCTTCGGTTTGGGGGCAACGACCAGCGGGGAGACCCAGGGTGTCGGTCCCGACACTTTTTCGATTACTCCCAACTCCTCGAGCTTCCGTAGCTCCTCTTCTACCTGTGGCCGTAGATTGAAGGGTACCCGCCTATGCCTGAGTGCGACGGGCCTCACGGTTGGGTCTATGTGAAGTTTGAACTTCCTCCCCTTGAGTTTACCAAGGCCTTTGAACAACTCGGGGAAGTCTCTGAGCATAAAGTCAGCATGGGCCTGGTGCACCCGGTTGGCGAAGAACACCAGGCCGAGATCTTCCGCGGTATGGCAGCTCAGGAGGGTGCCTTTCTTGCCTTCTGTGATGTGAAACTTGGTCTCTGTGGAGTAGTCTCCGTTGACAACTGTGGTTTGGATTACCCCTCGGAGAGGGAGCGGTTCCGTACTTCCATAAGTGTATATTCTTGCCGTGGACGGTGACAGCATCGGCTTCGGGGACATACTGTCGTACTGCTCCGAGTCCATGACGTTGACGGATGCTCCGGTGTCTATCAGCGCATTGACGTTCGTCCCGTCGACGGTGATGGAGCACATGGGCGGCGGCCGTCGTTTCGTAGATGCTCGGCTGACATAGGAGACGATGTATACTTCGTCATCTTCATCGTCCTCGTACCTGGGCCGACGGTCTTGTGCTTCAGTGTCCGGCGGGGGCCGGTCTTGATCGAGCGATAGCTGGTGGATCCGCTGCGTCACCGCACGGGCACGTGGGCCTGCTGATTTGAATTTGCCTCCCCGGCAAACGGCGGCAAAATGGTTGAGACGCCCACACTTGAGACACGTCTTGCCTCTGGCGCTGCATGTGGCGGCGGCCGGGTGATCTTCTCCGCAGTACCCACAGCGGTTGGTCCGTGGAGGGCCTTGTCGCTGCCTCACCGGCGGGAATCGCCGGTGAATGGCGTCCACTCGCTCTTCCTTGATAGTTGGGGTCCGTGCCATCGTTGGAACGATGACTGGAGTGCGCAACGCCACCTCCATCTCTTCAGCCCTCGCATCCGACAGTTCATGCGATCTGGCCAGGACGAGGATCTCGTCAAGCGAAATCCCTGGCTGCCTGAGGATCAACTTCCTTAGTAGCTTCGACTTACATCCGACAATTATTTGATCCCTGATTTCTTCCCTGGGGTCTGTGAACGGGCATGTGCTCGCGAGGCGACGGAGCCGAGCATAATACATGTCGACGGATTCAGATTCGGTTTGCCAGGCGCGCTTGAACTTGAATTTCTCGAAGTCGTTGTTTAGCTGTGGGTCGAAGTGGGCGTTCAGGGCCGCGACCGCAGCGTCGTAGTCGTCTTCGGATCCGGTGTTTGGGAGCGATTCGAATAGGTCATAGATTTCCTGTCCCCCATAGAGAATGAGTAGTGATCTCTTCACCGTTCCATCGGTTTCCCTAGTTCCCTTGAAGTAAAGATTGAGGCGTCCGACCCACGCCCTCCACCGGAGAGCGGCCGTTGCCGGATCCGACGTTTCGCTGAATGGCGGGATGGGCGCTGCACCGGCATGCAGGTGGGCGGGCTGAGCGGGAGTGGTGGGCCCGGCAGGGGCCTGGTTGCCCGCCTGGGCGTTGGCCTGTGGGACGACTGCAGGTGGCGGCGGCTGGACCACGCCGTCTTGAGCTCCGCCGGCGTCCAGGCTCATGGTGGCGCTGTGTGTGAGGAGGTACGGTGCCTTCCGGGGTCGTGTCGGCGTGCAAAGCAGTGTGCCAGGGGACTGCTGCTAGCTGGTGCCCTCAGTTTCTCCCCCTTGCCTTGATCTAAGCTTTGTCCACAGGGATGCAGGCTTTCTGAATCTCCCCCAATGCAGGCAGGAGCAAGGCCCGAATTGCCTTAGCCAATGCTTGTTGGCACTAAAGTGTTCCTTCTTCCAGGCTGCAGCAGGCTGGAATTGCTGTTGCCAATGCTTTATTGGGCCGACGTGGCTGGGAGTGACGAGGGAGAGAGAGAGCAGCGCGGAGCCCCGCGCGCGCACACGCAGTAGAGGCGTCTCCCTGGAGCTGCTTGCGGAGAGGGAGAGGCGGGCCTGCTCTGGGCCGCGAACACGTGGTCCTGCCGGTGTCTTGACTCTCGCCAGCCGGCGAGACGAGGGGGCGCGGTGAGCGCGCGCAGGCGGGGCAGAAGGATCACTCACCCGCAGGAGGCGAAGGCTGCGCACCAGTACCTCGAGTCCCGCCAGCTGAAGGCGCACCCTCACGGGTGACGCGTGGGCGGGTCTCGGTCGCAGGGCCCGGCAAGCAGGAGCGGCTGGGCACCGCAGCCAGGGCACACACAGCAGGACGTGCAGGAGGCGGCGGGCACGCGTGGAACACTACCGCCTCGTCGCCAATGTAATGTGGTAGCTGAGGCCTACCACGTGCTGCTACAGGGGCTAACAGTAAGGACGCTCGGACACCAGGTATGGGTTAGCCGGAAAGACCACGAGCGGTCTTCCGCTTCTTTATTTATACCCCGGCGCGAGCCCGCCCCGGGGTTGTGCGTGCGTGCGTGGGGGAAAGCAACATTGTAGTGGAGAGCCCGAGTGGCTCTCTACACTATGGATGCTACTAGCAGGCCTCAGAGTAGCCGCAAGTAAAGACACACACCACTCACATTCGCAGTGTGAGCTGGAAGTCAGGAGCGACAGCGGCCCATTTATTTAAGCCCTCTAGCCATGCCTTGCCAGAGAGTGATACATTGTGGGAGTTTGCTTCCGGGCCAGGTTCCGGGTCCCACTGGACTCGGGTTGTTACAGATTGCATGTTCTTTCTATATCGGCACAAGATGCCTACGAGACTTCTAGCAGCTGCAGTAGTTACATAGTGACACAGTGGTTTGAGTGAGAAAAAGGCAAGGCACAGCTTTCCTTCAGATGCTGTGCTAGTTGTTTCTTCCGATGACAAGTAATCTACAAACTTTGCCAGGCTTTCGGAAACAGTTTTCAACAAGCAACACACATATGACTTCCTGTTCACAAATCTCACAATCGCTTCAGTCTGCCTAATATTTCTGGCATAGACCTAGTTCATGCCCTGGCTTTGCCTCAATATCAAACACTTAAAACATTAATGGGAGGTTGCAAGTGTCGACTCTGAAGAGCACCTAATCTAAGGGAAAATTGTTTGTACTATCTGTGACAACATCACATGTGACATTTTCTTCAGCGATACTTATAGTTTATTTATTTTTTTTGTTTCTTATTTAGTTATGAAGGGCTGATATGGAACAGAGGCAGCTTCAGAGCACTCATTACAAATTACATAAAATCCTTTGAGCCAGAATAGCTCTACATACAGGCCATATAAAAAAGATAAAAAATAGAGCAACATTCAAAAAGCTAAACAAATCACCAATACTAACAGAAAGAAGCAAAACACAGGAGTATGATATCTGTAAGTGTCCCTATTGTGGCCACATGCAGCCGTACAAATGAATGACTGTAGAAAGGAGGTGGTGGGGCCAATGGTAGATCGTGTCCCCAGGACTGCAGCTGAAATGTGACCGTCCAGGTAAAAAAAATGGATTTAGACCCTGCTCGTTGATTGCCGTTGATTGGCCTAATTGTCACTCATTTGGTTGACTTATATTTTCCGGCCTCCCTTTACAAACAGGTATTTGCAAAGCCAGTGGCTTTGCACTCTCTTTCTAAAGGCGAGACCTGCTTGTCTCACTTCCCTATCCGTTTCCATCTGCAATGCTCTTGCAGGCATCCTAAAGCCACGCCCATCCCATTGAGAGACACTGAGCTGAAGTTGCATCCTCTAGTGTTGAGGCGAGGTTCACCGAGCGCAGCACCATCCAGGAAACCATAGCCGCTGTGCTCTCTGTCCTATGCAGAACTTCAAAGCCAGCCAACCCGCCACAGACCATGGGGAAAGAGTTTCCTGTGGCACCCCAGTCAGGCCACAAAGTCTTTGATGGATGGGTGACGTTTGCTCTAGAACAACAGCTCCGGGCATCTCCAGGGTATTTACGATTTATATGATGTAGATGTATTAATTATCTGCCAATAGGAGCATATCACCGCTTCTGCCGTGGTCTGCAACATCCCAGCAAGGGCCTTCTGACTAGAGCAGCTCTAAGAATGTTATTGAATTGGAATCGGTTCAGCCTTCAGTTGTAATGTGATTTCTCACCTTCTTTCTTTCATTGACACCTCTCCCACTGTCCAGCCTGGTTGAGTGTAGCATGTGTGATGATGTCATGAATGCATGGGTTGCTTGGAGATCGGGTGTGTGTCAGTTGAAGACTGCAGGCTGAGCAGCAGGGAGGCTGCTCCTGGTGGGGCTAGATTACAGCTAAAACATATCTACTTCCCATCGTATTTACCATCTACTTGAATTGTAACTGAAACTTAATAAAGTACCATCTTGGAACCTACATCCGGTCTGCACCTGGCCATCTTTAAACTACAGCACCTTCCAACTCTGATTCAATACTAAGGGGTGAGCCTGGGGGATAGTCAAGCACAGTAATGATTCTACAACAGATTAGGACTTTAGGAAAGTTGTGCCAGGAGCAGCTCAATTTATATTTGTTGCCAATGATGGCAAACTTCCGTGGTTCCAGCCTCCCCACATCCTCGTTTCATAAACCAAACTTGAAGCTTGTAGGGGCTGATTCCTACAACTGGCGCTGTCATTTACTAAATACCCATAGAACGATCTCTTATCATAGATCACAGTATCTAATCTCAATAATATTGTCTTGCCTTTACATAATGCTACATTCAGCCCTTCTGCTGCTTTTGGCCACTGTAAATAGACGTTGCTAATACCGAACCTTGGTGGGTGGAAGGCTGGGCCTGACGTGCCATGATTCAGACTTATGGAGTTCAGATCACTGTAAATTCATTGAGCCTTCCCGGTAGGTCAACTTCTGACATTAAAAATGTTTTTTCTACTGACTTGAAATATTCCTGTCAAAAAGCGTGGCAAAATCCCTAGAAGGCCTGGAAGGAGTATTTCGCGCTATATAAGAGCAGCCACTATTATTACGTTGACCTATCTTTCAGCTCGGAATATTATGACCCAGTGCACGGCTCGGTATTTTGTTAAGAACAAGTAATCAAATGAACACATTATGCCTTTACTCGTAGCACTGACAGATGATACCAGTGGCGACGAGGCTATAATTTAATGAGATGTTTATTGCGCATCTCCCATTCCAAGGCTCGAAAGCTAAAAGAGGAGCCCATCTTACAATGGAAAGAAGAGCCCAGCGAGTCCAGCTCGGTGCCCAATTCTGGTGAAAATCATTTTGCGAGGCTTGGATTCAGTCACACGTGTTGTCTAAGTGGGAACGCCCCGTCCTCAGGCATTCGAGCAAGGAACGGCCATGACAGCTGCGTTCTAATTCACGAGTCAGGGGTTAGCCCACTCACTGTCGGCAGGTTCAGTCACGCCCTTCGGCCTCCAGTTCAGCTTCATCTCCTGCCAGCTGTGATTAGAAGCCTCGCTTCGTACCTCTCTAAGATAACCTAGCCTTTAAGTCTTAAAGCTGTCCTAGAAGTACCATCCATCGCAAAACCATGTACGTGTGTATTTGGAAGTTCTGTGCCGAGCACTGTGCCCAACACTAGAGGCAAGCACGTGCTGAAAAATGCCTTCCCTAAAAAGTTCAGCATATCAACATTGCACAGTGTAAACATTTGAGTTATAAATGAAAGGATATACGAGTCACCAAACCTCGTTTGAAGAAGCATATATATAACAGTCCTAAGGATTTAACATGTACCAATGTTAAACATATTTGGAAGGAAAGGGTGAACACAAGAGGTTCTGCGTCTTAGTTGTTTTTGCGTAGTATGACTCAGTTTGGCCGGGGAATCCAAAGTGTGCAGTTATAGGGGTCCAAGAAAACATAACCAGAGAGCACAGACTTATGTCAAATGCTAAACTGGTCCAGATCTTTCTTAACTTCTGGTGTTAGAAAGTTACATTTGGGTAGTGGTACTCTTATACCCACTCAGTGTCCCTCAAAGTAACACCTTCTCCCCAGTCCACTTCTAGAAAATAATTATTATTTTGGCAGAGCTGTAGCTTCTTCTATCCACGGGAAGGTGGCTGCATCAAACTTCCCAAGTGTGCTATTCACACTCCCTTTATTCCTATATCATTTCCCCAGATGGGGATGACATCTTTCATTGTTATTGCTTCATTTTCCTCATAAGGGAAAAGAACATTACAGTAAGGAAACAGATCTGTCCCACAAACAGTTACTGATTTAATTTAACATCTTTCTTTTGCCCCCTTGACATTCAGATTCAGACTGCAGCTCTCAAGGGTGTCTTTTTGTGCCTGGGGAAGGGTCTTCCTCCCTGTCACAATTCAAAGATTGATGATGTATGTATTGGTATGTGTATGGTGCATGGTAGTGTCGGACAAGTGCCAACAACTTTTCAACATGGCTGCCATGTGTGGGCATGTCAGTGTTAGGTTTTGACTTGTTAGCGATAGGTACGGTTATATGCACCATGTGATGATGAATACAGATACCCCATTATTTACACACTTGTTGGACCTGGCCCTCTGTGTTGGGTCAGTCCCAAATGTTTTGCCTTCATCCATCCTGCTTTCCGAACCAGTTTTCATTGGCCTTAGGACTCAGCATACTTTACCACTGCTAACTAGTGATGAACAGCTTGTGCTCCCTGCTTTAAACATGTTGAAACTGGCTTACACTCAATTGGAACATTTAATTTATTTGTAAGTCCCTAGTAAAGTGGTACTACAGGTACCCCGGGCCTGTAAATGAAATGCTACTAATGGAACGGTTGGTTATCCGCATCAAGGGCAGCCCTACTCCCGAGATCCATGGCCTAATAAACAATATGACAGCTACAACGGCTCAGGGAGAAAATTATTTAAAGAAAGTGTAGCTAACTACCATAGAGAGATTTATCATAACATATGACAATAGGGAATTCATATGATGTATAAAAATGTGAAAGTGAAAAGGTAAAAGTGTGACTACAAATAAGGATAAATATACAAAAGGTACACATAAACAAAAAGTGGTTTAAAAAGACTTTTATTTCTTAGAATAACTTTTTATAGAATGATAAACATATAAAAAAAGCAGTACAGACGTGTATATATGGTACTCATAAAGTTACACATATCACACATATAATGGTACAAATTACATTGTAAACAGAAAATAAACACAGTGTCAGAGGAAAAATAATACAGAGAATGTCCAATATATAGCAGGATCAATGATGCAATAAATGTGTCATCTTAGTGGCCAGAGGAAACGTCACCGGCGTTTTGACCATTTCAATTTATTAGGTCATCATTAGGACAGAAGGCAAAATATGAGAGCAACCATCATAAATCATTGGTGACGCAATCAATGCTCACGTCAAGAATCCAAGATAACTTAAGTGCCTCAACTTGATAGTGGGGCTCTGGGAACCATAGTTCCAAGGATTGCCACAGTTATGCCATTAACAAGGAACTTAATTTCAGGCTCGCGTAAGCATTATTTATGGGACCGCATCCGAAACAACAGTGATTCACAATAGAAATTCACCAAGAGAAAATTCAACTCCAAGGCTAGTGTGCAGTGCTCTTTGTCTTCCACTAATGAATTTGCAGCACTGATTGTGCCACCCACTTAAGAAGTCTTTTAAAATCTGTCCCAAGCCTACCATTGCAGCCTTTGTATGCAGTTTTAAACTGCTATTTCGACCTGGCAAAATAAACCTTTTACGACGCCTAAACTCCCTTTTTTACTTATAAGACACCCCTAAGGTAGGCACTAAACAGCCCATAGGGCAGGGTGTATTGAATTTGAAATGTTGGACATGTACTTTTAAGTTTTACATGTCCTGGTAGTAAAAAACTCTCAAATTCGTTTTTCACTATTGCAAGACCTATCTCTCCCATAGGATAACATTGGATTACCTTATTCTATTTCATAAGTGATAATATTTGATAAGGAGCAGGTAGAAAAATCATGCTTACTGTCTGAGGAATTGTAATTTCAAATTCTCTTCAATGGTAAAGTCGGATTTTAAATCAAACTTTTTAAATTGCCATATTCAGAAAGTTGGCATTTTCCTGTCCTAACCATTTGATGCCTACAGTCTGTTTTTGAGTTACATGACTATGTGCAGTTTGCAGTTGGCCTTTGTGTACGCCTCCCAGGCAGCATCACAATAAAGGGTCTGGAAGTTGACAGGATGAGCCATCTCTAGCTGGTTGAAGGGGGTTGGAACCTACTATACTTGCATTTTAAAGGCACTGGCCCTTCCCACACACAAAGGACTTCACACTAGCCTTCTGTATCTCCAGACAGACTGGGACCAGGGCATGGAGACAAGAAATTCCAGACACCTCTGTAGGGGGAAAACTCCAGAACCTTTTCCCATTTCAAAGAGGGCACCAGGTATAACACTCGGTCCCCTATACCCAATCCTCAGTACACTTCTGGACCAATGGATACTACATGGGAAGAACACTTTGCTGCCCTGCTGCTTGAGGTTTGCCTTGCTCGTTGAGTAGGAAGCCTGGACCTGCACCCTTCATCACAGGCTGAAATAACTCCAATGGTCAGCTGACTGACTGCCTGTTCTGAGTTACAGGAACACAGACTCCAGAGGCCTCTCTGTAACTGCCCATCTGACTTGCTGCAATTGGACTTGCCAGGACCTGCAACTGGACCTGCCTGAGTCACGCTAGTCTCTGCTGAAGTGAGTTCCTGAGGTCCAAAAGGTGCTTCCCAGGTCCTGAAGCCTTGGTGTAGTATTGGTTGAACTCCTCCTTGAAGAAACAGAGAAATCCTGAAGTTTTGGGCTCTCAAGAGCATGAGTGGGCCAGTTTGCTCCAAGATCTTACTGACCAGCAACATTAAGTTTCGATAAACCCGACACTTCATGCTACAATGACCACCAGCATGAGCTCTGCACTTAACTCTAGAGCATCAACAGCCCGTGGTGACCACTAACGTGAGTCTCCAGCAAAGGCTGTTCACTATGCCCAGCCCAACAGGATCTTCGCGCTACAACAATGACCGTCCACGATTCCCAGCCTGCTCTTCACGCTATATCAACTATAAACCTGCCAGAGACTGAGAGGCATTTAATTTATTTCTGAGAGTTAATTTTTTCTTAAGTGCGCATACAGAAGAAACCCATAGTTATTTTTAAAGCTTACTCACTAATTGTTTAATAATCTAAGATGCGAAAAACCATGGGAATTTGCATACTTGTTCAATGGTAAAGCCAGCCTCCTTTTCTCAGCATCGAATATTTAAATGAATACACGATACAGAATAAGTGATACATGTAGTACAGATCGATGCACAATAAATAAACTCACAATGCGTGTGAGCTGATCAACGATTGGAAACTAACTACTTTTAAGGTGTGACGCCACAATGGGCAATGAGTAAATGCACAATATAAGGGTCTCCTAATAGGCAATGGGGGGCTTTTAATAGGCTTGTACGGCAAAACACATGACGTCATGATTGGTTATAAGGACCAGCAGGTAATTCATAACGTTTTGTTTTGCTCACATAGTAGGTCCGCAGAGAAAGTTCTTAACAAGCAAACCGCCAACTGACAAAACTCTGTTACATGAGAGATGGTCCCTGTATGGAAGATTTACCAAAGCAAGGTGCTTAACCCCTTGCCTGCGGCTGGAATTCCGCTCCTGTGTGGCACATTCTGATCGCGGGCGTGGTCATGGCGGCTGGGAGCCGTCTGCAGCACACGAGCACTGTGTGCCATGACGGCTCCCGGCCGTCATCAGCATGGACGGGGTTAAAGAAGCAAGTGTTATTATTTTTTTTTGTGCTGTGGTAAAAGTATCACGTTCGACTGAATGACATTCCAGGAAGGGGACTTTCAGCAAGCACCGAAGTAGCAGAAGCCTCTGCATTCTGAATCGGCCTTCAGAAAATTAGCTGTGCCAGAATGCAAACATCTGGCCATCATGATACACACAGACTTCAGCAGTGAGCACTTTAACAGACTGAACTATCATCTTAGTGTCAAGCTAGTTTTTTTCTTCAATTAGTTGAATTCACTATAGCCTGGAAAATACTGAGGCTTTGGAGTTATAGGTTTGAACCTATGAACACAGGCAAAACCTAATAGTGAGGGAAGCACACCTAATATGTGTAAACAGATGACCACTGATCAAAACAGATTTCTTTCCACCCCCATCAACCAAAATGCCACTAATCATCATTGAAATGATAGGGATTATGTCATTTTTTCCTTAGAAAAGTGGTCCAAACACTGTGGCCTAGGTACTGAAGTTGGGCAAGGAGGGGCAAACCCAATAATGTAGCAACCTGGGCAAGTAATTCATCAGTAACCAACAACGGATTATTTAGGTGCGTGGAAAGGCAGCAACTATAAAAAAAAAACATTTTATGGGAACCTGAGGGTAGTGCCCTAAAAAATAATTCCATGAAAAATCAAATGTGCAGGTCCATGCAGACGTATATAACAAAAGAACACAATTCTGAAGTCAAGCCAAATGTATATTCAATACAAACAAATAACCAATGTAATACATTCAGGTAATATTACATGAACAATAATGTGTTACAGATCGGGGAAATGAAGATGTAATGCCCATTTGTCTCACACTCCTATTAATGTAGGCAGTTTGTTGTCATGGCAACATTGTTATCAGGATATGAGAACACATATTTCTGGTAGATTATGGCACTCCAATAGTAAATGGGTCAACGTTTCTATCTCCTAAACTGCTAGTTTATTTGAATAGGGTCTTTCTCCAGATGGATGGTCTAGGCCATTGTAGACGTACCACCCTTCAGGCTAGAGAAGATGAAGTTCAATCAGAAGCGAGCTAAAAAGAGTTGCTAAAAACCTCACACAATAGTTGATGACTTGGTATACAGATGCAGAGTTTATATGCATGCTTTGAACTTCAATTTTTTTTGGCACTTTACAAAATCAATAAGAGACAGAGCGGCTGATCCACAAGACTCCTTGTTCATAGGTTAGTATATATAGTAGCACACATGCTTAAGATCCAATGCTTCAATAAAAGGAGGACAGATATGTACCATCGAAGGTTTTATGACACAATGTGCATGGGAGAGTGGAGAAAGCAAGTTACAACACTTTCCCCTTCCCAAAACAGTATACCTAAAATGTTCAAAGTTGCTGAGCCGCAAAATGTAACATGTGATAGATTCAGATAAACCTGGGTATTTAGCCAAATGTGCTTTGCCTTCTAGAGTTTTTGTGCCCGTGCAAGTCACAGAATGAAATATGATGTTGGATTAAAAATCAGGATGAGTTGAACGTGTCACAGGTGTTATGGGGGTCTCCTGACAGTTTTAAATATTCACACAGGAGCAGCATCCCTTATATGTGGATTTTTAACTGCACAAACTAAATGTGATTATACTGAAAGAGTCAAAATTCATGTTTTTAAGAACTCCTGGGTAGAAATCTTTCTGACATAACTTAGAAGTTTAAAAGTTCCCCAACATAACTCTGTTAACGTGGGTGACCACTATTACACATTTGATAATGACTGAATGAAAGTGTAGGTTTTATAATGTTCACAACTACTCCTAGGAGTGTCCAGGCACTGAGAACTGTAAGTGGAACCAAAAAGAAAAGAACATAAGCACAAGATTGACAAGTCGAGAAAAGCCAAGTTTTAAGGAGGCTGTGGAGCAAAGATCCAGAGCTCAAGTTCAAGGGGATACTGAATCCAGGCCTTAGCCACCAAGAAAGAAAAGGAGCAATATCCCTTCCTCATGCGCCTGACTCGTGGCACTACTACCAATGTGGCCTTTACCAAGCACAGTGCTCTTGATTGACAATAGGACAAGTAACTGTCCAACAGATACCGAGGACATGAAAGGAAATGTGACTGATGGACAAATGCTAAAAATTTTAAAAGAATCTGCTTCTTGGGCAGCCAATGCAGAGATCTTAGATGAGAGGTAATAAAGGTACGTCATACACGTCTCAAAAAGAGGTGAGTGGCAGAATTCTGGACCACTTGGAGTCGATCATGCAAGGCTTCCATCAGCCCTAAGTAGAGGGCATTGGCATATTCAAGCTTGGAAGTAATAAAGGTGTAACTCACTCTCTTCCTAGAATGAAGAGGCAATAAGAACAGACATTTCTTACGGGTGCGAAGCAACCCTAAACAGGCTCCCACAACAGCCAAAACCCTCAGTTGAAAGGAGACTTGGCTGTCAAATTTACCTCCAAGATTTTTGTCATTAAAGATAGAGTTTTGGGAGCCGGTCAAGATGTAGGCCAGCCTGCCTCCCACCAGTTGGCTTGATGGAACCCAAATAGAAAAATGTCTGTCTTATTCGAATTGCATTTAAGCTGACTCCTGTGCATCCAGTCATACAGCATGCTTGCAGGTGTTGAAAGGCTTCTCTGTAGATGTGAAGTCCCTCTCAAAAGAGAGATGCAGGTATGTGTCATCAGTATAGAAACACTTTTGAACCCAAAGAATTCCACCAAAGAGGCAAAAGGAGCCATATATACATTGAATAAGGTAGGGCTCAAAGAAGAGCCCTGAGGCACCCCCTGTTTGAGAGATTTGACAGCTGAAGAGAAGGGTGCCTACCAGACCGACTGAGCCCTGGAATCTAGGAATGAATGAATCCAATTGCACACTATGTCTCCAGCCCCCATACTAGCAAGGCATTGAAGGAGGCTGCATGTGGGACAGTTCTGAATGCCGCCGAAAGATCGAGTAAAATCAAAAGGGAATTCTTGTCTTGATCCAAGGACAGCTTTATATAATCTGATACTTCTAGTAACGCCTTCTCTGTACTGTGCTGAGGACTCATCCCAGCTTGTGCTGCTCCAATAAATTAATAAATTGCATATTGGCCATTTTCTCAAGCATCTTTGAGAGCGCAGGAAATAGTGAGGTAGGACAAAAGTTGGGGAAAACCCTAGAATTGAAAGAAAGTTTTTTTAATAGGGAAATTACTTTAGCCAGCTTTCAATGAGCAGGCATCCTGCAGTTAGACAGCGAAAGACCTTATATATCACAGGATTAATCAACTGAACTGCCAGGGCCTAAACAAAAGTATGGCAGGGATCAGAGGGGAACAAGATTTACAATCCCGAATTGATGTTTCAAACTCCTCAAGAGAGATGGTTCTAAACTGAGAGAAGTTGATATGATTACTGGTCAACCTCTCAGCCGGAAACTCTGCCTCAGGAACAAGCAGACTCATTTGAATATCCTCAAAGAAATACGTAAGCCCATTACACAGTCCCAGGGAACGGGAAATAGTCCTATCACAAGCCTTAGGAGACAGGAAAGACGTGTCTGTCTGAAAGATTTCTCTAGGGCCATTGGAAGCAATGCTAATTTTGGATTCAAAGTAAGATTATTTTTTTTAAGTTGCTTGTGCCATTATAATTGTAGCATGATAGGACATCAAAGCTTCTTTGTACCTGGTCCTACTGACCTGTGAATAGTTCCCACACCACTCTCTCTCTCTAGTTTCTTAACAGAACCCCTTTCCAAGGCGAGGGTGAGAAAGAACCAGGGGTGGATACACTGTGCCTACGGTCCTTCTTCTTCTGACATGGGCTAGGGTGTCCGAGGCGGCTCGGATCCACCTATTAACAGTGCCAGCATCCAAATCAATCTCACCAGTAAGGACAGGAACAGTCTTTGCCAAGAACTCAGAAATATTATTCACTCTTATTTTGTTCCTGCACCCATGTCTGGCCTGTTCGAAGTTTTCTTCAAGCATCCACCCAAACGGGTTGAGAAAATGCTCAGATCAGATCACCTCCTGGGGAGTAATAACTAAAATCTGAGAATTAGAAAAGATCAGATCAATGGTCTGACCTGCTCAATGACAGTGGAACGTTTCAACCTGGCACAAGTTGAGACTGGCCAGTTTGTCTACCAGTAGTTGATTTATCTGTTGGACTATCTATCTGTAGGTTCAAGTCTCTAAAAAGAGTAAAATTAGCATATTGCATGGTGAGGTGGGCTAGCACAGAGTCAAGAGAATTGACAAACTCACTAACATAGCCTAAAGGGCAATAGATCAAAATACCTAAAAGGGAGGACGGCATAGAAAATAAAAGACAGGAACCCAAACTCTCAGCACCTAGAAACTCGGGTGGCTGGAAGGTTGAGTAGTTCAGCTGCCAGCCTGCCACCTATTGGCAATCGCCACAGCCTCACCCTCCTATGAGCTCTATCCTAGTGTGCCAGAGAGCAGCCTTCACGGATCGCCATCACAATATCAGGAGCAGCTGATTCATTGTGCCATGTTTCTTTCATAAAAAGAAGACCTGGCTCAGAATTACTTAATAGATCAAAAATACCAAGCGTATGTCTGCATAGCGAACAGACGTTGATTAACAGCTGAGATCTATGCAGACCGAGGCAATATGTTATGATACCTAACCTTACCACCGAAGTCCTGTGCTGCACATTTCTCAAGAGGGATCTCCACCTGGCAGTCGAAAGTAGCAACCTCACCAAAGCCTTTGCCCACTTTCAGCTTACTAGGCCACCATGTTAGAGACCTGAGGGACAATAATTCCTTCACTGAGTACATAAGCTGATGTAGACCGGCTGAACTCCCACAGGCAGCATGGCTAGTGCTGGCTGCTGATCGGACAGAGACAGATGCAGATGGGCTTGCCGAGGGTGCACCATTGGTGCATCTGTGCAGTGGTCCTCCTTAAATAAGGAAAGTTCATCTGACTCCTCCTCTGACTCCTTGGATGACTAGAGTTCAAACTTCCCCAAAATGGCGCCTCTAATCTACCATGAGGAGTAAAAATGACTGCCTCCACTCTGACGGCTCCATACAGCAACAGTCAAAAGCCGGTCCGGCTTTAGCACTGGTGGTGCCCAGTGCGACAATGTTAGTGGGCGCGCCCCCAATGACCACCTCGACCACCGATTCTCTCACTAGCACCCTTTAACAGTGACCAAGTCTCCATAACTTGGGGAGAGGTGTGGCGCCGCAACCAGGGCGACTGATGCTGGATGCTGGGGATCACAGTTCGATCCCCGGCTCTGGCGGCAGGGGTCTGCCCAGCACCATGTAACTCTGGGCAATCGCTCGCTTAATCTTTCCACCGGCGCCGAGCTACCCCTTCGGGGGTGATTTGTGCGCTGTACAAGTACTGGATTTACTTTAATAACCACTCTCTCTCAAATGCATTGAAATAGTTGTATAGTGCCACTCACACCAGTAAAGGATGTCATAGCACTTTGCATCACACACACATGACAAAGAGACAATCAAACAATCATGTGTAAATCAGCTCATAAGGAATGTTACATAAGCCAAAGAACTAAGTGTAGGAGTCACATGTCATCCATACTGGTAGGCCGTATAGTTTAGGAGTGCTTGGTGTGGAGAAGCACAAACTCAGTCCGAAAAAAAGAGAAACAGCATAGTTGGGAGTTTTCTTTAATAATAAGAATCAATTTCTACCCAAATTAACAATTTTTCTAAATTAATCTATGCTCTAATGTATACTTTCCAGTGTTTATGCAGTTCTATGATGAAAGTTAATACCTCACTGTTCTAGATTAGGACTTTAAGTTATAAATTGCAAGTAATAAAATGAAGTCTCTTTTAAAAGCAGTAACCTGCTGATCTATTTATATTAAATGCACTCTGTATTCTACACGGTACACGTTCTTTGAAGCAGGCATATTAACCCTCTGCACTACCTTTACATAAATCAAAACATCACCTATACAAAACTCCAATTTCTCTCCAGGAAGAACATTAATCACAAGAGTTAACTTGACATTTTTGTGAGGCCTGATAATTGCCAGAGGAAAGGATCGCAGCAGCAGGTGCTTTAAAAACATAATAAACTTGCAAACACACAGCACCCCCAGGAAGCCAGCACCCGGTGTGGTGGCAGCGGTCGCACCGCCCAAGAGCTGGCCCAGGTCACAAGGTAAGAGATTCTCCAGTGCTAAGCCCAACTCCCCCTACCACACAACAGAAATTACCCCCAAATCAAGGTTTTAATTCAGCCACAGTACAAAAAAACAGTACAAATTATAAAACCAGGGGTGACAACAAAAGAATTGCACTGAACCAAAAAACTGTAAAAACTAGCTCCCACAAAAAAACAATCAAAACACATTAAAATGAATTGGCAGGCAACAGAGTATTACAATAAAACAAGGCAATAAGGATGTTTTTTTTTATTTAACCATACTGTAGTCCAGCACATCTGAGCTGTGGTCATCCTTAGATAAGGAGACTTCATCTGACTCTTCATCTAACCCATCAGGTGACTACAGCGCAATTTCCCAAGCTTGACGCCTTTAGTGGACCATGCGAAGTAAAAATGGCCGGCTTCCTTTAAAACAGCAGCAGCCAAGAGGTAAGAGCCCCACTACAGGTTAGGCCAACTCGCAATGCCAATTGTGAATTGTAATTGTATTTATATAGCAGTTCCTACCCATCACAGGGCATTGAAGTCCTTTACAGCGAGTAGTACGCTACTCCGGAACCCAAGGTTTGTAGTTTATTCAATGGTTAAATGTTGGTTATGGCAATTAGTCATTTGCTCTTAAGAAAAAAACATTGCATGTATTTACTCCAGTTATTTAGTGACAAGTTATATTAATACAAGTTAGGTGTGCTCATTAATGGGGGCTATGCTGTTTCAGATGATTGATTGTTGAGAAAGATAGGCCGTGGAGACTAGGTAATGTTAGGTTGCAGGGATAGGGTTTTAAGGAGCTGTTGTGATCTATGAAATGAGGTATCACCCAATTGCAGAATTACATTAGAGAACTTAAGGAGAGACTGAGACTGAGAAGAGGCGATACTCAAAAATAGAAAGCATGCAGAGGATGGAATGTAAGGAGAGGGTTACTCTGAAGAAAGAAAGGGTAGGTAGCAAGCTGAAAGGGATCAGTTAGTCAAGTTCAGTTTTTCATGCAGGGTTTCAGGAATGTGAGAGAGAGTAAACATCAATAAGTTTTAAAGAAGTGACTGAGTTAAACTGATTGTGATATGCTCAGCAAGACTGCTTAGTTTAGTTTACCATGCATTCATTGCACACGCTGATTTGTCCTGTGGTATTCTTCAATTAAATGAAATCCACATGTATCCTTCACAGCAATAAACGCAACATTTTTTATAAACACTAGAAAGCATAGATTATGCTACATATAGATAGGTCAATTTTTTATTGTTAAGGTTTGTATAAATCATTCACAATAAACTCTCATACAAACAAAGAAAAACTAAAACCACAACTAGTAGATAAAATAATTTCATAATCAGTTATATCGCAAAACTTAAAAACAAAGGGCTATCTCATAATATTAATTAATAATGATAATAATGTATAGAATCCCACATTTCGTACAATTTCTCTATTCAATTGTTTCCTAAAACTAGATTGAGATAGCTACATTATTAAACCCAATTTCTAGTAGCCTTAAAATAGACAATGAATATAAAAACAGCCATTTACGCTCATGACACAGAAAGATAATTGCGGGTGATTTTATATATTTAATTAATCATGAAATAAAGCAATGTGATTGTTCTATGAATCATAATATAACAGCTTCTCTAACATTTTCTATGCTAGCTGCTTTAAAAATCATGGTCAAAGATACTTCTTACCAGTTTTGAATAATGTGTGGCAAATACAAATACAAATGATGCATTCTACAGTTTAATTTGCCAGTTTGCAGGGATTATAGGGTTAGAATTTAAAGCAGTCCGATTCTCAAATATAGTTTTTTTTCATGTCTACCTTTAGATTAGAATCCAGAGATGACCGTCTGTAGAGGTTGTGTGAGCCCTCAACTAAGCATGCATTTTTGAAAGCGTTAGAAAATGCCAAATCATTACTAAATAATGTGTCCTTTGTTGTTTTACAGAATAATTGCTTGCGACTCCATTTGTTGAGATCTGATGAAGAAGTTAATGAAGAAAGATACTGTTTATCAATGATTGAATCAATTCTTTTTCTCAATTTGATTTCTAGTGAGTTGATCATTAGCTTTAATTTCAGAGAAAATTAGTTTATTAAGGGTGCCTTCTTTGCTGTAATGCAGTCACAGTTGTAATTCAAGAGTTAAATCATATAAGGAAGTTAATATTTTCAGCTGATGCAAAAATGTGGTGTTGATCTTCTTGAGTGAAATACATGACTAAATCTTCACATCGCTATGTATTGACTAGATTTAGATTAGGCATAGTCCCTCATCTAGTTGCTTTTCCAGTGATGAAAACATACGCCCTGGATTCTGCAACCTGCCCTTGTGACAAGCTTTCCAAACAAGCACAGTGCACTTCATGCTCTTTAGTAATTTTTACTCGTATTTTAGATGTTTTTATCTGAAACCACTTTTTATAAAATATAATGTGAGATCGTATCATGCTGCTATGAACTTGCTTCTTGCACTGAATGACCCGGGAATATGCTTTTATGTTGCATAGTTTATTTTAAAAGCAATTAATGCTAGGAAAGGTATAGTCCCTGTTAATCGATCAAGAAATAGATTTAATGTGAGAACGTGTAATGCTGTTATGAATTGCTTTTGTTCCTAAATGATTCTAGAATATGCTATTATGCTGCGTTATTTAGCTTAAAATCACGCTATCATCTTTGTACTTCATGATCATGGAACAAGTCATTATATTGTGCCATTGATTTTAAAAGTATATTTTTTATTCTGGAATTGTTTTTATGGTTGTCTCAACAAACAGAATAAAGTATATTGAATCAAATAGAATCAACTGATGTTTTAAAATAAAATTGAGTCCAGACGTGCCACCATTTTTTGGTTCCAGAATGAAGATCCATATAATAGGATCGAGTTCAGTTTGGTATAGATGGCAATAATTGTTTGGCCCACGGCTCTTCCTCCATAAATATTATAAAATCGTTTTAATGCCTTTGTGATTTCAATGCATTTGTTTTCTATGTTCTGTACGTGTTTATCCCACTTTAGACATCTATGGAAAATAACTGCTAGATTAGGATAAAAGTGTTCAATATTTTAGTTGTTTGTCGTTCATTTGAAACACTTGAAATAAAGTTTATTATTTTGGTTTTGGTGAGATTTATTGTGAGACCCTTACTCTTATTGTATTGATCAAGGCAATTGAGTAGATGTTGAAGACCTTCGTGCATTTTAGAAATAATAGTAAGGTAATCAGCATAGGCTAAATGACAGTTTGTTTTTTGCTGTTCCAATTTAGGTTGAAAACCTGGCCAGAAATTATGATAGTTTGGTGGAGAATAGTAGGGCAGCTAATGTACATCCATGTTTCAGACCATAATCAGTTAGAATGTAGGAAGTTAGACCAAGACATTATGTTAATTTCACTTGTACCCAATTTCCTTTATGTAAATCTATTAAAAAATGTAGCAAGCTGTTGTCAATCCCCCAGGTCAATACATTTTCCAGAGCCTGTTTCTGTCAATTCTATCAAAATCAATCACGTAGTCTATGAAGCAGATAAAAAGGTTATTATCCTTATTATTCTCTGGTTTTTTAATTGATTCCATAAAGTGTTATTATATTATGGAGTGTCAAGCATGCATGTCTAAACCCAGGCTGGTTACATTTTATTAAAGTTTTACTCTCAGCCCATTCTTCTAGCTTTTGTTATAAAACTTTTCAGCATCCATGAGCGCTATTAATTGGAGTTCCTCTGTTCACTCTTTGGACTTTTTATAGAGCGGGTGCAGAGTTGATGCTTTCCATGCTTTGGAAACTTCTCCAGCCTCCAATAAGTGTGTATACAATTGTGCTAGTAGTTTACTCCAAACTGTAGGCCTTTGTTTGAAAACCGTTATCACAATGCAAGTGAAATTAGCAGTAAAACATGTAATTCTGTTCTTTTATACAACACACATCTTCATTAAATTACATGCTCCTCAAGCAGAAGGAATCTCCGCTTACCTTCACCTGTCGTTGCTGATGGACTGCCAACGGCAGTGTTGCCACCTGTGAAAAACACAGGAGTATATATTACGTCTTGCAGCGGTTTATGTTTACTTAAAAATCTTTTTCTTAAATATTCAATATTTATCACTGGCACAGTGCCATTAAGTCAAATATATAAAGAATAAAATGTGCTCAACAAAACAGGCTTCAGCAGTAGACAAAAGGGAGATTTTATATTCAATATTATGCATTTTTAAACTGTTCAGCCAGTGTGATTTTTATTTGTGTAAGCTCCTTTTGCGCCAACACATTTGATAAACTCTGCTTCGTATGATGCTCGATTGAAAGCTTGATAGTAAGGAGCATTTGCAGTTTCATATAAGCAAAGTTCTCTTTTATGGGACAAGTGATTGCAGAAGCAAACAATAAAAAATAAAGGTCACTTGCTGTGTATTTTCATTTTAATACACAAAGCATCACATCTCTCTCTCTCGCTCGCTCTCTCTCTCTCTCTCTATATATATATATATATATATATATATATATAATCACACATAAACTATATCGTTAATTGTCATTTATTAAATACAGATTCTTGATATATAAATGTATTAAAAACCATATTTTCGTTATAAAATCGAATCAGAATACTTAGAGGACAGAATTTCATGGAAATGTTAAATATTTCATAGACGTGTTACCAGTATCATCTAAACATTCACTGATTCACTTTAACTTCATTCCAGGCCGTTCTACTCTATCATGTGCACAATCTGAGGTCTTCCTCATCAATGATTTGCACATTGTTATCCCAACGGTGTTTCTAGGCAGGTTGACACTGTGTTTCGGTCGTTGTAGTGGTTTACTTCACCTTCTTCAGGACTACACCAAATTATACTTTCATAGACATACCTAAATTTGAACTGTACTAAATATCCTCCTCCAACATCTGCCCAATATAGCAATGTCCTACATAGTCACCACTGCGATTACACTGTACAATATGTTGTTGAAAACAGAAGTTAATAGACAATGAACAGCAAGTGATAATATTTGTGTTTTTTTACTTTTTGTTCCAACAATTACTTTTCTCTTAAAAGGCGTACTTTACTTACATGCCACTGAAAATGCTCATTTCACTAAGCTTTCAAACCAGCATAATATGAAGGGGAAATTAGTTTTTTTGTCACTTCTATCATTTGGTGGACTAAGTGATAACTTGCTGTCACTTTTGTGACTTTGTTTAAGTCATAATGATATTTCTGCACACTTTATTCTCCCCACTTCTCACTACAATGAATAACTTTATTAATAAAAATCATTACAATAATGAATGATAAAACGTATATCAGAAATAAATACAACCCTTAGTCCATTAATGGCATCACGTATAAATAGCTAGTGATGGTGGGTTATGATATTTAACTATAAAAATTGTTGAAGACCTAATCAGTATTGATTAAATATTTTGTAATCTCTCTAAATTCAAGCTACTTGAGCTTGGACTGCATTTGGGCAAGGCCCATTTAGTTTATTCAAAGTTAAAAAACAATATTTATTTGTTTGTTGTTTAGCATGTTGCTAAAAAGAAGGGGTAAAACACTAATCATTACTGAAAACCTACTAAGAGCTCCACTAACTGTGCAATTATATATGTAAATGTCTAAACCGCAGCAAAGGAAGATAAAAAACTCTAAAGTTGCATGGGACACAGAACCATAAAAAAGGAGTGGTGTCGCGATGCCGGACTCGACCGCTATCGGTGTGCAGTAAAATGAGCAAATTAGCATCTCAATGGGATGTAGATCGTTATTAGTTCACTGGTTCTCACAGTGAGTCAGCCTTTATGCCACTATTGTAACAAACTCGGTGAACCGAATATTAAGCATTGAGTTGTCTGGGTTCATGCATGTAAGAATAGCTTGTCGACAGGAGCGGACACCAAGTTTGTTCCACTCACCCAATAGCAGAGTATTTCGGTCATTAAGAAATGCAGGGCAGAGACACACAATGTACTCTATTGATTCCTTACTGCTTGTCCCCTCACTCCCTGCACACTGTATTGTCATTTAGGCTGCGCCAGCCTGGTAAATAGTACAGAAAGGGCCATTCTCCCTTTCTAAGGGTCAGAAATCTTTTTTTCCAAAACACTGTATTAGTGCACAACAAGTGTGGTGCTGCCCTCCCTGGCTTAAACCCTTATATAACTGTCCAGTTGTGCCTGCATTGTGCCAATTGTGCTCTGTCCGAGTAGAAGGACCAGGAACGGACATTCTTTTTGATATACGTTTTGATGGGGTGGATTGGAGCTCCAAATTTCTTCCGCTTCCAGGAGTTGTAAAGAATCGTTTAGATAGCATTGGTATGGTCATCCCAGCTGACTGGTTGATATTTCCTGCTGCAGCATAGCCTCCAAGCTTCCTTCTCTAGATGTGCAAAGCTTGTTGCACAGCTTGATAAAAGCTCCGGCCCCAACCGCTCGGTGATCTTGGAGACTAAACTCAAGTCGTATCTGGGCAAGGGATGAGGTTTTTGGTAAGCTCAGCACTTGCTTAAATATTCTTGTTGTTATTTTATTCACCTGGCTGTTATCTTTCCCAAGCATAATCTCCTGACCATAGGAAAGAAAGTTAAAGATTTGTTACCTTCATAACAGTTATTAAAGAGGTCAGACTTGGGCCGAACAGCTGTCTTGTGATGTTCATAAGTGCTACCTGAATGGTCAGAGCTTTGGCTGCAACTTCATCCCTGTGTTTTGAAAATGTGCCCCTTCTGTCCATATGGACTCCTAAGTATTTATATGAGTCAGTCCTTTCAATACTTTTATTGTTATAATGCCAAACCCCGCCTTGATATTTCCTTGACCCGTAGGTGATAGCCCTTATACTTTAATGGATTAAATTCCAACTCATTTTCGGTGCTATAGGTAAACAACCGGTCAAGTAGCCTCTGCAAGCTGACCCTGGTGTGGCTGAGCAGGACAAGGTCGTCTGCATACAAAAAGTTGCTGACCCTGGTTCCGCTGAGTATTTCTCACTATTTCCATTAATAATCTTTAGCATACATTGTTCCTGCAATAGAAGCCTGATTGTCAATTTTTGCCCTTTTTTCGTCACTCTTTAATGCAGTGAACCAGGCAAGCAAGGACTGGAATATGAGGATGTAGCAAGTAAATGTGAGAACAGATTTATCTGCTGTATCATCCATCAGAAACTACAATACATGCATTAATCATCAAAAACATTTTACTCCAAATCCTGCACACTGCAGTTTACTTCCCTAATATTCTGGCCTCGTGTTACGAGTAGTGCCATATACAAAATGTAATTCTTTACATATGATCAGACGGGCTGGTGGAGTGAGACCCAGACTTAACAGATCTCCTTCCACCATCTCAGCTCCTGCCCCCTGTACTCCGCATTTGCATAGATCATCATTTTATAAGAATCGTGCACCACCATACCATCTCTGGTGTACAAATCAGGTACTGGCGCCTTGATGCCCTTGGGCTAAGTTGCGCCCTATAAATTGCCTTTCATTCATTCATTCATTCTTCAGAAAGGTTAACAAAGCTTCTGGTTCATGGCTTTAAATGCCTACCCTTCATCTTGTATTGCAGGTAACATCAACACTAAAACCCTTCCTCAATGATTTGCTTTCACAACCGATGGTGATTATTGAGTTAGGGCGTATGCTCGTGTCTACAGTTTTTAGTTGATGGGCACAAGCACTTTATAAAAAGCTATTGTAATGGATGGCCAGTGGACTTGAGCTGGTGCTTACTTTTCCCAGCCTTCCATATTACAGATATATTGCACGTGCACTTTAATTAAGTTATTGGGTTTGGACTGATCGCAAACATAGATTGCCTTTATGTTATATCTACGTGTTGCACATGCATTGTCGTGAGAAGAATGGATTTTCTTCTATTGTTTTATTCTAGAATCGAATTAAATGTATGTTACTATATATAAACTTTTATGGTCACATTGGCCGAAATAAAAATTTCTGAACTGAACATATTTTTACAGCCACTCCCTGTTCACCCACTCATTGTCAACCTTCCCATCCTTATATCTTCCTTCAGAAGCACTAACCACCATCTATTAGTTTGTCACACACTGATTGCTTTCTGATAAATCAGTGCTCCTTCCTATGTGCACCCTTCTGTCCACAGTGTTCTAATAGGCATGCAGATAATACTATATTTCTTCTCCCTGAGCTGGCTCCATCAACTTTTATCTGGTTTCATCAACTCTCACAATCCACTGTTCACCATCTCCTTCAACTCATTTCAAATCAACTCCTTTACCACATTTAGGGGCATATTTATCATTGTATCGCACAGAGCATTGTATCACGCAGTGCAGAGCACGAATCACCTTGTTGCGCTGCGAGATAGGGAAAGGGCAGGAATGCGCCGTACTTTTCATTTCCCTTTCTCAGCGCAGAATGTGTTTCAGAAAGCATGACTGATCCACAGGTGTGTTTTAAAATGGACCAAGTTGTTTTCTTCTGCTGTTATCTTGATCAAATGTATTTATAATGCAAGGGTCACTCCACAGGGATTATGAATAAACTGCTCCTTATCAACACATTAGTCGGAGGCAGCAGGCCAGGGGACAACTCAATAGATACACTCCCAGGAATATCTCCTTCGAACATGCGTCCTCTGGACAATCTCAACAACCCTCAGTCTATCACATGAACCTCGAAACACCTCACACTCAACATGCATCCTCTGTATTATTACCTGATGTCATGCACATGCATGGTCACCACACACCCAAGGTCAGATCCCACTCAGTAGACACACGGTCTACCGAACACAATCTGGGCATCTTCTGCCCGATATTCATACTCTGAATCAGCGCCGTTCTTCTACAAGAAAATGTGTGCTTATTACAATTTAATATATGCCTATTATGGACAATCTGGGACCCTCAAAAGTGCTGGGACATCTCCTACCAGGTATGTACAATTTGCAGTAAATAAACACACATAAAGGGCACATAAAGGAATAGCAACAAGCATTTACAATGCAATGGTTTTGCCTTTGTTAAAGTTAGAGCTATTGGCATTGCTCTTGACATTATTTTTATTTATGTTTTTTTAACATGAATAAATGGCATTGTCATTTACAATGCCACTACCTTTATCTATCGCAAATGACACACACAAACACACACAGAGCTGCCCCACACACACCCCCACACAGAGCCCCGCACACACAGCCCCCCACACACACAGCCACACAGAGCCCCCCACACACACAGCCACACAGAGCCCTCCACACACACAGCCACACAAAGCTTCCTACACACACAGCCACACAGAGCCCTCCACACACACCAACACAGCACAAGCAGGCAACAGGGGCAGACGGAGGCACAAGCAGGCAACAGGGGCAGACGGAGGCACAAGCAGGCAACAGGGGCACACAGAGGCACAAGCAGGCAACAGGGGCCCACAGAGGCACAAGCAGGCAACAGGGGCCCACAGAGGCACAAGCAGGCAACAGGGGCACACAGAGGCACAAGCAGACAACAGGGGCACACAGAGGCACAAGCGGGCAACAGGGGCACAAGGAGGCACAAGCGGGCAACAGGGGCACAAGCAGGCAACAGGGGCACGAAAACGGAGGCACAAGCAGGCAACAGGGGCAGGTGGAGAAAACACAATTTTCAACAGCCCACTTGGCTCTGCAACAGTTGCCTTTGAAAAGCAATACGGCGTAATGGGCATGATCAAATCCCGTCCCCTGCATAAAAAAAAACAACAGCCTGAGGCGACTGCTAACACAGATGTAGTACAAGGCATTACACGGCAAGGGTGCTGCTGCCGGCAATTATCCTGGTATTTAAACAAATCTCTCTCTCTCACACACAGAGCGGCCCCACACACACCCCCACACAGAGCCCCGCACACACAGCCACACAGAGCCCCCCACACACAGCCACACAGAGCCCTCCACACTCACAGCCACACAAAGCTTCCTACACACACAGCCACACAGAGCCCTCCACACACACCAACACAGCACAAGCAGGCAACAGGGGCAGACGGAGGCACAAGCAGGCAACAGGGGCAGACGGAGGCACAAGCAGGCAACAGGGGCACACAGAGGCACAAGCAGGCAACAGGGGCACACAGAGGCACAAGCAGGCAACAGGGGCACACAGAGGCACAAGCAGGCAACAGGGCCACACAGAGGCACAAGCAGGCAACAGGGCCACACAGAGGCACAAGCAGGCAACAGGGGCACACAGAGGCACAAGCAGAGCACAAGCAGGCAATGTCTACACGAGGCTGGAAAAAATAATTACAAATAATTTACATACAGGCAAATTTAAAATAAAGACATTTTTGATGGGAAGTTGCTGCCTTCGTGAATAACTGCGATTCCTGCTTTCAAGTGCATGAAACACTTATACTTCCAAAATGGCTTTCTCGTCTGGGTAGGTGCAGAATAATGTGCGCCTATGCATGCCTTTATCGTCCCTTTTCTATATCTATGCTTACTGTACTGAACTGTACAGTACAGCTGCAGCTCCATCCGGGTAATTTTCTTCCCCTGGGCAGCAAACGAAACGGCGGCAGCAGAGGCTACATCCGGGTACTCGCTGGCTACAGGTTAGTGCACCGAGTGGGTCCATGCTGGTGCTTCAGCCCGCGAGACGCTCTTCCGTAGTCACTACCAGAGCTAAATACATATAAGGTCCCAAATGCGAGACCAATTGCATTGCAATACATGCCCAGCACATAAAGAAGTTACCCTTGGGGTCACCTCTAGAGATCACAGAAAACTAAGAATGAAGTACACCAGAACGCCACCTTGTTACAGTAGCAGTCATAATTTCCAGAACTCAGAAGGGAAGTGCAGAGGAGGAATCCGAGATCAGGCACTAGTCAAAGAGGAAGTGAAAAAGTTGTACAAGAGCAGAAGTTCCAGCCAGGACCAGACATCCAAACTATTGGCCACATCCACGGGGTTCAGCGTGTAACACCACAAGAGATATCTGAAAGGAAAACGACATCCAGGCAGGCTATATAATGTCAAGCACTATGCCAGTCACATCACGTGAAAAACTGATAGCACAACCAAGAACGACCCCTAACACCGCCTACACCAGAATACAGTATCTGCCGCTGCGGCAGGCCAGGGCACCCTAAAAGAACAACTAAAGTCACGTCACCACTCAAGGACTCCTTCACCTACTCCGTACAACTTTCGGTGTATGACATGTAGGCCCTTACACCAGTTGTGCACGTTCACTACCATCCACTCCAGAATCGTCATCCTTTTGACACTGCCCCCGCTTTAGGTAGACAGCAAAAACACTTGCCACACCTTTAAACTTTGCCCCTGCAATTATAACCCAGTGACCCGCTGTCTTCCATTCAAGGGCATATTCTGCCCTGGGCCCTTTTCACACGTTGTGCCAATAAAACAGCACAACCCCTCCCTTTCTGAAGACATGCACCCATGCAACAGTGAGAATCCCCCCACCCCCACATGGAAGCAGTATAATCACTCTGGGGCATAGACTGTGGCTTGTGTGGGTGCAAATGGGCGTCACACCTGTGCACCACACATCACTGTATACGCAGCTGTCATTTGTTGGTGCACACCACTTCAAAGACCATCGTGCCACAACCCCCCTTTACTTGAATGTATCAAAACTTTGCAACATTCCCGCGGGTAAAGCTCACAGAAGCGCCGGGCTGTCGCCCACCACGCTTGCACCCCTAATTCCCACAAGACACCCCAAAATAAATACCCTCCCCACATCTTCAATCACGCCCCTACGACCGGGGGTTCTTACCGGCAGCCTCCCCAGGGAGGCGGGTCTCAGCGGCTTCAGCTCGGGCCCATTGGGGGTGGTGTAAAGGCAGCCCCCCAAAGTCGTCCCCGCGGGTGGCTGTGGGTAGATCTGGGTGAAGTAGGTGCTGGGCCTCAGCTGCGGGCTGGAGAGATCTGGGCCCACGAAGGACAGTACCTTCTGCGGCTGGGCGGAGACAAGCACCCGTCCCGGAGCGGGGGTCACCCCCCGGGGTACCTTCAACATGGCGGGGAGGGGGTACGCGATTAGAAAGATACCCCCCGGGACCGCACCCCTGCAACTAAGTAGCACCCTCCCTACGCAGTCACCCCTACTAAGCCGCGCCCTGCTCCCAGACGTGGCACACTGACATTAAATCAGACACCTACTAGCCTATCCAGCTGATACCCTACAGCAGCGCCCCCAAAGTAAACACCAGCACCCCTAGCAATCAGCAACTAGTTCTAACTTCTGCACAGGAGGAGCAGTATGCACGCAATCTTAGCAGGCAGCGGCTCAAACGCACACAAGCAGCACCCCAACATACAGCAGCCCCCTCACTCCAACGCTAGGTTTACCTACTCTTGCAGGACCCCTCGACCCCCACGGACGACACTGAGACTAGGCTCTGAAGCACTGTGCCACGATCCCTACTCCCCCGGCCGGGACCCCCCCTAGCACTGCCCTGGCCGCCCCCCTGATTTTCGCCGCTGGGTCAGACGGGTATTTCCGGAGCTGGGGGGGTCCCGTCAGGGCGGAGGAACACGTAGGTGGCGGTAGAAGGCTCCTACGTGGACAGCCTACTTCCGTCACTCGTGCACACTAAGCATGACACCCCGTGCCACACAAAAGGCAGACCCGAGAAATACCGCCTCGTCCCGCAGCCAGAAGCATCCCGAAAACTCAACGCGAAATTACATAGTTAAATAAATAACGTAGCCGTCAATTACGTTCCCGTCAACCTTGTAATATATGCTTCGTAAAGAACGCGACCCGCGACGAGCTACCAGCCCCAGTGGGGGGTCACTATTGTGAAGCGCTCTGCCGCCTTCGGGTAAAGGCCGCGCTGCATTGCATTAAAAATAAATAAATAACCTGACGCCGCTTCCCAGACTCGCATATATATTCCGCACGCTAGGTGCTCGGGAAGGGGGGGGTGTCCAGGCACAGCCAATATGGCGGCCCCACGAGGGCCACCAACTGCCTCCGACGATAGTTACTGTCCAAAAAAGCATGTCATGCCTTTATTTTATGCATTGCACAAATATTCAACCGATGCTAATAAATACGTTTGTTGTCTTGGGCTCCCCCTTAAACGGCGCTCATGAAGTCCCGTGCACGATGTAGCGTCGCCAAACATGTGCCTCCTAAACAATGAGAGCCAAGCACGCCACTCTAATGCAGTTCGTAGGGTAAACTCTTGAAACTAAATCTATCGCGTGGCGGATGCCTGTAACATCTGCGGTAGTGTTGGGGGTTGCCTTGACTGGGGTCCTGTGCGCTCCCGCTTGGCCCGGTCTGCCCTTCTGTTCGCTCCTTGCCCGCCGCCGCTCCTCTCTCACTCCGACACGAGGCTCAGCGGCAGCTCTGCCATTTTACCGAGAACCGCGGAGCGGGACCGGCCCGGAGCACAAAGAACAGTCAGAGGGGACTGGGAGCGAGTGGAGAGCGGCAGGTTGGAGAGGCACTTACTGGGAGCGAGTGGAGAGCGGCAGGTTGGAGAGGCACTTCTCCGGTCTCCCCGCGGGCGCCGCCATACTGCTGCTGTCTTCTTCTCCTTCTTCCCCCGGGCTGCGGGGGGCGGGCACTTCCGGCCGGCCGCGCTAGGATTGGCCGGCCGGCCAGTCACGGGGTTAGGAGAGACGCAGAAGTGCCGGCAATGCCGGACCAGACACGGGGGCGTTCCCGGCGTCCCGTGATGTCGGCAAAAGCCAAAGAATGTCGGGAACGCCCCCGTGTCTGGTCCGGCATTGACGGACAGGCCCCTCGTCCAATGGCAAGGCTCCGTTTACGGAGCCAGCCAATGAACGACGAGGGCCGAACCAAGCAGCACTACAGTTCTCATCAGGTTTTCGCCTGCGCGAAAAAGCTGCGCAGAAAGCGCAGCTTTCGCCAGGCAAAACCTAAAAACCACAGTTGATGGACAGAATGCAGAACAATGTCATACATTCACCACAGTACAGAGATCTGGGCCTAAATCCATCGTTTTTTTGCACTCCACACCACCCCAGTTCAGACACAGCCAAATGCAAATCAGTCTGACCCTGTGCCTCATGGGAACAGTCCAGCCCGAACTGCCAAGCCATGCCTTCCCTGGACCGGAAACAAGCTTCCGAGGACCGGTTTCTGACATTCCAGCCGTCTTCAGCCCGGCTTTACTCAATATAAACACCTAGACGCCTCTCCCATGCACGTGAACACTCGGGTATACACCATAAGGGCATCTCGGACCCACCTTGCATACTCTTTTTATTTAAGTAAATGAGATACACAGTCTGTGCCCAAACTGATATGCGAATATATGGAGGAGACATTTGAGAATGTGGTACTGAAACTGACTGCAACAGTCATCTCCACCTTATTAGAATACTTTATTTCCTAGCACCGAGAGACACATCCAAGTGAGGTGTACACTGTATACATGGCCAGTATCGTATTCATTGTGTTAATATTAAGGGGCGTTGTGATTTTTAAGTGCTATAAAAGCATTTTTTCTATAGAAACAGAAAGTTTTATATTGATCTCTTTGCCCATTACCGTTTAACTGCCCATGGACGTCAATTCACCGAAATGATTTGGGTAGCGGAAGTGACTTCACATGCCCCCTGACCTTCATTTGCACTAACACATACATATGCTCATACATACACACATATTCACACATACACACACACATACTCTGCCTACCAATGCACAAACATTCAACCGAACCGAAACCAGCCGTGGCAAAGTGCTCGGCCAGCCGGTGGATTGGCGGTGCGGCCGAGCTGTTTGCCACCGCCGGTTTTGGCTGATTTCGTTACATTGTCCCATATTGCAGCTATGCTGGAAAAACGGCCCTGAAACAAACTCGGCCCCCCACCTGGCGGCCCACCGGGTAAATGCCCGGTGCCTGCTATGGCCTGTCCGGCCCTATACACACACTCTCTTACATATACACACTCAAAACTGCAAGCACGCACACAATATAAATACATTTGAAAGCATTTTTTTTTTTACTTACCTCAGCTACCAGGTAAAGTCATATTCCAGCTATTTGTACTCCATTTGTTATTAAACTATAGTGAATAATGAAATATTATTCACTATTAGTATAATAAAAAATCGTCAAAAAATGATGAGCGAAGCCCCTCCTGACGTCAATAAGGACAAGCTGCTTCTGTTCCTGCCACTGATTTTGCCACTACTGATGCTAGGGGTCGCAAAGGCAGTGCCAGCGGTCACAAGCGGCATGCCAGGGGTTGCAGCAATAATGGGACCAATGTGCAGGGAGTTATCTTCCTGCATGCGAGGACCAATCAGCATTGTCCCTGCTCAAGTCAAACATGCATTGCAAGGCAGACATGGCAGAAAAAAGGGTGATGGTCGCCCTGACATGAATAGGGTAAGAGGACTGTCATTGTTACCAGGCGGCCCATTTATTGGTGAGCCGCCAGATCAGAGATTGAGCCAGTGTGGTTTCCACTGGGGAAACCTTGGTGCTTCCCCTAACTCTAAATAGAGCAGGGGAACCATGAGTTTGGTGAGACAGGATCACTGCTGATTTACCGTGGTATTCCTGCTCTGCCCAACTCTAAATAAGGCTTCCTATTTTCTCTCCCCAATTGCAGTATGGGCCCTCGTTGGTGCAAGCTGCCCTCTGCCTTCTTGTTGTGGGGGGGTGGGGGGGGGGGGGAATGTGGCTATGCAGATCTGAATTTGTACAGGTCTCCAAGTAGTTGAACTTTGTTGTTTAATCAGTAAGTTAGACTTCTGGGAGATACCTGAAAGCATGGACAGCAGTATCATTGGTATACTGATGCCTCACTAAACATGTATCTTCCCTCCTAGTGGGTGGGTGGAAAAGCCTGCGCCAGGCCATGACGAAGTTGCTTTTTTAATGAAGAATTGCCTTAATCACCAACACCTGTGCAAAATTCAGTTAGGGGGTTAATTATACATTGTAGGCGTGGCAGGGCCACATAGAAAGCCATTTAACACTTTTGATATGCTGTGCCCCTGCCAGAAGTATGCAGCTTAAAAGAAATTATACTCTACAATGTTAATATTCAGCCAGAGGGTGTGGTGTCAGTGATGGGGAAATAAACTCCGTTTCATTACCTCAGGTCAGTGCTTGCATTTGTTAGCTACAGGTTTGGAATCACTGCTCCAAGTCTTCGTGTTCACTCTTCTATAGATTGCCCTATAACTTTCCATCAGAGTTGTGAAGGATTTTGTTGATAGAAGGGTTCTGTAGTTGCATTATCTCACTTTACTACACAAACCTAAACCTGGGTATGGAGCATCCTACCCGAAATACACTTTATCAAGTAGCTGGAAATGGCTTCATCAAAAAAATGTGCAAACTCAGACACCTATTTGAAAGAGAATGTCCAGATAAACAAGAGTGGAGCAGAAAAGGATACACAATTCCCAGGGTGCACCGAAACCATGTACTTAACTTCAGTGTAAGCTGTATTTCACGATGAACAAGAAGATAAAATGTATTTCAAGTAGACCTGTGGTCAGGATGACAACACAATCCGCTCAAATGCACAGATGGCGCCCTAGGCGCGCCTGCTGGGTGTGATGGTCAGCCATCTTGGTTGGCATCTGTTTGCAGCCCCGGTTAACCTGATGTCTGAGGCACAGGTTCAGCCTTTAGATAATCCCACGCCCCTTCTGCTGGTCGTTGAAAGCAGACACCGCCATTAAGAAGAAAGACCTTGCGTTGCCTATCAAAGGGTAAGCACGCCATGTTTTTAAATAGCTGTATTTCGGTTGGTTGCTTATTTAGATTTTAGGAGGGGAAAAGGATTGTCTGCCTCTTTATTTATCTTTGGAACAGGTGCAAGGAACGCACAAAGGCTGCGCTGGGGCATGGTATTCTGATGACAGCATGAGCTAACCCCTGGAGGCCTGGCGAGATGTTTCGATGGTTTTATGTTTCCATAATCCAAATCTTTTTCTAATCTTAGTCATACAGTGGAAGGCCTTCACATGAACGCAATGCTTATTATCTAGGGGTTCTGTGTATTGGTTTTTATCAGAAAAGGCAGTCCTAGAAGAAATCGAGGAGTTTAGGAATAGAGTTTATAAGAAATAAAAGAACATGAAAAAATAAATGTCTTGGCTTTCGAGGCACGATTCTCTCAAGATAATGAGAAACATAATATTAACAATAATGAGAAAAATGGTGTTTTGGAATTATCCCATGCTACCACAGACGTTATGATTTCACAGTGCAGTAAATATAGTTATCACCATTACCAGACACAATGGTATTCAAGATACCCTGTCAAAGATGGTCAAGTTATGCTCAGAGCATACTCAAAGTGTTCTTAGATAGTTGTAGGACCCCCTTTGTAGTTTCCTCTCCATCACATTGTTCATGGAGTAAGAACCTCCATGACACCGCTGACGGAGAGGAAACCTGGAACAGGCTTGGCAGGACCACAGTGGTCCCGCCAAGCATACTATGGCCTCCTGACTGCCGCAACACCGCCAGGGAATGGTGGTTCCCTGGCGGGCTCTGGCAGTTCGACTGCCCGAATCATAATAGAGGGGTCGGGAGACCACCACTGCCACGCCTCCACAAGTTTGACGGTCCATGGACCACCAGACTTGTAATCAAGCCCGTAGTGTCACTAGGGACATCATTTTTCAGTCCTTGGCTTTCCTTTAGCAACTTAATACATCATGGGAGGTGTATTTCTAGTTAATTTTAAGTGGATCAGTAGGACTAAGACACCTGGACATTGGATCATGATGACAGGAGCCAACTGGTCACCTTATTTTTGGGGCAGCTATCTGTGATTTTGTGGGTACCGGACGTTGCAACATTCCATTGTCGGACATCGTGTTGCAGTTCTTTGGTGTGGGTATAGTTAGATGTTAAGAGAGAGGGCTCTTTAAATCCAGTAGGATTACAGATTAGTTGTTCTTAAGTAGTTTCTTTACAGATATTGAAATTATGAATAAATCCAGAACAGCATTTTCAGCATTTTAGAGACAAACATAAAACAGAGGTCCTAGTATAAAAAACTATTTAGCAGTTGCAAATGCTGTGATTTGTAAAATATGTATCTTTCCGACCTCAAAATAGGTTTTTACTATGCACCAATCCCATTTTAGGAGTCTATAAAGTTTTACCAACTCCTAAAATGGGATCGCAAATAGATACACATCTGCAATTTGGAAGACGCTTATTTTAGGCGTCACTTCCAAATTGTGAATTGCTATGAGATATACCAATGTTTTGCAATCATAATCCAGTAGCAGAACATAACAAAAATTACAGACTCCCAAATTGTGGTACGTTTGTTTGGAAGTAGGTATTGGTCTGGGAGAAAAACATACAAGGTGTGTGGAGGGTCCAGGGGAATCTTTACCGACCTGTCTGCTCATACCCCTTATATCAATATACAATACACAAAGGAGCAGACCAGGTCTGGAGATACTGCGTGGTTATACCAGTCGCTGCGGTGACATATAGTGCATGTGTAGGTGAAGGTTACTGTCAACATATAATGCACTGTGCCAGTAGGCATTTTTACTACGTGGCGCATTTTTAACTTTTGGCACATTGACTTTCGTTAACACCCTCCTCTGAGTCTGCGTAGCCATTTTCTATCTATCACTATCACCCTAGCACTGCACCCTGTCACTAGCATCACACTAGGATGTTTATTATGACTACATCACTGGTATCCATTCCAAGACCGGCACTACATGGTCGGACGGAATGTTTAGCAATCCCCACATGACGTATACTCCACCATAAAGGGTGGTCTGATGGGAATTGCTTAGGTTTTTGTTTAACAATTTATGTTAAATGTGTTATCAATTATATGTTGACAGTAACCTTCACCTACACATGCACTATATGTCACCGCAGCGACTGGTATAACCACGCAGTATCTCCAGACCTGGTCTGCTCCTTTGTGTATTGTATATTGGTCTGGGAGAACCACTACTAATAAACTAACAACTTTTTTTCAAATGTAGTTCAGTTTCCTTTAAGGAAACATGCTGCATTTTTAAACAAAAGTTGTTTTTATTTAGAGGCAGTCACAGACATGGTGTTCTGCTGACCCTAGCCGATCACCATCTATGTGATGGCCTCCAATTGGATTGAGCAACAATTTGAGACCCATCTCATGAATATTAATAAGGTAGTTTGCATTGTGACCTTCTCCTAATCTTTTTTGTGCGAACCTCCGTATTAGCTCACAAAAAAATGCTTGAGTCACAAAAATACTAGTCATAAATTGCAACCAGTATTTGCATCCAGAAAGTACTTACATTGGGCCCAGTATCTGTAAGAGATCGAGGACAAAATGGATCCATTTGTTTATCAGGCTACTGAGAATGTAAAAGTAATCTATGGATTAACAGATGCGTGGGTAGGTTTCCAGGCCGACAGCTGGCAGAACAAAACAGATAACTAGATAGACAGAGGAATTGTTTATTATTGTTGTTGGTTAACACTTGTATCGGGCGCAATCTGCCAATAGTTTAAAACAAATAAGAACTAGACAACGATAGATGGATGGATAGATTTGGCAGGTACCACCACAGATATACAGAAAGAAATTGACAGAAAGAAGTCGTTGATTCATAGCTATAGTACTGTAATAGTAGTAGTACTGTCCTTCTGTTAGATGTGGATATGGTCAGGCTATAGATGAATGTAGGAGTCAGTTAAAAAAAAAACATCACAGTAATAAAGTGGAGTGGTGTGGCTCACTGGTTAGAGGTGGCAGACCCGGGAGCAGAGGACGGCCCGGGACCAGGGTTCAATTCCTGACGCGGCACGGTCGTGGACCAGGGCCAGCGGACTCGATATTCCTCACCTCGGTGCCTACTCTAACCAGAAATCACACTCGGCAACTCTGGGCATTAGCTTGCCTCATCTCCACAACAGCCCCCCACATATGCCGGGGATGCCTGGTTTCACCTTGGAGATACCCATTAGGGACCATCTCACAGGGAAAGCCAGGACGGGTTCCCCAGTGGTCTATTGCGCAGAGATACTCCTTCGGGAGTCGATTCTAGCACATTAGAAACCTGCAAATTAAATTAAAGAGCTCTATGCCGTGCAAGAATGTGGTGTTGGGTCATAGAATGGAATCTTGTTGTGTAAGTATGCTCTAGTAATGTTCTTGTTCACATATGGAATGTTGTACATTGAATGTATTGGAGACAGATTCTGGTGTGAAAAGGTTTAATAAGGGATCCGTCCAGGGCTGCAATAAATACCAGTGACTCGTACCTTACAAAGAACTTCCTACAAACATTGAATTTATTAACTAATGCTGGGGGTGAACTTAAGAGTTGAACTCACGCAGACAGAACGTTCTGCTGGAAAGAGGCATTTAAATCACCCACAGAAGAAGATTACTTTTAAGGCTAAATGTTTGAAAGCTCTTAAATATTTTCTGGGGTACTGGCTCTTAGACTGTGACCTGAAAATCTTGTAGTCACCCTTGCCCATGTGTAGGAGGCTAGACCACAGGACTTGATGAACGGTGACCACGTATGACACCTGGAAATGGCCCCAGAAAATACTTAATTGTGGCAAATGTTATCCTTCAAAGTGTTGTTGGCAGCTCCAAGCACTAGAGGAAGCAGGACTTCAGGGGGCTGCAGAAAAGAGCCAATTCCCTCCTCTCCATGTCCTCATGGTGACAAAGAGAAGGGGTACTGATTGATCAAAGACTGACGTTCTCTCATTTCTCACTAAATGAGTTCAGATTAAAGAGCTGGGCAGAGTTTCTCTGGTGCACAGTGATGGCTGTTCCAGAATGATATCTCTACAGCCCAGTGAAGCTGATCTGGGGGTACGTGATCTCACACTGGAGCCTCCATGCCCTCACACTGACAGCTGTAGCTCTTGTTGAAACCAGAGCAGCAGCCCCAGAAAACTAGGCCAAGCATCCACAGCCTTGGAGTGTATGGGTGAAGGCCTGGAGCGCATCTTTCAGACGGCGCTATCACTGACAGAGAAGGAACCACAGGGACGCTTGCCCAGAAATGCACCACCCACTGTTCAGCTCGGTAGCTTCACTTCTGAAACCCCCTTTCCCAATTGGACAGTTGGCTTTCTAAGATGATGGTGCAGTATTTAGTGGAGTCGTTCCTTCCCAGCTGGCTGCATTCCTATTTGATCATCCTTAGCCATTGTCAACAACGCAGTTGTTTCCAGCCAGAGAAAACATTTTTCCTGCATTCAGAGGGCATTACCTGCACGGACGCCCTCTTCAAGTGTCCTATCCGAGTCTGCCTTCCTTCATTGACAACACATGATGGCGTAGCAAAAGCCGAGGCTTCATACTGCACCTGCAAAGCTCTATGATCCTTATGTTAGTGCCGTGTCAGACATGACTCTCCCACACTGGACCATAAACAAACATCCTACCTCACATGGTAAAATGTGCCAAAGGACATAGTTGCATCACAGTGGTGAATATTCTCTTGTGAAGCAGTTTACCCCTAGAGAAGCAGCCAGCAAGAAGACTGACGAACATATATTCTCATTGTGCAAGGCCTTCTCTAGCTTCCCATTGAGGTTCCTTTAAAATGCAGTTCCTGGTGCCTGACACAAACTTCAAGCATATAGCATGGACCTGATGATTTCCAAAAGAACTTCAGCTGCCGCACCACTTGTGCCCTGCCTTTCAGGTCCCATGCTTTCTTAAGCAATTGCTGGTGTAGGTGGCTAACAAGAGGAGGGAGTACCAACACCGCCTCTTCTATTAAGAAAACACCAATGGTCCTTCGCTGTAGAGCCACAGCTGTCCATGTGCTCCTGATCACTGGCAGACCTCTGGCCACTGAAGCTTCAATTACTCACTGGAAACGTTCTTTGTGTATATTATATTCTACTCACCAGTACTTCTGCTAGCGTTTCACAAAGCACCTAGTATTACCTGATTTAAGACAACTGCTTGCACTGTCTAAGGCATCGCAAGGTGCTTGAAACGGACATTAAGGTATTGAGTTAGGGGGGACTAAGGCATCCAGAATTATTTAATCAACATGTTCCCCTTTATCTGGCTACCCTTATTCCTGCAGTGGCTTCTCTTTGAAGTGTTCTGATGTCAGCACAACATTCTTTTTCGGCTTTACATCGCCATGCACTCAATTAGTGCATAGCGGCAGGAGGGCTGCACTAGTGCGCTCTGAGGAAGAACTCACCTACCCAGGTTTTCCCAGATCCCAGGGAGGCGGGGGACTTTCTGTATCTTCTACTGTGGGGCAGTTGTATGGATTATTACACACTTCTGCACTGGCACTTCCACATTCCTTTGCTTTAGGCATAATGTCTTAGCATTGGAGGAGGAAGTCTGTAGGGTATCTGACAGTCCTACAAATAGCAAGAAGGCACAGAGTAGTACTTTGTATCCACCTAGTTAGGTGAACATACTTATGTCAACGCGTCACTCCACTAAGAGAGGATGTAAATACTCTGTGAGTGATCACAACATCTGCTGGCAGAGCTGCCTGATTGGACAGGACAGATGGCTGTCTTTGGCTGCCAGGTGAATGCGATGCAAGACATGCCAAGAACGATCGCTTCTGGAAATTTGGCCAGAACCCCAACTGCCCATCTCCCATTTCCTGAATCATCCGACTGCAGCTGGACGTGTTCCGACTAGCCTAATTAATGACCCTCTCCAAAAAGTATGTTTTGCAGTAATTCATCTGCATGTTTATGTTAGGTGAATAGCTGTCCAGAAGATGCTGTGTTGCCAAATGACTGATCCTCCCTGAAGGACAATGCTGTTGAACGCTGAGAACATCAACGCAACGGCGACTCCTCCAATAAAACGCAGAGTCTGTAAATGCTAGTACCAGTCAATACTTTGTATTTTCACTGAAGATTTTACAGAATAGAATTCAAGAGAACTGGGTATTCACACCAGTAGCCGCAAAGGCTACAGTGCACGTTTATTTCATTTTCACACAAAATCCTAATGGTTTTTTCTATCCTGCACATTGAGGCGATTCTTCGCATGCTCAAAAAAACATTTCGTTGGATCCCCACCGAAACTAGAAAAACGGTCACCCACGCTCTGGTCACGAGTCGACTGGACTACGGAAACACCCTCTACGCCGGTACCACCGCAAAACTCCAGAAAAAACTCCAACGCATCCAGAACGCTTCAGCCAGGCTCATATTAGACATCCCTCGTAAAGAACACATCTCTGGTCACCTGAAAAACCTCCACTGGCTCCCCGTCAATAAGAGGATTACTTTCCGGCTCCTAACCCACGCACACAAAGCACTCTACGAAATCGGACCCGAATGCCTCAACACACGACTGTCCTTCTACACCCCCTCCCGCCAGCTACGATCCTCCAACCAAGCCCTTGCCACTGTACCTCGCATCAACAAAACCACCATGGGAGGTAGATCCTTCTCCTACCTGGCAGCTAAAACCTGGAACTCACTTCCCACTCACCTTCGCCTTACTCAGAACCACCTAGCATTCAGAAAGCAACTTAAAACGTGGATATTTGACAAGTAATTCCCCACCCTTCCTCAAGCGCCTTGAGACCCTCTGGGTATGTAGCGCGCTATATAAATTTATTGACTTGACTTGACTTGACTTGACATAGTGAGGTACATTATTGGGAATAATTGCTTATTGACAATACATATTTGAGAGTCTTTACTATATGTGCATTTACATTTAAATTGACTTGTGTAGAATAAGGTGACCACCTCCTTCTATGACATTAAACACACTTTTTCCAGTTCTGGTCTTTTGCCTGATAACCTAGTGCATTCTGGGTGTTGCATTCTTGTTTTGCTTCCCTTGAACTAATGGGACTACCACACCTGAAATCAATGATTTGTATGTGGAAATGTCAGGACTGAAGAAAGTCTCCATATTGACTTGCAGTGAGGCGGTCACCCCAATTAAAAATCCAATCAGTCCACATCTAGGACAATGGAATATATTCTTTATAACACACCTAATCCTCTCTTAGCAGTCAGTGTCTCGTGGTGGGAGCACAGAATTTGACTATTTTCATTTATTTGTTTGCTCTTCCTTCGTGTTTGCCACTTCTTGCTCTCTGCGTCCCCAACCTTTGAGCCTTAAATATGGGGAGGATGAGCGCACCGCAAACATTCAGTTATATATTATATTATCACCCAGTTGCGCAGATTTGCATTTTTACATTTTTTAGAACTTATGATCACTTAGATTCTCGTAGTCTAATCTTGGCACAATTTGGATGCATATTTTTTTTTGTATTTCCTAAACTGTTTTTATTACTAACCCTATATAATACTTACAGAATTTACTCGAGGAAATTTTGAAGTCCATCACCACGGTGGCCTACAGGGAATAACAAGGCTTTAACTTACAAGCTGCCCTCCTCTGAGGGCAAAACCCCTCAGCTGTCATTCCATCGAGGAGAGACGTCAACCAGCAGTGTCCCCATAAATGGCTTAACTCTGCGTCTGGCTTCAAACAATTGACAGCCGCCAAGAGTTATGCAGCCAGCATTCAAGAGAGCCCCCCACCCGAGAGGTGACTGACAGGCTCTGATGGGCTTGACTTCTAGGGCGGGACACGCTACGGAACATTACGTTAGCAACGACGTATGACACCGCGGACAGCTGAGCGCGAGCCAGCATCGCGTGGGCGCGTAGCCGTACCATAGGATCAGTGAGGAGGGGTGCCAGTGCATTCAGATTTTAAGAAAAAAAATGCGCAAAGTGCACACAATATGTGTTTGGTCCATTTTCAGAGCACGCAAGGACATTGTTTCGATCCCAGTCACTACTGAAATACGGTCTGCCTCCCAGTTCGTCACACTCAGGTTAGTTGCGAGGTGTGAACGATCATCTTCTCGTTTTTGGTTGAACCTTACCGGTTAAACGCTTTTGCGTGAATGCAAATTATGTTGCTACGAAGTCCCCTTTCACACGTTTTGCAGTAAATCCTGATTCGAAAGGAAACTCGAGTTTCTGCCCGATTTGGTATTATGTGTTGTGCAGCAAAAGTGCAAAAGCTAAAGATTCAGTTGTTGTGCAACTAATCTGCACTTTCGGGTTTTCCCCCTGAAACGTCGCCCGTGAAAACTTAATGGAGTATATCTGGGGGGAAAGTGCTTGGTGTGTGCCCAAAACGTGTGAAAATGTTGCGGAGACACTGATTCCTAGAGTTATTGCCCATTCTCATAACGGTGCAGAAGGACCACTCCTCGTTAGTACTGTAGCCACGGCCCCGGCAGTTCCAGGTGCAGTCATACCTCATTGGCTTTTTCCAACACCTCTTAAAGGGTGCCCGAGTGTGAACTTGCCTGGCCAGGAAACCCCCATGGTATGTATCAGCCCTAGTTCCTTAATTCTACGTACGGTCCTGACATCCTGGAATAACATGCTGAGGATACTTTCACAGCCACTGAGTGCGGTAGGTTTTTCCCCAAACATAAACAGCCCACCTCGGTGGGCTTGGCACGGGTACGGGATTTTGTTATATTATACCAAAGAAGACCTTTGAAGGGACATCAGGTAAACAAAGGGTACTCTCCACTAAATACTAACAACAGTCCTTGTTGCACATTACACATGAATATAAAATATTTTTGGGATGATCCACGTTTTATTTTTTTCAGTGGAACAGGGTTTGATGTCTATTCATAGACCCTCCATGTGTATCTTTTGAAAAAGTTAAAATGGGTCCGACCTCCCACAGTGGTGCTGACAAGTGTTCAGACAAAAAAATTGTGATGTGTTTAGGAAGTGCCTCCCGTAAGCAACATCCTGGGAGCAATTGGGAGGTACTCACCAATTTGCCCACTGTTTCATCATCAGCACTTTCCCAAACAGAAGCCAACTCCCAAAATATAATTGAGGCGAAAGCTGTGTGTGAACTAAGGACATTTTTATGCACATCCAAATAGTATGTTCCTATAGACCCCGTTAAAGAAGGAGGGCTTCTCAGGCGCTCTATGCGTTAAAACTGAGTAACGGGAAAACACAAACATGTATCTTTAATTTGTTGTGCCCGTACTCATTTTAAAAAACATTATTATGTTTAGACCATCTTAACCTGAACGGCCAATGCTCTGTGACTGCTTGGGTTTGCACCTCACCCAAACAAATGTATGTATATGTATATTTATCTATCTATCTATCTATCTATATATATATATATATATATATACTGAAAAAAACACAGGTTTCATGGGCGTTATAGTTAGAAATTAGCATATAAAAATCCTTAGAAATTTTACAGAGAAAAACAAAGGTTACCGAGGCATTATAGTAACCTGTGGTTTTTTCAGTGAGTTTCTAAGGTTTGTTTAAATGCTAATTTCCAACTATAACGTCCCTGAACCCTGTGGTGTTTCCAGTGAATTTCTAAGGTTTTATTATCTGCTAATTTCTAACTCAAACCCGCAGATAAAGGCGGTGGTATAGTCCTCTGAGAAAGAACTAAATATGATGAAGAAATGCTACGACAATTAGCAGTACCATCTCATTACAAAAGATTGACATGTAATCCAACCAGAAGATTATCACAAGAGATTGAAGCTTTAAGTAAATTAGGCCTGGAAGGTGGCTGGTTAAATGATAAAGAAGCTGCTTTCTTAATCAACAAAACTCCTACAGTGCCTGCGATATATATGCTACCGAAGGTGCATAAAGATCCTGTTAACCCACCAGGCCGCCCCATAGTTATGGGTTGTAATTCCATACTAAAGCCTTTAGCTCAATATTCGGACTATTTCATCAGACCCTTTGCTATAAACCAGACATCGTATATAAGGGACACTATGTCTGTCATTAACGCTGTAGAAAACTTTGACTTTGACCCACAAAATGATCTACTGTTTCTATGGATATAGAAAGCTTATACACTAATATTCCACAAACAGAAGTGTTGAGTATTCTTAGCAATCTCTTAAAAATGCGACCCAGACCGCATGCAGTACCTACCTCCTTCATTATAGAATGTGTGAGGATATCTCTCTGCGAAACATTTTTCTTATTTCAGAGCACATTCTATCAGCAACTTGCTATGGGAGCGATTTTTGCTCCAGATATTGCTAATATTTATGTTTCATGCTTTGAGAATGATCCTATATGGCATGTATCGAATCCATTTTCGAATAACATTCGAAAATGGCTTCGTTATGTAGACTATGTCTTCATGGTGTGGCATGGCACCATCCAACAACTAAATGACTTTCATATGTGGTTGAACTCTAGGAATGCTAACCTACAGTTCACCATTGAACAAGATACAAAGGAGATGCCTTTTTTGGACATAATCATCAAAATAGACGTTGACAATCATCTATACACAACCCTATTTACAAAACCGACAGCTAGAAATACCTTACTGAGTTACGATAGTCATCACCCGCAAGCCTTGAAAGACGGGTTACCGTTTGGTCAATTCCTGCGTTTACGCAGGAATTGTACCTTCAAAGAAGATTACTTCTGTGAGGCAAGAAAGTTGAAAGACAAGCTACAAGCCCGAGGTTACCCGTCCAAATTACTTAACTCCATGGCTGCTAAGGGTTTTCCCACCCCGGTGCTGGGATCCCACATTTACCATTGTTCATGACGAGCTCAGCTCGTCATGAGTGTATGGAGGTGTACATCATGACGAGCTGAGCTCGTCATGAGCGTCCAAGGAGTTAAAAGATCAATGAAAAGGGCGTGGTACAATAATCGTACAATAATCGTGAAGCCTTATTAACAGTCAAAGAACGTCAAAATAAATCAAACATAGTCTGTGTATCCACATTTGGCACTCATTCCAATGCGATTAAAAAAATCATCTCAAAACATTGGAACCTTTTGAAATCTATCCCTGAGCTTGCACAAAAAAACCAATGTTTGCCTTTAAGAGAGGTACCAACCTTCAAGACAGACTTATACACGCTTATGAAGATATGACAGCGAAAGATACAATCAATAATATGAGACAGCTAGTGCCATTGATTGCACATCATAAATGCAACATGTGTACAGCATGTACAACTACTACAACGCATTTTGCAACATCAGTCACGTATCAGGTGTAAAAAGGAAAATGCACCCTTGGTAGACCATTTTCACCATCTTGGTCACAAAGATACAGATATGCTTTGGTGGGTACTCAAGGTCATCAAACCCAGTAAAAGACAGAACAATGTAGATAGAATTTTGTCCCTACGAGAGGGTAAATTAATATGCTCTGCTGACACTGTTGATCAGGGGTTGAATACAGCCACTGAATGGCATGCCCTTGCATGCCTATCTTGATGACTAAACGTCTGAATGGGCCTCTTGACCAACACTTAGAGAGAGTGATGCTTAAACAACATCTCACAATTGCCTGTCTGTATTGATGATGTACAGTTTGACCTGTGCAAGCATAATGAAACATAAGATATGAATTTTGTGCTTTAAGTCGATTAACTGTTTTTATTCTACCCATCTGGATAGATATATATGAATAATACTATCATGCCATATATATCATTATCAATATGTTCTGTATCTTGATGACTAAACCTTTGAATGGGTTTTTTGACCAACACTTAAAGAAAGTGATGCTCAAACAACATCTCACAATTGCCTGTCTGTATTGATGATGTATACTTTGACCTGTGTAAGCATAATTAAAGTTATGATTTGAATTTTGTGCTTTAAGTTGACCTACTGTCTTTACTCTACCCATCTGAATAGATACATGTAAATAATACTATCATGCCATATATCACTATCAATATGTTCTATACTATACTCCACTGTATTATTCTTGACTGATATAATGGAGAGCTTCACTAAGATGACCATTGTGTGTATAGATTATCTTTTATAATGAGCAAAATTATAATGCACCCATAGGGTGTATTCAGTTTCATACATGATGCCATTCTTATTGGGTAAACTGAATATACCTGTTTTAGAATTTGTCATTATTTGAATATGATATTTTTCCGCATTTCCATAGACCTATCTAGGTATTATTAGTTTTTTTAATGTTTACATATATGCTTCAGTCCCATTCATGATATAAACTGTATTGAAGGAGACATCCCTTTTAGATGGCGCTCGTTGTTGGACCACGGTCCTCTCTTGCGCTCGTAATTCACTTAAAAGCTTATGAATTTCTATTGTTGCGTCCTTAAATGAAAGCAGTTTCTTACTTTTTCAAGATGGCGCCCAATCGCAATTTTCCATATGAGAAACTAGTAGGGAGATATCCCTTTAAGATGGCGCTCGTGGAGGGACTGTTGTCCTCCTTCGCGCTCCAAACTAGCCTTAAAAGTACATCGGTTGCCTGTGCTGCTTTGATCTCAAAACTGACAGTCACCTCCATTTTGCTGCCACGATTTCCCGTCTCTAACAAAGGTAAATGACTTAGAGAAATTGCAAAAGTGCTCTTTTTATAATGGTCGAGGATTTCGACATTGACATAATACTGTTGCATATATGTCTTTCCAGGCTGCAACTAATCTGCGTTCAAGTCGCCTCCCATGCTACGACTTTCAATCTAAAATAAGGTAAAAGCTACTCATGAATTGCGAGTTTCTATAACTTTGCAAAATCTTAGCTTCCGTTTTAATAAGGTTGCTTATGTACTTTTCTAGATTGCAACCTGACTGCTGTAAATCCCGGAATAAAATTAGCCCTGCAGTTGCATGTTTGACTACATTGCCGCTTAAGCCGTTACGCCGCTTGTCATCTTTGCGATCTGCAGCGGCCACGCTGGTTATCAAATAGACCGCGTTCACCTAGACTTTTTTCAGGTATTTGACTTGTTGTATGGCTTGCTAAATCGGAGATATTATCATGAATCAGACTCCATTTTTAATCCAACTTTTTTTAACCCCAGATTGTTACTCAATCTGCACCAAATGTGCCTGTAGGCAGAGAAGTAGTTAATATTTGGACATTTTCACGAACTCTACCTTGCCTTCCCGTTTAGGTATGTTCAATATTCCCGTTATATATGATTTTTTTCGGCCCTAGAAACTTAGATGTGCCCTTCTTCCATCGTAGTGGAATAACTGCCACCACAGATTTAAATCGAATGTCACTTCACAGATGATGGATTCTGAGCGTATGGTCTCCTATATTCATCTGACTTTAAAGCTTAGCCCTGGATTGGATTAACTGCTCATTGGGCCAAGTCTTATTATGATTGATTGACATGTGACTTTGATTAAAAATGTAGTTAACCTTCAAGTAATATTGTTTCTAACACTAATGTGTGTACATATAGAGCCATGACATTAGGATTTGTGATTGAATGATTTTCTACACTGATAAGGGTATATTAAAGTTTAGAACTACAAGATTGTGAAGCATCAACACTTGTTGAAATGATTTTAGATGCTAAGTATCATTTCTGAATAGAATCTTGTGAATTAATTTTTCTAATTTATTTTTTGATATGAGTAGTATACTGCGTCAATGAGATGTATGTAGATTGGATAAGTTTTGTGTTTTCCCTTTTTCTTTTCTTGTGTTTCTTCATTATTTTAGTTAAAAACCAGGTGTTATATATATGTGTGTTTAGAGTCTGGATAATTAGGTAACTGTAAATATTTTTGTTTCATGTTACATTAGGGCATTACAAATATAAACTACACAGTCCTGAAGAAGGTCTCGCAGATGAACACATGAGAGACCGAAACGTCGACCATCGCCTTCTCCGATTAATTTACAAATTTGACAATAAGGAAAGGTGTTAGCAGGACCTACAGTGTTATATATTGATTTATCACTGATACTCCTTTAGGCCTGTTTATATATTTGTATATAACGTTTTTTTGCCTTTTTACTTGGTGATAAATTCAACATTTTCATATACACCCGCCTGGTCTTGTTTTGTTTCTATGTATCTGTTTTTTGTCAGATATTAACTTGTATCCTCTGAAATTTATGTGACTCAAAAGATATCCATTGTTGATTGTTCAACCTTAGGACCATTAAATTGTCCTAATAATTGTTTCAAATTAATCCAAATACAGATTTTAAACAAATTCCCTTGAAGGCATATATATATATATACTGAAAAAAACACAGGTTTCATGGGCGTTATAGTTAGAAATTAGCATATAAAAATCCTTAGAAATTTTACAGAGAAAAACAAAGGTTACCGAGGCATTATAGTAACCTGTGGTTTTTTCAGTGAGTTTCTAAGGTTTGTTTAAATGCTAATTTCCAACTATAACGTCCCTGAACCCTGTGGTGTTTCCAGTGAATTTCTAAGGTTTTATTATCTGCTAATTTCTAACTCAAACCCGCAGATAAAGGCGGTGGTATAGTCCTCTGGGAAAGAACTAAATATGATGAAGAAATGCTACGACAATTAGCAGTACCATCTCATTACAAAAGATTGACATGTAATCCAACCAGAAGATTATCACAAGAGATTGAAGCTTTAAGTAAATTAGGCCTGGAAGGTGGCTGGTTAAATGATAAAGAAGCTGCTTTCTTAATCAACAAAACTCCTACAGTGCCTGCGATATATATGCTACCGAAGGTGCATAAAGATCCTGTTAACCCACCAGGCCGCCCCATAGTTATGGGTTGTAATTCCATACTAAAGCCTTTAGCTCAATATTCGGACTATTTCATCAGACCCTTTGCTATAAACCAGACATCGTATATAAGGGACACTATGTCTGTCATTAACGCTGTAGAAAACTTTGACTTTGACCCACAAAATGATCTATTGTTTCTATGGATATAGAAAGCTTATACACTAATATTCCACAAACAGAAGTGTTGAGTATTCTTAGCAATCTCTTAAAAATGCGACCCAGACCGCATGCAGTACCTACCTCCTTCATTATAGAATGTGTGAGGATATCTCTCTGCGAAACATTTTTCTTATTTCAGAGCACATTCTATCAGCAACTTGCTATGGGAGCGATTTTTGCTCCAGATATTGCTAATATTTATGTTTCATGCTTTGAGAATGATCCTATATGGCATGTATCGAATCCATTTTCGAATAACATTCGAAAATGGCTTCGTTATGTAGACTATGTCTTCATGGTGTGGCATGGCACCATCCAACAACTAAATGACTTTCATATGTGGTTGAACTCTAGGAATGCTAACCTACAGTTCACCATTGAACAAGATACAAAGGAGATGCCTTTTTTGGACATAATCATCAAAATAGACGTTGACAATCATCTATACACAACCCTATTTACAAAACCGACAGCTAGAAATACCTTGCTGAGTTACGATAGTCATCACCCGCAAGCCTTGAAAGACGGGTTACCGTTTGGTCAATTCCTGCGTTTACGCAGGAATTGTACCTTCAAAGACGATTACTTCTGTGAGGCAAGAAAGTTGAAAGACAAGCTACAAGCCCGAGGATACCCGTCCAAATTACTTAACTCCATGGCTGCTAAGGGTTTTCCCCCCCGGTGCTGGGATCCCACATTTACCATTGTTCATGACGAGCTCAGCTCGTCATGAGTGTATGGAGGTGTACATCATGACGAGCTGAGCTCGTCATGAGCGTCCAAGGAGTTAAAAGATCAATGAAAAGGGCGTGGTACAATAATCGTACAATAATCGTGAAGCCTTATTAACAGTCAAAGAACGTCAAAATAAATCAAACATAGTCTGTGTATCCACATTTGGCACTCATTCCAATGCGATTAAAAAAATCATCTCAAAACATTGGAACCTTTTGAAATCTATCCCTGAGCTTGCACAAAAAAAACAATGTTTGCCTTTAAGAGAGGTACCAACCTTCAAGACAGACTTATACACGCTTATGAAGATATGACAGCGAAAGATACAATCAATAATATGAGACAGCTAGTGCCATTGATTGCACATCATAAATGCAACATGTGTACAGCATATACAACTACTACAACGCATTTTGCAACATCAGTCACGTATCAGGTGTAAAAAGGAAAATGCACCCTTGGTAGACCATTTTCACCATCTTGGTCACAAAGACACAGATATGCTTTGGTGGGTACTCGAGGTCATCAAACCCAGTAAAAGACAGAACAATGTAGATAGAATTTTGTCCCTACGAGAGGGTAAATTAATATGCTCTGCTGACACTGTTGATCAGGGGTTGAATACAGCCACTGAATGGCATGCCCTTGCATGCCTATCTTGATGACTAAACGTCTGAATGGGCCTCTTGACCAACACTTAGAGAGAGTGATGCTTAAACAACATCTCACAATTGCCTGTCTGTATTGATGATGTACAGTTTGACCTGTGCAAGCATAATGAAACATAAGATATGAATTTTGTGCTTTAAGTCGATTAACTGTTTTTATTCTACCCATCTGGATAGATATATATGAATAATACTATCATGCCATATATCATTATCAATATGTTCTGTATCTTGATGACTAAACCTTTGAATGGGTTTTTTGACCAACACTTAAAGAAAGTGATGCTCAAACAACATCTCACAATTGCCTGTCTGTATTGATGATGTATACTTTGACCTGTGTAAGCATAATTAAAGTTATGATTTGAATTTTGTGCTTTAAGTTGACCTAATGTCTTTACTCTACCCATCTGAATAGATACATGTAAATAATACTATCATGCCATATATCACTATCAATATGTTCTATACTATACTCCACTGTATTATTCTTGACTGATATAATGGAGAGCTTCACTAAGATGACCATTGTGTGTATAGATTATCTTTTATAATGAGCAAAATTATAATGCACCCATAGGGTGTATTCAGTTTCATACATGATGCCATTCTTATTGGGTAAACTGAATATACCTGTTTTAGAATTTGTCATTATTTGAATATGATATTTTTCCGCATTTCCTTAGACCTATCTAGGTATTATTAGTTTTTTTAATGTTTACATATATGCTTCAGTCCCATTCATGATATAAACTGTATTGAAGGAGACATCCCTTTTAGATGGCGCTCGTTGTTGGACCACGGTCCTCTCTTGCGCTCGTAATTCACTTAAAAGCTTATGAATTTCTATTGTTGCGTCCTTAAATGAAAGCAGTTTCTTACTTTTTCAAGATGGCGCCCAATCGCAATTTTCCATATGAGAAACTAGTAGGGAGATATCCCTTTAAGATGGCGCTCGTGGAGGGACTGTTGTCCTCCTTCGCGCTCCAAACTAGCCTTAAAAGTACATCGGTTGCCTGTGCCGCTTTGATCTCAAAACTGACAGTCACCTCCATTTTGCTGCCACGATTTCCCGTCTCTAACAAAGGTAAATGACTTAGAGAAATTGCAAAAGTGCTCTTTTTATAATGGTCGAGGATTTCGACATTGACATAATACTGTTGCATATATGTCTTTCCAGGCTGCAACTAATCTGCGTTCAAGTCGCCTCCCATGCTACGACTTTCAATCTAAAATAAGGTAAAAGCTACTCATGAATTGCGAGTTTCTATAACTTTGCAAAATCTTAGCTTCCGTTTTAATAAGGTTGCTTATGTACTTTTCTAGATTGCAACCTGACTGCTGTAAATCCCGGAATAAAATTAGCCCTGCAGTTGCATGTTTGACTACATTGCCGCTTAAGCCGTTACGCCGCTTGTCATCTTTGCGATCTGCAGCGGCCACGCTGGTTATCAAATAGACCGCGTTCACCTAGACTTTTTTCAGGTATTTGACTTGTTGTATGGCTTGCTAAATCGGAGATATTATCATGAATCAGACTCCATTTTTAATCCAACTTTTTTTAACCCCAGATTGTTACTCAATCTGCACCAAATGTGCCTGTAGGCAGAGAAGTAGTTAATATTTGGACATTTTCACGAACTCTACCTTGCCTTCCCGTTTAGGTATGTTCAATATTCCCGTTATATATGATTTTTTTCGTCCCTAGAAACTTAGATGTGCCCTTCTTCCATCGTAGTGGAATAACTGCCACCACAGATTTAAATCGAATGTCACTTCACAGATGATGGATTCTGAGCGTATGGTCTCCTATATTCATCTGACTTTAAAGCTTAGCCCTGGATTGGATTAACTGCTCATTGGGCCAAGTCTTATTATGATTGCTTGACATGTGACTTTGATTAAAAATGTAGTTAACCTTCAAGTAATATTGTTTCTAACACTAATGTGTGTACATATGGAGCCATGACATTAGGATTTGTGATTGAATGATTTTCTACACTGATAAGGGTATATTAAAGTTTAGAACTACAAGATTGTGAAGCATCAACACTTGTTGAAATGATTTTAGATGCTAAGTATCATTTCTGAATAGAATCTTGTGAATTAATTTTTCTAATTTATTTTTTGATATGAGTAGTATACTGCGTCAATGAGATGTATGTAGATTGGATAGGTTTTGTGTTTTCCCTTTTTCTTTTCTTGTGTTTCTTCATTATTTTAGTTAAAAACCAGGTGTTATATATATGTGTGTTTAGAGTCTGGATAATTAGGTAACTGTAAATATTTTTGTTTCATGTTACATTAGGGCATTACAAATATAAACTACACAGTCCTGAAGAAGGTCTCGCAGATGAACACATGAGAGACCGAAACGTCGACCATCGCCTTCTCCGATTAATTTACAAATTTGACAATAAGGAAAGGTGTTAGCAGGACCTACAGTGTTATATATTGATTTATCACTGATACTCCTTTAGGCCTGTTTATATATTTGTATATAACGTTTTTTTGCCTTTTTACTTGGTGATAAATTCAACATTTTCATATACACCCGCCTGGTCTTGTTTTGTTTCTATGTATCTGTTTTTTGTCAGATATTAACTTGTATCCTCTGAAATTTATGTGACTCAAAAGATATCCATTGTTGATTGTTCAACCTTAGGACCATTAAATTGTCCTAATAATTGTTTCAAATTAATCCAAATACAGATTTTAAACAAATTCCCTTGAAGGCATCCCTTACCTTTTCGTTAATTTCTTACTGTAACGTGCCTGAAACCTGTGTTTTTTTCAGTGAATTTCTATGTTTTTTAAACAAGCAGTCTTGTTTGCAGAGTGGTGGAGAAAAGGGGCTGGTCCTCCAACCAGCGCCTAGGAATTCCATGCATAGGACGTATAGGAGGTACGAGCAGGGCTTCTTGGCCCTCAAGGACCCTCAGGAATAAAGTGGACTTCATTCCGAACCAGTAGTGCACCAGGGGGCGTGTTTGCAGAGTGGTGGAGACAGGGGGCGTGGCCTCCGAAGACCTCTTAGCAATCCCACTACGTGGGACTTACTGGAGGTCACAGGAGAGGTAGTTGGCCCCTAAGGACCCCCAGCAACCAAGGGAGCTTCATCCCCCAACCAAAGTAGTTGACAAAGGGAGCAGGGCCTCCGGCGAGTGGCTGGCTTCCTTCCTATTTTTCATTTTAGGAAGGGGGACTGTGTGGCCTCCCTTACCCTTGACCAATTCTCAGGTCATTTTCGGCCCCGGGATCCCATCGCCCAGGGCCAGGCCATTAAAAAAAAAAATCAAGGGAGGGGGCCGAGCATCCCCCCCTTCCCAGGCCGATTTTGGCCAGAGGACCCCATCTCACGGAGCATGGCCAGCTGGTCGAAGGCCGCAAGGGGAGCCTGAAGGCCCTGCGGTCCCAGGCAGCTCCCGCAGGAGGTGGGAGCCGGCATGACCTTTTACCCCTAGAGAGCTGCTGACATGCAGCTCCTTGGGGGTAAAAAGCAAAGTGCTCCACTTTGAACAAGTCTGAGCAAAATGCTGTCACTTGTTGAAAGTGGAACACTTGCTTGCTATAGGATGTCAGGAGCAGTGCTCCCGCCATCCCATAGCATACTGCAATGTCCCTGGGTTGGGCACCCCGGGACATTGCTGAAGCCGGCTGTGGGGGTTTTCGGTCTCCAGTGCCATGTTCGGCTCCACGAGGGGGGCCGCGTGGCCCCTCCGCAGTTAACATAGTCAGCCCTGGGGAGGTGGCGGTCCCCGGAACTGGGGCAGGAACCCCCCCCCCCCATGCAATCATTTAAAAAATAAAGCCCTGGGAGGTGGCAGTCCCCGGGGCTGCGGGGTGCCTGCGTGGCTCCTTGCAATTACTGAACATTGCCCCAGGGAGGTGGCTATTAGTTTTTTTGGGGCCCTGGGAGTCCCTGTAGGACCACCTGAGCAGGCCTAGGGAGTCAGGTTGTTTCTACCCTGTCCCCTTTTCTTAATTTATTATGTTTTTGAACCTTTTTCCTTGTGACTCGGTTGGCTGCAACACTTCCTAGTTTGAACTGTTGGCAGCCAATCAGATCATAGGCTTGAGATCGGGAGGGTTTGTGGATTTTCTGCTACCATATTTGTGTATTTGAGAAATGTTTAAATTTCTTGGGAACTACTGATCCGATTTACACCATTTAACAAAAAGAGTGCTTTCTGAACCAACAAACTTTGGTGTCATTCCATTCAGCAGTTCAGGCTGTAGATGTCTAAAGAAAAAGCATTTTGGGACCCTCCATTTTTTTCGGCTCTCGCTTGACGAATCACCCTGACACTTTCAACACAGCAGCTGAAGTGAGTTGGCCAATAGCTTTGCGAATTTTGCGAAGATTCGTCAAACGGCACCAAAAGATACTGGCAAAAGAAAAAACGTTTTTTGAATAGAAACAAGGTCCTAACTATTACTACCTACTGGCGCCTGCCAATATTCCAGCAACCAATACAGGGTGAAAACTAACAGGTGTAGAATGTGATCTCAATATGAATTTTCATTTTGGTCCATCAGCTGCACACTTCCGTGGAAGTCGTATTTTGACAATTAGAGGGATCTAGCAATTAGGAATTTTAGATCGTTGGTGTATGGTTAGAAGATATGTTTGCAAAAGTCAATCAGACCACCAGCATTGTGGATGATATGCAGTAGTTTGAAATCTACTTTATGCCCCATCTTTCCGACCCCCCTTGCTGAGGTGGTACATCTACGGGACACTTCAGGCCTTTTGGGGTTTTATAGCTGCGTTGATTGATCAGTATCACAGTGAATGCCTGAAAGGGCTTTCTGATACCAAGATGGGCCAAAACGTTTCTGGCAGTGAGCAGTCCTGATGAAAGAAGTTAGAAGTGTGTCAAGTCGTCATGGATTTTTCCAGAAAGCTGTTATTCAGATACACAGGTAAGAACAAATTGGATAATGCCTAAATACTGTGTGATGGAATTGTCCAGGTATGACCAACCAATGGAGAACGTTTCTGGACGGTACCTGTACAGAATAATGTAAAAGTGAAACACTGACCATATGCTTGTCTGGAATTCCAGGATGTTCCGAAGGTCTTGATGCAGTTCAAGAGCTCCCCTGATACTTTTTGCAAAGTTTGTTTTCCAATGGGAGCTACTTCGTATTTTGTCACCGCCCAGTTTCATTACCTGTTGTACAAGAATTTGGTGAGTGACTAAAACTACATGTGTCAGCCATCATAATATGCTTGATGGAAAGATTAAAGATCATTAAGTGCAGACAGAACTGAGCCACTGTTGAAATGAGTGCCTCAAACAGCTTCTTTTCCCCGCGTCTTTTAGCCTGGCCATGATTTGATTTTAATTAATGACCAAAATACGACTGCACAGCGTGTGCCAACCACGTGTGAGACATCTCTTTAATTGGGTCTCCTGGGATGCATGGCAAGCCGGTCAGCAAGGACATGAACCAGCTGCCTAGGACCGAGATGCTTCAGAAAGGTGTTGGCTCTTGCTCTCATAGCCCGGATTAGGATCATGTATTAATAAGTGCATTTGGCATGGCTATTTATGGGTATGCAGGCCATGGAGCATTGTGTGCCAGCAGCATAGGAGCAACAAGAGCACAGATCTCGTGCGCCCAAGAAATATGGAAATGTAGCCTTGATACTAGAATTCAACAGACTGCATCAACTGCATTAGTTAAAAAGACTTTTTATTTATCTTTCTTCCTTGATAGAACCCCTTCCCAATGCTTCATCATGCTGTGTTTATAGATAAAACTCAGGAAAGTTTATACAGGGAAGCTAATCATAGCCAGTAGAACTGACAGAATGGGGCAAATGTTGCCTACCATAATGGGTAACATTTATTAAACTTTTGAAGTTTATAGCCCTTGCCCCAACCAACCATGGTTGAAGAAAAAAACATTCAAGAGATGCGAGCTGAAAGCTGTTACCCGTGAACTGTAGAACTGATTCCACATAAGGATTCTGCGCCTAGGTTTGCTGTTGAATCATACTGCAGGGTTTCCTTTACTTTGTATTGATTTGAAAAAACACTGTATCAGGCACGTCACCGGCCTGGAGGGAGGTAGGTGCAGTTTCTGTAGGTGCTCCCCTCACTTTGCTAACACAACCTAAACTTTACAAGGGCTGGCTGTGGCAGTCAGAGCAGAGGGCCCGGCGTGTTGAAAAGTTTCAGGATCAATGGTGGAATTCAGCAATCTGCTCAAATGTAGAAGGGCCAAAGCCATCAGATCCTACACCTAGATGGAAAGCTGCGGCAGCTGGAAGGGCGCAGGAGCACAGGCTCGTCCAAAGCCAGCCTTCACCGTGACATGCAGTCTATTGCAGAAGGTTCCTACCGCAGGATCTTCCATATCATTCCCCAGCACATGCAGGGAATTCATTTCCACTATATGAGTTTTCTGTGATGGCTAGAAATCAATGATTTGTGCATGATGATGAGATAATTACAGTTGATAAAAAATTTTGCCCAGTTGTTTGACATGTTTCATTTATTTCATAAAGAGAATTCTGAATCAAAATACGGAATTGTCCCAAGGAGACTGTGTTTCTCTTAGATGTATTCTAGTTGGCAAGTTGTTGGCAGTGGGAGCAGGAGATCTGGGTCGCTTTCTTGCCTGACCGTCTGTGTTGGTCCTGTGGAGATTACATTATCTCCTTGTGCTTCAGTCCTTTATCTGCCAACGCTTTGAGTGCTTTAGAAGTGTCTAAGTGTCTGTCTGCAGGGAAAAATCATGTGGTAAGTGGGTGTGGAGGGCTGGCAGGAGAGACCCATCAGCAGTATCAATGACTGCGGTTTAAGGGCAGTATTAGTGATCTATTACACTGGTCACATCTGAAACAGTAAGGTCTCCTGGTGATTAAGAGATGCCAAGTGGTCTAGTGACACTTGGTCTAATAAATCCACATCAGCAATCCATTTTTTACAACAAGGTCATGGGTTTAAATCTCTTAGGGGCCACTCAAAATTTCGACATTCCAAGATTGATAAAATTCGTACCATTTAGTTAACATTAAACATCAGTTTTTGAGCACCAGTATGGCCCGAGGTGAACATGCCTTTACAAATGCTCATTTTCTGTTTAAAAACACTTGTTAGATGTTACCCACTTTAACGGTACACCGTGTTATGAAAACATGTAGGATAAAAGGCTGAGGCAACTTTTTCTAAATTTGAATCTGTCACCCACTGGTCAGGAGGTCAACGCCTGAACTTGGGCATTTAACAGATGTCCAACAGTAAGAAGGCAGATAAATATTTCACCAAACAAGCACTATATTCTAGATTTCATTTCTGCCACGAGGGCATACTTTTACGACAATTGAGAAAATACTGAAAGCAGTAAAACGTGAGTTCCGTTTAAAAGTCCAGTTAAAATGTCTAATTTTAACAAATGTTAAACATTTTCATTTTTCAAAAGAAATCTTCTTAATCCTGCTTGAAATTATAAAACATATGTGAGGGCCAGGTATGAGACTTCGTTTGTTTACATTACAGCAGAAAATTGTAAAATTAAGCACATATATATTCCAAATGTTGGGCCAATCTCTGATTTAATAAATTTTGAAAAGAATGCAGAAAATTGTAAAATTAGGTACACAGATAGTCCAAATGTTGGGCCAATCTCTGATTTCATAAATTGTGAAAAGAATGCATCAATGTCGCAATGCCATTTCATCTATTTAATTTAAAATAACAAATGTATTTGTTTTAATATGCAATCTTATCCTCTGCTTTGTTATAAGTTATACAACAAGATCCCAAGCTACATCATGCCAAATGATACGTTTGGTCTATGTTAAGTTGGACTTTGCCTTATTATGCTATAATGTAAAATAACATAAAACGTAAGCTACGCTACGCATGCTTTGGAATGTTTTCATGCGATATACATGTGTGTTATGGTACATCATGGCATGTGAATTTATGCTATGCTCAGTGCTTTAAATGGGCCGGTACTGAGTACCAGCACTTTTTTATTTGAGAGGGAGAGTACCAGCACTTCTCAAGAGATTCACTTCTCAAGAGAGACGCAATACTTTTAATTGGAGAGTACCGGCACTTCTCAGAAACAAGCAGGTACTCTGTTGCTAAGTACCTGCACTTCTATTTTTCCATTTCAAGCACTGGCTATGCTATGCCACTGCATTTCATGCTCTCATGTTAAGGCACTGGATCCAGAGGATGTGGCTGTGGTTGTGCTAATATGTGTATTCTTTATATTTTATAGTGTCTGGTGACACTTGTAGGAGCTTCAAGGGGAACGATCTTCAGAGAGAGAAAGAAAGGACTGAGGAAAAGGTAGATGTCTAACTCAACGAGTTCAAAAAATGGTAGATTGATCTACAAACAACTGAACATACTCAAAACATCAACCGACCTACATTCACAAAACAGCACAAGGTAAGCCTGTTTCGATTTCCCAAGGTACCCTTCCTCTGAAAACACCTCAAAATCACCACTATCCCAGATGCACAACCTAGTCGCCATCATGAAGCAGCTCAGATTCTGCCCAAACTGAGCCTACCGCCTACAGAAAATGACTCAAAAACCTCTTATACCTCAGCTGCAACCAACCCAACTTCAGAAATGACTCAACCCACCAGTACGTGACCAAACACCCTGAGAGCGGCACCCTTCAGCCCCACTTTTACCACAGCCCCGAAAGTTCCACACCATTAGAAAACCAGTCCGTGCTCTCCTGAGCCCCTAGCACGCACAGCTGGGCCACCGGCCTTCCAAAACCAGACTAGGCTCAGCCTGTTCTCCAATCCCGACTCTCCTGTCTCAAGAGAAGAAGCTAAGACCCGCCTGTGCCCCGGCACACCTGGACACCGAGCTCAGAGGTCTCCACACAAACCGCACAGAGCTGCACCCAGCAAGAGGCAGTGATGCGAGGCAGAGGGTGCACTGATAACGGAAAGTCCCCGAGAGCCAGGCTCACCTGTTTTCTTCGTGGGTTCCGGCATATTCCCAAAGAGCAGTGGCCCTTGAGAGGAAGAGAGTGGCTCGCGGCCCGGCCCTGGGGGACAGTGGCGAGATGCGGATCAGCGTGACAGCACCGGGGCTGCTCAATCAGTGCACTTTATATACGGCACCGGGACATCAATCAGCCTGCCCCCGCCCGCCTCCGAGGCCAGGAGCCCTCACATCTGTCGCATGTCCCCTCTGTTCCCAGGGCTTTGGGAAGGAATCTCCGCAGCATCTCATGTGGCCGATGAGAGCATCTCTGAAGTGCTAAATTCAGCATCACACAGAAGAATCAAAGCGATGCTGCCAGGCCACCGCGGCCCGCGAGGCACTGCCAGGCTCTATGGAGGCGATAATGTCACATTTAAAGCGACACTGCCTTTAAATGATTTCTTTAATCTGAACGTTCACTTAAAACCACCAAATTGAAAAGTTGTCTCATCTTGTCGATAATGTGTGCGACCACTATTGTGCCTGAACTGCACGTAGCCACTGCGTAATAAAGGGCTAATGATAGCAGTTGCCATTTATATATGACTCACCACAGGCAATATTTTCTTTGGGTCACTTTTATGGCCCAGCTAAATGTTACTCTCTGTCTCTTCATGCAGCGTTCACTGCCTGTGCGTTGCTCGGCTGTCTCTGCCTACCACAATCGACCTTTACTGAGAGCACCTGGGCGAAACCCAATTTTGCGCTCTCACTTGTCTTTAATTATCTGTGTATCAAAAACTTTGGGTGGGTTATAGGAGGCGGGGAGGGTTAATGGGTTCCACTGGAAGCAAACCAAACCAAATGTGGACAGCGTACCTGCAGCCTCCCTAAAAGTGTTTAAGCACATTTTTCTTTGGCGCAAGGTCGAAGGCAGAATATGCAGACAACTCCTGCACCCAGGGCACAAGTCCTAGAAAAAGAAGTGGGGGGACTAACCTAGCTAGGCAGAGATTCCCACAATGGCTGAAAGATGTTGCCTTTTGTCAGGATCAGCTTTTGTGTTATTGGGAAGAACTGCCAAGAGCCTCCAGAGCTGTGAATATCTGGGGACCGTTTACGGAGTATGCCATAGCTGGATCGCCTGACTGATGGTATCCTGTATGCCCATGTGATGGTTAATGAAGAAATTATAATATGTTTGATGTTCTCTGCCAACTATGTCTGTAAAAAGAATGTGCCTCTTTGTAGATGAACCGATATGTAAGTCTGTACTCTGTACTCTGCACTGTATTATTGCTGAATGTGTCTCTTGGCGCTATTTTCTTATAAACATATAAATAAAACTTCCAAAAAAACAAAAAACCTAGTTAGGTAGTATGCAAGTGACATCACGGCGCACGACATAAAGGTGCACGACATCATGACGCGCAACATCACACGTGGCATCACAGGAATTGACATCATAGAAAGTGGCATCCCAAGCCACGACTTTACAGGAAGTGGTATCTCAAGAAGTGACATCAGATCTAAAACCCTCACATGTATGTTTAGCAGGTCTATCATGTGTCCGTTTGAGCGCAGTGCGAGGATAATAACACAGTGAGCTATGGAAGATGATATGTGACTTCTACACCTTGCAATCCTCCAGGTTTATGTAACACATCCTGTACATTCATTTACAAACTTATAAAATTTATTGTACATGTAATATGCACCTGTTGATGTAAAGCGCTCTGACACCCTGCATTGAATGAGCTGGGCTATACAAGAAAAAATAGTGGTACTTAAATTCTTTCAACGCCTCCTCAGGGGAAGTAAGCTCTATATAAATGCAATTTGCTTTGTGTAAATACTGAGAAAGACCAACACATCTGACATCTCCTAAACAAGGACTGAACAAGTGAAAAGCTGCCTCTCTTAAGATTGTGTGAAGTGCTAACACGCTGTGAGCCTTTGTTTCCCCTCCGCTTCATTTGCATCAGGTGTGAGGCTCCTGACTGCTCCCAGCCAAGAGACTCGAACAAAAGGGGGCCCGATGACCCCTCAAATTCGGCCTTTGTCATGGGCCCAGCAGGAGTCTTAAATAAGAAAGCCCCGTCCCTGCCTGCAAGTTGTTGCTTGTTGCAGATGGAAAGCATACAATGTGCAGGAACTGCTGAAATTGTCCCAGTGTTTGGAAATTACATTGGTACGAGTTCAGTACATTATTCAGTGGAGCCCAAATTCTTGGGGGTGAGGGGGGTGGGGGTGGACGGCATTCACCCTGTGAAAACAGTGTGTGGACGCTGTCCACCCACATGTCCCCCCCCGACTCGTGCCCTGCCTGCACCCCTCTGAAGGGCAGGATCATGAGCATGAGCCCAGCTCGCCCATACTAAAGGCCGGCCCTGCTGCCTACCTCTGGATAGGTCTCCGTGCCTCAGCTTCCGTCCTCTGCCCGGTTGGTTCACTCTCTACCGCTGCCTCCTCACACACTGCCAGTCTGCCCATCCAGAAAAGCTCTCGCCCCCTCTCCTGCATACCCCTTTTGTTACCTCCCAGTGCACAGATCTGCCTCATTTTGCCTGGTCAGCACGTTTGCACGTCTCCTTTTATCTCTCTGCCTCTATCTGCTCCTTTTACTTTCCAATGTCTTGCTAAACATTCCACCTACCTCCCCCTGTACAGTTCTCTATCCAACTTCAATTGCAAAATTATGCAGTTACACACAATATCATAGTACATAGAAGTTAGCACACAGTGTATGTACATTATCAACAATTAGTGTTCATCATAGAAATACAATTATCCCAACCCTCTCTCCCTCCCCCAACTTTGTCTGGCTCCAACCACTCATATTGCATATGGCAAAGTGCTCCCACGTCCACTCCTGGCTGCACATAAGCACACAAAGGGTATATATGCACCATGTAGCGCAGAAATGAAAAGCAGTGTATTTCCTTAAACATATAGACTAGTGAACAGGGGCTAGGCGATACAGCGCCTGTTACGCCCGAGCTATCGGCACAGGTGGCAGGGCCACAGCCTTGAACGCTTCCAGGATACTGTCCCACTCTAAAAAGATAACTCTTTTGCGCAATCGCCGAGCTTCCACCTGGCGGATGGCAGCACTCTCCGCTGCCCCCCATCTCACCACTTCCTCATACCAACCGTAAATCTGGGGGAGGTGTTGTCGATTTCCACCGCATAGTGATAGAGCGTTTGGCCAGAAGTAGGGACAGGCCTACGAAGCGAAGTTGCACTTTCTGTGCCTTAGCGCGTTGTATCAATCCTAAGAGGCACACCGCAGGCGTGTCTGGGACAGGGACCTTAACCGCAGTTGTAAGCAAGGACAGTACTTCCGACCAATAAGGAGTAAGCACGGGACACTGCCATAGCATGTGAAGAAGAGCAATCTGCTATTCCTAGGTTGTGCCCATGGTCAGAAGTTCCCTTTGCTGCTGGTGTAGGAAGGCCTCAGGTACTATCGCAATCCAACTGGGCAACCAAGTTACTCCCTTTGAAAACTTGACTCTCCAGTGGGGTGGCCGAGGATTTGAAACTGAGGGTGTACTAAATTAATTTTTAGTTTTAAATGTCATCCTTTGAATTATCATATCCAGAATATCTCTATCAGAATACTGTGATGGTGAATATATATAGGTAAATATAGATTTACTACTCTCAGCTCCATATTTACATAGCTTGACGATATATAGCATCAAGGTATGTAGACTTGGATTTCAGAAAAGTAAATACATGCTTACCTTCACAATATTGTGGTAGCAATATCCAACATACAATATTTTTGTAGGACGACTAATCTTTTGTTGATGTTTTGAAATACAGCTAGTATTGAGATACTGTATAATATAAGTAATTGCACTCGATAAACTAAGAGCAATCTATTTGTAGCCTGGACACCATGTGTGGTCATATGAGAGAGTGTCATAGTAGCTGCTGTAATAACTGGATAGTAGGAAAAAACTCGTGCAAATGTTTAATTCTAGTATTGACCAGCAGTCATTTGAACAGAGATTGCACACAGAAAGATGCCATGTACAACGTACGGTTTCCAACAAGCTTTCCATGCTGGGCTTTCTGACATGGAAAGCCTGTTGAATTGCATGTTTTGGGGCCCCTAGCAAGGCCCCTTTCTGTTTGCGGCCTTCGGTAGGGGGCTGAGGGGGCTCCATAGGCACCCCTTGTTGATCCCTGCCACTTGTGTCAGGCACCTTGAGGTACCTGCCACCGGGTGCAGGAATTAAAACAATCTCCCATTTCTCTATGGGAGCTTGAGTTACGGCTGGTTTATGGCCGTAACACAAGCTCCTATAGCGAAATGGTAGTATGCGACCGCACTCTGTGCAGTCGCATCGCAAATGGCAGTATCGTGCAAACACAAGTCTGCCCGACATCGTAATCGAGCCCTTATTTGTAAAATTATATAACTCAGTTGAAGGAGGAGAGAATGGGGAGGATGGGTGGGCGGTAAGGAACCTATCACTAACTAATGTCTCTTACAGATATATCGTTACACAAGTAGTAACTTGTGCATCTGAAAGAGACACGTTAGTGATAGATTCCTTACCTTAGAATAGATACCCCCGAAATACCAACCCCGGTGGTGGGTCTGCGAACACATAATCACACCAGAAAGTCCTGGAGGACGGAACGGCCAAAGAAGCTATCCCTCCGGACTTGGCTGTCCAGGCAGTAGTGTCGTGCAAACGTGTTTAGCGAGGCCCACGTAGCTGCCTGGCAAATGTCCTGCAAGGGCACTCCTCGGCCCAGAGCAGTTGTAGTCGCCGTGGCCCGAGTAGAATGAGCCCGCAATCCAGCAGGGGGCTCCTTTTTGGCCATGGAGTAACATTCCTGGATACACAAGATGATCCACCGCGAGATGGTCCTCTTGTGCACCGCCTTTCCCTTCTTAGCGCCCATGTAACCAACGAAGAGTTGGTCATCCACCCGGAACTGGCGTGTGCGATCTAGATAATAATCGATCGCACGTTTTGGGTCCAGATGGTGGAGCCTCTCTTCCTCTTTCGAGGGATGCGGAGGCGGAAAGAAGGTGGGCAAAGTAATGGACTGCCCGGTGTGGAAGGCCGTGACAACCTTGGGCAAGAAGGAAGGTCTTGTTCGCAACACAACCTTTATTTTCTCTCAAAAAATTCAAAGTCACAGCGTACAATTACGCTGATGACTTACAACTGGTATTCACTCTCAATACACCTGATGCGGTGACTGAATTTCAGAAGACCATGAGGCATATCCAAGGCTGGATGAATGATAACCACCTTAAGCTGAACCCGGGCAAGACGGAACTACTCTTGCCCGGGAAAAGCGTACCCAGTTGGGGCCCCCATTTCTGGCCCACCGATATGGGAACTCCTCCTGTCAGCTCCGCCTCAGTAAAAAGCTTGGGGGTCACTTTAAGATCAGATCTGTCGATGCACTCTCAGGTAGGCGCAGTGGTGTCAGCAAGTTTTTTTCAGGTCCGTAAAATAAAAAAAATTGCTCAGTTTCTCACACATTCTGCCCTCATTCAAGTCACTATAGCCCTGGTGCTGTCCCGTCTAGATTTTTCAAACAGCATTTATTTAGGCTTACCATTGGGACTCTTGAGAAGACTCCAATTGGTCCAGAACCAAGCAGCCAGACTCATAACTAAACAACCCAAGAGGCACTCAATTAAATCAGGCATGAAGGAGCTACACTGGTTACCTGTGGCCCAGAGAATAGCTTTTAAAACCTGCTGTATAACCTTCAGAGCATTAAACAACTGTGGACCAATTTTTATTAAAAACCTAGTGACAAAATATGTCCCCACACGACACCTCCGATCTGCCCAGAAAACACTAGTGGTGGTGTCTCGATTCAAAAGGAAACAACAAGGGGGCAGCTGCTTTCATCACCTCGCTGCCACCCTTTGGAATTCGTTACCTCTACCACTCAGACATAGTAAAGATCTGCTCACGTTTAGACATGCCTTGAAGACCTGGCTGTTTGAGCAAGCCTATTTATAGTAGTTTTCACAGCAACATGTATCATCTCTTCCTTCCGACAGCGCCATGAAGCCCACGGGCGTACGAGCGCTTTAAAAATTGCATATAACATAACATAACATAACATAACAACCTTGTCCGGATGAACAGAGAGGAAAGGAGGTGTAGAAGAAAGAGCCTGGAGCTCACTCACTCTCCTGGCAGAGGTGTTGGCAACCAGGAAAGCAGTCTTCAGAGTAAGAAGACGGAGAGGACAGTTAAGGGAGCACATATGAGGTAAGTAAGCACAAGATTCAAGTCCCACTGGGGCATCACGAAGGGAATAGGAGGGAACATGTGTGTGATGCCCTTCAAAAACCTATTTACAATGGGGGACTTGAACAAGGAAGGTTGATCAGGTAGCCGTGAGAAGGCGGAAAGGGCAGAAAGGTACCCCTTGAGAGTGCCCAGAGCAGAGCCCTGCTGGGCAAGAGAAAGAAGAAAGAGGAGAACCTCAGAGAGGGGTGCAGAGAGTGGGTCCACAGCCTTTGCTGTGCACCATGCCACAAATCTGTTCCACCTGCAGGCGTATACCGACTTTGTGGAGGGACGCCTGGCTGCCAGAATGATATCACAGACTTCGGGAGGCAAGTCAAATGGCCTCAACTGCCGCCGCTCAATCTCCAAGCTTGTAGGTGGAGACTGGACAGGTTCGGGTGCAGAACCGTCCCCGGCTGCTGCGACAGAAGGTCCTCCCGAAGAGGCAGACGAATCGGGGGATCGACTGACATGCTGAGTAGCTCGTGATACCAGTATCTTCGTGCCCAGTCCGGAGCCTGATCTTCTTCAGCACTCTGGGCAGAAGTGGTATAGGCAGAAAGGCGTACAATAGACCGCAACTCCACTCGCGACGAAAAGCGTCTCCGAGCGAGTGCCGCCTTGGAAATTCCAACGCGCAGAACTGATGACATTGCGCGTTCTCTTCTGTGGCGAATAGATCTAACCAAGGCTCTCCCCATTGCTGAAAGAGGCCTTGCGCCACGTCCGAGTTCAGACGCCATTCGTGATCCATCATGCACCGACGGCTGAGTTCGTCCGCCCTGGCATTCAGAGAGCCTGCCAGGTGTTGAACCACCAGGGTCACGCCCTGATGTTCCAGCCACTGCCAGAGGCGCAGAGCCTCCTGGCATAGGGTCCACGACCCCACCCGCCCTGTTTGTTGCAGTACCACATGGCGGTGGTGTTGTCCGTGAACACCTGCACTACACTCCCCCGGACAGAGGGGAGGAATGCCTTCAGTGCTAGACGAATCGCCCGCAGCTCCAAAAGGTTGATATGGAGCCGGGACTCCGCCGGAGACCAGAGGCCTCTGATCTCCGCCTCTCCCATGTGGCCTCCCCAGCCCTGGAGGGACGCGTCCGTCACAACCACGTGCTCCGGGTGGGGTAGGGAGAGGGATCTGCCACTGACCCAATCGCAGTCCGTGAGCCACCACTGCAGTTGTCTCGCAGTGCCCTCCGAGATCAAGACATGATCGGACAAGTTGCCCTGATGCTGGGCCCACTGAAACTTCAGGTTCCACTGCAGAGCCCGCATCCGCCACCGGGCGTGCTGCACCAGAAGGATGCAGGAGGCCATCAGCCCCAGAAGCCGCAGCGTCAACCTGACCGAGACTCGGGATAAAGGCTGGAAGATTGGAATCAGAGCCTGTATATCCCGAACCCGCTGTTCGGGTGGGTAAACCCGAAACTGCGCAGAGTCGAGAACCGCTCCGATGAAGAGGAGCTTCTGAGAGGGACATAGGTGCGACTTCGGCACGTTGATGGAGAACCCCAGCAAGTGCAGGAGGTCGGCCGTAGTCTGGGGGTGGCTTACGACTGTCTGGGGCGAGCCCGCCTTCAACAACCAGTCATCGAGGTAGGGGAAGACTGATACCCCTAACCTACGCAGATAAGCTGCGACCACCGCCATCACCTTCGTGAACACCCGTGGGGCGCTTGTAAGGCCGAAGGGGAGCACGGTAAACTGAAAGTGCTCGTGGCCTACCGTGAACCGCAGGTAACGCCGGTGTGCCGGCAGGACGGGGATGTGAAAATAAGCGTCCTGCAAGTCCAACTCTACCAGCCAGTCTCCAGGGTCTAGGGCAGCTAAGACCTGAACCAAATTCAGCATCTTGAACTTCTCCTTCCGGAGGAATCCGTTGACGTTCCGCAGGTCCAAGATAGGGCGTAGGCCCCCTTTGCCCTTCTTCGGTACCAGAAAGTAGTGGGAGTAACAACCACACCCTACTTCCGGCCCAGGAACGCGCTCGATGGCCCCCTTGGCCAAGAGGGCCGTGACTTCCTCTTGCAGAAGTTGCAAGTGATCCCCAACACGCGGTGGAATTGCGGTGGCATGGCTGGAGGGGTCGCCTCGAAGGGGAGGGAGTAGCCCCTTCGGACGATTTGCAGCACCCACCTGTCTGACGTGACAGTGCGCAGTGACAGTGCGCCAGTGGGAGAGGTGATGGCGAACCCTGCCTCCTACCGGTGTCATATGGGCCTGAGAACTCGGACTAGGAAGGTTTTGAGGTGGGTGCTGCGAAGGGAGGTGTGGACTGGCCTCCCCGTTGTCCCCGACCGCTGCCACTGCGGTTTCCACGGCCGCCACCGCGCTGTTGAACATTCTGCGGCGCGTGGCTGGCAGCACGTGTGGGGGCGCCCCTTCCTTGGCCACGAAAGGAGCGAAAGGCACCCGATTGCTGGCGTGTGGCCAAGAGGCCCAAGGACTTGGCCGTAGCCCTGAAGTCCTTAAAACGCTCAAGCGCATGGTCTGCCTTGTCGCCAAAGAGGCGTCGGCCATCAAACAGCATGTCCAGAAGTGTGGCCTGGACATTGGCCGAAAAGTTGGCGGACCTCAACCAAGCGTGGCGTCGAACCGCCACCGTCGTTGCCATCGCCCTGCCCAGTGAGTCCGTGGTATCCAGCCTACACCGGATGGAATATAGCGCTGCATCTCGGCCCTCCACAAGGGTTTGGGGGAGTTTAGCCCGGACCTCCTCCGGACATTGTGGCAGCACTTCCGCAACCGCGTCCCACTTGGTATGGGTGTAGCGGCCCAAGAGACAGGCGCTATTGGCAGACCGCAGCCCTAAGCTTAGGGGCGAGAACACCTTCTTCCCGAACTGCTCATATCTCTTGAATTCCCGATCGGGCGGAGTCGGCGGGAATGCAGTCTGGGAAGTGGAGGCCTGGATAACCGGACTCTCGGGGTGGGATGGGTGGACAAAAAGCAAGGGTCGTCCGGGGCCGGGCGGTAGCGTCTGGCCACGTTCCTATCCACAGGCGGACCTGTGGCGAGCTTGGACCAAGTGCCCACAAGACCGTCACATAAGGCCTCATTGAACGGCAGCAGAGGCTCGCTGGAGCTTTTCTGCGGTTTGAGGAACTCAGTGAGGAGGTTAGTCCTCACGGCCGCGACGGGGAGCTCAAGGTTTAAGGCCTTGGCCGCCCTCATCAACACTACACTATAAGCAGACCCCTCCTCCGAAGCCAAGGTCGGAGGGGAGACAAATCCAGTGTCAGGCGAAGTGTCAATACCACTGGCCTCCCCAAGCTCATATGTCCAGTCCTGTTGAGACTGGCACTCCAGTGCCAGAGGGTCCTCAGACCCCTTCCAATCTCCCTCGTCACCCGTTTCCTGTAAAGCAGGATTAACAGACGGGGACTCCTCATGAAAATAAAAAAATCTCCAAAGGCCGTCGGAAGCGGTGCCCAACGGCGCCGTTCCGGCGCCAGAGTCGGACCGAAGGGAACATTGGGGCGGCGTCCACAGTGGGCGCCGGGGGCGACACCCATGGGGCCCGCGCCGTTGATGTCGTGAGTTCGACCGGCGACGACCCGGATCCGGAAGCGGATCCGGTGAGGTCCTGCGGCGCCGGGACCGAAGTCGCCGGCGGTGTCGGGGCCGTAGCACCCGACGGCATTCTGGCCAATGCGCTTGACCTGCTGGGGCCTCCAGCCGGGACCGTTGGGCCCGGAGGCGCCACGGAACCCGACTGAGGAGGGAGGGATCTCATGGCCATGAGGTACGGCTCGATCTCCTCCGGCGTCGCGCCGTGCCCAGGGACCCGAAGGTGTGGGACAGGCGGCGACGCTTGCAACTCCCTCGGAGCCGCGTGGGCGTCGCCCGAACCCCCGGCCGCATCGTGCGAGCATCGGGGTGGGTCGGAGGAGCGATGACGTCTCTCCGACCTCTCATGCCTCTTACCTGAGGACTTGGATCCTGACGACCGATGTCTACTCCCGGAGCTGCGATGACTCCGACCCCGCGACCGGTCCCTCGACCTCCCATGGGACCGGGACCTGGAACGGCGCGGGCCGACTGCCGGAGCTCGAGTCGCTTGAGGGACCGCTCCCGCCTAGCTTTAGATGTCAGGGCCCGGTAGTCGGAGCAGGTGCGGTCCTCGTGGTCGAGGCCTAAACACTTCAGGCACCGGCGATGGGGGTCCGTAACCGACATCAGTCGGTCGCACTTCGAACAGGGTTTGAACGTGGGCATCCCTCCCGGCACCGATAGAGTTGAAGACTCGAAGAAAGAAATGATCAAAAAGATCAAAAAGTTTAGTCAAAAAATGACTAGGGGTAGAGCTTCTCCAGATCTTCGCTAGCTGGCGCGGAAAAAAGAAGAACTGACGCCAGCGCGCATGGGCGGTGTCTAAGTACTCTGACGATGTCATTCCGGCGCTAACGACGCCGACGACGGACGCGGAGCTGCGGACGACGCCTACCGACGCGCAGGGGTATTTCTACGCAAAAATTTCCGGATCCAGTCTGACGCCTGGGTATATTCTAAGGTAAGGAATCTAGCACTAACGTGTCTCTTTCAGATAATAGGTTTTAATTTACTGATGTCCATGTTAATCTGTACAAGTTTGTGAAAAATTTGAAACTCAAAAGCCATTTTGCAATCTGAGGCGAAACACCCCAAAACACTAATGAGAGAGTAGAAGTTTCCAAAATGATCTTATCAGATGTATAAGACATGCAGCCTTTACTTGCCCTGCATGAGGCGAACAATATGAATATGCATTATTTGTTGGATGAATTAGCCATTATGTGAGAAGTTGGCCTGATATATAATGTTCACTATTCTAGTGAGCACTTTGTATCAGTCCAAACAACCCTTATTGATGATTGGTTGTAAGTCAACCGTAGACCAGCTATCCTAGTAGCATGGACAAGAGCAGTCTTTAGGCTAAACTCTAGAGGGCGTGTTAAGCCAGCTGTTATACCATCACATATACCCCTTGAACACCAAGTGAAAGGACACCACACAAGTTGTTATGAAAATAAAAGTATATTTATTTAGAAAACAACAACCCTGGACTCTTTATGAGGACAGGGTGCTAAGCACACAACAAAACTCTTACGAAAATACGCAAAGTTGCACAATTTACACAAATGCCCAAGGGGCACGAAAAACCATATACTCTAAAAGTGGAATGCGAAATTACTAGCAGGTAAGTACTACGCTAATAGGCTTTGGGATCGCTAGGACTTGACTACTGAACCTTCAGATTACTAGCAGGAGGCCTAGGGAGATTGAGTGCAGAGTGTGCACTCTCACGCGGGATGCGGAACAAAGTCTATGGTTGCTAGGAATTACAAAGTTAGTGTTAGTGTTATCGGACGAATCCGACTAGGTAGAGCTGAAACGAAAAAGGATCTGGACCCTTGGATAGCAAAGCTATGCTGGGGCACCGAAATGCTGAGTTTACCTAGCCCAGGGGCTGCGGCTGCATAGGTCTGAAAAGACGTCGGGAATCCTCATTGCAGTGTATGGAGCCTGAAATAAGAAGTTGCTGGCAGGCAACCAGTGAAGAGATTCGGATGGATCCAAGCCTGGATCGGAGATGGAGGACACCTGTAAGCAGAGGGGACCAAGTTCTGAATCACTAGCCAGTGATTAGATGGGCACCAGGATGGCACCGGATGGAGTCACCTCGACCAGGTGAGTGGGCGACGCTGGGCTCTGCAGTCTCACGGACCAGGAGGCGTTGTCGGCGACCAGGATGGAGGTGCGAGCTGTCCCACGACGGTATCTGCTGTCGACGTCGCTGGACCCAGGATTGGGGCAACAAGTCTTGGCAAATGCAAGTCCATGCGGTGGACTCAAAATGGCGTCTGGAGTGGACCAGGAGGGTCCGGGGTGCTCCTCTGTTGGAGGGGAGCAAGGGCCAGTCTGGAGCAACCAGACCAGCGGTGTTGATGTCATCGTTCGTCGTCGGGAAGGCCACAAGCCAGCGGGCTAGTAGCCAGACAACGCGGTGAGCAGCAAAGAGCAGAAGGGCCCCACGCAGATCTGGTGGATGCTGGAGGGCTGAACTTCGGTGCTGGAGCTGCTCAGGGTTAGGGCTTCTCGGACCCCCAAAGCACTCACTCGAGGATCCCTCGGCGGTCGCGCTGTACAAGCGTCGTGCAGTCTTGAAGATGGCCGGTCCCTCGAGGTCTCGTCGCACCCACGGGTCTCAGCTGAGCTGACGATGTGGGTAGAGGTCAGAGGTGCCAGGGAAGCCAGTTCTCGTCGAGCTGGGCAGTCTTGATCCGGAGGAGAGACTTACAGCAAACCGCAGTGTTCTTGGATGGTGCCTGCGGGTGCAGGGTGACTACTCCTTAGTCACAAGGGAGAAATCTTGAGAAGAAGTCGAGAGTTCCTTTCGTAGAAAGTAGTTTCAGGATTCAAAGATGATCTAATTTGGAAGGGGGCCCGCTCCTATCTTTATACTTGGAAAAGGGGCTGGCACGCGACTAGGTCCTGCCCATGGGTGGGACCAGGAAGGGGGGTGGTTACACCCCTCTCCCATGCCGGACTTTCCCCAGGTCAGGCGCTGGTGTGTCCCTGGAACTGGTTCTAGCCGGCCTATGCATAGTGAGCACCGGGGTGCCACTTGCAGTCACCTTCCTCTAAAGCCCTGCCTACCCAGGACACACAAAACCCTGACAGGAAACCCTTTGTCCAAGCCTCCCTCGCTGGAAGGACTCCCAGCAGCAGGAGGTCAGACTTGTGTCTGTGGTGGCAGCATCCATTTTGTGATGCTGAGGCTTGAGTTAACTTTAACCGGGGTTCACAGTTACATACATGTCGTGTCCCTCTAGAAGGGTGGAATGCTAACCCCGTCACCAGAATTGGCGAGGGGTTAGTATTCCAATTCGTATGACACCTTACTCGACATGTTTTGATAAAGCGATACCAGAGTTAGCATATAACCGCGAGGATTATAATGCACTTAAGAGTATATGGTACACGTTATCATGGAACAGCTATTAGGACTTGGTTCCGCAAGCTGCAAACGGGCTCAGCTCATGCCAGAGCACCATCTCACACGATTCCAAGCACTCTGCCTTCAGGATTGTCAAGGCCTGCCATAGGAGTGACTGATAGGAATACGGGTGTCCATTTTAGGGTTAGATATAGGTATACTATATCTAAAGCAAAGGGTGAGTACACCACCTTGCCCCAGCTGTCGTGCAGCCAGTTGTGTCAGATTTAGATGGCCAGCCAGGGGTGGCATAATACATGCTGCAGCCCCTGGTAGGCCCTGGGTACACCTATGCCCTGAGTTACAGGGTCTGATAAGGTGGCCCAGTACCAATTGGATATGTACCTAAGGTACATGGAATCCATTTTACAGAGAGAGCAGTAGGCCTGGGGTCCTGATTGGCAGGGTCCCAGGCCAACTAAGTCGGAAAACCAGCAAAACACCAGGCAAAAAAGTTGGGGGCAACCATAGTCAGGTATCCACCTTCCTACACATTATACCGGATGTGTTCTGTTATATTGGGTTAAAGCTATGTTCTAAACTCCCGCCACAATATATGCAATTTAGTTGTGCTAATGTGTTCGCCAAAATTGTAAAAGAAAACCTATACCGCTTAGGAGAGAGTTTTTTCCCAATAACCCCAGATTTCTGAAACATAATATAGCAATTGAAGAAACACACACCCTACATGGTTTAAGAACAGATCACTCAATTGCTATTTGTGAAGCTTATAAGAGCAGTAATGTGGTCATCATTAATTACACTGACTACGACAATGGAGTCGTTGGACCTGGCACCATTTTGGCAGGTTCACCCCGAAACTTTTTGCTTTTGCCTAGCCTGTTTATGTAACCTGGTGTTAGTGTCAAAATGTATGTTTATTATGACCGTAGTCTTTAAACAAAACAGTGAGCATAACACAATAGGCGGAGTATACAATAGATACCTATACTTATTTTAGAATGATATTCTTTTAAAATCCGTTCTATATTTCATTTCCAAGGGTACAAATTCCACTTATAAAACACTAAACACCAATTAAAATTATGATACCTAAAAACATGCTATGAAAGTTTAAAACCTATTCATATTTCTTAACGTCGTGTAAATTTCAGACAATAAAAATTCATACAGTACTACATTTTTCCTTGGGTCTCAGTGCACTCTGGGCCACCTTTAAGAATTTCCCTAGGGCAATTACAATGTCAATGTAGGGTAATTCTGTTAGGAGGCTGGCTGCCTGCATCCTTGTTTTTATTCCATATTTTAGGAAAACCGGGCGCAGCCATAGTTTTCTCTGCTCTAGGAGAAACAGGCAGTCCAACAGAATATGTGGCCAGTCTCCCTTGGTTCTCAGGTTGCACTTGCAGCAGCCTTCATGATCTAACATTTTAGCTTTGGACTCTTTGTTTATTAGCCACGGGTTAATCCCGATTCGACACCTCAGGATCTCTTGCCTGAGCCCGCGGTTAGGAAGTCTATCAAGGTAGGGGAACCAGTTTTCATTAGACCAAGCATTTAACATATGCGCCACTGATTTTTTATTTGTTAGGTAGCCTATATCAATCTCTTTAGAGACTTCCTTCCCCCTTTGCTTCAGATCCCCTTTAGTACTAAGGGCCCGAAGCGATTCTTGGTCCCAATCGATCTCCAAAGATTTGCAGATTCCTTTCAGTTTGTCTCTACAACCTTTTGCCCATTTTAGCTCGCTTCTCATTATTTCATTGCGACACCAATATGCTACTTTTTGGTTTTCGGGGTTTTCCAATCTCTTCCAAAATCTAATCACAGCCATCTGGGATTGTATTTTCCAGGATTTTGTGGCTATTTCTAACCTGATGGCTTGTATCATTGAAGATTGAGGAAGAGATAAGAGTCTTTTTAGGCAATTCCCCTCTAACATGTCCCAAGATCCCTTACCGCTCAAATAAAGGATCTCAGCGCCATATAAAACTTGAGATGGTATCATTGCTTCAAAAGCTCTCAGCATAGGTCGGTGTGACATCTCTCCATATACCCCATTAAACCTTTTTAAACCACATATGGAAGAGAGTGCCTTAGCTTTTTGGGTATCCAGGTGGGAGTTCCAGTTTAAAACTCTATCGAACCACAGACCCAGATATCGATATTCATTGACAGTCTCCAGTTTGAGATCACCTATATACCATTTAAATTTGCTTATCTTTTTCCCGAAGCATAGGGTTTTGGTTTTATCTAGATTGATTGTTAATAATTTGTTGGCACAGTATGTATTGAAAGCATTGAGCTTCCTTTGTAGGCCCCTCTCGGTCTGGTCTACTATCACCAGATCGTCTGCATACAGTAGGCAGGGTATTTTTTTGCCATCCATTTTAGGGCTGGCACTGCCCTCCACCTCGAGATGTGCCGGAAGATCAGACAGGAAGATCGAAAAGAGCTGTGGGGCCAACACACATCCTTGTCTTAGTCCATTTGCTATGGGTATTTTTAGTGTTAAAGAACCCGCCTTATCCTTAATTACTTGACCCCAGTTTTCCCTGTGGAGTTCTTTTATTATAGTGAGTAGATCCTTAGGGATCTTCAACCTCTCTAATAACTCCCATAGGCAGGCCCTATCCACCGAATCAAAGGCTGCTCTGAAGTCGACAAAACAGCAGCATAACTTGCCGTTCTGTTCCGTCGACTTCATCGCCATCGCCCATAGCGCAAATCCGTGGTCTATTGTAGAGTGGCCTGCTCTAAATCCACCCTGTTCTGTGGGTATTATTTGAAACTCTTCTACCCATACTTCCAGTTGTTTCAGCACAATTTTAGAGAACACTTTCTCGCCTATATCTAGCAGATTAATTAGCCGGTAGTTTTGTGGCTCCTCTTTGCTCCCTTTCTTGTGTATTGGCCTAATTATGGCCCCCTTCCAGGTTGGTGGCATTACCCCTTCTTTTAGGACAACCTGGAACATCATGGCTAGGAATCTTGCCCACCATTTTACATCAGATTTTAATATTATCGCGGGGAGGTTGTCCGGCCCTGCTGCCCGAGTTAGCTTGAGTTCTCTTATTGTGAGCTCAACGCAATCTTCATTGAATTGATGTAATAGGTCATCCGAGATTTCTTGCCATAGATTAGACTCCACCTCCACTCTAGGGGTTCTTACCCCGTACAGATCCCTTATGTACCCTTCCCATGCAGCCTCACTCACTACACAATTCAAATCTCCGTCTGAAGTACCCGCTGCAGACTTTACTAAACTCCAGAATTGCCTTAGGTTTTTACTCTCTATGGTTTCTAGTAATTCTAACCAGCATTTTTCTTTATATTCTCTTTTTGCGTTGGTTACCAATTTCTTAAGATCTTTTTTCAGCCTAACTAACTGGTCCTTTCTTTCTAATGTAAAATTCTTTTTTTGACTTCTTTGTATTGCACGTATCTCCTTTTTCTTGTTTTGGCACACCACAGAGAACCCCTTGCATCGATTTGTATGTTTACCCATTGTGGGATGGTTCCCTTTTAGTTTTAGCTTTAAGCATTGGACCACCTCTTCTAATTTCCCTATAAACCATTCCAATTTTTTATTCTCACAGTTGTCTGGTGCTATTTTTAGTTGCAAGGACTTCAATTTTTCCATGTATTCCTCAGTGAGGCGTGTCGTCACCCGTTTGGGATACTCGACCTCCTGTGTGATTACCCTTTCTCTCACTAGATCCCTTCCTCCTGCTAATGTTATATGCAGGAGTTTGTGATCGCTCACTTCTTTTTGTTCTAACCTAAAATCCCTAATCAGGTTGAAGCTCCAGGCCTGCAGGAATAAATAATCAATGGGGCAATTCTGTTGCCCCTGAATGAATGTCTTTCCTGCTGGTGAGTCTGTCTCTACTCTCCCATTTACGCAGTGAAAACCCCTACCTCCTAGGGTGTGAACTAGACCTAGATCTTGTTTCGAGATTTCCCCGATTGGGAACTTAGCCGGGTTTATCCCATACACCTCTAACTGTTCCCTATTCCATAGGTCTGCTTTTTTTGGATTCAGTTTATGGTTAAAATCCCCCATTATTAGTATTGTCTCTACGGGAAATTTTTCTTGGGTACTGTCTACATCCTCTTTAAAATTCTTCATTTCCCTTTCATACTCCTCCCTGTTATCCCACTGCATATATACATTCATTAAAATCATCATTTTATGTTTCTGTTCCAGTGTGTTAGTGATTTTAGGTCTCTGCGCACTTTTTCACTGTGGTCCAGTGTAAAGTGCGTGCGCTCTCTGTGTGTATGGTGAAAGTGACCTGCCCTACCATAGGAATGCACGGGGAATATGTGTGACCATGGTAGTTCCCGATGTGTGGGGAGTGCAGGGTCGAGTTTGGTATGTGCGAACACTTGTGATTGAATGCTGCGTAATGATGTATGCGGCATGATTGTGTCTAGTGTGGAAGTGCCACTTCTAGAAGTTGGCATGTTTGTGCAGTGAGTGTGCTGGCACATGATTGGCTGGAGCTGGCTGGTGAGCCTGGCTCCAGGAGTCTGGATGGGTCTGCCCCGGGTGAGTGGAGAGATTAGCATGCTGATGTGAGGGAGGGGTGCACCTGGGACCTGTATAAGGCTGGGCTTTCCCCACACAATGCTGGCTCCGCCCCCTGTGGTGCGACAGATGACCCTAGCCTGACTAGTGAATGGGAGGGGTGGCTGAGCACATCACAGTGCTCCAAAACCAGCAGCGCCTGCTTTTGCCCCCACCCTGCACCTTTAGACAAAGGATTGTGCTGTATAAAAAGGGTGCTGTGACACCCTGAAGATGTTCTTGTCTTGCTACTTGAATCCTGCCGGGGGCGTGCTGCTGCTTGGGCCCAGGGGAAGGCTTGCCTCCCTGGGCCCTGCCATGCCCCTGGATACCTGATGGACTTTGCTGCCCGGGACTTTTGGGACCCTTTGCCTTGCTTTCTTGCCTTTGCCCAGGCTTGTTGAAGACTAAGCGCCTTGGGATCGCTTTTTAGGGAGAAGGCTCGTGACTCTGCCCTAGCACTAAGAAAGCGCTGCTATTCTATGCCTGCAGCGCTGGCCTTCATCGTGTGCTGGTATTGCCCCCTTCTTCGGCTCATCGCGGGTGCTCACCCCGCTTATGGCGATGCGTTTGTGCAAAAGTAATCAACGCCGCAGCCCGAGTTGTGGGCTGTAAACCGTTGCCAGGCCGCTGTCTGCCACGACCCAGAAGTGCTGGAGGTGGGCGGGGCCTGGCGCACGTTGTTTTCGCTTCTCCCCGCCCGGGGAAGCCTTGGAGCGCTTTGCCGGTCTCCCGTCTGGAGAGAGAGAGAGACTGGAGATGATGGCCGCCACCAACCAGGAGAGAAGAGCGCGGTCACCGGTCGAAGGGGCTCCCAAGTTGAAGGGAGAGGCCAGCGCCGGCAGCACGAACCAGGAGCCGAGTCCTGTCTCTGTCCCCCTACCGGTGAGTCTCACGAGTAAGTTCAGAGGGAGGGGAAGGCAGTGTCCGAGAGGCCCCGTCTGGCAGCGGGCCGCTCCACCGTCAACCCACTTGTTCTGTTTCGAGCCTTGAGGACTCCATGGGGGCATAACGATTTTCGGAGCCCATGAGCTCCGCAGTGCTGAGATGCCTTCAGGGCGGACCCGGATGGCAGCGGGCTGCCCCAGCCTGCCAATAGTGATTTCAAGGGCCTGAGGAGCCCGTGCTGAGCCCTGTGGCTCCATCGATAGAGGGGCCCAGGCTTTCATTGTTTAGGGGCTATAGTTGGTATCAAGGGCCCCCGGAGGCGCCAGCGTGTGGCATGTTTTTCGTGGCTCCAACGTTATTTTGGGAGATGGTTGTATTTAGAGCCCGTGGCTCTAAGGCCCCCGTTGTTTTAAGAGCCAGAGGGCTCCAATGCACATGTTTATTTACAGAGCCCCATGTGGCCCCAGCCTGCACATATTTGTTGTCAGAGCCAGAATGCTCAGTTTGGCGCAGCCTGGTCCCCGAGGGCCAGTGAGGGCCCATGTCGCAGTTTTGAGTTTTCAGCTGCCCAGCAATTAGTGGGCAGCTGCACCGTTTATGCTTGTCTTTGGGACATGGTCTTTTGGATCTAGGAGTGAGTCGCACTCCTCCGCCCTACTTTGGATTCCACAGCTGCGCAGCACTTAGTGCCAGCTGCAGCATTTAGGCCAGGTGATGTCCTCAGCTGTTCAGCAAGTAGTGGGCAGCTGCGACGTTTAGGTTTGCGCCTGTGGCGAACCCCTGACTGGCGCTGCGTGGCAGCGCGCCCTGACATTCTGGGCACAGGGCATTTGAGCCCCTTCTTGGGATGGCCAGTTGGCCAGGGGGATGGTATGTGGGTAGGGCGCAAGGCCCTAATATGATTTCTGCGCAATGTGATTTTACTATGTTTATAATGGTAATTGCCTAATGTGATTTTTGCGCAATGTGATTTTACTATGCTATGATGATATTTGCCTAATGTGTTTAGACTAGTGAGAGATTGCCTACTGTATTTTTACTGGTTAGGCCTAAATGTGATGGCTGCGTAATGTGCTTTGCCTTTATGCTTGTGTTAGACTTCTAAAGGTGCTCATGCTTAGAAGTTTGCTTTGCCTAGTATGTTATACTAGAGAGGTTATGTGTCCATGCGTGATCTATGCCTATGGTTATTAGTATTGCGTAGTGTGTACCTACCTGTTACCAGTGGTTACTGGTTGTGACCTATAAATGTTATTTTGTGCTACACTTATTCTAAGTTCTAGAAGTGCTATTTCTGCTAAGTGTTGATTCTAACAGTGGCCCATGTGGACCTGTCCTGGTGTAAATAATCCCGTGTGAATATTGCCCGTGCCAGTTGGCACAATGTATATTGTGTGATTACTATCTGATGTGTTTTGACAATACAAAAGTTATTTTTATATAACCTTGTGTGGAGTTCCTTTTGTGGTGTGCCTAGGATGTTGTTGCTGTTGTGTGCGTGCGCAAATGCTTTACACATTGCCTCCGGGATAAGCCTGTCTGCTCGTGCCAAGCTACCAAGGGGGTGAGCAGGGGTTATCTTGGCGTGTGACTTCCTTGCCCTAACTAGAATGGTGGTTTCTGCCTGGCTTTGGCGTAAGCCTTAGCCAACCAGAAAATCCCAGTTCTAACAGGAGTCATAAAACAGTTTTTGACAGACAAGTCTATAGGAAAATGTCTTCAAACCCCTGCAAACAGACAACTATTCTTATTAACACCTGTTTGATACATTCTGTAGAAATTAGGCTTAGTTCTGATTCTGAATATAAGTATTTAACCGTTGACTGTCCTAGTTACCCCTGTATTTACATACATCCTAAAATTCACAAATTGGCCCCCTGGCATTGGTATTCCAGTGGAACACCTTTCTGAATTTGTGGATTCTCTTCTTAGACCACTGATACTCCATGTTCCACGTTACAGCAGAGACACAACATATATTTTATATACATTTGAGGATGTGGTTTTGGTCAAGCACACCATGATTTTTGTTGCTCCTAGATGTGAAAAGTATGTGCACATGCATCAAAAACTCTTACAGCTTTGGATTTTTAGTTATTCAGAAAAGCCAACTTCTATGGGGAACCAATAACATGCTTGTAGGAGAGTAGGGTCTGCTTCCCCCACTTTTTGCTGTGATTCTCTGGTTTTTCGACTTTAGTGTGGCTGTGGACCTGCTAATCAGGCCCACAGCCCAGCTGTTCTCTCTCTAAATTGATACCATGTACTTTAGGTACATACCAGATTGGTTACTGGGTCACCCTTGTGAGCCCCTGTATAGAGTACCGTAGGTAACCAGGGCATAGGTGCACCCTAGGCCTACCAGGGGCTGCAGCATGTATTGTGCCACCCCTGGTTTGCCTTCCAAACTGACACCACAGGTCTGTTCACACAGCCTGGGTAAGGTGGTGTAATCACCCCTTACTCAGATATAGTATACCTATTTCTATATATACATATAGACACATATACACCTATAAGTCACCCCTATGGCAGGCCTTGAAAATCCTGGAGGCAGAGTGCTTGGTTTTATGTGAGAGGGTGCCCTAGCGTGAGCTGAGCCCCTCTGCAGCTTTCGGAACCATCTCCTTATAGCTGCTCCATGATATAGCCATACCATATACTCTTAAGTGCATTATAATCCTCTCGGTTAATGCTAACTTTGGTTTGGCTTTATCAAAACATGTCGTGTAAGGTGTCAAACACTTTGGAATACTACCCCCCCCCGCCAGTTCTGGCGGCGGGGGTAGCATTCCACCCTTCTAGAGGGAGAAGACATGTAGTTACTGGTTTACCCGGTTAAAGTTAAACAGAGCCTCAGCATCACAAAAAGGATGCTGCTGCAACAGACACGAGTCTGCCCTCCTGCTGCTGGACGAAACTCCGGCAGGGGAGGCCTGTACAATTGGTTTCCTGCCCAGGGAGGTCTTTGTGTATTGGGGCAGGGAGGGCTGCATTCAGTGAATGCTTTCCAGGCACACTAGGTGCTCCATGCATTTCCCAGTTCAAACCGGTTGCTGGGGCACTCAGCTACATCTCTGGCGCATAACTGGACAAAGGGGAAGGGATGTAACCACCCCCAACCCAGGTCCACCCATAGGAGGGACCTTAAAGTTAGTCGAACCCCTAAACTTAGTATAAGTATAGGATCCCAGTCCCTAGGACTTTAGATTATCCTGGACAAAACTCTGAAACATATCTCCTGGACCTTCGACATTCCATTTCGACTGGAAGACAGAAGACATCTCCCTTGTGGTCAAGGAGAGACCACCCTGTTCAAACAGGCACCAAAAGCATCTTTGCATTTTCGAGGCTCCCGCCGGATCCCAAAGAATCTGCGACACAGGACATGGACTTCCAGACATCTCAGACCCCGACCTTCGCTCACAGCAAAGCTGAGACCTGTGGTGGACACGAGAGACGTGGGACCGGAACTCCTGGACATCCTAAATTTTGCTACCTGCATCAACTTCCCGAGGTATCCTGAAGTTGTGCATTGGGGTGCTTGAAGCCCCAGACCCGAACATCTTTTGCACTGAAGCTCAGAGCTCCACACTCAACGAGTGGCCCGTGGGCTTCCTTTTGTCCATTTCTGCTCAACGTGTCTTCGCGGTTCGGAGTCCGTTGGCTAGTGAGCACCCAAGAAGACAATCCTTTAATCTAACTTGCTTTCCTGATTGCTCCAGGCTTGCTCCAACTTCCCTGCAAATGAGAAGTACCACAGACCTTGCTGGTCTGCACCAAAGCCCATCTCAACATCCTGCGTGGGTTGCGTTTGCCAAGGCGTGTTGGCTCCGATCTAGATACTGACACCGCAGTCAACTAGATCCTTTATGTTACAGCTCGAATCCAGCTTCTGGTTGTCATCGATGCCTCCTGGTCCTCGTGGCTGAAGAGACAAACTTAACCTTTTCACCTGAAATCGGCTGACATCTGGTGGCATCTTTCTATCGCCACCCTGGTCACTGGCAAGTGGCCAAGACTCTGTCCCCTCTGCTTTCAGGTTCTTCAGATCTTTGATCCACCCTTGGATCCACCCGGACACTTTTCCTCTGGTCGCCTGCAGCACTTCTTTGCAGATCTCCATTGAAATCGACGACGAAATCCAACACCAAAAGAGACTCTGCACCTGGCTTCCGTGGGTGAGGTAACACGAGTACTCTGGTAGTCTTGAGGGTATTGGCCCTCCTAGTGTCTAAGTAAAAGGGTTCCATCATAGTTCATTTAGAAGTGCCCTTAAATTGTAAATTTGTAACTTGTTTGTTTCCCATAGAAAGTCAATGGTAACCCACGGCTGTGTTTAGACGAACAAGTTACTTACCTTCGGTAACGATATATCTGTAAGAAACAGTAGTTAGTATTAGATTCCTTACCTTAGAATATCCCCAGGCGTCAGTCTGGATCCGGAAACTTTTGCGTAGCAGTACCCCTGCGCGTCGGTAGGCGTCGTCTGCAGGCGTCCCCTGCGGCTCCGCGTCCGTCGTCAGCGTCGTGCGCCGTGATGACGTCGCTGGAGTATATAGACGCCGCCTCCGCGCGCTGACGTCAGTTATTTGTACACAGCTTTTCCGCGCCAGAACACACAGAGCCATGTGAGAACCAACACTGGTGCCATTTGAAACTAGGGCCCTGAAAGGGATGTCCTTAACCCTAGGTATCAGTTCGCAGAACGGGGAGGATGGGTGGGGCGGTAAGGAATCTAATACTAACTACTGTTTCTTACAGATATATCGTTACTGAAGGTAAGTAACTTGTTCATCTGAAAGAAACAGGTTAGTATTAGATTCCTTACCTTAGAATAGATACCCCAGCAATATCAACCCCGGTGGTGGGTCTGCGAACCAATACAATCCTACACCAGAAAGTCCTGGAGGACAGAACGGCCAAAGAAGCCATCCCTCCGGACTTGACTGTCCAGGCAGTAGTGCCTCGCAAAGGTGTGCAGCGAGGCCCACGTAGCCGCCTGGCAAATGTCCTGCAAGGGGACTCCCCGGCCCAGGGCAGTAGTAGCCGCCGTGGCCCGAGTGGAATGGGCCCTCAGCCCAACAGGAGGCTCCTTCCGAGCCAAAGAGTAGCACGCTTTGATGCACAGAACGACCCACCGAGAGATGGTCCGTTTATGTACCGCCCGCCCCTTCTTCGCACCCACGTAGCCAACAAACAGTTGGTCATCCACCCGGAACTGGCGTGTGCGATCCATATAAAATGAAAGCGCACGTTTTGGGTCCAGACGATGGAGCCGTTCTTCATCCTTTGAAGGATGCGGAGGCGGGAAGAAGGAAGGGAGGGTGATGGACTGCCCGATGTGAAAGGCAGAGACAACTTTGGGCAGGAAAGAAGGTCTAGTTCTCAGAACCACCTTGTCTGGATGAATGGACATGAAAGGAGGTTTGACAGAAAGAGCCTGGAGCTCACTCACCCTCCTGGCAGAGGTGATGGCAACCAGGAAGGCCGTCTTTAAAGTCAGGAGACGGAGAGGACAGGAATGAAGTGGCTCAAAGGGAGCACACATCAAGAAGGTCAGAACCAGGTTCAAGTCCCACTGAGGCATCACAAACGGAACAGGTGGATACATGTGTGTGATGCCCTTCAAGAATCTTGTTACAATGGGGGACTTGAACAAAGAAGGTTGATCAGGCAGCCTCAGAAAGGCCGAAAGGGCAGAAAGGTAGCCCTTGATAGTGCCCAGAGCAGAGCCCTGCTGGGCAAGAGAAAGAAGGAAGAGAAGAACCTCAGAAAGAGGGGCAGAGAGAGGATCCACAGCCTTTGTTGTGCACCATGCCACAAACTTGTTCCACCGACAGGCGTATACCAATTTCATGGAGGAACGCCTGGCTGCCAGAATCACATCACAGACTTCAGGAGGCAAGTCAATTGGCCTCAACTGCCGCCGCTCAATCTCCACGCATGGAGGTGGAGACTGGACAGGTTCGGGTGGAGGACCGTCCCCTGCTGCTGCGACAGAAGGTCCTCCTGAAGGGGCAGGCGGATCGGGGGACTGACTGACATGCTGAGTAGCTCGGGATACCAATACCTTCGAGCCCAGTCCGGAGCCACAAGGATTACTTGGGCCCGGTCGCGCCTGGTCTTCTTCAGCACTCTGGGCAGAAGTGGTATAGGCGGAAAGGCGTATAACAGACCGCAACTCCACTCGCGCCGAAAGGCGTCGCCGTGCGAGTGCCGTCTTGGAAACTCCAACGCGCAGAACTGATGACATTGCGCGTTCTCTTCTGTGGCGAATAGATCTAACCAAGGCTCTCCCCATTGCCGAAAGAGGCCTTGCGCCACGTCCGAGTTCAGACGCCATTCGTGATCCATCGAGCACCGACGGCTGAGTTCGTCCGCCCTGGCGTTCAGAGAACCTGCAGGTGTTGAACCGTCAGAGTCACGCCCTGACGTTCCAGCCATTGCCAGAGGCGCAGAGCCTCCTGGCAAAGGGTCCACGACCCCACCCCGCCCTGCTTGTTACAGTACCACATGGCGGTGGTGTTCTCCGTGAACACCTGCACTACACTCCCGTTGACAAAGGGGAGGAATGCTTTCAGTGCCAAACGAATCGCCCGGAGCTCCAACAGGTTTATATGGAGCCGGGACTCCACCGGAGACCAGATGCCTCTGATCTCTGCCTCTCCCAAGTGGCCTCCCCAGCCCTGGAGGGACGCGTCCGTCACAACAACGTGCTCCGGTTGGGGAAGGGAGAGGGATCTGACTCTGACCCAATCGCGGTCCGTAAGCCACCACTGCAGTTGTCTTGCAGTGCCCTATGAGATCAAGACATGGTCGGACAGGTTGCCCTGATGCTGGGCCCACTGAAAGGGGAAGACTGAAATCCCCAATCTGCGCAGATGAGCTGCGACCACCGCCATCACCTTGGTGAACACCCGTGGGGCGCTGGTAAGGCCGAAGGGGAGCACGATAAACTGAAAGTGCTCGTGGCCTACCGTGAACCGCAGGTAACGCCGGTGGGCCGGCAGGACGGGGATGTGAAAATACGCATCCTTCAAGTCCAACGCTACCATCCAGTCTTGCGGGTCTAGAGCAGCCAAGACCTGAGCCAAAGTCAACATCTTGAACTTCTCCTCCCGGAGGAAGCCGTTGACGTTCATTAGATCCAAGATAGGACGTAGGCCCCCCTTGTCCTTCTTGGGTACCAGAAAGTAGTGGGAATAGCAACCACGCCCTACTTCTGGCCCAGGAACGCGCTCGATGGCCCCCTTGGCCAAGAGGGCCGTAACTTCCTCCCTCAGAAGTGTCAAGTGGTCCCCCGACACACGGTGGTTCTGCGGTGGCATGGCTGGAGGAGTTGTCTCGAAGGGGAGGGAGTAGCCCCTTCGGACGAGCTGCAGCACCCACCTGTCCGATGTTATTGTGTGCCAGTTGGAGAGGTGATGGCGAACCCTGCCCCCCACCGGCGTCACATGGGCCTGAAAGCACGGACTAGGAGGATTTAGTGGCAGATGCTGCGGGGGGAGGTGTGGCCTGACCTCGCCGTTGTCCCCGACCGCCACCACGGCGGTATCCACGGCCGCCACCGTGTTGATAAGTCTGTTGCGGCGCGTGGCTGGCAGCACGTGTGGGACCGCCCCTTCCTTGGCCACGAAAGGAGCGAAACGAACCCGTTTGCTGGCGCTGGGTCGAAAGACCCAAGGACTTGGCCGTGACCCTGGAGTCCTTGAAGCGCTCCAGCGCGTGGTCCGCTTTGTCGCCAAACAGGCGACTGCCATCAAACGGCATGTCCATTAAGGCATTCTGGACATCTGCCGAGAAGTTGGTGGATCTCAGCCAGGCGTGGTGACGAATCGCCAACGTCGTGGACATCGCTCTGCCCAGCGAGTCGGTCGTATCAAGACCACACCTGATGGAGTATCTTGCTGCGTCTCGGCCTTCAATCATAGCCTTGCCGAGCTTAGCCCGAACCTCCGGCGGGCATTCAGGCAGCAGGTCCGCGACCGTATCCCACAGAGAGTGGGTGTAGCGGCCCAAGAGGCACGCGGTGTTGTAAGACCGCAGTCCCAGACTCAGGGATGAGAAGACCTTTTTGCCATACTGGTCGTACCTCTTGGATTCCCGGTTGGGCGGGGCCGACGGGAATGCGGTCTGGGAAGTAGAGGCCTGGATCACCAGACTCTCAGGGGTGGGGTGGGTGGACAGAAACTTGGGGTCGTCCGAACACGGACGGTGGCGTCTGGCCACGTTCCTATCGACAGGCGAACCTGAAGCGGGCCTGGACCACGTGCCCAAAAGAACGTCAGTTAAGGCCTCGTTGAACGGCAGCAGTGGCTCCTGCGGGCATGACTGCGGTTTGAGGACCTCAGTAAGGATGTTAGTCCTCACGGCCGCGACGGGGAGCTCAAGGTGTAAGGCCTTGGCAGCCCTCATCAACACCACTGAATAGGCAGCCCCCTCCTCCGTAGCCACGGTAGGAGGCAAGACAAAGCCAGGGTTGGGGGAGTCATCCAAACCACTGGCGTCACCCAAGTCACCCGTCCAGTCCATGTCGTACTGACACTCGCGTGTCAGAGGGTCCTCAGACCCCTCCCACCCCTCTCCGTATTCTACATCCTCACCATATTCGGAATCAACAATGTAGACCGGCTCCTCGGGGTTCACAGGCCCCATCGGCGTCGAGCCCGGCGTCGAACGACGCCGGTCCGACTCCGCGTCCGGATTCGGAGAGGGAATGGGGACGGCGCCGCTCGGGGGCGGCGCCAGGGGTTGCCCCGATGGAATCGGCGCCGGAGAGGCCGGTTGACCAGCAGGCATCGACCCTGAGGGCCCCTGCGGCGCCTGGATCGGAGCCGTCGGCGGCGCCGGTGCCGGAGCACCCGACTGCGTCGAGGCAGGGTCACCCGAACCGCTAGGGCCCCTGGACGGGTTCACAGGGCCCGAAGGCACCGCAGAACCCGCCGGAGGAGAAAGGGCCCTCATGGCCACGAGGAACGCCTCTATCTCCTCGGGCGAAGCGCCCTGCCCAGGGACTGCAGGGTATGGAGCAGGCTGCGTCGGCGACTCACGCGGAGCCACGGGGGTGCGGCCACCCGAACCCCCGGCCGCATCGCGCGAGCGTCGGGGGGAGTCGGGGGTACGATGACGACGCCCCGACTTCTTGTGCTTCCTACCTGAGGAACCAGATGAATAGTGACGACTCCCGGAGCACCCGTGACGGCTCCGCAACCGCTCCCTTGACCTCCAGCCGGACCGGGACCGCTCTCGACGCGGGGCCGGCACCCGGAGCTCGAGCAGCTTGCGGGACCGCTCCCGCCTAGCTGTATTCATCAAGGCCCGGCAATCGACGCAGGCGTCCACGTCATGGTCGGGGCCCAGGCACCGGAGGCAGAGTCGGTGATGATCCGTGACCGACATCGTCCGGTCACAGTCGTCACAGTTCTTAAAACCGGGCATCCTACCGGCACCGTAGAAGATTCAAAATATCAAAAGATCAAAAAAAAAAACTTGGTCAAAAGACCGGAGTACTGCACTTCTCGGATCTGCGCTAACTGGCGCGGAAAAAAGAAGAACTGACGTCAGCGCTCGGAAGCGGCGTCTATATACTCCAGCGACGTCATCACGGCGCACAACGCGGACGACGGACGCGGAGCCGCAGGGGACGCCTGCAGACTACGCCTACCGACACGCAGGGGTACTGCTACGCAAAAGTTTCCGGATCCAGACTGACGCCTGGGGATATTCTAAGGTAAGGAATCTAATACTAACCTGTTTCTTTCAGATACTGCACGCACCTCCCGTGGTCCTCCTACATCCTAACCTTTGGTTGTTTAGAGTAGCCCCAGCGATTCCACAGGCCCCAGACCTGCTTTCTAATTCACACGTGGTTCTTATACCACTATTTTAATATATGGTTTGTGAGGCCCCTAGGGCAAAACGTATACTGTGCAACTTATTGTATGCTTATTAAGTAACTTGCATTGTACTTTTACCTCTGACCTCACAAAGAGTGCAGAGGGGTTGTGTCTAGAATAAATACACATATATTTGATATGTATCTTGTGTGGTGTGCTTTCATTTGGTACTCAAGGGATTATAATTGGTAATACAACTTGCTTAATTCGCTCTCTGAAGTCTTAGCCTGAAGACTGCATGCCACTGCTACCCCTAGGATAGCTTTCTATGAGGTTGACTTTACAACCACCATCAATAAGGGTCGATTAAACTGGTGCAAGGTGCCCACTAGCACTATTGGACATCATATGCCAGGCTAACTTCTCCCAATGCTGATATAAATGGTTGAAAACACCTTGTCACACAGCTAGTTTACCTATGAAGTGCAATGGTATCAAGAGCAGTAGGGCACTGCATTGGGATCAATGTTTGCCCTCTCTTATGCCAACCTCTTTATTGGTTGGTATGCAAAGGAACATGCCTGTTTCAGTAGAGTGGTTAAATAGTTACCATATATTTACCTTTGGGGAAAGTATACTGATAATGGCATAAAGGAATGTCGTAAGTTAGAGAGCTCACATACTTAGATCTGCATTTTATTATAGTCTTATAGCATGCTGCCAATGGCTTTACCAGTTTTTAAAGGCCCTGAACCTGAGTTGTAGGCCCAGCCGCAGACGAGAAGGGCTGTAAGGCTATTAGAACATCCCACCCATTAAGGTTGGAATGTTCTGCATGAAAAAAGGAGAAACAGAAAGGCAAAATTGGAATGTTGAAGCAGAAGGTTTATACCAGCTATTATATGCCTGGAGCCACTTCATTGTCTTCAATGGAGGCCTCAGCATTCCGGTGTTTTAGTTCTAAGTTCCATTACTATTTTTGAGTGTGAGGGTGACAAATGCATCCCTTTTTAGACTGAAATAGCTTCCAAACTTTCACCTTATTTTATATATTCAGTAACTTACAAAAAGTACTCCATATTACACTCTGATGTGTAAAAAATATGTTTTTCACATTTTTACTATAAAAACCAGATTTCTCATTAACGTTCCGAGGTAATGCTAGCTAGCAAATCTACACTTTGACTGGCTTCCCTTGGGCCTTTTTGTAAATCAGGTTACATCCAGTGAAGCATGGAAGCTATTTGGGAACATGCTATCATTTCTACACTTGTGTCAAAGTTCACATTACGCATTGAACTTATGAGGGTCTCAGATTTTATTTTTCATTATAGAATTGTGTTAATCAAGAAATATGCCTTTTACATGTTTTATTTTCACCTACATTGGAATTAATGAACAAAACACTTTACCACCTTTTGTTTTTATTATTACTCTCCTTGAATTGACCTTGGGTGTTCAACTACTTTGCATACACCACGTTCCATCTTCACCACTCAAAGATGGTGCTGGTAGGCACCCTGCCATGGTTTTGATTTATATTACATCCTGTGAAATATGAAGGGTATATGAGAGCACTCAAACATGTCTGCTAATATATTACAGTTTCCATTAATAACTGCGTTGACAAGGGTCATCCAAATATCTTACGAAGGAATCGTATATGGTAAGAGATACGCCTTTCAATGCTTATTTTCACCTGCATTGTAATCACTCCACTTAAATTGACCATAGGTGCTCAACTGTTCTGCAGACACCAGATTCCAACTTGACTACTGGGTGATGGTGCTGGTTAGCATCCTGTCGTACTAACTATATAGGGGACATTTTCTGATTATTTGGCACCTTTAATCACAGGTGTGATAACAAAGTTAAATTGAGCATCCTACTTCTAGTTGACAAGATGTGGGTGATTTGAAGTTTACTGGGACTGTGACATACACACCAACACAAGTGTTGGATGCAAGCCTCTATTTCCATGTTTAACCTTCCTATTATGTCGGCCAAAGTACATGTAAATAAAGTGAAGACATTTTGTGCAATATGGGTATGTTGCCTATTTCCAGCCACTGTATTTTTTATCCCTCCTCCATCCTCATCCTACATTGGGTCCTGCTCATCAGGGTCCGTGTCTCATGGGACATTTGTCCAGACACAGATGTTGTGGAGAATGGCACATACTAGTGTGATCTTGCAGACCATAGCGGGCGAGCATAGCAATCTCCCCCCTGATATTTCCAAGCATCTGAGCCATGACTTCAGCACTCCAAAGCTTCTCTTGACGATGTTCCAGGTCTTGGTCAGTGCCTGATTGTAGTGTTGGTCCGCCTTAGTTTGGGATGAGCTACTGGGGGCATGACCAATGGCTGCAAACCATATCATTGGTCAGCTGAAAGTGAAACAGAAATAACAACTGTCAATGCATTTGCTCTCTGTTACCTGTCACAGTTCCCAGCTGGCCTAAGTAGTTCGTCCTAATCTTGTAAAAAAGCACGCCCTCTAACCCGTGCACCAGTATGTATATGTATGCACCTGTGTACATGTTTCTACTTATAATTTGGTTATATGTAAAAATGTATCTGGTTACTGTGTCTGTAATCCATATGTTGCTTTGTTTTCAGGCATGTTTAAAACAACTTTTTTTTTGCCCCCGTCACTGCATGCTGTAGATCAAAGTCCACATTTGTTTTCCCATTGCAATTGTACCACCATTGTAAGGACATCTGTGGGAGTTGATGGGACCGCAGCAACTCTCGGTGGCCATCTTGGGCATCGTTTGTTTATCTAAACCACACTCAAGCGTCCGGCAACCACTTTGCCACGAGAATATTCCTGAGGCAACACCCTGCACATCATAGAATCACACAGAAGGTCTGAACCTACCTGCTTTGAAGCCGCCTGGCCACCGGCTTTTATTGAACACTGATCTTGGGGGTTAGGTGAGCAAAAAGCTTGGGTGTAAACACACATTTTGTTTCATCCATTAGATGTACATATACAAGCTACACAGCCAGCGTCCCATCCAGAGACAAATCTGAACAGGCAGTATGCAACACTATCAACCTAGCAGTCACTGCAACTACTAAACGGACATCACAACTGACATAGTTGATCGCAGGTAGGTGGGAGACTGACTGCACTACAGGCCAGCACACCGAAGGTGGGCACATCTAACACTAACAGACCAGCTCACGATCCTCTCCTTGTGACTCCAGCCACTCACCTGAATTCCAGGGATGTTTGCTGGGGCGATGCTAGATCTCCAGTCCTCTCGGAACAACTTTCAGCGCTCCTGAAGGGATACAGGAGCCCTGGCAGTTGTTCAAAGAGGGAAGGGGATTGGGAGAACAAAGAGAGAAGAGAGAAGATACAGCAACCGTCTGCCACCTGGAACTGCCAGGATCCGTGTTCTTAAAGGGGAAGCGGCACACCATTATCATCAGCCTGTGAATCAAGGAATATGTTAACAAGCAAGAACTCTATGTGTATATATTTATATCTATTTTTGGGACTGCAGTCACAATTTACCTCTATGTGTTGTGGTTGTTGCACAGATGCACACTCTATTTCTTAGGAGGGGACTGGAGTAGCTAGCATATGCCCATTTACTACTGCAATAAGAAACAACAGTTCTAAAAAGAAAAAATAACATAAGTACATTAATCAGATGTGTTATTCTTTGAACAATTACTAATTTGTTCCTTGTATTAGTGTTGGTACCTTCGTTTTCTCACCAGTGGAAGTTAAAAGGATTTTACTTAATGTTCCAGCATGAGCAATTCAACACGAGTACCACGGATCAAAAGTTCCATCAACGAGAGTTCGAAGCGTCTCTGCATAATTCCTGAGCCTAATCAAACATCCTAACTAACACAAAAGCTGAGTTTTCCCCAATTTAAATTTTCAAGTGGCGTAGAAGTCTCTTGATTGAGCACACGCGGTATTTCAATCATACGCGCTGCTCTCAGTCTGTCCAAGGAACACACACGCGGTATTTCCTGAAACATGTGTTGAATTAAATAAAAGAATCCTGCACTTAGCTTTTGAATCCGATGAACCCGGCTTCACCAATCTGCGAGCCGGACTCCGATGTCTGGGCCTGCCTTCAAGGGAGCTGACAGGAATCTGAGTGCGCCGACTCACGTTCTGCTACCGTATAGTTCTATTCAGCAGCCAGAAATTTCTTGGAGAAAAAGGCTACTTGATGGAGATGTCCAGAGTCTGGATCTCTTTGAGAAAGGACTCCCCCAACAGCCACTTGAGAAGCGTCAGCTTCCACAAAGAATGGTTGAGAGGGGTCAGGATGGTGTACAATGGGTGCTTATGTAAAGGCTGCCTCTAGTACCTGAAATGCATGTGCTGCCTCAGGGGACCAATCAAACTTCGCTCCTTTTTTAATAGACGAGTGATGGGAGAAACTATGGAGGAGAACTGGGGAATAAAACGCTGATAAAAATAGGCAAAACCCAGGAATCGCTGGATGTCTTTTACAGAACCGGGAGGATCCCAGCGCAATATGGCCGGCACCTTGGATGTATCCATGGCGATACCTTTTGGTGAAATCACATAGCCTAAAAATTCGATATTAGTGGCATGAAAGACACATTTCTCTCATTTGGCAAATAAATGAGGCTCTTGCATTCTTTGCAATACTGCCCGAACAGGACCAATATGTTCCTCGGTAGAGGAAGAATAGATAAGGATGTCATCGCTATAACAAATGACGAACACGTCCAAAAAGTCCTGTAGCACTTAGTTTATAAAAAATTGAAATGCTGCAGGAGCATTGCACAGTCCAAAGGGCATCACAGTATATTCAAACAATCTGAATTTTGTCCAGAAGGCGGTCTTCCACTCGTCCTCGGCTTTGACTCTAATCAGGTGGTACGCACTTCGAAAATCTAACTTGGTAAAAATGGTTGATTTTTGCAGTTGATCTAATAGGACTGGTATGAGTGGGAGAGGATACCTGTTTTTTACTGTGACCCTGTTGAGTGCGCGATAATCTATACAGGCGCACAATTCCTTGTTCTTTTTAGGCACAAAGAAAAGTGGAGAACTTACTGGAGAGGTGGAATGTCATATGAAACCTTTTAAAACAGATCGCCGAGATATTGTTTCAGAAATAAGGTTTCAGGTTCGGACAGTGCATAAACTCGACTGCACGGTAGAGTGGCCCATGGAGTGAAATCTATTCGACAGTCATAAGACCGGTGAGGTGGTAATTGGGTGGGCTGTGTCTCAGAAAATACATTCTGAAAATCTTTGTACTGACAAGGTAGAGGGATTACATCACTCTTTTCCATCATGGATTTTGGTATTTCTAGGATTGAGGAACAGTGCAAAGGAAGAACGGGTTCTTGTCTGGTGGCGTACCATGTGTGCCAAGAATGTGCTGATTCCAAAGATAGTGTGTGTTTTACCCAATCAGATTTTGGGTTATGCAGTTAGAGCCAAGGGATGCCCAGAATGGCTCAAAAAAATCGGAGTGTCTATTAAGTCACACTGAATTTTCTCCAAATGGCCATCCGCACAAATCATTGTCAAGGGTGCCGTCTGATGGAGAATTAAACCAGAGGACAACTCAGAGCCATCTACAGCTCTAACTGGCCAGGAATGTCTTGTTTAATGGGGGAAATAGTTTAGGTGTTGGCCAACCCGATATCTAAAAAATTCCCGGAGCCCCCATAACCCAGCTATATAGGTATTACTTTTCGTACTTGATTCGAAAAAAGCAAGGTGACTATCAAGGTCAGGTGACGTGGTGTGTCAGTAATGGCATTTGCCATGTAATGATACGAGACTGTGTCACCCAAAGCATCTGATAAGGGGGTCTCAGACCTTATCAGGCTAAGGAGTTTTACGAATGAGAGTCTATTATGGAAGATTGTGAGGTTTCAGCGACGCCAATAGCTTTACGGGTAGTGTTTTTGGCTAAACACTCTCTATTAAAGTGTCCAGAGCGACCACAATATAAACACAGATTGAGAGGGTGTCTTTGATCTTTCTCTTCCTTTGACAGAGGGCCCCTCATTCCGCCGATTTGCGTCGGTTCAGAAGAGTTAGATAAGGGTAATTCTTTCTTCTCATGTTTCACTGCAACTACCCATGTAAAATCCCCACAAGTTTTTTCACCCCACCATTCACCTAGGCAATGGTCCAAACGGACCACCAAATCAATGAATTCCGCACAATCTGTAGGAGGGTCAACAATTTGGGCAATGACATCTTTTAATTCGTCTCGGAGACCACGATAGCACAATGAAGTTCTTTTTTCTTCTGGCCATTCTGTTTCTGCGAGGTCTATTAAATGTGTTAATATAAGATAGTAAATCCTGTTTTCCCTGCTTTAAATTCAACAGCTCATTGTCGCTGGCTTGAACAAAATGATGCTTAGCAAACAGTTTCTGCACAATGTCCTTAAATGTTCGAAAATTGTGTAAAATAGGATCATCTCGTTCTACATATGGTATGGACCATGTTGCAGCAGTACTGCCCAGATATGAGAGGACAGATGCTACTTTAGTAGCATCATCAGGGAATGCTGATAGACACACAGGAAATGCAGTTGGCACTGGTTCATAAATATGCTAATTTCGTCGGATCCCCAAAGAATCTCTCAGGAGGTGCTATGGGAACAGGAGTAGGTGTGGTGACTGAAACATTAACTGGTTGACTACTGGGTTTGTTCGTGTCTGGGGAACTTGGTGTGAACTGGAGTGGTGTTTGAGGAACTTGTTTAGGACGGACTGTGACATCCTCCCAAGGTGACTCTCAATGCTTATATTGTTGTAATTCACACTGGAGATTGTTATTTGTCTGCTTTAGGACTGCTACCTCTTGTTGTAAGGCCTCAAAGGCTTTAGTCAACTCCTGCAAGGAAGAGGTCTCCTCTCCCGAGGTATCCATCGCCCAGGCAAACTGTAATTTTGTCGCTTGGCTTTATGTGAGATGAGACTTCAGCCACTCACCGGAAGTCCAGGGATGTTTACAGGGGCGGTGCTAGATCTCCAGTCCTCTCGGAACAACTCTCAGCGCTCATGAAGAGATACAGGAGCCCTGTCAGTTGTTCCAAGAGGGAAGGGGATTGGTAGAACAAAGAGAGAAGAGAAGATACAGCAACCATCTGCCAACTGGGACTGCCAGGATCCGTGTTCTTAAAGGGGGAGTGGCACACCGTTATCTTCAGCCTGTGAATCAAGGAATATGTTAACAAGCTGGAACTCAGTTAATTATATGTATATATATATATTTATATCTATTTTTTGTGACTGCAGTCACGAATTACCTCTATGTGTTGCGGTTGTTGCACAGATGCACACTCTATTTCTTAGGAGGGAACTGAAGTAGCTAGCCTATGCACATTTACTACCGCAATAAGAAACAACAATTCTAAAAAGAAAACGTAACATAGGTACATTAATCAGATGTGTTATTCTTTGAAAAATGACTAATTCGTTCCTAGTATTAGTCTAGGTACCTTTGTTTTTCTCACCAGTCGAAGTTAAAAGGTTTTTTTCTTAATGTTCCAGCATGAGCAATTCAAAACGAGTCCCATGTAACAAAAGTTCCATCAACAAGAGTTCGAAGCGTCTCTGCACAATTCCTGAGCCTAATCAAACATCCTAACTAACATAAAAGCTGAGTTTTCCCCAATCTAAATTATGCAAATGGCGTGGAAGTCTCTTGATTGCGCACACACGGTATTTCAATCATACGCGTTGCTCTCAGTCTGTTCAAGGAACACATGCGCTGTATTTCCTGAAACACATGTTGAATTAAATAAAAGAATGCTGCACTTAGCTTTTGAATCCGATGGCCCAGGATTCACTGATCTACAAGCCGGGCTCCGATGTCTGTGCCTGCTTCAAGGAAGCTGACAGGAAACCGAGTGCGTCAACGAGGCCTCCCTGGAAACGAAGATGTCTTCACTCAAACCGGGAGAAAAAAGCCAAGCAACGCTACGCATCGGGTGTGGTTATTTATACCCCATGTGAGATGGGATGTCTAAATCCTTCTGGAATCTGTCGCAGGCAACGCTATGTCTTGGGAATAATCAATCTTAAAGGCTATCAGCGGGCAGCGAGAGGCATACAGTGAACAAATAAACATTGGCAATAGTTTACATGAACATGATAAGGCTCAATGACACGGGGACTAGGCATAGTGTAATTTCACTTCGTAAGACATGGATCATAAGGGGTTATACAGCTACTGCGACATGATTAACGGTGAAGGACATGGGTAATACAGTACTATGCAGATAATGAGACATGTATAATAGAATAGCCAGAAGGATGTTGACAGACAACCCATGCATGACATGTTTTCCTAACAGTTTAGTAGATTTGACAAATATCCCTGGACAAAGATGACGTCCAATCAGGCCCTTCTCCTAGGCTCCACCCCATCTTCTTTGTTGGAATTCATATCACAGGCAGAAAGGTAGGGACAAGGAGCTGGGTCACTAACGTCTCTGCGAAGTGGGAAGTACGGGCTGTCAGGTAAGGACACTACATTGGCTCCCAGTCGACAAGAGAATCACCTTCAGGCTTCTCACCCACCCCCACAAAGCTCTCCACAACACCGGACCTGCCTACCTGAATCACCACCTCTTATTCCACGCAACCCAAAGATACCTCCGCTCAAGCCAGTTCTCCATTGCCACGGTGCCAGGCATCAAGAAGACCAGAACAGGAGGTTGTTCCTTTTCCTTCCTCGCGGCAAAGGCATGGAACACCCTCCCTCTCCACCTCCGACAGATGCCAACGCTCTTCAAGTTCATAAAGGACCTCAAGACCTGGCTCTTCGGCGAATCGCCGTGAACGTCCGGGAGCTGAGACCCCACCCCCACAGCTCCTTGAGACCCCATTGGGTGAGTAGTTGTGCTTAACAAACCAATGACTGATTGACTTAAGTACTGCATTGTTGTAATCTGACAGTTACAGACATTCATGTCCATGTGTATTATGTGTACTGAATTACATAAACAAATTTCTCACCGTAATTCACAAAATGAATAACTTGTACAGTTGGCCACAGGTTTACATGTCTCTTCCAGTTATCTGTTTCATAGCTCATGTTGAGCAAGGCCTGATACATTGTACACTTCTACATCCTGACGTTCATGTTTCTCCAGTTGCTTACTGTGATGAGTATTTAGAAATGTTACAGTCAGTCAATGTTATGTGCACTCACTATACGTGTGAACTGACAGTTTATTGATCAAATACTTATTTTTTGGTCCTCCCTAGGTAGGTTGTGACACTGCCAACATGTATGAAACTCACACATACATATGTCCATGTTGAGACACAGATTTAATATCTGGCCTACCTGACAGTGGCACAGTTTACTTTCTCTACCATGTGATTTTGGTGCATACACTTGGTGCAGTTCAAACATGTCACAAGGATGGATTGATATGCTATTTCTTTGTAGCAATCAATTGTACTTTTTCCCCAGAGAATTTGTCCTGGTGCATTTTTCGTGGACACATATTTACTGCAATGTGGCCTATCTTTATGTGGGACACACTGATGTTGTTACAAGAAGCTGTCTAGTCCGAAAGCCAACCTACTAGATTGGTTTTTGCTATGTATGTCTATGACTCTAACTTGTAGGGGATTGTGTACTTATAGGAGTTCCTTTTCTACTTATTGCCTTTGCTATTGTATATTGGGATAGTTAACATGAGTACACTGTGGTGATGTATCCAGGGTGGAATTGATTCAATGTTTTATGTCAATGACTGATGTATGACATATTTGGCTGCATTTTATTAGACATAGTAAGTTTTTATGCGCTGGATTCATATATTTTTCGTTTGGTCTACTTAGTCAGAACAGACGAGCCATAACATTGGTTCAATCAGTAAATGCGGCAGTCAAGCTATGTTTATGTGCGAACACAGAGTGTCAGTATTGCTGAGACATGTGTGTTCATATATTTTTTCTGTTGGTGTCACAATGCTTTCCAGTATTGACATTTACACATGTCTGGGGCCTACACTGACATGACATGCCACACATGGTGGCCTTTCCACATACCTCCTGTGTTGCGCCAATAACTTTGATCAGCATAGATTTTTACTGCCATGTCTGACACACTTGCTCATGTCCACAGTAGTTGTTCTCACACCACTGACCATGTTAACCGTTGAGTGATACCAGTAGTTGGTACGCCGTAGAGGAGACACTGATCGTAGACGTATCTCATGTGTTGCTTTTGTACTTATGTTGGCTTGTCTGTTATGCCACATGGTTTCATTACTGATTTCTTACCCATGCCAGTTGATGTGGTTCTATCCATCCACAAGTAGTGAACCGACGCATTGCTACTCACTGACGTTCTGTCGCCACTGCCATTGACCGATGGGTAAATGAATGTCAATGAGGGACATCATTGCCTACAAGTTGCAGTGCAAAGTTCCCACTATGTGCACATTACACTGTGGGGCAGGTATTTGGGCCATTGGCAATGTGCAGTGCAGCAAGTCACCTGTCTGCACTGCACTGCATCACTGAGAAAGGGCATCAGTGCATAGTATTTAAGCTATACCACACTTTCCTCAGATTTCAGACTACACCGGCACACAACACAGGCACTCTTGTACCATTATAGAAGGGTGGCTGCATGGCACTAGACAGCCCAAATAGTGCCAATGCAGAGAGAAGGGGCAGGAATGCACAGTATTGCTTAAATACGGTTCATTCCTGCCTCTTCACTTTGGAGTAGGGCAGTGCAGCAAGCTGACTTGCTGCATGGCCCTATGCCAAAATCCCCAAAATAAGGGCCTCAGAGTTTTGACCGTATATGTATGTATACCACTGAATCCAGCCCACATAGATTGCAGGAGTGAGTTGATGACTTCAGTTGTTTTTCCTTGTTATACATCACCTGGGGAAACCATTTGTTTTGTAACATTTCACAGTTTACCTGGTATGAGATATATGACAAGCCTCATGAGCCATGGGAGTTGCATGTTGACACCCCCAGAAAGCCCATGGAACTCCTCACTTGCACACAGTAATGGCCCACTGCATTTTGCCCAATGTTGCATTGCTCAATGCCTTTATGACATTCATAGGCAGAGAAAGTGGCTTTGTGTGTCTCAACACGTGTGACTTAGGAATTTGCTTTACACGTGTACCATGATGCATGGTGCATGTATGAGGCACACCCCTCAGATATAAGTCCCTAACTCTGTCAACAGATACAGAGATGGCTAATTTGTCATATATTTGTTACAGCTATTAGTTCTGTTAAGCACTTCAGATTTGCTTACCAGCGAGTAGGCGATTCCCATAGTGGCCATTCATGAAGCGCCAGTTGATGATGCAGTGCCTGAAGATATAGGCACCATGCGCACTTCTAGGGTATTTTGCCAGCACATTAGTGAACATCCCTTGACCCTGAAGGTCCACAATAGCCTGGATGTTGATAGGAGTATGTGTGCATCCGGTTCTGGTGCAGGTGTGATGACACTGGGGGAGGGGCGAGAATGGGGGGGGGGGGTACCAGGTGGACATGTGTGCAATCCATGGCTCTTAGCACATATGAAAATCCAGCATTGGCATAGAAACCTTGCTTGGTGTCCAGCTGCTGTTGCGTATTGGGGAACAGGAGGTACCGGGGTGTTAGAAGGATGATGCATCCAGGACAGAGGGTATCAAGGCAGAAAAAGTTGGCTGCGATATTCGAGCCACTCTGGTTGTTGTGATCTGGAATGAAACAGATGGCAGCATGCGGAGGACAGCCATCTGCTTGACCTACGGAGAGATACTGGTGGGCCTGGCAGTGGTAGCTGAAGACTTGATGCTATCAGTTCTGAAGTTCTATTATGGACTCCCTCCTGAGTCTGTAGTATGTGATGACCTTATCCTCCCTGAGCTCAATGAGTAAAGTCTGTTGATGAAAAATTCACTCCCTCCTCCTGCGGTACCTACGTGGTGTGGGTGGGTATAAGGGTGGTGGTGGGCTCTTCTCCAAACTCTAGCTGCAAAATGAGCACCTCCATGGAGTGATGGATGTTGTAAAAGTGTTATGTGTGGTTTGTGTTTAAGTACCAGAGCTAATGTCTCTTTTCTTAAGCTTGGGTTGCCGATGCACAGCAATTTTGATGCATTTAAGGCTCAGCTCGGCTCTTGACGATGCGTCATATATTGACAAAACCATAAATATCACTGCACCAGTTTCACAGTGGAATTTATGAGGAACGCATATTATTCTCTGTGAGACACAGCCGGTTCTGGCGTGGAAAAATTCTAACAGAGACCTACCATAAAAGATGCATTTGGCTAATTGCATCAATTTGTAAATATGGATGCCTCTCATAAAAATGCCCCTGAGTGTTACAACGAGTTTCACAATCAGTACCTTGTAAATTGTGACCGACACACAGACCTGTAGATTGTGAATCAGAAAGTGAAACTCATAGAGCACAAATATTGAGAAAGACAAACAGTTGACCCTGTGCTTCATGGGAACAGTCCAGCCTGAATTGCCAAGCCAAGTCTTACCTGAACCGGAAACAAGCATTCTTGACTGGTTTCGGGGTAACACCCCTCATCAGCCAGTCTAGTTTGAATCCAGTTGCAAAGTGAGCAAGGGACCCACGTCTTGGCATATCCTGCCAACTTAGGGTGAACAAAGCAAACCGAAGGAGATGGTGGACGGAGCGCTGAAACTTTTCAGAGTGATTTGCATATAGCTGGGTCTGAACTGGAGTGGCAAAGTGAGCTAAAGAACAATGATGGATTCAACCCAGATCTGTGACTGGAAGTGAGTGTCTGAAAAGTTTCAATGACTTCAGTGCAGGGAAGGGGGAGAAAAGTAAGCATGTCCAGGGGTGTGAGAGGTGACGACTGGTCGAACCGCAGACTCGAGCCCCGTGCAGCACCGCTGCTTCCACACCGGGGGCGACGCGGCTCCAACACAAACAGAGTGCAGGAAATGACAGCAGGCGGCTAATGACTGCACATACCTGAGGCCAGCAGCGGCTGACCTAATCAGCGGGAGGGGGGGGCGGGAACAAAGACACAGACAGCGGGAGGGTGGCGGGAAAAAGACACGGTGGGGAACGAGAACAGTAGCGGCCGACCTAATCAGCGGGAGAGGGGGCGGGAACAAAGACACGGACAGCGGGAGGGGGGCGGGATAAAGACACGGCGGGGAACGAGACAGCAGCGGCCTACCTCATCGTAAGGAGCAGGAAAATGGCGGCCGCAAAGCTCCTAACATTTTCGGATTCGGGGGCGTGTTTTGGCGTTCTCAGTGACGGATGACGTCACAGGTGGAAAGAACACCAAAAACACGCCCCCGAATCCGAAAGAGACGGGGCTTGTTTGGAGTGACACCTGTCTCTTCCAATGACTGGCCTCCGTTTAGGAAGCCAGCCAATGGAGGAGAGAGGAGGAGAGAGGCGGGTTCAAGCCCCCATACTCCAAATCATTAAATCTCCGACCGGAGACTGCGCAAGCGCAACCTTTAGGTCCTCGACCTAAAAACCGCATGCTCCCCTCAACACCAAAATCTGCCTGTACTGCAAGTCAATGTAACCACAAACAACTCTAATTTACTACATAATCCATCATCTACTGCATAATCTGCTGATTGTAGCAAAATAAATCTGCTTCTAGCTCAAACGGTTAAAAAGCTAGTACAAACGCAGCAACACGTGTTTCCGTGCAATGGAAGGCCCTAAGCAAAGAAGAAATGGTCACCTTTCATTGCTTATATTTGGGTGTTAAGCTGGTACTAAACAGGTATAACTGATGCCCAAACAGTGTTAACAAGTTTATAATTGACAAAATAATTAAGTAATACTATCACAAAATGTGGCACATAATGCCACATAATTAGCCTTTTCTTGCCGCATGATTTACTTAACCTTGCTACATAATTTGGCCCTCCACTGCCACATAATTCCAGTGGCCCTGATTACAATCAGCTTTGGCCACATTGATCCAACAGAGAAATGCACATCTGCCCATTCAGAACAGTGTCAATCAGTAAAAAGTATGGGGGCTAGGAGGCCGAGGGACTGGACACCAGAGAAAAGGAGAGACAGAGAGATGGTTAGAGGACAGAAGAAATTGTAAGAAATGAAGGTGTAAATACTGAATAATTATTTAATAAGCTTCGCTTGGGGTTAGGCTTTCATTTACAGTTGTGGCTCAGTCTTAACACACTGAGTGATCTTTTGTACATAGAACTATGGCAATGGCTGGGGGCCTTAGAGGGCGCGCAACCAAGATGGCCACAACAGTGTGAGGTTCTGGTGGCCTTGGACAATTATCCAAGAACATCCTGCTCTCGCAACATGATCGACCAGCAGAATACATGACATACAGCGCCGGATTGCATCCGGAATTGAATAAAGCGGCCAGAAGTTCTTATACCTCGGCAGCAGATGAGCATCAATGAGTCTCGTCCTGCAGCTGTGGAGGTGCGGCCGAGAGACGTATGCTAAAAGGAACGGTGTCAGGCTCCTTCACTGCGATAAAGATGAGTGGACACTTCCCTTGCCTGCTAGCCCTGAGAGGTTTCGAGGGCGGCCGAGACACCACTGCAGTACGTGCTGGCAAAGGCCGTGCCCTGTGGGAGGAAGGGCGATCGCTCCTCCCCTGGGTGCTGGCAGACACTGCGGACCTGCGAGCAGCCCGGCAGGGCTGGAGAAGGCTCGACCTGACTGGGATACAGGTACATGCAGCGGTGGCGCTGGTGGACAGAGTGTACAACTAGGCTGCAGAGGGGAAACAAGATATATATGCGCCCGCATCCGGAGATCGGACCCAAATTAAAAAGCCATAAGAGGCGGCAGAAGGCACACCCCTGCAGTGGAAGTGTTCAAGAAGATGACGAAGGGCAGAAGAGTCTAGTTGAGGCCTGCTCGCGGACTTGTGGGAGGCCCTACTGAGCTGAGAAGGCCTGACCTGCGTGGTGGGCAGATATGCACAGTGCAGACACCAAACGGTTGACTGTGCTGCCTCAGGCCGCAGGGCACAGGAGAAGGCACAAGCACCAGCAACAAAGGAACAGCTTACATAAAGGGGCCACAAGAGGAGGTGAAGGCATATTCCTGCAACGAGAGTAAGCGTAAAGGTGGCGACGGGCGGTAGGGCTTCGCTGAGACCGGCTTGCAGACTGGGGCCTGCTGAGAGTCCACAGACAGGAGATCAGATATCCACGCCGCCTGATCCCACCAAAGAGGAATAGTGGCTTGCATCGCCACTGAATGCAGACCTCAGCGGGCCCTGAAACTGACCAGAGACCAAGAGAACTGACATGAGGCCTCGGCCTTCGCACGATTGCCCAGAAAGACAAGTACCCATCAGAGCAACAGAAGGCCACAAAAATGGTGGCGAAAGCACTGGCTGAGGACAAACCCCTGATACAACAGCACTGTGTGTTGGGTGGGAGGATAATTCTGGAGCGCCACCCCTCACTCACAAGGAGGCCCAATACGGAAGAGATTCAATAACTACCCAAGGTGATTTTGAAGAGCGCTGAGCACGAGCGACATCGTGGTAGTGATATTAGAGATGCAGGTGTGTACCCTTGGATATCACACTGTTGGGAGTGCCCCTGCAATGGGTTTGCAGTACTTCATATCCACTGAGCTTTATCTAGGAGAGCGCTGTTAGGCTGCAGCTACAGACGATGGGAAAAACAGACCCAAAACAGTCAAAACTGCCCTTGGAAGCCCACAGGACGCTGAGACATCAGTGCGAATCTGAGCAACTGCCTGCAGGGCAGCATACTGACGCCATGCAACCTGAAGAGGATGACTTTAAAACATTTCTGGTCACTCGTCACCATGAAGCACAGTTTGACCTCCATAGATCCTAAAATGGACACTATGTGCAACTGACTTGATTTTATGGCCACAAAAACTCTAAAAACACAAAGCACATATCGAGGAGACAGACCACAGAATCTCAAATCTGGAGGATGCAGCAACCTGTAAGGGCAAGCAGCTGGCACAAATGGACAAGCTACTAAAGGTTATAGCGGCCAAGAATGAAGACCTCTAGGCGCGCTTAAGACGCAACAACATACACATTCTGGGAGTACCAGAGAGCACCAATACCGGCTAAATAGATTAATGTGTTGAGAAGATGCTGTGTGGCCTCTTCGGCCCAGGGGCTTTCTTGACCCAGTTGGTGGTGGAGAGAGGGCCCCAGACCCTCCCCAGGGAGGCCAGCCAGGCCTATTATTCCAAAACTTCTTAAATACAGAGATCAAGATACAGTTTTGAGATTGGCGAGAACAAAATCACCTTTAATCTATGATGGTCACACTGTTGCTCTATACGCAGACTTTACTATCGGTGTCCAAGAGGCCAGAAAGAAATTTGCATTGGTGAAGTGAAAGCTGATGCAAGCACATATAGATTACGCGAAGCTGTACCCTGCATGCCTGCGAATCACTCCTCAGGGGAGACAGTATTTCCACACTAATCTGCAGCAGGTAGAGGACTACCTATGAAAACTGAAGAAACCAAAACCGAACCACGAAACTGAGGCTCCAGAGACCCGTTTGTCTTCCCAGCTCTCTGATAATAGCTGACTGTGTCTAAAAAGAGACGTGCCGTGAGTACCAGAGTCCGGTGCTGAAGAATGAGAATGTGTCACTTACTAAACTGGTCAAAAACTGAATGAGTTCTGCATGGTCATAGAAAAAATAATATAATATACATGACTGACTAGCATTACTATTGGATATGAGTGAGCATGTTTTCCTGAATCCCGGGCACCCCGCTCCCTCTGATCCCCGGGCCGTAAAGAGGAGACAGCGGGCAGACGTGCCTTCTGACGATACCACACAGGGTGAGCCCCTAGTGATAGCAACTGTTTCTTTACCTCCTCTTCTTATACCTATTGTTGCAGACCCCCAGGAGACAATCTACCCTTGACCCTTATTATTTACGTGTTTCCCCCTCCTCCTCCCCGCTGAGGAACAGAGTCTACTTCTGCCACTTTTTTCCCTCTATTCCTTCATTTTCCCCCTCCCCCCTGCCCCGGCCTACCCCTTCCCTCCTCATAATAAATTCTGAGCTCCTTCTCCCCCCCTCGTTATTTTCCCTTCCTCATTTCTTCACTGCTCTCCTTCCTTTCCCTCCCCTACTACCTATGGTTTACACAGGCTGGCATGTTGCTGTTGAAGTTCTGTTGTTCACAAAAATGTTCTTAAGCGCTGACCTTTTTGGTAGGGTGGGTGGGAATGACTTTAACTACAAGTTTGGGATGTCCATGTGGGACAGGGTGGAAAAGGGAAAAGTCTTTTTTCAAGTACCCTGCAGCATGGCACAATATCTATCATAGAGTTTCCTTACAGCGGACAACATGAGCATACAGACATACTGTGTAACACCAACAGGCCCATCCGCCACGCAAAAGACAGAGACATACGCATATCTCCTAGACAGAGAACAAGCAACAAGACATTCTGATAAGATGAATAACCCAGGTACAATCACCCGATACGCTTATTGACTGGTAATATAAGAGGACTGGGAGACCCATGAAAGCGCAGGCAAATAATAGCATACCTAGATAGACACTCAATCCAGATTTTGATGCTTTAGGAAACTCATCTAGACCCTAAGAGACCGCAGAGGTTCGCTGCCAGATTGGCAGAATACAGCTGCTTTGCATCATACTCCACCTATTCACAAGGCACGGCCATACTAGTCCATAAAAACACTCCGTATGTGCCTGTGGGCATGCTGTCGGACCAGCAGGGCCATTTTAGCCTGACATGGGGAGCGCTTGCCTCCCATTCAGTGACTCTAGACAGCTGTTTTGGCCCTAACACTGATGATCCTATGTTCTACATTATGGGGGAAAATTGTAGATATCGGATCTTCACATGTGTTATGGAGGAGATTTCAATATTACCTTAAATCGGACACTAGATAGGGCTAAACCACAGCCGCACCACTACACCCAATCCCAGCGTCAAATGGGTGACATCATGAAGGACTGGGGTCTGCTGGATGCCTGGAGACATTTGCACCCAGAGAGAAGAGAAGGCACGTGTCACACGGCAGTGCACAAGACTTGGTCGCGTTTAGATTACTGGGTAGTCACTAAGGGACTTAGTACATGGGTAACCAGGGTGGTTAACACTTAGCACACACCTACCCCGACCATTCCCCTGTATTCATAAGTATATCGCCACCAACGAAGCATACCCCCTTACACAAACAGGCGCCTGAACCCCACCATGCTCTTGGACACAGTGTTCTGAGTCTAAATGAATCAGGAAATACAGGAATTTTTTCAACGAAATCTAGGATTGGTTGAGCGTGTGCTAATGGTGTGGGAGGCATTCAAGGTAACTGTTAGAGGAATTAACATTGCCAAGAGAGGCGGGTGCTTAGAGACCTGCGGAAAACGCTCACCTGACTAGAGAAAGAACAAAAACTAATCGAAGATGACATTATCTGCTCGCCATCCCCACAGAAATACACCGAGCTCAGGGACAAGATAACCGTATAACAGAAAGAAGCAGATAGAGAGTGTCGATTCCGAGGGAGATATTTTAAAGCCCACTGCTATGGGGATATTGAAAGGCCAAGGAGAGCGCTAGTCGAGCAAATACGAAAGGCCAGATTCTCGAGTTACGTGCTGGAGATACAGACCCCAGAAGGCGAGAGTGCTAAAACGGCATGAGATATTTTACAAACGTTTCAAACCTTATATGCCACACTATACACGTCGGCACGACAACAGCTGATATCCCTACAACAATACCTAGAGCTGGTCGCCCTGGGATGGCTGTGGGACTCGCAGAAAGAATTCTTATCTGGTAAGTTCGAATTGAACGAAATCAGTGCCGCCATAATGCAGCTTCGGTCCGCAAGGCTCCTGGGCCTGATGGCCTACCCGCCGACTTTTATAAAACATTTATAGAGCACTTAGCCCAAATACTCAAACAGGTATACGATGAGGCATTGGAATTAAGAGAGCTGCTGCCCACCATGAGAGAGGCCACCAAAATCTCAATACTCAAACCTGGGAAGCCAGCAGATAGATGTGACTCATACAGGCCTCTTTCTATGATTAACTGCAACGCGAAAATATTGGCTAAAATATTTGCGGGCCGACTTAGTCTACTCTTGAAGGCGCTAGTGCTGCCCTACCAGGCAGGTTTCGTGCCAGGCCGTGCTACATCTCATAACTTATGAACTCTGTTCATGGCAATTCAAGATATGGACCTGGACCTTGAGGCGGTTGCGGTATTCCTAGACTCCATCAAGGCGTTTGACTCGGTGGAGTGGTACTACCTATCTGGCATATTGCGGCGGAAAGGGATGCCGGATTGCTTCCTGGCCTGGATACACCTGCTTTATACGTAACCACGTGCAAAGGTAGTAATAAATGGTGCCAGCTCGCCCTGGTTTGACATCACGAGGGGCACTCGTCAGGGTTGCCATCTGTCACCTCTGTTATTCGCCTTGGCGGTTGAGCCCTAAGCGGCCAGCCTTAGACAATTACACCACAAATGGGCTCTGGAATACCTCACTCGGCAGGTACTAATTTAATTATACGGGAACGACATTACGCTATACGTGCAAGAACCCCAGACTAGTCTTAATCCAATCTTGAGAGAGTTTATCACATTTGGGGCCAGATGTAGGTAAATCCGATTTACCGACTTTTAAATACCGAGTCATACCGATTCGGTATTTAAAAGTCGGTAAATTGGAAGGAGGCAGATGTAGGTAAAAAATTACCGAATCTGTCAGAGTCGGTATTTACAGATTCTGTAAATACCGATTCTGTATTTCCCATTGATTCCTATGGGCCTTGAAGCCCATAGGAATCAATGTGAAATACAGATTCGGTATTTACAGAATCGGTAAATACCGAATCCTGCAAGGGTGCAGGGGGTGTCACTTTGACACCCTCTAGCACCCCAATTCTGGACTTGTGTGCAATGTGGCACACAGACATGCCCTAAGGGCATGTCTGTGTGTCACAGTGCACAGGTGTGCATGCACAGATGTGCATGCACACCTGAATTCGGTATTTTACCACCCAATAGGATTGGGTGGTAAAATACCGATTTTAAAGGGCCTGTGGCACTCTTAGGAGTGCCACCTACATATGGTTGTTCCGAATCGGTAAATATACCGATTCGGTATTTTACCGATTCTGTAACTTTACAGAATCGGTAAAATATAGGCCCCCTACATCTGGAAACCCAAATACCGGTCGGTAACGGACGAATTCGGCCGTTACCGACCGGTATTAGGGCTCCTACATCTGGCCCTTGGTGAGCTATTAAGGATTAAAATAAACTGAAAGAAATCTCAAATGTTCCAGCTAACTGATGCTGTGCGCCCTTATCCCCTAGATAACCCTATAGAATGGTGCCCCAGCGAAGTTAGTTATCTGGGAATAACAATAACCTGAGATGGTCCAGAGCACCTACGTGCTAATTATGGGAGAGCGATGGAGCACATCACAGAGTCGGTGGGGAGATGGGTATAGCTACCCTTATCCAGGGCAGGAAGAATATCCCTAATGTAGATGGTAATCTTACCCAAGTTACTATATTTATTTATTAATATCCCCCATCCACCGGGGTTGGCCTTTTTTAAAACCCTTAAACCTCAGATGATATGTCTTGCATGGGGCGGGGGGCAACCAAGATTGAAGTGGGAGACACTGACGCAGGGGGGTTTTGAAGCCCACGACTTTGAACTGCATTATCTTTTTTTTTTTTCCCTTTTTATTTTTTTGTGTCCTCATTTTCGCCCTTGGTGATCAACTAGTGGCATGTAGAAGCGATCTTACTGTCTCAGATAAACTGGAAGGAGCTCCGGGAAGTGCAGCTTTAATTGCCCCACAGTAAGTAGTATCGTATTCCGACAAAGCTACCTTGTAATATCCATATGGGATGCATGCTGCGTTCATATACCCATCATGTTGGAATATATTGGGTATAGTCGAACAGAAAAAGAAGAGGATGCCAAGCAGCTTAATCATTGGACCTTGGGGGGGGAAAAAAAAAACCCAAGATCAACCAAAACTCTTTACCAATTTAGCAGACTCCAGAATTTTCTCTTGCTTTGATTTCCGGATCTTTGATGTTTGTAGAACTGACCTTTGCCAATCCAGCAAGATTGGAGGTGATGGATCTTTCCATTTTTTACATATTTTCCTCCTTGCCAACAAAATACAGAAGAAAAGTAAGTTTTTTGCTGGACCATGAAACTCTGGAGAAATTCCAAAAATAACAAGAGCAGGTGTTAAAGTTAATGGAGATCCCAAAGAGGTGGATATTGAAATCGAGACAGAGTTCCAAAATGGTGTTAGCAGTGGGCATTCCAAGAACATGTGTAAGTCCGAAGCATCTGCCAAACCACATTTAGGGCATAAAACCTGCATGTTATCTGTAAACTTTGACAGGCGTTGGGAGGAATAGTAGGCCCTATGTAGAGTGAACAGATGATTGCGGCGTAACCAAGATGGTTTTACTATGTTCCACATAATTTTAAATGATTCATGCCACATATTCTCAACACTAATACCAGTCATATGTATAGACCATAGCTGATCTGGTAATAGGAACTCACCGTCTGCTTCATCCAATAACATATTGTACCATAATGAGACTTCTTTCTGAAATGGGAGTCTATCAGTTAGTAGTGATACTAATGTGCTATCGCCTCCTATCTGAAATCTATCTTTAACTCGTGACCTTGCATTTGCCCAACCTTGGATTTGGAGATATTTGAACCTAGAAAACCTAGGCCCCACTTTTGAACTTAGAATCTCCCATGGTAGTAAACTTCCTTCAACAAAGATATCCTCCCAAATTACCATGCCCGCCTCACGTAATGGTCTTGCAAGACTATCCAGAAGCCAGCTCGGAGAGCCAGGAGAGTTCCATAGTGGGGCTTTAGCAGAATAGTAGTAAATTTTAAGGGTACACCTAAGTTTAGTCCATGTTCTGCATGCATCTCTGAGCACCTTTAGTTTTATTTTCTTAAAAAACTTGAGATCCCCAAATTTAAACAAAAATTCATGATCTGCCACTTTTTCTCCTCTAAGTAATGCAGCAAACATGTGTCCACAGGCCAAATTTATAGGGGATTTTAACAGCATCCTGACATGGGACATTTGAAAAGCCCACCCATAAAGTTGTAAATCAGGAGCAGCCAAACCTCCCTTCTCTCTGCGACGCCTGATCTTCTTCCACGAGATTCTTGGGTTATGGTTATTCCAAATAAAAGAACGTATATCACTTTGGAGCTTGGTTAACATTTTGGAATCAAAAAAAAGGGGAATGGTATTGAATAAAAACGTGATCTTGGGTAAGATCGTCATTTTCACTAGATTAGATCTACCTAATAGAGATAGCGGCAAGGTGGACCATGATTTCATTTGCCTACGACATTCTTTAGATATAAGCGAAAAATTTGCTGGAGCAATCTCATCTATGTTTTTATATATATTCAAACCCAAGTATCGAAGGACTGAACTTATCTGGGCTCCCACTACGGGCTCAGGGTCATTCCAGACCATAATGTCTGTCTTGGCTGCGTTGACCTCATATCCTGATACTGCTCCAAACTCTTTAGCCAACATAATTAGTGTTGGAAATGCTGATCTTAACTCGGATGTAAAAATAAGAAGGTCATCTGCATATAAAGCTACCTTCCTCTCCCACCCTTCAAACACAAAAGATTTGATATTACTATTGTCTCGAATTTTTTGTGCAAAAGGCTCTATATAAAGATCAAACAGGAGGGGGGAGAGGGGGCATCCCTGTCGGGTTCCCCGAGTGATATTAAAAGGGTCCGATAGTTCGCCATTATCAAGTAAAGATGCTGATGGGTTCTTATACAGGAGTTTGATTGTACGTCTAAATTTACTACCTAAATTAAATTTTTCTAGTACCTCTGACAAATAAACCCAATTAACTCTATCAAATGCCTTGGTTGCATCCAAGGTCATTACAGCTAGAGGAAGTGATGTCACCGTCGCCATATCAATAGCACCTATTAGATCATATGTCAGTTCATATAGTTGCCGCCCCCTTACAAAACCCTTTTGATCCGTGTGCAAGATGTTTGTTGCAACTGCGCCTAACCTATTTGCAAGTACAGAAGTAAAGATTTTGTAGTCTGTGTTCAGAATGGAAATTGGTCTATAAGACCCACAGTTTAGCGCTGATTTACCTGGTTTTAATATCAATGTAATTGATGCATTATCCCATGATTTAGGGGGGGGCATCCCTTCAAGGAGGATCTTATTGAAAAGCTCAGCCAAAAAAGGAATAATGACTGGAGATAGGGCTTTATAAATTTCCGATGGCAAACCATCGGGGCCTGATGCTTTACCCTTTTTACTACTGGCCACCACTCGCTTAACTTCTTCTTGTGATATCGGGTCATCTAGTTTATTACTTTGTTCTGATGTCAGAGCGGGAAGGGAAACTTCTGCCAGCCAATCTTCAACCTGTTTTGGCTCCACCTGAATATCTTCACAATAGATGTTACTAAAAAAGTCACGGAGCGTTCTCCTAATATCCACATCAGTAGAAACTATAATGCCGTCAGTCATGATAGAGTTGATGTTATTGCGGACTAGTTCAGTCTTTGATTTCCATGCGAGCAATTTACTGGCACCTTCGCCATATTCGAAGTGTGCCAGTTTACTGGCTTCCCATCTCTCTTGAACCCTAGTATTTAATATTGAGCTTAATTCTCCTTTCAAGATGGTCATTTTATTCTGCTTTTCCTGAACCGTAGGAGAACTGGAATCAGAGTGTCTAGTTATGTCTGCTTGGAGATTAGCTAACTCTGATTCTAATGAATTTACTGCTTCTCTATAGATTTTGCATTGTTCTCCAGATATCGTTGTAACCTAGCTGCTTCATATTGTCCTGCAAGTATGCCCTTGTTTTGGACAAGACTTTGGCTCTATTGGATGGAGATTTATCCATTACAGGATCTAGAACTATATTAAAGTCACCTGCTAGGATGACTGGATCCGGGTATGAATATAGATGTGAAAAAAGAACTTTCAGAGCCGATGGATCATCCTGATTAGGACCGTAGTATCCTGTTATAGTTATTGGAGCGCCATATATTATGGCTGACACTATTGCCCACCGTCCTCCTGGGTCTACAAGGTTCGAGAGCAGTCTTGCTTTAATAGATTTTCTAAATAGGATTGCTACACCTCTAGTGTGTGTTGTTTGTGTCGTATTTATACAGGCATCAATCCATCTATTTCTCTTAACCAATATCTGTATTTCTGGATCGGTCAAATGTGTCTCCTGAAGTACCATGATCTGTGCGGTTGAATCTCGAAGATATTGCATGATGTTATTTTTCCTGGGGCAAGTCCGTAAACCATTGGTATTCCAGGAGAGAATAGATAGTTTACTCATAATTACTCATTAATATAATTAATATAATGATTCCAGTTCTTCAATCTTACCGCTCCCCCAAAAAAGAAAAAAGGCTCTGTAGTCCATATGCCCCGGCTAGAGACAGTTATAGCTAAGGCAGCTCTTACCAGTGACCATGTTAAACATAAAACCAAAATACCGCAAAAAAAAGGACTCTTTTTTGATTTTCTCTTCTGCAACCCCCCCCCCCAGTGCCCCTGTCTACCACCCCCTAACCCCTGGGAAACCCTTGTTTTATCTATCTGGAAAAAAACAGAAGATAGCACTCTGTTGTGGACTCCCTATCTAGTTATGGTCGGAAAAAAAAAGGCAACAAAATGGATATAATGGATAGACTTATCACCCCAAAGGAATATGTTAAAACTAACATATGTGCTCTTTACCTAAGCCCTTTCGTTTTATTCATATGTGTAATACACTACTTTGTTATGTGTTAGGTATGTAACCTTAATCATTTTTTTTTCTTCCTTCCTTTCCTTTCCCTTTTGAATTATTTATTTATTTATATGTGTATAGACAGTTTTTTCCCTTTTTTTTTTAACCTCCCTCTTTTCTTGTCTTTTTTTTTTCTCTTTCATGTCTAATTGAGATTTCTTTTTTCTATTAACCTACCTCTAGTTCAAGGTACGAACCGAATCAAACCGAAAAAAGAAGAGAAAAAAAAAAAACTACCTCTAATTTTTTTCCCCCTTTCTCCTCTTTCTCTACCTATAGTGAGCAGTAGCTCATCCGCTGCTTGCACTGATCTTATATTGTGCATAGTGTTATTATACATTACTCTCATTGCAGCAGGAAAAACCAATTGAGCAGTTGCACCATAGCTTCTAAAGGCCTCCAGCCTTTTTCCAAACTCCCATTGTTTGTCTAATGTGGTTCTAGACAGGTCAGATCTTACTTGAAAATTGAATCCCTTTGCCGTAACAGTTTTCTGTTTTAAGGCCAGGTTAAGAATAGTTTCTTTAAGGGAGTGTGTAAGAAAATTGACCAGAATTTTTCTGGGCTTGGTTCTTTGAGGGTTTTTCCTAAAAGGCTCTCTGTGTATGCGCTGGATATCTAACGCCAATTCTTCTTCAGATTGATCCAGTCTTAGCGCCTCCTTCAACAGCGAGATAACATACTGCTTGATGTCTGAGCCTTCTTTATCCTCTGGAATATTCATTAAACGAAGGTTGTTCCTGCGAGCATTATTCTCAAGCGTCTCCATCCGTTCTGAGAGAATTTTAACTTCTTTTCTAAGAGTGACGATATTGGACTTAGCTTCGTCTAGATGTATGGACAGGCCTGTCACTCTGTCCTCCAATGTCTCTGTTCTCATTGATAGGTCGCTTAATTTTTTGTCTAAGCTTTTGCAAAAACACCTAATGTCTGCTTGGTTAGCTGCTGAAGTTTCAAATCCCTTTTTAATATCCACTGATAAAGAGGTAAACATCTCCTGAAAAGATGCCTGCAAAGTAGTAATCAATTCTGCATTAGTAGCTGTAACTCCTTGTGTGGAATCCTGTAAACCTGCTGAATCCTGTAGACTTAAGCCAACTAATGAAGTCAGCGCAAGAGGAGGAGCCAATGGGGGTGCCAAAACCAAAGCCAGAGGTGGCAATTGTCTTGATGAACTCTCTATATCGCTGCCATCTACCACCCCTGCTCCAGGGTTTGTGGACATATCAGAGCCCCCCGTCGCCATCTCTAATGGAGAGTCGATTTTATTAATGAAATCCTCGGAAGTTATCGGACCCTTAAATTCGATATTGCCTTCTGGAATCTTTTCTGACCTGTCTGACCTGTCTGATAATAGTACTACTTGTGGTACTACTTTAAAATAAGACCTCAATGATGGAGTAATTCTAGAAACTGAGGTGGCGTTCTGATTCTTAGATGCTTTTGCCCCTTTGGCAGATTTACGCGTGTATGCACGCTTTGCTTTAACCTGCCCGGTTAGATACGAGGAGGGCTTTTTATTGCCACTAGAGAAATGATCGTTTTTCTCAAGTTCCACTGTTTTAATTGCCAGTTCACCATCCCATCTTAAACCGGCTACACAATCCACTGTAGGTAAACTCGAGTCAACACTTGAGGGAGCAATGGCATCCCGCGGCCGAAATATTTTATTTTTATTTTTGCTTTTAGATTTATTTAGTGCTCCTTTACTGATTTTGCTGGTCTTGGTTTTGTTCAGGTCGCCTCTCGAGTGATCAGCTGTCTTACTCTCGGCATCACCGTTACTACCACTGCTTCCGCCTTCCCTCTGCTCCCTCTGCTCTCTCTGCTCCCAGAGCAATAATGCCTCTCCTACCTTCGACGTCTCATCAGGCGATACGGGCGTCTTCACTTCTGTGACTGCAACTATCTCCCGGCGTCCGGGAAGCAACCCACGAATTCGGCGCCCTCGTCTTAGCTCCAGGGCGGCCAAGCTCCACACCAGATCGCTTCTCAGCAGTAGGGTACGCCCACAGCTTACGGAGACAAGCTTCTTGCTACAAGCCGGGTGTACCTTCTCCACTGCCTCGGTACTCGCGCTTGCGAAAGAACACGCCCTCTCTAATGCCATCGGGCAGGTAATGGGAAAAACGCTGATTTCACTCGTGAATTTTTACCAGTCAGCTACCGCTCCATTATCGTGCAGGGGTGTCGGGGGTCCGCAGATTAAGTATTCCGCCTAAAAACCGCATCAGAAAACCGACCAGAAGCAGCACGTACGTATCGAACTGGGAGAGCACACACAGAGCGCTACAGCGGCTCAAGCGGCCGCCGCCATGTTTCCCCCTCTGACCCCTTGAACTGCATTATCTTAGCACGCAAGCACATTACGCGACATACTGGTTCAATCCACCCCCCTCCAAACCGCACCTGGCAGTAGAACAATATTACATTCAGCCAACCCCACTATCTGGATTCATAGCTACACAAACTAGTTGACAAGTGAAGTGAGCTCCACCACTGTGAAGTGTACTGTGAGTGCGCTGAGGAAAATCGAGAAGCGACTGAATATAGAAATGCTGTATTCACCGCTGCTCCCAGTGATCTGCCACCCTGCCCTGGAGGTCACACAGGAGTTGCAATGTTGCCAACTCCTTAATAAGATGGACATACTGACATGGGGCAACCTTTACTTAGGCCGCACGTTCCGCACAAAAGAACAGTTTTTTGCAGATAGGGAGCCTGAGCCAATGGACTTATTTATGTATGTCAGATTGAGACAGAGTTTAAAAGCTGCAACCCCTGCCTTCCCTGGCAAGCCCCCCACAATTGACCGACTGCATTGCCTCCTCCAGAATGCAAACTCTGCTCATGTAGTATCCCAATACACCATACCACACAGAATGAAACATGCGCACGTGCGGGGACCGCTACAGAGCAGTGGGAGCAAGAGAAAGGGGAAACCTTTGACAAAAGGAAATGGAGCTATTGTTGCAATCAGACGGGCAAGATAATGGCTAATAGCTGGCTGAGAATTATTCATTATAAATACCTCAAAAGACTCTACTACACCCGTTCTAAGCTATTTAAGTTCAAACTATGCGATAGTGATGCTTGTGAAAGGTGTGAGCAAGAGAAAGCAGGCTTCCTGCGTCTGGCATGGGAGTGCGCGGAAATTCATCTATATTGGAGGAATTGTTATAGAGACGCTAGGACACATGACCACAATCATTATTGCCCACAGCCTCGATACCAAGGGATATTTGGGACCCATTGCGCTCATATTTACTTGCACACTCTGAGGCGACTGGCGACAACAGGACCTCCCTACTTCTACTGATTAGACAAGGCAGGCCAGAGGATACAAAACAAGAAACAAACATCCCAAAACACACACGACCCCTCCCACAGCAATGCGCATACCCCCTGGACTTAGGGCTGGGAAGCAACGAGTTCAGACAATAGGGATACAACACTATTTCGGCGTGAAGCTGGTCTGTTATGTTATCCCATATACATGGGCAGACTTTCTACCAAGCGGTAAAAGTGAAAAGATGATACGGGTGTTTGTGTATGCCAATGTTAATGGAACTCTCAGAAATGTGAATAAACTGCATGTACACTGTATGCTGCATTTAAATAATGTTAATTAAAAAAGGACTCAAAAAAACGTCAAGAAAAATAAAATAAAACTATGGCAAGGCTTCACTTTTTTTGCTTTTACGTAGACAACGTTGATATCAGAAAGCCTGTTGTGAAAGATTTCTCTTTAATCACATGCATACACAGATCCAAGATCACCTGGTAGTTCATAATTAAACCGAGACTGACTGAAAGTGAACCCCACCGGCCACCACATAGCATGGCATTGCGTGTGTACACACTTACCACTTGCTAAGTGCAAGGTGTTGTCATAAGTGTTTGAGACACAAGAGTGTGCAAAATATCACTCAGCACATAGCTGCACCACTTACACTGCTCCAGGGCATAGACCATCACCAAGTAGATGGTGGACTGGAGAGGCAGAGGAAAGTGAGGTAGTGTGAGAGGAGCAGGATCAGTGGACAAGGAAAAGGGAGTATCAATTTAAGGCAGTGAGGTTCAAATACACCAAACCAATGGGGTCCCCTTCATGATGTAAGGATCATGAAGATGATAATGACGATTGTTGGACCTGGCTCTTGTTGCTGGGCCACCCCAAGAGTTCTTGCCTTCTGTTGCTGAACCTGTTTTTGTTGGCATCAGGACTCTTAGCACTTTTTCCCTGATAACCACAGAAGCACACTTTTTGCCACCTACTAAGGTAGCTTTATAAAACATGCCTCAGACCTGCCAGTGCAGCCTGTAATGCAGTTTTAAACCGCCATTTTGACCTGGCTAAATAAACCTTTTGCCAGGCCTAAACCTTCCTATTTTAATGCTTATAAGTCATCCCTAAGGTAGACCATAAAGGCCTGTAGATCAGGGTGCATTGTAATGTAAAAGTAGGACATGTGTGTTGACGTTATACAAGTCCTGACAGTGAAAATGCCTAAAGTTATTTTTCACTGATGTAAGGCCTATATCTCCCATTGACTAACCCTAGGTTACCATATGACATTTAACAAGTGCTAACTTCATATAGGGAGGAGACAAATATATGCTATTTGCACTCAAATTAATTGCATTTTAAAATCCTCTTTAATGGTGAAGCCTGATTTGATGTTACAATTATTTTAATCGAGCATTACGGATATCCCCTTGGGCACACCTGGTTCTCCTCCCTTTACATCAGAGGATTCCACACGTTTTTATTCCTTGTTAAAGAAATTTTTTATTTGATGTTTTTAGGTGATTTATTTTCATTATGCTCATTTCATGAATATTTCAAAAAGATTTTCTCATCATTTCAACATCAGTGGTAATGATTCATTTACATTCCAATGCATTTCAGGCGTACCGAATCGCCCTTCACCAGGGAATCCATACTATAAAAAAGCAAATAATAACAAAGATTATATTAATGTTCCGGAGCATTATCCTCGAGTTTGTTTAAAACTTATAACATTAGTTAGAAGTACCATTGTTATGACCCTTGACTAGTTCAAAATCCTATCACTTGATGCGCTACCACCTATATTCACTTACGTGCCACTGTTCTTTACTGTTGCGTCATTATCTGAAAAACACAAAATATCCAAAAGCCCGTATAAGCCATTTATCCTCTCAAGGTTCTACTCTCATAGCTAGAGTTCTAGGACTTGGGCGGTTTGTTCAGTTAAAGTTTGCGGTGACTAACCTGTTTCGCGTGCACTTGGCGTTTCAATCAGCGTTCTCTACACCTCCATAACGGACGGTTGTCGTGGTTACTAACAAAAACTCTTCCTATTAGTTAACGTTCCGCTCACGTGATGATGAGGCGAAACGAAATGCTACTGTTGAATCTGCCACGTGAGTTAGTCGCTAATTCTCTGTTCACCATTCAACCAAAGAGGGAAAATAATGTGTAAAAAATCACATCTACATATTAACCATGCTTATAAAATAAAAAAACTAAAAAAGGATATCACAGAAACTAATGATGGCTGGGGATTTGAACCCTTGCCAATATATTAACCAAAAACCGCAACTCTATTTTGTGTGCTACGCTCCCAAATAGGTGATTAGTGCCAAGTTGGAATATGTGGGCTACAACTTCTAAACTCTGGATTCAAAATCAAGATGATAACTATAAATCAACATTAATACATTATAGCATATAATATCGCAGGTCTCCTGTCCAGCGTAAGAAACACCACGGAGTGTCCTTTTGAAAAATGTTAACACTTACAGATAGCATGATAGTTCACTCCGTTCATTAAGTCCATTTGGACTATGAGTACAAAGTCTATGTATCCAATAGTTCTCCCGTTGCAACATGTGTTTAGTATTGTCTCTTCCTTCTGTTTTTTCCACTACCTCCAAGATTATATATTGTAATTGTGAAATGTTGTGTTTTGCCTCCACAAAATGGGTGGCTACCGATGATTTGGGATTCTTCAACCTTATGTTAGATTTGTGCTCGGTCAGACGTGTCTTGATGTTTCTTTCCGTTTTGCCAATGTAAAGTTTCCCACATGGGCATTTCAGTGCATAAATGACATTTTTGGTGTTACATGTCGCATTGACTCTGATCTTAATCTTGTTTCCTTTCATTGGGTGATTGATAGATTTGCCTCTAATGATGCTATTTAAGCTTCCACAGCTTAAACATGGCTTCGTTCCTTTGAATACTTTGATTTCAGGTTTATGGCATTTGAGGATTTCTCCTAAGTTTTGCGCTCTGGTGTGAGCAAATATGGGGACTTGTTCAAATGATTTTTGAAAATCAAGTTCAGATTTTAACATTTTCCAATGTTTGATAATGATTCTTTTAAAATTATGGCTTTGCGTTGAGTATTTAGATACCGCAACTATGCGTGCTTCCTCATGTTTTTGGGATGTCTTTAGAAGATTTTTTCTGTCCATATTGTCCACTCTTTCCCTTGCTTTGTCCATGACCTCTTTAGGGTACCCTCTGTCCATAAACCTTGTGGCCATTTCATCCAGTGATGTTTTTACCATGGATTCCTCTGATGTTATCCTTTTAACCCTTGTCATTTGGGAGTATGGTAAATGTTGTTTTAAGCTTGGTTGGTGAAAGCTAGTGAAGTGTAGAAAATTGTTCTTACCCGTTTCTTTACGATACACATTTGTTTCGAATACTTTATCTGTGTAGGTGATTCTCACATCCAAAAATGTTACTGTGGAGTCTGATATTTCCCACGTTAGTTGAATGCGACTGTCCTCTTTGTTGAATTCATTTAGAGCAGTTTCTAACAGAGTTTTTGAAGATTGCCACATTATGAAAATGTCGTCTATATAACGAACCATGAATTTGAGATTTTCTTTCCTGATTGGTTTAGACAACATATTGGATTCCTCATAGTTTTGCATGAAAATATTCGCGTACACCGGTGCCGCCGAATTTCCCATGGCTGTTCCTGTGAGTTGTTGATACCACTGTTCTCCATATTTAAAGTAACTTTGATACAAAGTAAAAGTCATTAGTTCCGTAAGAAAAACCTGAAAATCAATGGTCAAATCTGTGTTCAAAAGAGCTCTTTCGATTGCTTCCATTCCCAGTTGGTGTGGTATCGATGTATATAGAGACCTCACGTCTGCTGTGCACATGATAATGGTTTCGTTTGGATCTATGTGAATCTCCTCTAGTTTTAGTAAAAAGTCAGTCGTATCCTTGACATAAGTTCTCATCTTCCTTACTGTGGGTTGGAGATGTTTATCAATGAATTGGCCAATGGGCTCATGTAGACTTCCTCTAGTAGACACTATGGGTCGTAAGGGTGGATCCATTAAGTTTTTATGGATTTTCGGTATCATGTAGAATACCGGACTTTTTGGATTGTCTTTTATTAGAAAGTTCTTAGTTTTGATATTAATGGGTCCCATTTCGTACGCTTTGTGTACAATATTGCAAAGTGTCTTTGTGAATTCACTTGTGGGGTTCCCATTTAGTAGTAGATAGGTGTTAGTGTCTGAGATGTGTTCTAGAACTTTCTTTTCGTACATGGAATTGTTCATAATGACCAGGGCACCACCCTTGTCTGCTTTTGTGAACCTTAAATCTGTGTTCATTGCCAATTTCTTCAGAGTACCCAAATCCTTCTGTGTCATGTTTCTCTTAGAATGTTTGTCACATTTAAGTTGAGATAGCTCCTGTTTGACCATTTTTTCGAAAAGATCCAATGTTTTATGACTTATGGGGGCTTGAAAAGTGCTAGTTGTTCGTAATCCACATAGTTGATCTTCAGTCTTTTTATCTGATTGGGGAAGAACATGGTCAAAGAAGTGTCGAAGTCTTAGTTTCCGCATGAGCTTGAAAAAACTCACTTCTAGTTCCAATGCGTTGGTTTTGGTTGTCGGAACAAACGATGTCCCCCTTTGTAGTAAGTTGAGTTCATGTTCACTTGGTTGATAATCACTTATGTTGATGACCAATTGATTCAGTTTTGTGTTTTCTTCTTGTCTTTGTCTTTTTTTGGTATTGTGGTGCTCCTCGTCTGGGGATGTTCCTTCTCTTTCTCTTTTTCTTTTGTTTTGTCCTCTCCGGGGTCGCCTTTTTGAGCCTGGCCTTGTTCTAAAAAAGGATTCACAGTTGTTGGCATGCTTGTCGTTGGTTGTTCTGTTAGGATGTCATCTTGTGTTCTACCTCCTGATAGTGTCCTAGATTCAGGTTGAACGTGTTCTCGTTGTTTCGAGCTTGGTTGTTGTCTTTGAGTTTTCTGTGAGCTATCACTTCCCGTGGAGGATGTATCCGTATTGGGTGAGTATGGTCGATTTTTTTTTCTTTTGGCCATAGATGTCGGCCCATGTGTATACCTCTCCCAATTTATAATCAAGGGTGTCCCTTTTAAATTTTCTGATTTTTCTATCATTAATGTCTTTTGTATGTTTTTCCATTTGTTCCTTGATGTCATTCAGTGTTTGTGATAATTCCTCCTCAGTTAGCATCTTTGATAACTCCTCCGACACTTCCGTTATTTCTTTTGTGAGTTCCTCTAGTATTCCTGAAAGTTCCCCTATTATCAATAGGATAAGGTCCAGTGAACATTTGTTGAGGATAGCAAACCACTTGTCCTGGAATTGTTTGGAGTTTTTACACAGTGAAGGTTTTAAGGAAATCCTGAGACCTCTCGGTATGCGCTGAGCTCGATGGTATTTTATCAATGTACTCGCGTGGAGCTTTTGGTTTATTTGTCTTTTGGTTAAGTAGATTAATTGTTTGATGTTTTGTTCCTTACCCCGGGTAGAGGGTTCCTGCGATATTTCTTCCCTTATCAAAGCGTATATACGGTCAGCTTCTGTTTCTTTGAAAGCAAAAGTTTCTGCCCTGGCTTCCGTGCTTTTTGTTATCTCCTCGTAGTTACTCATGATTCTATAGCGTGCTACTCCCTCCGAGGGACTCACTTGAATGAATGTATAAACAATTGGATGAGTGCACAGCTTATGTTTCCGTGTTTCCTTAAAGTATTTGGGTGCTCCGTGGGTGGCGGCCAACGTCCCTGGGCGCCTAATTATTAGATTCTATGGTGTATCCCTAATGGAGCATTACGGATATCCCCTTGGGCACACCTGGTTCTCCTCCCTTTACATCAGAGGATTCCACACGTTTTTATTCCTTGTTAAAGAAATTTTTTATTTGATGTTTTTAGGTGATTTATTTTCATTATGCTCTTTTCATGAATATTTCAAAAAGATTTTCTCATCATTTCAACATCAGTGGCAATGATTCATTTACATTCCAATGCATTTCGGGCGTACCGAATCGCCCTTCATCAGGGAATCCATACTATAAAAAAGCAAATAATAACAAAGAATATATTAATGTTCCAGAGCATTATCTGCGAGTTTGTTTAAAACTTATAACATTAGTTAGAAGTACCATTGTTATGAGCCTTGACTAGTTCAAAATCCTATCACTTAATGCGCTACCACCTATATTCACTTACGTGCCACTGTTCTTTACTGTTGCGTCATTATCTGAAAAACACAAAATATCCAAAAGCCCGTATAAGCCATTTATCCTCTCAAGGTTCTACTCTCATAGCTAGAGTTCTAGGACTTGGGCGGTTTGTTCAGTTAAAGTTTGCGGAGACTAACCTGTTTCACGTGCTCTTGGCGTTTCAATCAGCGTTCTCTACACCTCCATAACGGACGGTTGTCGTGGTTACTAACAAAAACTCTTCCTATTAGTTAACGTTCCGCTCACGTGATGATGAGGCGAAACGAAATGCTACTGTTGAATCTGCCACGTGAGTTAGTCGCTAATTCTCTGTTCACCATTCAACCAAAGAGGGAAAATAATGTGTAAAAAATCACATCTACATATTAACCATGCTTATAAAATAAAAAAACTAAAAAAGGATATCACAGAAACTAATGATGGCTGGGGATTTGAACCCTTGCCAATATATTAACCAAAAACCGCAACTCTATTTTGTGTGCTACGCTCCCAAATAGGTGATTAGTGCCAAGTTGGAATATGTGGGGTACAACTTCTAAACTCTGGATTCAAAATCAAGATGATAACTATAAATCAACATTAATACATTATAGCATATAATATCGCAGGTCTCCTGTCCAGCGTAAGAAAAACCACGGCGTGTCCTTTTGAAAAATGTTACCACTTAGCTTACCACTTACCATGATAGTTCACTCCGTTCATTAAGTCCATTTGGACTTTGAGTACAAAGTCTATGTATCCAATAGTTCTCCTGTTGCAACATGTGTTTAGTATTGTCTCTTCCTTCTGTTTTTTCCACTACCTCCAAGATTATATATTGTAATTGTGAAATGTTGTGATTTGCCTCCACAAAATGGGTGGCTACCGATGATTTGGGATTCTTCAACCTTATGTTAGATTTGTGCTCGGTCAGACGTGTCTTGATGTTTCTTTCCGTTTTGAAACAATCAGATAAAGAGACTGAAGATCAACTATGTGGATTACGAACAACTAGCACTTTTCAAGCCCCCATAAGTCATAAAACATTGGATCTTTTCGAAAAAATGGTCAAACAGGAGCTATCTCAACTTAAATGTGACAAACATTCTAAGCGAAACATGACACAGAAGGATTTGGGTACTCTGAAGAAATTGGCAATGAACACAGATTTAAGGTTCACAAAAGCAGACAAGGGTGGTGCCCTGGTCATTATGAAAAATTCCATGTATGAAAAGAAAGTTCGAGAACACTTATCAGACACTAACACCTATCTACTACTAAATGGGAACCTCACAAGTGAATTCACAAAGACACTTTGCAAAATTGTAAACAAAGCGTACGAAATGGGAATCATTAATATCAAAACTAAGAACTTTCTAATAAAAGACAATCCAAAAAGTCTGGTATTTTACATGATACCGAAAATCCATAAAAACTTAATGGATCCACCTTTACGACCCATAGTGTCTACTAGAGGAAGTCTACATGAGCCCATTGGCCAATTCATTGATAAACATCTCCAACCCACAGTAAGGAAGATGAGAACTTATGTCAAGGATACGACTGACTTTTTACTAAAACTAGAGGAGATTCACATAGATCCAAACGAAACCATTATCATGTGCACAGCAGACGTGAGGTCTCTATATACATCGAAACCACACCAACTGGGAATGGAAGCAATCGAAAGAGCTCTTTTGAACACAGATTTGACCATTGATTTTCAGGTTTTTCTTATGGAACTAATGACTTTTACTTTGTATCAAAGTAACTTTAAATATGGAGAACAGTGGTATCAACAACTCACAGGAACAGCCATGGGAAATTCGGTGGCACCGGTGTACGCGAATATTTTCATGCAAAACTATGAGGAATCCAATATGTTGTCTAAACCAATCTGGAAAGAAAATCTCAAATTCATGGTTCGTTATATAGACGACATTTTCATAATGTAAAAATCTTCAAAAACTCTGTTAGAAACTGCTCTAGATGAATTCAACAAAGAGGACAGTCGCATTCAACTAACGTGGGACATATCAGACTCCACAGTAACATTTTTGGATGTGAGAATCACCTACACAGATAAAGGATTCGAAACAAATGTGTATCGTAAAGAAACGGATAAGAACAATTTGCTACACTTCACTAGCTTTCACCAACCAAGCTTAAAACAACATTTACCATACTCCCAAATGACAAGGGTTAAAAGGATAACATCAGAGGAATCCAAGGTAAAAACATCACTGGATGAAATGGCCACAAGGTTTATGGACAGAGGGTACACTTAAGAGGTCATAGACAAAGCAAGGGAAAGAGTGGACAATATGGACAGAAAAAATCTTCTAAAGACATCCCAAAAACATGAGGAAGCACGCATAGTTGCGGTATCTAAATACTCAACGCAAAGCCATAATTTTAAAAGAATCATTATCAAACATTGGAAAATTTTAAAATCTGAACCTGATTTTCAAAAATCATTTGAACAAGTCCCCATATTTGCTCACACCCGAGCGCAAAACTTAGGAGAAATCCTCAAATGCCGTAAACCTGAAATCAAAGTATTCAAAGGAATGAAGCCATGTTTAAGCTGTGGAAGCTGCAATACCATCATTAGAGGCAATTCTATCAATCACCCAATGAAAGGAAACAAGATTAAGATCAGAGTCAATGTGACATGTAACACCAAAATGTCATTTATGCACTGAAATGCCCATGTGGGAAACTTTACATTGGCAAAACGGAAAGAAACATCAAGACACGTCTGACCGAGCACAAATCTAACATAAGGTTGAAGAATCCCAAATCATCGGTAGCCACCCATTTTGTGGAGGCAAAACACAACATTTCACAATTACAATATATAATCTTGGAGGTAGTGGAAAAAACAGAAGGAAGAGACAATACTAAACACATGTTGCAACGGGAGAACTAGGTAGCACACAAAATAGAGTTGCGGTTTTTGGTTAATATATTGGCAAGGGTTCGAATCCCCAGCCATCATTAGTTTTTGTGATATCCTTTTTTATTTTTTTTATTTTATAAGCATGGTTAATATGTAGATGTGATTTTTTACACATTATTTTCCCTCTTTGGTTGAATGGTGAACAGAGAATTAGCGACTAACTCACGTGGCAGATTCAACAGTAGCATTTCGTTTCGCCTCATCATCACGTGAGCGGAACGTTAACTAATAGGAAGAGTTTTTGTTAGTAACCACGACAACCGTCCGTTATGGAGGTGTAGAGAACGCTGATTGAAACGCCAAGAGCACGCGAAACAGGTTAGTCACCGCAAACTTTAACTGAACAAACCGCCCAAGTCCTAGAACTCTAGCTATGAGAGTAGAACCTTGAGAGGATAAATGGCTTATACGGGCTTTTGGATATTTTGTGTTTTTCAGATAATGACGCAACAGTAAAGAACAGTGGCACGTAAGTGAATATAGGTGGTAGCGCATTAAGTGATAGGATTTTGAACTAGTCAAGGGTCATAACAATGGTACTTCTAACTAATGTTATAAGTTTTGAACAAACTCGCAGATAATGCTCTGGAATATTAATATAATCTTTGTTATTATTTGCTTTTTTATAGTATGGATTCCCTGATGAAGGGCGATTCGGTACGCCCAAAATGCATTGGAATGTAAATGAATCATTGCCACTGATGTTGAAATGATGAGAAAATCTTTTTGAAATATTCATGAAATGAGCATAATGAAAATAAATCACCTAAAAACATCAAATAAAAAATTTCTTTAATAAGGAATAAAAACGTGTGGAATCCTCTGATGTAAAGGGAGGAGAACCAGGTGTGCCCAAGGGGATATCCGTAATGCTCCATTAGGGATACACCATAGAATCTAATAATTAGGGCCCAGGGACGTTGGCCGCCACCCACGGAGCACCCAAATACTTTAAGGAAACACGGAAACATAAGCTGTGCACTCATCCAATTGTTTATACAATTATTTTAATGGAACGTTTAGAAAGTTGCCATTTTTTTGTTCCAACCAACTGTGCCTTCTGCTAGTGACCTGTTAACATGACTGTGAATGGCTCTGCTGTTGTGGTTTGTTTCGTACTGCCATATGATGACACAAAGGGGGCTTAGGTGTGGATAAGATTGGGCATGCTGGCAGGATAATGGGGGCTGGGCTGTACCAAGCCCCACACTTTAAAGAGCTTTGTCTACAGCAGGGGTTCTTAACCTTTGGATCCTCCCTTAATCATTACTGGAACACGGGGAGCCCTGCTAAATCATGATTGGAATCCAGGGACCCCTCTGCGCCATTTCTGGAAGCCTATGACATTGGCCTAAGCATTTTCGATCATTTGAACCGTAAAACAATTCACAGAGGTCACTCATCATCCATACTGAATTCTGCATGTTAAAATTTCACTGCTAATTTGAATCAATCTGAGGATACTAACTTCATTTTTGGCCTTCAATTTCAAATTGCTACACATTTACCAGACGGTTTTTACATTTTCAATTGTACATTTTACTTTTTTATTTATATACTATTTATTCATCTGTTAATATTATATTAATTTTGTAAGTAGTCGCCGACCCAATGAGTAAGCTTCGCGGACGCCCAAGGACTACGGACCACAGGTTAGGAACCACTGGTCTACAGCACACACACAAAGATCTGCCCTGCCTTTTGTCACCTCAGACAGTTTGGAATCTTGACCAGTGGAAGTCCTTTCCAGAACCAGTTGTGGGGGTGGGACAGGGAATCCCCCACACAAAGGCTGGCACCAGAAATGAATACTGGATTTCCAGGGCCACTCATCAGAACATTCCTGGATCTGTGAAAGATTCAGAAGAAGGACTGCCCTGCTGCTGGAGAACTGCTCTGCTGCCTTGCTGTCTGAAGGAAGACCGAACCTGCTTACCTTGCCCCCAGGATACCCAGAAGTACTCCAAGATACAGTTGCCTGACACGCTTCAGAGGCCTCCTTGCAATTGTCCAGCTGACAAGCTGCAACTGAATCGACCTGAACCTGAACCTGCCTGAGCCCTGCTGCTGTCTTCTGCCGGAGTGAATTCTGCTCTCCGAGAGGTGCCCCCAGCTCCTGGACCCTTGGATGGCATCAGTGGAAGCTCCTCCAAAGAAAAAGGTGACAATCCTGAAGTTTGGGCTGCATACAACCACAAATAGACCCATAAACGCTGAAACACTGACGACTGCCAACTCAAAGCTAAGGTGAGATGTGCTCTTTGCGTTGATGGTGACCATCCACGATGATCGGCAATGCAAGAACTGCACCTTGCGCTACAGCAACAACAGCTTGCGACGACTGCCAGCACGGAGTTTCAGAAACGAACAAATATTTGTGCTACAGCAGTGACCATCTGCAACGCTCAACCTGCTCTTCGCGCCGGAAGCTTTCTCCTCGCGGTCTCCTTCAATACAAACAAAATTCTTGGCACCAGATTTGTGAAGGAAACTTTTCAGTGGGACTAACCTGGTCCCTGCATCCGAACCACTCTCCATCGCGGTCAGTCTGAACTTGTGACTTTGTCCCAGTCTAGCGTCACCAGATAACCGCAAGTAGTGCTTTCTGCTTTTAGTTGCTATTTTCACTCAAAACTTTAAAATGTAATATCTCTAGTTCAACTGATTGGATTTTTGTCATCCCTGTTTTAGTTTATTTATTAACATTTACTCTATCTAAATTGGTTTGGGATTTTTCTTGTGTTGTGTTTTCATTTTATTGCTGTTTGAGTGCTGTATAAATACTTTACACATTGCCACTAAGTTCATCCTGACTGCTTTTTGCCAAGCTACCAGGGGGTTAAGCAAAGGTTAATTTAGTGACTTTTGTGGTTCACCCTGAGATAGATTGTGGTTGTTATCTGAGTGGGGGCTTCAACCGATAATCCAATTTCTAATACAATGAACACTCAATTAACGCCATAGATTAAACATGGGAAAAAGTAGTTCTGAAAAGCGAGCTGTGGAAGGACACAAGTACTTGGGCTATGATCCAAGGGAGGGACAAATATATGAAGAATAAGTGAAGCCAGAACACACTGACCAAAGACAATCAAGGAAATCAGACTGACGATGAAGTCTACCAATGGAAAATAATTGGTGGCCTCTAAGCCTCCTGTAAGTAAACGAAATGTCTTGCAAGCGACACTGCATGCGATATTTCAGGCAAGACCTAAAAATGGCTTTAGTCAATTTGGATTGCCTCTATCTAATGTCCATAGCTGCAGTTCCTTGGCACCAATGCAATAGTAAGTCTTCCCAAGGCCACATTATTTATCACCCAAATATCAGCTTTAAATCTAACATAACATAACAAGAATTTGTAAAGCGTACATTCACCCTTAACCCTTTCGCTGCGGCGGCTATTCCGCCGCAGCGCTAAAGGGGCGGGGCGGCCGCGCGGCAGCCGCATGCTGGTGACAGAACCGCTCCGTCACCAGCTACAGTTGAGCTGTGCTGGTGACGGAGCGGTTCCGTCATGACCCGCCCCGCTCATTAAGACTGCCGCGCAGGCGCGAAATCAGCGCCGCGCAGGCGCGGCGGCCGGGCCATGACGGAACCGCTCCGTCATCAGCACAGCTCAACTGTAGCTGATGACGGAGCGGTTCCGTCATCAGCAGGGGAGGGGTTAAGTGTATCTTGGCGCTGAAATAACATGTTTATTTTTACCCAACTCAGTGGTTGGAATGGTTGAATCTGAAATTCAACTGGAAATGCAGTTGAGATTTCAACCATTTTTCTCCAAACAGCTTAGGAGTTCTAAAATACACGCATTTTAATTTTGGTTTCATATATTATTCAACCAAACAAAAGATTCTATTTTAGTAGGCTGAGTTGCACTTAAGCTAACTACTTACAGGTACCTAGAGAGCAACCAGCAGCTTCTCGTTGGAGAAGCCTGTTTAGTGCAATGCATCTTTTATATTGCCCTAGGAGTAAGCCCAGTGTTGATTTGCACCAACCAGAGATTGCATGTAAATCTATTATGTTGCTATCTTCTGTGATGATGACATTTCACTTGAAATGTTGTTCAAAGGCTTTTCGTCCCCTGTATCAACACAGCTAGGATTTCACAAAAAGGCTGTTATTTATTTACTTTATATCACGACAAAATGTCAACTTTTGGCAAAGCCTTGTGATCCTTTCGATGGTTTGAGCAAGGGGCGGAAACAACTCAGGCTCGACCACAGGATGTGTCTTCACAATTGGCTTTTTGGTTTCACAATATGAAAATAACTTTGGGTGCAAATGAAGAAATCCTGGCAGGCCTGTAAAATCAGACAGTGTAGCAGCAGCGCTCGGATCTCTTTGTTAGAAAACGGAGGCGCTGTATGAAGCTGTGCAGCTGCCACTCTGACCTTTCACAGCTGAATCGTATGTATTCCAAAAATAGGCCCTCCAAATCCCCCAGCAGTAAAACAAAGACCTATATATAAGCCAAGTCTGTCTATCGCCATATCCATCCTAGAATGCTCTTTTGATGGGATTTCGTGCCGGTGACAGCCAGGCACGGTCGAGGAACGGAGTAAGCAACCCAGGCGGGGGCTAGCCTTCTCACACTCTCCGCCATGCACACACTACTTCCTTTCAGCAGTGAATGCTATTGTTCCCCCTACATGGACCGCTCATATACTTTCATATCAGCAAGGGGTTAAATATATCCCAGCTCAACCTCTGTGTGCTCCTTGCCTGTAAAGCATTATCCTTATTAATAAAATGTTTATTGGTTTATTGGTACAGCACCTATCATACTGTGCATTGCAGCCTGTTAATGTTAGTGCGATTAAGCTAATAGTTGTGTGACTGCCCCACTTCAAAACACTTGGATGTTTGGTTTTCCTCTTTAGGTCTGGCCTTACAAACGGTGTGCAATGGGGCAGGGTGTTTACCAGGCCCAGTAAATGGGATTACCCCAGGCTTTGATATTTATTTACAATATTCTCTTTTTGAAAATAAGTACAACACCAGAATATTCGTTTAATACACCAAATTGCAGACGTTTTGCCCTATTATCCAAACCTTTCACCCCAATATTTTTCAGCATGTCTGACCTAGCATAGTCTAACAAGGGAGTGCTGTGGATTGTGATATTTATCACATAATTAAAAATTTCAATCCCACTGAAAAACGTCTGTGTGAATCTGGACTGGAATTTAACCTCCAGTTGGTAATCATGGGCTTAGGCAATATTGATGTGTTGTGATTAATAGAGTACAGTGGCAGGTACTATGGGGCCGTGGAGGTGAGGCGGGCGGAGAAGAAAGAGGGGGTCAAGCGGGTGGGAAGGGGTTCTTTAACCCCTTCGATGCTGATGACGAGCTGAGCTCGTCATCAGCCACGGGGGGCGTGTGCGGATGACGAGCTCAGCTCGTCAAGTAACGCAGCTTTTGTAAAAAAGCCGCGCAGCGCAAAAATGACCGCAGCAGCGATGCGGTTAAAAAAGAAAAATGCTCTTACTTGGCCGTCGTAGGCTCTCCTCTGTTCTTCTTACTGAGACGAGGCAGGAACAGGAAGACCTCAGGCTCCCCTAGCCAATCACAATGCTGCAATCGTGTGATCGAGTGATTGGTCTGAGCGCCGTGGCTCGGTGCTTAGACTGGCAGTGGGAGCCTGGGTAAGTTCTCCACCCAGGCTGTAATCTAGCCTGGGTGGAGAACATGCAAAGTGCACATGAGGATTTGGCCAGTCCGAGATGGCCCGCCAAATCATCGTGCTCACTTGAGTCCACATACCACTCCTTTCACTGTTGGATGATAGCTCAGTCCCGCCCCTTAATGAAACTGTGCCAGAACTGTAAAAATTAAACCCATATTAACATTTGTTATGTTATTATCATTTTATTTTTCATTTGGGGCGATGTTCCTCCGCCGCCTAAGCGGAGGAGCCGCTACTGATAGAGTAGGGTATTTATCACACCCAATAAATACAATTAAGTATCTAATGTATATGGAAAATGCATCCTATTCTGAATTTTGAACTAAGATGTGGGTCATCAGAACAAATTCTGCATGCTTCACCTTTTTGCCTGGGTTTTCTTCCAACAGGGTTGACTTGCCTAAATCTGTCAGGGGAAAACAGCAACGGTGAGATAATTATCACACAACGTCGAACTTCGACCTCTGTGCAAAAGAGGTTTGACTGGGATCAAAATGTAACCCTCAGCTGGAAATGAGGGCATGAGCCTTGTGCCTTGCTATGCACCTTGTACACACTGCAAACTCCTTTCAAGCGTGACCTTGTCTTAGATCTCACATATGAAGTAAATTATTGATTTCTACCTGTTATCCAGTTGAGCTTTCTGGGTGACAGTGCACTCATTGCAGAAAACCTACAAGGGGCCATTCATTGTAGTGACAGTGGAACATGGCAGGCTCATTCGTGGTTATCTGCAGAGGAGTGGGGTGGAAGGATCAAAGTGTATCTGTCTTCTGCAGCCAAATGTTTGGCTGTCGCAGACAACTCTAGGCAGACTCTTGTGGTATATGTCAAATTCTAAGCCCAAACTAAGACGGAATTGTTGAGGAAATGTTTGCAAGGCATGGGGGTAAATTAATCTGATCAAGTAGAGGCATGTGGCGCAGGACATTCAGGTGTTTTGTACATTTTCAAAGGCTGCCCAGAATGCGGGTAGAAACTCTGTACTGCTAGAATGATCTAGTGGAATTATGGAGAACAGCAATCAGATGAGGGAGGCTACACCAGCCTTCTAAAGTGGCAACACGCACGCATTTCACACCACAACAACCCACTTTCTGACTTCTCCCAAACAGGCAATAGTTATATATTATTATCTTGAACTCATAGAGGATATAAAATAACAGGGAATTTCAAGGCAAACATGCAGGAAGTCAATGCAAGAATGTTTTGTCAATCCAAATAACAGTCTAACATGTCCACCACTCAAATTAATTTCATATTTCTCTATGCTAATTCCCCACTAATCCTGTTTGGGTTCCGGAGTAGCGTGCTACCCGCCAAAAAGTGCTTCAACACCTCATCAGGGGTAGCAAGCACTATATAAATGCAAACCCGTCCCTCTTCCATCCGTCCACTATCCTTTTCAATCCAAATAACAGACTAACACGTCAACCTCTCAATTTTTTTAAATATTTCCCCAGACTAATTCACCATGAATACTTTTTTGGTTCCGGAGTAGCATTCTACTCGCCTAAAATGCTTCAACAGCCGGGAGCGAGAAAAACGCTGTTTTTTAAAAAACCCTTTTTAAAATTGTTGTGATACTATGCTCTGATCACCCCCCCACCTACCTGCACTTTCTGACTTATTGAACAGCGCTTCACGCTGCAACGACTCTCTTCCTGGGTAGCCATTCTCGAGGGCGCGGCTCGTGATTGATACATGCCCCCTCGGTTGGCCACGCCCCCTCGCTGATCATATAAATAGAGCGCGTCAACGCTAGGTGTCGCACTAACGATAGGACTCCTGAGGCGGAAAGCCGGGAGCGAGAAAAACGCTGTTTTTTAAAAAACCCTTTTTAAAATTGTTGTGATACTATGCTCTGATCACCCCCCCACCTACCTGCACTTTTTGACTTCTTGAACAGCGCTTCACGCTGCAACGACTCTCTTCCTGGGTAGCCATTCTCGAGGGCGCGGCGCGTGATTGATACACGCCCCCTCGGTTGGCCACACCCCCTCGCTGATCATATAAATAGAGCGCGTCAACGCTAGGCGTCGCACTAACGATAGGACTCCTGAGGCGGAAAGCCGGGAGCGAGAAAAACGCTGGTTTTTAAAAAACCCTTTTTAAAATTGTTGTGATACTATGCTCTGATCACCCCCCCACCTACCTGCACTTTCTGACTTCTTGAACAGCGCTTCACGCTGCAACGACTCTCTTCCTGGGTAGCCATTCTCGAGGGCGCGGCGCGTGATTGATACACGCCCCCTCGGTTGGCCATGCCCCCTCGCTGATCATATAAATAGAGCGCGTCAACGCTAGGCGTCGCACTAATGATAGGACTCCTGAGGCGGAAAGCCGGGAGCGAGAAAAACGCTGTTTTTTAAAAAACCCTTTTTAAAATTGTTGTGATACTATGCTCTGATCACCCCCCCACCTACCTGCACTTTCTGACTTCTTGAACAGCGCTTCACGCTGCAACGACTCTCTTCCTGGGTAGCCATTCTCGAGGGCGCGGCGCGTGATTGATACACGCCCCCTCGGTTGGCCACGCCCCCTCGCTGATCATATAAATAGAGCGCGTCAACGCTAGGCGTCGCACTATCGATAGGACTCCTGAGGCGGAAAGCCGGGAGCGAGGAAAACGCTGTTTTTTAAAAAACCCTTTTTAAAATTGTTGTGATACTATGCTCTGATCACCCCCCCACCTACCTGCATTTTCTGACTTCTTGAACAGCGCTTCACGCTGCAACGACTCTCTTCCTGGGTAGCCATTCTCGAGGGCGCGGCGCGTGATTGATACACGCCCCCTCGGTTGGCCACGCCCCCTCGCTGATCATATAAATAGAGCGCGTCAACGCTAGGCGTCGCACTAACGATAGGACTCCTGAGGCGGAAAGCCGGGAGCGAGAAACACGCTGTTTTTAAAAAAACCCTTTTTAAAATTGTTGTGATACTATGCTCTGATCACCCCCCCACCTACCTGCACTTTCTGACTTCTTGAACAGCGCTTCACACTGCAACGACTCTCTTCCTGGGTAGCCATTCTCGAGGGCGCGGCGCGTGATTGATACACGCCCCCTCGGTTGGCCACGCCCCCTCGCTGATCATATAAATAGAGCGCGTCAACGCTAGGTGTCGCACTAACGATAGGACTCCTGAGGCGGAAAGCCGGGAGCGAGAAAAACGCTGTTTTTTAAAAAACCCTTTTTAAAATTGTTGTGATACTATGCTCTGATCACCCCCCCACCTACCTGCACTTTCTGACTTCTTGAACAGCGCTTCACGCTGCAACGACTCTCTTCCTGGGTAGCCATTCTCGAGGGCGCGGCGCGTGATTGATACACGCCCCCTCGGTTGGCCACCCCCCCCTACTTCCCGTCCAGCTGCTATAAATCATGTGTCTTGGTAGGAAGCGCAGCGGACGAGCGCAGCGGGCGCGTCGATTGCGCGCCGAAGGCGCTTAAGGCAAGCCCGTCTGCGCCCGTCCGCGACTGGCCGGGACTAGGGGCGCCTCACTCTGCCCCACTTATCACCTACACCCCGGACCTACTACGCAACTACCAGGGCCCCTGGCCCATCTCGACTACAACAAGCTCTCGCATCGCTGCTCTTGGCATAGCTCCCCTCACTCCCCCTTCCTATCCTATTCCCACAGCCGACATTTCCCCCACGAGGTGTGGGTCTGTTCCTCCGCCAATCCCTAATAATCTTACTGCCTTTTACCTTAACACCAGATCTGCTGTTGCCCATGCGCACCAACTTTCGGTCCTGCTGGACCTCCATGCTCCCGAACTTCTCTTTTTAACTGAGACTTGGTTCTGCGACGACTCCCTCCCTGCCCTCCTATCCACCTTACCGGCCTCCTACTATGCCCTCAGGGCGGATCGTACTTCAGGCAGAGCCGGGGGTGGCGTGGCGGTCATCGCACGTACCACTCTCCCCTTTCAAATTTTACCCCTACCGACCATCGCCACTACTGAATTCCTGGTGATTCGCACAGTTTCCACCTCTCCCCCCCTAACCTGCTTCCTCACTTACCGTCCCCCTCAGTCCCCCTTACAGTTTCTCCCCGACTTTTTGGAGGTCCTGGCCACCATTACAGTCAACAATTCTTCCATCTTGCTTCTTGGCGATTTTAATTTCTGGCCCTCTGATCCCGCCGAATGCTCATCATCTAAGGAATTCTCTGATACCCTTCACTCCCTCAACTTTACCTCTCATGTTCACTCCCCCACCCACATTAAAGGTCATCGGCTCGACCAGATCTGGTCTCTGAACTGCCCTGTGGAATCACTCTCTATCTCTCCCTGCCCGTGGTCTGACCACCACCTGATTTCTTTTCACCTTCCCATTCTCCCCCCAGCTAAGCCCCTTCGGCCCAAGAACACCTGGGTCCGATCATGGAGCCGTGTCAACCTCGAGCATCTCTCCTCTCTCCTTACTGGCTCTCTTCCTTCTCTTCAGGGCCTCACCACCGCCTCCCAGGCTGATGCCGTAAATCAGTGGCTTTCTCATAGCTGCGACTCCGTTGCCCCGCTCAAACGCATTACCTCCAAACGCGACAAAGACGCCAATCGGTGGTTTAACAACGAGCTTAAAACCACCAAACTAATAGTCCGCCGCGCGGAGCGGGCTTGGAGGAGAAATTACTGCCCCACTCTGAAACTGGAATACATCAACATCCTGAGCCAGTACAAAAAAGCCATCTTGGAGGCTAAAACATCTTATTTCTCCTCCAAAATCTTAGCAGCAGAGAACCAGTCCAAAGAGATCTTTACCATCGTCCACAACCTGGCTTTCTCGGACAGAACTACTCTAAAACCAGCCCCGTCCGAAGATCTCTGCTCCTCTCTTAATAACTATTTCATTCAAAAAATTGCCACTATCAAGGCTAACATCCCCCCACCTTCCCCATCTTTTGTTGATCCTCAATGTCCTCCCCCCAAAGGCACACTGACCACCTTTCCCCCTTTTACTAGGGAAAGTCTGACCTCTTTGGTGCCTTTGATCAAATCTGGTTCCCCGCTCGACCCCTGCCCTGCCCACATCCTCCGTCACGTCTTTATTTCTTGCCCAGATCCTCCCCTCCACCTTCTCAACAGCTCCCTCTCACAAGGCATAGTTCCGAACTCCTTGAAATCCGCGGTCATTGTGCCCATCTTAAAGAAACCTGGGGCAGATCCCTCTGTCCCGGCCAATTTCCGCCCCATCTCCCTTCTGCCATTTCTGGCTAAGGTGCTCGAGCGCCATGTAACCTGCGCTCTGAGCTCCTTTGTGGAGATGCACGGAGCTCTTGCCCCCCGCCAAGCCGGTTTCCGCCCCGCACACTCTACGGAGTCCGTTGTCATGTCGGTCCTAGACACCCTCAGGGAGGGTATGGACACCAATCAGCACCAGGCCCTCGTGCTCCTCGATCTCTCAGCCGCCTTTGATACGGTAGATCACAACATCTTACTCTCCCGTATCGGGGCGGCGGGGATCGGGGGGAGTGCCCTGGTCTGGTTATCCTCCTTCCTGAGCGACCGCACCCAGGCTGTTCGCCTGGGTGACTTCACAGCGGACATCCGGAAAGTTCAGTGCGGGGTCCCCCAAGGTTCCTCTCTCTCTCCCCTCCTGTTTAATCTGTACATTGCTCCCCTGATTTTCTCTCTTCAACAGATGGAGGTCGCCGTATTCAATTATGCGGATGACCTCCAGCTGGTCTTCAATCTTTCCTCTCCTTCGGCTGTCCTCAACTTTCAAACTGTCATGCTTCATATCAGGGACTGGATGAACCATAACCACCTTAAACTCAACCCTGATAAAACAGAGTTGGTGTTGACGGGTGGCTCATCCAGTCCCTGGTCCCCTCTTTTCTGGCCCCCCTCTCTTGGTTCTTCTCCTGTTCCCTCTTCCTCAGTTAAAACCTTGGGCATAAAACTTAACTCTCAACTCACCCTTCACTCCCAGGTTAGTTCTGTGGTGTCTTCCTCTTTCCTCTCACTGCGTACTATACGTAGGGTGTCCCGCTTCTTCACTTTTTCTGCCCTCAAACTTATCATCTTGGCCATGGTGGTGTCCCGCCTGGACTATGGGAACGCCCTATATGCTGGTATCCCTGCATACAGCCTGCGTCGCTTACAGCAAATCCAGAACCAAGCGGCCCGCCTGGCCTTCAATCTCCCCAAGTTCCACCACTCTACCCCACTCCTGAAATCTCTTCATTGGCTCCCCGTGCGAGCTAGAATTCAATTCAAGCTCGCATCCATCACCTTCCTGGCCCGATCAGGTCTGGCGCCGGCCTTCATCTCCTCTGAGATTGTCTCTTATGCCCCCACCAGGGCCCTACGTTCCTCCTCCCAGTCCCTCCTCTCCATCCCACGTTTCCGGAGAAAGAAGTGGGGCGGATCCAAATTTGCTTTCCTTGCCCCCACCCTCTGGAACTCCCTTCCCCTTGATCTTCGCTCCATCCCCCTCTACTCACAATTCCGTAAATGCCTTAAAACCCACTTATTCACCAAATCCTTCGAATAATTGCTCCCTCCTTCCTTGCCTCTAACCTCAGTCCCCGTTAGCTATAGCGCCAAGAAACCGCTGGTATACGTTGCGCTTTACAAGAATTTTCAAACTCAAACTCAAACTCAACACCTCATCAGGGTCAGCAAGAGCTGTATAAATGTAAACCTTTTACCTCTTTTATCCCACCAATATCCTTCTCAATGCAAATAACAGACTAACATATCCACAGTTCAAATTAATTTCATATTTCACTATACTAATTCACCACTAATCCTTTATGGGTTCCGGAGTAGAGTGCTACTTGCCGAAAAGCGTTTCAACACCTCATCAGGGGTAGTAAGCGCTATATAAATGCAATTACAATACAATACCAGAAACATGGTATGCCTAATGCAAAAGGGCCATTGACTATGGGCATAAACTCACAGTTCGGCTTCCGAGCCAACTACAGCACCAAGACCGCCCTCATCGCTGCCACTGACGACATCCGAACCCTGCTCGACAACGGGGAAACAGCGGCCCTCATCCTCCTGGACCTCTCCGCAGCGTTCGACACTGTCTGCCACCGCACCCTAGTGCAACGCCTCAGCAACATCGGTATCCAGGAGAAGGCACTGGAGTGGATCATCTCGTTCCTCGCGGAAGAACCCAGAAAGTCCGCCTCCCCCGATCAGATCCGAGGCCACCGAAGTCATCTGCGGCGTACCACAAGGATCGTCACTTAGCCCCACCCTCAACGTCTACATGAGCCCCCTAGCAGCCATCGCACGCCAACACAACCTCAACATCATCTCCTACGCCGACGACACCCAGCTGATCCTCTCCCTCACCAACGACCCAGCCACCGCCAGAACCAACCTTCACGAAGGGATGAAAGAAGTAGCCGAGTGGATGAAGAACAGCCGCCTGAAACTGAACTCAGACAAGACGGAAGTCCTCAACCTTGGATCATCACCCTCTGCCTGGGACGACTCCTGGTGGCCCCCGGCCCTATGCAGCGCACCCAAACCAACGGACCATGCACGTAACCTGGGCTTCATCCTGGACTCCTCCCTCTCGATGACAAGACAAGTCAACGCCGTCTCATCATCGTGTTTCAACATCCTACGCATGCTCCGAAAGATCTTCCGCTGGATTCCCACCGAAACCAGGAAGACGGTCACCCAAGCACTCGTCACCAGCCGTCTGGACTACGGAAACACCCTCTACACCGGAACCACAGCCAAACTTCAGAAAAGACTCCAACGCATCCAGAACGCCTCCGCACGACTCATCCTGGACATCTCCAGACACAGCCACATCTCCGGACACCTGAGAGACCTGCACTGGCTCCCCGTCAGCAAGAGAATCACGTTCCGTCTTCTCACACACGCACACAAGGCCCTCCATGACCTGGGCCCCAGGTACCTCAACAACCGCCTGACCTTCTACGCTCCCACCCGCCGACTACGATCGACCAGCCACGCCCTCGCCGCGGTTCCACACATTCGAAGAGCCACCATGGGAGGAAGATCCTTTTCCTATCTGGCAGCCAAGACTTGGAACTCCTTCCCCATCCACCTCTGTCGTACCCAAGACCACCTATCCTTCAGGAAGCAACTCAAGACCTGGCTGTTCGAGCAGTAGCGGATCCCCCTCCCCCAAGCGCCTTGAGACCCTCCGGGTGAGTAGCGCGCTATACAAATTTCTTGATTGATTGATTGATTGATAAACCTTAATGGGGCTGTAATGGTGGGATTTAATTGGCCATAACACAAGGAAATAGACTGTGTGGGTTGGGTTATGTTTTATTTATAATTTATTATGTTAAGTTGAAAGTTTTCAATCTTCTACGTCTAAGGTGTACTCAGCTTCTTCACCACCATCTCAAATTATTTTCTACATATGTTTTTCTTTGTGTAGTTGTGTGTTTCTACTTGTGTTGTTAGTTTATCTGTAGGGGCTGTCATTTTTAGTTGTTAACTATATGCTAGAGTTTTTAATAGTGTGTGAGAGAGAGATTGAAAAGGGTATGAAATAGTAAGAGAGAGAGAAATAAAGCTAACTATTACTATGTGTAATGTTTTGTGATGTTATGTTGGCAGTTTGTTCATTTTAATTGGACTCTAATTTCAAAATGTCCTGTTTAACCTTATATGTTAGAGGGATGTGTCCACAACCGATAAAATCACATATAAGTACATACAATAGAACGAATAAAAAGATAGTGTAGCCACTTCAGAGGCTGCGAGGTCCTGGATTTTTTAACCGTCTAACTTAGTGGTCTGGGATTGAGTAATTATTGAACAATGACGTTCAATCGCTTGGTAGTGGCTACAATGTGTTTTCTGTCTGTCTGCATTTATTTTTAAAAGTGGATAAATACAGAAAATTGTCCTACTTTTAAGTGACTCTCTGTGCTGTCTTTGATGAATTATAGGCCAGTAGCAGAGCATCTGGACAGCATGGGAAATTAAAAACCAGGATGAAATGTATTTAAACAACAGCGTTAGTCAACATACATGTATGGTATTATGCTAGTATTTACCAGTGGATGTATTGTTATGTAATATTTGACAGCTTAAATACGACAGACATCAAAGTATGAGTACGCGACTATCATTGAAATAAATATGGAAATGTACAGTTTTTCAACTTCATTTATACCTAAAACACAAAATAAATATGGATAAATACAGATAAAATGGCCAAAAAGCAAATGTGGAGGAATACAGACGAAAATGTTGTTTTTAACCACATCGTTGCGGCGGCTTTTCCCGCTGTGTGCGGCATACATGACGTGCTCAGCTCGTCTTCAGATTCAGAAAAGAGGGTGGTGATGAACAGAGTGTCTGAATTAAGCAGACCACTCTTACCCAGTCCAATGATCAGGGCTTTATCCATCACCGTTATTTATCTCACTGCACCATCCCAGCTCAGAACCTGGCTATATGCAAATCAGTCTGACCCTGGCCCAGTGCATCATGGGAACAGGGCAGACTAAACTACCAAGCCAATTCTTCACCAGAAAGGAGACAAGCTACCGGGGACCGGTTTCTGGCATTTCAGCCGTCTTCGGCCCGGCTTGCTTGAATCCTGATGGTGCAGTGAGAAAGGGACTCATGTCTGAGTATACCCTGCCACACCTATAGTGGCCAAAAACGATTCAGAAAAGAGGGTGGTGATGAACAGAGTGTCTGAATTAAGCAGACCACTCTTACCCAGTCCAATGATCAGGGCTTTATCCATCACCGTTATTTATCTCACTGCACCATCCCAGCTCAGAACCTGGCTATATGCAAATCAGTCTGTCCCTGGCCCAGTGCATCATGGGAACAGGCAGACTAAACTACCAAGCCAATTCTTCACCAGAAAGGAGACAAGCTACCGGGGACCGGTTTCTGGCATTTCAGCCGTCTTCGGCCCGGCTTGCTTGAATCCTGATGGTGCAGTGAGAAAGGGACTCATGTCTGAGTATACCCTGCCACACCTATAGTGGCCAAAAACGATTCAGAAAAGAGGGTGGTGATGAACAGAGTGTCTGAATTAAGCAGACCACTCTTACCCAGTCCAATGATCAGGGCTTTATCCATCACCGTTATTTATCTCACTGCACCATCCCAGCTCAGAACCTGGCTATATGCAAATCAGTCTGTCCCTGGCCCAGTGCATCATGGGAACAGGGCAGACTAAACTACCAAGCCAATTCTTCACCAGAAAGGAGACAAGCTACCGGGGACCGGTTTCTGGCATTTCAGCCGTCTTCGGCCCGGCTTGCTTGAATCCTGATGGTGCAGTGAGAAAGGGACTCATGTCTGAGTATACCCTGCCACACCTATAGTGGCCAAAAACGATTCAGAAAAGAGGGTGGTGAGGAACAGAGTGTCTGAATTAAGCAGACCACTCTTACCCAGTCCAATGATCAGGGCTTTATCCATCACCGTTATTTATCTCACTGCACCATCCCAGCTCAGAACCTGGCTATATGCAAATCAGTCTGTCCCTGGCCCAGTGCATCATGGGAACAGGGCAGACTAAACTACCAAGCCAATTCTTCACCAGAAAGGAGACAAGCTACCGGGGACCGGTTTCTGGCATTTCAGCCGTCTTCGGCCCGGCTTGCTTGAATCCTGATGGTGCAGTGAGAAAGGGACTCATGTCTGAGTATACCCTGCCACACCTATAGTGGCCAAAAACGATTCAGAAAAGAGGGTGGTGATGAACAGAGTGTCTGAATTAAGCAGACCACTCTTACCCAGTCCAATGATCAGGGCTTTATCCATCACCGTTATTTATCTCACTGCACCATCCCAGCTCAGAACCTGGCTATATGCAAATCAGTCTGTCCCTGGCCCAGTGCATCATGGGAACAGGGCAGACTAAACTACCAAGCCAATTCTTCACCAGAAAGGAGACAAGCTACCGGGGACCGGTTTCTGGCATTTCAGCCGTCTTCGGCCCGGCTTGCTTGAATCCTGATGGTGCAGTGAGAAAGGGACTCATGTCTGAGTATACCCTGCCACACACACGAAGACGGCTGTAATGCCAGAAACCGGTCCCCGGGAGCTTGTTTCCTTCCCAGTGTAAGAATTGGCTTTTGTAGTTTGGTTTGCCCTGTTCCCATCATGCACTGGGACAGGAACAGACTAATTTGCATACAGCCAGGTTCTGAAACTGGGATGGTGCAGTGAGCTAAAAAACGGTGTTGGATCTAGCCCTGATCTCTTGACTGGGTGAGAGCTTTCTGCTTAATTCAGAGACTCTGTCCCTCACCATCCCTTGTTGTAAATATTTTTGTCCACCCTAAGCGTGGAAGGGTATTCTCAGATGTGAGACCCTTGCTCATTGCACCATCAGGATTCAGGCAAACCGGGCCGAAGACGGCTGTAATGCCAGAAACCGGTCCCCGGGAGCTTGTTTCCTTCCCAGTGTAAGAATTGGCTTTTGTAGTTTGGTTTGCCCTGTTCCCATCATGCACTGGGACAGGAACAGACTAATTTGCATACAGCCAGGTTCTGAAACTGGGATGGTGCAGTGAGCTAAAAAACGGTGTTGGATCTAGCCCTGATCTCTTGACTGGGTGAGAGCTTTCTGCTTAATTCAGAAACTCTGTCCCTCACCACCCCTTGTTGTAAATATTTTTGTCCACCCTAAGCGTGGAAGGGTATTCTCAGATGTGAGACCCTTGCTCATTGCACCATCAGGATTCAGGCAAACCGGGCCGAAGACGGCTGTAATGCCAGAAACCGGTCCCCGGGAGCTTGTTTCCTTCCCAGTGTAAGAATTGGCTTTTGTAGTTTGGTTTGCCCTGTTCCCATCATGCACTGGGACAGGAACAGACTAATTTGCATACAGCCAGGTTCTGAAACTGGGATGGTGCAGTGAGCTAAAAAACGGTGTTGGATCTAGCCCTGATCTCTTGACTGGGTGAGAGCTTTCTGCTTAATTCAGAGACTCTGTCCCTCACCACCCCTTGTTGTAAATATTTTTGTCCACCCTAAGCGTGGAAGGGTATTCTCAGATGTGAGACCCTTGCTCATTGCACCATCAGGATTCAGGCAAACCGGGCCGAAGACGGCTGTAATGCCAGAAACCGTTCCCCGGGAGCTTGTTTCCTTCCCAGTGTAAGAATTGGCTTTTGTAGTTTAGTTTGCCCTGTTCCCATCATGCACTGGGACAGGAACAGACTAATTTGCATACAGCCAGGTTCTGAAACTGGGATGGTGCAGTGAGCTAAAAAACGGTGTTGGATCTAGCCCTGATCTCTTGACTGGGTGAGAGCTTTCTGCTTAATTCAGAGACTCTGTCCCTCACCACCCCTTGTTGTAAATATTTTTGTCCACCCTAAGCGTGGAAGGGTATTCTCAGATGTGAGACCCTTGCTCATTGCACCATCAGGATTCAGGCAAACCGGGCCGAAGACGGCTGTAATGCCAGAAACCGGTCCCCGGGAGCTTGTTTCCTTCCCAGTGTAAGAATTGGCTTTTGTAGTTTGGTTTGCCCTGTTCCCATCATGCACTGGGACAGGAACAGACTAATTTGCATACAGCCAGGTTCTGAAACTGGGATGGTGCAGTGAGCTAAAAAACGGTGTTGGATCTAGCCCTGATCTCTTGACTGGGTGAGAGCTTTCTGCTTAATTCAGAGACTCTGTCCCTCACCACCCCTTGTTGTAAATATTTTTGTCCACCCTAAGCGTGGAAGGGTATTCTCAGATGTGAGAACCTTGCTCATTGCACCATCAGGATTCAGGCAAACCGGGCCGAAGACGGCTGTAATGCCAGAAACCGGTCCCCGGGAGCTTGTTTCCTTCCCAGTGTAAGAATTGGCTTTTGTAGTTTGGTTTGCCCTGTTCCCATCATGCACTGGGACAGGAACAGACTAATTTGCATACAGCCAGGTTCTGAAACTGGGATGGTGCAGTGAGCTAAAAAACGGTGTTGGATCTAGCCCTGATCTCTTGACTGGGTGAGAGCTTTCTGCTTAATTCAGAGACTCTGTCCCTCACCACCCCTTGTTGTAAATATTTTTGTCCACCTTAAGCGTGGAAGGGTATTCTCAGATGTGAGACCCTTGCTCATTGCACCATCAGGATTCAGGCAAACCGGGCCGAAGACGGCTGTAATGCCAGAAACCGGTCCCCGGGAGCTTGTTTCCTTCCCAGTGTAAGAATTGGCTTTTGTAGTTTGGTTTGCCCTGTTCCCATCATGCACTGGGACAGGAACAGACTAATTTGCATACAGCCAGGTTCTGAAACTGGGATGGTGCAGTGAGCTAAAAAACGGTGTTGGATCTAGCCCTGATCTCTTGACTGGGTGAGAGCTTTCTGCTTAATTCAGAGACTCTGTCCCTCACCACCCCTTGTTGTAAATACAGCTCGTCTTCAGCACACGGCAGGTAAGCCTCATGATGAGCTGAGCTCGTCATCAGCAGGGAAGGGGTTAAAAAAATACCATAAAACCGGGAGCCCTATTTATAAAATACTCAAATACACAGATACATTATTTTATTAAAGGACTATTAAAAACGTGTTATTGCACACTGTCGGAATGATGTGAGGAGGGGCACTAGGACCCTGCACAGGACGAAAGGAGGAGTACCTACAAGACACCACTTCTGGTCAGGGAAGGGAGACAGGGCACTACGTGGTAGTTGGGGAATTGGACAGAAATGCCTGTGTGCAGCCGAGTGTACGAGTAATAAAGAAGTGGAGAAAATCACCGGCCTGCGTCTGTATGCAGTCCTTGGGAGCCAGAGGCGACGCAGGAACACTACAACTGGCGACACAAAGGTGGGATTCCAAACAGCCACAAAACATGCATGCCTGTGTCCCCGTGACAAAGAAAGAACTGAGCCAGGAGCCCACACAGGTCCATCGGAAAAGAGAGGTCACGTTGGGAGCCCACCCCGGTCGCACTACAAACTACGGAGCCAGCCCACCCTGGTCCGCAGGAGGGAACAAGCAATGTTGGGAGCACACCCCAGCCGCACTACATGCCAAAGGGGTAATCAAAAGTATGCATGACCGTCAACAAGCAAGGGGTGCACACCAGTGTGACTGCAGCCCCCCGCCGGCCCAACTACAGAACCCCAAAGCTTCCACAGAGATTTCAGGTGGAAACTGAAATCTCACAAGACCTCAGTGGCCATTACTGAGTCAGACGTGCCAGCCAATAGTGTGCAAGGAGCACCAGCGGCAATTTTAGAGTCAGGAATAAAGGAGCAACATGAAATCTTGCAAGACCTCGGCAGCCATCTTAGGACCCGGCAGAAGAACCAATAAGCTTCAGGAAGGCCCCGGATGCCATTTTAAAGTCAGGCAAAAAAAGGGTGAAATCAAGGAAAGAAAAGAAAAAGGAAAGAAGAAACACAACAACAAGAATCAATAAATAAATAAATATAAGCAAGTCAATAAGAAGGAGCAGACCGTTGCAAGCATCCACAATGACGGAGGAGCAAAAGGAAAACACTGCAGCAAGTGCAGTTTTCCGCAGTCCACTGCCGTTCAACCTCTTTGATGCACATGCGCGCCACGTGCCAGGACAAGACAGACAAAAAAAACGTGGCTCTGTTCTTAAATCATGTGGGCGATGAGTTTGAAGACCTGCTCGTAACACTACCGCCAGAAGTAATAGCAACATATAAAGATCTAATAAAGTATCTTACTGACAAATTTGATCCCCAGAGGACGGTAGACTTCAAAAGATATGCATTCAAAACAACATGCCAACTGGCAAAGAAATCCCTTGATGACTGCGAATTTGATAAATTCAACGAGGCAGAGCTACGAATGCGCATCATCGAAGGCTGTCTGTCAGTTGACTTTTGCACCAGAATACTTATACACTGCAGAATATACTAATGATGGCTTGCGTAGAAACAGGGGAAACAGCACAAAGCAGACAAATGGAAAATGGAAGAGAGCGGACGATGGAGCAAGCCAATCGAATGGCTGGGAACATCAGAAAACACAAATAAACACCACCACCCTGTAAGCAGAAACAAGAAAGGACATGCCATTGCTGTGGACTAGAATTCCTACATGCTGGTGTTTGCCCTGCCATGGGCCAACAGTGCCGGAAATGCAACACCGAAAAATCACTTTGCGAATGTCTGCATGAGGGGACAATTCAAAACGGAGCGAGGGCAACCAGTAAAATAACGAACAACAACAAGCAGGCGTGCATGGCTTATGGACATACAAAACTGCAGCCCGTCAGCTGACTCAGAGAGAGCAAATGCACACGAGGACACAAGATGACTATACCTCATGTCAGACGTCCCAACAGAGGATCGCATGGCCGAACACATCCAACCCATGGATAAGTAACAGATAAAGAAAACAGCGACGGTCGTGTGCTAGACAGCGGTGCCACATCCAACATAATTTGCATGTCCGAATAACGTAAGATGAGAAACAAGCCTCCGCTTTTGCCATCCACACTTGATGTCTTCACATGGGGCTCAAGGAAACCAGTGGTCCACATAGGGATGTTTGTAGAGACGCTAACATAGAGAAAGATCAGTAAAAGAAGTGCATGTCCTATGCAGAGACATCCCAGCACCGTGTCTACTAAGCAACGTCACTGTCAGAGCATCACCCATGCCACAACATTCTTAAAGAACACCCTGAAATACTACAAGGGCTAGGGAAGCTGAAAGTCATGCAAAAAACACTGCAAATCAACAAAGCACCACGGAAGAGTGCCGTACAGCTACAACCCCAAGTAGAAGAAAAACTAAAGAGCCTACTGGTGCAAGACATCATAGAGCTGGCAGATGGACCAACTCCATGGGTACCTCAGATTGTGGCAGTACCCAAGAAGAACACTTAAAAAATGTGCATCTATGTAGACATGCGCATTCCAAACACCAATATTGGAAGAGAAAGGCACCCAGGCCCTCATCTGAATGATATGATCAGCTGTCTCACTGGAGCATGTATATTTTCAAAGCTAGATCTATGTAAAAGGTATCATCAACTGGAGCTTGATCCGCAATCACGCTACATCACAACGTTCTCCCCTCACATGGGTCTCTTTCGCTACAGGCAACTCAGCTTCAGAATATCAACCCTAGCAGAAATCTTCCAAGAGACTTTGAGGCAGGTGATAAGGCCCGTAAAGAACAGCCTAAATTATAGCGATGATATCCTGGTATTCAGAGTTGAGATGAGGAGCATGACAAGGCCCCATGTGAAGTCTGCAACCAGCTGGAACTGGCCGGACTGACCCTAAACAAGAACAAATGTGAGCGGGAAAGAGAGAACTAATGTTCTTTCGGCACATCTTCTCAAAGAAAGGAATGAGACCTGATCCCAGCAAAGTAAAAACACTGCAGAAAGCAAGTCCTTCAGAAGATGTGGCAGAAGTGAGGTCGTTCCTTGAGCTGGCGAGCTACTGCGCTAGCTACATCAAGGATTTTGCAAAGGTGATCACCCCACTTCGTGAACTAAAAAACAGTGCCAGACATTTCTCTGGACCACAGAATGAAACAAGGCGTTTAAAGCCATCTGGCATGCAGTTAGAACAGTGAACCACCTCTCCTACTTCAACCCTTTGCTATGCACCAAGCTCACTGTTGATGCTAGCCAGGTGGGGCTAGGAGCCATTCTCACACAGCACATGCGAGGAAGAAACTCACCCAGACAGATAGTCACATATGCAAGCTCTATCAGACTTAGAACGGGCATACTCACAACCTGAGAAGGAAAGTCTAGCAGTAGTGTGTGCGTGCGAGCACTTCCACATGTTCATATATGGGAAGCCATTTACTATCGTGACAGACCACCAAGTTCTGGTGACGATATATATGGAAACCCCAATGCAAAAATTCCACAGCGCATTGAAAGGTGGGGGATGCACCTCATGGACTATTACTTCAAAATAGTGCACAAACCAGGGAAGGAACACAATCCTGCTGATTGTCAAGGCATCCCCTACCATGGGTTCCAGAGATCCCGCCCATGTTAGAGGAATACCTCAACTTCGTGTTGCAACAAAACATCCCCGCTCCAATAACAATTGAGGAACTGGAGCAAGAGACAATGGGTGCTGTCACGCTACAAGCAATCAAAACAACAACATGGCAACAGAATTGAATTGAATGCGGATTTATAGAGCGCATAGTAACCCGGAAGCATCCCAGCGCTAAACCAAAACAGCGTGACCAGAGGAGGATGACAGGGAAGATAGGAAAGGGTCAAGGGAAGAGGTGGGTTTTTAGGAGTTTCCGAAATCGGAGATGGCAAGGTTCACTCCTGAGTTTGAAGGGAAGGGAGTTCCACAATTTGGCTGTGTTAACCGAGAATCGCCGTCCTCCTGTACGTGCCTTTTTTACTCTGGGCACTGTGACTAGGCGTCCGCGATCTGAGCGGAGTGGTCTGTTGGCTTTGTAGGGCACGACTAGGTTCTTAAGGATGGGGGGGGCCCTTGTCCTGTAGCAATTTGTGTGCCAAACATAGGGATTTAAACTTTACCCTTTCGCGTATTGGGAGCCAGTGCAGCAGTTTAAGTGCTGGTTTAGCTGATGTTCTAGCTGGGGTGTCCGTGAGAAGCCGTGCTGCGGCGTTCTGGATCTGTTGGAGCTTGTTGAGGGTGGTTTCCGGTTCCCCAAGGAAGATGGCGTTGCTGTGATCCAATCTGGACAGGATCAGTCCTTGGATAAGCAGATTATGAGAGGTCTGCGGAAGGAGGGGCAGGATTTTCCGAGCCGATCGGAGGAGGCCGAAGCAGGCTCCCGCTATTTTTTGGGCTTGGGTCTTAAAGGATAGGTCCTTTTCCATCCAGACCCCCAGGCTTTTGATCTCCTTTTTGGGGATGGGGGCTCCCCTAAACAGGTGGGCCAGATGTTCGGGGGGAGGGTGGATCCATTATGCCCTAGTAGCATAATCTCGGTCTTAGACCCGTTCAGTTTCAGGGAGGATTCACCCATCCAAGTGAATATTTTTGATAGGAGTGTGTGGAGGGAGCCCGGTCCCTGGTCAGGTTGGGATAGGGAGATGACTAGTTGGGTGTCGTCGGCGTAGCTCACGATTTTGACTCCGAAAAGGGCGACCACCTCCTCCAGTGGGGACATGTACACATTGAATAATGTTGGGCTTAGGGAGGAGCCTTGTGGTACCCCGCACTGGAGGGGAATTGCCGCTGATCGGTTGTTACTCTCCCAAACCTGGAAGGTGCGATTGCTCAGAAATGACGTGAGCCAGGACAAGGTCGTTCCTACCACCCCTATGTCAGTCAGTCGCTGAAGAGGTAGAGACATGTAAATGTCAGCAGTCCAATGAACGAAGGAGTAAGAAGGGAGGAAATTCTAGCATTCAAGCACATACAGGATGAGCTGTCGGAATCCATAGAGGGGTTTCGACTATGAGGAACCAGCATAGTAATACCAAAAACACTATGACATCAGACTAAGAGTCTGGCCCATGAGTCCCACCGGGGCATAGTGGCAACAAAAAAGATGCTAATGGAAAAAGTATGGTTCCCGGGTCTTGATTAGCTGGTGGACGACACAATAATGAACTGTCACCTATGCCAGATAAAGGGGCGGCCAGCAAAGCCAGAAAAACTACACATGTCTGATCTCCCCGGAGCAGTGTGAATGACACTGGCATCTGACTTCTATGGGCCACTAGAAACTGGAGGCTACTTGCTGGTAGACACTGACCAATACTCTTGGTTCCCCATAGTACAACAAGTGTCATCAACATCAGCAACAGCCACTTTGCCATTACTGCATGACATATTTGCAGTGTGGGGTGCACCACAAACTATGAAGACTGGAATGGGCCCCCGTTTGCTGGAGAAGAGTTCCGCTGATTCATGGCATACCATGGAATACATCACAGGAAAATATTGCATCAGTAACCACAAGCAAACAGCATGGTATATAGATTAATGGGAAACATCAAGAAGGCCATCCAACGTGCCAAACTGGCGCAGATCTCAGTGGGTCAAGCACTATGCCAAGTGCTGCGGGACTATCGAAACACCCCACACAGTTCCACGGGGAGATGCCCACAGAACTGGTATTGGGGAGAACGAGCAGAACAAGATTCCCCCAGCTGGAGGCAAAAGGCCCCCCTGAACACAGTAGCATTGCCGAAAGAGTTCAAGAGGCCAAGAGAAAAATGAAGCAGTATGCAGACGCATGGCAGCATACCGCAGCATCTGAGCAGAAGTAATGGACTTAGTGCTTGTGCAATGTTTGTGTTCTCTTCCGCTCGTTTAATTCTTTATCTTCTCTTTATTATTTTCTTCTCTATCACCAGTCATCTCTTTTTTTGCCACAAAAGGAAGGGACCCTGCACAGGAGGAGGGGAGAGGTAGCCACTGGCACCACTTCTGGTCAGGGAATGGGGGCATTGCATGGGAGTTGGGGAAGTGGACACTGGTGCCTGAGTGCAGCCAAGAGTACGAGTAATAAAGAATTGAAGCAACTCACCCACTTGCATCTGTGTGCAGTTTTTGGTAGCCAGAGGCGACGCAGGGACAATACACACACCATGCCAGCTCAATAGCCCTTTCTTTAATGAACGTAGAAAAAAAATAACTTTACGCAATCCCTTCATGATTCAGTTACAAGACTTGAAGGCTGCATCACATTTATTTACTTATCAGTATACTTATAGTTACAATGCTCCATTGACTTAGGGGCAGATTTACAAGCCTCTTGCGCCTCTTTTACACTGCCGTTGCGTCACTTTTGTGATGCAGCGGCGGCGCAAAAGATGCACCATGGTGCGGGGTATTTACAACGTGACGCATATGGGAGATGCGTCACGTTGTAAAGCCCTGTGCCATAAGGAGGCGTTCCGGCGCAGGAGGGGCGTTCCTGCGCAGGAACGCCTCCTAAAAGTGGCTGAGTGAAATCTACAAGATTTCACTCAGTCACTTTTAGGCCAATGCTGCGTCAAAACCCTGCGCCTGCTTGAAGCAGGCGTATGGCTTGACGCAGCATTGCACAGATAGGGCCCCCCAGAGCATTGCTGGAGCTGCGTCTCGCTTGCGGCGCAACTCCAGCAATCGCTGCACACCGGACAATCCACCTTCAAATTTCCATAATGCGGCATTGATGCCTTGGTAATGCTATTTTTATTTACACTATTTTATAGCATATAAACACAGAGATCTGAGCCTTTTGTCAAGGCACAGGCCCTCGGCTGCATGAAACACCACTTGATTAACCCAGCCGAAAAAGGACGCAGACAAACACAGGGAAGAGGCCTAGCTCACGGCAGACATTATTCCTCCTGTAAGCACCTGTCCTGGAAACACTTGCCAGTCCCATTCCTGAAGAAGGCTGTTGACTTTACCGCACTGCAAGTGATATTCCTCCGTCACTATTTACAAGCACGTGATTCCTGTGCCGCCTGAGCACACACATGCGTTGTATAGGTTACAGAGCTGTGTAAGTGGCACTGCTGATGCTAGCTATCATTTGCCAGGATGTCTCAGTTACTAGAAAGACTGCTTTCCTAAATGCTAATAGCAAATGGTTTCCTTACTTAGTCATAACCTTCATAGTTAGGAGACCAAATGACTCAGAGAGTTGAACTCTGCCTCAGAGACTTGCAGTCACGAGTAAGAAATGCAGGCAAGGCAAACCCAGTCTTCTATTCTTCCGAGGTCGATACATTGAATACCATTCCGTAATAACATCTGCATAATTATTAACCCATTTTGTATTATCCCTTTGGAAAAGCATCAAGTGTAACCTTAAAAGTTCAAGGTACGCAGAGTACAGTAAAGATGCCCTTATTTTTTCGTGAAAACTTTTATTTGCATTTTTTATTAATTGGCACGTAATATTACAATCTGATGGATATTGATACATGATGTTACATAGATAAGGCATGGAACGGTTAAGTATATTTATATGCTCTGAAACTCTCCCTCATAGTTCATTCTTCGTATTTATATGAATGGTGAGAGCCCCGCAATTCCCCATCCCAAAGCTGCCCTTTTAAAGATGTTTATGCACTAAACAAGCATGGAGGATTTACTCTTTTGTCAAAAGTAGATCAATATTCCACCTTCTTCATACTGCCCTTTTCACATCTCGCGGCCTTGGTCAGAAACACGCTCAATTTAGGATTAAGGAGCGTGCCAGTCTTATGTCTTTGTCCTTCTCTAGGGTCTAGAAAGTATCTGTCAGCCCAGCCTTTTGCAAGTAAGCCTGCTTGCACTGTGATTGCTGATAGCCACCAGCAACCTACTACTAAATTCAGCATAATCTAAGTCAGTGCTTTAAATGGGGAAAAATAAGTGCAGGTACTCATCAAATTGAGCTAGGGGCGGGGCAAGGGGCGGAGCTGAGGGTGGCATAATTATATAAAGACACTACTGCCATCTGTCAAGTAATCATTTTGCCCTTAAACACTTATCAACGGTCTCAAATTTCCTGGATGTGCAAATTACCTCTGCACATGTGCGCATGGCATATGAGACAATTAATAACCTGTCTCATAATATACCCCTTTCAACTGTGTAAGCCGCTCATTGCATTTAAAGGAACATGTTAGTTACAGCAGTTTCAGCACACACCAAAAAACATGATAAATGTATGAACATAAAGTGGTTATTTCCTCACAAAAAATTACATCAAGGCCAAACAATGTGTTATGCTTTTGTTGCTGCGTTTTTTTATATTTGCAGCTTCAGTTCTTATTTGTTTTATTTTGGTACAGCATTGATACATTCTTGCCTATGAGCATGCGCTCACACACAGGCCCAAGAACAAGCAGACATGCACACAAAAAACATTCCTCACATTTTCAGTTCAAATACCTTCATATTATGTCCTGATGCTCTCTCTGCCGCTTCCGCTCTCTCACACAAAAGCACATATTCAATGACACAAAAGGCTCACCACAGAATTGACAAGCATTGGCATAGCCAATAGGTCTCGCCTTTGGGACCTTATAAGTGTAACAGCTGATGTTGTTGCACCAAGGATATTGTGCTGCGTAACTAAATACTTATGAGGTCCCAAAAGCGTGACCTATTGGCAATGCCAACACAGAGACATCTCACTTCAAGCCCAAATCTGAAGATCCCAGAACTCAGCTCAGGGATGACTCCAGCCTTGGGTCCAACCCACCCCAGCCAAGTCTAGAGCTAATCTCCTTCAGTGAACCAGTCCTGCCCTCAGCTCACTACTCTTTGCAAGTGCAACCCAACCCTGCCCTTTAATCTATCCTACCCTTGGCTCAGCCTTTTCCTTCTCACAGCACAGCCAAGAGCCAGTCTGTCCCCTGCTCAGACGAGGGTGGAGTCCAGCTCAGGGCCTAACACAGGACCCAGCCCAGAATATAGCTGTGTCCAGAAGAACCCAGTGCAGAACCCAACCTTCTCCAGAAGAACACAGCCAAGAACACAACCCTGTCCAGAAGAACCTAGTCCAGAACCCAAGAACCCATTCCAGAACCTAACCCTGCCCAGAAAAACTCAGTCCAGAACACAACACTGCCCAGAAGAACCCAGTGCATAATCTAACCCTGCCCAGAAGAACCCAGTGCAGAATCCAACCCTGCCCAGAAGAACCCAGTCCAGAAACCAAAAACCCAGTCCAGAACCTAACCCTGTCCAGAAGAACTCTGTCCAGAACCCAACGCTGTCTGAAGAACCGAGTCCTGAACCCAATCCTATCTAGAAGAACCCAACCCAGAACACAACCCTGCCCAGAAGAACCCAGCCCATAACCCAACCCTGCCGAGAAGAACTCAGTGCAGAAGCCAACCCTGCCCAGAAGAACCCAGCCCATAACCCAACCCTGCCCAGAAGAACTCAGTGCAGATTCCAACCCTGTCCAGAAGAACCCAGTGCAGAACCTAACCCTGCCCAGAAGAACTCAGTCCACCCAACTCCCAGAACACACCCTGCCCAGAAGAACCCAGTGCAGAATCCAACCCTGCCCAGAAGATCCCAGTCCAGAACCCAAGAACCCAGTCCAGAACCTAACTCTGCCCAGAAGAACTCAGTCCAGAATCCAACTCTGCCCAGAAGAACCCAGTGCAGAATCCAACCCTGCCTAGAAGAACCCAGTCCAGAACCTAACCCTGCCCAGAAGAACTCAGTCCAGAACCCAACTCTGCCCAGAAGAACCCAGTGCAGACTCCAACCCTGCCCAGAAGAACCCAGTCTAGAACCCAAGAACCCAGTCCAGAACCTAACCCTGCCCAGAAGAACTAAGTCCAAAACCCAACCCTGCCCAGAAGATCCGAGCCCTGAACCCAACCCTATCTAGAAGAACCCAACCCAGAACACAATCCTGCCCAGAAGAGCCCAGCCCATAACCCAACCCTGCCCAGAAGTACTCAGTGCAGAGCAAACCCTGCCCAGAAGAACCCAGCCCATAACCCAATCCTGCCCAGAAGAGCTCCGCGCAGATTCCAACCCTGCCCAGAAGAACCCAGTGCAGAAGCCAACCCTGCCCAGAAGAACACAGTCCAGAACCCAAGAACCCAGTCCAGAGCCTAACTCTGCCAAAAGAACTCAGTGCAGAAGCCAACCCTGCCCAGAAGAAACCAAGCCCATAACCCAACCCTGCCCAGAAGAGCTCAGCGCAGATTCCAACCCTGCCCAGAAGAACATAGTGCAGAATCCAACCCTGCCCAGAAGAACACAGTCCAGAACCCAAGAACCCAGTCCAGAGCCTAACTCTGCCTAGAGAACTCAATCCAGAACCCCTATGCCCAGAAGAACCCAGTCCTGAACCCAACTCTGCCCAGAAGAACCCAGTCCATACCCAACCCTGCCCAGAAGAACTCCGTGCAGAAACCAACCCTATCCAGAATAACTCAGTGCAGAACCCAACCCTATCCAGGAGAACCCAACCCTACCCAAAATGACCCAGCCCATAACCCTGCCTGAGCCAGAGACAGGAGCTGCTTGCGAGCCACTCCCTGTTCTTGTGAGGCGATGTGTGAGTAGTAAGTGCTGTCAGTCTGTCTTCGGTAAGTGTGTGGCAGGTGCGGATCTGTTCCAGTTGTGCTTTCTGTGAGTAAACTCCAGCATCAGCCCCCCACGTGCAGCCGATTTATCACCAGTTTTCAGCACGCCCACGTCTGCAGCTCACTCCAGTCCTGTTCTCTCTCCAACCGGGTGAGGGTTAATGATTCTAGCCCATTCACTGACCAGTTGATGAACCAGCACAGCTCAGAGCCCACCTAAGTTTAGAGTTTAGTTTTTTTCTCCAGCTCAGAGTCTAGACGAGCACATAATTAATCAATCTCTCCGGCTGGGCACAAAACGCAGCCCAGGCCTACCTGTCTTCCAGCCTAAAACTAGAGACCAACCCCAGTCCCACAGAGACCCTAAATCACAGTCCAGTTCAGCTTTGAAACCTGAAAAGATTTCAACTCCGACCCCACCCCAACCACACCTCAACCTTGCTCGGATTTTCAGGCCAGAGGCCAGGCTCAGGACAGCATGGATATTAATTACCAGGAGCAGACCATGGCGGTAAGCTGTGCATCAACAGGAACAGAGCCTTAAATATGTACGTCTTTAGCTCCTTTCACTTTCAAATAAAGAACCCACATGATTCCTTTACTATACACCAGTTTTCATGACTCTTGTCAATAATCAGAATTCGCAGAACCCTGGTTTTATGTATTTCTGCTTCGTGGTGTGCAGTATACAAACTTTAGCTTCATTATTTGTGAACATACCTTAAATTCATCCAGATCACAATTCTGTAAAAATGTTATTTTGATTATAATATACAGACTGCTGAGTGGAACCATCGCTGATGAACACCATATAAAGCACTATGGTTCCCATCCCGAATGCTTCTGCAGATGCCGGTGAATATGCATTTTTATTCTTTACTTCGGTGGCTACCGGTAAATGGTAGAAACTAGACGGAGCCAGTAGAGACATCTCAATGGCGAAAAGTGAAGGAGCAGCAGATAGGTGAAGATCGAAGCCCTGCACCACAGAAAAGGGAGAGAGACAGTGTCTCCCAACACCCCTCTCACCCGGTCAAGAGAGCATCAAGGCCGCCAGTTCCTACCTCCCACGGCTTACTCCTTGCAGACTCTCAGCCAGTTGTCTGGACCTTGAGTGGCTGCAAAATTTCACACCTGTGATTTACAGTGCAGGGTCTGATTGGACCCTGTCACCCACAGCGTGATACTTAGAGTGCCCCCCTGTCACACTAACAAAATGTAATGAGCCGCTGCTGAATGATTCAGCCGCGGCTCGGCACAGGGCTACGGTGGCGCTTTGTCTGAGTTGTGTTCAGACAACCTCATCCTCAGCAGCACATGTACCATTGAGCCTACCAATCATGAGTACCGGTACGCTCCATGACGATGAAAAAAGTGCTGGTACTCGAGAGGTTAAAAATTAAAAGTGCCGGTACTGAGTACCGGTGAGTACCGGCCCATTTAAAGCACTGATCTAAGTGCATAATAAACAAGCCTTCCACTGGTTGATTTCCTAGAAGGCAGAATTGTTTTTCACAATTCCCCTTGTGTCCACCAGGAAGTTAAATAACTCGTCGCCCATCACTAAGTAAACTCACTACTTACAGTTCAGTTGTTCAATAAAATTGATTTCGACCGTCAGACCATAAAAGTGGAAAGTGCATATAAACAACCCAATTAAAAAAATGTGTAGATATAAGAAGCCATCAATAATGTTTAATAATCTAACAGATCATATAGCTTAATGTTTAAAATACAATCATCTTAAAAAAAACTTGAACTTTGGTTGCGTTTAAAAAGCTACTAGCTGGTCGACTCATGTAACCTAGTACATGAAAATACTGTCTTTTCTATAAACTATGGCACTAAACTAATGTGCCTTAAGATTGTTAAAATAGTGCTTCCGCTGCCATGGAGATCCTAGCAGTCTAATCAAAAGAGGTTGGTCGATTGACTGCGCTCCATAAAGATTAGAGTAGAGTCCCCCGTTAGCAATGCCTAGATGGATTATACAATACTAAGGGCCTGTTCTAAGGGATGATGGGTTGAGTTTTTGTTTTAACGGAAAAACAGTGGTTCCAGTGAAATAATATACTATGAGGTTATGATACCTAAGCACAATTGCAATATAGAGGGTTAGATAATGGCTGAGCACGAAGGAACCACTAACACACCGATTCCAGTGTAGTATATTTTATGTATTTGTAGGAGTAAACATTATACATCAAAGCAACATTTGTGCATAGTGTCCCAAGTGACAAAGGGAACCTAAACCTAAGTGACAATGTGAATATTATACACAAGGTTTCCACAGTTTGTGCAAGTCGACCATTATCAAAATATTTCCATGTGAACAGCAGCTATATACAATGATATGTGCTGGGAAAATGGTTCGCTTCTTCTGTTTTTTGACGGCGTTTCGACCCTCAAAACAATGTGGGGTCTCTTCAGGACATCAGGACATCTGAATTTATGATTGTGCAGCCTTGTGAAAATGATGTGCCACACATGAAGAATAGGGGAAAAAGGTTTACTCACATGAGGACCCGTCCGGGTACTCAATGTGAAAACAAGCTCTCAATCCAATGGGGTATGTAGGTAGGCCAGAGGAGCTCAATTGATTTTACGCCACAGCCGTAGCGTTGTAGAATCCCTTTGTGGATTAATAGTGACAATGCACTGAGAGTTTCTCTCGGTAGAAGATACAAGATACGTTTGGAGAAGAGGGCAGGGAAATTAAACATGGCAAGCAAAAGCAATAACCTCTCCAAAACATTTCATATACCCTACCCAATATGTCTATAATATACAAAGAGCCATAAATCAGACCAGCAATTTTTTTAGTTTATTTATCTGATACAAAAATATAGTTTTATAATTTATTTGTCCTAAGCACAAAAGATATTTTTATATAAATATTTTTTTTTGAAACGAGGAAAATATTACATACAGTTGTATAGTTAAATGTTTTCAATTCGTGAGCACCCACATGTACGTGCAAACAATACCAATAACAAATCTGTACCGCACAAACACACTAAGCACATAATCAATAACAATACAGTAATAACAAAAACAACATTTATCAAAAGACTATACAAAACATTATTCACATAACAGACAGAAGAAATCACAATACATAAAAATTGTTGCTCATTATGCAAATATTTTTAGTGAAATGACTATTATATCAAATGGACAGAAATGCGCTGACGCGCGTTTCGGATGTTAACAGTATATAAGATCAACCTTCATCAGGGCGCTGTCTATGCAAATAAATGTGGTGGCAGGGGGCCATCCATTCAAGGTATAATCAGACGGAGCTGTGCAGGGGGCTCACAATCTTCATAACAAGTGGTTATGGCTAAAGGTTCCCAAATGGAATCAATAATACAAACACTGTGCCACGAACTCATTAATCGTGAGGCACATACTTCTTGTATCAGGTTCACAGGAAGGAGGAGATGGAAGTAAAAGGGAAATCAGCTTCTCAACGGGTTGATTAGACTGTAAGACCCTCGGCGAGGTGAACATGAGCAGCGTGGCCCAGGGGGCCAGAGCCGATGACCAGCTGAGAAAAAGCCCCAAAGATAGAATAGGTCACTCGGGCTCAAACAGTCGTAAGGCAATGAGTCATGAAGGGGCCACACCTCCTCCTGACCTCAGCAGCCCGTGTCAACCTGAGTTACCTCTTCTATCTTTGAGGCTTTTTCTCAGCTGGTCATCCGCTCTGGCCCCCTGAGCCACGCTGCTCATGTTCATCTCGCCGAGGGTCCTGTGAGACCAGTGATTTCCCTTTTACTTCCATGTTCATGACAGTAACATCACAGGGTACCATGGATAACATGAATTACATATTGGCGCATACATACTAGTTATCGTCGGTGAGCACAAGCAGGTGTTACTTTTATAGTTTACTTGAGCAACAGATTTACATGGTTTTACTGTAAGGTAACATATTGTAACATACATTTTTGTTAATGACTATTAGATAATAGGATGCCTTTTACATTCTGTTTCAAAAACAGCATTAATATTTCAGCAGTTAGCCTCAGCTTCCTTGTAACATGGGCAGTATATAGGTCAATGCGAATCATGATGATAGTTCCCTGTGATAGCGTATTCTCTTAGAGCATCATATAGTCGGCAATCTCACTGCTAAAATGGTGTATGTTGGTAACGCCTATCTAAGTAATAGACTCTGCATCATGCATACCCATCTTCTCCTCATCTGCACTCATGGTTGACTCAGCTGTGTGTGGGGCGTGTATTATGTCAGTATGTTAATCCGCTATCAACGCATCCCATTGTTGGGCAGTCGGGTATTTCCTAAGGCCCTGGTTGTCTTCCCTGTGGAGGACCGTGCTTTCCGCCTGTGCCCAATTTGTGAATGAGTACAACCATGCTATGCCACTTGTGAGATCAGGGGACTTCCACCTACGTGTGATTAAGCCCTTAGCCAGGATCACGCCTAAGTCAATAAAGTGAGATGTGACTTTATAGTTCTTGACTCTTCAATAGCCACCTAGTATGCATACCTCCCATGTAAACGCAAGATCCCTGCCCGTGCAATGCAGCAAACCATTCATTACAGCCTGCCAATAGTTCATTAGCTGAGGACAAGCCCACAGCATGTGTATCAGATCATCATTCAACAGCTGACAGCGAGGACAAATGGCGCCATCACGTCCAAAGTAACAGTTGATTTTTTCAGGGGTGAGGTAAGCCCTATTTAGCACGTATAATTGGATCAGGTGGAATTTGGCATTGCGTGGGATCGTGATAGGGCTTTCCAGTACAGCCTTCCATTCTTTATCGGTGTATGAGCGACTCAAATCAGCTTTCCATTTGTCGCTTAGCTGTGTGAGGGGAGGCGCCACCTGGGTACGCAACGAATCGGCTAGCTGGTGGATTAGATGTTTCCTGTGCCCTAGCACAAGTATTATATTGTTAGGTGAGCAGGCAGTTCATTTGGCATGACTCTATCTTTGACTCAAAGCCCCTATATGTGAAGCGTGTAACAGAAACTGACCCGGTGGGAGCCCATCTTCATCTTCCAAAACGTTGTATGGTAAGAGCAAGCCATCCCTACAAAGGCCACCCATAGTCTGAATCCCAGCCGCATCTCAGTCCATGAGTTCCACTCTAGTGGTGAGCCTGTCACCACATGGTGTACCCTAGTGCCAGCACTGGGGTGTACGGGAAAGTGCAGCATGTGATGTATAAACAACTCTTAGAACATCATTAAGCTATCTGTATAAATAGAGGCTTTGGCATTGGGAGTCGGGCGCATGGATGAAAAAGTTTTAATAATGCAGCATGGCTCCATGCCAGCTACGCTGAGTCCGTATCTGATAGGTTTAGTGTCACTAACCAGCGTATCACCCAGTGTAGCTGAACCACTAAGTAATAGTGCTCAAAATTGGGCACTGCAAGGCCACAATTTGTTGGCAAATATAGTTTTGACAGCTCAACCTTGCAGTGCGATTTGTTCCAAATGAAGTTATGTATAATTCACTTCAAGGTCTGAAAGAATGAGCATTAACATACAGTGGCAGGTTTGCAAAATAATATTATAGGCGGGGGAGCACCACTATTTTAAGGAGCGCCACACGGCCCATCACGGATTGCGGGAGCAACTTCCAGAAGACCATCTTGGTGTGCAGCGAAACAACAGAGTGGCCCAAGTTACCCTCAAAGATATAGAAGGGAATGATATATCTGAATCCCCAAATATCTTAACACATTAGGCTAGGCTAGCTGGAGTTAGATACACTAGGATACTGGGGTCTGGCACAGCAGGGCCAAACAGGAATGAGGTCGATTTGCTCCAATGCACACATAGGCCAGATATGGAAGCGAAGTGCCGGAGGACATTCACAACCTTCACGGGGGAAGCAGTAATGTCATGTAGATAGATAAGTAAATCATCTGCATATAAAGATACAGAGTATGTGCCATCTCCCAGTGGAATGCCCCAGTCCATGCCACCAGCCCACAGGTGGGCTGCCAAGGGCACCACTGCCAGCGAGAAGAGTGGCGGCGACAGGGGGAATCCCTGCCTGGTGCTGCGCCCTATATGAACAGGGTCTGATTTCAAAGACCTAGTCTTTACTCAGGATAGGGGAAGCGTGTATAGGAGCCCAACATATTTGAGAAATTGGGTGCTAAAGCTGTAGCGTGGCAGCATCACCAGTAAATAGGACCACTAAAGTGAATCAATAGCTTTTTCCAGATCATGCATCCAGCAGCCCGAACAAGGCCATGTCGCCAGGGCATATTTCAATATTCGGAAAATCCTGTGCAGATTGAGAGAGGTTGTGTGATTTGGAACAAAGCCATTTTGGTCCGTATTTATTAAGGAGGGTACCAGCAGCAACAACCTATCCGCAAACACCTTTGCCACAATCTCGTAGACTGTGTTTTCAAAAGAGGCAACAGCCTGTAGGATCCCAAAGCCTCTGGGTCTCTGTCAGGCTTGTGTGTTGAAACCAGGAGCGTTTCACACAGGGAAACCGGGTGGCAGGTTTCCTCCAGAGCCTCAGTCTACATAGCATACAAGTGGGGTGCCAACAGCAGAGCATAAATCTTATAAAATTCCAGTGGTATACTGTCCGGACCTGGAGTTCTGGCAGATGCCAAGCCTCTTATCACCTCCATTATCTCAAGGGATGTAATAGTTCCTGTTTTTGCACTAGTGAGAGTGTGGGTAATGACATGCAAGATGTAACGTCTTGTGGAGTCATCTGTGCCCGTGATCGATAGAGTGTTGTGTAATGGCATACCAGTTCTGCATGAATGTCTCCCAGTGAGTGCAAGATGAGGTTCTGTAAATTCTGAACCTGGGTCATAAAGGTCGTGGCTCTGTTACGATTTTGGTAACAGCGAACCGTAAACAGTGAGCTCAGCAAGTATGAGTGTTTTCGTCATGTTACACCAATGGATTCACTGTGTATTTGAAGATTTCGGTCTGAACCCTTGGGTTCCATTTTGTGCATGGCAGCCATTTTGTGGTTGCCCTCACATAGGCCGATGACTTTAGCTGACTTTTGGATGACCTGAGTGAACTGACCCTGTTGCCTGAAGCTGACCTTGTTAGACCAGTTCCTTGCCCAGTAGCTGATCAAGATTAAGGATCAGAGCACAGGAGATTGTAAAGTTTGGTATACACATACACACCCCTTATCCTACCTCTCATCTGTTTCTGTTCCTTCTTTTTTATGACCTGTTTATGATATGGGTTGTGGTGTTTTATTATGGGTTTGTCCAGCTTGTGTAAGAAGGAATGTTGGGTTTTTACATGCTTGCAAAAGCTAGGACTGCCCCCTTTCTTTTATGCTGAGTTTTATAACTCTAAAACATATATAAGGCCTCTGTTCTCTGTATTCCTCAGACTGCCTCATTCATTTGCTACGGCTTCTGTGTGACGTAGCCTCACTTATTAAATTTAATAAAGATGTCTTTTCATATTTCAGCTTCTGTGCCAAGTTCTTTATTGATATTAGTGAGACCCCTGAGAATGAAGATTTTCCATTTCCTCAAATGGCGCAGCCAACGCGGGGCTCATCAGAGAAGTGACTTTCTGTGGCAGTGATCTTGTCAGGAGACTGAAATCTACTGAGGAGGACAGAACAGGATTCTACTAAGAAGGTACTCTGTGCACAGGGATTCTGGAGATTCTTTGTTTCTACAGCCCAGTATATTTCTGATCTTCCTGATTTTGATCCTCCACATGATGTCACTCCTGGCTGAGAACCTTTTTGGCGTGAGTATTCTAAAAAGACCGTTAGGTCATGTAGAACTTGACAGTTAGAATTTGGATAACCTTTTGATTAGTAAAAGTAAGAGTTAAGTATAAGTGGGTTGCTCCCAGTTTTTTGGTTCTTTGATTTGGTTATTGCAATTACCATAGCCGAGGGGCTCGTATATTTGCGAGTGTATTGGTAGAGATAACCCCTTGAAGTTTGAAGCTAGATTAGTGAGCTATAAGATGCCTGATCTTAGCAAATTTGGAAATGTAGCTTTGGAACTTTGGAATTTGTGTTGGCCAACTTTTGGTTTGTATAGGTTTGGATATGCGAATTGCAATTTGTGTAGACAGGTAATGAGGAGAATTTTCTCCATTTGGTCCTTAGGAACGGTGCACGTACGAAAAGTAACTGGAGCACTACTTTGATTATAATACTTGCGTATTCCGCAGTATTTTTGGCATGCCTTTTTTTTTTAAGCTCACATGGAAAAATGTGTTGCTTTTTTGGAAGGTAACATAGTATGATGTGAAGTAAATTAGCCGGCTTCCCCTGAAGGGAATATCTAAATAGGTTAGATTTAAAAACATATTTATTCCTTGGTGATTTTGTATCCCCAGGGAATTAAAATATGACATAATACAAAACAAGGATCCTTTGTTCTGCGCAGTTTTATGAATGAAGATATGCAGAACGATTTTGTTTGGTGCTCTGCTAGCCAGAGCTAGTGGAGTGAGTGTATTATGGCTTCTTGGACATACATCAGTCTGTTGGGCTGTTTTTGCAGTCTTTTGGAACACTATTGAGAAGCGTTTCTTGTAAATATGACTTACAACTAGTTTTTGCAAATGGTTTGGTTCAAGTACAGTCTGTGGGCTGTTCTTCGTTTCTGTCCTGAGTATTGATTTGTGGGTCAAATGTGTGTTTAAATGTCTATGTGGTTTTCCCATTAGTGCAACTTCTGTAAGTGATTAGCGATGGAGCTATTCACGAAAATACATGGCTAAAGCGCGCTGTATTGTGTGTCCTGAGTGTTTTGACCCCTTTCTGTTTATGTCTGAAATGAGTTCAACGTCTGTTCGTGGTTTTCTTGATGTTTTCAGTCTTTTAAGCAAAATGTCTAAATGCTTAAAAACATAAAATTAAAATTCACATTCACTAGGAATGAAAAAAGCCTCAAAAACGAAAATGTTGTGTTATGTAGAAAAATAAACTTATAGCATTTTCCTTAGATACATTGTATTAGATATTAACAGGCAAACACAACATCTGAATACATTGGACCTTGCTGTATTGCACACGCATTTTGAAATGTTTTAGTTTTAGTTTTAAATAGACAGCCACCGTGCTTATGTTACAAAACATTGAGAGACAAGCTAAATAAACAGGAATATTTATTCAACCTGGACTTTGCCCATAGTTGCACGGGTGAATCTTTGCATTTCAGAATGTTGTTTTAAAAAGGTTCCAAAACTAAGGTTCAATATTTTATATTACAGGAAGATATTTCAATTGAGGGTTTCCTCTCCTTTAAGCATTTCTGTAAGCATATTCTAGGGTCTGTTGCTAATTAAAAATTGTCCTTTTAAAGTGGTGCAAACATTTTGTCATGTTATAAGTTAGGCTTCTGTGCTTAGGCTTATAAATGAATGTGTCTAAAATGATAGGCAAGGGATGCAGCTCGCTTTTATATGTGGAATTATCAAAAATGATTGGGTTTATTAAAAATAATTAATACATTTTGAAAAATAATTATAAAAAATAAGTGCTACAAAATTCGTTTTTTACTATTCATGAAGCTTAATGCTCATACTGTGACCTCCTAGCATTATCATTTAATTTAAGTTGTGTTACACTGCATAATGAGAACATTAGCATATGGAATTTCACTTAGCGCAGGCGTACAAAACTCATTTTTCTAAGGATTTACATGAGATATGTCTAATGTCCAATCTCTGCAATTTGTAGAGAACATTCTGAGGATGATTAATATGTAAAACAATTATAGGATATTATTTTTAAGTGCCCCTAATATCAAAGTTGAATTTAGGTAAAATAGACCATTTAAAACAGCATTCTTGCCATTTTTAATAGCTTTAAAGTGCTTTAGGCTTCAGTAAACGCATGCATGTAGGTATAATACAAATTTGCAGGTTGTCCCCATTTGGGTTTTCCTTTTAATGACCCAGTGAGATCCATTTAAGGAAGATGAAATGAGTACCACTGCAACAAGCATTTGTTCTAAAAACTGGTATGTGTGTTATTAAGGTTCTGTGAAGTCACGCTGAGATGCTATCTTTAGTTTTCCTGTAAACAATGGAAGGAGGCTCTCATGTTGACATTTGTGACCTTTTAAATTAGGGCCTTGTCTCTGTGGAATGCAGAATGACATTGCTAAACAGGCCTCTAAAAGGTGGGGTTTCTGGTTTCTCCATAAGAACATCAATAAAATTAAAGAACTTAATTCCAAAGGGAAATATAAAAAAAGGTTTCGTTGAAAGTCCCAACATCATGTTAAATGCTCTGCAGGCAAAACTAAAGTGGCTTGATGTTGCAAGCTGACTGACAAGATGGTAACAGTTAAGTAATGGAAATTTATTTTTGTGTTTGTTAATGTGTATCATGTTTTGTCTTCTGATTAAATGTTATAATTGATATTTGTTTGTTATGAGAAATGTTTCTCTTTTGTGTGTTGTGTGTGGTTTTTTTTGCTTCTGCCTACAGATCATTCATGGATTGTTCTGGGTGATTTAAAGCTGTCAAGACACGTGAGTTTGGTTGGTTGAAAGGAGATGTGTTTTTGCGTAACTCCTTTGGAAAGAAATGTTCATGTGTTTTTTATGTTTGTGTATTTGGTCCTATCATGAATTGTTTTTGCTGGTCCTGTATGTTAGAAAGTTGTATTTGACAGCAGATATCCACTAACTGGTGATCTACTGTCAAAAGGAGGGTAAGGATTTGAAACCTGACAAATTAAGAAGGCCCGAATGGCCCGAATATTGGGTTTTGGGACATGGTATTGTGCGTCAATGCTCATTTACATATGTTATTGTTTTGTCTATGCTTTTTGTGCTTGATATACAGCAAGTATATCTGATGGCTTGACATGTGCGTTATGCATGCTTTTGTTTTATGTTGCTGCTTTTGATACTATTACAAGTTTACCTGTGTTGTGAAGGGATATACATGACGATGTGTATCGCTACACTACAGTTGGGTTGATTTGCTAAATTTCACAAATATGATATTTTCATTTTTGTGAATACAACACAGACATCACTTCACCAGTGTATGTCAAATTTGGCTATAAATAGTATTCAAGAAAAATAAAAGAGATATACAGGATCAAAATGTGTCACTTGCCCACTCTTCCCTTAAAGGAACAGGCAGCCCTAAAATTATGTATCCTGATTGGACGTTAGGATAAAATTATAGATCTGTGACTCTTGTACATGGCGACCTAATTTCTATATTACATTACTCAGTTTTGTTCTGCTTCCTAAGTAGAGTATGGCTTTGTACCATAAAGGAAACCAGGTTTCACCGATGTCGCATCATGCCTATTTATTGGGGATTTTAGTTGTGACCTAGTCCCATTTCTCTTTTCCATATTTCTTTCACTAGTCAGCTTTTTTATTATTATTGATGTATTGTTCAGGTTCACACTTCCAGATTGCAGTAATGTACCAAAGACCCCCATATTATGTATAATTCCCTTTTGTATGACCAGACTTTTTTTTAAAGAATTTTCTTTAGGCCTACTTTGATGTTTCCCAGTCTGACTGTCAGGGTAGTGATGAACTGGTTAACTGACTCAATACTCTCTTTTGAGATGTTTTAGATAAGGAATTTAGGAACACCTATACGTAATCATTGAGAGAAAAATGTGTTTACCCCATTAGACAATGCCACCATGTGTGAGGACATCCATTCAGATAGAATTCCCATGGCGTATAGCCACTCCTTTGAAGATTGCAGGCCACCTGTTTGCAGTCCCTTTGTTAAATGAACTGTTTTTGTACTTAATTGAAGGAAACTAACAAATGTGTCACATCTCCTACGTCACTAGGTTCTGCGGGATTAAGTCATAATAACCTGCAAAACTCACCCACAATCCCATTAGTGACAGCTAACAGATGAAAAGTCCCAGCACCCAGACAGCGATCGCCAGCGTGCCATCAATGGTATCTCCAGAGTATTGTGCTTGCTTCATCAGAAGGCGTTGAACATCAGAAAAGAAGGAGGAGCTGGTTTTGCCACAGAACCAGAGTTTCAGTGCAAAAGAGCGCCTGTCATGTGCTGGTAACCTCTGACAGTGTGCAGTCCCTTGAGCCCCTTGGCCAGAGTTTTGGCCACACGCACCCCCCTTTTTCCTTTGCTCCAACGGAAGTGCAGTGCACCGGAAGATCCAAGATTGGCAAAAGGCATTACATTATGGTGCCCATGAAAGAGCAGCCTGAGCGTTCTCTGACACTGAGTAATGAGTGTTGGAGCCTGAGAATGTAGGCCCGGATCTGCATAAAATGATCTGTGCCCTTGATCAATGGAGAGCTCACTAACTGTAGTGCCTGCCGCACAGGAGAGATATTGGTGCACTGCCTTGAGACATTGAGACTTTCGAATGAGCTATGAGTGTTTGCCAGGAGGGCACTCCAACGGATACTGAGACATGAAAGGCCTGAATGAAGAGGCTCATGCGGAAGAAAACAACAAAAGAAGGTTTGATGGACAATAGAAGTCTGCCAGAGAGGCTTGGACGGACTCTGGGTATTCCCTGTATGATTACATGGAATGGGTGTTAGGAGACTGATTCTTATTTTGCTGACATTGTTTTAAAGTACTATTCTGTATAGTAAAAGCAGAATAAAGTCTATTTTCTGTGGAAGAGTACCCCCTTTTCACCTCAGAGCATTGATGAGGGTCACCACTGTTTCATCTGAACACATAATAAATTACTAAAATACATAGGAGCCCTAAAAATGTTACTAGATAATTTTAGGATTTGCTTTTTTCTTAGGGTTGTGAAAAATTATAATTTCGTTTGTAATAGTGGTCATTACTTTCTCCTGTTGTCTATATGTTCTTAAAAACATGTTTTCTAGTGTTGTTTTAAACATGACGTTGTCTTTTATGGGTGGGATTGTTTTTTTCTACCCAATTGACATCTGTACCCACCTCCCAACCTATGTCTCTTCCTACTACTACTTCTTTGCATTCTTTCCATACTTTACCTGAACATGAACTGGTTAGGAGGTCAGAGTTCACTCATAATTCCTTTGTACAGCTTCTGCACCAACACCAGTTAGTAGTGAACAGCACTAATTGTTGGGTGTGTGGTCTTATGCCACATACTACAGATAGAGGTATTCCCTATTTGGTCCTGCCATATGTGGCCTTTGTGCTACTGCGTGTGTAAGGAGACCTGTCCCGAGAGAGTTGCTAAGTAATAGGATTATGCTCCAGCAACATCTTGATGATCTGATGAATATAGACCTGGATTCAGATTGACGTGAGTTTAGGTTATTGCCTATGTAAGGGCAAAAGGAGGGTCTGAGGTTCTGTAAATTCTGAACCTGGGTCAATAAGGTCGTGGTTCTGTTACGATTTTGGTAACAGCGAACCGTAAACAGTGAGCTCAGCAAGTATGAGTGTTTTCGTCATGTTACACCGATGTGTATTTGAAGATTTCGTTCTGAACCCTTGGGTTCCATTTTGGGCATGGCAGCCATTTTGTGGTTGCCCTCACATAGGCCGATGACTTTAGCTGACTTTTGGATGACCTGAGTGAACTGACCCTGTTGTCTGAAGCTGACCTTGTTAGACCAGTTCCTTGCCCAGTAGCTTCTCAAGATTAAGGATCAGAGCACAGGAGATTGTAAAGTTTGGTATACACATACACACCCCTTATTCTACCTTTCATCTGTTTCTGTTCCTTCTTTTTTATGACCTGTTTACGATATGGGTTGTGGTGTTTTATTATGGGTTTGTCCAGCTTGTGTAAGAAGGAATGTTGGGTATTTGCATGCTTGCAAAAGCTAGGACTGCCCCCTTTCCTTTATGATGAGTTTTGTAACTCTAAAACATACATATGGCCTCTTTTCTCTGTATTCCTCAGACTGCCTCATTCATTTGCTACGGCTTCTGTGTGACGTGGCCTCACTTATTACATTTAATAAAGATGTCTTTTCATATTTCAGCTTCTGTGCCAAGTTCTTTATTGATATTAGTAAGACCCCTGAGAATGAAGATTTTCCATTTCCTCAAAGAGAGTGCTGTTTGTTGATCGCAGTCCACTTATAGGGCCACCTGGGCTATCTTGATGGATCTGCCAGGCTAGAAGGGATCCCGCTTTGTAAGCTTCAGAATGAGTTTTCGCTGCGTGAGCTGCGTAGTTATGGCAAGGTAGCTGCTCGAACTGTGTCGGCCGCTCCTCATGAGCCTCCGCCAAGCACTGGAATTCAGCAGGATTATCCGTCGCCACCGCCACTTCCAGCCATAGTAGCCTGCGTTTGACTCGTAACAGGTCTGTATCAAACGGTTTACCAATGGTCCACGTTAAGCCTAGGCATGCGCCCCGGAGTGTCACTTTAAATGCATCCCACTTTACTGAGCGTGTGTTTGTTGTGCCATCATTGTTATCAGAATACTCTGTGATTGCTGTGCTTACTGCTGCGCGGAATAAGGGTTCCTACAGGGAAGCGGGTTGTAACCTCTAAGTGGGGATCGGGGGCGTGTCATGTTCCATGCCAGCTGCACATATTGTGGGTTGTTATCTGAATTTGTGCAACCCATGGAATTAGTGTACCTAACATGATGTGCTACCTCCAGAGTGCTCACCAATCTGCCTAGTTACACATGTAGCGGGTGAGACGCAGAGTAAAAGTCTTAGTTGCAGCATTTCACCTACTCCATATATCCAAGCCCCGGTTGTCCAACCAGCTTTCCAGAGCTCTGGCATTCGATGAACCTGCAGTGCGTGGCGGGGGGGAAAGATCAATCTAGGTGTACATCTAGTAAGCTTTTAAAGTTACCACCTAATAGCCATGGTACCCCACTTCACTGTGAAAGGATCTTGGAGATTTATGCTAAGATATGTTGTGTAATCTGTGTGTGGGGCATAGAGACTCCCTATTTGTATTCGCCTGCCATTCAGCCAGCCCAGCACAAGAGCGTATCTGCCCGCAGGATCCAAAACCGACTCTTCTGCCACGAATGGTACTCCTGGTCTGATCCACACGGAGCCACGCATGCGTATGAAGAAAACCCAATAGCATATAGCTGACCATGCTAGTGTCCCTGTAGCTTGGGCGTTTCAGATTGTACTCGGAGGGACTCCTGTACCAGTGCAATATGTATCTAATGCCACTTAAAATAGGAATATCTAGCATGGCGACGTGCAGGGGCATGCATGCCCCTCACATACCAGGTTAGTATTTTAAGGCCAGCCATTCAGTAGTCCGAGAGAGTGCGACAATCAGGGGTACTGGTGCTAATATTCATGTGTGATTTAGGCTCATCATGCCATGGTGAATGGAGTTGTATGTCAGAGCCATTTCTCAATTGAGAGGAGGATCTACGCACTATAGGCAGCTCCCACACATTCCCGTAGATCTACAGGGAAATTTGTAGAGGTCACAGAGGCGGTAATATGTGTAGTCATGTGTTCTCATATGATGTTGTGTGCTGTCTGCAGGGTCACCTCCGGTAAGGGTATGAAATCTGTTTGGGAAGGCCACATCCCCACCGAGCTGTCCCCACTGAAAGACTGAAGTGAGTCCACATAGGGCTCTTGCATTCTGTGCTTTCGGCAATTACGGCTGCATGTTACAGAAACTGACGATGTTCTGCGTTCATCTGCTCAAGGTCTGGCGCAGCACCCGATGTTGGAACTTGTCTTAGCACCACACGTCTGCTTCACTGTGTCCGTGTGCCATCAGTGGGGGCATTAAGAGTGTACCTTGACTTTTGATCTGCATGGGGACCATACGTTTCCAGCCACTTTCATGCATCTTCCGGTGTGTCAAAGAATTGCATGATACCATCTGCAACCACGCAGAGTCATGCTGGGTACAGTAGCACATATTTCAGAGCCAATTCATGGAGCATGGGCTTCACAGCAGTGAATGTGCTGCGTCATTTCTTGAGTATAATGTGGGAAAAACACAACTTGTGAGTTTCCCAGGAATGTCTATGGGAGTTTTATCGTCTCTCGCAATCTGGCATCTCTGTTGCGAAAGTGCAATACCTTGACTACCATGAGCCTGGGGTGAGAGTCAGGCAGTAGACTCCTCGTTGGGGCCCGGTGCACATGCTCATGCTCTATGGTGAAATACGTAGAGAGTGCCTGTGGGGGTAGTAGGTCACGGAAAAACCTCTCAACGTAAGTAACGGCATCCTGGCCCTCTGTTTCTTCAGGAAAGACTATCATCCGTATATTATTCCTTCTTGAGCCCCCTTCTGCGTATTCAGCTCTCTGTTCTAGAATGCACACATGGTCACCAGCCACTTGATGATGTAGTCTGCAGCCTGCGAGGCAGGTTGGAGTTTGACTGTCCTTTCGTAGATGTGACTTTATGTGCAAGCTTGCAGTGGTCTGCTCTTTGCAGTACCAAGTCGATGACCATGCTATCCAAGGAGGTTCTAGAATTTTCTGTGGCATTTAGCAGGGCATCAAACTTACTTTCTACAGCCACTAACTGACCTGGGGTTTCAGAGCTCAATACATTTCTGTGATGTGCAGTGTGTGCACCCCCACTGCACCCAGTGGCGGTCGGGGTCACTGATTTTAGCCTGCCCATCTCAGCAGTGAAACACCCCACTAGCTATGTAGTTAGTCAGAGAAGAGGGCGTGGCGAACACCTCAGCAGCTAATGACACAGTTCCTAACTTGACAACCCATAGCTGACCGCTGGCACTTCCCGTAGTGCAGTCCTTACTAAAGGCTGGTATAAAAGCATGCGTATGTAAGGGTATGTATTAACCATTCATAGCTAAATCAGAGCAACCAGCTGTGACCCCTCCCACCTTGAAAGCCCAACCTGGTCACACCGTGAGAGTGAGGAAGAGGTTGCGCAGCTTGATGCATCACATGCCCCCCAGCCACTGTAAGTGGAACTCAATGCTATAGGGAGTTATGAGTACTAAATGCAGTAACTAAGTGGCAGCAGCAGGATATGACTTTTTAGTTCTGTAAGTCAGTGTGGCGTAGGCTCGAAATATGCCACACTGTGACGCCACGTATCACCTAAGCGAAGCGTCTCTGTACATCTGCATGCCTTTGAAATCCATTTGCGTTCCTCGGTGTTACAAAGAATCTTAATCAATGAAGTTCAGGGATGGGGAGGGGTCCACCTCTCACTGTTGGTGCACACAGTGTGAAGTGTAGGCAATTGCTATTGTGGGGCCTAGGTCCTGCTGACCTCTGGCCCCCTTAATGTGTTTGCTGAGGTATGAGCCACAATAAGTTGATGTAGTGGTCGTGCTGAAGGGCTCCCACTCTTATTATTATCATACAAAACTGGCTTTGTGGACCAACGAGCGCGGTCAACTGTACCATGCAGTTCAAGCCAGTTCATGTGGCACCTTAGTGGTTATTCGTCACCCTCCCTGAGTTTGTCCTTCTATGCTCAGTTTTCGGGGGGCCAGTACTGAAGTCAGTTTATAGTGTCAGCACAGGATTGCAAGCAGGCGTGTAGCGCAGCAGCACCACAGGGCCTGGGCTGATCTGATTCCCGAGCCCTGCAGCAAGCTCTGCTTCGTCTCGCAGATGGCCGAACAGATTACTGCAGCCCTGCTTGCAGCCGAGCTACCATACCATTGCAAGAGCGACCTGGGCTCAAACCATCCCTGGGTCAGCTTCCTTCCTACACTATGTAGTGGGTAGGCCTTGTGTGTACAGATATCACAACACCGCCTCACCTGTGTTCACGTTGAAAGCTCAGAGTTTCAGAGCCCTGCAGGTCTCAGCATACTGCTCTCAGTAGAGGCCACACTGTGCCACCGCCATTTGCTGCGCTGGTCCTCCGGTGGTCATCCATGGTCACCTCAGCTCCCTCTTACACAAATGTCCACAGACGCGAGGCAGTGCCCATTGCAATGTTCCTCCTCACAGGTGATGGAGGAATACCATGCAGGGCGCCGTGGGGGCAAGCTGCAGCTCATAGTTGATCTGCTTCACAGCTCACTAAGAGGGTACGGGCCCCAGGCAATGGTTGGCGCCCCAGCGCCTCTCCTGAATGGCTCCAAATACCTTAAATCATATAGCCTGCAGTCATGGGAGGCTCTACAGAGCTTTTTGTGGTTGGATGGTTGCCAGTAAAGAAGATTTCGGCCGGATGATGGGGTTCGAATACAGCGCCTCAGTAGAGTGTGTCCGCCATCTTGACCCTTTTGGCCACGCCCCCCCTTTTGGGTTCTTCTTGATGCGGTGTACAAGGATAGTTGGCGTTCAATCTAAAGTTCCTAGTGTGAAGGTACAATCCAGTGGAGTTCATTCTTCTAGTAGGCACCTGACTATTAATTGAGGACAGTGGTTAGTCAGGCTGCCAGTCCACTCTGAATGACCTTTTTAGTTGGATGTCAGTTCACTGGTCAATATCTCAGAACCCACTCGATGTGGTCAGGATTTTTCACTGGCGCATGCACCCATTGGTCTGGGGACGCCTACTGTAGTCACCAGTAGCACCAAATCAAAGCTGCAGACTAAGCTGTCATTTGGGCCCTGACTGGGAGGGTGCAATTGTGAGCTGTCATTTGGGTCCTGACTGGGAGGGTGCAATTGTGATATCTCCAGACCACATGAGGCAGAATAATAATTCCAACACTGCTGGAATTAGGACATTTACCACTAGCTACTTAAGTGGATGCTCTGGCAATGAGGGTGAAGCTGACAATGCCTCGTGATCTCAGGTAGCAACCAGACAGGAGTATATATGTTTCATTTGGCATGGGAAGTGTGAGGGAAAAAGCAGGCGCACCTTTGGAATTGTTTTGAAGGGGTGAGCTTCCCTTGTCCAGATGTTATTGGGTTGCAAATCTTACTTTCTGGTCAGCTGGCTGGGGCAACTATGTGATAAAGAATAAGCATGTGCAGTCCATCATGCTGTCCCATAAAGGTCCTTTTCTGCAACTGTGCTCTGTTCTTTGCTGGGGCTTTAAAACTACGTCTTGCAGGTGCCGTCCTCCAACTCACACATTGTCATGCAGGTCTTCCTCTCCATGCAGCTGAGCAGCTGGAACACTCCCAAAGTCTTTCTGGACTTGGTCCCAGTCTGGGAAAGTGGAAACTTCCAGAGGTGCCACTCCTCAATCACCCACCTTCTCAACTTCAGTTGTGCACAGCTTGCAATTGGATGGAGAGAAAATTTTGAACACCATTCGCTCTTGCTCGCCCACTAAATTCAGCCCTAAGTCCCTCTCCTGCGTGCTTGTTAACTGCCGCTCGGCTGTCCGACATGCAACCGAAATCTCAGAAACCATCATCAGCGAATTTGTCGACATTCCCTTCTTCACAGAAACCTAATTTAACAACCACTCGACGGCCATCCTTGACCTTCTCACCCCGCCTGGGTCCTATCATTAGGAAAGACAGACAGGACAGAATTGCGGGTGGTTTAACTATAATCTATAAAAACAAACTTCAACTCACCCCTATTAAGAACCTGGACCACTTAACTTTCGAATCTCTTGGCGCGGAACTCAGTGAGCAAGGCTCTTCCCCAGTACGTCTACATAACATCTACCCCACTCCCTGGGATCCTCTTCCCTTCACTGAGAAACTTTCAGACTTCCTTGCACAATCCTCTCTTTCCAACTCAAAAAACCTCTCCCTAGGAGATTTCAACATTCATTGGAACAATGTTGGTGATCCCACAGTCAACCACCTCATTAATCTACTAGAGATCAACAACCTTACTCAACTATGTCACTCTCCGACCCACACCAAAGGTGCCACACTCGACGCCATCATTGTCAACAATAACTTGGCCTCATTATCTAACATCCTCCTTATTGACTGCTCTGACCATCAACCTCATTTTGTTCAAGATCGAATCCATTCCCATCCTCCCCATTGCCAAAAATTGCAAACCCTTGAAATGGATTAGAGATCCTAATCAAATCCCCCCTGATGAACTTGAGTCCAAACTCCAAGCACAATTTCTTCTCACCCCTCCATCCCAAGATGCTAACAAGCTCACTAAGCTTTTCAGTAAAACCGTCAAAGATATCAGAGACCTATTAGCCCCTCCTAAACTACAAAAAACAAAGAACCATTCCATTCGATTCTTGGTTTAACTCGGATCTCAATAATGAAAGACGCGCACTCAGACAGACAGAAAGAACTTGGAGACAACACCCCTCCCCCTCACATCTAGCCCTCCTCCGATCCGCGAGATCTACTTACAAGAAACATATTTTTTATGAAAAGGCTATCTTCTTCCAAACACAACTCGATTGAGCCAAAAATAGACCCAGAAAACTGTTTATCATAGTCCGAAATCAAACATTCTCAATCCCTCTTATGCTGACTGCCTCAACTGACAGATGTGAGGAAATCGCCAACTTCTTTTCAAACAAAATCACCAAAATAGATCAATCCTTCCATCTGATTCAGAAACTACCCTACCCCCGATCTGCCTCTGACATCAACTGTGACGTTCCTCCCTTGTTGACTCTTCCTCCTGATTCTCCATCACACACTAGCGTTATAACCCCTCCTAAATCTAACCTTCCCTATTTATAGCTTAAAAGCAAGGCATCCTTGCTCAACTTCCACCCTGTAACTGAGAGGGAAGTCTTTAACATCATTGCCAAATTAAAGCCGACCCTTACACCAAAGACCCACTCCCTTCCAACCTTGTCCAATACCTAAACCATATATTGCCCCTTACTGGACTTCTATCATCAACACCTCCCTTTCCATGGGATGTGTCCCTACCTCCCTTCAACTTGGACAAATCACTCCCATTCCCTAAAACCTTTCTGCTGACCCCAATGACCTGAACAATCTCCGCCCCATCTCTAACCTCCCACTTCTTTCCAAAGCCCTTGAAAAATGTGTTTTGCTCCAATTGGATAAACACATCAATCATTTTAATTTACTTGACTTCTTACAATCTGGCTTCAAAGAAGGCTGCAGCACTGAAACCGCCATGCTGACTATAATTGATGACATCCATTGTTCCCTTGACAAGGGTGAATCTTACCCACTCATCCTCCTTGACCTCTTTGCTCCCTTTGATACTGTCAACCACAATTCCCTACTTACTTCGATCAAGACTCGTTTTGGTCGTTTTGGCCTTAACGACCTTGTCTTCAAATGGTTCGCCTCATATATCCAAAACAGAACACAACAAATCAAAATAAATGACTGCCTCTCAAATCCTATACCTGTCTCACTCAGTGTCCCCAAGGCTCTTTTCTCTCCCGTCCCTCTTTAACCTCTTTATGGAACCCCTTACCCTTATTCTGAAAGAGCTGGAATCAATTACCACCTCTATGCTGATGACACACAACTTTACTATAAGATTAGGTCCCACTCTGACGTACTTCACCTGAACAATAAAATGAGCAAGATTTAATCCTGGTTCTACACTAATCATCTCAAACTAAACCCAAAAAAACTGAAGTCATCCTCTTCTTTCCAAAAAACAACAGCCTCCCCATCCAATCCTCGATCGTTGACCTAAATGCCCTTAACTGTTTGCTCTCCCTATCCAATTTGGTAAAATCACTGGGGATCACCATTGACAATAAACTAACTTTCAACAACCACATAAAAAACTCAACTAAAGGAGCACTCTTTACTCTACGCCATCTGAAGAAAATCAAACCCTTCATCCATCCAGAAGCCACGCCTAAGAGCCCTCCCTCGAATGCCCCCGCAGCCTCGTGGAGAGCCGCGGGCTCGCGTAGATGTCACGGCTGATCCCAGAGAAGGGGCACCTCCACAGATCGCTCCCGGCACACTATCACCAGCGCCTCACAGCCGCAGTTTTGGCGCAATCCCGCCGAGAATTGGGCAGCTGACGTTGGAAGAGTAGGGCTCCGCAGGGATGTAACTCAAATCCCCAAAAAGTGCCAATAAGCGGATAATTTAAAGGATTTATATCGCTGGGCGGCGAGAGCCTCACAGGAAGGCTACCATCTGCTAGTGCGCCACCTAGCACCCCCTCGAACTGGTGATCCTTGTGTACACTTCTCTACCTAGCATAATGGCTGCTGGAAATTTCCCAGTAGTTAATGAGGTGTTTTCATGTATGCTCTCAGTAACTCAATTAGGGCCAGCTGCACTTTTCGTTTGTTGAGTTCAGGTTGTTGAAAGGTTCTCTTCAGTGTGACCATGAACCGCTCCTCCGTCCCATTTGGTTGGGGCCGCAGCAGGGTGATCTTGTGATATTTGAAATGCAGGTGTGTTGAGAACATCGCAAAGTCATGTCCATTGAATAAAGGTCCATTGTTGATCTTAACCACCTCTGGTATCCCCCATGCCACAAACACTTCATCTAGGACTGGGATGGTGACCTTGGCTCTGCTTTACGTTACTTAGTGAGCTATTGGAAATTGGGAGTATTTGTCTGTGATGACAATGAAGTACTTTTCTAATTGCAAAGGGCTAAAAAAATAACCTGTGAATTGGCACCAGACGTCTTTTAGCAGTGCAAACATCTGCAATGGTGGGGGTCGATGTACCTGTCTGATGACTTGGTAATGGTGGCGGTCCTCTACTGTGTTCTCAACTATCAGGTCCAAGGAGGGGAACAAAAACAGCTCTTTTAGGGCTAACTTAGTTGCCACAATGTCGCTGCAGCCTTCATGTGCAAGGACACTATTCTGTGACTCAGTTTCTTGGGTATGATGATGATTTTGTCTCTTACTACCAGTCCACATTCTTCCCCTGATAGCTTGTCTTTGATGTGCTTGAAAGAGAGCAGTGGCTTTGAGTCAACCCATGCTGGGATAGTAGTCTCATCCACGTCTCCACTCATTTTTGATTAGGCTCCTCTTGTCCTCCCCATGGTAGATTTTTCTTTGGTAGACTCTGTGATGGTGTCTAATGACATGGCAGGTGCTCGTGCATGGTCTGTTGCTGAATTGAGATATTTTTTTGCTGGCGACGGACGTGGCTTGACCGACTCTATGGAATGTCTTGACATGTTGTCAGCTGGATTTCTTGCCTTCCTTGGCTTGTGGGTGATGGTGTATGTATATTCTTGGAAATACAGCACCCAGCTCTCAATTTGTGGTGGCATCTTTGGTCGGCATTTCCCAAAGAATTTCAGAAGGGCTTTGTGGTCCGCTAGTATTATGAACTACTTGCCATATCTAAAAACGTGGAAATTCTCACTCGCCTATACCACTGCCAGGCCAGGCTCTCTTTTTAAGGCTGGGTGAAGGAAGGCTCTTTCTTTGTCAAGTAGGCTTTGACTTTTGTCCACCAAAATGTTGTATCTCTCATCTTCTTCATGATGTTGCACTAGTATCGCTCCCAGTCTAATGGGACTGTTGTCCACCCTGATCTCTGTGCATGGTGTGGGGTTGAAATAGGCCAGGTTAGTTGTGGTACCAACATTGTGTTTGATTTCTGTGAAAGACGTTTTGCACATCGAGCTCCAACTGAAAATGTGAACTTGTTTTGTCAGTTACCGGAGTGCGTGGCTGATCGTGACATATTACTTTATGTGACAAAGGCAGCAGCTGGCTATTCCTAGGAATGACCAAACGTCAATCATGTCCCTTGGACTGGGTGTCTCATTCAGTGCTTTTATCATGTCTAGGTCAGGTCCCACACCCTGCCCTTAAAAGGTGTGTTCATAGATTTTCTCATTAAGTGGGGGGAGCTTAAGGGTCGCAGCATGCAAAAGTCAGGGCAGAGCACTAGGATCCTGCTAACCATATGGTCACTTCCTGGGGGCAGGGCCAAAAGGAGGAAAGGGAGCATGCTGCTTGCAAGATAATGAGGTCATTTGGCATCGGCCATATAATATGGTATGGGGAACTGCATACAAGTCACCATTAAACTTTTGCTATGTTCCTCTGATACGCTTTATGGAACGCAAAACATGTCATGAGCATTGTCTGCATTACAATAACCAGAATGCCCGGCAATAAGCATTAAAAAAATAAAATAATGAGACTATCTGAGGACAATCCAAATGTCCGGCCTGATTTAATTGATTCCACTTGAGCTAGCTCCAACCAGGAGACAGAAGTCTACGGTGATACACGACCTGGCCACAGGCCGGGATCTGGCTGAGATCATGCTCCTGCAGGATTTGAGGAGCCCCTTAACACATGATTTGACAGAACAGACATGCCCATGAGTATAAGCTCCAGAGCCCAATACAGGGCTCAATATTTTCTATAAATTCAAGGAGGAGCTACGTACCAGTATAGCTTGGAAGTGGTTGCCACTTTTCCTGACTCAGGGGCTGATGCCAATAACTAACATGTATGTGTGTTTGCGGTCATATTTTTGGCTGAGATTCCTATCTTGAGTTACATGCAGCCTGATGGCGAATTAGGCGAGTTTTATGCTGCAGGAGCTGCATGCGTGAGACCTGCAATAAAAAAGACTAGGCCTCTTTTATGGCATTTTGGCGTAGGACAGGAATGCACAGTATTTACGGAGTACGATGTATTCCTGTCCTTTCTGCCTGTGCTGGATCCATTTTGGCAGGCTAGTGCCAACGTAGGCCCTCTTGCACCAATGTGCAAGGGGGCCTCTAGTGCAGGCAGGACTGTTTTTGTGCAGGCAGGGGCACATTCCTGCATAAAAACAATCCTATGAGGCGTTTTCCTCTTTCCATGTGTGCTGCAGAATTCAGAACACATGGAATGAGGAAAAACGAGGTGAAATTCACATATTTCTCCTTGTTACGCCTCACCTCAGGAGGCGTAGAGATTTGACATGTCTCCAGCTTCACATCACTTTGTAAATCTGGGGCAGTGTCAAATTCCATGGGTGTTGCGTAGGTAAACCCACTGCAAGGCCAATGGAACGCCTCCCGGGCGCAGACTAAGGCGACGCAGCGATATGCGCTGCGTCGCCTTATGATTTATGAAGCCATTTAAAGTCATGCAGGGTGGCTTCATAAATCTTTATGCGAGCCCTGCGTCATGCATGTACCATTTAACGCGGTGCAAAAGTGACGCAGGGCTCTCATAAAAAGCCCCACTGTGTAAAAAATTTGTGAAGTCACCACTAATGCATCAGATATCTTAGCTGAGCTTTCCATAACTAACCTTTTTACATCCACTTTAGGTACAAAGCTGCATACATGTTCGTGAGTACAACTCATATAATGAAGTATGCCATATTTAAGGGTCTTTTGGGGAGTGATATTACAATAAGACATAACCCAACGAGAGTACAGTCAGGTTCTCGGATGCCTATAGCTGGCGATGATTCTGGTTTGGGATCTGTGTTTTTCTCTCTACTTTGGATGGTCAAATTAAAGGAAAAAAGTTCCCGGACATCAGTGAGGTGGCACAGCACGTCAATGTATAATTGTGCTTAACAGCAGAATAAAATATGCATTGATTTGGCTTCTGTCCATAATGCTCATCGACGGTACAAATAAGTAACTTTTGCAGAATATCAGACCATCCATAGAAGTGGACCATAGTTTCAACAGGGGCAAAGCCCGTATATGTTTCCTACACTTTATTGCCTTATGATAATACCATACTCAAACTAGATCAAGTTTATTTCAGATGCGCTTGGGGCGTGTGCAGTTAAATCAAACGGAAAACATAAATTCATTCCCAGCAACATTTAGTGACTGCGCCCCTCAACCCAGCAAGAAAGAGCAGAGTAAAGATGCTCGCTTGGAAGAGCAGAGAGAGTTACCGCTCTACGGGACGCGCTTTAGTCCAAAAATAAAAACTCCCTGCCAACGTTAGAGCCTAGGGCTCAAGCTATTATGAGACTGGAACCATAACAATACAGACTTAAGACCAAATGAAGCCAGGCAGCATGTGTGCACCATGTGCTCAATGCTTCCCTGTTACAAGTTCAGCAACTAGCTGGTGTGCGTTTGGGTGTTTATTTTAGGGGCATTGAAGCTGTAACTTGTATAAACCAGGGTCTTCCTCGCTGCAAAACGTAGATTTGTCATAGGCAAGAAAGAAGGCCGTACTTGAAATTACCTAGTATAAGTGCTGTTTCGTTTGTGTTTACAACATGCTCGTTCTGGCTGAAATTAACATATTTATCATTATGCCCGTAAAGCAACAGTGGTTACCACTAAGCAAAGACGCATTGGCAAAGCCAAGATGCCTGGTGCTGGCTGCCAGTCGTTTGGCTTTGTCAATGCTTGTTTTGTTTTCTCATGTTTTTTATAAACATTTTTGGTGGTGGAGATGCTAAGTCCTTGCCAATGCAAATAATGTGAATAAACAATTACTAAATACAAAAATACTTGTTGGTCTCATAAAGCACACATTGCCATGGTAGTCACTGGCTAAAGGGAACTTTTGTGTGGTTACACTCCTTGTGAAAGGGCTAAATGCTGTCACTCACAGTAAAGGAAGCCAGTTGCTGAAGTAGGTTGACCTGTTGCGCCATGCTCTATGCTGTTGTGGGCGGAAGCAAAATGGTTGAAGAGGCCTAGCAGAAAGCCTCAGCAAGTAAGTATATTATACATGTACTTTCAGTAAAATCAAAAGGTTTGGCTAACCCCAGACCTCAATGATAAAACAGCCAACACGTTTGATGCATATTTTCATCTTGGTATATTAGGTCAGTTGCTTCCCCCATCACTTCACCTTAGTATTATCGCTCATATGCTTTTCAAATTTTTAAGATTTTACTTGTTTTTGATAGGAAATTAAAGCCGAAGCCCCACCAAAAACTACTGCCTACAAGCACCACAACACCATTGGGAATTCATACCCCTTATTTGAGGTCAGGCTAAAGGGGTATTGATGTTTAAGGTTCTTGGAGGAATACAGCTGTCACTCATCCTATACCCCCCAACAGGACTGTCTTTAATCTCCCACACCAATGCGCTGATTCTCTAAAAAAAACACACACACAAATAAAAGCACTAGCAGCACCTTTCATTGATTCAGATTTGCAACTTTCACAAATTACAAATGTTTCCAGAAGAACAACTGAGCTATTCCGCCCACAGAGTCCCAGTATGTGTGACACCTTTTGTGAGTTACAATTTCTGACAAAGTAGAGGTATTTTAGGCACACTTGTACATACGATAAGCAAGGGGTAATACCATCACCCTTGTTTAATGGCAAATAAAAAAAAAACCACAGATCTTGACAGGGAAATTAGTTTTTCCGATGGAGAAACCCGTCTCCATGCATCCCACAAATTTTTTGTGTCCCCTTCTCCTCCCCACCTGAGACTGGATTTACTCCTGCCATCATCGAATTACATTCCTAACATTTTCCAGTCCGTTAAGGGGTTGGAAAGGAGATTACGAAAACGAACAAACATACGAAAATGTAAAATTCCGTACATTTGTTGGAGTACAGGTTTGCTTGAATTTTCGGTATCCACTGGTCAAAAACTTCATGCAGGGGGGATGTGGCTATGCGCCTGGACAAGATGGTGGCGCACCAAGACCATGCTCAAACTCTCTCTAAGCTGGTCCAATGCCTCATAGGGTGGCAGCACACCTGTGATCTAGTAGGAGAGTTTACAAACCCACCCTTCACCTGACTCTGCAGCGATGACGATTTTTCACACACACGCGCAGCCGCCATTTTGTTAGCGTGCTGCTCGTATTATTTCTCCTCTGATCTCTAGTGCGGCAAACAATGCTTGGGTGAGCTTCTTTATTTCAATTTTAATTTTTGCTTAGCCAAGACCATATGGGAGTTTTGCACTGAGGATGTGTGATAGTTGAGCCAGAACTCTGTGTGATGGGAGTAGCCATGAAACTGTAAAAAATATCCAGAACTGGATGTCCTCCTGAGTCAAAGAAAAGCAGGGTGATATCTTCAGAAGATACTTCAATTTGTGCCAAGTATCATCAGCATACAGGTGATAAGAAATATGAGCACAATTCAGCAAATGTTCTAGAAGGTGCCTTATGTAGACCGAAGAAAAGACTGTCTATTGTAGGAGAACAAGTGAATACATTGTTTCCAATCTTCATTTGCTGAGGATGGTTAATTAAATTGTCATAGATCCTTAAAGGAAGGGGTGCCATTGTGTTAGCACGCTGTTCGTATTATTTCTCCTCTGGTCTCTAATGTGGCAAGCAATGCATGGATGAGCTATCTTTTAATCTTCATCTTTACTTATGCATCTTTATCTCCATTATGCACTGACCTACTTTGAACGTTTGATTCTCTCTGCCTGACCTGCAGCATGTCCTTCTCTCTCAAGGACCCCTTCATATGAAACATTCCAGTTTACTTCAAGCCTTTATGCCTAATGACCTTAATATATATATTACTATATATTATTACTGAGCATATGTGTCACAACAGCACTATTGTTTTGTTCTCACTTATTCCTTCATGAGTCTGAGCCTGAAGGGATGTGAATGAGATCACACAAGATGTGAGGCCGTATTTCAGAAATCATTACACACCCTATCTCCTTGCATGTTTGCAAGCCAGTGGGACCCTCTATAATTTTCTGCTTCATAGCTACCTATGTGGTTGTGTGCCTGTCACAGATAATTAATTGCAACTCTCATTATTATCGTGTGTGGATCATCGTATAATTACATCAAACTTTCTCTCATTGACCACCTATTTTATGGGCAGGCTCTCTACTATTAAAAAATTACCTCACCAACCGGCACATCATCAAGATGGCTAGTGACTCCCTTAACCTCATGAAAGCATCTACATCTGGCACTAACCCTAAAAGCCAAAAATGATCTTCCAGTCCAGTCAGCTCCTTACCCGGTCCTGGACTCAATTCTAGATGAACTACGTGCACTAAAATTGTTCATGAATACCGCCAATGAAAAATTGCCACAGATTGAAGATAGATAGATCAACATGGAAGGTTAAATGATCGAAATGGAACAATGCGTGGGCCACCTTCCGGACATGGATATTAAAATACCATTGCTGGAACAAGAAATTCAAAAGCTTAAACTACACATGAAGACCTTGAAAATCGCAACAAAAGGAACAATCATCGGCTTTATGTTTTACCTGAAAATGATGATGGTCCTGATCTTCTCTCCTTCTTAAAGACATTTTTGTCTGAGCTTCTAAACCTCTTCAGTCTTCTACTCCTCTTAATATCCACCCGGCTCATCGTCTTGGTCCCCCTCAGCCTCAATCTAACAGACCACGAGGTAATATAATGCTTTTCTTAGAATTCACCGACCTGATGCATGTATTAAAAGCTGCCAGAGAAAAACTTTGTCTTGTCTGGTCTGGCCCTACCATCTTTATCTCACAGGATCTTTCCAATCCAACCAATGCTAGACGTAAAAAATTCATAGCACTTCATCCTCAACCAAGACCCATGAACATCCGTTATGGCATACTACATCTTTTTCTATGCAAAATTACTTATGAAGGTGTTTCTCGTTCATTCGATGATCCGTTTTTGCAAACCATCACCAACATACCTATGGACACAAATGCTCAATGTCCTTAAACTGTTAAAATGTTGATACTTCAAGACTTCTTGTTTCTGGCTGTAAGCTCTAACTTTTGCTTTTCAAATATTGGTTATGCTCCTTGAATGTCTCTATTTTTTATCTCTCTTTTTCTCTTCACTACGTTATTGTTCTTGCTTCTGGTTGCCAACATGCCCGGTCTACGTTTCTTCCTCTTTTTACTTCAGATCTGGCTTTATGTCCTTGATCTGTCCCTTTTTTTCTCTATCTCCTTTATTCTTCTCTCATTCCCTCTATCTCTATACTCTCCTTTTCACTCTCTTCTTCTTTTTCTATTTTCCTTTCGCTATAATTTTACGTATGCCTATTTGTTTCAATTCTTTATGTTTCTAGTAATTCCTTTGTGTTACCCGATTTTTGACTTATGTCTTTTTGTTTCCCTTTTTGTCTTTGCAGTTCGTAATCAGTAAGCCTGTTTTTAAACAATGTTTAATGTTGCATCATGGAACAGCCGTGGTCTGGGTCATACTGTTAAGCTTCAAAAGGTACTTTCTCATTAATCGAAACGTAATTGTCAGATTGCTTTTCTGCAAGAAACTCACCGTAATGATGTTGAATCACTCATGCTCAAATGTCAATGGGTGGGTGAGGTTATTTTCTCTCCAGCTGTCAACCGTAAGGGTGATGTTGTCATCCTTTGTCAAAATCTCTAAAAATTCAAATGTTATCAACTGAATATGACAGGAGTGGATGATGGGTAATACTGACAGCCACTGTCTACAATAAACAGGTCACCTTCGTGAATATTTATGGGCCAGTTAGATCTGATCCGGATTTTTGGCATATTATTAACCCATTTGCTGCTGCCGTCGGCCAACTGCCATTGCGAGCACTACCTCCGTAGTACTGCGCACGTCCGTTGGCCGATGCGGCCCCGCCCGTGCAGCAAAACACCCGCACCGCGGCGGAATTTACGCAGTGGTTAACGGGTTAAACTTACATTTTCTTCCATTACTTACCCTAATATTATTGATGCTGGGGATTTCAACAGTTGTCCAGACCCCTTTTTAGACAGAAAAGCTAACTGTAAATTTAAACCAGATAAATCACATAAAGCATTTCAATCTGCTATTGCCTCCTGTCCACTCTGTGATGCATGGAAAACTAGGAACCCTTATAAACACAAGTTTACATTTTTTTCAAATGTTCATCACACCATGTCTCGTATTAATTACATTTTGGTCTCAAAACCTTTACTCCCTTCTCTCCAATCTTCTGAGATTGGCTGCATTTTTATTTCGGACCATGCCCCTGTTTCAGTCTCTTTTGATTTGTCCCTTACTACCCCCAAACATGCTAGATGGAGATTTAACAACTCCTTACTATTTTTAGAGCCTTTACCATTACCTACACTGTAAGAAAGAAAAGGTTATTACATTCCCAATACATTTCCACCCTTAAACATATTAAGACTCTTTAAAAAACATATATATTTTTATTAGTTTAAACAGTTACAGAAAATATGCTGGTTACAAATGACAGGTTACTCACGTCATCAACACATTTTACAGAGATCATCAAAACAATCATATTAATTGTGTACATCTCGGTTCAAGTTTCTACGCAATTCCAACTCTACCATTGGGGATATGCAAATGTCACCACAATAGGTATTCCATTTGGACCATTTTCTGTCCCATTTCTTGGGGCAACCCTGGGTTATGAAAACCTCTTTCTCAGCCACGATGCATCTGTCAAATCCTTTCACCCGTTGAACAACAGTAGGTGAAGTCTCGCTCCCCCAGCTCTTTGGTTCTTTTCTTATCAATGTGTATCCCAACGTCGCAAACTGTTGTTCGGTTTCAGTAAGGTCAGTTGCAGCCCATATGTTCAGCAATCCCAGTGTCGGTGTCAGTGTCACTTCTTTACCTAGTGCGGTCTGAATGTGGTTGGTGGCATCTTCCCATAAATGATGTATAGCTAGGCATTCCCAGATAGTATGGTAAAAGGTGGCTGGCTGTCGGCATCCCCTCAGACAAAGGTCATCAGATCTTGCACCTATTTTGGCCAGAGTAATCCCATTCATATAGGACCTATGTAGAATCCTCAATAGTATCAACCTAAATCTGAGCGTGATGGCTGCTTCTCTAGGGGACATAAGAGCCGACCGCCAATCTTCCTCCTCTATTGATCCAACGTCTCTTTCCAACTGTTCCCTGAGTTTACTAAAACTATCTGGCATATTATTACTAAGTTTCTTGTATGTTGGTTGACAGTGGGCCATCTAGTAGGCGATCCTCTAACGGTGATGCTTTCGGTATGTCCGCGAAGTCTGGGAATGCCGCCTGCAAGGCATGTCGTATTTGCATGTATCGGAATATCTCCCCTTGGGCCATTCAATATTGCTTCTGAAGCTCCTCAAACTTAACGATCGAGCCCTTCTTGACCAAATCTTTGACTACTGAAACCCAGATCATATCCCACTTATCAAACCCCGGCTGGTAACATAATATACCTAATTTTGGGGTGTACCAACGTGGCGTTCGCCTGGTGGTAAGGGTGTTGACTCAGCCCAACCTGGCGTTCGTCTGGTGCCATATCCCTATTGTGTGTGCGGTGGGTCCAACGTATTTCTTTTTCCAGGCATGTGAATACAAGGCCCCCCAGTCCCCTGAACGGTCCATCTGGTATCTGTCCAGGTCTGTGGGTGGGTGGTAAGCCCAGTGATTTACCGCCCCTAGTTGCGAGGCCTAATAATATAGTTTGAGGTCTGGTAATGCCAAACCACCGTCATACCAACTTTGGGTCAACTTTTTCAGTGTCACTCTCGGGCCTTCCCATCTAATAGCAGCAGACGGATTTCACTATCCACGGCTGCGAAATAAGTGTCAGGGATGTGACGTGGGCAATTCTGAAGAATATACAGAAAATAGCGGAAGCGCCAGCATATCTGAAAGAAACAGGTTAGTATTAGATTCCTTACCTTAGAATATCCCCAGGCGTCAGACTGAATCCGGAAATTTTTGCGTAGCAGTACCCTTGCCCATCGGTAGGCGTTGTCTTCGGCTCCGCGTCCGTCGTCGGCGTCGTGGGCGCCGTGATGACGTCGTCGGAGTACTTAGACGCCGCCTCTGCGTGCTGACGTCAGTTCTTCTTTTTTCTGCGCCAGCAGCGCAGATCCGGAAAAAGTGGTACCTTAGTCAATTTTTGACTAAACTTTTTTACGATCCCTTTTGATTATTTCAAAGTCTTCGACTCCGAATGGTGCCGGTAGGGATGTCAGGATTTAAACCCTGTGAGGACTGCGACCGACTGATGTCGGTAACCGACCCTCACCACTGGTGCCTTCACTGTCTTGTTGTCGATCACGACGACAAGGCCTGCCCCGACTGCCGAGCCCTGACATCGAAAGCTAGGCGGGAGCGGTCCCGCAAGTGGCGCGAGCTCCGGTAGTCGTCCCCGCTCCGCGATAGGTCCCGGTCCGGACGGAGGTCGAGGGACCGGTCGCGGGGTCGGAGCCATCATAGCTCCGGGAGTCGCCATCACTCTTCAGGCTCGAAGTCGTCAGGTAAGCACAAGAAGTCGAAGAGATGTCATCGCTCTTCCGACTCCCCCGACGCTCGCGCGACGCAGCCGGGGTTTGGGTGACCCCGCCCACGCGGCTCCCTCAGAGTCGCAGGCGTCGCGGCCTGCCCCATACCCTCCGGTCCCTGGACAGCAAGCGACGCCGGAGGAGATCGAGCGCTTCCTCATGGCCATGAGGTCCCTCTCTCCTCCGACGGGCTCCGTGGCGCCTTCGGTCCCAGCGGACCCGTCTGGGGGCCCTAGCGGGTCGGGTGCTTCGGCCCTGACGCCGCCGACACCTTTGGGCCCGGCGGCGCAGGGCCCCGCTGGATCCGCTTCCGGATCCGGGTCGTCGCCGGTTGACCTAACGACCTCACCGGCGCCGGTACCTAGGGTGTCACCTCCACCGCCGCCTTCGGGTGACGCCGTCCCCGATGCCTCCCTCGATCCGGTTCCGGCGTTGGAGCGGCGTCACTGGGCGGCGCTCTCGATGCCGCTTGGAGAGTTCTACTTCAACAAACCGGACCCATCCTTTGACAACCTTGATTATCAGGAAATGGGTGATGAGGAGTATTGGGAGGGGTCTGAGGACCCTCTGACACAGGAGTGTCAGTCCCAGCAGGACTGGACAGGTGATCTTGGGGATGCCAGTGGTCTGGACACTTCGCCAGACACTGGTTTTGTCTCACCCCCTACCGTGGCTAAGGAGGAGGGGGCAACCTACAGTGTGGTGTTGATGCGGGCAGCCAGGGCCTTGGGCCTTGAGCTCCCCATCACGGCCGTGAGGACTACCTCCTCACTGAGGTCCTTAAACCACAGTCAAGCTCGGCTGAGCCTCTGCTGCTGTTTAATGAGGCCTTGCTTGACGTTCTTTTGGGCACTTGGTCCAGGCCCGCTACAGGTCCGCCTGTAGATAGGAACGTGGCCAGACGCCACTGCCCAGCCCCGTTGGACCCTTGTTTCCTGTCCACCCATCCCACCCCGAGAGCCTGGTCATCCAGGCCTCCAACTCCCAGACCGCATTCCCGACGGCTCCACCCGATCGGGAATCCAAGAGGTATGAGCAATACTGTAAAGAGGTATTCTCCTCCCTGAGTTTGGGACTGCGGTCTTCAAACACCACGTGCCTCTTGGGCCGCTACACCCACTCTCTCTGGGACACGGTCGCGAACGTGCTGCCAGAATGTCCGGCGGAGGTCAAGGCTAAACTTGCCTAAACCCTTGCGGAGGGTCGAGATGCGGCACGTGATTCCGTCAGGTGTAGGCTGGATACCAGCGACTCACTGGGCAGGGCGATGGCAACGACAGTGGCGATTCGTCGCCAAGCCTGGTTGAGGTCCGCCAACTTTTCGGCCGATGTCCAGAATACACTCATGGACATGCCGTTTGATGGCCGTCGCCTTTTTGGTGACAAGGCAGACCATGTGCTTGAGCGCTTTAAGCACTCCAGGGCTGCGGCCAAGTCCTTGGGCCTCTCGGCCCCGCGCCAGCAAATGGGTGCCTTTTGCTCCTTTCGCGGCAAGGAAGGGGCGCCCCCAAACGTGCTGCCAGCCACGCACCGCAGACTAATTTCCAACGCGGTGGCGGCCGTGGAAACCGCTGTGGCGGCGGTCAGGGAACAACGGTGAGGCCAGTCCACACCTACCCCTGCAGCATCCGCCTCAAAACCCTCCTAGTCCGTGCTTTCAGGCCCATGTGACGCCAGTGGGGGGCAGGGTTAGCCATCACCTCCTCCACTGGTGCACTGTCACATCGGACAGGTGGGTGCTGCAAATCGTCTGAAGGGGCTACTCCCTTCCCTTCAAGCGACCCCTCCAGCCATACCACCGCAATATCACCGCGTGTCGAGGGATCACTTGCGACTTCTGCAGGAGGAAGTTACGGCCCTCTTGGCCACGGGGGCCATTGAGCGCGTTCCTGGGCCAGAAGTAGGGTGTGGTTGCTACTCCCACTACTTTCTGGTACCCAAGAAGGGCAAAGGAGGCCTACGCCCTATCTTGGATCTATGCAACGTCAACGGCTTCCTCCGGAAGGAGAAGTTAAAAATGCTGACACTGGCTCAGGTCTTAGCTGCCCTGGACCCAGGAGACTGGATGGTAACGTTGGACTTGCAGGACGCTTATTTCCACATACCCGTCCTGCCGGCCCACCGGCGCTACCTGCGGTTCACGGTAGGCCACGAGCACTTTCAGTTTACTGTGCTCCCCTTCGGCCTTACCAGCGCCCCACGGGTGTTCACGAAGGTGATGGCGGTGGTCGCAGCTCATCTGCGCAGGTTAGGGGTTTCAGTCTTCCCCTACCTCGACGACTGGTTGTTGAAGGCGGGCTCGCCCCAGACAGTCATCAGCCACCTCCAGATGACGGCAGACCTCCTACACCAGCTGGGGTTCTCCATCAATTTGCTGAAGTCACACCTGTGCCCCTCCCAGAAGTTCCTCTTCATCGGAGCGGTTCTCGACTCGGCGCAGTTTTGGGTTTATCCTCACGAACAGCGGGTTCTGGATATTCAGGCTCTGATTCCGATCTTTCAGCCTTTATCCCGAGTCTCGGTCAGGGTGATGCTGCGGCTTCTGGGGCTGATGGCCTCCTGCATCCTTCTGGTGCATCACGCCCGATGGCGGACGCGGGCTCTGCAGTGGGACCTGAAGTTTCAGTGGGCCCAGCATCAGGGCAACCTGTCCGACCATGTCCTGATCTCGGAGGGCACTGTGAGACAGCTGCAGTGGTGGCTCATGGACCGCGATTGGGTCAGCGGCAGATCCCTCTCCCTTCCCCAACCGGAGCACGTAGCTGTGACGGACGCGTCCCTCCAGGGCTGGGGAGGCCACACGGGAGAGGCGGAGATCAGAGGCCTCTGGTCTCCGGCGGAGTCCCGACTCCATATCAACCTTTTGGAGCTGCGGGCGATTCTTCTAGCACTGAAGGCATTCCTCCCCTCTGTCCGGGAGAGTGTAGTGCAGGTGTTCACGGACAACACCACCGCCATGTGGTACTGCAACAAACAGGGCGGGGTGGGGTCGTGGACCCTCTGCCAGAAGGCTCTGCACCTCTGGCAGTGGCTGGAACATCAGGGCATGACCCTGGTGGTTCAACACCTGGCAGGTTCTCTGAACGCCAGGGCAAACAAACTCAGCCACCGGTGCATGATGGATCACGAATGGCGTCTGAACTCGGACGTGGCGCAAGGTCTCTTTCTGCAGTGGGGAGAGCCTTGGTTAGATCTATTCGCCACAGAAGAAACCGCGCAATGTCATCAGTTCTGTGCGTTGGAATTTCCAAGGCGGCACTCGCTCGGAGACGCTTTTCGTCGCGAGTGGAGTTGCGGTCTGTTGTACGCATACCACTTCTGCCCAGAGTGCTGAAGAAGATCAAACACGACCGGGCCCAAGTCATCCTTGTGGCTCCGGACTGGGCACAAAGGTACTGGTATCCCGAGCTACTCAGTATGTCAGTCGATCCCCCGGTTCGTCTGCCTCTTCAGGAGGACCTTCTGTTGCAGCAACAGGGGTCCTCCACCCAAACCTGTCCAGTCTCCACCTCCATGCTTGGAGATTGAGCGGCGACAGTTGAGGCCATTTGACTTGCCTCCTGAAGTCTGTAATGTTATTCTGGCAGCCAGGCGTCCCTCCACAAAGTCGGTATACGCCTACAGGTGGAACAGATTTGTGGCATGGTGCACAGCAAAGGCTATGGATCCTCTCTCTGCCCCTCTTTCCGAGGTTCTTCTCTTCCTTCTTTCTCTTGCCCAGCAGGGCTCTGCTCTGGGCACTATCAAGGGCTACCTTTCTGCCCTTTCGGTCTTTCTAAGGCTGCCTGATCAACCTTCTTTGTTCAAGTCCCCCATTGTAACTCGTTTTCTGAAAGGCATCACACACACGTTTCCCCCTGTTCCGTTTGTGATGCCTCAGTAGGACTTGAACCTTGTTCTTACCTATCTGATGTGCGCTCCCTTTGAGCCACTTCAGAACTGTCCTCTCCGCCTTCTTACCCTGAAGACTGCTTTCCTGGTTGCCATCACCTCTTCCAGGAGAGTGAGTGAGCTCCAGGCTTTTTCATCCAAACCTCCTTTCCTTTCAGTCCATCCGGACAAGGTTGTGTTGCGGACTAGACCCTCTTTCCTGCCCAAGGTTGTCACGGCCTTCCACATCGGGCAGTCTATCACCTTGCTCACCTTCTTTCCGCCACCGCACCCCTCAAAAGAGGAAGAGCGGCTCCACCATCTGGGCCCAAAATTTGCGCTTTCATTCTATTTAGATCGCACACGCCAGTTACGGGTGGATGACCAACTCTTTGTTGGTTATGTGGGCGCTAAGAAGGGACGGGCGGTGCACAAGCGGACCATCTCTCGGTGGGACATCTTGTGTATCAAGGCTTGTTACTCCTTGGCGAAGAATGAGCCTCCTGTTGGGCTGAGGGCCCATTCCACTCGGGCCACGGCAGCTACCACTGCCCTGGGCCGGGGAGTCCCTTTGCAGGACATCTGTCAGGCAGCTACGTGGGCATCGCTGCACACATTTGCAAGACACTACTGCCTGGGCAGCGAAGTCCAGAGGGGTGGCTTCTTTGGCCGTTCCGTCCTCCAGGACTTTCTGGTGTGATTATTGGTTCGCAGACCCACCACCGGGGTTGGTATTGCTGGGGTATCTATTCTAAGGTAAGGAATCTAATACTAACCTGTTTCTTTCAGATGAACAAGTTATTTACCTTCGGTAACGATATATCTGTAAGAAACAGTAGTTAGTATTATATTCCTTACCGCCCCACCCATCCTCCCCGTTCTGCGAACCGATATCTAGGGTTAAGGTCATCCCATTTTAGGGCCCTAGTTTCAATGGCACCAGTGTTGGTTTTTAACATGGCTCTGCGTTTCTGGCGTGGAAAAGCTGTGTCTAAGAACGCCAACGACGGACGTAGAGCCGCGGACGACGCCTACCGACGCGCAATGGTACTGCTACGCAAACATTTCCGGATCCAGTCTGACGCCTGGGGACATTCTAAGGTAAGGAATCTAATACTAACTACTGTTTCTTACAGATATATCATTACCGAAGGTAAGTAACTTGTTCTTTAAAAAGGGCAGCTTGTCCCACCAAGGATAGGGGCAGAGACCTCCAGTGTTTTACATCCGATCTCAGCCTAGCCAATAGGGGTGCCAAGTTATAATTTTGGAATATATATCTGAATCTCTCCTCAGCTATTTCTATCGGACAGTCTGCAGGAAGTCGGGGGATCCGCCCTTGGAGGATGAACAACACTGATTTGCCCCAGTTGATCGCATACCCAGAGTACTTCCCACAGTTTGTAAATATATTCAGGACTGCGTGTATTGATTTATAGGGGGATGCATGATATAATAATATGTTGTCAGCATACAGTGATATTCAGTCCTCATGATCTCTCGTCCATCGCAAGCCTCGTACCATTGCATCCGGACGTATCCACGCTGCCAGGGGATCTAACATGAGAGTGAAAATCAGAGGAGACAGGGGGCACCCTTTTCTGGTGCCCCTCCGTAGCGTGAACGCGTGAGACGTATAGTTATTCACCCTAACTTGTCTTTGGATATCCGTATACAACAGTTTCACCCACCCGATAAATTTAGTAAGGACTTCGAATAAGTATGGCCACTCTATAGAATCAAATGGCATCGAGGCATCCAGAGGCATCCAGAGACAAGATAACTGCATCTTCCTCTAAAAAGTCCCTACACGCCAACACATTATGGAGACGTCGTATGTTAAGGGGCGTATTTCTCCCGGGCATAAATCCTAATTGATCACGGTGCACTAGGGAAGAAATGACTGTCATAAGCCGTACAGCAAGAACTTTCGCTAGGATTTTAGCTTCTACGTTGATCGAAATCAGTCTACAGGAACCACACCTGTCAGCCGGTTTCCCGGGCTTACAAATAACTGCAATGGTAGCTAGACGTTGATCTGCTGGTAATAGTCCCTTCTCGTAGCTCTCCTCGTACATTGCTCGTAGGTGCGGGGTCACCTGGGAGGCCATAGTTTTTAAAAATTTGATGGGGGTGCCATTCGGTCCCATCGCCTTCCCGGAGTGAATACGACCGATAGCCTGTTGAATCTCCTCGCTAGGGAGTCCCTGTCATGAGTGAGAGTCGGTATATCGCTGTCCGCGAGAAGCTGGCAGGAGTCTTTCGCCATGTAGGTAGTAGAAGGGGAATATATCTTCTCTAGGTGATCTGCAAATGCCTCCGCAATGTCTCTGGGGTGTGTCTTCCCCAAAGTCGGTGGCAAATATAATATGATAACATTAAGAGCTCTCCCATCCCACTTGGCTTCCAGTACAGCAAAGCGCCCCCGGGGTCCGCCCATGTTTTGAGCATGAGCAAGTGAGTACTTCTCTTCATCAAGTTTCCCGCACCCCTGGAGCCAGTGGTGTAGTCTGCATGTACCAGGAGTTTGTAATCCCAGGGCTTTACTTTTGTTACCCACTAAATGAGTCTCTTGAAGTAACACAAGGTCCGGAGAATGCCTCTTCAAATATTGCTGGACAATACACCTCTTTATTTTATCCCCCATCCCGTTCACATTTCAGGATAAAACAGATAGTACTCGGTCTTTATCAGTCCCCATACCATAACATGATGTAACACATAATACAGTAGATTGATGGTAGTGGATATTTATCACTTGGTGCCACCTGATGAGTAATTTCTCTCTGTGCCTTGACTCCATGTCTGAGAACAGTGTAGAAATCGGCATGAATCAGCTTGCAAATTGTACACAACATTACGACAAAACTTTGAATCAATGAACACCCCCTCCCATTCCCCACCCCCTCCCTGCTTTCCTGCCCGTGGATGCAAAACTACCCACTCCCCAACTAGGCAGAGTGCCTCTTTCCCCCCCGACATTTCAAAACAGAGCGGGCTCAGCCGATCCCCATCCCCGCAAGTTTGCTTTACATCTCGCCTGTCACAGTTGAATTTTGGTCCGTAACTAGTTAGTGTCCCAGGAGGGCCTTCCCCAGTGAGGTGTGAAACATGTAAGCATACAGTTATCAAATACCAAAACATCACGTAAAGTAACAATGAACAGTTAGCAATAAGGAGTTAACCAAGGAACCGTAAATGTACACGAGTCCCAATAACATGCTACCCCCCCTTTGCAAAACTTGCACTTCTGCAGAGCCTTCAGTCAATTTCCCTTTCCTGAGAGTCTATTCCCTTTCCGTTGTCTTCTCAGTTCTGTCTGCTGGGCCGTCCACCAATGTTGGGTCCGTAGTCCCCCTTTGTTGTCTAGGTCCGCTGTTATGGTCTCTTCTTTGGGCACCAACCCTTCTCCAACCCTCCAGCCAATCCCATGCCTCCTCCAGTGAAACAAAGAACCACGTTTTACCATCAGATTTCACTCTCAACTTTGCTGGAAAGAGCATTACGTATTTCACTTCTCTGACTCGTAATTCCTTCTTCACTGCCTGGAAGCTGCGATGCTGAACCTGCACTTTCGATGTGAAGTCTTGGACAAAGGTGATCTCGCTGTTGTCGACCTTCAGTGGCGGGCTAGAGCCCGCCGTCTGTACTATTATATCCCTGTCACGATAGTTGAAGACATGGACGATGAGGGGTCTCGGGGAGAAGAGGGGGGGTCCTGGTTCCGGCCTACCTCCTGACACTCTGTGCGCTCTTTCTATCGAGAAGTAGCGTGAGAGGGTCTTGGGTTGCAGGTGAGTTGTTATCAATTCTTCCACATAGAAGCCCGCTGCTGGCCCCTCCACCCATTCCAGAACGCCCAAAATTCTTATGTTATTACAGCATGCCCTACTTTCATAGTCGTCAAGTTGTTGCGCCATTCTATCCTGTCTCTTCTGCATTTCCTCCACTTGCTGCTGAAGCTGGGATGTGTCGGCTTGCAACGCCGAGGTAACAATTTTTAGATCTTTGACTCTGTCATCCTTTTTACGAAAGTCTGCTCTGATCAATGAAATCTCTACGGTAGCAGAGTCCAACGATGTACGCATTCCCGTTTATTGCTGCCATGACGTCATGTAGCGCCGGTTCAGTCCCCGGTGCAGGGGCAGGTTGTATGTCGGTCTTCTCCATTGGAGGTGTGCCTTTGTCGTCACCCCCCTTGGTCCAGGCGTATTTTGCAAGTTTGTTCTGTGAACTGGCCTTGGGCCCCCTGCCAGTTGCCATTGGTACACTGCGACGCCTTACAGGTCAGTATAGGGATCCTAAAGGACCCTGGGTAGTCTCCCCCGCCTACCCAGCAAGTCAAATTAACTAGCCGTCGGCCTGTGGGTTGTCCCCCGGCTCCTTACCTCCACCTCTTTTCAGATCCAAACCTCTCACCGTTCAATGATCTCTGCAGTAGCTGGATGTCACACACGATCTAGGAAAGGGCCAGGGCCGTCTGCTTTCCAACGCACGCCTTCCCGAATTAGTTATGGTGTACCAGGTTGCTCAGCTAGATCCTTAGCTCCTTCACCAGCTTCCTTACGCACCCTCAGAGGTCCAGGGCAGTCTCGCCATTGCTGGTGGGGGGGTGGGGGGGGGGGGAGTTTTAGGCCCTGCATCCGGTCTCCAAAAAGTGCTTTTGGAGGGGTCTTCTCTCTGGTAGGTCCCTCTCTCCAGGGTATAGTCCAGTGCCTGCCCCAAGGTTTTGCTGTCCTGTGTAGTCCAACTCCCCACTCCACCACGCACTCCCAGGTGTCCAAACACAGCCAATCTGTCCCTACGTGATTGCCCAAGTGTCCTGCTCAATCCTACGATGGAAGGTGCGCCTCACGGTGGGTTGGGAAGGTGGGAGTGGGGGGTAAAAGGCACCTGGATGTCCCCTCAGCTGTTCCGGTGTACACCTGTCTCCTATGAAGGGCTTCGGCCTCCTCTTCTGCCCCGGGTCATCGCTTGCTGGTGTGACCCAATCCCCCCCCCCACACGATGAATGCGGCCTGGTAGACCTCTGGCAGCCTGGGTCTAGATTTATGAGGGCCATCTGGTGGCACCTGTCCCAATTCCTCGGGGCAGAACCACTGTATCTCGGAAGCACCCACGAGAGAGGGGCTTAGGATTTGGGGCCCTTGTTCCCCGTAGAACTGCAGGTCTTGCCGCTGATCAATCTGATTTCATTAAAGGTAGGCTCACTTCAGATAATGCTAGGGTGTTCTCTAATATTCCTGCACTGGGGAGAGGATATCCTAATTCCTCTAGCTGTATTATCCCTTGACGCGAAAAAACATTTGATCGTATAAATTGGCATTTCATGTTCAAAACCCTTCACTGGTGTGCTGTCGGACTCAAATTCATTTTGTTTGTCAAGCTACTGTACTCGGAACCATGTGCTTGTGTTTCTGTAAACATTTCTTTATCCCCTTATTGTAATTTGCACATAGACACTAGGAAAGGTTGTCCCCGCTCTCCTCGTTTATTTCTTCTATGTCTCGAACCCTTTCTTTAACGCATTTGCAGTAATCCACTCATAACTGGTTTCCAACACAACTCCCATGAAATTAAACTATCTGCTTATGCAGACGATGTTCTGATCTACCTTTAGAAAACCCTTAACCTCCCTGCCACCCTTCTTACAGGTGATTGATTGAATTTCTCTAAAACTGAGATTTTTCCTTTCAATTCCTTATGCTACCAATTAATGTTTTCTGACTCCAAATTTAAATGGTTTCCATCTAATATTAAATACCTTGGTGTCTGGTTCTCTCCTACCTTCCCTCAAACGCTTGCCCACAATTTTAGTGCATTAAAACATAAGATTCAAAACTCACTTTCTTCTTGGTCTCCCCTCCATTTATCCTGCTGGAGTAGACTGGATACAATACAAATGAGGATTTTACCGCCCATTCTATTCTTGATTTCCATGTTACCTTTTAAAATCCCTAATTACTATTTTAATGAAATTAATTCTCTCCGAACTAAATTTCACTGGAATAACAAACCTGCCCACATCGTTTTATTTAAATTAATCAAACCAAAAAATGAGGGGGGTGTACGATTCCCTAAATGTAAATTATATCTCACTGCTTTTTTAATTAAACAAGTTTATGCATTGAACAGACAATATAAAGATGCACTGATACCTAACTGGATCAATGTTGGACATTCTCTATTACACAAATTCTCTTTATATGACATTTATTTTATCTCCAATTGCACTTTTATTTCTAAACATCCTATCTTAAAATATTCCCAACACCTGATACATTCACTGTTTACAAATGGCTGTAATTTTTATCAAGCTTTTCTTACCTCAACTATTTGGTACAATACATTTATTAAGTTTCGCCACAAATCATTCTATTTCAAACACTGGAAAGAGAAGGATATTTTGTATGTTCACCAATTTGTATCCCATAACTCAGTTATACCCCTTAATACACTACAAGAAAGATATGATTTACCCTCTTCTTGCTTACCTCAATATTCCCAATTATCACAGGAACTTCAATAGATTTTCTTAACCAAATATTTTCCTGCCAACTCTATAACATTTACTCCCTCGACTCCTTTGTACAATATCTTTTCTGATTCTAATCCTAAAGCTTCTTTATATATAAACTTGTACTGCTCTTATTTCTGAAAGACCAACATCCCCAATTGAATTAGCTTGGGAACAAGACCTCTCGATGGCCCTCTTTACTCATAAATGAGACAAATTATAGCACAAACTTTTTACCACCTCCAGAGCTGCCAATATAACTCAATCCCTATTTTTCTTATACAATAGAGAGGTTCTTTATCCAAGGCTGTCGAACCAGCTCCTGGACCCAGCTGCAACAAGTTCCAAAACTTGAGAATCCAACCAATGCTAGACAAAACTTGAGAAGGAAAACTTTCAATGGGACTAATGTGGGGCTGCATCTGACCCATGGTCCATCCCGGTCGGCCTGAACGTTTGACTTTTACCCAGTCTAGGATGACCAGATAGCCTTGGTCTGTGTTTTCCATTTTAGGCGCTATTTTACTCTGGTTCTGCTGATTGGATTTTTATCATTTTGATCTTGTCTTAAATTAAGCTCTATTTTTCTAACCTGGTGTGCGGTCCTTTTTAGGTCCAGTCTGAGTCAGCGCTCATGCGCTGATCTGGCGAGCTGCTGTAGTGGACTCACGGCCCATATTTGTCATTGGCTTGTGCCATTGTCCTTCGTAAATGCAGGCTTCTGATTGGCTAATAGGCTTGTTAGTCCCTCCTTAGTACTGCTTTGGCTTCATTTGTAACCTCCCATGGCTACTGGCCCTTTACTTCGGTTGTTACATGGCACATCTTATTTAGTCTTGTAAGCACTATTTTCCTCATTGAGTTTCTCTTACTGCAGGCACAACGTGCTTTGTTTACAATCAGCGCGCCATGCGCCAGTTTTTTCAATTAAATGCTCACACGCTGTTCTTGCATCCCCAGCGGACGCTCACGGCTTCAGCTTTGCCACACACAGCATCTTCGTTTCCTGCTAATCCAATAACGTCCCAGTGTGCTGTCTGTTCTGTGGACGTCCCCCCTGTTTTCTTTTGCTTCCCAATGATAATGGGTTTGCTTTAAATTAATACAATTTGAGACCATCGGCATGTCTCTTTAAGAGCCCACGCCGAGACTTGAATCCATCTCCCCAGGCCACATCCCTTTAAAATGTTCACACTTTTCAAAGTGCATGCGCAGAAAGGTGCCTCCTTCTCACACAAGTGCATTGAGCAACAGCACAAACTCTTTTTTTTGCCCCGCCCCTTTCATCCAGGGCTCCCTTGTTGGGCCTGTAAACTGGTACTGTCTTTGCCTCCTGGACTGCTGGTGCCTCCATAACCAGCTACCAAGAATTATAGCCACCAGCATTGGAACGAGGCCATGCAGGTGAAGCGCTGCAGCCAAGTCAGGGAGAACTCTATCCACTGCCCAAGTGTGTCACTGAGAGCCAGGTTATAATCCGACAAGGTAATAGGTCTCACATTACTGAAAGTTTGAGCTATAGCAAATAGTAATGGAATGCAAACAGCTCGTACTTTCAGTAATGCGATGCCTATGGCATTGTACTTGCTATGCCACTGCAGAATCATCACAAGTGCTTCGACTCCACAAAAGGAAGGTTTCACGTTCAATCTTATTCCCTGGGTTGCCCCATTCTGGCAGCTTGTGTCTGCCACACTGTCTTGCGCAGAAACACAATGTTGCAATATCTATACATACATGCATACTCTGTACGAGTATGGCAGTCCTGCAGAAAGTATGTGAGAGCGTGAAATGGGTACCACCAATGTCCCCCTGTCCCCTGTATCCCTGACTGCATTGTGACATGACAAAAGTGGACTGACTGGATTAAAAGTCTAAAAAGAAAAAAGAAAAATGCAAAAAGAACTGTTGATGGAGAGAATGCAGAACAATGTCATACATTCACCCCAGTACAGATATCTGGACCTAAATCCATTGTTTTTTTTGCTCACCATGCCATTCCAGTTTGGACCCAGCCATATGCAAATCAGTCTTGACTCTGTCTTGACCCAGCCTGAACTGCCAGGCCAGGTCCTCCCTGGACTGGAAACAAGCATCCTAGCACCGGTTTCGGGGTTTCACCCCTCTTCAGCCAGGATAGCTTGATTCCAGTGGCATAGAGAGCACAGGACTCACGTATGAGCATACCCATCCCACTTGGAGATTAAAAGTCTAGCGGAGATAATTATACCCTAAAATCACCTAAAGCATATGCCTCACGTCTCTTCACCTCTTTCAGTAGCAAACACTAGAAACCCTGCGGCAGCACTACAGTACCGCAAACCAGAGCATAAAATCATCGATGAGAAAGCCAAGATTCAACAGATGAAGATTTGGGGTATACAGAGTTTTGACTTTGATTAGGCAAAGGCGGAAGAAGTTTTCTGAGTTTGCCTGACTTCACCCGAGGCACAGTGAATCTTTTCTTACTCTGCTACAGGCCAAATATTGCTTGCAGTTTTTGCATTCTTGGCAAAAGGTTCCTGTAGGACTTGGCCCTTTTTGGCCAAAAGTTTCCTAAACTTTTCGCTTTCCCCCTAGACCTTTTTTAGGTCTCGCGTCAGCGAAAGACCTATTGCTGCCGGCTTGCCAGGAATGTTGGACAGGGGATGGGCATGCGCTTTCCCTCAGCGATTTCATCGCCTGTACGTGCACGTCCAGCACGGTGCCGTGCACATCTCCTGTCCCACATTCAGAGCAAGTCAGCCGTTCGAAATCGCACGCACAGAGAGACACACACACACATACACATGCACAGCTATACACACGCACACACACACACACGCACCCCCCCCACCACCACCACTCACGCACACACACAGCCACGCACGCACCCCCCCACCACTTACAAATGCGCGCACACACACGCACACAGACACACACACATACACATACACACACATATCCCCCCTCCACTCACCGGGCTCTTGCTACAGGCTCTGCACTCCCCTGGTGTTTTCTCCGCCGCCTCACCACATGCGGGGCTTCCCTCACGCCTGGGAGCCCCCGCGTCACCGCTGCTCTCTGTGGGCCGGGCTTCCCGCAAAAAGCGGAAGTCCCGTCCCACGACGTCCCGAACATCCGAAATGGTGAATAGTTAAAAAATAGGAGGAGATTACACCTAGGCGTCGTAGTACATATAAATGTAAATTTTGGTGTGTATATTTACCTTTGTGAATTGGTCGCCCTATCTTTATGACCACACATAACTTGCCCTGTATTATACAAAAGTGGCATATGTCTTTGAAGGTACACTTTTGACGAATTTGTCTTTGTAAATCACATATTTTACGCATGTGTAAGTCCTGAATTATTTAAGGTTTATGTCTATGTCTTTTCTGCCAAAAATGTTTGGATCCAACCCTTAGCTTGTCAATAACGTTTTCCGGATGCGTGGGAAAGAAGGATGGCTTCTCTTAAAAATGTAAAACATATTAATAGTTTGCAGTCGTACTGCGGTGGTGGTGACCGGGTAGTATGGTTCGATGCAGCTTTTGACTTGTAGAATGTGGTGTGTATGTCTTCTGTTTGTTCAGACCTGGCCCTTGGGGCTCTATGTGCTTACCATTCTGAATGTGTTGTACTGATGGTTCCGTTGGGTTGGACTCCCGATGCACTTGAGGACGAGGAGGCGGGGTGGATGCTGTGGTTGCTCCGGATTGGGTTATGGCGGGCTGTGGGGATGGAGGATGGTGCAGGCGGGTCGATGGGGAGTTGGTTGGAATGTGTTCTCTTGACATGTGGCCCCTTTGAGTGTCCTTGCTGTGGAGCACTAGCGCAGGCTGCCCTGTGGCGGCTCCGGATGGGAGAGGCGGAGAGGTCCCTTGACGGTATGCTTGTAGCGGGGGTAGAGTCACTGCTTTGTAATGCCTCTTAGTATTGGAACGAGGAATGTGAAGGGCTTGAATTCCCCGCAAAAACGCCAAAAGGTTTGGAAGTATGTGAATGATCACCAGCTGGATGTGGTGGGTCTCCAGGAGACTCACTTGGCGCGCAGGGATGAGCTCCGCCTCAAACACAAGCATTTCCTCCTTATTTACAGATCATCTGCTTCCACGAAACACAGGGGGGTGGCCCTTCTCTTCCGTTCGTCCCTTCATTTTCAGCCTATGGGTGTGCACAGCGATAAGGATGGCCGTTGGTTGATGGTCAAAGGTCTGGTGTATGGTAGACTTTGCACATTTGTGGTGGTGTATGACCCAAATGCAGGCCAAAATGGCTTTCTCCAAGACCTGCTGCGGAGAGTAAAAAACTTTGTTGAGGGAGTCCTGTTCTTGATGGGGGACTTTAATCTGGTACGGAATAGGGAAATGGATAGCTCTCATAATCAGAGATCTGATACTGGCTTGTTCTCCACTGAGACACAGCGGCTTATAGGTGAATTGGGATTGGTAGATGGATGGCGCTCCCTGCATCCCCACTCTCGGGACTACACCTTCTTCTCCCATGTCCACCACTCCTATTGCCGACTGGACCACATTTTCTTGAGTCAAGCCCTTAGAGTAAATGTCCGCGACTCCAGTATATTCCCGCTCTCTGTTTCTGATCATAGCCTGCTAGTGCTCGGGCTACAATGGTCGTCGAAAGGTGACGGGCAGCGCAAGTGGTACTTTCCGGCCTCACTTGTCCGGGATGAACCCTCATGCAAGGAGCTGCGGAAGGCCATCCGGGCATTTTTTACTCTTAACCCTGTGTCTGACACGTCAGTATTCACCACCTGGGACGCCTTTAAGGCGTCAATGAGGTGCACCTGTTTGGCCCTCAATGCTAACCTCAACAAGTTGCGGCGGAAAGAGCGTGAGGAGCTGGAGGGAGAACTCGCTACTCTGGAACAAGCGCATAAACTGAATCCTTCCTAACTGACCCTTCGCCCATTGACTGCGGTTAGGGGGAAGCTTAGGGCATTACAACAACAGAGCAGAGTTTACCCTGCTTCGACTACGGCACCTCTCCTACTCCCAGGGGTACAAGGTGGGGAGACACCTGGCTCGCCAGCTTCGGGACAAAAGGGAAAGGGACTACATAGGGGGCATCTGGGATGCGGCGGGGACTCTGCAACATCAGGACGAGGTCAAAGCTGATCTCTTTAGACGCTTCTATGCCGCGCTCTATGCAGGGGAGGAATTAGACTCTGGGGACCAACGGGAGTATTTAGGTGATCTGCCCCTACCTCAGGTATCCAAGGAGTGGAATGAATTACTCGCTGCCCCAATCACCACAGCAGAAGTGCTAGATGCCATCAAAGCTCTGAAACTCCATAAGGCACCTGGGCCAGATGGCTGTACCCCTCTTTTCTACCAGACGTTCGCGACGGAAGTGAGCGACTTTTTGGTCACTCTTTTTAACGACATGGCAGAGGCCGGGGAAACGTCGGGATCAATGGCCGAGGCCGTGATTTCGATTATCCCCAAATCAGGGAAGGACCCGACTAAATGCTCCTCATATCGCCCGATAGCCCTCCTTAATATAGACGCCAAATTGTACTCCTCCATCATTGCAAGTAGGCTCCAAGACTTGCAGCCGGCGCTCATTCCCCCAGACCAATCCGGGTTCATTAAGGGTCGCCAGACCCATGATAATACGAGGGTTATCCACTTGATTGAGAAGGCTAACAGATTCCGAATACCTGCGGTCCTGGTGGGTCTTGATGCAGAAAAAGCCTTTGATCGGGTGGACTGGGGCTTCCTGTTTCACACCTTGGCCGCCTTCGGTTTCTCGGCTAAGTTCACTTCAATGGTTAGAGAGAACTACAGTAGCCCCCGCTCTAGAGTAGCGGTAAATGGCCACTTATCAGCATTTCTTTCGCACTCCCGGGGCACCAGACAGGGCTGCCCCCTCTCCCCCCTGCTCTGCGCCTTGAGTATTGAACCATTGGCACTAGCGGTGCGGGAACACGAGGAGATACTGGGTCTCCCCTTCACCAGGGAGCAGCACAAAATTACCCTCTTTGCTGATGACATTCTCTTGTCTGTTATGGATCCAGCTCACTCTCTCCCACACGTCCAGAAGGTGTTACTGCCCTTTGAGGAGGTGGCCGGCTTCAAGGTAAATTACGATAAATCTTATGTTCTCAATCTTACACTCTCCTCAGCGGAAGTGGATCGAGTGCGGCCACTCACGCCACTGCCATGGGCCTCCAACTCCATCCTGTACCTAGGGGTCCGGTTGACGCCCTCGATAGGGAAATTATACTCTGCGAACTTCCCTCCGTTGCTGGCAAAGACTCGTGCGGACTTGGACTGCTGGAAACCAAAGTACATATCATGGCTGGGTAGAATTCACGCGCTCAAAATGGTCCTCCTGCCCAAGTTCTTATACCTCTTCCAGGCGCTCCCTATACCGTTGGATGTGGACTTCTTCCGGCGCCTCAAAACCGAGATGCTTTGCTTCATCTGGTAGAGGGGACGGGCGCGGTTCTCCTTTGCTACTCTGCGTCGGCCACAGAGGGAGGGGGGAGTGGGGCTCCCCGACATGCACCTGTACTACAAAGCTGCACAGTTACGAGTCTTGGTGGAGTGGTCCCAACAATTCTCGGAAAAACATTGGCTGCATATGGACAGAAGTGTAGCGGGGAGATCAATCTGGGACCTGGCGTGGAAACCCAAGAGGGATAGGCCCAAGAACGCATACATCAGTACCCCCACCGGCACTACCCTGAAGGTTTGGGACACAGTGTCTAGTGATGAACGCTGGACTACGTTCCCATCCCCCTTTACACCAATACACTTTAACTCGGCCTTTCCGCCGGCGTTACAGGAGGGCCCTTTCAAGCTGTGGCGGGAGGGGGGCTGTAGGGCTCTCACGCACTTGTTTCATGGCTATACTCCGCTTACCTTTGACAACTGTATGCGGGACTATGGAGTCCCACCGTCCGAGAGATTCCACCACGTCCAACTGCTTCATTGGGCCATGTCGCCTGTGGTCAATGACGCGGCCACGAGGCGCCCCTCTACGTTTGAGGCCTTCATCTTACGGACCACTACCATGAAGGGCTTTAATTCCTTTCTTTATAACCTACTGCTTACTTCTGCCGTGTCACCCCGCCCCCGATATATGGGACACAGAGAGGTACTTCTCGGGCGAGATATTTCTGAAGGGGAGTGGTCGTGCCTGTGGCGGGACATCGCTGCGCATAATCACTCGGTGGAATTGAGGGAGGCCCATATTAAGACTCTCATGGACTGGTATCTGTACCCGGCCAAGTTACATCGCCTCTTCCCGTCCTCATCGGACAGATGCTGGAGGGGCTGTGGTTTGCCTGGGGACTTCCGCCATATCTGGTGGGACTGCCCGATCATCCGCCCATACTGGGAAGAGATCCTATCCCATATCAAAGAGATCATTGGATACCCAGTAGCTGACTCAATGGCCCATGTACTGCTGGGTCTTCGAGACCCGGATCTCGAACACCAGACCCGAGCGGACAAAAAGATCTTGTGGTTGTGTATAGAAGGCTGCCAAACTTACTCTAGCAGCGGCCTGGAAAAAACCGGATGCCCCGGCGATTTCCCTGTGGCATGCGAGGTTGTGGAAATTGCTGAGCATGGAACGGGTAGCGGACATCTTCCTGGGCAATTTCAAGAACTTTATATTCCGCTGGGGACCCTTGGTCCGCTTCCTTTCAAGGGGATTGCCATCTGCAGTTTTCCCGTCCACGGTGCGGGCTCTCCATCTATTTCAGGTCTGAATGTGGAATCAGGATGAGTGAATGAGTATATGTTGTCACCACCACTGGGGGGGGGGGGTGGGAGGGGTGGGGGGTTATGCTCTCTGTTAGTTAGTTTCTGAAGCACCCTCAATGATGAATGAGGCATACAGGAGGCCTGTACTGCTACTCCGACCTTGCAGAGCGTCCCACCCATCTAGGTTTTTGAACTGTGGTCAGCGTTGTCTTGTACTTGAACTATCCTATTGCCTCATTGGACTGCCGTCCGAGCTGAATTGTGGTCGCTTTCTAGAACTCATTACCCTTGCTATCTACCTCAACTTATGCCCCCCTGCGTGGGAAGTTGTGCGGGATTGTCGCTTTTTTTTCTTCTCTTCTGCTTTCTCTAATAAAACAAAATAAAGATTTTTTTTTAAAACAAGTTTATTAACATTCAAGATCTGATTCTTGAAAGGATACCTACCTTAATGCTCCTTCGGCTGTAAAATGATGAAGGTGCATAAACCTTTGGGCATTCCTGGGTGTGGTAGAGCTGCATGCAGTGTAGGTCCATGCACACCACAACTTCGCCTTGCTTTGTCGTATTTTTGCATTGTTAATGTTAACATTTGTTCGCAATTCGCCATGTGCCTTTCGTTTCTGTCTCACTCTCTCCTGCCCCTTCACTGTCTTGGCCTCTCCACTCTTCCTCTATTTCTGTCTCACTCTCTCCTGCCCCTTCCCTGTCTTGGCCTCTCCACTCTTCCTCTATTTCTGTCTCACTCTCTCCTGCCCCTTCAGTGTCTTGGCCTCTCCACTCTCCCTCTATTTCTGTCTCACTCTCTCCTGCCCCTTCCCTGTCTTGGCCTCTCCACTCTTCCTCTGTTTCCGTCTCACTCTCTCCTGCCCCTTCACTGTCTTGGCCTCTCCACTCTTACTCTATTTCTGTTTCACTCTCTCCTGCCCCTTCACTGTCTTGGCCTCTCCACTCTTTCTCAGTTTCAACCTCACTCTTACCTGCCCCTTCACTGTCTTGGCCTCTCCACTCTTCCTCAGTTTCCGCCTCACTCTCTCCTGCCCCTTCACTGTCTTGTCCTCTCCACTCTTTCTCTGTTTCCGTCTCACTCTCTCCTGCCCCTTCACTGTCTTGGCCTCTCCACTCTTCCTCTATTTCTGTCTCACTCTCTCCTGCCCCTTCACTGCCTTGGCCTCTCCACTCTTCCTCTATTTCTGTCTCACTCTCTCCTGCCCCTTCACTGTCTTGGCCTCTCCACTCTTCCTCTATTTCCGTCTCACTCTCTCCTGCCCCTTCACTCTATCTATCTATCGATCACCCTCACTCTATCTATCTATCTATCGCCATCACTCTATCTATCTATCTATCGCCCTCACTCTATCTATCTATCTATCGCCCTCACTCTATCTATCGCCCTCACTCTATCTATCTATCTATCTATCGCCCTCACTCTATCTATCTATCTATCTATCTATCTATCTATCGCCCTCACTCTATCTATCTATCTATCTATCTATCTATCTATCTATCTATCTATCTATCTATCTATCTATCTATCTATCTATCTATCTATCTATCTATCTATCTATCTATCTATCTATCTATCTATCGCCCTCACTCTATCTATCTATCTATCTATCTATCTATCTATCTATCTATCTATCTATCTATCTATCTATCTATCTATCGCCCTCACTCTATCTATCGCCCTCACTCTATCTATCGCCCTCACTCTATCTATCTATCTATCTATCGCCCTCACTCTATCTATCACCCTCACTCTATCTATCTATCTATCACCCTCACTCTATCTATCTATCTATTGCCCTCACTCTATCTATCTATCAATCACCCTCACTCTATCTATCTATCACCCTCACTCTATCTATCTATCTATCTATCTATCTATCTATCTATCTATCTATCTATCTATCTATCTATCTATCTATCGCCCTCACTCTATCTATCGCCCTCACTCTATCTATCTATCGCCCTCACCCTATCTATCGCCCTCACTCTATCTATCTATCGCCCTCACTCTATCTATCTATCTATCTATCTATCTATCTATCTATCTATCTATCTATCTATCTATCTATCTATCTATCTATCTATCTATCTATCTATCGCCCTCACTCTATCTATTCATCACCCTCACTCTATCTATCTATCGCCCTCACTCTATCTATCTATCTATCACCCTCACTCTTATCTATCTATCGCCCTCACTCTATCTATCTATCGCCCTCACTCTATCAATCTATCGCCCTCACTCTATCTATCACACTCACTCAGCACCACCACTCAGGGGCACCACAGCATCAATCTGTGCAACCATTCAACAACAACTGGTTCGAATATGTTCTCTCAATGTCTCAAACTTTATTACAAATGTCACAAAAATATGTTAATATTTCACTTCTGTTCTTGGATTTTTGTCACAATAAAATACACTTAACACAATCTTCACAAAAGTTATTTACAAAAGTTTAAGCTATTGCTATTATAAATTACAATAACATTTATTTACTCATTAATTATTTTAAAGAATGAAAAGCCATTGTTATTTGTAATAGCAATACATGTAAGTCACGTAAATACAACACATATTGAAATATAAATGCTATAGGTGTCACATTTGCAAAAGTTATAACTATTGGCATTGTAAATGACAAAGCTATTAATTTAGCTATTTTCAAAACCAACACAGAAATAAAACAATTGTCATTGATAATACCAATAGCTCAAAATTTCCTAATGCGAGACCTATTGCATTGCAAATGCTTGTTCTGACATGGTGTTGCCAACTTAGAGGCTTTGGACACTGCTAAACAGTGTCAAAGTGCAAGTGCTCCCTGTATAAAGTGTAATGGTAATTGGTTGTCCATGATTGGTATATTTGCCTTACTAGTAGAGTCCCTAGTAAGTGTACTATGTGTGCCAGGGCTGGTAATGCAAATGCTACTAGTGTGCCTGCAGCACTAATTGTGCCACCCACACAAGTAGCCTTAAAAAGAGAACTCAGGCCTGCCTTTGCAGGGCCTGCGTGCAGTTTGTTAAACTGCCATGTTGTTCTGACAAGTGCACTCACTTGCCAGACCTTACCCGTTCCTTTCTATGCACATCAGACACCCCTATGGTAGGTCCAGGGTACCCCCTGGGCAGGGTGCTGTGCATGTGAAAGGTAGGATATGTGTGTACCATGTACTGACAGTGAAATGATCTCCATATTGTTTTTCACTGTTGAAAGACCATCTTGCCCATAGGATAGAATGGGAAGGCTGTGTAATATGTTTTCCAGCCTATCTTCCCAAAGGCTTAAGATGGAGAGGTGAAGTTTAGTGTGCCTGAACTCACAATGTAATAACACATCGTTCTATGCAGGTGGCTTTTGGATTGTGTGTTTATAAGCCACTCTTTTAGAAGTGGTTTGGTTTTTGTGCTCTAACATTCCTGTTTGTCTCTGCCTGGTTGTGGATTGACTGCGATAGGATCTGGGGAATGTCTTGACCCAGGGGAGGAGGTGAGACAGCAACAGGCTGACCTGTATCTGAATTGTAGGGGTGGAGTAGCCCCTGAAGGGGAAGAGGCCTGGGTTGCTGCCATTAAACAATTGTCCCATCTGCTGAGTGATTGAGAATCCAGACCACCACTAATCAAAGGAAGAAGGTGTCACTGGCAGGGAGGTACCCAGAACTGGTTTGAACAGGGGTCAGTGCCCCCCTGAACACAAAGACTTCGAAGCCAATGAGGGGTATAACTATGAGAGCTGAAGCCCCTGAACTTTGGGGAATGGCTTGATCAAGACTGAACAAGACTGGAGCTACTTTGTGGTCAAGAGGAACCTTTGCCAAGGAAGAAACAACTCAAGAGACTGAAGGAAAGGACTGACCCTTGCTGTGTGTTCTGGGACTGGCCTGCAGTTTGCTGTTTTAACCAAGGAAAGGCTAAAGGGACTGCTGTGTGCTGTGTCATCATGCTTGAAAGGACTTTGCTGTGTTGTGTCCTGAAGTAACTTATCCCCAAGGGCCCGAGGTGAGCTAGCTCCCTGTTGCGGCAACCCAGAAACACACAAGTGTCTAGGAGAGTCTCAGTGACGCTGTATGCGTGTCCTTGTTGCAGCTTGAACCCTTTGTGAGGATTGTCCAGTTATTGCGTGCACCGGAATCCAAGTGAGTCTCATCGACGTTGTATGTGTGTGCTTTTGGAAACCTGAACCCTTTGTGAGGATTGTCCAGTTATAGTGTGCACCAGAATCCAAGTGAGTCTCATCAACGCTGTGCGCATGTGCTTTGTGCAGCGTGAAACCTTTGTGAGGATTGGCTTGTTATTGTGCAAACCCGGAATCCAAGTGAATCTCATCGATGCTGTGTGCGTGTGCTTTTTGCAGCGTGAGGCCTTCGTGGGGATTGCCTTGTTAACGTGCACCCGGAATCCAAGTGAGTCTCAACTACTCTGTGTGCGTGTGCTTTGTGCAGTGTGAGACCTTCGTGAGGATTGCCTTGTTAACATGCAACCGGAGTTAAAGTGAGTCTCAGTGATGCAGCATGCGTGTTCTTCGTGCAGCCTGAGACCTTCGTGTGGAGTGCTCGGTGATCGTGCACCCGAAGCTCAAGGGAGTCTCAGTGACGCTGTGTGTGTGTGCTCTGTGGCAGCCTGAGATCTTCGTAGCAGTAGCAGCCCAGACCGGCAGCACCGAAGGAGCTAAGCCGCCAGCCCGAGCCCGCCGTTGCCAATTCACAAAGATTGCATCGGAGGCCCAAGTCGCTGGACGAGGAGAGGAGAGTGAGTTTGCGCCCCCCAGGTAACGTGTGTTGACTCCTGGGGCGGGGTGCGGGCTCAAAGGTAGACGCTCTTGGCCTCTCTCTCATTTGGCAGCGCGAGCCTCTGCTTCGGCTCGTATCGCGACCCCTATTGCCAAGGGAGTGGCAGTACCGGGGCCGGAGTGCGGAGCTGCACTTTTTGTTGCACCATACCCGTGTTGGGGGCAACTGTTGACAGAGGCTGACTGCGTGTCAAAAGGAGTGACAGAGAGCCCGCCTAATGCACCGGGATTGGTGCCGGAGTGTATTATGCATTATCTTAGTTCTACATAACGGAGTACCTGATTGTCATATTACACATTGCATAATTTCTGCATCACGGAGTACCTGATTAGTGTATTATGCATTGCATTATTCCTGCATAACAAACTACCTGATTAGTGTATGACGCATGGCATTATTTTTGATAACAAACTACCTGATTGTCGTATGACGCATTGCATTGTTTCTGCATAACAAACTACCTGATTAGTGTATTACGCACTGCATAACGAACTACCTGATTAGTATATTACGCATTGGTTTATTTCTGCACAACAACGTACCTGGTGGATTGTGTTACGCATTGCATTATTTTTACATTGCAAAGTACCTAATTGTTGTGTTATGCATCGCATTATTTTTACATTGCAAAGTGCCTGATTCTAGCATTACGAACTGCATAACATGGTATTAGGATTACAGTGGAATGTTTAGAAGTGCTCATTAATATCGCCAGAACTTACAAGGGCTGGCTGGCCTAACAACTGGCCAGGAGGAATATTACAAATACCCATATGTTGGATTTATATTGTGTGGTCTTATCGTATATCTTTTTATATAAAATGTATACTTGTTTTTATAAAACTCGTGTGGAGTCTATTTGTGGTGTCATCATTGGGTTGCTGTGATCGTGGTTGCAAATACTTTATACATTTGCCTTGAAGATTAGCCTAGCTGCTCGTGCCAAGCTACCAAGGGGGTGTGTGCAGGGGTTATCTCAGAAGATGACCTTCCTTTCCCTGACGTGGAAACGCGGGTCCCTATTTGGCCTAAGGTACCTACCTTAGCTAATCAGTTATCCCGGGTCTAACATTTGGTGGTCAGCGGTGTGGGATTTGAATGTGTATACTCCAGAGTAATTGCGCATGATATAAAACTCTCTATAACATATAAAATATTTGCAAATTCACTCACAGTAATTGGTGTACATCATAAAGTTAGCGCAGACCACGACACAAGCACATATTGTGTTTTTGATTTGTTGTTTTTTTGAACAACCTTTAAGCCACACATCATGTCTCCGAGGAGTGAAGTAGCTAGTGAGGCTACAGAATTAAAGTTCAACATTGAGGCATTGCTTACCTACAAAGTTGATCAATTGAGGCAATTCTACAGAGCTTTGGGATGTCCCATGAAAAGTAGCACCAAGAAGGAGGAGCTGCAAATGGCCTTGAGGGCCTGGTGGAAAGCCAAAGGGGCTCAGGAGGTGGGTGATGCTGAGGTGGATGAGGATGACCCAGGGAATTGATTTGGTCCACACGACTTGCCAGTGGAGGGACCAGCTTCAGGGGCTGGTAGTAGCCATTCAGGGAGTAGTTTTCACCAGAGAAACTGGAAGAAAACCAAGGGGTCAGAGAGCATGAGTTGGAGGTTTTAAAACTTAAAACTCAAGTAGAGGAGAAGAAGCTGCTCATTGAAAGTAAAAAGCGAGCAGAGGAGAGCAGGAACACTTTCGCCCTAGAAGAGAAAAAGATTCTCTTAGCTCATAAGTTAAGCTTGAGGGATCTGAAAATGAAGGTTAAACAGGCTGAGTCCAGTTTAAATGGTGGCAGCGTACAGCCAGTGCCAAGTGTGTATGAGTTTAAGCGTGCACTGGATGACAGGGTGTTGGTGAGCATGGCAAATGATTTGAAGGGGGTGCTCAAACTTACCCCTAGGGAGCCTATGCTGAATAATTGATTTTCATGATTGTGCCAACCCGTGTTAGGGTGGGAGCTATTTGATTCCCAGGAGCTGGCACAAGAGCTGGACCCCTGGTGATGGGTCAAAGGGCCTGAAAAGGCCCTAGAGAGGGCAGAGAGGCGAAGTAGAACTGTTAGATCCCAGAGTAGTGTGGGGGGGGGAGGGCATGCGGGCTAGCGCTCTGTCTCAAGGGAGAGGGAGGGAGTATGACCAGCAACCCCAGGGGTTCACCACCCCATCCCAGAGACTGTAGGGTTCCTTACAGGAGCACCAGGTGGGGGACCTAGCGCCTACTTGCCAGCTTTGCGAGGAAGAACACCTAGCGTCAGGAGGGCGTGGGGCATCTGTCACCAGAGCTCCGGCGTCCTGAAGTTTGTGAGTGCCATTCCTAAATGGCAAATGCAAAAACAGCAGTTGATGGACAGAATGCAGAACAATGTCATACATTCACCCCAGTACAGAGATCTGGGCCTAAATCCACCGTTTGTTTGCTCACAATGTCATTCCAGTTTGAACCTAGCCATATGCAAATCAGTCTTGACCCTGTGCCCCATGGGAACAGTCCAGCCTGAACTGCCAAACCAGGTGCTCCCTGGACTCGAAACAAGCATCATAGGACCGGTTTCGGGCTTTCAGCCCTCATCAGCCTGGATAGCTTGTTTCCAGAGGCATGGACAGCATGGGACTCACGTCTAAGCATACCCGTCGCACTCAGGGTGACAAATGCAAAAACAACAGTTGATGGACAGAATGCAGAACAATGTCATACATTCACCCCAGTACAGAGATCTGGGACTAAATTCACAGTTTTTTTGCTCACCATGTCATTCCAGTTTGAACCCAACCACATGCAAATCAGTCTTGACCCTGTGCCCCATGGGAACAGTCCAGCCCGAACTGCCAAGCCAGGGACTGGAAACAAGCATCCTAGGACCGGTTTCGGGCTTTCAGCCCTCATCAGTCAGGATAGCTTGATTCCAGTGGCATGGAGAGCACAGGACTCACGTCTGAGCATACCCGTCCCACTCAGGGTGACCAATGCAAAAACAACAGTTGATGGACAGAATGCAGAACAATGTCATACATTCACCCCAGTACAAAGGTCTGGGCCTAAATCCACCGATTTTTTGCTCACCATGTCATTCCAGTTTGAACCCAGCCATATGCAAATCAGTCTTGATCCTGTGCCTGATGGGAACAGTCCAGCCCGAACTGCCAAGCAACCGGTCCCAGGATGCTTTATCCGGTCCAGGGAAGACATGGCTTGGCAGTTCGAACTAGACTGTTCCCATGAGGCACAGGGTCAGACTGATTTGCATATGCCATGTCTGAACTGGGGTGGTGGAGTGAGCTAAAGAACGATGATGGATTAAACCCAGATCAGTTGACTGGGGGTGAGTGTTTGATTTGTTCAAGCGCTCCGTCCATCATCCCGTTTGGTATCTCTTTGTTCGCCCTAAGTTGGCAGGGTATGCCCAGATGTGGGTCCGGTGCTCACTTTGCCACTGGATTCAAGATAGCCTGGCTGATGAGTGCTATGAACCCAATACTGGTCTGAGGATGCTTGTTTCCGGTCCAGGGAAGACATGGCTTGGCAGTTCGGACTGGACTGTTACCAGGAGGCACAGGGTCAGACTGATTTGCATATGGCCATGTCTGAACTGGGGTGGTGGAGTGAGCTAAAGAATGATGATGGATTAAACCCACATCAGTTGACTGGGGATGAGTGTTTGATTTGCTCAAGCCCTCCGTCCATCATCCCCTTTGGTATTCCTAAATGGCAGGCACAGAAATTTAAATGGAAGGTTAAGGGAGGAAGGTGTTCCCCCGTGGGAAAACCTGTGGAACCGTGTCCAGCCGGTAGGGATAAGTCCTCTAGGAGTGACCAGGGTACACCCACGTCTAACCTGGAAGACAGGATAACTGGGAACAGTGTCCTGCCTGATGGGTCTCCCAGGAATACCTCTCTAAGTGGAGGTTGGCAAGCGACCAGCACCCCTAGAAAGGCCCCAACTGTCTGGAGGTACCCATGGAGTGTCATCGTTGGCTCAGGGAGTAGTGACCAAGAGAATCCCCTGGGGTCAGGAAGGCATAGAACAGGAGGGTGTCCCTGTGGTAGTGGGAATGCATCCTTGTTCTCTCGCCTTAAGCAGGGAAGTCCATCAAGCTAGTTGATTGGTCTAACCTGGCTTTTGGCTGGGTGGGAGTTGTGTAGGACTTGGCCCTTTTTGGCTAAACGTTCCCTAAACTTCTTTGCTTTCCCCCTAGACCTTTTTTTCTGTAATGGTGTTGCCAACATAGAGACTTTGAAAACTTTGCCACTGCTAAACAGTGTCAAAGTGCAAGTGCTCCCTGTCTAAAGTGTAATGGTAATTGGTTGTCCATGATTGGTATGTTTGCCTTACTAGTAGAGTCCCTAGTAATGTGCACTATTTGTGCCAGGGCTGGTAATGCAAATGCTACTAGTGGGCCTGCAGCACTAATTGTGCCACCCACACAAGTAGCCTTAAAAAGGGAACTCAGGCCTGCCATTGCAGTGCCTGTGTGCAGTTTGTTAAACTGCCATGTTGTTCTGACAAGTGCACTCACTTGCCAGACCGTACCCTTCCCTTTCTATGCACATCAGACACCCGTATGGTAGGTCCAGGGTAACCCCTGGGCAGGGTGCAGTGCATGTGAAAGGTAGGACATGTACTAAGGTGTGTACCATTTCCTGACAATGAAATAATCTCCATTTTGTTTTCCGCTGTCGAAAGGCCATCTTGCCCACATAATTGAATGGGAAGGTTGTGTAATATGTTTTCCACCCTATCTTCCCAAAGGCTTAATATGGAGAGGTGAGGTTTAGTATGCCTGAACTCACTATATAATAACACATCTTTCTATGAAGGTGGTTTTTGCATTGTGTGTTTATTAGCCAATCTTTTAGAAGTGGCTGGGGTTTTTGTGCTCTAACATTTCTGTGTGTCTCTGCCTGGTTGTGGATGACTGGATTTGAAAGCAATAGGATCTGGGGAATGTCTTGACCCGGGGGAGGAGGTGAGACAGCAACAGGCTGACCTACATCTGGAGTGTAGGGGCAGGAGTAGCCCCTAGAGGTGAAGAGGCCTGGGTTGCTGCCATTAAACAATTGTCCCATCTCCTGCTGAGTGCTTGAGAATCCAACCCCCACTAATCAAAGGAAGGTGTCACTGGCAATGAGATACCCAGAACTGGTTTACAGGGGTCAGTGCCCCTCTGAACACAAAGACTTCAAAGACATTTAGGGGTATAACTATGAGAGCTGAAGCCTCTGAACTTTGGAGAGATGGCTTGATTAAGAGTGAACAAGACTGAAGCTACTTCGCGGTCAAGAGGAACATTTGCCAAGGAAGAAACAACTGAAGAGACTGAAGGAAAGAACTGACTCTTGCTGTGTGTTCTGTGGCTGGCCTGTAGTTTGCTGTTTTAACCAAGGTGCTGTGTGCGTGTGCTTTGTGCAGCGTGAGACCTTCGTGAGGATTGCCTTTTTAACATGCACCCGGAGTTAAAGTGAGTCTCGGTGACGCTGCATGCATGTTCTCCGTGCAGCCTGAGACCTTCGTGTGGCGTTCCCGGTGATCGTGTACCCGAAGCTCAAGCGAGTCTCAGCGACACTGTGTGCGTGTGCCCTGTGGCAGCCTGAGATATTCGTAGCAGTAGCGGCCCGGACCGGCAGCCCCGGAGGAGCTGAGGCGCCGGCCTGAGCCCGCTGTTGCCAATTCACAAAGATTGCATCGGAGGCCCAAGTCGCTGGATGAGGAGAGGAAAGTGAGTTTGCCCCCCCCAGGTAACGGGTGTCGACTCCTCGGGCGGAGTGCAGACTTGGAGGGAGATGCATTCGGCCTCTCTCTTATTCCTGAAGAGAGCCTCTGCTTCGGCTTGTATTGCGCCCCATATTGCCAAGGGAGTGGCAGTACCAGGGCCGGAGTGTGGAGCAGCACTTTTTGTTGCACCATACTGGTGTTCAGGGAGGAGTCCTCCATTGGAGCGTTTGGGCACCGCCCCCCCTGCTTTCTTGCTGTGCGAGAAGGCAGAAACAAATGGTAGTTATTTATAACTACCATTTGTTTCTGCCTGTTAGTGTCTGTTTGGGCGGCCTGAGGCCGCCCAAACAGACACTATTAACAACAGTGGGAAAGCCACTCCCCCAAGCCACTCCCCCTGCCCTCGAGTAACACCCCCACTCACTCTCCCTGTTCTCTCTGTATGCTGCAGCAGCAGCATACAGAAAGAAAATGACGTAGCCTGGGGCAGCCGGCCGCACCAATCAAAAACGCAGCGGTGGAGAGGGAGGCTGCCTGCCGCGCTGCCTTCCCGATGATGTGCTGCCTGCAGGACTTGAAATCGAGGATGGCAGGAGTCGGGACGGAGTCTCCGGATGGTAAGTAAAGTTTACTTTATTTTATTTGATATATATGTTTTCGTTTCCAAACCCCTCCCGCCTCCCCCCTCATCCCCTTAGGTTGTCGCGAGTGGGACCCCATTTCCAACCCCCCCGCCCGTAATGCCGGCCGCGACTGCCCTGATGATATTTTACTACTGACGGTGGAACAACGTAGCACTTAAAAGGTTCAGCTCATGCAATCTCAGTCTTTAAGTATGGGGGAAAGACAATTTACTACTATATCCTAATGAATCCAGCTGCAGCTGGCTATTTACCTTCATGGATGGAAAACACAACTCCTTACAAACAGCTCCACAATGAAACTGGATTCAACCGCCATGCAGCTGATAGCAGTTCTGTGGATGCCCCAAAAGTCACTTGAGGATTTTCCACAAGAGAATTAACATGATAGTAAAATCAGAACGAGATCGACGTTTTGTGATGCAGGTACATCCTTACACCACAGGCTTTCAGTGACTATACCCAAACATGAGAGTTTCTGTCGGAATTTAATGTGTCTGCACTGGAGACAGCTGTGGTTGATTATCATCGATCTAAATGGGTGTTTGCTGAGCGTCGGGAAATGAAGTCCAATCCATCCGGGGCAGTATAAAAAGGAACACAGAGATAAACAAGCAGGCAAAGATAAGGCCCCTATCCACAAACCTACTGGCCTAGTGGTGACCTTGACTGCAATGGACAACATACTATTGTTATGGCAGGTCTGGTGGCCAGAACAGCAGTGATCAAATACAATACTGCTCCTGTTGTTTTGTGTCTTCTCTCTAAGAGAGTGGCTGCGCTCTGCAGCGGTATCTTTATATGTGTGATGCTCCATTAAGAGTAGTCCCCTACATAGGCCCCTACAAAGGCCCACCCACAAAGGCCCACCCACCAAGCTGGCCATTTGCTTGATCCCATCTTTGCGAACTGGGCTGATATTAAAGTATCTACCCCAGTGAAGATAATATGGTCAGACCATTATCTTGTCCCGTTCAGTGTTCAGGCCCTATATAGAGGAGACAAACCTAAACGTTTGCCTTTTCCCATACGTAGGAACTGGAGAAAATTCAACCAGGAGTCATTTGGTGCGGCCCTTAGTCAGGAAATACCTCCTTTGAATAATACTCTCAGGGAAGCCTGGAAAGATTATGAGGATTGGATAACGAAGGCCTTAGACAAGGTGGCACCCTGGACCCAAAAAGCTCCAGTACGTGGGTCCCGATCGGCCCCATCAATCAATCAATCAAGACATTTATAGAGCGCACTACTTACCCGGAGGGTCTCAAGGCGCTTGGGGGCGGGGGGGGCTGCTACTGCTCGAACAGCCAGGTCTTGAGCTTCTTCCTGAAGGAGAGGTGGTCTTGGGTCAGGCGCAGGTCGGTCAGGAGGGAGTTCCAGGTCTTGGCAGCCAGGTAGGAGAAGGACCTTCCTCCTGTAGTCGTTCTTCGGATGCGGGGGACGGCGGCGAGGGCGTGGCTGGCTGATCGGAGGTGGCGTTTGGGAGCGTAGAAGTTGATGCGGTTGTTGAGGTAGCTCGGGCCTTGATCGTGTAGGGCTTTGTGTGCGTGGGTGAGGAGACGGAAGGTGATTCTTTTGTTGACGGGGAGCCAATGCAGGTCTCTCAGATGTCCGGAGATGTGGCTGTGTCGTGGGATGTCGAGGATGAGTCTGGCTGAGGTGGTCTGGATCCGCTGGAGTCTCTTCTGGAGCTTGGCGGTGGTTCCGGCGTAGAGGGCGTTGCCGTAGTCCAGTCGGCTGGTGACGAGGGCCTGGGTGACCGTCTTCCTGGTCTCGGTGGGGATCCACCGGAAGATCTTCCGTAGCATGCGCAGGATGTTGAAGCACGACGAGGAGACGGCGTTGACTTGTCTGGTCATGGAGAGGGAGGGGTCCAGGATGAAGCCCAGGTTGCGTGCGTGGTCCGTCGGTTTGGGTGCGGTGCCCAGGGCGGGGGGCCACCAGGAGTCGTCCCAGGTGGAGGGCGAGGAGCCCAGGATGAGGACTTCCGTCTTGTCTGAGTTCAGTTTCAGGCGGCTCGTCGTCATCCATTCGGCTATGTCTTTCATCCCTTCGTTAAGGTTGGCTCTGGCGGGCGCGGGGTCGTTGGTCAGGGAGAGGATCAGCTGGGTGTCTTCTGCATAGGAGATGATGTTGAGGTTGTGTTGGCGTGCGATGGCCACGAGGGGGCTCATGTAGACGTTGAAGAGGGTGGGGCTCAGCGAGGATCCTTGAGGGACGCCGCAGATGACTTTGGTGGCCTCTGACTTGTACGGTGGTAGACGGACTCTCTGTGTTCTTCCGTCGAGGAAGGAGATGATCCATTCCAGAGACGTTGCTGAGGCGCTGCACTAGGGTGCGGTGGCAGACAGTGTCGAATGCCGCGGAGAGGTCTAGGAGGATGAGGGCCGCTGTTTCTCCGTTGTCCATCAGGGCTCGGATGTCATTGGTGGCGGCGATGAGGGCGGTCTCGGTGCTGTGGTTGGCTCGGAAGCCAGACTGTGAGGGGTCGAGGGATCCATTCGTCTCGAGGAAGGCGGCCAGCTGCTTGTTGACGGTCTTCTCGATGACTTTGGCTGGAAACGGGAGGAGCGAGATGGGGCGGTAATTCTTGAGTTCGGTGGAGTCCGCAGTTGGTTTCTTTAGTAGAGCGCTGAGTTCGGCGTGCTTCCAGCTCTCCGGGAAGGTGGCGGTGTCGAAGGAGGTGTTGATGATGTCCCGCAGGTTGGGTGCGATGACAGCGTCGGCCTTGTTGAAGACGTGGTGAGGGCAGGGGTCGGTCGGAGATCTGGAGTGGATGGAGTTCATCATGCGGACGGTGTCTTCGGTGCTGATCGGAGTCCAGACGCGGAGGGTGGTGGTGGGGGGCGTTGGTGCGGTCGTGGCGTGCGTCGGTTGAGTGCTGAAGCTGTTGTGTATGTCCGCGATCTTGTTGTGGAAGTAGGAGGCGAGGGAGTTGCAGAGGTCTTGCGATGGGGTGATGTCGTTGTTTCCGGCGTTGGGGTTTGAGAGCTCTTTCACGATGTTGAAGAGTTCCTTGCAGTTGTGTGCGTTGTTGTCCAGCCGGTCCTTGAATGCAGTTTTCTTGGTGGCGCGGATCAGTTGGTGGTGCTTCCGGGTGGCAAGCTTGAAGGTGGTCATGTTGCCCGGTGTTGGTTCCCTTCTCCAGACTTTCTCGAGGGCTCGGCAGTTCTTCTTGGAGCTCTTGAGTTCGTTGGTGAACAATGGGGCTTTCTTACTGCCGAGTCTGCTGGGCGGGGTCCTCAGTGGAGCGAGTTCGTCCGCGCAGTTGCTGATCCACTTCGTGAGGTTGTCGGCGGCCTGACTGGGGTTCGCTAAGCTGGCGGGAGGGTGCTGGCTCAGGGAAGCGGCGAGCTGGTCGGCTGTGATCTTGTTCCAGCTTCTTCGAGCAACCTGTTGCTGGTGGTGGTGGATCGTCGTTCTTCTGAAGGTGAAGTGGACGCAGCTGTGGTCCGTCCAGTGGAGTCCTGTGGCGTGACTGAAGGTGATGTCTTTGCTGGATGAGAAGACGGCGTCGAGTGTGTGTCCGGCGAGGTGGGTGGGGGTGGACACCAGCTGCTTGAGTCCGAGGTTGGCGAGGTTGTCGAGCACGGTGATGGTGTTGCGGTCGTTGTTGTTCTCCAGGTGGAAGTTGATGTCCCCCAGGAGGATATAGTCAGCGGAGGGGAGGGCATGCGGGCTGACGAAGTCGGCGATGTCCTCGCTGAATTGTGTGCGTGGTCCCGGGGGTCGGTAGATCAGGGTGCCTTTGAGGGTGGTCTTCGGGTCGGTGTAGATCTGGAAGTGTAGGTGTTCGGCGGTGGTCAGGGTGTCGTCGGTGTTGGTCGTGATGTGGATGGTGTCCCTGTGGATGATGGCGATCCCTCCTCCCATCTGGTTGGCGGTGCGGTCCCTCCGGGTGATCTTGTAGCCCTCTGGGATGGCGATGGCGATGTCGGGCGCTGAGGAGTCGTTCATCCAGGTTTCCGTGAGGAAGGCAACGTCAGGTGCTGTGGTGTCGAGGAGGTTCCAGAGTTCGATGGCGTGTCTGTGGATGGAGCGGGTGTTGAGCAGGATGCACTTGAGGTGGTTGCTGCTGGTGTTCGGCTTGGCGGGTGCTGGTGCGAGGCAGGTCCGGATGCAGGTGAACTTGCAGGCGTGGCAGCTGAAGGGTCCGTGGGTGCGTCTCGGGGTGGCTCGGTAGCATCCAGGGGTTCGGCCGGTGTTGAGTGCATTGAGGGTGGCGGCGTCGTACGTCCGGCGGGTGGGCAGGGGTCTGCGAGGGCCAGGGGTCTTGGCGCTGGGCGCTGTCCAGGCGCGGACGGGCGCAGACGGGCTTACCTTTGGCGCTCAATCGGTGCTCCCGCTGCGCGCGTCCGCTGCGCGGTCGCTCTGGGGGCGACATAAGAGGGGAGCCGGGAGGGAGGGTCTGCGGGGAGGCGGGGAGCGCGGCAACCAATCGGCGGGCAGGGGGGCGTGGTTTCGTGGGAGTCCGGCGGGAAAAGGAAAAGCCTGGGGGCTCGGTGGCGGCCCTGCGGTGGCTGGGGCGGCGCTGGGGCAGCCCTGAGGTGGCTGGTGTGGCTCTGCGGCGGTCCTGCGGCGGCTGGGGCGTCGTGCAAGGCGAGGCTCGGGCAGCAGGCAGCAGGTAAGGAGGAGCAGGCGGGGGGTGTGGGGCGACCAGGCCAAAGGCGCAGTGGTCACTCCTGGGCAGCGCGGTGGGTCCCCTTAAGAGGGGAGCCGGGAGGGAGGGTCTGCGGGGAGGCGGGGAGCGCGGCAACCAATCAGCAGGCAGGGGGGCGGGGTTTCGTGGGAGTCCGGCGGGAAAAGGAAAAGCCTGGGGGCTCGGCGGCAGCCCTGCGGTGGCTGGGGCGGCGCTGGGGCGGCCCTGCAGCGGCTGGTGTGGCTCTGCGGTGGTCCTGCGGCGGCTGGGGCGTCGTGCAAGGCGAGGCTCGGGCAGCAGGCAGCAGGTAAGGAGGAGCAGGCGGGGGGTGTGGGGCGACCAGGCCAAGGGCGCAGTGGTCACTCGGATAATGAGGAGCTGTGTGCTGCTAAGGCCAGCTGTAAGGCTCTTGAGCGCCAATGGCGAAAAAACTACGCCTTGGCTGATAAAGAGTCTTACAGAAACGGTCTGAGAGCATACCATAAATTGATCAGAAAGGCTAAGAGGAACCATATTAAAGAGCGGATTGAGAACTCGAGCAACTCATCTAGAGAGCTCTCTCTTATATACAAGGAGCTCACCTCCCTTTCGGCGATTATGCCTCAAGATCCCCCCACCGTAGAGACATGTGAAAATATAGCAGAGTATTTTGTATGCAAGGTGGAAAAAATATATGAGTCCTTTATACAGAATACACCATCAGATTGAAGTGAAGTAGTGTGGCTCACTGGTTAGAGGCGGCAGACCCGAGAGCAGAGGACGGCCCGGGACCAGGGTTCGACTCCCGGCGCGGCAGGTTTCTGGACCAGGGTCAGCGGACTCGGTAATTCTCTCGCCTCGGTGCCCACTCTGATCAGCGATCACACTCGGCAACTCTGGGCATTAGCTTGCCTCATCTTCACTAACGGCCCCACCAGACCGCCGGGGATGCCTGGTCTCACCCTGGAGATACCCATTAAGGGACCATCTCTCAGGGAAGCCAGGAAGGGTTTCGCAGCGGTCGAAGCGCCTTGGGACCCTATGGGTAAGTAGTGCGCTATATAAATGCCTATACATTTACATTTACATTTACATATCCCAGTTAAGGTCGTCGGTGAAGGACCCAGGGCGAGCTGCACCCTTGAGGAATTTAGGGTTCCCCCGCAGGAAGAATTGTTGAAAATTATTTCAGACATCCAATCTGGATCTCCAATAGACGTGGCCCCTATTAAGATTCTTAGAAATCATCTTCAACTCCTATGTGACCACATTGGTAATTTGGCCGCTTTATCTTTTCGAGAAAGCCGGGTGTTGGAGGAATGGAAGCTGGCCCAGGTTGTACCGATTAAAAAGAAAATACATCTGAGCATGACTCAGCTGGACAACCTTCGTCCCATTTCCCTTCTGCCTTTTTGTGCTAAGGTAGTTGAGAAATTGGTGAATAACCAGCTGGTTAGCTTTGTGGAGGATAATTCTCTTCTCCATCCCTCTCAATCTGGCTTTAGGGCGAAGTACTCCACAGAAACTGCTCTCCTCTTTTCCACCGAATTGCTCCGCCGTAAAGCTGATGATGGTCACACTGCAGCGTTAATTTTATTGGACCTGAGTGCGGCTTTTGACACCGTGTCGCACTAGGGTCTTCTTGCTCGCCTCAGTGAGATCGGAGTACTGGGCCAAGCCCTTGACTGGATGAGCTCCTTTCTGGTGGATAGGAAATTTCAAGTGCATTGCCCCCCATTTAAATCCAGACCTAGATCTCTTAGACAGGGGGTTCCGCAGGGCTCCATATTAAGCCCTACGTTGTTTAATTTATATATGGAGCCCCTGGCAAGACTAGTGGAGTCCTATGGGGTGGATATTGTTTTGTATGCAGATGATACCCAACTGGTGATCACTTTATCTCACAATCCAGTTGGGGCTGCAGAGAACTTTTCCTCCTGTCTTGTAGCACTCAGTAGTTGGATGAAGGGTAACTGTCTGCGCCTTAATGGCAATAAGACGGAGCTCCTTATCATCGGCCCGTCCCCTTCCGTCTGGACCTCGGCCTGGTGGCCGGCGGACTTGGGTGCTGTGCCTCTTCCATCTGCCACTGTGAAAAACTTGGGGATTATTCTTGATTCTAACCTCTCTTATTCCCAACATGTGAGGAATGTAGTCAGGAAATGCTATGGCACACTCAAGGTAATTCGTAAGATCTTGGATCTTCTTCCGTTTAAAGCTAGGAAATCCCTAGTCCACACCCTTGTCACCCCACATCTCGATTATGGAAACTCCCTGCTCGGTGTTCTCAGCAGAAAGGACCTTAGCCAATTGCAATGCGTCCAGAATGCGGCGGCCAGGCTAGTACTAAAAATGCCTAGGAGGTCATCGGGTAAGCGGGCACTTCATACCTTGCACTGGCTACCCATGCGTGAGCGCATTCGGTTTAAAATCTTGTGTCTCACCCATCGCATTGCTTATGGCCGTGGCCGCATCTACTTACAGAAGATGATGTCCATATACCGTCCTAAGCGCTTGCTGAGATCCATGGGGAGCATGCAGATGATGGTTCCCCGCATCTGTCGTGTTCGGATGGGTGGGAGATCCTTTAGGTTCCTTGCCAGCAAATATTGGAATGAACTTCCGCTGGAATTCAGGATGGAACCCCAGAATCGCGCTTTAGGTTGAAACTGAAAACTTATCTATTTCCCAAAGCCTAGTCTTCTTTTTCCCTGTATCCCTTTCCCCGGGCTGCGGGTCTTTCTGTTCTGGAGTTTTCGGTCTTGGTATGCATCCACAGCGCGGGGACGCACTGTTTCTTCTGTGTAACCATGCGCTTAATAAATGTTTTTTATTATTATTCATACGAGTGAAGGGATAGAATGAATTTACTGCCTTGCTTGATAACATTAAAAACACAAAAGTAAAGTTAAAACACAAATGATAAAACTTTGCTCATTTAATGAGGTTATTTGAACGCTCTATTTTTTCAGCGAACAGAGAAGCCGGTGGGATTGCCAAAGGATACCGGTTTCTTTCATTTTCTATGTTTCGCAATAAGGGAATTAGAGAAAAGGGGGAGGCCGGCTAGAGGTGGATTGTTAAAGGATTCAATGAGCTGTGGCGAATATATTCAAAAGGTGCTAGAAAAGGCAAAGTTGCACAGAACACATAACATACAGGCAGATACAATGCCACCAAACACACACGATATAGCAAAAGGCACAATGCTGACAAACATGGCATCCAGGAACACACACATTATAGAGGCTCAAGATTCTGTGGGCTCGCTATGCACAGTTTTGTAAACGATCTCTACAATGGTGTGCCAATGTGCCAATGAAAATGTACACAGACTGTACAAGGCAGTGCTGTACTGACTGTCCAGGTGTGCAGTAGGAGAGGAGACATTGTGTACACTGCCAGTGCTGCATCAGCGTTGAAAGTGTGCAGTGTTGAGTGTGAACTTGTCTTTCAGTGACAAAATGCATACACAGTTGTTCCAAAGATGCTAAGGTGTCCCGGGCTGCTTTTGAGCATAGTGCTGTGAGGGGAGTGAACAGCGCTGTGGGGGTGTGCTGTATGCCCGGTGGTGTGAGGGGTCTGATAGCATGCACTTGTGTTGTGAGAAGATTAAAAGTGCACAGTGTTGGCCAGCACACTCCTCTGTTCATACAAACTGGCAAATGCCATGGCAGAGTTGTACTTCTAAGGATATTCTGGATGGTGGGACCTGAGTCTATGCTTGAGAGGTGCCTTAACTTGCCCCACTGCTTAAAAATTCTTATCTTCTCTAAATGCAACCATTGGCAACATTGGCACCTATAGCATTTGTACGGGAACAGCGGCACAGCTCTTGATGGGTTTTCTATTGCTTTGTTGTCTGTGTAGCATACTTATAGGCAGTGAGCATCTGTACTGTTTGCTTCATGAGTCCCCATTGCCGAGGTTTTACAGACACATATAAAACTGCAATTCCTGTCCTGCACTACATATCTATGAACTGCTTACAGACTCACTGAAGCGTATAAACAGTGGGGTTTCAAGGGGTAATGGGGGCGGGGAGGCACATTAGCTCTCTTCATCCCTATTAATAACATTGTATAAAAGTATGGCTGCAATGTATAAATAAGTGGTCAATAGATTCAAATCCTATTTTCGGTATGCACAATAAGGTTCGGGCGATGTGCAAAACAAGGCACAGAAATTACTTGCCATCACCCAGTGCATGTAAATGGTACTGCCTTATCAGAGACAGCAGCACCGGGAAACTAAAGTGGAAGTCAACACCAAGTACACAGTTCTGTGGGATATTTCCAAGCTTAAGCTAGCAATGGTAACAATGCCTTGAAGTCAAGTCTCCTGAAAGTTCCCCAATGTGGAGTAACATCACCTGCCCATTGCTGCACATGTCCATGGTCAAGTAAATGGTGTGCACAGCTGACTCCTTCAGTGCATCTTCAACAAACAATAACATTGTTATGAACCTCAGACGCAACTTCATTGTATTCGCGTGCTTGGTACCTGATATTTTGAACAAATTCTCTCCACAAATTAACAGAACCCTTCTCCTTCAATCAAGTCACACTGTTTAGGTCGGCTTGTATTGTCATTAGATGTTTTCTGGGACACTTGACATTCCTTGGTGAAAAGTGGCTAGATATTGGTGTTCTTTTGGCTGAAACTAAAATGGATTGCTCTGAATGTCTGAACCCTTAGAGTTGGCAACCAAACTACAACCACTTGACAACATAGGGTGACTTTGGAGGGCTTTACAGTCTCCAGGTAAACTATACCAAATCTTGCAAATTCCATGTTCCAGCCCGGCACCCGCGACATCCTGAAAGGTCTCCATGTTACCCAATTCAGGTGGGAATTCTCCTCCTTCAAGAAATTAAGTGTCCAGGTCCTTCAATACCCCCGGGGCGTCATTGAGGACAATATCAGAAGTAGAATATGGTCACTTATTGGAAGCATAGAAATCTGGAAGGCAGTACTATTGGCATGATGGGCAGAATCGCTGTCACAAAGTCGGTGATCCTCCCAGGCCACACTACTCCTATGCTAACCTACCCTACAAAATCTCCACCAAACACTTCCGGGTTCTGAAATCCTGGGTGACTTCACTAATTTGAAATAATGAGAGATACAGAGTCACTTTGTCAACTCTTCAGCTCCCATCATACAAGGGAGGCCTGGGTTTCTCAATTTTTTCTGCTACTACATCACTGCCCAAGTACAATGGGCTGCCCAATGCCTGGTAGCGGTCCCACCAGAGGAAACCAGGTGGGTATGGCAGTCAATGGAGGACTTGCTCCGACTTCCCTGCATACATGCTACACAGACAACAAAGTAATAGCAAATCCATCACGAGCCCTTCCCGTTCAAATGCTACAGGAGCCAATGTTGCCAATGGTTGCATTTAGAGAAGATGAGTATTAAGCAGTGGGGCAAGTTAGGACACCTCTCAAGCATAGAGTCAGATCCCACCATCCAGAATATCCTTAGAAGTACAACTCTGCCAGGGCATTTGCCAGTTTGTATAAACAGAGGATTGTGCTGGTCTCTATTTTGTCCTCGACCAAGGGGTCAGGTAATTTAGTTTGAGTTTTAAATTGCAAGGAGGAGCCAAAATAAAGGGAAGTCCTGCAAGGGTGCGCAGAAATCTATACTCAATATTGCTTAAGGCGGCAGGAGTCTTGAGTTATGAGCCCCAATGTACCCCAATATAGGCCTGGGTAGCTGCACAACCTTTTACCTAAATTGTCCTACCTTGCCTAGTAGACAGAGAGACCTCCTGGTCCTTATCAAAGCTATATGGGACACGCACCACAAAGGGCGCACCCACTACCAGAAATACTCCCCACAGTTGCAGGCGCTCCTAGGATGTCAGCATACAGGGCTGCACATTGGGGATGCTATGGCCTGGCAACTGTAGGTGACCTATATGACAATGGCCAGCTAATGTCCTACGAAGAGATAATGACAACCTGTGCCCACCCCTCCCGGACTCTGTTTGGCATATGGTAGACTTGTGGGCACACTTCACGATATTTGGAGCCCAACGGCACTCACTGAGCCCCCAACAGCATAACCCAATCCATGCTTCTTAGACTACGACCTAGGCAGTCATATATAGGGCGCTGCATGAAGACATTGACAATAACCTACGTATCCTAAGGCATAAATGGTCCTGCAAAATAGATCAGGACCTCACTAACAGAGAAGTGGCCCTAGCGCTAGTCACCCACATCTCTAGAAAACCATGGCTCTGACTACAGCAATTTCACTTCTTACAGAGAACCTAGCTTACTTCAAAGAGACTGGGGCTGATCTGTTGCTGGTACCCCTCAGAAGGAAGGCCCCAGATGTTGTGATGACAAAGCCGGATTCACCCACAAGGCCTGGCCTTGTCTCTCAGTGCAGAACTTCTGGGGGTAAGTAATTTGCCATCTCGAGGGTATGACAAGCTGCTCTGCACTACTAAATTCAAAAGGCTGCCTCCTGGGCCTCTCTCCCCATCCTAAGAAGCGAAAGATGGGCACCCTGTTCATTTACCTTGCCCTCATGATAGCAACAAGCATTGGTATAGCCAATAGGTCTCGCTTTTGGGACCTTATAAGTATTTAGTTATCAGCACAATATCCTTGGTGCAACAACATCAACTGTTACATGGCTAAACACTTATAAGGTCCCAAAGGCGAGACCTATTGGCAATGCCAATGCTTGTTGACAGTGCAAAGAAAAGGTAAATTGCTGCTTTACTTTCTCCCAGTCGATCAAGGCCCATGACTTTCTACTCCTAATAACGCAAACAAACCCAGTCCTTGGTGGTCTGTGCCTCTGTCTTGTCAAAGTAAGCTATATGGAAATAGAAGCAGACAGCTCATCTACTTAAATAAAATGTGAAAATGGTTGACAGTCTGACAGTACGTGTCTGCCCTGAGTGCTAGTGAGTGGACTCAAGCAGTTGTCTCCCTCTCACACAGAAGGCAGATGTCAATGCTGTGTCCATGCCGCTCTGCTGCCATTACTGTTACTGTTCGTGTACTGACCAGAGCCTGTCACAGCAGAGACGGCTGTGAGGGGAACTGCTCCAAACTATTTTCTTCGAAAGAGTAAAGAACACGTTTTCATGGGACCAAGGTACACGGGGTGACTGCAAAGCACCTGTATCGTAATGATGACCATGAAAAAAAGACGTCAACTGTGAAAGAAATAGAGTGAGATAGCAAGAAAGGGAATACAAGAGAATAGAATCAGAGAGAATCAATTAGAAAATAAGACTATGAGAACACTACAAGCAGGAGAAGTACAGGGGGCGTGGCCAAGCGGGCTACGATGGTGGTCGTGCTTTGCTGAGGCTCCATGGCGGGCGGACATTTCAACCACTTCACAGCGTCGACCCCGGCACAGAAGCGGACATTTATCCATCGGAACTCGCGGGCCATCTGCTGGTGTTTGGGCCACTGACGGATCGGCGAGCAGAGCCGTTGAGAGACCAGGTGCTGGACGGCAAGATGGCGGCCACCCACGCTTTTGCCCGTCTTCCAGGGGGCTCGATGCGCTGAGTGAGACATCTATCTGGAGACCGAGATGACCGGGCTGTGAAGCACCGGGGAAGCCTGTGTACCTGACAGCAGCACTTGATACGCAAGGCGCCGCAGTACAATCCCTGCGCACTGAGCGGATCACCGAGCCCCTCCCGCACAAGCCGCTGCGGCCGGGGGCAAACAGACTTACCGGATTGCCACAGCCGGCGGAAATCGTGAGGAGGGAGAGTACTGGGCAGATGTGGATGGGGCTACCGAGCTGATTCACTCTCCTGAGCCTTCGACCGCCGGAGCACCCCTGCAACCGAGGCTGCCTGACTTCAACATGGCGCCCGGCGAACTCGACCACAAAGCCTCCCGGGTGAGAGAGCGGTGATCTGAACACCCTGGATGTGACCAATGCAGCATTCAAGACAGTGAGTGGTGGGGGTAACCCCCCCGGGGTTGCCTGATACCAGGGAGTGTGTGTGGTACCCCCCCACCGCTGAAACCTAATCTGACGCATGCCTGACCCTAAGATGGCGGATTACTAGGCCGCTTGGACCTCAGAGCAGTGCTTAGCCCTCGCCAGCCAACTGATCACGGAAAGGGGGACACAGTTCCCCATTGCCCCCACAGGCCATTAGGGAGCCACGCCGGTCTGGGCCCCTCCGTTATGCAAACCACCTACTAACGGGGACGGCGAATGGGGAAGGAGGGAGGATCTAATGTCCACGGCGGCTGGGCCCCACTAAGTGACCCCCACGGTGCAAACCACAGTGCGCGGTTAAAGGGAAACACCCCCAAATAAGATAACTGGAGCACTCACCTAGCCCAGTGGCGCAGACAGGGGTCGACTCTCACCCAGATCCAGCATCAGAGGAGGACGGGCCCGCATAGTGTCCATCGACTCCAGTGCCACAACACCCGGACCGGAGAGCGGCGAGACACCCCAGGAGGCACAATGGGGAAGCCCAGGGCCACGCAAACCACCGCGGTGCCAGAGACGGCACCGGAAAATATGCCTTAGCCTAAGACGGGGACCAAGTCGACAGCGACCCCGCCCGACCTGGTAATTTCTGACAAACTAGACCCAGTATTGGCAGCCATCGAACTCTCCAGGGTATCTATGGAGGAGAGGCTGGGCACTCTAACAACTGACATCAGCCTCATCAAAGACAACCACCGAAAGGTGGCCGATAAGATTAGCGAAGGGGGAAAGATCATGGCGGACCTGCAACCCACAGCCAAAGATCAACAAAAGACAATCTGAGATGTCCTGACCCACCTATCCACCATGGAAGAACGACTGGTCAACCTAGAGGGACGCTCGAGGTGCTGTAACATACGGGTGCTTGGGCTGCTGGAGAGAATTGAAGGGCAAGAACCGGTGGGACACATGGAAACATGGGTGAAATCCTTTACCCCAGCTGCCGACCGGTTGCCCTTCTTCTCCATCGAGAGCGCCCATAGAGTCCCGGCGTGAAGACCCCAGCCAGGAGCACCCCTCGACCGATGCTAGCGAAATTCCTCCACTTCAGAGACCGGAATGCAGTGCTCAGAGCTGCCAGACGATCGGGCCCCCTCTGGGTCGAAGAAAAGCAGGTGATGGTCTTTCCAGATTACGCACGATACAAAGGGGGATGCAAAAGGGGATGATGGACGGAGCGTTTGAGCAAATCAAACACTCACCCCCAGTCAACTGATCTGGGTTTATTCCATCACCATTCTTTAGCTCACTGAGCCACCCCAGTTCAGACATGGCCGTATGCAAATCAGTCTGACCCTGTGCCTCATGGGAACAGTCCAGCCCGAACTGCCAAGCCATGTCTTCCCTGGACTGGAAACAAGCATCCTGGGACCGGTTTCGGATTCATAATCCTCATCAGCCAGGCTATCTTGAATCCAGTGGCCAAGTGAGCAAGGGACTCGCGTCTGAGCATACCCAGCCAACTTAGGGCTAACAAAGCGATACGAAAGGGGATGATGGACGGAGCAAGGCTATCGTGAATCCAGTGGCCAAGTGAGCAAGGGACTCACGTCTGAGCATACCCTGCCAACTTAGGGCGAACAAAGCGATACAAAAGGGGATGATGGACGGAGCGGCTCTCTTGAATCCAGTGGCCAAGTGAGCAAGGGACTCACTGGACTCACTGGAAGTGAAGCGGCGGCTCCGGGCAAATGACATTCAATATTCCCTACTATTCCCCGCCAGATTTATCTACAACAACTCTACTTTATTTTTTACATGCGCAGAGGAAGTGGGGGACTGGGCGGACCTGCACTGCCTGCAACTGCCCGGGTCAGGAACCATACGGGGACAGAGTTACAGGGCTTCACAACCCAGGAAACGTAATCCAAACAAGGGGCGTAATGGCGAGAACACTACAACACAGAGCCCCGCGCAGGTCTCCCCGGATCTGGAGCAAATCATGCAGGAACGCCAAGACGCTCTACGGGCCATGACAGAATTACAAGTCTCACTGCCCTCAGATGACATGGACAGAGCCCTGCGCTTGTTCTCCTCAGCGGGTGAAGACGATAGCGACAAAGCATCATCTAAGGGAGACTCAATCACCCTACCACAAGTCACCTCTAGACAGCAGATCTCATAAGTTAGAGAACAAGCAAGGTGACACAACGGAGACTACCATGGAAACACTATCCTCAGGCTTTCGCAACACATAGATGCAGAGTAGCCCTATTGGTGGTTGGTCGAGACCCCCTCCACGACCGCAGTCCTCCCTCGTTACACAAGTAACAATGTTCCGACTCGGCTGGGGACCAGAAGACGCACACTGATCCTTCACAGACTCCCCCAAGGATCACCCTCGCACAACATGCACCACCACCCCATTGTTGCTAACTTCTTGTTCACGCTCTCCTTTCTCCAGAGCGTCAGTTTGGACGTATTGCTTCCAGCGATAGGTCCCTAGTATTGGGACTGTTTCCAGACCCCAATTCTTAGTTCACCCACCCCATATACCATGATCTCTTACTACCTCCCATTCACAGGGCAGGGGCACACACTGACTACTCTACACAGCTTAGCACCCAATATCCATCAGCTCGATATGAGAGACGCCGCTCCCCCAGTGGCCCAGAGCTGTCAGGGCACAATGTCGTATCCAACATGGCACATGCAGACTTTCAGTTTTTAACCCTAAATGTACGGGGGATGCACACAGCCAGGAAACGCTATGCGATATATGCGAATATTAAGAGGCAGCAGGCACAAATCATATCCCTCCAAAAGATCCACGTCACCAAAGAGGAATTGCGCAAACTTATGAAAAAATGGCACAGGATTTCTGCGCCACAACCTACTCTGCCTTCGCGAGAGGAGCCCTGATCTGGATCTGGCCCGGCGTGTCCCTTCGCTAGACCGGAAGAGGTGTGGACCCCGAGGGTCGTTCCTAGAGGGGTTATTGGATGGGCAGCCCATCCTCATAGGCAGCATCTACACCCCTAATGTAGATCATTCAGAAAAGGGGGTGATGATGGACAGAGTATCTGAATTGAGCAGAACACTCCTACCCAGTCAACAGATCAGGGCTTGATCCATCACCGTTTTTTAGCTCACTGCACCATCCCTGCTCAGAACCTGGCTACATGCAAATTAGTCTGTCCCTGGCCCAGTGCATCATGGGAACAGGGCAGACCAAACTACCAAGCCAATTCTTTTACTGGAAAGGAAACAAGCTTCCGGGGACCGGTTTCTGGCATTACAGCCATCTTTGGCCCGGCTTGCTTGAATCCTGATGGTGCAGTGAGCAATGGACTCATGTCTGAGCATACCCTTCCACGCTTATGGTGGACAAAACGATTCAGAAAAGGGGGTGGTGATGGACAGAGTATCTGAATTGAGCAGAACACTCCTACCCAGTCAACAGATCAGGGCTTGATCCACCATCAGGATTCAAGCAAGCCGGGACGAAGACGGCTGTAATGCTAGAAACCGGTCCCCGGAAGCTTGTTTCCTTTCCAGTAAAAGAATTGGCTTGGTAGTTTGGTCTGCCCTGTTCCCATGATGCTCTGGGCCAGGGACAGGCTAATTTGCATGTAGCCAGGTTCTGAGCTGGGATGGTGCAGTGAGCTAAAAAACAGTGATGGATCAAGCCCTGATCTTTGGACTGGGTAGGAGCATTCTGCTTAATTCAGATACTCTGTCCATCACCACCCCCTTTTCTGAATCGTTTTGTCCACCATAAGCGTGGAAGGGTATGCTCAGATGTGAGTCCCTTGCTCACTGCACCATCAGGATTCAAGCAAGCCGGGCCGAAGACGGCTGTAATGCCAGAAACCGGTCCCTGGAAGCTTGTTTCCTTTCCAGTAAAAGAATTGGCGTGGTAGTTTGGTCTACCCTGTTCCCATGATGCACTGGGCCAGGGACAGACTAATTTGCATGTAGCCAGGTTCTGAGCTGGGATGGTGCAGTGAGCTAAAAAACTGTGATGGATCAAGCCCTGATCTTTGGACTGGGTAGGAGTGTTCTGCTTAATTCAGATACTCTGTCCATCACCACCCCCTTTTCTGAATCCTAATGTAGATCATTTGGGGAGACACTAACGCATACCCTGGCGGGATTCACGCGTTCCACATGGATACTAGGAGGGGACTATAATTGCTCCCTAGACCTCGCAAGGGATAGATCCCACCCCCCCACCACTCAATCCCCTCCCACACGCACACGTCCGCATTCCGTGCCTGGACTGCCCACTGATCCCTAGCGGACGCTTGGCGACACACATATACGACCACCAAAATATATTCCTTTCACTCGACACCTCAAAACTTCTGGGTCCGTTTGGATCGCTTCATGTGCACACAGTCTCTCCTTCCACGCATCAGACAATCGGACTACTTGGCCAGGGTCATTTCAGATCACGACGCACATATAGTGTCACTCATATGGCGGTCACCCGTACCACCGATCCCTACATGGCGCCTCCCCAGAGACTGCCATCTGTACCCAGTATTCCACCACAAACAGTCAGACACCATTCAAAACTTCTGTGTTGACAACGCAGGCACTACACCCACTAGATTCCCAGAATGGGACGCTATTAAAGTGGTCCTGCGGGGAGCGTGCATAAGGCAAATTACAGGAGTGAAACAAACACTAGAGAGGGCAGTACTCAGAGCAGAACAACAAGTAGCACAGTTATCTAAAATGGCTGATCAACAGGAGACCCCCATGCAGCTAGCTGAGGCCAAAACCACATACGAGGAGGCATGTACAGATCTATGCTGTTATAATTTCCGCACGTACACCACTTGAGTCCACAAGGAAGAAAATCGCGCCAGCACCCTGCTAGCTTGGCTTATTCGCCAGGGTACGCAAACACAACCGATCACCGGCATTCGCAATGCCGTTGGGGAAGTGGTATACGCGCAGGCTCACATTTTATCATCCTTCCATGACTACTACTACATGCTATACAAGGAACTGAACCAAGACTGAGGGGAACACATCCAGAACATACTCACCACCGACACTATAGTCCAAATCACGGAGGAGGAGCGCACAGCATTAGATTATCCTCTCACATCAGCAGAGATCAAATCCGCCATTGCCATTTAGCCAAAAACAAGGCTCCGGGACATGACGGTTTTCCGATAGAGCAATATTCCGCATTCCCTCAGCAGCTAGTCCCGCAGCTGGACATAATCTTTCGGGAGGCGTTAGAAGTGGGACTACTCCCTCAGTCAATGCGTGAATCCGTGCTGGTAACGTTCCCCAAACCCGATCGGGATCCCTTACTTCGAACTTCCTACAGCCCCATCACCATCCTGATGTCGGATTGCAAAATTCTGGGGAGGATCCTGGCAGATAGACTCACAGAGATAGTTCCCAGACTGGCACACATGGACCAGAGTGGGTTTATCCCCGGGAGAAACACCTCCCAAAATATACGTAGACTGTTTCAGGTCAAAGACGGGGTCAGGTACAGATTCCCTCGAGCGGCGTGACTTGTACTGGATCTCGAGAAAGTGTTCGACACCCTAGCATGGCAATACCTTTTTGAGACACTACGGAGGGTGGGTATCGGGCCCCAATTTATAGTGTACACCTGGCTATTATACACCGACATCACCACAAGGGTTAGGATAGGCCGTTATATATCCTATCCCATCCCGATCATGCACGGCACACGCCAGGGGTGCCCCCTGGTCCCCGTCATATTTGCCATTGCAATGGAGCCGTTGGCAGCACTGCTGCAGGAGGTAGCGTACATTGGGGTATCCCATTGGGAGGCCGCACTCATTGCTTATCCCTCTATGCGGATGATCTCCTCATCTACGTTAAAGATATTACGGCAGACCTCACCACCCTCTGGTCCATGCTCACAGATTTTGAGAAGGCTGCAGGGTTCCGAATGAATTGGGAGAAATCCTCTATCTATCCCTTACACTCAAATACCTCACAAAGGGAAATTCGCCTTGGAGAAACCTCACTGGCATGGACGACGGCGCCCCGCGTTACATGGGTATCAGACTCTACCACGAACCCCGGGACCTCCTGGAAGGTACCCACTACTGAGCGCTCCGTGGACTTAAAAGTCAGGTTAGTGTCTGGCGGACCCTATCTTTGGCTCCCATCGGGAGGGTAGCCTTATCCAAAATGATGATGGTGCCCTGCTTTTTGTACTACTTTGCTAATATCCTCTTTAACCCGCTACGGTTCTTCTTCCAATATCTAAATTCATTACTAATCTCCCTGATCTGGGGTAGGGGCCATTGCAGAGTGGCCCTATCGGCCTTACATCTGCCTCGCGATAAGGGGGGATGGGCGCCCCGCCATTTGAAGCCTATTTCTTAGTGGCATAGCTGCAGTGGATATCACGATGGACATTGGAACCTCTGGGAAACAGAGGCCCAGGAGAGACAGATAACAGTCCCGGAGCTGACCCGAATGCTCCTTCCAGATACCAAACCCAACCTGGCTCATCCATTACTGGTCAAAACGTCCAGAACCTGTGTCATGCGAATCCACCGTATATCCAAGGGGACTCCGCTGTATTCCCATTACTGCCGCTGGTGGGACTCCCTAAGGTCCATGAGTTCTACTCCGCGGGAGATCTTAGGATCTGGACCGAACACCAGCTCACCGAAACTGAAGCTCTGGGGACTATGGACTAGAGACTGTCATACGGGTTGGAGAACTGCAGTAACCTTGCCAACGACTGCCTCCTTGATGACTCCCAGCATCTCCAATGGAGATGAAAGGGAGATTGCCCTCCATTGACTACCTACTCACCTACTCAATAAACTCCCACACTGCTATTTGTCACAACAATGTTAATATTAATTGTAAGACTGCAACAGACGAGTATGGTATGACGAATGTGTGACATGTATAAGAATGAAATCCAATAAAAAGGTTTATAAAAAAAAAAGCAGGAGAAGTACAGTAATGTAAAGATTTCACAGAATTCTAAGAAACAGTTCAAGATCCTATTGCTCTTTAAACTATGGGAGCTCCTGCTGCTCTGTGAACAAAAGTTGAAAACTACGCATCGTTCTCTAATCCAATTTTTGCAATAGATGTTGAATAACTAGCCATCCCATGCGCGGAAGTGACTTGACATAAGCCAGAATAACAAACCTCTTCCATTTTAAACAGCTGTCTCTTAATTGATCGTGACCTAAATCTTTTGTCCACCGCCATCTATTCTCGCTCGAAGGATGTTCTTGGAGCGCAGCGAGCTCTGTGTGGTGCCAGTCTGTATTGTGTGGGTTGCACCACGGGAATCACAAACTCCTAGTATCTTAAGTGGGTGAGTGCCACTGGGGCGTTTGTGTAGCATGCAACCTTTACTTTATTTTTTTCAAACTTTGATCAAACGGGCTCCAAACAAATCCTCATTAAACCACTGAAAGGGAATAGCATGGTAGAACTATGGAGCGGGAGAACACACATGACAAGAAAACATAAAATCAAAGACAGGGCAGAAAGAGGAATAGATGGAGGGAAAGATAAATACAGAGAGCAAGACAGATGTGGAGAAAGATACAGAGATGGACTCTTTGTGACTATCAGATGTAGAAAAAACTAAAAGTATGGTTAGGAATATTTTGGTCCTGTTATAACCGAGCTGCTGATAAATAGACAGTGTTAAGTGTCATGTAGGCTAGTTTCTTACAACACGCTCTAGACTAAAAACGGCAAAGGAAACAAGGAGCTGTAAGAGTGACTCCATCGTGGCCACGATTAATCTGCATGACCAAATTACCAGATCATATCAAGCGCGCGTGCATCCACCACAGGGGCCCCGCCAAGCCAGCTGGCACGTTATTGTTACAGTTTAGCGGACTGTTTTCAGCAAAGTAGGAAGATCGAATAAAAAGTGAAGGAATAACTTTATTGTGCTGGCAGCTTCATTTTGGGATACTACTTCAAACAATGACGTAATCTGCCGATCAAGCATTTGGCAGTTTTGGGAAGTGTGAACTTTTCCTTTCATCCCTGAAAGGACTGCAAAGATGACGATAAATAAGCAGCAGGAAGGCACAAACAAAAAGAGGAATATACGCTGCTATGAAAAACGTGCGTGCCTCATGCTGCATTAACAAACAAATGCAACAAATTCTATCACATTTTATGTAGCACAAAGCCGCTGCAGTTGGTCTCCAGGCGTGTGACTAGCAGCAATTGAGTGGAAGGAGGAGGGACTGGGCCGAGGAGAGTGGCCGCGAAAGTTAATTGTGACAGATTGTGACAGCGCACGTGCTGGGGAGAGCAGGCTGCTCTTTTTCAAAGCACACACTCTTGCTTGTGGCGTGCCGCTACGCACTCCTACATGCTGTATGCCACCACAAGCACGAGTATGTGCTTCGAAAAAGAGCACAATGACGGCTAAAGGTCTCTTATGTAGCGCATGCGCACTGCGTAGGCGAAACCTAAAAAGGACTATACCTACTAACTGGAAAGGCGTAGTAAACATTGGGCAGAACTGGAGCTGGTTATACTATGCTACCGTAGAGGCCAAGAAACACCCGAGCTTGTGAGACATTACGCAACCTTCGTAGGCCCCACAGACACTTATAAGGAGGCTAGTCCTGGCATGACCCCAATGATACCCCCACAGAGCCCCATCAGGAGAGGTCCTGGAGCACATTTGACACTCGCAATTTCCATCCCTGGAACCTGCAATTCAGAAAAGCGGGCCTGACCGGTCCGCACCCGTGGGGAAAATATGAATATGTACCATGACCCACACATACAGTGGACGGTTTGTCATGCAGCAAGACAAGTCCTTATGGCGCTGCCACTACCCAATCATTCCCCCCCCTTATAACTGCCCAAACAACCTCCCTAGCATGTACTAATCCCCTGACCCAAGTGAGACACACTAACGACTAGCAGAGTCTCAAATCCATGAATTATCCTTAGCCGTCCGTTAAACTCAATTAGATAAGTTCACTGTATGCACCAAAAATGCAATACAAATGTTTATTAAAATTAGAGAACAAGGGGTGAGATCGCATTGCCTTAGTGCAGATATGCTATGCTTTATTATCATCCTGGTATCTGATGTGAGACTTGTGTATTATTTTCTTTTTTACTGACCCTATTCACTGTTGATACACAAGAACAGGTGTGGACTCCAGTGCACCGAATAATTGTTTTTTTCAACTGATTCCTATGCTGCTCTATGCCATAATATTAGCCCACCTTCCATTGATGTGCAGTTTGCTTGTAGAGTGTGCAGGCCGCAATAGTATCCTGTTTCTACTGGAAGGAAAAAAATCCATACAACAGATTTGTGGACTTTACAGTGGCTGTGTCAACAATGTCACTGCCAGATCAGTGGGCATATACATTCAGAACCTTAGGGGTTTTTGGCTTCTGTCTATTCATTAGCTTTTGAAGCCTGAGGTAGTTCATTCACTATTTGGACTTGATATCACGCCAGTATCCGTTGACTACCCTTGGCTTGATTTATTATTGTTCTGACGTAACTATTTAAGACATTGCTACTGATATAGGTGCCCTATGTTTCAAGGTGTGTTGTGTCTTCGATAGTCAACTTCAAATGACATGTGTAGCAAGAGAATGCCCTTCACCATGGTTAATTCTTCTTCATAACGTACTTTTATGCTGATAAATACAGTCACTCTGAGATATTTGCGTGTACTACTTCACCTCCTCCCAACAGAACACTACTGATTTAATTGATACAGCCATCCAAGCACTTACCCCTACGCGACAATGCACATGACCTTATAAACCATTGAGCAGACGTAGCCTTACTGATCAGAAGCATTACACTACCCTCTCCACATACTCCTGGTTCCCAATCCCCCGTCACTTTTACCCCGCTTTGCCTATTTTTTTTCTCCTATTTTTTGTTTTTGCCGGCCTGTGGATGTAGTAGGTGCTATTGGCTAGACATGGTTGATGTTTTCTCTTCCTTCTCGACTTTCCCTAAGGTTCACGGAAAGGTAGTTTGTTGGATATTGATGCAATTGCATATTGATGCTATACCAAATAAAGCGAAGAAAGACTGCAAAATCCTCACCTCCGTGTGATTAATAGAATTGAGAATTCTCTGTCACGTTAGCTAGGGAACTTTTTATTATGATTCGTTGTGAATCTCCAGGAGATATGTCAAATGAATATGTGGGTGAGAGCGAGTGTGAAAGAAGTTATGTTGTAAATGGAGACAACATAACAGGAAAAAGAAAAAAACATTACAGAATATCTCACCTACTACATCCACACTTAAAATGTGAATGGTGAAAGTGAGGTTGATGGTACTGGTGGTAATGATGATGTGGAAATAGTGGTGATAGTAGCAATGGTGACAATAATGATAGTGGTAGTAATGGTGGTCATTATGATGTAATGATAATGTTAATGGTGGTATGAATGTTGTTGGTGGGAATGAGGTGGTGATAATGATGGCAGCCATAATGTCGGTTGTAGTAGTAATGGTGGTGATAATGTTGGCAGTGGTGAAGTAAAAGTGGTGGTGGGGTTAACAGTGTTGATGATAATGGTGGTACTAATTTTGGTTGCTGTGGCCATGGTCATTGAATTGGTGATAGTGATAATATTAGTGGTAGTGGTTGTTGTAATGTAGTGGTGCTGGTAGTGGTGGAGGTGGTGGTGATAATAATAGTCGTCATGGTGGTGAGAATTGTGGCGTGGGTGATAATGATGCCGGTAAAGGTAGTCATTGTAATAGTGTTGAGTCAGTCTTCATGACAGTGGTAGTAAGGTTGATGAATATCATGGTAGTGTTAAAGGTGGTGTTAAGGGTGGTGCTAGTATTGGTGGTGGTAATGCCAGTTGCAGTTGGAAGTGTCAGTGGTAATGGTTGTGGCAGTAATGGAAATGGGGTAAAGGTAGTGTAATGCTGGTGGTAATGCTGGTAGATGTGGTAATGTCGATGGTGTTGGTCATTACCACTGCCACTACCACCACATTTGCTTTAGAGATGGCCGATCTATCCCCTCTCCCTGAAATGGGAGCTGAGGGCGAAGCTGGTTGTGAACAAGCTCCAACGGTTCTGGATGGGGGGGCTGATGTGGGTGTGGATGGTAAGAGTGGGGAGGCAATTGGGTCCGGGAACACACTCGAGGCCCTACTAACGTCAATAGCATTTATGAGGGCAGAAATCAGGAATGATTTCCTGATATCTAGAACCAACCAGAGCGATATACGAGCGTCATGCGAGACCTTGGAAAGGAAAGTAGATGGGTTAAGTGAGAGGACAGAGGTACTTGAGGGTTCTGTGGGGCTATTGAAGTCTAGTTTAGAGGTTGCTGAATCCAAGATCCAAAACCTACGGAGAGAAGGAGATGCTATGAGGGAGAGAGTCGAATCGCTGGAAAACTACTCACGGCGGAACAACCTTCGACTCTTGAAGATACCGGAAGGAAAGGAAGGTGGAGAAGTAAAGGCTTTCGTGATTAAAGTATTGAAGGACTCACTCAATCTTGAAGAACCCGTCGAGGAGCTCGACAAAGATATCCAACGAATACATCGGGACCCATTCCGTCTAAACCTTGGCAGAACGAAGCCCAGGAAGATTTTGATCAACTTTCTCACATACACTCTGAAGGAAAAAATCTTAAATCTCTCATTAAAAGCAAAAATGTTAAAGGGCCCCGATTTCTCTTTCGAAGTATGGTCTGACCTCTCCAAATCCACTCTGGACAGACAGTGGGATCTGGGCCAGAGGATGGACAAGTTCAGGTCTTTTGGTGCAACTGTACAGATGAGGTTTCCCGCATTTCTGCGGGTAATGCTCAATAACAAGATGCACAATATCAGATCCCCCTGGAGGCCGATGAATTGTAGGAGTCTATTGGCATCCACTCTCAGTGTGGACTCTAATGGAGCAACATTCAGCTTATGTTTCAATGCTGTTCCTATCTCCTGCCCCCATGGGTAGGATACACTAACATATTCATAACTTGCATGTTTTCTTTAGTCTTTATTCATTTGACGCCCTATCTTGAAATTCCTTTAAGCTTGAATGGAAATGGAAGTGGGGTAGAGTACACAGCATCGAGGAGGTAGAATGGAAGAATTAAGGGTGTTTAGAGTCATGAAGTATATAAAAAAAAACTTTTTTTTTCTTTTTAGTGTCCACATAAAATGGGGTAATGCATTGGGTTTTAAAAAGGAAAAAAAAGGGGGGTATGGTTTTTTGTTGGTCTCTCTGAAATAATTCAACAGTTCTTGTTCGCTCCAGGAGGGTTCAAGGAGTGCCAAGCGGTGCAAGAGGGGAGGGTTGTTAGAGGACGCAAATCGGCTTCACATCTGGCCGAAGTAAGTATGGGAGGGTTTTCCAAGGGTGGGGGGGGATGGGAGGGGGCATAAAAGCAAAAAATCCTCATGAGTCAGGCCTTCATAAATCAGTTCTGTGTCCTAGCTGGGTATACTGTCAGCGTCGGGTGAATAAGATTGCCAGGTGGCAGGGTATGGGGAGGAGGACGGATGTCAAATGATGACCTCTTTTCAATTTCTGTCCTGGAATGTCAATGGCCTGCACGTGAGGAGCAGAAGAGAGCGCATTTTACAATATCTAAGAGACTCCCCCGCGCAGATCATTGTCATACAGGAGACGCATCTTATAAAAGCAGAGGCCATCGCACTTCTAAAAAAGCAGAGATGGGTAGACAAATTTATGTGCACTGACGACAATGCTAATATAAGAGGAGTCCTCCTACTCTGTAAAAAATCTGCGAAAGTCCAGATTTTGGACAGCAAGGAGGATCAGAGTGGGAGATGGCTCCTAGTGAGAATCTCTATTGATGGTTGGGTGTGTATATTGGTCGGTTACTACGGGCCCAATCTTGATGACCTGTCTTATTTGGAGATAATTAGGAACCATCTGATAACTTCCCAAGACCCTATTATTTGGGCAGGAGACTTTAACATTGTGCTCAATCATAAACTAGACAAATCTACCAATTCTAGAGCCTGCACGTCTTCCAAATCAAGGCAAACTCTCATAGGAATCATGACACAGCTGGGCTTGGCAGATTTGTGGAGGGAAAGGACTGGTAATAAATTGGGGGTCTCCTTCTGGAATCTCAAATACAAGCACAAATCAAGAATTGATTATGCGTTATTCAGTTAATGCCTTAAGAACTCCCTATCAGGGATAAACTATCTTCCCTCCCACCTGTCTGACCATTCAGCTCTCTTATTCACTCTTAAACATGAAGCCCAGATTAAACATCCATCCTGGTCATTCGATCGTACTATCTTACTGGAAGAAGAGGAACTCAGTTTTCTGGCTACTGAGACCACCTCATTCTTGGAGATAAACCTATAATCCGTGGCACTAGTCAAGGTTTTGGAGACACTGAAAGCTTTTCTGAGAGGCTGTATTACCAACAGAGCCTCCCATCGGCACAAAATATATCGGGAGAAGATTAAAAACATGGAGCAGTAAATGGAGTCAATTGAGCAGAGGCTTGGTGCCTCGATATGGTCACCAGACGAGCAAGAGAAGCTGGGCAAGCTGAAAAACCAACTGGAGAATATCCTACAAGAAAGAGTGATTAAGAGATGGGAGGCAAGTAAGATCTCCCATTTCGAGTTTGGGGAGGCAGCGGGCAGGTTATTGGCATGGAAGGTTAAGGCAGACCAAGCCCAAAATTATATTAGAGAGATCAAGGTTGATGGGGAGAGTGTAGCCAGGATGTTTAATCAGGAGATAGGTACTGCTTTTAGGGAGTTTTTTGGGGGGATTTATAGGGAAGACACACCTAATGACCAGCTGGCAAGAGATACATGGCTAGACCAAATTTCCCTGCCAACTCTCTCAACAGTGCAGAACAAATGCCTGGAGATGGAAATATCTGAGGCCGAAGTGAGCAAAGTTATCAGGAAACTAAAGCGCGGGAAGGCGGCAGACCCTGATGGGTTGCCAGGTGAGCTATATCGAGTTTTGGGCACTATTATTGTCTCTACACTGACAGCCCTTTTTAATGGGATCCTTAGGAAGGGGGATGCCCCCCCAAAATCTTGGGGAGAGGCGACCATAGTCCTGATCCCCAAACCAGGGAAGGACACAACTGAGTGCGGGTCCTATCGACCGATTTCACTTTTGAACAGCGATTATAAGATCTTCGCTTCCATTATGTCAGCGAGATTGGGGTCAGTAATAGGGGAAATTGTTCATCAAGACCAGAGGGGTTTCATTAAAGGGTGTCAGTTATCTGACTTGACGTATGATCTGTTGGGGGCAATAGATATCGCTTTGGCTTTTTCTCTTCCATTGGCCACACCCACCTTAGACGCGCCATCAAAGTCTTCGATAGGGTCAACTGGCCCAATTTGGCTGCTGTTTTGAAGAAGTTTAACTTCGGCGAGAAGTTTTGTCGTGTCATTACTCTTATGTATGATGCCCCATTGGCAAGGTTGTCAATAAATGGTGCCCTGACAAAATCCTTTAAAATCATGAGAGACACGAGGCAGGGCTGCCCGCTCTCTCCCCTTCTCTTCAATTTATACATCGAACCGTTTGCTCAGCTTCTGAGGTGAGATGAAAATATTCCATCTTTCAAATTTGGGGAGTGGGAGATTATCTTAACGTCTGACCTGGAGGCATCATTCCCAGTGGTTATTAAGAGGGCAGAGGAGTTCGGTCGCATTTCGGGGTATGAGATGAACGTCAGTAAAACTGACATCATGGCGTGGAATATCCCAATTTACATCTGGGTGTGACCAACTCTATGCGCAACCTGGGAATACGGGTGACTCAAGAAGTAGGAGACATTGCTCAAGTCAACTTAGAGAGAGTTTACAACGAATGTAGGAAGTTATTAAAATCTTGGTCCCACCTCCCACTTACCATACTGGGCAGGGTTAGTTTGATAAAGATGTCTATCCTCCCCAAATTTACATTTATTTTCAATACTATTCCCCTGGCTTTTGATGTTAAAATCTTAGACAAGTGCCAGAGAGAGATAAATTCTTTCTTTTGGAATTATAAATCATCCAGAGTGGCATGGAAGAAGTTGAGGAGGAGGAGGGAAAAGGGGGGGCTGGCTTTGCCTGACTTGCAGTACTATGCATGGGCTTTTCAGCTGTCCCATTCTAGAATGCTCTTAAAAACACCATCTAATGCATCTTCTGGGACAATGTTTAAAGCCATGCTAGTAAGAGCAGCGCTACTAACTGATGGATTCCTGTTTAAATTCGGGGACCAGAAATCTTTCAAAAAAGTCAAGTTAAAAATTCTTCTGTCCTTGGCGAAAGCCTGGGTACAGATTAGAAAAAGACTAGGTTTGCCTTACTTTTCGAACTGCGCACCAGTGTGGGATTCCCCGGGCCTCCCATTATGTCTAAAAGACAGGCTATCGATCCCGGTGAGGGAAGGGGGATAACAAGATGGGGAGAGTTGCTGGCAGGAGGGTCGCTGAAGACCTGGGAGGAGTTACGGGAACAGCTGGGCCCTGGTTTCTCTAGATTTAAGTACATACAATTAGACAAATGGGCCAGGGTCTTGAGTTGTTGGAGGTGGTTGATGGGGAGCTTACTCTACCCAACGAGTTGTGGGGAGAAGAGATAGGCGCTCAGTGCGAAGAGACTTGGATAAGATCTTTCACCCTCCTCTACAAAATCGTAAAACCAGCATGGCTGAGACGTAACCAGCTGTTCACGGCACATCAAGCCTACCTCTCTCCCCTGAGACTGTCTAAATTCCTCCCAGGCAAGAAATGCAATAAGTGCAATTACATCGAGGCCTCGGACACGCATATGTTCAAGGACTGGTGATACAAAAGGGGATGATGGACGGAGCGTTTGAGCAAATCAAACACTCACCCCCAGTCAACTGATCTGGGTTTAATCCATCACCATTCTTTAGCTCACTCAGCCACCCCAGTTCAGACATGGCCATATGCAAATCAGTCTGACCCTGTGCCTCATGGGAACAGTCCAGCCCGAACTGCCAAGCCATGTCTTCTCTGGACCGGAAACAAGCATCCTGGGACCGGTTTCGGATTCATAATCCTCATAAGCCAGGCTATCTTGAATCCAGTGGCCAAGTGAGCAAGGGACTCAAGTCTGAGCATGCCCTGACAACTTAGGGCGAACAAAGCTATACAAAAGGGGATGATGGACGGAGCGTTTGAGCAAATCAAACACTCACCCCCAGTCAACCGATCTGGGTTTAATCCATCACCATTCTTTAGCTCACTCAGCCACCCCAGTTCAGACATGGCCATATGCAAATCAGTCTGACCCTGTGCCTCATGGGAACAGTCCAGCCCAAACTGTCAAGCCATGTCTTCCCTGGACCGTAAACAAGCATCCTGGGACCGGTTTCAGATTCATAATCCTCATCAGCCAGGCTATCTTGAATCCAGTGGCCAAGTGAGCAAGGGACTCACGTCTGAGCATACCCTGCCAACTTAGGGCGAACAAAGCTATACAAAAAGGGATGATGGACTGAGCATTTGAGCAAATCAAACACTCATCCCCAGTCAACTGATCTGGGTTTAATCCATCACCATTCTTTCGCTCACCCAGCCACCCCAGTTCAGACATGGCCATATGCAAATCAGTCTGACCCTGAATGGGAAGTTAGATTATTACATTTTATAATCCTAACTGAGTCAGGGAACATGGTAGAAATTTGAGTTTAGTATGCCTTTAACATTCAGTGTTTGAAAATACCACTTTTAGAAAGTAGGTATTTTCTTGTCTAACCTTCCAAGCCTACTCTGCTAGGTTGTGTATTCCTTTTCTGGAGTTTGAGTGACAAGGCTGGGGGATTCCAGGAGATAGGATGAGTCCACCCAGAGGTGAATAGGGAGATCTGCATCTAGATGGGAGGGAGGAGTTGCACCTGGGACCTGAAAAGAACTGTGCCCGCCCCCCACAGTGCTGGCTCCACCCCCTGTGATGTGTCTGATGTCTCTGCCCTGCACTGTAAAAAGAGAGAAGAAATCATGTCAACAGAGTGCTCCAGAGCTGTGCCTTTCCTCCACAATGCTGGTTCCACCTCCTGTGGGGCGTCTGATGTTTCTGCCTTGCACTGTGAAAGGAAAGAAGGAGTCAGGTAAACAGAGTGCTCCAGAACTGGTTTGGACTGAACAAAAGCCCCTCAGCCCTCAGAGGGTAAAGGATTTTGGGGTATGAATATTGGGACCCTGATCCCAAGAAATTAGATCACTTTTGGACTACAAGAAGAAACCTTTGCTGAAGAGAGGAACCTGAAGAAACTGAGGAGATACTATTCCTAAGCTGAAGTGTTGCTTTGGGGATTGGCTTGCAGGGGTTGGCTGACTGCCAAAGACAGGAGAAAGGAACTTTGTGTACTTTATTTTCAACTTGTGAAGGATCTCCAAGGGCTTGGAAAAGAGCTTGCCTCCTGCTGAAGTCTCAGGGACAACAGACTTCAACCCCCCCAGCTCCCCAGAGTTCTTGGGAAGTGCCTGCTGCTGTTTTGGGCCTTCTGAGGGACTGCGTGTCGCATGGAGCTGGAAGCGTGACTCAACGAGGAAGAAGCATGTCGCCGTTGTACATCTGAACAAGGGTGTCGCCGCTGGAGCTGTCGTATTGCACCACATCGAGAGAAGCGTCTCGCAGCGAAGAGGAAGCGTGTTGCCGTCGCTGCTGCTGACGTCGCACTTCTGAACAAGGGTGTCGCCACTGGAGCTGTCGTATTGTACTGCATCGAGAGAAGTGTCTTGCAACGAGGAAGAAGCATGTCGCTGTTGCTGTGGCTGCCGTTGCATCTCTGAACAAGGGTGTCACTGTCGCATTGCACCGCATTGAGGAAAGCGTCTCGCATCCACGGAGAAGGGCACCGCCGTCGGATCTGCTGCCGTCGCATTTCTGAACAAGGATGTCGCCGCTGTAGTTGTCGCATCGTACGGAAGCTTCTCGCAAACGTTGGAGAAGAGTGTCGCAGCTGAAGCAGTTGCCGTCACATCGCTGATCAAGGGTGTCGCTGCTGCAGCTGACCCATCGAACCGAGACTTCTCGCATAACCAGAGAAGCGTGCCGCATCTGGAAGATCTTCATGTCTTTATTTCTTTGCACCAGAACTTTGCCGCATTTACATCGCTGCAACATTACTTGTTGTAGAAGCGCAACGCATCGTAAGGTACATTGACGCAAAGAGTCGCATCTTAAGAACTGAACTAAGCTAAAACTACCATTTTTAAGTATAGTATTGTGGATTTCTGTTGTTTAATGGTCTTGTGTTAAGTCTATATACAGAATACTTATTTTTGATATAAACCTTGTGTGGTGTCCATTTGTAGTGTTGTCACTAGGTTGCTGTATGTGTTCACAAATGCTTTACACACTGCCTCTGAGTTAAGCCTGTCTGCTTGTGCCAGGCTACCAAGGGGGTGAGCAGGGGTTATTTTAGGAATGTACTCCCTTACCCTGACTAGAGGCAAGGGTCCCTTTTTGTCACAAGTACCTATCTGTGCCAACTAGAGACCCTGAAATCTAACAATACTCATTGTCAAATTTAAAGTCGTTTTTTTGAAGTGCGACCTTTGCAAGTACAATATAAATTCACTTGGAACTCTAACAGGTTGTGGCCTTAATTGTAGAAAAGACTATAAAGTAGTAGCATTTGCATTACCAGCTCTGGAACACATAGTGCACTTTACTAGGGACTTTAATAGTAAGGGAAACATACCAATCAAAGACAACCAATTACCATTATACGTTATACAGGGACCACTTGCACTTTGAAACGGATCAGCAGTGGCACAGTGTCCAACGCATCTAAGTTGGCAAAACAAAATCCATCACAGCACCAAAATAAGAGGCAGTAGAGACAAAAAGTCAGGGGTAATCATACCAAGAAATGCCAGTTCTAACAAAATGACATAATACATTTATTAAAATTAAAAACAGAACTTTTTTTGGCAACTGTGGAGCGAAAGGGGGTTAATATGGATTTGTCAATTATTTACGAACAATGCAATATTATCTTTCTCTGATGCACGATATATATTTTAATTTCCTAAATCATTTAAATATAAATGTAACACTTTAGCAAAAATGATATCTGCTGTAGATGATACAATTCTGAACTCTCCTTTTTGATACGCTTGTTTCATCAGCCTCCACTCTTTAAAAATGATTAGGTCTTCTGATACTGAGAAGCAATAATCACAAGTAGAATTAAATAAGGAAGAAGACCTCAATGTTAACTGTTGTGTTAATTTGTGAAAATAAATTTGCCTTAAGATTTCAAAATCCTGAAAAACAGCAAATACTACCCATTCCTTGTTATTCAAATATAATACACTTGTTACACACACGTTAGTCACACAATGAATGTAATGCAGACTACACCAAGGGAAATATTTACCGTTAGTCACATAATGAATGTAATGCAGACTACACCAAGGGAAATATTTACTAAGGTTTTATGCAACGCAGGGCAGGACGCAAAGATGCTGTGTTGTGTAAGACAGAGAGAGCAGAAATGTGCCATATCTACAAAGATATGGCACAGTTCTCCTCCCTCCTAGCATTGGTGCACTGTGTGCAGCCTAGCGCCAATGCAGGGACCCTTGTGCTACAAAGGTGCCTGAGTTACGAGCAGGATTGACTTTGACGAAGGAAGGGACACCTTCCTGCACAAAACAATCCTTAAAGGCATTTTCCTTATTGTATGTGTGATGCAGAAGGCATGGTAAAAAAACAGTAAAGAGGAGAAATAAAAATATTTCTCCTCTTTACGCTTGGATCTGGGAGGTGCACCATTTGGCACAATCCCAGGTTCACAGACCTTTGTAAATCTGGGATGTAATATTTAGTTGTCGTTATACTCAGCAGATTTGGATTAAGGTTCGGGAACAGATACATTCTTTTGTTTTAGTCACATTTTCCTTATTCATATACCAAGCTTTTCCTGGGCAGCTTATTGGAAGACTGGAATGATTGGATATTTAATGCTTGACCTTATTTTAGCAGCTGCATTAAAACAAATTACAAAAAACTGGAAGAACTCCCAAAAACATTTATCTCACGGCTGGTGGCTTGGAATATGTTATAACAATAGACTTGATAGAGCTTATGTTGCACCTATCTCACTTGCCAAGAAAAAAGGATGCTCTTCTGCTACCATTCATCTAAATAGTACTGCTATTTTGTATGGATTGAATAGTTGCCTAAAACCCCTTGAAGTTCATTTTTTATAAATTATATTTTTTGTACATATATAATTCATAACCATATTTAGCTTCACTCTGCATATATATTCCTTATAACATGATAATTCCAAATTACACTATTTTTCTATAACACACAATGTTTTTACTGAATTATTAGATTGAAGTTATGTAATACTGCATGTCTATCATTAAATATGCTTCACTTTTCGTATAATTCTCAATATTCTAACTTTTAGTACATTTTCTACTATTCAGCCTTCCCTTTATTTCCTTCTCTTACCTTCCTACTATGACTTTCTCACTTCCTTGTTGATCATACATAAATGTATGTATATATACTTTTTGTTAATGTTTTGACTCATTCATAAGTGCATATGTTTTAAATATGATTTTCTCTTATACACTATTTTCTATGTTAAAGCATAATCCTGTTTTCATCATTGAGTGTTTATTATTTTATGTTATATATAACTATGATCAAAAAATTATTTATAAAATCTTTAAAAGGCATAATATATTTGCATTGAGCTCCCTCTTTTAAATACACGGCACATATACAAACTATTCACTCCAGGGATTGGCAAGCACTTCGGCCAATGATATATTAAATCACTTAAGGCATATGCAGAATTAACAGCCAGTCAGAGAACAAGTGGAGTCAAACCCACCTCCAACCCTTCCATATGTTTAAACTTACAACTACAGATGACATCATCTTCAATCACATTCTTTCAGCTTCCCTGACAGCTTGTACTGAAACTGTAAATGAACCAGTCAGTGCAAGCAATCAATGCAGAATTCCTGGGTTTTACAGGACTTTTGACGGGGTACCAAACCACTGGAAGGACCGACAGGAGTGCTTCCTGGTATTTTTGGAAGCATTACACAGTTAGGGCCACAACCACCACCCCACTCATCTTGCAGACAAGATCACCATCTTTGGTAGTCTTGCAGTCAGAGAAATAAACACCAGTTTCAGAAGATATAGCCATACATTTGACCATTGTAATTGAGCACACAGAAAATGTGACAAGTTAAAAACAAAATTTAAAGGCATCTTTATTGCTCATTCACCTTCTGAACTCCGGCGTGGCTATTTTTAGGGGTGCTGCAGGAACGGAACCCCTCTCCCCCATACTTCCAGCGCCTATGTGTACACTGTACACATGAATAGTATGGTCCACGAAGACATCGAATAGAGAAAGGAGGATGAAATGGACCAAATGATCTTTGCATAAAGTCACCACAGTCCACACAGAGATAAGAACAATGGATAGACAGTAGAACATACACGTAGAGGTAGTCAAAGATACTACACGGAGGATAACTTCACACGTGTGTGTGTGTGTGTGTGTGTGTGTGTGTGTGTATACATATTGGTTTCTACACACGTTCTGATTCGTGCAATTAAATATTTTTGTCCTTGCACGAGTACAGAGTGTACACATCAGCATCTGAGATATTGAAGTGCAATAGAGGAGCCAAGCCCTCTGCAAAAACGAGATTTGCAGAGCCTTCCTATAGCAACAAAGCCTTTGTAACAACCGTGCACGGAAATTTTAACCTTGTTTGTTGATAAGCTTATTAGAGTGAAAGTACTTGCTCCGACGGTTTGGGAGTAACTATATTGCAACTGTAAACAGAAGGTTGTTTCAAAAGATTTGCTTTGCACTATAGTTACCGTTGCCATGTATTTACTAATATCGGTTTAGTCGCAGGGTCCCATCCTTGTGCAGTAGGTTCCCATTGGCCGGTGCTGCAGGCCCGCAGTTCACACATTCGCCTTAGCTTAATCCATTCGCTCAATCTGGACTGAAAAATGAACAATCGTCCAAGAGCAGAACTATATTTAGAGAAGAAAGCCAGCCCAGCCCCCCCCCTGCATGCCTGTGAAATGCAGATGTCATGGAGATGATGCATTGTGCCCGCCTGCAGGACTCTTCCTCTCAGGCACTGATCTGATGCTGGCAGCCATGGCATATCCCTGTCCAGTGCCCAGGTCAACATTGAAGCTATCAGATGACGATTTATGACAGTGGCCCTGTCAAATCCTTAGTTGTGCTGTAACTTCATATGGAAACTCCATTTTGGTGATGGGTAAACAATCATATGTCGTTTGCGGTGCCACACAATAAGATAGGATTGCAAAGATTCCTAAAACTAGTAGCTGAATTATGGTCGCATGAGCTGACCAGCTAGAGTTCAGACTACTATTTCTTGCGAGACACGTGACTGCATTTTGATATTCAAATTCTACAGCTCACCAAAACCAATGCAATTCCAAGCTGAGGCAACGTCTCCTACCACATCCTGTGCATTCTACTACTGCACCAGTGTCCAAGAGACAGCTCATAATGAAAAAGGGCCTTTTAAAGCTGGGGGCCACGCCATAAATTGGTGCGGCTCCTGCCTCACCAAACTCACAGGCCACACACCATAGGGGCAGGCGATTTCCAGCAGCGTAGTCACAGCTGCCTGCCAGTTGAAAACGGATGGCTGAGGGACAGGATGGATTGTTTGGGTGAGTTTCCTGAGTGGCACGTTGGTGATGGTAGAATTCTAGAGTGACAGTGGATGCTGAGCCCTCCAGAAACTTTGGGACATTCAACTGACCTGTGGCTGTTTTGAGGCGCAACAAGACGCTCCCTGCTTGTGCCTCGCTTCCCTGCTGGGACTCGTGGTCCCAGGGTGCACCGGCTGTTTCCTCGCTGTTAGAGCGCCCAAGTGTCTTCAGCTGCAGCTGCTGGGGGAGGCGCTGTCATCGCGCTACAAAGCGTCGCCTTCCCCCACGCAGCGCGGGGTCCTTCAGAAACTTTGGGATATTCAACTGACCTGTGGCTGTTTTGAGGCGCAACGAGACGCTCCCTGCTTTTGCCTCGCTTCCCTGGTGGGACTCGTGGTCCCAGGGTGCACCGGATGTTTCCCCGCTGTTAGAGCGCCCAAATGTCTTCAGCTGCAGCTGCTGTCATCGTGCTACAAAGCGCCGCTTTCCCCCACGCAGCGCGGGGTCCTCCAGAAACTTTGGGACATTCAACTGAGCTGTGGCTGTTTTGAGGTGCAACGAGACGCTCCCTGCTTTTGCCTCGCTTCCCTGGTGGGACTCGTGGTCCCAGGGTGCACCGGATGTTTCCCCACAGTTAAAGCGCCCAAATGTCTTCAGCTGCAGCTGCTAGGGGAGGCGCTGTCATCGCGCTACAAAGCACCACCTTCCCCCATGCAACGTGGCCCGTGCGCGGGCTGCGCCGGGACAAGGCCGGGACATGGGCGGGGCCGTCTGCGGCCATCAGAGGCCAGAGGAGGCCAGGCCGGGCCATCCCCTAACCCTGCATGTCTGAAGAGTCCATATTGTTTCATGAGTAAACTTGTGGACATTTTGAAATGGGACTACTTTTTAACAAGCCACCTATTGTTGTGAGACACTTTGTTTATCTACAGCGTATTGTATATTGTATATTGTATACAGGTATCCCGAGTATTACATCAGTCGATAGATATCCCGGATTAAGTAAGACAGGGGCAGTGGGTGACATTTCAAAGTGGTGGGGCGCAAATTGATTTGCATACAGCACCGTAGCGAGCGAGCGCAGCGAGCGAGGCCGAACCCCCAAAGGGGATTTGGGGGGGAACCCCCCCAAGAAAATTTTGAAAAAAAAGAAGAAAAATCGTGCATTTTCAAGCAAATTTGAGAAAGCAGGAAGGTTAATAAAGCAATTGTGAAAGTGCAGTTATTACATTAATAGATGGCATAACATAGGTAGTTGCTTACTCAGTATAACCACAGAATGACCATGCAAGGTTCTACAGCATATTCTAAAGCAGAATAAAACAAGTGGAACTACCCCTCCCTTAAACCACACAAAAGAGGATGAATGAACTAGTCAAATAGTGTCCACGAGGACACTAAATGAAGCACACCGATGTTAAGAGAAACCTGGAGCCACTACCAAAATGAAACTAGCCGGTGAATGAAAACAAAAAACAAGGAGGAGGTGAAGTATTTCGGGGTTCCCAAGGCCTACACGCTCCAGAGATTACCCACTTACACACAAGAACTGTTGGCACGGAAACTGTAAAAGGCAAAGAACAAGTTTATTAAGACCCCATGGGGTGGTGGTACACTCAAACAGCACCCTTCGGTAATGCAAGAGGTATCACACCGAACACCGGTGTGACCCCGTTTATATACAATTTTGGGGCAATAAAAGTTTAGGCGGCACAAGTTAAGACACAGTTTTAGAGACATATATGGTCATGTTTTGGAATACTGCCAGCTCATTGGAGAGTTTCAAACCCGCTGGTCAGTTAGCGGCACCTTCCTGAAGGTTTACGGGTCAGTGAGAACTGCGCATGTGTAGCTTGACCAATACTAAAAATAGCCTGTTGCTTTGCAGATGAGAGTGGTCAGTGGAACGGACAAAGGACTAAAGGGCACGTCGGCCACGAGGCCGCTCATGGTCTAAGATGGCCGCTGCAACATTCAAAATGGCGTTTGTCCTATATAGCCAAGTTAAGGAGGACAATGTGTAGATTCGGCTAATCGCTAATCAAAACGGGCCAACTACGACAGACGACCCTTTTAGCGTTTAGCTGAATCTACCTCATAATGAACATAGTCTGGATGTTCGTCCTCGATGTCTATTAACATAATTTGTGTCACCTCTTTGTGTAGCATTATTTTGTCATGGGCAAGAGCTCGCCTCGATGGTAAGCAAACTGATAAACACATTGAACATAAGGCAGGGCCACATTGGATACACAAGCATATGAAGAACATTGCTCCCACAAGTATACAGAGAATTGTCAATAGTTTCCAGCCCCAAGTTGCAATCATGGACCAGAACCATCCTGACAGTGTCCAAGTTCCATTGTCCGGGTGTATTTCGGCAGCTATTTTATGCAGCTTGGAAATGGCATCATACACAGATGGAGAATTGTCAGGAACGTAAACACAACAGCTGCTTCCGATAATTCTACATGCCCCCCCACGATCAGCCAAAACAACATCCAAAACCATCCTGTTTTGGAGGGTGACAATTCTGGAAATCTGTAGTTCCTCAGTAATATTCCCCAGGGCAACGGCAGTATCATTCGCAACAGCCTCAACAATGCGTGTTAGTCGTCTTATTTTCCGGCTGTTCAATGCAGCCCCCACAAAGGAGAATAGTCCCAGATTAAAATCCACATATTGCTGTAATGCAGTGTCCGTTTGATCAATGTCCTCTAGGGCAACAGTTCGTTTAACCCTGTTCAAAACGAAATCGTGGTACAGCGTATAATCATTGTGGTACATTGGAGGGGCAATAAATACAGGAGGTAGCACAAACGATACATAGCACGTGCCCAACCATCCCACTGGAAGCTGATGGTACCCCTTCGTTCCACAGATAAAGTATGTATTTCGAGATGCAACAAATGAAATGCCATTAGGACTATCAAACGTGAGAGTGATGTTACATTCACTTTTCCCCACTGCAATCGTGCCCTTGTTTCTAATACATAAATCGGCTTTTGTGGCAATGACATTTATAACATGAGCACTAGATACATTCACATTTCGCTGATTGCTATATATGCGTGGAGCAGATACATTATCAGGCCTGTACTCTTCCCATTCAAAACGTGTGCCCTCAGCCCGGGGAAACCCATCCTTGTCATGGGAACATACTTTATTCAGACGGAAAAGCACCCCCCCTTTTGTTGGCCATCTCAAAGTAAAGAGGAGGGTGTACCAGGCATTGCATGACCCATTGTGCGAAAACGGGAGCGGAATAAGTGGGGTGCCCCCTCTCTTCTGGTGCCCAGGCAACATTCCACACACCCAGCAGTTAGAGGTATTAGTCATATTATGCGTGTGGTGAAGAATCTGAATGAAGCTGTTATTTAAATACGTTTGGCGATGGCGCTCTTCATGGAATGGCAATGTGATATGAAAGTGTTCAGACGGTGCCGGGGTAGTCGGCAGCAAATGTTCACGTACAGGCACCACAAGTTCGACTACCCAGGCCATAACAGCAATCACCACAATGGTCAAGACAAAGAGAAAGGCACCCAATATTTTCTTATCACGAGATGCCGTTGGTGCCATTGTTCAAGAAAGTTTATACAAAGTCTCAAGTTGCACAAATTGTTCACAGGGCTTTCACAAATTGTCTCAGATACACATGCGTGTATACCTAAAAAAAAGAAAAATGCGGTGCTGAACTCCGAGGTAGCCGTTGTTTTCTTCTCCGGGCCAAGACGGGTGTCTCTACTCTGGCAGAACTGATCCCCCCCCCTTGGAATTCCCGGTTTCCGTTTCACAAACCTGGAGCGGTAACCAACCAGTCAAAAAGGGAACAAAAAATCTTCTTATCGCGGTCGTAGATTGTAGCGCTCTCTTCCAGTAGCAGATTGGTCCGGGAAGGCTCCCTCCACTTCGGCCAACGTCACAGCTGGGCTCTTTTCTTTCTCCAAGATCTCCTTATAATCAGTCAACACAGCAGGAGTCACCAGATCCGGAGAGACATGGCGACAATGTGTCGAATGCACCCACCGCTTCCTGTTGGTCACTCGTACTGCGGTGCGGGTTGCCAGGAGGACCTGCTCGGGGCCCTTCCACCTGGGCTCCAAACTGCTTGCTCTTTCAAACGAGCGGATCATCACATGATCCCCAGGACGAAGATCGTGGCCCTCTCCGGTGGAGTTATCAGGGAGCGCTTCTCGAACCTGTTGATGAATAGAGAGTAAATCATTTGTTAATCGTGCCAAATAATCATTCATCATAACACAAGGCACATCATGTATTAATCGCGGCTTGGGCACCCCCCAAATGTTCATAGGGCGGCCAAACACCACCTCATAGGGCGTAAGGCCGGTTCGTGAGTGGGGTACTGATCTAAGAGATAGTAGTGCCAGCGGCAACGCATCTGGCCACTTCAATGATGTAGACGCCACAATTTTGGCCAGCTTAAGCTTCAACGTGGCATTGTACCGCTCGACCAAACCTGCTGACTGAGGGTGGAATACAGCGTGGAATTTTTGCTGAATCCCTAACCCCTTCAGTACATATTCCACAATCTTTCCAACAAAATGGGGCCCATTATCGCTCCACAAAAACTTACAAACTCCAAAGCGAGGAAAGAATTCCTTAAGCAACACCTTAGCTGTTGTCAAAGCCGTATTGTCTTTCGTGGGGTAGGCCTCAACCCATTTGCTAAAAGCACACACCACCACTAAAACATACTTCAGGTTGTTGCAGCGCTCAAGTTGGATGTAATCCATTTGAAGCACTTCAAACGGTGCAGAAGGTGGAACGAACCCTCCTTTCGGAGTATAGGTCCCCTTCCCGGGATTGTGTTGCAAGCATACCAGGCAGGTCTGCACTACTCTCTTTGCAGTGTTCGCAATCTCGGGATGCTCCCAAACTCGTGTTAAAAGCCGAGTGATTGCAAGAGCCCCGACATGGGCCAGTCCATGAGTCATCTGGACCATCGCCTGTAAGTAAGCCGCAGGCAATTTCCACTTCTCCATATCTTTGCTTCTCCAACAACCTTCGTCATCTAACACCCCATCTGTTGCCCAAGCCGCAAGTTCAGATTCTGTAGCTGATTTTTGAATGTCCCGTATCTCTGCTCTAGCATCACTCCATCTCTCAGCCTGTGATTGTACCACATACATAGGGGAGCTAGTTCGGGACATAGCCGTCTGCCTTGCTATGCTGTCTGCAAAGGCATTTCCTTGACCCACTTTATCCGTGATCTTTTTATGGGCACTGCACTTCACTATCGCTACTTTCTTGGGGCAAAGCAACGCGTTTAGGAGATCACGCACTAACTCTCCGTGCATAATGTGCTCCCCGTGTGACGTCAGAAACCCACGTTCCCTCCAGAGGAGCCCGAAGTCATGGGCCACGCCAAAGGCATACCGGCTGTCCGTGTATATGTTCACACATAGGCCAGCACTCAATTCACAGGCTCTTGTTAAAGCTATCAGCTTTGCTGCCTGAGCCGATTTTTGTGGTATTCTAGCTGTTTCTACCACCGTCTTAAGAGTCGTGATCGCATATGCTGCGGAAGTCGTACCATCTGGCAGCCTTAAACACGATCCATCAACCCACAATTCCCCATCCACGTCAGGAAGTGGCACATCCTGTAAGTCAACACGACCCTTTGTCTGTTCCTCAGTCAGGAAAACACAGTCATGATGTTTTTCTTCCTGACCCTCCTCGGCCGGATAGGGCAATAAAGTCGCGGGGTTCAAAGTAGCGCATCTTTTCAATGTTATGTGTGGTGCTAAGAGCGTCAGCTCGTATCCTGTAAGTCGTGCACTCGTGAGGTATTGGGTCTTTGTTTGGTTTAACAGGGCATCTACTGCATGAGGAACTAACACCAACAATTTGTGTGATAACACTATGCCCTCACTCTGTCGTATGGCTACTGCTGTTGCCGCTACCGCTCGAAAACACCCAGGCAGCCCTCGTGCTACAGGATCCAAAATGGCAGAGAAGTATGCACATGGTCTCTGTTTATCCCCGTGTAACTGTACTAACACTGACAACGCACACCCATCATTTTCGTGTACGTATAATGTGAAAAGTTTCGTGTAGTCTGGTGTTCCCAACACGGGTGCGGAACAAAGGGCCTGCCTCAACTGTTCAAAAGCTCTCTGACATTCATCTGTCCACTCAAGAGGCATCGGTGTGGCTTTGGACAGTAATGCTAGTAAGGGTTTTATGATATGCGAAAAACCCATGATCCACTGCCTGCAAAAGGACGTCAACCCTATGAAGGCACGCACATCTCTCTGCGTGCGGGGGACTGGTGTGTCTAAAATTGCTTGAATTCGATCAGATGTTAATGCCCGCCCCTCCTTAGACAACAGATGACCGAGGTAGGTCACCTGGGGTCTACAGTATTGAAGCTTTTTCTTGGAAACCTTGTGATTGTTTTGTGCCAAAAAGGAAAGCAATGCAAGCGTACTCTGTTCACATTGTGCATAGGAGTCGGCGGCAAGCAGAAGGTCATCCACGTACTGGATGAGCGCCACGCCAGACTGCAATTTAAAGGAATCTAGTTGACGTTTCAACGCCTGGCTGTAGATGCTAGGGCTTTCAGTATATCCTTGGGGAACACGACAAAATCTATACGATTTATTATTGAGCGTAAAACCAAACAGATATCTGCTATCTGGATGAACAGGGATAGAAAAGAACGCATTCTTTAGGTCAATAACGCTAAAAGTGGTGGCTGTCGGTGGAACCAAAGTAAGCAAAGTCGTGATATCAGACACCACTGGGTATTGGGGAATGACAATTTTATTTATTTCACGCAAATCAATAATAAATCGATAGATCTTGCCATCTGAGTCTCTCTTAAGAATCGGTAGAATAGGGCTGTCACAGACATTATAAGGGACCTCCTCCACCACCCCCGCAGAAATCAAATCCTGAACAATATGTGTCAGTGCAATTTCACCTTCCTTCGAAATCTTATACTGTGGCACTCGTGGTAGAGGGGCCCCTTCCTTAACAGTAATGTGTATTGGTGGAATGCGCATCTCTCCCACATCCGTATCTGAGGTCGCCCACAGCGTGTGCGGCAGAGAGGCCAAAGCAGGGATATCTAAAATGGCATAAAATCTGTCGGGTTCAATGCAATCATCAGGGTCAGGGTAGTTGTCGTTCAAGATAACCCGCACTCCCTCTGGGGCGCAGCGTATTGTTGCTCGGAAATATTTAAGCAAATCAATGCCCAGGATATTATCTGGGGTATGGGGCGATAACAAAAATTGGCCAAAACTAAAATATTTGTCAATGCATAGTGCAAGGGGCTTGGACAATGGGCTGGGGGAGGGTGTGCCATCAAACCCTACACACGTAATCATTTCGCCAGACAGGGGAGCCCTCGGAACCAAGTTTTTCGACAGAGCGCTACGAGTAGCTCCTGTGTCGACTAGAAATTGATCAGTAGAACCCAAAATACCCGCTGTTACATATGGACCTTGCTGATCTACCGGCACTTCAACTGATTCCTTACCCCATCCTACGCAATCCTATGCATGCACGTAATCCTGATGTTCCACATTTTCTCCTTCCGAAATCTGATATTGATTCCGTCTATCAAACGTATTTCGTTCGTCCTGGCCACGGCCCCTCTCCTCAACCTGTCTACGATCACCTCCGCCACCTCTCGTTCCAGTATAACCTCCTCTTGACCTTCCACTACCTCGACCACGCTGACTACGCTGTTCGCGAAGTACCGGACAATCTTCGGCCCAATGCCCAAACTCCTTACAATAAGCACACTGATCCTCCGCAATATCCGTACGACCATACGATGCGTTTCCGCCACCTCGTCTACCTCTCTCATTCCCTCTACCCTGTGTTCCCCGAACCTGCGCCAACATTACCTTCGTTTTCAATTCCTTCGCCTTTTTCTCTACACTTTCTTTAGCCTCCACTTCCTGCCGCTCATAATACTGAGCCATAGTTAACAAGGACGCAGGGGTCGCCGTGGCCCAGGAACTTTCACTCGATTTCAATCGCTTAGCAATCTCTGGTAGGAGATTAGCTACATACTTATCTACAAACAGATGCCGACCCGTATCGTCTGTTAAAGATTGACCACTGTAATCATGAAATGCCTCCTCGAAGCGTGTAAAGAAATCAGAGACCGTTTCATCGGGTTTCTGCTTGCACGACGTTAACATGGTCCAATCAATCTTTTTGGCGGGAACAAGCGTTTTCAATTTATGCAAAATAGCTGCCGGAAGATCTAAGATTAGCGGACAAGGCTTACATGCTGGTTCCCTATCTAAATCTGCAGCATTTATTTCTTTCCAGGTCCCCCCCAAGATCGTTTCATCATTAGTTTTACGAATTTGCCTCCACATATCAGGTGGTAAAATTAGCCCAAAAAACAAATCTATATCTACAAGAGTCATCACACAAGACGATATAGCCCCCTCCATTCCTTCATAAAATGCCGCCGGATTCTTCCGAAGATCAGGTAAAGAATTTTTCAAGGCCATCACATCTGCTCTATTCCATGGCGTATATACCCAATTATACACAAAATACCCTTTCGCATCCTTCGACAACTTATCATCATCCGTACCTTCCCCTTTTGGTGGAACATACAAAGGCGCAGCTTCACGCATAGGCATAACATGCAACGCAGAACTCTTATCTGAACCACGGAGAGAACACTCCTTAGTCAGCCCACTATTGTCCGGCTCGGACTCCTTCTGCCTCCGTTTTCGTTCCTGTCGTAAGTTGGTTGTCTCATCCCGTAGCTTGATCAATTGCTTGAATAGGTCGTCAACATCTGAAAGATCAAAATCGCCTTTAGCTAAATTTTCACGGTACACTGACAACACTTTTGGTTCTAACGTATCAGAAAGATCTCGATATGCGCCTACAACCTCATCAGCCAAGGAAGACAGAAAATACATCACTTCAAGATCCGTCCACCCTGTTTTCTCTGATATCAATTGATCCTGAGTTACACTATGCTTATTCACTTTGCGAGCCCAACTACGTAAATGCGCGGACCTCTCCGCAGTAAACCTGAGAGCCGATACACCCTTCTTGCCCGACTTATCCCGTCCGTCATCATCAGAATCCACAACTGGAGCCGTCGGCGTAACGTACGGAGGTGGTGACCGATCTAACAAAGAAAAATCATCAACTTCATTATTAAGGACAGGATAAAGTGGTTGGCGAATAGGAAACTGACCAGTAGTTTGCAAATTACGTTCCCGTTCCTCCCTTTCTTTCTTCTCCTGAGTCTCCTTTTCCTCAAGCTGTAAAGCCCTATCCCGAGCAGCCTTGCGCTGCTCTTTGTCCGCCAAGGCAACCTCACGCTTCATTCGCTCACGCGCCACTTTCTCCCACATTCGCACACAGTCAAACATGTTTTGTCTAGACCTACGTTGAAACATACATTGCTCTACAAATTGTATTTTACTCAAATCGTATGACCCGTGTAGGGGCCATTGCAATTCGGGATCGGCCTTAGTGTACTTATGCCATAATTTACTGTACATAATAGGTGGAAGGCCGAATTTGATATACATGTCCCTATTTGGTGTTCCCTCTGGGGGAGCCGGCTGTGATTCCGCTAACCTAATTGAGGTACCTTCTCCAAAACAACACATTCCCCGAAGTGTGCTAAAAACAGGCATGTTCAAAAAGTATCACGAAGGCGTGACACCGGACAAAATGGCACTTACAGTTCTCCACACGATCGTGCCGCTCAAAGGAAAAAACAAAGTTAGAGAAACATCTCTACATGCCTGCCTATGTGAAGTGCACTACACATATAAGTTCAAAGATCACAAATTCACAATGTTAGCTAACTCAAATCAAAGTTCATAGAATTCGGCAAGCGTCCTCACCGATCACAAAGCGCAAATTTTCAGTAAGCGTCCGAAGACTACCTTACCGAACACAAAGCACAGATTTTCAGTAAGCGTCCGAAGACTACCTTACCGAACACAAATCTTACCCAAATTCCCAAATGTCCAGATTCCAACTGCCAAGGTCTTGTAAGCCAAATCAGCCAAACGGCACTCTCTCGGCGATGCAGACACTTCGGAAACTCAGTCGGAGACCGGCGCCACCTGGAAGGTCAGATCGGAAGGAAAGGAAAAAACCAGCCTCGGGTCACTCGTGGCAGCGCGCGCCCATGGCGGATTTCCAAGCCTTCGTCACGACCTCTCCTTCGGGCATCCGAGTCGCCGATGAGTCCCTTCGTGGTCGCCAATTGAAGTATTTCGGGGTTCCCAAGGCCTACACGCTCCAGAGATTACCCACTTACACACAAGAACTGTTGGCACGGAAACTGTAAAAGGCAAAGAACAAGTTTATTAAGACCCCATGGGGTGGTGGTACACTCAAACAGCACCCTTCGGTAATGCAAGAGGTATCACACCGAACACCGGTGTGACCCCGTTTATATACAATTTTGGGGCAATAAAAGTTTAGGCGGCACAAGTTAAGACACAGTTTTAGAGACATATATGGTCATGTTTTGGAATACTGCCAGCTCATTGGAGAGTTTCAAACCCGCTGGTCAGTTAGCGGCACATTCCTGAAGGTTTACGGGTCAGTGAGAACTGCGCATGTGTAGCTTGACCAATACTAAAAATAGCCTGTTGCTGGGCAGATGAGAGTGGTCAGTGGAACGGACAAAGGACTAAAGGGCACGTCGGCCACGAGGCCGCTCATGGTCTAAGATGGCCGCTGCAACATTCAAAATGGCGTTTGTCCTATATAGCCAAGTTAAGGAGGACAACGTGTAGATTCGGCTAATCGCTAATCAAAACGGGCCAACTACGACAGAGGGGCCATCACATGTTGTACAGTGTGATGGCCAAACAAAACGTTCTCTGAGTGAAATCGCCCGGGGCGGAATTAAGCAACAAAGGAGGGGCATTTACACAAATGCAACAGTAACAATTAAGCATTTATGAATGCCACAGATCGTAACCAATGGCTGTAGGGGGGTGTGCCAAACCCCACATAAGAGATATAACAGGTTGTTCGAAGCTCGACTTAAAAATGGTGAGCGAGATAGAAGCACCTGGGAAGAATAGATAAGCAGCGGGTGAGACTGAGCAGATAAGAGTGCAGGAGCCAATGATTGTGTGTGAGTTTCTACCTTGAAGGATGCCTACATCCATGAAGTGCCATTGACAGATGTCAACACTGATGGAAAATCATGGTAGCCAATGCCAAAAGTTCACTCAACCACATCAGCCAATGAATGAAATTGGCTGTTCAAAAACCCCTGCCTGTCTATGTATGTTTTGTGTTGTGTTCTGTATTGTGTGTTGTGTCTGACAATATCTCTTACCATACAGCTAAAGCTACCTCTAAGTACCACTTGAGGCCCGGGGAGATAAGATAACATGATAGCTTTCTCTTCCTCACTTAACCCCTTCGCTGCAGCGGCAATTCCGCCACAGCGCTAGGGGGGCGGGGGGCCGAGCGGCGCTCGCATGCTCGTGACGGAGCCGCTCCGTCACGAGCCGCGGTTGAGCTGTGCTCGTGACGGAGCGGTTCCGTCATGGCCCCGCCCGCTCAATAGAACGCGCCGCACAGGTGCGAAATCAGCGTCGCGCAGGCGCGGCGGCAGGGCCATGATGGAACCGCTCCGTCATGAGCACAGCTCAGCCGATGCTCATGACGGAGCGGCTCTGTCATGAGCATAGGAGGGGTTAATGGATCTGTTCTCTGCAGTGTGCAACAAGTCCTGATGTACACTGCCTACAAGTTGGCATTGCTGTTCAATACCTCTGACTGAGCAATACCTCATTCACTGCACAAAATGTGTGCTATACAGTCGACTGTGTGTTAACTTGCGCAGTACCTTTGAATGGGCACTGCTATGTGTAAGAGGCCGTGACGCCAGCCTCTGCACAAGCTCTTTAGTATTGAATGGCTCAAACAATGAGAGAAGGTACATATCACCCACTCATGACAGGCATATCTCATTCATCCATAGCAGGCGTATCTCACCCATTCATAACAGGCATATCCCATTCACTCATAGCAGGCATATCTCACCCACTCGTAGCAGACATATCTCACCCACTCATAGTAGGCACATCTAACCCACTCATAGCAGCCATATGTCACCCATTCATAACAGACACCTCACACGTGTATCGCTGTCACATCTCAACCACTCGTAGCAGGCACATCTGACCCACCCACATCATAGCAGACACATTTCACCGACTCACAGCAGCCTTATGCCGCCCGTTCATAACAGACACCTCACTAACTCATGGCAGGCATTTCTCACCCACCCACAGCACTGAATACACATTTCACCCACTCACAGCAGCCAAATGCCACCCATTCATAACAGACCCCTCACACATTCATTGCTGTCACATCTCAACCACTCATAGCAGTCACATCTCACCCACCCATAGCATAGCAGACACATCTCACTCACTATAGCAGCCATACGTCACCCATTAATAAGAGACACCTCACTCACTTATGGCAGGCACATTTCAATCACTCAACGCAGGCACAGCTCACCCACTCATAGCAGGCATATCTCACCCTCTAATAGCAGGCATATCTCACACGCTCATAGCAGTCACACCTCACCCAGACACCGTCCGCCTCTGCACTAACAATCCCTTTAATACCCATGCGTCACCCACCACCAGAGCGTCATGCCTCACCATGCCACTGTCGGCCTCGAGGAGACATTAGCTCCACTCGCTGTAACATTCATTATAACATTCATCGTAACTGACAGTCATTGAGCCCCTCCTGCCCGAAGTCGTGGCTGGCTCTGGCCTCTACCCTCACACTCTGACCCTTCCGCTCAGGAGCTATCAATCCGCACAGATCTCACCCGCGTCCAGCAGTCTAAAGCCCAGAGTGTCCTCGGCAGCGGTCTCACCCCCTGACACCCCCGAACTCTCCCCCCACTCCCACACACACACACACACACACACAGGGCACTCCTCAAAACCGGTGCACTAACACGGGGCACACAACCTGAGGCTATAGAGTAAAAACATGAAAGGGCCGAATCCACCTTTCTTATAAAATCACTCAAACTCTACAATCCATTTAACTAAAAATACAAAATTGACAAGAATAGTTCTAAATTCTAAAAAAACACATTTCAGTTACACTTATTTGTAAAACAGTGAAACCAAAAATCACTAGTCAGGTTATTATCCGATCCTGATTTCCCCTCTCCTGGGGCCTGAATGTCACTTTCATTCTTCACAGTTTCAAATCATGTTTTAGGAATGAGCGCTCAGGAAGGGGGGTCTGATGCTCGCAGGGAAGAGGGACAAGACCTTACCGTAGAAAGAAGGTGCTGCTGTTTGCAAGAAGCCCAGTGCCAGCAGCAACCGGAGGGCAGCTCTCACGGGACCCATGGCTGAAAGACAAGAAGGGTGCCCGATCCCCCACCTACCCCCGGCAGCCCCAGCATCAACATGCACAGGAAGGGCTCTGGACGAGTGGGGCGCTCGGTCCCCAGCACCCCAAGCATCCTTGCCTCCCACCAGCTCCCACCAGCTCCCACCAGCTCCACCTGACCCCAGTGCCTGGTAGGGCTCGCACTGCAGGCTGCTTTCCATTAAGGGTTGTGACCTCCCAAGACGCAGGCTACCTGACGTCACTTGTGGCCTGTGATGGGCCTTAAAGAGGGCGAACAGGGCCTGGTTCCATCAGCTGGGAGAAGCCTGGCATCCGGGGGTACACACAGGGGCTTGCATGCTGCACCCAGGGTTACAGAAGAAAACGGAATTCAGTGCCAGTCACAGGGCGTGTGCGGGCCTCGGTCACCGTGACCCCACCCACAGAGATGCTTTGCCAGCCTGGTACAGCCCTGGCACAGGGCCAATGCGCCTTGCACCGGTGCTGGAGTTGCATTCAGCGCTGTACAGAAATATGTCTATACCATAATAATATAGAAGGGGGAGTGTAGAAAACCGAATGGTCATAAAGAATCCAGAAGAGACGAAGTGAGGTTAAACTGATAAGTTTAATCCATCGGTAACAACCACAGAAGGAGCGCCTCACCAGTCCGAAGTCCGATCAGCAACTGACATAGCCTATCGAACTCCAGACTGCTGAAGGCTCCCAACAATCAAAGGAATACATTCTCACCAATACATTCTTATCATGACATCAGTAAATAAGGATTGCAATTCTCTCCAATACATTCTTATAATGACATCAGTACATCAGTAAACAAGAATGCAATACACTACAATACCTTCCCCCTTTTGCACAAAACAAAAAAAAAACTAAAGTTAATAAGAAATAAACTCATTGTATCTAGAGGGAACTTTTCTGATACGACCACTCCGACTACAAGAAGGAATGGAAACCGTTTCAGAACTGCATGATGGAAGAGAAAAGGAAGTAGCAGAATTAGCTCCACCATCCTGTTGCAACTAATGCATCCAATCACACCCATCTTGTACAAGCAAACTTTTCTTCTCTCTGATAAGAGCAGCCTGATCCACAGACAACCTTACCACCTGCCTAACATTCCACCAACCTTTCTCTCCCAAAAACACAGCATTCTTACCAACTTTAGCAACCTGAACAGGACTCATAAAAACAGAATTACCTTTAGAAACCTTGAAAGGTTTCTTGATCATAACCCAGTCTCCAACCACAAACTGCAATTCCTTCACATTCTTAACCTTATCAAAATTAGCCTTCCTCACTCCCTGTTTACGCTTAACAATCGAATGGAGATTTTCCTGAGTCCCATTAGCAAGACCAGGACTCTTGTTATGAAGCCAAGAAGGAAACAAAGGAGAATGAACTTTTCTCCCCCTTAACAATTCAAAAGGGGACACCTGGGTCGTACAGTGAGGCGAGATATTATAATTCCAAACCTTTTTCTCCAAATATTTCCCTACATCCAAACCGGAAGTTATCGCAGTCTGAATACCTTCCTTCAAAATCTAGTTTCCACGCTCCACCAAGCCATTTGTAGATGGAGAATAAAGCGCCACTTTCAACTGTTTAATATCATGCACCTCCAAAAACTTGCGCATTTTGTCAGACACAAAGTGTGTACCGTTATCAGTCACCAAAACCTGAGGTGCCCCTTCCAGCAAAAATACCCTTTCCAAAAATGAAATGGTATTATCAGAATTCGGTGTCTCAACAAATCTATAATACATCCATTTTGAAAAGTAATCAATGGCTAAAATTAGAAACCTCTTCCCCTCCGGCAGAACATTATAAGGGCCAGAGAAATCCAGACCTACTTTCTCCCAAGCACTCCCAGGAAACTGAGTAGGCAGTAGAGTGGCATCATGCGTTTTCCAATGCTTATCAGAAAGTAAACACTCTTGACAATTATTAACTAAAGCCCTTACCTGAGCATCAATGCCAGGCCACCAGTAATTTGACTTAATTCTCATACTAGTTTTCGTCACTCCTAAATGGCCAACGTGAGCAAATTTCACAATCACATTTCTCAAACTACTAGGAGGGACAAATCTATCACCCCTCAGCAATATACCATCTTTCACAGAAAGTTCCTCTACAACCTGAGAGAAACACTTAAGGTCACCAGATAAATTTCTTGAATCAGGCCATACCCCAGAAGAAAATTCTAAAGCTTGAGATAAAACTGTATCCTTCAAACAAGCATTTTTCCACTCAACTTCCGAAAAAACAGAGTTCCATTCCTCAATGGCATCCACCACAGACACACACTTCACGTCCTCTTCAACCAAATCCTCCTCATCATCCTTGTCCATCAACATTCTGGAGAAACAATCTGCCCTGAAGTTCTTGCCACCCGCAATATGCCTTAACTCGAAATTAAATTCCTGAAGTTTGGAGACAAGCCTGGTCAACCTAGGGGACATACTATTTGTTCCAGTAACCTTGGAGAAAAAAAAAGAAAGTGGTTTATGATCCGAAAGCATAATTAATTTTCTCCCCCAGATGTACATTTTGAACTTTTGAGCCGCCCACACACAGGCCAGTGCCTCCCTTTCAATCGTACTATAGTGTTTCTCAAACTCCTTCAATGACCTAGAAGTAAAAGCCACGTTTGCTCTTTACCATCCACTTGTTGACTTAAAACCGCCCCAAGCCTTTCATGCTCGCATCCACAGAGATAATACATGTGCAATCATCCCTAAACGCCTGAAGTGCCTGCGCCGAAACAATCAATTCCTTGACCTTAATAAAAGACTCATCCAACTCCTTAGACCAGACAAATTTCTGACCTTTCTTGAGTAACAACCGCAGAGGTTCCACAGCTTGAGAATAATTAACAACAAATCTAGCATAATATACGGCCAGACCTAAAAATGAACGGAGAGCATCCTTGTCACCTGGTGGTTTTGCTTCTTTCAAGGCCCTAACCACAGAAAATGTTGGTCTAATACCGGATTCCGAAACTGTATGACCCACAAACTCCAACTCAGGCACTCCAAATTTACATTTGTCTTCCCTCACGGTCATCCCTCTTGTCCCCAGAATTGAAAGAACCTTCCTCAGTAAAACATTGTGTTCATCCATTGTCTGAGCGAAAATCAAAATATCATCCAAATAAGCTTGCACCCCCACCAGGTCTTTGAATAAGGAGTCCATTAGCCTTTGAAAGACGCTGGCCGCCGATGCCAACCCAAACGGAAGCCTCAAAAATTTAAAGTCACCGAATGGGGTGACAAAGGTAGTCAGTTCCTGAGACTCCCTAGCCAAAGGCACCTGGTGGTAGGCCGATTTCAAGTCCAACAGTGAGAACCATTTAGCCCCACCTAAATTCGCCAACAATTAATGAATCTTAGGTAGTGGGTGACAGTCTACTTTTATATTTTTATTAAGACCTCTGAGATCCGCACATAGCCTAATCTCATAGTTCTTTTTTCGGGCAACGACAATGGGAGCGACCCATTGGGAGGATTCAGAAGGCTCAATAATTCCATCTTTGCATAAATCTTCTAACATTTTCTTTAGTTCTGCTCTGACACTCAAAGGAACTGGACGAACCTTATGAGAAACTAGAGTTGCCCCAGGAATTAGTCTAATTTTGTGTTCAGCGCCCTTGACTAAACCAATCTTATCACTGAAAACATTTTTTAATTCATTAAGCAGATCAGAGCGCTCTATCTTTGCCCCCTCCACAAAACAAATAGGGAATTCACGAACTTTAATGGGATTTTTATCACCTGGGACTAAATACAAACCCATCTTGGCCAAGTCCTTCCATCCCACAATATCTTTCCCTTTAATAGCCACATAGATCTTTGTAACAATAGATCTTCCAAGAACCTGCAGATTTCCCAAGAAAAATCCCAACATATCTATATCTTTCTCTCCGAAAGCTTTCGGATTTACATCTGATTGAGTCAAATTCACATTTCTTCCCCACTTTTCATAGAAGGTAGTATCACGTAGAATAGTGATGGGCGAACCCGAGTCAGCCATAACATGAACCTTAATATCATCAACAGAAGCATCACATAAGGGGCCCCTGAGAAAAGTTAGATTGTCATCTGTTTCCACCATCAGTAACAGATTGTCAAAATACTCAGAACAATCTTCCACATCCACACAGTTAACTTTAAGAGGCTTCTTTTGAAACCTACATACTTTCTGAAAATGGCCAATTTTCTTACAACCTGTGCAGCGTTTATTAACAGCCGGGCACTCTTTAAAATTCCCCATGTGAAACTTAGATCCACATCTGAAACAGAAACCCTGCTTAGATTGATTTTGACTTGGTTTGCTGACCCATTTTTCTTTCCCTCCAACAGCATATAGACCCTCCTCCTCCAATTCATCTGAAACCAAATTCACTTTAGGAGAGGAATCAACCATCATTGCTTTTGTAGAAATTATAGATCTTTCAATGCTAAGACTAAGATCTATAACATCAGATAAAGAGGGATTTTTACAGCTAAGAATCCTTTCTTTAACCTTAGGAGAAGCACAATTAAAAACAAATTGGTCTCGAATATAGTTGTCGAACAGAGGACCAAAATCATAGGTGATAGCTAAGACCCTCAAAGCAGAAATATATTCATCAATTTTCTCATCTTCTTTTTGCTTTCTTTTATAAAGACTATGCCTCTCCAACATAATGTTGGGCGATTCCTCAAATTGTTTCTTAAGCCTCGCAATAGCTTCCACATGCACATTCCACTGTCTATCGCCTGACTGACCAGAAGGAGGAGGAAGACTATTAAAGATGCGTTGGGCAGCCAAACCTAAACTGCCAAATAATAATGCAAATTTGCGAGGGGGAGCATAATCGGTAGCATCAATGGCTACAATATGGTGCTCAAACAAACCAAACCATTCTGACCATAATAATATGGGCTTACCAGGTTTATCTAAAAAAGGAGGGGGTTGAGTGACCTCTTTTGCAGAAGACATTTCTTAAAGAAAATGTGAGAAAATCAGATTTGTCACTAAACACTTTGACACTTGTAAAATACTACCACAATTATGAAAAATAAATAAATAAATAAATAAATAAACACAGAATAAATACAATTCCAGAGAAAAGGTGTGCGAATCACCGGTGTTGTTATCGGACGAATGGCTGGAAGTTCCGAAGTATTCTGTAGATTCACACGAAGAAATGAAGATTTCCGTGGCCTGTGTTAACTCCTAACAGTGACCGTAGAAGAACATGAAAGGATTTTAATAAAACAATGCTCAAATAATCCGGAGCGTTACGATGCTTTAGTAAGCATAAATAAAGCCTTGCAGAAGTTCTGTAGATCCGACGAATAACTGATGAAACGCGAAGAAAGCAAAACACTGACATAGCCTATCGAACTCCAGACTGCTGAAGGCTCCCAACAATCAAAGGAATACATTCTCACCAATACATTGTTATCATGGCATCAGTAAATAAGGATTGCAATTCTCTCCAATACATTCTTATAATGACATCAGTACATCAGTAAACAAGAATGCAATACACTACAGGGAGGGGGGCTCGAAGAGCGCTACATCTCTCGTTTCTATGTCCTCTCTCGGACAGTGAATCTCTTACCCCCGCTGCTCTCGCTCAGACAGGGCGAATCTCTTACCTGCTGGAAGGGTGACTATATGGTGTGTGGCCTCTCAGCTGCTGTGCTCTCTGACCGGCGCCGTGCAGAGACAACGATCCCCTTGGTTTTTATAGACCCAGTGACTCGTGACTCGGGGTTGGGGAAGTGACCCCCGCAGTCATCCCAATCCACTTTCCCGTGTCTCCGGGGGTCTTGCACAATGACAAGGCTCCTCGCCCGTATCCACCCCCCATGAAACCGTGAGCGAGAGAAAGAGGAACACACTGACAACGTTCAGTGACACAATCACGACATGTGTGTGAACACACACTGCAGAAGCTGACCGAACACACCCGCGCTGATGAGGTGGGCCCAGCACGCGCTGCATCTTAACCTCACAGGAGTTCACCCCCACGCGCGGCATCCAATGATGGATGCTGCGTGGTGGACCAGCCAATCCTGGCGCTGCATGCAGCTCCAGGATTGGCTAGGGGGGCATGTTTGCTGCTCGCCCTGTCGCCCCTTGTAAACCCGGGCTGTGGCAGGCGAACAAGTACCCCTGGGTCCCGCTGGGGAACTTACAGTGCGCATGCTTGAGATAGTTGCCAACTATCCCAAGCATGCGCACTCAATCAGTGGCACTGTAAGTTCCCCAGCGGGACTGCGGACTACGGTCTGCTGCAGCCTGAGTGTGTGGACTGTCACTAAAGCTGCAGCAGGCCACCCCCCCTGTGCAATTCCCGGCGGCTGATTGTTGCAATGTAATGTATTTTATTTAGATATAATTGCGGCCGGCGGCCGCGATGCGGGTCCATGTGGCTGGTGGGGCTAGGCCCCTATGCCCCAATGGACGCACCGCGGCTGAAGTAAGATCAACCAGGGGGGTTAGACCATGGCACACCGACTAGGAAGAGGAAAGCAGCGCCATGCTCTATTGGGGAAGTGTCACTGGGACACTTCAGAAAGGCTCTGAAAACCCATCTTTTTCCCAGGATGGGTTGAGCCACCGTTTTTCCGCTGGATCATGGGTCAAAGCGCCAGGATGCCCTTGATGGTGACAGGTTGCGCTATACAAGTATGCTACAATACAATACAATACAATACTGGATAGTTTTATAACGAGAACTGCAGTTGTCCTGGAGCGCGAAATCGCTCTCACTGAATAGCGCTTATCTTTGGAACCTCTATGCTCGTCCCTGGGTTCCATAATGTTTGTAAAAACTCCTGAACAATTAGGCAGCCAGATTCACATTGGTGATAGTCCTCTAGAAGTAAGCACAGGGTCGGTAGGGAGCATAACTGGTACTTTGGTGAATACCACAACAGAAAGTACCGAATCTGAAGAAAGTGGCCCGCAGTACTAAATACCCTAAACATTCCAGCTGATCCTCCATCCTCAAAACCTGTAACATGCCCTGTACAAACAGGGAAAAGAAAGCGAGGAGGAGGATGTCAAAAGGGTAGCCGCTCCAAAATAACTAAAATAACTAAAAAAGGGGGGGAACTTCGTGACATTCACAAAATCAATTTGAAATATCACTCCCTCGAGTTTATCCACCAAACCCCCTTATATTCCCATGTTGCAGTCGTCTAAGGGGCCTTCTTTAACCTTACAAGCTCCAGAAGGCTTTGTGGCACAAGTGTAACAAATAATGAAATCATTCATGCTACCACTCATAGAAAGAATGAAAATAATTAACGAGAATCTGGGGAAGCTTGAACGGGCTACCTCAAACAATACACAAACTCTGGCCAACATGGTAGCCAGTATGTAAAACTCTGGCCCGTGTTACAACCCAAAAAATCTAACGGGAATAGTAATAGCTTACCTCACATAACACCATCATTAGCAACCACAACATCTAATGTACCTCAAAAACTAACTAGCAAAGAAAATGGGAAAGAGCCAGGAATAAAGCCAACTAGTAAAGTAGGAACAGAATATACAGAGGGAGTATCTGGGAAAACAAATCCTGGTGCTCTAGATCGGGCCGAGGAAAATACAAACACAGCAAAGAAATTCAGAAGATAAGAAGATCCATTAGTTATCAACCTACCCCCCCAATCAGCCCAGTTGGTGGTCATTCTGTGTAATGTACCCACTCTCCCTGATGGAGCTAAAGAAGACTACGGACAACTTAAAAATAAGGTAACACACTGGTTGTCCTGTAACACTGTAGAAGGTCACCGAGCCATAAACAATGTTATCATGGTCCGCCGTGTCTCTTGGCTGGGAAGATCCAGGAAATCACGAAGGGTAGACTGCATAGTGGTACATTTTAACAACCCTCTAGCAGCAGAAAGTATATTCAGGGAGGCTGATTCCGGTGCGGCGTTCAGGGGACAAGGAATAGAGATCCTGCCACTTGGCTTTTTCCATAGGGTGGGGAGCGAAGAGCAATGTAATTTGACCCAGGGACATTGGGTGTGGCCACATAAACATAGAGAACTACCCAGGCCTGGCCGAATTCCACCTAGGTCAGTAGGGGATAACCTATGGGGGGCCCATAATTATTCTCAATTCCCGTTGGGCCCTAATAGATACGCAGCTCTTTCAGGACTCAATTACTGCGACTGACTATGAGAAAATGAGGTCAATTCAGACCGCATAGCCAGCGACAGTCCACCCCCTGATAAATATGACATAGACGCAGGGAACAAGGGCATTAGCGCCATATTCTGAATCACTGGAAACCGTCTCAAGAATAGGGCTACGGGAAGATGATCTCCAAAGGGTAACAACTATTGATTTTTCAAGGGAGCAAATCATCAAATCTCCAGTTAACTATAAAAACGCTCTAGATTACAATGCATTGTCATGGAACATCGCAGGGCTGGTGGGAAAGATTGCAGACCCCCTATGGGTGCAGTTTGTCACTCACTTTTCGGTAATCCGTCTCCAGGAGACATTGCTGGTTGATTGTAGCCTATCTCTGGCTGGGTACAAAGCGTTCTTTGTCCCTGCAACATGTGTAAACAGTGGAAGAGCAAGAGGGGGGGGGGGGTTTGGTCATTTTCACCTCCCTGGCCCTGAGATGTAACATCAGGGTTATCCCTTCTGACCACAGAGACATACAGGCAGTTGTCTTGGGGCGGCATAATACTAGCCTGTGCGTGATAAACTTTTATAACGCCGTACACAATGATACAGGTTGCAAGATAACTGAGCTGAACAACTTTGTAGAGCAATGTTGTGGCCCCCATAGAAACAATCTTATGATTGCAGGTGACTTTAACGTGCACCAATGTGGGGACCCTAAACATACAGATTTGGGGTCTTTGGGGTGCTCTCTGATACAGGGATTTCATTTTGTGCATTCCGTACAGGGAAATGTTCTTAATGACATGCTTAATAAGTATGACCTGTACCCTGCCATGAGTTACGCTCCACCATCCAGTAAACAAATGGAACTGACCTTTAAAGGTCGTGGTAGAGGATCTTTTATAGATCATATCTTGATCTCCAGGCCTATTTCATCTCTTCTGCAGGGCTATTTGATTGCAGCAAGTGCCCACAGTGATCACAACCCAGTGTGTGTGAACCTAGGAGGCAGCTTGCTGAAGAAAAAGGACCCAGTATTAAATCCTGTTTGGCTACAGCCAACCGATGGTAAGTGCCGGTTGAAATGGACACAAGTTATCCCGTCCCTTTTTTATGAAGTACTTAAAGAAGCCTGTGCGACGGAATTGTTCTGCTGCCTGGACGCGGACTTAACCGCCCTGGGTGGCTGAATAGAACAAGAGAAGACCCTGCCAGGGTAACTTTCAAGGTCCCACAGGGGGATCCTAACACTCAAACAAAAGGTGACAAGGTGTTACACATCAGAGCTGGCATTTCATCACATAGAGTCCATACACATTTATTATAGAAAAATATATATTTTATTTTTCATTGGTCAAGCTAACGTTTTTATAAGGGGCTCAGCATAGATAATCAGAAATACATAAAACATCAAATGATAGTGAATCTATTATACAGTGTGCCATAGAAGGCTAATGGTAACATACATTTATTCAAATCCCGCACATTCCCACAGTCATTCACTACTAATACTCTCACTCACAACCACTAAACATACTGACACTCACAACCACACTCAATATCATATTTATATGCTCATATATAGACAGTAGCGATGGTACATGGCAGTCTGCAGTAAAGATATCTGGTAGCTACTAGAGCTAAAATTATAATATGGAGGCAAGACAGTGTGCATGAGATGGTGACACAAACACTACACAGTGGCCATCCAGGGAAGTCACGCCAACGCGCGTTTCGATGCTGAGCCTATATAGGCTGCATCTTCATCAGGGAAAGGGGGACCTAGGGCGGGGACATGAGCACAATGTTTCACAGTGAGGGGGGTGGGGGTGTTTTATGGATCTTTCAGTTTCCAGAGACCCTTCGGCTCCGAGGTTAAGAGAATAACACTGTGGGAGTGCGTGTCAGGAATCAAACACAAGACCACTCACTGAATGGGGAGTGGAAGACCGATGTTCCACGAACAAAGTTCTTAGGGGAGACTCCTATTCATTTAAGTAGATCACTCGGGATCGCGATAGCTGCCCCAGGGTATCGGGGTCCGGATCTGAGGTCCCGAGAATTAGAATAGAGTCTTCTCACAAGGCGCTGCCGGGCTGGTTCCCAGTCAAAAGAGAACGATAAGGGTTTTTTTTCTAGAATGCGCGAGGAGAGAGGCGTCCCTGTGGCATCAATTAAGTTCTTTACTTGAGGTACGGATAGGCTAACAAAACATCCTGGGTCAAAGGGCGGTAGCACGGACCGCTGGGCGGCGTCCTCTGGGAAGAATCAGCGAACAGACCGCCCTGGGTACCCTTAAAGCATTTGAAGAGATTGTTTCAAAGGTGGCGAACATGCTATCTGCCCCAGGGAAAAACAGGGCATATAGTGATCCCAAATGGTTCCGCCCTTTATATTTGAAAGCCGCAAGAGACCTTAAGGCGGCTTTGAAAGAAATCCCAAGGGATAGAGTACAGATTCGAATTCTTCGGTACAAATATAAAAAATTGCTGGCAAACCGTAAAAAGGAACTGAAAGAGACTACGTGGAGGGAGCTTCTAGACCCCTTGACCCTCTCTAGTAGCTCCCGATTTTGGAGCATTATTAACAGACCTCTCTTCTCAGTGGATAGAGTTGAGGAAGTGGGCTCCAACATAACGGAGGAAGAATGGGTAGCTCACTTTGTCATTATATTTAAAAGTAAATCTACCCTGGTACAGTCGCCAGCCAAGATTCTGAATAAGGAAGCAGTTGTGTTCTCTGTAAGTGAAGTGGAGGAAGGCATCAATAATCTTACAAATAAGAAGGCGCCGGGCCCGGATGGTGTCCCACCGGACCTTTGTAAATCAAACTCCTCCTTCTGGGCTTCAATCTTGGTTGTGGTAATTAAGGCTGCAGCTAAAGAAGGATGTCCAAAATCTTCGGGAACTTCCACAATTGTGCCAGTGTTCAAGAAGGGAGACCGTAATTGCACTATGAATTATAGACCGATCTCCCTCATTGACTCCGTTGTAAAGGTTATAGATGGAGTCATACTTAAGAGATTGACAGCCTGGGCTGAAGAGAACAAGATTATTTCAGACATCCAGTTTGGGTTCCGCCCAGGCCACTCGACTATGGCACAATGCCTTAACCTCTACTTGATACTCGGAAAGTACACCATTGCCCGCCCAGGGACAATCTACTTGGCCTTTATGGATTTGTCATCTGCTTTCAATTGTGTCAATCAGGGAAAGCTGTGGCAATCCATGAGGATCATGGGGGTGGAGTCTAACCTGGTAGACTTTCTGATGGAACTACACAGAGATACAATGGCTAATATCAGATATGCTTCCGACCTCAAGGTAACTAGGAGTTTTAAAACTGAAAGGGGGGTGCAACAGGGGTGTCGTTTAGCACCATTCCTTTTTAATCTATATATCAACGACCTAGAGGGTACCTTGCTGGAAACAGGGGCTGATTACCCGTATGTGGGACGCCGGGGACTGCCCGTCTTGCTTTATGCAGATGATGCTGTCCTTCTGGCACGTACCCCTAAAGGACTAAGAATCCTACTTGACGCCTTCCGGGGGTTTATGGATGATAGAGATCTAGCAATAAACAACTCCAAATCATACGTAATGCAGGTAGGGCAGCGTCCCAAAAAACAGTATCCCTTTAAGGTGAATGGTGTTAGAGTACCTATATCCATAACCTTTTCCTACTTGGGCGTCCTACTGGATGACCAACTGAACTGGGTCGCTTTGCTTAACAAGAAAAGGGGAGAGGTTACATGGTCCAATGCAGCCTTATTTAGCTTCGCGGCTCAAATGGGCAACCATAAAGGGAAAGTGCTAGCACCCTGTGGCTGCGACAATATGTCTCCACAGGATCTGCTGCACTTCGTGTTCTTTTGTAAACTTTATGAAATCCCTAGGAGCTTTTATTTAAAAACTCTTTTAAAAAAGTTAAATTTTAATCAGGTATGCCCCGCTCTCCACTACCTATTAAGGCTAAAACCAGAATGTATCCCTTTTGTGGCTGGCTTTTTGAAAAGTTCGATGAAGTATAGAAAATGTTTGGATCTCTAAAGGATTTGGAATATGCACCGTATGATGAATTAGTTCTTTAAAAAAAAGAAAAAAAACGTTTTAACTAGCTTTACCGTGGTTGCCCTCCACCTACTCTTATTAACGAATATTTAGTAGAACTTTTGTACTGAATACTTGGGTTTGTATTTTTAAAGTAATGTGTTTTTTTTTTAACATGGATATGAAATAGAATAAGTAAGCTGTTATTTTTATGGTTCCATATTGTGTGAACCGAATAAAGTGTATTGACTTTACTTGGCTGCTGGGCTGTTGATTGCTCATTAAACTTATAATCCTACCTTTCTGGAAGAGTGCATCTCCTTTTCAGTGGCAATTAGCGACGTCAACTTCAAGTTGTTCCTCTTCATCGGATCTGTATTCTTGTACAGCTTGTTGAAGAGTTCAAGATTTTGGCATTCCTAGTTGCGGTACAGTGTGTTGTGTCTAGTCTAGTCCGTCTATCCCTCTGTCTGCGCTGTATGAGGCACCTTCACTGGTAATTCGTTGATTCAGGGGGAATTCAGAGGCATTTTTATGGGGGGGAAAGGGAGCCGCATGTAGTTGCCTGGCGCTTCTCCAATACAAGCCCCACTGACCATTGAAACACAATAAGCATTGCGTTGCAACGTTGATGGCCATTTTAATTGGTTGGGACTAAAGCTATGCCCAACCAGCCATAGAAACTTAACGTTTTGACGTATCGGCTGCCATTTGATGAGTTTGGATAACATTGTATTGAATATCACAGCATTTGCACATTAATTGTTGAATGTCCTGCATCAGCTGTCGGAGAAAGGCACACCTGAGCTGAATTAATTAATCTTAATCGTGTCATCGTCCTTACCTGCCTTATCAGTGCAAGGCATACCTGCATAGAGAAATGAAAACTTAACCCTGTAAGTAGACCTGTTACATTGGAGTGAGTGGGACTTTATATTTTTTGGGGGGGAGGTTTCTGTTTACTACTTTTAACAGTTTTACAGCAACTTACGAAGGTTATTTTTGTGTCATATTGTAAAGCTGACTCCAACCACAGCTGAGAGGATTCACTCCTTTATTGAAGTCCTATGCACCAACACATTCAGGGGGATGACAGAGCAGTAACCACGATGCGTCTACCCCAGACAGTAACGCTCAGTATCTGACAGTTGCTCGCAGATCACCTGGCATTCTAGAATGCCAGATGAATATATCTTAATAGAAGTGAACAGCAGAGGGTACGGTGGCCTGCGTGGAAAAGAATGCAAGAGCAGTTCCCGAAACAATATGTACCATCACCCCCCTTTATAACAACACTAGAAAAAATAAATGTACCCCTTTGCATATGGAAGCATTTTAAATATGCCAAACAGAATAAGGATGATCCTTCGGAAGGGAAACATCCATTACAACGCAGTCATTACAATGACCTACGTTTACAACGCAACTGTTACAACGCAACTGCCTTTACATTGCATGTCATTACAATGCATGCCATTACAACGCATGTCACTACAACAGATGCCATTACAACGCATACCATTGCAACGCATGCCATTACAATGCATTTTAAGGTAAGTAATAGAGATTATTTTAGTATTAGGGGGGTTATGGGTTTTGGGGTACATTGGAATAGTTATTTTTACCCCTACACTATCCAACACTTTACATACTGTTGCACTCACTGGAGTGGAATAGCAATTTGTACCTCTACACTATCCAACACTTTATTTATTTTATTTTTATTTTATATGCTTATATAGCGCCTGAATAGACCCCCAAAGGGGTATCTCCGCGCTTTGCCATACAAAAGAACCGACTACTATGCACGAACAGTACTAGTGGGAGGTGGGAAGGGAATGAATTAAATGCTGGAAAAAAGATAGGTTTTCAGGGCTTTTCGAAAAGACAGGTGGTCAGTGCTAAGCTTTAGTGCAAGGGGGAGAGTGTTCCAAAGAACAGGCCCTGCGTATGCCAACGCCTTGCCTCCTTGGCGAGTTTTTTTAATTTTTGGAACCTTAAGGAGCTGGAGATTGCTCGATCGTAGTGAGCGGCCAGGAACATAAGGAAGGAAGGCTGTGGAGAGAAATTTCGGGCCTTTCCCCATCAGACACTTGTGAATTGTACACAAGATTTTAAATTTGGTCCGCAGTCGCACTGGCAACCAGTGAAGTTCCATCAGTAGTGGACGGGAGGGAGTCCTGGAAGGAGCCATCATGACTAACCTCGCGGCCGTATTCTGGACCACCTGTAGTTTGTTAAAATGGCCTTCGTTAGCTGATAAAAGAAGGCCATTACAGTAGTCCAATCTACTGACGACCAGAGCCTGGACCAAGGTCTTTCTGTGGTGATCTGGGAGGAAAGGAAAGACCCTTCTCAGCAGAGAGATAACCCCGAAACAGGTACCAGCAACCTGGTTGACGTGATCTTTAAAGGTCAGTGACTGATCAAATAGCACTCCCAGATTTCTTATAGTCTGTTTAGGAATAGGGGTAGGTCCTAGTTCAAGAGGCCACCACTCATTGGACCATAGTGTCACTGCTTCCCCATAAAGTACAACCTCTGTTTTGGTCACGTTGCATTGTAAGCAGTTGTTGGCCATCCATTTGGACACTGCCCTCATCCCCTCTGCAAAAGTTCTTTGTAAAGCAGGAGAGAAGGTCTTAAAGGGGAACAGAAGTTGGGTGTCATCGGCGTAGGTCACCGGTATAAACCCAAAAGATCTCACTAAGTCAGCCAGGGGGGCCACGTACACATTAAACAATGTGGGGCTAAGGCAAGAGCCCTGTGGCACTCCCCTGGTGAGCTCCCTAGCGATGGTGACTTACCCTACTGTTGCACTCACTGGAGTGGGAATAGTATTTTTTACCCCTACACGACCCTAGTCCGAGATGCTGAAATAGTAGGGCTGCAGGAAACCTGGCTATGCGACAATACCCCCGTTTTTGAAGGTTTTGTACAACTACATAAGCCAGCAAGAAGGAAAAGATTTGTTCGTCCTGCTGGGGGCATTATGACGCTTGTCTCGACTAAGATAGCAAAAAGGGTCACGACTGTAAATGCGACTTGCAAATGGTTACTGGTTAGTGATGTATCCTTCCTGGGCTCGGAAGGGTTGTATGATCACATGATAATTGTAAATGTTTATATGCAATGGGAATCAAATGAAGACTATGAGAGTGAAATGCGATGTTTTGAACATGACCTGGATATACTGTGTGAAAAGATTGGAAACTATGCAATAATCTTAATGGGGGATTTCAATCATAAATTGAACCCCTTGAGAAATGATCAATGGTTTAAAGATCTCTTGAGCTCAAATAACATACCCCCAGCATCGTTTCCAAATTGTATAATCTCCAAACAAGACATGAAGTTGGGCAAACTTTTGGGGCAAAAAGGACTGTTTTGCTTAAACGGCAGATGGGAAACAGACTGTCCGGCAAAGCAGACCTTTAAGTTTGGTTCCCAACTTTGTCCGATCGATTACGTATTCATGCAAGCGTGGAATTTTGACCTTATCAAGGGGTTTCAGATAACCCCTTGTGACGGTAGTGACCACAATATTTTGCAATTTTCATGAGCATGGGGACCCCCAAGCTCTAGAGAACTGGTGCTCCCTCAACAAGTAGAGTACCCTAAACGGCTGACAACAAGATTAACCGAGCCGTATATGGAAAAGTTGGCAGGATTCCAACATAAAGTGGGTTTGGAAGACGCAAGGACTAAGAAAGTGCCGTGGTTCGAGAAAAAGATAAAAGAAATGGCGCAGTGCCTTAAGGTAGACCTAAAAAGCAGGAACTCATATACCACTACTAAACAATCAAAGCAAGGTAAACAGCCAAGTTGGTTCAATGAGGAGTGTCTTAACAAGAAAAGAGAAATAAGAAGAGAAGAAAGAACCCTGAGTAAAAAATATGATCCAATAAGGCATAAAAATCTAAGTGACATGAGGAAGGATTATAAAATGTTAGTTAGAAACCTGAAGAGGGTATTCAAAGAGAAATGCTGGGCTAACTTGCTGGAAATTATTGAATCTAAAAACTTGCGTAAGTTTTGGAATCTGATAAAGGAAGCATCCGGACAGGCTAACGGGGCTATGCCCTGTGTAGTAGAGGAAGCCGCTTGGGAAGAATATCTAGGTGAGTTATATGGAACATACGCTGAAGAAGAAGGTGGGGATGTTGGTCCTTGGACAGAGGCGGTAGTAGATTTAAAACCTTTGTTTACAACAGAAAAGGTATATTCAATTATAAGAAGTTTAAACCTAACCCGTGCTGCAGGTCCTGATAACCTGCCAGCAATTATTATAAAATCCCAGCAAGATTGGTGGGCGCAATTTTTCTCCTACATGTTTCTGGCTATATTGGAGTCGGGCATGATCCCCGAAAAGTGGAGGCGAGCAGTAATCAGACCGATCCACAAGAAGGGCGATAGAAAAGCGCCCAAAAATTATAGACTCATTAATTTGCTGGATGTCGGGGAAAAGGTATTCTCCAAAATAATTTTGGGCAGTTTGAATGACTGGGCGGAGCGGTGGTCGATCGTGCCAGTGGAGCAAGGAGGCTTCAAGAAGGGGCACTCCACGATCGATCACTGCTTCGCATTGTGGGCGGTTGCGAGGAAGTCTGTGGAAAAGCAGGGGAAGTTATGCTGCTGTTTCGTAGACTTCCGCGCAGCATTCGACTTAGTGGACAGGAATTGCCTGTGGGTGTCCCTAAGAAAACTTAATATCCCCGAGGGGCTCTTGAAAATTATCCAGGAGTTACATTAACATAACTGGGCGCAAGTCATTAAAGATGTAGACGGAGCCTTGACTCCTAAATATTGATTAAGAATGGCCTAAGACAGGGATGTGTGTTAGCCCCCTTATTATTTGCAATATACCTAGCTGATCTCCCATCTATTCTAGAAGTGAGTAGAAGTGCTAGCCCCAACATGCATGGGAAACATCTGTCCTGTCTGCTGTACGCCGATGATTTGGTAATCTTTGACCAAACAGAAATCGGATTGCAAAGGAAGCTAGCTGCCTTCAATAAATATTGCTTGGCTAAACGCCTGACGGTAAATATGGATAAAACTAAAATTCTATGTTTTGGGAACAAAACCCTGAATTTTAATTGGTATCTAGGAACTACTAAACTAGAAAGTGTGAACGAGTACAGATACCTCGGTATTTGGTTTGAAAAGTCTTTAAAATGGGATATCCATTTAGTAGCCCAGACTGCCAAAGCCCATACATCAGGATGCGGGCTAAGGAAATTTATCCAAGTTTACGGGGATATGTCACATAGACCATTACTGAAAGCCTATAAGGCAATGATACCCCCACAAGTGCAGTATGGAGCCGAAGTTCTATATTTGAGCGGGAAGAATAATTGGGACATTGAGGAGGGGAAATGTGTAAAACCGTTGATGTCACTACCCGGCTCCTCCATGATTCAGGCAATCCGCTTGGAATTAGGCGTGACCTCATGGAACATACAGGTACAAGTGGCCCTTTTAAGATTTTGGAAAAGATTGGGATCCGAGGAAGTCACAAAAGTGTCACAATGGTGTAAAGAGGAGATCTTGCACAGTGAATTAAATTGGGCCAGCAGGATCAGAATGAAATTGTGTGCACTGTGTAAAAACTTAAATGTAAAATTTGACCAAGCGACACTGTCGGTTGAAGCCTCCAATGCAGAGCTTAGAACAGCAGGAAGAGAAATATCCAGGCAAAATGATATGATATATTTGGAAAAGAAAGTGTCAGTCCATTATATGATAAATAGCTGGGAGAATGATACATGGTATCCCTATTTGGATACACTACCTAATGCTGGATTAAGAGCTGAGTTACTCCGATGGAGAATAGGGATTAACTGTTGGGTTTCTCTGAGAAACAGAAAAGCAGAATTGGTACAACCGGATGGTAAATGCCGGTGTGGATTAGGCACCAAGTGTGATAATCTACATATCTTACTAGACTGTCAAAAATGGGTGTCACAGCGGAAACTGTTTTTGCGACCCTTGTTTTTAAAATATGGTATAACTGAGCGCCTCTTAGCAATTAACCTACTTACCGACATGCCAAATCTTGATATAGCAATCGCCATGGCAAAATATATGAAGGCGGTAAAAAGGACTCAGTTGGATCCAAATATAGTTGGATAGAAATTGGCATGAAGTAATAGTAGGTTACGCTCTAGAAAATTGTGTCTAGGGCGGAACGCTATCCCTAAGTTAAAGCTTCATTGTATTGCTGATTACAATATGGGTGTAGTGCTGTATGAAAATGTGTCTCTTTTAAAGTATTTGCGGAATTTTTTATACATGTTTTTAAACTATTTATTGTAATATGTATTCTGTTTGGAGACCAATGGTCTAATAAACATACCTTTACTACTACTACTACCCTACACTATCCAACACTTACCCTACTGTTGCCCTAAAAGAATTATCTGTTGTAATGGTATGCTTTGTAATTGTAGTTTTTAAAAATGCGTTGTAATGGTATGCGTTGTAAAAGCCTGCATTGTAATTGCATGTGTTGTACTGTCATATATTCCTTCAGAAGGAAGGATACATCACATGTTACTACGTTAAACAATACAAAGATGATATTCCCTTATGAGGAAGAAACCTGTTAATATAAAAATAGGATGTTCCTTCATAAGGAAGGATACATCATGTGTTAGAGTGCTATAAAATACAAGGAGGTTAAACACGCTTGCTATACACAACATTGCTCTGCAAAACATGCATGAATAATAATGCATTTTGAAAAACAATCACACACATAGTCCTTAAACCTGCTAGGTTTAATAACAGCATGTCCCATCCTGCTTATCCTTTTACTCACAGAAGTTTCACCTTCAGCGATGGTACTACTACCCTCTTGTAACTCTTTGTTACCCCATGCTGCATAGTACTACCTTGGTTCCGGACAGCTTCAGAGTCCTCATTGCTCAGGCCATCATTTTCATCAAAAGACACACAGATGATGGACGGAATGCAGAGCAAATCAAACGTTTACCCCCAGTCAGGAGATCTGGGTTAAATCCATTGTTCTTTTGCTCACCATGCCACCCCAGTTTAGACCCAGCCATATGCAAATCAGCCTTGACCCTGTTCCTCATGGGAACTGTCCATCCCTAACTGCCAAGCCAGGTCCTCCCTGGACCTGAAACAAGCATCCTGGGCCGGTTTCAGAGCATCACCTCTCATCAGCCAGGCTAGCATGAATCCGGTGACACAGCGAGACCGAGACGCACGTCTGGGTATACCCAGCGCACTTAGGACAAGAAAGCAAAAGACACACAGATGATCATTTTCACCATCCATGCTCTCCACTCTCTGGTTATTAACATTGTTGTTGTTACCTGGCACTACCGTACTATGGTCATCCACCTCTTCATTACCTTGGGCTTCATCCTCATCCTACATCCACTCGAACCTCTGTTTATTGCTTTCCACCGTTTGTTGCGGGAACCCACTGTTTTCTTGAGAACTATAGATATCTCTGCCTCCTCCTCCCTCCCCAGGCTTACATAGATATAGGTTACCTATATCTACCTTTAATCACTGACACATATAAACCTATAAGTCACTCCTAAGACAGGCTTTATCAATCCTGAAGGCAGAGTGCTTGATTTTGTGTGAGAGGGTGCCTATGCATGAGCAGGACCCACCTGCAGCTTTCGGAATCTATTCTCTGAAGCTGTTCTGTGATGCAACTAGACCATATACTCTTAAGTGCATTATAACCTCGCGGTAAATGCTGATTTTGGAATGGCTGCATGGAAACATGCCACGTTTGGTGTCAAACACTTTGGAATACTACCCCCCTCGCCAGTCCTGGTGGCGGGGTAGAACTCCACCCTTCTAGACGGAGAGACATGTACACACTGACCTAACCGGTAATAGTTAAAAAGAACCCCAGCATCTCAAAATGGATGCTGCAGCCACAGACACAGGTCTGACCTCCTGCTGCTGGACAAAACTCCAGCAGGGAAGGCCTGGACAATAGGTTTCCTGTCACAGGGAGGCGTAACCACCTCCCAGAAAGGCTTTAGAGTATTGGGGCTGGGTGGGTGCATTCATAGAATGCTTTTCCGACAGTGCTGGGGGCACAGTTGGTGTCCCTGTGCATATCCCAGTTCAAACCGGTTGCAGGGGCCCTCAGCCCCTGCTCTGGCGCATAACTGGACAAAGGGAAAGGGGGGTGGCCACCCCCCTCCCTGTATCCTCCCATAGGTGGGTCCACAGAGTATGTCCAACCCCCTAACTTAGTATAAGTATGGGACCCTAGTCCTTAGGACTTCAGATTACACCTGGATGAAATTCTGCAACATATATCCTGGAACTTCGACATTCTACATGACTAGAAGATGGAAGAATCTCCCTTGGGGTCAAGGAGTGACTCCCCTGCTCATGCAGGCACCAAAGAAGCATCTTGCCGGTCTGCATTTCTGAGGCTCCCCCGGACCCCGAAGTATTTGTGACTCAGGACCTGGACTTCCAGATTTCCCAAAGGCTGACACGAGATACCAGCAAAGCTGAGACCCCTAGCCCTCACGAGTGACGTGGGACCAGAACTCCTGGACATCGTGCACATTTGCAAGTGCATTGACTTCCCGAGCTCTCCCAAAGTTGTGCATTGGGCTACTTGTAGTCCAAGCCCCGAGCAACATCTGCACTGAAGATTGTGGGCCTACACTCCACGAGTGTTCTGTGAGCCCGCTTCTAGCATTTCTGCTAGAGGCCCCTTCACGATCCCTGGTCCGTCAACTGGTGGGTTCCCACAAAGATAACTCTTCTTTTCATTGGGTTTCCCTGGTTGCTTCAGATGTGCCCTGACTCTCCTCCAAAGGGTGAGTCCCTTAGACCTTGCAGGTCTGCATCAAAGCCAATCCCTGCTTTCTGCGTGGGTTGCTGTTGCAAAGGCTTGTTGGGTCTAATCTGGAAACCAACACCGCAACACTCAACATCCTTTGTTGGACAGCTTGAATCCAGCTCCTGGTTGTCCTTGACGCCTCCTGGTCCTCGGGGCTGAAGAGTCAAGCTTCACCTTTTCCACCTGAAATCACCCAACATCGGTGGGCATTTTCTCATTGCCTTCCTGGTCACTGGCAAGTGACCTAGACTCTGTTCCCTCTGCTTTCAGGTTCTTCACATCTCCGATCCAACCTTGGATCCACCCGGACACTTCGCACTTGGTCGCCTGCAGCATTTTTCAGCAGCTCGCCATTGAAATCGACAACAAAACCCGACACGAAAAGACACCTATGCACCTGGCTTCCCTGGGTGAGGTAACTCGAGTACTCCGGTGCTCCCGTGGGTGTTGACTCTAGAACATCCTAGTTCCAAAGGGGTTTGCTCCAAGTTCTCTTCTAAGGGTCCTTAATCTTTAAATTTCCAACCACGACTTTCCCCATAGAAGTTAATGGGGATTCGTGGCTGTGTTTAGACACTGCACGCATCTCCCGTGGTCCCCCTGCGTCACTACCTTGGGTTGTTCCTGGTAGCCCCAGCAGTTCTAAAGGGTCTAGGCCTTGTATCTATGTCAGTCGTGGTTCTTATACCACTTTCTTATTATATGGTTTGGTATGCCCCTGGGGCTAAACCTATATTGTGCTAATTTACTGTGTGCTAAATAAGTTTACTGAATGTACTTGTGCCTATAGCCTCATAAAGAGACAAGAGGGATGTGTTTAGAATAAATACATATATTTTATATATATACCTGGTGTGGTTCTCCTTTCATTTGGTCATTCGGGAGATTATAGACTGGTAAAGCAAGCTGCTTTACATTCCTTCAAGACTTAGCCTGAAGGCTGCTCTCCACAGCTACCACTAGGATAGCTTTCTATATAGGTTGTCTTAAAACCTACCATCAATAAGAGTTTTTTGGACTGGTGCAAGGTGCCCACTAGAATAGTGAACAGAGTATGCCAGGCCAACTTCTCACAGTGACGACCCTGCAACAATGAGTGGCATCTCTGGAGAGTACCCAGCGGGGTTTGGCATCGAGGGTGGAGGATGCAGAGGGCTGTGCGAGACGCAACAACCTCCGTTATGTTGGGTTTCCGGAGGAGTGCGAGTTTGGAGACATGGAAAAGTTTATCACTCAGTGGCTGAAGAGTTGGCTACCCCCAGACTCCTTGTCTAAATGTTTTGTGGTTGAGTGTGCCCATAGGGCCCTGATGCAAAAGCCCCCTCGGGGGCTCGTCCATAGCCAGTGATTGCGAGACTACTAAATTATCACAATCAGGATGTGATCCTGAAGCAAGCTAGGGCTAAAGAACCATTGCTGTATAATAATGCCCGTATTTTGATATTCTCTGACTATACCAAACTGGTCCAACAACAGCGGCAATCATTTCTCGCAGCTAAGGCCTGCCTGCGAGAACTTAAGCTCCCGTATGCATTGCTTTATCTGGCCCGGTTGCTAGAATCTATCATTCTCCGTCACATTTCTTTGACTCCCCAGAGGAGGTCTTCCAGTGGACGGACAAGACGGGGCGGCTGCGCCCTCACTCGCCGCCCGGGAGAGACTCTGACTCGTCCTCGAGTGGAGTGCTCCGAAATTGGCCTGGTGTTAAGGGGAAGAGGTCTAGAAGCTCCAGGTCTAAATCCAGCGATGCCCCGTCATGTGTGGGATCTACTTCTGGTCGAGCTTAACCAGCTGACTGATTAATTTTTGTGATTTTGTATCTAAGATTCTCGGGGTTGGAATTGGCCAGAGGAGCCCGAAGAGGGCCAGTATTTCTGTTTGATATTTCTGGACAGGGATAGGGGCCAGAGGACGATGGGCTGTAGTTTGTGGATCCAATGGCGGGTGAGGGGTGGTACCTCCTGTTGGGTTCTGCCTGCCATGCCTGCAGTGACAGATACTTCACTGTTTTTGAGGTATAGGGTGGGGGCGGGGAGTTGGTTGGGTTGTTCGGGGGAATTGTTGTTGTTGTTGTTTTTTTTTTTTTAAACATAAGATTTTATTAATGAAAAAGCAGAGTCAATAAATCAGTCACCATAAATACAATACAGTGAGATCAAGGTACAAAGCAAGCTGGAAAGAAATGAAATTATCGTACAGTGCGTCCAGTGCGCCCCACTCGGGGCATAGCCATCTCGGCCGTAGGAGAGTCACAAATTTCACCCCAGAACTTATTCCAGTGTCCCCACTTCTTGTCCCATTTCTTAGGGGAGCCCCTTAGTTTGTAAACGGTCTTTTCCACAATCATGCAACGGTCCATCTCTGCCACCCAGCCCAACACCAGTGGCTTGTCTTGGGAGCCCCATTTCATCGCTATGGAACGCTTAGCCAACAAGAGGGCCAGAGCCACCCATTGTAGTTCCAGTTCATTCAAGTCATTGGCCCCCCATACGTTCAGGACACATTGTTTTGGTGATGGTAGGAGTGGTTTTCCCAAGGAACTGGACATTTTTCGGAGCACCCCACCCCAGAAGTGTAGTACCACAGGTCATTCCCATAAGATGTGAAAGAAGGTTCCGGGTAGGCCACAGCCCCGCAGGCATAGTGCGTCAGGGCGTCTCCCTATTTTAGCCAGGGTAAGGGCAGACATGTAGGCCCTGTGTAGCACTTTTAGTTGGATGAGTCTGAACCTGTGGCAGATTGCTGATTCTCTAGGGGACATTAGGGTCGATCGCCACTCCTCTTCATCTAAGGGACCCAGGTCTCCCTCCCATTTAGCCCGCAGGGACTGGAAGGGATCAGGGAGATTGTTACAGAGCTTGCGGTATGTGTAAGAGATGGCTTTCACGGGAAGCGGTTCCGACAGTAGTCTGTCTTCTAATGGGGAGGCCTCTGGTAGGGATGTGAGGTCCGGGATCGCAGCCAGGATGGCGTGTTTGATTTGCATATATCAAAATGATTCAGTTAGGGCAAGGGAGTATTTGGCTTGGAGGTTGCTAAATGTCAAAAGTTTACCCCTATGAATGAGGTACTCCACCACCGAAATCTCTATTGTGTCCCATTTGTCGAAGCCCTGCAGGAAGCAGAGGGAGCCTAGTCTTTTTGACGACCATAAGGGAGTAGCCTCAGTGAGTTTATCCGACCACCCCATACTCTTGTTGGCCCTATGCCATATCGCAACCGTGTGCGCCATGTGCCCGACATATCTATTTCTGACTGGTTTGCTATAGAGGGCCCCTAGGTACCCCTCCCGTCCAGACTGACATCTGTCCAAAAGAAAGGCCGGATTCAGTGGCGAGCCGTGGATCCAGTGGTTAACAGCTACCAGTTGCGATGCCCAATGATAGAGGCGGATGTTGGGTAATGCAATGCCTCCATCGTACCATCCCTGGAAGAGTTTGCAAAGAGCAATACGAGCAGCTCCACCATCCCACAACAGAAGACGGATTTCGCTCTCAACCGTAGTAAAATAGGAGTCTGGGATCAGGAAGGGAAAATTTTGTAAAGCATACAGGAAGCACGGGAGCGCAAGCATTTCGAATAATGCTGCCCTGCCAGGGAGGGAGATTGGGAGGGACCTTCAATGGGTCACGTCACTGTGCAGTCTGTGCAGGGGACCCAACAAATTACGATCGTAGAACATCTTGGGGTCGGGCGTGATATAGATACTGAGGTACCTGAATCCCTCTGGAGCCACTGTGATAGAAAATCCCTGGGGCAAACGGGGTGGAGGTCTGTGTAACATGTACAGTGTCGACTTAGTCCAGTTAATTGAATAGCCAGAATATTTCCCAAAGTTGGTAAGAACGTGGACCAGACTATTGATAGAGGACCGGGGAAAGCTATGTATACCAGGATGTCGTCGGCATATAGGGAAATTTTATCCGTTATGTCGTCGGTCCATTGGAGGCCTTTAATAGAGGCATCTGTACAGACCCAGTGGGCCAGGGGTTCAAGGGTGAGGGTGAACACCCTGAAAATGGATCGAAACCAAATCGAAGAAGGACCTCAAAGAGGTAGGGCCATTCGATCGAGTCGAACGCCATCGTGGCGGCATCATGTTGTATGATGGATTTCCAACTCATAGCATTGTGAACCCTTCGCAGGTTTAACGCCGTGTTGCGACCCGGGAGAAAGCCGGACTGGTCATCATGTATTCGGCATGGCAGCACGAGGAGGAGGCGATTTGCCAGCAGTTTGGCCAGGACCTTTGCTTCCGCACTAATCAGGGAAATCGGTCGATAAGAGCCGCAGTCGGTGGGTGGTTTATTTGGCTTGAGGATGACCGCGATGGAGGCCAGACACTGATCAAACAGGAGAGTACCCCTTTCCCGGCTGTCTTCCAACATATTTTTGAGGTGGGGAACAATTCCCGGGGCCATGCCCTTCAGGAATTTGATGGGGACCCCATTGGGACCCATGGCCTTTCCAGATTTAACGACAAAGAGCGCCCTAGTGAGCTCTTCCGCCGTGATGGCGGCATCTAAGGCGTCTTTATCAGCGTCCGAGAAGGTAGGTAGACGCATCTCATCCAGAAGTTGTCTGGACTCTTCTGACGTATAGCATGCGCCAGCGGTATATATGACCTCCAGGTGATCGGCAAAGGCCTCTGCGATGTCCTGCGGATCCACCATAGTGGATCCGTGGTCTGGTTATGGATGGCACCCACCTGGACCCTTGGTCGCGTCGCTCCAGCCATGCCAGCATTTTACCGGCATTGTCGGTGAACTCATAAACCCGATGACACGTGTGGAGCAGCCGCGTGTGCGTCCTTTCCTGTGCTAGCGCCCTGTAGGCCAATTGCTGGGCTAGGAGACAACGAGCTGTGTCATCCGAGGGGGCCGCGTTGTGGGATGTTTTGAGGCTAATAAGGTCAGATTCAGCCTGAAGAATCTGTTCCTTGTGTTTCCGTAGATACCTCATCTTAAGTGATAGGGCCTCACCTTTAATTACCGCTAGGTAGGCCTCCCAGAGCGTGACCGCCGAGTCCACAGAACCAACGTTTTCCGCAAAGTAAAATTCAGTGCGCTCAATCAGGCTGTCTTTAATATCAGGGATCTGCATAAGCCAGGAGTTGATAATGATGGGGCCTCGTATGTGCGGGCAGTGGTAGGTTAAGTCCACACTAATGGGTGAATGGTCAGAGATGCCCCGGGGAATGCCCCTTGGGCGGACAAAGCAACCGATGTCTCCAGTAGGACAAAAATAAATAATCAATGCGGGAAATACTGTTATGTGCGTTAGAATAATGTGTGAAGTATGGTGTGTCCGGATAGTAATGTCGCCAAATATCCTCCATCCCCATGGCCTGCATGAAGTCGGACAGATCTGAGTTCTGCCGATACGAGCTACGCTTGGGTCTACGGTCTAATTCGCCACACATTGTCATGTTGAAATCCCCCCGATGAGGAGTGTGCCAGCGGGGAGGACCAACAGTCGGACGCCCAGCTCCTTGAGGGAGTCACGAACCACGGTCGGCGGAAGGTATGTCGAAATTATATTCAACGGGTGCCCCTCCCATGCAGCCTCAACCAACGCAAAGCGTCCCAGGGGGTCAGCCCAAGTCTTAGTATGGGTAAGCGCAAGACTCTTTTTAACAAGAATTCCGGTACCGCGGGATCCAGTGGTGAACCCCGCGTGGACCAATAGTTTATAGCCACTTCTCTGGAGAGCCTGACAAGTGTTACCCACAAGGTGCGTTTCCTGCAATAGAGCGATGTCTGGGGAGTGGCGCCGTATGTACTGAAGGACTATGCCCATTTTATTTTGTGCCCCAGCCCGTTGACGTTCCAGGACATTACCGTAAGGGTTCTAGAGATGGGCTCCGATATGGTGGCGGATAGAATGGGGGCCATGGAAAGGGCAGTGGGAGAGAGCCCACTTAGGCTGCTGGGTCAGCAGAACATGATGGGACACTGGATCAGGAGGACTTTTTTCATCCCTGGAACAAGAAAATTCCCAGGGTGGCCTACCCGCCTTTAGTGTCAGTGGTGGACCTTGTAGGAGCAGTGCAATGTGCCAGAAAAGGACTCTGCTAGGAATGCGAAGAAAGATAAAAGCAATAACAAAACCGATTAGTACCCCCCTGCCCCAACCCTATCCCACTCCCTGCTTCCCTGCCGGCGGATTTAAAACTATCCACACCCCAACTAGGCAGAGTGCCTGTCGACCTTCGAACCATATCAGGGGTACCTGGTGAGCCGTTGAAGCCGCTCGCCCGATATCAGTAGAGTGGTAATAAAAATACATTGAACAAATCCCAAAACCCAATTGGGTGCAACATTCACATATTAGAAAAGATACTTTACAGTCAGTATGTGCAGCCTGAACTGGACCTGCGGAAGAGCCTCTCGGGAGCAGAGTTGTACATCAGGCCGCGTGGTACACAGACAAAATATCAATTTTTAAATATCGATATACAAAAATATCGAAGTTTAAATATCAATGGGACAAAATATCGAAGGTAAGTAATATCGACAGTCTTAATATCGATATTGGTGTGATATCAGTAATATCGAAGTTGTAAATATCGATGTCAATAATATCGAAATTAATAACTTTGATGTTACTAATATCAATTTTTAAATAAATTTAGTGTATATTATATTGTATTTATTATGTTTTATTATTTATTTTTAATGTAATTTAATTAAATATTGTCTTTTACTACTGTAGCGGGTTGTGGGTTTATAGGGGAATAGGGTGGGAAGTAATTTAATTATGTTAAATTAATTATTAATTAGTAGGAATTATTAATTAATTAATTGAGAAATAATTTTTAATTATTTTTAATTAATTGATTAATTGATAAATATGTTCTGTAGCGGGTTATGGGTTTATAGGGGAATAGGGTGGGAAGTAATTTAATAATAATTAATTAATTGATATATGTTTGTACATATTTTAATTAATAATTAATTGGTAATTAATTTCTATTAATTAGTTAATTAATTAATATAATTTTTGACATATTTATAATTATTAATTAGTTGGTAATTAATTAATATTAAATATTTAATTACATTAATTGTAGAATTGTTTTATATATCATTTATTGTTATTCTTAATTAATTAATTGGGAAAAATAATATTAATTATTACATTAAATTAATTACAGCAAATGTGCTAATATATTTACTTTATTGTTATTGTTAATTAATAATTCATTGGTAATTAAATAATATTAATTAATTTTGGGTAAAGGAGTATTTTTAGGGTTCAGAGTCAGTTTTCAGTTTTTGGGTAAAGGGGCATTTTTAGGGTTCTGGGTCAGTTTTCAGTTTTTGGGTAAAGGGGTATTTTTAGGGTTCAGGGCCAGTTTTCAGTTTATGGGTAAAGGGGTCTTTTTAGGGATCAGGGTCAGTTTTCAGTTTTTGGGTAAAGGGGTATTTTTAGGGTTCAGGGTCAGTTTTCAGTTTTTGGGTAAAGGGGTATTTTTAGGGTTCAGGGTCAGTTTTCAGTTTTTGGGTAAAAGGGTATTTTTAGTGTTTAGGGTCAGTTTTCAGTTTTTGGGTAAAGGGGTATTTTTAGGGTTCAGGGTCAGTTTTCAGTTTTTGGGTAAAGGGGTATTTTTAGGGATAAGGGTCAGTTTTCAGTTTTTGGGTAAAGGGGTATTTTTAGGTTTTAGGGTCAGTTTTGGGTTTTTGGGGTACATGGATATTTTTAGGGTTCAGGGTCAGTTTTGGGTTTTTGGGGTACAGGTGTACAGGGTAAAAACTAAAAAAAATTACATTAAATCAAATAAATTACATGAAAAAAAATTAAAATTACTTTAAATTATTAAGTGTTTTATTTATTTTAAATGTATATGTATTAGTTTTAATTTTGTTTTAATATTTTTATTTAATAGTTGTAAAATTATATGTATTTTTAATTTATTTTTACATTATTATTAATACATTTAAAAAAACGATATTTTTGATTCCGATATTTTTGTACTTCGATATTATTTTTTCGATATTTTTGTACTTACCTTAATGAAGATAGGATTCCGATATTTTTGCTGTCGATTTTTTTTCTCCGATTTTTTTGCATGTCGATATTCTGTCTGTCGATATTATGTCAGACATTCAGGCCGCGTCTTGTCGCCTGCAGCAGCTACTAGACCAAGGAAATAAGTTCCGTGTAGTAGAGCCAACAGTAAGCCGTTTAAAGATTCTCTGCATGTCAAAGGCAGATCATTCCACTGCGTTGTCAGTCCCGTTGTTGTTGTTTTTTAATCGTACTGTCCAATTGCATGTCGGGGCCTGGCTACGCAAAATGTCTGGGGCCACCCGGGTTCACTATGTTCAAGTTGTCTGTGCATTGCCTCCTTTATGGATAGACCATTAGATTCCTTGGGGTCCCTACACATAATGAGCTAGAATGTTAGAGGGGCGCTAGATAAGATTAAGTGCAGAGCAATCCTTAAGCATGCTAAGCTCGCCGTGCCGACATTTTACTGCTGATAGAGACGCATCTTATGGGGACAAAAGCACTATGTTTTCAGCGCTTCGGGATATGTACAAGTGTTTCGTGCAAGCTTTGTGTGGGAATACCGGGGAGTTGTAGCCTTGATCCACAGACGAGTCCCTTATATCCACATTAGGACGTGGAGCGATACACAGGACAGATATCTTTTTCTTCAGAGCACACTGAGGGGTGAGTCCATGATATTGGGTAGCGTTTATGCTCCACCTCTGCTGTCCTAGGGATTGGTAGAGAAACTTGTGACTTTGTCGACGGATATTCTAGAGGGCCTGGCAGTGGTTGGTGGGGATTGGAATGATGTGCTGGATGTTTTCCTTGATCGCTGGAGGCCCGACGGGACCCCTATGGTTCGACTACCCCACCAAGCTTCATTCCTTAGTAGTGGGCCAGGATTGGGATGACCCATGGCGTAGGCTGCATGGCGGGGTGCAGGGGTTCACCCATCTCTCGGCGGTCCACAACTCTTTCTCTCATATTGGTTATATCTTTGTGTCCCGGGGGGATTCTGGCGGGCGGTGGAAGCAGATATTCTTCCCCTGGGGCTCTCCGATCTTTCGCCAGTAGCCATTACTCTGCGGCTGGACTGGCACTTGGGCCTTTCCGGTGGCGCCTCTCCCCATGGAATCTCCAAAATGAGGAGTATAGGTAACATATGGGGGAAGTCATTGATCAGTATTTATTGCATAATGTTGGGTCGGTGGCGGCGGTGGAGTCTCTGTGCGAGGCAATGAAGCCCACCCTTTGCGGGTGGACAGTTCCTTCTGCGCTGCAGCGCATAGGCTCCTTAGAGAATCTCTTCTTCGGGAGGAAGCTAAAATCTTGGATCTGGAAGAGTTGAAGGGGGGCGGCTAGTCCAACGCCAATTATCGCTAGCGCAACATGACTACTCGTCCCTCTTGCTCGATGAAGCCTGCCAGGCATGGTTGGCAACCCGAAGCAGGATATACCAATGGGGGGACAAGTAAATCAAACTTTGAGATAGACTGTGCCAAGGGGTGACAGGCTCCCTGGACCTCCCGGGTATTGTAGGATCCGTCGGCCATCTCAGAAAGTTTTGCAGCATATTATGCAGACCTCTATGCTCCTAGGGAATGTGTGCAGAGGTTATTGGGCGGTTTTTGAATGATCTCCCACCTAGAGCTCTGACTGACGAGGTTAGTGCGGAACTGGACTGTCCATTCCCGGAGGATGAACTGAGTTCTGCCCTCCGGGAGTTGAGGCCTGGTAAGGCGCCCGGTCCTAATGGCTTCCCAAATGACTTTTTTAAACGGTCCTTCCTGCAGTTTGGTCCCCATTACCGCGATGTGTTGGAAGAGTCCAGGGAGCTTGGTCGTCTGCCCAGGGACTGGCGGCATGCCGAGGAGGTGGTATTTCATAAACCGGGTAGGCCTTCTGAGCACCATGCAATTTACCGTCCCATCTCCCTTCTCAACGTCGAGGCCAAGGTTCTGGCCAAAGCGCTGGCTAATCGTCTCCATCCCCATATCTCGACTATAGTTCATCCAGACCAAGCCGGGTTCAGGCTTCAACGGGCGACCCGCCATAATATTCGCAGAGCACACACAGCAATCCCGGCGGCCGGGAGTTTGGGGGCATGCGCGGCGTTATTACTTGCTGACATGGATCGTGCCTTTGATTCCTTGAGCTGGGAGTATTTATTTGCACTTTTACTCAGACTGAATTTAGGACCTCGCTTCCTGTCTTATCTGGCTTTACTTTGCACGGATATAACGGTATATGTGCGCGTGGCGGATTCTGTCTCGTCGGTCTTCCCTATTGGTCGAGGCACCCGGCAGGGGTGCCCCCTATCACCATATTTATTTGCCTTGGCAATGGAGCCTCTGGCCGCATGGGTGCGTATTGATGCGCAAGTTGCCGGTCTTGAATGGGCTGATGGTCTGTCGGATCGTATCGCTTTGTATGCAGACGATGTGTTGTTCTTTCTTACTCAGCTAGAAAGGAATGGCCTGCGGCTGTTGTGCATTATGCAAGTATTTGGAGAGACTACTGGCCTTTATATGAACGAGGGGAAGTCTACTTTGTGGGTCTTGGGCGGCGAGGACGATACTGGTGCCTGGGCTTCCGCGGTACATGTGGTGCTCCGGGGGCTGAAATATTTGGGTGTGTTCCTCTTGGACTCGCGGTCGACAGCCTGGGATTGAAACCTAGTGCCGGTGTGGAACAAGGAGCATTAAGATATTAAAATCTGGTCCCACATGCCCTTATCTATATATGGTCACTCAGCCATCTTCAAAGTGGTCGCTCTTCCTCGTCTGCTATACCAGCTACAAAGTCATCCATATCCAAATCCTGTTCCGCCAGGTCAATGCGGTCTTGGGCCAGTTTTTATGGGGCGGGGGCTTGCCAGGGATGCTCTCCGTACTTGATCCCAATCCACATATTGTGGGGGGTTGGCGACTTCTGACATCCTTTCGTATTATATAGCCTCACACTTGTTGGTCCTTAATGAATGGTGGTATGGGGATAGGGCCGACCCAGCGTATGTAGTGGAACGACGATTGATGGGCAATCACTCGCTACACACGCTCCTATACTCTGCGCTATTGCGGTGTTCTTTTCTGAGTGTGACACAGCTGGTGGTTCAGGTATGGCGGCAGGCGTTGCGGAAGATGGGTTTTTGGAACCGCCTGACCCGGGAGATGCTGCTATTGCAAAATGGACGCCTTCCACAGTTGGCGGCCTTGCCTGGATTCCGGGATTGGGATGCGATTGGGCTCTCCACCCTAGGGGATGTTATGCAGGGGTCTGTCTTGAAATCGTTCCAGGACTTGCAGAAAGACTTTTAAATGCTACGTTTACAATTCTTTAAATATTTGCAATTTCGGCATGCTCTCTCCCCTAGTTTGGTGGGCCTGGAGGAGTTGGCGGACTTCAACCTGGTGGAGGCGAAAGTTTTCATGTGGAACCTGCAAGACCATAAAATATAAAAAATGTACCAATCCCATGAAGGATGATGTGGGCTCACTCGAGGAAGACTGGACGGAGGCTCTCGCCTCCCCTCGTGGGGCAGCTATAGCTATGAGCCTTTGGCTTATCCAGTTTATATACCTCCATAGGGTCTATTTTACTAGAGTCAGGCCATACAATACATGTAAAATTGGCGCAAAATGAACCATACAAAGAGTAAATATACATGATATTCTGGCAATTTCAAATGCTTCCCGTATTGATTTCTTTCATAGATTTTGAGCGCTGAATCATATAGTTACTGAAATACGGGCGAACGCATTCTTTGACCACTCATTTGTAAAATTAGAGCTTTGTGAAGAAGATGTTGATTCTTATAGCCCGATTAGTCTTTTAAACGCAGATTATAAAATTCTAATGAAAGTTTGGGCCCAATGTTTTACTCCTTTAGCCCTGGAATTGATTCATAGAGACCAGTCCGGATACATTGCCGGAAGGTCTAGGTTATCAAATACCGGGTTCTTAATTCGAGCTCTCAACCTTTTTATCAAATAATGGAACTCCGATGCTCATCATGATGGCAGGCGCTGAAAAGGCGTTTGACCTGGTGAACTGTGACACACTTTTCGTTGGTCTGGGCCAATTTGGTGTCCCAGCCCAGGTCATAGATATGTTGAGAAACATCTATCAGAGTGCCAGGCTCAGGTGGTGATAAATGCAAATCAAATTGGGACAGTTAATATCAATCGTAGGACCAGACAAGGGTGCCCGATGTCCCCTTTACTGTTTACCTTCTTTATCGAGCCTCTAGCTGCAAGAATTCATGACAATTTGGAAATTAGAGCTCCAATACCATGCATGGAAAAAATAAAGCTGTTCACAGATGATATTGTTTTATATTTAAGTCCTGAAAGCCTGAATCTGGACTGGGTATTAACAGAATTTAGTCAATTTGAATTGATTGGGGGCTACAAAATAAATCAAAATAAAACCAAGATTCTAACTTTAAATACCAACTGTGATTTTCTCCCCTCAACCCTCAAATCCCAGGCTTTGAAAGCAGAACCAATACTTTATCTGGGAATATTTGTCTCTAACCACTACAAGCAGCTATTTGGTTTAAACTATCAAGCAATGCAGAATAAAATTAAAGTTTTGCTTGACAATTGGTCACTTTTACCCTTAACTTTAATAGGCCGTGTAGCCCAAATCAAAATGTCCATACTTCCCCTACTAGTATTCCTTTTTATTTATGTTCCTTTGAAAATAAATACAATTTTTTTAAAGAGCTAGACTCAATGTATATAGATTTTTTCTGGAGTAAAAAAACTTCCAGGGTTTAGCTAACAATACTTCAGCTAGAAATTGATCAGGGTGGGTTAGCATTGCCGAAAATTCAAACTTATTATGAGGCAGCGATTTTAGAACTTACAGCTCGTTTGCTGGAACCAAATGGATTATTAGACAACTTTTTCTTAGATAAAATGGTGCAGGAATCTGGCTCGGTAATGTAGATTTTTTTTAAACTAGCTAAATTGCCGAAGAGGACTAGATATAAGACGTTACAAGACTATGCCTTCAGATTGAAATACTTTTTTAAACAAGCCGGCTCTTCCGGATTCCACTGCTTAAAGTTAGTGGAATGCAAAAATTTGGGTCTTCAAATTAATTCTAGTCATCTTAAAAACTGGAAGGAGTGTGGCTTAGAGGAGCTAGGGCACTTTCTTAAGAATAATGAAATAATTACCTGGCAAGAGGTCCAAAATAGATACAGCAAACGTAATAAGCTTGGTTTTCTCGAGGATCTACAGATTGTAACTTTTATAAATAGATATAATCTCACAACAAGTGGCGCACCAATAAAGCAGGCGAGCGTTTTATAACAAGCCAAACTAAGTGGGTGGGCAACTGGTATTCTCAGCTGAGGAAACTCAATGAATCTCCCTAGGTCAAGAAATTCTTAGGTAGAGTAACACGTGAAACTAATTGTACATTGTCTAGTCAGAAGTGGCAGTTAATATCCCAGTTAGGAGGTAAGTCACTAAGAGCTGACAATTTTATAAGGATGGCCTTTCTGTCTTGGTGGGTAGCATACTATACTCCTAAAACTCTCAGCAAAAGGCATCCGGAAGTGGAGAATAGATGTTTCCGATGCCAGGCAGAGGAGGAAGGGGATTGGCTGCACACATTTTTCATGTGTCCAAAACTATAGTAATTCTAGGTTAAGATCTTCTTGGCTATAAGCCAGACAATCCAGAAGAGGCTTGATCCAGAGGCCGATGTAGCCCTCTGCGACATTTCTAGAGTAAGGGGAGATCTGACAAAAGCACAGGAGACCTTTATTGCGATTTTCTCCCTGGTTGCCAGCTCTTTATTCCTCCAGAATCGGAGGTCTGAAGATGCACCCTCTTATTTAAAAAGGATAAACAAAATGAAACAAACTATGATGTTTGAAGAAACATATGCTAGGAGGTTAGGCGTGACTAAAAAATTCACTGCTGTTTGGAAATATTTTGCCAATTTGGAAACCTTAGTGGGAATAGAAATTTGATAGATTTTGCACTTCAGCACTTTGGTGGTTTAGCATGTTGCACTTTTGGTGTGCTGGATATGCACACTTAAATGGCACTATGGCACTTTAGCACTTTTGTCTGTAAAACGTATACATTTGTTAATGGTTGTGTTATTGTTTCAAGCAGCTCCCCAAAAATTAAGGATGTATTTCAACCTTAGCTGCAACATGACTTTTTCCATCTTTTTATGCATGCTGATTTAATGCAAAATGTAAAGGTCCTTGAACAGTTGAGTGTGAATTTCTCTGGATACTGTAACACTTTAGCACTTTAGCATTTTAATAAGTAAGATTTACTCACGTATTAACAATTTAAGATGCGGCCAGATTGCTGTTGCAATATGCTTTTTTCTATGTTCTGGCATTTGATCCATGTCAGTTTTATAGGTATAATGAATATGCTTTTTTGATTGAAAAGTATTAGTAAACATCCTGTTGATAACTGTTTTTATGATGCTTATTTTGGTCTGCTCAATAAATATATTAAAAAAGAAAAAAAGAAAAACCGCAAATTTCAGTATCAACCTTGTGCATATCTACGGCTGTTAAAGCTTCTTTGCTAAAATTATTTTCATTTTTAACCCCCTTATCTATCAAACCACACATCCATTGGCCTGGCAGTCATGGCAGACAGTATTTAGAATGACTCAAAAAGCAACCCACTTCCCGTTTTTATCCACATTTAAAAATAAATACAGACAAGAAATTTAATGTTTTTTGTCCGTATTTATCTGTAAAAATCAGTAAAAATGGAAAACCGGGGGACTTAATCATAGTAGAAGTGAACAGCAGAGGATACAGTCTCCTGCTGGTAAAAGAATGCAAAAGCAGGTGCCTGAAACAATACCTACCATGACAACACATATACACTGGAATATACATGCAACAAGTGTGGCGGTAGCAACTCACCCACATGCAGTCACCTTATGGATTACCCTGGGCGTAGCATGCATAGTGGCTCTATGCGTATTTCCACAGAGTTTGAAAAAAACTGTGGAAATACGCTACGCTCCTTCCCCCCTCCTGAATTCTTTCAATATTAAAAAAGAAGCCACTTACCTGTGTGTCTACTGCCTCGCCTTTCCTGGCCGCTCTCCTTGCTGCTCCTTGCGTCCTTCTGTAATTAATAAAACACTATGTTGTACGTCTTGCACGTGCTGTTAGCCCGAAACTGGTCCAGGGATGCTTGTTCCAGGTCCAGGGAAGATATGGCTTTTCAGTTCGGGCTGGACTGTTCCCATGAGGCACAGGGTCAAGACTGATTTGCATATAGCTGTGTCTGAACTAGGGTGGCGAAGTGAGCTAAAGAACGATGTTGGATTCAACCCAGATCTGTGACTGGGGGCGAGTGTCTGAAAACTTTCTGTGCTCCGTCCATCATCTCCTTGTGTTTGCTTTGTTCGCCCTAAGTTGGCAGGGTATGCCCAGACGTGGGTTCCTTTCTCACTTTGCCACTTGATTCAATCTAGCCTGGATGATGAGAGCTGTTAGTCTGAAACCTGTCCCAGGATGCTTGTTTCCGGTCCAGGGAAGACATGGCTTGGCAGTTCGGGCTGGACTGTTCCCATGAAGCACTGGATTAAGGCTGATTTACATATAGCTGTGTCTTAACTGGGGTGGCGAAGTGAGCTAAAGAACGATGATGGATTCAATCCAGATCTGTAAATAGGGGTGAGTGTCTGAAAAGTTTCAGTGCTCCGTCCATCATCTCCTTGTGTTTGCACCAATCATTTGGTAGCCATGACAGAATGACACTAGTCCCTATCCAGTGAATGGTAACCATCACTAGATATCCATGCCTGGTCGTCCCTCGCACAGAAATCAATCAATGCCTCCCAAGTGTAGCCTGAATACTCCCTGCGTGTCAGGTCATTCATTGATTGCTATAAACAAAGAAACTCCCACTTTGGTAGTTTGTATAAAGCAAATAGAAATGCAGAGCTTGGAGAAATCAACTTTTCAACCTCAAAGCACTATAATGGTAACAGTGGACAGCAGGATATAATGTAGCGCTTGTTGCACTTCTGAATGAGTAATCTCCTGTAAGGATTCCAGTGCATATTGTATTCGGGGTTGATGAAGGTAGGAGACAGGACAATTGTAAATACAGAAATAAAGAATACTAGACTGCTATCTTTAGGCCAATCTGTTACTCCCTTCTTGGGTTGGGGTCCTTCCAGGACTTGCAGAAGGACAGTCGCAGAACCCAATTTAAAACATCCATGAGCTAATAGACCTTGCCTGGCAAAGAGTTGTTCCTTGCATTGGCTTCTTCACATCTATATTGGTTCATTGTAGTTTATTCCACACTTTTGCTGTTTTAACCCTTTTGATGCCCTCGCTTCCCCTACCTCTTGTTAGTCCTCTGTGTGCATTGTTCTCTTAGATTAAAGATCAGAGTGTCGTCAGCAGCATTCTGGATCATTCTGCTGGATTCCAGGTTCACTCATGATCATGAAATCTATACCCACTGCTGAAACCAGTAAACCTTTCTACTTATTGGATCTGTCTTTCTGCTCAACTAGTGAACTGTACTTTCCTGCTTACGTCTGTCATTCGGCAGTCATGCCCAATCCAAATAATTCATCGACGTCCTCTTTGTATTGTGCCATCCCTCAAGAAAGACACTATGGTTTTGTAGCGTGAACTCCAATCATATGTTTCTACTCTCACTTGCACTCCTTTTCCCTGTTTTCCCCGAGTTCTTAATTCAGGTAGCAAGGTCCTTTTTGAATAGGCATTCAGGGCCAGAAAGGCTTTCAGCATGTCTACAAACTTGTAACCGAACATCTATGGACTGAGACCTAGCTTCCTACAATCAAAACTCAGAATAGTGAACCAGAAAGAAACTTCAATTCAAGAAAGGTTCTATAATACCCCTCATAGGAGGTAGTTGCTTCTCAATACAAGCATGCAAATTACAAAGTCAACTGGCAATGAAAATCAGATATATCAACAATCATTTGCAATTCAGAAAAGCCATAAATTATTGGATTTTCTATAACCAAAGGCTCAAGTTCCTCTTACGCTACTATCCTGATTAGTATGTATGTGCTGCTTGTGAAACTATCTTCACACTTCTTTACTTTCAGCCACACACATGCAATGTGCTCACAAACCACTGCATTAGGTTTGGATCCTCACACTTACGTGATTCTTACAGTTAACACCAACACCCTCCTCTTAGTGATGCTGCTCTAAATCAGTAGCATTGACCCCTGATCTGCAAAACAATTTGGGACCTTTACAAGAGGTAGAAAAATGCAATGGTGTTGCTGCAGTACAATAAACTACATTGCGTTGGTGTTATTGGTCCGACAAAGCATATCCCTGCCTCCTGTATTTGAAATTGTTTCCTGGGATGAAAGGGCAATATAAAGCCTTTCTGAGCACATTTGAAAATGGCAATCACCCTGAACAGTGATCCTGAAACTTGGGGATGGAAGCACGAATGTTTCAAATATATCAGTCCAACAATTCTTCACATTGTTTTTAAAAAAATGTCTTTTTATTATTTTATGAACAAAGGAAAGAAAAGATAAACAATCAGCATTTGCATTGCTGATAAATAAAATACATGGCTGGGCATGGCATTTCAATAGAGTTACCGAAATTTAGTTAGAATTTTGCACAATTACAAAGCAAACATTTATGGAGACATTGGGTCATCATCCGGAGGAACAGTAGGTGCAATACAGATCTCTCCCCTATACAAGTTCAACCTGGCCCAGACTCGAGACCATTTCTGGGGGCAGCCCGTGCTACATACACAGTCTTTTCCCGGAACATGCACCAGTCCATATTGCACTTCCACATTGTGACAGTAGGGGCCACTGACCCTCCCCACAGTTGAACAATGTCCCTCTTGGCCACCATGGCACCAAGCGTGACCCATAACATTTCCCCTGCTACCAAGTCTGTGGGCTCCCACACATTAAGTAAGCATCTTTTGAACTGAAGGCTAACATGTTTATGCAGGACCTCACCCATGACCTTATGGATCCCTTTCCAATAACTTTGGATGTACTCGCATTCCCAAAGAGTGTGCATAAAGGTGGCCACCATTCTACAATGCCGCCTACAGTGTATATTGTCACCCCGCCCCATATGGGCCAACTGTGGCCCCGTAATATAGATCCGGTGAAGGATCTTAAAATGGACCAGGCGGAGACGTGCAGGGATCGGCTCCCTTTAGGAGAGGCAACCACTTCTATCCAGTCTTTGTTATCAAGTAGGAGGCCATCTGCCTCCCATGTCTCACGCAATGTAATAAGGGGATCTGGAGTGTTGTTGACAAGTTTTTTGTATGTCAAAGAGATGGCTTTCTGAGGGAGGAGTCCGTCCAATAACCTATCTTCCAGTGGAGAAGAATCAGGAAGAGTGGATCCCCCACTAATAGCGGTGCTTAGGGCATGGCGGATCTGGAGATATTGTCAAAATTCGGTATCCGCAAGTTCGTAGTGCTGTTTTAGCTGTTCAAAGCTGAGGAAGTGGCCCTTCATCCACAGATCACCCCCCCCAAGAAATGCAGATAAGGTCCCACTTATCAAAGCACCTAGAGTAATGAAGACCACCCAACTGAGCTGTGTCCCACAAGGCGGTTGCATGTGTCAATTTGCATGCTCATCCTAAACTTTTGTTTACTGCGTGCCACACCTGGACCGAGTGGGATGTTGGTCCAGTCAGATGCAGAGTATTGGGATTAGAGTAAAGGGCCCGATTATACGAACCGCCTGGTAGTACCCATCTATCCATGGCATATGCCAGATCTCCGTGGGTCCGGTACGTACCCTGGTTGATGGCAGCAAGATGTGCCGGCCAATAATATTTTTTAATATCGGGAAGGCTAATCCCGCCATCGTACCAGTTGAGGGTTAACTTGTTGAGCGCAATTCTGGGCTCCCGTCCCATAGTAGCTGCCGCTGTAGTCCTTCAATTTCCCTAAAATAGCACTCCCGAACTGGAACGGTAATTTTGAAGGGCATAAAGGAAGAGACATCATCTTAAAAAGAGCAGCGAGAGTGGAAGGGCCTTCCAAACTGCGATATCCCTTCGCAGACGCTGCAGAGGCAGGAGCAAGTTCCTCTCATACTGGAGCCGGGCATCAGTTGTAACATAGATTCCCAGATAACGGAATCCATCAGATACTATTTGTATTGTAAAGTCTTGACGGAGAGACGGGGTTCCCCGGACAAAACATAAAGGAGAGACTTCCCCCAATTGATAGAGTAGCCCGAGAATCTACTGAAGGATGTAAAATTATCGAAGACGCACCTGAGCGATTTAGTGGGGGAGGTCAAATGCAGCATAATGTCATCTGCATTAAGGGAGAGGCGGTCCTCCCAATCTGCCGATCAACGCAGACCACTGACCGACAAATCACAACGAATCCAGGCAGCCAAAGGCTCAAGGGAAAGGGCGAAAAGCAGGGGCGACAACGGGCATCCCTGCCTTGTGCCCCGGCCTAGAATGAAGGATTCTGATCGCTTATTATTCACCACCACTTGTGCAAGGGGGGCGGAGTAGAGGAGTCTGATCCAAGAAATGAACTGCGGGCCAAATCCGAATTTAGAAAGTACTGCGAACAGGTAGAACCATTCGATGGTGTCAAAAGCCATTGACGGATCTATAGATAAAATTATGGCATCTTCCTGTATTGTGAACGCCCGCTCCACCACCCCTTTAACACGTCTTAGATTGAGAGCAGTGTTGCGATGGGGCATAAAACCTGACTGATCAGGGTGTACTATGGAATCAAGCACTCGCGATAGGCGGGTGGCTAAAAGCTTAGCAATTATTTTAGGTTCCGCATTGATTAAGGCGATGGGACAATAGGATGCACACCTATCCTTTGGTTTCCCGTCTTTAGGTATAACTACTATTGACGCCCGCCGTTGGACGGGCGGCAGCTCTCCCATCTCCCTGCTGTCTTCGAACATGGCGCGCAAATGTGGGGCCAACTTGTCAGGACACTTTTTGTAAAGCTCCATGGGGAGCCCATTGGGCGCCATCGCCTTACCCGGTTTAAGGGCCCTGATTGCTTGCGCAATCTCATCATTTGTCATATCACTATCCAAGTAGCTCCGGTCATCCTCCGATAGGGACGGAAGGCCGATGTCTTTGAGGAAATCAGCCGAGTCTGCCTCTGTGAGGGATGAATGTGATGTATATACTGCTGTATAGTGTGCCACAAATTCTTCAATTATCAGAATCGGGTCTCTAACCCTCACACCTGAGGTAGTCGTGAGTTAAGGCACCAGTGGACTGGCTCGCTCCCTCTTATCCAACCAGGCCAGAAGTTTCCCAGCCTTATCTCCCCATTCATACACTCTACCGCCTCTCTCTCTACCCCAGGACTTGGCACGCTCAGTCGCAAGAGCCTTGTATTCATCCATTTTTAATCGCAAAAGATGTTTAGCGTCAGGGGTACCTTCCCTCTCCACCTCTGCCTCTAAGTGTATTACATCCCTCTCAATCACATCAAGCTCCTTGGAATTCTCCTTCCGAATCCCCGCACCAAAGAGAGAGCGGCCCCACGAATGACGGCCTTAAACGCCTCCCAAAGTGTCTAAGGGGAATTCACTGAGCCCGAGTTCTCACAGAAATAGTGGTCTATTGCCTTCTGCAGGTCTCTACGAACCGACGGGTCATGGATTAATGCGTGCCACCACATCGACTTGGTGCTCTCTCAACACCAGTCTGGCTCACATCGGCGAGTGGTCAGATATGCCCCTCGCCATATAGCGGAACTCGCACAAATGGAGCAGCTGAGAAGCAGGCATGAGTAGATAGGCAATTCGGGAGAAGCTATGGTGGGCTCAGGAGAAGAAAGTGTACTGTAAGTCCCCTGGGTGGTGGGCTCTCCAGGCATCAGATAGTCCGAATGCCTCGATAAAGTCAGAAAGCCAACTATGGGAGGGCCCCATGGGACGAGGCGGCTGACGATCCAACTTACCGGACAACACAGCGTGGAAGTCACCCCCTACTATGAGCCGGTCCTCTGACAAGGAAAGGAATGAAGTGTCTAGATCCGTGAATGATTAAACCTGAAGGCCAGGAGGTATGTATACCGACACCACAGTCACTGTTCTCCCCTCCCACTGACCAGTGAGTGCAACATATCTCCCACGATCATCAGTATGCGTGGATTAGGGTGAGAAGGGAAAAGAAGTTTTGGCAATTATACCTACTCCCTGAGACTCGCTGGTAAATCCTGAGTGGGCGATGAGCCGGTATCCCCATCTGTTCAGGGCCTTACACATGTTACCCACCAGGTGTGTCTCCTGGTCGAGGACCACATCCGGAGAGTGTCATTTAATGTATTGTAGGACAACCGTGCGTTTTACCTTGTCTCCCAAGCCATTGACATTCCAACTAAGCAAAGTGAAGCTTTTGTCCCAATGTGGTCCCATGGCAAAGTGCAGGTGTGGATTCACATCCGGTGACCCCAAGTAAGGACAACACCACATCCAAAGCCATGTGCATTACTGATGCCCATAAAACAACAAAGAACCATCCCCTACCCCCAACCCCAAATCCAATTACCTTCTCCCTGCCTCCCTGCATCTCGGGCATGAAAGCAGCCCAACAACAAACTACGCAGAGTGCCTGTCACCCCAAGAACAACAACACTAGTTAAATGCAGGGATAAAAGATCCCGCCCGCCCAACCCCTCCACCCCATCCCCCCCAGGAAGAAAACACACAATATATTAGTACTGGTCGAGGAGACCACTCCTGGGCTACAATAAAGGATATATAGTTGGCAACACCGGCACACCTAGGACCACAGCAGGGTACCCCACACATATCCCACAGTCAGTGCACCAGAGTACTCACGAGCCCCTCCGTATAGTACGATACTATCAGATCCACACACCACAGGAATCCAAAGTCACCAGGTTCAATGTGGAGAATGTTCATCAGCGCCTCTCCAGCCCTCTAGCCAATCCGCCGCTGCCTCCAGGTGGTCGGAAAAACAGGCCTTCCCATTGGCCTCTATTCTAAGCTTGGTGGGAAAGAGCATGGAGTATTTCAGGCCTCTATCCCTCAAGGATTTTTTGACAGACAGAAAAGATTGTCGTTTAGCTTGAGTAAAATCCGGAAAAAATTGACATTCGAATTCTCGTATTTACGAAGTGGCGAGTTCCTGGCGTGTTGCAGTATCACGTCCCGGTCCCTGAAGTTCAGAAGTCTAGCCTGGATGGGTCGAGCGGACCCCCCGGTTTAGGGCGACCTCCCGGGACACGATGCGCCCGTTCCACCACAAAGAACTTTGAGAGGTCTCACGGCTGGAGATGATGGAGCACAAGGTCTTCAATAAACAGGTCCGGCGTCTACCTCTCTGATTTTTCCGGAAGACCCATGATTCGGACGTTGTTTCATTGTGAGCGCCCTTCGTATTTATCCAGCTTCTCCATCGCAAACTTTTTGAAGGAGTGTAGGTCTTGGACTTTGTTCTGCAGCTGCGATACGTCGTCCACCAGACTCTGAGCAGTGATTTCTAACTGCTTGACCTTCTCATGGGTTTTCGTCAGATCAGCTCTATAAACATATCTGCAACTCTCCTGTATACCTTTTTCCTGAACCACAACTTCATTTGGCGATAAGGTGATGCAAGCCAAGAATCCACACAAAAAATGCTGTTTTTAGAGGAAGTGCAAACTCATAATGAAAAACAATCAAACACAAACAACACAAGGCGTTTAAAGTTTAACATGGGCCCGATGTGAGAGCATCGCTCTTTATAGAAGGAGAATGTCAAGTTCAGCTGAAACTGTTGATCTGAGGGGAGGCATCTAGCAAAAATCTGGGTATACGGGTAGCCCTGTTGTCACCTAGGCAGGCTGTGGGCACATAGCTATTTCTGAAAACCCAGCTGGTAGTAGTGCGCAGAGTAACAGAGACGCAGAAGTGTGTGGAGGGTGTGTGCATAATCCTGGGGCTAAGGGCAAAGTTGGCCCTGCTATGATCTGCCTTTCAGGAACAGGGAAATGAGCTAACAAGTTCTATCTCTTTAACAAAACTACTGGCACACATTCAAACCACCATTTTGAAATAATGTAGCCAGCGTGCAGGCACACAATGTGAGCAGCCGCTATTTTGCTTTGGAAAACGCACAAATACCAACCAGTGCATGTCATTCATACTTCCTAACTTGGTGTCACAAGTATATACATTATTCTGCAGCCATACTGGTTTTGGACAAACTGATCTCAGTTTCAGTTGACAAAAGCCTATTCAAGCAGCATGACCAGGATTAACAGTACGACATTGGCACGCACACCTCTACAGTTATGGAAATGTCTACAATTTAAAACATTTAAAAAAGAATTATGTCCAGGATTCAGGAAACAACAGTGACATGCACCCCACTACCTTATTTTGAGGTGCCTCTTAAGTGGCAGAGATCAACGGTGACGTGCACATATATATGTGATCTGCCTAACATATGGTGTTGGGAGGTTGGTCTGTTTTATCTCTTTTAGGCAAGAACTGAAATTGGGTATCTCACTTCTCCTTGAACAGCTTAGAGATTGTGTGATGTGAAACCATATTTTGCTGGAAAAATATTCTTTTGGACTGTTTCATTGGATATGCAGTTGGTAAACCCACTGTTACATTTTTAATATACTTGCTTGTCTCTTTAAATGCAATTAGAACTTCATGATGGTTCTACAAAGATTGAGATTAAAAGAAGGAACATTGCATTTGGCAATTCTCCTAACATTCCAAATTTTACCAACCTGTGTCATTACACTATTGAAGTATGTTTTAATGACTTTGATAGGAGAACCACATTTAGATGAACCTTTAATATTAATATTGAATCCTGATTTGCATACTTTCAACCAATCACCAACAACAAAGGATGGTTCTCTCACTTTCATTCTAGAGTCATACAACATTTTCATCTTGTCTTGTCTCATTTGTATATCATATCTTGTTTGTTCTAAATTAAAATCACAATTTCCCTTTGACATTTTATTCTTTATCCACCAAGGACACAACTTCGAAGAAGGATTTCTACCTTTGAGAAGATAAAATGGACTTAAATTTGTTGTAGAGTGTGGAGTAATACGATATATCCACAATTTCTCCCTTAACACCATTTTCCAATCTTTGCCTGATTTCCTAGCCATCTCAATACCGTCTTTAAGAACCTGGTTAAACCTCTCAATTTGACCATTACTTTGAGGTTCAAAAAGAGCTGTAGTATGATGTTTAATATTATGCAACATCAGAAATTCCTCCATTTCATGAGATTTAAGTTGTACACCATTATCTGTTATAAGAATCTCAGGAAAAACTTCTCTAGAGAACATTTCTATAAAAAAATTCAATGACAACTGAAGTAGTGGCATGGTGAACAAACTTAACTTCTGGCCACTTAGAATGATAGTTGACAATGACTAATGCAAAACGAGACTCTTGGTGGAATGAGTTGAATGGACCAGATATGCCAAAAGCAACCTTTTGCCAAGGAGAATCTGGCCATGGAACAGGAAAATCTTTTAACATTTTATCACTGTTTATGCACTGAAAACACTCTCTCACTGTTCTGTCAACCAATTTGTCCAAGCCTGGCTTCCAAATTTTTTATCTAATTAACCTTTTCATTGAGGATATTCCAGGATGTCCTTTATGAGCAAGTTTTAAAATTAAATTCCTCATTGATTCAGGAGGGACACATTTACCATTTTCAAAAATAAGGTTACTTTAAAAACTTGCAAGAATGGTCTAAGTTCAGCAGGAATACTTCTATCATTTGGCCATCCTTTAAGAATAAACTCTTTAATTTGACCACATATTTTATCAGTAAACATGCTTTGATTCCACATTTCTTCAGAAATTAAAAAAAATTCCGGTGAAACTAAATCAGACACAGTGCAACCATTTCCGAATCAATAGAATCTTCAACTTCCGGCATTTGACAGCTAGGGAGACAAGAGAGACAATCTGCAGTAGCATTATGTCTTCAAGGAACATATTCTATAGAAAAACTGAATGGTTGCAGTCTAGACATAAGTCTACTGATTCTTGTTGTGGCATTCCACCCACCCCCAGGAGCTCAAATAGAAACCAAAGGTTTATGATCGGTCCTGAGGATGAATCTGTTACCCCATATAAAAGTCCGGAAATGTTCAATTCCCCAAACACATCCCAATCACTCCTTTTCAATTACAGAATATTTTCTTTCAGTTTCACTTAAAGTGCGAGAAGCAAAGGCTACACACCATTCATCTTTTCCAGCCCTTTGTGAAAGTACACCACCCAAACCATACATACTAGCATCAACTGTTACTATACAAGTTTTGTTCAAACAGAATGGTTTCAAAGTAGGAGCTTTGACAATTTCTTTTTTTATGAGTTGAAAGGCATCCTCTTGTTTCTGTGTACAGCAAAATTCAACATTGCGTCTAGTAAGTTCTCTCAACGGCTCCATCTTGGTAGCAAAATCTTTAATGAATTTGCTGTAATATTCGCAAAGCCCAGCAAAAGATAAAAGTTTCTCTTTATTATCTGGAGCTGGTGCATTTACAATGGCTTCCACTAAGGACTTCTTAGGGACAACACCTAAATACTGTACACTTTCACGAAACGCTGTAAACATATAAATATCAGAAATTACAGCTATTCCAAGAAAGTCTATGAAGATCTTAAAAAGTATTGCAAAGCACCAGAAATGGAATGATACTATCTGACATGAAACACAGACTGCTAAGTTGCCACGTTTTAAGAGTGCTTGGTGAGCCAGTTTCAAGGTTTCAGAGTACTTAAGAATGACATACAACTACTAATGGTATGACACTAAAAGTGACAATGTTTCAAAGAACAAAATCAAGAAATTAAGTTCATGGAAATAGATAACACATAAGAAATTACACTCATATGAGCAAGGACAAACTATAAAAAGAACTCCTGCAAAGCACCTGATCCTACTGTAAAATGATTGTATACCCACAATCTACTCACATTCTACATGATTTTACACTTATGATCACTACAACTGCTTCAAAACCGCAGACATATTGCATGAACACAGTGACGGGAAACTCGTTGAGTATTTCATGTAATTTGGCATGGGCCCTGCCGGAGTAGCAGCAATGTCTTACTGGGGGCCCTGCAGCATTTGTTAAAAAACCTTATCCTGTCTGGTGCTAGTCACACTCTGACCAGTGACAGAGCCAGGCAGGCTGCTGAAGCATGAGTACAATAAGAGGCCTTGCCATGGCCATAAATAAGTATTTCTATCCTAACAGTTACCACATAGTTAATTGTGACTTCAAACCGTGTGCAGTGCGAAGCCTTTTTTTCAATATCATCAATGTTATTGTTCATGTTGAGTGTGCAAATAGAAAACAAACCCGGAGAACACCTCAGTTCACCTACTCTTTTGTGCAAGGCTGGCAAGCGTGGCAATTCGATACGGGCCTCTCGCTGCTGCAGTCAGCAGTATGAGTTGGATTATTTTGTGCACTGCAGAACCCCTGGGCTGGCTGCATTCATGGCGCCTCAGCTGTGCACAGATTAAACGGTGGTGTGCTCCACTGATCACTCGACTCCTCACGAGAGGCGAGCGCATGGTGTTGGAGCGCGTGACTCTTCACTGCTGCATTACGTTTTAGCGCGAGGACTGGCCAGACATTATGCCCAACAACGTCATTGGTAGCTCTGTTGCGTGCTACAAGATTGACGGCCCTGGGGCGGGACCCACAAACATGGTACGTCGCGCACCGCACCACCACCACTACGCTAGGTGGTGGTGCGTGCACTGCAGTCAGGATTTACAAGCAACTGCATTTGTAATTGATATGGAGGCCGTACGGCACTGGCGGCCCGTTGCGGTGGCCTTTATCATTTATTTGGGGACACTGATACTACTGTAATGACTAACAATAGCCAATGAGTGCCCCAAGTGAATTATAAAGGCCGCCGCTGCAGGCCATCTGTGCAGTGCGGCAGCCGCCTCCAAAATAGTGCCGCCTGGGGCAGACCGCCCCCCCCCTAGCTACACCACTGCATGCACTGCAGAACCCCTGGGCTGGCTGCATTCATGACACCTCAGCTGTGCACAGATTAAACGGTAGTGAGCTGCACTGGTCACCACTGCCCCAGGCTCGACTCCTCACAAGAGGTGAGCCCCTGGTGTTGGAGCGCGTGACCCGTCACTGCTGCGTTACGTTTTAGCATGAGGGCTGGCCAAACATTATGCCCAGGGCCGTCATTGGTAGCGCTGTTGCGTGCTACAAGATTGGCAGTCCTGGGACAGGACCCACAACCACAAACGTGGTACGTCGCGCACCGCACCGCCACCACTATCCTAGGTGGTGGTGCGTGCACTGCAGGCAGGGTTTACAAACAGGTGCACTTGTAATTGACACGACACTGGCGGCCCATTGCGGTGGCCTTTATCATTTATTTGGGGACACTAACACTACTGTAGTGACTAACAGTAGTCAGTGAGTGTCCCCAAGTAAATTATAAAGGGCGCCGCTACAGGCCATCTGTGCCGCACGGCCGCCGCCTCCAAAATAGTGCTGCCTAGGGGGATAGCCCCCAACCCCCCCCCTAGCTACGTCACTGCTTGGGTGAAAATGAAAGAAAATACTTTTCACCATAATGTATTTATTTCAGGCGTGTTATAGAGCGTCAAACTGCAGTTGTACAGTCACTTCAGTGATTCCCGGTGACATCAGTTGAGAGTCAGTGACAAAGAGTGGGAAAAATGATTGACTGTTCTCCACATTTCCCCAAAGTAAGGGAATCCAAGGGACATCTGTGACTGCCCTGCCCGTGATGCTCTATCTGATGATTATTATCTTTATAATTAAGGGACATGGAGCCAGTTGTATCAAGGGTTTTTGCATTCCTAAATTACAGTTTGCAGAAACCGTTAGACATATGTTTCAACTCCAATTCTATGTTGTGATTTGGAAATGTTTTTCCTAATCGCAAAATGGGCTTAAATAAATCAAAAGAAAGGCTTACTATCTCTGATTGAGTCGAGCACGTCTCATAGCTGTACTTTCACTCTGGATATTCATTCAAATTTAGGCGGCCTGCTGTTGAGATGTAAAAATGGTGGAGCCTCTCTGAATACCCGTATGACTTTCTTTGGATTTGTTCTCTTTAAGTATTAATATGACAATCTGATCTTTGTCCTGAGCGGAATCTGGCTTACTATGGCCATTTATGTACTTTCACTCCCTGGAGACCTCGATCTTGCTTTATTCATTGTTGCATGTAACTGGTTATTGGATACATTGATAACACAAAGGCGTTTTTTCTGCAAATTGTGTCCTTGGTTGCTCTAAAATTAATTCCATCTCTCCTGATGAAGACCTGTTAATTCTAAAGGATGAAACACCAACAAGGACTCTCTGGCTAATCCGGATTAAGCATTGATTGCATTGTGTTTGTCATAGTACGACGATGTTCAGTATATTTTTTTTCTTTGTAGCCATTGCTCTCTGTTTACACTGTATATATTATGAATGTCTTGTAGGTGTAACAATGGGAGCAACCAGTGGCGGCTCGCACAGGTAACGCTGTGGGGCAGCAAGGCGGGCGGGCTGGATGGCGGGGTTCTGGAGTGTGACATACGAAGGGAAAGTGGAGAGTAAATAAATAAACAAATAAAAGCACTTACTTTGCTCTCACAGCACCGCCGATTTGGCAATGTTGCGAGCGTAAAGTAAGTGCTTTTATTTATTTATTTCTTTACTCTCCACTTTCCCGCCGTATGTCACCATCCTCTACCCCCCCACCCAGCCCAGCCCTGCCGCCCCATAGCGTTACCTGTTTGAGCCCCCACTGGTGAGCACAATTAATTGGTTTATGTCTATATGGTTATATGTTTTTGTAAATAACTTTTCAATATAGAAAATCCTTTTTTTTACTTTGATAGTTCCTCTGAGGCATTAAGTTCCCAGTATTCATCTATGATCTTCAAAAGATCATACAACGCTGTCTATAAGTAAATGATGGCCTAGTCTCCATCTGTGTGTGTGTGTGTTCTCTCCCACAAAAGCAACACAGCACTCCAACTCACTCTGAAACACCATCTCCAACACATACACATGCAGACCCATCAAAATGCCTTCTTAGCATGCTGGATGAGGAACACGATACAGAACAGCTACACGATTGCTATCCTAATACAGCTAATACCAGCACTAAAAACACACCTGCTACAAACCCACACACTACTGATCACTCTTCTATCAAACAAAGTCCCACTATCACCAAAGGCCACTCACTAAACTGTCTACTAATAAATGCTCGATCCCTCTCTACAAACAAACATCACATCTACGACCTTCTCACCGATGCAAAACCAGACATACTATTCATAACCAAATCAAGTTGGGAGAAGATACGGCTCTAGTCCTGCATGAAGCCATTCCTCTAGGTTATCAAATAATAACCCAAAATCGTATAGCCGAAAAAGGAGGTGGTCTAGCTGTTGTATTTAGGCAAACAATACATATCACTAAAATTGCCAACATCTCCATAAAGAATTGTGAGGCTCTTCTAACAAGGTGCAATCCTACACCGTCTTCCTCCTGTCTTCCCCTTACAGACCTCCACCTAGCATGACAATATTCCCAGATGCACTTCTAGACAGAGTTTCAACCCTGATAACAATACACTCCAACTTATGCGTTCTGGGTGACCTTAACATTTGGTTTGATAAACCCAATATGACCCATCCAAAAACTCTAATCATCGGCCTAGACGCATTGAACCTGCATCAGATTGTCCACAATCCGACACACACCGCAGGACATATCCTTGATGTAATTTTTGCTAATACTGAACTAGTTACCTTTCAAACTATAACTCCAGTCACATGGTCAGACCACCACTTGCTTGCCTTCCAACATAAAACAAAGCTAAGCGACTCACCTAAAACTACCTTACATCCATCCACCTATCGGCCGTAGAAGAAACTCAATTTGGAACACTTGGAAACACAACTAACATCCAGTACAAATCTGGAAAGCATATATTCTGTTCAAAATCTATATGAGTGGCCACAGGAAGCTTTTGACATCCTGATACCACTCAAAACCACACAACAGAACAAAAGAAAAAAAGCGCCTTGGAGAAACATAGAAATAAAAGACATAAAACAACAATTTAGAAAGCTGCAACGTACCTGGCTCAAAACAAACGCCAAACAAGACAAACTCAACCTACAGAAAATTAACAGATTATACAAGTCGGCCATCAAAAAAGCTAAGAAAAGGTACTATTTAGACAGAATTCAAAACGCTAAGGGCTCCATTAGGATGGCGGGCTGATTGCCCCCGCCAGGCTGGCGGTAGCCACGGCCAGCCTGGTGGGGGAAATCCGCCCGCCATCCTTCCCAGTATTCCCCCCGCCATATTAGAATGGCGGGGGGGTACCACGGCGGAGCAAAACACCGGCCGCCACTTTTCCGCCCCGGTCGCCTTGCGGCCGGGGCGGAAAACGAGTAACATGCAGGCGGTGTCTGTCAGACACCGCCCGCAATATTACAATGGGCATTTTTCAATGCCTTTCCGTGGAGGCAATGCCGCAACGGAAAGGCATGCGGTGTTCACTCTGGGGGCCCCCTGTGGGTCCCCAGAGTGAAGGCCAAAGGGGGGTGGCACACGGGGGGTACCTGTGGTACTCCCCTGCATTTGCATAATCAAAGCGGTAGGCACCGCGCGGTGCCTGCCGCTTTGATTATGTAAATGCTGCAAAGCATTTTTTGTATTGTGGCGGGCGGAGCACAGAGCTCCGCCCGCCACAATACTAAAAATACAGGATGTGCCCGCCACAGTGGCGGGCACATCCTAATGGTGCGTACGGGACCTCCGCCCTTAGGGCGGGCGGTCCCGATTTCTGATAGGATGACGGGCGGGCAAAGCCCGCCCGCCATCCTAATGGGGCCTTAAATGTGCAAATAAAGATTCTATAAAATACTCAATGAATTTTGCAAACCAAATTGCCTACTCATCCTGTTACTCAAGATTTTACAGACAAATTGGGAAATCATTACACGGACAAAGCAGACATATTGGAATCGTACTTAATACAGAAACAAAGCGCCAGCACTAACCCTTGTACAAAACAACAATCCAAGAATACTCTAATCAAGCCTCTCCATTCCTTCCAACACATCTCACACGATGCCTTGAAAGCCCTGCATGGTTACCGGTTGCCAGAAGATCCACGTTCAAGCTGCTCACCCACAAAGCAATACATGGAATGGGACCACTCTTCATCAGGAACAAAAATCACCAAACACATTCAACAAAGGAACCTCCGCTCTAAAGGAGCATCTCGCCTCAAAATCCCACCGTACAAGAAAAAAACCATGGGTGGCACATCCTTCTCTGTTTAAGCAGCCAAACTATGGAACTCTTTACCCCCAACATAAGGTCCACCGACAACCACCTTATCTTCAGAAAACTACTCAAGATTTGGCTCTTCCCCACCTAAGCACCATACGCAAACAGAAATTTACAGCATATCCCTCTATATTCAAGCATTTTTTTCCACTATAGATATGTACCTATCTTTGTGTATGACTTTGTATAAACATGTAAAATAATTATGCCGTTGAGAGAAAAAATAGTAATAAATAAATAAAAATCATCTTTGGTCTACATGTACATACTTCCATTGTGCATCTGTGTACCTTATTGTACTTGGTTCTGTGTGTCTGTTACTTTTCTCCTGAAAAAGCATATCCAATGCACTACCCTATTTCTCATCCTGTGCATCTATCAATATCTTTAATCTACATATACTTACCTCCTTTATGTATCTATATACTTTCAATGTAATTATGGATCTATACAATCATTTCCAATGCACTACTCTATTTCTCAGCCTATACTTCGCTAAATGTATCTTCTAGCCCAACCTTCTGACTCATCTCAAACTTCTTCTACTACTCCTTCTAATGCACTACCCTATCTCTCATCCTATACATCTATCAATATATCCTCTACATCCACTCTCTCATGTATCCCAAACCCCATACCACTACTATGATTGCCAAAATAACCCTTTCTAGACTCTCTCCTACTCTAGCCCTCCTTGCATCATCTGACACCTCTTTTACTATACGGAGCCCCTAAAACAAACCTTTCTAAACTCTTTCCTCTGAATCCTCCCCTCCAAAACTCCTTTTTACTCATCCAAAAGCCTCCTCCTATTGCTAAGACCTGCTTTTATCCCTCCCCCATCCTTTTCAATCGAAATTAACAGACTAACATGTTCACTTCTCACATTCCATATTAAACTATACTAATATACTACCCAAATAACTGAATAACATATCCACTACTCAAATTACTTCATATTTATTTTACTATATTCATTTTCAACAGTAATTCTTTATGAATTCCCGAGTGGCGTGCTACTCGCCAGAAAAGCGATTCAACACCCATCAGGGGTAACAAGTGCTATATGAATGGAAATCTTTCTTCCCCATTCACCCCTCCGCTATCCTTCTCACTCCAAGTAACTGACTAATATCCACCACTGAAATTACTTCATATTTCACCATATTAATTCACCACTAATCCCTTGTAGGTTTCCTGAATAGAGTGCGTCAACAAGCGCTATATAAATACAAACCTTTGTCCTCCTCTATCCTTCTTCTATCATTCCAAATCCAAATAACTGACTAACCTATCCACCACTTAAAATGTACTTGCATGTTTCACTATACTAATTCAGCACTAATCCTCTATGGGTCCCGGAGTAGAGTGCTACTCGCCGGGGTAGTAAGAGCTATATAAAAGCAATTATAATACAATACAATACAATAAGATACCCGTTCTGACTATTCAATGGCTTATCCAGGACCATGATTTGAAGAGACCTGGAGATCTGAGCAGGGGAAATTTGTGTATTGTTTGGATTGCTGTCCTTGTTGAACCACTTTGTAACAGTTTTGTATGACTAAGGTGTGTGGGTCTTCTTCCATTTAAAATGAGAATTGAGTGCCTTTGCATTGAGAGATAAAGACACAGAATTTAGGTTACTAAAACCACAGCCTTTTTTAGAAATGCATCTCGAATCTGGTGCTGGCTCGTTGGGATCATATGTGCATGTGTCACTTTAGACCCTCCCCAACTGTTTTCTAACCCAAGTAGGAGTAAACTTCCCTTCACTCACATACACCCTTGGAAAGACCTCGGCAGCTAGTATAAGCTCCTAATGGGCTAAATACCACTGATTTTCCTGTGGATGTTATTTATTTATTTCTTGCTTCTTAATTGACAGGTTATGGCAATAGCCTCTGGCCATTCCAGCGCTGTCTTCACCTCTGGCAACTATCGGAAAAGCACAAGTCAGGTAATTATGGGTTCCCACTCGATTTCCTATGTCCCCTTCTTTACCCGGATTTACTTTCCTCCCTCCTACTTTCCCCAATTCTAGTTTGCCATCCTGAAAACAGGTAACCAACTTAGATTTATTGTTCCTGTAAAAAACCCTTTCCTTTTGTGATTCACACTGTGACTAGTCCCTGATTTTGAGTATCTCTTCCCTGTCCTTTTTTAAAATATATTTTTATGGAGTTTTCTTTCCAACAAAACATAATCTGATGCAGGAGTCAAAGGTGCACAGTAGTTTTCTGATCATCAGTTATCATTAAATAGTGATCCATCTACTCTCCCCATCTCAGGAAGGGGAACATAAACAAAAGTCCCCTAGATTAGATAGCATTATACATATACAATGAGTGGGATACAGGACAAAGTAAGAATTCATCACTGGCAAATGTCCAAAAGGCTCGTATTTGACACTTAAGAAAAACATAATAAAAGGAACAAAACCACTCCGCCACAACCCTTCTATCTCACCCACGCCCCCGGTGTGTCCTGTACTGCAGCAATTCAATAAAATTCTGTGCAACATAGGAATCAGCATTATAAAACATTAACATGTTAGGCCAGTGTAGACCATTGCTCCCTCAGTCAACGACATTATCAATCAATACTACGTTAATCACAGATAGTCCAGTAATGTGCACAGAACTCAAGGTGAAACCATTTGTGTGTCCGTTGTGGAGTTTTTATCTGAGTCTATTTCTGGTGCTTGTAGTAAAACCATTAGTGCCTCCCAGGCCCTCGCGGACTCCATGGCTTTATCCCGCTGTGCTCGTCTAGCATGTTGAAACCTGACTGTACTTTTGCTCGTTGCCCAATTAATCAATTCCATTTTCCACCCCTGGACACTGGGGCCTCATGCGGCCTTCCAGTGCGCCGTAATTTCCCTTTGGGAGAAAATTACAAAAAACACAAAAAACAATTTGATGGACAGAATGTAGATCAATGTCTTACATTCACCCCAGTACAATGATCTGGGCCTAAATCCATCGTTTTTTGCACTCCACACCACCCTGGGTTAGATAATGGCTTTATGCAAATCAGCTCTGACCCTGTGCCCCATGGGAACAGTCCAGTCCGAACTGCACAGCCATATCTTTCCCAGACCGGAATCAAGCATCCGAGGACCGGACCGGTTTCGAGGTAACACCTCTCATCAGCCCAGCTAGCTTGACTCCAGCGGTGTGGAGGCTCTGGGACCCACGTCTGAGCTACCCCAATACACTCAGGGAGAAAATTACAAAAAACAATTTGATGGACAGAATGTAGATCAATGTCTTACATTCACCCCAGTACAATGATCTGGGCCTAAATCCATCGTTTTTTGCACTCCACACCACCCTGGGTTAGATAACGGCTTTATGCAAATCAGCTCTGACCCTGTGGCCCATGGGAACAGTCCAGTCCGAACTACACAGCCATATCTTTCCCAGACCGGAATCAAGCATCCGAGGACCGGACCGGTTTCGAGGTAACACCTCTCATCAGCCCGGCTAGCTTGACTCCAGTGGTGTGGAGGCTCTGGGACCCACGTCTGAGCTACCCCAGTACACTCAGGGAGAAAATTACAAAAAACAATTTGATGGACAGAATGTAGATCAATGTCTTACATTCACCCCAGTACAATGATCTGGGCCTAAATCCATCGTTTTTTGCACTCCACACCATCCTCGGTTAGATAATGGCTTTATGCAAATCAGCTCTGACCCTGTGCCCCATGGGAACAGTCCAGTCCGAACTACACAGCCATATCTTTCCCAGACCGGAATCAAGCATCCGAGGACCGGACCGGTTTCGAGGTAACACCTCTCATCAGCCCGGCTAGCTTGACTCCAGTGGTGTGGAGGCTCTGGGACCCACGTCTGAGCTACCCCAGTACACTCAGGGAGAAAATTACAAAAAACAATTTGATGGACAGAATGTAGATCAATGTCTTACATTCACCCCAGTACAATGATCTGGGCCTAAATCCATCGTTTTTTGCACTCCACACCACCCTGGGTTACATAATGGCTTTATGCAAATCAGCTCTGACCCTGTGCCCCATGGGAACAGTCCAGTCCGAACTACACAGCCATATCTTTCCCAGACCGGAATCAAGCATCCGAGGACCGGACCGGTTTCGAGGTAACACCTCTCATCAGCCCGGCTAGCTTGACTCCAGTGGTGTGGAGGCTCTGGGACCTACGTCTGAGCTACCCCAGTACACTCAGGGAGAAAATTACAAAAAACAATTTGATGGACAGAATGTAGATCAATGTCTTACATTCACCCCAGTACAATGATCTGGGCCTAAATCCATCATTTTTTGCACTCCACACCACCCTGGGTTAGATAATGGCTTTATGCAAATCAGCACTGACCTCGAAACCGGTCCGGTCCTCGGATGCTTGATTCCGTTCTGGGAAGGACATGGCTTTTGTAGTTCGGACTGAACTGTTCCCATGGGGCATAGGGTCAGAGCTGATTTGCATATCGCCATTGTCTAACCCAGGGTGGTGTGGAGTGCAAAAAAACGATGGATTTGGGCCCAGATCTTTGGACTGGGGTGAATGTGTGACATTGATCCACATTCGGTCCATCACCTGTTTTGTTTGCAAATTCCGCCATAAGTGCGCTGGGGATGCTCAGACGTGGGTCCCAGGCACTCCACACCACTGGAGTCAAGCTAGCCGGGCTGATGAGAGGTGTTACCTCGAAACCGGTCCGGTCCTCGGATGCTTGATTCCGTTCTGGGAAGGACATGGCTTTTGTAGTTCGGACTGGACTGTTCCCATGGGGCACAGGGTCAGAGCTGATTTGCATATCGCCATTGTCTAACCCAGGGTGGTGTGGAGTGCAAAAAAACGATGGATTTGGGCCCAGATCTTTGGACTGGGGTGAGTGTGTGACATTGATCCACATTCGGTCCATCACCTGTTTTGTTTGCAAATTCCGCCATAAGTGCGCTGGGGATGCTCAGACGTGGGTCCCAGGCACTCCACACCACTGGAGTCAAGCTAGCCGGGCTGATGAGAGGTGTTACCTCGAAACCGGTCCCGTCCTCGGATGCTTGATTCCGTTCTGGGAAGGACATGGCTTTTGTAGTTCGGACTGGACTGTTCCCATGGGGCACAGGGTCAGAGCTGATTTGCATATCGCCATTGTCTAACCCAGGGTGGTGTGGAGTGCAAAAAAACGATGGATTTGGGCCCAGATCTTTGGACTGGGGTGAATGTGTGACATTGATCCACATTCGGTCCATCACCTGTTTTGTTTGCAAATTCCGCTATAAGTGCGCTGGGGATGCTCAGATGTGGGTCCCAGGCACTCCACACCACTGGAGTCAAGCTAGCCGGGCTGATGAGAGGTGTTACCTCGAAACCGGTCCGGTCCTCGGATGCTTGATTCCGTTCTGGGAAGGACATGGCTTTTGTAGTTCGGACTGGACTGTTCCCATGGGGCACAGGGTCAGAGCTGATTTGCATATCGTCATTGTCTAACCCAGGGTGGTGTGGAGTGCAAAAAAACGATGGATTTGGGCCCAGATCTTTGGACTGGGGTGAATGTGTGACATTGATCCACATTCGGTCCATCACCTGTTTTGTTTGCAAATTCCGCCATAAGTGCGCTGGGGATGCTCAGACGTGGGTCCCAGGCACTCCACACCACTGGAGTCAAGCTAGCCGGGCTGATGAGAGGTGTTACCTCGAAACCGGTCCGGTCCTCGGATGCTTGATTCCGTTCTGGGAAGGACATGGCTTTTGTAGTTCGGACTGGACTGTTCCCATGGGGCACAGGGTCAGAGCTGATTTGCATATCGCCATTGTCTAACCCAGGGTGGTGTGGAGTGCAAAAAAACGATGGATTTGGGCCCAGATCTTTGGACTGGGGTGAGTGTGTGACATTGATCCACATTCGGTCCATCACCTGTTTTGTTTGCAAATTCCGCCATAAGTGCGCTGGGGATGCTCAGACGTGGGTCCCAGGCACTCCACACCACTGGAGTCAAGCTAGCCGGGCTGATGAGAGGTGTTACCTCGAAACCAGTCCCGTCCTCGGATGCTTGATTCCGTTCTGGGAAGGACATGGCTTTTGTAGTTCGGACTGGACTGTTCCCATGGGGCACAGGGTCAGAGCTGATTTGCATATCGCCATTGTCTAACCCAGGGTGGTGTGGAGTGCAAAAAAACGATGGATTTGGGCCCAGATCTTTGGACTGGGGTGAATGTGTGACATTGATCCACATTCGGTCCATCACCTGTTTTGTTTGCAAATTCCGCTATAAGTGCGCTGGGGATGCTCAGATGTGGGTCCCAGGCACTCCACACCACTGGAGTCAAGCTAGCCGGGCTGATGAGAGGTGTTACCTCGAAACCGGTCCGGTCCTCGGATGCTTGATTCCGTTCTGGGAAGGACATGGCTTTTGTAGTTCGGACTGGACTGTTCCCATGGGGCACAGGGTCAGAGCTGATTTGCATATCGCCATTGTCTAACCCAGGGTGGTGTGGAGTGCAAAAAAACGATGGATTTGGGCCCAGATCTTTGGACTGGGGTGAATGTGTGACATTGATCCACATTCGGTCCATCACCTGTTTTGTTTGCAAATTCCGCCATAAGTGCGCTGGGGATGCTCAGACGTGGGTCCCAGGCACTCCACACCACTGGAGTCAAGCTAGCCGGGCTGATGAGAGGTGTTACCTCGAAACCGGTCCGGTCCTCGGATGCTTGATTCCGTTCTGGGAAGGACATGGCTTTTGTAGTTCGGACTGGACTGTTCCCATGGGGCACAGGGTCAGAGATGATTTGCATATCGCCATTGTCTAACCCAGGGTGGTGTGGAGTGCAAAAAAACGATGGATTTGGGCCCAGATTTTTGGACTGGGATGAATGTGTGACATTGATCCACATTCGGCCCATCACCTGTTTTGATTACAAATTCCGCCATAAGTGCGCTGGGGAGGCTCAGACGTGGGTCCCAGGCACTCCACACCACTGGAGTCAAGCTAGCCGGGCTGATGAGAGGTGTTACCTCGAAACCGGTCCGGTCCTCGGATGCTTGATTCCGTTCTGGGAAGGACATGGCTTTTGTAGTTCGGACTGGACTGTTCCCATGGGGCACAGGGTCAGAGCTGATTTGCATATCGCCATTGTCTAACCCAGGGTGGTGTGGAGTGCAAAAAAACGATGGATTTGGGCCCAGATCTTTGGACTGGGGTGAATGTGTGACATTGATCCACATTCGGTCCATCACCTGTTTTGTTTGCAAATTCCGCCATAAGTGCGCTGGGGATGCTCAGACGTGGGTCCCAGGCACTCCACACCACTGGAGTCAAGCTAGCCGGGCTGATGAGAGGTGTTACCTCGAAACCGGTCCGGGCCTCGGATGCTTGATTCCGTTCTGGGAAGGACATGGCTTTTGTAGTTCGGACTGGACTGTTCCCATGGGGCACAGGGTCAGAGCTGATTTGCATATCGCCATTGTCTAACCCAGGGTGGTGTGGAGTGCAAAAAAACGATGGATTTGGGCCCGGATTTTTGGACTGGGATGAATGTGTGACATTGATCCACATTCGGTCCATCACCTGTTTTGTTTGCAAATTCCGCCATAAGTGCGCTGGGGATGCTCAGACATGGGTCCCAGGCACTCCACACCACTGGAGTCAAGCTAGCCGGGCTGATGAGAGGTGTTACCTCGAAACCGGTCCGGTCCTCGGATGCTTGATTCCGTTCTGGGAAGGACATGGCTTTTGTAGTTCGGACTGGACTGTTCCCATGGGGCACAGGGTCAGAGCTGATTTGCATATCGCCATTGTCTAACCCAGGGTGGTGTGGAGTGCAAAAAAACGATGGATTTGGGCCCAGATCTTTGGACTGGGGTGAATGTGTGACATTGATCCACATTCGGTCCATCACCTGTTTTGTTTGCAAATTCCGCCATAAGTGCGCTGGGGATGCTCAGACGTGGGTCCCAGGCACTCCACACCACTGGAGTCAAGCTAGCCGGGCTGATGAGAGGTGTTACCTCGAAACCGGTCCGGTCCTCGGATGCTTGATTCCGTTCTGGGAAGGACATGGCTTTTGTAGTTCGGACTGGACTGTTCCCATGGGGCACAGGGTCAGAGCTGATTTGCATATTGCCATTGTCTAACCCAGGGTGGTGTGGAGTGCAAAAAAACGATGGATTTGGGCCCAGATCTTTGGACTGGGGTGAATGTGTGACATTGATCCACATTCGGTCCATCACCTGTTTTGTTTGCAAATTCCGCTATAAGTGCGCTAGGGATGCTCAGACGTGGGTCCCAGGCACTCCACACCACTGGAGTCAAGCTAGCCGGGCTGATGAGAGGTGTTACCTCGAAACCGGTCCGGTCCTCGGATGCTTGATTCCGTTCTGGGAAGGACATGGCTTTTGTAGTTCGGACTGGACTGTTCCCATGGGGCACAGGGTCAGAGCTGATTTGCATATCGCCATTGTCTAACCCAGGGTGGTGTGGAGTGCAAAAAAACGATGGATTTGGGCCCAGATCTTTGGACTGGGGTGAATGTGTGACATTGATCCACATTCGGTCCATCACCTGTTTTGTTTGTAATTTCCCTTTGGCCAACAACAGTCCAAATCCAGAAACTTGCTCGTAAGTTGCGACTTGGGCGTGTGGGGAAACCAGTGAAGCAAACAGGTACCCATGTCAGGTACTATCTGTCATTCTGTGATCTCACATAGCAACGCGACTACATCTTCCCAGAACGTTCCTAATTGCGGGCAGTCTCACATCATATGACTGAACTCCGCCCGTTCTTAAGTTACAACACTAAGCAGTGTCTGTATTAAAATATTTGTTGATCATGGCAGTAGTGAGGTACTCTCTATGCACTATAAAGAAGTGGACCAATTGTAAATGGGCATTTCTAATGCTTTTCCATGCCCTTCTAACTATCTGAGCCCATATTTTCTTGGGAATCTCCTTACCCAGGTCCGATTCCCACTTCCGTTGCATTTCCCTCAATGGCATCAACTCCTCACCAGTCATACGCCTATATAAGCATGTAACTGCATTAAAGCTCCCTGCCGCCATTACCACATACTGACACGCCATGGAAGTCTGCGGCTCTGATAACTCCTCCCACCAGTGTCACTGTATTTCCGAAACAAGAGCAGAATGAAGCAAGAAATCTCCACGAGGGAGGTCATATCTGTCCCGCAAGGCCTGAAATGGGAGGAGGATGCCATCCTCATACAAGTCCCCCAGCACCTGTAACCCCATAGTCTCCCGTTCAGACAGTGCGGCCCAATCCCCCCAATGCGGAAGTACAGTGCACATAACCAAAGGTATCTGCGGGGCATAGGACCGATTAATCATGGCTCTTCGCTGGCTCCGATTCCAGCATAGCCTCATCGTCTGAGCCTTGCCGAAAGCGTCCCGAGTCGCAACAGCTGATGGAGGATAATAGAGGAAAGTACATGTCTTGAGATCCCATTTCCATCTTGTTCATCCTGGCCCCGAAACTCCAGCGCCACTGCTTGGGTAAGCCATTGCAGCTGGGCGGCTAGGTAGTACGTCTCAAAATCATCAACCTCCAGCCCCCCCATCAGCCTTCCGGCTCGTCAAAGTTTTAAATGCGACCCGTCTCCTACCAGACGTCCAGACAAATCCACAAACAAAGATTGGATCTGTTTAAATAACGACCCCGGGTCTCAGATTGGCAATGTCCTGAAATAGTATAACAACCGGGGAAGCGCCACCATCTTCAAAGTGCCACACGCCCAGCCACCGAAAGAGGCAGAGTGCCCCAGAATGTCAGACTACTCCGGGGATCCCGTATAGTGGTGGTGTTTTGAGTTGGGATAAATCCCGCCTGGTCTTGGCGAACCTGGTGTACCATATGCTGAAGCAGTCTTGGCTCAAGTATCCTACTGCCATGGCGCATTCCAGGCACCCCAAAAGAACACTGACGACTTTTGCAGATCCGTGTAGACGGAGGCGTCTTTAGCTGAACTACAATTCCCATGAGGCCGTTCGGGACGTTCCGTTGATGACGCCAGGTGCAAGCTGGAAGCCGGATTTAGTGCTTCCTGAAACTCCTCTCTGCCGCTAATTCCTGGTTTGTATCCTGCAACTACAGCGACTTCAGGATGGTGTAGGGGTTCTTTGCACCACTTTCTTTTGGCCCGCATTTGTTTTTGAGTGCTAAGTTCCGCTCCTCTCATGAGCGGATAAAGCCTTTGATCAGCCCGTTGGGTGAGTCTATTCTATGACTCTTGCGGGCTGAGTTTTTTCCTGTGCTAGCCCCATTGGACGAGTCTCTTTCCTTGACTCCTTGCAAGGCTGAGTCTGTTTCAGAGAGCGCTTGGAAAGCGTTCTTAATCTAGGAAGTTTGGGCATCGCATCGTTGCGTCTTCATGACTCTTGCGAGGTTGCCACTTGTGCGCAGACTTTTGGGTGGTAGATAACCTTGAAGTTTGCTGTCAAAGCACTGCCTTCAAATAATTATGATGCTTACATCCTTAGTATGATGTAATACAGTAAGGACCGAATATTTCCTTCTTGAACAAAACTAGTATTCCCACAAAGAAGGAGAAAGAAAATTGTTATTTACTGCTTATGATTTATGAGTCACTGTCAAGACTTGCTGGTTGCCAATGTATGCATGATTCTGCATCATATTATACGTTCTTTGGGCTAAGCTTATTGGAGTTTCTCTCTGCTTGTTATCTTTCATAGCAGGGGCAAGTTGAGCTCCTTGGAAGTTAGCTCCTCACCCCTGTTCCTAGCCACTAAGAATCTCTAGGTAGGCATGACGTATGATCTCACATAAATGTCCATCTGGGTTTATTGCGGGAGAAATGTATAATGTTGTTCTTCTATCTCTAGATCTAGTAGAGGCAGTGGCTTAGGCGATTCTACCCTGGAATAAAGTACAGTTTTTTACTTTACAGGTATTAAGGAAGGCAATGCCATACAAAGTATTCTTATGTTGGTTACCAGAAACACTGTCACAGTAGGAAGTATTTACCGTAATGTGTTTCTCGTTACCGATCTGCTTCCCTACAGTTCCCTTCCTTTCCTTCCCTCACCTGATCACTCAAAAGAGTCTGTGGCTATAATCAGACCTGAGAGGTATCAGGAGGTGGACCACACATAGCATCATACGTCTCTGAGGAGTCCTGGACCTGACAGAATTAGCGGACCACAAATCATTATCCTCCTGGACATACGGTGCAATGGCCACCTTAGACGATGTCTTAGCAGCCTTAGCCCTAAGGCAGGTAGAGTTGAGCGCGTCTAGGGCTGAAACAGCGACACTTCAAGCACAAGTAGATAGGATGCAGCATAACCCTTTTAACGCTGGGGTGTCTCATAGTCCACAAGTTCCGCCTGTAGTAGTGGAAGTCCCTATTCCCATACCGCTAGCCACACCAGAAAGGTACAATGGGGATAGTAATAAGGTACACGTATTCCTCACGTAAGTACTACTTCACTTTTCATGTAGGCCCAAGGCATTCAGCACTAATCAGTCTAGGGTTGCCTTTTTGGTATCATATCTGGTGGGGGATCCTGCACAATGGGCTGTACCATTAGTCAAGAGGGATGATCCCTTGATGTATGATTGGGATGCATTCCTAGCGGAATTTGAAAAAACATTTAATCGATGGGCTGCTACTCTCTCAGCAAACCAAGACTTTCTGGAACTGAGACAAGGTAACCAGGACTTGATAACCTACCACAACTCCTCCGGCGTTTGATACCAGAAGCCAAACAAGCGGCAATTTTCCATCAAGGACCGCAGGAAGAAATGAAAGATGTACTAGCCCAAATTGATCCCAACCAGTCTCTTGCAAAGATCTTATTCAACTAGTGCTTAGATAGGATCACCGTCTTAGTGAAAGGAAGGGAGAAAATAAGAGGAGAGATTGATATGCAGGTAGAGCCGACCTACCCCGGATGTCCGATAATGCTTCAGGCTCCCAATCTGAACCGATGGAAATCGGTGCTGTGCGTGCACCCCTTACAACAGAGGAGAGTGAATACAGAAGAAAGAAAGGGTTGTGCCTTCATTGCGGGAGAAAAGGACATTTTCTCAAAGAATACTCCCTTCGCCCGAAGTACCCCCGGGGAGACTACAAAAAGGTATCTACGGTTACCGCAAGTCCACCGTCGGGAAACGATCGAGCTTGAAGGAGGTGGACGAGAACACTTCAAGCCAGGCTTTCATCCCTTCCCTTGAGGATGACTTTGTCGGCAAGAGGGATCATTTCTATTTGGATCTATGTTTGAAAGTACGTGAAGAATGGCATGTCGTGCAAGCTATGCTGGACTCAGGAGCAACTTGATATTTCATGGATCAGCAGCAGGCCCTCGCTTTGGGAATTGCTTTTCAGGAGAAAGAATCTCCAGAAGCAGTCTATGCGGTAAATGGGAGACCGTTGGATTATGGTCTAATTCGATTCCATACGGGAAATGTAAACATCTTGCTAGGATCTGATCATATGGAGCAGTTAACTTTTAACATCATACAAGCACCCCATTATGGGGTGATACTTGGATTACAAGTCAACTGGGAGGAAAAGACCCTTCTGTTTATCTCAGATTATTGCCAAAAGCATTTACTCCAATAATCAGTCAATCTTGCATTATCTTTGGCTCTGTATCATCGCATCGCCATGGCTGTGGAACATGAGGTGGTTTTACCCGAGGAATATCTGGAATATGCCGAAGTATTCAATGACACGAAGGCGGGGATACTGCCACCATATCAGCCGTATGATTGCCCGATCGACCTCGAACCTGGTGCCGTTGTTCCAGCTGGAAGGGTCTATGCACTTACGGAACCAGAAACAGCACATCATCCAGAATACCTGGATAAGTATCTAGAACTTGGATTCATACGGGTTTCCAAGTCACCTGTAGCATCTCCTTTGTTTTTTATCCCGAAGGCCAATGGTGAGCTCCGCGCCTGTGTGGATTATAGATCCTCAAACGCTATCACCATCAAGAATCGATACCCGTTACCCCTCATAAATGTACTATTGGAGCAGGTGAAAGGGGCGGTAATATACACTCGATTGGATTTAAAGAGAGCATATCACTTGGTATGCATGCGAAGAGGAGACGAGTGGAAGACAGCATTTAAAACACGTTTTGGGTTGTACGAATATCAGGTGATGCCCTTTGGATTATGTAACGCTCCCGCACCCTTCCAATTTTTTCTAAATGACATTTTGCGGGAGTACTTGGACAATTGTGGCTGGTCGAGGTAGCATACAACAGCGCAGTGCATAGTTCCACCAAGTATTCCACTTTCTTTTGCACATATGGTTTCCATCCTACTTTTCCCCCCTTGTTGCTAGCGCTCCAGGCGACACAGGTACCTGAGGTACAAGAGAGGATAACCAATATTCAGAAAACATTGAGGGAGGCGCAGAAAGAACTAGGTAAGGCAAAGCTCAGATACAAAGTATACACGGACAAGCATAGACGCCCTGGACCGTGTATGAAAAAGGGGACTATGTCTGGCTCTCAACAAAAAACATCAGCGTTACAGCATTTTTAATCCCAATACATAGGCCCTTACAGGGTAGTGAAGTTGGTAAATCCGGTGGTTGTCAAGCTGGCATTGCCTTCCTCCCTGCGCATACACGCTGCTTTTCATGTGTCACTTATTAAATTCTCACGAGCCTCTGCCAAAAAAGGTCCTGACCATGTTTTTGTAAACAATGAACTAGAACATGAGATGAGGGGAATTGTGGACTCCAAGATTTACAGGGGTAAGCTATGGTACTTGACGGCCTGGAAAGGGTATGGCAACAAGGAAAATTCCTGGGAACCGGCATCTGGGGTCCATGCTCAAAGGTTCACTAACTTATTTCACAGGAAATTTCCCTCTAAACCCTGTCTCTGTCAGTGTTCTTCGGCGGAGGGATGTACTGTCACAGCGCATTCCAGGCTCCCCTAAAGAACACTGACGACTTTCGCAGCTCCGTGTAGACGGAGGCGTCTATAGCGGAACTACAATTAGTAGTATCAAAAAGAATTCCTTTCTGTGTTACTCACTTTCAATTTGTGACCAGAAGGCCTACACACTAATGTCACTTTTTTGGTGTTCAATAGTGACACGGATAATTATGTCTGCACGAAACTAGGGTTACTTTTGTCTCTCACATTTTTTATTCTTATTAGGTTAAAAACATTTGAATTCATTTATCACATAACATTTTACACAAACATATGCTTAAATGATAGTTCTCTAATACATATAATACTTCCTGTAGAAGTTCCAGCTCAAATTAAAATAATCAGTACAGAATAAAAATCACACATTATAAAATAACATCATGACATCAAATGTAAAATGATGGAAGGAATAGAACAATCAGGAACCATTTAGTACCGACATTTAGAGAACCTAAATCTTCCGGTTTAAGAAATATAACGAATAATACTCAGATTAGAGGCAACTTGCCATGCGGAACCTGTTCACATTGTAAAAACATTGTGAGAACAGATAGGTTGGATGTAAATGGTGTCTCCCACTGGATGAACGACCATGTGAACTGTCGAACTTCCAATGTGGTGTATCTCCTGATCTGTCCCTGCAACAAATGTTATGTAGGGGAGACCGGGCGAGAAATTCGTCAGCTGCTTACGGAACATCGGTTCGCATTAAAAAACCTAAAAAAGAATGCAAGACTAGTGGAGCATTGGATTGCTGAAAAACATGGAATAGATGACATCAAATGGTTTATTCTTGAGAAAATCAAAATATCAGTAAGAGGAGGTGATATAAACAAAAAACGCAAACAAAGAGAACAGTTTTTTATGTCTAAGTTTAAAACATACTACTTAGGACTGAATTGCAGAGAAGAAGGGGATAGACTAATCAGGTAGAACTGTATTTTGCTGACAACACCGATATGATGAAAATCATCTGGATAGGGGCTATACTGTAAAAATATGTGTGTACAATATGTAGTTGACACGATATGAAGATTTAGATTATGCTCTTGTTAAAGCTGTTCTCATGATGACACAACATGAATCACAATAATAATATAGGATGACTGAATATAAAGTTGTAGAAATGTGATTTATTCCTAATAAGTTAAGGATGGCACAGAAATTATTACTTTTGTGTGTTTTACTCCTAACAGATTAGGGATGGTATTGAAGTTATTACATTTGGAAAAATCACTAATTGTTCACTATTAACCAATAGTGATGTATGACCCTCCGATAACATCTGCACAAAAACTGCACTATGTATAATGCCTGATAAAGTCGATATTCAGCAAGTATGGAGAAAGTGATGGGAGGGAATGATCTGTACAGAGATATACCAACTTTTGCATGATTTTGATAAAATATATTGATGTATTAACCCCAACATTGATATATACACTTGATGTGAACATATGCAATAATTAGGTCTACCCAAATGGTACTGGATTTGACAAAAATTGATGATATATCGTAAGAAAGGTGGTGAAATTAGATCTTTATTTTTCGTTGTCTTCTATGAAAACCACGATAATATCTATGTAACATTTTCTCTCATTACAGCTGTATTTTTATATATATATAATTGCTGTCCTCTGTACATTTGGGGAAAGATAAGATATGAAGTGGCTATAGATGCATTATATGTACATCCTTGGGGCACACAAAGATTCTATATATTAATTCACACAAGTATCTAGTCCAAAAACAATAGCATAACATGCAGGTAGGGCGACTAGACTACCATAACGTTGTCGGTTTCATCAGATTTTAACATGCTGTAAATTGAGTAAGTTGTCTGTTATAGCACACTACCAACACAAGACATATAAAAATGAGTGTAATTTAAATCGATTATATTGTGGAAATAGAAATATTTATGTGTAGAGTGTCATTGGAACGAATTACACATAAGAATCCTAGCTCGCTCGACGATCTTGTAGTTCGCTAGATGTAAACAAACTACAAAAATGGCGTCAAACATTAGGTGAGGAAGAGCCCAATTGACGAGCATGCAAAAGCAATCGCGGCGGAAAACCATTCGCGGTCGGCTTCACGACTGCGTAGTTTATTAATCACTACTAAATTCCCAAATTACAACACATGTCGATCGAGAGCACATCAACTGCACTCTATGAAATAATCGCGGCACCCCTATGCACCGATAATATAAACTACCAAAATGGCGGTTAGGACTGGCGATTTTATCGCCAATAATTGAATGATTGCATCAATTATTGAATTAAGATGAAGGGATATTGCTATAAAAACCCCGAGCGGGCGTCCTCCCTCATTCCATCTACGGGAGAGAGGACGTGTCGAACGCTCCGTGTTTATGGCTATGAGGTGAGCAGTATGAGCAATCTGGGTGGGTATGTGTGCCTCGGGCATACGCAAAAGGAGGGGTATTTAGTTGTACGCGCTGGACTCGGAGTGTTGCTCTGCTGAACGTTACAAGTTCATCATGCGTTTTTATTAAAGACGTGCGCTCGCCAAATGTGGAGTGGTGCTGAACGCCACAAGCTGATTCGGCTGTCTTATTAATGGCATGCGCTCAAAAATCTTTTAGACACTTTAAAGCTATGAGGTAGATGTCTTGCTATATATAGATATGGGCGGATATTCTCAAGTCATACGCCAATAGTAAGCGTGTTTCCACGACACTGATGCAGACACAGTGATAGATGTGGGCGTGTAACCTTCCAAGCACACGCTTACTGCATGCTTGGGTACACAATATTGTTCCTAACATAGTGACAGTTCATTATCATAAGAGGGACTCCAAGCACACGCCTAGTGCATGCTTGGGTACACGATATTGACCCTAATATAGTGACAGCTCAGTATAATAAGGGGGACTGCAGCACTAATTTTACATTGCATTAGCAGGAGTGATATATACTGAAGGAAGTAGTACCACCCATATTCGGAATAAACAATATATAAATCCTACTTAATTCTAATCAAAATTTTAAAATAACGATTAGCACTGTTAGATAATAAACGTTTGAATCTAAAATGTAGACTGATTCCATTTCCTACATTTAGTCAACCTTGCAAGAAGGAATATCCCTACACACTCATATAAGGGTATAAAGTGAAGAAACCCCTAAGACGAGAAGAAAACCCGTCTTCGAGTACCATACAGGGACCTCATACACGATTTTAAAGGTATGTTTGGAACCCGTTTTAGCCAACAACAGGGACGTATCAAGACTATAGAACATAGAGACAAATTAATATAATGTTCTCTCTTAGGTTAAGTCCATGCAAACAACTACAAGTGATCTGGCGCAGATTGAAAGTCGCAAGAATTGAAGTAGACACAGGAGATATTATTCTCCCCGTTTTAAGTAAGTGTGAAGAAAGATAGCTTACTTTTGGGGCCTGGAACATTAACTTGGGCTATACAAGTAACTAGTGTATCTTCTTTATTTAGAGAAACTGAGGCTTACACATATCATCACCAATCACGAAGGGGATCTACTATTGATCAATCCTCAAGGGTGCAGAATCTTAAAGAGATAAGATTGATGACAATACATTCCAAGTAAGATTGTCTCCCCATTATAACATAGTGACACGGGGGTAACCATGCACAATACTAGACAAAATGCACTTTACTCTCACTCAAATACATGATACTAATTGTATGTATTTGTTTTTAGAATGAAGAACCATTGTTTTTAAGTAAAAGTTTTGTCCTGAAGAAGGTGTTATAACAGCACAAAGCACCGAAACGCGTCGACAAAGGACTCTCTTCCATCATTTTACATTTGATGTCATGATGTTATTTTATAATGTGTGATTTTTATTCTGTATTGATTTTTTTAATTTGAGCTGGAACTACTACAGGAAGTATTATATGTATTAGAGAACTATCATTTGAGCATATGTTTGTGTAAAATGTTATGTGATAAATGAATTCAAATGTTTTTCACCTAATAAAAATAAAACATTTGAGAGACAAAAGTAACCCTAGTTTCGTGCAGACATAATTATCCGTGTCACTATTGAACACTAAAAAAGTGACATTAGTGTGTAGGCCTTCTGGTCACAAATTGAAAGTGAGTAACACAGAAAGAAATTATTTTTGATACTGTTTGATACCCAGTCCTTTCTGGTTTTCTGGGAAACTCTCTTTTTTGAAAGCGGAACTACAATTCCCATAAGGCCTTGGTGCACGTTCCGTCGATGACCTCAGGTGCACGCTGGAAGCCGGATTTAGTGCTTCCTGAAACTCCCGTCTCTGCCGCTAATTCCTGGTATGTATCCTGCAACTACAGCGACTTCAGGATCGGGTAGGGGTGCTTTGCACCACTTTATTTTGGCCCGCATTTGTTCCTGAGTGCTAAGTTCCGCTGCTTTCATGAGCGGATAAAGCCTTTGATCAGCCCAGTTGGGTGAGTCTATTCCATGACTCTTGAGGGGCTGAGTTTTTTCCTGTGCTATTCCCGTTGGACAAATCTCTTTTCTTGACTCATTGCGGGGCTGTGCCTGTTTCAGAGAGCGCTTGGAAAGCGTTCTCGATCTAGGAAGTTTGGGCATCACAGCCTCGTTGGTGTAGTCTTCATGACTCTTGTGAGGTTGCCACTTGTGCGCAGAGTTTTGGGTGGTAGTTAACCTCGAAGTTTGCTGTCAAAGCACTGCCTTCAAATAATTATGATGCTTACGTCCTTGGCAAGTATGATATAATACAGTAAGGACCGGATATTTCTTCTTGAACAAAACTAGTATTCCCACAAAGAAGGAGAAAGAACATTGTTACTTACTGCTTATGATTTATGAGTCACTGTCAAGACTTGCTGGTTGCCAATGTACACATGATTCTGCATCATATTATACGTTCTTTGGGCTATGGTTATTAACGTTTCTCTCTGCTTGTTATCTTTCATAGCAGGGGCAAGTTGAGCTCCTTGGAATTTAGCTCCTCACCCCTGTTCCTAGCCACTAAGAATCTCTAGGTAGGCATGACGTATGACTTCACATAAATGTCTATCTGTGTTTATTGCGGGAGAAATGTATAATGTTGTTCTTCTATCTCTAGATCTAGAAGAGGCAGTGGCTTCGGCGATTCTACCCTGGAATAATGTACAGTTATTTAACTTTACAGGTATTAAGGAAGGCAATGCCATACAAAGTAGAAACACTGTCACAGTAGGAAGTATTTACCGTTGTGTGTTTCTCGTTACAGATCTCCTTCCCTGCAGTTCCCTCCCTTTCCTTCCCTCGCCTGATCACGCAAAAGAGTCTGTGCCTATAATCAGACCTGAGAGGTATCAGGAGGTGGACTACACATAGCATAGTACGTCTCCGAGGAGTCCTGGACCTGACAGAATTAGCGTACCATGAATCATTATCCTCCTTGACGTATGGAGCAATGGCCACCTTAGACGATGTGTTAGCAGCATTAGCCCCAGGGCAGGCAGAGCTGAGCTCATTTAGGGCTGAAACAGTGACACTTCAAGCACAAGTAGATACACATCTAAAGATACATATCTAAAAAAGACAAAGGGTGCTATGTACAAGTGATGTGTAAGAACACATATGTAAAAAAGAAAAATAAACAAAAATAACATATGGAAGGGGGGGAAAGCCCGTGCAACATTTAGTAAAATCAAGGACATATCAACCACTAACGAGGAGAGTCACAGTCCCAGGCGTTTGACAAATGGCAGTCACTTAAACAGACATATCTAAGCACATTATGTATAAGTATGAGCATATTACATATTTTTGATAGGATCTCAGACATTTCACTTGTAAGGTGCGGACATTCAAAAAAGAAAAACTGCCAGAACTGCGTGTTTCATCCTACTATAAAGAATGTGTTACGATGAACTGGTGGGCAAGCATAACAAATAGTACAAGTATTGTTTCTCCTCAACGTGTCTCTTATATATAATACTATGGCAGAAAGATGCCTAAGTAGTGTGTGTTCAGTTAGGATATCTCATGGATAGTCTCCAGGGTAATCTTAGTACGGAGCATGCACTTCCTAGCTACTACATTAAAATAATAATCGGAAACCTACCTAAAAGTGTGGTTTAAGAAGCAACATAAATGGTCGAGGGGTGGTCCGATGGCCTCCCAGGCTGATAAGATCATATATTTATGACGTAGGCCTCCTTGATAAGGGCCGACGCAGAACTACCTGAAAAAGAGAAAAAGGTAATGTAACAGTGGTACAGTGGTCAATAAATGTATCAAAAAAGCAGCGAAAGTGCAATCGGTGAAAGCACAATCGGCGGAGCACGAATAATTTCGAGCGGGATGAATACTGTGTATTGCAAACAATCCGGGGGAAAAAGCAGGGAAAATCTACGCGCAACAGGACATAATGCGCAAACAGACATGTATGCTGCGTGTTGCAGAGCATTCCGTATATAAAAACGGGGAGCAGTAAAGCGTGACTGCGGTCCCATCAGCACTGTGACCACTGCTGCGAATGCCGATTGCCGCGATCGTCACCATCTTGGAGAACGCGGTCCGGACTCTCCGCTTCACTCGGACACTACAGCTCGGTGACAGCCCGATTTTGTGCAGGGTCGCAGCCCGTGGGTCCCCGGGTCAGTGTCACCAGGTCCGAGCCCTCAGTTCCAGTTCGACTGCTCTCAAATCACGATGGGGTCGGCGCGGAGCTCCGAGGTCACGCGTCCGACTCCATTGACTCCGTAGCCACGCCCCATCTCTTCTCTGCCTTTGACTGCTTTTTCAGGAGTTAGTAGAGCTTAGACTACAAAAAAGAAAGTAATGACCAGCAAAGTAAATAGAATGACTTGAATATATATATTGACAATGCCCTTTCACTCCTCAGTTTTGTCACATCTATGCTGTGATGTCCCTGCCTCCTGAATGTCTTCAGGTTAAGTTTTTCAGATTTTTCTCCTCTAGTGCAATATCACCCCCTTCCCACCACTCACCTGACATGGCCTCAATCCTCCTGGGTCAAGGTGGGGACATCAATTGTCCTGGGGAAGGCCATGGGGCTTCTGTATATAAGCAACTAGGCATACGCTTGTCACTGGTCGGTCCACTCCTTCCATGGTTTTCATTCTGCTGGGTCTTCACCAATTTGGCACTCTATCAAGGTGTCCTGCTAGAAACCTCCTAGCAACCTGTGTCTTCCCTTCCTGCACTCTGCATCCATGGCATCCACAGGGTCTTGGGGTCCTGGTGGGGCCAGGAATAGTCTTTATTTCCTCTTTCATGTGCTCTCTCTTCCTATTTCTTGTCTGTCCTTCTCTTTTTGTCTTCCCTTTTACCTGACCCTTACGTTACTTTATGTTTACCTCACGTGTTACAAGCCTATTTTTTTTCTTTTCTAGGGCTGTCCTCCTGTTCAGGAGTTGAGTGGGAGTTTTGGCATACCTGTGCCCAGGTTACTGTCTCATCCTATCCTCATAGGGAAGAAAACGACCCTTACATAACAATGCTCAACAGCAACCTGGTACATCTGTGACCATAACAAGTAGATCATTTTCAGTGGACTCTCTTGATTCTGGTCCTCCCTGCAGAGGGGTTTTCAAATTGGGCAATAAAATAGATGAAGCTATGGATCACTGTGAATTTAATAATAATGTTAATAAAAAAGACTCAGGTCGGAGGCTTTCTGAGCCTCATCGTGGTTTCAATTCCGATCGCCTAATTACAATCTAGGTGGTTGGAATTATAACTGTCCGGTCCTTCCGTCTGGATTTCGACTGGCTCAAGGAGCCCATCAGCCAGTCAGAGTCCGGCCCATAAGGATGGCTTTTCCGCCGTAGGGATTGCGATGCTCTGTTTTTTACTGGCTTTCTGACATGCACAGCCTGTCAGAAAGCGAGTTTGGGGGCCCCTAGTAGGTCCTCCCTTCTCCTTGCAGCATCGTATTGGGGGCAGAGGGGGGACCTAAGGTGCCTCCCTGTTAATCCTTGCACCGTGTGGCAGGCACCTAGAGGTGCCTGGCATTCGTTGCATGGATTAAAACATTCTTCCATTTCTCTACGGGAGCTTGTTCTAAAGTACGGTTTACGGCCGCAGCAACAACTCCCATAGAGAAATGGGAGTATAAGACCACACCATGTGCGGCTGCATTGTAATTGCTGTGTTGGGACCACCAACTGGAGGTCAATCAGTCCTGAGACCACAATGGTCCTAGTCGGAGGCAACTCTGACCGACTTCATAATTGAGCCCTTAGTATCAAAGCAGGCAGGCCCACAAGCGAACAGTCTTCTATTTAGAGACTTTCATTGAGGAGAGGAGCAAATAAGTCCCCACTTTTGTCTCCATTGATAAAGCTCAGTTCTCTTTACAAAAATGTTTGGATCCTGGGATTTCTACAGGGCTGACAAAAGCATGAGCATTACTTGGCGGTATCTCTTATGGATTAGACCTAACTTTAAAGGCTCCTGCAGATACCACCAATATTTCAAACTGAATTTCCAGCCTCAAAGAGGAAGAGGTTTCAGGAGACTGGGATGCACCAGAGACAAGGTCAAACTACAGATAAGCCATGTCAATTCTGGCCAACTTCCAGTAGAGTGCAATTTTCCTTTGCGTTTAGTAGAGCGTTACATCAGAGCTGTGAGTTATGCAGACAATATAAGGGTATCACATAGACTTGTATGAGCAGCCTTTTCAAACTGCTCTTCCTTTTCCAGTTCTGATCTCCAAAGATCAAGAAATAGTTGTAAGTCAGGAGGCAGATTTACTCCTACAGAAGAAAGCTACAGAGCTAACGTCTTTTGATTCTTCAGGTTTCATAAGCACAATTGTTGTTGCTCAGAACAACTTACTCCTTTTAACTCAGGATAAGGATCTTTGGTACAACAGCTTATGCTCTTTGTCAGTCTGTTGTAGAATCTAGGGTCTTTGATAAATCGGAAAAAGTCTACTCTAATACCTTCAAAACAAATAGAATTTATGGGCTTTCTTATCAACTCAGACAGACCAATATTGCAAGTACAACAAACCAAGAAGGAGATGATAAAAGGAAAAATTCACTAGGTTTTGAAAATGTCCTCTTTAGCTCTTAGACTTCTTTCTTGTTCGTTATCTCTGTTAGTTTTCTTCACAGAAGCAATCTTTTCAAACCTTATCAAACCCTCCAAAGCCTAAAATGTTGTCCTCTTTGAAGAGGGCTTTTTCTATTCAGACATTATAAAGTTAGCTCTGAAATCCTATTCAAAACTCTAATGGTGATTAGATCACCTAGACAAGTGGAACTGGAAAGCAATTTTTTCTTTCATCTCAGATCAAGTATTAGAGTGTGATACAAGCCTGGCAGTTGGGGCCAAGATGTGGCCAGGTCTCGATTTGTGGTACATGGTCAAAGTAGTAGTCATATAAATTGTTCAGAGATAACTGCTGATTCATTTGCAATTTTAACTTTTGCAATATGCAAGGTAAGTCCTCTAGCGATCTAAGTGATCTAAGAATGGACATTCTGATGGTGATGAAGTATATCAATCACTTCGGCGAACAAATCCAGTCTGTTGGAGGAGCTGGTCAAAAGTTTTTGGGAGTGTTGTCTACAAGAAAACTTTCTCTCCATTCGGAGTATCTTCCTGAAAATCTTAACACAATTGCGGACTGGTTCTCCAAACACCTAGGAGATTCAAGCAAATGGAGTCTTTACCTTGTAATCTTCAGTAATATTTATTTCAGGTAGGGACCCTTTTCAATAGACATTTTTTTGCTCACACTTGAACACTTATCTCCCTTCCATCTACAGTTGAAGACAAAATCCTCAAGCCCTGACCATGAACGCTTTACTTGAGGACTGATCTACACACCTCAATTACGCCTTTCCACAGTTTATTGGGTCCTAGATGACTTTTGTCATCAGAAAGCCTCATTGGTTCTTCTGACCCCTTTGGCTAAGCCCAGTCTTGGGTGCCTACCATTCTGAAACTGTCAGTAGATTGAAAAAAATTACTAATTTCATAATTTCCCCATCTGCTGCTAGATTCACAGGGCCATTTTCACAAGATGTGTTGGGACGTAAATGACCTCTGCATGGTAAGAGACATGCACCCTTCGCCCGGAGTGCTTAACTGTAAAGTTGTCTGGATCACTAATGCTGAATTTTTGTCATAGGCGAACACGGATTATACATGTGTGCGTGACATAGGCCTGTCTCATGGATTAAGGTCTTGTTAGACCAAGAGGGGTGCCCAAAGTGCTACCCTCATAGTGTTGGAAGCCTACAGCGTCCGGCAAGAGTTAAGCAACACAAGCGTAGTCACAGCAGCAAACTATATAGTGATCAGTAGTAGTGAACAGGACCTTTTTACCCTGTGCCACTGGGTGACGCCTTCAGGCCTACTCACCTTTTTACAAGTTCCATTCAATTTGCTTAACTTATCTTCGGCCTACCTCAGGTAGATGTGTTGTATTGCATAGTACAGAAGTAGTGACTCTGTGCTGGATGTATATGTGCCTGGGAAGGGTACAGTATACAGATAATAGAAGAACAGTGTAATGCATGTGTGGATAATACATGTATTGAGTGTATGTATTACTGAGAGGAATACATCACATGAGAGGTGTAGTGCTATGCAGTGTGCGGGCTGGGACCGCATGTGCTGGGTGTATGTGTGCTTACATGAAATACAGCACATGAAGGGTGAAGAGTTGTGCAGCGCACACATAGTGTGTGTGTGCGTGTGCTGGCAGTGTGTGTGTGTTTTAAAATAAGCCACTCTGGTTAAATATAGAAAAGCTTCAGTGCTGAACCATGCATGCAGACTGAATGTGTGTGTGCAGAATGCATGTGTACATGTGAGGGTACAATCCATAGCGTATTAGACCTGAATAGAAAGTGTGCTATGAATGTACACTGAGTGAGTGTGCTTCCAATGGTGCGTGTATGGAGGACAATAGGTTTCATTTTGGGAAACCCAGGCCTGCCTGATGAAGACATGAGGAGGAGAGGAACCTCCCCAGAGGCATATTTGTGTATTGCTGCATTCCTGTGATCTGGGTGAGTGCTACGCAAACAAATGAGGGACGGAATGCTAAATAAATCATACATTCACCCCAGTCAAGAGATCTGGGATAAATACATTGTTCTTTTGCTCACTATGCCACCCCAGTTTAGAACCAGCCATATGTGAATCCGTCTTGACCCTGTGCCTCATGGGTACATTCCAGACTGAACTGCCAAGCCAAGTCCTCCCTGGACCGGAAACAAACATGCTGGGACTGGTTTCTGGGTATTACCCTTCATCAGCCAGGCTAGCTTGAATCCAGTGGCACAGTGAGCAAGGGACCCACGTCTGGGCATACCCATCCCACTTAGGGTGAAAAGTGCTACAAAAACAAATGATGGACAGAATGCTGAATACATCATACAATCACCCCCAGTCAAGAGATCTGGGTTAAATCCATTGTTCTTTTGCTCACCATGCCACCCCAGTTTAGACCCAACCATATGCACATCAGTCTTGACCCTGACCTTCATGGGATACAGTCCGGACCGAACTGCCAAGCCAAGTCCTCCCTGGAACTGAAACAAGCATCCTGGGACCGGTTTCTGGGTATTACTATTCAACAGCCAAGCTAGCTTGAATCCAGTGGCATGGTGAGCAATTGACCCATGTCTGGGCATACCCATCCCACTTAGGGTATCATCCAGGCTAGCTTGAATCCAGTGGCACAGTGAGCAAGGGACTCACGTCTGGGCATACCCATCCCACTTAGGGTGAAAAGTGCTACGCAAACAAATGATGTACGGAATGCTGAATAAATCATACAGTCACCCCAGTCAAGAGATCTGGGTTAAACCATTGTTGATTACCTCACCATGCCACCCCAGTTTAGACCCAGCCATATGCAAATCAGTCTTGACCCTGTGCCTCATGGGAACAGTCCAGAACGAACTGTCAAGCCAAGTCCTGCCTGGACAGAAAACAAGCATCCTGGGACCTGTTTCTGGGTATAACACATCAGTCAGGCTAGCTTGAATCCAGTGGCACAGTGAGCAAGGGACCACGTCTGGGCATACCTATTCCACTTAGGGTGAAAAGTGCTACACAAACAAATGATGGAGGGAATGCTGAATAAATCATACATTCACCCCCAGTCAAGAGACCTGAGTTAAATCCATTGTTCTTTTTTCTCACCATACCACCCTAGTTTAGACCCAGCCATATGCAATTTAGTCTTGACCCTGTGCCTCATGGGTACAGTCCAGACCGAACTGCCAAGCCAAGTCCTCCCTGGACCGGAAACAAGCATCCTGGGACTGGCAACCTGCTTGGTTGGCCCCCTTTTGGGGGGAGGGGAAGGTGCGGCCGAGCTGTTTGCCTGTGCCGGTTTTGGCAAATTTTGTTACAGGGGGCCAATATTGCCGGCCCCCACTAATGAAAATCACCTTGGCGCCCCACCGGTGAAATGTCCGGTGCCCACTACCGCCAGTCCGGCCCTGGTGGGGAGGAGCCCTGCCAAGAGGAAGCCTCGAGCAAGGTGTGAGCAGAGTGACTGCACACTGATCAGGTAATCGACCCTTTGCAAGAACAGTCCAGCAACCCCGTAATCTTTGCATGTGTAGAATTAGAAATAGAAAACTACTTTTTCTTATATTTAGCTGGACATTGAGTTATTGTTCATATTGTCTTCACTTTGAGTTATGAGTCCTGTTCATTCAGTATGTACCCCACACCCCCCGAGGGAGCATTGACTGCTTGACCACAGCTACCACTGAGACCTATTTGAGCAGGATTCATAGTATGTGGGACATCAGTAGTAAAAGGCCTCAACCATTGCGAGTGGGCCCAGGAGCCCCTGCGTGCACCTTGACCTCTGAAAGGGGTTCTGACAAGATGATTCTCAATCAATTACTAATTTTAGTGGCCTGGAAGATTTCGGGTCAGCCAGGAGAACCCCAGACCTTCTGGCAAAATATTCTCAACTCATTTGCCATTCCTCTGCCCCAGGAACGACTAAAGTCTACCAATTTGCAAGGATAGTGTGGAATTACTGGTGTTTAGACAGGGGTTCACATTAATTTTTGCAGCAGATATATTTTGGGAAATTCACTTTCTAGTCCCTTTAGCCCCACAAAAGAATAGGAATAGGGCCATGAACACATACAAAACACATGAAAGTGGTTGGTAAACCTATCGGCAAGCATCTTCTTTTTGGCTGATGTTTAAAGGTAGTAAGATTTGTGTGGAGTTTTATGCTTTCATTGTAGAACTCAGTGATGCCATGTAATGACATCACTGAGAGATTCTGTAAAGACAGTCAGTTGGAGAAGCTGGAGGTCGCTGTACACATATGAAGATGTACTCACATGAATAAAGGCTTTAATTCATTAACCACTGCCTCGGTGGTTACTACATTTTATGGCGACGAGGACGAAGATCTGGACAGGGGGCAGATAACTGAGTGATCTCCACCCCTGGAAAAGCAAAAAGTTATTTCTGAACTGTAAGTAATTTCAATTGGTTTTGGCAAGGCTTGTTTATACTACTACAAGCAGCAAGTGAGAATTTAAAGCATCAAGGGAGCATTTAAAGAAGAAGATTTAAAGAAGAAACTATTTTGCTTCAGTTTTGGATAATACAAGAAGCTTCAAGCTTTTTTTTCTAACTGTGAATTAACCATACCTGAATAATTAAATGGATTTATAACAAGCGAGTATTATATCTGACTAGGCACCTCAAAGGAACATTGTGGCTTTAAAGGTGAATGTGTTTAAATTGAAAAATAAATGGCGTTGAACTATGGCGTTTTATAAATATATGCCTACGACGTTATTGCAACTAAATGTGTGAGCATAACGAGTGCGAAGTGAAAAGAAGCTTGATTTATATACAAACAAAGCCTACAAGATTTGTAATCCAGCGTCTTTTCACTTCTCACTCGTTATGCTCACACATTTAATTGCATTAACGTTTGTTAGGGGTAGCAAGAATGTCATAGCCGATTGCTTGTCACGCATGCCAGTTGAGGGACAAGAAGAGGATTCTTCCTTACTGTCTGAAGTGGAATCTTTATGCATTGTTAATGATTTAGATTTGGCCTTAAGGCAGGAAGCGTGGGATGAAGCCTTTAATAGCGATAGGGACTTTATGGAGCTTAAGGATGTCATAGGTGAGGGATGGAAAAATGTGATGACTTTGAGTGACGAATTGAAGAAATATTTAAAGGTTAAAGACCAGTTGAGTATTCAATTGAATAAAGTTTTGAGATGCAACCGTATAGTTCCACCTAGGATGTTGAGAGGGAAATTAGTTAAACTTGTACAAGAAGGACACTTAGGGAGAAGCATGTGCAAAAGAAGATTGAGACAACATTTTTGGTGGCCTGAATTGGATTGGGAGGTGGAAGAGATTTTAAAAGACTGTCAAGCATGTAGCAATAGTGACAAATGTAGAGTGATCCAACAACCTCCACTGGGATGTGTAGGTGTTCCTAACTGACCCTGGGAGAAGTTAGCAATGGATTTTTTGAGTCCAATTGATAGATTAGGTGCAAGGAGTAGGGTTTTAATTGTTTAGTTGATTACCACAGTAAATGGTTTGTAGTTAAATCTGTGGAACATATTACATCAGAAATTGTGATTGAAGTTTTGAGGAATGCATTTTTGGAAGAGGGGATACCTAAGAGTTTAGGTACGGACAATGGAGTTCAACTTGTTTCCACTATCATGGAAACGTTTCTTACAGGATTGGGTATTAAACATGAAAGGGTGGCGTTGTTCAGACCACAAGCAAATGGATTGTTTCCATGTCATCGGAATGTTAAGGAAAGTGTTTCCCTTGCTCCCTGACTCCACCAGGAGGACGCTAGTGCAGGCTTTGGTGTTGAGTCGTTTAGACTACTGTAATGGGCTGCTCCTTTCAGCGAATGAGGGAGTAATTGCCAGATTGCAGGTGGTCCAAAATACTGCGGCCCGTCTTGTTCTAAACCAGCCCCATCGTACCCCCTCAAAACCCCTCTTGAATACCCTGCATTGGCTTCCTGTCAAGCAAAGGGTGAAGTACAAGACTTGCTGCATAATACACAAGTGTCTTCAGAAGAAAGGCCCTGGGTATTTGTTTAATAAATTTCTTCCCTATAAACCTCTGCGATCCTTAAGATCCAGTGAACAAGCTCTGTTGCAGGTCCCAAGAGCAAAAAAGACCAGACAAGGTGGTAGAGCCCTCTCAATTGCGGGTCCAACACTGTGGAACAGTCTCCCAGTTTCTTTAAGACTCTGTAAGGAATATCTTCCGTTTAGGAAACAATTAAAAACCTTTTTATTTCAGAATTATTAGATAGGACATGTACTCACTGTCTATGTGCAGGTAGGATGCCAAAGGCGCGGAGATACTCCTTTGGGAGGTGATCCTAGCGCGTTATAAACCCGCAAATAAATAAATTGGTTGAGCGAGTTAAATGCATTATAGTGGACAATATTCAATTATCCTTGAATAATGGATTAAGGTGGAAAGAGGAATTATACAAGATGATGTGGGCTCACAGGGTGACTCCTCATTCTATCACAGGTGTGTCACCTTTTGTGGCTTTGAAAGGAAGAGAGCCAGCAACCAAAGAATCTCCTGTGTGGCTGCAAAAGAAAGATCAGGTTTGGGTGGATCGTGAGCAAATTGCAGAAAGAGTTAAGGAGTCTCAAGAAAGGAATAAGAATGATTATGACAAAAGAAAAGGAGTGAAGGATGTTAAAATTGTTAATGGTGATTGGGTGGTTACTAAAAAAAATGGGATTTGTGAGAAAAGGAGATAGCAAATATTCCAGGCCACAAAGAGTGATTAAAGTGATGAACTCAGTGGTAACTCTTGATGATGGAAAAATGTGGAGCATGGCTAACCTATGCAAAATTGATGTTCCAAATTCTATTGAGTGATTATTGTGTTATTAGCTATTATAACATTTGAATCATTTATTTCCTGTGATGAATTTTGACATGTATATTTATTGATGTTTTATTATAATTCCTTGCAAGGGGGGAGATGTGTGGAGTTTTATGCTTTCATTGTAGACCTCAGTGATGCCATGGAATGACATCACTGAGAGATTCTGTAAAGACAGTCATTTGGAGAAGCTGGAGGTCAAATATTTGTTGTGGTAAATATTTGATTTACCGTCTTAATTTCTATGCAGGTAAGTACTTAATCAATAATAACTCAAGTCGGAAAGAAAAAGGCAGAGTCCGTGGTGTTAGAGTTCTTAGGGGTTTTATTCCTTAAAAAGGAATGGTCATGACCGGATATCTGGTTCCTGCCACCACTGGGGGTGCAGGAAGGGATAGAGCAATATTTTATTGACAATACATAGCTTATATACTTGAGTTACATTATAGGAACCAATATAGTAGGCGTAACAGCTGAGAGAAACAAGATAAAACACACACGTGGTAATAATACGTAATTAGAAGGCGTGAACTAGGCGTGAACATAGAGGTGTGTGCTAGAAACGTCATAGGTAGGTGTCATAAGTGGGTGGCAACAAAAGCAGAATCTTGCAATGTCAGCAGAAATCTGAGGCCTGAATGCGCGCGCAGCTGCATGACGTGTGACTGACGTGAAGCTGAAGGGTGCAGAGGACTTGACATTTTAACTAACGGAAAGAGACAGAAGTCTGGCATGTCAGATCAACTTGTGCTTCTATCATATCTGATATCTGATGTTTAGGAACTGAGCTATCTGGACGGAAAGGTCTCTGGGGCAGAAGCTATTCTATACTGACTGTGAGTGCGTGTATAGGCGCCTAAGTGTCTGCATGAGAAGCGTGGGGGCATGGGCCTTCCATGGGAGCATGGTAACAGAGGCTATGAATTACTTGCACAGAGACAGTAAGGCCAGGCCCTTCGCTCTGCAGCTGGGGGGATGTTTACTTAAACTAGTAGGCAGGAATGCATTTTCGGAGAGGGAAACAGATAACTCGAAGGTTGAATTCACTCTTGGCAGGCAGCAGGCTGAGCTAAACGCGGTGGGCCGCGCTGGAAGTAAGGCAGAGTTCACAGGTACAGGGGCAGCCTGGGCTGAGGCTTTCAGAGTCAGAAGGCAGGAAAAAGGCTCGATGGCAGAATTCAGGGCCTACTTTGCCAGAGCTGAAAAACGTGTAAAGTACACCACAAAAGACGTTGGCATGGCATACTTAGAAACTGACTATTCAACCCATTCAGGGTGGGTCTGAAAGAGGACATGTTAACGTTGGACGCAAATGTATTTGCGTCTTCATAGCTGGCACAGGAGGGAAGTTACATGCACTTTAAGCTCGTACATGGAGACGGTGGGGTACACGATAGGGAACATAACTTGACCAAAAAATTATATTTCCTCAATAATACACAAGTGTCTTCAGAAGAAAGGCCCTGGGTATTTGTTTAATAAATTTCTTCCCTATAAACCTCTGCGATCCTTAAGATCCAGTGAACAAGCTCTGTTGCAGGTCCCAAGAGCAAAAAAGACCAGACAAGGTGGTAGAGCCCTCTCAATTGCGGGTCCAACACTGTGGAACAGTCTCCCAGTTTCTTTAAGACTCTGTAAGGAATATCTTCCGTTTAGGAAACAATTAAAAACCTTTTTATTTCAGAATTATTAGATAGGACATGTACTCACTGTCTATGTGCAGGTAGGATGCCAAAGGCGCGGAGATACTCCTTTGGGAGGTGATCCTAGCGCGTTATAAACCCGCAAATAAATAAATTGGTTGAGCGAGTTAAATGCATTATAGTGGACAATATTCAATTATCCTTGAATAATGGATTAAGGTGGAAAGAGGAATTATACAAGATGATGTGGGCTCACAGGGTGACTCCTCATTCTATCACAGGTGTGTCACCTTTTGTGGCTTTGAAAGGAAGAGAGCCAGCAACCAAAGAATCTCCTGTGTGGCTGCAAAAGAAAGATCAGGTTTGGGTGGATCGTGAGCAAATTGCAGAAAGAGTTAAGGAGTCTCAAGAAAGGAATAAGAATGATTATGACAAAAGAAAAGGAGTGAAGGATGTTAAAATTGTTAATGGTGATTGGGTGGTTACTAAAAAAAATGGGATTTGTGAGAAAAGGAGATAGCAAATATTCCAGGCCACAAAGAGTGATTAAAGTGATGAACTCAGTGGTAACTCTTGATGATGGAAAAATGTGGAGCATGGCTAACCTATGCAAAATTGATGTTCCAAATTCTATTGAGTGATTATTGTGTTATTAGCTATTATAACATTTGAATCATTTATTTCCTGTGATGAATTTTGACATGTATATTTATTGATGTTTTATTATAATTCCTTGCAAGGGGGGAGATGTGTGGAGTTTTATGCTTTCATTGTAGACCTCAGTGATGCCATGGAATGACATCACTGAGAGATTCTGTAAAGACAGTCATTTGGAGAAGCTGGAGGTCGCCGTATACATATGAAGATGTACTCACATGAATAAAGGCTTTTAATCATTAGCCACTGCCTCTGTGGTTACTACATTTTTTTAACTCTCCATTAACAGATGTTGGATGTTAATTTGGTTTTGAAACTATATGTTTCTTGGACTGATAATTCTGTATTATCTTTAAAGATTTTATCAACAAAATGTATCATCTGTTATGCTTAATTTCTTTAAAACATCTTACTGGTGATGTTTCTTCAGTGCAACAGATACTGATAGCGTATGTTTCAAAGTTTGTATGATGAACAAATACTAATCTAATGACTGTATATTATCCATCTTTTCCTTTGTAATCTAAACTGTGGAAGAACATATTTGAATATATGTATAAAGCAAACAACTGAACTGAGAACATCCTCTTCAGTACATCTCCTAATTTCTCTCAGATGTCAGTGTCATCTGCTAGTTTGGCTCATTGAGTCAGATGGTGCATGGGTCTAAACGATATTATCACCAAGTTTATTGGAGCTCATTCTGCTGGAGGGGCCATGACTTCCAAAGCTCTTTGGGCTAGGGATAGTTCAGATGACATTCTCAGATCAGCAGATTGTTATAATGTCTCAACTGTCAGAACTTTTCATTATAAACAAATTCATCATGTGGCTAACTCTTTGGTGGTTATGCTTTAAATTAGATGGTAGGAGCCTCTGGTCTTGTAATAAAAGATAGCTGAACCTAGCTTTCTTTTAGATATGTCTTTATTGGCATTGTGTCTGATTCTTTTCCATAATATCGTACATACAGAAATCTTTAGGTTTAAACCGCAATTCTTTACACATCATTTTTGTCTTGGGGTTGTTCACCCCTCCACATTATCAATATATACATCACACACTACTATCTTTGGGATGTAGTTTAGATGCAATGCAGTTATACTTTATTACTGTTCCAAACATAATTCCTGTCTGCAAAACAATATCTCCAGTCTTGGGGAGTTGCCTCTATATACTTGTTGTGAGGCCACATCTTTTTTTCTTATAAACTTTCAAACTGTCCCAAATCTTGGGAAACCTTTAAACATAACTGTCAAAGGTGGTGTATTAAATGTGCCTAACATACTCTATGTTGTCTCTTGAGGGGTATATGGGAGTGGGTACGTCCATAGCATAGCCTCTCATTTTCTTCCTATGGTCTGTCAGAGGTGTCACCATCCCCACCTGTGCTCGTCTCTGTGTCCCCTTGCTCATTGGTCTGTTAGTCCTCCCTACTGGCCCAATGTCTCAATATTTCCATCCATAACTCAGACATAGGACGTTTGCAAAGCCCTCTAGCCTCCTCTCTTTGCAAAGCTCTCTCATCTGTCTTGGTCCACTTATCTACTGCCTGTTCCCATATCTTTATTGGGGTGCCTTTCTGCGCTTTCCAGTTTCTGGCAATTTGTCTATAAGCCAAAAGTAGTATTAAGTCTATGAACCAAGAGCCCAATACAATATTGGTCGTAACTCGACTGCTCCTATCAAGGATCCACATCAGTGCACTGTTCTTTTGGACCTTACCAGGGAGCTTTTAACTTTTTTCATATTTACTCCTAATCCAACAAGAAAAGAGGACTTGATGCTCCCAGTCAAGAATATTCATGGGTTCACTTTATATTGGTTATCTGACATTGAGACTCCATTTGTGACATGTTTTCCCAGTGATTCATAGGAAATATAGTTTTGTACATATATGCTGCCTTGCTAGTAAAATAAAGAAAATTATTCATAATACTCACCTCTGGGACTTTAATAAAATCAAGACTTTCCTTCACTAAAGCTAGGGAAAACTATATTACCTAATATAGAGGTGACCCTGAAGGGGAGTGACTAATTACCTGACAACTCACTGACACCACATCTGACTTTAATGAGGATTTACTCTTTCCTGCATGACACCTGTCCAATGGACATTCATCCCAGTTGATTTAGGTGCACACAGGGCTACATGTGGTCTTACAGCATTTGGGCTGCTAAGTGAAGCAGTAGGTGTTTCCAATATGCTGCTCCCAGGGCCGGCTCTTGGGTGGTGCGACCAGTGCCATTGCGCTGGGTGCTGACTACGGGGGCACCGTTTCCTCAAATATACTATAGAATTGAAAGCACCTGCTGCAGCTACTTTACCTTCAGCAATTTCCCGGCAACAAATACAATGTCAAGATAACTCTGGAGATTAATGCAGCTCCTGGAGAGAGATGGAGTTTTGTCTAGTGAAAGTTTTGCCTCATCTAAAGGTAACGCAGAGTGTTTATGCTGCAAAGCACGTATGTCATGCAGCAGTAGCGGCTCCTCGAGGGAGTGCTGTGGGGCGGAGAGGCGGGGGAGGGATAGGGTGGGGGTTAGTAAACTCCGGCATACGGCCTAACGCAGGTAAGTAAAGGAATAAATAAATAAAATGAATTACATTGCGCACGCTGCGTGCGCAATGCAATTAGTTGTATTTATTTATTTCTTTACTTACCTCCGTTCGGCCGTATGCCGGAGTTTACTAGCCCCCAGCCTGCCCCTCCCCCCGCAGCACTACCTCGAGGAGCCGCTACTGTCATGCAGATCACAAAGTGCATATAACGTAAATAGTTCAGTGGGGTGCTTTTTTTGTCACAGAGAGCGTTTTGTTACTTGCGGTGCATAAGTTAAAATCCTAACAGTGACCTTACGTGTCATCAAAGATTGGGTGACCAAGCGTCCCGGATTTGCCAAGACAGTCCTGGTTTTTCACCAGCTGTCCCGGCAGAGTTTGGTAAATTTAGGTCTTGTTCCGGTTTTTAGAGAGGGTCTTGTGAAAACGTTGGGAGGTACCTTTTTATGTTTTCCAAAGCAGGGATAGTTAGCAACTGTTATAATAAAGCAATTTAATTAGCAGGCATGAGACTGGCTTTAAAAATTGCATTTAATTTATGCTCTTTCTGCCTTTTCTGTAATTTTATGGTGATTGGCGCCATCATTCTGTGCACTCGGTTGAAGCAAAATTGTAGTCCTTCTTCTATTTTTGTGAAATGTCCCGGGTTTTGGCTTTAAAATTCTGGTCACCCTATCAAAGAGCTGCATGCAGAATTGCGTATGAGAGCACGTGGTTATGTGGACCTGAGGGGCATGGGCGTAGGAAGTGTGGGGGACACAGGGGATATATCCCCCAGATTTTGGAGTGGGGCGACACGGGGACGAGGGGACAAAAGAATTTCCACTGTCCCTTCTGATGTTCACAGGGCCAATAGTGCGCATAAGCACCACCTAATGGCCCTGCACTTGACCTGCCTGGAGTCAAAGAGGCCATCCGCCCCCTGCCCTTTGTTATGCTGTAGGTAGGCTCTGTGTTCTGGGAAGGGCAGGGAAGGAAAAACTCTTTTCCTTCATGCCCAGAGAAGGCAAGGACAGTGTCAACTTCTCCTGGTCTGCCACTGGCAGCTGCCCTCCCCCCCCTCTCTCTTTATTCCTCCATCTCTTTCTGTCTCTGTCTCGCTCCTCCTTACGTCCTGATTTCAAGAGACAGCTCTTCTACTATCTCTTGCCTCTCCTTTTCTTTATTTGTTCCCCCGTGAAATGGATCCAAAAAAGGTGAAACACTTTGGCTGGAAATGTCCTCATTTTCTGACTGTTTTCTATTCAAAAGAAAAACGTCAGGACGGAGATAAAAAGTCATTAAATACCCAAATAAAGCAATACAGAGTGGTCAGCACGGAGAGAAAAAATAATTAAATACTTAAATAAAGCAATACAGAGTGGTCATCAGACAGGCCAGATTGTTATTTACACCCACACACATAAGCGCCACTTTAGAGAGTTTGCCTGTGAAAGCGCTACTTTCTTTTTATCTTCTTTCTTTGAACAACATTGTTTTCCTACAGTGGGGAAGTGCACCCTTTCTAAAGGGACTCAAATACCTGGTTGATGGGTGGAGTGGAAACGTTTAATATGATCGTTTTCAACTGTTTTAATTGTTTTAGCTTATAAAATGCGGCTCTGTGTTCGGCGATGTGGTCTTTTTTGAAACCAAACTGCTTACATTTTGAAAGGATATAAGCAATGGACAATGAAACGGGTGCCTTTCTGGTCTTGTAGTCATGTCCTGAACTTTTCAGGCAAATTATTTACTAATTTCTGAATAATGAGTTTAAAACGTTAAGGTAACAATGTTTTACTGATTACAGTTCACATGCTTTGCTTAGTCTTGCATTCCATAAGAGTGTTTGCTTTTTCCAGGGTGTTATTAATTTTTTTTCAGGCAGCATTTTACTGTTGTCTAGTGCATTATTTGAATTTAGTCGCATCACAATTGAGTTGTAGCCGAAGGTAGTGAGAGTTTCTCTCAGTGGGGCAGTATGGTGTTCAGTGTGGGAGAGGATGTGGCACTGTGGCCAGAGATGCTGAATTTGGAACTGGATAACCATATTCAGCCTTCATGATCAGTCCACCAGACCACACTCCTGACAGAGCTCATTCTGATGCTACACCTTAGACGGTCCGATAGACCTTAGAAGCCCTGGTGTCTTAGCACCTGCAGGTGGACCCTAATAGTGGCAAGTATAAGTTAACCTTGAAGGCCTGTCCAACACAACCCATACTGCTGTTCACCTCCAGCCTTGTGAGCAGGCATACGAAGAAGCACACCCTAGATCGACAGTGACTCTGTCACTGAGGTCACAAGACCCTTGAGGCAAGTCCACCTCACCCATTGGTACCTCCATTGGCCTTTTTCGGTAGTAGTAGTGCAATTTACCAGGGGTTGGCAATGTAGGATTTGCACGCACACTAAACTTAGGGGGTAATTATAATGGCGGTGAGACCACCATGTCGCCCCATCGGTGGTGGTTCCTCCGCCATCGGTGACTGCATCACCGCCCGCCATATTACAATGGCGGGTGGTTCCCTGGCGGTCGGAAAGACCAACTGCCACACACCCAACGAGCCTCTTGAGCCCGCCAGTGTGGCGGAGGGGCTCGTGGTTCCTACAATGCTGGTGGTGCCTACCAGGCACCGCACTAGGGATTACGATGTCCTTTACCCACCAGCCTAGCCATGGCGGTTCACCCGCCATGGAAAAGCTTGCGGAAAGGGACTTTGGGTGCCCGTAGCAGGCCCCTTTCCCCCTAGCCCCCAGACATGGAACCTGGGGGGGCATCATAGAGGCCCCCCTACAAATTACTGCACCATGTGGCAGGCACCGCATTGTGCCTGCCACGTAGTGCAGTGATATGTGTAACATGTCCCTTTTTTACATTTGGGTGGATGATGCAGCCAGCAGCACCTGCTGCAATGTAAAAGATAGGCACTGCGAACACCGTAGTGGCAGTCGCACTGTAATGCCTATCGTGCGGCCGCCACCTTGAAGGCCAGCAGTCCCATTCTCCGATTCAATAGCAGACAGACTGAAGTCTGTCTGCCATCGTAATCAGCCCCTAAGTTTGCAAACTTCTTGGTCTCTGCTTCATGCACAAACACTTTTAACATGTGCAGCCTGCTTTCGGGCCACTGGAGTTATGCTGCAATGGAGGCCATAATTATGTCGCACTGTTGACTAAATTATGCACCAATAAAAAGGCTGCAGTGTAATCAGTACATTTTATGATACTTTATTATTTTGACATATTTATACATACTAACAGCCTCTGCAAAGCGTTTGCCTCATTAGTACCTGTGTAACATACAAATGCAGCAGTGTGAAAGGTGACCAGTCAACCTTTGCAAAGGGCCCTACACTTCACAGCAACATACGGCACATTCTTTTTTGTAATTTTTGATCTGTTTGAGCTACAAAATAGTTTTGGGTGAAATCGTTAGATTATGCAGCAGCTGATGTATTATGTGGCAAATATGATACAGCCAGTTAAGTGGAAATCATTTTTACACTTAACTTAATTTTGCCCCAACATTGTAGCTGATCAATTTGTAAGTTCCCCAAACCCAAAAGTCGAGTTTGGGCACAATTTGCATTTTAAAAGCAGTCCTACAACACACTGACCCCAGGCTTCAGCAGTGCACACATGCAAGTGCAGAAAGGGCTGCTGGCCTCTAAACTTCCATGACCTATTATATTCTAGGGACTTAAAGGTAGTTCTAATCACCCTGCCCTATTATGTACTAGGGCCTAATAGGAGGGGTCATGCCAATCATAGGGATACCATAACCCATAGTGCACCCTAGTGTATGTGGGTATTTTCCCTGTATTTTTAAGTGTCTTTCAGAATAGCACTGGCCCTGGGCCTGTTTAGGCAGAGGCCAGGGTCAATCAGAGTCAGGTACCACCAGTACCAGTCAGCAAAAAGTTGGGGAGTGCCCAGGGCGGCTTTGCAACACTAGAGAAGCACAAACTCAGAATTTAAAACATAACACCATGGTTGAGGGTTCTCTTTTAATAATCAGAATTGATTTCTATCCTAATGAACCCATTTTCCAACATTAGGATAAGGAAAGACTGGGGAAAAATCATAACGTTCTAATCTATACCTTGAGGTTTTCATGCAGCTCTTTGATGACTTTTAATAGCTCACTGTTAAATGTTAGGATTTTAACTTAAAAATACCAAAATAATCTCTCAGACAAAAGCAGTAACTCACCGACCTATTTATATGATATGCATTTTGTGATCTGCGTGGTACACGTGCTTTACAGCAGGCATATTACCTCACTGTGGCTACCTTACCATGAGTCAAAACTTCCACTAGACCACGGGCACTCATAGTGCAGCCCGCGGCCCGGCAAGCCTTCCTTGGAGGCCCGAAGACCTTGCAGACATCGTACCTGTGTTTAAAAAAAATAATTAAAGTGTGTCAGCAAACACCGCCGCAGAAGCGTGAACTCCGAGACACTCTGGTCTGTGGGGGCCAGGCGATTCACAACAAAGCCTCATTAATAAGTAAATGGTCTTTTAAAGACCTGTGAAGTACTCGGGTGCGGCTGTGTGTGTCAGGGAAGCTGGGGTGTGGTGACAGAGGGAGACAGAGGGAGGGAGACAGCGGGAGGGAGACAGAGGGGAGGGAGACAGAGGGAGAGGGAGACAGAGAGGGAGACGGAGAGGGAGACAGAGAGGGAGACAGACGGAGGGAGGAGGATGACAGAGGGAGGGAGACAGACAGACGGAGGGAGACAGAGGGCGGGGACAGACAGAGGGAGACTGACAGAGACAGAGGTAGGGAGAGGGAGAGAGACAGAGAGAGAGGAAAACAGAGGGAGACAGAGATAGGAGACAGAGATGGAGGGGGACAGAGAGAGAGGGAGACAGAGGGAGAGAGACAGAGGGAGAGGGAGACAGAAGGAGAGAGACAGAAGGAGGGAGTCCGGTGGAGACAGCGGGAGGGAGACAGACAGAGGGAGACAGACAGATGGAGACAGACAGTGGGAGGAAGACAGTGGGAGGGACACAGTCGGAGGGAGACAGAGGGAGGGAGACAGAGACAGACAGAGGGAGAAACAGAGAGAAGGAGACAGAGGGAGGCAGAGGGGGAGAGAGAGAGAGAGAAAGAGAGAGAGAGGGAGGGAGACAAAGGGAGGGAGACAGAGGGAGGGAGACGAGGGAGGGAGACTGCGGGAGGGAGACTGCGGGAGGGAGACTAATGGAGGGAGGCTGAGGGAGGGAGACAGAGGGTGACAGACAGAGGGAGGAGACAGACAGAGGGAGAAAGATGGAGACAGACAGAGGGAGGAGGGCGACAGACAGAGGGAGGAGCGCGACAGACAGAGGGAGGAGGGCGACAGATAGAGGGAGGAGGGTGACAGACAGAGGGATGCGGGCAACAGACAGAGGGAGGAGGGTGACAGACAGAGGGAGGAGGGCGACAGAGGGAGGGAGGCAGAGGGAGACAGAGGGAGACAGCGAAAGGGAGACAGAGGGAGACAGAGAGCGAGGGGGAGACAGACAGTGAGTGAGACGGAGAAAGAGGGAGAGAGGGAGAGAGATAGAGAGAGAGAGGGAGACAGAGAGGGAGGGAGACAGAGAGATAGAGAGGGAGGTATGGAAACAGAGACAGACAGAGGTAGAGACAGACAGGGATAGAGACAGATAGAGGCAGAGGCAGGGACAGGGGCAGACAGATAGAGGCAGGGACAGAGAAAAGGAGAGGGAGACAGAGGGAGGGAGACAGGGACAGATAGAGGCAGAGACAGGGACAGGCAGCTAGAGGCAGAGACAGGGACAGACAGCTAAAGGCAGAGGCAGGGACAGACAGCTAGAGTCAGAGACAGAGAGAGAGAGGGAGTCGGAGGGAGACAGATGGAGAGAGAGAGAGGGAGACTGAGGGAGACAGAGAGAGAGAGAGACAGAGAGGTAGAGAGAGGCAGAGGGAGGCAGAGGGAGACCGAGGGAGGGAGTCAGGGAGAGACAGAGGGAGGGAGAGGGAGACAGAGGGAGACAGAGAGAGAGGGAGACAGAGAGAGAGGGAGACAGAGAGAGGGGAGACAGAGGGAGAGAGACAGAGGGAGGGAGGGTGATAGAGGGAGACAGAGGGAGACGGAGGGAGGGAGACAGAGGGAGGGAGACAGAGGGAGGGAGACAGAGGGACGGAGACAGAGGGACGGAGAAAGAGGAACGGAGACCAAAGGAGACAGAGAGAGGGAGACAGACGGCGACAGACAGAGTGAGACAGACATAGGGAGACAGTGGGAGGGAGACAGACAGAGGGACACAGACAGAGGGCGACAGAGGGAGGGAGACAGAGGGAGCAAGACAGCTAGAGGGAGACAGACAGACTGAGGGAGAGAGACAGAGAGAGAGAGAAAGAGAGAGACAGAGAGAGGGAGGGAGACAGAAAGAGAGAGAGAGAGAGAGAGAGAGGGAGACAGAGAGAGGGAGAGAGAGATAGAGAGAGGGAGGGAGACAGAGAGAGAGAGAGAAAGATATGTGTATGCCGGGTCTGGTGGCTCAGTGGACGAACGCGCCTACTGCAGGGGCCTGTGTTCAACCTCATGGTCACAGTTTTTTTTCCTCTAGCCCCGGCTCGCTCCCCCACTGACCCCCGCCCCCACCGGTGCAGCAGTCGGCCACAAACCACACTGTAAACTTGCCCGCCGCAAGAAACTTTGTGAGTACCCATGCACTACACAAACCTCCGATCTCTCTCAATAAAGAACATTAATCTCATAAGTTATCTTAACATTTTTATTGTTGCCTGAAAATTGCTGGAGACCAGGAATTCAGCAGCAGGTACTTTTCAAACCATAATGCACTTGCAAACATGACGCCCCCACCCTAAGTCAGTGACCTTTGTTTGCTTGGTGCATGGTGATGCAAGATTCATTATGTTTTTTTTAACATTTTGTCTGATTACTATATGAATGTAAATAACAATAAAGCATAATGCAAACTGTGACTACATGCCTGCTTTTCTCAATATTTCACTTCGAAAGTATGCAATTGTATTTGTTTAACAGCGGTGATTTGTATAGGGTCACTGGAAAGTCCACAAGGTTGTCCCTGCCCCCCCAGAATTTTAGTGTCTCCTACGCCCCTGCTGAGGGGCGCTGTTAACACATTGATTGCTTGGCGCTGTGTACAAGAGGCCGCAAAGCCACTTAAGAGAAAGCTCTTGACATTTGACTAATTAAGAACTCTTGTCACTGCATCCACAGCTGCAGTTTAGCTCCTTGTCAAGATACATCGGTTTAAGGTTAATAATACAGGTTTCGATAGCGAGTGGGGCTCAGCCTTTCATCATTTCAAGTTCAACAAAGTGATACTTTGGAAATCAACAAGTAGCATTTAATAATCAAGAGATAGTTACGTCTGCGGTGTGAAATAAAGTGCAGAAACTGTAGAAGCTTTCTGTGGTTTTAGGAGACACCCGTCTTGTGGCAGTGCAAAGACCTGGAATCTGAACAGCTGTAACCCTGAAAGAGCCCTTCGCGTTGCTATCACACTCATTTAAAATACCTCAGCTGGGAAGCTGCTGAGGCTAAGCCAGCTTCATCCCAGGCAAGTATATTTTGGGCCCTGGCACACAAACGTCCATTGACCCCACCAGTGTCAGGCGCAGCTCCATTGGCCTTACTGCTAGAAGATAATGCTGTAAACTGTAGGAAGGTGGCTACCTGACTATGGTTACCCCAGATTTTTTGCCTTGTGTTTAGCTGGTTTTCGACTTAGTTGGCCTGGTTCCCTGCTAATCAGGGCCCCAGGCTATCTGCTCTCTCTGTAAAATGCATTCCATGTACCCTAGGTGCATAACTAGATTGGCTTGGGCCACCTTATCAGCCCCTGTACAGAGCACAATAGGTGCCCAGGGCATAGGTGCATCCAAGGCCTACCAGGGGCTGCAGCATATCTTTTGCCACCCCTGGCTGGCTATCTAAAATTGACACAACTGGCTGATCACTCAGCTGGGGCAAGGTGGTGTAATCACCCCTTGCTTAGATATAGTATGCCTATATCTAAACCTATCTGGACACATATAAACCTGTGAGTCACTCCTATGGCAGGCCTTAACAATCCTGAAGGCAGAGTGCGTGGTTTAATGTGAGATGGTGCTCTAGCATGAGCTGAGCCTGTCTGCAGCTGTCGGGACCAATTCCCTTAGCTGTTCCGGGATAATGCCAAGCCATATACTATTAAGTGCATTATAATCCTCGCGGTTATATGTCAACTTTGGTTTGGCTTTATCAAAACATGTCGTGTAAGGTGTCATACGAATTCCTGGCGACGGGGGTAGCATTCCACCCCTCTAGAGGGGACGACATGTTACTTTTGCTAAAACGCGGTTGATTTTTAAAAGAGCCTCAGATCCACAAAATGGATGCTTCTGCCACAGACACATGTCTGACCTCCTGCTGCTGACCGAAACTCAGCAGAGGAGGCCTGGACAAAGGCTTTCCTGTCACAGGGAGGTGTCACACCACCCCAGACAGGAGATAGTGGATTGTAGCAGGGAGGTTTGAAAGAAACCAGACAGTGCCTGGGGAGCACAAGGCTTCCCCTTGCATAATCCGGTCAAACCGGTTCTGGGGCACACCAGCCCCAGCTCCAGTGTGACCTGGACAAAGGAAAGGGGGTGTAACCACCCCCCTTCCTGGCCCCACCCATAGGGAGGGACCGAGCAGGAGATCCACCCCTCAGATTGGAATAAGAGTGGGAGCAGTGCCAATGCAACTCAGATCATCCTGAAGAAACATAAGAAACGAATTCTGGACCCTTCGACATCCTACTCACTGTAGAAGACTGAAGAATCTCCCTTGTGGTGAAGGAGTGACCACCCTGTGCAAACAGGCAACATCCAGCCCTCGACCCTTGCTTTGTTGCAGTTCCCGCCGGAACTCGAGCGACAGAGATCGACGAGATCAAGCTTGCCTGCCTTCTCCCAGCCTGATCCACAGTCCCTGCAGAGCTGAGACCAGTGGAGGCGACCGGAAGCGTGGGGCACGCCATCTTGAAAAGGCCACGAGACGCTGACCGTGCAGCCCACGAGTGACCCTCGAAGCTGTACACCCGGGTTTGAGAAGCCCCAACCCTGAGCTACACTTGCACCAAAGCTACCCCCTCCACACTCGACGAGTGCTGCGTGGGGCCCTTCTGCTTGTGTTGGCTCGACACATTGGCCCGGTCACTAGCAGTGGCTTGTGGCCCCTGTGCCGACGAAAACTTGAATACGACTTGTTTTTCTGGTTGCTCCAGAGCTGCACCGGCTCCTGTGAAAAGGAGCCCCCACTCTGACCCTTCTGGTCCGAGTGAGAAGCAATCTCCCGGTTCCGCGTGGATTCCTTTTGCCAAGTGCTGTTTGCTGCAATCTTGAAGCCGACAGTGCTGACGGCGAGAGCCTGCGTGGGACAGATCGTGACCTGCTCCTGGACGTCGCAGATGCCCCAGAGCCCACGTGACAGCGGAGAGAAGCCTCTCGACAACCATCTGATTGCGCCCGACATTGCCTGGTTCCGTCCTGGTTCCACCCTGGTCACTGCTGAGTGACCCAGACTCTGTCCCCTCTGCTTTCAGAATCATCTCGACTTCGATCCACCCTTGGATCACACCGGACACTTCTGCTTCCCATCGCCTGCAGCTTCTCCAGCTCCAAGCACCAAGAACCTGCGTGTCAAAACCCGACGCCACTTCGACCCTGTGCACCCACTTCCTGTGGGTGAGGTAACATTGCAACGCCGGTGTCCCTACACTGGTACACACCTCTAGGGTCTGTGTCTTACGTTTTGTTCCTCTAGGTTCAGCGGAAGTATCTTTAAACTAACTTTGTGGAACTTTTACGCACCATTGACTTTGCATTGGTGCAAGCCGCACTTTACGTGCTGCACCCGAATTCCGTGGGCTACTCCCGACTTCAGCATTGCTAGTCCTGACTGCTCCCAGCGATTCTCTAGGCTCTAGGCCTAACCACTGTTCGATTGGTATCTCTTATACCACTTTTTTAATATATGGTTTGAGTGGCCACCCGCCCTCATCCATAATTGTGCAACTTTGTATGTTATACTGTGCTTTTGATTTAACGCTTGTGCCCCTTTGCTCATAAAGAGTACTGGGGATTAATTTAGAAATAAACACATATATTTTTATAATATATACTAGTGTGGTGTCCTTTCATTTGGTATTACAGGATTGTATGTGGTAAAACAGCTCGCTTAACACGACCTCTTAAGTTAAGCCTTTAAGGCTGCTTAGTCCATGCTACCCCTAGGATAGCTTGTCTACAAGGTTGACTTACAACCAGACACCATAAGGGATTGTTTGGACTGATACAAGGTGGTTCCAGAATTGGAAACACCACACATCAGGCCAACTTCTCACATTGGTGGCAGCGGTGGGATTTGAGCCTGCTGGTTGTTTTACCATTGCAATCTTTTTATCAAATTGAAAGATCACATCAAGTACCTTAGGTACATATAAATCAAAAGATTAGCATATTAAGTTCTACTGAACTTAGTAGCTGTAGATTAAAGGGATTAGCACACCCTGACTACAACTCACTAGCAAGGTACAGTAGGAAAACACTTAGTGTAGGTAAGTGCACCACTTACACCTCACTAGCAGCCATGTCTGACACAGGAAGAGCTTCAGGCTCTGCCCCTGTGATAGTTGACCCTACCAAGGCAACTTCCAGATATGACAACCTTAGCCACAAAGACGTGTGTGCCTTGTGCACTGCAAGAGGGCTAAAGAAGGGCAGAGGCCCTACCATTCCTTCCCTGATAGCCATCCTGGAAAAGGATGACTTAGATAAGGAGAGTCAGGCTCCCTTAGATTTAGGAGATGGAGTGAACCCCCTTCAGCATGAGATAACTCCAGAAGAGGAAGAAGGAGAGGAGGAAGAGGAGGAAGAAGGCTCAGAGGTAGTTGAGCCTGCTCAGAGTCAGAGGGGTAACCAGGTCCCAGTGGGGATGCTTAGCCAAACCAACTTGGACCTACTAGGGAATGGAGAGGGCCAGCACCTCCCCAGATCCCATAACCTAATTCTCCCAGGCAACAGAAGGGTGAGATCTCCATCAGGGGACTCTCATGTTTCTAGTGTCTCAAGAGAATCTCAAAGGGGAATGACGCCCCCCCAGAGGAAAGAGCATAGGGCCAGGATGAGGGCTGTCCAACTCCAGATAGAGAGGGAAGAGATAGCCTTGGCTCAAGCAAAACTTGCTTTAGCAAGAGAAAGAAAAATGTGTGGATTAGATTCCACTGGTGGCAGCAATATTCCTAAAGAGAAACCCAGGTCCTATGATAGTAGAAACCTGACAAACATTGTGCCCCCCTACAAGGAAGGGGATGACATCCACAAATGGATGACTGCTCTGGAGAGAGCCTGCATGGTACAGCAGGTTCCTGAGGAATAGTGGGCAGCAATCTTATGGTACTCCTTTTCAGAGAAAGGGAGAGATAGGCTCCTCACTGTCAGACATGAGGATGCCAACAATTACAAAGTCCTGAAGAGTGTTCTAATAGATGGGTTTGGCTTAACCACTGAACAATACAGGTTAAAGTTCAGAGACACCCAGAAGACACAGACTCAGGACTGGACTGATTTTGTTGATTGTGCAACTAAGGCTCTGGAGGGTTGGCTAAATGGCAGCAAAGTACATGACTTCACAGGATTGTATAATTTGATTATGAGGGAGCAGATCCTAAGTAATTGTCAGAACCAGCTCTTACACCAGCACCTGGTGGACTCAGATTTGACCTCTCCCCAAGAATTGGGAAAGAGGGCAGATAAATGGGTCAGAACCAGGATTAGGCCTAAGAATCAGGACAGTAACCAGAAGAAGGAGTCTACCAAGCCTCAAGATAAGGGTGGGGATAAAAGTAAGGAAAAGACTTCCCCAGGGCCCCAAAACTCCAAGAATGGGGGTGGGTCCCAAGACACTTCATCAACTGAGAAAAAGCCTTATTGTCATGCCTGTAAACAGGTTGGGCATTACAAAACAGACAGCTGTTGTCCCAAGAATGGCAATAAAGAAAACATACCTCCAAAGCCAGCTCCAACGCCTCCTGTTACTGTCATCAGTAATCCCCCAGGAAGTGGGAGCACACCCAGGAATCTGGGTGGGTTTACTTTTGGAGCCCAGGAGGACCCTGGACTATCCAGGTCCCCATCCCCAAATGATCTTGTGTATGAGACTGGCATGGGGTTTGCCAACTTCTCTGATTGCCCAAAGACCTTGAGCAAATATAGACAAGAACCCATCATCAATGGTTTGAAAGTTGAAGCCTTTAGAGACAGAGGGGCTAGCATCACCATGGTGGCTGACTGTATAGTCCCCTCTAAGCAACTTTTACCTGGTGCCACATACCAGGTAACAAACATTGATGGCATCCAAACAAATCATCCCATGGCAGTAGTAAGTCTCAGCTGGGGAGGTGTCATTGGCCCAAAGAGAGTGGCAGTGTCACCAAACTTGCCTGTAGACTGTCTACTGGGTAATGATTTAGAAATCTCAGCCTGGGCTGAGATTGAACAGGAAATCCATTCTAGAATGGTAAACTCCAATGGAAAGGTTAGTGGGGCTGTACTGGCTATAGCCCCAACCCAAGATGTCCTTCCTGAAAAGGTTGGTAGGGCTGAGCAACTCTCTGCCCCATCTTTACCAGAAGCTCTTCCAAAACAGAATAGCAAAGCTGTTATGATAACAGCAGAAACCCAAACTGAGTCTCCTCCTGAAAAGGTTGGTGGGGCTGTGATGGCCACAGCCCAAACTCAAACAGATATGTGTGTTGTGAAGCCTGAAATGATGGATCACTCCACCCAAACTGAGAGCGTGGAGGAGGAAGAGAAATCTCCCCCTCACCAGACAGTAGGACAGGATCAGCCTCCTCAGGGAACTGATCTTACCCCTGATGAAGGAACTGCCCCAGAGGTTGTTAGGCCTGGCCTGACAGAGCCTCTGATGGCAGTGGACCCTTCTCAGGTGGGATCCAGTCTGGAGCAGGTAACCTGCCCCTCTCTACCTTGCCTTAGTCAGCCCAGGGCTGCAGAGGACAAGAAGGACAGTGAGACCCAGAGGGCCCCCTGTCAAATAAAGCACCCCCATCAACAGATTAGGGGCACCAAAACTAGTATCCCTAGTAAGGTGAAAACTTTAAAAACTCCTGAGGGAGCACCCTTAAAAGTAGTTAGGGACCTCCCACAGATGGATTCTGTTGGGCACAGCCAAACCTGGGACCCAAAGGGCCCAAACCTGAACTGTCCCTCCAGCAAGCCAAACAGAGGGACCCAGCCTCCAGCTTTAGGTAGCCAGAGGCTGACCCTGAGAGCACAGTGCAACTCAGTTGAAGAGAGAAGGGCACACATGGTGGAAAATAATTGGAGGAAGCTGAGTCCTAAATTAGTGGAGCCTCACTTCAAAACTCCATATCCAAACCAGCCTTCTAACTTGCAAAGACACACCCAAGGTAGTGATTCCCTATGGTGGAGACCCTCTGATACCCCAAGGGTGAGGGACTGCTTAGTGGACCATGAGACAGGGGGTACCCATGCTAGTGCAGGTACTTCCTTATATGGCCACTCAGGCAATATAGGCTTACCTGGCCAAGGATAGCCTTATCTCCTTTCGTTTGGGGGGGGGGGGGGTTGTGTAGGAAGGTGGCTACCTGACTATGGTTACCCCAGATTTTTTGCCTTGTGTTTAGCTGGTTTTCGACTTAGTTGGCCTGGTTCCCTGCTAATCAGGGCCCCAGGCTATCTGCTCTCTCTGTAAAATGGATTCCATGTACCCTATGTGCATAACTAGATTGGCTTGGATCACCTTATCAGCCCCTGTACAGAGCACTATATGTGCCCAGGGCATAGGTGCATCCACGGCCTACCAGGGGCTGCAGCATATCTTTTGCCACCCCTGGCTGGCTATCTAAAATTGACACAACTGGCTGATCACTCAGCTGGGGCAAGGTGGTGTAATCACCCCTTGCTTAGATATAGTATGCCTATATCTAAACCTATCTGGACACATATAAACCTGTGAGCTACTCCTATGGCAGGCCTTAACAATCCTGAAGGCAGAGTGCATGGTTTAATGTGAGATGGTGCTCTAGCATGAGCTGAGCCTGTCTGCAGCTGTCAGGACCAATTCCCTTAGCTGTTCCGGGATAATGCCAAACCATATACTATTAAGTGCATTATAATCCTCGCGGTTATATGTCAACTTTGGTTTGGCTTTATTAAAACATGTCGTGTAAGGTGTCATATGAATTGGAATACTACCCCCTCGCCAGTCCTGGCAACGGGGGTAGCATTCCACCCCTCTAGAGGGGACGACATGTTACTTTTGCTAAAACGCGGTTGATTTTTAAAAGAGCCTCAGATCCACAAAATGGATGCTTCTGCCACAGACACATGTCTGACCTCCTGCTGCTGACCGAAACTCAGCAGAGGAGGCCTGGACAAAGGCTTTCCTGTCACAGGGAGGTGTCACACCAACCCAGACAGGAGATAGTGGATTGTAGCAGGGAGGTTTGAAAGAAACCAGACAGTGCCTGGGGAGCACAAGGCTTCCCCTTGCATAATCCGGTCAAACAGGTTCTGGGGCACACCAGCCCCAGCTCCAGTGTGACCTGGACAAAGGAAAGGGGGTGTAACCGCCCCCCTTCCTGGCCCCACCCATAGGGAGGGACCTAGCAGGAGATCCACCCTTCAGATTGGAATAAGAGTGGGAGCAGTGCTAATGCAACTCAGATCATCCTGAAGAAACATAAGAAACGAATTCTGGACCCTTCGACATCCTACTCAACGTAGAAGACTGAAGAATCTCCCTTGTGGTCAAGGAGTGACCACCCTGTGCAAACAGGCAACATCCAGCCCTCGACCCTTGCTTTGTTGCAGTTCCCGCTGGAACTCGAGCAACAGAGATCAACGAGATCAAGCTTGCCTGCCTTCTCCCAGCCCGATCCACAGTCCCTGCAGAGCTGAGACCTGTGGAGGCGACCGGAAGCGTGGGACACGCCATCTTGAAAAGGCCACGAGATGCTGACCGTGCAGCCCACGAGTGACCCTCGAAGCTGTACACCCGGGTTTGAGAAGCCCCAACCCTGAGCTACACTTGCACCAAAGCTACCCCCTCCACACTCGACGAGTGCTGCGTGGGGCCCTTCTGCTTGTGTTGGCTCGACGCGTTGGCCCGGTCACTAGCCAGCTGGCTTGTGGCCCCTGTGCAGATGAAAACTTGAATACGACTTGCTTTTTTGGTTGCTCCAGATCTGCACCGGCTCCTGTGAAAAGGAGCCCCCACTCTAACCCTCCTGGTCCGAGTGAGAAGCAATCTCCCGGTTCCGCGTGGATTGCTTTTGCCAAGTGCTGTTTGCTGCAATCTTGAAGCCAACAGTGCTGACGGCGAGAGCCTGCGTGGGACAGATCGTGACCTGCTCCTGGATGTCGCAGATGCCCCAGAGCCCACGTGACAGCGGAGAGAAGCCACTCGACAACCATCTGATTGCGCCCGACATTGCCTGGTTCCATCCTGGTTCCACCCTGGTCACTGCTGAGTGACCCAGACTCTGTCCCCTCTGCTTTCAGATTCATCTCGACTTCGATCCACCCTTGGATCACACCGGACACTTCTGCTTCCCATCGCCTGCAGCTTCTCCAGCTCCAAGCACCAAGAACCTGCGTGTCAAAACCCGACGCCACTTCGACCCTGTGCACCCACTTCCTGTGGGTGAGGTAACATTGCAACGCCGGTGTCCCTACACTGGTACACACCTCTAGGGTCTGTGTCTTAAGTTTTGTTCCTCTAGGTTCAGCGGAAGTATCTTTAAACTAACTTTGTGTAACTTTTACACACCATTGACTTTGCATTGGTGCAAGCCGCACTTTACGTGCTGCACCCGAATTCCGTGGGCTACTCCCGACTTCAGCATTGCTAGTCCTGACTGCTCCCAGCGATTCTCTAGGCCATAGGCCTAACCACTGTTCGATTGGTATCTCTTATACCACTTTTTTAATATATGGTTTGAGTGGCCACCCGCCCTCATCCATAATTGTGCAACTTTGTATGTTATACTGTGCTTTTGATTTAACGCTTGTGCCCCTTTGCTCATAAAGAGTACTGGGGATTAATTTAGAAATAAACACATATATTTTTATAATATATACTTGTGTGGTGTCCTTTCATTTGGTATTACAGGATTGTATGTGGTAAAACAGCTAGCTTAACACGACCTCTTAAGTTAAGCCTTTAAGGCTGCTTAGTCCATGCTACCCCTAGGATAGCTTGTCTACAAGGTCGACTTACAACCAGACACCATAAGGGATTGTTTGGACTGATACAAGGTGGTTCCAGAATTGGAAACACCACATATCAGGCCAACTTCTCACATAAACTCAATAATGTACAGAATAAATAAAAGTAGGCCGGTTCTCCACGAGGCTATGGGCTGTGGCCTACTGCTACAGCAGCCAGAGGAAGCAAGTGGTACTGCAGGCCTTGATCAACGAATAAGTCTTATCAACATATCTTCAAAAACTCTTAACGATCCATCGCCCAAGACGTAATCTGAGATCATCAGGGAGCATGCAGTTTCAGGTCCCTCGTATCTTTAAAGCGCGAATAGGAGGACGCTCGTTCAGGTACTTAGCTTGCAAAAAATGGAACGAGCTCCCGATTGAACTACGCATGGAACCGTCGGAGGTAAGATTCTGACTTAAACTGAAAACCTATCTATTCCCACGAACTCAAGGCACTTATTAGTTCCCTCTTCCTCCTCTGTGATTCTAAATACAGAAAGTCTTGCTAGCTGGATGGATGTTTCCGTAGCGCGGGGACACACTGTTATAGTGTAACGATGCGCTCTACAAATGGTTTTATTATTATTATTATTATTATTATTGTTATTATTAACATTGTTGATACACCAGATTGAGACAAACAGCAGAATTGTTAAACTTGACATGATCTGTCATTTATCTCTCTCTGCCACTGCTGTAATCAGGGGTGGGTTCTCCATGTGGGCGGAGGAGCGAACGCCCCACTCCTTTCTCGCAGTGCAAGAAGCAGTAACATAAAATGGTACAAATACCATTTTATGTCACTGCTTCTCGCACTGCAAGAAAGCAGAAGGGATTGGTTGGGGACGGGTGGATGGGCGGTCCTGCAAGAGGGCAGTGGAGGAGTGGCTAGCCCAATGTTGCGGGCCCTGACTGTTTGGTCAGCCAAACCAGTCATACACTATCTGCCATTTTCTCCATGTAGGCTGCAGCCTACATGGAGAAAATGGCCTCCCCATAGGTGCCTGGCTGGTCGCCATCCCCACTAATCACAATGCTGCTATTGCAGCATTGTTATTGGCTTAGGGGAGGGTAGGGAGGTTGCCTGCTTCCTGTGAGGAGCAGAGAAGCATAGACGACGTGGGACCGGATTGGGACGGCTAAGGTAAGTTATTATTTTCTTTATTAAAATTAAACCTCCCCCAAACGTGACCCCCGCTTCCCCACCCTCGAGTTATGCCAGCCACGACTGGCTGTAATATGAAGCGGAATACCATAACAGTAAAATGAAATACAGTGTAGAATTATGGGCCTGATGCACACACAGGTCACAAACAGTGGTCGCAAATTCTGCACCATCTTTTAGCGATCTATCATTTTTCAGTGTGACTTATGTACTGATAGGTCGTGTCACAAAAATTACTTGTCTAATGAATATTAACTAGGTAAGTAACAACTTGGGACTCCTTTACCTACAAACCACCAAGCATATGGACTGCAAGGAATAGCAGACCACAATCCTTGCGTTGGCATTCCCAAAAAGCTAACTTTTTTTAAAGCAGCCTGTGTTGCTGCTTTAAAAATAATACTCCCCGTTTGAGAACACATCCAAAGGAGCAGGCGGAGGCCCACTGCTTGTTCCCTTTAAGGCTGCATGACACGTTTCCCAAACAGAAAGCTGACCAACAGGAACAGCTATCCAATTGAGAATGGGTTACCACCTGCTTTGAAGAGTCAGTAATGTATCAAAGGTTTGTGACTGCAACTGTGATCATAAACCACTGACACATCTTCTTTCGATCATTCCTAATTGCGAATTGGAATGAGTTGGTAAATCCCTTTTACAATTCATAAAGGTCTGTCTGAATTGCAAAAGGGGTTTAAGTCCATTGATAAATGTCATTCTACGGTTGCAAGACCTTTGATTTTGCAAATCACAATGCTCACAGCCACAAAATAATTTTTTATATCTGGCACTTAGCACACTTAAGCATTTTGGAACGACAGTTAGGAAGATTTAAGTGCTGTACAAAAAGCAATGACTAAATAAATACTTATTTTAATTACAAAATATGTGTTGTGACAAAGTAGCAAATCAGAATGCATTACATTTAATATTAAATTGAGTTCAATACTAAGGTCAACTGTGCGCATGTGCCCTACATGGTGTACATGTGGTGGGTGTGTGTACGTGGTGTCAGTCATTATAGTTCTGTGTTGTTGGACTGGTCCTTCTTCGTTGCTTGTGGGCGGGGAGGCAGCAAGATTGCCTGATGAAGGTAAGCTAATGCAAGGTTTTAAAGTAGAATTAAATTTAGTCTGTTTTGCTTTTCCCAAATTTCGATTATTTTATCATTAACTTCTTAATTTTCAAGAATAAGATACACTGGACCTCATTCTAAGCTGCACAGGAACACTTACATAGGACACTTAAAATTACCAATCCCAGCGGGATCAGTAATCTTCAGGTACATAAATAACATGGTATTCAACCCTTCAAAATGTGAACTTATCTTGGGAATTGGTGATTCCCATGGTAATTCCTCACCTTTGCCTGTTTTCCACCTGCAAATTTCAACGGGTTTTTGCTGGTGAAGTGTCCTGGGGATTGTGATTTTACTGTATGACTTGTAATCCTGGTTGGGTCCGGAACCTCAGGTTGCAGTCACATCTGGATTGAGGCCAACTCACACCAAGGACCTAACAATAACATGGCTGTGATGTTAGAAGCTGGAGTCGAATTTTTAGATATCTGGAATGCATGAGGTTGAATATCCGGCTCCACAAATGATTCAAAATATGTAAGTCTGTAGCCTCCAGTGTTCGATCCAGACTCAGGTGGGATTGGAATCATTGTGAGAGGCTTAAACTTAGATTCTTTATCTGGGACGAGGACATGATTCTTCAATTACAAGTCATTGGTGTCTTCAAGGATTGTTGGTTTAAGATAAGTAAACTCCATCATGTTCTGCCCTTTCTGAATGGCATTAAGTAGTGGTGAGAGCAATGTTTAAGTCCAGGTAATGTAAACTAATCTACTATGCCATGGCCTCCAGAAAGCACAGCAAATATGGCTCAAAGAGTATGAAAGGTTGTGATCCCTTTACTCTTTCGACAGCCGACTAAAATGTACCATGTTTCACTTCTTACATGGTTCCTCCCCTAGTTTAGGGCTGAGTGAGTTTTGAAACCATCAGTCCAGTATTCAGGTATCTACATGGAATAAGATCATCCTACTTGACGAGTAAAAAAGTTGAAGCTGTCCTGGCATCAGCCCAGTACATTATTGTGCTCCGCAGACCTAATCGCAAGGTGATCTGAGGTTTTTAGTTCAGGGGCTCAAGTTATGCAACAGTGATTTGGCATGCAATGTTGACTTTTTATAGAAGTCAAGCGCTGGATGCACCTAGGCCTTCTTCAAGTACCAAAGCATTGCTTCAAGCTACTGGCAGAGCAGGGCAGGGACATACACCATCAGTACATGCAAATGTCTCTAGGTCACAGCCCCGAATGAAATAGTGACAAAGATGACTACAGCGAAGAGGAATTCCTTGTACCCTTCACCAGTCAGGTCAAGGATAAACGGCGACACCAACATATCTGTGCGATGATCGATACGGGCACGCTGATGAAAGAACTGCTAGGCATAGGCGCATTAGGCAATGTCATGGATATAAGACTGTGGGGCTAGATAGTGCCCTCAGCATTAGTGACAATATTCCTGTATACTCCATGACCCTGGAAGAACATTGCCATGTCTATGGGCGGCACTCAAGAAGGTGATGGATATAGTCCAACCCTACACAAAGACAAGTACTTCTTCTTTGAAAACCAAATGGAATTCTTTGGATATGTCTTTCTAAAGAAGGATTAAAGGCAGACCCCTATAAATCAGAAGTGATACAGAGTGCTCCTGCCCCACAAAGCATGGCGACGATGGTAACGCAATGTCCCACTGCGGCAGGTGTGTGCACAACCTGCCCACTCTTTCAGAGCCCGTCCCTCGCCTTTGTCTCTGTGGATTAAAACGCTCATAGTTTGGATGAATTTCTCCCATTTAAAAACACAGCTTTCTGATATTTTCCGAAGCTAATGTTGTAGCCTGAGAGGTCTTATTAGAAACGTATTTCATCTTCAGAGGGACCACTTGCCAGTTAACTTTATGAATTTCCTCCCAGGCTTCTGTGATCATTTTGAGAGGTCGACCATGACCTTTAACATCATATTTCTCAGGTCCATGCACTATGTGTTTTATTGATAATGTTCCATACCGAATAAGTCCCTAAAAATCCTTCCAACAATTGCACAACCTTTTGTTACTATTCTCTTTTAATGTATCATCCTGCTGTTCTCCTCTGCTTCCTTTATCAAATAAACCCTAAATTCTTTACTGCGACAGCATCCCGACAAAGCTAGGAATTCCTTCTGTCTAGATGTAGTTTGTTATTCCACTCTGCAGCCTTCGAATCATAACTGCTTGGCTATTGTAAATTAATGTGTGTGTTTTTAAGTTAATTTAACAAAGTGCACATTATTTTCACTACAAAACCGTTCTGACTATTTGTCACAATTTCAAGCCACATTTATCCCATCGCAGATGTGTTGGACAGAAGACTTGCCTGCAACGTCCATCTTCGAAACGAATAATCAAATATTTTGTCTCGTACCTAAGTGGTGAAGTCTGCATTGCAAAGTAAATCACCTATTTAAAGCTGAAGTCTAAAGTGAAGCAAAAAAGAAGCCAACAAAAGGCGTGTAGCATTTCTGTTGTCAAACTCACCTCTGCTGCTAACTGACCCAAGTGTTTGTTCCAGGACAAAGTTTAATACATATCAACCCAAGATCAATGTAGAATGGGACATTTTCTAAAACCACAACCCGAAGTCATTCCTCTTCGAAAGACACAGGGCACGATTCATTGAGATTGTTCTGTATGAAAACAAGGCATACTTCTGATGCACTTTCATATGTCTAGTTATCCAGCGAGGCTCTCCAACAACCCTCAATATTCATTTCACTTAACCCAGGAGCAATTCATTCTTACTCATCGGTGGGGCCCATAGCACCCCGAGTCACACACACACACATACCATTACTCCTGAATCAGTGACAAAGAAGGCGAGCTGCTGGTTAGCGGGGTACCTACGTTTTATACTTTACACATTTATATACACTTTATAGTTCTCAACTTATGCTAACCTGTTACCTGGAAAACTCTACATCAAGGTACTTCACTATTTGGTCAATGGATCATCTAGTAGAAGTTAGTTGATGGAGACTAAGACCAGCTTAATCATAGTAATCCTATAACTTTAGCAATTGTATTCTGTCATGACATTTCATAAAATTGAAACCAGACTCGAGATATATTTAAATTGATTTTATCTACTTCATTTAAGAAAAATAACTTTTAAAGATTTATTTAGACAAGCAAAATTAAAGCATTTTATTTAGTACATGTTAAGGAAATTGAAATTTAGAATAATATATTACCAATCTGTTATATGGAAATAACAGAGTTGCCCAAGTTCCCAATCTGTTTCTCTATTCTCCTCAATGCCTCCCTTCCAAAATAAAAACTCCACATTCTATCATTCTTCTTTGCTCCGTCAAAAGTTAAAGTCCCAAAAATTTCAAAGTCTTTAGCACCTTAAAATAATTCAAACCAACAGCATGTCGTGGTGCAAAATAAAATCTGTGGAGAAAGCTTCTTTCACCCTTCCGAATAAGTTCTTTAATACCCTTTTTCTCTAACTATCTAACTCAAAAATGAAACTTTTAGGGTCCATAGTTCATTCTGATTGGTCCATTAGAGGGGTGGTGATGATCACTTCATTCAATCCTTGTTCAAACCAGTCTGCATTTTAGCAAAGTCATCATCAAAATATTCTCATGGCATTCATCTCCAATTTGTGCTTGTCATTCTCCTTTTGTTACACAACTTGATATATTTTCTCCATCACTGTTCCGTTCACATGGCTTTAGAGGCAGGCATCCTTTGGAATATTTCCGTGCCCTAGGCCAAGCGACCTTGACATCACTTGCTTCGCGTACAGGCCATTCTATTTACCCTGCTTTCACCAGTGTGCATGCGTGGGGGCCTTTTCTTTCAAACTGATGTCAACGCTTCAGTCACCAGCTATTTTTCAATAAACAGGCCACGTAGGCCTCAATGAGAACTAATGCGAAAACAAACAGAAATTTAGATTTTGAATTATAGCCCTTCTGTATACCTCCCTGTCCATTCAAATATTCCCAGTTAGTTGTTACCTAGCATAAGCAAAAATAGATAGCATTCTTTTACTTACCAAGTGCATTTTTCTTTCTCTTGCCACAACATATAATTACACTATTAAAGCATAAACACACATGCTTAAAAATATATTATTGCAGCACTATATTAACATAACTCGCAAATAGCTATTAGTTTCCCACGTGTAATGTAAAATGTCTAAGTGCCCTTTACTGGTTCATTTTTTATGCATCACACTGTTATTTTCGTTATAGTTATGAGAGCTCGAATTTACAAGGTGTACACACAATTTTGTGTCTCTCTCCTGCTCCATCACCAGGAGTAGGTTACATCTGCTTCTTTTGTGGAGCTTCATATAAAAGTTCCGGTCAAGAGGTATTACAATTACTACAATGCCATGTTCAAGCAATCAAACTGAACGCCACTACGAAATGCTTTTATAAAACTTTCTTTATAGACTCTATATTTGACAACACAAAACAATAATATGAAATACTATACATTAATAAAAGTAACCAAATAGTACAGTGTAGAACATAGTCTGCTATGTCATGTGTATTTGTAATTTGCATTTATATAGTGCTTACTACCCATGACGAGGTGTCAATGCACTTTTTCGGCGAGTAGCACACTACTCCGGAATCCATAAAGGATTCGTGGTGAACCAGAATAGTGAAAATATAAAAGTAATTTGAGTGGTGGATATGTTAGTCAGATATTTGGATTGAAAAGAATAGTGGAGGGATAGTAGAGGGGAAAAGGTTTGCAGTTATGAAGCGTTTACTACCTCTGACAAGGCGGCAAAGCACTTTTGCAGTGATTGGCACACTGCTTCAGGACCTATAAAGGTTCAGTGGTGAATAAGTATAGTGAAAATATGAAAGTAATTTGAGTGGTTGATATGTTAGTCAGTTATTTGGATTGAGAAGGATAGTGGATGGATAGAGAAGGGAAAAGATTTGCCAATATAAAGCACTTGCTACATCTGATGGGGTGTAGAAATGATTTTTTCTGCGAGTAGCATGCTACTCTGGAGCCCATACAGTGTTTGTGGTGAATTAGTATAGTGAAATATGAAAGTAATTTGAGTGGTGGATATGTAAGTCAGTTATTTGGATTGAGAAGGATAGCGAAGGAGTAGAAAAGGTAAAAAGGTTTGCATGTATATAGCGCTTGCTACTCCTGATGAGGGGTTGAAGTACTTTTTCGTCGATTATGGAGGGTATCTTGGCGCTGAAGCAGGAGCTGCATCGACCAAGTCAAGGACGAAGTTAGGTGAAGAGCTGGGCCTTCAGTTTCTTGCACAATACAAGAACTGAGGTGGAGGCTCTTATGTGCAGGGGCTGGTCACTACAGGTTTTAGGAGTGAAGTAGGAGAAGGCACAACCGCCAGATCTGATTCTGCATATGAGCGTGTGGGGTGAGCGCGTGTAGGAATCTGGCTGATTAGTGGTGTCTGATACATTTTTGATGATTTCTTTGCAGTTTGTCAAGGCCAGAATGTAGGGTCCTCTAATAAGCATGGTAATTTAGAAGCATCATGATCACAATCACAAATGCAGGCCTGCCACATTTATTCCCCAAGTGGTTGGATAAGGTACTAACACTACCATCCCAATAACAGCCATCATGTTCAGCCATAGATGTGGAATTCTGGTCAAATATCTTTTGTTTTCATCTGCAAAAGGTCTCTTCAAAGGTGTTAGCGACGTATCTTAGACTGTGTCTTAGAACCATGGAACAGGTTAATGAAGTATCCATCATTTAACAACAAATGGCTGCCGTTTTGTGCGTGATCAGTGAAGCAATTATAAGGAATCTAGTGTATGCAAATATATTGTCACCAAAATACCCTTAAAAGCATGCATGGGGAAACATTAGATCGCCCAGGCTACAAATCTGGGACAGGGTCAGTAACTTACCACAAAATGACTTCAGAGAAGGAGAAATGAAAGCCCAGTAGAAGATGTCCATGCACAGTGGTGGTTGGTCACCCTTGGAGGGTTGGGCATAAGGCCTGATCTACGCCCAAACAACCAAGCAAAGTAGAAGTAAAACACCAAGAGAAAACTTTATGACATCCCAGTATTTATAGCACTATGTTAAAATTTAGCAACAAATACTGAAAAGAATAAATAGTACAACGCTCATAGTAGTCTCTTTCACAGTATTAATGATATGTGATGTTTAATGCATCAGTCACATCAAGGAAGAGGTCATGAGTTTTGCATTTGGTGTGCAAAGTATGGTTTGCACTGTTGTACGAAATATATATATATACAAGCAACTCCCACACCATCCGGATAGAGAGCACGCACACAAAGCTGATGGACTTAAACGTTCTATATTTTATTCTGCCTGTCACAGCCCGGAAGCACAGAGAGACACGCGTTTCAGCTGGAGCAGCAGCCTTCGTCAATCTCTTCAAATTACCTACTGGCGGTCTCCAGTAGGTAGTTATAGTTTGGACCTATTTTCCATAGGAAATCCACAACATTCTATTCCCAATAACTTTGGCACCGATTGACGAATCTTTGCAAAAGTTTCAAAACTTACGGCCAGCTCCGGTCCGCTCCTATCCTGAAAGTCTTGGGTTGATTCGTGTAGCGGGGGCCGAGAAAAAAGGGGGTCCCAAAACATGTTTTCCCCATGCAATTTCCCATAGGACCTTTAGCCGCAGCTACAGCCCGAACTGCTGAACGGGATGACTCCAAATTTGGCAAAGAGGTAGTCCTCGGTTCAGACTCATGCCTTTTGCTTAAATGGTGTCAATCTGTTCAGTAGGTACTGAGAAAATTACAGTTAAAAGTACATATTTATCTATGGCCGTCGTGAATCAGCGCACCCAGTGCGCACCCTGAGCGCACTCTCCCAATTATGCGCTGAATGCTAATTGGCTGTCAAGTGGTTGTCAACATTCAAAACCAGGAACTGTTGGCAGCCATTTTGTGCCTCGGTAGAAGCGAGGCTGAAGAAGTCTGTGGAATAAGTGTGCAAAATGTATAAAGGAGGCAGGGTAGAAATACCTTGACCCTCTAGACCTGCTTAGGGGTCCCAGAAGGACTCCCAGGGTGGGAGCCGAGGCTTCCACCCTCCCATAGCAAACATGGTTTGGATTTTGAAAGAGAGAGCAGTGAAACCTGCTCTCTCTTTCAAAATCCAAACAATATTGCTTTTCCACATGGGTAGCTGCATGTTGGCAGCTCCCCATGTGGAAAAGCAATGCCGGCTATGGACCTGGGGAGCCAGCTGGGACCGTGGAGGCGTTGGGGCTCCCCCCATGGTCCCCAACGTTTTTAGAAGCCCCGGGGGATGGGGTCCCCAGGGATAATAAAAATTAGTGATAGTGGGATATTTTTACGGTAAAATTAGGAGTCGGGGATCCAGCGCAGCGCTCAGCGCGGCAACCTGATGTGCACGCTTTGGAAGCGCGCCTACTAATCTGTAGGGTGCGCGACTCCAGGGCGTTTGGTGCACAACCTCTACTTGTTGGATGCACGATTCTAACGGGTGCGCGACTCCAAGCCAAAGAAAATTAAAAAAATTGAGATATACATCAAGCTTATGTCTTTAGATCTTTGGTGGCTCTAAAAAGAGCTGTTGTGTTTATTGACAGAGTTTTGGTACCTACAAGTAAATACCTCTGAAGTTTATGAGGAAGACTCTGTTTCCCTCATCTGTAAAATGTACACCATCTCTCCTATAGATGCCATCCATATTGAAACGCAGATTGTTGTGGTAAATGGTCCCCATTCTATAGTCTCGGAGAAAAGCAGAAACAGATTTATTCACGTTTCCTAGATTTCTCAATCTGTGGATAAAATTGATTGGACCAGTTCCATTTCTGCCTTAGGCATAAGTTATAATAGACAAAGGCAGTTTGGGGGAAAAGTGATATCAATTCTCCAAAGGTGTCCTTCATAAGCATTTCCAGACCTACCCCAGTCAAAGTGCCTAAGTCATTGCTACCACAGTGCACAATTATGAGTTTAGGTTGTTGGAGATGCAAAAAGGATTTAACCAATGGCATCAATTGGTGCCACTTTAACCCTCTCTGTCCAATCCATTTAATGTCTACATTTGGCAAACCTAGGTGTTTGTGACTGCCTTTGTTTTCCGCATTCCTTTGGTTCCAGAAAATATAGCTGTGTCCCTCAATCCACACTCTAAGCATATTGAAGGGAGGTCTTGATGCACTCAGATGGTCTCTGTAAATGAAATGGCAGTTTGAAAAGTAATATTTTTCTAAAAAGGTGGATAAGATGGAGTTTTGAAAAAAGAAAAGAAATGATTGGTTGTTTGACAAAATTCTACACTGAAAACTAGGGTGCATGTTTCGTTTTTTTAAAAGCATGATTCTTATTGGTTAACAAAAACTGAATGAAAGGAACATTACATAAGATAAGCAGATATGTTGAAAAGTCAATCATACTTGCTGTTTTGTTTAGCAACATTGTGTGGTGAACTTTTTGACCTCTGTGCTCAGTTAAGTGTTCCATGAACTGTTTCTATGATAACAGGCAGAGGGCAGATTAGGGGTAGGGATTAAATGTATGTCAATTTGAAATGGTTGAAATTTGTAACCAATAGAAATGTGTGTTTGCTTTTGAATTATTGTGGGAAGCAATGTGATTTGATGTTTAGATGTATATGTGTTGAAAATGAGAGGGAAACATTGCCGCTCTTTGGTTTTGGTGAGTGGTGTACAGAACAGAGATTCTGTATAAGAAAATCTGGTGTGTGACTGACATACTTCTTAATCTACAAAACAATTTGAAAGGTGAGTTATTAATTTGTGAGGGGATGTATGTGGTGCATTTTGATTTTAATCAGACTAATGTGTTTCTCCTGCTACAGTGCAGGGAATACCTTTTTTTTCTCTAGAATCTTATTGTGAGTGTTTGTGCATTTAGAAACCATTGTGAGATAAGCATTTGTGTATTTCATGCGTTTGCAGACAGACAACTGTGCTGTTCTCATGTTTTGGTAGAATTAGAAACCAGTCATTTTTTATGTATTTGCAAAATGAGTCAAGTTTCTACACTAAAATGCAGTACTCCTTCTAGACTATGATATGTGTTTTGGTAAAATGCAAGGGATAGTGTTGTTTGTCTAGAATCACACACTGAGTCTTGTGTGCATTTAGGAATCATTCTGACAGAAGCACTCTAAACTAATGTGCAGTAGAACATTTTGTGCAATGTGTGAAGTCACCTTATGTCTTGTAGACTAGTAAATGTGTTTTGGTAAAATGCAAGGGATAGTGTTGCTTGTCTAAAATCACACAGTGAGTCTGTGTGCATTTAGGAATCACTCTGGGAGAAGCATTTTGGTACTTCATGTGTTTGCTGACATGTGATTGATTAGAAACCTATTGTGTTCTCACATTTTGGTAGAAATAGAAAATAGTAATTGGTTATATATTTGTAAAAGTTTATCTTTAATAGTAAAATGCAGTAATGAAATATGTGGAATGGATGCTTGATGTGTTTGCAGACACATAAGTGCATGTACTCATGCAGTGAGCCATGCTTTAGGGGACGCGCGCTTCAAAGTCCTATGTTCTATGCATGTACTGGTCTAACCACCTTCACACTTGTTTTTCAGGCCTACATTTCCCCAGTCAGTATCTATACGCTCCATTTATAAGAAATACAGTTATTTGTCTATAATCACACTGTGAGTCAGTGTCCATTTGGGAAAAGTGAGAGAGAATGATTTGGTTGGTTGACGTCTTTACAGACATATAAGTACATGTACTCTTGCAGTGAGCCAGGCTTTAGGGTACGCAGTAATTAAAACTCCTATGTACTATGCATGTAGTAGTCTAACCACCTTCACACTTGTGTTTCGGGTCTACATTTCCCCAGTCAGTATCTATACACTCCATTTATAAGAAATACTGTTATTTGTCTAGAATCACACTGTGAGTCAGTGTCCATTTGGGAAAAGTGAGAGAGAATGATTTGGTTGGTTGATGTGTCTGCAGACATATAAGTACATGTACTCTTGCAATAAGCCAGGCTTTAGGGCACGCAGTACTTGAAACTCCTATGCACTATGCATGTAGTAGTCTAACCACCTTCACACTTGTGTTTCAGGCCTACATTTCCCCATTAAGTATCTATACACTCCATTTATAAGAAATACAGTTATTTGTCTATAATCACAGTGTGAGTCAGTGTCCATTTGGGAAAATTGAGAGAGAATGGTTTGGTTGGTTGATATGTTTGCAGTCATATAAGTACATGTACTGTTGCAGTGAGACAGGCTTTAGGGTACGCAGTACTTGAAACTCCTATGCACTATGCATGTTGTAGTCTAACCACCTCCACACTTGTGATTCAGGCCTACAATTCCCCAGTTTGTAGCCATACACTCCAGTAAACACTCTGTGAGTGCTCTTGCAATCCCATAGTGACTCTTTCAGTAGCATGTAGTAATACTTTCAGTGAAGTGCAAGAAATACTGTTATTTGTCTAGAATCCCACTGTGAGTCGGTGTCAATTTGGGGGAATTGAGAGAGAATGATTTGGTTGGTTGATGTGTTTGCAGGCATATAAGTACATGTACTCTTGCAATGAGCCAGACTTTAGGGTACGCAGTACTTGAAACTCCCATGTACTATGCATGTAGTAGTCTAACCACCTTCACACTTGTGTTTCAGGCCTACATTTCCCCAGTCAGTATCTAAACACTCCATTTATAAGAAATACAGTTATTTGTCTAGAATCACACTGTGAGTCAGTGTCCATTTGGGAAAATTGAGAGAGAATGATTTGGTTGGTTGATGTGTTTGCAGACATATAAGTACATGTACTCTTGCAGTGAGCCAGGCTTTAGGGTACGCAGTACTTGATACTCCTATGCACTATGGATGTAGTAGTTTAACCACCTTCACACACGTGATTCAGGCCTACAATTCCCCATGTAAATATCTTTACAATCCAGTAAACACCCTGTGAGTGCTCTTGCAATCCCATAGTGACTCTTTTAGTAGCATGTAGTAATCATTTAAGTAAAGTGCAGGGGATACTGTTATTTGTCTAGAATCACACAGTGAGTCAGTGAGCATTTGGGAAAATTAAGAGAAAATGATTTGGTTGGTTAATCTGTTTGCAGACACATAAGTACATGTACTCTTGCAGTGAGCCAGGTTTTAGGACACGCAGTGCTTCAAACTCCTATGTAGTATGCATGTAGTGATCTAACCATTTTCACACTTGTGCTTTAGGCCTACAATTTCTTAGTCAGAATTTATATAAAATCTGTTTCTATAGTAATAGAAAAGTATAATTTATAAAGTTATTAATATACATTTTTTTATGATTCTTTTTTCAGATACTGTTTATCATCAATAAAATAAAGTTATCATGCCGGAGAAAATAAGAGAAAGGAAAGAACAAAAGAAGGACAGTTACTTGAAGAAAACTCAACCACAAGTATTGGATGTCCAACATAATGTGGCTAAAAAGATAAAATCTTCTGGTAAGAACACAAAGCAATTTATAAAAAATGTTTGTAGGGTCAGACAGAATGTACAAAATGCTGAAACCACTAAAAATGGTTCAAGTAGAAAAAATAGTCAAAAAAATAGCAAACGGAATAAATCAAATGGACAGTCAAAGAACACGATGTATGGTAAAAGAAGAGAAAATCAGTATAAAGAAATCCGCAAAAAATTATTGTACAACAGAGTAGTACATAATTTATTGAAAGATACAAAGAACTATATTTTATAAATAGAAAAGGCATATCGAATCCATTGTTGCAAAGACTTTTGAAGTAAAAAGGAAACTATTAATTTTAGTATTAAACAGAATTCGATCACTAGATAAACAAATCCATTTAATGAAGGCCAAAAGTAAGAATCAATCAATCAATCAATCAATCATGGCATTTATATCGCGCACTACTCACCCGGAAGGGTCTCAAGGCGCGTGGGGAGGGGGGTCTGCTACTGCTCAAACAGCCAGGTCTTGAGCTGTTTCCTGAAGGCGAGGTGGTCCTGGGTCAGCCGCAGGTGGACGGGCAGGGAGTTCCATGTCTTAGCCGCTAGGTAGGAGAAGGATCTTCCTCCGGCGGTGGCTCTCTGGATGTGAGGCACGACGGCGAGGGCGAGGTTCGCCGATCGCAGCTGGGGGGTGGGCGTGTAGAAGGTCAGGCGGTCGTTGAGGTACCTAGGGCCCAGGTCGTGGAGGGATTTGTGTGCGTGGGTGAGGAGTCTGAACGGGATCCTCTTGTTGACAGGGAGCCAGTGTAGGTCTCTCAGGTGGCTCGAGATGTGGCTGCATCAGGGGACGTCCAGGATGAGTCGGGCGGAGGCGTTCTGGATGCGCTGGAGTCTCTTCTGAAGCTTGGCTGTTGTTCCGGCGTAGAGGGTGTTTCCATAGTCCAGTCTGCTGGTGATGAGGGCCTGGGTGACCGTCTTCCTTGTCTCGGTGGGAATCCATTGGAAGATCTTGTGGAGCATGCGGAGTGTGTGGAAGCAAGATGAGGAGAAGAAAAGAGTATTTAACAGAAGTCATTTTTGTGATTTGTTTTAGGGGAATGGAAACACAGTTCAAGTTATGAGCCTTTCTTTAGTGAAAGAGTTATTTTCAGACCAATGATTTGTTGCATGCAGTTGACACCAGTGGTCGAGCTTATGAGGTTAGAAATGGTTGTCCAATTGAGAAAGAGAAAATGATTCCCAGAAATGCAGAAGAAGTGATAGTTGATGAAGTTCTAGGCAGACGTCCTAAAGCCCAGTGTACACTTGGGATTGCAGTAGTATTTGTAGTGTACGACAAGAATCTATTGATAAATTACGCAGTTTCTTACAAGCATATAGTAAAGAAAGTGTTAAACAAAAGATTAAGGTGTTGCAAGGACTAGACCCTTGCAGAGTGAGAAAAAATACTGGTTTGCATAGTCATTCTCTGGCTTGTCTTGCTAGGAAAGTATGTCAAAATGTTTTTCACCATTTCAGGATGTTGGCAGTAAATCATACTCAAATGCGGAAGTTAGTGAGAAGATTGTATTATGCAAAAAGTCCAGTACTGAAGTTAAATGAGTTGAACAGTGCTCTTTTGCGTGGGTCAGTATCAGATGTGAAAAAGGTTTGTGATGATATTGAGTTTTGTTACTTTGGTCCTGAACAAGAGAATGAAGTAACTCAGACATTAACCCCTTCGATGCTGGTGACAAAGCCAGCTCGTCATGGGCGTTACCTGCGCTGCGCGCATGATGAGCTGGCTTTGTCACGTAACGCTGGTTTTTTCAAATTTCAGCGCGCAGCGGGAAAACCCGCTAGCGCGCATGCGGTTAATAGAAGAAAATGTTGTAGAGAATGTGGAACACAGTTGTACAAACATTTTTGAAAGGGAAATTACAAAGTTTAAGGTGATTTCAGGTGAAAGGCCACATTTTTCTTGTATTTGTTGTCGGCGAACTCACTATAAAAATCAGACTAGGAGTGTTGATCTGTATTTAAAAAGTGAAAAAGAAAATAGTGATAAGTGTAAGGAATTTGCAACTTATTTGTTGGTAGAGAATTGTTTTGATTTGGGTTCTGATCAGCGTATTTGTAAATTTTGTTATAACAAATTAGATGAGAATAAAATGCCCGCTAGAGCTGTGCATAATAATTTAGAGTTAGTTGCTATTCCTCCTCAATTGATAGATTTAAACATCTATGAGTCTATTCTCATTCAATGTGTGCACCTGTTTCAGGCTATTGTTCGTATGGAGCCTAAAACAGGTAAATTGCCTCCTTCAGATTTACTAAGAGGATTAAACAGAAGAGTTGTTTATTTACCGTTAGATTTAAAGAAAAATATTGAAACTATTGGTGTAGACAGTGTAGAAAGTGAACCACTAGTTATTCTTGTTAATTGTGTGCCAACTAAGAATAAGAAAATCTTGCAGGAGTTAGTGGATGTTAGGAAAGTGCAAAAGGCAACATTGTATCTGATAAAAAACAATGAGTGCTATAGAAATGTGTATGTGGGAGAAGAAGAAATAGTTTTAGCAGTAGATACTAAAACATCAAGTGGACAAATTGAAAAACTGGACATGTTAAGATGTGAAGAAATCTATGAACATTACAGTGTGCATCCACTTCATTCAAAAGAAGTGATGGGGAACACTATTGAGTTGTTCCAAATGAAAAAAAGCAAAAGGAAGTCACATAAGTGTATGGGAAGAGAGCTTGGAAGCTCGTTGTTTTCCGCAGTTATTCCCAACTGGAAAAGGAGGACGATATGGTGAACGTCCTGTGCAGATTCCAGCATCTGAAAATTATAAGCAGAAGATCCAAGATTTCGACAATGTATTCCTTATATATTTCATCTTTTGTTTGAGAGTGACTTGTCTGGACTTTCATATGCAATCAATCACATTTTAAAAACTGGAATACATCTGCAAAATAATCTGCAAAAGATTTTATGGATAAAGTGCACCAGAGAGATGATCATTAATCTGATGGCATGTCAGCGTGGAACTAATGAATATTAGTACCGTCACATGGAGAACTGAAATGTATGCTACGGAACTTAGGAACTCCTACATGGTGCCTTACCCTAAGCTGTGCAGAGTACGCTTAGGATGATTTACTTGAATTTCTTCGAGAGGCAAATTGCAATATAAAAAATATTGAATACTAGATACCTGGGGAACTGTGCTCTGTGGATCCTGTTAATGTATGCAGGTATTTCAATCATAGATTTGAAGCTATGATGTCTTTTATCTACAATAAAAAATTCTCCTCTTGGAGAAGTTGTGGATTTCATTTGGAGAAAGGAGTATCAAGCAAGAGGTGCTCCTCATATACATATGCTGTTATGGATTAAGGACGCTCCCAAATTTGAAACAGATGCGGATGATACTGTTTTGACTTTTATTGAACAATATGCAACATCTGCTGTACCCAAAAGCACAGAAGAAAACAACTTGAGAGCACAAGTTGTACGACTCCAAAGCCACCGATGTGGAATACTGTCGATAAAAGTACAAATCTAAGGATAAGTTCTACACCAAATGTCGTTTTGCATTTCCACATCCTGTAATATCCACACAGGAAGAGTGAACAGTTTTATGTCATCTTTGCGACATACCATCACAAGAAAGTCTCCAAAAAATACCTACAACTAAAAAAGAAATGAAGAGTCAAAATACAGAAATGACTACAACCCAGTTATTTTATCCATGTGGAATGCTTACAAAGATATTCAGTATGTTGCAGACAATTCCATTGCTGTTGCTCGATATGTATCGTCCTATATTACAAAATCAGAAAAGACGGAATTGAAAGAAATGTGGGAAGAGATTTCTCACGAGAAGACTCTAAGTAATAAATTATACAGTTTCAATTTGAAGATGTTATCCCATCGAGAAATTGGAGCATATGAATGCTCAGATCGGTTATAATCTGCAAGTCTATACTCCAAATCTAGAAGAATCATTTGGGTGAGTTTAGGTTTTGTTGCAATGCGAAATCGAGTACTGAAATCTGTACAAGAAATTGAATATTTTGCAGAAAAAGATCCAGAAAGTACAGATATTTTTAAAACGAATATGTTGGACACATATTACCCAAACAGAAGTCATCATCTTGAGAACATGTGTCTCTATGAAGTGCTGCAAAACTACACTTTTAAATGGAATACTACAGAGAACATCAATGATAGAAAATATGAAGTCATTGGTTCCGAAGGATGTTCGGTGAAACAAACAAAACAAAATTTGATTAATCACAGAAAGCTGAGTTGCGACACTGCTGATAAAAGGGAATTTTACTATTTAGCCATTTTACAACTGTTCAAACCATAGCGTTCAGAACTGGAATTACTTGGAGATTTCCAGAGCTATGAAGATTCATTTAATGCTTGTAAAGATAGCATACAATGCAGTGCTTTTGCAAATTATGTGAAAATGTTGAACAATGAAATTGATCAAGAAGCTACAATTGCAGCTGAGATTGCTATCGACAGTTCTCAAGACAGTCAAAGTTCTGTTGCGCTGAGTCAAGATCCACTAGGACAACCAATTGTTGAAAATGAATCAGCAATCGCCATGAATGAGGTGGAAACAGCAATGCATCAAGCTCAAGAAGATGTAACAAACTTAGCAAACTTGGAAGAACAACTAAATGTTGAACAAAAACAAATATATCAGCAAGTGAGACAACAGATTGACTATGGATTACTTCAAGAAAAGAAAGAGTGCTCATGCACATTATTTCAACCTATCTGAATGTACGTGAGTGGACAAGCTGGAACCGGAAAAAGTTTTTTAATTAAAGTAATTACAAGTTATCTATAGAAAACAACTGAGTTGCATTTGTCTTGTGTTGTCACTGCTCCAATTGGGTTGGCAGCACACATTAAAGGAATTACTTTACATTGTTTACTAATGCTACCAGTAGAGCATGAAAACAAATTGGAATACCACAAGCTATCTGGAGAAGCTTGTTGTGAAGTATCAAGAGTCTTGAAAAAATGAAACTTTTCATTATTGATGAAGTAAGCATGGTATCAAACTTAATGCTTGCCTTTGTGCATTTAGGAATGCAGCAAATTCTTAACACAGAGTACGACATGTTATTTAGAGGAAAACACGTCATAGTTTTTGGAGATCTACTGCAACTGACTCATGTAAAAGGACAACCAGTATTTAAAACACTTGCACATGAAGGCACCAGAAACTCTCTGGGTAGTGTTGGAAATGTGAACATTTGGTCATATTTTGAATACAAAGAACTCATTACAAAAATGCGACAGGCAAATGATGTTGATTATGGAACTATTCTCCAAGATATAAGAATTGGACTACTGACTGAACATGGCAAACAAGCTTTGCAGAGTCGATTACTTTCCAATTTGTTTCCAAATGAAAATGTAGTACCTGAGAAAATATACATGAAAATTGCAGAAAACAAATCTGTAATCTGCTTAATGCCAACACTGAGTGAGTGTTCGATATTCAACGAACAACTTTTGAAACTGGAAAATGAAGAAATAATAAAAATGGAAGCCATCGATAAAATAGAGCATGAAGGAAACACTATTATTTTGACAGAAAAATTGAAGACAAAATTCGAATCTTTAGAAAAATCAATATCTAAAACTGCTGTTTTATAAAAGAATCTATATGCATGTAGAAACTGTCGAGTCATTTTAAGGCGTAATTTTGATGTACAAAAAGGTTTAGTTAATGGAGCAATGGGCAAAGTTGTGGATTTTGTTAATTATCAAAATAAAGATGGTATTGAATTCTTAAAAATTAAATTTGATCGAATTGAAGAAGTTAAACAAATTGGTCGTTGTTCTGTTCGTTTTTCGCTTGTTAAAGATTTATATGTCGCTAGAAAACAGTTTCCAGTTTCTCTGGCATATGCAGTGACTATTCATAAATCTCAAGGTTTAAGTGTTGACAATGCATTGGTGAACATTGGAAATACTGTGTTTAAAGAGGGTATGGCATATCTTGCTTTGTCGCGAGTCAGAACATTATCTGGTTTGTTTTTGATTGATTTTCATGACACAAAGGTTACTGCAGATGCAAACTGTGTCAAAGAGTATAATAGGTTAAGAAGAACATATGCCCCAATTAAGGTCAATATTCTGTATTTGAAAAGCGTGTGGTTGGTCAAAAAAGAAGGTATGAGAATATCTGTACTGAAGGTGTAGAGAAGGGAAAATAACAAGATAATGTTGTGATTGCAAACAAAAAGAAAAAGGACACTGTTGAAGAGATTGTTGGTTATCAGTTTGAAAATAGTTCAGGTGTCAACTGCTATGCTAATGTAGTGGTCAATGTTATTTTTTTTCTTGAAGGTTTGCCACAGAAAATTATGGAGAATCAGGAAAAAAGATTTTGTTCATTGTTGCATTCTGTTTATGAAAAATTGAAAACTGATACAAGTAAAATACAAACCGTTTCTAATGTTCGTAATCTTTTGGATGTATGTTCTGGTTCTACACAATTTACATAAAATATCCAACAAGATGCTCAGGAATTTCTAATGTATATGCTTACTGTATTGGAAAATGAAGGTGTAGGAATAGAAAATATTTTTGGCCTTTGTTATAAATGGGAAAAGTATTGTGAAAATTGTATGTATACATGTAGCACTAATGTAGACTCTGAAAGATTTCTATATTTGACATTACCGGACTGTAAATCAGTGTCTTCCAATAAATTAGTTAAAGCTGCAAATCAAAACATGGAGTGTAGCCAATGCTAATCAGAAATGTTATCAACATTATTTTTACAAAGATATGGACAATATATAATTTTAATGATGCAACGTTGTAAGCTGATGGAAGAAAATTGGACACTTTAATAAAACATTTTGTAGCTACTCAACTATCAATATCAGGAAGGACTTTTGTAGCAGTAGCAATAAATTTCCACGATGGCCCTTCCACAACATCTGGACATTACACTGCCTATCTAAAATGTGACAAAGGCTGGACACTATGCAATGATGCTTAGTTGTTTTTTAAACAATGTTTGCCTAGCGAATTACCAAATCCCGACTTAATATTTTTAAAGCCAAAGTTTTAGGAAGATAATTCAGCCTCCGAAGAATTTATTATTAGGATTTAGTAGGATTACCTTTGAACAATTTACATACAAAGGAGTGCAAAAATACCATTTGGTCTCAAGGAAAGGTATATGTTTGAATTATGGACTTTTTCTTGCACATTGTCTTGGTGTATATTTTTAACCAACAACATTTACAGTGTTTATAAATGTAAGTTATAACATTTTCTTAGCAGTAATTATTTTATATATGTGTGATTTGTATTATCCGGTATTTGGATGGATTGTTGTTTTTTTTTAAAACAATCTAATTGATTGTTTTTGTTTTGCCCGCTGTTATGTGATGAGTACGATTGAAATCACTGTTTCTAGTGAAATTCAATATATTATAAGAACAGCAAAAAAGGCAAAGAAATTACTTTGTAAAATGGTAAAATTATGCTGTGCTGTTAAAAATGTATTATTACACGTTATAACTATTTTTTTTCTTTTACAGTCCTAATTCTAAAATATGGAATTTACTATATTTTACATTATAAAAACAACTGAATAAAATGTGTAGCGTTTTTTAGATGTATTACTGCTGAGGTAAGTTTAAGTAAGTCTTAAAATGCACAATGGCCCGTTTTTGCACACAGTTGAAAAAAGGAAGATGGATGGACTAGATTTGTGCCAGAGAATTCCAATGCAGGCAGGTATCAAAAAGGAGACAGCTTCAGAGCACCTGTCTGCAAGATGCATGGTATAGTGCACAATAGAGACATATTGTGGTCCTGGTAATTTTAGAATTATAAGAAATAAAACTATTTAACTTAAAGCACATCACTGAGTGTTTGTTTACATGTCACAGTAGGCCCCGATCCCTTATCTTCAGTCATATATTAATATGAGCTATACGTTTCCTAAAACATAAGTACTTAAAAAAGTATCTTCTTCTCTGTTAGCAGTACAGAAATGCACTCCTATAATAAGAATTGGTCTATCCATTAACTCTCTTTCTTATTTACAAGGTGAGGAAAAGGCATTCTGTATACCTTTTGTTTTCCATGTAAATATAATCTCATCATACACACCACTTTGCGTTGAAAAGGCTTTCTATAGGTTTTGCTGTGCGTCTTTGCACTGAACACTCATAGAACAAGACACATGTCCAGTTTTATCAAAAATCATAAATCTGGTCATGTTTGTGAATGCTGCACCATCCTCCAATATATATATATATATATATATATATATGTGTGCGGCCTCAAGCTTTTTGGGAACCTTTTTGGATATATATATATATATATATTATATATATATATATATATATATATATATATATATATATATATATATATATATATATATATATATAGATATATAGATATATATATAGATATATAGATATATAGATATAGATATATATATATATGATCAAGCCTCTGCGAAGGCGAAACGCGTCATGGCGGCAGCGCTGGCTTCACTTCAATAAACCACCTTTGCACCAGCACTTTCTTGGGTCGACTCTTTGTCACTGTGGAACTGGCAGTTGTCTTTCTGACTTTAAAGTGACGAACTTCGCAAATATATTTATATATATATATATATATATATATTTATATATATGCAAAAAGTTGCCCAAAAAGCTTGAGGCCGCACACACATTGCAGGTAAAGAGGCATCTTTTTATTCAATAAAACAGGCAGCTTCCGATCCCGTTTTGTGCACCCTTGGCCTTACGCGTTTCAGAGTCTCAATCTCCTTCATCAGAGGCCATCACAGCGCGTTCGGTAAAGTTCCTTGCATTTCAACAAAGGCCCTGCGTGCTTGTATTGAATAAAAAGATGCCTCTTTATCTGCAATGTGTGTGCGGCCTCAAGCTTTTTGGGCAACTTTTTGTATATATATACACTTTGAACAATTGTGAATGATTTGTAAACCTTTTGGTTTCTGGTTTCTGAGGTTAATCCGCCATCAAAACTTTGGGGCTTTGATGCAAATGCGATTTATCGAATATAAACCATGGATTACAGGTTGTTTGAAGGTGGTTAATTTAAGCCCACTTGGGCTGTATTATGTGCAATAATTGTCGAGTATTTTTGTCTCGATTGAAATATGGGGCCATAATAATGGGCGCGAGTATTTTGCGCTTTTTTGCACAAACACGCCTTTAATACCAATTACTGTTTCTTGGTTTTTATAATAATATTTTGTATAATCATGTTTGGAAATCAACCCCGCAATGAATGTATTATTTATATATATTTTTTGACGGAAACAAGAACTACAGAAGCCAGCGTAAATCTGTCTTTCAGTTCTATGATTTTACCTGTCACGTGATGCATCACGTGACATCTATGCACTTTAAATGTTTGTATGTGTATTGTAAACTTTAATCGTGACCAAGCCTGCTGGGTCAGGCGAAACGCGTTGATAAGCGACAAGAGGATAAAAAGAAGTTTTTCACCACGCTGTTGTCGTCTCCTCTTCAGATCGATTGTTGAGGTTTGAGCTCGTAATGTGATTCCTGCCTTTGCTCATGAGGTCGGAAGACGACGCGCCCTCTGATTTGGTGACGGCAGAAGTTTGTGAGCATTTGGAGAAGTTTGTTTGCTGCCGTCCCCCTCACGCAGACCGAGTCGGAGAAGTCGGAAAAGAACTCCGAAGTGTCCCGATTTCACACGCCGTGCAGAACCCGCGCCAGAACCTGGGTGAGTGCTAATAATCACCGGACAATTGTTTGGCGGTAAAAGAGGCGTTTGTGACTATTCGGAGTACGAGAGTCTGCTGCACTGAGGAAGAGGGAAAGCTGTGTGTGGGAGGGTCTGAGATTGAGTCGGCCCCACACTAGCAGTTGGTGTAAAACGCAAGGATTAGAAGTAAATGAAATGTCGCTTGAGGAAATGAATGAACGCGAGCAGGAAGCACTGCAGATATTTGATGAAGCAACCATTGGTGTTGCGGCAAAACAACAGCCTTCAAGAGTTCAAAATGAGAAAATGCCTGACGTAATGGTGCGATTGAAGCGCCTAGAAAAATTATCCTGAGGTGAGCTTTCAAAATGGTGGGAATCAAGATCCCTACAGCGCAACCTTGAAGTAGGGAGAATTCCAAGGGGGCTAAGAATACTTGTGACCCCAACCTATGAAGACCCCGACCCCCTAATGTTACAGGAGTGGGCGGATAATATTCAAGATTCATCTTGCCGCATGCTGAGAATTTTTATTAAGTATGCGGAGAAAGATCGCGCAAAAATGATGGAGGAAATTAATCAAATTAACGACATGCTGGCTAAAGAAGATAATCAGGAACCAATTGTTCTCTACAAAAAGGAGATGGGAGAGCGGTTGAAAAAGTTGGGAACTTCTATCAAGGAACGAAAAGCACAAAAGTTCATAAGGGATAAAAAGGATTACGACCGTGGGCAGATTTATACATTTGCCAAAAAATTTGAAAATGTCAGGAGAATGAAAATGAGTGGTGCAGCACAAAAACAACAGACAGCCCAATCTGGCATAAGCAGCGTACCAAGTTCAGATGTGGTGACCTCAGCAGAGGAAGGGCCCAGTGGGGAAGTGGAAGAACGAATCCCTACATATTGACGAATTTGTTTTTTTTCAAGAGGACCGACGGTTCAACCTTCGCCCAAGAACAAGGGTAAATTACGCCAAACCGCCAAGAGGAAAAGGCAAAGGAACAAAAGGCGCCAAGGTGCAAAACAAAGAGCAGTGATCAATGCACAAACGTCTTCTGACATTATCCCGGATTTGACCCAACCAAAAACATTGGTGATGAACTTGACTAACATGGAACTGTCTATTGAGGAGGAAAAGATTCTCAACTTAGGACTATCATTTTGCCCGATTGCCGAATTTAATTACGTCCAAACTCGGATAGACATTTTCAAATTCGCAAGACTTTTGAAATTAAAAAAACATTTCTCTTTGAACCAGGGTTCAGTGAGCGAGACTTTAAACCACGGAAACAGTCAGGCTTCACTGGGAGAATTAAATGTACAGGACATGGACCTCTTGCTCGATATTCAACCTTCTGGTAGAATATACAAAGAAAATGAGAATGGTGTGAGCTTTGAAAGACAAATAGCTGATGAACCATTACAACTAATGAGTCAAGCAGATGAGGTAGCAAGATCTGAAGGATTGGTCATCAATGCGAGTGACCCAACTAACTTTAGACCCAGATCTCGATATATTCCTTACACTGCACGTGATACCATTGACATTTTCAACGAGTTGGTTGTGAATGACCTAAAGAACTTGGAGAAATGTACTAGTGTGTGCAATAAAAAATTTAGCAAGCAAGAAAAAGTTCAGACAGCCCTTATTAATAAGATCATGCAAGAGGACAAATGCATAGTACGTGATGCTGATAAGGGCGGGAATGTAGTCCTTTGGGATAGACAACAATATTTATCTGAAGCTTATAAAGAGTTGAATAATAGAGCTTGCTATGTAAGGGTTAAACCTGAGATTATGCTTAACAGCCACGCACAATACAATTCAGAATTGGATAACTGGTATGGACAACTACTGATCACTCATGATGAGTATAAATATCTGAAAATAATTAACCCAGTTACTCCAGTTTTCTATTTGCTCCCGAAAGTGCATAAGGACCCTTGTAATCCCCCTGGTAGGCCGATTATTTCGGCCATAGGTAGTGGGTTAGAAAATACCTCAAAATTTATTGACTCTTTTTTAAATCCATTAGCTGCTCAACTCCCGTCGTATATTTTGGATACAGGGGATTTTCTTAAATCCATCTATGATATTCCCTGGGAAGATGATTTGATCTTGGTGACTATTGATGTCACCACCTTGTACACGAGCATTAAGCACTGTGATGGACTTCATGCTATAAGACATTTCCTTGGGACAAGACCAATTAAACTTTGGGCTCATACCCAAATGCTTCTGTCAATGGTCTCAACTTGCTTAAAAAACAATTACTTCATCTTTAATGATGAATTATTTCACCAAACCTGTGGCACTGCGATGGGCACCTGCTTCGCCCCCAGCTATGCTAATTTGCATATGGGCTGGTGGGAGGAGCAGGTGATCCGGAAGCAGTGCCAAAATGAATGGGAAAACAACATCCTCCATTGGAGTCGCTTTATTGACGACTTGTTTGTTGTCTGGAGAGGCCCCCTATCTGATTTAAATATGTTCCTGGCCAAAATACAGAAAAACAGTTTAAACTTGAAATTCACCAGTACTGTAAGCACAGAGTCTGTCAACTTTTTAGACCTCACAGTCTACATTAAGGACAATAAATTACAGACTAAATTATATAGGAAGGAGACCTCTGGAAATACTGTGCTTCATGCCAGTAGTTTCCACCCTACTAACTTGGTGAATAGTATCCCCTATGGGGAAGGTCTAAGGGTTTTGAGAAATTGCAGTGACCCTAATGACAGAGATTGTGCATTAACTGACCTTCAAGTACGATTTAAACAGAGGGGGTACAGTGATAACTGTCTTAATACATCTTTCAGTAAAGTCAAGCATAAAACCAGAGAAGAAGTCCTCTTCAAAAACAGTAGGAAGATGAAGAATCAAGCAGAAAATGAGTGTAGGTTGATCACTAACTATAACAAACGGCATGGATCAGTGAGGAAAATCTTGACACGCCATTGGCATATTATCAAAAATGACCCAATCCTTGGTCCTTTACTCACCAATAGACCCCTTATAACTTTTGGTAGGGCAAAATCATTCAAGCAAATGTTAGTGAAAACCACGTTGACTAAAGCTAAGAAAAAGACAAAAAGTAAAAAGAGCAATTGGTTGTCCAGAAAGGATGGGTTCTTAAAGTGTAATAAATGTAAAGCGTGTGAGCATGGAAAGAATGCTAGTACATACCAACCAGGCCTTTCTAACAGAACTAAAAAGATCAGAGGACAATATGACTGCAAGACAGACTTTGCGATTTATGTTTTGCGATGTAAATGCAACCTAGAGTATATAGGGAGCACGATTAAGCCCGTTCATCAACGGGTGTTACAACATCTGAGGGCGATCAAAAATGCAGATAGATCTTATCCGGTCGCCGGGCATTTCGAAAAGTTTCATGAAATAAATCCAAGCAGTCTGTCCTATTTTGTTATTGATTCCGTACCCTTGAATGAAAGAGGGGGGGGGGATAGGGTTAAAAGGCTCCGCAAGCTTGAATCGTGGTACATAGTTGAATTAAATACTAAAAGCCCATACGGATTAAATATTGAAGAGGATCTGTACACACACCTATGAATTTTGATTAAATTGTAATAATGATGAATTTTTGGTAAATTTAGCTTCCTGGTTAGTGTAATTCATTTCTTTTAGTTTAGAGTTTTTTTGTGCATTATTATTTGTTTTCAATTTTGTTTTGACACTTAAATGATTGAACTGATCGGATTTGCCCACTGGGGCTAGATTTGTAAACCTTTTGGTTTCTGGTTTCTGAGGTTACTCCGCCATCAAAACTTTGGGGCTTTGATGCAGATGCGATTTATCGAATATAAACCATGGATTACAGGTTGTTTGAAGGTGGTTAATTTAAGCTCACCTGGGCTGTATTATGTGCAATAATTGTTGAGTATTTTTGTCTCGATTGAAATATGGGGCCATAATAATGGGCGCGAGTATTTTGCGCTTTTTGGCACAAACACGCCTTTAATACCAATTACTGTTTCTTGGTTTTTATAATAATATTTTGTATAATCATGTTTGGAAATCAACCCCGCAAAGAATGTATTATTTATATATATTTTTTGACGGAAACAAGAACTACAGAAGCCAGCGTAAATCTGTCTTTCAGTTCTATGATTTTACCTGTCACGTGATGCATCACGTGACATCTATGCACTTTAAATGTTTGTATGTGTATTGTAAACTTTAATCGTGACCAAGCCTGCTGGGTCAGGCGAAACGCGTTGATAAGCGACAAGAGAATAAAAAGAAGTTTTTCACCCCGCTGTTGTCGTCTCCTCTTCGGATCGATTGCTGAGGTTTGAGCTTGTAATATATATATATATATATATGTTATCAAGCCTCTCTGAAGGCGAAACGCGTCATGGCGGCAGCGCTGGCTTCACTTCAATAAACCACCTTTGCACCAGCACTTTCTTGGGTCGACTCTTTGTCACTGTGGAACTGGCAGTTGTCTTTCTGACTTTAAAGTGACGAACTTCGCAAATATATATATATATATATATATATATATATATATATATATATATATATATATATATATATATATATATATATATATCCAAAAAGTTGCCCAAAAAGCTTGAGGCCGCACACACATTGCAGGTAAAGAGGCATCTTTTTATTCATAAAACAGGCAGCTTCCGATCCCGTTTTGTGCACCCTTGGCTTTCAGAGTCTCAATCTCCTTCATCAGAGGCCATCACAGCGCGTTCGGTAAAGTTCCTTGCATTTCAACAAAGGCCCTGCGTGCTTGTATTGAATAAAAAGATGCCTCTTTATCTGCAATGTGTGTGCGGCCTCAAGCTTTTTGGGCAACTTTTTGGATATATATATATACTTTGAACAATTGTGAATGATTATTGGCAAGCATCCACTCGGATAACATCGTCAGGCACTACAGTAACCAGCAGGCAGTGTGACTGTTTACGCCCACAAGGGCGTGCTGGCGTTTTAAAATACAGGTGCTCTGACTCTGCTTGCATCATTCATTCAGTCAGCCCATGAAGAAGGGCATGTAGCGCACGAAACGTGTCGGCGAATTGACTGCATTTTCAGATGGTTGTTGCACGTGGCAGCTGCAGCTCTCCCAAATAAACTGTCAAGAACTCACCTGGTGTCCTGTGGCTTTCACTAAGGGGACAACTCTTGTGATTTATATATATACATATATATATATATATTCACACCACAGTACCCTACGACACAAGCCTGTTCCTTGAAGGGCGGTTAGTGCATACCAGCGCGGGGCTTCTGTTGAAAATCACCACGATTCCTCCTTCAACTTTCAAAGAAGTGCACCAACACTTGGCAGAGTTGCATTTCAATTACATTTAATAGTGAGACAGCACGAAGGTGGCAGCAGTCAATCCCAACGTTTCTGCTCTACTCGAGCCTTGATCACGGGAGGCAGTCTCTTTTTTTAAAAATGGCCCATGTGACTTCCACTTATATCTCATTTGCATGGGCCGTATTTTTCATGAAGAGCGCGCAAGGGAAAACTCTTTACGTTAATAAAGGTGCAACAGCGCTGTCTTTTCTTAATTATAGATGACAATATTGCGCGAACACTTCTTATTTGTATATTTTCTCTTGCGTAAAGGCCAAGTCCGCCAACTCACACAGTTCGTTATGTCAGTTTCACTCACTGTTATGAAATGCTCCTTCAGCCAGCAGTCCGGAAATGTTTTCCTCTGCTCCCAGCTTGCCATACAGCAGAGGAAAACATTTCATTAAAAGACTGAAACATGCACTTTGAATACCAGCAGCAGACTTCCCTGGTGAGCAGTAGCCTTACTACAGTGATCTAATGAGCAACTAGAGTGCTAATATTCAGAATTTATGGCAAATGTGTGACACATCTGAATGCCTTCTTGATGGAACCAAAGTAGACAAGCATTGAAAATGCAATAGATCTCGCCCTCGTTTAAGTTAAAGCCATTCTGTTTGTAACGAGGTGGCTTTTTAGCTTTGCTTTTACTAGTGTTTTTCAAACTTTCATGTAAATAACATGCATATGTATGCATATTCCTTCCTTCGGTTCTCCTTGCGCCCGGGAATTGCAGCGCTCGATGTCCGGTTCGTAATCCCTGCGGCAGAACCACGCCGCTTCCAATATAAACATTTGTGAAATGCCACATGTGCAAGGTGTGCCAGATAGCCAAACAAACTAAAGTGTTCAAAATGAAAAATGTTTCTCAAGAAAAGTCATTTTCAATCGTTTGGAATATCGGCGTTTGGGCAGATATGACCCACGGTCACGGTTTATGACTTTTCTTGAGAAACATTTGGATTTGGATTATCATGTCCTATACTTTGGAATTTTTGAAAGACTGACTTTGAGGATGCTATAAATTACTCAAGTCCATGGATGCTGCTGGGAACACCCCCAGCAACACCCATTGCACACCCCTTTAACGCAGGACACTGCGTTAAAGGGACTGATATTTATCAGGCAGGATTACGCCACAAAAAGTGGCTTAGTCCTGCCTGATAAATATCACTCAATCTTCTGTGCCACCGGAATGTCAAAAAAAGTGCATCATTCATGACATGGTCAGTGACATCACTGATGGCATCACTGATGACATCTCAAATGACATCACTGATGACATCACTGATGTCATCATCCATGTGACAATCAAATACACCTCATCACACACTAGTATAATCTTTCATCACTCACTGTAAAATAGAACATGCCATATTTGAAACCATTGACACACCAATAGAAATTTCTAAATACCCACTCAGTTATTCAAAGAACTATACACACATCTAATCACTTACCTATAGATTCAGTGTTATATGCAGTGAATAATGAACAGAATACTATCAAAATTACTTACACGCCTATTTCAACATTACACACCAGCACACATTGTATTCACTTATAAAGACATCCTTCTGACTTATGCAAACAATTGATTATACTTACATTTACTCACCTACACACTTATACAAACAACACTTCATCTATTTATATAGATAGTAACTCACACTTAGTGTGTTATAAAATCACTATTACAAGTATACAGTTATCCATATAGTGACTCATACAATCACTAAGTCTTAGGCACACTTAATTAGATATACCTGTCACATACACTGCCTTTTTTTCAAGTTTAATGGAGATGTACCCTTGAGAAAAATATTTCATCACCACCACACCCATAAACATATACACTCACTGAAACAACTGCTATACCATGTAGTCTTAACCTCATATACCTACTGAATGAACTATTCACACATTTTATGGCTATCACACCCCCCCATCAAACCACATAGACATTCATTTAGCCATATAAATACTCAGTTAGGAAACCAATAACAAATATAGTCTTTAACATAGCAATTAAGACAAAGCAATAAAGACTTTCACACAGTTTAGTAACTACACATTATATATAGTGAGACTCTACAAATTAGTCAAGGTAACAATCAATGACACTGTTACTAAATCCACCATTCACACATTTATATTTACATATCCACTCATTCTTCAATGCAAAGTAGTGTATTTATAATACATATTTAAATATCAAAGCAAACCACATTCACTGGATGATGTCATCAGTGATGTCATCAGTGATGTCACTGACCATGTCATGAATGATGCAATATGTGACATCATCAGCAGTGGATTGCGGGCGCGCAAGTTATAGCGAGTACAACTAACTATAACAGGGAAGTTCATTGGTTTTGTATGAGTAAAATGTCCAGCTAACTATAATATATATATTTATATATACGTGCGCGGACGTGCGCGGACCTTCGCGTAAGCGAGCTGCATGCTGATTGGCTGCCAATGTCTGTCAACACTCCAAAACAGAAATTGTTGGCAGCCATCTTGTGCTCATTAGACTGAGGCACAAGAAAGCAGAAAAACAAACGTGTAGAACACAAAAAGGGGGCAGGGTAGAAACACCCTGACCCCCTAGGCCTGTTTAGGTGGTCCCACAAAGACCCCCAAGGCCAATTTTTTTTTTTTTCTAAACCAGGTATGTTTTTTAAAAATTACCCCCAGGGGGACCAAATCGAGGGGGCATACTGATAAAGAAGTGTGGGGGTGCCCAATCCCCCCACACTGCCCCGGATACCGCCGCCCTCCGGGGCAAAGCAACACAGCCCCCTGGCGCATACTGGAGGCTCCTGGTGGGCTAGTTAGCCCCCAGGGACCCCCAGTATGCAAGGGGAACTAGTTCCCCCTCTTCAAACATGCACGTGGGCTGCGTTGCAGAGAGGTGTGAAAAAGGGTGTGGCCTCATTACACCTCTCTTCAATGCAGCCCCCTGGCGCATACTGGAGGCTCCTGGTGGGCTCGTTGGCCCCCAGGGACCCCTGAGTATGCAAGGGGGCTGCGTTGCAGAGAGGTGTAACAAGGGGCATAGCCTCATTTCACCTCTGTGCAATGCAGCTCCCTGGCACATACTGGAGGTTTCAGGTGGGCTAGTTGGCCCCCAGGGGCCCCCAGTATGCAAGGGGAATTAGTTCCCCCTCTTCAAACATGCACGGGGGCTGCATTGCAGAGAGGTGTAAAAAAGGGTTTGGCCTCATTACACCTCTCTGCAATGCAGCCCCTGGCGCATACTGCAGGTTCAAGGCGGGCTAGTTGTCCCCCAGGGACCCCAGTATGCAAGGGGAATTAATTCCCCCTCTGCAAACATGCCCGGGGGCTGCGTTGCAGAGAGGTGTAAAAAGGGGCGTGGCTTCATTACACCTCTCTGCCATGCAGTCCCCTGGCGCATACTGGAGATTCCTGGTGGGCTTTCAGGTCTTATATAGTTAGGAATTAGCATTAAAAAAACCTTTGAAATTCACTGAAAAAACCATGGGGTTCAAGCCTTATATAGTTAGGAATTAGCATTTAAAAAACCTTGCAAATTCACTGAAAAAACCATAGGTTTCAGGCCTTATATAGTTAGGAATTAGCATTTAAAAAACCTTTGAAATTCACTGAAAAAACCATAGGTTTCAGGCCTTATATAGTTAGGAATTAGCATTTAAAAAACCTTTAAAATTCACTAAAAAAACTATAAGTTTTAGGGTGTTATAGTTAGCTGGACATTTCACTCATACAAAACCATTGAAATTGTTCCTATATAGTTAGTTATACTAACTATATTTCGCGCACCCGCAATCCACTGCTGATGATGTCACATATTACATCATTCATGACATGGTCAGTGACATCACTGATGACTTCTCAAATGACATCACTGATTACATCACTGATGACATCATCCACGTGACAATCACATACACCTTTTCATACACTAGTAAATTCTTTCATCACTCTTTGTAAAATACAGAGTATCATATTTGAATCCATTGTCACAGCAATACAAGTATCTAAAAACCCACTCAGTGATTCATAGATGTATACACATATCTAATCACTTACCTGTAGATTCACTCATACGTGCTGTCAATGAACAATAGAACACTATCAAAAATACTTATACACCTATATCGACATTACACACCAGCACACATCCTATTCACATATGAAGGTATCCTACTCACTTATGCAAACAATGGATCATACTTACATATTTACTTAGCTACACACTTATACAAACACAACTTCATCTATTCATTTAGATAGTAAGTCATACTTAGTGAATTATAAAATCCTTATTACAAGTATACAGTTAACCATACAGTCAATCACACAATCACAATCACAATCACACAATCATTGAGTCTTCTGTATACTTATTTATATACAACAACTGACACATACAATGCCTTTTATTTTTCTAGTTTGTTGGACATGTACCATTGAGGAATATATTTGCTCATCACCACACCCATAAAGATATTCACTCACCCAAACAACTGTTAGAACATGTAGTTCTAACTTCATATATCTAGTGAATCAAGTATTCACACATCTTTGGGCAGTCACACCCCCCCCCACCTAACCAACACACATTCACTCTCCCACACAAATACTCAGTTAACTAATCAATAACTAATATAGACTTTCACATGGCTAGTTACCAACTGGAGAACCAGTTTACACAACAACTGGCAAAGTGATACAGATATTCACACAGTTTAGTCACTAACCACTATATTTAGTGAGACACTATAAATTGGTAAAGTAAACAGTCAATTACACTGCTACTAAATCCTCCATCCAAATATTTATTTTTATATATCCACTCATTCTTCAATGCAAATTGCTATATATATATAATGCATATTTAAATAACGAAGCAAACCACATTCACTGGATGATGTCATCAGTGATGTCGTCAGTGATGTCATTTGAAATGTCATCAGTGATGTCACTGACCATGTCATGAATGATGTAATATGTGACATCATCAGCAGTGGATTGCGGGTGCGTGAAATATAGTTAGTACAACTAACTATATAGGAGCAATTGCAATGGTTTTGTATGAGTGAAATGTCCAGCTAACTATAACACCCCTAAAACTTATATTTTTGTGAGAATTTTAAAGGTTTTTTAAATGCTAATTCCTAACTATAAAAGGCCTGAAACCTATGGTTTTTTTCAGTGAATATATATATATATATATATATATATTCCACCGCTTGGCTCACTTTCCCTTCGACCGTGATCAAGACAGCGGACGCTGTCGAAACGCGTTGGTTGCTTTTTGTTGTTTAAATCCCCCCACATGGATTGATGAAATAAACCACCTTTATTGAAAGAAGCGTGTCAGATCCGTCTTTCAGCGACTCCATTCCTCCCCGGGACCGGGGAGATCCTGTGATAATATATATATATATATATATATATATATTCACTGAAAAAACCATAGGTTATAGACCATATATAGTTAGGAATTAGTATTTACAAAACCTTATTTTACTCACACAAAACCATTGAAATTTGCATAGATAGTTAGTTGCACTAACTATATATCGCGCACCCGCAATCCACTGCTGATCATGTCACATATTACATCATTCATGACATGGCCAGTGACATCACTGATGACATCACTGATGACATCTCAAATGACATCACTGATGACATCTCAAATGACATCACTGATGACATCACTGATGACATCTCAAATGACATCACTGATGACATCTCAAATGACATCACTGATGACATCACTGATGACATCTCATTTGACATTACTGATCATATCACTGATGACATCATTCATGTGATTATACGATGAACCTCTTCAGACTCTAATATAACCTTAGATACACTCAGTGTAAACAGACACTCACAGACTGTCACTCATCCATGGAGTTACTCACACACCTAGTCAGTCATGCAAAGAAACAATCACACCTCCATTTCCTCAACTATACAGTTGTACACACCTTACTTATTCAAACATATACTAACACATATTTACTCTCTTATACAATCCCTGATACAAGTTCACAATGATCCATACAGCCACTCACACATTCACTGGCTCTTATGCACAGTTATTTATATATGTCAACTCTCACATGTACTGTGTTTTACATATGTACTTACTTTGACATGTAGCACTGAGATATCCATTCACTCACCAATACACTCATGCACACAGTCAACAGCCCATACAGCTGTTTTCACATGCACTTTTGAACCCATACATCTAGTGAATCAACTGCTCACACATCTATGCACAGAGTCATACACCTCCCAGCCACCCACACACACACTCAGTCTCCTATACAAATACTTGGGCAACCAATCAATAACCCATATAGTTACTCATATAGCTACTGATCAACACATGCAGCAGTTTACAGAACAACAGACATAATGATGCACAAATTAAGACAGTTTAGTCACTAACCCATGCACTCAGTGAGACACATTTAATCACTCACTCATACAGTCAGTCATGCACCTACTAAATCCTTCATCCAGACACTTATACATCCACTCATTCTTCAATATGTAAGACATATTTTAACTTTACAGAAACATACAGTCACTGGATGTTGTCATCAGTGATGTCATCAGTGATGTCATTTGAGATGTCATCAGTGATGTCATCAGTGATGTCACTGACCATGTCATGAATGATGTAATATGTGACATGATCAGCAGTGGATTGCGGGTGCGCGATATATAGTTAGTGCAACTAACTATATATGCGAATTTCAATGGTTTTGTGTGAGTAAAATAAGGTTTTGTAAATGCTAATTCCTAACTATATATGGTCTATAACCTATGGTTTTTTCAGGGAATTTTCAAGGTTTTGTAAATGCTAATTCCTAACTATATATGGTCTATAACCTATGGTTTTTTCAGTGAATTTCAATGGTTTTTTAATAGCAAATATCAAAAGCTGTAAAATGTATTCTTCTTTTAAAGGAAAAATATATTTTATATGTATTTAATATAATTATTTTATGTATATACATTTTTTGAGGGAACGAATTTATCAACTATCATGCTGAAGAAGAGTGTGGGGAAAAAAAAACAAAGAGGAGGACTAAGAGGAAAGAACTAGCAGTTCAAAAATACAATTGCTTTAAAGCATGAAGTGCTTTTCCACACATTTACATTTAAATAACCCATATTAGAACATACAAAATATCTACAGAGGAGACGGTGTACATTGAATTTTAGACTCTTCATTGGTACCTACATGTTTGTACTTACATCACCCACACAACACAACAGCTCTATTCAGAGCTACCCTACCTCAAAGCACTCTAAAGTATTATTTTACTATTTCCCTTGGTTTTCCCCTTGTTACGCTTTCCGGAACGCTACCCGGTGCGCGGACCGGGCGCTAACCGTGCGAAAATTTGAAAAAAAAGGTTTTTTTTTTTACATATATGGGCCTCCTCAGCCACCCTCAGAAAACCTAGGGGGTCAGGATATGTCTCCCGTGCCCCCTTATATCCATTCCCAACATTGTTTATCCTCCATCTTGTGACTAAATTCGTCCGAAACACAAGATGGCGGACTCCCGTTACGCTACCGGTGAGCTACCCGGTTCGCGAACCGGGTAGCGCTTCCACCGCGAAAAATCGAAAAAAAATGTATTTTCTTTTTTTGCCCCGTGGGGCCCTTAAATAGCCCCCACATCAATCCTTGGGGGTCAGGAGGGGTCTACCTTGCCCCCTTTCATTCATTTCCCCCTTCGTTTATTTCCACCTCTTGTCTCTCGATCCTACCGAGAGACAAGATGGCGGCCGCTCCGGACTGTTTAGAATGTTGACAGTCACCGGAGAGCCAATCCGCTTCTCCTCGTGAAGTTCCGTTACGCGTCTGGTACGCGAACCGGGGCGCTAACCGGGACGCTGTCACAGATATATATATTTTTTTGAACGTTAATTTCTCAAAATCCACTGGAGCACATATCTTGAGACCTAGCAAAGGCACATCGGGCAAACAGTCTCTACAATTTTGCCAAGTTTCATAGAAATCCATTCAGCCGTTCGAGCTAAAAGTGAGTCCAACCGCCCTATGGAAAACTCAATGTTAAAAACACGTTTTGGGACCCCCCTTTTTTCTCGGCCCCCTGCTTGACGAAACCCCCCCAAACTTTCAGGGTACGCTCAGAAACAAAATGTGCCATTTTTATGAAACTTTCAGCCAATTCCGTCCATCAACGCTAAAGTTATTCAACATAGAATTTTCAAAAATCCCTATTCAAAAAAATCCTAACTATATATACCTACTGGCGACCGCCAGTAGGTAATATATATATATATATATATATATATATATCATTTCTATGGCAAAATGAAACCCCTCATTTTGTTCCTTTTCAAATTAAATGTATTAAGTGTTACCACTTTATTCCAATCAAGATGACTTCAGGTGTGCCATACTTTTGTCATAAGTAAGACTGTTAGCACTCTAGTTGTTCTTTAGAACACTCTGGGACATTCTGTCATTGGGCTATAGTTGGGCTACATCTGGCTGATATTTGGGCTACATTTGGGCTCTTTTGTCTCTGGTGGCCATCTTGGGAGACTGCATATCAGAATTTTTTTTTAAGTTTGAAAAGCTTTATTGAGTTGAAGAAAACAATGTAAAACATCAGTACAATAGCACAAATAAAGAGCAATAGGAATTAAAATAATTGTGGAGAATAATGTGCCAATAAACAAGAAAGGCCCCAAAAGGGGAAAACGCTATACAAAGAAAAAATGCTTTTATAACTTTTCATTTTGTGGGGAAGGAAGAGAGAAAGAAAGAGGGAAGAAAGGGGAAAATGGGGGAATGGAAGGGGAACAGCAATAGAAAAATATATGGTAAGAGAAATAAAGAGGTATGAAATACAGAGAAGTTCACAGTAATAATAATAACAGTAATACTAAATATAACAATAACATGAGATCAAGAGGCACTTTTAGATAAAAAGTCTGTTAAAGGGGACCAAAGTAATTCACGTTTTATCAACAATGGAATAGAAGAAGCACATGCACGATCTAGTCTATGATGATGGCAGAGCAAATTCCACCAATCATTATAAACCACGTTTGTAGTGTCTTTCCAATTAGTTGTTATAATTTGAAAAGCGATAGCTATGCAAAGATCAATACATTTACGAGTATGGAGTGGGACATCCCAAACTGGGGCCAAACCACCCAGGAATACAGAAGAAATAACAAAGGGAACATTAGTAGATAAAATCTTATTAAGTGTAGACCAAATGTGGGACCACATAAGTTGGACCTTAGGACAAAGAAAGAACATGTGAAGAAAGTCACCAGGAGTGCATGAACAGGACCAACACTTCTTAGTGTCTAACAATTTAAATTTAAACAAGTCACAGGGAGTATAAAATAATCTTTTATAAAAAAATAAAGGGTTTGTGTGGTACTAGCGGAACGAGAGGTGGAATGAAGATTGGACCAAATAGAGTCCCAGGTAAGTGAGGGGAAAGTTTGATTGAGGTCCGATTCCCAGATAAGTTCAAGATTAGTTTTAGGCCTGTCAATAAGTGAGGGAGAAAGTAATTTATAAATAGCAGAGGCCTTAAGGGGAACCTGAAAGTTAGGTGAAGAGGCAAGGAGGGGAGGTGAAGAGGATGAAGGAGTGTTGTGTAGGATAACAGTGGATAGTTTGGGCAGAAGTTCATGAAAGTGTATGCAGTATTTGTTAGAGATACCGAAGGAGTCACAAAGTGCTGGAAAGGTTAATAAGGAATTGTCAGAAATAAGATGGCGGTAAGTGAGAATTCCTTTGTCAATCCATTCCTTCCAAAAGAGTGCACGATTGCGTAATTTAAGAGATTTATTATACCAAAGTGGGGTATTCATATGAAGAGTAGATGGTACAGAGAATGAACGAAAAAGGGCGAGTGTTAAAGCTTTGGAGTGTTTGAAAATAGGAGAAAGTAGTTTAGGAGGTGGTTGAGTGAGATTGGAGGCAATAAGGAAGGAGAAGGGGTGAAGTTGAGCCAATTCCAGAGAGCTCCAAGCTGTAGTAGGAGGAGACGAGGTATCAAGAAAAGGCCAAATTTGCTTGAGAGTAAAAGCAGAATGAAAGCGTGAGATATTGGGGAAGTTGACACCACCAAGATGTTTAGGTTGTTGAAGACGGAGGAGAGAGACTCTAGCCTTACGCTTATTCCACAGGAATTTGGAAAAAAGACTATTGATAGACTTAAAAAAGAAATGGGGGATAGAGATAGGAAGCATGGAGAGACAGAAGTTCACAATAGGAAGGAGCATCATTTTAATAGTGGAGAGACGACCCCACCAGGAAAGAAAAAGAGGGGACCAACGTTCTATTAGAGAAGAGAGCTTTTTAAGGATATCGGAGTGATTAATTTTGATAGTTTCTCTAAGAGTGTTAGCATATAAAACGCCAAGACATTTGATAGTGCCAGAGTTCCATTGGAAACCAGAACCCTGAAACATGTGAGGAAGACAGAATTTATTGAGGGGAAGGACTTCAGTTTTATCAATATTTAATTTATATCCAGAAACAGAGGAATAATCATGTAATAAAGAAAAGAAAGTGGGAAGGGCAACAACAGGGTTAGAAATCTAAAGCAAAATATCGTCTGCATAAGCAGTAAACTTAATCTCAACATCTTTATAAAGAAAGCCAGAATAGGAAGTGGATTGTCGAATTTTCTCAAGGAAGGGTTCGAGTGCCAGAATAAAGAGAAGGGGGAAAGTGGACAGCCTTGTCTGGTTCCTCTATGAAGGGGAAAATAATCAGATTGCATACCATTAATCCATATAGAAGTGGAAGGAGCAGAATAAAGCAACCGAATAAATTAAGAAAAGTGGGACTGAAACCGTGCCAGCGAAGGGCGCCAAACATAAAATCCCAGTTGACACGGTCAAATGCCTTCTCGGCGTCTAGAGTAATGGCAGCCAAGGGACTGTCCATTTTAGCAGAAAGATGAATGATATTAAGAAGGGTTCTAGAATTGTCTGTAATGGATCTTCCCTTAACAAAGCCGGATTGATGAATGTTGACCAAATCAGGGACAATGGAATTAATCCGTAAAGCCAGAATTTTCGCATACAATTTACAATCAGTATTAATGAGGGAGATGGGTCGGTAATTTTTACATAGGGAAGGGTCCTTATCTTTCTTGGGGAGAAGAACAAGCATAGCCTGCGAAAAAGAACCTTTAGATTCACCAGAGGAGAGAAAATGGTTAATTAACTGAAGAAAATGAGGAATCAAGATAGATTTAAATTGGAGAAAGAAACGAACAGTAAAGCGATCAGGGCCAGGTGTCTTATCTTTGGGGAGAAGAGAGAGAGCAGCAAGAAGAAGTGTGGCTCAGGGGTTAGAGGCGGCAGACCCGGAAGCTGAGATCGGCCCTGGACCAGGGTTCAATTCTCCGCCTCGGCGGGTCTTGGGCTAAAAATTCCACGGACTCGATAATTCTCGCTCCGGTGCCTTCTCGACTCACGGGTTCACACTCTGCGACTCTGGGCAATAGCTTGCCTAATCTCCACAACGGCCCCTTGCGGCGGGATGCCTGGCTTTCACCTTGTGGATACCCTGCTGGGTTATCTCACAGGGGAATACCAGGACGGGTTCCCTTAGCAAGCGCCGGGAAACCCACTGCGGGTAGCTGTGCGCTATATAAGCTCAAATACATACATACATACAAGAATTTCCTTTTCTGAAAACGGGGCATCAAGAGAAGAGAAATCCAACGAAGGATTGGAAGATTTAGGGACAGAGTTAAAGAAAGAGTCTAATTGCTCTGCAGAGGGGGAAGACTCATGAGTATAAAGAGAAGAATAAAATTGAACAAAGCAATCCAAAATTTTTTGCATCGGAAGACTGGAGCGAGCCTTGTGAATCTTTAATCGAGACTATTTTCGATTTCTGTTTTTTAATTTTGAGATAATTTGCCAGAGCCCTACCAGCTTTATTGCGACCACCATATATCTTCGCATTAAATTGAAGAAGCTGATTGGAGGCCGATTCCCAGGAATTTTTATTAAATTGCAGTTTAGCGGAAATGAGAGAGGACAGAGAATCAGGAGAGTTAGAAGTGTAATAAAGATGCTCTAGTTCTTTAATGCGTTTTAGATAGGAGGAAGCCTGGGATAGTGCTTTCTTTTTTTTACGTGAGACAAAGTCAATAATACAACCCCGAGCAGTGGCCTTGAAAGCATCCCAAAGAAAGTGAAAGTCAGAGGTGGAGTGTAAGTTGGTAGTGAAAAAGTCATCCATGAAATGAGTGAATTGTTCAATGAAAGTGGGATCAAGTAAAAGGGAGTTGTTAAAGCGCCATCTGCGGGCCTGAGGCGTGGGAGAGGGGTAATCCATATCTAAAATAACTGGGGCATGATCTGAGATGAGGATAGAGCCTATTTCTGAGTTGGTCATAAATTGGAAAGCATGGTGGGAGAGAAAAATATAATCAATACGGGAGAGGGAATTATGCACAGGAGAAAAAAAGGAAAAGTCCAGAGAGTCAGGGTGGGACAACCTCCATGAATCTATAAGGCCTCTGGAGGAGATGGCTTTGTGGAAGGACTTTTGCATTTTGTTGGGAATGTAGCGAGCTTGTGATTTGCGGTCCAAAAAAGGGTCCATCAATTGATTACAATCTCCCCCAACAATCAAATCTTCATTAGCATTAGAAGAGAGAAGGGAGGAGAAATCATTCCAAAAGGAAGAATCAATGCCATTCGGACCATAGACATTACAGAGAGAGAGATGAACATCATTAACAATGCAATCAAGGAGCAGCCACCTGCCATTAGTGTCAACAGTTTCATTTAGAATTTGAACAGACAACGCTTTATGAAATAAAATAACAACACAATTTTTGCGATTAATAGCAGGAGAGCAAAAAACATCCCCAACCCATTGTCTACGTAACATCGATAACTCTTGAGTAGAAAGATGTGTTTCTTGTAAAAAGGCAATTTGACATTTTAAACGAGCAAGATGAGATAAAACACGTTGTTTTTTGATAGGGTTACGAAGACCCTTAACATTCCAGGAAATGAGTCGGAAACTTTTCATAAGAGGAGATTAAAGGAAAGTAAAAAGAGAGAGTAATACAGGTAAAACGAGAGAATATATGGAGAAAATGTCAAGGAGAGATGGAAACTAGCTAGATGAAGTAAAAAGAAGAACAATGGAAGTAATAGAGAGAATAAAAGGAAAAAGGAGCAAGGCCATCATAGGAAGGTGAGATGAGAAGAAGAGAAGAGATAAAAATGGAGGAGAAAGGGAAGGAATGACTAACATCACAGTGCCAAAAGAAAGGATGAGAGGAGCAAAGTAGGGTGAATAAAGTCAAAAAAGCCGAATAGGGTAAAAAAGGAAAGGGAAGGAGAAGAAAGTGAAGGAAGAAGGAGGAAAGAGGGAGCCAAAAGCAACCCAAAAGAAGACAGCAAAAAGAAGGACGGCAAAAAGAACCAAGGTGGTTCTAGCCATACAGAACATGTAACAGAGAAAAACAATGAGGTGAGAGCGGGAGCAGCAATAAAAGACGGCCAAAAAGAAGGGAATACGTTGAAAACACAGTCCAAGGAACGAAAGAGAAAGAACCGAAGGGGAGAGGAAAAAATGCACGGAGAACCTGGGACTGAGTACGACATAAGAACAAGTGAAGGAGACTTACCAAACAGATATGCAGGAAAAAACAGCATACTGGGATGACGGAGACGTACGATAAAACAAAACAATTCAGAGGAGGACTTTCGAAACATCAGGAAACGCACCTAAGAAATAAAAAAAAAGGGTGAGGTGATGTGAGGAGAAACAACAAGCCATAACAGACAATAAAAGAAACACAGAAAGGAAACAATAAAAGAAAAAAAAAAGTTAGGAGCTGCTTTGTTCCATGGAGTCCTCTCTGTGGGAGTGGATGAATCTGCGGAGGTCAGCCGGGTCTTCGAAACTGTAGGACCGTTCCTTGTATGTAACCTTGAAAAAACAGGGATGAATCAAGCCGTATCTGGCGTTCATGGTTTGAAGTGTAGGCCGCAGATCCAGGAATTCCTTACGACGCGCCACTGTCTGTTTGGAGACATCCTGAGAGAAAAAAAGTTTATGGCCGGACCATATCAGTTGCTTGTGTTGTTTAGCTGAGTGAAGGATAGTCATAAGGTCAGAGTAGAGGAGAAAATAGGCGATGATACCACGAGGTTTCGATGAAGTGGAAGATGTTTTGGGACCCAGACGGTGCGCTCGTTGAATATTGGCATCCACATGTTTCGGCAGGCCAAGAATCGGTAAAACTTGTGTCTTCAGGAATAGAATGATGTCCGACCCTTCAGAATTTTCCGGAACACCATAAATACGAAGGTTGTTGCGTCTATTTCGATTTTCCAAATCCTCAGACGTCTTCTTGAGGACTTGAATCTCTTTGGTGAGGGTATACACCTTGGCAACAACATCTTGTGCGTCACTGATTTTCTGTTCAACTTCGGTGACACGTTTATCAAGGTTGGACCACTTATCGTCCAGCCTTTGCAATGTAGCAGTGGTGTCCGCTATAAAAGGGCGGATTAATTTGAGTTCCTCCATTAAATCCTCAAGGGTAACGGGAAGAGGAGATTTTGAGGGAGATGGTGGGTCCTTCTTGAGGCGTTTGCCCGCAGGAACAACGTCTTTGCGTGTAGCGGTAGCCACATTAGAGGTCTTAGAGGCGTATCCGTGCTCCATGATGTAAAAGCCTGAGAGAGGAACAGCTTGAGGTAAAAAAGGAGCGACGGAATATGGTGAAAGGCTGCAAATTCCTCTGTAGAAAAACACAGAAACTGTGAAAAATGGAGACCACCGTCAAGGAGAGTCAAACTGGATATCAACAGAGCACAAAAATGAAGAAATTATGAGTGCGGAGGAAGCAGAAAAGCAACTGCGCACAGACAAGTCAAAAGTTGAGGAAAGAAAAAACTGCAGCAGAGGTCCAGCAAGCTGAGGAGAAGTAAAAAGGATTCAGAACGACATATTAGATGTCAAATAATCGTGGAAGCACTGCAAAATTGAAGGAGCACAGCCAGGAGGCAAGTAGCCTCAGCAGGTAAAAAAACAGAATCATTGGAGAGAAAAAAATAAAATTTCACCAAAAAACGATGATGAAAAAAAACAAAATGGCGGCCGTTTCCGAGGAAAAAACATTTGTGCAAATTATAGCCTCAAAAAAACTAAGGCGGCGTACAGAAACATACCCAGTTGTGGGGGGGCAGTTCCGACGCACAAATCAGCCGTTTTCGGCAAGAAATGCAGCCCAGAAGCGGTCCCTTCGTGTGAAAAGCGCCGCCTAAATCGCGGAGCTCAAGGGGGAGCGGCCATCTTGTTTGCCGCATCGCGCGCCCTCCAATATCAGAATTTTTTTAATGAAATATAAGAGGATTTGAGAAGTCACTCAAAATGTGCCCTAATTTTTCTTTCTTCAGCACTAATCATAATTTCTATGGCAAAATGAACCCCCTCATTTTGTTCCTTTGCAAATTAAATGTTTTAAGTGTTAACACTTTATTCCAATCAAGATGACTTCAGGTGTGCCATACTTTTGTCATGAGTAAGACTGTTAGCGCTCTAGTTGTTCTTTAGAACACTCTGAGACATTCTGTCTCTGGGCTATAGTTGGGCTACATCTGGCTGATATTTGGGCTACATTTGTTTTTTTTGTCTCTGGTGGCCATCTTTGGGCTACATTGGGCTACATTTGGGCTCTAACATATATATAGCCCAATGTAGCCCAATATATATTTTTCAAAGTTAATTTTCGTAAAAACCACTGGAGCATATATCTTGAGACATAGCAAAGGCACATCGGGCTACCAGTCCCTACAATTTTGCCAAGTTTTGTGGAAATCCATTCAGCCGTTCGAGCTAAAAGTGAGTCCAACAGCTCTATGGAAAACTCAATGTTAAAAACACGTTTTGGGACCCCCCTTTTCTCTCGGCCCCTGCTTGATGAAACCCCCCCAAACTTTCAGGGGACGCTCAGAAACAAAATGTGCCATTTTCCTGAAAATTTCAGCCAATTCCGTCCATCAACGCCAAAGTTATTCAACATAGAATTTTCAGAAATCCCTATTCAAAAAAATCCTAACTATATATACCTACTGGCGACCGCCAGTAGGTAATATATATATATATATGAATCGAACTCGTCCTGTAGCCCCCAGCTCCAGCGCAATCCTGCCGGGCTGGAAAGAAACGAAAAGAGGAACCCAGGTAATGGTGCCAAGTCAAGTGCGTTTATTCAAATCAATGAAAGCTCAGCATGCCCGCCATAACGCATTTCGACTGCGTCCGCAGTCTTGATCACATGATGTGATCGCAAGGCCACACAGGGTATAAGTAGTAAACACAAAGGGCGGACTCAAATCATAACGCCCACATTACCATGAAGTACACAAGGAAACAAAAGAAAGACTACATATATCACATGTAGTTCAATCGTCTCAAGCAATAAAACTCATAGTGAGTTTAAATACATCAAAAATGCAAAACACATTGAATGTTAAAAATGTGCAACATTACGCAATTTGTGGAATAAAATAATAAATATATAAATATATTAATATATGCATATCATCACAAATATATCTGATGTCATTGTTTTGCGAGACACCTGTTCCTAAACGACTTCATGTGCAAGAAATATATCCCAAGTGGGACACAATTTCATTTAGTGCAAAGTGCAATGTGCTAATGTAAACATTTTCTTCAATACCCCAAAAGGTATGGCAAGGAGCAGCTATACCAGCATAGTGCAAAGTTTATAAGTGAAAAGTGCAAAGTGCAAAAACAATTGATTTATACTATATAAAAAACATTTTGATAATAGGCGGGAGGAGCCCCTCCCTACCCTATAGTATCTGACAGATGTTAATAACCAGAAAGCAATATACACAAGTAACTGCAAAAATCATTTCTTAGATCGTAACTCTTAAAACAAAACCTGACAAAAGATAATGGACATCAGAAACAAACCCATGTGTCTAATAAGATCCCTACCCTCAAGATGTTATAACGCAGATATTGGGGAGATCTACAGACATGTATATAAATCCTCGCTAGCGTTCAGTCCCCCAGGGGTACGACTGTCTAGCTCTAATATATAGCGAGTTTCAAGGACCCTGAGTGCTGCATTCCTGTCACCACCTCTTTTAAGAGACGGCACACAATCGATGACATAATATAGAAGATGTTTGGGGTCACTGTCATGGGTGCTCTGGAAGTGGCGAGCCACCGGGTAGGACTCATCCTTGGTCGTGATAGCCCTTATGTGCTGCAGTATCCGCTTATGAGCTGGCAAGCGAGTGCTCCCCACGTACCTAAGCTCACAAGGGCACTGCAGCACATAGACCGCGAAATCAGTCCTACAAGTCAGCTGTTTCGTAATTTTGACAGGTTTGTCCTTAAATGGGGTAGAATATTGTATTTTGTTGCAGCCATTTTTACACGCCTTACAAACAAAGCATTTCTTAAATCCCTTACGCAGAGCCATGAAGGTCTCAGGGACTGGCTGCTCCAAATAATTTTTTACTAATTTGTCAGACATGGAGATCGATTTTCTAAAGGAAAACTCTGGTCTTCTGCCCACTGTATTGCCGATAACAGGATCCCCCGTTACCAGATTCCAGTTGCGGCTGAAAATTTTTCGGATTTCCTTATGTTGCTGATTGAATGTTAAAATTATTCTAGACACCTCTATACCAGATGGATTACCGGCTACCTTGGTCTTGCTCTTAGGTTTGGATGTCAATGCCTCTGCTCTGGTTATGTTAGTAGAGCGCCTCATAGCCCTTTGTATTATCCCCTATATATATATATATGCACTGGAAAACTAAACACCCACTTCCCTTAAAAAGAAATGGAAAGTTTGCATCTCTGCAGCCTCTCCTATTTTTCACCTTATTCATTTTCCGCTCATTCAACACACCATCCACAAATACACACACCTACTTACTGTCTTTCTTGACTGGGCTTATCAATTATTCTTCTTTAATTCAAATTCAAAGTCAAGGCCCTTTATTCAGCCTTCTTCGTAACTACTACCCATCAATAGCAGTGGGTAATTTTCTTCTGTCCTTACTACCGCACACTATGGGGTCGATTCCGATTAGGGAAAAAAACGTCCGTACGATTTGTATCCGGAGCCCTCTCGTCCGTCTAAGTCGCGTAGTACGATCCGTATTCCATGAATCCGTCCAAATCGTCGCGATCCATACGTATTGCAAGGCTGAAACCTTGAACTGTACGACTCGTACTTATGCCGTACGACCCGACGAGTACGATCAGGACCGGGGTATGAGGACGCGATTCGTACGGTCCACGTCAGGTAAGGGTGAGTCGTACGGAAAAGCACACAAACACATACACACTATATGGTCCGTACACTCCATGATGGCAGGGGTACGGTGCGTACCCCTGCGATCATGGGGTGTACGAGCCGTACCCCATGTACGATGGGTGTATGAATCGTACCCCATGTACGATGGGTGTACAAGCCGTACCCCATGTACGATGGGTGTACGAGCCGTACCCCATGTACCACACCTACATTTCACCCTCCCTACCTACCTGGTTTTATAACTACTGAAGGTCTCATAGAATTACATGGGCGGCCACATACCTCTGGTACTCAGCAGTAGTGGATCACATTGAGTTCTGCACAAATTGTCAAGATACCAATGTTCTCCAGCTGTGTCTAATTATGCCTCCACAATGCATTATTAAACGAGCCAGTATCAGACATAGCCACACCTGCATATGTGTTATAGGTCGAACGTGCGAGGATCATTCCGAATAACAGACACAGTATCCATAACCTTATTGCTCCATGCTCTCACTATACACACAAAATTAGCGAGGCAGTCTAGAAATGTAGCATAACCAATTATTCTCATGTGAAACAATATACTCAGCCTTCTCTAAACAATATCAGAAATTGCGTGTCATGTGCAAAGCAGAGCAGGAAAGCAAAAATGGTGTTTAAGCTTCTAATGAACCCATGCTAACTTAACACGTTGTGAGTGCAAGGCTCAGCCCACGACACCCTCCTTCGATAGAATCACGTGATATAAACGTGGGGGAACTAGGAACGCAGAGTCCAAGCCTGAAAAGCAGAGTCAAGTTCAAATTTGCATAAAAAATTATTAGCTGTTTGATAGAAAACAGTAGCTAAATAATAAAGAATAGGTAGAAAAATCAAAGAGTCTTAATCCAACAGCGTATAAGCACAGTATGTAGCAACAGCCTCCAAGAGGAAGTCATTGTTCTCATCTGAAAACATTTCAGCCATCCAATTCAATAGTAAGAATGAACATACATGTTCCTCAATGACCGGAGCCTCTATCACCATCGGAGGAAAACTCGGATCATCTTCAATGTAACTGCGTGCCAAGAACTCATGCGCCGCTGCAAAAACATTCCAACCTCCCATTATTTCATGTGTCGCTGCTAAGGGGCTCATCAGCTGGTCATAATCCGCATTCGGAGACACCGTACTGCAGAGACACAAATCCAGGGCCCTGTCGAAATCGCAGCTCAAGCAATAGAACACAGGTTGAACGCATGTTAGAAAAAGGAGAATCGAAACGATAATTCATAAGCTGCACTCAATGTAGCCAGAGGCAGCGCTCCGCAATAACCAAGCATTCGATTGGAGGGCAGCAACAGCCGAGAAATATTGTCGTGTGCTGGAGGTTGTGCATCCATATTTATTTAAAGAAATGAATAGAAGCACACCGGCAACTAATGCGACTATTATGAGGAATCCACCAAAGATGCTGGAAAAAATCGAATGAAAAAATGCCAAAAAGACACCAAATATAGTTTGAAAAGAAATCACAAGACCACTGCTTTTAACTTTAAAAAAGTAAGGTAACCCCGTAGTCAAGGACGCATTAAAGGTACTCTGAATTAACTCCCCAAAATACAAAGGCACGTCTGTATTTAATAAATCATACACTTCTGTGCGGGTGTTTACTATATCAAGGACAAATGTTTCTCTAGCAGATGTAAGAGCGACCTCTTTTTGAGACAATAGCGCTCTTATATGGCTCACTTGGTTGACTTCCCATGCAGAGGAGTAAACACAACTTTTTTTTTAGCAAACCACACGCTCAGTTAACGTAATCATGTAACCGACGCCTGATAACATTGCACAACAATCTACATTATTTCAAATTAAATAACTCATGTTTCCAGTAAACTGAACAATGGTATAATAGCAGGTGTCGCAGTGCCTTTCAAAACTCACACCAAATTAGGCGCATCTTGATTACAAGAACCATGCAATTGTATGTGTCTACAAGTTAAGGTGTGATGTGGTGCTATTGTGCAATCCCCGCCATTCACATAGACTTATTTTCCTTCCCTCAGACACCTATATGTAGATGATAATAGCCCAGCTTAATGGACGAAAGCGCTGCTTAAACATCCATATCTGCCTATAACACAGTATTACATGCAAACCTCAAACTTAAACAGGCTAAAAAGTAACGTTTTGATACCGTGGATAAGCCACACAGCTAAATCAGATTTCCAATGAGTGACCACTTCTAACCATTCTCATTGCGCACCCTGTGCTCTGATTTGACAGTGAGAGAGTGATCGCACCATAGTTTGTACTGCTAATCATTCTCAGCATACACTCCGAATACGCTTTCACATTACACATCGCATGAAAGCTTCCGTGTGACGTCATGTACGGCGCCCCGTACACAAGGGCGCAAATGTTTTTAATTGTTTCAAAACATATATTTATGTATTTATTGAACATACTAACAGAACGCATTATCTAGGATAATTATGAAAACATTTTTTTAAAGTTCCAATAATCCTACTGTAACGTGGTGGGTGCGCCTGCCATACATGACTGGTGGGACCCTCGCAATGCTGACCATCCACCGACTCCTTCTTTTCAGCCAGGTCGGCGGAACGAAGGACGGAGCTATCCGGAAGAAGAAGATAACATCAGCGGCTCCTTTAACTGGGCGTTTGCTGAGAGTAGGGAGGACCCGCCCCAGAGTGACGTAAGGGCGACGGGATTGGAGAAAAGCCGGGAAGTCCTGTTTGTCGGGTGTGCAAGCACCCCGGAGGAGGAGGAGAGAAAGGCGGAAGCGAGCGGAACGGAGGACGGAGACGGCGAGGAGAAGAGCGAGGAGAAGAGCGTGAAGAAACCCAGCCCAGACGACCAACCCGGAAAGGACGGAGAGAAGCCAGGAGGCCAACGACCCTGCGGACCGCCGTGCCACGCTCCCGAGGGAGGAGTGTGGCTGTCACAGGTACGGCGGCGTTGGGCGGCTTGGCTGGGGAGGCGAAGTGAGAACGTGTAGATCGTGTACAGCCCCAGTTCGTACCTACCCTGTGTTGTGTTCCTTTCCCTTCCGCGCATCCCTACCCACCCCTACTTCTACCTAATTTTCCCCTCCCCTTCACGAGCACCTAGAGCACTGTAGAGTGAAGCAGCACTGTACACTGGGTTTCCCTCACACCCCCCGGACCCCCCTGGTGCGACCTCATTGAGGATTGAACCCTAACGGCTCCCTTTTCTGTTGGTTCCCTTGCATGCACCGGAGCCTGAAGCCACGGAGAAACGTCCATCTTCCGGAGCCACGGCAGAACCACCTTAACCCCTTCCACGACCTGGGAAAGGAGAAAACAGACCACCGCCACGGACCCCAGCGTGTTTGCCCGTGAAAGACTGACTCTGAGAAACAGAAAGACTTTAATGTCTAAACCCACCAGGGTGATAAAAATAAAGCCATCGCTAACCCCTCAGCTTGGTGTCACGGTCGTCCCTAATCCCACGCCCACACCTACATTACTTTTAAAAGCAATTACACGAATCGCGGTGAAAGGTCATGTGTACTCGCAGCCTAAGAACACCGTAATAACAGCGTAACCGTACGCAAAGCCATGTGACTTTAAAAGAAGAAATTTCATTGGTTCATAACACTTCCTATTACAACTATTGAAACTTCCGTTCCATTTTAATAATTCTACTTTGACTTTCTAAAAAAGAAGCATCTCTGTTGAGAATCTTATCAAATAGAATGAAGTTTACCATATTAACAGCAATGGACTCATCTTCCAGCCATTCTGCAAAAGAATATTTCATTCCTAAAGAAACTCCAAAGAAGAGGAACGAAGACCTAATTTGGCAGTTTTTTACTTTTCCAGAAGGGCAAAAAAAGGTGAATGCTCCAAAAGTAACCTGTAAAATTTTCCAAAGCATCACTGTCCTCGACATTACTTTTTTTTTCATTCTTTTCTTCCTGTTGGACACTACCAAGCCCCCCATTATAGAAAAAAATTGCCCCCGGGATTTGGCCCCCCCGGGAGATAATTAGGAATAAAACAAACTTCTAGTCTTTTTTCCTTTTCCACCGCGTACAAGTACAATACGCGTACGTGTTTTTTTTATTATTTTAAAAAAAAAAAAACAATTGCGCCTAAACATCCATGTAAGACCCCCTGAGCAGGCCTAGAGGGTCAACATGTTTCTACCCTACCTTCTTTTCCTTATTTTTCAACTTTGTTTCACTGTTTTCTTGTGACTCAGTGGTACCGAGGCACAAGATGGCTGCTAACACTTCCTCGTTTGGAGTGTTGACAGACAGTTGACATCCAACCAGCATGCAGCTCGTGCCCGTAATTGTACGGATTTCAGTACACGTGCTGTACTTCGTCTCTAGATATCGCTATGATTTTACTTTTGATTTTCTCAGGAACTACTGAATGGATTCACACCATTTAACAATCTGCTAACCGAACTCTACCTCTCTGCGAAATCTGGTGTAATTCCGTTCAGCCGTTCGGGCTGTAACCCTGGCTAAAGGTCCCTATGGAAAATTGCATGGGGAAAACACGTTTTGGGACCCCCTTTTTTCTTGGCCCCCACTTGATGAATCACCCCCAAAGTTTCAGGGAAGGAGCGGAACCGAGTAGGCCATTTTCTTGGAGAAATTCGCTAAGATTCGTCCACCGACGCCAAAGTTATTCCAAATAGAATGTTGTGGATTTCCTATGGAAAGTAGGCCCTAACTATAACTACCTACTGGCGACAGCCAGTAGGTAATATATATATATATATATATATATAAGAATTAAGTGCAATGTTTACATTTTTTAACATTCTATGCAGATTAGTTGCTGTGTAGCAACGAGCGGCAAACTGTACATTTATGTGGTTAATGTGTCCTCTTTCTGTGGCTGTTTAACTGAGTATTTGACTGACCAATTGCATCCCTCTTTTCATTTGCACTAGCACTTTAAATAGTCCCCCTCCCTCATTTGCGTCATGTGATCAAGGCCTCTGTGAAGGCCGAAACGTTATGATGGCAGGGCGAGCTTCACCGAATAAAAACTAAATTGCTCACTGCAAACCTTGGGTTGGCTCCTCTTTCCTTGCCTTGAAGTGCTCCGATGCATCTGGAGTTCGAGGGTTCCTGGATTGGGTGCTTTGCATATATATATATATAATATATATATACGGACACTGTTTCTACTCAAAATACCCACAGGACTCAATACTGAGGAAGAATCATATGTACACATGTGATGATGAATATAGCTTGTTCCATTGCCTTCTCGCTGTGCTCTTAACTAGCTGGTGAATCAGTTAAGATGATCGACTGTTGTTTTAAATTCTGGTCAGTGTTTCTAATAGTTTTGGAGAGTTTTAAGTGGAGACACGCATATATATATATTATGGATGAACTACATAATTGCAATCATGAAACAGAGGCAATGCCAGCAATATCAAGAAAGTAAGACTCTATCTAGTCTTTAGGTGGAATAGTAATACATCCCAGCTAGTTTATTCTATATAAACCTTGAGTTGAATATTAGCTATATGGTAGCAAATTTTGATAGATTCATTGGATATTTTTACCTTTTAAATGTTTGTGTTGCTCTAGCTCACGGAGGCGCAATTTTAGCACAGCACAATGGACTACATAGATGTATTATTAAGTAGTCGAAACAGTAAGTTAAGTAAAGTGCAATTTGTCTAATAATTATTTTAATAACCAAAAAACAACAACAATTGTGAGTGCAGAGTTGATTCTGAACTGTATTTGTAGTGATTTTGATTAATGCATTCATGTGTATATGGAACTAATGGGTTATGGTTCCCAAGAAAAGCACTTTGCAAAAGCTTTTATGTTTATTATTCATGCTGAACAGGATGTATATTTTTATTTCTAAAATAGCGTCACACCAGTTCAAGTAAGGCTCGGAATCCAGCCAAAATGTGTCATGTGTGGCTACGCTGAATAAAAATTCTTCATTTCTAAACCTGTGGAGTGTTGGAGACTGTTTTCAAGCAATTCAGAACAGGCGGACAAGTAAATATACATATGTGTACATATAAAATATTTCCCTGCCAAGTTGTGATGTGATGGTACTCCTAAAGTAGGAACTCCAGATGTAGTTGCTGTGATGGACTTTTATGTGATGTCCTAAGGCATTCTGGGTGTTGGAGTCTTATTTTGCCTTCATTTAACTAATTAGCCTAACACATTTGAAATCAACTATTTGTAGGTTTGGAAACAGTGTCCCTAATGATCTGGATTGAAGGGGGGTCACCCTACCATTAAAGTACTTACTTCCCAGTGATGAAGTGACATATATCTGTCCTTGTAATCTTTCCCTCAATGTTTTTTTTACTTTAAAATATAACCACTTAAATGCCTGCAAGGTTGACCTCCTCTTGATAAATAAAGGTCTTGTTGGTTCGGATTCTGCTCAAAACATGTCAAATGGAGCCTTCTTTCCACCTGAGCCTCCATTTAGCAGATTACTTAGGGACGTATTGTGGCACAGACTGGTTCATGGAGCTTGAATGCCCAGAGCTTGACAAATGGTAATCAGCATGCCAGGGTGTTGAAGCAGGATGACGAGACGGCGTTGACTTGTCTGGTCATCGTGAGGGAGGAGTCCAGGATGACGCCCAGGTTTTGTGTGTGGTCCGTTGGCTTGGGGGTGGTGCCCAGGGCAGGGGGCCACCAGGAGTCGTCCCCGGCGAAGGGCGATGATCCCAGGATGAGGACCTCCGTCTTGTCTGAGTTCAGTTTCAGGCGGCTGTTCTTCATCCACTCGGCGACGTCTTTCATCCCTTCGTGTAGGCTGGCTCTGATGGTGGCGGGGTCGTTGGTGAGGGAAAGGATCAGCTGGGTATCGTCGGCGTAGGAGATGATGTTGAGGTTGTGCTGGCGTGCAATGGCTGCGAGGGGGCTCATGTAGACGTTGAAGAGGGTTGGGCTGAGTGATGATCCTTGTGGTACGCCACAGGTGACTTTGGTGGCCTCGGATCTGAACGGGATGAGGTGGACTCTCTGGGTTCTTCCGGCGAGGAACGAGATGATCCACTCCAGTGCCTTCTCTTGGATTCCGATGTTGCTGAGGCGCTGTACTAGGGTGCGGTGGCAGACAGTGTCGAACTCTGCAGAGAGGTCCAGGAGGATGAGGGCCGCTGTTTCCCCGTTGTCGAGCAGGGATCTGATGTCATCGGTGGCTGCGATTAGGGCGGTCTCGGTGCTGTGGTTGGATCAAAAACCTGACTGTGAGGGGCCGAGGGATCCGTTCGTCTCGAGGAAGGCGGCGAGCTGTCTGTTGACGGTCTTCTCGATGACTTTAGCCGGAAAAGGGAGGAGCGAGATGGGGCGGAAGTTCTTGAGGTCGGTGGGGTCCGCTGTTGGTTTTTTCAGGAGGGCGTGCTTCCAGCTCTCTGGGAAGGTGGCGGTGTGGAAGGAGGTGTTGATGATATCCCGGAGATGGGGTGCGATGATGGCGTCGGCCTTGTTGAAGACGTGGTGGGGGCAGGGGTCGGTGGGGGATCCGGAGTGGATGGTGTTCATCGTGCGGGTGATTTCTTCGATGCTGACCGGGGTCCAGTTGCAGAGGTGGTGGTGGGGGGCGTTGGTTCGGAGGTTGGGTGCATGGTCTGTGCGCTGAAGCTGTTGTGTATGTCGGCGATCTTGCGGTGGAAGAACGAGGCGAGTGAGTCGCAGAGGTCTTGCGAGGGAGTGATGTTGTTGTTTCCAGCGCTGGGGTTGGAGAACTCTTTGACGATGCTGAAGAGTTCCTTGCTGTCGTGGGCGTTGTTGTCCAGTCGTTCTTTGAGTGCTGTCTTCTTGGAGTCCTTGAGTTTGTCAGTGAACCAGGGGGTTTTCTTGCTGCCGGGTCTGCTGGGAGGGTTCTTTAGTGGTGCGAGGTCATCGGCGCAGGCGGTCAGCCACTGTGTGAGGTTGCTGGCAGCTTCGTTGGGGTCCGTTGTGCTGGTGGGAGGGTTCTGGCTGCGGGAGGCGGTGAGCTGCTCGGCGGTGATCTTGCTCCAGCTCCGGCGAGGAACCTGTTGCGGGTGGTGGTGAGTCGTGGTTCTTCTGAAGCTGAAGTGGACGCAGCTGTGGTCAGTTCAATGAAGTCCAGTGGAGTGGCTGAAGGAGATGTGCTTGCTGGATGAGAAGACGGGGTCAAGCGTGTGGCCGGCGTAGTGGGTGCGGGTGTTCACCAGCTGCTTGAGTCCGAGGTTGGCAAGGTTGTCCAGCAGGGTGGTGGTGGTGTTGTCGTTGTTGTTCTCCAGGTGGAAGTTGAGGTCCCCTAGGAAGATGTAGTCAGCGGAAGGGAGGGTGTGCGGGCTGATGAAGTCTGCGATGTCTTTGCTGAATTGTGTCTTCCTTCTCTTTTTTCAGTGTGCAGGGCAGAGACATCAGATGCACCACAGGAGGTGGAGCCAGCATTGTGGAGGGAAGGCCCAGCCCTATTTAGGTCCCAGGTGCAACTCCTCCCTCCCATCTAGATGCAGATCTTCCTATTCACCACCGGGCTGCCCCAGCCTGTCTCTTGGACTCCCCGAGCCCAGTCACTCCCAAAACCAGACAAAGGAATACACAACCTCGCAGAGGCAGGCTAAAATGGTTAGGCAAGCAAATACCTCATTTCTAAAAGGGGTATTTGCAAACACAGAATATTAAAATAAACTTCACTAAAAGATGTATTTTATTATTCTGAGTCCAAGCATACTAAACTCGAATCTCTACCATGTTCTCTGAGTCTGCTAGGATTATAAACATGTAACAACCCAGCTGCCCTTTCTGGCCTCTGGAGAACAGGTAGCCTTGCAATAGTGAAAAACGAAAATGGCTGTAATTCACTATTAGTACATGCCACACACATCAGGGCTTGTCCTGTCTTATACTTACAATGAACCCTGCCCTTGGGCCTACCATAGGGGTGACTAATATGAAGAAAAGGGAAGGTTTAGAGACTGCACTTGCCCAGTCAGCATGACAGTACCAGACTGCATGCAGGTTCTGCAATGGCAGACCTTAGACATATTTTTCAAGGCCGCTTCTGTGGGTGGCACAATCAGGGCTGCAAGCCCACTAGCAGCATTTGAATTTACACGCCCTGGGGGACACTTAGTGCACTGTACTAGGGTCTGACAAGTAAACCAAATATCCAATCAGGAACCACTAATCAATACATCGATTTACAGTAGGGAGCACATGCACTGTGGCACTGGACAGCAGTGGCACAGTGCCCAAAGCATTTTCCACCAGCAAAAACACATGAGGCAACAGCAAAAATGGAAGGGAGACCCACGCCAATGGTGCCATGTCTAACAGTTTTTTAATTCCTTTTTGAGAAAACAATCAATGTTTTGCCTGTAAAGGTCAGGACAAGACTATAGGACCAGATAGGTATGTGTTTCAAAGGATTGTACTACTCATCCTGTCTTATTTGCCTTGTAATTATGTGATTATTCCTTGTTTTTTTTTTTGTATTCTTACTCGTCAATGCTCTTATGTCCTTCCTTCCATAATTTTTGTAAAGCGGTCTGATATACTTCGGGATCTTGTTTGCGCTATATAAAACTTTATAAATAAATAAATACATGTTTTTAATGCCTGCTGGGTATGAGACCTGACAGGACCCGCCCCACTAAAAGCCCTCAGGTAAGGAAACATATTGAGCTAAATATTAAACTTTAATCTTGCAGTTCAGTAGACTAGCCCTTTATTATGCCAGTTCTGTATTACCAAATAGGCAAAGTCGGCACCGGCCTATGGGCCTTATTGCTGTTAGGGGCCCAGCTACAACGAACCAAAATAATATTGAATTGTTCTTGAAAGAAACTCACAATCAAGCTTTCTTAAATTGTTTCCAATTAATTTTTGTTTAATAACATTAATAATTGTTAATGTTTACTTTTGTATAATAAAATCGGTTTATTAAAATTTTTGGTTGGTACATTTTAAAAACGTATTAGAAGATAATTTGCGAGGGAGGGTCGAAATTTTGAATGCCTAGGGGCCTCCACACTGTTTAATCCAGCACTGATATCAGATCAAGGGAGAAACTAAGGGAAAAGCAGAAGCCCACTAGTAACTTTACAGGGTCGAACACTAACCAGTGTTACCAGTGCACAGAGTGGCAAGACTGGATGGGACACGAATAGGAAATTGTGCAAGCCAACGAGTTTAGAAAGTCTTAATGCCCTTCAGCACACACTTCCTTCAGAGTGTGGCCTCAGATGCATAAAACAGTGAAGGTTTATGAACTAAACTGACTGGTGTCGACCACTCATGTATAGTTTAAGAGAATTTGTAACAAAAATGTATTCAGACGTTTGCACTGCTAAGGCAGAGCTAAAAATGAGTAGGTTTTACACTTGCGAATTACTGTTACATATATTGATTTCATAAAAATGTATGACTGTTTAGCAATATAGCAGTTTGATAACCTATAGCCTTGGATCCACATCCCTTGCATGGTTTTGTGAGTATGCAGCTGTTTTTTTTATACTCATCGTTTTCTGCGTATAATTGCACCGTCTATGGAGGCCACCATTTTTAAGTATTACAGGATTGTACTTGGTTCTCCAGAGCTCACAGGCATTGATTAATCCTGTCACTTTTAGTGTACTGGGGTCCCAAGGGAAATTATTGTTGTGGCTGCTGGATTTCTCCTAAATACCTTAGCATTCTCAGCAGTCCCGAGGAAGACCTCAATAAACTAGAGTACTCCACTATAGGAGATCGAAACGTATACACTATCTGAAGAATGTCAATGATGGATGGAAATCACAGAAGGTACCCTAGTAGAAGAAATGAAAGAGACAGCAAATGGACTGTAATAGGGTTCAAGCCTCCTACTATTGGAGAGAATATATAAGATCTAGTTGACCTTTGAAAAGATAGAGAATATACAATTTATTACAATCTATGCTACTATTATAAAGGAAGAACTTTGAACGTTTGAGGCGGGTAAACTCAGGAACCACAGCGCCAATCCAAACACCCGATACATCGTTGTAATTGGCAGGGTATGTAGGTGGACATAGGCTATATAAACTAAAAAAATATACGTTATTTAAGATATTTACCTAAAAAAAAAAAGTAGTCCCTTGGAAGTAGCGCCGGCCGGCCGCGACGTGCGTGCTGACATCAGGAGCCAGGGAGGAGCGGCGGACATCATCGCGGGGAGTAGCGGCGGACAGGCGGGGAGGAGCGGCGGACAGGCGATGAGAAGCGGCGAGGAGCGGCGGACAGGCAGGGAGGTGCAGTGAGTGGCGGATGAGGTAGGTGAAATACAAAAGCTACAGGCGGGGAGGGGCGGTGACCATAGGTGAAATACAGGCGGGGAGGAGCGCGCAGCGTAGGTGAAATACAGGCGGGGAGGAGCGGTGAGCGTAGGTGAAATACAGGCGGGGAGGAGCGGTCAGCATTAAATGAAGCAAAAGAGGTAGCAAACCGTGCATTACAAAAGTGAGAATCGTGGTCCAACAAAATACAAGAGCTAGCAAACAGTACATTACATAAGGAAAAAGTGACACATGCAGGTCACAAAAGCGTACAAATGAAACATAGAGGTATAATATTGCAATCTATGAAGGAAGGCTCCGGGGGACCCACGGACATTACAAAAGTGAGTGCATTAGAAAAGTGAGAATCGTACAAAAGTTAGAATCGTGAGCCAACAACATACAAGAGGTAACAAACAGTGCATTACATGAGGAAAAAGTGGCGGGGAGGAGTGGTGAGCGTAGGTCAAATACAGGTGGGGAGGAGCAGTGAGCATTAAATGAAGCAAAAGAGGTAGCAAACCGTGCATTACAAAAGTGAGTGCATTACAAAAGTGAGAATCGTGAGCCAACAAAATACAACAGCTGGCAAACGGTGCATTACATGAGCAAAATGTGGCGTGTGCAGGTTACAAAAGCGTACAAAGGAAACTTAGAGGTATGATACTGCAATATATGAAGGAAGGATCCGGGGGACCCACGGACAACGTCGGGGCGGGCGGGGGTCCAGAAGCATGATTGCTCCCGGACAAGGTCGGGACGGGCTGCTAGTCCTCTTATAAAATAACACAAGGAAAAAAGCTTTGAACAAAAGTTTAATTGAGGGCATGTCTTTTTCACAAACTGGGTGATGAAAGTCACATTGAAAATAGGATTCATGTATATTATGTTGTTTTTATGGTACTAATAATTATTGTTGACAGAACGTTTTACTAATTGTGGTTGTTTTAATGCGTGATGTGCTTCTAGCAGATATGATCCAAATTAATTTGAAATTAATATGTTCGCTGGCGTTAGTGGCAGATCTGTAGGGACGTTGGATATTTCATCTGTGAATGTTTGAGAAACAACTCCTTCAAGACTCCAGAAGGCTTCTGGTCACTCCCACCCTGACATGCCGCCATTGCCCCCACCATTGATCACAGCCTTAGTAGTTGCATCGGTACACCTCGTCCCACAACCCTCACCACCCAAATGATACACAGACAAGATGTTGGGAATAAGAAGTTGCAGGTTTATTTGTGATACAAATAACAGAGCGGGTTAACTGACAGGCGACCCCCTATACCCCGCAACCCCTTGTTGCAGGGCGCCTGAAGTTGAGCCAATGACGCGGACACAATGGCCCTAGCCAGGTGTCGATCCTGGGAGGCACCAGCCTCCCACCGGTGGACCTATCGTCCACCTGCCCCACCCTCCAGACAAGGGAGAGTCAACTCACACCTTGCCCATCCAGGCGGGGCGTTATTAGCAAACCCCCGGTTGCTCAGGCTTACAACCGCCCTAAGGACTAACGGGGTGCCGTTGAACCAAGTCCCCAAGAAGGGCCCCTCGGCTTATATATGACTCAGCGCTGTGCATTTTGCACTGGGGCTTCAAGTCCTGTTCCTGCGCCTGTCCTGCATGGGGGGGGGGTCGCCTTGTAACTCCTCCTGCAACCTAGAAAACATAAATACATCATTAATATTCCCCCCTCCCCACTTCCCCCCTTTCAGCGGGTGAGCGGTAGGGAGGGGAGCTGAAATTGCGGGCCTCGCGTCCGGTGTCGTGGGGGGGAGAGGGCCTAAGTGGCTAAAGGGCCTGAGGATGGCGAGGAGCAGCCTACACGACCGCAGTGATAGAGGGGGCAGCAGCAAAGAGGGCGCCAGGAGGGAGGAGCTCCCCTATAACCATCCCAGGAAAGGGTGTGGCCTATCCTAGCGTGACCCTGCCCCCCTCCATCCCATGGGCTGGCCTCGGTTCCCTGCGCCCTACTACGGGGTTTGCCCTCCTATGGGGTCCCCTGCAGGGACCTCGGGCCTCCCTCGTAGTAGTTGCATCGGTACACCTCGTCCCACAACCCTCACCACCCAAATGATACACAGACAAGATGTTGGGAATAAGAAGTTGCAGGTTTATTTGTGATACAAATAACAGAGCGGGTTAACTGACAGGCGACCCCCCTATACTCCGCAACCCCTTGTTGCAGGGTGCCTGAAGTTGAGCCAATGATGCGGACACAATGGCCCTAGCCAGGTGTCGATCCTGGGAGGCACCAGCCTCCCACCGGTGGACCTATCATCCACCTGCCCCACCCTCCAGACAAGGGAGAGCCAACTCACACCTTGCCCATCCAGGCGGGGCGTTATTAGCAAACCCCCGGTTGCTCAGGCTTACAACCGCCCTAAAGACTAACGGGGTGCCGTTGAACCAAGTCCCCAAGAAGGGCCCCTCGGCTTATATATGACTCAGCGCTGTGCATTTTGCACTGGGGCTTCAGGTCCTGTTCCTGCGCCTGTCCTGCATGGGGGGGGTCGCCTTGTACTTTATCCACAGCCCTGGGCGTGGCACCCGCTGCGCCCAGAGCCCCCACTACCTAGCCTTAGTCCTCCCTTATCTACATCCGGCTGTTTCTAGCGCCTCCCCCAAGTCTAATAAGAAGATCGCCATGCCCACTTTGGACAAACCAGAGCTTCCCCCAAGTCCGTAAGAATATCGCTCACCCTGCCTACTTTGGACCAGTGCACCCAGTCAGATCCCCAGCCGCCTTTGGCAAAGCCTTTCACATGCAGCAGGCCGGCCTTATGAGGCCCAATACCACATCTCCGTGAATTTATGCCTGGCTGCGGTTAAGCGCTTACAGGCAACTACCCACGCCTCCTGGGATCTCGCTCCATGCCAATGGTCTAGGAGATATCTCTGACCACCAGAGGCCACACAATCCCCGCTCACTGTGCTTGCAGGGCCAGATGTATTTGGTTACCTATGGTTACTCGCTTGTTGTTGGGTACATGCACAGGGTTCTAAAATTATTTTAGCATGTATGAGTGTTGTAATTGTGCGGACTCTGGTGAGTGGGATGAATGCCAACTGGGAGACAGCACTTGTCAATCTTGCTGATGCTCCTCCGAGTGGGCAAGTTTCTTTGGACTAATAGCGAAAACCCTCTTACTGGCATCTTATTTTTGAGCTGAACTTGCTTTCTCCACTGCCCCTTCCAGTACATTGTTAGTTTATTAATTCTTTACTTGCAGAAAATTCCAATTAACTAATTCCCGCCAGATCTGTGTGACCAGCGAACCAGAACTGTGAGCAAGCAAATCGACCTATGGCCCTATCAATATAAAGAGGTTCAGCTTTCAATGGAGGTGCCTAAGTCGCTTTATGTTAGGGAGAGCCGACCAAGACACTTATTCGTCAAGATAACCGGCCCGGGGACCAAAGGCATGAACTGTGCGAATGAAGGGGCAGACCCTATTCATAAGGCACCATAGGCAGTGAACTAAAGACGAGAACATTCTTTTACCTCTTCATATGCTCCTCCTGTGCAAAATCAAATCTGTGCTGAATAAATTGACATCGTACTGTCTTTAAATATAAAAGACTTTGCGATGCACCGCATGGTTGTTTTTGTACTCTACTAATTGAGTTTTTTCCTGGAACGAATGAAGATTTCCTAATCCTTGTAACTAAGAAGCCCCTAACCAAGGACCACCATCAGTCCTAGACGGCTTTGTAACGGTGTTACAATTCGCGTCACCTGGATACATTCTGGGGACCTCTGAATCCCATGGAAATTAAATTGTTTCTTGGCGCCTGTTCATGCCACTTTACCTATGTTATATTTTATGTATATTGCCTCACTAATAATCTTTAAATAAGCCCTTAAAACTGCAGCAAGTGGCTAACCTTCATACTGATAATGTTACCGTATAAACTAATTGTCAGCACTTCTAAAATTGTTGAGACCGGAACACCTGAGGGCACCAGAATCTGTAAAGAGGCTACATTCCTCCTGGTACGCCTTTGGTGCGCTCTGAATACGATTATGTGACAGATATGCAAACTGACACCGTTGCAAAGTTGTGCATGTAAATTTATATCTGTACAAACCTTGATTTAATTTAAGTGTCCTACATCTTCTTTTACCCACTTCTAAGTTCCAGTTGACCTTGCATTGGAGCCTGCATGTGCCTAAAGACACTGAACGCGCCTACTGTAGGCCTCCTACTTCTTAACTATTGTTAGATCAGTGTAGCCCCAGCCATTCCCTAGGCCTTCCCTTTCTTTGTGGCTTGGTACTTATACCACTTTCTTAATATATGGTTTGCTTGGCCCCCAGAGCCTAACCGTAAATTGTGCAACATACGTATAATAACTAAGTGTCTTGTTATGTGCTTGCACCTCCGACCTCATAAAGAGCTCAGAGGGGTGAAGTGCATCTATATTTTATATATATCCTGTGTGGTGTCCTTTCATTTGGTATGCAGAGGATTACTATGGTCAAACGGCTGGCTTTATACGCCTTCTAGAATCTTGGAGGCTTTTGGTGCGGTCCGCGCTATCTAGGGAAGTGTGACCTCAATCTGGGCTCCGCATGAACGAGCAGAGAAATTAATGTTTAAGATGGGGGGGGAGGGGGGATATGTCTCTTGAGCCCTTCCCATGTGCGAGTACGCACGCGTACCAAAACAGCGGGAAAGTCCATCAATATTGAAGTCTACCTGATCCATCTGAAAACTTTCACCTTCCAAAATTATTTAATTATTTACTTCACGGTATGTCTACGGGATTTTTAAAATCTCACTGAAGATCTCTGAAAAGCTGTTAAATATGCCCTAACTTTTTGCATTGTCAATGCTCTCTTCCGCTAACGATTATTTTTAATACCTTAAAATTCGGTATTTTAAATACTAAACTTTGACGGACTAACACTATACGCAGCAATATCGCTAGGCGATGCAAGTCTGCCAACCTGTGGTTAGTTGTAGACATGGCTTTGATTTTCATTTTGTAGAATGTTTGTATTTGCTGCAAACTATTTCCAGTTTCTCACCTTATATGCACATATTAAGTTTCCGCATTTCAAGTTTTTTATCTCCTATATTGTGTTGTAATTTCAGGTACTAAGGGACTGCTATATATAAAAGTACATGTACTTAATAACAACCTAAAAAAGAGGCTCTTTCATAACAAGACAATTCAGAAGTACTAGGTATGTCATTATGCTCCACAACCTTCGTGTCAGCTAAGCATTTGAACTACAGGTGCTTATTTCAGGATAGGTGTTATTTGCAACTTATTTCCTCAACCTCAGAGGGGTCAATAACTTGTCGCAGAAACCGGTCTACATTTACTTGTGTTCCTGTCCAGAGAGTATGTTACCTCTCGCTTCGAGCAGGACTGTTCCTACAGGAGCAGGACTAACTCTGATATGAATATTGCTAGGGCATGTCTGAAGTGGGACAGCATGTAAAATTATGGACTAGAATAAGGTCCAAGTGATTAACACTAACTGGGGTCAAATAAATCATTCCTGTTTCCACCTATCCATGTTTTATTCCGAAGCAACCTCATTAAAGTGCGGAAAATCAAGAAAGTCAATGATAGAATCTCGAGGATGTGGGAGAGTGAATGGAATGCATATTCTTCGAATGGCTGAGAGGTCAAGGAGCTAAAATACAGTCAGTGCCTAGAGTCTGCAAGGGGGAGGGAAATGTGGCCCTTTCCTGCACCTCTGGGACACTGGTATATTACATAAGGGCCCACAGGCGCGTGTGCCACACCATCTGTAATACTGCTAGCACTAATACACATACAGAGCACCTCTATCTTAGAGTGTTTCACCAATTGCAAGGTGGTGCACAGTTAGTATGCTCCTTGAACGATTCCTGTCTGGAGAGGGTAAAATGAGCTGCCCCTCCAGGCCCCTAACGGCAGGCATGTCCCGTCAGTCACTGAACCTGCCTGCAGGGGGCTCTCTGTTCCCTCACTGGAGTGCAGGTGAGTGCCATCTGCACAGTGAAAGACAGGTTGGCTGCTTCAAGCTGTCACTCTGTCATCTACTAATGCTCTGCCTGGGCATGCCTTGATGGAAATACAGTGCACTGCCCTGGTCTTGCACAGCGTGCTAAAGGTGCACCGCTGAACAGACAGGTATTTGACACCTATTGGTATCTGTGCGCTTTATAAGTGGTTTTAATATAATATACATAACATAACTGTGGCAGTGCACCCTTACCATATGCCACTAAATAGGATATCCCATGATCATTTAAGGGCCATTTCGTGCTAAGCTCACGATTTAAATCTTTTAGAACAGCTGAGTTAAGATCAAAATTAGTTAGTCTTTTACCAATCTATGCTATGTGGTACCCTGAGCAGACCACCGGAAAGAGGGTGGGTAAATCCTCGTTTACATGCCCAGGAGAGGTAAGGAAGAAGATCTGAGCCAGCCACTCTTTCGGCTCATCATTTAGTCATTCATCATTTGTCAGTCTGGATGGGGTCTCAGCCATAATTCCAGTTGGACTTGCATGACAGGAGATCATCCTTTTTTGCGAGCCTTTGGGAGCATGGATGGGGGAGCTAAATCCCAGCTCAAAGTTAGCCTAATTTAGCCCAGGGTTCTAGTTGACATATGTGCCTCTAGCATAGCAGATATGCTCTGCTCATGTCAGCAACTTTGACTACTGTTCAACCTGTCAGCACAAACCCTTAAGAAACACCACACACAACAGAAATAATAATGCGTGTTAACCCCCTAGATGGTTGTCTGGTAGAAAACTACGTAAAGAAGACTGGTTTATAATGAGGTTAGCAATTGAAAGAGTAAGCTGGAAGTCTCTTCTACGTCAGTGAAGACTTGAAAGTATTATGGCCGAGTGTTAAAAGAATATCTGCTAAACAGCATACATTTCGAAACTGGCACTACAACAATTAAGGCCCGGGTATCATTTGCGTTCATTCACTCTACCTGAGCTGAATGGAAGGACAACTTGGAGCCAGTCAAGTCGAATGCACTAAATTGGCCAGAATCACAGGATGTGCGGCGACACTCCCGAGACTCGATCCGTGCTCTTCCCGGTTCGAGGTCCAGCGCACTAGCCGTTAGGCCACCTCCCCCCCTTGCATGCGATACCCGCATGGCGATTCAGGCAGCACGCCCATCCTGCAGGAAGAGGCCGGATGGCATATCCACCTCCAGGTGTCACGGCGAATTGTATTTACCCCTGTTTCTTTGCTTGCTGCCCCCGGTGCCATTCCGGGATGCTTTGCCTATAGCCTAAAAGTCTATTTATCCAATGTCAAGGTCCTGTATAAATACATCCTACCCGACAATTTTAGTGTATAAAGTAACTACCGGCCGCCCGACATGCTAAAAGTAGTTCCTGTTTGCATTTGTGACAAATGTATAGTAAGATCCAAGCTATTGTAGAATCGGCGTGGGCCAGGACCACATAGCTCATACTACACAAGCCACCATGTCAGTTTGCAAAATCTGATATGCTTTCCCATCTGTAAAGTGCAGTGGCACTCTGCTCGTTTTCTTGGGTGCCATGTCAGTCTGTTAATGTGACGTCCTGAATATATGTTGAAAGTAAAGGATAACACGTGAGTGTGTTTGCAAGGAACGCTCCCTGCGCTTCTCAGGTCCAATTTGGGCATTGCAAGCAGGACAGTGGGTGCTATTTTGAGACTTCATTCAAGTAAAACTTTTGTGTGGGCGACCTGCGCGAGCTATCCCGGAGATGTGATGCGACCAATTAAACGGCAGCAGCTATTCTAGTCAATTGCGTCACCGTTGCCAGTGAGAACACTAACTATCCTTTCCGGACAAAGCTGTCTTAATTGAAATCTGCTGTGTACAAACATGCACAAAAATTACTGTAATGTTTTTAAATAGCGTTCTGTGTTTAAAAAAAAAAAAACATGGTTCGGAGCTTGCTTCTCTGAATATTGGGTGTGCCATGAAGAATGACTACCCGCATGAACCTATAAGCTGGGGTAGCTCTCAGGGCCACAGACAGCTCTGGCAGGACATGTTCTGGTCACTGAACACGTATCCTTGGGAATCACTGTCACCTATTGTAGTATGCATGGTTTAGTCTGCACAAGAATCTCGACGTCACACGAAGGTTAACTTAGCATAGCTGATCTGTGAGTGCAAATGTGAAGACGGCACGGCACAAGTCCTAAAAAAAGAAGTGGGGGACGGTGGTACTGGGAGTGACGTCACTACAGTAAGTGACGTCCCGAAAGGTGGCTTGCACCATCGGGCTTGTTGCCTCCCCTCGCTCACACCTCAGATGCGATTGCATCTGAGAAGCCAGCGCGTGAGCAGCGTGCTGTGAGCTCCGATCTCGACCCCAGAGAGGCCAAAGAGTGAGGTCCAGCTGTTTGGCAGGGGGGACGGTGTCCACCCGATAAAATAAGTGGGGGGACGCCGTCCACCTGCGTGGTACCCCGACTTGAGCCCTGGAAGACGGGCTGTATTTTCTGATAACGACTTAAAGGCCTAGCCTTTGCTAACGTTTATGTTGCCATTGATTTTCAGAGCAAGCTAAAAGTATTGTTGACTTTCCCTTAGTCAATTAACCCGTTCCGTGCTAGTGACTGAACCAGTCCGTCACGAGCCACGGGCGCCATGTGCTCATGATGGAGTGGTTCCATCACGCCACGGCCGCTCCGCCCACGCGGCATCAATTCCCCGCCTGCGCGGGTAAATTAATGAGCGGGCGGGGCCGTGACGGAACCACTCCGTCATGAGCACAGCGCGCCCGTGGCTCGTGACGGAGTGGTTCCGTCACTAGCATGGCAGCATCGCGCGACCCCCCCTCACCCCCAGGGCCGCAGCGGATTTACCGCCGCGGCCAAGGGCTTAAGGTTGATAACATTTCCTGGGAGATACAATTACATCTAACCAGGCTATTAGCTCATTCTCCATTGATAGAGATGAAAACTTCTGGTGGGTGGTGTGCAACTGTGAATGGGTTCACAGGGATAAGCAGAGTAGATGAACCTCTGCTGTACATGAACAAACGATACAGACAAACAATGGTCCAATCGGTAAGAGCAACAAGAGGCATAGGAGATCTGAATATACCAAAAGATCTCCTACCACTATATAGAAAAGAATAAAACAGTCTCATAGATTCAATCCACAATTACAAGATTAGTGCAGCAGACATGATTTCAACACCAGAGGATTACGACACATACACATAATTGCCTTTCGGAAAGTTTAGTTACATATAAGTCAGTCTCAAACAGCATTCTTATTTACACATTATATCGTAAACGCTTAGAGCCACAAATGGATACATTGATAAAGAGGAGTGCTCAGAGAAGGTGCTCGTGTGGATAAGGTGTAGAAAAAGAAAAAGCAAAATGGGGGCAGGGAGGTCCTTTACACCTTCTAACAAATCATATTACTGTACATGGAGGCCTGTCCTGTATACAATTTCTAATAGCATATGTCGCATCTAGAAGTGGTCCAGTTGTTAAGTTATTATTTCCACTTTGCATAGATATCAAAATGATCCAGGCTTAATAAAAGAGCGTCGATGTTTGCACCAGACACCTGGGGAGGGAACAAGGCCACTGAATGCCTCAAGCACAGGTCTTCATTATGACTAGGAAGGTGAAGGAGCGACCTGGATGCCGGAGTCATCCAACTGAGAAAATAGACCTGGATAAGTCCATGAGGCAGAAGGGCACAAAGGCTCCACTGTGATGGGTGAACAATCTCCACTTTAATATGCGGTCATACTAGTGACCATAATGGGGAGAACACAAGCCTTCAAATTCAGCTTAGCTGCATGGTCCAATTCGTTTCCACTCAACTTGCCATGGCTAGGAAAAGATCCACAATTGGGATTTGGGGCACACAAAATGGAGTTAATCACACGGGCCCTGCAGCTGGTACAGCTAATCCATCCTCTCTCAAAGCCAGACAGAACAAACAACCACATTATCAGATACTGAAACAGCCAGCAGGGCTACATCCATGTCTACCGATTGCGACCATGAGAATGATTGCCAGCTCATTAGTCATAAAAGGCTATAGCACAGACATAGGTGAGACTTACTGTCCATCCTTCTCCCATGGTGCTAGCTGTGAAAGCTAGCCAGGGCTCTCCAGCACTGATTACAAGGGACGTGAGAGATCTTATATGTATTGTCTGCTCTATCTTGTTATTGTTTGGTTATTCTTTGAATCCATGTTACTTCTATACAAGATCGCCTGCACTTTTTTGACATTTTGATATTTCATGAATTATTGCTGCTATTAATTAAATTGCATTGTAACTTCATTTGGAGTGTCTGTTTCCTTCTATTTCTACATATGATATGTTCACATTTGTCCGCATCTAAAATTACTTTTTGGGTTAGGTGTTGCTACTTGTGCACACCCGTCCAAGACACCTATATATAACATTTGTGCAGTGCTCTTTAAGTGAATGATTAAATAATTGATGTACACATTGTAGTAGATGGTGTTAGGAAATGTAATTACACTTTAATTGTGCATTGCGGTCTAATTCGAATAGAGGTTTCACCAGCATCACATCATACTGACTAACACTGGGGCGCTGCACAGGGCCTGTGCCCTACTGGACTGCTCAGGGCCTACCCTCTAAGCAGGAAGTTCAGCTTAACAGGACTGACTAGAGCTTCAAAAGTCACTGAAGCCTCTGAGAGTACACCTCTGATGACGATACAAACATGTCCATACAGACAGACTGGGCATCGCCATGGGAAAGTGACTTATGACAAACTGTCTTGAGCTCTTCGCATGTGGAAAAAATGCCTTCTATCATGTGGGGATTACTTATGTGAATGGCCCTCAAAAGAAGGAAAATTATGCCCACATTAAAGTTTGAGGTTCAATACATGCCTTATATCCCCTCAGACACTTCTGGGTCCATAATAACTGTAAAGAAGGGATTCAGGCATTCATGTTGGTTGTATGTCAGTATGCTGTTGCCAGGAATATTGTCTAACATAAATAATATTTACATAAATAGCATACAATAGGGTGAATATGTAGAAAAAGAATTGTGCACAGATTCAAATGAATTCCAACTAGGCGACTTGATTTAGACTGCGTGCCGCAATGGAGCAATGGTCATGATTTCCTCATTGAACTTATCACTCTACTACATGAATTTCAGACACTATGGGGCCCATTAGTATGTCGGGTGATCTGCCCAACATATTACCCCGCACGCATTCAGATTCCCCTCACCACATTACTATGGCGCGTGGGACCCAGGTGGACGGAAAGACTGTCCGACGGATTTCCACCCGGTCGATGAGTCAACCGGGCAGAAATCCATATTAGAATGCATGCTGGGACATGCCTTTCCATGGCAGCACAGACGCCACGGAAAGGCATGCGGTCTTCAACATTGGGGGCCCGTAGTGGGCTCCCCGGGATTCTGGGGGTGGGGGTAACTATGTTATCCCCTGCTTTGCAATGTACAACGTGGCAGGCAACGCGCAGTGCCTGTCACGTTGTGCATTGAAATGCACATCTTGCATTTGTGGCATTGCAGCGGGCTGTGCCGTCAGCACCGCCCGCCGCAATGTTACAAATGTGGGATGCGTCCTCCAGTGTGGCGGGATGCATCCTAATTGTAGGTGAGGGATCGCCGCACGCATTGCGGGTGGTCCCGTTTCCCGGTCTGCCCACCATACTAATGAGCCCCCAAGTTTCCATCCAGGATGCAACACTGAATTGATTCAGATACAGGATTTATATATAGTCTGCAGCCCACCACACAATCTAGAGGGATTGAAACAGTTAGATGATTTGCACTTAGTTGTCTTTGGGTACCACGCTTATCGGGAGCTCTTAATCCTTGACACTAGTAACGTCTGAAAATTGACTATTAATCAGTTACAACAAAGGAAGTTTCCACCTTGATATTTGAGACGGGGTGCATAGTGTTCCACTATCCCTAGGTCTGAGAGACCAAGTTCAAACACCGTAAAGCAAAGGTTCAACTCACACCAGAGCAATACTCTCACTCAGGGTAGAGATCTTAAATCTGACAAACAGCACTCATGGCATTTGTGTTAAAAGCTACAAAATGCCCAGAATGAGTAGAGGTTCATCATGTGTCTGTGGTAGAGAGGAACGGTCCACCCAGTGTAAAGAAAAAACTGTTCTCTTTACCCATTCCTGCATCACGGACCATCACCAATAGTCATTCTGGAACGATGCTTTGTTTGATAATGTTTGTCAGGGTTTTAAGATCTATTGTGTCATCATTGACTAAGTAGCTACCTTAAAGAACTGTATGAATTCGAACAGGGTTAGAATAACACTTTTAGCAGTTCTCTGAACCAGGTATATCGCGAATTCCAGTGGTCTTCAGAGAACAAAATGCAGGCGAGAGACTGACCAATGAACCTTATTCAGAACCTAGTGGGGTTTGGAGCAAGGGAGAGCCTAAGTTGTGATTAAATGAAGCCTTGTGGCTAAGTTGCTGAGTATAGACAAGAGAGACGTAGGCGCTAATTCAGAGTCAGTATGTTATGTAGTTTATGAAACAGTGAGCAAATTTATTAATCTTCCCATTCCTACTTTGTATCTTTAGCCTGTTGACCAAAACTTAGGGGTCCATTAGGATGGCGGGCGGAATAAGTCCGCCCGCCACACTAACGGAGATCGGGACCGCCCGCCTAAAGGGCGGGGGTCCCGATATTGGCATTAGGATGCGCCCGCCACAGTGGCGGGCACATCCTTAATTTTTAGCATTGTGGCGGGCGGTGCACTCTGCACTGCCCGCCACAATGCTAAAAATGCATTTTAGCATTTGCATATACAAAGCGGCAGGCACAGCGCGGTGCCTGCCGCTTTGTATATGCAAATGAAGGGGGGTACCACAGGTATCCCCCGTGTGCCACCCCCTATGGCCGTCACTCTGGGGGCCCACATGGGCCTCCCAGAGTGAACACCGCATGCCTTTCCGTGGCGGCATTGCCGCCACGGAAAGGCATTGAATTATGCCCATAGTAATATTGCGGGCGGTGTCTGACAGACACCGCCTGCATGTTACTCATTATCCGCCCCGGCCGCAAGGCGACCGGGGCGTAAAAGTGGCGGGCGGTGGTTCACCCCGCTGCGGTCCCCCCCCCGCCATTGTAATGTGGCGGGGGAAATGGGTGGCGGGCGGGCATTTCTGTCGGGCGGATCGCCACCGCCACCATGGCGGTGGCGATCCACCCGACATCATAATGGAGCCCTTAGTGTTCAGAAATGTGTTACGTTTTGGTAACAACAACTATATGAGTAATAAATGAGTAATACAAAATATACATTTACTGTTTGGAAACGGTCTAAAACATAGACTGTGTGACTAAATTAGTTTATGACGAACCTCAAGGCATGACTACGTCTCAAGAAACATCATTGACTTTCATGGTCTGCTGTCACCTGTGAGATGCATAGACCATGTTTGCTCCTTTGATGCATTACCATTTCATCATGCAAATTGCTGGTATTAGTCAGTGTTGGACTTGGCCCTTTTTACACGGTCATCCTTGAACTTCTTGCCTTCCTCCTATATTTTTTCTGACCTGTTGTTGGCTATTTTATTACTCTGGGCACTTTACCGCTGCTGATCAGTGCTAAAGTGCATATGCTCCCCCTATTGTATATTGATGTATGAATTTGTGATTCCATGATTGGCTGGTTTGGTTTACCTGTCAGACCCTAGTACAGTGCACCAGGAGTGCCCAGGGCTTGTAAACCAAATGGTGCAGGTGGGCTTGCAGCACTGGTTTTGCCACCCACAGAAGCAGCCTGTAAAAGTGTGTCTAAGGCCTACCATTGCAGAGCCTGTGTGCATTCTGGTATTGCCATGCTGACTGGGCAAGTGCACCCACTTGCCAGTTCCTAAACCTTCCCTTTCCTTCATGTCAGACACCACTATGGTATGCCCAAAGGCAGGGTGCATTGTAAGTATAAGGTAGGACAAGCCCTGGTGTGTGTGGCATGTCCTAGTGCATTACACCCATTTTCGTTTTTCACTATTGCAAGGCTACCTGTTCTCCAGAGGCCAGAATGGGCAGTTAGATTATTACATCTTATAACCCTAACTGACTCAGGGAACATGGTAGAAATTCGAGTTTAGTATGTCTGAACTCAGAATGATAACATACATCTTTTAGTGAAGTTGATTTTAACATTCTGTGTTTGAAAATACCACTTTTAGAAAGTAGGTTTTTTCTTGTCTAACTATCCAAGCCTGCCTCTGCTAGGTTGTGTATTCCTTGTCTGTAGTTTGAGTGACAGGGGCTGGGGGGCTTCAGGAGACAGGGTGAGCCCCCCCAGTGGTGAATAGAGAGGGAGGAGAAGCACCGGGGACCTGAATAGGGCTGTGTCTTCCTTCCACAATGCTGGCTCCACCCCCTGCGGTGTGTCTGATCTCTCTGCCCTGCACTGTGAAAGGAGAGAAGGAGTCATGTCAATAGAGTGCTCCAGGGCTGTGCTTTCCCTCCACAATACTGGCTCCACCTCCTGTTGGGCGTCTGATGTTTCTGCCCTGCACTGTGAAAGGAAAGAAGGAGTCATGTAAACAGAGTGCTCCAGGACTGATCAGAACTGGTTTGGATTGGACAAAGGCCCTTCTGCCCTCAGAGGACAAAGGATTTAAGGGTATAAATAGTGGGACCCTGATCACAAAAATTTAGATCACTTTTGGACAAACAAAAAGAAACCTTTGCTTAGGAGAGGAACCAGAAGAAACTGAGGGGAGACTATCCCTGAGCTGAAGTGCTGCTTGGGGGATTAGCCTGCAGTGGTTGCCTGACTGCAAAGAAAGGAGAAAGGACTTTGTGTGCACTCTATTCAACTTGCAAAGGATCTCCAAGGGCTTGAGAGAAGCGCTTGCCTCCTGCTGAAGTCTCAGGGACAAGAGACTTCAACCACCAGTTTCAAGAGTTATTTGGTAGTGCCTGCTGCTGCTTTGAGCCTTCTGAGGGACTGCGTGTCGCAAGGAGCTGGAAGCGCAACTCACGAAGAAGAAGTGTATCTTCATCGCAGCTGCTGCCGTCGCATCTCTGAACAAGGGTGACGCCGCTTTAGCTGATGCATTGCACCGCATTACAAGAAACGTATCGCAACATCGAAGAAGCGTGTCACCACACAGAGAAGAGTGCCGCTGTCGGAGCCGCTGTCGGAGCATCTCTGAACAATGGTGTCCCCGCTGCAGCTGACGCATCGAGTCGAGACATCTCGCATCATCTGAGATGCCAGCAGCAACAACAAGAAGATGACGTCTTTATTTCTTTGCACCAAAATTTCAACGCATCACCATCTTTGCAACACTTTCCGTTGCGCTGCGTGTCGCATCTAAAGGTACATTTACTCAAAGTGTTGCATTTTAAGATCTAAAGAGAACTAAGCTAAACCTACCATTTTATGTACAGTATTGTGGATTTTTGTCATTTGTGGTCTTGTGTTAAATCTATATAAAGAATACTTATTTTTAATATACAACTGTGTGGTGTCCATCTGTAGTGTTGTCACTGGATTACTGTATGTGTTCACAAATGCTTTACACACTACCTCTGAGATAAGCCTGTCTCCTCGTGCCAAGCTACGAAGGGGGTGAGCTGGGGTCATTTTAGGAGTGTACCCCCTTACCCTGACTAGAGGCAACAGTCCCTATTTGTCACAAGTACCTACCTGTGCCAACTAGAGACCTCCAAATCTAACAGTCAGAAGCATATCTTTCTGTGAGATGACTTCCCAAATCCATCTAGGTCACTTAGGGAAATCCGAGAAAATGTGATCCGTCTTACTAATTAAATTGAACCCTCTTACGACACATAGATTTGTAAACTGAAAGGAAATGGTGATGTTTATTGCCATACCTAAAAGCATAAAGTACTTGTTTGTGCATGAAGCATATATCAGTGTAAAGAGTTACCTCAAGGGTAGCCAAAGATCCTCTCCTCAGGATAGAGAATTATTCACCGAACAACTAAAGTAAAATGCATGTGTTGAAGCGCTTCAAGGGTCCTTGCATACCTACCATATATTTTAATTTTAACTTCTCCACCTCACTGCCAACCTCACCACCAAAAAGCCTACTTCACCAAGCCTAGGAATGGAGCCTGAACACTTGCAGGGTCGACCCCAGGTGCCAAAAAACCAGAGACGACTGCCATCCACAGGAAGCAGCCAGGACTGGAAAAAGCCCCAACCAAAAAACAGGCAGGCCAGCACATGCAGCTGCAGTCTGTCTTCCAACTAGCCCAGCCTTCAGGAAGACACATGCCTGCAACCAGAAAGCTCTACGCGGATCCGACGCAAAGGGCCAGCCAGTGACCTCTGCACCTCCCAGCAAGCCCAGCTGGCCAGAAGGCACCCTCCAAACACGACTCCAAGACAGTACAGCTGTCGGACAGGAAAGAGGAAGACTGCGCTCCAACCAGTAGGAGCAGCATCCAGCAACATACTCATCCCATTCTGTCGGCAGACAGAAAAAAAGAACAGGCGGAATGCAGAGTAAGACTGGTTAAGTTCTACCTGTGGGAGGGGGTTGGGTAGGAATCCCAGCATTCCTGTGTTCTTTTGTCTGTCTGGGAGATGGTTATTTCCATTAGTAGTGAATGGGACAAGGACTGGAGAGACCTGGGTGTAATGGACAGTTACCCAATGAAGACCAGGAATAGGAGAACTGTATCTTCAACTCAAATTCATTTCAATTAGATGAAGCTCTAGAAATGACTATTATCATAAATTACGCAAAACCAATAAATCACTCTCATGGAAAGATAAGTCAGAACAGCAGAGTCAGTTTAAGAATTAAAGTTTAGTTATTCACTCTATGGGTAAAAAACATCTGTATTCAAATAAAATGGCATACAGCCCAAATAATCAATTAGTAAAGGATTTAATGAAATGTAACAAGCCTCTGAGATTGACAGAGAATATGGTGGACGAACAAGAAAATCTTCCTCAGCCGAGGCAAACTTAGAACCATAAGCGTATGGGTCGATAGGAAAAGGAAGCCAGGAGAGCTTCGCAAAGACTCTCAGGAAAGTTCAGTAAAGTTCTAAGTAGCCAGTTACAGTTAGTCAAGACAGCAATCTGTCTCAGCCTGTAATGGTAACAACAAGAGTCACAACAGCATGACAAGAACCCTTCCTCTGAAAGGTTCATCTGCATCAGGACAGCTGAATTGGAATCTTAATAGAAAATTAGAAACCCATATCACGGAAATCAGATTCCGAGAGCCAGCGACTGCTCCCCTCACTCCCTAATTTGAACAATTATACTTGAAAGGTTCCAGGGAGACACTCCCTGACATCACAAAATTGTCAAACCACTCATTTCCATTGGTCAGTCCAAAGTAAGATGTGGGTGATGTAACAGAAATAAAGATACACATCGAAACAATTAAACGAGTCGATTACGCAGCTTCCTTAGATCATGTCAGCATAGGACACATTTAACAATAGGACATTTAGACAGAGAAACTTAAAAAGTTATATGTGCTCTTTCCCAAGCAACTGTTCCAGAGTGAAACAGAATTTGCTGCAAATACGCTATTCAGTCCAGGAGATGTCATAAGAAACAGTTATTTTTTCAATACAGTTTGCTATATTTAAAAATATTCCCATATGCTTCAGGAAAAGGAGAGTAAAAATGAGGCCTACATGAAATTTGGCTAATTATACGACAATGACCATGTTAAATTGTGAATCGCATATTAATAGAGAAACTAGCCAGTAACTTCAGAATACATTATTAAACATTTGAATCTGATCATAATTAATAAATGTAAGTATAGGGTACTCAGAACATTTTTGTATGACTCCTCATTATACATATAGGAAAATGCATATTAATATTTATTGTGTATCAGTTATCAAACTAATACATATATGAAAATACATTTTAATTAGGTTTCTTCATGAAGGCACATTTAAGCATATTCATGTAGCATCTACTTTTCTTTTGTCATTTTCGGTGCACACATCATAACAGGAAAAATTATTTTCGTAACTTTTCACATGAAAATCAATCTACTTTACAGTTATTTATTTTGTCTTATTAATTTCACATTTATTACATGAAAATCAAATCTATTAGTAATAAAATACATAATCTGAGATTTCCTCCTATATTACTACATTAATAAATATAAATGACTTGAATTAATATTTCATAAGTGATAGTGACATCTATGTTAACAAAACATATAATATGTCTCACATTTATCTTTTCGTCTGCATGCTTTTACTGTGCAGTATCTAAATTATATTTGTGTCATTTTCTATAACGTGGAACTTAACACACGTTTGTCATCATTTGTGTAAATGTTGTCATAATCACTTTTTTATCAGTGACACTGTTTGATATCATCTGTGCTCTATCACATGATATGATTAATTGGTTCCTGGCAGACAAGGCTCACGCTTGCGCTGTGTGAAGGGACGCCTCTTTTCCTGTTGTATTAATGAAAGCATGTTTGAGGGAGTGTCTGTGTGCTGCAATCACTTATGCTAGGAAGCAAAGGTTCTTTTTCCACCAGTATTGTGCATGGACTCAATACCTTTGTTGCTTGCTCAAGGATAATATTTTATATTCTCGAGGCTTTTGCAGTGTTTACTTTTCTGATTATGTGTTAATTTAGGCCGCAATGCACACTTTGCTTCATCGTTCCCCTGGTTTTGTATTCTATTTTTCAGGCAGAGCATTTTATGTCACAAGTTATGGGCGTTGAATAGGAGATCTAGAATTTGTGTCTATCTGTTATGAGATTTCGTCACAGTTTTGTTTTTAGTCATAAGAACATGTTAAATTGATATAAAAATGTATAAGCAAAATAAGAACTGGACAGTTTCATGAGATGAACGTCTTTGAAACGTCAGTGTGCAATGAAAAATAAACACAAGGGTTTGCATTTCGAATAAGCTTGGAAGGTGGTAGAAAAAGAGTTGGAATCGAAAATCACATGGAGTGGAAAGTGCTGCAGCCCTAACCCAGAAGTGACGACATCGCTGGAGTCCCTGAAGACACCCTTGTCTTCATTGGCAGAAGGGCTGAGTAACACAGCTGTCGCATGAGATTAGAAGCTTCAGAGAGATTGATGACCTTGAATGAGATCTGACAAGTCCTGTCAACCTGGCTCTGCCACACTCCTGGGGCTGCCAGCTGTGGGTAATGTCTTTCCTGGAAGTTAATCTTTAAATCCCTAAAGAGGCAATCAGATCTGCGAAGACACCCTTCACGGATGTGTATACGTAGCCCCTAGAAGTACTGGTCAATGTATTGATAGAAAGCACATTCATTTGTGGGCAGCAGAAATTAAAAGCTCAAATATTTTGTGTGACCTGCTGATTCTAATTTTCATAGTTCTCCTGAATTGCCATTTTTAGGTCAGATATAGGAATTAGCAGTTACCAGAGCTCCTTTCATAACGAAAAAGGGTTTTCAGAGAGGTGCTATGGGTTAGCTACTTTGTTGACTAGTCTTTTTATGACAACGCAGCATTTGACTGACTAGCGGTTATATAGGCAGCCTAAGAAGGAAAGCAGAGTTTACATCGCATGCGGTACAATGCATGCAATTACAACGTGGTCGTTCCAACGACCGCGTTGTTACAACGCTAACCATTACAACACAAGTCATTTGTACGACTTGCTGTAGGGGGGCGCTCTAAACTAAGGAATAGTATACTTTGCTATTGCAACACCATCCCTACTGTTGCTCAGGCTGGAGAAGGAATTGTAAATTATACTATTCCTAAATCCAGCATGCCCCCTACAGCAAGTCGTAGAAGCGACTTGCGATGTAATGGTATGCGTTGTAACAACGTGGTCCTTGTAACAACCGCGTTGTAATTGCATGCGTTGTACCGCATGCGATTTAACTTCGCATATTCGCCTAAGAAGTACTTCAATGGCAGTGGATCGATGGTGAAGGTGATGATGCAGATGATTTTTCATCATATATGTTCGCCATTCACTTAACCCAGAGTAAACGTCCCCCATTGCTGCCACATATCTTGTCCTCGTGCTCTACAACATTGCCTAGCAAACTGAGCAGAGTTAGAAACACTTTGCATCAGGTTTGTATCACCTTTTTAATGAAACCCAATGCAATGTGTATTGGTGGTATTTACAATCCAATGCAAATCACAACTTGAAGTGGATTGCAAGCAAAACTAATGCAAATGTGCTGCCTTGCTTTACTTTAGGTTAAGAAGGCATTCCATGGGTAGTACATAGGTGTTCCCATGGTTTTGACACAAATCCCTATCTACAAAAAATGAAAGACAGGGATTTGCACCAAAATCCTGCAACTCAGTGAGGCAGTCAAGGAGTAATGTTTAAATATTTTTCTCTCTTTGTTTGTGTGCTGCATTCTACCCCACACATGCAACGTGGTAAATGCCTTAAAGCATAGTGTTTTGTACTGGAAAGGACCCCTTCCTGTAAAAAAGCTCTGCTTACCACAACGCAGACACCCTTGCTCTAAGGTGCAAGGGTATTAGTGCATAATGGCACTGTTCTGCTGTTTCCCATTCATGCAATGCAGTGCACCAATTTTACTTGCTGCAATGCATTGCATGATTGTTTAGTAAATCTGGGCTTCTGCATTTTCAAGTAGCAATAGAACTGGTGCGGCACTTCATAATGCGTATGCCTCTGAGATTTAGTCAAATAAGGAGTACCACAGTATTGTAAAAACATTGGTTATTGCTACAGGACTCAAGATATCCTGGCTGATGAGGGGTGAAACCCCGAAACCAGGCCTAGGATGCTTGATTCCTGACCAGGGAGGACCTGGCCTGGTAGTTTGGGCTGGACTGTTCCCACTGGGCACAGGGTCAAGACTGATTTGCATATGGCTGGCTTCAAACTGCAATGGTATTATGAGAAACAAAATGATGAATTTAGGCCCAGACGTCTGTACTGGGGTGAATGTATGAGCAGTAGCGGCTCCTCGAGGGAGTGCTGCGGGTGGGGAGAGGCAAGGGGGGTAGTAAACTCTGGCATACGGCCGAACGGAGGTATATAATGAAATAAATAAAATCAATTACATTGCGCGCGTGCTGCATCGCCATTTGGCATTGCAGTGTGCGCAATGTAATTTGTTTTATTTATTTATTTATTTACCTACCTTCGTTCGACTGTATGCCGGAGTTTACTACCCCCCACCCTGCCCCTCCCCTGCCTAGCCCCACCACCAGCAACACTCCCTCAAGGAGCTGCTACTGTGTATGACATTGTTCTGCATTTTGTCAATCAATTGTTCTTTTGCATATGTCACCCCAAGTGGGACTGGTATGCCCAGGAGTGGGTCCTGGGCTCACTGTGCCACTAGATACAAGCTATCCTGACTGATGAGGGGTGAAACCCTGAACTGGTTCTAGGATGCTTGTTTCTGGTCCAGGGAGGACCTGGCTTGGCAGTTCGGGCTGGGCTGTTCCCATGAGGCACAGGGTCAGACTGATTTGCATATGGCCAGGTCTAAACTGGGGTGGCATGGTGAGCAAAAGAATGATGGATCTAACTCAGATCTCTTGACTGGGGGTAAATGTTTTGATTTGTTCTGCATTCCGTCCATCAATTATGTGTCTTTTGCTTGCTATGTTGGCCAGCAGTGGCTGCTTCTGTCTTGTGCAGTGAAAAGACTGGACTGCACTTTCTGCATGTTTCCATTAGTTTCTCCAAGGGCTTGAGGTAGAGCTTACCCCCTGTTGAAGAAGTCTCAGGAATAACAAAGACTTCAACTTCATCTGCTGCCAGCACTGGGAAATGTGTGTTTTGTGCTGCAACAGAAGAAAAAGCAACCCGACTGCGTCAACGATGCCGCTGCAGGCTCAGTGACCTGAAGGCACCGCAGAGGCCACTGCAACCGTGGTCTCACTGCTGCCACAATGCCACCATGATGCCGCTTCCATGCACAGTGACCTCTCGACAACACTTGTGCAGGACAAGGAACCCTGTCCTCTGTAACATCGGAACCCTGGTCTCACTGCCGCCACTGCTCCAAGTTCACATCAATGCTGCAGCCTGCACCATGGTTTGAGGGCCTGCTCGTAAGTTACCTGATGCACCACCCCGTCCCACACCACAGCCTTGGCCTACTGATGCTGGCGCCATTGACTCCAGTTCGTCAACGGACGACAGTGCTTCAGCAACAACGCTGCTGCCTGCACAGTGACCTGCTAGAACTGCAATGAGCACCCCCCCCCCCACTTTCCACCTCAGCCCTGGTCTCCCAGAGGCCTCTGGATGCCATTGACGAGCCGCTGTCTGCACCGTGACCTGAGGACACCACACACTGCACTGCTGCACTTCGCACAGCAGCCCCGACGCCAGGGAATGCTGGAACCCCTGACTTCAACCACACGGAGTTCAACCTGCAACGCATGTGACTTCAAGGTCCGGACAACTCGTGCATCGACCTCCAGCACTGAGGCTTGTTGATGCCAGCTCTTTGAAGCTCACCATCTGGACCCTGACACCCTGCGTTTCTGAAGATACTGTTTTGCAAGTCTTCCTGACACTGTAGATGGCCCGCGACATCAAGGTCAGCCAGAACTGTTGGATTTGTTGGTTCACGACGCTGTGATAACCCTGTCAGAGCTATCAACTTCAAGGAACTGTTTTTGAAGTCTATTTTTGCTTTATGAGTATTTTAAATGACTGCATGTTGGATTTTTATCATTAAGCCTTGTGTTACAGAGCTAAATATTGGTTATTTTAAAAAAAATGATATTTTTTTTTGTGTTGAAATTTTTTATTAAAAAATGATATTTTTAACAACTATATTTTTTCAAACGATATTAAACACTTAGGTATTTTTTTTATTGATATTACTTACCTGAAGTCAGTATTCTTGACCACGATATTCTTGCTGTCGATATTTCTCACTCACGCTATTTGTGACTCGATATTTCTGCCAGTCGATATTTACAACTCGATACTGTGTCTCATCACCCCATTTGAGGTCATGAAATTCTCTGCATCCAAAGGAACCAAGCCATGGTATTTGAGTCTAGAGAGAGTGCTCTATTGTTTATTAATAAAAATCATTACAAGGGTGAACATGCATCACTAATAAAAACATATATCAAATGATTGCTAAAATATTGACACATAATACAAAAGACAGGCATTATCTAGGTCCTGTGTTTTCGCGTACATTATTTCCTCTTATTTTTTTTTTTTTTAGGAATCCACTCAAATGCGTCCATTTAATCCATGTGTGCCATCACAATGAATTGAAAAGTAAAATTCCTCAATAAATAATTAAAAGACCTGGAAATCTATATTTGTTCATAATAGTAAAATATTAACTTCATCTAGACAATACAACTTTTTAAGGAGCAATTAAGAAACAGTTAAGACAGTAGTTGTCCATTCTAATTTAGCATCTGCTGAGGCCACAAGGCAGAACATTAGTCATTTAAAAGTTAATGACTAATACCACTAATACTGCAGTTCCATTTGTACGGTGAAATCCCTGCATACAATAATTAAAAAGTTCCAGGGACGCACAAGAAAGCAAATAACCTCTGTGCAAAAGGCCGTAATGAACTGCTGTTGAGTGGTACGGAGGAATAAGTAAATCAACAAAACAAAGTTGGACTTGATCCTCCCTTTTATGGTTAACCGTTGTTGACTTGCTGGCTCGCACTTATTATAAATCTTCTTGTTGTTCTTTTAGCGAACTTGGTGAACCGGATGTTAAGCAGTGGATTATCCGGGTTCATTGAAGCAAGGATAGATTGTCGACACGTGTGAATGCCAAGTTTGTTCCATTCGCTCTTTAGCAGGATCTTCCATTTGTCAAGGAGTGCGGACAAAGACATACCACGCGCTCAATTGTTTCCTTGCTACTCCCGCACCCCCTGCACATTACGTTGGTATTTGTGCGTCGCCAACTTGGCAAGTGATACAGAAATGGCCAGTCTGTGTGCACAGTAAAGGTCTTTTCTTTAGTGAAGAGGCAAGCGAGAGGAAAGCAATGATCTCTGCAAGCTAGACTGATGTCACATTGGGTAACTTACTGCTTTCCACAATGTGATAAGCAGTGAAAACAGCATAACCAGCAAGCAAAGGACTTACATATTTTTTAGATCTGATTCATACACAAAATAAGTTATTTAACACTCACTGAGGGGTACATCAGTCATATCAATGCATGTCTCCATCCCCACTCGTGGATATTAGAGAGGGAGGGTTCAGGGCTGGAAAGTGAATCAAAGTAATATGGGAGGCAGACAGTAACAGTATTTCATACTGAGACAATTGCCCTATAGCGAGATGCTTAGTTTCAGTAGTAAGGAGGTACACAATCCCAAAGTGGGGTACAGCAAAAGACTACACAGAACTTAACACAATATTTTCAGGTAGCTCAAAAAGATTTCTGGCAGCTGAAACATACCATTAACATGATGGTAACAGATGAGTTAAAGGCTATGGCACATCTCTACAGGATGGCAGAAAGCTATCTCATGAAGCAGTTGTCTTGCTTTACACTCCCAAATGAAAGAAATTCAGCACTCCCTAGCAGAGGCATTCGGTAAGGCACGAAGACCCCTGGAAAGGGGCTTCACCCTCATCATATGAGGCACATCAAGAGACAGTTTTCATAATAAAGCGTGGGTTTTTTTAGCCCTTTGAATGCTCATGACGAGCTGAGCTCGTCATGAGCCGCGGCGCTCCGGTGCTCATGAAGAGCTCAGCTCGTCATGAGCCGTGAAACGCTTGCATGCAGGGATAATTCCCCTGCTGTGCTGAGCGTTCCATGGGAACGTGCGTGGTCATCACGAGCTGAGCTCGTCATGAGCACAGGAGCGCCGTGCCTCATGACGAGCTCAGCTCGTCATGGGCATGCGGGCGCCGTGCGTGCCCCCCTCACCCCAGCACAGCGGGGAAATATCCCCCGCATCGAAGGGGTTAAGTGCAACACTCTCTAGCAGAAAGGATTTCCCAGATATCAAATGAAAACAACATGCAAATGTATATATATGTATCACAAGTTCAAATGCATGAGATAAAACAAGCAGATAATTAAGGTAAAACACACACAAATAAAGAGCACTTACAAGTCAAATAATAATAATGGAGCAAAACATCAGAAGATTATCATAAATGAATACTCATAAATCAAATGCAAGAGAGCAAATATAATAATAATAGGTGTCCAATGTAAGAAACAAGCACTGTTAAATGCATGTAATCAAATACAAGAATGTCAATGAACAAGAACTAATGAATAAAAATACTTCACAGGCTGGTGACTCAGCACACAGACAAAAACACATATCTCAATACCAATGATCAGAGAAAATACCTCACCGGCTGCAATATCTTCATCTTAGCCCACACAAGACTGGGGGATTCCAAATCACAGTCCTGGGGTCAAGAGACTACTCAAGCCAGGAAATGAAGCACTGAGCATACACATCTGTCTCTCAGGAAAAGTCAGGCTTCCGAGCCAAGAAAAACGCGTTATATAATATTCTCATTGAATGAGAAAACAACCCTTCAAAGCAAGAAAACTTACTGGTTTTGGTCACGCTCCATGCATGCATTCCAAGGCAAAGGAGTTCTCACGTATTCTCTCGATATGTTCATGCCTCTTATGTTAGTGAAGCTTGAAAACACCCTGAAAGAGGAAAACAATTATGAACGTGAATAACCTAAATAACCATGAGTAACCAGGGGCCTACTTATGTGTGTGTGTGTGTGCAGAGCTCAAGCTAGACAAAGTCAGAATTCAAGATGGAGTTAGGACGAAACTCCATTTCTCAATGTATGACATAATGGACATGTTTACTCCACTGCCTACAGCACTTACTCTGAGACAGAGAAGTACATTCCACACATTTCTCTCTCCCATTCTTTCAAACGCACATCCCACATGTTCTGTTCCTGGCAAGGCTAAAGCTGTTTTGCTCTGTGAAACACTCCCACTCTGAAGCTACAAGGAAACCCAAAATGAAATCCCAAAGAAAAATGTAAGTGCAGAAAAAGTGATGTGGTACCTTCAAGGAGGAGTACATTAAAACACATAAAGTCCTTTCGTCTGGGGCAAGGTTAGGTAGGAGGGGTGTTTGGGTAGTGTTATTGAAAGGGTCTGAATCCTGGGGACAGAAGGTAGCCCACCTGGGACAGGTTATGCACAATCTTTATACATATGATAGAAAAGTAACACAGGGCCTATAAACTGAACCAGTCTCCATCCTCTACACACTGAATATAATTAACATATGCACGTACATACTTGGCTTTCCATTGCTTGCATAGTGCTTTATGTGGGATGAAAAAGGAACCAGGAATCCTTTCAAGAGGCGTGACCTATGATATAAAGATTGCGGCTTAAAACTAGAATCCCGTGCTTCACAGCCTTCCACCCGGCCAGTATTTGTGTGCCTCTCTCGTGGTTTTACATCCAGACATATAATACAACACACAGGTCTAAAAAGCCAGACATATTGGCTTTCCTAATGCTTATTAATATGTTTACTTTGTAAAATAACTGGTGCTTTTCAGACTCTAATTTGGAAACTTAGAATGCTGAATTGTCCTCTGATGTGCGTCCAGTGGACACTCGACTGAGCTATTTTAGTGCACACCTTCTACGACTTCCTGAGGTGATGATTTCCAATAGAGAGAAAGCATTGTGGACCTGTTTAATCAAATTAAGTCTTTATTGAGAGTCAAAACATAAGTGCCATGTTTCAATGTTGGTCGTAGTAATTGCATTCAAACGGTGCGCTCACTGCCAAAGCACCCAGAAATGTGGCCTCCGAATTCTTCACGTAGCTAAAGTCCCGAAGGTACTTTCGTCGAGTGACTCCTGAACAGCAAGCCATGGAGCCATGCTTGGAAAATACTGTTTTTGAAGCTGCATGTTCTGAGTGTGCACAACAATGTGAATCACACGACGGAGTATACATTTCCATTCAAGTCAACAACGTAGATAATGTAAACAAAAATGTAGCTTCTAAAAAGTGATTTTGCGGTTCTCACTGTGCACTCTCTTGTATCAGCGAGCAGGTAAGTTTACATAGCGCGATGGAACTTTGCTTCTAAAAATCATTTCACGCTCGTGTTAAAACTCGGAGCCTTATATTGTTTATTTACTAACCTGAGCTGTTTTAATCTTGGCATTAAATGCAATTATACTCTTAATAAGACCTTTTAGTGAAAGGTGCCGCCTTCTGTAAGCCTATTCTGGAGTGGCTTCAAGAATCACTTGTCCTTGAAACAATAATGTCTTATCATTCTCTCTGTGGGGAGTGCAAATTAATTGCGAGCCAAGACACATAAGATGCTGTCATGCATTCACCGGGTCCTGGGTTACGGAGTAGCATGCTACCCGTCGAAAAGCGCTTCTTCGGAGTAGCCTGCTACCCATCCAAAAAGCGCTTCGGCACCTCGTCAGGGGTAGTAAGCGCTATATTAATGTGAACCCTTCTCCTTCTATCCATCCACTATCCTTTAACAATTAAAAAAAACTCGTGTGTCCCCCGCTCAAAATAATTTCATATCTCCCTATACTAATTCACCACTAATCCTGTTTGGGTTCCGCACTAGCTGGATACTCTTTGAAAAGCGCTTCAACGCCTCATCAGGGATAGTAAGGGCTATAAAAATACAATTGCAATACATTACGATTAGTAAGCCCATTGATGCGCTTACTGGGTGGGGCCAATGATGTCCATTACGTCACTCATTGATGCATGCAATGAGTGGAGGGCACTCATTCTCCTCAGTAGGCCCACTGGCGCACGCTCTCTCATATTAGGCTGGGTAATTGATGCATCTGTCGTTACAACATCTAACAATAAATAAAACAGACCATATAAGCCAGACATGCGTTGGTTAAGTTTTCCCTACTAAAGCACCATTGATTAAAACACATTCTTAGTTCCACTTTTACTCACCATTTCCACCCCAGGGTTGAATTTATTTGCAAAAAAGCCAAACAACTTATGATTTGGATTTACAAGCAAATTCAATTTTGGACAAAGTATGTTCACCGCCATACCTGGGAACAGCCGACGTTGGCCTGGAGCCTCGGTTGCTTTGGTCTTATATTTTTTTTCACGGCCACAAATATTGTCTGATATTTTCACCTTATATGTTTATGCTGCTTTGCAAATCTATAAATATGTGGCTTCTTATTAACTACAGAGTGAATATTAAATATTCTGCAGGTACATCCATATTTTGTGGCATAGAACCATTGGCCCACATGCATCAAAGCAAAAACCGGTCCAAACGGGCAGATTCTGAGAATCTGCCCCTTTGCTACCGGTATTTTTGAATTTGGGATGCATCTTTCCAAATGCAAAAATCACAATTTAAGCAATCTCTAAATTGAGATTCTTTAAATTGCGATTGCATTTAAGGAATCCCAAATTGAGGTTCCTTAAATGCAATGCATCAAAGTAAAAAAAAAATGTGATTTCGCTGATAGGAGTAGCAAATTACCATGAAGTTCAACTTCATGGTAATTTGCAAAAACTTTGAAAAATTCACTTTTGTGCATTTTTCAAAGGTTCATGTTGCGCACACACATGCCCTAAGGGCGTGTGTGTGCACAACATATGTGCACAGATCAATTTTAGGGGTGCAACAGAGTGTCCTTTGGACACCCCTGCACCCTTGAAATTGCATTCTCAATTTGCGAATCGCTAATTGCGATTCGCAAATTGAGAATGTCTTCCCATTCATTCCTATTGGCCTCTAGGCCCATAGGGATGAATGGGGAGGTATTCCTTAATTGCGACTCGCAATTTGCGAGTCGCAATTAAGGAATATTAAGAAATCGAATTTTTTTAGCAATTTCTTCATGCATAGCCTTTTGCTATTCCTTATTAGCGAATCCTTATTTTTCGCTAATAAGGAATCGCAAATGGCATTGTTGATGCATGTGGGCCTATAGTCTTCAAGTTTTTCTGCTAGAGATAATGAAACATTTAAGTGGGGCAGTGTTTCAACCGTCTTATAATTGACTCAAGCAGATAAGGGGTGTTGGTCATTCCCTATGATTGTAATAAGTTCACAGAATATATTTTGAGTCATCTTAGATGCAGCTCTCTCACTAGGGCATTCCTCCATTGTCTAATCATGTCATCTGCAAGGAGGATCTGTACACGAGTCAGTCACTGAGACTGGAGATCTATGCCCCAAAAACAGCTTTTTCTACTTGCCTTGCTGCCCAGTTTTAGGTCACTAAGAAGATCTGTCCGTCTTTCGTCCCCAGGTGACAGAGTGCCACCGATGGACATAGCTTGCTAGCATACTCTCCTGTGTCAAGGGGAGTTCTGGGAATCCAAAACAAACGCTCCTTTAGAGTTATTGGCCCCAGGGCCGGTCCGAGGATTTGTGGGGCCCCGGGCAGAATAGGACATGCGAGGCCCCTATAATTTGCATAAGATTTAACCTGACAGGAAGTGACCTCATAGGGTCAGGAAATAGGCCCAGCACAAAAATAAAAGTGGCCCCCATTAGTGAATTAGTTAGCTAGAAAAGTGTCAGTTTTTAACAAACAGCCCAAAAAACAGGTCAAATAATAACCTGGCAGATTGGACCATTACACACTGCCTGATTGCCCTAATGTCCAACCCGGCCAATGTGTTATACAATTATTATGCTGATACAGGATCATTGTTTTTGTAGGTAAAGTAAAGGACATGAATATAGGGTCCGGTAGGGGCCTGTTTCAATGTCGATTTTAATTTACCACCAGGTAAAGACTCGAGGGACCAAAAACACTGAAAGCCCTGCTCCAGCCAATTTTACATTTTGATTGTGCTCCTCTTCCTGCACCTCTTGTCTGGCTGCTATCACACCTATCTGCTCCCCCCACCCCCTCTCACTTGATTCCGTATTTCGCACCCCTTTCATTTACTGTGTGCTCCCTTTCCTAGTCCTGGGTGAGCTGAGCTGTTTTCAGTGTGAGGCGCCGTCATTCTATCTTTCCTTTAGCGCCCTGCAGGTTATCCTGCTTCTTATTCAACCAGGGGCAGGGCGCACTTCACACGTAATGGCTCTTTAATTACCTGTCTAATCGCTGCTATCCTCATGCAGATGCAGCGATTAGGCCAAGGCAGGCAGATATTGATTAAATCCCTTGGGCCTCCTGGGCCCCCTGGGCCTCCAAACTCTGAAGCATTTGAAAGCGCGAGGCCCCCTGGCTGCGAGGCCCTGGGCCGCTGCCCACGCTGCCCATGCCTAGCGCCGGCCCTGATTGGCCCAATCACAAGAATTGGGAAGCGTGGATTTGAGGGTGAAGATTACATTTCAGCTACCTGTGCCAGGGCTCAGGGGTGCGCAAGGGCCTCACCATTTCGGGTTAAACAATGCGAAGCCACACTGATCCGCTGCAGGAAGTTTGCTTCAACCTTTCCCCTTGTATCACGTACTGAAAGCCCCACTAATCTTTTAATAGCTTGGCGAGAACCTCAAATATTGTCCACTCTGAGGCAACACACACCGCTCGACCATATGACTGCGGCTGGCATTGTCCTGCATTGTTGCTTCCTCGCCTGGGAACAGTATTCATGAGGAGTGGCTGTTGCCATTTATGTCTGTAAGGGAGGGAGGCCAGGGGAAAACAGACGGTGAATACATAGCAACGGCAAGCACTCTTTTACCGCATATAACCTCTGCTAAGTTAATGGTCTCTAGGTGCTGGGAACAGTGTTGTTATTGTTACTCAACTCAATGGCACTCGGTGCATAAACTTCAGAAAGATTTAGAGTAGGTTCTTGCTTAGTTGACTCCCGAGTGTGTATGCGTGCATGCTTGTGCACGTGTGTTTCTGTGAAGATGGGTTTAATATAGTGTCTGTCGAGTGTGTATTTATGTGTGTGTGTGCACAAATGGAATTAGTGTATATGTGTGTTTCAGCTTGTGTATTTGTGAATCTGTGCAGATGTTTTAATAATTTGTATGTATGTGCAAATAGGTTTAGTAGTGTCTGCATGTTTCTGTGTAGAGGAGTGTAATCGTATGTGTATGTCTGTGTGCATGTGTCTGTGCGTACAGCTTTAGTCATGTGGGAATGCTTGGGTTTGATACTGGGTGAAGCAGAGCTTGAAAAATGTGGGTCATAATGCGACGCTGTATGTATACTTGAGATTTAAAATCCAGGGTTTTAAATGGGAAAAAAAAGTGCAGGTACTCATTACATGATGATACCAAACAACTTCTATATTAGTTGCAGCACATACCAAAACATATGAGCAATGTGTTTATAAACAAAGCAGGTTAACTCATTACACAAAATGAAAGAGAAATGTGATAATATGTTAGCAATTCCTTTTTTTGCAATAGTTACACCTTCTTAATGCTATACTGTTAATTGCTGTTGTTTGGCACAATACTATATATTTTTAAGCACGTGAGTAGGAAGAAACTGAAAATACCCTCACTTCAAACCAAAGCTCTTATGGCACCAAGCAAAAGAAGCAATTCATCATGACCCTCCCCAGAAGATATCTCTTGTCTCCTCCCTCGATCTATCCATTCATCCTTTCATTCTGCCATTTACCTGCTGATGTCCACCATTTAACCTTTACATTTTGTCGTCTATTCAGTCGTTCATCCTTCATTCCATTTCTCACCATTCATTCTGCCCACCCTTCATATCCAAATCTATCCATCCATTCATTTCCAAACCTTACCATTCATCCTTTCAATCATTCATCTCTTTATCCACCCTTTCGCTCATCCATCAATCCTTTTGCTCATCTATTCGTCAACTCTTTCACTCCTTTATTCCATTCACCCTTTCATTCCATCCAGCCTTTCACTTAGTCCCTCTTTTCACTCATCCATCATCCACCCTTTCATCCATCCTCCCCTCTTTCATTCATCCATCCGATCTTTCACTTATCCACCCATCATCCGCCCTTTTATCCAATCATCCACCCTCTTTCACCCATCCATCCATGCTTTCACTTAGCCATCCATCTATTCATCCATCATCCACCCTTTATCCATCTTACCTCCCTTTCATTCATTCATCCATACATCCATCCATCACATTTCTCACTTATCCACCCATCATCGGCCCTTTTATCCAATCATCCACCCTCTTTCACCCATGCACCCTTGCTCACTCATCCATTCACTCATTTACTCACTCACCCGCCCACCAACCCTCTCTTTTACGTTATTTATGAATCTTTGTCGCCAAGCTGACATGTACACACAAAGTGCCACCCATTTTCTTTAAAATACCTCTTGAGAGTGTCTTGATTTTCTCTCTCTCTTTCTCTCACTTTTTTCTTACAAATAACAGGCATATAAAATGCAGGTAAACACACACAAACATAAGCAGACACACAAAAGACTCAAGCATGATAAAAGGCATGTTATACTCTTCACTTAACATGGCTTTTTTAATTGCCACCAGGGCCAGACTACCGTAGCCTGACTGCTACTCACAGGGGTCTGCATGATTCCTGTGTTTGCACAACTCAGTACCAGTGAGCTCTGGCCCATTTAAAGCACTGTAATTATATCCTTATTACAGTTTACGTTTGCACAGTCATTTCTGCAAAAAAGGATGCAATAGCAGGGCTTACTTAGTAAAAGAATAAGTGTCAGGGCTCAAAGTTTTTCTCGGAAGCCTCCCTGCACCACAGCTGGATGTCAAGGTCACAGAATATCAAGGCTGCCTAGTCTTGAATCCACCACTTGTCTTGCTCGTCGACTAGTTTAGACTCACCGATCATTTTATCTCATTCTTGTTGCTTCTTTTTCGTTCCTGTTTTAGTCCTTTGTCACTGTTTTTCAGTCTTTCTCGTCTTCCTTTTTACCACTTTTCAACCTTTTACTCTCTTGCTGGATCAAAGTCTGATGGTGAAAAATCAGTACTGGTCCTCAAAAATGAATGAATGGTGGGCACAACCTGCAACCACAGACTCAAATGAAGCAATATGCGTGAGGTTACACAAAGGTGTCTTCAGTTGATGAGTTCATCACTGGAGCTATCACAACTGCCTTGCAATGAACATTTTGGGTCACCTGCTGTAAAATATGTAATGTTAAAAAAGTGACTCTTTTTATTCAGGTCTAAGTCCTCAATGACAGAGGTTACTGTGGAATTTTAATTTGCGATCTGAACATCATCTGCGCCAGCTTGTCACCTATGTACTACATGCACGGCAGCTATTCTAGGTCACCTATGTATTACGTGCACGGCAGCCATTTTAGGTATCATGGTCTCCCTGTCCACGATCGATCGCCAGCACGTCCCTCTGACCCAGCAAGCATCCTCCGCGCACCCTGGCTCCCCCTCCCTCCTCCTCCTTATGAGCATGACCCTTCTGCATGACCCTGTCCTTGGGAGTCACGCCAGCGCCTGACCAACACCTCCTCTCCTCCCATGAATGCCCCTCTGTTGATAAACCTCCCTCCTGCGCTGGATTGTCCACGTGGCATGAATACCACTCCATTGATGGCCCCTCACCCCGTGTCCGACTGTCCACACAGGTCCGAGGCCATTGCCTAAGCCGGGAGATATCATTTACTGCCCTTTATTGTATAAGGTCGCTCTCCTTCAAAGGACCCTCTATTGATCCAGGCCTCCCCACCCCCTGTGATATGATCAGGCGCACACATCCTAAGACTCGACGGAACACTCAGCTGCGTGATGATCCCCTCCTCTTATCAGCAGGTTGAGAACCTCTATTGTGAAGGTATATGGGGGTGGGATTGACACTAGGATTACGGGGATGTCTTTTTCCTGCCTCACAAAGATCTGATTGTATTAAAGGAAGGTCACATGCCATAAACCAGTGTATAAGAGGTCAGGCCTCCGAGAGGCTGTTAGAGCACCTCGACATGATACCTTGTTGTCTGATCTGATGTGTTCTGCTCCGTCGGAATAAACTTCTGTTTCCTGCCTTCTGGTCTCCGGCGCCTGCCTCATTGCTTGGTAAACTTGAATGGTACAAGGGCGGTTAACGCCGGGCAAATCTTGAGAAAGGTCCTAGCCCTACCTTTTTCTACAATTGGCGTCCCAAAGCGTGGGGCCCATCAGCGACACGTGGATCCAGTGGGAGAGGTCCCGATGACAGAGTGAACGACTGCAACGATCGGGAAGAGCTCGTGTCCGATAGACCCTCGTCTGACAGCCGATCATCCGACCTTCACTAGTTCTGAACAGACCTCTCTCGAGTGATCTACGGTCCTGACTGGGAACCATCAGGAGTGCCGCGAACAACACGAAGGAGAGAGGACGATCGGGCGCTGGATCCAGAGGACAGGAAACCGTCCATGCGGTCCGGGTAAGGTCGTGTAAACACGACAAATTAAGGAAAATTGTTTTTGTTTGGATAATACTAGTATTACGCTTTGTTGAAACCCTCTGGAGATTCACTGTCTGCAAACGGGGAAAAACAAACAGGCTCTCTCTTTGCAAGCAGTGAAGGATAGGTAACGCAGACTTTTGTCCCCATTGTAAACCGTCGTGCCTATCTTCCTCCCCCACTGTTTCCCGAACTATCGTTCGTGGATTATTGTCTGGAGATTCTTTGTCTGCAAACAGGGAAGAACAAGGCCTCTCTTTGCAGGTAGAGAAAGAGTGGGTAACGATAATTTTTCGTGCCCACTTATTCTCCCCACTGGATTGTTTGATTGGCCGATTATTCGGTATTGGTTCTTTTGAGGTATTCACGGCCTCCAAACAACGTAGAATAGAAATATTCTGTCTAGTCTTTGTCCGCCGTGATAAGATAGGTAGTGCTGACTTTTGTCCCCGTTGTAATCCGTCATGCCTGTCTTCTCCCCACTGGTTGGTAGCCTGTTTAGCCCGGACCGCTTATTAGAGATGAACCATCCAGCTCCACTGGAGGGCACCCCTAATAAGGACATGTTCACTAAGTATGGACTAGTCGCTATAGCTTACACTAAACTATGGCATAAATATACGAAAAAGAACCCTGAAAGTCAGTGGCCACTGATAGGTTCCTTTGACGAAAATAAAATAAAAACATTAGAAATAGCGCTCCAGAAGAATAAGACCACGCCCACTATGCTCGACAGTATCGGCATGTGGCGCAAAGAAACGGAACAGCGAAAGAAAAGAGAAGAAGCAAAAATAGGGAAAGAATTACGAAAGACAGCCCATCTAGCCGCAAAGCAACTAGAAGAAGAAATAAAAGAAAGAAAGGAAACTATGCAAAACCAAGAATCAGGGTCGACAGGCCAATGCCCTGTTAGGACCCCCTCTGCGCTCTACCCTGAATTGCCCTCCAAACAACGAACGAACGATGAGTTGCTACTAGGTCCCCCAACGATCTACATGCCCCCTCCATATGCCCCCTGCCGACAAAGCTTTCACGCTCCGAGTGTGAGCGAAAGCGATCTCAGGGCTAGTGCACCAGCCCTCACGGCCTTTGCACCAGCCACATTAACAACCTCATCAGACGACCCCGAGTCTAGCAAACAATCATCGGCCAGACTAAATAGGTTGAGCAAAGATGAGCGGGATGGGATCGACAAAATAGCAAAGACATTAGTAGAACGAAGGGAGAGCGAAGATTATACAATGAGCGTATATAATTCACATGCCGACAGCCACAGGCGGCATTTCATCTTGCGATTCAGCTACTACACCCTGAACGCGTATGAAGATAGGTATCAGAGTAAGGGACCCGCTAAATTAACAACACTGTATAGGAAAATTGATGTTGGAGATGGGACTGAACGTGAGGCGACGGAGCTCTTCATGCAGATGCTTGAGGTCTTCCGCCACCTCACAGAACAGAAACCAGAAGCCAAGGTTACGGTCCCTGAAACAACCTCGGCAGAAGTAGCCAATACTATGATGCCTATCAGAGAAGCGGCTCCTTACTGGATCCCGCCACGGGGCCAGGGAACGAGCGATGATATTAATAACGAAAATGCAAAGGGAAGGGTTGTGTACAATTGGGTTTACCAACCATGGGATCGACAAGATATCCTAACCTTTAAGCAAACCCTGCCCGACTTAAGAAAGAACCCGACAGCATTTTATACCGAATTAGGCACAGCCTTGGGTTCGACAATAATGACTTTAGCAGATATTGACTTGTTCTTTGGGCTATGTCTGCCAGCTGACGTGTGGAAGCAAATCCGGAAGGCTGACCACGCGGATCTGTTTGGACATACCTGGGACCAACTCGGTAAACTAGACAGACAGCGAGAGCCGGGGAGTAAACCAGTGAAGGACATACTGGAACTCCCAGATAAAATAGTCCAGAAATTAAAAACACTGGTCCCGGAAAGAAAAGTAGACTGGTCGATAGTCACGGCCTGTCGACAGAAACCCCAGGAAGATGTGTCAGAATACTTCTCCCGATTTGAGACAGTGTTCTCCGACTACAGTGGCCGGGACATGACCACCGCAACCGGACAGCACCTGTTTGTGCAAAATTATGTAAAGGGACTAACTCAAGAAGTCTCCCAAAAACTACAGACGAGTGAGAGTAGTTGGGGGGCCTCCAAACCCGCAGCTATCCTTCAGATGGCTCAGTATTACGAGCACCAAAAGAATGAGAATGATAGGGCGTCCGAGAAAAAGAAGAAAGATTTGAAGGAAAGGGTAATGATAGCCCAGATACAGGGTATAGCGCTAGGACGGGAACATCAAAGGGGGAACTACCAATCAAACACCCCCAGAGATCTACCTCCTAAGGATCACACCCCGACATCTCACCCTGGACGGAGAGACGTTAGCAATGACCAATGCGCTTTCTGCAAAGGGCTCGGCCATTGGAAATTCCAGTGTCCGGTTTTGCTAGAGATGAATAGAAATAGGGATTCCAGGGATGTGGCAGGTGGTCCGAGGAATAGAGTACAGGGACGAGGGAACTCCAACGACACTAACAATGACAGATCAGGAAGACTGAATACATTTGACCGTCCCCGACAGAATCAATATCAGCTATCCGAAGGTGAAAATGCCCCCGATTTTGCATAGGACTGCCAGGGGCAAGGGAGGGATCCAGTCGAGCTCTGTGTTGACCAGCAAGGTCCTTATGTCACCGCTAAGGTCTTGGGTACAGAGTCTCCATTCTTGGTAGACACTGGGGCGACACGTAGTGTGTTATCAAAACGACTGATTCCAAGGGCACCCTTGTCTGGCTCACACATAACGTCGATAGGTTTCGATGGGACGCCCTCCACTAACCCCCTGTCCGTACCTATTACCTTTGACCTAGAAAACAACACTGCTGACGCGACATTTCTACTCTCCTCCAACTCCCCTGACGCCATTATGGGCATTGACTTACTGAAACATTTTCGAGCTACCATTAGGTGTTCCCCAGATGGAATACGAGTCATTCTGTACGACAACCCAGACATGCCCAGATCCCGTCCCCCACGGCACATGTGCTGCATAACTAACGCTGACCTGTCCCTGCTTGACACCCTGCCCCCGTACCTGTGGGCCAAAAATGACTCTGATGTGGGGCGAATGATGATTGACCCTATTCACATAACTGTACGACAGGACGCTATGCTCCCGAAACTCCCGCAATATCGGATATCCCCAGAGGGTGAGAAGGCACTGGTAGCGATCATTCAGTCTCTGGTAGATGCAGGAGTGGTTGAAGAAGTGGTTAGCAACGTCTGCAACAGCCCAATCCTACCTATTGTTAAGAAGCAAGGTGAAGGAGATGAGAAAGCGTACCGCTTCATCATCGACTTACGAGAGATTAACAAAGTGGTTGTACCCCAATATCCTGTGGTCTCTGATATCACCACCATTCTGACCCTCATCCCGTCCACTGCCACCACCTTCTCCGTTATCGACCTTAAAAACGCATTTTTCTCTATCCCCATTCATCCAGACAGCCGTTATCTTTTCGGCTTCACTTTAAAATCTCGCTCGTACCGATTTTGTAGAGCTCCCCAGGGGTACACTGAAAGTCCCAGCATTTACAGCCAGGCCCTCAAAAGACAGCTGGATGCCTTCCGGCTACCAGAGGGAGTGGTGTTGATCCAATATGTCGATGACATCCTTTTGGCGGCCGACACCACCCCGCTTGCAACGACAGCCACCGTCCAACTCCTACACTTCCTTGCAGAAAATGGCCATAAAGTCTCCAAAAAGAAGCTACAGTTCTGCCAGCCACAAGTAACTTATCTAGGCCATCTTCTGTCCAAGGAAGGGAGGAAACTTACACCCGACCGAATCCAAACCATCCTAGACACCCCCATCCCAAAAACACAAAAGCAGGTCCGCTCTTTGGTTGGCCTAACCTCTTTTTGCAGACAGTGGTTGCCTAACTACAGTCTCATTGTGAAACCATTACTTGCCCTACTGACCAAAGATGTCCCCTCCCCGCTTCCTTGGACCACTGAGTGTCAAGCCTCCTTTAAGGAATTACGGGATGCACTCTGCTCAGCACCCGTCCTCGGAACGCCGGATTACTCCAAACCCTTCTCCCTCTTCACCCACGAAAGGGAGGGATGCGCATTGTCTGTCCTGACTCAATCGATTGGCCCTAAGCAGCGCCCTTGTGCCTACTTCTCCGCCACTCTTGATCCTGTAGCCAGAGCCTTACCTGCCTGCCTTCGAGCAGTAGCTGCCGCTGCTGTCTCCATCCGTCAGAGCGAGGGAATCGTACTTTCCAACTCCCTCACTGTATTAGTGCCCCATGCAGTTGACACCCTTTTGAACCAGACAAAGACCCAACACCTGACTAGCGCACGACTGACAGGGTACGAGTTGACTCTGCTTGCACCCCACATCACACTAAAGAGATGCACGACTTTGAATCCTGCCACATTGTTACTCCTGCCTGAAAACGACCCCGACGTTCCTCCCATACACGACTGTGTGACCCTCACAGACGAACAGACTAGGAGTAGGGTTGACCTCCGAGACACTGCTTTTCCTGACCCCGATGGAGAGCTATGGGTAGACGGCTCATGCATCAAACTCCCAGATGGCACCACTTCAGCTGCCTATGCAGTAACGACAGCCCGAACAGTAGTTGAGACAGCCTGCATCACACAACGATCCGCCCAGGCAGCAGAGCTGATAGCCCTCACCCGAGCATGCATCATAGCCGCAGGGACCACCGCGAACGTATATACGGACAGCCAGTATGCCTTCGGAGTGGTCCACCATTTTGGGCTCCTGTGGAGGGAGAGGGGATTCCTGACGTCCCACGGTACCCCAATCCTCCACGGAGATTTAGTGTCCGCTCTGATTGAGGCAGTTCTCCTCCCCAAACGATTAGCGGTGATCAAATGTCAGGCACACAAAAGAGTGACAGACTTAGTTGGACAAGGGAATGCATTAGCCGACATCACTGCACGAACCACAGCTGAAAATAGGACAGTGACACGCATATATGTGACTAGGTCGCAAGCAGAAAAATGGAGTGACACAAGGGAAATGATCAGAGACATACAGTCGGCCAGCACCCCTCACGAATTGACTAAATGGGCAAGGGTGGGTTTGAAGGACGAAGAGGGTTGCTGGCGAACAAAGGATGCGAACAAATGGTTGCTGCCCGACTCATATCTGATTCCCATACTGACGATGGCACATTCCCCCGCACACATAGGATCTGCACCCATGATCGAACTCATTTCCAAAGTCTGGCACAATGACAAAATCCCTGACTCAGCCAGACGCCTAGTTCAGCAGTGCCTCATCTGTCTGCAACACAACCCCGGGAAAGGGACTGTAGTACCCCGGGGAGGGTTCGGGACCCCCAATCACCCCTTTGAGGTCCTTCAGATGGATTACATCCAACTAGAGAGATGCCAAAACCTGAAGTATGTACTAGTCATTGTGTGTGCCTTCAGCAAATGGGTGGAAGCCTATCCAACCCGTGACAACACTGCCATGACTACTGCCAAAGTACTACTGAAGGAATTCTTCCCTCGCTATGGCCTTTGTCGAATTTTATGGAGCGACAACGGCCCCCACTTCATAGCTGAGGTTATCCAATTAATCCTAAAAGGGTTGGGGGTGAAGCAACGATTTCATGCGGTCTTCCACCCCCAATCCGCTGGTCTAGTGGAACGCCATAATGCCACGCTGAAGCTGAAACTGGCAAAAATAGTGGCCACCACTGGACTTAACTGGCCGGATGCCCTCCCACTGGCCTTGTTATCGATGCGCTCCACTCCCACCAAGCACCATTTGACCCCCTACGAGGTCGTGTTTGGGCGTCCGATGAATCTCTGGACTGCCCCCAAACCGACCTCCATTCATGACGTCCCAGACGTCCTACTATCTGATTATTTGTGCAAGTTAACTAAAACGTTGTCTGTCATTCATCAACAGGTGCAGCAGGCTATCCCCGATGCTTCCAGGGGCCCCGGCCATGACATCCAACCGGGAGATTTCGTGCTGATACGAAATTTCCAGCGAACCAAGAGTCTGGAACCTCGGTGGACGGGCCCCTGGCAAGTGCTGATCACCACCCGAACGGCACTCCGAGTGGAGGGGAAGAAGCACTGGCTGCACGCGCATCATTGCCGAAAGGTCTCTACCAACCTGGCCACGACAGAAAACGTCAGCACCCAAGAAGAGCTCCTGAGCAAAGACCGACCGATATTGGACTGTTATCCTGATACTGAGGCACTCGAACTTGCAAAATTCTCCGATCCCACTGTGCCATCCAGAGAAGGGTATTTCTTGCGTCGAAAGGAGGGAGTTTCGGCTAAGTAGGCCACGGACTAAGTTAAATCTCAGAACGGTGACCTAAACACAATCAAGGGTTGCCGGGAGAGAAGCTAAACGAGGTCTGTGGTTCTGCCCGCTACCGAGCTCCCTTGAAGGTGATGGAAGCGCCAGATAAGAAGATGATGGAAGCGCCAGATAAGAAGATGATGGAAGCAACAGGAAATACCCAGTATAGAAATCCAAAGACTGACAACTTGCACAAATCAAAGACAATCGCACTCTTCATTGTCTTCCTCTTCTGCCTCCTCCTCATGACCTCCTTCTGGATTCTGGAGGAAAGCACACCGGCTCATGAGGCATTGCTACCTACTGCACAGCCGACCCCCCTGAAAGAGCATCACCTAATCTCTCTGTCGCCTCAGCTCCGAGAAAGGCGCAGGGAATTCTGGAACAATTCCTTCGTGCAACTGTTGCACCAACACAACCTTGCTGCAAATGCTACGAACTGTTGGATCTGCGGGTTGCTCCCGCATGCCACTGGACACTCTATTCCCTTCATCCCTTCACCCTTCTCAGTTCACGGCTCTTGCCTCGCCTGGCTGATCCTCATGCAAGAGAGCCACAAGGACAACGCCACCTCTGGCCGGACAGTGTCACACTTCTACTCTGGGTTCTGGCTGAACAGAACCGGAAAGACTCCTGCTGCCCTGTGTCCTGCGCTCGCAGGCGCCACCTTCATCAAAGACATTCCAGCCAAAGAACGAGTCGAAGTACAGGTGCTCCACAATCCAGCCAGGACCACCTTCTCTCATCTACAAAAACAAACTACCGCTACACTGACTGTGGCTCTGTCTGTCATCAATGTCACAGGTCTCGTGTGTCTCAAAGGCCATGGAACACAGCTGGTGGGTCACAGCGCCTGCCGGATCACCAGAACATTGGACTCAGCTGACCCCCTTCCTTTGTTGCTTCTCCAAACATGTACTTTGTGTGTGGCACCAAAGCTTACACCTGGCTCCCGAAGGGTTGGAAGGGTACCTGTTACATTGCCTTCGTTCTCCCACCCACATATGTAGCCCCTGCCAACCATCACCGGCAGAGGCGTGCAGACGACCTTGGACAAGTCGACTCCACCGGAGCACAGTTCCTAGATGCAGCAAAGGGACTTGTTCCTCTGTGGGGCCCAATGGCAAACAGCCGTGCTATCCGGCACCTGACCCAGGCAGTAGAAACAACGATCAACATCACTGCTGGTATCCTCGCCAACAACACTGCGGAACTTCAGGCGGTCCGCCTCGTGACCCTCCAAAATAGACTTGTCCTAGACGTGGTCCTAGCCGACCGAGGAGGAGCATGCCGCATCATCGGATCCAGCTGCTGCACATACGTGCCTGACAACTCGCCTTCAGTCTACAAAGCCATTGAACACCTCCACAGACTTTCCTCCGAGGTTCACCAAGAACAAGAAGGATGGTCGCTTGGGAACTGGTTTTGGGACACTTTGAAGAATTGGGGTTGGAAGTTGTTTTCCTTCGTGCTGATACCTGTTGTGATCTTATGTGGGTGTTGTTTAGGTATCCAATGTCTGCCCCCTTTGTGCGGCCTTGTTTCTAACTGTATGTGCCCAAAGACTTTGGACTTCCGAAATGAGCACATGAGTCCCCTCTATGAAGTAGAAATACGTGGCCTTATGGGGATAAATCCAAACTGACAAGTTGGCGAGATATGTTAAAAGGGAGGACTGTGGAATTTTAATTTGCGATCTGAACATCATCTGCGCCAGCTTGTCACCTATGTACTACATGCACGGCAGCTATTCTAGGTCACCTATGTATTACGTGCACGGCAGCCATTTTAGGTATCATGGTCTCCCTGTCCACGATCGATCGCCAGCACGTCCCTCTGACCCAGCAAGCATCCTCCGCGCACCCTGGCTCCCCCTCCCTCCTCCTCCTTATGAGCATGACCCTTCTGCATGACCCTGTCCTTGGGAGTCACGCCAGCGCCTGACCAACACCTCCTCTCCTCCCATGAATGCCCCTCTGTTGATAAACCTCCCTCCTGCGCTGGATTGTCCACGTGGCATGAATACCACTCCATTGATGGCCCCTCACCCCGTGTCCGACTGTCCACACAGGTCCGAGGCCATTGCCTAAGCCGGGAGATATCATTTACTGCCCTTTATTGTATAAGGTCGCTCTCCTTCAAAGGACCCTCTATTGATCCAGGCCTCCCCACCCCCTGTGATATGATCAGGCGCACACATCCTAAGACTCGACGGAACACTCAGCTGCGTGATGATCCCCTCCTCTTATCAGCAGGTTGAGAACCTCTATTGTGAAGGTATATGGGGGTGGGATTGACACTAGGATTACGGGGATGTCTTTTTCCTGCCTCACAAAGATCTGATTGTATTAAAGGAAGGTCACATGCCATAAACCAGTGTATAAGAGGCCAGGCCTCCGAGAGGCTGTTAGAGCACCTCGACATGATACCTTGTTGTCTGATCTGATGTGTTCTGCTCCGTCGGAATAAACTTCTGTTTCCTGCCTTCTGGTCTCCGGCGCCTGCCTCATTGCTTGGTAAACTTGAATGGTACAAGGGCGGTTAACGCCGGGCAAATCTTGAGAAAGGTCCTAGCCCTACCTTTTTCTACATTACCACAACCAATATATGCAACAGAAAAAAGGAGTTATATCCTGAGCTAAAAGCAAATATTCAAGTCCATCAAATAAAACTCCATATGTTGATTAGTCTTGATTTATTTTCCAATCTTTATCAAAGGAAAAACACACTAGCCGCCAACACGTGTTTCGTCTTGGTCTGGTAACCAAACGACTTCTTCAGGGCTAGAAACATTACAATAAATATAATCAACACACAAAAGATCCAAAGTGTATCTAACAAGATAATTAAATAAGTCTTGAGGTGAATAGTACATGCAAAAGCCAAAAATCCAAATTTCAAAAGCAATACACAAAGTGGCCTGGAGTAGCGTCAACTGTCAGCTGTTCATATTAAAATATCACCCACTCATTTGTATGGTAGGTCCAAAACAGATGAAATAATCTTAGATATGAACCTTAATTTTAACGAGTAGTCATCATCCCCCTTCTAACATTTGAGAGTTATTACTCTAAGAGGATTGTCTGGCCAGTTGTTACTTATAGATAAACCACCAGGAAACAGAGAAGAGAAATAAGCCACACACGTGTCTATAAAGTGAGCGAGACAACATGCAGCCTGGATGGATGTATGGCGTTACAACGCATAATTTTACATTGCATACCATTACAACGCGATTTTTACAATGCAGGATCCAATACAATGCATGCCTTTACAACGCATGACATTACATAGCAGATGCTATTACAACGCATGCCATTACAACGTAAGTATAGGTTAGTATATCTTTTAAAAAAAAATGTAATTAATTTAATTTAATTTAATTAATTTAATTTATTTAATTTAATTTAATTAATTTAATTTATTTAAAGTCTTTTTTAAAAACTGAACCCTAAAAATACCCCTGTACCCCATAACCCAAACCTATATCTTTTTTATAAAAATTGTAATTAATTTAATTTAATTAATTTAATTTAATTAATTTAATTTATTTAAAGTCTTTTTTTTAAAACTTTTTTTTAAAAATACCCCTGTACCCCATAACCCAAACCTAGCCCTGAACCCTAAAAATACCCCTGTACCCCAAAACCCAAACTTAGCCCTGAACCCTGGATTGTAATTAATTTAATTTAATTAATTTAATTTAATTAATTTAATTTATTTAAAGTCTTTTTTTTAAAACTGAACCCTAAAAATACCCCTGTACCCCATAACCCAAACCTATATCTTTTTAATAAAAATTGTAATTAATTTAATTTAATTTAATTAATTTAATTTAATTAATTTAATTTATTTAAAGTCTTTTTTTTAAAACTGAACCCTAAAAATACCCCTGTACCCCATAACCCAAACCTAGCCCTGAGCCCTAAAAATACCCCTGTACCCCAAAACCCAAACCTAGCCCTGAACCCTAAAAATACCCCTGTACCCCATAACCCAAACCTAGCCCTGAACCCTAAAAATACCCTGTACCCCAAAACCCCAACTTAGCCCTGAACCCTAAAAATACCCCTGTACCCCATAACCCAAACCTAGCCCTGAACCCTAAAAGTACCCCTGCACCCCAAAACCCAAACCTAGCCCTGAACCCTAAAAATACCCCTGTACCCATAATCCAAACCTAGCCCTGAACCCTAAAAATACCCCTGTACCCCAAAACCCAAACCTAGCCCTGAACCCTAAAAATACCCCTGTACCCCATAACCCAAACCTAGCCCTGAACCCTAAAAATACCCCTGTACCCCAAAACCCAAACCTAGCCCTGAACCCTAAAAATACCCATGTACCCCATAACCCAAACCTAGCCCTGAACCCTAAAAATACCCCTGTACCCCATAACCCAAACCTAGCCCTGAACCCTAAAAATACCCAAACACCCCAAAACATATACCTCAGTACCCCAAAACATATACTCCTATACTCATACTTATTTTTTAAAATTACTTAAATTAATATATTTAATTTATTTTTTTTAAATACATAAATAATATATTTATTTATTTTTAATATTAATAAAATTAAATAAATAATGTTAAATAAAATAAAAAATAAAATTATATACTTACCTATACTTAAGTTGTAATGGCATGCGTTGTAATAGCATCTGCTATGTAATGTCATGCGTTGTAAAGGCATGCATTGTAATGGATCCTGCGTTGTAAAAGTTGCGATGTAATAGTAGTGCGTTGTAAAAGTTGCGTTGTAACGGGTGTTTCCCAAGCCTGGATTCATAAAAATCGATGCAAACACTGTGATGTCAAAAACATGTGATCATAATCACATGGATATATCCAAAACGTGAGAAGAAAAAGAAGAGAGAATGAAAGGAATCTGAGAACCAAGGGGTTAATAAAGAAAAGGAAAAATAAAAAAAAATTTAAAAAAATTAAAAAAATATTATTGGCTCACCTATAGCTAGGCTCGGTATATGATGGAATAAAAGGGCATAGAGGTAGGCCTTTTTTAAAAATCTGAGGCGCCACCACGACAATCTAAAATAAGAGATGTTGATAGTCATTGTACATGATGTATATAGAAAAATATATTAGCAGGTTTGACAGAACATGAGTAAAATTGTGTGTTCACTATTTAGCCAGATGGTTGAGAAAGACCGTACACTCACTATTTATATGAGGAATCCTTAGTCCTTAAAGAGCTCGAATAATAATAATTCCATAGGTGCCAAAGTTTGGCCGAAAAGTATGTTTTCATCCAATTAAGGCGCTCTGTGTAAACAGCGTCCTGGAAAGGTAAGATAGTGTGGACAATTGTGAGTGTAATGTCCATGATTAGTAAACTGGTTTGTAACAGTATCAGTTGTTACATCTGCTTATTTAATCTAAAAAACATCAGGCATATAGCAAGGCCTGTGTTGAGAAAACTGCCTCAATTCGGATGACTATTATGTGTACATCCTCCGGGCAAAGTTTGCGTGTTTCCAAAAGCACATATAATATTTCAAAATAATCCCATCTAAAAAGGTCCCCAGGCTTAAAACACGTACGTCAACTCACCTTCGAGTATGAAGTTCACGGCGTTCACAAGACAGGAAAAAAAAAATATATATATATGCAACAGCTGTCGCTTTTTTTGTTTTACACAATTATTACTTTCAGTTTAATTTTCTAAAGGTATGGAATCCAAATAATCATACAGTTTCATATCATCATAAATTGACCTTATGATCTGTAAAAGTCTTAGAACCATCCAATTGTAACAAGAAAATGAGAAAAAAGGGTGTACCTCAGTTCAGAAATGTGTATCACAGTCAGTAACACACAAATTCATTCCACAATCCAAATTCTATCTAAGACAAATGTTCACATATACCACATACCACACCTGACAGTTGTAACGTTAAACTGTGGTGGCATCATCTGCCCCTGTAAAAGTCAATATACTGATCCTATATCAGACTGATTGTCTCCTCATGATCTCACCTTCCTTCGGTTGACCTCTCCTCTGTGGCAGACTTTTCCATTTAAATCTCCCTTTGTTTTTCGGTGACTTCCCAAGCCACCTACTAATGCGCTTACATTCTGCAAGTGCCTTCATCATCCACAGTTTTCTCGGATTCTGATGAGCAGAATGAGGTGTGAGGTCATTGAAGACAATTAATTGTACCTGCAGCCTCATGTTTGATTCCCTGCTTCTGTGTTAATGAAATGAAATGAAATTTGATTTATAAAGCGCATGGCTGCCCTAGAGCGTCCCAGCGCTAACAAAATAGAACAAAGAACAAATTGAAGAGAGTACCGATAATTAGGTGTCCTTGGGGAAAAGAAATGTTTTAAGGGCCTTTCGAAACTTGAGATAGCAGGGTTCTGTACGGATCCGACTGGGGAGAGAGTTCCAGTTGTTTGCAGCATTTACAGAAAAGCGGCGACCCCCTGTACGTACCTTCCTGACTCTGGGAACCTTGGCTAGGTTTCCGAAGTCCGACCGAAGAGCCTGAGATGATTTATAGGGGCAGATCAGGCTCCTGAGGACAGGAGGACCTTTACCCTGAAGCGCCTTATGGGTGATGCATAGTGATTTAAAGATGACTCGTTCGCGTATTGGCAGCCAGTGAAGTGCTCTCAAGACCGGTCTAGCCGAAGATCTTCTTGAGGCACCCGCCAGCATCCTGGCTGCAGCATTCTGCACCCGTTGTAAGATGTTGAGGGTAGCTTCAGGAGCTGCTAAAAACAGGGCGTTACCATAATCCAATCTGGATAATACTAACCCCTGAATCAGCAGTGTCCTACACTGGGGAGGCAGGAGAGGGAGAACTTTCTGTACTGATCGTAATATGCCGAAACAAATGCCTGCAACTTTCTGTGCCTGCGTCTTAAAAGTTAAGTCGAGCTCAAACCACCCCCCTAAGCTTTTAATTTTTTCTTACGGTAAGGGCAACTCACCCAAGCAGGGGGGCCAGACAGCTTTGGGGAGAGATGTACAATGATGACCCAGGAGCATGATCTCCGTTTTTGCTCCATTAAGTTTGAGCCGCGAACTAGACATCCAGGCGAATATTCCGGCAAGGCAGGCGGAGAGGTTATCCAGACATCCCTCTTGTTGGGTTAGCGAGACGACTAGTTGGGTGTCGTCCGCGTAGGTGACTGTTTTGATCCCAAAGGGAGCCACCACCTCCTCCAGTGGGGCCATATATATATTAAACAAAGTAGGGCTCAAAGAAGAGCCCTGAGGGACTCCGCCGAATGAAGTATGCAATGTCACAGGTACCCATACCCACACTGGCTTTCACTGGAGGCTTGTATCATCTCCAAAATTCCTATCCATCAAGAAACCCTTAGAACAGAACCAAGAGCTGGCCAAGCTTGAAATCTTGAGGTGCCTATACGAAATTATACAATGATGTGCCTTAGTCAAAAATATGCAAAAACAACAGTTGATGGACAGAAAGCAGAACAATGTCATACATTTACCCCAGTGCAGAGATCTGGGTCTAAATCCATCGTTTTTTTGCACTCCACATCACCCCAGTTCAGACATGGCCATATGCAAATCAGCCTTGACCCTGTGCCTCATGGGAACAGTCTAGCCCGAACTGCTGTTTCCTTTCATGTATTTCAGTATATTTTATTTCTAAACACTCTACTGACGTGCATTAGTCAAACATAGGCAGACAGCACCACATTGTACTACTAGTGTTTTGAAATAAGTGCAGATGTCCAGCATAAGCAAGAACTGGCAAAAATTAAGTACTGGCGCCTCCAAGATCTTCAATTCACATCTTCCAATCAAGCGTTCCTCCTACTCTGTTAGAATGCAGATGAGAATTGAAAACTCTCCTCTTGAGGCGGTAACTTTGAAAGCACCCTGCCCCTTTGATCATAATAAAGAATGCAAATCACAATGTCACTTTTTGTGCTGTTATGACTGTTGCATGAGCCTCATCATTATAAGTGTCTCTCAAGATCCGCCCCATGCTCAAAAGTGAGTACATTTGTAACCCTTGCCTTATTCTCTACAGTTTGACATTGCATTGTGAAGTTACTTTAGGCTGGTAGAACGTAAATATACCAAATAATATTAACCCCTTAAGTGCTGCGTCGGTGCGTTGGCCGACAGCAGCACTACCTCCCCAGTGCTGCGCACGACCATTGGATGTCCATTCAGCACTGGTTCCAATGGACAGCGCAGCACTGGGGAGGGATGTTTACTAGCATCTATGAGGTTAAATTGTACACAGAGTGATGTTCCTTGGTGGCAAAAGGGAATGAGAATGAGATTTTAATTCAGTGGCTGAAATGCGCAATATGTACTCAAGATACAGGATCCAAATCTGGATTTCCTATTGGACCAAATTGCATGATCCTACACACATCACTTTACTCATGTGTGCCTCCTCTCAATCAAGCTTCAAATCTAAAACAACGTTAAAGACATTCAGGTCAGGATGTTTGGTAAATAAAAACCTGATTTACCTATGGTTTAACAAACAATAGTGTTGCTCTATATACAACAATATTGACCATATATACAGTGCACATGACAAACTGACTTCTGTTGGCTCAGTTATGGCAGAGTTGTCAGAGCATTGGAGGTGGGGAAATATCATGTTTAAAAGCTTTTACTTTCTTTCACCAGATGTCAATCCAGTAAATTGATCTAATGTGTTAATGTAACGCATTAAAAAATAAGCTTTCACAATGTCTATCATACTTTTACATGGTATTTGCTGTATCATTTACATGTTGAACCTTTTGATCATTCTTAGAATGAAGCCATACCCCTTCACATTTTTTTGGTGTCTTTAGGAGTTGGTCATTCTGGGATATATTCTATTTCGATATAATCTTGACTTCAAAGAGAGGAAAAAAGTTTTTCACTGCCAAAGATGGGCACACATTTTCAGTGGACGGCAAACATTTTATCACAGCAAATTTAAACCTATTCAATCTTTGCAAAATAGAAATTAATGAAGATTGTATAATGTTACAATGCCTACCTTCACTATGCATGCCTTTTCCACAAATCCCTTGCCACGTTGATGCCTTTACCACGCATGCCTTTACCAGGAAAGAAATACAATATTTATTTACTTCAGCAAAGTTAGAATGACAATTTATTCCAGGTTTTATTTAACTGCATAGATCAATAATATACCAATTACAGAAAATAATCTTGCTCATCATTGTCATTGGGATCAACAAGTAGACAGTGGCTTTCAGAAAGTAAAATAAGCATTGACTTGTGCTTCTGTTCTAACAATTCCAGGTCAGATACATCTTGATAAACAATGGTTCAGATTGAACTTTTAAGGGAGACTCACTCCAACTTTATTTGTTGAAACTTTCAGTTTTTAACTTAACTCTAGAAAAAGCATAATTTGTTCATAGAAAGGGACTATTTGCAATTCGTCAGAATATCCTGAATAATAGTACTTCACAATTTTCATTGTGTAAACCCACAATTTTCAATGCAGAAGTAGTAGACAATCTTGCGGCCTACTGTCTTGCTCAATATGGTTAGGGTTGATTATTCGCATGGTTAATAAAAAAGTCTAACTAATGACTTAAAGACTTAAGACTTAAAGACTTAAATCTTAAGACTTAAGATCAAATTTGTCCATATTCCAATCATGTCTGAATGTACTAGTCAACAAATATTTTTTTGTCATTGTATTTGTGTAGCCAACACCGCTTTATAATTAGAGATAATGTTTAATATTCAGTAATTCTGCTATTGCTGGGCACAAAGGCATTATGGCGACCTTACATTTAATTTTTCACTCATTTTATGTCTTTGGAAATTCATCAAATTATATGTCACATCTTGAACAGTTTGTGCTCGGCAACAGAACATACTAACAAATCATTAGTGCATTTACATATATTACCAGTGCCTTCTGAACCCTTTCATACCATCTCCACACATTTTATTAGTAGTTTGTGCATGTCTTTTGAGTAGATTATTATGGTAACAGTAAATATTTTCTCCAAGATTATCTTTTTTCATATTCAAAGAAGCTACATTCACTGTCCGAGGCGAAACAAGTGTTGCTTACTCAGGATCCTCCATTTAATTATATTAGATTGCGGTCTTCAAAATACTACTCGCTTTTGGAAGACTGTAGTACCATCAGAATTGAACCTCAAAATGTCACCTGATTACCATCCTCAGACCAATGGGCACATTGAAGGAGTAAACCCATCTATGGAAAGTATGATAGCATGCTACTACTATCACGCCACAAAACAATGCTAAACAAATTTCTGTGAACATAGCATGTAATGTAAGATAACAGCACAGCATATCATGCCATAGCATAATATTTACCAGATATTGGATGAGGGTGATCTCTTCCTACTTGTATTCCTGAACTGTCAGCAGTATTTGAGACTGTAAATCATCACAAGCTATCAAAATTACTTGAATGCGGAAAGTACACAGCTCTCTCATCACCACCAACTGGAAAATAATAGACCCCACAACTCATCCATTGCAACGAACTGTGTTTCCCCAAAGCTCACTCTTAGCACAAATACAATTCGATTTCTACCTAAATACTCTCTGTGAAATGTTAGTGGACTCTGGATTAGTAATATGAAAAGATGCTGATGACGCACAATAATATATAAAAACTTCATGCATCAATGACATCAGTTCTTCCAGGTCCTGTCTCACTAAAATCCATGACAGCCAAACCTTGAAGTGCAACACAGGTGTATGATTCCCTGCACTCAACTCCTCACTGGAAAATGAGAGTGGTTGTCTTTTTACTTTTCCCTCACTCTTGTCACTCAGATTAAATTCACAATTTTAGATTTATTTATAGTGTCTCATATAATGGACCATGTTATCGTAGTCTTGAACTTTCCTTTCTCTTGTTTCTTTTCTTGGTTGAACCCAATTTCCCATGACTCCAAGCTAAAACTTTATGTGTTTGATGTTTTGGGCCACACAAGTCTCCTACTCCTGAGATTGTGGAAGACTCTCTGGAACTACGTGATATGTTGTTATTTTATGTGAATCCATTCAAAAGTTATTTTGTTACTTTGTAAAACAGTATTCTATGCCTCTTTTACACTTGAAATGTGCTACAGAGTTAAAGAATAGCTAGGAAAGGAAAGAATGGCAGCTTCCAAGTTTTAAGTTTCAGCTGCTACAGTTAACAAGCATTGGCAAAGCCAACAGATCTGGTGTTGACCGCCAACATTTTGATAATTATTTTTTTCTTTTGTCATGGTTTTTGCAAAACTTTAATGTTCAAGAAGCTGCTGGGCTCTTATTAAATCTAAAATGCATATGCTAAAGGATTTTTATTGTCTCAAAAAGTGCACATTACCATAATATACCCGGCACTGAAGGGACCTACTTTGTGTGTGGATGTGCTCCCCGTGAAAGGGCATCATGCCATAATTCATAGTAAAGTTAGTATATGACTGAAGTGAATTAACATTGCCCCTTGATGCATGCTGGACTGAGTGGAAGAAAAATGTGAATGACACAATCACAGACTAATGCATGCGGTCTGACGGAAAATCCTCATAAGTAGCTATGCAGACCCCCCAGGATATAGCGGCATGGATTAGCAAATTTAGCGGCACAAATATGGAAATTTAGCAGCATTTATGCAGCACTTTCTTTTACTCCTAATCATTCATTTTCAGCCTTATTTCAATGGAAACTGTTTTAGCAGAGTATTCCGCTTTGAAATAGGCAACCTGGGATATGGAACAGAGGAAGCAGCCCACAGGTGAAGGCTGTTATCCCTTGGAAATGCAATCCTCCATTTGCTTTGGTATAGGTTCTGAGAAGCCCATCAAAGATGGCCTGGTAGCATCCCATAGGAAATGGCATTCCAGAACCTACCTTAGTGAAATTAAATATTTACCTAAAATCACACAATTTCAGCATGGAAGCCACGATTTTAACTAAATTTTCTGGTTTCACTCTGTATAAATCAGCAAGCAAGTGGGTATCTATGCGTCTTTCCTTATGGTAAGACTTTGTTTTTAGTTTTAACCTCCTAGTGCATTCTTCTGTAGTTTTTTAAATTATAGCTCCAACTTGACCCAAAGGTATTGAAGCTCTTCACGTGTGCACCAGTCACACTACAAAATTACAACACAAACACATGCATCGTTTATAGGCATGGGTAGATTAAGTGACTTGCCCAGAATCACAGGATGACGAGCCACAATTTCCAAGTGTTTTAAAGCAAATCTAACTCAGCAACTGTCTAAACTGGTTAACATCCTGGAAGATATATTCTCTGCCCTGTCTGCCACACAGGGAGGTCTAATACCTACTCTGACACAAGTCCTTCCAGCACACCTGTCCCTATTCCTCCTTGTACCTCCATTCCAACCTATGACCTCATTCCGCCACCTGACCCCACTCAAAGCACTCACACTGTCCCAAGTCCACCTGATGTCTTCTGGTGACCCAATTCCTCTACCTCCTTCAACTATTCCGCATCTCCCTAAATTATCCCAAACCCCTAAACCTCACCATTTCTATAACCATTCCTACCCAGTAGACCAGGCTATGCCCCCATAAAAGTCTTCAAATCCCCAGCCAGGCCCAAAAAGTAGGACTTTCATCTGCTCTAAGTGTGTATAATGCCCTAAGAGCGGGGCATTAATACAAAGGTGTGCACAACGGAATGGGCTATGTTCCCCTTATTCCTACATCACTGTGTGCAAGTAGTTAATGGCACACATGCCACAAACTGAATCACCTCCAGATTAGCAAGTGACAATCATGCCCCTAACAGACTGTTAGATTCTACGTTTCCATGTACCTGGTCCCTTGATCGGATTGTGTTTGCACTACTTGCAACTGAATGATATATGCATACATACACACATATACACCCCCCCCCCCCTCTCCCCCGACACACACTTTCTCTCTCTTTCTTCTTCTTTGTACTAAATCTCGGCTCCCACCTTTTGGGGCTTTGAGTCTTAGAAGTCCCTACTTGTAAACATTCTTCACAAGGCAGGGCAAGCGGGGGACCTGGTAACTTTTCAAAACAGTTTTAAGGTAACAAACCGAAAGTTTTCCGTTTCCTTTGTCAAAAGCTTCTCAGTTGATTTTTAAAACTTTGTTCAAGGAAGCATGTGTGTTTTAATTAGGAATGCTTATATTAACCCATCTCTAGAACAGAGATGCATTGGTTGATTAACTGTCCAGCCTGGTTGTCTACCTATTTCAACAATTTGCCTCTTCAGATTTTATCATATTGAGCAATTTTAATTTAAATCTTTAACAAAATTCGCCCTGGCCCATGGATGTGCTGCCGACCTTACTCTGTGGCAGGTCGTTTGTCATGTGTACCATATATGTGGGCTTGCTTCTGATTACAGCTGGAGCAACATGTTATAAAATCAAACATGAGACAAGTTTTTGTTCAGCGCACATCGTGAACAATTTGAAGGTCCTCATATGTGACAATGCAAGGTATCCCCGTAGATGGTTTTTAATTGGTAGCGGCAAGACTGTTGCTAGTGCTCTGCTGTGACTTTTTCATGTAGTCAACAACGTTACGGGGTTCCCCAGGGCTCTTGCAGCCTACCATGCCAAAATGGTTCACACACATTTTATCAAAACCGCTGTAATGATTATTCACAGGAAACACACTGGCTGAGGCAGTGTGAGAGACTTGCTAGCACGTTGTGCACCTATGATATCTGCATTATCGGTTCTAGAAAGGGAAACAGCATTAGTGCAGCAGGTAGAGTGGCACAGTGTACCTGGTGCGTTGGTGTGTAAACAGCCCTCTGCACAGAAACATGGCAATCTTTCATTTGCAAACCATATGGTGTGATTCATTTTCCTGCTGGCATTGGGGCCCATGGATTGGCCTCTGGTTTGACCTCCTTGCAGGTTGATTAACCAAAACAATGTGTTTTTTAAAAAACTTTATTTAAATTTTAAATCAACTGTACAGCGAATGATGACTTGGAATTCACTGGCATGACATATAGGAAGCAAATACAATGAGTGTAGACAAATTTACGACAGCCTAAAAGTCAGGGCTACAAGAATGCGAACAAGGAATACTACAGCATCAACTGCACATGCATTCTCCAATTACATCGTCCATAGTGATATTACTCCCCAAAGGTGAGTAGGGAAACTGTTTCCGACCCCAGCAGAATACTGCAACAGACAAGGTCACACATATTGAGCACTACATGAGATCACACGGGTCATAAAGCAACTCACACGCTGAGCAAGTATAAGAGTCTTCCCTGCCTGCCAATAACCCACTCATAAAGTAGCAACATCTTCCTCTTCCATTCCATTGTTTCACCCCTTCTAAGTGCCCCTGCAGCTCCACTCTGCCTATTCCTGAAAGATTCAGCCCCCCGAAATGTTTCCTTAGCCCCCCCCCCGAAATGTGGCTCTAGTTGCGACTCTGCTCCCTAATGACCCCTCATAAACCTTTTCCCTGCATTCCTTCAGTTCAATTACATGGGCACTTTTGTAAAAATCGCGGACTTTTTACAAAAGTGCCAATTTCGTCGGCACTTTTGTAAAAATCGCGCCATGTTTACAAAAGTGCCGATTTCGCGGTTTGCCACGAAATTGCGAAATCCTGGAGGGTCTGTATGCTATACATACTTTTAGCAAGATCAAAAGGTCTTGGCTAACACAGAACTATATAGCCATTGGTCTGGTATTGGCTGCTAGCCTCGCCTTTAAGAAACAAGGCAAGAAAAAAGGGAAGACAGCAAGGATGGAAGGGAACAAAAGAAGGAAGGCAGACACAAAAGGAAGCAAAGCAGAGTAAAAGGAGGGAAGTAGGGTAAAAAAGAAAGACGGAATGGAAAAAGGAAGGAAGGAAAGAAGGGCAAAAACAGAAAAGGAAAGAAAACAACAAAGATAGAAAGATAGAAAGGAAGAAAGAAGGCAGAAAGGATCATAGGATTAAAGAGAGGAAGAATGAAGGCAAAAAGAAAGAATGAAGGCTAAAAGAAAAGAAGGTTAAAAGAAAGATGTAAAAATATAAGAAAGGATGTAAGAAAGAAGGCAAAAAAGAAAGAAAAATTAAAGAAGGCATAAAGAACGAAGAAAAGAAGGCAAGAAAGAAAAAGGGAAGAAGAAAGAAGAAAGAAAGAAGTAAGACAAATAGAAAGAAGGCAACAGAGAAAGGAAGGAATGAAAAAAAGGAAAGTGGGCAAGAAAGAATGAAAGAAGACCAAAGAAAAAGAAGAGAGAAAAGAAAGACTGAAAAAAAAGGAAAGGAAAGAAATAATGAATGAATGAAGGAAAGAAAGAAAAAAGAATGAAGGAAAGAAAATAGGAAAGAAGGAAAGAAAAAAGAAAGGGAAGAACAAAAGAGAGAAAGAAAGAAAGAAAGAAAGAAAGGAAGAAAGAAAGAAAGAAAGAAACAAAGAAACAAAGAAAGAAAGAAAGAAAGAAAGAAAGAAAGAAAGAAAGAAAGAAATGAGGAAGAAAGAAAGAAAGAAATGAGGAAAGGATGAAAAAAAGAAGATGGCAAAAAGGAAACAATGAAAAAATGAGTAATAAAAGAAGGAAAAAAAGGAAAGGCAAAAAAGAAAGAAGCAAAAAATGAAGAAAAATGAAAGAAAGGAAGACAGAAAGAAAGAAAGAGAACACGTATTTGCAATGCAATCCGTCTTGCCTTTGGGACCTTATATGTATTTAGCTATGCAGCACATTAGCCTGGGTGCTAAAACATCTACTGTTCTTTAACATGGAGGGAAAGTAAGCACCAAACAGTATGACATTCCAGATATGGGAACATAAGAAGAGAAATATTGCCTTTTAGTGAGAAATGGTATAGTCCAACGCTCTGTTTTTAATATAAAATCAGGGCCTTTCTTTGTCATATCACTGAAAATACAAGATTTGAAAAAAATATTATTGTCTACGGGTCCTCGAGGAAGACAATTTCTATGGACTGGAATCTAGAAAACGCTAAAGTGATTCTGGTATTTTACTGACCTCTGCTGGTCATTTTCTATCAAGAAAGTTAAATAGAGGCAGTTGCCAGAAAAACAAGCATTTGCAATGCAATAGGGCTCGCATTAGTAAAGTTTGAGGGATTATTATTGTAAATTACAAAGTTTTTTTGTTTTTTTTAATTTTAACTTGTGGAAAATTCTAACTTTGGCATTTACAATGCTTATAGTGTTAATTAGTGGAAATGTGACACCTTCTGTATGGACTTGAGCACACATTGCTTCCTATTAAAGATGGCAGTAAATGCACTGTTTTTTATTTAGCTATCTATGAACAGTACACCGAAGGCTGCAAAAACTTGCACTTATGGTTGAGCGCTACGTTCGCGAGTTTCCTGCCTTTTCATATTTTTGAAGTGGTTTCTGTTCACTGAAACCATATCCGCTTTGCGAGTATACAGGGCAGCTTCCTTTCCCTAGTTTTTCGAATACCTTAATTTATGTTGAAGTACAGTACTTGAACGTATTGTGATATTGTTTTGTACTTTTTATCTTTAGGCTGACCACTGTGCATGTCGTTAACCTTTGATAGATAACAGGTCATTGCAATACAGCATGTACATTGTATGACTTTGATGTACACTTGTGTGCATTGTCGTCCGGTGGTGTGGGTGATTTGCGTTTACTGGCTGGGCGTTGCGTGGGTGAGTGGTGTTGCGTGGGTGTGAGTTGCACTGCGTGGGTGTGAGTTGCGAGGCATATGTTAGAGTGGCGCTGCGTGGGTGACTGTGGGGACTTGCTGGTGTGATAAGGGCATGTACGTGTGTATGTGAGTTGTGCACGAGAGTCACGTTAGAGGGAGCAGACGTGATGGGAGTTGGCGTCTGTATTGAGAGATGAAAAAAATGAGAGACCGAGTTAAGGGGGGACAGAAATAATTTAAAAAATATAATTGAATCAAAGGAAAATAACATTTAAGTTGAATAATGGTCAAGGAAAGACGACCTTTTGAAAAATTATGTAAAAATCTAATAAGAAATGGGATTAAGGAATGAAATTTTCACGGCGTATGAATGTGAAGGGGGGATGTGTTTTAAGGTGTGGTAAGTGTCTTTGCGCGCAGTACTTCAAATGTACCAAAATAATGAAACTTTCCTCTTAGATTTTGATGCAAGTACGTAAACAGCATAGACCAAGTCGGGAAACAACATTTACAACGTCTGATGTGACTGTGGAAGTTCCGTCGTTTCTTGTCCTTGAGTTCCTATTTGCAATTCACAGGGGATGTCCGGCAAGAGATAAGAATCTTTATAGCTCAACTTAAAGCACGCCAGTATCCTGGTGTGGTTTTGTGACCTACGGCCCCATCCCTCCCTTAAAAACATGATGTACCACCCACACATTTGCAGCTGATGTTTGCATCTCACAGGGGATGCCCGCCAACAGATAAGAATCTTAATGGCTGAACTGTAAACACTCCAGCATCCTGCTGTGGTTTTGTCAACACACTCCCCCAGGCCTCCCTTTGAAAAAAAAAACATGATGGACCACACAATTGTAGATTTATTTTGTGTTTTTTTGTTACAAATGTTCAGTGGTTAAGAGGACATAGTGAGTAGGTCTAATTTTTTTTTTTTAAGAATATTAAGAACACACTGTGAAGGTTTTGTGCATCAGAGTAGGGATGTGGCTGTGGCTGTGGGTAGTGTGTGAAACGAGACAAAGTGTGACGCCAGAGAATGCTGGGGGGAGAAAGTATGTGAGTCAGACAGATGGCCGTGAAGTGTGACATGATACGACTGCAGCAGGGCTTGTAAAATAGAGGTTGCTTGCCAACTCTGCTATTATATTTTTAAATCCCACAAGTGGGTGGTGTAAAGCTGTACTGCATTGACATTTATGCCATTTCTTCACGTCGTGTGCTCTACTACTGTGGGCTCACTAAAGCACAACTGTACGAATTAATTTGACAAAAGGAGGAGAACGCATGCAGAGAGGGAGGGGTGGGTGGCATGCTCTCACATCTTCCGTGCCAAAATTGCGAGCAATAATAAAAAGTGGCGTTGCGTGGGTGAGAGTGAAGCTGCATGGGTGAGTAGCGCTTCATGGGTGAGTGTGGCGCTGCGTGGCTGAGTAGAGCTGCGTGGGTGAGATTGGCGTTGCGTGGCTGAGTGGACTTGCATGGGTGAGTGGACTTGCGTGGGTGTGATTTGCGCTGCGTAGGTGAGAATTGGGCTGCATGGGTGAGAGTTGCGCTGTATGAGTTGCGTTGCGTGAGTGAGTGGCGTTTTGTGAATGAGTGGCGTTGCATGGCTGAGTGGCGTTGCGTGGGGGGGGGTGGCGTTGCGTGGGTGAGAGTGAAACTGCATGGGTGAGTAGCGCTTCATGGGTGAGTGTGGTGCTGCGTGGGTGAGTAGAGCTGCGTGGGTGAGATTGGCGTTGCATTGATGAGTGCCGTTTGTTCATATTAGCTGTTTTTGAACAAGAAATACTTTATTTAGGTGCTTGAAGCAAATGGAGGACAAAGAACTAGCTGTGACTCTCGAGGTGCATTTCATTAGTGCGCACTGTGGTTACAGCAGAGCCGGGAAGCGAGGCAGAGCCTGCGGCTCTGAATAAGTGACAGGAGTCCAGTAGCATGTGGTTACAGCAGAGCCGGGAAGCGAGGCAATAAAAGGGTGCATGGATTAAGCGAGGCAGGGCCTGCGGCCCTGAATAAGTGACGGGCGTCCAGTGCAATGTGGTTACAGCAGAGCCGGGAAGCGAGGCAGGGTCTGCGGCCCTGAATAAGTGACGGGAGTCCAGTAGCATGTGGTTACAGCAGAGCCAGGAAGCGAGGCAATAAAAGGGTGCGGCAGGGCCTGCGGCCCTGAATAAGTGATGGGCGTCCAGTAGCATGTGGTTACAGCAGAGCCGGGAAGCGAGGCAGGGCCTGCGACCCTGAATAAGTGACTTCAATTGTGGATGTGGCAGCGAAGCCTTTGATGTGCCAAATGCTGCTGGCAGGGGGAAGGAACGTGCAAGCTCGTCCACGAGGAGCTTGTCACATGATTCTTTTTCTCGTGAACTGTTGGGAATCCGGCTTGAATGAGCCTTTGGGGAAAGAAGTAGATCAGCGACATAAGGGTTCACCCCCTGTTTTCTATTTCTGCGAAATAGAAAAGGGGCGAGCCCTAAAAAGATCTCTCAGCAGAACGTAATTCTGGTATTTTACTGACCTCTACTGGTCGTTTTCTATCAACACAATTAAATAGAGTCAGTTGAATAGAAAAATAGTCTCTACACAGAAGGAGACAAGCCCTAGGGCTGATCTCCAGAGCCCACAAAGTACAAACACATATAAGCATATACTAAAGTATATACAAGAGGTCTTGAATTCTCGACCTAAAAAGGTAAAAAAGAAATTAAAGAAAGAAGGAAGGAAGGAGGATTCACAGTATAAGATACTGGATACTATAACCCACAATACTCCTCACCCATGTTTAAATAAAACTTTTGCAATCTTGCTGCAAATGAAACACGATAAAGTTTGGGTGTCTTCATGGGCAAAATGTATTAAAGAACCATTTATGAAAGCCAGTCTAGGAACACAATATGGTATGCAATGAAATAGCATCAGTCACTTCAAAGGGACTTTACAACCACATTGGAAGGAGACAAAATCTGATAAAGCTGGAATGTGCCATGTGCTCACTACAAATGTGTCCTACTATCACATAAGGCAACACTGGCACTAAAGGGAACCAAACTACTTTGTTTGCAGATGTGCTAGCTGTAAAAGAGCAAAATGTAGTCACTCAAAGTGACATTAACCAGAGGCTTAAGTAAGCTGACCCATTGCCCTATAATGTTTACTCTGGTGGACGGAAGAAACATGGGAATGACACAAAAACAGACCAACGGGTGAAGAGAGGTGGCTGAAAGCCCCCTGTAAGAAAGTATATCATACATATAATTTTAGTAAAATCAAAAGTTCTTGGCTAATGCGAGACCTAAAAATGTGACAAAAGGTAAATTGCAGAATATAAAATGACAGGATTATTCTGAAGTTTTTTTTTATCGTAGACGATTAAATGCCTGTTGAGTGGGAACTTCTCCATTAAGCTATTTGGCTACAGCTAGCTAGCATCATTTGCTTTATTACGTTATCAAACAGCACCACCAAGTGGCAGAAAGACTCAGCATGCAGCGTGTTTCGCAGAAGGAAAGGGAGGAGAACGGAAGGGAAAAGAAGAAGCAGCTGAGAAGGAAATAAGCAAAGAAGAAGACGAAGAAGTGCAACTGCAAAGCGTTTTCCAATGGCTGAACCTGCTGAGGATTTGCAGTTCGAAAAAACAGGGTCCTTTCCTCTAAGTTGGATAAGGGAACGGCGGTATAGACCAAACAGGGCATCTGTACAGTAAATGCCCTATGAGTACCCATCACCAAATGACCCCTTGATAAGCTACCTTAGAAGTGCAGCCTAACATTCAATGAAGCCACTACAAATTGAGTAACTAGAAAATTCCGACAAAAATAGACCTCAGATGACAGACACTTGGATACTTTTTCTTTTTTTAATCATATTTCTTTGACTATTTTAAAATCTAAGCAAAGATAGGTGCAATATATGCCCATTAACAATAGCAGCAAATGGACAATAGAAAGCAGGAACCTAGTTGTTGCACTTTCTTTGGAGAGATTAATTCCAAAGCTTGTGCCAAGAATGCTCAATGTAAAGAAGACTGAAAAGCTTTGGCATTCAGCCTAAGTATAATTGAGTAAGAACAATTAACAGGTAAGGCCTCCGGCCTCGTTCGCAAAGCTATTTGCAGATGAGTCTGACTTACAAGTTCAAATATCGTTTTTGCGAGTGCCAAATGACTTTCGTACGGCATAGAATTCTGCTTTGCACTTGTGTTTAATCCCACTGTTTTTTGTGTAAGTAAATATTCTCCTGTGGGTAGGGACAGGCATCTCAGGGACAGGCATCTCAGGACGGAGTATTCACAAATCATTTTCCGAACACGTACCAGCATAGAAAGGAATCAGGGGAAGAAATGTACATTTCTGCTGTGGAAAGGGAAAGGAAGCACCACTGAGCATTACAATGGGGTTTTGGGGGGTCGACCATAGGGAGGCCTGTCACCCCGGTCCCCGGGGGTAATTTGGGGGCCCGGAGGGAGGGGGGGGAGGAGACCACTGGGACAAGGGATTTTGGGCTTCTTGGGCTGGCGGCGGGTGTGTTGGGCTCCCTTTAGGCTGGGGCTTGGGTTGGTTGGGCTGAGGGCTATATTAGTGGCCATTTTGTGTCACTGACCACCATTTTGGTGGCAGTGGCACAGCAGCCGGAGGGGGTCCTGGTTGCGTGTTTTTGCCCGCACTCCCTCCCTTTTTGTGTATAGATTTGTTTTTTTTTCCCGGGGGGCTGTTTTTAATCATCCTTCTGCCTGGGAGAGGTACTGGGTCTGTTCTGGTTCAGGCGAAGGGGGTTGGGGGGGTCCCAGAGGGGTTTTCTTGGGAGCTGGTGCATCAGGGATCGGATGATGGTGGGTTCTCGTGTCGCTGGAACAGGTGCAGGTGTGCAATGCAGGAGGTTGGCGCTTTTCCTAGAGAAAAAAGGGCTAAGGGTAGGAGGCCTGGGTTTGTTTCACATGGGGTTGGGATTGCAGAGGTCAAGGGATGTGTTGGTCGGTAAGAAGGCATGTTGCAGTTGGGATGTTGTGGTTATGTTGCGATTATGTGGAGAATGGTGGGAAATCATTTAGGGGAGGGGGGGTTGGTTAGGTACTTCTAATTTAGAGAGGTTTAGTTTTGTTCGGCACAGGCCAAGGTTTTGTTATTTATGATGCACCTGCTTCCAATAAAGCAGCCTTTGTCACACCTTAACACTGCGTCTGTGGTCGGTCTCTCCCCCCGCCCTCCTGGTGGGCCCCAATGGGGTTGGGGGGGCGGCCGACCATCTGGAGACCTGTCACCCCCGGGGGAATTTGGGGCCCGGAGGGAGGGGGGGGGGAGGAGACCACTGGAACAAGGGATTTTGGGCTTCTTGGGCTGGCGGCGGGTGTATTGGGCTCCCTTTGGGCTGTGGCTTGGGCTGGTTGGGCTGGGGGCTATATTAGCGTCCATTTTGTGTCACTGACCACCATTTCGGTGGCAGTGGCACAGCAGCCGGAGGGGGTCCTGGTTGCGTGTTTTTGCCCGCACTCCCTCCCTTTTTGTGTATAGATTTGGGTTTTTTTCCCGGGGAGCTGTTTTCAATTATCCTTCTGCCTGGGAGAGGTACTGGGTCTGTTCTGGTTCAGGCGAAGCGGGGGGGGGGGGTCCCAGAGGGGTTTTCTTGGGAGCTGGTGCATCAGGGATCAGATGATGGTGGGTTCTCATGTCGCTGGAACAGGTGCAGGTGTGCAATGCAGGAGGTTGGCGCTTTTCCTAGAGAAAAAGGGGCTAAGGGTAGGAGGCCTGAGTTTGTTGCACATGGGGTTGGGATTGCAGAGGTCAAGGGATGTGTTGGTCGGTAAGAAGGCATGTTGCAGTTGGGATGTTGCGGTTATGTTGTGATTATGTGGAGAATGGTGGGAAATCATTTAGGGGAGGGGGGGTTGGTTAGGTACTTCTAATTTAGCGAGGTTTCGTTTTGTTTGGCACAGGCCAAGGTTTTGTTATTTAGGATGCACCTGCTTCCCAAAAAAGCGGCCTTTGTCACACCTTAACACTGTGTCTGTAGTCGGTCTCTCCCCCCTGCCCTCCTGGTGAGCCCCAAAAACTAGTGCTATTTAAGAGAAGTGGTGTCTCCTCTTTTACACATTGGGAAAGTAGAATAACAAAATTAGCAAATACTTTTGAAATTGCTTTAAAAAAAACATTTTTATGCGCAAAGTGAATTCACAACATTTTATCAGGATTATATCTGGGAAGATAGGACTCGTGTTCTCTTCCAAGCGTAACTCGAAATAAATTTATAAATTCCAAACAGCTGGAAATCTGCATTGACGTGATATTAGAAAACTGCCTGCATATTTCCGACTTTTTTTTTAAGAATTGGGCTAATAATACTTGTCTGAGGAGTTGATTCTCAAAGCCTAAGAAAAATAAGCAAACAACATGTACCAGTTAGACCTGCGCCCACAGGACAAGTTACCTATTTATGATCATTCAGAACCATTTAATTGAGAACCTATGCTGACTGTACAAGGCATAAGAGATAACTATGAAAGTGCACTTGAGTCACAGATACTGATTTGTCCACGCGCACTGTCACAAGCCTTGCACAAGAGTCTTGCAAATGACCACCGTGAAGTGAAGTAGTCAGATTTTTTACTACATTGACGTAAATGCGCTTAGTCAATGGAAGAAGGGTTCGATTATGGGGTAATATTGATAAAAGAAGCCATCAGTTCCCTCTTATTTGTCCTAGTAATATTTCTAACTTGAGCCAAATTGATCTAAGAGTTGTTTACTACCAAGGAACGAAGGTGCAAATCTTGTGCTTTTGTATCATAGTGACTCCCTGGACTATTTTAGTGCTCAGCTACGGGGTCCCTCCACTGATGATTCCAATACTGAGAAAATTATGTTAAAATTAATCCTGGGCGGAGTTCGTGGAGAGTGCAAAAAAAACCTCAGCCGCTCTATGCTGTTCATAGTGATTTTCAGTGCCAGGTCCTTGTCCGCACTGTACAATTATCGCAAACGGCACCATGCACAGCGCAAGTTGCCGCTGCTTCCTTTCTGGCGCTCAAGTAGATTTTAACTCGAGCAGCAGCTTTCTCAACGCGAACGGATCGTTTCTCAACACGAGTGGTCGCAAGCATACGTGACAATTCGCAATGAGAAATCTGACCGCCCTTAGTTGAGAAACCTCGCCAGGCCGGTTGATTTTCCATGCTCTTGCTCGCCAACTTGATGTTGACGATCGCGAATGAGGAAAAATCTCGCCAGGAGGTGGATTTTCCTTGCTTGCGCTTCCCAACTTGACAATGGCGAATGCGAGTGAGAAAAAATATTCTGCTCCGCAATGCAAAGTGGAGTTTTTGGGAACTCCGCGAGCTCCGTGTAACGCGGAGTGTGGAAAACTCTGCAAACTTCGCAGGCGGAGCAGGAGTTCACCATCCAGACTTAGTTAGAATGGGGTGAAATAGTTTATTTTAAAGCACAATTGTCAAATAAATGAGCTAAAAATCCATAGTATCTGAAAGAGAACTCAAAAAAATATTCAAGTACTTTTATTTGGTTTGCTCATCTCACTTCCTAACACTCATTCAAACTCTTTCCCACTCTCACTTCTCCTTATACTCCTGCTCAATTATTCTTTCTCTCTCACTCACATTCATTCTCATTAATGATAGCTCACTCTCCTCACTTAATCACTGTCAATGTCATGCTCACACTCATTCTCAGTCATACCTACTCCCACTCTCACTCACACATACACACTCACTTGTATTAAGCACACAACATTTGACAGTTTTTTAAAAACTAACCTCAGCTGCCTGTGTTGGTCTGCTTCAGGTCCCCAGGTGCTTGGTGATCTGTGAAAGTTTGGTGGACATACAGTTTTCAACTCATCATGAGATGTGAAGAGGTTAGTGAGGAGTTTGACCCCCACCATGTGAGAAATGTGCATAATGCATACATTTATCAGGGTAGAAACACATAGTAGTTTTCTTTGTGGAGAGTCATCATATGCATAACAGTATAGCATTTATTTATTGTAGATACTTTTTTTGCAATGCCAGATTGGAAGTGGAAGTAAGAATAAAGTCTGGCAGTCTGGCTAGTTAATAATTGTCTTGCAAGGTGTGGTGATTATTATGAGCATACTCGAAGAAGGTTAAAGGGTTCGTTTCGGCGGGAGGGCTGATGGGGGAGTTTGCCATTGTAGGAGTTCAGTAGCTAGAAGGAACACAATCTGGATAATGCATTCAAGGTTAGCCTGTAACGAGGTTGGCTGAATCTAATGGCCAGATGAATGACCCTACCAATTGCGACTCGTAAATTGCGCTGTTTTGCGACTCTCAAATTTAAATGTAACAGTGTCTCAGACACTGTTTGCGATTCCTAATGAGGTCGCAAATTGCATGCCTCATTACTATTCATGAGGCAGGTGCAATTTGTGACCCCATTAGGAATGGCTAGCACTTCCAGGGATGGTGGCCTGCTGGGGTCAGCAGACCACTTAAATAAGACAAATAAAACAATTTTTTAAGGGCAGGCAGTGGTCCCTGGGACCACTGCCTGCTCCTAAAAATATTTTTGCATCCATTTAAAAAGGTGAAGGTGTCCCCTGGGGACCCTTTCCGTTTGCAAGTGGCTTACCACCTACTTAAAGTAGGTGGTACATTCCATTGTGGCTCGCTATTAGGAAGGGATGCTCCTTCCTAATAGCGAGAGTCGCAAACGCTATTTTGTGAATCACGACTTGCATGCCAGGACCCTATTTTGTGGTTGCAAACGGGCTGATTTCCCATTTGCGACAGCAAAAAAACAGTTGTACATCTGGCCCTAAGTTAAGAGCTGGGACGTAACAATTATCAGAAATGTGTTAAGAGATCTATTTTTATCTGACAAACAGCCATCTTGGTGACAATAGTCACAAGTATAAGTCAGTTAGAGTGTCCTTGTGGCAAAGTTTAGGGCATTTTCTGTAGAGATGTTGCTGGGGCACTGCTCTCTGAGCCTGGAAACAGCAATGTTGTTCTTGTTTACAATTCACGTTTTACTTACTCTAGATTCCCCAAGTGCATTTAGTTTTTCCAGGATGGTGTGTTTCTGTAGTTTTTTCATGCAACGTGTTATTCATGTATAGAACGTAGTGTGAAAATATTTGCTCCTATGTAGCTGTGTGTGTTCAAGTTGTGGGTGGGCTATGATTGAGAACTGTGGAGTTCAGAATGAACATAGTGGACATTTCTTTCTGTGCTCGTCAGTGGGTTATAAGAAGGGTTGGAATGCATACTATCCAGTCATTGCTCTGCAGAGCGCACACATCAATGGTTAGGTGTGCTAATTGTAATTGTGATGATATAGGAAAATGTGTGAAGTAGGCACACTGCTGGTAACATATTGACAGGTTGCAATTTAAAGAAAATTTAGTACATCCAGGCTGGTGGGTGCCTTGTGGGTTGAAATGAAGGAGATGGAAGGAAGTACTTGCAGGAGAGAGTAAGAAGAGGGTGCTGAAATGGTAAGAGGTGAGGTGTGAGATATACAGTGTTTCAGAAAGATATGAGGGGGGAAAGATTCTAAATATCTAACAAAGAAACTGCGGAAGAGAATGGTGTGAAGAGGACAAAAGAAGTGACTGAGACACTGAATACCTTGCCCCTTCTATAGACTATATTAATGTTTATTGACAATCTGCTTAAAAGTTTACATATATATATTCCCAAAAAAAAACATAGGTTTCAGGGGTGTTATAGTTAGCTGGACATTTCACTCATACAAAACCATAGAAATTACTCCATTTTAGTTAGTTCTGCTAACTATAACTCGCGCACCCGCAATGCACTGTTGATGATGTAACATATTACATCATTCATGACATGGACAGTGACATCACTGATGACATCACTGATGACATCTCAAATGACATCACTGATGACATCATCCAGTGAATGTGGTTTAGTTTAAAATTTAAATATGTATTATATATATACCAATCTGTATTGAAGATTGAGTGGATATATAACTGTCTGGATGGAGGATTTAGTAGCTGTGTGACTGTCTGTTTAAGTGAGTAATTAAAAGTGTCTCACTTATTACATGGATTAGTAACTAAACTATGTGAATGTGTGCATCACTGTCTCTGTTGTTGTATAACATGCTGCATCAGTTGGTCAATAACTACATGAGTGTATACATTAGTTATTGATTAGTTGGGTGAGTATTTGTATGGGACACTGAGTTTGTGTGTGGTTGGATGGGGTGTGTGCATAGATGTGTGAATGGTTGATTGACTAGGTGTATATTTATTTATTTATTTTTACCATTTGTTGAGCGCGCTGTTACCGGGCGGTGTCCTGGCGCTGAAACGATACATTATCTCCAAGAGGCAAAGAAAGTTACTGGAGGTTAAAAAGCCATGTTTTGATATTTTTCCTGAAGGTCAGGAGATGATTGCTTTGTTTTAGGGCGAGAGGCAATTCATTCCAGATGTTAGATGCTCCGTGGAAGAAGCTACAGCCTCCCCAACGGGCTTTCCTAATACGGTTAGTCATGACCAGGCTTTTATTAGCAGATCTTAGTTGTCGCCCTGGTTTGTACAGTTGGAGGTGTTCTTGAAGGAAGGATGGACCTATTCCATTTACTGCCTTGAATACCATACAAAGAGCCTTAAACATGATACGTTTCCGTATTGGAAGCCAGTGTAGATTTTTTAATTCCTGAGCTACCGATGCAAACTTAGGTAGACCAGTAATCAGTCGGGCAGCAGCATTTTGTAGCGTTTGCAATTTGTTCAGAACTCCCTGCTGGGCCTCCAGATACATGCTATTGCAGTAGTCAAGGCGAGACAGCACAAGTGCTGTCACCACCGTTTTCCTGCTATCACTGGAGAGGAAAGGAAGGATTTTCCTAATAGTTTTTATTATCCAGTGAATGGAGGATGATAAGGCATTAGCCTGTGCTTTAAAGGAGAGTTGGGAGTCAATAATTACCCCCAGGTTTTTTACTGTAGTGGCTGGAATGGGTAGGGCTCCCATTTCGTGAGGCCACCAGTCAGGGGTCCAGAGATTGGTCACATTTCCAAAGAGAAGAACCTCAGTTTTAGAGGAATTCAATTTAAGGCAGTTCTTAGCCATAGGTTTAAGAGTGCATGTGGAAACAGTTGTTTGGGTGACTGAGTGTATTCACATGTGTGTTGGTGAGCGAATATATGTTTTAGTTGTACATCTTCAACAAAGTAAAAAAATAAAACGCATTGTATGTGAGAGTTAGTGTATATAAATAAGTATATTTAAGAGTCAGTGATTGTGAGAGTAACTATATGAATGCGTATATAATTGTAATGATGATTTTTTAACATATGAACTATGAGTTAATATGTATTTGAATAAATGAGGTGTTGTGTGTAGAATTGTGTGAGTAAATGTAAGTGTGATTAATTTTTTTCATGAGTGAGTAGGATGACAGCATAACTGACTAAGATGGCTGCTGATGTGTCAATGTCTATATATGTGTATAAGTGCATTTGATAGTGTTCTATTAATTAGTGACTGCATGTATAAATGATTCTGTTGTTGAATGGATTGTTGTGTGTTTAGACCTAGGAATCAGTGAGTGGGTATGTAGTAACTGGTTTTGGTGTGTCAATGGTTTCCAATATGGTACTCTACAGAGAGTGATGAAAGGTTATACTAGTGTATGATGAGGTGTATCAGATTTTCACGTGGATGATGTCATCAGTGATGTCACTGACCATGTCATGAATGATGTAATATGTGACATCATCAGCAGTGCTTTGCGGTTGTGCGAGTTATAGTTAGCAGAGCTAACTATAACAGAGGAATTTCTATGGTTTTGTACGAGTGAAATGTCCAGCTAACTATAACACCCGTGAAACCTATTGTTTTTTCTGTGAATTTCTAACATTTTTTTAATGCTAATTTCTAACAATAATGTCTCTGAAACTAATATTTTTATCATTGAATTTCAAAGCTTTTTTAAATGCTAATAGTAGTTATACCTATTTTTTGTATTGATTTTCTACAGTTTTTTAACAGTTTATTTATAAATATTTTATTTATTAAATAACAATATCTATTTTTCAGAAAATTGCACCATTTATTTTAATTAAAACTAAAATCTTGTTTAATTTTTTTGTTTTATTTTTTTATTTTAATATATTTATAATATTGTCCCCAAAACTTTTTCGGGTCGCGCACCCAAAGAGTTCACATCATGGTGGGTGTGCAGATTATAGCCGCCATTTTAGAAAAGTCATGAATGATCCGCGTACGGTGTGTGGCGGCTGCGTGTTTTTCAGTTACATCATATACATTTAATATTATGTGATGTGCTCGATTGGTATGCGACCAGTCCGCAATTCCTGCTCCCACACATTCACGACAGATGCGCATTACGGTACGCGATGCTTGCGCGGTGGCGGGTCCTGCGTGACATCGTATACGTGCTGGGGCGCACTGGGTGCGCGACTCCCGTAAACAATTTTTATGTTCTAAAATGATATGTATGTGTCTTTAATATACATTAAAGGGCAAGAGATTATATTATCTAAGATATTCATGAAAATAATATATTTGTAATTAATGTAATTATTATAAACTTATATTATTTTTAAATATATTTTCGCGAAACCACGTCGTGCGTGCTTCATGAGCGCAGAGTGCGCAGATCCCATGTGACCTAAAAAAAAAAGATTTCATTGGTTCATAACATTTCCCACTGTAACTATTGAAGGACCCCACTCATTTTAATCATTCTAGTTGGAGCATCTTTAGAGAGACATCTCTTTTCCTACAAGAACCCTTTTTGCTTGTTTTTTTGTGTTTTTCAAAAAATATCAAACAAAATGGCACCTGGGCAGCAGCAGCAGCAGGAGCAAGTATCTACTGAAGGCACCAAGTCTACAGAGGCCATAATCTGTCATGTGGAAATTCTTCACTTTTCCACCTGGAGAGGAGAAAGTAAATGCGAGAAAGGTGACGTGCAAAATTTGTGACCGAGTCCTGTCAAGAGGCAGTGAAAATAAATACTCTTGTGGCACTGCTTCTATGTACAAGCATCTCTGGACCACACATCCTCTCAATCTTGCTCGGGAGGAAATGAGGCGAGCTGCTTTGAACCCCTCAACTGCTGTGGCAAGTACGTCTGGAGTGTCCTTAGGAACACCTGCAATGGACATTAGGCCAGAATTCACCTTTCTCGAGCAACACTGAGTGAAGTGTAAGAAACTTATATGCTTTGGTGAGCAGTTGTTGGATGCAGTTTGTGCTGCGCAGTGCAACCATTGTTGTTAATTGTTTTTGTTTTTCGAATGATAAGTAATTCCAAAAGTTTCCTGTTTTATTCGTTTTTTTGTTAATTTTTTGAAAAAACACCAAAAAAATACAAAATTGTTCAAAAAAATAAAAAAAATACAAAAGAAAAAAAAGTTCTTATCAGAAATAACTTATCTGGTTAAAGAAAGAACTATAATTGCAAGGTAATGTGTGAACATTTGGTTGATTATATGTATACAGCATGATTGACTGAAAGAATGCATTAGTAGTGTATGGTGAATTTATAGGGGAAGATTTATGAGGAAGTACTGCAGCGTGACACTGCAAGCTCTTTAGCTGCACTACACTGTGGCAATTCCGAAGCATAGGGATGTGACATATGTACATGAATATGTTGCAACTCTGTGCTTCCCTCTGCACTGCTGCACAAACTGCAGCCATGCGGTGACACAGGCACCCTTGCACCATGTTGCAAGGATGTCTGTGTTGTGTGGAGATTGTTTTTGTGCAGGAAGGGACACCTTCCTGCACAAAAACAATCAGTAAACACATTTTCCTCTTTCACTGTATGCTGTAGAATGCAGCATGCATTGAAAGAGGAAAAAATGAGGAGAAATGAAAACAATTCTCCTCGTTGTGCCTTGCTACACCAAATCTAGGATGGCGTAGCATTCACACACATCTACAGATTTATGATTTCTCATAAATCTGGAGATGTGTCTTGTTCTATGGGTGTTGGGTGGGAACACCCACAGCAACACCTATGAAACGCCCCTTCAACGCAAAGTTCTGTATATGAAGGGGTCGTATTTAAAAGGAGAGGAAAAACCAAGCAGGGTGGTTTTTCCTCTCCTTGTAAATATGAAGGAGTGCCTGGTGCCATCACTATGTTACAAAAAGTGATGTACTGGTGGCGCAGGGTGCTTGTAAATCTGCCCCATAAGTGCTTAGCTATTGGCAGATTGATACAATAAGAACATAGTGCTGGATGGGTGATTGAAGAATTGCATGAGACTGACAGGAGGTATCCTTCGCTGCATGGGTACTACTTCAGTATTATTTTATGTGTACTTGTGTTGGTGCCTAGGTCATGTTATAAGAATACCACTAGTAACTGAAATGATGACAGTGCTGCAAACAGAGTGAACACTTAATTTATAAAGGCTTACGTATTGGTGGAGTGATAGGATAAGTAGATAGTGGTAGATAAGTGATTAAAGAAGTGCATGGGACAGACTGGACGATTCCTACACTGCATGAGTACTAACTGGGTATTTAAAGGAGAGTATCAATAGTATGTAGCTAGTTAGAGGTCTGCTTGGATAGTGTACAAAATAGTATAGCTGTACTTGTGTTAGTAGCTAGGCCATTCCATAAGTTCATGACTAGTAACTAGAATACATTCAGTATTACAAACAGAGTGTATAATGAATTTATAAGTGCTTAGGTATTGGTGGAGTAATAGGATAAGTAGATAGTGCTGGATGGGTGTTTGGAGAAATGCATGGGTCAGACAGGAGGATTCCTACACTGCATAGGTACTAACTGGGTATTTAGAGGAGGGTATCAATAGTTTGTAGCAGGTTAGAGGTGTGCATGCATAGTGTACAAAATAGTGTACCTGCACTTGCGTTAGTGACTACACCATTCCTTAAGTATACAACTAATAACTGGAGTAATTTCAGTGTTGCAAAGTAAGTGCATGCTGAGTTTATAAGTTCTTAGGTATTGGTGGAGTGATAGGATACATAGATAGTGCTGGATGGGTGAATGGAGAAATGCATGGAACAGACAAGGATTTCTAGACTGCATAGGTACTAACTGGGTATTCAGAAGAGCGTATCAATAGTATGTAGCTGGTTAGAGGTCTGCATGCATAGTGCACAGAATATTGTAGCTGTACTAGTATTGGTTTGTCTATTGTTTAGAGAATGGCAGTCTGTATTTTAGGGTCTGAGGAGGTGCATCAGATGATCACGTGGATAATGTCATCAGTGATGTCATTTGAGATGTTATCAGTGATTTAACTGACCATGCATGATTGATGTGATATGTGACGCTATCAGCAGTGCATTGCGGGGGCGCGATTTATAGTTAGCACAACTAACTATAACGGCCAAATTTATCTTGTTTTGTATGAGTGAAATGTACAGCGAACTAACTATGACATCCATGAAATCTATGTTTTTTTTCAGGGAATTTCTGAGTTTTTTTTAATGCTAATTTCTAACTATAATGTCCCTGAAACTTGTGGTTTTTTCAGTGAATTGTATATATATGTATTTAATCTCCTCTCACTCTTACAAGGAAGGAATCAGCACTCAGGTTGTAGTTTGGAAGTATTTAATCTACAAAGGACATGATCCACGCGTTTCGGTTCGTCCGAACCTTGATAACGATACAAGCATCATTGTAGCATCCTTATTTAAATGTACAAATGCCTAAAGTTGCCAACATTAACAAAGGACTACATATTACTTTAATCCAAAAAGCTGGCGGCCGTATTGACCTGGTCACGATGTGAAAATTCAGGAATTGATACAATAAAGAAAAGAAAACAAGTGTTAATATGCACACAATGTTATTTCAGCATATCTTGCCCCATGACCGCCATACAATATGTTCTTCAACAAGACTTATTCATAATAAACATACTTAGGATTGCAAACATCAACATAAACAATGGACTACACATTACTTTAAAGTGAAAGGCTATCGGCCATATTAATTTGGGCACATTGCGCATTATAATGGTTCTTACATGAAAGAAAAGAAAAAAAAGGGGTGTTAATATACACACACTATCCCTAAATAAAGTTCTAGCGATTATAGTTCCATTCCATTCACAGCTCATTTGAGATGTCATGAGTGATATCATGAGTGGTGTAACTGGCCATGTCATGAATGATGTAATGTCTGAGGTCATTAGCAGTACATTGCGGGGGCGTAAGTTATAGTTCGCTCAGGTAACTATGACTGCTAAATTTCACTGGATGTGTATGAGTGAAATCTGAGTCTAACTATACCGTCCCTGTAATCTCAGTTTTTTTTAGCAAATTTCTAGGTTTTTTTTAACGTTAAGTAAGCTGCATATCACAATGGATGGTGGGGGTTTGGAAGAAGGGCATGGCATTGTGCTGTCCCCACCCAAGCTTGCTGCTCCTGCGTTCCCTCCTCCTAGCCATCCATTGCCCAAGTCCAAGTCCAAGTCCCTGCTCCCTTATTACAGCCCTGTGTGGCCGTTGTTCTGCCACTGGATTTCTCGCCTTCTGTGAACAGTTAGCTTGCTGCCCCATCCGCCTCCTCCCTATCCTCTATTGTCTGAATCCATGGACTAGCCTCCTCCCTCCTGCCATGCATGGTCTGATGTGCTGCCACTGCCCTCCATTTAGCATGATGTACCAGTCCACTCCTTCTGCCCTCCATTGCCCAATTCTATGCCCCATCATTGACCTCCTGCTTAGCCTATGTGCTTAGCTTGCTGCCCCTATTCTCCTCCACCCTGCCCTCTGATGTCTGTGTGCATGCCCATGCTCCATCATTTTTGCCCACCATGTTCCATGGACCTACCACTCCTATCTACTCTGAGTGTTCTGTTGAGCTGCCACTCCCCTCCCACCTGCCTAGCACTGTTAGATGACGTTAACAAGTCCCTGCCACCCCCAACTATGCCTGTCCACATTCCATGCCCCTATCCCCATCCTCCTGTTCCCCATGGTCCATTTTAATGCCACACCCTTCTGCCCTCCCTGGTCTGTTGTGATGCAACTGCTCCTCCTGCCTGTCCCACGTGGTCTGTTGTGAGGCCCCTTCCCCTGAAGTCTCTTGTCTGTGCCCAGGTTCTCACCCTCCCTTCTATCCTCCATGGTCCGTTGGGCATGCCCCTGCACCCTCCTTCTTGCCCATCATAGCCCTTGTGCTGCCACTAATCCTCCTGCTTCCCATGCATGGTCTTCTGTGCTGCCACGGCCCTCCCACCTTCCCTGTGTGGTCAGCTAGCTGCCTCTGACCCCCTCCCACCTTCCCACTATGGTCTGTGTGTATGCCAGTATAGCCTCACTGTTGCTCTCTATGGTGTGTCTTGCTGCTTATGCTCATCCTGCCTAACCTCCATGGTTATCTTGCTGCTCCTTACCTGCCCCCTCGCCCCCAGCTCTCTGTTTCCATGTGTAGACCGCTATTCCCTTCCTCCGGGCTTGTCTGTTCCATTGTAATGCCCCTGATACGTCCCTCCTGCCCTTCATGGTCCGTTATGCTGCAGATTTCTCTCCTGTATGTCCATTATGGTCAGCCATCTACCATTGCCTCTTTCCCCTCTGTTCTCTGTTGTCCCTGTGCATGGTCTGGTCCCCTCCCTATTGCTTTCTATGTATTGTTGTGCTGCACTCCCGTCATGCATGCCCTGCGTGGTGCATTGTGCTACTGCAAACCCTGATGCCTGCCTTGTAGGATCAGTTTGGTGCACCTCTCCATGTCCCTCCTGTCCTCTGTTATCCGAGTCCATGTCCCTATCCCAATTCCTCCTTCCTTCCATGATCCAATGTACCATACTTGCTAACATTTTGAACTTGGTAAGAGGGAGATTTTGAAAACAAATTGGGTTATTGATTTTCCCCTTTGACTTACATTGAAAAAGAGAAGATTGTAGACAGGAGACAGACCAAATAAAGTCCACTTGGGCTTAAAAACATTGGACGTTTCCTGGCTGAATCGAGTCTGTTGGCATGTTTTGGTTGTACTACCACTGCCTCTTCCTTCTGCCCACAATGATCTATTATATTGCCACAGCCTCCCTTGCCAGTCCTTTATTGTTGGTTTGTTGCCTCAGCCCCCCTTTCCACTGACCTCCATAGTCTTTTGTGCTGCCACTGCTCTTCCTGCCTGCCCAGTGTGGTCAAATTGTTGCCTCTGCACCCTCCCACCTGCCTTCAATTTTCAGAGTCCGTGCCCCTGGCCTCTGCCTCTCAACAGTATCCTAATGAACAACTAGATTGCTAACATTCTATATTCATTACAAAAGTGTGGAACGCCTGACGTCATCTTGATGTAATCAAAACTGTAATACCTAGAGCATTTCCTTTAGAAATTACGATATGAGCGGGTCTTAATTGCATCCAAATTATGGTTAGTGCTCTAAAAAACTAAAATGAGGACATATTTTATGAGTTTTCAAATAGCAACAAAGCACTTTTAAATTATTTGTTATCTTTATGTTTTTTTATCCAGTTGACCACTTGATTAAATGCTGCACTTAGGGGAGAGGATGTGGTGCACACTTCTGTCATTGGGCTACAAGTGGGCTACATCTGGGTGATGTTTGTGCTACATTTGGACTCTTTTGTCTCTGGTGGCCATCTTGGGAGATTTATTTGTTATGAAGTTTCCTAATTTCCTCATTTACTGCAGTCTCCTCAGTAGGAAATGCTTTCAGTTTTTTACTTTGATTCCATCAAGAAGGTATTCAAATATGTCACAAATTTGCTATAAATTCTGAATGTTAGCACTCTAGTTGCTCATTAGATCACTGTAGTAAAGCTACTGCTCACCGTGGAAGTCTGCTGCTGGTATTAAAAGTGCATGTTTCAGTCTGCATGTCAGAATTCTTTGATGAAATAGAAGAGGATTTGAGAAGTCACTCAAAATGTGCCCTAATTTTTCTTTCTTCAGCACTAACCATAATTTCTATGGTAAAATGAACCCCGTCACTGTGTTCCTTTTTAAAGTAAATGTTTTAAGTGTTATCAGTTTATTCCAATCAATATGGCTTTAGGTGTGCCATACTTTTGTCATAAGTAAGACAGTAAGCGCTCTAGTTGTTCTTAAGAACACTCTGGGACATTCTGTCATTGAGCCATACGTAGGTGTAATGACCTGATAATTCTGCCAATCACCAGGGCATACTGACCCTATCCGCTCTTGGGACCCAAAAGGATACAACACTTCACAATACTTACCCAAGAAAGCAATAATACTAATAATTACCTAGAATATATGGCTATTGCCGAGGAGCTCGCAAACAACAATGACAACACAAGCAACAGTAATACCACTGGTGACAACAATGCAAAGCACGCCACTTGGTAAAATAACGCAACAAACCCCACCCAGGTGGGACTGTATAAACAACGCATTCCCCTCCTAACAATGCCTTGGGGTGGATTACTTATCAGTTTTGGTTTCCCTGGATGAGAGCGGAACATTCTCTTAGACAATTACCTGCAGGAAGTGAAACTTACCATCCTTCCGATGCTATACAATTTGGATCAGAAAGGCCGCCCTCCCATCGAAAGGAATACAGACAAATAATGGTATTTATTCTGGGGTTTCTTTATTACACAATGATAGAAGGACAAAAGAAAGAAATCACTACTATGTCACGATAGGCCTTCTTTACATCAATGCCTAAGCAATTACTAATGCAATTAGAATACACATATGTAGAACTCATATGTAAATCAGCATATAACCATAAAATAGGAGGCGATAGTTAAATAAGATCAGTTAGTAAATAAGAGTACCACTCCGCGCCATGGTCACAGCTTCAACTAGCTAGGCGTCTGTTATGACTTCAAGGCAGAGGGAGCACATTCTTCCGACAAGAACCAGTTCCTACTAGTATATGAAGTGCGAAAAACAAGTGAGAATTAAAACATGATTCCTCACCCAGAAGGGCTTAGAAGATGGTGACAGTTTAGAAAATGGAGTTGCTCAAGCATAGGCCACTATCCCCGCAAAGAGCCCAAATTAGTATGCAAAATGGCATTAGAGTATGCCAAAGCCAATAGGCAAGCCCTGCCTTTAAGCAAGATATAGTCAGACACAGAAAGAACATTATCGAGTCCTATTTACAGCTTATCTATATTATGTGGGTCTGCATAGCACTAAATTAGAGCAAAATATACTGAGATGGTAGTGGGCAATAGTCATAATCGAGCCAATCATCCATAAAAATGGTTCAATCACTACAGTGGGCTACATCTGGATGATATTTGTGCTACATTTGGGCTCTTTTGTCTCTGGTGGCCATCTTGGGAGACTTATTTGTTATGAAGTTTCCTAATTTCCTCATTTACTGCAGTCTCCTCATTAGGAAATACTTTCAGTTTTTTACTTTGGTTCCATCAAGTAGGCATTCAGATGTGTAACACATTAGCCATACATTCTGAATGTTAGCACTCTAGTTGCTCATTAGATCACTGTAGTACAGCTACTGCTCATCAGGGAAGTCTGCTGCTGGTATTCAAAGTGCATGTTTCAGGCTGCATGTCAGAATTGTTTAATGAAATAGAAGAGGATTTTAGAAGTCAAAATGTGCCCTAATTTTTCTTTCTGCATCACTAATCAATATTTCTATGGCAAAATGAACCCCCTCATTTTGTTCCTTTGCAAATTAAATGTTTTAAGAGTTACCACTTTATTCCAATCAAGATGGCTTCAGGTGTGCAATACGTGTGTCATAAATAGGACTGTTAGCGCTCTAGTTGGTCTTTAGAACACTCTAGAAAGCTGCAGTAGAACACAAAGGAATCAAATGACATTCTATGCCTTTGTTGGATGTACAAGTTCGACTGAGAATGTCAGACTTCATTCTCACATGACAGAGAAAGATAATGTGAATTTACAGAAAATATGCTCTCAGTTTAGCCTATAGATCACCTTCCAAACCTCTGTGGGAAAAGCATGAGAAAATAGTTTTCTCTCAAACATGATTCATGATATCCCAGCAGAAGGCTTTTTCACATGGTGAAATCACCTTAGAATACACCACAATTCCTAAAATGAGTATGGTATCAGCAACTCAACAAATCATTTATAATGTAACTAAAGTCTTAAAACCTATTAGCTGCAATGCTTTTTAATGAGGTGCTATCATGTATATTGGTCCCAAGATGGCTGCCAACACTTCTTAGATGAAGTGCTGACAGCCAATCAGATCTCACGATGAGATGTGTGGTTAGGCTCCGCCCAGATATATATATATATATTTCTTTTTCCATTAATATTTAAACAAGCATTGGCATTGGCAATAGGTCTCGCATTCGGGACCGTATAAGTGTTTAGCCATGGAACAGTTGGTGTTGTTGCCCCAAGGATATTCTGCTGCATAACTAAATACTTAAAGGGTCCAAAAAGCGAGACCTATTGGCTATGCCAATGCTGGTTTGTTTTTTGTTGCTGTTTTGTTTAAGTTGCCAGATCTACAATAGTTGGACATGGTTTTTGTTAACAGTTCTTTGCATCAAATGAACTTGCCAACATTAAGTTGGCGACCCGCATTCACAAAAAATTGCCACTGAGTTTTTCCTGGAACTCCGCACTGCAGGAATAGCATCGAGTGGGCAAAACTCCACCAGCAGAGGGGAGTTTACCGCCCACCCTAGTTTGTAGTCAGTATCAGCTTGTAAAACTGTAAAGGTTCCCCAGGCTCGAGCTGCGTGCATGTTCGTGCCCTCTGATTGACATTAGAAAATATCGCCGGAATAGCATATCTTGTCTTTGATTGTTCTTGCTCTCAAAGATAGCCAGCTGTGCTGACGTTTTATAGTTATGAATATCTTCCCATCAAGGCTAGATTTTAATTTAGCAAACACAGGGAAATGATGGACTGGGTGCTGAAACTATTCAGACCCTCAACCCTTAGTCACAGAAATGGGTTGAATCCATCATTGTTCTTTAGCTCACTTCACAATGGTTTTTAATTGTGCACATCATGTTCAGCCTTGCTTTTGCCACTTTAAACTAATCTATTGATTCGGTTTAATCCTGGATTCAATATCTTTTAAAACGTAGTGTTAGCCTTCTGCCTCCCATGTAACCCCAGCCATATGTCTTAGGACATTTTTAAACAATAGTCACAGGATTGGCGATATAGCGCGCAGTTAGCTAACAGCCCCATCCGAAGCCATCCTTCGGAGTTTAGCCACTTTCAACTGCAGTTGCAGGCTTGAGCTGTTGTAAAATGTGTGCTAGAGAGATGGCCCCTTTTAAATACTTTTAAACATAGTCATTCAACCAGCAACCGTGAGGCCCTGTCCCGTTGACACCCCAGAGGCAGACTCCAGTGTCAGTATGAACCCCACTCTGAGGCACGGTCCCTGTCCAACTCCAGCCACAAGGCCATTTCCATTGGAAGCATTCTTGAATCGCTTTAATATATAAAGACACATTAAGTAAGTGGTGAAACCCTTTCCGTGCAGTCTGAAAGGGTGATGTGGGATACTTCTGTGGCAGGGCAGAACATATGCAGAGGCGGTAAATCACTGTGACAGGCGCCTGTCACCTGAGGCCGCAGAGTTCTTTAAATACCCTGTATGGGACAGCTGCGCAGCCTTCTACACTGCAAGGGCATGCCTGACACCCCAGGTTAGTGCGCTAAGGCAGCATGCTTCAAAACAAGACCACTTGCATCTTGTAATCACTGTCTGGGTCCTTGGTTTATTTATTTTATTTTATGTTTAGAAGCATGTAATGCGGTATAACCTCAAACTCTTGCGGCGGTTTCAACATCCTGCCATGGTTGGTAACACTTGGTGTGGATTCAGGTAATGGATCACTACTATGGAAAGGACTGGGTAATTGCATAGTCAGGTGCAGGAATACATCGCGTTGTTAAAAAAATAAAATAAAAAACACAACGAGTGGGACTGTCTGCTCCATTTATGGCTTTTCCAAGAATCACCGAGGGTCGGGTAGTAGAGACAGCCCGGAGCTTGCAGCGCAGAGAGCAGGGGTCTTGGCACTCGGGCAGAGAGCGGAAAATTCTGAATGGGACCCAAGGGCGCTTGGTGGCGCCCTTGGGCTAAGGGAAAAGGGCCATCCTGATTTACAGCACTTTGATGCTGCACAAAGACTTGTTGCCAATGATTTTGATTTAACCTATTCACAAAAACAGGTTTGACCGACATCACTTTCCAACAAGGTCGTTGTTTTGCTGCATTTTCTTGGCTGTGGCGGCCTTGAAAGCTGCTGGGGAAGAGGCGTAGACACGTACTCATACTAGCACCCGGGCCCCTACAGGACACCTGACAACCTGGATGGTGAGTCTGCTTACAAGAGCCCCAGCAGATGAGGCACAGACTGGCACCGCACCCGGGCTGAGGTTCAGGGAACCCGAGGCTTGCACGGGAGCCACCGGCAACAGCCCCATCTCCCCCTGCTGTAAGTGCAGACAGCACCAGGGTCAAGCACCCGAGCGCTCTTGTAACACCAGACTAAATCACCTAGCTCTGTGGCACCGACAGCAGGAACGCAGCCTTTGGCCGGTGTTAGCTAACACAGCACCGGCAGTAAGAGCCCAAATACTCCAGATCTGAGCTAGTCAGGAAAATTGACAATAACCCCCCTACCGCCAGAACCAGAAAAGACCTAGAACCAAGCCTCAGACACCGGGTCAGAAGCTGTCTGCGCAGCACAGGGTCGAGGAGCCGCGGCAACAACAGCCTCCCACCAATGGAAACACAAGCGCGTCCACCTCGTGCCGTAGCAGGTGGAGGCGCGCATGCGCCTCGTGCCGCAGCAGGGGGAGGCGAGCGTGCGCCTCGTGCCACAGCAGGGGGGAGGAGGGGGGACTGTGCGAATCACTTGCGGGAGTGATAATTGCTGCCATATGGCAGCGCTCGCTCCTGCAAGTAAATCGCCCGACGTGCACGCGTTGCCATTGAAGGCAATGGAACGTGTGCACGTTACGGGCTGAAAAGCCTAAGCGGTAACTAAAGGTCTTTTCGCATGTGCGCTGCGTAGGCGAGACCTAAAAACTACTGAACGGATTTACAATATTTAACAAAAAGGGCTCTTTCTGAACCAAGGACTACCTTTTTGCCAAATTTGGTGTAATTTTGTTCAGCAGTTCCGGCTGTAGCTGTGTCTAAAGTTTCCTATGGGAAATTGCATGGAGAAAACACGGTTTGGGACCCCCCTTTTTTCTGGGCCCCGCTTGCCGAATCACCGTGAAACTTTCAAGAAAGGAGATGACCGAAGCGGGTCATGAGTTTTGAAAAGTTCGCGAAGATTCATCAATCGGCGCCAAAGTTATTAGGAATAGAATGTTGCGATTTTCCTATGGTAACTAGGTCCTAACTATAACTACGTACTGGCGACCGCCAGTAGGTAATGTATATATATATAAATACATATATTCATATAAAATACACATGCATACAATGTTCATGATTACTTGCTGTAGGTGGCCTATCAATTTATCTGTGGCCCCTTTAGACCCCCCTAAAAATCACATCAAGAGATACTACTGCAGTATGTGAGCTATTTACCCACTGTGAATTGCACCTCTTTTGAGCAAGTAAAGGAAATTTGACTTTCATTACCCTCTCCATAATCTCATCCAGAGGACTCGCATCTAAAATACTAGATATATGTACACTCCTTCACAAAAGTGAGAAAACCCTGTTATGTGGCACATGCTTACTCTTTATTTTAGTATCTCATTTTTAACTTGACATAATTTTCGAGTTGTGGTTTGCACATGCTTTCCCCTCTTACAACAATTTCTTTCAGATAGGCATTGTTGACCTGTAATTTGCTAATTTTGTTCTAGGGTCGTACGCTTCAGAATACGAGGAATTGTTTTATTTTCTGTGCTCGTAGGAGAGGACTTTTCTGCTGCAGTCTAATTAAAATGCTGTTCTGCACCTCTTGCACAGTGTGATAAGCTTGCCATTTAATTTAAAAAACAGCATCCACACTGAATTCGGAGAGATGTTCACTTCATGTCAGACTCATTGTGGAATGCTGCTGTGACCTGGGACTGAGGAAGAGGATAGCAGCCCAGCAGAAGTGTACATGCTTGCACACTTGAGACAGCGTTTATTCCTTAATGCATTTAGGCTGACTTCCTGGCATACAATACCAAGGTGTAGGTTTGGGTCATTCCAATAAACCGGCAGGCTCTCCTTAGTATAGAGTCATTAGGACTAGATATTAGGTCTAGATAGGAGTAATGTTAGTAACATTATGATCAATTAACAAGGTTGATTTGTTTATGTTTTTCACCTTCTAATAATGTTTATTACAAAGATGTCTCATTGTTTTCATAACTGCAGTTCATGTTATATTTACAACGATCATAGGTTTTCAATAAATATTTGGAAATGCAATAATATATCTTTTCTTTGTGACCCTTTGGGTATGCATGATTGACAAACTAAAGGGTTAGATCTGCTTTAACAATTTCCTTGTTGTAGGTTACTGTACAGCAGTAAAAGAAAGGAAAAATAAAATGGTAAGAACAGACAGAGCAGGGTAGGAGTGGTGGGCACATTAAAGTGTGCATGGTGCTTTGACCGACCCTCCTGGGCCGGCCAAAAAGTCATACACACTTTAGCGTGTTCTCGTGCAAGCTGCTTAGAGTCTGCATGGAGGAAATGCCAAGGCCCCCAGTCCCCGTCTGAGCACCGAACCACAGCGTTCAGAACAATCACAGCACTGTATTGCAACTTTGTGATTGGTTTAGCATTGTGATCGGCTCAGGGGAGCCCGGTTGCGTCCGGTTCGGTGGAGGAGAGACAATGTGGGTAAGAGTGGCGAGGGGATAAGGGAAATTTTTTTCTCTACAATAATACCTCCTTACCCCCTCACCTACCCGCCCTACTACCCCAGATCCATGCTGGCCACAGCTGCTGACAGCATCTATAACTCTGTTGGCTTAAGAGTCTAGATGCAGTACTGGGAGCTAGCCAAACAGACCAACATTTACTGATTATATAGTAGGACCCAGTCCCAGTATTATAAAGTTTTGCTGTTCTAAATACACAGTCTGCTTGTTTAGTAGGCCCCATATAACATGGTGCCACCAACATTTAAGGTTTTAGTAGCAATTTATTGGGTCTCCTAAGTAGTTTACTTGTGGTTGCCAAAACACCTTTGTAATCTCTATACAGAGACGGACGAGTTAATAAGGGTTGCATCCTCCTTCGGCTTATTAGGAAACATTTATTTATGTGTGTAGCTTAATCAAGCTTGATTGTGTGAAATGATTTTTTTCTCCTACAGTATTTACCTTTCTTTGAATTCCATTAATTCAAATTAGTGCTTGCACTTATCATTCCTGTTAATTTTAGAAAAGCTTTATCTGCACATTTAACTTGACATGGGCTCCCCACTGGTGGTGGAGAAGTTACCTTCATGATTAAGGGTCATGAAGCATACAGATGTGAGGTTTGCTATTCCTGGGTAGATTTCCCAGCAGTACTACCCAAACAGGCACATTTCACACATACACTGAGATTGCAGCTCCAGCTCCAGCTGCACATAGGCCTTATGAAAATTTAGAGATGCCACTAACATACCTGGAACATAGAAATTGGTTCCAAGGCACCCTTCCACATGTATTGCACAATGTTGGACTGGGTCCTCTCAACAATGAAGGGGCACCATGACTAGTCTTAGCAGTACATACCCCTTATCCTAATGCACAGGCATTACAACAGTGTGAGACGCTTGCACTTTTATACCATTTAGTTAGGCTATATCGACGTCTGATGCAGTATGTTCTGCGTACAATTACTACTACACCAGCAAAGGCTGGACAGGCTCAACTAATGATGCCTGTGATTAGTCCTATTACAATAAATGCCATTATGGGTAAAGTCCCTACCAGCCAGGAGGAAATTCAGTTTCGGAGTGCTCAAAAAACAAATCAGTTTGAGGCAGTGATTCCCCATACGGAACCCCATGATAAATCCAGAATTCTCACTATGTACCTTCCACTTGGTATGGTTCCTTCTATTGAGGTGTGTAGTACGCGGGGTACTGTTTTTGCAACAATATATACCATCACCTGCCGTACTCCATTAATTGTTGTATTACCGAAGCCCTTAACCAGATTCAGGCCGAACAGAAAGCAGTCCCTGCCCCGGATTTTGTAGATGAAACTCATTGGCAACTTTGCCACAGTGTCCTTAATTGCTTTAAGTAATATTAAAGGGGAGGCAATTGCTTTGGCAATTCACCAGCAGTTCACTGCAATGCCACCAGCAGATCAGGAACACAAGCTTCCTAAAATTATTTTTAAAACCTACACATCTATAGGTCATGACAGTTTGGGAACCAGGCCTAATAAAACAGTCCCTAACATAACCATGATAAACTTCAACAACCTGAAAAGTATCATTATCCAGATACATATCCTTCTCATTCCTTTCAGGACTCCATGGACAAACCGTCATAGAGAGGGGGACGCGTCGATGCAGACAGGAGGAGTATGTAAAACCGAGAACAGACTCACAGCGCTCTTCTGATGTTATCATAAAAAAGGAAGAGAAACATTCACAACAAAAAGCACCAAAAAGATACCAATGACTGCAATACTTGTTTTTTAAACTTTGCAAGGGGTTTACAGCAAGCAGGCCAGACTCCCGATATATTCAGTCACACTACTCAGGAGTGGTTACTACGTACAGCGTAGGAAAGTTAGGCCAACAATGGTGAGAACTATCCACCTTGTCCACAGTTAAAGACCACGAAGCATTGATTTCTGATAATATGGATTTACAAGATTATTTATTGTGTCCCAGAGCTCCTCGATCTCAACGGTTTATTTATGCAATCTACAATGAACTTTAGAAAAAATTATAAGCTGCTGAACGATTGAGACAAGTTGATTATGAAAATTTGGAAGAAGTTTTGGCAATTGTCAATAACGGGATGACCACATTGTCTGCACATATTTATTAATTGAATAATATTCTTTCATCTGCAGTTAACATTGGCTTACATTGGCAGTTAAAAATCAAATCGAGTGCCAAGGAAATATTTGAATGCAAATGATTTGTTTTTGCAATACAATTTGTCATGTATGCAAAACGTTAAGGCTAAAAAAGACACAACCTACACTATGCTTAATATTGAAGCATTAGAAAAATTGACTTTTTCAGCAGCTTAAATATTGTCAGCCACATGGCACATTCACCGGTTCATTTCCCTTCCTATTTCTGTGTTTCATTTCTCTTCATGTCTTAAACATTTCCCTGTGGGCAGATATGAGGACTTTTTTTTTACATAAGGCTTGGTTTCTTCCATTTGAGTACAGATGTTTCCACGAGGACAAAGAGGTATTCATTAGCCTGCATGAGTGTGGTACATCTTTGAGTCACTCTTTCATTTGCAGAGATAACACCCCAAGGTCTGTGCCATTCATTCATGGCCAGCCTTGTCTGTTATTTGAGGAAGGTACCTATTTCGGTAATTAAAATCTGATATTTTTGCTATTTTCAAATGACAGCTACCTAATTTTAAATGATTAGGGTTGCTGTAGGATGAAACCAGACGCCCTTATGTAGTCACTGTTTCCAAGGTTGTCTCTTGCCTTTAAATGTTTTATTTCCCCTCACACTTTCTGCTGGAGAAGTTACGTTGTGGCAGAAAGAAATTCTTTCCCATATTCATTTTGATCTCTTAAACAGACTAAAAGCTTTATTGTTTCAAAAAGACGATAAGATGTGTCAGAGGAGCATTTACTCTTCAAGTGGCAGGTTCCTCGACTTAGGTACAATCATTGTTGTGCACTCAATTACAACTGCATTTCGTTAAACTGATTCACCCTATTTTTAATGCTTATAACAGCGCTGGAATTGCTCACTTTTTCAAAGTGGTTTGCTCTGGTTATATTTCTACATTTCAGACAGTGCTTGAATTTTTTTTCATTGCTCTTTTGGTTCTATTTTTGTTACTTCACAATAAATGTCCCGCAACAAGGCCTGATGGTTATGGAACTACAACATGTTCTCCTGTGTTGTGAATGCATGGTGCAGTACTATAGAGAGTCCTTGCTTTTGGAACTGAACGAGAACTGGTCTCTGTCCTTTCAGACCACGTGGTTTAAGAGTGTGCAGCCTGTGTTTCACTGCCTCGACCGAGTGTGCCCTGGACTTATGCCCTTCTAACCAATTGTACCAATCTCTGAACATAAATCAACATGTGCGTCATGTGCAGTTGCATCAGTTGTGCTGTCCTGTGATTCTGCTCCCTTTGCTGCAAGAAACCTATTATGATCTGCCATTGCCCAGGCCGGATGCTCCTTCGCCTTCTAGTACCTCTTAGGAGCCTGCACTCCTACCACTGTTGCCTTGACTTCTGTTGAATGGGCTGGAAATGACTCTCTTTGTCCCTTGGATCTTGTTTTTCAGGCCTCTGTTGACATGCTGTCTGATGATGTGGGCTCCATCCAGGGTCCCTAATACATTATAGATATGAATGTGGTGAACCTGTTGGACATGCTGCATTTCATAATGCAGGGCTTTTTACATATATACATTTTTATTGCTTATTTTTATTTTTAGTTGTCTCCTGTCCGACCAAGGAGTGGGTGTTTTGTTGCCCATGTTTAGTCTCCATTTTAGCTTCTCATTTTTAACTTACCTCGTTTTCTAGAGGTGGTTTGCACATGCTTTTCCCTCTTACAATAATGTCCTTTGCTCGCATTTCTTTCGGATCGGCATTGTGGCCCGATAGTCTGCACATATAGTTCCAGAGTCGTACACTTCAGATTATGAGGAATTGTTTTATTTTCTGTGCTCGTAGGAGACCACATCTTTGCCGCAGTCTAATTTAAAATCTGTTCTGCACTTCTGGCACAGTGTGAAAAGCTTGCCATTTTATTATAAAAACAGCATCCATGCTGAAGTCAGGGAGAGGTTATCTTCCTGCCAGATTTGTGATGGAACCCTGCTGTGACCTGTGGCTGAGGTGCTGTTTAGCTGCTCCTGGTCTTCATCCTGAGAAGGGAGACATCAGTGCAGAGGAAGTGTGCAGGCTTGCACACTTGAAACAGAGTCATTTCCTCAATACATTAAAGCTAGCTCGCTGACATGCAACAATAAGGTATGGGGTTTGGTTAGTCCAATAGGCTGGCATGCGGAAGGGTACTCACGACATGCTTCTTTAGCAAAGAGATATTAGGACTAGATATGAGTAATGTTAGTAACATTATGAACGATTAAAATGGTTGAATTGTGTTTTTCACACTTCTAATAGTGCTTATTGCAATGATGAGTCTCATCTTTTTCATAATCACAGTTTAGGTTATATTTAAAAAGATAAGAGCTTTTCAATATACGTATGAAAGCACACAACTGTATCTTTTCTTTGTGACACTTTGAGCATGCACTAGTGACAAAGGAAAGGGTTCAATCTGTTTCCACAATTCATTTGGGAATCTGAGAATCATGTTCTAGGTTACTAACAACATCTATAATTCTGTTTGTTTAGGAGTGTAAATGCAATACTGTGAGCTAGCCAAACAGGCCAACATTTGCTGATTATTTAGTAAGACTCAGCCCCTGTAATGTGAAGCTTTGTTGTTCTAAATATAAAGTCCTGCTAGATCAGTGGGAACAGCTTATCAGCCCATCACCAGAACATCTCAAATCCTACAAACAAGCCCTAATTTCTCTCATATCTAGTCTCACGAATGCTAAATTTTCCTATTAACAAATCTGAATCTCCTCATTGTATGCCCACCCCACCTTCTGGCTTACAATATTAACAACCTTCTATCCTCTCATTGTATGTCCGTCACTCATTCCTCCCTTTTAGCTGAGGTCTAAGTTTTCATATTTTATCCTTAAGCTCGCCTCATTTCTGGCTTTACTCATGAGTAGAAAAGCAGGCAGCAGGCAGATATATTGCCCGCCCTCCCACCTTGAAATATCTCATTGCTTCACCCGACAATTGAAAAGGTGTTAGCGTACACATTACAATATAGAGACATGACACACCTAGGTCACTTACACATGGAGGGTAGATTTCAGACATTAGTTAAATTCCAACAGGATTATGATACCACATCACTAGACATATTTATATATACCAGAATGAAGCAGGCACTGCACGCAACTCTTCTGTCTTTTACAGAGGAACCACATACATTTGACACATTTGATTACTGTCAAAACTATAGTTGTGGGTATCAACACACGAAAATATTGTTGTGCACAGACTTATAAATATCAATGAGCTGTAGACATAAATTACTCTATAAGTCCCATCTGTGGCAGATGTTTATAGACGTATACTAACTTCATTAAGTTTGCTTGGCATTAACAACATGTAGCACACAATCAATGATGTTATGTCCTAGATCTCTAATACTCCTTTGTCTTTTTTCACCACTGGTATTACTGTTGGATTATGTGGCACAAAGTATGTTACCTGTCATGTACTAGCTCTTGTGCTTTTCTTATTGGCTAGGTGCCAAATGCAGTGACATATGACCAGGTGCCAGAAAGCAGCAACATGGGTAAAGACCCTACTCCAGGTGTGCAAGACTGGCTAAGGGGCACTGTGATGGTAATGCAGAATTACACTCTTCAATGCAACCAATTACTGAGAGACCTAGAGAAACATGGCTGCCCTTTCATAACTTATGACCATACATTTGATTAATACATGGGTGTTGGTCTTTCCTGTCTGTGCATACACCAAAGGCTGACTTATAGATATTTTGTGAGCTATTTATATGCAATATTGGTGTTATAACTGAGGTGGTAAGTGAAGATCACATAAATAGATTAAAAAAATGCTCACCTCATTCTTCCTATATATTGCCTATCCTTCTGACATTAGTCCTAATACAAATTTTCCTTGGCTCTCTCTCCTCTCATGCACAATTGAGCGACTCATGCTCAATAGCTTTATGACCTTCCTCATTGGTTATAGCCTGCTTAGTAACCCACTTCAGTTTGGTTTTGATTTTCTGCAGTCCACAGAAACTGTAATCACTCATATGTCCAGTTGTATTAACTCTGCCCATCACAATCAACTCTCTTCTGTTCTTATACCTCTTGAGTGCTCTGCAGCATTAGACACTTTAGATTATCTCACTTTATTATTCATCGTTTATTGAATTAATTCTCAACCCATTCTCTGAAAGTACCTTCTAAATGTTGTGGTACTTCTTGCTCTACAGCCCCTCAATTCTGTCAGTAGGTGTTCCACAAGGGTAGGCTAACACATATTAGATTTAAACCTATAAAAACTGAGAAAACCTAACCAAAAGTGAAATAAAGTGAGAGAATGAGTCAATGTTATTTCTTCCTGAAGGTGACACCACAAATAAAGCAGCAAGATTGGTTTAAGAATATTCTGCTTGATTTTTGTTGTTTAGGGTTGCCACTTAATTATTGTATTGTCTTTCTGTTGTTTCCTCCAGTTTTGTGCATTTGGATTAAAGGTCCATGGTTCACAAACATTTTTTAATGTGGTCTAAATATTTTTTACTCTGTAGAGAATCTAGGAATATTAAAATCATATTTGATCTTTTGGCAGTTTTTAATTCTTTCACTGAAAGTTTCAATTGCTGTCTGATAGGAATATTTGGTAATAGGTACTATTGCATTTACCCACAGACACTGAATAGGCCCCTTCTTTAACAATTCAGTATTTATAATCAGTCAATTGCCAAACACCCTTCGCTTTAAACATTCAATGCAAGCTGTAATGACAAGCACCTGTGAAGATACTGCTGTCACATACACTTAGGATAGTGGTGAAAACATGACTCAAGACTTTTGGAGATACCAACAAAACTCCTAGCTGCAAGATGTCCCGTTCTTATATGTGATGCCTTAAACTAACGTGGCTTTTAACCCAAGTGCAGCTTACTGTAAATTTACAGTTACAATGTTATCAGCAAAATGTAAATTCCAAGAGTAGAATGTGATGTACTTTAAAAGGTCATGTGAGACATATACCATGAGGACACTTGGCAGCTATGATTCATCCACACAACAGCAGCACCACCTTATTGTAGTCAGGCAAAGAGTACAGAAAAGCAGAGGCGAGCATGCTTAAAGCATATATGGGCTCATGCATCAAAATTTGGAAAAACAAGTCCTTATTAGCAATAAATAAGGAATCGCAAATAAGGTTTCGTTGTTCGCGATGCATCAGCAGATTCGGTATTTTTTTCCAATTCAGTAAAAATCGTTAAAAATTACCGAAAGCATGATAGCAAAAGCGCAAAATAAAGAATAGCAAATAGCGATTTTGGTATTAGCGAAATCGCAAAAAACTGGTCGCTTTGGAAGCAGGTTGATGACATCACAACCAGGAAGTCATCCAGCCCATGCTTCATTCAGTGCCCTGAGGAGCTCAGAGGAGGAGGCAGAGCACAGGAGCTGAGATACTCAACCTCAACTCTCACAAACCAGCAATCCAGGATGGACAAGGATGCACCCCAAACCTCAGACACGCCCAGAAAGAGGAAGAGACAGTTCTCTGGCAAGGAACTGGAACTTTTGATTGAGGGGGTGAGCAGCAAGCATGACAAGCTGTTTGGAAAGCTGTCACTCAAGGTGCATGAGGCGGATAAGCGCAGGATCTGGCTGCGCATCAAGGAGAGGGTGAATGCGATCGTAGACACGCACAGCAACATAGACGATCTGAAGAAGAGGTGGTATGACCTCAGAAAAAGGGCGAAGGAGAGAATCCCTGAAAGGGGAAGGATGCAGCTCCCACTGGAGCGGGGACATCCAGAGTCACTCCCAACACAGCCCTGGAGGACCTCGTCGAGGGTACCATTGAGCCCGAGGCACTCGTGGGAGTCACCCAACTGGACACTTCCGGCGCAGCGACCGGAGAACAAGGTAAGATGCATGCCTGTGCTGATACCCTGCGTGTTGTATACCCATGCCCATCCCCCCAGGCCAATCACAGTGTACAGGTAGAAGTGCCTAACACATATACTCTCACAGAAGTGTTGCATCATGGGAGTTGTAGTCATGCCAACTAAGTGTGCACTATGATCCCCAATGTGAAAGAAATGAGACCAGCAGCACAGGGCTAACAGTCTGTCCAAATATGTCATTTATGAAGTAGAAAGTATGCAAAATGATTAACAGACACAGTTTGAAATAAAAATAACAATGCACTGTTTCACTCACAGATGCATCACCCATGGACTCTGATGAGAAACAGATCAGAAACACGGGCAGGGACCGATGGAGAGACTCCATAGGGACGTCAATCCACACCACCACCACTGACATCAACACCATCACCACCACCACCACCACTGACAACACCACCAAGACTCAGGGCAAATGTCCCCTCCCTGCAGGTGATGGAGACGAAGCAGAGGCCAGCACCCACAAATGTTTCCCACCAGTCACATGTCACTCCTCCAGCTCCAACGCCAGCCCGTGTCTGAGTGAGACAGCGGCACAGGCCTCTGGGAAGACTTGCTGAGGGATTTGAAGAGCCTACACACGGATACGGTGGGGTAGAGTCTCAGATGCTGCGTGTTCAGCACCTGCAGGGGAGACACATGGGAGCAATGAACATGAACATAGCAAAATTGGCAAGCAACATGTGCATAATGACAGACACTGTGCATCAAATGACCACAGCCGTAGCAGAGGGGAATAGAGACATCAAAAAGTGCCTACAGGAGCTAACCCGTGCCGTCCTAGCAGGGCAACACAGTGTGCGCAGGAGGCATTGCCAGAACTTGCTCCATTCTAATGCATCTATTCGGGCCATCACCAAGCTCTGCAACAGCACAGCTTTGAATTTTGAATTTACAGAAATCTGTATAGCGCACATATACCACGCGGTTTCTTGGCGCTTGTAGGATACTTAGCCCATGGCTGGGGTGACAGAGTTACTGGGGTGGGAAGGCATGAGAAAATAAGAAAGTCTTAAGGGCCCTGCAGAATTCGAGATAAGAAGAAATAGATCTAATATGGAAGGGAAGAGAGTTCCAGAAGGTGGGTGCAAGGACGCTAAATTTCAGGACCCCAGATTTCTTTTTCTTGAACCGGGGGACAGAAAGAAAAAATGTAGTGGAAGAGCGAAGTTCTCTATTGGGGCAGTAAGTACTAATGGCGGAGGAGATGAAATCAGGGGCAGTTCCCGCCATGGCCTGAAATGTGGTACAGCCCAATTTAAAGAGAGCCCGTTCCTTGATAGGCAGCCAATGTAGGGATTGGAGAAGGGGGGTGGTGTGATGGAATCTGGGCAGGCCATAAATCAGGCGGGCGGGCTGATTTTGGACTAGCTGAAGGCGATGAAAGGCATATGCAGGAGCGCCGTTGTATACAATGTTCCCGTAGTCCAGCCAGGACAGGACCATCGCCATCGAAATTAATTTAAGGGCAGGGACAGAAAAAAACCGAGAGATTTTCCGTATAGTGCGGAGAGCAAAGAAACAAGAAGAAACGACAGAACTAATCTGAGAATGAGGAGTAAGATGTTTATTAAGTGAAATCCCTAAGGTTTTTACAGAAGGAGAGGGTGTGGGGGAAGTGCCTAGGGAGGGAGGCCAAAGGTTGGGGGACCAGGGACTGGGAGGGCTACCAGTGACAACAAGTTCGGTCTTGTCCGGGTATAATTTCAAATGGTTGCCATTCATCCAATCACTGATGAACAGCATGACAGACTGAAAATTAAGTATACTGGTTGGGGAGTGTGACAAATTGAAAATTAGTTGGAGGTCATCGGCATAGTTATACACGGTGACCTCCATTTGCTGAAGTGCAAAAATAAGTGGAAAAATGTAAAGATTGAATAATAGAGGAGAGAGAGAAGAACCCTGGGGAACACCACACCGGACCAAGTGAGGAGGGGCAGTGAATTCAGCAAGGATGGAATGGTCAACCGTGTCAAAGTCGGCGATGAGGTCTAAGAGGACGAGGGCCTGAGAAGTGTTGGTGTCTAGCCCCTCTTCGAGCTCGTTCATCACCGAAATAACCACCTTCTCGGTGGAATGCCGGGGGCGAAAGCCGGCCTGCCGGGAAGCAAATCCCCTAATCTCCTCCACAAAGGCACCTAGGACCCGGGTGACATGGGCCTACCGGGCCTTAGCCAAAAAGGGGAGGAGGGAGATGGGACGATAATTAGAGGGGGAGGCCGGATCAGCCCCCTTTTTTTTAGAAGGGGGATGACAATGGCAGTTTTATGAAGGGCTGGAACAATCCCCTGTTCAAGAGAGTCGTTAAGGAAAGTGAGGGGGGGAAGATAGCAGCTTGTAAAGAGCTTGCGAAGAATGTGCGCCGGGGCAATATCCACAGGGGATCCAGATTTTACACGGGTCAGTAGGGAAGAAAGGTTTCTCTAGTCAAGGGGGGTATATGAGTCAAACTGGAGGTAAGGGGGAGGCTGGGGATCACAATGAGTAGGGGAAGCGGGCGGAATCTTGGCCTTAATAAGGGCAACCTTCTCAACAAAAAAATTGTTGAAAGAGTTGCACAACAGCTGGGAAGGAGGGATTTTGGAAGATTCTCTATCAGACGAGGACAGTTACCGGACTATAACAAATATTTCCCTGGACTGGTTCTCTGCAACAAGAACTCTCCCTGAGAAGTAGGCTGTTTTAGCAAGGAGGATATCCTTTTTATATTCTTTGAGGATGGAGGTATAACGGGATTTCAAGAGGGGACAGTAGGCACGCCTCCAGGCTCTCTCAGCTTGATGCGCCTCCAGTTGTTTTACCTTCAGGGCGAGAGACATCCATTTGTTCGCATCATGGGCTCGTTTGACTGTAACACGCTTCAGAGGAGCAGCTTGATCGCAAGCCCTCAAGAGCCAGCTGTTCAAAGCATCCAGCTGCCTGGATGGCGTAAGATCAGCCAGGTCAGGGTCAGAAGCTGAGAGGGAGGAACAGAGGACAGGAATGTTAGCTCTATTCCAATTTCTCGCCCAAGTGTCTTTAGAAAATGAAATAGTGGATGAGATACTAAGATCTAGAGAAAAAGAAATCAAAAAGTGATCCGACCAGGCGCAAGGCTGGACGGAAGGGGCGGAAACCAGAGTATTAAGGGTACAAATTTGGTCTAAAGTGTGGCCATGGATGTGGGTGGGGGAAAGGACACGTGAAACAAAATTCAGACTAAGGAGGAGTTCAGTGAAGTTGCGGGAAACCGCATCTTCCGCTGGGTCATTGGGCCAGAAGTTAAAATCCCCGAGGAGCAAAAACGAAGAATTGTTAATGGCCAGAGTTCCCAAAAGATCAGAGATAGCAGGGAGGAAGCGAGGGCAAGACTGGGGAGGGCGATAGACAAGGCCTGTTAAAGGGACCTTGGAAAAGGTGGAGCGAATAATCAAACAGTCCGCCATGGGTAAAGAGGGGGAGGCGAGCAATTGAAAATGGAGGTCCGCCCGGACAGATATACTGTCACGCAGATCTGTGTCACCTCAGGTCGACCTGTATCATTACTGTGGTGATGTGGCCAAGGCCTTGGGTCAAGTGACCACTGCAGTAGAACATCTGCAGTCTGGAACATTTAGTGCCAGCAATTTGGGAGTGGAGGAGGGGAGTGAGGCTGCATCAAGCGTCAGCAGCGTCTCTGCGCTGGAGACCAGCGATAGGAGGTGCAGTTAGCGCAGCTCTACAGCCACCGACACACATCATGGTGTTGTAGAGTAGTCACGCGACAGGAGGCTGGGGGTACGTGGAAGGAGCAAATAGCCATGTACTACCGGCTATTTGGCCAAGGTGATGTAACCGTGGGCCACCTACATTTCGTCAAGATACTCCCGTGATGCCAACGGACATGTATCGCTCACAATGCTTTGAGTCTGCGTCATGTTGACGTATTATTCATATTCACTTGACAAGTGCTCATGTGTATTAAACATTTGCACACCAGAAAAGGTAGTGATAGCTCATTCTTACCTGTCTCTGAAGTGATGTTGTGTGATGTAGGCCCACTTCCTTTGACCTTCAGCTGTGTTTGGCACGTTTGCCTGTCTGTGTTGTGGGGGGGTTGCTTAGCACGAAAGTTATAATTTCTGTTCACCTCTATTGGTATCCCCCTTCTTGTGGCAATGTTCTGCAGCATGGCACACACTGCTATTATCCGGCAGCAGGTTACAGGGTTATGCTGCAATGTACCTTCCCTCTTGTGTAGGATCCAGAAGCGACTCTTGAGGATACAAAGGGTTCGCTCCACTACATTCCTGGTACTGATATGTGCTGCGTTGTAGTGCTGCTCCTGAGGTGTTGCTGGGTTGAGGTCGAGAATGAGGAGATATTCACGCAAGGCGTAAGCGCTATCACCTGCAAGGTGGGGAGCAAAGGGTTAGCGGCATGAATACCATTACATATGTGATGATGGAGTTATTGATTAGGCATAAGTATGTACCTAGTAGGTGTCCCTCTCCAAATTCACCGCTGAGCAGGCGCCTGTGGATGCCACTGTGTCTGAATATGTATGCGTTGTGTGTGCTGTCGGGAAATTGTGCTACAATGTCCGTAATGATGTGCTTGGCATTGCACATAACCTGCACGTTTATGGAGGGATATGACTTCTGGTTATAGAATATGTATTCGTTGGCTGAGGTAGGACAGATGGGGACATCCCTGCAGTCAACCTATGACATGGGGAAATTGTGCCACCTGGTAGAAGTCCTGTTTGGTCCAGTTCAACTGCTGTGGGGTTGTGGGGAAGGTGATGTGGGTATGTATCATTGTCAGCATGGCATCTAGGAATTTGCTGAAGAAGTGTGAAAGTGCGCTTAGCGATACGACTCCGGCAACCGCTACAACCCCATGGAAACTTCCAGACGCCAGCAGATGCAGGCTACATAGGACCTGGACGTGGGCAGGGATGGCATTGGGTCTGGTGCTGGAGTAGTTGTTCCAGGTCAGCAATGAGGCACATGATCATGGCATGATTCAGTCTGTACTTGTCATAGATGAAGGTCCTCATTCTGGCCCAGCAATGTAATGCGCACCCTGAATACCCTCTACTGGATCCTCCTTCTGCACTGCGCTGCTGCATTGATTCTCGTTCTTCTAGCAAGCACGTAGAGGGCAGCCATTTTGGATGACATCCAGGGTCTCCAGTGGCATATTTGAAGGGTCTCTGATTGTATCCACCTGTAGGATTTTTTTTTCTTTCACCAACTTTACCTCCTGGTTGAGATTCCCCTTATTTTGCTCATGCTAAAAAGCGATTTTGGGGATTTTCGGTATTTGCGATTTTTGATGCATTCCGTTCCAATTTTTTTATTGCAATTCAATATTTCCTGGGGCTAATGCTTTTCTCTGTATAAATGAATCGCTATTTTGCAATTCGATAATTTAGTGCGTGGGTTTAGTTGCGATCCTTTATTTTTTTCAGTATTGGGGTTGATGCATTGGGATTTCAGTTTTTGTGTTCGGCAAGGGCCTGTTTTACCGATTCACTATTTTACCGGGGGCAATTTTGGTTGATGCATGTGCCAGTAAATGCTTTTAGGTGCCTTAGAATGCTGGTTTGTAAATTAGTTGTAATGCTAAGTTCTAAGGGTTCTACCAAGTAATATGCTGTTGGTAGGGATGATCACCCCTATAATGTCGTAATAATCAGTAAGGCGTATGGAAATTACCCTTAACTATGCCCAGGAATTTGTTTATTAAAACATTTGAACATAACACTCTTAATTTTTTAATTCAGTAAAAGATAATCAGATGTGAGAAAGTGTACTGCGATATGAATGTGAGTGAGAGTGCAATACAATTACTTTTTATAGGTATTCGCAAACATTTTCCCAGGGGTCACAATGTAAGGTCTGGGGTGTGACCGAGGGCCGCATGAATGACAGGACAGTGGCAGTGGGGCTCTTTGTTATGCTGCATCTGTGTCACAATACCTGAACCTCACTTTGGGGTAAGCCTCCTCTCTGCGTACTATCACTACCGTGGAAAAGTAAAGTGTAAAAGGGAAGTAACTCAATTATTGAATTGGAATGAATTAGAATGGCACAATTTATAAGAGCACTGGGAGGTTTGGAGGCTCGGTAGGTTTCTTTCAATAGAAAGTGCAATACTGTGTTGTCTGATCTCATTTTAAAAGCCAGCGCTGCCTTGCAGGCTGCTTTTAAATAATAATTATATGCAAAGTAGTAATCTACCATAGTTTTACATATAAGTCACACCTACATTCTTCCCTAGGTGCCCCAGGGGTAGGGTACCATGTAACAATAAACAGGGATATTATGAAAGATGTTATGTAAACTCTGGTGAGGGAAAAACTGCCAATTTTGTTTTTCCCCATTGTAGATAATGGGCTCCATGGGCTAACATTGATTTGTTTTATTTAACTATAAATATTGATAGCAGCCACATAAAAATATACTTCAAGGTATCACATTAATATTTAAGATAAATACAACAACCTGCTACTGTTAGAGTAATAATAATTATGACAGGAAATAAGTTATTAGACTTTCTTTTCTGTGAGCCAAAATCCAGCCTTTCAGCTGCTCTCTCCTGATTGGTCACTCTCTGCCAAGGCTCGCCGGGCTGCTCTAATGAGGCGTGAAAAGCTCTGCTAGCGAGACAATGGGTTTCCTGTGGGCAGAGAAGTACAAGCTGCCAAGCAGATGGCAGTAAAGGAGTGAAAGTATCCAAGCTGCTCTTTAAAATGGATAGTGACACTTTAGGACAGCACAGGCTGACCCCCACTTCCTGGCACCCAAGCCACACAGGAGCCCCTGTAATTAGATTAGATAGAAGGTTGGAAGGGGAGTGTTTAGGAAAATTAGCTACACCAGTAGGTTGGGTTAGCTTGATATAGCTCAGCTCCTCTGGAGAGACTTTCTCCATTTTGAGAGAGAAGTGCTTTCTGGGACAAGATGAATATGCAACACTTTGGAGGAAGTGGTCATACACATGGGTGGCACCCTGCATCCCATTGGTCAGGCGTGCCCCCCTGCTTGATGACCAGGAACACTGGAAACATATGGTTGGGCTGCATAGCTACTCAGATCTCCTGCCTGAAACTACTAGGAGAAAAAGGACTGCCTTGCTGGTACCCTGGCCTGTACCCAAAAGGATTGCACTCTAAAGAACTGCGCCTGCTGCACACTTAGGACTACAGCCCTAAAGACTTTGCCTTGCTTCAAGATGGATTAAGGAGTAGACTCCTTGCAAGCTGGTTAAAAGAGCCCAGCTGCATCACCTCCACCAAGAGTCCCCATCCTGGAATGCGTCCAGTGGACTTTTAAGGATTTGGCTAGGGTCATTGTTGGAATTGTTGTTCATACATCCCAGGGATCCTCGAGGAAATTCCAGACCCTTGGATTTGTGTTTGGGTCACCCTGTAACTCCAAAAGGAACTTCAGGAAGAAGTTCCAAACGTTTTGGAAAAAGCTCCATATGGTAAACAGCTCGACGTCGAGCTTCAACCGTGACCTGACCTGGATTTTAGGTTTATCCCACTGAATACTCCAAAGCTCTAGACTTCCAGAATTTGACTGGGGCCTTGTGGAGAAGCAATCCGGCCATGTTGCTTTGAAATCGACTTGCTGGAGGGGACTGCTTGACATCGAGAGAAAAATCCTCTGGTAAAGTTTCTAAGTATGAAGGTAACATTTTGACCAAGGCCTCCTACTTGGTGTATCTGACCAGAGCTCCAATCTTAACTTGGTCCTGGCCAGAGGATATCAGATGTCCAAAAGTGGCGCTATATATTTTTAAACACTATAAAGTGTTTATTCTTTAAAAATTCATATCTCCAGTCCCCTACAGTGGATTTTTGACATTTTGGTGTCTATTTGTCCGTAAAAATGTAAACCCTTTTTATAAATTGGAGTTGGATTTTCATTGTGTATTGTGTCTTACTTATTTAATGTATTAGTGTTTTGAAATGCTTTACAAAGCTGTCTCCTAAGTTATGCCTCCCTGCTAGTTTCCAGCGCCCAAGTGTTGAGCAAGGGAATAATTTATTAAGACCCTGACTGACCCTTTTATTGTGTTTGTGGCCTTACTAATAGTGGTAAGTCACTACTTATCACTACTAAATATTCACTTTCCAACACTTTGGGGGTCATTTGGATAGCGGCCAGACGCCACCGATCCGCCCGCTAAACACCTCCGCCCGCTTAGGATTTCCCCCTGCCACATTTCCATGGCGGGGGGACCCCGGTGGACGGAAAGACCGTCCGCCGGTTTCCCACCCGGTTGCAGAGTCGACCGGGTGGAAAAGCTGTTAACATGGTGGCGGTGTCTGGGAGACATATATGCGGGGTTGTGCCTTTCCATGGCGGCGCAAGGCGGTTTTCACCATTGGGGCCCGTAGCAGGCCCCCAGGGATTCTGGGGGGTGGGTGGTGCACATGGCCGGTACCTATGGTCCCCCCCTGCAGTTCAATGCACAACATTGCATGCACTGCGCGGTGCCTGCCATGTTGAGCATGGAAGTGCACAACATGCCTTCTTGCGAGAGCACCGCACTCCACGATGTCAAGAATGGAGGATGCACCCGCCAGTGTGGCGGGCGCATCCTAATGTCAGCAACGGGACCGACCCACCAATGGCGGGCGGTCCCATTCCACGAAAGGATGGCGGGCGGACAAAGTCTGCCCATCATCCTAATGACCCCCTTTGTCTCTTAAAGCACCACATATCTAGTGTCGAAATTGGACTAATATAGCATAATATACATCAATCCTACGAGTAAAATGAGTAAACAGGTGCCAGTCTGTAGAGGATTGAGAATCGGGCTGTCAAACTATACTTTCCTTTTTTGCATGGTCAGCCTGGATTTTTCACCTTTTCTTGGATCCTAATAATGCTGGTCTTTGTGCACTACAACACCACCATTTAGTGCCACAATGTGTGTGTTTTGCTCCTAAAACTGTACTGTAGCAGTGGTTTGACCCACTCGGTTATTTAACTTTGCAGATATGTCATTGTATGCAGGTGAAGTTGTAATTATGCCTGCACAATTGATGTAATTTTGTAGAGCAAAGTATAAGTGTAACTACAGAGATTACACCATCACACTACTTTTAAAATAAAAATTCTGTTTTGGTGAGAAATCTTAAAGTGAGATGCAAGGACACAATGCAATCAACACAAACGTAAGCAGAATCTTGCCAAGCTGGAGTGGTAGTTCTTTTAACCTGAGCAAACCTTTCCAGTTCATTTTTTATCTGAGATGACCGCCCAAGCATTTTTGGAGCATGAAAATACATTTCTGAACATGCGCAGTTCTTCTTTTCATGCAAGCGATCAGAAAATTAAAATTTTTAATTCAATTTATACCATATTTTTTCAACCAGGAAGAAAGTGCCATATTGATTGGGAGGCTATTGTGCATGCAGTAGCAACTTCCTCTTCCTGTCTTGAAGACCACTCCCTCTGTTTTATTCAGCTATTTGTCATTTTAGATTTTGGAGGGAAAGCATACATTTTTTTGTCTGCAAATCTGTTGCATCCATATTCTTGAAATTGTTACCTTTTGATTAAATTCATGTCAATTCAAGGCATTCGTTTGGCAAAAGTTTGTTGTTCGAGGGAGGCAGGATTTTTTTGTTCCCTTTTTGCTTTATTATTCTTTTTGTTTGTTTGTTGTTGGATAACCTACATTTAGGGTAGGGGCATTTTTGGGATTAAGTTGGTTTAAGGGATAACGTTTTCACATTTTTGAGATGGTGGAGGCCTTGGGTTAGAACTACATTTTATTCATTTCCATTTTTTATTGTATACAGATTTGTTTAACATTTTACTGTGCTGTTATGGTTTGGGATCTGGCCTGCCTGAGGTAGACCTTGGTTGTAATTTTAATGTATTTTCCGCATTGTCGCTGCTGCTGTGCTGTATGTTTTGTATTCATTGTAGATGATTGTACTTGGCCTTTTATTAAATACAAAATGCAGGTTATTTTTGTATGCATGTGCTTATTGGTGAATTGGGTTAGCGTGGCTCCTGAAGTCCAGACCCACGTAACCAGATTTGTGCCTTTGTTCTCAGCTATCTTCATCCCCAAGTGCTGCCCACCATTGTTTGTGTATCTGTGAGCTGATTGGTATTGTGTTTTATATTTTTTTCTGCCGCATTTAAAATTATTTTGGAGGGGTAATTGTGTTTGGGGAATTGTGAAAGTTTATTTAATTTTGTTTTCTGACATTGCTGATTTACTGATTGTGGGTAAGGTCATTCGGTTAAATGATATATATCAGCGCAATCTTTCCCCAGCAATGATACAAGATTTTGTTTTGGGCACAGAAAGGTGCTCAAGACAGGAAAGTGGTACAAAACACCATTGGTGCCAATGGGAATATTTTTCTCTAGTACCCAAAAATGTATCACAAACACTCAAAAATGCCAAAAATGCGAAAAAATTCACAGATGTATCATAAATTTAAATAGCCAATACATGTTTATGCAGATATCTTACACAAAATGAATTTGCTCAATGGTGAGCGAGAAGAAGGGAAGTGATTAGAAAAAGTGCTCATGAAGAGATCAAGAAGGGGCGAAAGTTGAGTAAAGATATACAATATATACAATAGATGGATACAAATTAATATGAGAGCAGCTGGCTGGAACTCCCTTGTAATACTATCATCCATGGTCTTATAAAACACCTAATAGTTTTAGAAAAAATTCAGACGTAAATAGTATCTCCAGTACAGGTAGCTATAATTATAAATGTCAGGATAGGGCATCCATGTTATCTGTTCTCCATGTCTCCTTGTTTGCTAGCCATGCTGCAGTGGCCATTCTGTGTCGCCAGTCTGTGTGTTTCTTTGTTCTCCTTGGTTACTTCTTTACTGGCCATGTGGGGATGACCATTTTGTGTAAGCAACGTGTATGTGTATGTGGTTGACTCTCTGTTTTTGTTCTCTATGCCGCTGTAATTGCTAGACATGCGGCGACCACAATTTTGTGGAAAGAGACGGAGAGGAAGAAGAAGAAGAAGTGAGAGAGAGAGAAAAACAAAGAGAGAGAGACAGAGAGAGAGAGAAAGTTGGTCATTTAGACTTTGTTTTCAACGCCTCTTGCTTTGCTGGCAAGGTGGTGGATGAGCTATCTACAGCCATTTTGTGCAGTCAGCCTGTGTTTCCATCCTTTTATTCACTTTTAAATGCCATTTTCTAGGTGCAGTGATAGAAGAAGCCCATGGCATTTTTGCTATTTTTTTCCTGATATGTTTATTTGTGCTTGTGGCTGATTGTAGTACAGTGCTTTTGTTTTTGATGTATTTATTCACATTTTGCCTCCCCTCCTTCTGTAGGGTCTGAATGGGTCCTGGAAGGGCACCAGCTATTATTTAGTTAATTTATTTTTTGCCTGCCTTTCATGAGGTCACAATAGACCCTGATAGGGTACAATCAATGGCTAATTCATTTATCAAATGTTTGCTTGCCCCCACCAAAATCCCACATGGTTCTGAATGTCCCTGGAGGGTCGCTATCAATTTTTTAATTCATTTATTTGGCTTTAATGTGCCCAATTTGCCTCCCATGGGCCCCAGATTATGAATAATTGCCATTAGTAATTATTTAATTTGTTTTTTTGCGGTTACTTGCGTTTGCTCTACCTGCCTCCCATAGCGTCACCAGGGGCCCTATAGGGGCACCAGCAATTATTGAATTCGTTTATTTGATTTTTGGCTGTGGCCCCCTGCCACCATAGAGACCCATGAGCCCTAGATTGGCACTAGTAATTATTTAATTAATTTTTGGAATTTTTATCTGCCCCCCCCATTAGTCCCCAATGGGCCATGAAGAGGCACCAAGATAGCGTTTCCTAGAGTAATGTCTAGCAAAAATAATTAGTTTATTCATGGGCACATTAAGCATTTATGATGATGATGCTTTGTATTACACTGTCTAGATTGCCCTAGCCTCACTGACTTTCCAATTTTCTACAATTGCCGGCAAGTGCACAAAATGTTACAATTCTAAAATTTAAAGCAGTTTGTGAATTAGCTGACAACAATACCAGAGCCCTCTGTTAAGTGTCTCCTTTTATTTTAACTGTTTCGTTGCCCTTGCCTTTCATTCTGTCTTTGCAAGCTAATTTATATTTTCTCTTCTTTCGTTCTCTGCTCTTCCCTCTCTGTGCTTCTACCTTCGTCCCTTTCACATCCTTATTTTGTGATCCCCTAGAGATCTCCACCTTCGTTTACTCAGTGCGTACTCTCTCGCCCTGTTCTTTCTCTCCTGCGCATTCCCTCTGTCCGGCACGTGTGCCCCCGTGCCCCAACCCTTCTGACGAGCCCCCCCTCCTCTCCTGGGTGTTCTGTCAGGCCCAGGCAGCGCTTAGCCAGGGCTGCTCTTTTTGGTGCTTGGCACTGGAACAAGCTGGACTCTACAGGCTATTTCTGCTCTGTGCTTCTACCTTTGTCCCTTTCACATCCTTATTTTGTGATCCCCTAGAGATCTCTCCCTTTGTTTACTCAGTGCGTCCTCTCTCGCCCTGTTCTTTCTCTCCTGCGCATTCCCTCTGTCCGGCACGTGTGCCCCCTGTTACCCCCCCCTGATTATTCACGGCCGGCCAGCCATACTTTCAGTTTCACGGCCGTGTCTCCTTTTATTTTAACTGTTTAGTTGCCCTTGCCTTTCATTCTGTCTTCGCAAGCTAATTTATCTTTTCTCTTCTTTCGTTCTCTGCTCTTCCCTCTCTGTGCTTCTACCTTCGTCCCTTTCACATTCTTATTTTGTGATCCCCTAGAGATCTCTCCCTTCCTTTACTCAGTGTGTACTCTCTTGCCCTGTTCTTTCTCTCCTGCGCATTCCCTCTGTCCGGCACGTGTGCCCCCCATGCCCCCCTTCTCACGAGCCCCCCTCCTCTCCTGGGTGTTCTGTCAGGCCCAGGCAGCGCTTCGCCAGGGCTGCTCTTTTTGGTACAATGAGCGATTGTGTTTTCGGTGGGTGTCCTGGGGCTGACTCCTGCTTGGCACTGGAACACGCTGGACTCTTCAGGCTATTTCTGCTCTTTCTATATTTGTCCTTTTCTTCCGGCTTCTCGGCTCTGGGATGTGATTACAGAGGATTCTTAAAATGTGCGTGACTCTGGGATTTCTCTTTCCCTGGTTTTGAGTACCACCTTTGGTCTTCCAACCCACTCCTTCTGCCCCCACCCATCGCCCCTCCTTCTAACCAAGCGCCCCGCCCTCTTGCCCCTCATCTACCCTCGCTCCTCCTCTGCCCCCACCGCGTCCCTCCTTCTCATTTTGTCCAACCTCTTGCCCCCCCTTTTCCTGCCCCGCCTTCTTTCCCACATCTGTCTCAGCCCATCCTCTGTGTTTCTTCCTCTGCCCTGCCTCTCATCCTGCCCTTTCACTGTCTTACCTCCAAATCCCCCCTGTGCAACCACCATCTCTGACAAAGCCTATTATCTTCTTTTATCTCTTATACTGACCCTCTTTCCTACATTTATTTTGCGCACCTTCATCTTTGATGTTTCCAACCTCTCCTCCCCGTCCGTAATTTGTTTCCTGTGACGTCACCTCACTGACGGCGAGATTGTGTGATCTGCAGATAAAAGTTAGATTCCCTGCAAGGTCGACTTAGCCTTTCACGTTTTAGAGCTCGCAAAATCTCACGTGCCTTTGAATTAGGTGATAGTAACCCACACATGCTATTTACAGTAGAGGTGGTATGAACATATGTCTAAAAATAAGTTACTTATTGGGAAGGATCTAGTCATCCTGCTCTTCAGCTCTTGTCCAAATAGTTCACAATCTCTGCGATGTAATCAATGGCCCGCATCTTGGCTGTTTGGGGCTATTGAGGAGTGTCAATGTCACTTGCTAGACATACTTCGCTGTAGTTTGGGACTGTCACAGTTGCATAAATGCCAATTTCAGATTACTGCACTTGAGTGGAAGAAACCTACCTCTCTGGAGAAACAGTAATGAAGTAAATACGCGAGAACTTAATAAACATACATTTTGTTATAATAATAGAACCTAGGTTCGTCTCACTCTACCCCCCTCACTCTACCACTCTACTGCCCTCACTCTACCGCTCTCACGCCCTCTCTCTACCTCCCTCACTCTACTGCCCTTACTCTACCGCCCTCACTCTACAACTCTACCGCCCTTCCACTACTACTCCACCGCCCTCACTCAACCGCCCTCACTCTACCACCCTACTCTACCACCCTCACTCTACCGCCCTCACTCACTCTACCGCCCTCACTCACTCTACCGCCCTCATTCACTCTACCGCCCTCACTCTACCGCCCTCACTCACTCTACCGCCCTCACTCACTCTATCGCCCTCACTCACTCTATCGCCCTCCCTCACTCTATTGCCCCCCCTCACTCTATCGCCCTCCATCACTCTACCGCCCTCCATCACTCTATCGCCCTCCCTCCCTCTATCACCCTCCCTCTATCGCCCTCCCTCTCTCGCTCTCCCTCTATCGCCTCACTCTATCGCCCTCCCTCTATCTATCACCCTCCCTCTATCTATCTATCTATCACACTCACTCTATCTATTGCATCACCATAGCATCACTGAGCACAACCTCAGTATCACTCAGGGCAACCACAGCATCACTCAGCGCAACAACAACATCACTCAGCACCACCACAGCACCTCTCAGCACCACCACATTATCACTCAGCACCACCACAGCACCACTCAGCACCACCACAGTACCACTCAGCACCACCACAGCACCACTCAACACCACCACAGCACCACTCAGCACCACCACAGCACCACTCAGCACCACCACAGCACCACTCAGCACCACTTCAGCACCACTCAGCACCACCACAGCATCACTGGTTCAAATATGTTCTTTCAATGTTTCAAGCTGTTTTCAAGCTTTCACGCTTTATTACAAATCACAAAAAGATGTTAATATTTCACTTCTGTTCTTGGATTTTCATCACAATAAAATACAATGAACATAATCTTCACAAAAGTTATTTACAAAAATTTAAGCTATTGCCATTACAAATTAAATAAATTATTTAAGTATTATTAAAAAAATTAAAAGCATTGTTATTTGTAATATCAATACATATAAGTCACGTAAATACAAAACATGTTGCATTACAAATGCTATAGGAGTCACATTTGCGAAAGTTATAACTATTGGCATTGTAAATGACAAAGCTATTAATTTAACTATTTGAAAAAAATAACACATAAATAAATAAAAAACAATTAGAAGACCAATAGCTCAAACTTTCCTAATGCGAGCCCTATTGTATTTCCAATGCTTGTTCATCATTGGTATTAACACAACTTATGATTAAAAGTAATTCTCTGCTCTCTTCATAGTTTTCTTCTTCGAAATGTCCACCATGATCATGCAGGACATATCGAACATTTGTTGCTCACCCTGCTTTACACACTTTTAGGAAATGACCTAATTTTCAAAATTTCTTGCATTGTTGACCCAGTACTGGACATAACTTGAAAGAAGAAACATGTGACGGAGATCCACATCTATAGCAGTAAACTCTATTAAACTGTTGTGGAAAATGATTTGGTCTAGAAAATGTTTTTGATCTTGTGTTTCCTGAGAAACCTTTGGTGATTGGTTTATTAACTACTCCATAGATTCTTCAAGCAATTTTGCATCAACCGAGGAACCTTCGATACTTTTAGCTGAATCTATAGCTTTATCTAATGTTGGGTGTTTACATGCAAGCAACCTTTCTTCTATCTTTTTAGAGTGGCATCTAACCACTAATTGATCACGTACTAATTCTGCAGTGAAATGATCAAACTCACATTTGGAAGCTAACATTTTTAACGCTGTAACATAAGTGTATATACTTTCATTGGGTTGCTGCGTTCTCGTGAAAAATGGTTACCTATGTACGACCATATTTTTTGTTTTTGAAAAGTACTTGTCAAGTTGCGCAACTGCTGTTTCAAATTTGTCTAAATTTTCGTCTTCAGCAGGAACATCTTCAGGTAAGTGATCATACACATTCTGTCCTTCTATGCCTAAGTGGTAATAATTTAAACTTTTACATCTTTCTGGTCTGAATTTCTGAGCATCAATTGCTCCTAGGTAAGCTTTGAAGGATCTTAGCCACAAGTTCCACTCCAAAGGTGCTTCTCCAGGTTCTTGTAGAAATGGAGCTGGCGCTTGAACGCTCTGCATATTGATGGAATATTAAAGAAAATGTAGTCAATTTTAAAAAAAAGACAAGTTATGAAGAATGTGTTGTAAAGAAAAATAACAGCAAAACACACAAGATGATGGACAGAATGTTGCACAATGGCAATACATTCATTCACCCACAGTCACAGATCAGGGTTTAATCCATTGTTATTTTGCTCACCAAGCCACCCCAGTTCAGACATGGCCATTTGCAAATCAGTCTTGACCCTGTGCCTCATGGGAACAGTCCAGACCGAACTGCCAAGACATGTTACGGGACCCACGTCTGGGCACCTGGAGGGTGGTTGTTGACTCTTGCCTTTGCGCACAAGTTCCTCTTCTTCCCGGGACGTGCAGGATAGATGGCGGTGGATCTATCTCTCTTGTCGGGTCCCTCTGCCACCGGTGTCTCTGAGGTCTTTGCCCCTTGGATATCCACGGGCTGGTGTGGAGTGGTCAGTTCCCCTTCTGCCGGACGTCTGAGCGCTCTCCGCATCCAATCTTCTGCTCAATCCCAAAGGTAGGTGTTACCAATGGTCCAGACTGTACTCTCCTGCAGTCGACCGGTCGTCGGGGGACTTGTAAGTAGATGCCTGTTCTGTTCCTAATGTCATCAAAGTTCTCCTGGACATGTTGGTCACTGTACACGGTGTTGTGGTGCATGTCACCTCTTCTTCTGGTGGGTGTGTGGGCTTGTCACACCTCTCCTCACCTTTCTGGATGTTGTTGTTCTTGATGGCGTCGTGCCATATGACTTCTTCCTTCTTTTCCTTTCCTCGGGGTGTCGTGCCACTCTTTCTCCATCTTCCTTTACGCGACGCGGTCTGGTCATCTTGCTGTCTTTGTCTTCCTGACCAGGCTTCTCCAGGCAGCGTGCACTCCGCTTGTTTCCCTCTGGTCTTGTCCTAGCTTTCGGACACTGTCTTCTTCTCTTGTGTGACTGGACCGGTCGTTGCGATCTTTCTTGTTTCCTATTACTTCTGGTTCTTGTAGGTGTTGCATCCGTCTCTTTGGGTCCTCTTCCGGACGCTCTCTTGGTCACTCAGTTCACGGACATCTTCTTCCTTCTGAGCAGACTTCCTGCCAGGTCTTTCCTCGCTGGTGACCATATTGCTGGTCAGATTCTCCTTTTCTTTCAATGTGATTGTCTGGCTTTGTCTTCCTCGTGACCAGACTGGGTGGACACCCTTCTTTCTTCATGGACGATCTCCCTTGCGACATCATTCTCCTTGTGACCAGACTGGGTGGTCGGCTTTACCTTCTTGCGACCAGACTGGGTGGTCGGCTTTACCTTCTTGTGACCAGACTGGGTGGTCGGATTTTCCTACTTGCGACCAGACTGGGTGGTCGGCTTTACCCTCTTGCGACCAGACTGGGTAGTCGGCTTTTCCTTCTTGCGACCAAGCTGGGTGGCTGGCTTCATCTTCTTTGCGACCAGACTGGGTTGTCGGCTTCCTCTTCGTGAGTCTTCATACTGTCCTTGACCCTTGGGATCGCCACTTGTTTCCGTTGCAGTGCTTTTGCGTTGGCGTGCCTTTGTCTGCGTTCTTCGTATGCTCTGCTGGTTCTGGAGGGTTACGTCACCGCTCCTTGGACCTTCTCCGGTGGGCACGCTCTCGTGCGTGCTGCCAGTGGCACTCTTGTCTTCTTGGGGCGTTAACCGTGCCTGGTTGCTTCACCTTCTCTGGTTGCGTAGTGATCTTGCGTCACTCTTTCATTGCACGTCCTTGTGCATGGAGTTCTTTCACTCCCGGCGTATTCCTGCGCAGTGCTGGGCTGTCCTGATGTGTGTGTGTGGAGGTCTTGCAATTTGCTGCTTGCGGTTGGCGGTCGTGAAGCTTCCTTGCTGTTTAGCGTGATGCAGTTGTCTTCGCTGCTGTTGTGGTGAGCACCTGTGGCCACCAGGCGTCACCACACTTTTCCTTAGCAGTTGGTATGGGTCGCAGTCTCCGTCCGCGTTGTTGCAGGCTTGTTTTCCTCCTTGTTGCTGTGAGACGTCGCTGCCTCACTCTGGCACAACTGTGTGCTGACCTTTCTTTCTACTCACAGATGCTCCTAGCCGTATGTATCCCTGGTTTGTCGTAGGCTTGTTTAATTCTTGCTTTTTGTTCTTGCTGCCGTGTACGACAATGGCCGCTAGATGGCAGAGGAGCTCTTTTGCAGGCACCAGCAGTATTTTCTCATTTTTTGCCAGTGCTTGGCTTCTTCCAGTTTCAGAGCTGGGTGCAGAGCCTCTCTCCGGGACACCTGCGTACAATCTACAGGCTGCCTCCACATCCATTGGCTGGACTCACCCCCTGGGACTCACTCCCTGCAGCAGGACTTTTCCTTCTTCCACAGTGAGTCAGTCCATTACTTTTTGTTTCCCCAGGCCCTGCAGGAGGGCAGATTGCACTTTTATTTTCTGGGGGAAACATAGTGCTCGCTGCAGGCTTTTAGCTCCGGGCTGAGGACCAGGAGGTGGGCCGCTTCGCTGCTTTGCTGTGCCCGCCTGCAGCTCTGCTTTCACTCTTGCGCTCTTCTGCCGGCCGGCCTGCCCAGTCTCTCTCAGTTTGCTGGCAGGGTTTACTTCTGTTTTCGCTGTTGGTCGTTTAAATCAGCCACATGTGGATGCGCCGACTCTCTTCAGGCCTCACCCCACTACTGCTGGCTCCTTCCTCAAGCCGCACGGGGTGGGGGGAGGTCCACTCACGACTGGGGGCAGGCTGTTGGCAGCAGTCGCTGGCATCAGTGCTCGCTGGTACATGCGGGGGCAAAGTTTCCTATTTACAGAGGGTGGGCTCCGCTGTGGTAGCTCAGCGCCCGGCAGCTCTCCACACACTGTGGGCACTCCCCTTTGAAGTTCCTTCACCCCGCCGCTGCAGCCTCACATCACACACGCTGTCTGGCAGGGACAGGGAAACGCTGCAGGTAGGCCGCGGGTGGGCTCCGCTGGCTCTGCTTCACCTCGGGGGAAGTGTTGGCTGGCTCCAGCGTCTGTGTTGTACTGGTGGGGCCACGTTTGTCACTTCACAGCGGGTGGGCTTCGCTTAGCATCACAGTCTTGAGGGTAGGGGTCGTTTCAGGCTTACGCGACCCCCAAGGGCATTCTCAGCGCCCGGGCTCACCTCCGGCCTACGGGCCTTTTCTGCCACGCGGGTGGGCACCGCATGGCGGGGACTCCTCACGGCGGGGGTCACACATTTGCGGCAGGTACAGGTGGGCTCTGGCCGGTCCGCTTATCTCCGTGGGCACTCCGACAGCAGGACTTGAGAGGTGCTCCCGGTCACCTCCTCATTGGCATATTGGCCCGGGGCTCAGCGCATGCCCCGCGGGCCTCTCGGCGCCGATCGTAATAGGGGTGCCCCTAGGCGGGCAGCATTATCTCCCCCTTCTTCTTTGGCTGTAGCACGCCAGGGTACAGCCACCTCGTCGCCAGTGTGATGTTGGGCCCTAGGCCCGCATTATGGTAATGAAGGGAGACACGGACACCAGGATAGTGGGCTGGTAAATGGGCAAAGAGCACGTGCGCTCCGCCCCCTTTGTTGACTGGGTCACTTGACTCGTTACACCAGAGGTGGGTGGGTGTACAGTGTAGGGTTACAGAGTAAAACAACTAGAACGTGTCCAGCAGGACACTACAGTTATTTTGCTCACCAAGCCACCTCAGTTCAGATATGGCCATATGCAAATCAGTCTTGACCCTGTGCCTCATGGGAACAGTCCAGACTGATCTGGGGGTGAATGTTTTGCCATTGTGCAATATTCCGTTTCTTTAAAGAAAAATAAAGCATTCAAATCGCTGTGATCTGCACTTTATTGTGAAAACACTAAATTAAATAGCTTGAAAACCAGGAGTAATAAAAAGCATTTGCAGAACACCAATGGTGTTTTTATTGCACAGAAGTGTGCAGATTTCAGTTGTGGAAATTTCTTTGACAATGTAGAAAGGTATTGAGCTTTGCTTTGAGTGAAACAATTTGGTTGGGAGGGAGGGGTGGGGGAGAGTGAGCAGACCATGAAACCAAAAGAGTGTGAAAAAGGCCGCTTTAATGGAACAGGTGCACATTTACAAAACACAAAACCTCGGCAACAGCCTAACAATCTAAAACTTTACCAATTTTGTTTGTATATTTTCAAATCCCCAAACCCCGCCCCCACCCCTCACCCTCCATCAAACCCGCCCCCACCCGTACATACCCAATCACATAATAAACCATACCAAAAACCCAACCAACATTATAACATCAACATTACCCAAACCATAACTCCAAACCCCAATTACAAACCAAACCGATCCAGATCCCCCAACCCATATCTCCGAACACCACCTCAACCTGTACAAAATTCCCCCAACAAAATCCAACTTCACAACTAACGGGTCCAATCCTGGCCCAACAACTGACAATCCAAAATAATCCGCCACCCAGAAAGCAGTGGGGGGAAAGACCGAAGGGGAAAGACCCCCACCTTTCTGCCCCCCAACAAGAAACCACAAAACCGGGGGAAAACACAAGGGGGGGAAAGGAAAAGAAGCAGCAGAAACACCAACCAGTACACTATTCACCTAAAAAATTCTGAATCGTCAAACAACGAGACAAAACCTCGCGCAACTCAAGGAGGTACAAATCCATCCCCATCCTGGACAAATGAACTCCATCGCCTCAAAAAAATTCCACCGCATCGTACTTAATATCACTGTGCACAATACGCCCGAAACCCAGGTCTCTACAAAACCTAGAAACTTCCAGATTAAGTTTCCTACGGGATTTATCAATTGCCTTCGGCTTCACAGCATTCCTCCAGACCCTCCTGGGAACCAACTCGGTCCACAAAACATGACATCCTGACCATTGCTGGTGTAGCAAAGAAAGATCTTTCTTCATCGCACGAAGGAGAACCACGCCCTTCACCAAACCCAAATCATTCTCACCCAAATGAAGCACTAATACATCAGGACAAACCCCCCCTACCAACCAGGAATTAAGGGCTGGGATCAAGTCTTTCCACAACATACCCCCTTTACCCTTCCAAACAATATTAAATAAACGATCATTGAATCCTAACATTGCTCCAAAATAACTCAGGCGAGCTTGAATTTGCGCCCGTTTTATGAACGAATGGCCCACGATCCATACCGTTAAGAATTCAGCGCGAGGACCAGCCACGGAACCTGAAAAAGAAAACAGTATCAGACAGGCAAAACAGAAGAAGACGCAAGCGCTCCACTAGATTCGCTTCTGACATAACGCTGAAAGCAGTTTGAATTCCAGCGCCCCAAGCCCATGATGTCTTCCCTCGACCAACCCCTGTTAAAAGCCTCGGTGGCCGCCCCAATCCTAAAAGAGTGCGTACCGTACAGAGTATCGTCTAGGCCAAGATGACGCAGCGCTTTTCGCAGTACCATGCGCAATTGATAATTGGAAACCAGGGAACCATTCATATGACGAAAAACCTGATGTTCCAAAACCCCACCCGACAGCTCCCTCCAGCAATGAGCCCACCATAAAGGGCACGTCTCCGGAGGGGAAACCGCCTCCAACCAAACACCCTTGCCTGAACTCCTCTAATCCGTCTTAGAATGAGAGAGCCAAATATGGACTCCCCGAACCGACAACTGAACCTCCCCCCACAAAAGACCTCTCGAAACTTTATTTCCCAGCAGCTCAGACACCCGAAACGCACCAAAAAACATCCACACCATCAATGTGGCAAAAAGACAAGCTTCCACCCGATCTGTACACACAACAGGCAACACAGCAATAACATTGAACAGTTTCTGCCAGGATAAGGGGGACCGAAGGGCCCGAACACAGCCCGCTCCCGGGACCACCCTTCCAACATTCTCCTACCCAACTCCCCAGCCGACGGAGCATAGCCCCATAACAACTTTCCCATGAAAGAAACACCTGCCAATTTACCAGCAATGGTAACTCTGGTCAAACCCTTGTCCATTAACCGCAAAATGAACTGAATTACATCTTCAGACCTCTGCCAAGAAATCTCTCTCTTACAGGCTCCCGATGCCAAAAACTCATTCCAGGCCAACTCATACGCCAACTTAGTAGAAGGAGCCAGAGAACCTAGAACCAATTGAACAACCCTGTGTTGCCTACCGTCCACAGATGCTCCGGCATGGGAGTCGGCTCCTCGTCTGCCTCCAAAGCAAGCCCACTGAATCTCTCCCACTGTGAACGAGACAAAGCATCCGCAATGTCATTGCCCACTCCAGGAACGTGCAGGGCAGCCATATTATCAATTCGAAAAAGCACCTTTTTGTGGGCCAAATCCCGACCCCACAAAGTAACAGCCACTACAACTGGGAACAATTCCAAGAAGGCAATGCTCTTGCCTCCATTCTTCCAAGTCTCCGGCCATTGTTGCGCACACCATTTCCCCTGCCAGTACAAGCCAAAACCCTCACTGCCAGCTGCGTCAGAAAAAATTTGCACATCCCACAACCAGTCCACCTCCCGACATAAAGGTACACCATTGAAAGAATGTAAGAAAGTGACCCACATACGCAAATCTTCCTTGACCCCGCCGACAGACGCACTCGATGATGTGGCAAGTAATGACCAGAGAGAGCTCTCCCCAACCTGCTACAGAAAGTCCTGCCCGACTTGACCACCCTACATGCAAAATTAAGGTGACCCAGCAAAACTTGAACCTCCCGCATCAAAACCTTCTCCTTACACAACATTGCACCCACCAATTCCAGCATTTTCTGTTTCTTTTCGAGTGGGAGACGAGCCTGTATTAACTGTGAGTCAAGCTCAATTCCTAAAAAAGACATGGTCGCGGAAGGACCCATGGTCTTTACAGGAGCCAGTGGTACACCCAAATGAGTCATCAGTGACTGAAACGTTGCCAGAGCATTTTGGCAGTCCAACGAATCCGCTGCACCCACAAAAAAGAAGTCATCCAAGTAGTGCGTGACCAACGTATACTCACTTTGTTGAGTAAAGAACCATTGCAGAAACGTACTGAAGGTTTCAAACAATGCTCATGACATAGAGCAACCCATTGGCAGTGCCTTGTCCACGTACCATTTACCAAGGAAATGGATACCCAGAAGACTCCAGTCCTCAGGATGGACTGGAAGCAGCCGAAATGATGATTTAATATAGCATTTTGCCATTAGAGCAGAAGGGCCTGCAGTTACCACCAGTTGCATAGCCACGTCAACAGAAGAGTAAGACACAGAGGCAGCTTCATTGTCAATAAAATCATTCACCGACCCACCCTCTGGCCAGGACAAATGTTGGATGAGCCGAAACTGCCCAGGCTCCTTCTTGGGGACCACTCCAATAGGGGACACAATCAGATTCACCAAAGGCCAATCATCAAAAGGACCTGCCATCCTGCCCTCACACACTTCTTTAACCAACTTCTCTTGCACCACAGCAGGATGTTCACTTGCCGACTTCAAGTTCTTAGACCAACGCCTCAAACGAGGACCCTCGTAACCCAAATGAAAACCATTCTGAAAACCTGATAACAAAAACGACCACAGCTCCGGAGGCTCGTAGTCCTGCAAAGCGGCAGCCAGATGAAAAACATTAACCGGTGTACGAGCCTTTGGGCCCAGAACCGGCTGACGATTTCCCTCCCCTGGGAGCTGGAGATGGCTGTGGCGCAACATAAGATCCTGACCCCTGCTGTGAACCCTAGGGACCCCCGGAAGGCCTAGGACCCCAACATCTCGACAAAGGGTGATTTTTTCTGCCACATTGGGAACATTCATGCCGGAACTTGCAATATTCTCTATTACACGCCCCTTTATTGAAATCCCAACACGTGCCTGAACTGGACTGCGCTGTTGAACTGGCTCCCTTCCCTCCCCGGGTGGGCCGCGCCTGAAAGGGGCGATAAACTAAAGGAAAACCACTAGCCGTAAAAATAGTTCTACCACTAGCGGATGAACCCATGGTATGCTGCCAAAGGTCAGTGTCCAACTCCCCCCATTTTGCCTCTGGGTCCCAAGCCATGCGCGCCCTGAACTCTTCGTCATACTGTGCCCATGCAAAATCATTTCTGGTTGTCTGCGCTTTCTGAATAACATCCATATATTTAAATAAGGAAACACAGCGCTCAGGGAACTTTTCACAATAGACGCTGGCATAGATTAAAAAGGCCGCCGTCCAGTTTTCAATATTCAACGGAACTTTAGGGCGCTTGGCCAACTCATATTCCTCTTCCTTAGAGCCTTCCTTGGCCCGAACCTCCCTGTGCAACAATTTCAACAGTTCCACATACTCACCATTCCATATCCGTTCCTTAGTGCTGAGCATTAGATGAGCCCCCAAGGGCTTAGTGACACCCATATATGGCAACTTTTTAATTTTCAGCTCTTTACTGTGCAAAACGTTTTTTGGCGTGTCCAAACCAACTGTGGAAGTACCACTATCCACTTTAGTACTTATTCCTTTATCCTCCTCATTTGTACCCACACCTTGGTCTTTTACCATACGACCTTTATACAATTTACCGTCAGTTTCACCAGAGACCAAGTCCACACCAATCCCAATAGATACCATTTTAGGTTGCACAGAATGTACCACATTCTCACCTGGGCGCAATAAAGGAGGCTGACTTGGCTCCATCCTCCATGCCGTACGTGAACCGTCATCCGCCCTCCGAGGAGCCCTCACCGAGGGGCCGAGTACTCGCGGCCTGGACGACTCTGCATGACTCCGCACCACTGGTGCCTGTAACACACTATGAGAGACATTAGAATGCCCCCCCCCCAGACACAACTTCCCGCACTTCGCCCTCCTCAGGGCTCTCTTCGTCATAGTCCAGAATTAACGACTCCTCTAACTGGGGAGGAGCAGGCAAAACCACAGTACTTTGAACATTTGTAACCGTTTGAGAACGACCACGGGCCTTACCAGCCCTCAAACTTGACCTTGGCGGGGAGGCCGACTGTACGCGCCGGTACCCTCCTCCACTAATACCACTTACAACCTCTTGATCAACCGGTAAAAACAAAGTAGAATCTCGAAGAACTTGAGGCACAAGAGAAGTCGTGCATGACCTGCTCTCATGAACGGCGCTGGAATCCCTCGATGAGGCTAGTAAGGTCGCGCTTGACCTGCTTAATCCACCTATGTTGACTTCCCTCGTTGAGGCCATCGAGGTCGCGCTGAACCTGCTTGCGTTGGCCGCGACGGGATCCCTCGATGGTATGGGACGTGCCATGCAAGGCTCCACCCGCACTTCACCTTGGCGTGACTGGGCTGCCTGCCGCCCTGCCAAGTCAGCTGCTCCCGGGCGAACACCAACCTGCGAAGAAAAAGGCCGGACTGATGTGCCGGGTCCCTTACTACATAAAACACCAGGAACCGAAGACAAATCACCTACCGCTCTACCGAAACCCTGACCACTCTCCCGGAAAACCACAGAACCAGCCGCGCCTTTCCTTTTTAAAGCAGCGCTCAGCCTAGGGGGAGAAGGGGAAGGAGCACATACCTCTTCATCAGAACTAACATCTAATAGAGCCTGAATAAACTCCGAAGCAGGGCCCTGAACTGGGGGACCCTGAACCCCTGGCTCCCCCAAGGCACCCAAGACCCTATCCCTCCTACCCACGTGCAAACCTGGAAACTGTAGCCCACCAGACACAGCAGGCAAAAAACTAATGCTCCCACACCCTTGCCGAAAAGCGGCGTCCCCACGCCCCTCCCCCCAAGAAGGTAAACCATCTGAACCTCCCAAGGACCGAAACCTAGCTACAGAGTGACCCACACCAGAGGAATCCCCCGCAGGAAATGACCCTTCCCCACGCCCAGCACCCTCCACAACCCCCATCTGCGCCCACTCACCCTCACCCAAAGAACCACTGCAAACAGAAACTACTTCACCCCTAATAGAAACAGTAGGAGAAAACAATAATGGGCTACCTTGACCCATATCCGCAGCACCACTCCCACCATAACCAGACAAATCAGAAATTGCAGAACCAGCAGGCAAAGAAATCTGCTGTGTGAGAGAAGGAGTACACACAATATCATTTGTAACTGCCACAGGCGCTGAAAATTCAGCCTGCCCGAAACCACTCTGAGGAGCGAACACTTCAGACACAGTATGCACCTGACCGCCCTGTAACGGTCGCGACGCCACTGCCTCGCGCTCCAAAATGGCCTCCGCCCCTCCCCCGCTAGTGACGTCAGTAACCGCCACCGCGGAGGCTGAGGCAGAGCGGCGCGTGCAGCCACGCTGTCTAGAGGCACGACGACCACGCAAAACAGGAGCAGAGGCTGCCCTGTCACGTAGAGCTACCGTTGATACCTCACCCGGCACCGTCTGAAAATCACCCACCAACCCCGATCCACCCACAGAAAGGCCCAAACCACTCGCGGGGTCAGAGGACCCTGAGCCACTCCCACGGCGCGACCTTGCGCCCGCTCTCCTAGTTCTGGAGCGGCCCCTTTCACTCACCGCCTCCTGCCACCGACGTTTAGGGGAAAAACATGTAGCCACCGCAGCCGACACCCTTGCCGATGCCTCCCGCTGGGGACGTGGGGGCTCGGCCTGCTCTCGCTCGCCTATAACCAGATCCAAACGGCCCGCCTCGCTAAGCAGACGAATCGCCTCAAGCACTCGATAATCTTCACCAGCCATCACTAACCTGAAAAGATAATCACTACAAAAAGTAGAGACTAAAAAGACCTAATGAATAACACTGACAAAAACTAGCTGAGTAAACAACCGGCCACCAGGTCACCTAAGCCCAAAATGGTGCCCGGGAAAAGGAGCCCCGCCCATTTATATGCTGGGCTCCAAAAACAACCAAAAATAGCCCAAAAGAAGCCCAAATGGAAACTGCTCGAAGAAGCGACCCCACCCAGACCTCCCAAACAGCCCGGGGGAGGAGACCTCCCAGGGGTCGGTTGCCCTCCCCCAAGCCCCCCTTGTGAAAAGCTGCAGTCCTCCTTCTCTGCACTTTGCTTCCTCTCTTCTTTTTTTCCCCTTTTATTCCCCAGAATTCAATACGTCTCAAGAGTGTGAGACAGAAACATAAGGCTGAAAGGACTCAGCTCATCAGCGCTGGAAGTTGAATGCCACCAAGCTTCAAACGGTAGGGGTTCTATTATAATTCATGTGAGTGCGCGAGTGAAAGTGAGCGCGAGCAATTCAAAACATGAATTGTGTCAATAAAGTCAACCATGCGCTGCGCATGTGTAATGCTTGGTTGCCTCGCCTTGCCTCTGCCTCTCACTGTGCTTTTCTTGCACCTGTTGCCTCGCGCTGTAGTCGTTGGTTCCGCCACAGGCCAAACGAGTAAATAAATTAAAGGAAAGTCTCTCACCTCGTAATGTGTAGCAATTTACATTACCCTGGAGATTATCTCGAAGTAATGGTGCTTTCTTGTCTGTTGATTCTCTGGCCCCTGTCATTTCCCATCCTGTTTCCATTTTCATGTAGTTCTTTAATAAATTTTTCCCTTTCCCTTGTGTACATCTTCTTCATTGCCCACTCGTGGCCAAGTTATTGAAGTAAACTCCGACACATTTTCTGTGGGTTTAGGGTTTATTCAGAGTAGCTTCATGTCTCTTTTACAGGGGCCCAGAGACAACTGCCCGCCCTGGAATCCCAGTGGGTCTGGAGTTCCATGACGGCACAGCGCTCCAGGCTCACATCACCTCAGATCTGCTTGTCCCAGCCAGTCCACCATAATGCTGAATGCCATGTAAGAAGGACTACCCAGGTCGGCTCTGGGAGGTGCAAAGGGATGGGGTTTCCATAAAGCATACCTCTGATATTTCCTAGACCCATCTTACCACCTCGAGGAGGAACACCAAATCACTCCATCCTCCGTACAGCCATTCATTGACATCCAACAGGGGGGCCATCCAATAAAAGAGGGGGATATATGCCATGCCCAGGCCTCCATTGTAGAATGAGTGGATACATTTATTTGATATTTGATATTTATTAGGATTTATAAAGCGCAACTATCGTTCCGGAAGGAGCATCTTGGCGCTGAGCATACAGAAGAACCAGCTTGGAGAAGCATAGATCAGATGGCTGCGAGAACCGATAGATCAGACTGTGGGAATATCCAGGTCTTCAGGAGTTTCCTGAAAAGGCTTTCTGTGGGAGCGTGCCTGAGGTTCAAGGGGAGGCCGTTCCATGCCTTAGCCGCTAGGAATGAAAAGGCTTTTCCACCTTTAGTTTTTAGCTTGATTCTGGGAACACTAACCAGATTGGCTCCTGATGACCTCAAGTCGCGCGATGGGGTGTAGCGCAAAAAGCGCTTAGCCAGGTAAAAAGGGCCTGTATTCCTGGTGGCTTTGAAAACCGTGACAAGGAGTTTGAAGAGGATTCTTTTGTGAAGGGGCAGCCAATGAAGAGTGTTAAGGGCTGCAGAGGCCGAGAACCTTCTTGGGAGTTTAAGTACGAGCCTGGCCGCCGCGTGTTGGACACTTTGTAGTTTCTTAAGGGTAGACTTCTTTATTCCTGCCAAGAGGCCATTACAATAATCCAGCCGGGAAAGGATTAAAGCCACCGCGACTGATTTCCTGGCTGAGATGGGAAGAAAGTCAAAAAAATTCTTCAGCTGCCTGATGAGACTGAAACAGCACCCCGCAGTGATGCGCACATGATCGTCAAAACTAAGAGACGAATCAAATTGGACACCCAGATTGCGGGCCGAGGAAACGGCACTCGGCGGAGCTTCAGAGTTTTGGGGCCACCAATCTTTTGGGGAAAAGAGGCTGTCTTTACCTAAGGGTATTATTTCCGTTTTGGCACTATTACACTTAAGATGGTTATTGTTAAGCCAAGAAAAGACTTGGGAGAGGCAATTCTGAAATCTGAGGGCGGCATCGGGGTGTTTTTTATCTATGGTGACGACAAGCTGGGTGTCGTCAGCATAAGATGTTACGAGGATACCGTGGGATTCAATCAATGTGAGAAGGGGGGCCATATAGATATTAAAAAAGAGTGGGCTCAGTATGGACCCCTGGGGCACACCTGATGTAGTGGGTCTTTCGCCAGAGAGGAAGGGGCCTAGTGAAACTGTTTGAGATCTGTTGGATAGGAATGATGTTATCCATGTTAATGCAGTGCCCGTTACACCGATCTCGCGCATTCTGTTAATAAGGATGGCATGTGAGATGGTATCGAATGTTGCGGTTAGGTCGAGCAGGATGAGTACAGCTTGTCTCCCCTCATCCTGCAGGAACTTAATGGTGTCCGATAGCTCAATCAATGCAGTTTCTGTGGAATGGCCAGGGCGGAAACCTGATTGCTGTGGGTGCAGGATATGATTGTTTTCCACAAAGGCTTTTAACTCCTCGTGTACTAGCTGCTCTGTAATTTTGCCTAGTGCCGGAAGTAAGGAGATTGGGCGCATATTGGATAAGTCTGTCAGCGATTTGTTTTGTTTTTTCATTAGGGGCTTGACAATGGCCTTCTTCCATTCAGCGGGGACAATGCCTGAGCTGAGGGATTCATTGACAATGGTAATGATTGAGGGGTTGACGGCCTCGATGAGGTGGTGGAGGATAATTGGGGGGCAGGAGTCCGTAGGGGCTCCCGATCTACAGGTCATGATAGCCTTCTGTGTTTGCGACAGGGAGACTGTTGAGAAGTTACCCAAAGAGGGTAAATTGGTGACGGCATCTTGTGTGGGGATTGAGGGGGGGGAAAGTCCTTATGAATGTTATTGATTTTGTTGATGAAAAAGTCAGCTATTTGATCGCAAAGGGTTTGGGATGGAAGGATTTCAAGTGCAAGGGCCTTGGGGTGGGTGAAAGACTTGACTATATTGAAAATAGTACATTGTTTCTGTTTAGCTTCCTCTATGGCTGTGGTAAAGAACTCCTTTTTAGCTTTTTTTTATGTTGGAGAGGTATTGTTTCCTCTGCAGGATGTATAGGGTTCTGGAAGTGTGATCGTAGGTTTTCCTCCACTTTCTTTCAAGGACCCTGCACAAAAAATGGCTTTCGGTAAGGGCCTGAGTATACCAGGGGGCATTAAGCTTTCTTTTGCGATGGACTGATTTTTGATTGTTTGGGTTGGAATTGGCCAAGACCACTTTATCGATCCACACATGGAAGTTTTTAGAGTCTTGCGATACGTCTCCAATGATAGTGGGAGGAGGGGCAAGAGGCTGAGGGTTCAACTTAATGCGCTCGGCCACTTTCTTCCAGTTGGTCGAGAAGGGGGTGGGAGAGCACTTAGTGTTCGGTTGCGATAAGGGTTTAGCCTTGATGGAAAAGGGGATGAAACAGTGATCGGTCCATATTTGTGGGATCGGGGGAGATACAGCTAGAGTATCTAAATTTGTACAGATGCCATCTAGCGTGTGGCCGGCCCGGTGCGTAGGGGGTATGACCAATTGAGAGAGGCCAAAAATATCAAGTGATTACTGGAAGTTTGCAGTGTGAGGGTCTGCGCAGGATTCCAAATGAAGATTAAAATCACCAAGGAGGGTGAAGGTAGGATAATGGGTCATAAGTGATCCAAGATTTACTGTATGTGTTCTGCTTCAGACTTGAAACAATAGGACAGACTTAAACTCAGCACTCTTAAAATGAGGAAAGTGTGTGTATATTACTTCACCTTTAAAAGACACACATAGAAAAGGAGCTCAGTACTCTCAAAAGAAGGCAAACAAACTGTTCCAGGTGCTTTTAAAATGAAATGTGTGTATTTATTAGTACAAAACATTTAAAAAGAAGACAAAATATATTTTGCAATGTACCTTTCCAGATGTCAAATGAAAGAAGTCAAATATAATGAGCATGTGTACACAGCAGAAAAAATTATGAAATATACACATGAAGTAATGAAACTTATAGCATATATACACAAAGTATATTAAAAAAAAACATCACCGAAAGAGTGTCTTTCAACATTCTGGCCAGCACGACTAGGTAGCCCTCACAGTCAGTCAGAAGTATCGATTGGGACAAATGTTCCCTGTGGCAACACGTCTGCTCCACAGCGTGCTCCTCTCTGAGAGACAAGATTTCCTGTCTTTAATACATTTTGCTCAATCCATAAAGAGATTTTTAGAAGCCTTTCCCCCTTGCTTCTGTTGCAAAAACAAGGCTGGCCGTACCTGTCTGCATCAAAGCCCCCGTGATCAATTCGAGGCAGAGCTGTACATTCCGCACATTTCTCAGACAAAAACAATCTCAACCCTGTGGTCGTGAGTATCCCACACAGTATGTTCCAGCTTACTCTGTACAGTGAAGAGCGATAACAGGTCGAGAGCAAAAACATCCCCTCTGCACCCTGCAACTGCATGAGAGCACAGAAAATGAAGTAATTTATATAAAATGGAGTAGATGGTCAATGTATCTTTGCTCATAGTATCACACGTAGGTGATCTTGGAGAGACGGCTAAGCCAAAAGAAGGTGTTTATCTTGGCAAATTAGGGTATGGATCCAGGCGTATGGAAACAGTAGTGGTTAATTCTGTAGGGTGTACAAGAGATGGGGTAGCGCATTCATGTTGAATATGGCTACATGACATATTGAAAGGGAGTCGTGCCCATCTATCCATGTCTGCTGTAAGCTGGGTCATAACGGGCTTCAGATTAAGGTTCCAGATTAGTTTAGGTAAAAGAGGTATGCGGAACCCTAAGCAAAAGCTGAGTCTGCAGGTTTTGAGGTGTGGCCACCAGGTTGCCACTTGTTCCTCGTCCCTCCTCAGGGGGACGAGGACTTATTTGGTCCAGTTAGTAGTCAAGCTGATGCTTCTCTGTATAGGGTAAATATCTGAAGCAGTATTGGAACCATCAGGGATGGTCATGAAATGAAGATAAGGACATCGTCCGCATATAGAGCAATGGGGTCCTCTGTCACAACACCCCAATTGAATCCCAGTGTCTGCACGTCGCAATGTATTCAGGCAGCCAAAGGTTCTATGGCCAGAGCACAGAGGATAGGGGATAGCGGGCAGCCTTGGAGGGTGCCATGGCCTATTCTAAAGGGGGCAAAGAGGATGCCGTTAACTGGGGCTTGGGCCTGAGGATGTGAATATATTATACTTTGATGAACAATCAAATTTTGGGTCCAACCCCTTCTTTTACATCACTTCATTGAGAAATGATCAATTGACAGAGTCAATGGCCTTCTCAAAATTTAGGACGAGGAGTGCTGTGTGGTCGCTAAGCAATGAGAGGTGGATCAGGGCAACATGTACCTCAAGGAGACAATGTCTGGTGCTACTGTTGGGCATAAAACCATAGTGATCTGGATGGATTGATGGTGGCAGGGTTTTAATCAGTTGGTTGGCCAATATTATGGCATATATTTATTTTTGAGTTGGTGATGGATATTGGGTGGTAAGACACACATTGTTCTGGTGGTCGGGCTGATTTCAACAAGACCACTATGGTAGCTAAAGCAAGCTCTTGGGACAAATTATGAATTAGGGCACGATCTTTGTCTCAATGATCCAGAGACACACGACCCTAAGGACGACCAAATGATAACATTGATCATGACAAATCTTTGATGGGAATCCTATAAAAGGTTTCTGATCTACAATCACGGGTGGCCCCCTGCTTTAGGTTCTTTGTTTCTTGTCAGAACTATTTAGTCTTGACTTTAACTAGATGTACTATGCTAGACATCGGGTTAAGTAAATAGGAATTTCCACAATACTTTCCTGCAGAGACCCCTAGGTTTCCTTGTTGTTCATGCAAATTATGAATTGCCATTCACTTCTTGATATAAATAAAGGAGGTGTGGGGTCAAGTGGGCCTGGAAGTTTCAATAGTATTCCATAGGGAAACATTCTGGGGTTTTCCCCAAGTTCATGTCGCAAAGTGCCATAGTGATCTCCTCTGTCGTAATGGTAACGTTCAGTTCGGCCTTGTCACCTCTGCTTATTCTCAGCATTGGGATGTCGGCTGCTAGTGCTAGAGAGGATGGTCAAGGGCTGCATATGTGGAGCACAAAGATTACAATAGTATGCCACAAATGGTGCCACAATATCGGTGGCTGTCTGCCACTGTGCCGACCTCGGTCATATTCAAAGGCACTATCCAGGAGGTGAGGTCTTTTGTCGCCAGTTAGTAGAGCTGCTTCCTCGATTTATCTCCCCAATCTAGACCCTGTTCGTCCATGCCAGCAAACATTGGTGGGCCTCCTCGAGTGCCAGTTATCGAAGTGATTCTCTCTCTAAAGCCAGATGTTTGTGCTTGGATTCAGTCACTTCGGCATAGCCAATTCTTTCTAGCGTAAGGATATTAAGTTCTAGATTGATCATTTGTTGCAGTTTGGTCCATTCCTTCCCTTTTAAATAGGAATGTGCAATTTCAAATAGGGTGGCCTTAGCTGCTACCCACAACACTGGAGAGTCTACTGTGTCTTGGTTTAGTTTGTAGGAATCGCCTATTTCTTGAGCGAGAAAACCTCTAAATTCACATTGCGGCAGGTGCCCTGCATTGAGTGTCCACATTGTTCTGGATCTCTCCCTCTGGTGACCAAAGACTAGGGTTACTGGGGCCTGGTAAAAATGATGCGAGGTAGTATGTGGCAGCCTGCTGTGTGTGTGAAGTCAATTGCAAAGAGTAATATCAAATCAATGCAGGATAGTGAGTTGTGTGCTGTGAAGAGGTGAGTGCATGCCTGTACCCTCCAGGCATCACAGAGTCCCAGACTCTCTGTTCGGCACTGCAGACCTCTGACCACTCTACATTGGATAGTCCCATGTCCCATGGAATCTAGTGTGGAGGTCCTGATGTTGTTAAAGACTCCCCCAATGGTTGTACAACGGTACAATACTGGTAAATACATTGCATGCCTTTGCCTTGCATTTTTTTAGCGCAGATGTTTTTACCGCGGTTATGCATTTACTTAGCATGCCGATACCACGCATTGTTTTCATTTTTAAAAACAATGTCTTTGTTGGGGTAGACCACGCTAACTTAACTTAAATGCGTGGTATTGGCATTCGATGTAAAAGCATAATCGCTGTAAAAATATGCCTGCTAAGAAATCAGAGGCAAAGGCATGTGATGCATTTACCTCATTTTAAAGGCTGTTCCCCCCAATACATGTAATACTTTACAAAAAGTGAAGAAAGTCCACCTTCAGGTCATACATAGTACAGCAAATCAAGGTGGGCGGGACATATTTGCTAATAAAATGGTGTATATATCTTTCTAGGGTGTCCTCAACCACACCATACTGTCCTAAAGGTTCTAGGCTCAAGTGGGAGACAACCAGGCAAAGGGCCTTAAGGAGGAGCACCACAGGTTCCCTAGATCCTCATTGGTATCCTGTATGGTAGACTCTATCATATCCATAGTGGGCCAGGAAAGGACAGTTAGTCCAACAGATGGATTTACTGCAGTAGCAAAATACCAAGCTGTGGCATTTAGCAAAATGGAGCACCACCCCTCACTTAATTTGGCTGTTAAGGCCATTGATATTCTATGTCATTAAGATAACGAAGCCCATAACAGGGGGGAGAAAATGTTATGCAAGGCCAGCATGGCCTGCACTGTGGGTCCTCTAATAGTGGTGTTGAGTCCTCTGAGCTTAAGGTGGGAAGACTGTAGGTACTGTGGCAGATGTTTGGACTTGTAGACCAAACAAAACATTGAAAACTACAATTCGATAAAGCGGGACTCAGCTAACATAACAATCATTCCCCTACAATTCCCCTCAGGCACATGAGTCTCCTTAAACCCCCCAAAAAACTAGTTTAAACTGAGAAGTAAGTCTAGGTGATTGCACCCCACTCAGGTCAGCAGTGACCAGCCATGCAAGAAGGTTACAGGTGTGCCGATAGGGACCTTGAACATGTTGGTCTTGAGAGACTTCAGGCAGTGTCTGTTATGCCCAGAGGAGGATTTGGTCTAGATTGTTGGTTGGTGAGTGCCTTTGGGGTGTTTCAGTGATGGAGCTTCTGGTCTGAGTGAGGGCCTTCAGAATCAGAGCAGGAGGTGGCTGTTGATGCTCAGTGGCAGCATTTTCGTGATTTCAAGCGCCTGCTGGGGACCCGGTACAGTTCGGGGGGCTAGGTCCCACACCAGGACCAAACCCGATGTGGGAGGTGGTTGCATAGCATGGGTTGTCATTCTGTTGCCCACTTCCACGCAGACTCTGGGTTCAAAGAAAACCGTCTTAGAGTTGTGGATGACCTTGAGTCTTGCTGAGAACTACAGCATGAATTGCAGTTTCATTGTCCGAAAGTTCCAATTTAACAGCTTCAAGTGATTTCCGGAGTCGTTGCACATAACAGGTGTAGTCTGGGAAAATCATGATATGCTGTGATTGGTAGGTAACCTCTTTTGCTTTTTAAGCTTTCTGAAGAATCTTGTCCTGGTCCCCGTAATTCAGGATTTTAGAAATGATCAGGCAGAGGGCACCCCTGGGGAAGGCCTCTGCACCAAGGATCTATCTGTTCTCTCAACTATGAAGCAAGTGGATAGGTGAGATGATCAAACCCAGCAGGTGATTCAATTCTCCAGGAAGGTCTCAGGGGTTGAGCTCTCAGTGTCCTCCGGGAAGCCCATAAAGCGCAGTTTGCAAAGTCTGGGCCAGTTTTCAGCATCCTCAGTTTTTTCTTCTAAGAGTTTTGATGTTGCAGACAGTGCAGAGACTGTGGATTGAAGTTTGCTCAGGGTATCTTTCGTTGTTGAGAGTTGCCTTCAACCTCTGTGATTCTGCCACATTGCAGAGGTCGTGGCACAGAAGGGAGACCTCCACCCCTCCCTCCCCAAATTTGGATCCAAGAGCCGTGCAGTGAAAATTGAATTGCCAGCAGAAGAGCTCCAGTTTCTTCTGAAGGAGAGAAGACATGTGAGGAGATCTTTGGGCTCAAGACATGTATTTGTCGATCTTATGCTGTCCCTGTGCTGCAGGGGCTTGTCGCAGCCCTTGATCTGGAGGGGGGGTCCAGGTGGGGAAGCCGTCCAGTTGGGCTGCCAAGTGAGGAGTCAGGACTACGTGGGCCACGCTACCAGGACCTTCCACAAGCAACCTTCTGCAAGGTGTGGGCACTGTCAGTCCACATGCTCCACCAGGCTTACTTGGGAAGCACAAGCAGCTGCGCTTGAGTACTCACGATTTCTCCCCGGGAGTACCACAGATGGGTCCAGGCCCTTAATGGCAATCTCGTAGAGAGAGGGAGCGGTCCAGCCTACTCCACCAGCTCCTGATGGTCTGTCCCCAGTGCCCAGCAGTCATCCTCCATTCACAAGCTTCCCATCTGCACAGCACTTCCTGGGCATCCGCCTATTCATTGGGAGGAGGATATGGTGTTGCGGGCTTCGGACAATAGAAGCAGCCGCTTCAGTATTTGGGGCGTATCATATCACAGTAGGCATGCATTTTCTCGCTGCGTCCCGGAGTGAGTCAAGGGATGGAGCCCTCCTAAAGTGTTTCTGTGAAAGGCCCCCTCAGGATGAGGTGGAGAAGGTACTATCCCATCCAGGTCCTAATTCGGGCTGTGAGGAGGTCACTGAAAATGGCAGCGGTCCACCCCACCATCTGTGTCATTAGGACAAAGGGTGGCAAAAACAGGGCAGATACAACTGTTAGGGCTGCAGGTCGGCCCCTCCCTCCTTGTGCCTCATGGACCCCAGGCTCTCCCACTAATCCTCTCTGCTGGGTACAGCTCCTACTGACCTTATTAGAGCTGTGCGGCCGTCACACCGGTTGGTGTCACCAGTTCTGGACTGCAGGGGAAAGATACAGCCTGGATCCTCTCAGGGGAGGCCTCCCAGGTTAAGTTACGCCCCAGCAGATGCTGCCACTGCAGAGGTGGGAGGGGCAACAGCATGCTTCACTTAAAGATGACTGCGGGTCGGTGGCCTGTCACCAAGTCCTGGGGTCCAGGAAGTAGAGTAGGGTGAGTGACACTTCGGGGTCACTGGGCCAACCTCTTCTCTGGTGTATCTGTGGCTCAGAAAGGGGGGTGAGGGGCCATAGCAGGTTGTTCCTATTATACACGACTCCATATTCTCAATGTAGCCACGTTAATCTGCAGTGCTGTCTTAGGCCGGCGGCCATCATTGATGGTAGAAAGTGGTCAGAGTGGCAATGTCATATTCAGCGGATACCCTCGTCACAAAGGAGGGGCGGGAAGGCAGTTTGTAGTGCCCTCACCCTGTCAGCATCAAGAGTGGGGTAGCAGTGAGCCCGACTTGTCAGGAGCTCTGGCAAGGGGTGACCACCATCTCAGCCCGTCAAGCCAAGCACCTCAGCAGTCAAGATTTTAAAGACTGTACTGCACTGTATTTTGTATTGCTTCTATTGTAAAGAGAAACACATAGGTAAATAAACATCACACTTGAAACAAGTAACTTGCACCAATGCATACCAAATGATGATGATTAGTGTTATGTGGATCTTTACAGGTAAACTAAACTTGATATCTTGATATGTAATGTTTGAGTTATCATTCTGGATCAATGCTTGCCATACACATGTCGCTGAGATAACTACTTTACTTACTTTTCCTTTCTAAAGGAGGTTACCACAAATTGCACTTGCCACCCTTCAAATTATACCAAATCAAGAAGGGAAATAATACTGCAAGGAATAAATTAGAACAATGGTTAGGCAAGAATAGGTAGTGTACACAATATATGCTGAATAGAATCTACTGAAGTAACCTTCTTCTGAGTCCTCTGTGACTTGAAGACTTCTTAATGCTCACTTTAGTAAATGAATCCACACTACATTGGAAGTTGTTGCTTTATCATGATAGCTCACTCTGTGATTTCTATTAGCCTAGTTGCCTGTGATGCAGAATGAGAATCTTTTGGCTAGTTCACCAGCATCCTTCATAACAGGTGAAACTTGTTTTTCCTGTCATGTATTTTCTGTTAGCAGTTGGCTACTCAACACCTTTGGAAAACCTGCTTTCAAGTATTGGATCAATTGAGGGAGGTAGCAGTCATCACTTTTTCTAGTCAGGTAAGAAAAGAAGTTCTAAGGTAGGGAATGAGTGATTGTTGTTTTTTGGCTCTGTGCTGCTAGACGCCATTAGCAGGCAATAGTTACAGAGGGTAGGGAAAGGGCAGTAAGTATACAACTATTACAGATGGAAGGATGGGTTTTCCACTGCAATGGCCTCCATCTTGTGGAGGTGCAGTCAAGAGGATATCTCCCTCTGGCGTTCCGGAGCATGGCCTCTGACAGAAGCAGCTGGATGTTCCAAGAAAAAACATGAATTATAGTATTCAATGCAAACACTTGTTTATGTATTCATTCAGCAACATTGTTGGTCCCCTAGCACCACTGGACATTTCTTTATGTGATTCTTTATCACAGGGCCTTTTTTTCCCCATACTGAATTCATATAATGCAGTTCCTGGTATGAAGTAATTCATAACCATCGCCATATTCAAAAATGGATTTTTTTCATGAGGGGACAGTCACTTTTACCATACACGTAATGTGTCATAAAAAAGTGACTGAGCTGCAAAATATAAAAATAATGGCAGTAAAAAATATAGCACCTTAAATGTATCCTGCACAATTTATTTTAATATATATATATATATACATATATATATATATATATACACCTCGTAAAGTGTTAACTGAGCCAACCTGGTAGGGCAGCATGTTTTTTGGGACAACTACTGTGCCATGTCTTAACTTCCAAAGGCCCTGCTAGTACTCTACTCACCCCAGAGCAACCCTACACTTACAGTCTTTGTCCCTAGCAGGAGAGAAAATCAATTCTAACACTGACAGAGGAGAGAACACCTTGCCTCTGTTGGGGAGTGTCTACAAGGAAGGATTAGGCTTCTGCAGCTGAGAGAATGCAAGGGTCATTTTAGTTGAGGGACTATGCAAGAACGTAGACAGAACTGGGTGTAGGAAATCCTCCAGTTACTCCATAGTGCATAGAATAATTCTGGAACTTCACCACAATATTTTGAGTACATTCTTGGACCCGGGAGAAAAATATTTTGGGCAAAGATGACTGCTTGAAAGCTGGAAGAAAGAAGACCCAAGGACTCTTGATTTCTGCCCCAAAGGAATGGAACTGCTCTACAAGAGTTAAGTGGTCTGCTACAGGGACACAACAATTAGAAGAAGGCTCAGCTGACAATTGTGGGCAGGACCTTTCAAGACTGATTAGGGTGACTTTTACAGCAGTTGGAGAATTCTGGGGCTTAGTGATTTTTTCCATCTCTACGGACCGTGGAAAAGTACTGAGGCTTTTCTAGAAAGGGTGAGTCCTCGGTTGGTGAGGTTCATTCAGCTCAGAGCTCTTTACTGCAAAGAAAAATGTTTTTGTGAGATCACATAAGAAAGTTATTTGACTTCGTGAAGGCCAGCCTTGCCTCACTAATGCATTTTGAGAAAGAAAAAAGTTACCAAGTCTGACCCATGCAATGTCTCAAATCTACCCTACCAGTGAAGCACCATTGGTGAGTGCTTAAAAATGACATATTTGAGTTTGAGAGACCCTCGCCAGCTTAAGCCGCTTGCATTGCCGTCCTGGAGGACTGGAAGGCCAAAAATACATTAAGCCAGAAAGTAAAAACTTTGACTGTCAGTGTGAAACTGTGGCATTTTTGCCTTAAAACGCATATCTTCAGTTCCCCTTATCATATTTTGATTGGTTGGTGTCTGTTTGCATTAAATTGTTCTTGACTTTTTCAAAATTGGTTTGGAAATTGTATTGTGTTGATTTCTTAAACTTAAAACAGCTTGGTATTGCATTAACGTGGGCATATAGAAACATGCCTGCTGCTTGTGCCAGTGGCAGAGCAGAGATTCTCTTCAAACTGTGCTGTGTCATATCAGAGTGTATATATTGCGTTGGTAGGGGTATTCCCTTCCCAGATTGATAAACAAGTTTCTGGTAAGCATTCATCAAGCTAACAATACATATGAGCAAGTATCACCATATCACAGCAGGAAGGAATTTTCTCTATTGGTTCTTCGCTGAACACAACTTCACATCAAATTGACATTCCTAAATTGGTATCTGAAGATGTGTTTAAAAAACGACAGCACCTTTGGGGTGATGTTAGCCTGAGACTAAATTGCAAAAGCAGTGGTAAGAGTTTTTTGCGCCAGCACCTACTTTTTAAATGACAAAACAGGTTTTGTTGATGCCAGAGGAGAAAACTCAACTGATTCAAGCAGAAGGAGTCTGGTGATCCAATTTCTCCCTGATGTTGCTGATCGTGAGCATGATGAATACAATGGTGTTCTAACTGCTTCAAGCTGAAGAAAGAGAATGTAGCCAAAATAGCTACTAAATGCTGCATTATTGACCACATAAGAGCGTATCTCCTACCTCTCCTCAGTAAGTATCATTGGTCTTGGGAATCATGGTCCCAGTAATTGAATAGCAATGTTCCATCTTCCTTTGCTTGCAAGAAAATTTGAATTGCATTCACCGACATGGATGGGGACCCTCGGGGTAGATTTATTGGCACTGCATCCTGTAAAAAGTACACAGTGCTAAATTCAGCTTCCTTTTAAATGATTTGTGTTGTTGTTGTCAGTTGAATAATACATATTTAGAATAGAAACCAGGTTGCACAATGTTGAGGTCTAGTAAAAAAAATATAAATAAAAAGAACTATTACAGTGAATGCTCATTTGCCTGCTCTAATGATCATTCCTTTCGACACGGCTCCTGAGCCGCAGATAGGCCAACCTCCTAAAAGTATACAGCACTGGCTGGATTGGTCCATCGTATGTAAAATGAGATCTCACACTTCCAAATCAAGAAAAAATACAACTGCATAACTGTCACCCATCACCTGCCCATCTCAGTCCTCAGCGTCCCGCCACCATGTTCTCCAGTTCACAACCTGCTCCTGACTCAAATGTGCACTTTGGCCCTAATCTAAAAGTATACCGTGTGCAGCTTTGTGGTTGGCAGCTATTGTCAAGGCTAAAGTTACACATTTTCTCACCCATCCTGGACCTCTACATTCTAAAATAAGTTCCGGGAAAAAGAGTTCCAGGTGAGGGTGAGAATCCATGTGCATGTTTAGATGAGCAGGAGCATGCCTTCCGCAGGGTGAAGAAAGAGCGCGTTAATTAATGCTCTGGTTGAGCTCATATTCAATGCCACACATGCAATTGCAGTTCGTGCTCCAGTTGTCTGTCGTGCAGTATTCTGAGTTCATCTGGAGGTACTGACAGCACACAGACTCTTTTCCTAAGCAACAAGCAGGGGAGAGTCTTTGCAGAACTGTCGCACTGAATTGGTAGGTGAGCTTCCTTCTGATCTTCATGATCTCCCCCGTCCGACTGTAATTCCTCAGGGCGCGCGCCATTTTCTGGTAGGTCATGGGCTTGCGGTTGCCTTTCCGCTTCCCCCAGATCTCTGCCAGGGTCTCCTTGTTCTTGGATATGAACTGGAAGACTCCGTTTCGTTGATCTACCCACTGGATACAGTGGCACATGCAAGGGTCGTACAGAGACTCGTGGAGGTACTCAAAAAGGCGAAGCTTTTTTCTACCTAGAGAACAAAAAAAATGGTCACAAGTAGAAAACTATTAAGATATAATCCAAATACACACAAAGGGGCATATTTACAAGCCCCTATCGCCACCATAATGTCACTTTTAGTGGCGTTTTGTATTGGCGATAGCGTCTTCGCCTTATTTGCAAGGCGGTGTTAATGCTGCCTTGTAAATTAGGCACCCTTTCAAGCTGTACTTAGGGCAAGGCATTGGTTGTTGTGATGGGTGTTCCAAGGCAACACTCATTGATTTTGATGCTGCTTCCTATTTACGAGGGTGGCGTAAATAGGAGGCAGCACATAGAATCAGCAAATTGCCCATTAAACAATCCCAAAAAAAAAATAATGTTTTGCATTAAGCAGCACACATACAATTTACAAAACGTCATTTTGAGGAGAGAGACCTTCTCGTACATAAACAATCTTTCCCACAACGCAGACACGCTTGCACTATGGTGCAAGGTGCAAGGGTGCCTACGTTGCCACTAGGCTGCCAGGTTTAGCTCCAGCACAGGGGAAAACGCAGGGCTGCACTATTTTGTTGTAAATATGGTGCAGGCCTGCTTTTCTGAAGTGCAGAGCAGGGACGTCAAGCCAGGAAGGCTAACGACGCACTCCGTCACTATGTTGTAAATATGCCCCCATGTTTAGCCACTTACTTTGAGTTGTGTGTAGTGGTAGTTGATCAGATCACCCTACACAAATGTGGTATCAGTGTAAAGTGAAAGGAGATAAATTGAAGATACCTGCTATTATCTGTGTGCAATCAACTCTTTTCATATAGATACCTGTCCTAATGAAGCTTAATCTATACTCTTAAGCACATTTGGGTACGTAAAATTTATTTTATTCCGAGTGATTATTTTCCTGCAATATTCATGTTCTTGCACAATTACTACATACATTATTAAAAACATTTTTAAGTTTGCAGGCAAGGAACCTTTCGCAGGATTGCTGACAAAACAAGATGGTGATTGAACGCTATGAATTCTTTTTCGAAAAAATCTTTTTTTGTTGTTTATAATGGCAGAGTACATCTTGGAATTGATCTCCACTAAGTGACTTATAATAAGAACAACTAAAAGTGCATTCTTAGTAGTGATAGGGAGTCAGTATAGCTCCTTAGCACAATACGGGCATATGGATCTGTTTCGTGACCATACTTTACAATTAGATCGCCTGATGTAATGTGCTTGTCAGTAGTGGTGGTGGGGTGATATTGGAAGGAATGGGGGAAAGGGTTGATGAAAGGTGTCGCTCAGCACACACGGGTTCCCATAATGCAAGGGTCATCTCAACGGTGAAACATCATGGAACATCAAGGATACAGGAGGGACACTAAAGTGTATATTAAAAGAGGAAGGTGCAGGAGGATGTAGGAGGGAAGGAATAAACAGCAACCTATCAGCAACCTGTCATGTGGGTCATTTAGGATTAGCCCAACTACTTTTGTTCCTCCAGCCATTACCAGTTACCAAGTCTCCAGCCTGAGGTCATTGTGTTTGGGGCATTTTCAAGTGTGAACTACTGTGGAATATTCCTTTTTTTTAAAGTTTGAGTTTATTGAAATATAAAGAGGCAAAGACAGAAAATGAAGAAAGAATAATAACTGTTATACAGCTAGAATTTTGGCGAAAATTGTATAATCTGTATTTACTAATGAAATGGGGCGATAGTTATTGCATAAGGTGTGATCCTTATCTTCCTTAGGAATCAAACAAATCAAAGCTTCCTGAAAGGTCCCACGAGAAGAGCCGGAAGTAGAAAACGATTGGAATAACAAAAGGAGTTTTGGTAGAAGAAGGGAAGAAAAATTATTGTAAAACTCGATAGTGAAACCGTCAGGGCCGGGCGCCTTGCCGTGACATAATACTGAGACGGCATTTGAAATTTCAGTAAGAGAAATATACGAATCAAGAGAATGAAAATCTACGTAAGATGAAGGAGGAGGAGGAACATTTTGGAAATAAGAGAGAAGATCAGCTGAGTCAGGACAAATTTCGGGAGTATAGAGATTTTTATAAAAAATGTGGGATATTCCACATAGCTTTAGGTATAGTGATCACTACAATGTTCAGGCAAAGACTACAAATAAGGTCAAACAGCACTATCTAATCACTAAATCTGTATATTATGTGATCACATAATGCTAGGCGCAATAATTTAGATAACCATTCCACCTGTGTTGGTGTGACAGGCGTCTAATGTCTGAGGATACATATCTTGATTTTATTTTTTTAATCAATGTATTGGTTTTTTGGGGGCATTTACATACATGATACAGATTTGCTTAATCTTTGCATTGTTGTAGTTACATGCCTTTTAATCATTCATATCACTAATACAGATTACATCATATGAGCAGTCTTTCATATTACAGTTGTATGTACTGTAGTTTTGTTGCAATGGTACAGTTCATGGCTACACCCTCTCTCCTCTTTTGTTCCTCCTTGCATTGGAAATTTTGACAGTGGCAATGGGAAGGGTTAAAGGAACAGATACGGCCACTAGGCAGTCCAAGTTACTGCTCTGTGCGGATGAGATGCTAATCCTTAACAACCTAAATACATCACATAATAGCTCTAATAAACTCTTTCTCAGCCTATTCCAGGTATACATTTAACTTGGGAAAAAGTGAAGTGCTGATGCTTTCTAGGAACCATGATAAATTGGTGGTAGAGAGGTTGGTTTTCAAATTGTTTCAGTCACATATTACATATGTTGACATACTAATTAAAAGGGGGGGGTTAGACAATATTGTTATGAATATCAAGACTTTATAATGATAATGAATTTTTATGGTGGTTATCACTGCAACTGTCCTGCAACTGTCCTGGTGGGGAATGCTTTGGAGCAGGGAACAATTAATTCAGATATCGTTCTGTTTGAGTTTAAAAAGTACACCAGGAAGTCAAAGTCTTTGAAAATGAATGTGATTTCCCTCAAGTTGTATGCACTTCAAATAGTGTCTTTATGTTAATGTTCAGGGGTGTTGTCATTCCCCCCTGCTTTAGTAGCTACAGCGGGGGTCGAGTCATTTGGGCGTCTTTTGTCTGCTACCTGGCAGATAAAAGGTCATAATTAACACAATAAGAAAGAAAGGAAAGATGGATTGATAGAAAAGGGATAAACAATGAATGGGTGCATACGTGTTTGAAAGGATGGATGAATGAGTGGGTGAAAGGATGGGTAGATGAAAGGATGGATGGATGAGTGGGTGAGAAGAAGAGTGTATGGATGGAAGAGTGGGTGAAAGGATGGATTGGTGGGTGAAAGGATGGGTAGGTAAAAGGATGGATGGATGAGTGGGTGGGTGAAAGGATGGGTGGCTGTGAGGATGGGTTGGTGAGAGGATCGATGGGTGGGTTAGACCATGGAAACCATGGCCTCACCCAGCACGTCACTGAACCCACCCACAATGCAGGACAACTGTTAGACCTGATTTTCTCCTCAATTAGCAACATCACAATCAACAGCCCACTGTGTCTGGATAAGCATCACAGAAGAGGAGTGGGCTTCTGCCCTATCCACACACCAGCCCAAACACACTAGCAACTTGCTAAAAGTCATCAAAAACCTCAACACCTAGATCATGTGTCAACATCCTGGTTCACCTCAAGTGCAATTTATGGCAAAAGCCTCAACCACAGATGAGTTGGCATACAGAGGAACTCATGCTCACTAAAGGACACTGCAAACAACTGGAGCACAAATGGACAATAAATCAAGACACTACAGATAAAGACATCTTCAAATCAGAGCTAAATTGCTACCACAAGCACATACAGAACACCAGGCGCACAGGTCTTGCATATTGCTTTGATGTCGGCACTAACAGAATCAAGGAAATCTTCATCATCATCAAAAATTTCACAGTGCCTCCTGACACCTCAAGCAGCATCACCTTCTCAAAGGACTCTAACTGAGCAGCAAAGAAACCACACCCATCCTCAACACCTCCGTCGACTCATCTACATTACCGAAAATAGGGAAACATGCCACCCTCATGTCCCTGCTCAAGAAATCATCCACTGACCCAGCCATGCTTTCCAACTACAGACCCATTTGCAACCTACCACACTGGCAAAGGTCTTAAAGACACAAATCAACGGATGCCTCACCAACCACCTCAGCAACCAAAAGCTCCTCAACACCATGCAGTCCAAATTTAGGCCCAAGCTCAATACAGAAACAACACTAATTGCCACCAGAGACAACATAGGCTTGATCCTTGACAAAAGAGACATGGGAGTCTTCATTTTCCTGGACCTCTCTGCAGCATTTGACAAGGTCTCACACATCATCCTCATCAAGCACATGCATGAGATGGACATTCAAAGACCTGCCTTCTGCTGCTGAATCTGTTCCTACTTAATGGATAAAACACAAGCTGTCAGCCTCATGCCTTACTCCTGGAAAGCCTGCGAACTATTCTGCAGAGTATCTCAAGGTTCCTCACTCTGCCCCACCCTCTTTAGTGCACATATGATCTCACTGGCCAATGCCATCACTGCACAAAATCAACATCCTCTCCTACGACAACAGCATGCAATTCATGCTCTTCCTCTCGGGCAAGACTCCCAGCACAAAAAACACATTCACTGCCTGCAGGACTGAAGCTGCTAAGTGGATGAAAGCTAACAGTATCAAGCTCAACAACGACAAGCAAGAAGTAGTGTTTTTCAACAAGAACAACTCACCATGGGATTCCAACTGACTTAACTTGGGCCCACACTCAACAATAAACAATAAGAGGTGTACAGAGTTCCCCCGGGAGAGCTCTACAAATTTAGCTCAACCAGTAATTCTCTCTCACTGAATCTAGACAAGGGGTGAAGTGAGGGTCTCAAGTGTGCGGTGTAGACCCATATTCCAGAATGAAAAGGTACCTCACACAGGCTACCGACAGGACTACAGCTGTAGCCCCAGTCGACAGTCGTCCAGCCTCATCATCGGTACCCTGCTCCTTCGGCAGGCTGGCGGTGCAATACCCGTCGGGCAGCGATGAAAGCTGCACTTTTGATGGAGATCTTTTATTCTGGGCCAGCGGGTGTGTGCGTGTGAGGGGCCTAAGGGAGTGTAATCGTGAGCGTGGTAGTGAAGTTAAAAGAAGTCAGGGAAGTCCTGTTGGTGAATATTTTAATAGTCAGGCTTCCTGCTTCAGTAAAAGGATAAAGGGGTATTGAGGGGTGGTAAGTAATGGAACCAACCCTTATTCGACCCTTAACGTGCAAGAAATGGTCAACATGTTTCACGCCCTAAGGGCGATTCATCAGGACCTGGGTGCTCATAAATTACTCGGGTCCTGTAAATTTAGCAGGACACCAGTATACGACCTGAGGTAGTGTCGTATCGTAATGGTTCCACAGAGGGGACCTTCTGGAACTGAAAAAGAAAAGAAAAGAGAGACAACAATGTAGACACAGAAAATGGCTCTTTTGCTTTAACTTGTTGGTGACATTTTATCTGTGTTTGTGTGCATGCTATCCCACACTCAACACCCATGCCACAAAAAAACTCGAAATAATCATATACAGCAAACTGGACATGACCACTAAAGTCAAAGCATCGCTGCATCATGCTTTCACACCCTAGGGATGCTGAGGAATATCTTCAAATGAATCCAAAGCAGCACGCCCTAATGACGAGCAAGCTGGACTACAGGAACACCTTTGATGCATGGATCACCAAGCAACTCACTAAAAGACTGCAAACCGTCCACAATTCAGCAGCCAGACTCATCCTCAACCTCACTCACAGTACTTACATAACACCACATCTCAGGGAGCTCCACTGGGTCCCAATACAAAAACATACTCACTTCGAACTCCTCACGCGCACATTCTAGGCACTATACAACTTAACCTGCACCTACCTGAACAGTTGCATCTCCTTCCACCAACCACCCGACACCTCAGCTCTGTAGAACTCCTACTCTCACACATCCCATGTATACACAGAACCAGATCAGGAGGATAGGAGTTCTCTTACATTGCTCCTAACGTGTGTAACAGGCTCCCGCTCCACATAAGAGCCCTCCTCCGCTCTACTTGAATTCTGCAAGAAGATGAAAGCCTGGCTTTTCAATTAGACAACCTACCATAGGCAGGGCTAGGCACTAACCTGCTCAGCACCAGATCGCCAGGATGATAGTGCACTTTTCAAATATATAAAACAACATACCAACACATAGGAGTGGATAAAAGGATAAGTAGATGAGTGAGCGAAGATGTGTGGATGAGTGGGTGAGAGGATGGGTGGAATGAGTGGAACGATAGCATAGTAAATGGACATCTGAGAGGATGTATGGATGGCATAGAAAAAGGAAATCTGAGCATATGTATCAATGGCAAAGTAAATGGAAATATCAAGGGATTGATAGACAATAAGATCAAGTAAAGTATTTTTTGATGGATAGGTAAGTCACATGCTGGATCTATGGGCAGATATATGTAAGGATGGATGCATTTATAGATGACGATTGGGTGAATGAATAGATAGAATGATGAAAGATTGAATGATGTATGAAAGAATGAATAGATATGGTGGTTATCATTGGGTAGATGAAGGGTGAAAGTATTGATGGATAAATGCTTGGATGAAAGAGACATGGAAACTCTTCTAGAATGGGTCCGGCTCACTTGCTTCAATTTCTTGGCACCATTAGAGCTTTAGCTCAAAGTGGGTGGGGGGTATTTTAATTTTATGGCTATTACCTCGTTAATTATCAGACCACTGGAATAAAAGTTTTTGTAAATAACTGTTTATACATCTTTTTTTTTTAAATGGACATAATTTGAAGCTTTTTACGATGGATTGGTGGATTGAAACTAAATGAATCACACTTGGCCTAAAACAGTGACACGGTGTTATATTTGGAGGGCTTGCCATTGCTTCTATTATCTTCGTGCATAGCGTTAACATTAGATGCTCCTTCTCCCACCTTTGAAAGCAGGTGCATTTCTTTTAGTACACCCAACAAGACATAAGAAAAGCTATTACAAGAACATTTTAAAACGTCCAATAGCTAAAATGAAGTAAATAGTCCACTAAGTCGTAATGGAAATGAAGACCATTAATTTCCCTGTCCAGGTATATAGTAATTCAATAAGATCCTTTGTTCACCTTTTACTCCTTTTTGATGGATAGAAGTGGTAAGCATTGTGTGTATGACTTGATTTTCTTCGACATTTTGTAGACATTGGTTGATACTTTCATCAGGACACAAATCTTCAGGAAAGCTCTAAAAAAGATAAGCAATTACACTGTGCAGACTTGTTATAGGTAACACAATTCAGTAAAGTACAGCATTATAAAATACAACTTTTAAGTTGAGGAGCAATCATGCACAGGTTGTAAAAGACCTGTCAGAAGGTAAATTCGGAAAGCAGATATTATCTTCATGTAAATGTAATACCTATTTTCCCTTTCATTTCACTGACTCATGTTGTAATGTCTGCAAAACAATTCAAACATGGCTTACTCTGAAAGTCAACTCAGAACGACCAACGTGGATTGATAAAAATCATGGGTAACATCTCTCACTTAAGCTGGGGGACATCATGTGATGTTAAATGAAGCCCCAGCTTACTTATATTTACGTGAAAGGGAAATAGAGAAGAAACTGCGTCACAAATAGAAATAGAAACCAGAGCAGAGTCGGTGCCATAGCAAAATTGTAGTGATCAAGTCCACTCAGGTAGAGCTGGTTCAGAGAGGTTTATTCAAGATTATATCAAGACCCCACCAGGAGCAGCCAGCATGCAGCTCAGCCCAGCCAACTGTGCCTATTTGACTCCCAGCATTCCATGTTATGTCACCACAGAAAGATTTCATTGGCAGGGCAAGAATAACATTAGAGTCAGGATACAACAAACCTCTTTGTTTGAGCAAGGATTTTTCACAGGGTCATACAATAACTTAACTTTTCCCCATCAAATCTGACACGCCTGTGCTCTTTCCATCAGTGATCTCTTTGTGAGAAGAAGGTGTTTATTAAATCTGCAAATGTCCTAACTAACCCAAGCAATGGATCTGACCGAAGCTTATGTAGCCCAATTCATGTAAACTTTAGTTGATCGAATCAGCAGGAGTACCGTGTCCATGGGATTCAGCAAATTAAATAAAGTGACCTGGCAGCTATCTCAAAGAAGTTGGTTTTCTCTAGCATAGCAAATGCACTTTGCTAAGATCAGCTCAGCTCCCATTTACGGATCTGGATAGGTTTTTAGTCAGGGTTAGCATTGAATAACGTCAATGAAACGTGAAATGAAATTGCTAAAATCTCTGAAGCATTTATTTTTCATTTGTCCTATGGCTGAAGTACTAGATTTAAAATGTTATTCTTCATCACAAACATCATAAAAATATCACAGTAAAATACACAACAGTATTTTTTAATAAAACCCATAAAAGACTGGATTGGTCAAAAGCAACAGTATGCAACAAAACGATTTGAGATCAATTAAGTTGACTTGTATTCCTGAAAATAGTTCATAGTAGCAACAATCACACAATCAGCAAAATCCATTTCAACAAATAATTATAAAGTAGAATCTTATTCCTAATACTTTTGATTTGGTACGTAAAGCCTGGTTAGCAAACCCCATTGCAATATCAGAGTCAAAAACGAGCGTTTAGCAGTCTAAAATGGGGAAAAACGTGGGGGGCATCTGCAAAGAAGCCCAGTTTCCAACAGCCACTCTCTTACCCATACATCTACTTTCAAACCCAGTGACTCACCCATAGAGCCATTCACACAGCCACTCAGTCTCTCATACAGACACCAACAAACACCCTCATTCACCCATAGGGTCATTCACACAGCTACCATAATCACCAATAGAGTCACTCACACACTCACCCACCAATACAGCCACTCACACAGTCACGCACTACCTATACAGCTACTCACACATCCACTTATTCACCCATACAGCCACTCACACACCCATACAGCCACTCAGACATCCACTCCCACACTGATACATACAATCACAGTGCCACTCTGACATATATTAGAAACAGTATCAGACATTAGTAGTACAAAAGGAATAGTAATTTTACTCATGCAGTAGCTTGGAATATATCTTAGTATATATCCTTCATTCTGAGAAATGTTTATGAAACACTAGCACTTACTGGATGATGTCATCAGTGATGTCATTTGAGATGACATCAGTGATGTCACTGACCAGGCCATGAGTGATGTAATATGTATTCTAATATCTGCTCACACAAAGGCAAGCATTAACTACACAGACTGGCAATGAGGAGACATTGGCAAGTTTGACTTACTAGATGGTCCTTCCAGGTACCACCTGGTTCTTCCACAGGTGCAGCGGCACAGCTGCTTATGTTTCTCGTGATGTGAGGGTGGCTGTTGCTGAAGGTCTGGTATTTTTCCCATTCACAGTGTGATGCAGAAACTAAGAAATACAAAACAAAAAATTAACATTGTATTGTGCTGCAATTGTATTTATATAGCACTTACTCCTCCTTGAGAGGCGTTAAAGTACTTTACTCTGAGCTGAGCAATGCTCCATGAGCCCAAGGTTAGTGGTTAGACCAGTGTTTATTGGTTGTTGGGATTAATATTAGGCTCTTAATGAAACCATTATGTGCATTTACTTACAATTCTTTGTAGTAGATTAAGTTAGTAGAAGTTTGGTGTGCTCATTTGTAGGGGGGAAATTAGTTCATGTGGATGTTGGTGGGATTAATACATAAGCTAAAGGGGATGTTGTGGTATTGCTTATGAGGTGTGGGTAATTGTCAGAAATGTAATGATAAAGATTAAGGCAAACACACATGTGACAACGTAGGCTCTGTTCAGAGAGAGGATGGGTGCAGAGACAGAAAGTAGGGAAGTGTCATTAAAAGGTAAATAGGAGAGGCGACAATCACAAGTATTAAGTCTAGGTCATTTTCCATGCAGGGTTTCAGAAATATAGAGGAGACTTTTTAAAATAGCATACAATTTGAGGCTGCAACATTGTAGAAAGAAACCACATCTGCAAGTGAGAGTGCTCTACTAGGTAAATATAAAAGGCACTAGATTCATACAGTCTGTCTTTGGCTCGGCTACCCCTACTTCAGTGGGGTAAGCTGGCCAGCTCAAGGGTTGGAAGGGTTAGGTAATGTCTGGGTGCAACGCTAGAAGGAAGTAGTAACCTTGTGATCATAGAATTTGAGAGGCTAAATGAAGTAAGCATCAAAAATGAGATTCTGCAAAATGCTGAAGTGGAAGACCTTTGCCATTCACCATACAAATTTGCCTTACCATATTATTTATAAAAGCAAAGTAGATCCTTTTTGATACCCTTAGTTGAGGATGGATTAAATGAAGGAGATAAGAGCCACTCTTTTCAAAGGAAATGTATTGCCTTCATTCCTATAGGTGAAAAGTGTGGTGAAAAGTGTGGATCAAGACACTGAAGTGAAGGAGGTGGAGACACAACTACCTTTAGAAATTCCATGTAGACTTTGTTAGTAAGATGATCGGTATTACAAAAGGGGCCTCTGCAGACCCTTCTGTAATTTCAAAATACCACAGGGTGCGCAAAGTGGGCACAACACCAGTTGCCACCCTGGGGCACTTGTATAATATGGCCCCAGATGTTTTCAGAAGACTTGGGACCAGGCACGGAGGTACAGGTAACAGCGGTGGGGCAGAGTGGGGCGGGTAGGGCGGGGTAGAGTCAAAAGACAACAGGATAGAGAAAGTCATCGGTGATGCGGCTGGCAAAAGGTAAGTGGTTTAATTTATTTTCCTTTCCCTATCACTTTGTCTGTTGTCTCTTCCCTGGCCTGCACTGCCCATCTCTGTTACCTGTGCCGGCCGTGCCTGCTTGGGACACAGTCGGAAGCCCCTGTTAATACTGCATATAGGTTCTGATTCAGTTCCTGCAACAGGAAGGACACAAACCTCACTGAAACTCCTACAGCCCAGTCACGTTCTATGTGGAAAAATGTACTGTTGGTGCAGCAACCAACCTTTATTTCTAGTGTTTGAAAATACATGTGGTATATCACTGTCAAAACCAAAGGGGATGATGGACGGAGTGTTGAACATTGCAAGCACTCACCCCCAGTCAACTGATCTGGGTATAATCCATCATCATTCCTTAGCTCACTCCGCCACCCCAGTTCAGACATGGCCATTTGCAAATCAGTCTGACCCTGTGCCTCATGGGAACAGTCCAGCCCGAACTGCCAAGCCTGGTCTTCCTTGGACCGGAAACAAGCATCCTGGGACCGGTTTCTGGCTAATCCCCTTTGGTTTTTGCTTTGTATAAATACTGTAATTCTGAATTTACATTCCCAGAGGTCAGAAATGTACAGAAGAGGCTTCGTTCTAGGCTTAAAGTACGTGTTGCACTCCCAGGTGGCAAAGTCATAATTTTAATTTTGCTAACATGTTAAGAATCACACATGCTAAGTAATCAGAAAACATTACATATATTGTTAGTTTTGTATCTGGAGATTTCTGGGTCTAGTAGCAGTTTATAACACCTCGCGCTAGAATGGACACATTTGGCTCATCGACAAGCTTATGCAGTGGGCTGGCTGAAAGGTGGAGAAGGCTTAGATTAGTACGGTTTAGGCAAACTGCTACTTGAGCTAAACAAAGTTGTGTCACTGCTATGTCCAGCTGGACACATGAGTCTTAGGTGGTGTTTGACCAAGCAAACCTGTAGAATCTTTAGGCTCTACTCAAGAAGCATACGTTAAGTTTTCAAATATATTACGTCTATTGGAGTGACTAATGAATTACAAGGTGAACATTCAAAGTAACAAGCATTAACAACAGATATGTAATATACTAACCCATGTAAACACAGGTATATTGTTTTTTTCCATTGCATGCATGTATTTTGCTTATCATGTTGAAGCCAGCCATGCCAATCCTGAGAAAAGCTGCATAAAGGATTGTTTTCTGTATAGAAAGCAGATAGGAGCTACGTAATAGAATGTGTCAAAAAGTGTCATGAGTCAGGGCACCTTTCAGATTTAAAATAGTCCCTTATGAATTCCAATGGAAGTAATTCCGTGAAAGTTGAATGACACATCAAAGCGCCGACAGTATGAGGCGAGAGAGAATATTTATCTGGGTGAAACCAAAGCCTATTCCATGTATGTAATAGTGTAATATGAATTGTATTGCATCATGAATACAAATGATCGCATTGAAAGACAAGCAATTAAAATGATGTACATGTTAAAACGTTGTTAACAATAGGTCTTGCAGACAGATGACAAACCAAACATATAAATGTCCCCTTTATAAAAGGGCGATGACAGTTACCCCTCACTTAACAAATAGTCTGGTTGGTGTAACTGAAGGTTCTGCATTAAGTTTTTTGGTTCGTAAATATTTCTTCTGTAGACATAATACAATATTAATTACAATCATAAAGCAGTTACAGACAGTCAATATTTAGGAACAAAATCTTAAAATCGATAGATATAAAAAGTATCACCATAGGTTTAAATTAGCCCAAGCAATTAAAAAACAGCGATAAACAAAATCCCCCAAATGTGCGAGCTTTCAATGAATGGGGCGTCATTTGAAGAGAAGCAGTATCTAATTGCATCATGTGTTGTTCCACAGTTTGCACAACTGCCAGCCTCCAATACTTTTTTCTTAAGCACAGTGATTTAGGGCCTACACAAACAATATATTCCAGTGATTCAGTCTTATTACCACAAAGCGGGCTTGATTTTGTTGGAAGACACTTAGGCCATCATTATACCACAGCTACAAAATACCACTTACATCCGAAACTTACCATGATAAACATCCATTCACCCTAGTTGTTCCATCAATCTCAAAACACTATATCCCTACACACACCACGGTACAAGAATTCCAGTGATGCACCACGACCCAACATTTTGCATGAAACAACAGCACCACTAGCCCTTTGCACTACACCGCCAACCCATCATCCAGCCACACCCAGCATCACAGCATAAGGATGATTTTACCTCTCCCAAGCACCACACCACCACCTGAAATCCATCCTACCACACCACCAAGCACTACACATTCATGCAAGCACTGACCTCTTAATACTACACAAGCACCATCAGCCCTATGCCACTACCTACCACCATTGCACCACAGCACACTCGACTGTGAGCACACCATTAACAACCAGTGCTGTACCAGAACATTCAGCACTGCACTGGCATCACCCAACCATCTCTGAGCACCACAACATTCTTTAGTATCTTTTTCACATTCCTCATTCCTACTATAGCACTATGACACCAGCACCATGCCACCAGCACTGCACTGATAAACCTCAGCATCAAAACACTAACATTGCTTGACTGCATACTATCCTGGGCACTGCACCACCACTCTTAGCAGTAAACCACCACTTACCAGCACTGCACTACCATCTCCACCAGCCGACCACTGTCTTCCAGCATCACAGAGCTACCATGAGCAGTACACCATTGCTCCCCTACATCAGAACCCTGTCAGAACATCGCTCTGCCACCCCAACACAAACCCCCTAATAAAGTGCAATTATCTCCTGACGTCACATCTCTGCCCCATCACTACACCACCACTGTGTATTAACAAGCATTTGCAATGCAATAGGTCTCGCATTTACGCGAGTTTAAGCTAATGGCATTGTAAATGACAATGTGTTTCATTTATGTTTTAAAAACCAAAACATAAATAAAAGGCATTGTCTTTTACAATGCCAATAGCTCAAACTAGCGTAAATTCGAGGTCTATTGCATTGCAAATGTGTGTTTCTTTTTTGGCATCTACAATTCGAAAAGGGTTTTCTGTAACACACATTTTAGGAATGTGGCCCTTATATTTTCCACTGTTTCCAATCTTTGTTCCTTTAGAATAACCTGGTTCTCATGAACTTCTGAAACTAGGGGTACACTATTACTGCTCAAGGGCCTTTTCAAAATATTTTGAGTGGGCCATGGATATGAATTATTCACCTTTTCACAGCCACTCACACCTTCTTTCTCCGTTAACAGCCACCCATATGTATTATAAAAAAAGCACAATCAGTCTAGAGAGAGAAAATACTAAACTGCACTGACTGCAAGATTTTTACTAATACGCCACGTCAACATCATTGTTTCGGCGAAATGCCTACAGACAGCCGTCTTAATCTGGACATTTAGACCATTCAGAATCAATTATCACAGTCTTAAATGACCAGATGCTTGTGGTCACGGTACTATAAATGACAAATAGAGTTTCAACTGTGGAGTACCAGGGCACACATTCCATTGCAGAGCACACTCTCTGGCCACTGTGAATCAATTGAAACAAATGTCTAAACTACCTTGACGTGAGCCAAGGTGCGTAATTACATGAATATTTTGATATGCAGTTTTCCCGAATATACAGTTTATCTCCGAGACCTCCACTTATACATTGAAATCCGTCCTGTCCTGTCGTCAAGGTGTGCTATTGATAATTGAAAGAGTGTTTGCGTGTGTGTGTGGGGGTTTACAATGTATGTCTCAAGGTGCTTCCCTATCAAGTATTGCGCTCTCGCTGTCCCCCGATATCCCAAGGGTAAGTCTGGGTGTAAATCAGCTTCCATGTGTTGCCCTGTTGACTTTGGCCGTTTCATCTGACCACACTCGATCAATCACATCGCCACTGCAACACCTGTTCAGGTCAGCGCTCATTTTGAACACACCTGCATGTCTATGAACGGTTGTACACCCCCCATTCTAAACATGTTTTTGTTGATAATACGTGAATTTTATACGAAGAGAGAGGGTGAAATGGCAAATGGCATGAGGCAGACTGTTCTCTGTGATCTAAACCCACCTGTGCCTTACAATAAACACTTCTTCTCCCTGTTCTCCTTCCTGTGACCTGTGGGTGGAGGTCGCAGTGTGGACAGACAGCAGACCCGAAACCTTTACAATAGTTCAATCTGCAAGCATCAGCTCTGTTACAATTGTTTTGTTTCTGAAATCGGAACTTGTATGAAAACACACACCCCTGTTCCTAAATGTGGGACACAGCTCGCTGTTGAATGCCTGGGCTGTGGTTGTAAAACGAGTCAGGTTACAGGAAGGTTACACCCCTTGCGAGCGCATTTACATACAAATAGGCCGATGTTTCATTTATACGAGTGGTCAGTCCCACTGGAACTGAAGCTCTCCGGGGAACTTTTTAATCTCGTCACAAGAAGCTTTATGTGGGGGTGCGCGCCCGCTGCTTTGAGGTTTCCCTTCATGCAGAATCGCTGCTGGGGTTTTTGCTGCCTTGTGTCCCATTTTGAGACCAACTTTGATCCCGACCGGAGCGGAACTATGCGTGTGTCTGGGAGAAAGCACGTGGGAGCAAGTTGGTGTCCAAGGAGAGCTCCGGGGATCTTGGGAAAGTGAGCATGAGCCGCACAGATTACTATGTTTATTCTATCTCAGATTACCTCTGAGCTACACAGCCTGCGGACGACGAATATGAAGACTTCTAGGAAACCTTGGACAAACTGCACCAGGAAAGCAATAAGCGCGGTGTCCCTGAAGCAGGTGCCATGCTCGGTGTTGTCCGGGAAAGTGAAAGCGCGAAGGGAGCCGTACACGTGCACATCGCCTGTCCAGGATTGCACGTTTTGTCTCCCTTCGCGCACCAAAGCCACGACAATAGAGTCTCGTCAAGGCGAAGCAGTGCATGCGCTGCGCTTGCAAGGCGAGACCTAAAAAACTACTACCAAGCACCCACCACCTCTCCAGCAAAACATCACCACCTGACCACATTGCACCATTACCACCAGGGCCCCAGCACCACATCTCAATAAGCAAGGCCCACCCTTAAATCAACACAACCACGTCCACTACTGCACCATATAGTATAAGTACCTCAGCCTAATCTAGTATCACCCACCTGCCCAGCACTGCCTTCAGGTTACGTCAATTGAGAGCCTACACTAAACACACCCTCTTCAATGGCTCCAGATTTGCTAGAGAATAGTATTTAAAGGTTCTCATAACCAGCAAGGTGACGCTGGTACCTACCCACACATAAGTCACCCGCCACTCTGGGAGGGAGAAATGAAGGTGAGCAGTCAGAGAAGCACAGAAGTGGAGGAAGTACAATAGGTGACCCAGCTAGTGACCATCTAAATCATATAACAAGGCTCGTTATTCTTAAAGCATTTGCTGTTTTTTTAATTTCCCCTACTAATGAATCCCTGAGGCAACAGATGGTGGACTGACCAGTTCTTGCCATGATTTTACTTCTTTATTTCCAGAGTATGCAACGCATACAATTGAATCGATTATTATGTTTTCAAACGTGCTTCAGTCATGGAATCATGGTCTTTTTTATCAGCAGTTTAAAAAGACTGAGGCTCTATCGGTGGGAGCTTCTAATGACCTTTATTGTCACTTTCACTTAATACGGCGGAACAGATGTGCATTGTGTTTTTTATCGCCTGCTCTGGATGTTAACAGCGGATAACACCATTTAGAGAGGGTGTCAATTTCTGTTACTTGTCCCGTCCACATTTCACTAATGTGCGAAGAGCAATTACAAGCTGTTAACGCGTGGGGGAGTATGGCTTTTAGAATGTGATCCCCTGAAGCCACCCAGTACAGCAACAAAAAATCAATATTTCAACCTGCTTCATGTCCCTACAACTAAACCTATAGCGCAGACAAACAACAGTAGTTAGTGCCAGCATTCTAAGCATTATGATTGGCTGAGATAATCTCAACAGTCCATACAGGGTACTAGATTTGATTATTGACAGTGTATGCCTGACTTCTTCGCTTGTGAACATTTGCATTTGATGTAATACTTGAAATGCTATTGCATTTTTGACCTCTATCAGAATGCAAAATGTTGATGCGTTCCTCTCCCTTTAAGGGCATCTTACATGGAAGTACTGGTATTTAAAAGCAGCCCTTCATAACTGTTCCATATTGCACTAAGAAAATAAGTCTAACAATCTCCATGTGGGTTTGGCATGTTCTCCCTCCCAAGAATATAATGTAAGTATTATTTTAAACGGTTTTCCAAAGATATTGCTTACATAGGGAGTAAATTCTACTTCATGCAGGAGCATCATTCAATTCAGCTGAAGATCATGAATGTGCCTACGATACAACTGTGATACACTACCTCGGGACGTCAGGCTGATGGGCTAAGGATACCTCGATCCTGAAAGCCTACTGCTGCCTCAACCTTCCAGGGGTCTAACTGGTGCCCAATAACACCAGTTAGCGACAGCTAGTAGGAGATAGCGACCATCTTGGGCCCCACTTTGCATGTCAGTGATATTTATCACTAATGACATGCAAAGTGGGCATGCCTATTACTAAGTTTTGGAGATATTCGCGCTAAGCACGAATATCTCTAAAAGCTAACACCTGCCCTGAGCAGTTCTTAGCCATGTTATCCAATGGGAGGTGGATAACATGGCTAAGAGCATTAGCTCGGTAATGCATGAATATTGCTTACTTTTAAGCGATATTCATGCATTGCGGCCGATTTTTAACCCATTTGCGATAAACCTTGGTAATACCAAGGTTTATCTGCGATAAAAATCGCCGCAGCTCAGCGGTAAATTTTTGTCTCTAACCAAGCAATAGCGGTAATTATCGCTATTGCTTGGTAATATGCCCCATAGTGTTTTAAATATTGTCGTACAAAAATAGCATGAGTATAAATCGGTAAGTATAGACTTACTATTCTTTATTTCACTTAAGTATTTTGCCAATCTTATATTGTATATTACCTACTGGTGTTCGTCAGTAGGTAGTTATAGTTAGGTACTACTTTCCATAGGAAAAGCTTTTTTTGGTTTGCTGGTAACTTTGTGAGAACAATATTTGTTGGTTGCATTAATAAGGGGGGGAGAGGGTGTAGGGAGAGGGGGAGTGGTCCAGATGTCCTCACAGAGGCTCATAGTTGGGCCTGGCTGCCCAGGTTATGGTGGTGGGTGTGGGATGGGGAAAGAGTGGGGGGAGGGATCCTCAGACGCTGATTAAAGGGATAGGCTCAATATCATTTTTTTTCCCATATATTACATTTATCAGATTTGTCACATTAGTTGGAAGGAATGGGGCTTTGGGTTGGTGAAACTGTTGTATGGAGATGGGGTGCCAGAATCAGGTAATGGTACAAGCTCGCATGGGCAGACTTAGAGTTGCAACTATTAATATTTGTGGCCTACATGACGCCAAGAAAATTCTGAGGGTCGTGGTTGGGATACAATTGCTTGGTGCAAATATTATCTGCCTCCAAGAGACACATATTGAAGGGTCACAACGGCATGTAATAATCACATCTGGATTTAGGGTGATTAGTGCAGCAACGCAGGGTGCCAGGGTTCGGGCCGTTGTGGTATTGGCAAAAGGAGGGGCGATTCAATTCACATGATCATGCTCTGATAAATTTGGCCACTGGGCAATTATGCAGTGCTAATATGGTGTGAGGAAGAAAAATACACTATACACACTATATGGATGTAAAAGTGATGACCCTGGTGTGCTGGATACTATTTCTAGTGAACTTGGTCATTGGGCCTTTCTGCTTATTTTGTGCAAGGATTGCAATATTAACTTACCTAGTGATTGGTCTCTGGAGGCAGGATGGAGGTATATGGGTAAGAAACCTAAAGTGTTTCCGGCATAAAATAATCTGTGTCAGACCCACGGTTTGGTCGACTGCTGGTATTCGTTAAAGCCAAATGATCCAGGGTATACCTATTTTTCTAACCCTAATATGACACGTGCTATACTGGATTATATGTTCATCTCTAATTCGTTAAGCTCGAAATGTCATATAGAAAAGTTACCACAGGTGCTGTCAGATCATAATCCATTGGATCTTGATGTAAAATTGGAGCTATCTAAGCAAAACATAAGACCCTGGAAATTTGAGAGATCACTGCTGCTAAATGTTGAATATTGTACACATATGAGACAGCGGAGCTTCATGTTTTTAGGGGATAACGTGGGTAGCACATCAATCGAGGTGGTGGGGGCCACCATGAAGGTGGGTATTAGGGGGGAAACACTGTGGTACTGCCTAAATCTCAACAAACGTGAGGAGCACACAATGAAGACTTTACAGGATAATCTGGAGGCGGTGGAGGAGGAGTTGGTAAGGGCTGTTTGTGAGGGTAGGATTCGGAGACAGTATAGCGACGGGTGGCGATAGCTAAAACCGCCATCACTGACATACTGGCAGATAAGGCAATGAGCAAAGCAATAATCTAAAAAGAAACAGTCTAGGAGCTCAGTGAACAGATTGGTCACCATCTGGCAGTTCGCACTAGGCAATAGACAACTTCAAATTTAATTCCAGAAATCAGTGATCCTGTGCTAGGACAGGTCTCCAACCAGGATCTGATTAGGGATGCATTTAGGAGGTATTATCAAACCTTATATACGGCTGATATTGGGACTGATCAGAGTAATATCAAGGTATATCTAGATTTGGTACTACACTTAAAAGTTTTTGAAGAAGATCAGGAAAGCCTAGACAGCCCGCCCCATTGGGCAGAGATATTACTGACAATAAACAGCTTAACAAGAGGGAAAGCTGCTGGCACAGATGATATCCTGACTTAATTTTATATCACCTTTTCCAGACAGTTAAAAGGAATTATAAATTAACTGTATGTACATATTTGTATTGGTGGGTGATCTCCTGGATCATGGTCCCTTCCAAAAATTGTGGTTTTCTTTAAAAAAAAAAATCCCTCTTACCACTGGGCTCTAACCTTCCACTCACCCTGATAACTGGTGATTCGAAAATCTATTCAAAACTGCTTGCCAGTCGACTTGCACCAATAATCCATAGTGTTATCTCGGAAAGCCAACACTGGTTTGTTCCCGGAAGGGCCACAATAAATCATATCCAGAGATATCACCAATGTTGGAGGAGACCCTATGGCTCTTATTCTGTTGGATGCAAAACAAGGTTTCAATTGGGTCTCCTGGCAATATCTATGGACCTCAATGTTTAGGCTCGGTATTAGGGACGGTTTTATTCAAGTGGTCAAAACGTTATATGTCAACCATCAGCAGCCGTAATGGTGAATGGTGTATTCTCAGAAAAAGTTTCAATCTCCCGTTTGACTAGGCAGGGCTGCCCTTGCTCCCCTCTATTATTTGTGATTTTTATTGACCCTTTTATTCACAGATTAGAAAATAATAGACAAATACCAGCAATATGGTCGCAGAACTGGGCAACTAAGACCTTGCCAATGCAGACAATATTGCCCTGGTTACAGCAGACCCAAACTCTGCCATAACGGTAATCGAAGATGAGGCTGAGCTTTTCAGGCATTTCTCTGAATCAACAGTTTGGGCTGGACTGTTCCCATGAGGCACAGGGTCAGACTGATTTTCATATAGCATGTCTGAACTGAGGTGGCGGAGTGAGCTAAAGAATGATGATGAAATAAACCCAGATCAATTGGCTGGTGGTGAGTGCTTTCAGTGTTCAACACTCCGTCCAGCATCCCCTTTGGTTTTGCTGAATCAAGACAAGACACAGGTTGTCCTTAATGATAAGGTCAAGATGATCGATAAACGGGTGGCTGAAAAGGCCACATAACTGGGTATTAGTATATCTAGACTAGACAATGTGGTTAAAGATAACATGGAGCCTCTAATGGAGAGCGTTAAAAAAGATCTTGCACGGTTACATAATCTGCACTTATCTATCGGTGGTAGGTGCAATGTAATAAATATGCACTTTTTCCCAAAAATCCTATATATCTTTAGGGCCTTTTGTTTAGAATTCACGCCTCAATGGCTCAAAGCAATGGAAGACATATTCTACCAATTTTTATGGGCATACGTGCGACCTCGCCGAGCCCTTAGGTTTCTTACTGTCCCAAGGGATAGGGGTGGTTTGGCTCAACCGAACTTGAAATGATACTATTGGGCTTCTACATTGATTCATAGTCGTGAACTCCCCAGGACAAATACAGATAACATACGAACTGATAAAGTCCCCCCCCATTTGAACTTTTGCTGGGGAGTGAGGCAGGAGGATGTTTCTGGCGTCAACTACATGACAGCTACTATAAAAAAAGTTTGCTTTAAAACTCTTTTTAGCGCCTTTTAAGTTTGGAGTGCTGCACATAGAGCACTGGGAATTGCCAGATTATCTTTTTATACACCCATATCTAATAATCACAATCTTCCAGAGTTTTTCGAGATTTCTTCAAGGAAAAATGGATCAGTGCAGGAATTGTTTAGATTGCTTTTTTTTCTCCTCTTCAGGACTCCGGTCCTTTAAAGAGATGAAAAAGGAATATAGTCTTTGTTGGAGGGATATTTTAAAGTTTCGTCAGATCAGAGATTTTCTATTACGAAAAGGAGCTGGATGGGCCAAATTTAAGAGAGTGGAAACTATTGAAAGAATAGTCAAAGATAAAGTAAGCTCTATCGGGGAGATATATGCTCTTATAAATGCTGTTATGCCGGATGATCTGGACAAGTGCTCCCAAAAGTGGCTGTTGAATGTGGGGCTATCAGAGGGGACTTTTTTGTATGCGCATAAGTTATCACAATCTATTTTAATGTCTACCAGACTACAAGCACAGTTTTATAAGACGTTTTTCTTCTTGTATTATACGCCTGACAAAATGGCAAAATGGGGGGCAGGAAAGGGAGCATTTTAAACACGCTCTGCACTCTATAATGCTGATATTGTTCATATCTTTGCGTTGTGTAATGTTCTGCAAAAATTAATTAAGGATATATCAGATTTTTTATCTGAGGTGCTAAATACTGAAATAATGTAATTGTGTTAGTCACCTCTGAAGCATATATTTTAGGGACAGGACATGAATTGATTTTTATATCTATGTCGGTTCTAAGGATGTGTATTGTGTCCACCTGGCTGGACCCCAGAGCACCTGTTTTTCAGCAATGGTTAGAAATGAAAAGGGAGTCACCCGCACCGAAAAGGTATGAAAATCTGGAATCCCATGAGCACATGGATTCAAGACCAAAGCAGGATATGCAAGAGCATTCATTTTCCCCTATGGTTTTTTGAGTTTTTTGAGCTCTTGAAATGAAATAAATGAAAAGAACATTTGTATAGCGCGGGAGCTACCCTGAGGCGTCCTAGCGCTGCGGACAAACGCGTATGGAAGAGCGGATGTGGCCTAATCTGAATTGTTAAACAGCTGGGTTTTTAGCTTCTTTCGGAAGGACAGAAGATTGTGCTCCGGACACAGGTGGAGAGGGAGAGAGTTCCAGAGTTTGGCCGCATTGTGGGAGAAGGAGCATCCCCCACATCTGGCCCTCTTGATTCTGGGTACTGTGAGAAGGTGGGAGGAGGTCGATCTAAGCTGTCTGTTGGGTTGGTAGGGGGTGACCAGAGAGTGATTGATGGTGGCGCCCAATTTCCAGAAGGCTTGATGGGTGATGCACAAGCCCTTAAATGCAATTCTTTCCCTGACAGGGAGCCAGTGGTGCTTCTTGAGTTCGGTTTTAACTGGGATACGACGAGGGATCTGGAGCAGGTTGCGTGCCGCACAGTTCTGGATGACCTGGAGCTTGTTTAAGGTGGGCTGTGGTGCCACTAGGTAAAGGGCATTCCCAAAGTCCAAACGAGACAAGATGAGACCCTGGATCATGATCTGTCTGGCTTTAAAGGGTAGTAAGGGAGTGATTTTTCGGATAAGCCTAAGTAAGCCAAAGCAGGTGGCTGAGAGTTTGGCTGCTTGGTGGTTGAAATTGAGAGACTTGTCCAGCCAGATGCCCAGGCTCTTGATTGTGTCCTTGGGCACGGTGGGAGTCCAAGACAGGTAGACCAGATGGAATTGATAGTGGGATTGGGGGAGTGACCTAGTAACATCAGCTCGGTCTTGTCTCCATTTAGTTTGAGACATGAAGATGTCATCCATGAGGTCACTGCTTCTAAACAGTCCCTGAGTTTGTTGGGCCCGGTGTGAGAGTGACTCAGAGCCACCACTAGCTGAGTATCATCCGCACAGGTGACTATTTTTATCCCGAAGGGCCGGACGATCTCAGCAAGGGGGCACATGTAGACATTAAAAAGCGTAGGGCTCAAGGAAGAGCCTTGCGGTACCCCACAATCGAGAGCTTTGCTGGGGGAAGTGGTGTCGCCCTCAAAAACTTGAAAGGAGCGCTCACTCAGGAAGGATTCGAGCCATGTGAGTGATTTCGATGAAACTCCTAGGTTGGTGAGTCGTTTCAGTAATATGCTATGATTTACAGTGTCAAAGGCGGCAATTAGGTCTAGCAGGATGATGGCTGCAGTGCCTCCCTGATCCATGATCTTCCTTGCCTCTTTGTCACATTAATGAGAGCGGCCTCAGTACCGTGCATGGGTCGAAATTCAGTTTGAGAGGGGTCAAGCAGCTGGTGGGTCTCTAGGAAATCCGTCAGAGTCTTATTGACGTGTTTCTCTATAATCTTGCTAAGCCAGGGTAGTAAAGAGATTGATCTGTAGTTCCCTGGGATGTTAGGATCTAGGTGGGGTTTTTGAGGAGGGCTCTGACCATGGCCCGTTTCCATGGGAGCGGGACAATTCTGGTGGCTAAAGAGGCATTGAGCAGTTCCAAAATGGTGGGTATGATGTGCGTGGTAACTGCCAGCAGAGAGCGCGGTGGTGCTGGGTCATTTGGGGAACCGGATTTTACTTGGAGCATGATGGATTGTAGCATGGAGGAGTCAAGAGAAGGAAAGTTGGCGAGTGTTGCTGGGGTGTGGGATTGTAGCTCAGGAGGTTTGATTGCTGACGTGGGGGTCTGAGTGTGGGGAAAAGAGGTGTAGATAATTTGTATTTTATTGTAGAAAAATTCTGCCAGGTCGTTGCAGCGGGATTGGGGGCTAAGGTGGAGGTTATTTCTAGGGCATTATGGTCTGAAGAGTCATCAAAATGGATATTAAAGTCTCCTAGGAGAGTGAAGTTCGAGGAACTACATGCTAGGTTGGCTATGGAGGAGGGCAGGGAGTTAAGGAATTGTCTTAGAGTCCCAGGTGGGCGATATATAAGCATCCCGAGAAGGTGCTCTTGGGGGAGAAGTCAAGGGAGAAGGAGAGACTTTCGCAATTGGGTATTGGATAAGGGGAGCTGCGGCAACTATAGCATTCTTTGTAGATAATAGCTAAGCCGATTCCCCTTCCCGTTCTAGGGTCTTCTTGTAAAATTTAGTATCCTCTGGGTAAGGCCTGAATGATGTCAGGTTCTGATTCGGAGTGGAGCCAGGTTTCGGTTAAAAACAGGACATCTGGGTTATGTTCTTCTAGGAGCAGGGAGATCTGAGTTTGGGGAGAGATCTGCAGTTTAGAAGGTAGATACTTCGCTGTGTAAATTTCCTTAAGGGGACGGGGAGAGGCTGAAATCCGCAGTGAGGGTACATTAGGTTTTGACCTAGTGGGTTGCATGTGGTAAGGCAGAGGGGTGGGACCTTTCCTCTTAGTCTATACAATGACAGAGGGCTGTATCTCCTGACCTGGGTGGAAAAATGCGCCCGTCCGTGGCCGACCTGGGCCAGGGGCCATGACCCTGGCCCAGGTCGGCCACAGACGGGCGCAGACAGGCTTGCCTTTGGCGCGCCTTCAGCGTGCCAGCGATGCGCCCGCTACGCATCTTGATGGGCATCGGACTGTGTGGACTGACAGCTGCAGGCAGCTGATTGGTCGTCTGGCCCGGAAGTCGTAAATCACTTCCTGGAGCCAGGATCTTGTCCCACGTCCCTCCACGCAAACCAAACAACTGGCGGTGGACCGGGAAGCTTGGAACAGGTAGGACAGTGAAACACAAAAATATGGTGAGTTTAAAAATGTGACTTTTGGTTGTTTTGTTTTTAAAAGAAACAGAGTGAGCCCTTTCCCAGGCGCTCCTTTTTACCGAAGAAGTGGTGTCTGCCTTCCTCAAGCGCATCTGCCTTATATTATAAGAAGGAGTTTGCACATGTCACTTTAGGATGTTATTGGTGTCACATTGGCTGTTGTATAACCAGGGTTGTACTGTTTTGATACACTATCTGGAGGATCTCTAGCTCTATATTACAATTATGAAATGACGTAATGCATTACATTTGATTACTCTTTATTGTTTTATCGAAGTTTTACCTGTCTGAGGTGGGGTGGGGTGAGTGAGGTGGATCGATAGGTATTTAAAAACAAAATGAATAAAGATTGTTTTTTTTTAAAAGAGCATTTTTGTTTTGCTAATAACGCTGATGCAGTTTAAGGAATTCCGATTACATTTTCAAGTTTGCTAGTCACTTCAGCTGAAGTCAGGAAAGTTTTGGGTGATCCATCAAGCGGGGGTAGAGAAAAAAAGGAGGCCCCAAAATGTGTTTTTCCCATGGAATTTCCGATAGGCATTTTGGACATGACTACAGCCCAAACTGCTGAATGGCATTACACTAGATTTGGCAGAAAGCTAGATCTTGGTCCAGAAAGAGTTCTCTATGTAATTTGGTGTAAATGTGTTCAGTAGTTTTGGACTTATTAAAGTAAAAAGATTAAAGAAGATTAAAGAAACACAGATCCATTGTGGATCCTCCGTGGATCCAGGTGGATCGTGCGGATTCACAGGCCAACAGCAATGCCGTGATTGACTGGCTGTAACCTGAGACGAAAGTTGCAGCTGCCCTTTTTGTGCAGAGGGTTTCAGTTCCTCGGGGGGTAATAACATTTAAAATGTAAAAAAAACACATACACCCACTCACAGACCCACACACCTACTCACATATGCACTCACACACCCACACAACCAATCACACACCCATACAGCCACTCACATACCCACTCACAGACCCACAAAAGCACAGACCCACACAGCCACTGACACACCTACAAACACACTTACTAACAACTTACACACAATCTCTCATACACCTACTCACACACCCATACAGCCACTCGCACACTCACAGAACCATTTTCACACCCACTCACACACCTATATAGCCACTAACCTACACAGCCACTCACACACCAACACATAGGCAGTGGTACACTTATAGACATTGCAATAGCATATGTTTGTATTAAGTGTGTTGTTATTTTAGTATTCAATGTGTGCAATATAACTGGCAGATTTGTCTGAGGATTTACGATGGATCCATAAAATTAATTTTTTTAAAGAAAGACTTGGTGAGAACTACTACATAAGTTACCTTAACTTATTTTTTTGATTTTCCATTTTTGAAATATATAATACCAATGAATGTGTGAATAAAGTGTATTTATAAACTTGTGAAAATGTACATATGTAAATTGAACTTATAAGTCAAATTGTACTACAATTTATATTTTTAAAAACTGGTGAAATTTACTAAAAAAAAAAACGTTACAGGGACATTATAGTTAGAAAATAGAATTAAAAAAATCCTTCGAAATTCACTTTAAAAAAACAACTGTTACTGGGATGTTATAGTTAGGTTCAGATTTCACACACACAAAACAATACAAATGTAGCAGTTATAGTTATAGATATCTGAAGTAACTATAAATCGTGTCCTAAGTTATGTTATGTTATGTTAATGACTCTTTTATCGCGCATGACTCACCCAGGGGCATCTCAGCGCTCACCAGAGGATGGGATCCTGTGGTCAGAAATTTTTCAGAACAACAAGGTTTTTAATTGTTTCCTAAAGGTCAGGTAGGTGGTGGATTTTCGCAGCATCACTGGGAGGGAGTTCCAGTATGTCGGTGCTACAAAAGAGAATGCTCTACCGCCTGTGCGGGTTAGCCGTATCCGGGGAATGAATCCACTGAGGGAGGGTTTACCTACTCAGGTTGGGAACACCCTGTGTTGTAAAATACCCCTCACACACCAAAAGGACCCTTGGTGTCATGCTTCATCATTGGGGTTTCCGCACCCCTCTACGGGATGCGGCGTGCTTCAACCAGCGACTACGCGGGAGCACTTATTTAGACTATGTGAGGTGTGTGTGAAGGAATTATTATGTGCGTGAGTAGTGAGGTTATACGGCGAGTGAGGTTTAAAAAGGGCCTGGCTAGTGGGCTCGTGGGGTGTGTCGACATGTTTCGAAGACTAAGCTCCTTCTTCAGGACAGGGTACACAAATCCCCACCTTACTCACATATCTCTACTTAAAACATGTATTTATTTACAAAAGTGCAAACTAGTGCAGGTCCTAATATGTACCTACAAGATGAGAAAGTCGCAGATTGTTGACCTGTAAAGGCAGGGGACAAAAAATATTTTCTGGTGGTCCGCTCCTTTAAATAAAACACTAGGCGCAGCGACCTGTGGAAAAATATATAATCATTGTGTGGGATCCGATCACTAGACAGAAATGTCATTCTATTTGTGATTTCGTGCCTGGCGTGAAAAAGGACTTATACAAGACATACAATACACTCAACATGAAACACACACTCTAAGAACGAATTCTTTGTCCATTCCTTTTATGGTGATAATAAAATTCAGGGTTCAGAAAAAGTGAGAGGAAAAGGAAATGAAATGGCATACTGTTATTAGTCAAATCCAATGCCTCATGAGCCTCAGGAAAGTAGGGGTTAACGTGCAGATTCGCTACCTGTAAAAGGATGCATAATTGAAGTTTTCTTTGGTACTTACATACTCGTTGCGGTGTTCACCTTAGTTCGTAAAGCATACTCACGAAGTCTAGGAGACACTGCTGCCTAACTACCCCTTGCACTGCTCTGCTGAGAGTGCGGTGGTTCCCGTGGCTTCGTCGATTTTGTACTGCCATTAATTGGTAATTATTCCCCTTGATTGGCCGGATATGCCCAAAAATGGGTTTTCCGGTTCATCTCTGTTAGCTGGCAGTCAGGTGTGCGTGTCTTTGCAGAGCACCGGTGTTCCGCGCATGCGCCCTTTCAGTGTTGGATGTTCTTACTTACTGTGCATGGTTTTTGGCGAGACGCTACTTCCCAGTCATGCACATGTGCTGTTTAGAGCGCAAGGATGCTGTTGGGACACATCTGTCTGTTCAAGCTCGCATATATAAGCGTTTTTAAATACAGAAGAAGGTCCAATCATAATGAAATAATGCGCACACAAGTGTGTGCTCGAAGGTATCTTATGGTAAATTAAATAGTAAGTTAAAGCGCACGTTTTCTAACATACCAGGTTTTATGATGTTGTCTTTGAGGGGAATTTGCAGTTTATCGTGGTTATTTTAGTTTGTTGTGGGATCCTATCCATGATGACGCCATTGAAAGGCCATTGTTACAATAGGGCTTACAGAGTATGTACTTTAAATCGTTACAGCGGTGAAGTACACAGTATAGGCGGATGATCATGGGAAAAACGGAGGGTGGTATTTCTGGTTTATGTCAGTTGTCCCCATGGGATCTCATCATTTAGGCCTGTAACGTGGGTCCCCAGACGGAACACCCATCTTTGTTCTTTTTCGAGTAGACCAGATTCTGATGGTAATTGTTCAATGACTGTCCAACAGATATCGTTAACACAATATTGAGCTTCCAGAAAGTGTGTAGCCATTTTGGTTGTGCTCTTCTTTCACCGTATGTTGTTTTTATGTTCACTTAGCCGTGTTTTCACTGCTCTTGTGGTCATGCCTATATATTCTAGGCCGCAGGGGCAAGTGATCATGTACACTACATTGCGACTGTTACAGTCGGTCATTGTGCACTGTTCCCACTTAGTTCCATTGTTGAATGTCAATTGTTTGCTCTTTTTTGTTAAATGGCAGCTGGCACAGTTTCCGCATGGGAAATGGCCTTGTATTCCATGTTTTGAAAGTGACACTGGTAATTCATGTTTTGGGTGGGTGTGGACCAGCATGTCCTTAAGATTCCTCCCTCTTTAAGTGAGCGAATAGTGGTTTTTCGAAACCTAGTGTTCCACTAGACAGAATGCCCCATCTTTTATTGATTATCGTTGATATTTCGTTGGAATGTGTATTGTATGTAGTCACACATATGGGTCTTGTTTGCTCCCAATTGGGTTGTGTTTTATTTTCCAACAGTGCGTCTCTATTGTTGTTTCTGGCCCTTTTCATGGCAGTATTTATGATCCTGTCTGGGTATTTCCTCTTCTGTAGTTTGATTTTGAGGTCATTTGCCTGGGATTTAGAGGCGCATAGGTCAGTGCAGTTTCTCCTTAGGTGAAGAAACTGGCCGTAGGGTAAGTTCGCCCAGAGATGTCGGGGATGGAAGCTGTAAAACCTTAACAAGCTGTTCCTTGCTGTGGGCTTAAAGTGGGTCGTCGTTTTGAGGACTCCCTCTTCATGGTAAATATTCAGGTCTAAAAAGACAAGTGTGTCTTTTGACACTGTGTGCGTGAATTTCAGGTAGGTGTTCTGGATATTTAACCATGACATGAATTGTGTAACTGATTCCAGATCACCTTGCCAAATGACAAACACATCGTTGATGTATCTCTTCCAAGTAATAATGTGTTGTCTAAAGGGATGTTGGTTGTGGAGAATCTTGTTTGTCTCTAAGTGGTGTACATAGAGTCCCGCTAGACTTGGAGCGAAGGTGCTCCCCATGCTTGTACCATGGCTTTGGAGATAGATCGTTGTCTTGTATTCGAAGAAGTTCTTTGTGAGTGCTAGTGCTATGCATTCCAGCACTACTCCTCTGGGTGTTTGATATGGCCAATTGGTGCTGTACAGAACGTCTTCAATGATGGCTAACGTTTCGTCATGTGGCAAGCTAGTGTACAAGCTTTCCACATTCAGACTGACCAAGAGCTGAGTGTCTGGGTTGAAAGTTGCATTTTGTAGTAATTGTAAGACTGCCTTCGTATCTTTTTTTAAATTTATTTATTTATTTATTTTTTGCCTTTGTATCTTTGAGATAGGTGTCCGTGGCTTGCACTAGTGGTCGGAGGAAGGCATCGGCAAACTTTGATAGGAGTTCAAGTATTGACCCTATGCCTGAGACAATCGGTCTTCCGGGTGGGTTGTGCATGTTTTTATGTATTTTAGTAATACAATAGAAGTATGGTGTTTTAGGTGACTTTTGTGTTAAGAACTCTGCTTCTTTTTTTGTTAGCCAGTCGTGTGTCAGTGCCTCCTCCACCATCCCACCTATCGTGATCCTGATTGATTCTGTTGGGTCCTCTTGTAGGACTTGGTAATTGCGTCTGTCGCAGAGTAACCTTGAGCACTCTTGCTCATATGCTGTCGTTGTTTGTATCACTATTGCTCCCCCTTTGTCGGCGGGCGTAATGGTGATATCTTTGTTGACACCCAGTGTCCGTATAGCTTCCTGTTCCTCTTTGCTGGCGTTCTGGAAACAGTTTTATGGGTAGAGGTTAGTGTCTTTAAGTCGTTCATTATAGCTTTCTCGAAGGCTAAGACCTCGACAGGTAATAAGTTATCAGGGGGCATAAATGTTGATTTGGGCCTCAGTCCTGTGTCGGTTCTTTGGACAGGTCCTTTGTCCTTGAAGAAGGTTTTAAGTTTGATTTTCCGTATAAAATCTTGCATTTCCATATGCAGTTTAAAGGAATCAATTTTGTTGGTAGGAACATAGCCTAGGCCTTTGTTAAGGATGGCTTTTTCGGTCGGGGTTAGTACCCAGGGTGTGATGTTAACCACTAGGTCCCCCTCTTGCTGGTCGACGGTTGGTTCTGGAGTGCCCCCGTCATGCTCCGTGTGTTCATTCTGGGATCCTCCTGATCGTGGTCTTGCCATGTTACTGTGTTGCCCTTCCTGTTCCTGCCTCGGCGGGGTCCCAGGCGTGCCCCTAGTAAAGGCTGAGAGTCAAAATAGCACGATTCAAAATCAGGGCCCCATTGCTGGAACATTGGTCCGGTCTGTGGTGGACCATAGTGGTATGGTGGAAAATGTCCTGGGTATTGGGGGTATTGCGGTTGTGCTTGATAGCCCCGCCATCCTCGTTGTCTTGGGTATTGCTGTCCCTGCCGTCTGTAATTACCTCTGAAGAGTTTTTGTCTTTGATTGCCACTTGAATTAGATCCTGACGACCCACTATCTGAGCATTCACTATCATTGTCGCTGTTATTATTTCTTGACAGATATCCCACCTTCGTGTAGGGGTAGACCCCTTCTGGGGTAATTTTTTCTTTGTCCTTTTTGAGTTTATTAAATTTGCTTTGCTTCAATGAGAACTCAAACTCGCTCATTTGTTGATTGAGTACATCTAATCTTTTTTTTATTTCAGCAGGTTTTTGGTATGTTTTTAGTTGCACCTCTATTTTCTGTATCTCCATTCTGAGTTCTTGTGCTAATTCCATGGCTGTTTTAACTATTAGCACTAGCCAGTCGTGTGTGCAGTGCCACAAGATTAATGACCATTCTTTTTTAACTGCATATCTTTTGGAAGATAAAGGGTTTGTTTTTCACCAGTAGTCCCTGTGGTGCTATCTTACTTCTTAAGTATTCTGTCATGAGTAATCTGTGTAAGGCTGTTTTTTATTTGGGTTTTACGTAGGTTAGTTAATTCATCCCAGTTTGCTATGCTGGGTCCTGGTTCAGCACTGCTTAAACCCTCAAATGGGTTAACTGCTGTCAAGATTCGATCAATCTCGTCTTCCCCGAAAGTGAGACCATGTTCATCCTCCATGATGTGAATATTCATGTGAGCGTGTGTTTATGTGAGTGATCGGTGTATGTCAAAAAATATATATAACTCCCGCAGCTGCACGCTGCCTGAATAACTAAATTAACAAGAAGGGGAGAGAGAGATTAAAGGTGGATTCGTTCTCCCTGGTCAATAGTTAATAAATAAAAGGAATCCACTGAGGGAGGGTGTCCCTACTCAGGTTGGGAACACCCTGTGTTGTAAAATACCCCTCACATACCAAAAGCACCCTTGGTGTCATGCTTCATCATTGGGGTCTTCGCACCCCTCTACGGGATGCGGCGTCCTTCAACCAGCAACTACGCGGGAACACTTATTTAGACTATGTGAGGTGTGTGTGAAGGAATTATTATGTGCGTGAGTAGTGAGGTTATACGGCGAGTGAGGTTTAAAAAGGGCCTGGTTCGTGGGGTAAAAAAACAATTTTATTCTGCCCCCGGGCTGGCGCTATTAAAAACGTGCAGTCAATGGAGGTGTAATATGCAAGAATATGTGCACTACCTCCCATGTGTATGTGTCGACATGTTTCGGAGACTAAGCTCCTTCTTCAGGACAGGGTACACAAATCCCCACCTTACTCACGTATCTCTACCTAAAACATGTATTTATTTACAAAAGTGCAAACTAGTGTAGGTCCTAATATGTACCAGGTGAAAGCGAAGTTCCTTTGAGCTGAACTTAAAAGAAATAGCGTAAACAATCTATACCTAAATTAAAAGATTTATGACAAATCCACAAACTAATCGAGAAAAAGGATCACTATTTATTATGTATACATACAATAAAATACAATAAAATACAGTGGATACTAGACAAAACAATGCTAGAAGCGAAATAAAAACATTTCATAACAAATCATAACATTCAATTATGACCCGCATAATTGGTGCACCAGGACAGAAACAGTAAGACATAGAAATTGTACAATACTAATCGTATATTCTGACTCCTGGTTTCTAGCATCGATGTTGTGTACTCAAATAATCAATGTATCTACAACGATGACAGAGTCTTGAATTATACAGGACAAGAAAGCGTTGACGCGTTTCGGTGGATTTCCCAGATTTTGGCCACCTTTCTCAAGAATTAACACAATGTCTGTCGTAACCATGGGGTCATTACAATTTCCCTAGAATAAATATACAATACGTTAGGGAAAGTCTCTAGATCTCTTTCACATACCACATTTATTAACGGCCAATTACATTTGATTAAAAACATCCTATATGTAGCCTTTCTTATATAAAGATTAAGGAACACAGAAATTACGGAAAATAACACATTCCCCAAACGTCTTTAAAGAAAAAATCTTGAATGATTTATGATTCAGGGAGAAGCCCAATTGGGACACAATGAGCCTATATACACCCACGTAGCTAGGGGGGGGGCGAGGGGGGCGGACCGCCCCAGGCGGCACTGTTTTGAAGGCGGCGGCCGCGCGGCACTGGTGGCTCGTTGCCGTGGCTTTTATAATTTTTTTGGGGACAATCACTGTCTGACACTTTGTCAGTCATTGTCCCCAAATAAATTCTAAAGGCCGCCGCAACGGGCCACAAGTGCCGCGCGCGCAGCCCCCGTTTGAAGCAAACTCACGTGACCTACGCTGCACGCAAGTGTGGTGCGTGCGCGAGGTCAGAGCATGCAGTCTCTGTCTCTCCCGGGCTGCCGGGCAATTCCACGCACAGAGGCACTGGCTAAGGCAGGGACGAGTTACGTCTCGCAGTCATGCGGGGGTCAGCTGCCACCCGCAAAGGTTTGTGCTGCACTTTCAGTAATTCTAAACTGCGCGACACTTGCTCGGTGCACGTCGAAAGGCCGTTTTTAAAACGTAAATAAAATGTTCTGCCTCGAATATTGTCTAAAGGCGGGAGACATCAGAGATGCCTCTGAACTGAACCCCATCTGTCTCTGACACCCCAGCTCAGCCCTCTTAAGCGGGTCCTTCCGGGCTGCACGCCTTGTCTTTCTGAGAGCAGGGGACGCCAGGCACTGCGTGCGCCTCGCAGCACACTGTGATTGTCAGTCCATTTATATAGCGCTTCTTAACCCCGACCAGGCATCGAAGAGCTTTCAGCCGCAAACCAACGTGAGGCCCTGGCCGAGCCCCTGGGCACTTATCATAAATGATTGTCGGAGCCCCTGTAAGCTGATGCTTATGGGGTGATGGGTGAGTGTGTTCAGTCCACCCTTCTTCTAGTGTCCCGCGCCCCGCGCCCCGCTCCTCGTGCTCCACACGCGCCCCCCAGCCCCCTCACTCCAGTTTTAGTGCATGGCGTTTAATCCCACCCACGCATTGTAGCGCACAGCCCCCCTCGGCTCCTCCTTTTAATTACTTCCACAGCCTAACTTCCACGCTCATTTGTGGCCAGGAATCTTCCACAAGATATACAGAAGAATATATAAGATATGCAGTGGTAAAGTCATGAACGTTGGTGGTGGAGGGATTACTGTCGGAGATAAGGATTTTTTTAGATGTCAGATATTGAGTACTTGGGTGTTTTTAGGAATAGTGAAAGATTTGTCATGAAAGCAGTTTTGAAGGACACGTTGGTAGGAGCCATTTTGTGGAAACCAGATTTAGTGTCATTTGGTAGAAGGAAATATCTGATATATATGCTGAAATCAAAATGATCTGAAGTAATTGCTGAGCTGGTTGTTTCATAACAGAGACGGGTACAGGTGACCAGCCAATCATCAACCTTCACGAGGTGTTTAACCGGTGGTGATTGGCTGGTGACCTGGAAGCTATGGCTGACTGGTCAGAGGGCTGAGGCAGAATGAATGCGGTGTGAAACCTTTAAATATATTATTACTGCCCAAGTTATATATTAGTAAGAAAAACTGAAGGGCTTCTTATATATGTAACTTCTTGTTATTAAAATGAATCTTAATCTGATTGTACAAAAATCTTGTATTTGAAACCACCAATACTGTTAGAAATGAATCACTAAGGGCCAGATGTACAAAGACCCACTGCAGGGTTTGCGGCAGCAAAAGGGCTTATTTACAATGTACAAAAGCCCTTTAATGTATCATAAAAGTATTTGACTTGTAAAAGGACTTTTGTGACCCTGTCAAAAGGTTCCTGATAGCAAATAGGAGAGGAAGTGAAAGGGACTTCAACCTCTTATTTAAGAGCAGAAAGGTATGTTATAGTGGTTTGTGACTCCAACTACAGCCGCAAACCATTGCTCTTTTACAAGATTCTATAGTCGGGATGGTAACTGGTTCACAGAGGAGAGACTGTCACTTTCGGTCACCTTGGGGCAAACACAAGAAATGATGGACGAAGCGCTGATACTTTTCAGACACTAATCCCAAGTCACAGATCTGGGTTGAATCCATCCTCGTTCTTTAGCTCACTTCGCCACCCCAGTGCAGACCCAGCCATGTGCAAATCAGTCTTGACCCTGTGCCTCATGGGAACAGTGCAGCCCGAACTACCAGGCCAGGTCTTCCCGGTACTGGAAACAAGCATCCTAGGACCGGTTTCGGGGTTTCACCCCTCATCAGCTGGGTAGGCTTCCCACTTCGGAACTGTGTCAGTGGCATAGAGGGGAGCAGGCAGTTGTTCGGACGACCAATGCATGTCCCTCCTTGGATGTCTTCCAAAATGGGAAACATTTTTTAAAGTAGACCCTGCCCCTTCAATGAAAACAGGTGGCATAGAAAATGTTCCCATTTGGAAATGCAGGGACGGAGGTCTGGTGTACTTTCCAGGTTTGCCTTCCTTTATATGCAGCAAATCCTAGCGAAAAAAGTGTCACTCATAGTTGTTGAAATGTCACTCATAGTTACGCTGACATTATAAAAATGTCACACTTAGCAATCTGAAACCATGGCAGCTATGCTTCCTTTATATCCGGCCTGCTGTTCGACGTACTTCTGGTGCCAGCTGCACCCCTCCACGTGCACAAACCATGAGCTGAACATTGCATGCATTGCCCTGCAACTGCAGAAACATAGACATGGCTGTCGGTTGTACAGTGGGGTGTCAGAGAACATTCCATAAAGTATAGAACCCTGCGAATGCTGGTAATTTCTAACTTGCGAAGACATACAGTTTTACAGATAAAATATAGCGCACAAACGATGTGTGGAAATCTGGTGTCAATCAATCAAACAAACAGGATTTGCACAGCGCTGCTTATCACCTGTGAGGTTATCTAGGCACTGGGGGCTGAGCTGCTGATGAGGGACGTTAATCGAATAACCATGTTTTTAGGCCCTTCCTGTAATCCTGCAGGGTGGCAGTCTGTGTGTTCTCCTTTGTACTGCTGGTCACCGGTGTATTTAACTGTGTAGCCTTGGACCGTGTCATGTATGTGCATGTAACTTGCATGATCGAGGTAACTATAAGTGGCAATACTATGTGTCTCTCGGTCTTTTTTCCCTAGTACCCTTCCGCCACCTCATCAGGGGCGGCAATCTGAGGGATAGCCCCGGGCGCCACAAGCTCTAGCTACGCCTCTGCCTATATATGGAGTGTTTACACTGGCTTGGGACAACATACAGTTGGAGCCTACTAGTCATAACTAAATGAGTCATGTTAACACTAATTCTGGAGATAACTACTAAAGTATTAGAACCAACCTCTATCGGTAAGGGAAAGGTGTTCTTGGACATGCTGTTTTGGATCAATCATCTAATATTAGGGGAATGTATCTTACCCTTGTGTGAACAGTAATGAATGGGTTCCCAAACTGCGTCCCTCTATCTACAGGTATATGGCGCAATGCACAGAATTGGGGTATCTGACCTGAGGTACAGGACATAAGGGGAAAAACCAAACATAATGTATAGTCTGTACATCTGTCCACCTGTAACTGTTAAAATTGAAAATCATGGATGTATACCTTAATAGGGTCGAGGATGTTGCATCTGGTTAATTTAAAATAGCATCGCCATGCACGGAACGGTTAAGAACGTCTCATTATATTTATAATGAGCCAAGGGATAATCTGTAAATAGATATATGATGAACGAAATCAGTCTAAAACTGTTACTGTTGCCATGCGCCTGAACAGTCTATCTATGGTGACACTATAAAAATAGAGACAGTCATACCTATATCAATGGCTGTGGGAGGGTGACTTTAGCTGTTGAGTCGAGCCGTGAGTATTGCTCCTATTTCAACTGTAGAGGGCGCAGCCCTATTCCTTCTCTGACACTCGTTGCAGAGATCGACCGCTATTAATGAAAAAGCGGTATGCCGTGTGAGACAAGACTGTTCTCATAGTCAATGTGCACTAGCTTTAATCTAATGTTAAAAAATTATTTGCGCTATGCCTAATTTCGGCTTACCTTTTTGATTTGATCTTGGCGCCCAGCTTCTATGTTTTCTGTGGCGTGTAACGATAATGCAACAAACACGCCTGGTTTAAATATCCGTCTCCCAGGTTCGGATTGGTTAAGTAGTGGACCTATCCGAATTGGTTATACCAAGAGCTGATTATTTACATAGGGAGAGTCATCACAAGCTTGCCTGACAAAGTTCCCTATCTCGTCCGCTATGAGGCGTTCCTTTGTAGCTACATCCGAACGCTATCAGCGTTGTCGGTGCAGCGCGATTCGCCAAACTAAGAACCCATGTTAAATGGTAATAGTCAAAGTTTCCAAGACGGTACAGCATGCTGTTGGCTGGTTAATATTTCCACCAAGTAAAGTGACAAATATTCTAAAAGCAAAAAATATAAGATCAATGGTCATAGTGAATTAAAACTCACGCATTAGGTTATAATTTGAAGGAAACAGCAATATCACCGTACGATTAGTAACCCGGCTTCCAATGCAAAATCTCTCAATTATGCATTGGTACATTTCCGAAGATGTAAAGGAGAAAAAATCTCGTATCTCTCAACATCTGGAGAGAAGCCCCGTGTTTCGAACAGGGGAAGGATACAAGGGTAACCGGAACCCAACTTAGTGGATCCACACTGGGTAGTCACAGATGGAGGGAGAAATTGTAACATATGGAAGCAACCTGCTTCACTTTGAAAGAGATGTTGTTATAAGATTGGTTTGTTATAGGAGACCTTCCTAGGTACAGCATGCGCTAAATGCACTTTGCCCAATCTTCTCTGGTGTTCAACCCTTTAAGAATGGTATTCAGATGGCAAAAGTACCATTGTTCTCGTGTTTTCCTCATTTTATCAATATCTCCTCCTCGCCTAGTAGTTCTAATTTTTTCCAAAATGAACCATCTCAAGTCTTCACAGAAGTGCTTCAATTCTCTGAAATGATCGGTCAAGGGCGCATTGCACTTGTTAGTGCGGATTGCCGATTTATGTTCCAGAAAACGCATACGTAATTCTCTGCTTGTCTCCCATACATAACCTAAGTTGCAGGGGCACACAAGCAGGCAGACTACATTCTGGCTTCGACAGTTGTTGAACGTATTTGGGGTTAACTTTTTACCATTGTATTCAAAACTGTTGTTAACAATACAGTGGGAACAAATGGAACAATTCCCGCACTTGTAATTGCCTGATGCCATAGTTCCTGTCAATGCAAGCTGTGTCTCTTTCTGGGGTTTGTACGTATGAACGAGACAATTCCTCAGGGTTTTATTTCTCCGGAAGGAGAAGAGGGGTTTACTAAGCTTGTTTTCTGAGTTAAAATTTAAAATTAGCCAATTCCTGTTGACTATATTTTTTATCTGATTATTAACATGTGAGTATTGGGTCACAAAAGGTATTCTATCCATCTTAGGATTTGATCGGTTTTTACTTTGATCTAACAAACTGTCTCTATTATAGAAACGTGTACGTTTAAAATAATTTTTCATCAATTTGTTAGGGTAACCCCTTTCTTTTAAGTTCCTCACTGCGCCTAGTGTGACCAGGCACTCATCTTGTAGGTACATCTTAGGACCTGCACTAGTTTGCACTTTTGTAAATAAATACATGTTTTAAGTAGAGATACGTGAGTAAGGTGGGGATTTGTGTACCCTGTCCTGAAGAAGGAGCTTAGTCTCAGAAACATGTCGAAACACACACATGGGAGGTAATGCACATAGTCTTGCATATTACACCTCCATTGATGGCACGTTTTTAATAGCGCCAGCCCGGGGGCAGAATAAAATTGTTTTTTACCCCACGAGCCAGGCCATTTTTAAACCTCACTCGCCGTATAACCTCACTACACACGCACATAATCATTCCTTCACATAGTCTAAATAATTGCTCCCGCGTAGTCGCTGGTTGAAGCACGCCGCATCCCATAGAGGGGTGCGAAGACCCCAATGATGAAGCATGACACCAAGGGTCCTTTTGGTGTGTGAGGGGTATTTTACAACACAGGGTGTTCCCAACCTGAGTAGGGAAACCCTCCCTCAGTGGATTCCTTTTGTTTAATAACTATTGACCAGGGAGAACGAATCCACCTTTAATCTCTCTCTCCCCTCCTTGTTAATTTAGTTATTCAGGCAGAGTGCAGCTGCGGGAGTTATATATATTTTTTGACATACACCGATCACTCACATAAACACGCGCTCACATAAATATTCACATCATGGAGTATGAACATGGCCTCACTTTCGGGGAAGACGAGATTGATCGAATCTTAACAGCAGTTAACCCATTTGAGGGTTTAAGCAGCACTGAACCAGGACCCAGCATAGCAGACTGGGATGAATTAACTAACCTACGTAAAACCCAAGTAAAAACAGCCTTACACGGATTACTCATGACAGAATACTTAATAAGTAAGATAGCACCACAGGCACTACTGGTGAAAAACGAACCCTTTATCTTCCAAAAAGATATGCAGTTTAAAAAATGGTCATTAATCTCGTGGCACTGCACACGCGACTGGCTAGTGCTTATAGTGAAAACAGCCACGAGATTAGCACAAGAACTCAAAATCGAGATACAGGAAAAAGAGGTGCAACTAAAAACATACCAAAAACCTGCTGAAATCAAAAAAAGATTAGATGAACTCAACCAACAAATGAGCGAGTTTGAGTTCTCATTGAAGCAAAGCAAATTTAACAAACTCAAAAAGGACAAAGAAAAATTTACCCCAGAAGGGGCCTACCCCTACACGAAGGTGGGATATCTATCAAGAAATAATAACAGCGACAATGATAGTGAATGCTCAGATAGTGAGTCTAATTCAAGTGGCAATCAAAGACAAAAACCCTTCAGAGGTAATTACAGACGGCAGGGACAGCAATACCCAAGACAACGAGGATGGCGGGGCTATCAAGCACAACCCCAATACTCCCAATACCCAGGACCTTTTCCACCATACCACTATGGTCCACCACAGACCGGACCAATGTTCCAGCAATGGGGCCCTGATTTTGAATCGTGCTATTTTGACCCTCAGCCTTTTTTTGGGACACGCCCGGGACCCCGCCGAGGCAGGAACAGAAAGGGCAACACAGTAACATGGCAAGACCACAATCAGGAAGATCCCAGAATGAACACACCGAGCATGACGGGGGCACTCCAGAACCAACCGTCGACCAGCAAGAGGGGGACCTAGTGGTTAACATCACACCCCGGGTACTAACCCCGACCGAAAAAGCTGTCCTTAACAAAGGCCTAGGCTATGTTCCAACCAACAAAATTGATTCCTTTAAACTGCATATGGAAATGCAAGATTTTATACAGAAAATCAAACTCAAAACCTTCTTCAAGGACAAAGAACCTGTCCAAAGAACCGACACAGGACTAAGGTCCAAATCAACATTTACGCCCCTGATAACTTATTACCTGTCGAGGTCTTAGCCTTCGAGAAAGCTATAATGACCGACTTAAAGACACTAACCGCTTCCCAAAAAAACTGTTTCCAGAGCACCAGCAAAGAGGAACAGGAAGCTATACGGACACTGGGTGCCAACAAAGATATCACCATTAAGCTCGCCGACAAAGGGGGAGCAATAGTGATACAAACAACGACAGCATATGAGCAGGAGTTCTCAAGGTTACTCTGCGACAGACACAATTACCAAGTCCTACAAGAGGACCCAACAGAACCAATCAGGATCCCTATAGGAGGGATGGTGGAGGAGGCACTGACACACGACTGGCTAACAACAAAAGAAGCAGAGTTCTTAACACAAAAGTCACCTAAAACACCATACTTCTATTGTATTCCTAAAATACATAAAAACATGCACAACCCACCCGGAAGACCGATTGTCTCTGGCATAGGGTCAATACTTGAACCCCTATCAAGGTTTGCCAATGCCATCCTCCGACCACCAGTGCAAACCACGGACACCTATCTCAAAGATACGAAGGCAGTCTTACAATTACTACAAAATGCAACTTTCAACCCAGACACTCAGCTCTTGCTCAGTCTGGATGTGGAAAGCTTGTACACTAGCTTGCCACATGACGAAACGTTAGCCATCATTGAAGAAGTTCTGTACAGCACCAATTGGCAATATCAAATACCCAGAGGAGTAGTGCTGGAATGCATAGCACTAGCACTCACAAAGAACTTCTTCGAATACAAGACAACAATCTATCTCCAAAGCCATGGTACAAGCATGGGGAGCACCTTCGCTACAAGTCTAGCGGGACTCTATGTACACCACTTGGAGACAAGCAAGATTATCCACGACCAAATTCCCTTTAGACAACACATTATTACTTGGAAGAGATACATCGACGATGTTTTTGTCATTTGGCAAGGTGATCTGGAATCAGTTACACAATTCATGTCATGGTTAAATACCCAGAACGCTTACCTGAAATTCACGCACATAGTGTCAAAAGACACACTTGTCCTTTTAGACCTGAATATTTACCATGAAGAGGGAGTCCTCAAATCGACGACCCACTTTAAGCCCATAGCAAGGAACTGCTTGTTAAGGTTCGACAGCTTCCATCCCCGACATCTTCAGGTGAACTTACCCTACGGCCAGTTTCTTTGCCTAAGGAGAAACTGCACTGACCTAGTCGCCTATAAATCCCAGGCAAATGACCTCAAAATCAAGTTACAGAAGAGGAAATACCCAGACAGGATCATAAATACTGCCATGAAAAGGGCCAGAAACAACAATAGAGACGCACTGTTGGAAAATAGAACACAACCCAATTCAGAGCAAACAAGACCAATATGTGTGACTACATACAATACACATTCCAACGAAATATCAAAGATAATCAATAAAAGATGGGGCATTCTGTCTAGTGGAACACTAGGTTTTGAAAAACCACTATTCGCTCACAGAAGAGGGAGGAATCTTAAGGACATGCTGGTCCACACCCACCCAAAACCAGACTTACCAGTGTCACTTTCAAAACATGGAATACAAGGCCATTTCCCATGCGGAAACTGTGCCAGCTGCCATTTAACAAAAAAGAGCAAACAATTGACATTCAACAATGGAACTAAGTGGGAACAGTGCACAATGACCAACTGTAATAGTCGCAATGTAATGTACATGATCACTTGCCCCTGCGGCCTAGAATATATAGGCATGACCACAAGAGCAGTGAAAACATGGCTAAGTCAACATAAGAGCAACATACGGTGCAAGAAGAGCACAACCAAAATGGCTACACACTTTCTGGAAGCTCAACATTGTGTTAACGATATCTGTTGGACAGTCATTGAACAATTACCATCAGAATCTGGTCTACTCGAAAAAGAACAACAATGGGTGTTCCGTCTGGGGACCCACGTTACAGGCCTAAATGATGAGACCCCATGGGGACAACTGACATAAACCAGAAATACCACATTCCGTTTTTCCCATGATCATCCGCCTATACTGTGTACTTCACCTCTGTAACGATTTAAAGTACATACTCTGTAAGCCCTAATGTAACAATGGCCTTTCAAGGGCGTCATCATGGATAGGATCCCACAACAAACTAAAATAACCATGATAAACTGCAAATGCCCCTCAAATGACAACATCATAAAACCTGGTATGTTAGAAAACATGTGCTTTAATTTACTTTTTAATTTACCATAAGATACCTTCGAGCACAAACTTGTGTGCGCATTATTTCATTATGATTGGACCTTCCTCTGTATTTAAAAATGCTTATATATGCGAGCTTGAACAGACAGATGTGTCCCAACAGTATCCTTGCGCTCTAAACAGCAAATGCGCACGACCGGGAAGTAGCGTCTCGCTAAAAGCCATGCGCAGTAAGTAAGAACGTCCAACACTGAAAGGGCGCATGCGCGGAACACCTCTGCAAAAACACGCACACCTGACTGCCAGCTAACGGAGATGAACCGGAAAACCCATGTTTGGGCATATCCGGTCAATCAAGGGGAATAATTACCAATTAATGGCAGTACAAAATCGACAAAGCCACGGGAACCACCGCACTCTTAGCGGAGCCACGTAAGGGGTAGTCATGCAGCAGTGTCTCCTAGACTTCGTGAGTATGCTTTACGAACTAAGGTGAAAACCGCAACGAGTATATGGGTACCAAAGAAAACTTCAATTATGCATCCTTTTACAGGTAGCGAATCTGCACGTTAACCCCTACGTTCCTGAGGCTCATGAGGCATTGGATTTGACTAATAACAGTATGCCATTTCATTTCCTTTTCCTCTCACTTTTTCTGAACCCTGAATATTATTATCACCATAAACGGAATGGACAAAGAATTCGTTCTTAGAGTGTGTGTTTCATGTTGAGTGTATTGTATGTCTTGTATATGTCCTTTTTCACGCCAGGCACGAAATCACAAATAGAATGACATTTCTGTCTAGTGATCGGAGCCCACACAATGATTGTATATTTTTCCACAGGTCACTGCGCCTAGTGTTTTATTTAAAGGAGCGGACCACCAGAAAATATTTTTTGTCCCCTTCCTTTACAGGTTGACAATCTGCGACTTTCTCATCTTGGAGGTACATATTAGGACCTGCACTAGTTTGCACTTTTGTATATAAATACATGTTTTAAGTAGAGATACGTGAGTAAGGTGGGGATTTGTGTACCCTGTCCTGAAGAAGGAGCTTAGTCTCCGAAACATGTCGACACACACACATGGGAGGTAGTGCACATAGTCTTGCATATTACACCTCCATTGACTGCACCTTTTTAATAGCGCCAGCCCGGGGGCAGATTAAAATTGTTTTTTACCCCACGAGCCAGGCCCTTTTTAAACCTCACTCGCCTTATAACCTCACTACTCACGCACATAATAATTCCTTCACACACACCTCACATAGTCTAAATAAGTGCTCCCGCGTAGTCGCTGGTTGAAGCACGCCGCATCCCGTAGAGGGGTGCGATGACCCCAATGATGAAGCATGACACCAAGGGTCATTTTGGTGTGTGAGGGGTATTTTACAACACAGGGTGTTCCCAACCTGAGTAGGGAAACCCTCCCTCAGTGGATTCCTTTTGTTTATTAACTATTGACCAGGGAGAACGAATCCACTTTTAATCTCTCTCTCCCCTTCTTGTTAATTTAGGTATCTGGGGAATGTTCAGGAGGGCAAGAGCATTTGATTTTAGGTTACACTCGCTTGCGTGCTTTAAAGTTTGTCCCTAAGATAAGCTGGACCCTCACCTCGTAGGGCCTTGAAGGACAGGCAACAGATCTTGAACATGGCGCGTTTTTGAATTGGCAGCCAATGCAGTTGTCTGTGCAGGGGGAGGGAGGAAGTTCCAGGGGGCAATTCAAGACCATTCTGGATGTGGTGTTCTGTATTACTTGTTAACTATAACGTACACCCTTGCCATGCACTGCTAATAATCCCTCATATTACTTCACTCATTCATTTTTCTATGACATCATTGATAATGTCATAAAGTTTTTGCAAGTGATATATATTTCTATATATATTTATTTATTTGTATAAATATAGATATAGATATATGTGTGAGTGTTTAAGGTGTAACAATGAGAAGTTAAGAATAGTAAATCAATACAAATGCGTTCACCTTTACAGTTCTGTGGTAGTCGATATCCTGGACTCAAAATTTCAATATTTTGTAGGACAATCTCTATGGACTTTATTTTCTGACAGACAACCCTCAGGGAGAATAATTCACCAGATTTCCTCCCGAAAAGTCCAAATGTATAAACATTGAGGGTCTAGTGAACATAACTATGAAATGTTTAAAATTGTGTATTCTGCGTTCTATGTACACTTAAGACAATGTATTGTTCTCTAGTCAGGTAAACATTCAATAGGAGCAAAACTGTGGTCAAAGGCCTTAATGTGAGGTTTAACTTTATAGCATCCTCCAGGAGCGAATAGGACACTTCACCTAGCACACTTTTACTCAACTTCCCATTACCCTGCAGTTTTTACACCACAAAATCTTTTACAAAGCTGGGCTTTACAACCCAACCCATTACAACACATTCCCCATTACAACGCAATTTACTATTATAACTCCACAGGGGAGTTACTTTGGGGAATGTGTTGTAATAGTTTGCGGTGTAAAGCCTTGTGTTGTAAAAGATTCTGCGGTGTAAAAAATGGGGGGTAATGGCATGCGGAGTAATGCATGTGAGAAAAAGGATGTTTCCCTGCAGGAGTGGCATGGGGTTGCATATAGGAATGGTCACTGAATGGACATATAAATCAGGACAAACTGTGGCGCAAACTGAAGAACTGAAATATTCCACCTTCCCTTCTAAAACAGTTAGTCCTGTTGCACACAGACACCTGGGTAGAAGTAAAGTTGGGGGTGGCAGGCACCCTCCTTTCTAGAACCACCAAAGGTGTGAAGCAGAGCTGTGTCCTAATCCCCACTTTATTCAATGTATTCATGGTTGATTTTACACCAAGACTGAACTGCTGCAGTTTCCAAGCCTCCAAGCTGGGAGGGTTGGTACTTTCAAATCACCTTTGATAGAATGTTAATCTGCCTCCCCAAATTCACTGCATCAGTGCAGAAGCGGCTCGAGTTCGGCCTACAGAAAGAGCCACTTGCCAGAAGGGGCACATACATTAACTGAAGGTCAAGAGTGCACAACCGAACACCTTGAATGCTCACCTCTGGAGGAATACCTTGAAAACCAGGGATAACTCCCCTGCAAGGCCTACCTCTGGGGGTCAATAAAACAACCGGGCCTAAGGGGAAATGGGAACTGTCTACAACCCATGCCAGCTTTAAAAACCTGGTAAATAACACCATCAAACAGATCTCATTAATGGAGGAGGAGGCAACATTGGCAGCCAGAGCCCATGGCTGGTTTGTATTGCAGAGCTATGTCACAACAACATCGCAACCCTACTTCCATACAGGGTTCACCAAAGCAGTCAAAGAGGAGTACCTGCACCATCGTCTTGCCATATTGCCCTTGTTAGTTCATCTACCGACCTGGACACACCACCCAGCCCAGCCCAGCTGTCGTTCGTGCAGAGCATGGAGAGAAGATATGCATCATTTACTGTACATCTGCAAAGAATGAATGGGTGAGCGTGGTGGGGCGATGCTTCGCGCCCTTCTCAAACAAAGAGGAACTTGATCACGCAGACAGGCGGTCATGTCTTGCATTGCCCTGGAGGATTTGCAGCTAAGTTGCCACCTTTTGAGATAGCTAAACAAGTTAGAAAGTAAAATGACAGCTAAAACCAACGTTGAGGGTGAGTAGGAGGGGTGGTGTGCCTGCGGCAAGGGAACAGTAGCCTATGAAGCTGTGCAATATCTTTTTCGATTCCAGGAGTCAAGGAAAGAGCCAGCTGCATCGAATCTCTTGAATGCCCCTTAAAATCATCAGGGTCATCAACTCTCCAGGCAGTTGACACAGACTGGGAATCAGCCACCACCTTACATGTCTGCTTGCTCTCTTCTCGAAGAACTTACCTCTGATGGGGGACTGGCAGGCACTGGGGACCTGCCTCACCAATGTACTTTATCTTTTTACACTTGACGCTGCTTCCTACCTGATGCCTGTGCACATTCACTTTCGCGTCTTTGCATACCCCGGCTAATGAACTGATCCCGACAGCAAGTATTTTAGCTTCAACAATGTGTCAGCATGCATTTTTTTCGTTTGTGCATTTTGTGCATTTTGTGACATCTTGTTTTTTAACTGAAGTTGTATTGTGTTAGTACGTTGTTTTATATATTATTTTTAATGTTTGGAGTGGTTTTGATTAACCAAGCAATAATAAATGTACTTACACCGAATGGACTAACATACATTGCATGTTTGGGATTATGAACAAGTAATTCAACAGACCTGACACAATAATAATAATTCCTTACCTGGCGGATAGAGAAGTCCAAAGTTTGGCTGCTGCTGTAAAACTTCGAAGGCGTCCTGAAAAGCTTGTCCTATTGTGTCTTGGTCAGGAAAGCTCTAGAGAATGAAAGGTTTAGAAGACTCTGTGATGCAAAAATTGTCTTAAATAAGCAAGAAAGGCTGTAATGGTATATTGCCTTATTCTTAGGCTGCCTCCCCAAACAACGTCAAAGCTTACATTAAGTCCCACGTTCTGAGTGGTCTGATAACTAGATGCGGAGATACAGAGGGAGAAACTTGTTCCAACTGGTATCTGCACTCCAGTTACCAGATATTCCAGGTTTTCAGGCCTGGGATGAGGAATTTCAGGCCTGGGATGGGGAATTTCAGGCCTCGGATGGGGAATAACATGATGAACCTGGTGTGGTGCTGCAGGTAGGACCCCAGTCAAGGCCTGCTTCAATGCACATTTTCTTCACATCTTTGTTAGAAATCTACCGGACTTGCATATAAATTAAATTTACTCCCTTAGAACATCTAATGACATAAAATTGATCACTTTAAGTCAAGGCAACTGACTACAGAACATACCTTTACTTTACTGTACTATGGGACAGACTTTGTGATTTCTAACATGGCTGGGAGCAAAACCTTCTCATAAATATCTTTGGCCCACACTACTTCTTTCCTTCAACCCATCTCATCCTGCTAACAACCCACGAATGCATAGCCCTGAAACAAAAAACTGTAGGAAGCACTCTGGACGTGATCTAGGGATAACTGTGGTTATTGTTGCTACCAATGACTTGCCATTTGGCCCCTATGGTGCTGCCCTTTTACTCTTAGGGGCATATTTACAAGCCCCTGTCACCACCACAACATCACTTTCAGTGACGTTGTAATGGCAATAGGTGCCTCGCCTTATTTACAAGGCAGCATTAAGCCACTTAACGTGGCTTAACACTGCCTTGTGAATAAGGCATCCTTTCACGCTGTATTTAGCGTGAAAGGGGAGTGCAATGGGTCTTGCGGTGGGCGTTCCACCGCAACACCCATTGATTTTGACACTGCTCCAAATTTACGAGGGCAGCGTGAATAGGAGGCAGCGGCAACATTAAGACCAGGGAAAACTTTCGAAATGAGGAGAAATGCTTTATTTCTCCTCGTTTTTGCTGTTTCCATGTGTGCTGCCTTGTGCAGTACACATAGAAACAGCAAATTGCCTATGATAGTGTATGTGCAGGAAGGTCCCCATTCCTGCACATAAACAAACACTTTTAAAAATGCAATTTTACTACTTCCATGTGTGCTGCATTAAGCTGCACACATAGAAGTTACAAAACGGCATTTAAAGATTGTTTATGAGCAGGATGGGGGACCTTCCTGCACATAAACAATCTTCCCCCTAAAGCAGACACCCTTGCACGATGGTGCAAGGAAGCCTGCGTTTGTGCTAGGTAGCTGAACTCAGCGCTAGCGCTAGGTGAAGTGCAGGGGTATGTCGCATTCTTGTGAATATGGTACATCCCTGCATTTTCAGAATGGAGAAGTGTGCGGTTAGCAATGTTTGCTTAACACCACACATCTCTCTGCTGTTGTAAATATGCTCCTTAGTATCAGCCACGATGAAGGCAGGAATATAGTGTAAACAGGGCTTCAAGAGGCCCCTTTAGCGTTAAATAAGTGCCTACTGAGCCTTACAGGTTGCAACAAGGGGTCAGCCTCGTGATTTCACAGGTTGCGTGACGTCACTTTCGCAATTCCCGGCCTTTTGGCCAACTGACGCTCAACAAACTTTGCGCATGACTTTAGCCCCATATAAAAAAATTAAGCAGTGGTGAAAGGAACTTGGGGCCCGATGTAGGTAGCCCTTTACCGATCCGAAGCGGCCGAAAATACCGATTTTCGGCCGTTTCCGATCGGTAAAGGGCTACCGAGATGTAGGGGCACATTTTCGTTAATTTTACCGAATCGGTATCATTACCGAATCGGTATATTTACCGATTCGGTAATATGTACCGAATCGGTAAAATAATTACCGATTCGATAATATTTACCGATTCGTTAAAATTACCGAAAAAGCAATGTAGGTAGAAAATTTACCTTTGGCACATGGCTTACAGAATCGGTATTTTACCATGGAATACAAATCCATGGTAAAATACCGATTCCTGTGTACATGCACATCTGTGCATGTACACATGTGCCATGTGACAGACAGACGTGCCCTTAGGGCATGTCTGTGTGCCACATTGCACACATGCCCATTTTGGGGGTGCTAGAGGGTGTCAAAGAGACACCCCCTGCGCCCTTGTGAATTCTTTAATTACCGATTCGGTAAATACCGAATCGGTAATGCCTAATCATTCCTATGGGCTTCAAAGCCCATAGGAATGAATGGGCATTACCGATTCGGTATTTACCGAATCGGTAATTAAAGAATTGTTAAGGATTCGGTAACGAATCCAGATGTTGGGACCTACATCCCATTTACCGATTTTGAAATACCGAATCGGTAAGATTCGGTATTTCTAAATCGGTAAATGGGATTTACCTACATCGGGCCCTTGGTGCTTGATCAGGAATCAGAGCACTGCTGACATGTGGGTCAATTTCACCTTTAGAACATGTAAGATTTAGGAATCAAAGTCAATTGCTCGATATTCAGTGCACTCTTAAACGAGTTCAAGTAAAGCATTTATCAGCCTGAAGAAAAGCATACAAAGCTGCCCATCAATTGATTTAGAAATGCAATAAATATTAAAAAATATTTTTGACACCATCAATAGTCTAACCAATCACAGCTTTCTGCACATGATCATAATGGGCGTCTCAGATTAAGTGTTTTCTCTAAGTGGCAGACATAATGTTGTAGAACCATATTCTGTTGAACCCGCCCCTTTCCACACCACAGTGGCCTATACTAGCAAATAATTCTGGACTGACAGCATATACGTCATGATCAAGAATCACACGATAAATGCTTCTTGTGAATATTTTCATTTTGGGTTCTACAAAGGCCTTTCACCTTAATATTTTTGTGTTCTGTTCATCATAGCGCTGAAGCAATATACTGCACGTTTGAAATATGCATTGTATATGAAAAAAAATAAAACCTAGATGTTATTACACTTTAGATCACTGCACACAAAGTGACAACATTTCGAACCTGGCCCATGGGTATTATGCATAAGGGAATAGCAGACAAACCTTTGTAAAATACAAGAAAAACTATAAGCTCTTACTCACACACACTGCCGGTCAGCAAACAACCCGTGTCAATGGTGGCCACAATACACTTATGACTTTATGAAAGAGAAAAGCCTCTTGAAATCTGGTTCCACCAGCTCTTCTTACGCATTGCCCTTGTTACATAGACAATGACAATACAATATTTAGTAAGTTATACCATGCAATCAACTGTAGGCAGTGTTGATTCTCCACCAAACATATTTTAAAAGAAAATTGAATTTATTTATTTATTTATTTATTTGCATTTGTAATGCGCACAGATACCTACAAAGGGTTTCCCGGCGCCAGGACTCAGAAACCAGCAACACAGAAAGCAAAGCGACCAGAGGCCACCAATATTTATTTGTTGAAAAGCCAGGTTTTAACGCTTTTCTTAAAGCTGGCGAAGTTTTCCTCCTTTTCCTGAATAAGCTATTTATTCTTTTTTCAGCTTTTGGAGGTTCATTGTAAAAGTTTTGAGTGTCGCTTTCCAAGTTCGATCCTTCCAGGTCATCCCTCTGCCCTAAGTGCCATTTCCTGGGGGCAGAGTTCCCACGTATAACCTGCCCCATCATTGCTACATTCTGGTCCGCAGTGTTTGGTACTCTCTCTCAGATGACCTCGCTGTTCCAAGACCCCTCCCCATTCTTGGTGCTTCTGGGCAACGTCTCGTCCATACCAAAGAACCTCTGTAGCTTCACTGCCATCGCTTTATTATTAGCGAAAATAGAGATTGTACTTCGCTGGGGTCTCATAATACGTCCAACTGCTAAAGCCTGGCTCCAGAGTTTAATATACCACGACCTAACAAGTGCGATCAATTCCGCATTACTGTCCCCCTGTGCCTCACCTAAAGAAATGTGGCAGCCTCTCCAATCCACCCCGGATTCAGCCCCTCAATCACCTGCTGCTGCATCCTCATGATGTCACACTAGTCAATACCCCAATGCTTAGGCCTGAATCCACCTCCCCTTATGCTCTCCTCATTATTGTTTATCCTTTTATTATTCAATGCTTGTCAATTGCTATTCCTACGAGCTTGTCGTATAATTCCTCTGTATAACTGAGTCAAGTCTTGATCATGTTTTGTTAATATAATGCTGAATGTCTTGTCGTATTGTTTTCTCTTTTCTGTGCTCTATTTGGGAAAATTCACTAAATAAAGATTTTAAAAAATAATAAAAATGTTGAGTGGCAAACCTCACAAATAGCATATGAAACTGTCACATTTTTTATTTTGTACAAAGCTGTTAATCATTAAATTGTTTACTAGCGAAAGTACCATCCGTGGTACATATGACCACTTACAAATCGCTCATAATGGATGTTGAATATTACTTTTTGATAGGTAGATCATGTACGTAAAGACATTTAAAAAAGAAAAACTAAAAAATATACTTGTTAGATACAAATCACAACTCAACTAACATTACACAGCATGTACCAACAGAGAGACAGCCCTTTATAAGAAATAACCGGAATCAACTCAATTGTTTCCCATAGCCGGCCAGGGGGTGTCAAAATAGACAGAGAACGGCATTGACCACCCCGAATGTCAATGTGAATTCCCACCAGGAGTGATTCGCACATGTTTCTGTCACTGAAATGTGCAACCTCTCATGCTTCACCCAGGCAGAACAGCTAGTAGTTCTTGTAAATAGGGTTTTGTACGAAAGTCTGCCTGCAAGAAACAAAGTGTTGAGTGGGTATGGGGAAAGATCCGTATTACAAATCTCAGAGTTGTTTCAGGCATGTACCACATGTCGCTGTTGTTTTGCTGAGAGGAAATAATCTAAGTAGATGTTAGTATAGTCTGTTAGAATATGTGTTAGAACTTGTGCATATTTGTTTTCCCTCACAGTGCATATAGAAACCCACAACGCTTTCTGCAAAGACGTTCTTTCAACTTGTAGCCATCCAATCGTTCTACTTATATTTTAGGAAGTGTTGGAGGTCATGTTCAGAAATTGTACTTCTCAGAACATGCTGTTCCATTCACCATTTCTTTGGACCGAGTCGAGGTATCGAGATCGGTGTGATGCTGATTCAATAATTTAGAAAATGTTTGTAGAGTCAGACATCTGTCACTTCCACTAGAGAGAAAAACTTCTAGCCAATGGAACAGTCTTTTGTAGGAAGAACCCTTACACAAGAACCAGTTGACTGACATGCACAGTTGCGTTGTGCATGAACCATGCACTTATCCTATTTTTCCTAAGAACAAGGCATGTCAAGTAGTTCTACAAAACGTGTGCGAATTTGTACATAAAATAGTTGGCGTTTTAATCCAGTCTCAAAATGCAAAATTCCATGTCGTCATACTTTTTTCTTTTTATGTCGAACTGCAGAATGCACACATTTTCGAGTTTGCTTAAACTTCTTTAAGCTTATGTTATACTACCTTCTAAAATTGAACAAAATAGTCAACACTAATTATATGATCTAGTAAAAAAGGCAATGGTGTTCCTTATTATTTCAAACGTATACTTTCCAGAGGCAGCACTGAACAGAACTGTTCGACATATCTGTGAACCTGCACCAAATTAGCAAATATCATACAAAGACAGCCCTTAGCAGACCCCTGTTTCTAGACTCACTCCCTTGCAACTCTCACTCATGAGCTATATACAGTAAATAAACCTTTAAATTGTCTATATACCATCTTAACATGCATTTTTTCACATTAGCAGTGTAATGCTCTAAAAATATATCTGTACGTTAAAAAGAACAAATGCCAAAGCCACTAAGACATTGTTAGCAAGCAGGTAAAAAATACATAAACTTACCATAATTATTATTTTAAAGGGATGCACCTGTAAAGATATTTCATTCAATTTAGTATATTATAATTACGATGATGGAGAAATGATAATAAAATATTTAACGAAAACTACAACAATTTAGGAAGACAATGCTACTATGCACTAATGTTCACCACATAGCCTTACTTAGATGAACGCATTATGCACAGAGTAGTAAAATGTGATGAATAATATAAAGGAATTGCTTTCAGCATTTCTGCACTCACTTGTAGTAATGTCTGGGTGGCACAAATACAGATGTAACACAAGGAAATAAATCATATTTACCTGGGTGAAATAATTTCTCCAAGGGGATCCCTCCGTAATCCAATCGCAGCTATTTAAGCACTTCTCATTTTCTGACGTCACTCAAAACTTTAAAAAAAATGAATTAGATTCCAGCATACTGCCGTAGATAACTTTCAGACTAACTGTCAGCACATAGGCAAATGAGACTGTTGTATAAACAGAAGTTTAGAAAGAATTTGCAACCAGCTTGATACTGTAAACGTGGGAAAACCCGAGTAGAACTTCCCATCAGAGGTTGACTGGGCAAACCGAAGCACAAGATTTAATCCAGGCATTTAACAATCGTCAGTTATTAAAATAGCTTCTTTCTTCAAAATAAAATGGTATTTGTGTTAGAATAGATTATCTAATTATGATTCCAGAAAAGGAAGTGTGATGGTGTTGCATGCTATAAAGAAGGAAGTTAAACGTTCTAGTCCACACATTGCTACAAGGTAGGTAAAAGCGGCATGGGGACAGTGGCTTTTAAATCAGCCCCGTGGTGACCCATTAGCAACATTTTACGTCACTTTTGTGTCTGTAACAGTCAGAAACACTGGTGGTGACAGAATTCTCATCCCGAGCCGAGATCAGGAAAGTGCATTAAAGGGAAAACCAATGTTTAGCAAATACAAGAAACCTCACAACAGGAATTACCTTTCATTGGCAGAGTATATGTGGTGACAAAGGAACTGTGTGCTAAGAGGTAGAATTAGAGTATATCTGGTGACGAGGGAACTGTGTGCTAAGAGGTAGGATAAGAGTATATGTGGTGACGAGGGGACTGTGTGGTAAGAGGTAGAATTAGAGTATATGTGGTGATCAGGGGACTGTGTGGTAAGAGGTAGAATTAGAGTATATGTGGTGATCAGGGGACAGTGTGCTAAGAGGTAGAATTAGAGCATTTATGGTGACATGGGAACTGTGTGCTGAGAGGTAGCATTAGAGTATATGTGGTGATCAGGGGACTTTGTGGTAAGAGGTAGAATTAGAGTATATGTGATGATCAGGGGACTGTGTGCTAAGAGGTAGAATTAGAGAATATGTGGTGACATGGGGACTGTGTGCTAAGAGGTAGAATTAGAGTATATGTGGTGATTAGGGGACTGTGTGCTAAGAGGTAGAATTAGAGTATATGTGGTGATCAGGGGACAGGGTGCTAAGAGGTCGAATTAGAGAATAAGTGGTGATCAGGGGACTTTGTGCTAAGAGGTAGAATTAGAGTATATCTGGTGACGAGGGAACTGTGTGCTAAGAGGTAGCATAAGAGTATATCTGGTGAAGAGGGAACTGTGTGCTAAGAGGTAGAATTAGAGAATATGTGGTGATCAGGGGACTGTGTGCTAAGAGGTAGAATTAGAGTATATCTGGTGACGAGGGGACTATGTGTTAAGAGGTAGCATAAGAGTATATGTGGTGACGAGGGGACTCTGTGCTAAGAGGTAGAATTAGAGTATATGTGGTGACGAGGGGACTGTGTGCTAAGAGGTAGCATAAGAGTATATGTGGTGAGCAAGGGACAGTGTGATAAGAGGAGAATTAGAGTATATATGGTGAGTGACATGGGGACTGTGTGCTAAGAGGTAGAATTAGAGTATATGTGATGATCAGGGGACTGTGTGCCAAGAGGTAGAATTAGAGTATATGTGGTGAGGAGGGGACAGTGTGCTAAGAGGTAGAATTAGAGTATAATTGGTGACATGGGGACTGTGTTCTAAGAGGTAGCATAAGAGTATATGTGGTGACGAGGGGACTGTGTGCTAAGAGGTAGAATGAGAGTGTTAGACCTGGCACCATTGGTGTGAGTCTCCCTTCCATTTTTGCTGTTGCCTCATGTATTTTTGCTGGTATTAGATGCTTTGGGCACGGTGCCAATTCTGTCCCGTGCCACAGTGCAAGTGCTTCCTACTGTAAATTGATGTACTAATAAGTGGTTCCATGTTTGGCTATTTGGTTTACTTGTCAGACCTTAGTCTAGTGCACTGAGTGTGCCCAGGGCGTGTAAATCCAAATGCTGCTGGAGGGCCTGCAGCACTGGTTGTGCCACCCACAGAAGCAGCCTTGTAAAATGTGTCTAAGGTCTGCCATTGCAGAGCCTGCATGCAGTCTGGTACTGTCATGCTAACTGGGCAAGTGCACCCACTTGCCAGTCCCTAAACCTTCCCTTTTCTTCATATGAGTCACCTCTATGGTAGGCCCAAGGGCAGGGTGCATTGTAAGTATAAGGTAGGACAAGCCCTGGTGTGTGTGGCATGTCCTAATAGTGAATTACAGCCATTTTTGTTTTTCACTATTGCAAGGCTACCTGTTCTCCATAGGCCAGAATGGGCTGTTAGAGTTATTACATTTTATAATCCTAACTGTCTCAGAGAACATGGTAGAAATTCGAGTTTAGTATGCCTGAACTCAGAATAATACATCTTTTACTGAAGTTGGTTTTAATATTCTGTGTTTGCAAATACCACTTTTAGAAAGTAGGTATTTGCTTGTCTAACCATTCAAACCTGCCTCTTCTAGGTTGTGCATTCCTTTGTCTGGTTTTGTGAGTGACAGGGCTGGGGAATTCCAGGAGACAGGCTGAGTCACCCGGTGGTGAATAGAGAGATCTGCATCAAGATGGGAGGGAGGAGTTGCACCTGAACCTTGAATAAGGCTGAGCCTGCCTTCCACAATGCTGGCTCCACCCCCTGGGGAGCGGCTGATGTCTCTGCCCAGCACTCTGAAAGAAGAGGAGTCCTGTAAACAAAGTGCTCCAGGACTGTACTTGCCTTCCACAATGCTGGCTCCACCTCCTGTGGGGCGTCTGATGTTTCTGCCCTGCACTGTGAAAGGAATGGAGAAGTCTTGTAAACAGAGTACTTCAGAACTGGTTTGGACTGGGCAAAGGCCCCTCTATCCTCAGAGAAAAAAGGATTTTGGGGTATAAATATTGGGACCCTGATCCCATGAGATTAGATCACTTTTGGACTACAAGAAGAAACCTTTACTGAGGAGAGGAACCTAAAGAAACTGAGGAGAGACTATTCCCAAGCTGAAGTGCTGCTTGGGGGATTGGCCTGCAGTGGTTGCCTTACTGCCAAAGGAAGGAGAAAGGAACTTTGTGTACTTTGCTTTCAACTAGTGAAGGATCTCCAAGGGCTTGGAAAAGAGCTTGCCTCCTGCTGAAGTCCCAGGGACAACAGACTTCAACCCCCCAGCTCCCCAGAGATCTTTTGGAAGTGCCTGCAGAAGCGTGTTGAGGTCGCTGTGCCTGCCGTTGCAACTCCGAAGGAGGGTGTCGCCACTTAGTTGTCGCATTGAGCGGAAGCTTCACTCATCGTGGGAGAAAAACGTCGCCGCTGGAGCTGTTGTCATCACATCGTAAAGGGGTCGCCGCTGCAGTCCACGCATCGAACCGAGAACTTCTCTCATCCCCGAGAAGCGTGCCGCATCTGGAAGATCTTCACGTCTTTATTTCTTTGTATCTGAACTTTGCCGCATTTCCCATCACTGCGACATTGCTTGTCGTGGAAGCGTAACGCAACCTAAGGTACATTGACGCAGAGTGTCGCATCTAAGAACTGAACTTAACTAAGCTTAAATCTACCATTTTAAAGTAATCTTATTGTGTATTTTTGTCGTTTATGGTCTTGTGGTAACTCTATATAAAGTCTACTTATTTTTTATATAAAACCTGTGTGGTGTCTATCTGTAGTGTTGTCACTGGTTACTGTATGTGGTCACAACTGCTTAACTTACAACGCCTCTGAAGTAAAGCCCTTCTGCTCATGCGAAGCTACCAAGGGGGTGAGCAGGGGTTATTTTAGGAGTGTAATCCCCTTATTCTGACTAGAGGAGAGGGTCCCTATTTGTCACACGTACCTACCTGTGCCAATTAGAGACCCCCAAATGTAACATTGGTAGTCAGTGGTGTGGATTCTGGATTTGCATTTGTGACTCATGTACAGTGACTGGTGAACACTACTTTAGTGAGTGCAGACCATAACGATACCACATACTTTTTGTTGGATTCCTTTTTGGATTTTTGTTCTATTTTTGAAAGATGCCTGATTCAGTTGAAGCAGAGAAAGCAGAATCTGTAGCCTCTATTAATTGTAAATGGGAAGAAGAGAGGCTGGAATGCTACATAGTACAGCAGCTGAAGTACTTTTGCAAGAAATTCAAGGTTTCGACTGTTAGGTGCACCAAGAAAGAAGAATTCTACAAGGCGCTGAGGGCCTGGGTAGAGGGAAGGAAAACTCCTGAGACTGAGGAGGATGATAATGCAGAAGTACAAAAGGGGGCTTAGGAGTAAGGAGACCACCTTCCCCTGCAGGTAGCAATGCTTCTAACAAAAGTCTGTCTCCAGAGGAGTTGGAGGACAGAGAGAGAACAAGAAGGCATGAAATGGAGATGACCAAGTTCAAGGTGAATAGGCAGCTGGGATTATAAAATAGAAGATTAGATCTTTAAAAAAAACAACATTGACTTTAATTGGGATATTACTGAACAAAAATATAAGCAGTGGCAATACAGACATTTTGACCAGTGACACCCTACCAATCAATGATAAAGGAAGTAAGCACCATTGATCTAGCAGATTTTTTATTTTGTTCTTCATTTTATATAATTCAAGGCAAGAGTTTATCATAATCTTCGGTCACAAAGATACCTAAGTATCTAATCAGATCCCTTTTTGCTGCTTGGGGCTGAAGATAAATCGGAAGAAAATCTAGACTGGTGTTTAATGTAAGAACTTCTGTTTTTTTTTTCATTAATCTTGTACCCCCCCTATCTTCTCTTAGTCCTTGAGTTCCCCCATAAGGCGCTCGATGTTTTCTTTTTCAGAAACCAAATAGAGGATAATATCATCGGCGAACAATTTTAACTTAGACATCCCGATGATGGGGGGAAGAATGGCAACATTGTCTCTTATTTTTGTTACTAAGGGTTCAATGAAAAAAGTGAAGAGCAACGGGGACAAGGGGCAACTCTGCCTTGTTCCACAATTTATTTTAATCTTCCCAGCCTGCTTAGCATTGATAATTACCTGAGCCAATGCACCCTCATAAATATTGTGTATCATTCGAATAATTGGAGCAGGGAATCCAAAGTGACCCAGAGAAAAAAAAAGAGCTGGCCAATTTACCAAATTGAATGCCTTTTCTGCATCAATCATTAATATACAGGCAGAAGTCGAATTAATATTAAAATAATCTAGTGCCTGTATCAAACATTCAGTATTTGCTGCCATATACCGACCCGCAATGAACCCCGTCTGGTCTTGATGGATTACCTCCTGAGCCGCAAGGACAGATCTTTACGCCCATATTTTCATAAGTATTTTGTAGTCGGAGTTCAGTAGGCTAATCAGCCTATAAGAATTCACGTCCTCTGGGTTTTTATCCTTTTTGACGAAGCTTATAGTTATGGATTCTTTGAATTCTGCTGGAACCTTACCACCTAATCTAATATAATTAAAAAGTTTTTTCAGAGGTGCCTCAAGTTCTTTAATGAAGACCATATAAAATTCGATAGGGAACCCATCCTGTCCAGAGGCCTTTGCTCCCGATGTTGCCCTTATGCTATCGTGTATTTCAGTAGAGCTTATCTCACACCCAATTTGAATACTTCGAGTTTCAGAGATTTTGGGGATTTCTAGATTATCAAAATATCCCTGAATCATTGCTTCTTCTACCTGATGTTCTGAGGAATAAATTCTCTCATAATGATCCAGGAATATCTTTGAAATGTTTTCATTCTGTGTTTCTATTCCACCTTGGGGATCTAGAATTTTCAAAATGCTAGATGACTCCTGTTTCTTTCTGGTGGAGTTGGCCAAAAGCTTTCCCACCAGTTGACTATCTTCATAGACCCTTTGCAGAAAGGCTTTTGAGCTATTTATCTCCTCCAGAGTGAAAAAATCCCTTAGCAATGTTCCAGCCTGCTCCCATTGATTCGGCTGCTGATGAAGTTTTAAAGCGTATTCCTTCTCGGCAGCAGCCTGTAGTTCAAATATTTTTAACTTTCGATCGTTTGCCTTAGCACTTGTAAACACAATAATCTGACCACGGGCTGCTGCTTTGAATGCATCTCATACAGAAAAGGGCTCAGCTGTATCTTTATTCACACAAAAAAATTCTAACACCCACTCTTTAAATCTAGTAACCCAGTCCTTATTTTGGAGAAGGGTGCGATCCAGTTGCCAACTGGGGCGCTCCCCTTCCATTCCTCCTAATACTAGCACGACTTCGACCCTCCTATGATCAGAAAACGGGTTACATCCTATCACAGTTCTTGAGATCTGAAATGATCTAGATATCAGAAAAAAATCTATTCTAGATGCCGAATGAAACTGATTAGAGTAACATGTAAAGGCCTCCTTATCTGTATTCATACAGCGCCAGGGATCCCGTAATTGATATTCTGTCAAAAGTGCTTTAAACACACGTTATGTCTTAGGTTTTAATTACTTCTTGTTCTTATTAGAAGTATCCCTCTTCAGATCATGGATATAGTTAAAGACTCCTCCTAGTATGACCTGCCCTGGAGTGCCCCTTAAAACTTCACTAATCTCCATCAGGCCCGAGATATCGTCGAGGATGGGAACATAATAATTCACAAAATTAAATGTTTTCCCCAGCAGCTTCGCAGCAACCCATAGCCATCTTCCTCTGGAGTCTCTTTGAACCTGTAAGATTTCCCATGGAAGACTCCTTGCAAAAAAAATAGCTACTCCCCTCTGGGCTATCCCTGCTGAAGAAAAAAACACATGAGAGAAATATCTCGGTAAAAACAGCTTCGGGGCATATGACTTCAAAAGCGTCTCCTGGATAAAGACCACCTGAGGATTAAAAGTTATTACCCATTTCAAGAGAGCACCATATACTTCTGCTTATTCAGTAGCCCATTTGCATTAACGGACAGGATATCACAAAAATTATATTTCATCTAGAAACTTGTAAAATGTCCCCCGAATTCCGTACCAACCATTACTAAATATCCAATTACTTATCCTACTGCATTTGTTCCTTTTTACTGCGTTTACCCCCCGCCACCCTGAACCCCCCCCCCGGAATGTGGACCACCCCTCCCCATCCACGCTTCCCACATTCCTCCCTCTTCTGTCTTCATTGGGTGTCTTCTTATTACACCCTGTTGTGACCCGTAACCCTGGGTCGCCCCACTCTCTCTAAATACTTCGGACCAAGGTATTAAAAAATAGCATTCTTTCCCTTCAGCATTTTTAGACATTAGACCCTGAAGAAATCTCTTTAAGGAGGGATTGATCATCTGCAATATCAGTGAACATATAAAACTTTCCTTTTACCAGGACCTTCAACTTTGATTGCTGTGCAATCGATGCTTGGGCGCCATTGGCTTTGAATAAATGCAAGATTTTAACAAACTCTTTGCGCCTTTTGGCAGCCACCGCAGTCATATCCGGGAAAATCCTGCATTTTATTGTTTCTGAAACAGAGAATTGCCGTTGTTGATAAGCCTTAGACAAAATCTTCTCCTTGATCCAAAAATCAGCAAAATTTAAGAGTATCTTTCTAGGAAATGGTGAATTTGTGAATCGTTGTGCTGGAACCTGATGAGCCCTTGTAATAGTCAAATCACCCTCAAACTCAGGTAGAACTGCATGTTGAATAAAAGAGGTGACCCACTGGATAGTATCGGAGCCTTCTGTTCCCTCCGGAACCCCATCTATTCTGAGATTCGATCTTCTCGAGTGATTTTCTAGCTCTTCAAGTTTGTGCTCTAACGAGACCTTCTTCTTAGCTGCCTCCTTGACTTCACCCACAACCAGATTTACCTTGTCCTCAAGGACCGAGATCCTAGACTCCGCCTCCTGCAGTCTACTGGGAAATGCCAACATAGATCCCTCGAATTTATCCATTCTTGAATGAAGAGTTGCTATCTCTACTTGCTGGTTATGTTTTATCTCTCGGATTTCGTCCAGAATCAGATTCAACATCTCACGGATATCAAGTTGATATCTAACTTCTGTCCCTGAGAGATTCATTTCGTTTGCTACGGGGTCTGCATTTAAAACTCTTGAGTTCTTATTAATACTCAGCTTGACATCTTCTTCTGCTGACACCTGAGCACCCTCTTGCATTTTCAGATTTTGAAAAGAGATTTGACCAGGTGTTCCTTCCCCTACCAAATCCTTTAATACAGTCTGGGAGGATTGCGCTGGAGTACGGACGAGTAAGGACTCCGGTCTCTGGTCTTGAGGCTGCGTCATGGATGCTTCAGTTTGACCTATGTCCTTAATCGGTAGGGAAGTAGAAGGCTTCGCCGGGGAAGTAGGAACCTGCGGAGCTTGATGAGGAATCGATTTTGGGGTGATTCTCTTAACAAAAAGAAGAAAATCCTTCTTCTCCTTGCTTCCTATGCCGCCTGATCCATTCTTATTCTTCCCCTCCAGATCCGGAGATGTTATCTCTGTGACTGTGGAAGGAGAAATCACTATCAGTGTTTCTGGCTTAGGGGAAAGGGATACATTTAGAATATTTATTTTGCCCGCAGCTGTTTTCTTTGACTCTATGATGTGCAATGAGGAGGATGAAAGCTGACCATCGTCATACGAAGATTCGGGGAGAGTTTCTTCCGCTGAATTTTCCTCTTTACTTTTCTCTTTAATTCTGTCTCTATCTTTGGCTGCTTTTTGGGCCGCTTTTCTGGCTAAAGTGAGGCGAGTCTTTGTTTTTTTGGCGGGGAGCCAATTCTGTTTTATTCGGTTTTAAGGGTTCTTCTTCCCCTTCCTTCTGAGGTTTGTCTATCGTACCCCTTATATACCAGCCACACCTCTCCTTCCCTGCACTTCTATACCCTCCTCAACAAGATTAAGCCAAAAAAAGGGGGGGGGACATGGGTCACAGGTATTTATTAGGTATTACTCAATGTGCACCCAAGTCCCGCGCAGGACTAGAATTCATCTGACAATCCGGGGGCAGAAATAGCAGTATTAGCAGTAGTAGCAGCTGAGTCTGCCTGTTTTACTGGCAATCCGCCTCCATTCCAGCTTTTCCAGCTTTTCCCAGTTAAAGTAAAGTAAAGGCTGAGGTGAAGTGAAACAGCAGCAGTACCGGCAGTACCGGCAGAGAAAATGAGGCAAAGTGCAGCAGGGGCTGAGTCAGTGGAGTCAGCGAGCACCCTCAGCAGCGTGACACACAAACGCCGCACTTCGCGGAAACTCCCCGAAATTCAATCCACTCCAAAAGTCCAGGCGTTCCCTCCGGGTCAGTCCGCATTCATCCGCGGGAGACGGCGCAGCGAGAAAGGAGAAAACGCGGCAGCTTTAGCTCAGCAGCCTCGAGTCCGATACTGTCCGTTCCGCCATTCCTGGGGGCGGGTCCTAGAACCACAGGTCCCAGCTACTCGGAGGCGTGGAGCTCCGTAGCAGGCATCCGGTCTCCACATAGAAGATTAGATCTTGAGGAAAAGAAAATGCAGTTTGAGCATGAAAACGTTTTGAGGAAGTTGGAGTTTAAAACCAAAAGTTTAGAAGTTACTCCCTCTGGTGGCAGCATACCGTCAGTACATACAGAAAGTAGAGTGTATATTCCCAAGGATGTGGTGAAGGAGTTTTACAAAAATGATGATATTGGGCAGTGGTTCAGAGCCTATGAGGTAGCCAAGTCTTCCCACCGGGTCCCTGAGAGAGATTGGGGAGAGGGGTTGTGGGGAAGGTTCCTTAGTGAGGGGCGGGATACATTGTTAGACCTGCCTTCTGAAGTCCACAATTCATACAGCCACATGAAAGATGCATTGATATCTAGATATGGTTTGACACCTGAGCTCTATAGGCAGAGGTTCAGGAAATGCAAAAAGTTAGCAAACAGTACTTGGGTTGAATATGTCACTTTCCTTTGCAGAACATTGGATGGTTGGGTAAAGGGCAGCAAGGTTAATGATTTTCAAGGACTCTTTGATTTGATTGCATGGAAGCTCTTGTCTGATAATTGTTTTCCAGAGCTGCGCCAGCATCTGATAGATAGCAAGCTGACTAACCCTAGGAAGCTTGCTGAGGAAGCGGACCACTGGGTGAGCACCCGGGTCCACAAGGGTCATGTGGGAGACTCAGCCAAAGGTGAGCAGGGTCCTCAGCAGAAGAGTGGGGGGGGACAAGGGTAAACAGAAGGAGTTCTGCAAAGGGCCCCAAAGTAGTCCCCAAGGGAACCCCGTGAAAGGTTCCCAGCCTCCCCCTGAGAGAAAGCAAGGGGCCTGACAGGCAGTCCTGTTCCCCAGGGGCCCCTAAAGTGTTACAAGTGTGGCGACCTGGGTCATAATGCGAATGATACCAGGTGACGCCTGTTTGGTAAACAAGCGCCCACTGGTGCTCCGCCCCTGCAGATGGCTAGTGTAGCCTTGGGGGAGGAGATTGATGTCCAATGTGGGTGGGGTCCCGCACAGATGACCTTAGTCTCTTTAGGAGACAGTGAGATGGTCTCAGAAGCTCTGCTGCCCAGGAACACTAAGAAATATGGACAGCGAGTGACCGTCAATGGCCACTAGGTGGAGGCTCCTAGAGATACTGGAGCCAGTGTGACAGCTGTCAGGTGTCACCTGGTGTCTCAAGAGCAGATTGTCCCTCATGCATTTTGCCGAGTTGTTAACGCCGACAACACAAAGAGTCATTGTCCAATGGCTCAGGTTCCCTTTGAGTGGGGGGGGTCTCTGGTACTCTTCAGGTAGCTGAGGCCCACCATGCCTGTTAACTGTTTGTTGGGAAATGATTTGGAGAGCTCCCCTTGGGAAAAGGTGGAGAAGACAACTCACTTGAAGATGGTTGGACTGCCTGACTGGCCGTGCGTGACCACCCGGTCAATGCCAGTCAGTAGGGGTTCTCAAGAGGACTTGGAGCCTGAGAGGGAGGCCCAGGACCCTGCTGAAGAGAGAATGGCGAGGGGCACGGGAAACCACCCCCGAAGTTCCCGCAGCCTAGGGGGAGGTAGACCCTGAAGGGGATGCCCTGGAGCCTACCGGGGAGCAAGTAGCTGAACTGGGGGACCTGCCTCGCTGAACCATTGGCAGCAAGAAGGAGGACCCTCCAGGGAAGAATTTTGCAAGGAGCTGAGAGAGTGCCCTACTTTTGTGGGCTTGCGGCAACACGCTGCAAGCCAGGCAGCAGGTGATCAGTCAGGGTCACACTTGATTTACTGGGAGAATGGTCTCCTGTATAGCGAACCTAAGGTTGCTGAACCTGGGTCAGCCCGTGTGCTGGTGGTACCCCAGAAGTTCAGAGCCTTCTTACTGGGGCTGGCTCATGATGTGCCGTTAGCAGGACATTTGGGGCAGGACAAGACCTTTGAAAGGCTTGTCACCCACTTTCATTGGCCCCAAATGCGCAAGAGTTCTGATGCTCATTGCAGAACTTGTCAGACTTGCCAGGCAAGTGAAAAGAGTGGGAGGAAGCACAAGGCTCCTCTCCAGCCATTCCCTGTGGCCAGTACCCCGTTTGAGCGGGTGGGGATTGACATTGTGGGGCCACTGGACCCCAAGACAGCCATGGGCAACAGGTTCATCCTGGTTTTGGTGGTCCATGCCACCCGGTACCCGGAAGCCATATCTCTGAGGACAGTGACGGCCCCCGTGGTGAGACGGGCACTGATGGGAGTTTTCTCCCGAGTGGGATTCCCTCTTAAGGTAGTGTCTGACCGGGGGCCAACTTTATTTCCAAGTATATGAAGTCCCTGTGGCAGGAGTGTGGGGTAACCTACAAGTTCACTACTCCTTACCATCCCCAAGGAAATGGGCTGGTTGAAAGGGTCAACCCGACCCTGAAGGGCATGATAATGGGTCATGAGGAACCCTTGAGGCATAAGTGGGACGTCCTCGTACCGTGCCTACTGTTTGCATACCGTGAGGTGCCACAGAAATCTCTAGGGTTCAGTCCCTTTGAGCTTCTCTATGGACACACTTCACAAAGGAGGGGAGAGGGTCAAGCAATACCCTCCAACACCCGAACCCCCTATGAATCACATATAAACACAAAGAGGGGTGGGAAGGAGAAACAAAGCCAAGTAAAGACAGTGAAGAGAAAAATAACAAATCTTGATAAAACTGCCCTCACACACAATGTGTGTGACATGCTTCATCATCGGGTCTGCTTACAATACGCCCCCACGTAGCCACACAGGGGGCGGACCATAGGGAGGGGGAAACACTAAGCAATACCCTCCACCACCCGAACCCCCTATGAATCACATATAAACACAAAGAGGGGTGGGAAGAAGAAACAAAGCCAAGTAAAGACAGTGAAGAGAAAAATAACAAATCTTGATAAAACTGCCCTCACACACAATATGTGTGACATGCTTCATCATCGGGTCTGCTTACAATACGCCCCCACGTAGCCACACAGGGGGCGGACCATAGGGAGGGGGAAACACTAAACACACTTCACAAAACACATAGGGACAAACACAAAAGTGACTCACAATAATCACAGAGAAGAGTGTTACCCTTTTAAGACTGGGTGACAGATAGACAGAATAGTGCAGTAAGGAAGTGCTCATTAAAACTGGCTCGTGGATACCTGTAGAAACCCTTTATTAATAGGTTCCCGGCCAGGATTAAAAATAGGTGAGGGATGGACAGTGTTTAGGCAGGAAATTAAGATCCTAAAACAGTCCTCCTTTAAACTGCGGTGGTCACATATTTTGACTGTCTTTATGTGCCCTCTCTTTCGTGGGTCACCGCGGTCTTCGTCAGGACAGTCAACCTGTCCCAGTCCTGGCCCACCTCTCACCTCACTTAGGCATATTTAGAGGCGCCCACGTGGAGGAACTTCCACCAACATGGATCAATATTACTGTGAAAAGAAGGGGAGAGAATATAAAAATCTTTCAGGATGCATCTACCCTTGATGGTATCACATATTAAAAGATGTGTGCCGCATTCTCTATGGACACCCAGTCAGAGGACCTATGTGTTTGGTTAAGGAAGGCTGGGAGCAATCTCCCAGGAAACCTCCCAAGGATATATATAGCTACATGCTGACCTTCAGGAACCAGACTAGGCATTTCAGGCAACTCGCTGAGGCAAATCTGGAAGCCAGCCAGGAGGAGATAAAGCGCTGGTATGACCAGAATGCCACTCTGGTAGAGCTTCAACCTGGCCAGAAAGTGTGGGTCATGGCCCCAGTGGAGCCCTGCACGCTCCAAGATAATAGGACCAGACCATTTGAGGTTGTGGAGCGCAAGAGTCCAGTTACCTACTTGGTGGACTTGCGGTCTCCTAGGAACCGCTTGAGGGTCCTACATGTCAACCGCCTTAAGCCCCACTTAGAGAGGTGTGAAGTAGGCATGCTCTTGGCAACAGATGCTGGGATGGAGGAGGAGACTGAGTCTCTTCCTGACCTCCTGTCAGCCTCAGAGTAATATGGGTCAGTGGATGGTGTGAACCTCTCTTCCACCCTGACCCATGAGCAACAGAATGACTGCTGCCAGTTGCTGGGACAGTTTTCTGATCTGTTCTCCCTGGTTCCTAGTGTCACAGATTGGTGCGCCCATGATGTGGACACAGGAGACAGCTTACCTGTGAAGCACAAGTCTTACAGAGTAACTGACAGGGTGAGGGCTTGCATCAAAGAGGAGGTCTCAAAGATGCTTGCGCTAGGGGCGATTGAGTCCTCCAGCAGTCCTTGGGCCAGCCCAGTGGTCTTGGTCCCGAAGTCTGCAGCGCCAGGTGCCACACCCGAACTCCTGTTCTGTGTGGACTACAGAGAGCTCAATTCAGTCATGAAGACTGACGGGCACCCCATCCCCAGAGCTGATGAGCTCCTAGATCGGCTAGGGGCTGCACGGTACCTCAGCACGTTTGACTTAACGTCTGGGTACTGGCAGATCGCCCTGACTGATGGGGTTAAGGAGAGGTCCGCATTCTCCACACCAGATGGGCATTTCCAGTTCCGTGTTATGCCCTTTGGGATGAAGAATGCCCCTGCGACCTTTCAGAGGTTGGTCAAGTAGGTGTTGGTTGGACTGGATGAGTTCAGTGCGTCCTACCTGGATGATTTTGCAGGGTTCAGTGCCAGTTAGGAATAACATCTGCGCCACCTCTGGGAAGTGTTGATGGCGCTGCGGAAAGCAGGCCTCATGATCAAGGTGAGTAAGTGCCAGATCGGGCCGGGTTCCGTGGTGTACTTGGGACACCAAGTTGGGAGCGGCCAGGTGGCGCCCCTACAACCCAAGATTGAAACCATCCTGGCTTGGGAGCCACCCAAAACCCAGACAGAGGGGAGAGCCTTCTTAGGTCTCACAGGGTACTACAGGAGGTTTGTCAAGGGCTATGGCAACATTGTTGCACCCTTGACCGAGCTGCCTTCCAGGAAGCAGCCCTAGAAGGTGATCTGGACTGACACCTCTCAGAAAGCTTTTGAGGCCCTGAAAGCTGCCATGTGCACGGCGCTCTCAAGAGAGTTTATCGTCCAAACAGACGCTTCAGAGCATGGTGTGGGGGCTGTTCTGTCACACATGAATGAGGAGGCCCTAGATCAACCTGTAGCCTTTATCAGTAGAAGGTTACTTCCACGGGAACAGAGGTGGAGTGTTATTGAGCGTGAGGCATTTGCTGCGGTCTGGGAACTGAAGAAACTGAGACCAATCTTGTTTGGGACTCACTCTTGGGTTCAGACAGACCACAGGCCCCTCAGATGGTTGATGCAAATGAGGGGTGAGAATCCAAAGCTGTTGAGGTGGTCTATTTCCCTTCATGGTATGGACTTTACGGTGGAACACCGCCCTGGTACAGAACACGCCAACGCTGATGGTCTGTCCAGATATTTCCGCCTTAGTGAAGAGAACTCCCAGGAGTTAGGATAGTTCTCCCCACTTTTCAGCTGGAGGGGACACGTGTTAGACTTGGCACCATTGGCGTGGGTCTTCCTTCCATTTTTGCTGTTGTCTTATGTATTTTTGCTGGTATTAGATGCTTTGGGCACTGTGCCACTGCTATCCAGTGCCACAGTGCAAGTGCTCCCTATTGTAAATTGATGTACTAATCAGTGGTTCCATGTTTGGCTATTTGGTTTACTTGTCAGACCCTAGTCTATTGCACGGAGTGTGCCCAGGGGGTGTAAATCCAAATGCTGCTGGAGGGCCTACAGCACTGGTTGTGCCACCCACAGAATCAGCCTTGTAAAATGTGTCTAAGGTCTGCCATTGCAGAGCCTGCATGCAGTCTGGTGCACCCACTTGCCAGTCCCTAAACCTTCTCTCTTCTGCTTATCAGTCACCCCTAAGGTAGGCCCAAGGGCAGGGTGCATTGTAAGTATAAGGTAGGACACGCCCTGGTGTGTGTGGCATGTCCTAATAGTGAATTACAGCCATTTTTGTTTTTCACTATTGCAAGGCTACCTGTTCTCCATGGGCCAGAATGGGATGCTAGATTTATTACATTTTATAATCCTAACTGTCTCAGAGAATATGGTAGAAATTTGAGTTTTGTACGCCTGAACTCAGAATAATAAAATACATCTTTTAGTGAAGTTGGTTTTAATATTCTGTGTTTGCAAATACCACTTTTAAAAAGTAGGTATTTGCTTGTCTAACCATTCAAACCTGCCTCTGCTAGGTTGTGTATTCCTTTGTCTGGTTTTGTGAGTGACAGGACTGGGGAATTCCAGGAGACAGGCTGAGTCACCTGGTTGTAAATAGAGAGATCTGCATCTAGATAGGAGGGAGGAGTTGCACCTGAACCTTGAATAGGGCTGTGCCTGCCTTCCACAATGCTGGCTCTACCCCCTGGGGAGCGGCTGATGTCTCTGCCCTGCACCCTGAAAGAAGAGAAGGAGTCCTGTAAACAAAGTGCTCCAGGACTGTACTTGCCTTCCACAATGCTGGCTCCACCTCCTGTGGGGCGTCTGATGTTTCTGCCCTGCACTGTGAAAGGAAAGGAGAACACTGGTAAACAGAGTGCTTCAGAACTGGTTTGGACTGGGCAAAGGCCCCTCTCTCCTCAGAGAACAAAGGATTTTGGGGTATAAATATTGGGACCCTGATCCCATGAGATTAGATCACTTTTGGACTACAAGAAGAAACCTTTACTGAGGAGAGGAACCAGAAGAAACTAAGGAGAGACTATTCCCAAGCTGAAGTGCTGCTTGGGGGATGGGCCTGCAGTGGTTGCCTTACTGCCAAAGGAACGAGAAAGGAACTTTGTGTACTTTGCTTTCAACTTGTGAAGGATCTTCAAGGGCTTGGAAAAGAGCTTGCCTCTTGCTGAAGTGTCAGGGACAACCCCCCAGCTCCCCAGAGTTCTTTTGGAAGTGCCTGCTGCTGTTTTGGGCCTTCTGAGGAACTGCGTGTCGCAAGGAGCTGGGAGTGCGACTCTACGAAAAGGAAGCGTGTCGCCGTGGCTGTTGCTGCTGTCGCAACTCCGAAGGAGGGTGTCGCCGCTGTAGTTGTTGTTTTGCATCAGGAGAAGAATCTCGCAACGAGGTCGAAGCGTGTCGCTGTGCCTGCCGTCGCAACTCCGAAGGAGGGTGTCGCCGCTGGAACTGTCGCATTACACCGCATCGACCAAGAGCACCTTGCATCCCAAGAGAAGAGAGCCGCCATCGGAGCTGCTGCCGTCGCATCTTGGATGTCGCTGCTGTAGTTGACGCATCGAGCGGAAGCTTCACGCATCGTGGGAGAAGGATGTCGCCGCTGGACCTGTTGTCGTCGCATCGTAAGGGTGTCGCCGCTGCATTCTATGCATCAAACTGAGAACTTCTCGCATCCCCGAGAAGCGTGCCGCATCTGGAAGATCTTCACGTCTTTATTTCTTTGTATCTGAACTTTGCCGCATTTCCCATCGCTGTGACATTGCTTGTCGTGGAAGCGCAATGCAACCTAAGGTACAAGGTACATTGACGCAGAGTGTCGCATCTAAGAACTGACCTGAGCTAAGCTTAAATCTACCATCTTAAAGTAATCTTATTGTGTATTTATGTCATTTATGGTCTTGTGGTAACTCTATGTAAAGTCTACTTATTTTTTATACAAAACCTGTGTGGTGTCCATTTGTAGTGTTGTCACTGGGTTACTGTATGTGGTCACAACTGCTTAACTTACAACACCTCTGAAGTAAAGCCCTTCTGCTCGTAAGAAGCTACCAAGGGGATGAGCAGGGGTTATTTTAGAAGTGTAATCCCTTTATCCTGACTAAAGCAGAGGGTTCCTATTTGTTACATGTACCTACCTTTGCCAACTAGAGACCCCCACATCTAACAGAGAGTATATGTGGTGACGAGGAGACTGTGTGCTAAGAGGTAGAATTAAAGTAGATGTGGTGACAAGGGGACTGTGTGCTAAGAGGTATAATTAGAGTATATGTGGTGACGAGGGAACTGTGTGCTAAGAGGTAGAATTAGAGAATATGTGGTGAACAGGGGACAGTGTGCTAAGAAGTAGAATTAGAGTACATATGGTGACATGGGGACTGTGTGCAAAGAGGTAGCATATGAGTATATGTGGTGACGAGGGGACTGTGTGCTAAGAGGGAGAATTAAAATATATGTGGTAACGAGGAGGCTGTGTGCTTAGAGGTAGAATTAGAGTAAATGTGGTGACGAGGGGACTGTGTGCTAAGAGGTAGCATTAGAGTATATGTGGTGACATGCGGATTGTGTGATAAGAGGTAGCATAAGAGTATATGTGGTGATCAGGGGACTGTGTGCTAAGAGGTAGAATTAGAGTATATATGGTGACATGGGGACTGTGCGCTAAGAGGTAGCATAAGAGTATATGTAGTGATGAGGGGACTGTGTGCTAAGAGGTAGAATTAGAGTATATGTGGTAACGAGGGGACTGTGTGCTAAGAGGTTGCATAAGAGTATATGTGGTTACAAGGGGATTGTGTGCTAAGAGGTAGACTTATAGTATATATGGTGATGAGGGGACTGTGTACTAAGAGGTAGCATAAGAGTATATGTGGTGAGCAGGGGACAGTGTGCTAAGAGGTAGAATTAGAGTATATATGGTGACATGGGGACTGTGTGCTAAGAGGTAGCATAAGAGTGTATGTGGTGACGAGGGGACTGTGTGCTAAGAGGTAGAATTAGAGCATATGTGGTGATCTGGGGACTGTGTGCTAAGAGGTAAAATTAGAGTATATGTGGTGACCAGGGGACTGTGTGCTAAGAGGTAGAATTAGAGTATATATGGTGACATCGGGACTGCGTGCTAAGAGGTAGAATTAGAGTATATGTGGTGACGAGGGGTCTGTGTGGTAAGAGCTAGAATTAGAGTATATGTGGTGACATGGGGACTGTGTGCTAAGAGGTAGAATTAGAGTATATGTGGTGACGAGGGGACTGTGTGCTAAGAGGTAGAATTAGAGAATATGTGGTGAACAGGGGACAGTGTGCTAAGAAGTAGAATTAGAGTACATATGGTGACATGGGGACTGTGTGCAAAGAGGTAGCATATGAGTATATGTGGTGACGAGGGGACTGTGTGCTAAGAGGGAGAATTAAAATATATGTGGTAACGAGGAGGCTGTGTGCTTAGAGGTAGAATTAGAGTAAATGTGGTGACGAGGGGACTGTGTGCTAAGAGGTAGCATTAGAGTATATGTGGTGACATGCGGATTGTGTGATAAGAGGTAGCATAAGAGTATATGTGGTGATCAGGGGACTGTGTGCTAAGAGGTAGAATTAGAGTATATATGGTGACATGGGGACTGTGCGCTAAGAGGTAGCATAAGAGTATATGTAGTGATGAGGGGACTGTGTGCTAAGAGGTAGAATTAGAGTATATGTGGTAACGAGGGGACTGTGTGCTAAGAGGTTGCATAAGAGTATATGTGGTTACAAGGGGATTGTGTGCTAAGAGGTAGACTTATAGTATATATGGTGATGAGGGGACTGTGTACTAAGAGGTAGCATAAGAGTATATGTGGTGAGCAGGGGACAGTGGGCTAAGAGGTAGAATTAGAGTATATATGGTGACATGGGGACTGTGTGCTAAGAGGTAGCATAAGAGTGTATGTGGTGACGAGGGGACTGTGTGCTAAGAGGTAGAATTAGAGCATATGTGGTGATCTGGGGACTGTGTGCTAAGAGGTAAAATTAGAGTATATGTGGTGACCAGGGGACTGTGTGCTAAGAGGTAGAATTAGAGTATATATGGTGACATCGGGACTGCGTGCTAAGAGGTAGAATTAGAGTATATGTGGTGACGAGGGGTCTGTGTGGTAAGAGCTAGAATTAGAGTATATGTGGTGACATGGGGACTGTGTGCTAAGAGGTAGAATTAGAGTATATGTGGTGACGAGGGGACTGTGTGCTAAGAGGTAGAATTAGAGAATATGTGGTGAACAGGGGACAGTGTGCTAAGAAGTAGAATTAGAGTACATATGGTGACATGGGGACTGTGTGCAAAGAGGTAGCATATGAGTATATGTGGTGACGAGGGGACTGTGTGCTAAGAGGGAGAATTAAAATATATGTGGTAACGAGGAGGCTGTGTGCTTAGAGGTAGAATTAGAGTAAATGTGGTGACGAGGGGACTGTGTGCTAAGAGGTAGCATTAGAGTATATGTGGTGACATGCGGATTGTGTGATAAGAGGTAGCATAAGAGTATATGTGGTGATCAGGGGACTGTGTGCTAAGAGGTAGAATTAGAGTATATATGGTGACATGGGGACTGTGCGCTAAGAGGTAGCATAAGAGTATATGTAGTGATGAGGGGACTGTGTGCTAAGAGGTAGAATTAGAGTATATGTGGTAACGAGGGGACTGTGTGCTAAGAGGTTGCATAAGAGTATATGTGGTTACAAGGGGATTGTGTGCTAAGAGGTAGACTTATAGTATATATGGTGATGAGGGGACTGTGTACTAAGAGGTAGCATAAGAGTATATGTGGTGAGCAGGGGACAGTGTGCTAAGAGGTAGAATTAGAGTATATATGGTGACCTGGGGACTGTGTGCTAAGAGGTAGCATAAGAGTGTATGTGGTGACGAGGGGACTGTGTGCTAAGAGGTAGAATTAGAGCATATGTGGTGATCTGGGGACTGTGTGCTAAGAGGTAAAATTAGAGTATATGTGGTGACCAGGGGACTGTGTGCTAAGAGGTAGAATTAGAGTATATATGGTGACATCGGGACTGCGTGCTAAGAGGTAGAATTAGAGTATATGTGGTGACGAGGGGTCTGTGTGGTAAGAGCTAGAATTAGAGTATATGTGGTGACATGGGGACTGTGTGCTAAGAGGTAGAATTAGAGTATATGTGGTGACGAGGGGACTGTGTGCTAAGAGGTAGAATTAGAGTATATATGGTGGCATGGGGACTATGTGCTAAGAGGTAGCATAAGAGTATATGTGGTGACGAGGGGACTGTGTGCTAAGAGGTAGATTTAGAGCGTATATGGTGACTTGGGGACTGTGTGCTAAGAGGTAGAATTAGAGTATATGTGGTGACGAAGGGACTGTGTGCTAAGAGGTAGAATTAGAGTATATTTGATGACATCGGGACTGTGTGCTAAGAGGTAGAATTAGAGTATATGTTGTGATGAGGGGACTGTATGCTGAGAGGTAGAACTAGAGTATATGTGGTGAGCAGGGGACAGTGGGCCAAGAGGTACTATCAGAGTATATGTGGTGACATGGGGACTGTGTGCTAAGAGGTAGAATTAGAGTATATATGGTGACATGGGGACAGTGTGCTAAGAGGGCGCATTAGAGTATATGTGCTGACTAGGGGGATGGGTGCTAAGAGAAAGAATTAGAGAATATGTGGTGAGCAGGGGACAGCGTGCTAAGAGGTAGAATTAGAGTGTATGGGTGACTAGGGGACTCTGTGCTAAGAGGTAGAATTAGAGTATATGTGGTGAGGAGGGGACTGTGTGCTAAGAGGTAGAATTAGAGTATATGTGGTGAGGAGGGGACTGAGTGCTAAGAGATAGAATCAGAGCATATGTGGTGATGAGGGGACTGTGTGCTAAGAGGTGGAATTAGAGTAAATGTGGTGATCAGGGGATAGTGTGCTAAGAGGTAGAATTTGTGTAAATCTGGTGATGAGAGGACTTTGTGCTAAGAGGTAAAATGAGAGTATATGTGGGGATCAGGGGACAGTGTGCTAAGAGGTAGAATTAGAGTATAAATGGTGACATGGGGACTGTGTGCTAAGAGGTAGAATTAGAGTATATGTGGTGACGAGGGGACTGTATGCTAAGATGTAGAATTATGGTATCTGTGGTGACGAGGGGACTCTGTGCTAAGAGGTAGAATTAGAGTAAATGTGGTGACATGGGGACTGTGTGCTAAGAGGTAGAATTAGAGTTTATATGGTGACATGGGGACTGTGTGCTAAGAGGTAGCATTAGAGTATATGTGGTGACGAGGGGACTGTGTGCAAAGAGGTAGAATTGAAGTATATGTGGCGATGAGGGGACTGTGTGCTAAGAGGTAGAATTAGAGTAAATGTGGTGATCAGGGGACAGTGTGCTAAGAGGTATCACCAGAGTATATATGGTGTTGAGGGGACTGTGTGCTAAGAGGTAGCATAAGAGTATATATGGTGATCGGGGACAGTGCATTGGTGGCTCCCCCGCTATGGAGGGGGAGTGTGCGCCCCCTGCCAGTAGCGTTAAAAAAACTAAAAATAAAAAGATGATAATGAACCCTGGTTTATTATTGTTTTATTTTGTTTCCAGGCCGAGTCTTGGGGGCGGGGCTAGGGGGATGATAGGCACCGAAGGGGAGTAGTCGGCACTGCTATCAGCACGTGACAGTTTGGCCGGCCGTCTCAGGCCGCCCACACCCTCACGAGCCCTGAATCTCTCTCCAACCAAGCTGCGTTGCTGGGTTGGAGACAGCAAAGCAGAGTGTCCCAATCTCCCAGTGATCGCAAATCCTCGGTGCTTAGGCCAATCCTGAAACTGTTTTCATGCATGAGAGCAACTTTATATTTGGCTGCAGGGGATGTTGGAAGCCTTTGCCATCAGTGGAGCCACGAGACGAGCAAAAGACCAGTGATGCGGCTGGCTGCAGGAAGTTCTGTTTTGTTATTGTCGTCGGTACCCTCCCATCCCCGCTGGTGCGAAGAGGTAGCATTAGAGTATATATGGTGATCCGAGGACTGTGTCCTAAGAGATAGCCATAGAGTATATATGTGGTCAGGGCAGTGTGCTAAGAGCTAGCATTAGCCTATATATATGGCGATCAAAGGAATGTATGTTAAGAGTTAGAATTATAGTATATATAATGATCAGGGGACTGTGTGCTAAGAGGTTACCTTAGAGTATATATGGTGATGAGGGGACATTGTGCTAAGAGGTAGCCTTAGACAATATGGTGATGAGGGGACTGTGTGCTAAGAGGTAGACTTAAAGTATATGGTGATGAGGGTACTGTGTGCTAAGAGGTAGCCTTAGACAATATGGTGATGAGGGGACTGTGTGCTAAGAGGTAGCCTTCGAGTATATGGTGATGAGGGGACTGTTTGCTAAGAGGTAGCCTTAGAGTATATGGTGATGAGGGGACTGTTTGCTAAGAGGTAGCCTTAGAGTATATGGTGATGAGGGGAGTGTGTGCTAAGAGATAGCCTTAGGGTATATGGTGATGAGGGGACTGTGTGCTAAGAGGTAGCCTTAAAGTATATGGTGATGAGGGGACTGTGTGCTAAGAGGTAGCCTTAGAGTATATGGTGATGAGGGGACTGTTTGCTAACCGGTAGCCTTAGAGTATATGGTGATGAGTGGAGTGTGTGCTAAGAGATAGCCTTAGGGTATATGGTGATGAGGGGACTGTGTGCTAAGAGGTAGCCTTAGAGTATATGGTGATGAGGGGACTGTTTGGTAAGAGGTAGCCTTGGAGTATATGGTGATGAGGGGACTGTGTGCTAAGAGGTAGCCTTGGAGTATATGGTGATGAGGGGACTGTGTGCTAAGCGGTAGCCTTAGAGTATATGGTGATGAGGGGACTGTTTGTAAGAGGTAGCCTTAGAGTATAAGGTGATGAGGGGACTGTGTGCTAAGAGGTAGCCTTAGAGTATTTGGTGATGAGGGGACTGTTTGCTAAGAGATAGACTTGGAGTATATGGTGATTAGGGGAGTGTGTGCTAAGAGATAGCCTTAGGGTATATGGTGATGAGGGGACTGTTTGCTAAGAAGTAGCCTTAGAGTATTTGGTGATGAGGGGACTGTGTGCTAAGAGGTAGCCTTAGAGTATTTGGTGATGGCGGGACTGTGTGCTAAGAAGTAGCCTTAGAGTATATGGTGACGAGGGGACTGTTTGCTAAGAGGTAGCCTTAGATTATATGGTGATGAGGGGACTGTGTGCTAAGAGGTAGCCTTCGAGTATATGGTGATGAGGGGACTGTGTGCTAAGAGGTAGCCTTAGAGTATTTGGTGATGAGGGGACTGTGTGCTAAGAGGTAGAATTAGAGTATATATGGTGACATGGGGACTGTGTGCTAAGAGGTAGCATAAGAGTATATGTGGTGACGAGGGGACTGTGTGCTAAGAGGTAGAATTAGAGTATATGTGGTGATCTGGGGACTGTGTGCTAAGAGGTAGAATTAGAGTATATGTGGTGACCAGGGGACTGTGTGCTAAGAGGTAGAATTAGAGTATATATGGTGACATCGGGACTGCGTGCTAAGAGGTAGAATTAGAGTATATGTGGTGACGAGGGGTCTGTGTGGTAAGAGCTAGAATTAGAGTATATGTGGTGACATGGGGACTGTGTGCTAAGAGGTAGAATTAGAGTATATGTGGTGACAAGGGGACTGTGTGCTAAGAGGTAGAATTAGAGTATATATGGGGACATGGGGACTATGTGCTAAGAGGTAGCATAAGAGTATATGTGGTGACGAGGGGACTGTGTGCTAAGAGGTAGATTTAGAGCGTATATGGTGACTTGGGGACTGTGTGCTAAGAGGTAGAATTAGAGTATATGTGGTGACGAAGGGACTGTGTGCTAAGAGGTAGAATTAGAGTATATTTGATGACATCGGGACTGTGTGCTAAGAGGTAGAATTAGAGTATATGTTGTGATGAGGGGACTGTATGCTGAGAGGTAGAACTAGAGTATATGTGGTGAGCAGGGGACAGTGGGCCAAGAGGTACTATCAGAGTATATGTGGTGACAAGGGGACTGTGTGCTAAGAGGTAGAATTAGAGTATATATGGTGACATGGGGACAGTGTGCTAAGAGGGCGCATTGGAGTATATGTGCTGACTAGGGGGATGGGCGCTAAGAGAAAGAATTAGAGTATATGTGGTGAGCAGGGGACAGCGTGCTAAGAGGTAGAATTAAAGTGTATGGGTGACTAGGGGACTCTGTGTTAAGAGGTAGAATTAGAGTATATGTGGTGAGGAGGGGACTGTGTGCTAAGAGGTAGAATTAGAGTATATGTGGTGAGGAGGGGACTGAGTACTAAGAGATAGAATCAGAGTATATGTGGTGATGAGGGGACTGTGTGCTAAGAGGTGGAATTAGAGTAAATGTGGTGATCAGGGGATAGTGTGCTAAGAGGTAGAATTTGTGTAAATCTGGTGATGAGAGGACTTTGTGCTACGAGGTAAAATGAGAGTATATGTGGGGATCAGGGGACAGTGTGCTAAGAGGTAGAATTAGAGTATAAATGGTGACATGGGGACTGTGTGCTAAGAGGTAGAATTAGAGTATATGTGGTGACGAGGGGACTGTATGCTAAGATGTAGAATTATGGTATCTGTGGTGACGAGGGGACTCTGTGCTAAGAGGTAGAATTAGAGTAAATGTGGTGACATGGGGACTGTGTGCTAAGAGGTAGAATTAGAGTATATATGGTGACATGGGGACTGTGTGCTAAGAGGTAGCATTAGAGTATATGTGGTGATGAGGGGACTGTGTGCAAAGAGGTAGAATTGAAGTATATGTGGCGATGAGGGGACTGTGTGCTAAGAGGTAGAATTAGAGTAAATGTGGTGATCAGGGGACAGTGTGCTAAGAGGTATCACCAGAGTATATATGGTGTTGAGGGGACTGTGCGCTAAGAGGTAGCATAAGAGTATATATGGTGATCGGGGACAGTGCATTGGTGGCTCCCCCGCTATGGAGGGGGAGTGTGCGCCCCCTGCCAGCAGCGTTAAAAAAAACAAAAATAAAAAGATGATAATAAACCCTGGTTTATTATTGTTTTATTTTGTTTCCAGGCCGAGTCTTGGGGGCGGGGCTAGGGGGATGATAGGCACCGAAGGGGAGTAGTCGGCACTGCTATCAGCACGTGACAGTTTGGCCGGCCGTCTCAGGCCGCCCACACCCTCACGAGCCCTGAATCTCTCTCCAACCAAGCTGCGTTGCTGGGTTGGAGACAGCAAAGCAGAGTGTCCCAATCTCCCCGGGATCGCAAATCCTCGGTGCTTAGGCCAATCCTGAAACTGTTCTCATGCATGAGAGCAACTTTATATTTGGCTGCAGGGGATGTTGGAAGCCTTTGCCATCAGTGGAGCCACGAGACGAGCAAAAGACCAGTGATGCGGCTGGCTGCAGGAAGTTCTGTTTTGTTATTGTCGTCGGTACCCTCCCATCCCCGCTGGTGCGAAGAGGTAGCATTAGAGTATATATGGTGATCCGAGGACTGTGTCCTAAGAGATAGCCATAGAGTATATATGTGGTCAGGGCAGTGTGCTAAGAGCTAGCATTAGCCTATATATATGGCGATCAAAGGAATGTATGTTAAGAGTTAGAATTATAGTATATATAATGATCAGGGGACTGTGTGCTAAGAGGTTACCTTAGAGTATATATGGTGATGAGGGGACATTGTGCTAAGAGGTAGCCTTAGACAATATGGTGATGCGGGGACTGTGTGCTAAGAGGTAGACTTAAAGTATATGGTGATGAGGGTACTGTGTGCTAAGAGGTAGCCTTAGACAATATGGTGATGAGGGGACTGTGTGCTAAGAGGTAGCCTTCGAGTATATGGTGATGAGGGGACTGTGTGCTAAGAGGTAGCCTTAGAGTATATGGTGATGAGGGGACTGTTTGCTAAGAGGTAGCCTTAGAGTATATGGTGATGAGGGGAGTGTGTGCTAAGAGATAGCCTTAGGGTATATGGTGATGAGGGGACTGTGTGCTAAGAGGTAGCCTTAAAGTATATGGTGATGAGGGGACTGTGTGCTAAGAGGTAGCCTTAGAGTATATGGTGATGAGGGGACTGTTTGCTAAGAGGTAGCCTTAGAGTATATGGTGATGAGGGGAGTGTGTGCTAAGAGATAGCCTTAGGGTATATGGTTATGAGGGGACTGTGTGCTAAGAGGTAGCCTTAGAGTATATGGTGATGAGGGGACTGTTTGCTAAGAGGTAGCCTTGGAGTATATGGTGATGAGGGGACTGTGTGCTAAGAGGTAGCCTTGGAGTATATGGTGATGAGGGGAGTGTGTGCTAAGAGGTAGCCTTAGAGTATATGGTGATGAGGGGACTGTTTGTAAGAGGTAGCCTTAGAGTATAAGGTGATGAGGGGACTGTGTGCTAAGAGGTAGCCTTAGAGTATTTGGTGATGAGGGGACTGTTTGCTAAGAGATAGACTTGGAGTATATGGTGATTAGGGGAGTGTGTGCTAAGAGATAGCCTTAGGGTATATGGTGATGAGGGGACTGTTTGCTAAGAAGTAGCCTTAGAGTATTTGGTGATGAGGGGACTGTGTGCTAAGAGGTAGCCTTAGAGTATTTGGTGATGGCGGGACTGTGTGCTAAGAAGTAGCCTTAGAGTATATGGTGACGAGGGGACTGTTTGCTAAGAGGTAGCCTTAGATTATATGGTGATGAGGGGACTGTGTGCTAAGAGGTAGCCTTCGAGTATATGGTGATGAGGGGACTGTGTGCTAAGAGGTAGCCTTAGAGTATTTGGTGATGAGGGGACTGTGTGCTAAGAGGTAGAATTAGAGTATATATGGTGACATGGGGACTGTGTGCTAAGAGGTAGCTTAAGAGTATATGTGGTGACGAGGGGACTGTGTGCTAAGAGGTAGAATTAGAGTATATGTGGTGATCTGGGGACTGTGTGCTAAGAGGTAGAATTAGAGTATATGTGGTGACCAGGGGACTGTGTGCTAAGAGGTAGAATTAGAGTATATATGGTGACATCGGGACTGCGTGCTAAGAGGTAGAATTAGAGTATATGTGGTGACGAGGGGTCTGTGTGGTAAGAGCTAGAATTAGAGTATATGTGGTGACATGGGGACTGTGTGCTAAGAGGTAGAATTAGAGTATATGTGGTGACAAGGGGACTGTATGATAAGAGGTAGAATTAGAGTATATATGGTGACATGGGGACTATGTGCTAAGAGGTAGCATAAGAGTATATGTGGTGACGAGGGGACTGTGTGCTAAGAGGTAGATTTAGAGCGTATATGGTGACTTGGGGACTGTGTGCTAAGAGGTAGAATTAGAGTATATGTGGTGACGAAGGGACTGTGTGCTAAGAGGTAGAATTAGAGTATATTTGATGACATCGGGACTGTGTGCTAAGAGGTAGAATTAGAGTATATGTTGTGATGAGGGGACTGTATGCTGAGAGGTAGAACTAGAGTATATGTGGTGAGCAGGGGACAGAGGGCCAAGAGGTTCTATCAGAGTATATGTGGTGACAAGGGGACTGTGTGCTAAGAGGTAGAATTAGAGTATATATGGTGACATGGGGACAGTGTGCTAAGAGGGCGCATTAGAGTATATGTGCTGACTAGGGGGATGGGCGCTAAGAGAAAGAATTAGATTATATGTGGTGAGCAGGGGACAGCGTGCTAAGAGGTAGAATTAAAGTGTATGGGTGACTAGGGGACTCTGTGTTAAGAGGTAGAATTAGAGTATATGTGGTGAGGAGGGGACTGTGTGCTAAGAGGTAGAATTAGAGTATATGTGGTGAGGAGGGGACTGAGTGCTAAGAGATAGAATCAGAGTATATGTGGTGATGAGGGGACTGTGTGCAAAGAGGTGGAATTAGAGTAAATGTGGTGATCAGGGGATAGTGTGCTAAGAGGTAGAATTTGTGTAAATCTGGTGATGAGAGGACTTTGTGCTAAGAGGTAAAATGAGAGTATATATGGGGATCAGGGGACAGTGTGCTAAGAGGTAGAATTAGAGTATAAATGGTGACATGGGGACTGTGTGCTAAGAGGTAGAATTAGAGTATATGTGGTGATGAGGGGACTGTATGCTAAGATGTAGAATTATGGTATCTGTGGTGACGAGGGGACTCTGTGCTAAGAGGTAGAATTAGAGTAAATGTGGTGACATGGGGACTGTGTGCTAAGAGGTAGAATTAGAGTATATATGGTGACATGGGGACTGTGTGCTAAGAGGTAGCATTAGAGTATATGTGGTGATGAGGGGACTGTGTGCAAAGAGGTAGAATTGAAGTATATGTGGCGATGAGGGGACTGTGTGCTAAGAGGTAGAATTAGAGTAAATGTGGTGATCAGGGGACAGTGTGCTAAGAGGTATCACCAGAGTATATATGGTGTTGAGGGGACTGTGCGCTAAGAGGTAGCATAAGAGTATATATGGTGATCGGGGACAGTGCATTGGTGGCTCCCCCGCTATGGAGGGGGAGTGTGCGCCCCCTGCCAGCAGCGTTAAAAAAAACAAAAATAAAAAGATGATAATAAACCCTGGTTTATTATTGTTTTATTTTGTTTCCAGGCCGAGTCTTGGGGGCGGGGCTAGGGGGATGATAGGCACCGAAGGGGAGTAGTCGGCACTGCTATCAGCACGTGACAGTTTGGCCGGCCGTCTCAGGCCGCCCACACCCTCACGAGCCCTGAATCTCTCTCCAACCAAGCTGCGTTGCTGGGTTGGAGACAGCAAAGCAGAGTGTCCCAATCTCCCCGGGATCGCAAATCCTCGGTGCTTAGGCCAATCCTGAAACTGTTCTCATGCATGAGAGCAACTTTATATTTGGCTGCAGGGGATGTTGGAAGCCTTTGCCATCAGTGGAGCCACGAGACGAGCAAAAGACCAGTGATGCGGCTGGCTGCAGGAAGTTCTGTTTTGTTATTGTCGTCGGTACCCTCCCATCCCCGCTGGTGCGAAGAGGTAGCATTAGAGTATATATGGTGATCCGAGGACTGTGTCCTAAGAGATAGCCATAGAGTATATATGTGGTCAGGGCAGTGTGCTAAGAGCTAGCATTAGCCTATATATATGGCGATCAAAGGAATGTATGTTAAGAGTTAGAATTATAGTATATATAATGATCAGGGGACTGTGTGCTAAGAGGTTACCTTAGAGTATATATGGTGATGAGGGGACATTGTGCTAAGAGGTAGCCTTAGACAATATGGTGATGAGGGGACTGTGTGCTAAGAGGTAGACTTAAAGTATAGGGTGATGAGGGTACTGTGTGCTAAGAGGTAGCCTTAGACAATATGGTGATGAGGGGACTGTATGCTAAGAGGTAGCCTTCGAGTATATGGTGATGTGGGGACTGTGTGCTAAGAGGTAGCCTTCGAGTATATGGTGATGAGGGGACTGTTTGCTAAGAGGTAGCCTTAGAGTATATGGTGATGAGGGGACTGTTTGCTAAGAGGTAACCTTAGAGTATATGGTGATGAGGGGAGTGTGTGCTAAGAGATAGCCTTAGGGTATATGGTGATGAGGGGACTGTGTGCTAAGAGGTAGCCTTAGAGTATATGGTGATGAGGGGACTGTGTGCTAAGAGGTAGCCTTAGAGTATATGGTGATGAGGGGACTGTTTGCTAAGAGGTAGCCTTAGAGTATATGGTGATGAGGGGAGTGTGTGCTAAGAGATAGCCTTAGGGTATATGGTGATGAGGGGACTGTGTGCTAAGAGGTAGCCTTAGAGTATATGGTGATGAGGGGACTGTTTGCTAAGAGGTAGCCTTGGAGTATATGGTGATGAGGGGACTGTGTGCTAAGAGGTAGCCTTGGAGTATATGGTGATGAGGGGACTGTGAGCTAAGAGGTAGCCTTAGAGTATATGGTGATGAGGGGACTGTTTGTAAGAGGTAGCCTTAGAGTATATGGTGATGAGGGGACTGTGTGCTAAGAGGTAGCCTTAGAGTATTTGGTGATGAGGGGACTGTTTGCTAAGAGATAGACTTAGAGTATATGGTGATTAGGGGAGTGTGTGCTAAGAGATAGCCTTAGGGTATATGGTGATGAGGGGACTGTGTGCTAAGAGGTAGCCTTAGAGTATTTGGTGATGGCGGGACTGTGTGCTAAGAAGTAGCCTTAGAGTATATGGTGACAAGGGGACTGTTTGCTAAGAGGTAGCCTTAGATTATATGGTGATGAGGGGACTGTGTGCTAAGAGGTAGGCTTCGAGTATATGGTGATGAGGGAACTGTGTGCTAAGAGGTAGCCTTAGAGTATTTGGTGATGAGGGGACTGTGTGCTAAGAGGTAGCCTTAGAGTATTTGGTGATGAGGGGACTGTTTGCTAAGAGGTAGCCTTAGAGTATATGGTGATTAGGGGAGTGTGTGCTAAGAGATAGACGTAGAGTATATGGTGATTAGGGGACTGTTTGCTAAGAGGTAGCCTTCGAGTATATGATGATGAGGGGAGTGTGTGCTAAGAGGTAGCCTTAGAAATATGGTGATGAGGGGACTGTGTGCTAAGAGGTAGCCTTAGAAATATGGTGATGAGGGGACTGTGTGCTAAGAGGTAGCCTTAGAAATATGGTGATGAGGGGACTGTGTGCTAAGAGGTAGCCTTAGAAATATGGTGATGAGGGGACTGTGTGCTAAGAGGTAGCACGAGACAAATGGGATGCACGTAGTTTTGTAAATCACTTCTCCAAGACGGAAGTAGTGAAACCAGGGTTTGCAACGTGGCTTAAAGGTAAAAAATAAAACCACTTGCAAGAAAAATATAAATCAAAGTAGCGATCACATCACCCATTGTGGCTGTAATAAAGAAAACGTGAGTAGGTTAGAATCACAAACAGATTGATTCCTAGTGATTGCAGAGTTCTCTGCATGGGCAGACCTAAATGACCTTACTCTAATGGGCGTAAACAAAGATTATGGGGAATTCGAGATACATTTTGCGATAGTGATGACTGAAGGAGTCGTACCAGGACGTATAGTGGAAGCATCCATGCTTGGGTGTCACCTACCTCCATGTCGTCAGGACTCCAGGTCTCCAGCAATTTACTCTCATTCCACACACTAACGTGCTTGCTCATTTGTAGTAAATGCTAACAACCCACAACATAAACCCAACAAGCTCTGGCTCACAGTGAGGTTCATTTATCTCGAGGACGAGGAATCCTCAGAGTTCAGATGTTTCAAGGCCTACTCTCGGTGGAACGTGTTCTTACTAAGATAAGATGCACTGTGTGATGAATCTGCAACACAGGAATGTGTTGGTTGGATTTGCAAGACACACAGACTGTGCATGTAAGGAGCTTTGCAATCTCACTTATAGCTCAAGACATAAGCAGCTGTGATATTTTTTGCAACATTCTCAAATGTCTACCGGAAACTATGCAAAGTGAAGTTTGCAAATGTTTTTCTTACCACATCTGTGCGACAGAACGATACAATTGTACATTTTGCTCAAATGTAAGTTCACAAAATATAAAGAACTGGCGTGATCTATTTACACCGTTTCGATGGGGTGCAGTATTTACGGGACGCAGTAATTACCTCTAATTCTGAGTTTTTCTGTGGAAAATTAGGAATTACAGCAGAATCAGTATTTGCTACACTGATTTTCATATGTATCAGAATTCACTGGACATTTTCCCCAGATAAAGTTGGCCAGTTTACTTCCTGGCACACACGGTCAGACTGGCCTATAGGGCAATCAGCAAGCAAAGCCAACCCAGTAACCATTTGAGAGCCTGGTGAGGTATACACCAAATAACAAAAGGCTGACAAGGGAATCATTCAAACCCTAACTTATGAAATATAAATGGATTTGATCAACACCATATACATGTAGAAATCTCTTAGTACTGAGCATCAAAGGGCGCATACAAGAAAACAAATGTATTTTTATTTAAAATGTCAAACATAAAACACAAACAGAAATGGGGGGTCCACAAAATGTCAGCATTCAACAGACTAATGACCTAAAATTGTCTCATTAAGTCATTAGATAGGGCCACAAGTACTGCTGGTCCACTCTTACAAGAAGATCTATGTTACACCCATGTCTAGGTATACTGAAAAAGCACAAAACCAAACAGTGTAGCACTATGTGAACAGCTAAAATCATCCGGACTAGATCCAGACAATATAACTTGACACAGATGTAACACAGATTTTATTTCAACTTCAACTTGACAATTTTTTTTTCTCCATATATTATCTGGAATTTTTGGGGTATTTGTTTCTAAGAATTTTCCTGAGGATGATCTTGCATATTAATTATACAAGAGACCGAAAAGTAGACGTCTGTCCACTACTTGCTTCTCTTAAACCAGCTTGGCTTTTGTCAACACACAAATAATTTTTGTTATCAACGGATTCAGTCTCAACCGAACCATCTTCTCATAAGAGTGGAACAACAGTATTGTTGGCCCCATTTAAGAACTTAATGGGACATTTATGGGTCATCATTAATCTGTTGGATGCTGGAATATACTTTCATTTCTGTTTGTGTCTTTTGTTTGACCTTTTAAGTAAAAAACGTTTGTTTTCTTGTATGCGCCACGAGAGTGGAATTATTTACTTTATCGCTTTGATGCGCAGTATTAAAAGCTATTTCTATGTCTAGATTGTTGATCAAATCTTTTTATAATTTATGAGTTAGGGTCTGAATGATCCCCTTGTCAGCCATTTCTTATTTTGACTCTAAGGCAGTCAGGCATTGCCCGGTTTCCTGGCTGTTTGTGGGCGTGTGCTATGGTCTGCTAGGTTGGTTTTTACTGTTAATTTCTCTGATATTAAAACAAACATTGCCAGTAGGAAGTGCAAATCTACGCATTGCAAAACACCTATGCAGCATGTCTTTACAAGTTCATTATTGCCCCAATTTGCAAGTATGGGACACGCTTGCTTAGTAATCTAACTCACTAAAATGGCGGCCAAGTTACTTTTGGTGCTGGGCTTAATTTGTCCCAGTCTGACCCTGCTGGCACAATGTGTCTGGGGAAATTTGCAGTTGGTGCAGTAAGTATTGCATTAGGTGGAATTCAGATCCATGCAGAAACTCTCATTTGCACAAGAATCAGAATTACCCCTCATCTCGTAATCAGGGCCATTTTACCATTAAATTCTTATATAAATGTCTGTTGTGCACCAACACAAAGTGCAAGTAGAGAAACAATGAAATTAATCTTTTTAGGTCTATACTCTTCTACCAGAATATGGTTTCCATCCTCCTGCACACCAGACCCATCTGTCTTCAGAGCCTCATCAATAGTCTTGGCCTTAATGGAAAATGGAAGGGGGACCCTGCTACAACTCTCTGGGGCAGATTTACAATAACTGGCGCATCCCTGCATATCAGCAGGGATGCGCCAGTTATTGTGCGTCACAGCAGACACCTCTTGCGCTGCAATGGATGCACCGCATTTACAATGCGGCACACCATGGGGCAAGAATAGACAGATGCGTGACACATCTGCTGCCGTAAAGGTGACGCAGCTCCAGCAATGCTCGGGGTGCCCCTATGCCTAACATGCTGCGTCAATCCTTACGCCTGCTTCAAGCAGGTGCAGGGTGTTGACGCAGCATAGCCGTAAAAGTGACTGAGTGAAATCTTGTAGATTTCATTCAGCCACTTTTAGGAGACGCCCCCCCCCTCCCTCATCCTTCCGCCGGAACACCCACATGTGGCGCAGGGCTTTACAATGTGACGCATCTCCCTAGATGCGTCACATTGTAAAACCCCACAGCATAGCGCTGGCTTTGCGCCCCTCCGTCATAAAAGTGACGCAACGGCGGCGCAAATGTGACGTACGGGGCTTGTAAATCTGACCCTCTCTGGCTTGTCGTACTCTGTTATTGTCATGTTCCTCAATCGTTTCCTACTTGCCTTACAGTTCTCTGTGGTTTCCAACTAGGGCTACCCTTTCTAATAAAAACCAATGAAGCTGCCAAGATGGCTCCCTGTGGCCAATGCTTTCTGCTGATGCCTACTGTGTTGTGCCTGTCACTAGTCAGAATCCGAGACGTGCATGGCCCCCTGACATAGCCAGCTCCGTTCTGCAGAGTCTTGCCCTAGTGGTCTTGAGAAATTCTTAAACTCATTCTTTTAAATACCATTTTCATTTGATTTATTTCTAACCTGGTTGATGTGAGAGAGTCTTTTACAGACTTTTTGCAGAGACATTTGGGTTTATGGTTCATGCAAAATTAATTTATAATGGTTTCTTTTAGATCACAATAGGACCTCACGTATGAGAAATGGTTGGGGGCAACAGAAATTATTTGCAGTAAGATTAGTGAGCTGCTGCTGTTTTACAATATTGAAAACACATGCCACTATCCCTGAATATTCGATGTACACATTTAGAATTTGGATAAGTGTCCCTGGGCACCTTCAGTGACCTTGCCAAAGAGGGCATGAAAGAGCTGAAATTGGAACATAAATTCAAAGCAGTTCCAAAAAGGGGCCCCTAAAATACATTTGGCTGAGGGCCCTCGAAATCCTTAGAATGTTCCTGGTCAGAATACAATCCAGCCTTCTCTGATGCGGAAACTAACAACTATTACATTGGGTAGCAGTGACACCTGAAAATGATAGTGTTAGACATGGCAGAAAGCATACAATGAACTTATTACATATGTGGACAACCCATCGCAGCAGCGCCAGCAAGCCTCAATTGTAGACCAATCAATTACTACTTCGCTATGCAAACAACCATCACGTTGCCTAATAGTAGTGAACCATCAGAACAACGTGCAACTGTGACATGTAGCTACATTCAATCAGTTTTTAATGCATTTACTCAGAACAAGTAATAGTTTTAGCTTTGTAAATATTTCTTTGCCAGAACGAAGCATGTGGAATGTCATTGGCAATCAACTCATTTACATGGACTGTTACTGGCAATATTAAGCTTTTACAAATATTTCTCCACAATAAAATGTATTCCTCCTTAGAAGTCATATGTACTTCATATACGTAGGACACGTCATGATGAAAATAAAAGAAGGGGACTTTGCAGAAGGCGAAGAGTTAAAAAACAAGAAACGTAATGTAAAGATCAGGATAGTACTCCTGCTCCTTGGTCGTAGAACTGACGTCATACCTGTGATATATACCTGACGAGAACAAAGGGTGTCATGATGCGCACACTATGGGGCAGATTTACGACTTCTGGTGCATCTCTGCTAATCAGCAGAGATGCGCCAGAAGAGTTGCGACGCATCTACCCACCCGTGCGCCACCACTGACGTGACGATGAGCAGATGTGTGACGCATCCCCGGCAGAAATGCGGCTCATTGCTGGAGTTGCGTCGCAAGTGCGACGCTGCTCCAGCAAGGCTCAGGGGGTGCCCTATCTCTAACATGCTGCGTCAATCCTTACGCCTGCTTTAAGCAGGCGCAGGGTTTTGACGCAGCATGGCCCTAAAAGTGACTGAGTGAAATCTTGTAGATTTCACTCCGCCACTTTTAGGAGGCATTCCTGCACCGGAACGCACCCCCGCCCCGCGCCAGAACGCCTACACGTGGCGCAGGGCTTTACAACATGACGTATCTCCCAGATGCGTCACTTTGTATGTACCCCGCACCATGGCGCTGTATTTGCGCCGGAGCTGCCTCACAAAAGTGACGCAACAGCGGCGTAAAAGAGGCGCAAGGGCCTTGTAAATCTGCCTCCATGTATGTATACGATAAGCAGCCACACCAGCCCCTCTAAAGGCCGCAGAAGGCATCTGTGTGTAATGCGCGCTATTGCACCACAGGCTTCACACACGGCTCACACGGTATTGGCAAGCACGAGGCGTGACTGCAATGCTATTTATCCAATCAAGGCCCCCTCAGAGTAAATTCATGCAAAATGTCCCGTAATCTCGGAGCACTTACCCACGGCAGAAGTTCACCGCATTGCCAACCCCTGAACTGGCGCACGCGGATATGGAAGGAGGCCCGAGATAAGGAACACTTTGGGGAAGTTCAACATCGGGGGATTTTTGAAAGCACATTGAGCTGTCATTAGCATGCAAAACCGAACGTGTGAATGAACCGTGAGGTCCTTAGGAGGCATCTGGCTGAGGACTGCTGAGGCTGGGGGCATGTGCCAGTGCGTGCCAGGGCCTGGTATCTTTTCCTCATAAGTGCAGACGCATTTCACTGTGTTCCCTCTGCAGAAACATACCCATAGACGCACGCATTTACTAGAAGGGGACGTTCGTATTCCGGGTTAGGGACCGCTGTACATTGCAAAGCTGTGGCGTAGGTCACTTGAATTAAACAAAAGGCAGTACTATGATAGAATGCTTTGATATCAAAAGTTGGTGGCTTTAGAAAGGACAATGCAGACCCGGGAGTACTAGTTAATGTTTGTCCAGTTTTATTCTTGCCTGCGGCCGCCAAGATTTTAAAAAAAGTTGCAAACTGCCAGCTCACTAATTTTTTTGCCCCAAAACAAGTTGCAACACCCATTTCTGTCAGGCTTTTGAGCCCGACCTAGCATGGGGGCAGCACTACTAGAAATCTCTGAATCTATTAGGATCAGCCTAGATTCTAGTCTTAAGGTTGCTTTGGTGCGGTTGGACCTGTCACGGTGGACCACAGCATCTTGCTACAAAGACTGGAACACCTGGGTGTAGCAGGCTCAGCCTCAGGGCGGCTAGACTCCTTTCTGGAGAAACGAGAGCAGGTAGTTTGGATGAAGCCTTGCTCTTCCAAAGCCATACCGTTGAAATGGGGGTGGGGGTGTGTCCTCAGGGCTTTGCAATCAGCCCTACCCTCTTCAGTATCGATCTCTCCCTCTGGCATTCCTGGCTGAATCTTTAGGCATCAAAATAATTTCCTATGCAGACAATATGCAGCGTCGGCGCACCTACGAGGGGCACTTATATAGCGCCAAATAAACATTTGCTCTTTGCTTCAAGGAGCTACATGACTGGCTCAGGAGGAACAAACTACAGTGCAACCCAGACAAGACTGAGATCCTTTTGTATGGGTTGAATCCCCTCCGTGGATGGACAGGAGCCTGGCCTAATAATGCCCCCTCCCGCCCACTGGCTACAGCAAGAAATCTGAGTGTTTTGTTTGATTCACATTTTTCCTTCATTTCCCAGGTTTCGTGAGTTGCAAATCCTGCCTTTGGATTTTATGCCTGCTCAGGAAATCTCTGCCCCTGATTCCTCATGAAGCTCGGGTCACAGTGGTCAGGGCTCTGATCAGGGCCGGACTTGCCATAGCGGGAACCGTGCAATCCCCCGGTGCGCCACACAGGTCGGGCCGCTTTTGGGCCCCTGGGGGCCGTTTTTGTTACTGGGCTGTTTTTGCAGCATAGCTGCAAAATCGTCCATGACCAAAATCGGCCGAAAACCGGCCCCAGCAAAGAGCTCGGCGGCACCCACAACCCCCCCAGTGGCAAGCGGGTGGGGAGGGCTGATTGTGGTTCCCAGTCCGGCCCTGGCTCTGATATTATGGATTACATCAATGTTTTGTACCTGGGCCTACCAGAGTACTTAATCCAGCATCTACAGGCAGTACAGTATGTGGCGGTTTGCCTACCATGCAAGCTACCTAGGCACTCATCAGTATCTCATCTCCACGAGAAGCTTCATTGGCTCCCAGTGCGCAACACTGACACACCAAGCCTGCTAAAACAAGGGTCCCTCATACCTGAATGAGAGGATCAATGAATATAGATGGTGGAGATCGCTGTGTTCTAGTAACGCTGGGCTGCTAACAGTCCCCCACCATAAAAAGCAACGGAAAGGGGGTTCCTCCTTCACGGTATAGGGCATGTGGAACCACTTGCCTGGCCATCTGAGATTAATCACAGAGGAATCAAGCTTAAAAAAGCACAGATTAAGTCTTTAAGAAGTCAGGAAGCCTGTTTGGTCTTGCATTCCCTGTACCTGTTTTTGATGTCAAGCGCTGGCATATTTCTGGAGTAGCCGAGTGCTATATAAATGATCCTCATTAATTAATTCATTCATTTAATAAAGTTTACATTCCCTGCTTGCACTCTCCCAGGCAGCAAACACAGCAGTGTCCTAGGGGATGGGATCTCTGGGTCACTGTTTTGATCTAAACCCAGGGCATGGGGTCCCCAGGGATGACCTATGGCTCGGGGATGGTGACCCAATGCCCTCTCCCCCCAAAAAATGCGCCAGGGATGTGATCCCTAGGTCTTCTCTGAGGCACAGGGAGAGGGGTGCATGCCTCCTTTCCATAATTACTGATTTGACCTCGGGGTTGGAGTCTTCAGGGCCTAGCACAGGCTCGGGGCTGGGGAGGCAGGCCCTCTCCCCAAAACGTAATATCAGCCCTAGGGTATGGGGTCCCGGGGCATCCAGAAGGTTTGGGCGGCAGCAGCACACCCCTCTCTAAAAAGCCACCTCCCTAGGCCCCAGCCCACCTCAGAGGGCTTCCTTTTGAAAAAGGTGGAAGCTCGCCTTTTTTTTCATTGGGACCACAGATCCAAAGACAAGAAAGTTAAGTATTTGACTACAGGCTCAGGAGGGGTCACTCCTGGACCCACCCTCCACCAGGCCTAAGGGGGCAGGGTATCTTTTCCCTGCCCCACATTATATTTTGTTAACTTTTCTGCAAAAATCTGTTGGATCGGCGGATCTTCCACAGCATGATATATACATGCATATTGAACATTTTATTTCTCAAAAACTACTGAACGAATTACACCAAACCACAAGTAATAATACTACTAGAAATTATGTTTATAAAGATCATAGTCTGTTAACCAATAAATATAGGTTAAAACAACATTAAAATCACCAAAAACCCCCAGTAAAATACATACAAGATCTTCCTATGCCCTAACAGCTTTTAGAAACCTTCCCACCGCACAAGTTACACCAAAGAATTGCATCTTATGGATCAACTGAATTGCATTGCTTCTTCACCTTATCCCATATTTTATAAAACTGTTTTTAAAATTTAACACCTTGCAGAAATAAAATATATGCAATCAAACGAAATATGTTCATTAAAATTGTTTCCCCTTACCCCACATATACATTGGCAATCCACAATGGCCAATGACCAATTCTAAATGTTAGTAAACTCATTGCATATAAGAATTAGGTAGCTCTGAAAGATACGGGTACAAAGCATTATTCTGCCAGGATTCCAGCAAATAAAGAGTAGAGCTCTTAGTAACCAAGTATCTAAGGTCACTTTGCCTGGACTCCCTTAAACAAATTCAATTTAGTTCATTCTATGAAAAAAGGGACATCTTCGACTTTAAAATCCATATTATTAAAATGGTTGGCAATCCTAGTGACTTGTACGCCTACATTTCTGATCATAGAAATTCACCATAAAAAATGTCTGTAGTGCTAAGAGTTAATATTTTCAGCTTGAGTGCAGATAGCTGCTTATACCTGAAATGCAAGATGATATTCAAAGCTTTGTAACTCCAATGTTTGATGCTGATTTCACTCTTACCGCCTGAACCATCGCCCATAAGGGAAGCCCTAATACCTTTTTTAGACATTTTCCTTTAATCTCTCCCTGGTCCGTTCTAGAGCCCAAGCATACAATTTCAGCCCCATATGTAATTGTGAGGAGACCAATACTTCATAGGCTGTACATACTGGTTCAAGAGAGAGTCCAACAAAATCCTTTTAAAACTTTGTTAAGCCTCCAGCTATTATAAATGTGGCCATATCGCAGCCTCAGACGTCCACATGTTTAAAGAATGCCCCAACATTTTACAATTTTGGAATGAAGTTAAAGCAACCCTAGACTCCATCCTTAATACTTCAATCTCCATCACACTTTCCTTGATTATATTTGGTTGGGACAATAACATAAAGGGCCACGCTAGGACATTTCTGTTCTTCGCCATATTGCTTGCAAGAAGAGAGATATGTAAGGTTTGGATTGAAAATTCAGCACCATCCCATGCAAGCTGGCTGTCGTCTCTCTACGCAACCTCTAAAACTGACATGAGGAGATCAGGCGGTGAGCGTAGTCGTATCTTTTGGGACGTTCTGGTTCGTTGGAGACAATAACCGGGGTTTTTTTTTTTTTTTTTTTTTTTTTTTTTTCCCCCGGTCCTATGATTATGCCTTGAAACTCCAAGAACTAGGCCTCCCCCCAGTCGGCTCAGAATGGCTAGTTCAACTGAATAGAACTTCAAGTTTGGAGTCTTTTTCCACGATACTCTTCGGGCCATCTATTGCCAAATTCCACCTAACACAATACAAGATGCAGAGGAAACTCTGCACCTGGAAAGAGTGGTTGGCAGCTGGAGGCTAAATAAGAGGTGGCCAGGCAAATGAGGATAAAAAAAAAAAAAAAAGAAAAAAAAAAAAGAAAAAAAAAAAAAAAAAAAAAAAAAAAAAAAAAGCCTCCAGCTATTGTCATAGCACGTGATGTTAAGGTGTGAAGGTGTAATTTCCAGTTTAATTCTTTGCTAAAAGTTAATACCTAGATACTTATAAGAAGTGTTTCTTCCAATAAAGTTTTCCCCAGTCAACCATGGAAAGGACTTGCTTTTTTTTCTCAAATGCCACAATTTTAGTTTTCTTCATATTTATAGGCAATGAATTTTCCACACAATATGTATTAAAAACATCTAATTTTCTTTGGTACCCCACTTGCATCATATCTGAAATGAGAGGTTGTCTGCATACAATAAACACAGAATGTGTCATCTTTCCATTCTTGGGGACGCATTTCCCATAGAATTACTGGAAGATCGACAAGGTATAGTTAAAAAAGGTGGGGGCTAATATGCATCCTTAGAGAAGAACATTTCCTATTGGGATTTTACGCAATAATGAGCCATTCCTATCTAATTCCACTATAGCTCAGTTCTCTCTATGATGCTCTTTCAATATTGATAATAGACAGGTGGGTAGGTTCATGCTCCTTAGTTCTCCCACAAGGTAGTGTGGTTTATTAAATCCAATGCAGAATGAAAATCAACAAAACAACAAAATTAATTCCATGTTGTTTCTAATGCTCTCTGTCCCATTGCCCCAATACTAAAGCAATGACCAACTGTAGAATGCCACTCCTTAAAGTCACCTAGTTGAATCGGGACTAGGTCATTGCTCTATATAAAGAAGGATAGCTTTGGAACATATTTTTACCAGGATATCATGCTTATTAGGTGTTTGTTTTTAGGATTGGTAGGATCATTTGTCTTGAGACTCGGTTTAAGAATTGCATCTTTCCAACTGTTTGGGAAGCTACCCATTTCAGTGATTGAATGTAACACTATTAGTAAAACGTAGTCCACCCATTTTGAAATTTTTAATGACTGCCACCACCAAACGCAACAGGTTCCTCACAGGAGCTGGAGCAAGATCACCGCCGACCAGCTCACCACCTCCCTCAGCCAGAACCCACCTGCCAGCACAACGGACCCCAACGAAGCAGCCCGCAACTTCACGCAGTGGCTGACCACCTGCGCCGACGACATCGCACCACTGAAGAACCCTCCCAGCAGACCCAGAAGCAAGAAGGCCCCCTGGTTCACCGACGAACTCAAGGACTCCAAGAAGACCTGCCGCATCCTCGAGAAAGCCTGGCTCCTCGACCAGACCACTGACAACATGACCGCCCTCAAACATGCCACCCGCAAGCACCACCAGCTCATCCGCACCACCAAGAAGAAATCACTGAAGGACCGACTGGACAACAACGCCCACGACAGCAAGGAACTCTTCAGCATCGTCAAGGAGTTCTCCAACCCCAGCTCCGGCAACAACTCCTTCACAAGATCTCTGCGACTCTCTCGCCTCGTTCTTCCACCGCAAGATTGCCGACATCCACAACAGTTTCGGCGCTCCATCCACGCACCCAACCGTCGAACCAACGCACCCCACCGCCACCCTCCGCACCTGGACCATGGAGACCACCGAAGACACAGCCCGCACGATGAACACCATCCACTCCGGATCTCCAACCGACCCCTGCCCCCACCATGTCTTCAACAAGGCCGACTCCACCATTGCACCCCAACTCCGGGACGTCATCAACACCTCCTTCAACACCGCCACCTTCCCGGAGAGCTGGAAGCATGCCGAGCTCAGCGCCCTACTGAAGAAACCAACAGCGGACCCCACCGACCTCAAAAACATCCGCCCTATCTCACTCCTCCCTTTTCCTGCCAAAGTCATCGAGAAGATCGTCAACAGACAGCTTGCCGCCTTCCTCAAGACGAACGGATCCCTCGACCCCTCGCAGTCCGGTTTCAGAGCCAACCACAGCACCGAGACCGCCCTCATCGCAGCCACCGACGACATCCGAGCCCTGCTCGACAACAGGGAGACAGCGGCACTCATCCTCCTGGACCTCTCTGCAGCGTTCGACACTGTCTGCCACCGCACCCTAGTCCAACGCCTCAGCAACATCGGCATCCAAGAGAAGGCACTGGAGTGGATCATCTCGTTCCTCGCCGGAAGAACACAGAGAGTCCGCCTCCCCCCGTTTCGATCCGAGGCCACCGAAGTCATCTGCGGCGTCCCGCAAGGATCATCACTCAGCCCCACCCTCTTCAACGTCTACATGAGACCTCTTGCTGCCATCGCACGCCAACACAACCTCAACATCATCTCCTACGCCGATGACACCCAGCTGATCCTCTCCCTCACCAGTGACCCCGACACCGCCAGAACCAGCCTACACGAAGGGATGAAAGACGTCGCCGAGTGGATGAGGAACAGCCGCTTGAAACTGAACTCAGACAAGACGGAAGTCCTCATCCTGGGACCATCGCCCTCCGCCTGGGACGACTCCTGGTGGCCCCCAGCCCTGGGCACCGCTCCCAAGCCAACAGACCACGCACGCAACCTGGGCTTCATCCTGGACTCCTCTCTCTCGATGACCAGACAAATCAACACCGTCTCCTCATCATGCTTTCATACCCTTCGCATGCTTCGCAAGATCTTCCGATGGATCCCGACCGAAACCAGGAAGACGGTCACCCAGGCCCTCGTCACCAGCCGACTGGACTACGGAAACACCCTCTACGCCGGAACCACAGCCAAGCTACAGAAAGACTCCAACGCATCCAGAACGCCTCCGCCCGACTCATCCTGGACATCCCCCGATGCAGCCACATCTCCGGCCACCTGAGGGACCTGCACTGGCTCCCCGTCAACAAGAGGATCACGTTCAGGCTCCTGACCCACGCACACAAGTCTCTCCACGACCTGGGCCCCATGTACCTCAACGACCGCCTGACCTTCTACACGCCCACCCGCCAGCTACAGTCTACTAGCCTCGCCGCCGTACCACGCATCCGAAGAGCCACCGCCAGAGGCAGATCCTTCTCCTACCTGGCAGCCAAGACATGGAACTCCCTCCCCATCCACCTTCGGCTGACCCAGGACCACCTCGCCTTCAGGAGACAACTCAAGACCTGGCTGTTCGAGCAGTAGCGGACCCCTTCCCCCAAGCGCCTTGAGACCCTTCCGGGTGAGTAGTGCGCTATACAAGTGTTATGATTGATTGATTGATAGTAGATTGTCTGGACATGCAGCCCTTGTTAAGTTCAGAGAGGTTATTATTTTTTTAACATATTAACTGTTAAATAAGACAATAAGTTCTCTGGCCTAACCAACGCTCTAATACTGGGATTGCTATCTTTTTTATAGATGTCACTCAAGTATTTCACCCAGACATCTTCAGGGACCCTACACTTGGTATCACTAATAACCGGCTTAGTGTGATTATACACAAGCTTCTAAAATGTATTTGTGAAGTTTGAAGATATAGCATATAAAATTTGCTTCATATTTGCTCTGTGATGGCATTTTAAGTACACTCTTTTAGTAAGTAAGTAATTCTTTATTGCTTTATTAAAAAAATTAATTGCAGTTAAAACTATTGAAACATTATTACTTATTTTAAATCAAACAACATAAAACCTTTGTTTTTTAACCAACCATTTTTTGTATTAACTTTCTTAATTTTTTTTTTTTTAACTCACAGCACTGGGAATCATACCAGGGTGGATATTTGTGGATCTTGTCTCTGCACCCGTATAATTTGCATTTTAATTATTGAAAGTACCAATTTGGCATGCCCTCTTGTTGAATGACACAAACGGTAAGAGATTGCCCTAGTGTCAAATGTGCCAACAGTTTGAGATGCTTTTCATCTGCTCTTCAGAAAACACATTTGTAGGGAAAGGACACATTCCGTTGCCTGAAATCAAGATGTAAGACTGCCCTTAAAGCCCAATAATCACTCTCCAAAGCTTTTATCATAAAGTTACTACACAGCTCAAAGTACCAAGTTTGTTGAGCTGGTATCTTCCCCTAGCCTTCCTTTGAGGCAGATACATCCTGCTTCAGTCAGACATTTTTGCATCTTCCGTGAATTTTGCCACATAGCACATTTAGGAAATATGGTCTGCAGAATGCTATAGGCTTCCAAGACATCCATCTGGGCTTCAAGCTACAAAAAAGAAGACAAAAGAAGATTACAGTGCCTAAAAATTAAATCCAGGGAAATTTGATACAATCCACCTAGTTTTCGCATATCACTAACAAACAGCTATAATTGCTTCAAGTTATAACAATTATCACTTAAATTGACATACACATTTACCACAATTAGTGCTTCTATGGCTACATTCCTTCTGAATAATTTTACAACACAAGCTTGTACCCGATTACACTCACTGTTTATTTGTATACCACCTTTGGCAAGCTTACTGGAGTTTAACATTTAAAACCCCAACAGAACGACACCCTGAGCCTAACTGAGGTGTACAATCCCCAGCATAACTTTGGTTAACACCAGAAAGCCTGGTTTTCTGGTAGCAAATTATTACATTTTTGTTAAAGTGGTAACGTTTATAAGCCTTCATAGACCATGTACATTCCAATGTAAACCTCCAGGTTACCTGGTGAACTGCTTATTTAATTTAAACAGCTCATATTAGACATACCTTCAGCGGCGACACGTATGCTATGGCGGAGGAGCATCGCCCCCCGCCAGGACTTTGAAAAATGTAAAAATAAAAAGATAATAAAACCTGTTTTATTATGTCTTATTTAGCTTGTGCCAGGGCTTTAGGTGGGGCCAGGGTTATGATAGGCTGGAGGGGGAGTGGTGGGCTCTACCTACCCTGCGCATGTAGTTTTGGGCCGGCCATCTCAGGCTGGCCAAAAACCACATGCGCAGTGACACCTCTAAACCCCATTGCTGGGGCTAGAGAGAGCAGGCACAGACTCTCATTCTGTCCTGGAGCGCACATTATCGACACACAGGCAAATCCTGAAATTGCTCTCATGTGATTGGCTGCAGGGTAGGCTGGGAGCTTGTGCCTGCCTGCAGCGGCGCAGAGGAGTGGAAGAGCGCAATGCGATGCTAGAGAGCAGCAGGTAAGTTTTATTTTTTATTTTTTTGTAATCGTTGTCCCCCATCCTCGTCTCTTTTGTCAAAAAGTTTTTTATTGGATGGGGCGTGGCTGAATCACGTGGCAAGATGGAGGCTAATTGCTGAGCTCCATCACCTCATGGAGCTCACAAAGGAGATTTCAGCTGTCCTAAGACCGCGTCTTGCATCTTCCTTGGTGTGCGAACCTTCTGCTATATGGTGGCACACGTTTGAGCTGCAGGGTGAGTCCAAACTCACCTTTTGGCTGATTTCTTCGCACCTTTGTCTCTCTATTAATCTCTCTTTTATAGCTTGTTATACTCTATAATCCTGGCATCCAAGCCTCTGGGATCTGGATGTCACCCATCAACATTGTGACTGTAACATTTCCATATCATCATTGAAGTCTACACCGCTGTGCACATATTTTTATGGGAAGGATCTCTACTCACAAAAATCTCCCTTCTCGGCAAGTACATTTTATCAAGATGGCCAGTGAACCAATCTCTCTTGTGAAGACATCTTCATCTGGCACTAAACTGAAAAGAGAAAAAAATGATCTCCGGTCCAGTCATCCTCTAATCCGGTCTTGGACTCAATTCCAGATGAATTACATGGTTTAAAACCGTTCATGACTACCACCAATGAAAAACTACAGCTGATTGAGGACCGATGGATCAACATGGAAGGTAAAATATCTGAAATGGAACAACGTATAAGTAACCTTCAAGATGCGGCAACTAAAGTCCCTTTGCTGGAGCAAGAAATTTGCAAGCTTAAACTCCATACACAGAAGGAACGATCTTTGGCTGTGTGGACTACATGAAAATGTTGAGGGTCCGGATCTTCTTTCTTTTTTGAAGAATGTTTTTTCAGACCTTCTCAATCTTCATTTCATGACTCCTCTCAACCTACAGCGAGCCCTTGGTCATCCTCAGCCTCATTCCAACAAACCACGTGGTATTATTATGCTTTTTCTAGAATTCACTGACCTGATGCATGTGTTAAAAGTTGCCAGAGAAAATGCCGTCTTGTCTGGTCATAACATTTTCAGTTCACAGGATCTTTCCAACGCTTCTAATGCTAGATGTAAATAATTCCTAGCTCTTCGTCCACAATTAAGATCCATGAAAATCTGTCATGGTATTCTACACCCTTGTCTTTGTAATATTACCCATAAAGGTTTTTCCCGATCATTTGATTATCCTTCTAAACTAAAACGGTTTTTGCATTCTATTACTAGAGTACCTATGGACACAAATGCTCAGTGTTCTTAAAAGTGTTTAAACTGTTAATGCTTCGTAATTTGTTATTTCTTGTTGCAGTCTTTGTTCTTTATATCTTCACGTTGGTTTATACGGCCTAATTATCTTATAGTATCTTACTTTCTTTATTCATTTATCTCCTTCTGTTCCATTCTCTTATTGTTGATCTTGTTCTTGAGCACTGACATGTCCGGTTCTTATTTCTTTTTCTTTATATTTCAGATCTGGCTTTTTGTCCTTGATCTGTCACTGTTTTTCTTTATCTCCTCTACTCTCTTTTCATCTTCTCTTTCCTTGTATCTCTTTCTTCTTTCCCTCTTCCTCACCTGTCTTTCTTTCCCCCTTTTTATATTTCTATGAATGATCATTTTATTTGCTTCTTTATGTTTTAATTAATTTCAACATGTTTCCCAATTTTTATGACCTGCATTTTTTGTCTCCTTTGTTGTCTTTTGCAGTTCATAATCATTGAGATTATTCCTCTGTTTCTTAAACATTATCATGTTTAAAGTTGTATCGTGGAACGTTCACGGTTTCGGTCATCCTGTAAAGCATCAAAAGGTACTTTCCCATTTATCAAAACTTAATTGTCAGAATGTTTTTTTGCAGGAAAGCCACTGTAATGATGTTGAATCTCTTAAACTCAAGCGTCAATGGGTGGGTCAAGTTGTTTTCTCTCCAGCTATCAACCGTAAAGGTGGTGTCACCATCCTCTGTCATAAATCTTTGAAACAACAAATGATATCAAATCAAAATGATACGAAAAGACGATGGGTAATACTTCACGCCACGGTCCATAATAAACATGTCACCTTTTTAAAAATGTATTGGCCGGTTAAACCTAATCCGGACTTTTGGCACAATATTACATTAATTCCTCAATTACTAACTCCGATATTATTGTTGCTGGAGATTTTAATATTTGGCTTGATCCTTTTTCTGATAAGAAATCAGATTGTAAATTTAAACCTGACACATCTCATAAAGCATTTCAAGCTTCTATTGCCTCTCGTCCACTTTATGATGCCTGGAGAACTAGTAATCCTGATAGTTATGAATTTACATTCTTCTCCAATGTTCACCAGACTGTCTCGCATTGATTATGTTTTGTTTTCAAAATCTTTACTTCCTCACTACAATCTTCTGAGATTGGTTCCATTTTTATTTCTGACAATGCCCCGGTGTCAGTTTCTCTTGATTTGTCCCTTGCTACTCCCAAACAGACTAGATGGAGATTTAATAATTCCTTATTATCCAATTAAACCTATATTCTAAAATGTTATTTCCTTTATGCAAGATTTTGTTCAATTCAATAAGTCAAGTGACACCTCTGTACATAAGAATTGGGATGCCTTTAAAGCCTCGTTCAGAGCTTTTACCATTGCCTACACTGCTAGGAAGAAAAAGTAATTGAACTCCCAATACATCTCTTCTCTCAATCATATTGAGACCTCGAACCTTATACTATACCTCCAAATCTCCTGTTCACCTCTGAGATCTAATCAAGGCAAAATCTGATCTAAACAAATTGGCCACAACTGATGCCTGTAATATTTTACTTAAAATACAATCTAAATATCATGGGGTTCAAAACAAAGTGGGTAGAATGCAGGCTAATTATTTAAAAGTCAAATCAGAAAGGAAAGTCATTGGCCCTATTCGTATTACCCCATGCCTGGCCTCCAACTCGATGCCTGGCCTCCACCTTGGGGGTGCCCAGGAGTTGACGCCTCATAGGGAAAGCCAGGATGGGTTCCACAGCGGTATTCGTACAAGCGCCTTGAGACCCTTGCGGGTGAGTAGTGCGCCATACAAGTATCAATTACATTTTACCCTTACCAATACTTTATTACATTCGGATTCAGACATTGTCAATGCATTCCAGACTTATTACCATTCACTGCATATGGATGACACTCACCCCAATGTAACCAACACGCAGTCCTTTTTTGATGGCCTCCCCTCACCTAACTCTCATCCAGATGCTATGGCCCTCTTGGAAAATGATATAACTCTCCAGGAGATTTCAGATGCAATCAAATCCTTAAAGAGAGCTAAGGCCCCTGGCCCTGACGGCTTTTCTGTTGAACTTATTTCTTCTTGTTCTTCTATTTTTGCTCCCCACTTACATGAGCTTTTTACCTCCTTTCTTTTACATTCTAAACCCAAAGGCTCCTTTCTTGATGCACTTATTATAATTCTCCCTAAACCCAATAAAGATCTCTCCCTTTGTAAAAATTACAATGAAAAAACTATGAAAAATACAGTCGCAACTCCAGCAATGCGCCGTTTTTGCCCCATGGTAAGCCGCATTGTAGGTGACAGAGCCGTGGCGCATCCCTGCTGATATGCAGGGTGCGCCAGTTATTGTAAATCTGCCCCTCAATCCTTATTTATTTTTTATAACAGAGCTGTTAGGACTCCAGTATTTTTGCACAAAATTAATCCTTTTTCCTCTCCTCTTTGCTGGTCAATCAATCAATCAATCAATCAGAGTACTTGTAAAGCGTGCTACTTACCTGTGAGGGTCTCAAGGTGCTGAGGGGAGGGGGTGCCGCTACGGCTCGAAGAGCCAGGTCTTGAGGAGTCTTCTGAAGGCAAGTAGGTCTTGGGTCTGCTGTAGGTGGGTAGGGAAGGTGTTCCAGGTCTTGGCGGTGAGGTAGGAGAAGGATCTGCCGCCGGAGGTTGTTCGTTGGATGCAGGGGACATTGGCGAGGGCGAGGCTGGCCGAGCAGAGCTGGCGGGTCTGGGTGTAGAAGTTGAGTCTACTGTTCAGGTAGGCTGCTCCGGCGTTTTGGAGTGCTTTGTGTGTGTGGGTGAGGAGCTTGAAGGTTATCCTCCTGTCGACGGGGAGCCAGTGTAGGTCTATCAGGTGGGGGGGGATGTGGCTGTGGCGGGAGTCGTTGACGATCAGTCGGACGAAGGCGTTTTGGATGCGTTGTAGTCGTCACAGGTGTTTGGCTGGGATTCCTGCGTAGAGTGCGTTGCCGTAGTCCAGTCTGCTGCTGACGAGGGCCTGTGTCACCGTTCTTCTTGTTTTGGTCGGGATCCACTTGTAGTTCCTGCAGAGCATGCAAGGGTGTTGTAGCAGGAAGAGGAGACGGCGTTGACCTGTTTAGACATGGAGAGGGAGGAGTCGAGGATGAATCCTAGGTTGTGTGCATGGTAGGTGGGTGTCGGTGCTGTTACCAGTGTGGTCGGCCACCAGGAGTCGTCCCAGGCTAAGGGGGTGGGTCAGAGGATGAGTACCTCTGTCTTGTCCGAGTTCAGCTTCAGACGGCTGTTCTGCATCCAGTTGGCGACAGCCTTCATTCCCTCCTGAAGGTTGCTTTTGGCAGTGTGCGGGTCCTTGGTGAGGGACAGGATGAGCTGGGTGTCGTCGTGTTGGCGGGCCACTTGTGCGATGGTGGCTATGTAGATGTTAAACAGCGTCGGGCTGAGGGATGAGCCCTGGGGGATGCCGCAGATGATGTCGGTGGTCTCGGGTCGGAAGGGCGGGAGGCGGGAGGCGGATGCTCTGGGTTTTGCCCGAGAGGACGGACGTGGTCCAGTCAAGGGCTTTCTCTTAGATTCCGGCTTCTAGGAGGCGTGTCTTTAGAGTGGAATGGCAGACCTTGTCGAAGGCGGCTGACAGGTCCAGGAGGATGAGGGCTGATGTTTCGCAGTTGTCTAGTTGGGGGGCCTGATGTCGTCTGTGGCATAGATGAGGGCTGTCTTGGTGCTGTGGTTTCGTCTGAACCCGGACTGGGACGGGTCCAAGATGTCGTTGTCTTCCAGGTGGCGGGCCAGTTGCATGTTGATGATTTTCTCGATGACCTTCGCTGGGAATGGGAGCAGGGTCATGCCTTTCCACTAATGGTACATTATCTCATTTAATCTTTCTCTGTCCCAATGTCCTGAAATGTTGGAATTTCATCTAGGCCAAATGTCAGTAGATTCTCATGATTCAGTGTTAAAGTTGAAACTGTTTGATCTTTTTATTGCTCTTGTATTTAAAGTTATTCTTTCGTGCTGAAAAGACAATTCCAAAATATGCATGTTAACATGGTGGAATCACCGGCCCCCTCCCCTACCCCATCACATTTCTCCAGTACGTGCCGTTCCTGCATACTTTCCTTATGCAGAGGACTTAAACAAGCAAAACAATTGTTGGTGGGCTGATCTTTGCATTGCCTATCGCTAATAGTTCGGGGGACAGTAATTTTTAGACTTCCTCCACTAAAACACACTGATCTCTTTTGCACTTCTCACTACTCACCTTCCAGGGAAAAACTTATTTATTGACCACTCTACCCCACATGAATATTTTAAAATGTCTTTTCTTGCTCTAGCTCCTGTTAATGAGCTGTCATTATGCCAAGGCTGTTCAACTCATCCTCCGTGGTCTGGGTTAAATTTATTAGTAGTTGGGAACAAAACAATACCTTTGTCAATTACATGCCATTCATACTGTTAAGAAATGCCACATGTGTAATTTGTTTAGAAGAGAGATGCTATGCAGAGGCGCTGTCATGGACATTTCTGGAAAGCATATAGCAAATTTGACCTACTTAGGATGTTCCATCTTGTTACATTTTTGCCTTCTTTTAAAGTATCAGGGTACAGACTGAGGTTTTCACCCTCTATCCCATAGATAGATATCTCTTACCTTTTATTTTATAGGACATTTTTTATAACCTGCTCTCCTTCCTAAGGTGGATTTTAATTTCCTTGCCACATCACGTTTTTTTAGGTTTTCCCCCCAACTTTGGGGCCGATTAGGATTGCGGTTTTTCCGCATCCTCCGGGCCGGCGGAAGTGTCCGCCGGCCCGGAGGATGCAGAAAAACCGCTGCGGAGCCTTCAAAGACCCCCACCAGATTAGGATGGCTGGGGGGGTCAGGAAGACCATCCGCCGCTTTTCCGCCGTGGTCGCTTTACGACCGCTGCGGAAAAGCTCTAATATGGAGGCGGTGTCTAACAGACATCGCCAGCCATATTAGGATGGGGCAGAACAAATGCCTTTCTGCGGCGGCTTCTCCGCCGTGGAAAGGCATACGGTGTTTTCTTTGGGGGCCCGTAGCGGGCCCCCAGGGTGACGGGGGGGGTGCACATGGGGGGTACCTATGGTACACCCCTGCATTTGCATGCACAAAGCGGCAGGCACTGCGCTGTGCCTGCCGCTTTTGCATGCAAATGCGAAGCATGCATATTTAACCTTGCGGCGAGTGCTGCTTCAAGCAGCACCCGCCGCAATGTTAAATATTGAGGATCTGACCACCAGGGTGGCGGTCACATCCTAATTGCACTGGAAGGAATGCCGCAGCCCCTGCGGACGCTCCCTCCACCTCGGGGGTCGCGGACGGACGCAGGTCCGTCCGCGATCCTAATCAGCCCCTATGTCTGGCCCTGGGAAGATTGCCTTATGCTTATAAGTCTCTCACACAGAATTTCCTTGCTCATATCCAATTTCCTAAACTCTTTTGCACATGGAGTAGAGCTCCCTGCATTAGCTGTGCATGGGGAATCTTTAACTCATAAAAAAGTTGATAATTTCTTCTTTTTATCATTATAGACTACTTAGATATATAGACTGATAAACACCCCTAATCTTTTTCTCTCACCTTTGGGCCACCCGTATTTTTCTCATCTCCTCCTGACATGGAAGACAATCATGAGTTAATTTGTTTCAATTCCTGAGCTGTATCCTTGAGCAGGCCTGTTTGAGTTTTGATATTCTCATTAGAAAATACAACAGCTTCTAAAATCCCATGTAATGTTTTTTGCATTAAAAAGAGAACATCTAACATCAGAATAGATACAGCTGCAGAGATCTCCGAGTTGGAAGGCAAGAACACACTCTCACAGTCAAAGATCTTCAAGGCTTTCGTCGTTCCAGCCCTGTCCAATTTTTCAATGTGGGCTTTGCCAATTTGCTTGGATGATTCACCGGCTACCGATGCCGGTGCATCATCCAAGCTACAGATGCCATTAAAAATGTGTGTCCTCCAACTTTCTCAAATTAAAACCAGAAAGACTGAATGCATTCTCATTAACCTGAAACATCATCATCCGGCTGCAGATGCATTCCTTCCCTCCTCTTTGTGTGCTCCTCAGTCCAAGGAGGGTGGCCTCTGTCATTGCACATTGAAGGGTTTGGGCCTGCGGCCAGACCCTGCGTCCAACCCCACCGAGGAGCAGGGCCTGGCCTAGCCGAAGGGCTAACTTTGTGTAGGGCCTGGCCTAGCCGCAGGGCTGACTATGTGTAGCAATAAAAAGGGTGCCATTTTATGAAAGGCAGACATACTGGCTTAGTCAGTCACCAATAACTGTAGTCAAATGTATTTTTCATAGATTCAAACATTGAAATGTTTAATTAAAGTGATTGTCCAAAAATATTTTGAATAAAGCCTTCTAAAGAAGCATTAACACGCACACACACACACAGAGAGACACTCTATTATTATTCTAATGTAATTGACCTATTTTTTCTTTTTTTAATATTCATGTTTTTGTATTTCCTTGTACACAGTAAATATAATGTATGTAATATGCACGCGAAATATATATGTATGCAAGTATATTATATACATATATATATATTTCGCATGAATAGTATATTATTTTATGTTTTTATTTTAATATTCTGTGTGCTGTCTCTTACCAATGTTTGCCAGAGTGGGTTTAAATAAACTTGAAAAGTTGGAATTTTAATTGTTATTTTATGGTTGGACAGTGTTCTGTTTTATCACAGGTGCCCTGCTGCTATTAGAATGTTATAATAAATACATCTATTAATTAAAACGCTGAAGGAGATAAAAAAACAAAACACCTCAATATTTGCCGCTGAGTGCACACCTTGAACACTTGGCCCGATTACCTCATGTTACATGTGTGGTAGTATAAAACTCTTACTATTCTTTGAACTTACCGTGCAAAGGTTGGTGACTTTTGTTTTTGCAGTTTCCCATAGCGCAAAGTCGCCCGGAAGTATTGGAGCACTTTACATGAGACGAGCTACATTACACAAGGACACATTCACTTTTATTGGAAGACTTAAAATAGCTAATTTTCAATTGTGTTTTTGAATTAGCCGTTTGGTCTTTGTGAAAAAGGAAAAAAAAATGTTTAAAAAGGAAAACATAGGTCAATAAATGCCACATATATAATAATGAGAAAATAACATTTATTGAAGGAAAAACAGGGGTTTAAAAGGATAAAGAATAGAAAGGTTTTAGGCTGGAGACTTGAATACCCAAAAATATAATAGCCATATTCATTCAGTACACAGTGTCTGATGCGATATAACTTCTGTTCCACGTGTGTATTGATTGCTTACTCATACACCCTTTAGATTTTCACTCCCTACCCTTCGATACAGTAAAATAACATCAGGCTGCCTTTCATAGATCAAAATGTAAGCTTCAGTAAGTACTGCCTTTCAAAAGTGTCAAGTAATAACAATTAAAAGTGGCAGTGATTGCCTTTAAAAATGTGTGTCCTCAAACTTTTTCAAATTAAAACCAGAAAGACTGAATGCATTCTCATTAACCTGAAACATCAACAAAAATGTAATTAAAACTTACTTCGGGAATAGACATGGATGGCTTTTCTCCCGAACTGACAAAATATGTCAAATATCATAGTTTGTGGTTTACTCGACCCTCTCCATGAAAGCACATATCAAATGCATGATGAATTGAGGAAGACCAGCCCTCTTTGCCTTAACCCCTTTGCTGCGGCGGCAATTCCGCCGCAGCGCTAGGGGGGGCCCGAGCGGAGCTCGAATGCTCGTGACGGAGCCGCTCCGTCACGAGCCGCGGTTGCGCTGTGCTCATGACGGAGCGGTTCCGTCATGGCCCCGCCCGCTTAATAGAACGCGCCGCGCAGGCGCGAAATCAGCGCCGCGCAGGCGCGGCGGCAGGGCCGTGACGGAACCGCTCCATCATGAGCACAGCTCAGCCGATGCTCATGACGGAGCGGCTGCGTCATGAGCATACAAGGGGTTAAAAAGACTTAACCTTTATCTAAAGTAAACAAACAGACATTGGTGGTATAATTGGTGCAGTTATTCAATCCATTGGTATCTCCAAAATTGACCTCGGAGATGCCTTTTTTTATCAAAGCACTTAAAAACTCTGTTGACCCAAGAAAGCTCTGCTGGCTGTCAGCCACGGTCCTTGCAGGAAACAGTGGTTGGGCGATGGGACGGTGGGGCCGCGTGTGGTGGATTTCGAGGGACGATGCAGCGGGAAATATAATTATTTATTTAATTTTCCCTCTGCATCGTCTCTCGAAATTAACCTCCACCGGCACCATCGCTGTTACTTGCATGGACCGCGGCTGCTGGCTGCTGGCTGCACTCAGTATCAGGGTGGTCACTGGTTTCAAATTAAATAACTCTATTGCTCCAGTAGTATTAACGCTACAGGAACTATATGGTTGAGTTTTAATCTCTCTTGCTGTTTTGTTTGTATTGTATTGTGCTCTATTTTGTTAAGTGTAAAACACAGTGACAATCCAGGCTAAGAGTAGAGCTACATAAAAATAAAAATTAAATAAATTGTACTAAGCTTTCTGTTGCGAGCAACAACGTGGTAGAGAAATGAAGTTACTGTCTTTATTCAAAACGGTCAGCACACGGCCACTCCTGCCTCCCGTCCCAGCTCTCCCAACTGGCAAGCCCCAGTGATGCGTTGCAAGAATGTGCCCTTTGACTAAGCACTCCTCCTCCCCTTGTTGGGGAAAGATCCAATATTTGTACTCTGGAGTCTCAGCGAACCCGCTGAGAGAGTCCAAAGCGCTAAGGGAGCCACTCACAGTTGAGGTATGGTATGGCACCCCTTGCCAAAGCACTCCCTCTCCCCTTTTTGGGGAAGGATCCAGTATGTAGGCCTTGGAGTCTCAGAGACCCCTCTGAGAGAGTCCACTGCGTATAGGGAGCCTCTAGCAACAGAGATGGGGAAATGATACCACTTCCCCTGGGATCACAGCTTACTGGACTTTGGACGCAGCTTTGACTCGTCTACCGGTTTGTGTCCCCTTCACCCTCCCCCTCCTCTTTCCATGCTGTGTCTCTCACCCTCCCCTCCACTTTCCCTCCTTCATTCACTGTCTACTTCCCCTGCTCCTACCCCCCTCCCCTGAATCTCTCCTCTTGCCTGCTTTTTCCATTATGTATATGTCCTTTTTGTTTGTCCCGACCTTACATGTAACTATGTTGCTATGCTTTAATAACTGTGTAATCTTTATAACAATGCAACCTGCAACTATGGTCTGATACTCATGTAAAGCGCTCTGATACCTCCGGGTCTAGCCAGCGCTATATAAAACCTTTAAACTAAATAAATAAATAAAATGGCAAGACAACATTCCACTGAAGGATGCCATAGCTCACCATTTGATACTCCCTGATGGTTTTTGTGAAATTATGCCATTGAATAGGTAAGGAATAGGTAAGGAATTAAAAGGTGATGGGTGGAATTAACTTTAGCTCCTAGCAATTAATCTAAGCCATAAACCAGTCCATCAATTTTTTTGTCTAACATGCAACCTTAGGCAAAGCTCAGCCAAATGCAAATCAGCCTTGATTGCGCTTCGGTAGGAACAGTTGAGCTCAAACTGCTAGGCCAGGTCTATACTGATCTGGAACACAAGCAACTCAGACTTTAAGAAGGTGAAGCTTGGTTCCAGTGGAAGAGTGAGCACTGGATCCACGTCTGGGCAAATCCGTCGCACTTAAAGTGATGCACTGAGGAATGAAAAAAGTGATGGTGGGCTGCCAGATTAATCTCAGCCACTGGTAATTATTCTCAGCCACATCCCAGTACATTATTTAATGCCCACCATGTCACCTCAAGCATGACCTTGCATATGGAAATCTTGCTCCAGTGGCTGGGTGTCTAGTGGCTGAGATCAATGCAAGCTTCCTATCCATCATTTGGTTCTTTATTGGGATTGACGCAACATATGCAATGGATATGCCCAGACATGAATGTCGTGCTCAGTGCTCCATAAGGCTCAGGATGCATCCAACAAGGCCGAGTGAGGCTGAAATCAGTCTTGGGTTGCTTGTGGTCCCTTCTGGAGGGGGCCTTGCCTTGCAGTTCATCATGGACTCTTATCATGAGGAGCAAGGTCGGTGCGAGTATGAATTGTTTAAGGTGGATCTCTGTCTAGAGTGGCCTGATAGATGAAAAACGAGGAGCAGAAATAAAACTGCAGGCAATCGCCAGTGGCTGAGATTAATCTAAGCATTCCATATATCACTTTGTTGTTTGTGGAAAATTAAAAGGTGAGGGCAGCTTGGATCTGATGATGAAAGGAGGTGAGTCTCCAGGTGCTGGGGTCCATAGCCAAAACACCATAAGATTTATCCCATTGTCAACGACAAATTGAACTGATCTCCCAATAGATCCAGGCTTTGTAAAATGTGTAAGGGCCCTGTCTCACCATATGCAAATTTCCTAACATTGGTCTTGCCCTCCTCGCTAAGAACCTTCAGGTAAATTTCTCGGATGTAACTGGAATAAAGCACTATTGTTGAAAGCAGACATCTCTTCGGCAGTATTCTCAGCTTCTATGCAGAGAAGCCCAGTCAGCACTATTAGAAACACTGCTAGGTTTTGCAAAGCTGTTTATGAGAGCTTTGGGAAAGCTCGCTTGGACATGTTACAATCTTGGCAAAAGTCGCAACCTGGCTGAGGTTCAAAGAAAACAAACGTTCTCCCATAAGCCCGAAGGAGTGGCTCTCTGGGAGACAAAAGATTCAATTTTGATCAGCTAATCTTCAGAGCAAAACCACATCTTCCTGAATAATTGATCTTTTCGATCCTAAACACTTAAGCATTGCATAGCAAGGGTCCAGAATACATGATTGTGAGAGTCACTTGGACCAGTCAACGAAGGCAAGTTGTTTCGAAGGAAAGGCTTCTGACCCAAAATCTAGATGCTTAACCTTAAAAGATCGTTGGAGGTATGGGGTCAAAAGCTGTGGGACAGAGCACAGCAGGAATTCGAGATAAGGATTGGTCAAAACTTTCTAGTTCAAAAGGTGGAAGTAAATTGACAAGGAAAATTCATTTGTGTTTTCAAGGCACACCTTCCAGAACTTTCTTAGGCATTGCCTAGAGCCAGTAAACCATGCAACAGAACCTGCATTAAATGAAATATAATTGAAATAAAATAAAAGTATATTTCGGATCCCATTTGTTAGTTTAGGTTGATCACTTTTTCTTGAGACTGATCAAAAGGCTAGCTGTTTGGTTTCACTCTGTTAGGTACTGCTTATGTGGTTTTTTGTTTCTGAACAATGAATAGATTGTAGCAGTGTGTTTTTCTTATAGATAGACAAAATCTAGAAATACAGATTCACAAAGACCGTTGCCCTGGCACAATTTTGGATTTTTTTTTAAGAAAGGGAGAAGTAAACAGATGTGTGACTTCAATCAATCAGTCATTTGTTAAGTGCACTACATACCCGCGAGGGTCTAAAGGCGCGGGGGGGAGATGGGGGCCTCTACTGATCGAACAGCCAGGTCTTTAGTATCCTCCTGAAGGTCAGCAGGTCTTGGGTCTGTCGTAGGCTCAGTGGGAGGGTGTTCCATATCTTGGTGGCGAGGTGGGAGAAGGATCTCCCGCCAGTGGTTGTTTTTCGGATGTGCGGGACGGTGGCGAGTGAGAGGTCAGCGGAGCATAGCTGGCAGTTGGGGGTGTAGAAGGAGAGCCGCCTGTTGAGGTAGGCTGGGCCGGTCTTGTGGAGTGCCTTGTGTGCGTGGATGAGGAGCTTGAAGGATATCCTCTTGTTGATGGGCAGCCAGTGCAGGTTTCTCAAGTGAGGGGTGATGTGGCCGTGTCGTTGTACATCGAGGATCAGTCGCGCCGAGGTGTTTTGGATGCGTTGTAGTCAATTGATGAGCTTGGTCGGAGCTCACTTGTAGAGGGTGTTTCCGTAGTCGAGTCTGCTGCTGACGAGGGCCTGGGTGAATGTCTTTCTTGTATCTTTCGGGATCCATCTGTAGATCTTGCGGAGCATGCGGAGGATGTTGAAGCAGGAGGAGGAGACAGCGTTGACTTGCTTGGTCATTGAGAGCTTTGAGTCGAGGACGATTCCCAGGTTGCGTGCGTGGTCTGTGGGGGTCGGGGCTGCCCCCAGTGCCATTGGCCACCAGGAGTCGTCCCAGGTTGATGGGTTGGAGCCGAGGATGAGGACCTCCGTCTTGTCCGAGTTCAGCTTCAGACGGCTGATCTTCATCCAGTCGGCGACGGCCTTCATTCCTTGATGGAGGTTGGCTTTGACGGTGATGGGGTCCTTGGTGAAGGAGAGGATCAGTTGAGTGTCGTGAACGTAGGAGATTATGTTGAGGTCGTGCTGTCGGGCGACGTGTGCGAGCGGGGCCATGTAAATGTTAAACAGTGTCGGGCTGAGGGAGGATCCTTGAGGTACGCTGCAGGTGATCTCGGAGGCTTCGGAATGGAACGGGGGAAGGCGGACGCTCTGGGTTCTGCCTGAGAGGAAGTAGGTGGTCCATTCCAGAGCCTTGTCTCGGATCCCTGCGGCGTGGAGGCGTGCGCCTAGTGTGCGGTGGCAGATGGTGTCGAAGGCGGCGAAGAAGTCTAGGAGGATGAGTGCTGCAGTCTCCCCGTTGTGTAGCAGGGTCCTGATGTCATCGGTGGCAGCGATGAGGGCGGTCTCTGTGCTGTGGTTGCTGCGGAACCCTGACTGGGAAGGGTCCAGGATTCTGTTCTCTTCGAGGTATCAGGTAAGCTGTCTGTTAACGATTTTCTTGATGACCTTGGTTGGGAAGGGGAGCAGAGAGATGGGTCGGAAGTTCTTGAAGTCTCTTGGGTCTGCCTTAGGATTTTTGAGTAGGGCGTTGATCTCGGTGTGTTTCCAGCTCTCTGGGGAGGTCGCAGTCTCAAGGGAGAGAGACTTTGTCTTCCTGCACATTTTAGAAACAAAAACTACACATCAGCAGACATCTGCAATGGCAAAGTAATCCACAATTAATTTATGTCTACCACAATATCATGTGAAGACATATAAATTGCACTTTGATGAATCTATGTAAGTTCTTGGTATCTCAACAGCGCGAACTAGCCAAAAGGCAGTGGGGTGCGGTACATGGTCAAAGACGAGCTTAAAGTCAATGAGTAATAGGAGAGGAAGCTGGGTTGTGAACGGTCAATGCATTGTGATGCATTGTTCTTTATAGAGATGGGCCTTCAACTCTTTCCTAAATTGGAGCAGCCTTTGGGCGCTCCTGATGGATACAGGGATGCCATTCCATATCCTGGTTGCATAGACGGAAAATGTCTGCTGTCTTGTATTGGATTTTTCACACCTCTTAGTCTTTAGTTTGATGATGTCCTGACCGTGGGTGTAGCGAGAACCACCAGAAATGCTGATCTTGTCTGCAAGATGGGCTAGGGCTCTGGTGTTGATGGCATTGTAAATAACACAGCTGGTTTTGAAGATGTGCAGGCTGAAAAGAAGGATGAGGATGGGGTAAAGTGATCATATTTTTTCATGCCTAGGATGAGACATGCTGTAGCATGTTGGATGCCCCTAAGGGGTGCCAGTGACTAACTTTAGAGCTCACCAATTTTTTACTGCTCTTGTGTATGCAACAGATGTTGAACCTTGCCTACCTTGCCTGGAGGAATAAGACTCAGAAGGTCATAGCTACTGGGAAAGTCTTCCATCTTGTAGAAATAGTTTTGGGACCAGTAAACTGCTGTGGTTCCACACAAGTTGTGTCTGATTAGTTTCGTTTTGTTAGAACCAGCCCTTCAGGATTCACTAGTACGATATATTAATAGTGCGGATGGTTGTGCAACACTGCTGTCCAGTATTTGTACCTCCAGGAAAAACTTTGACTTTTTTCATATGTTCCTCAAACTTTAACTGTATTGTTGGTAGCACCTAGCTCTAGAAAAAAATAATGATTGAGACATCTGTCTGTTAATCATTTAAAGTCTCAGGAAAAATGGACAATCACATTTTTAATGTTTTCTTTGATTTATAGAGCAAACATTCATATGCCAACAATACATGCTGAAACACCTTGTTGTGGGAAACCTGTGGAGCTGAGCGTTCCCTGCAAGTTAGGGGACCTACAGTCTGTTCACAATTTGAATATGATAAAAGAGATACTACTATGTACAAATGTTCAAATGTTATGTATCCCAATCTAGGCCTAAGTAGCTACACTACCTTTCACCTACATTGTCCTACCTTGCTCTGCACTGTCCTTTTACTCAGTTATGTGCAGAATAAATGTCAATCAGTTTCCTTGAAACTAGCCTCATTTATTATGCATGAGGGTTCTTAGAAAAGTCCACTTCACATGACGTACATAACAGGATTAACATACTCTGTATAAAAATCATGGTCCTCTTCATCCTAGGGCGAAATAACTACTTTGCATAATTCCAGGTATTGATTTAGGCTCATTTACATATTCATACTCACAACATATCAATTGTGTTAGGAACCCCGAGGCTATCTTTATGGTATAAAAGAATCATACCTACACTAGAGAGAGTAGAAGCTACCATCCTGTCACAAGACACTGTGGCTTGCATTAGCTACAACACGCAACAGTCTGACATCCCTTGCACGGTGCCCAAATCGAGACAAAGACTGGGTAATTAATTCTCTCCAATCAGGTAATGGGGTTGGCTCTTTCCTAGGGGATTCTTGCCTTTACACCCACATACATGCTAGGTACACCTAGGTAGGGTTGCATCGTAGGAGTACGCTTTATTACTGTCATATTTATATACCTGCATATATTCACTGTTTTAGAACCATGGAAGAATTCTACCTTGTATTCAGTCTTTTGGTGCCCGTAATCTTTTACATTTGCTTCTGTCTAATGATTGTCGCTGCAAACATGTTATATACTAGAATGAAGCTGGTTCAATAAATGCTTATTAAAAACATCCCCATTGTTTATTCTGTGTATCTCTCTGAGACTAAGTGAGTAAGATTGACTGAACAAAAAGCACTGTACTGATTCCACGATCCCTGAAGGATCAAGGGTTGTCATGTTCGATAGTTGCCAGAAACTATTCTCTCTTTGGTAAGTTTAGGGGGCTTATGGTAACCCTGTGAGTTAGCTGGTCTAAAGGCTAACATATCCTTTGGGGATGTACGGAGTCAGTCTAGACACCAATCCCTTACTTCATGTTATCTAAATGCTCAGATCCTATGTATCTTTAGGAACTACATGACACAATCTTTGATGACTGGCAGTGCCTTTGTATTTTACCAACATGGCAGGGATAGCCTGCAATACTGAATTGTAATAATACAGTCAGAAATCTAATATAACAGTTTGATTGCCAGAATTTTTCACATTTTATAAAAAGAAGGGCCTGATTATGAGTTTGCCAGTATATTTCGGCCTGTGCGTAAACCCCTGTTTACGCACGGGTTGAAATTACCAGTTGGTAGGCATTTAATTCACTCAATAATTATTGTATGCTTTAAATACCTCAGCCTTTGTTAAATTTCGGCAGGTCAAACCTGCTGAAATTTTACGGGGAACATCATAAGAAATTTACTGTAACAGCAGGATTGTGGTGCGTTAACATCAAAATATGCATGTTATTCCCCACTAACTCGTTAACGGTGACATAATTATTCCCCCAGATAAATTACATACCCAGGGGTACCGTTATTTAATAGGTGCGATAACTAGCACCTAAACTCCTAGTCAGGGCCAATGTTTATATTTCTCTGGCTAGATACAATTAGTCTGTTCAGTAATAAGAACACTGAGAATATATTACATTTTGTACTTTATAGGTTTCAAAACAAAGCCTTTTTTCTTTACTCTTTAGAGTCCATAATTTAAAATAAATGGCAATGGCTATGTTAACTAATAAATGAGTCAGCTTGAATGTTGCGAGGGAAGCTGACAATGCAGTAATTTTAACTTCCGCACCGTCTGTTCAAAGGACTCTTCGGATGTATTTACATTTTTGTAGTTCTAAACATATTCTGTGGTTTTAACTCTCTCTCTCTCCCACAGAAACACACGATCATGAACTCAAATACGACTCGATCTTAATGACCTGAATCCTGTAGGGCAGACGTCGACACAGATACCAGAAAAGCAGTGGTTCACAGACAAAGCCAATTGCATTCTGTAATACATCAGCTTTTAGAGAATGTTTCTAGTTGCTTTTACTCAAGGTTTTATTATTTTTACTTTAATTAGTTTGTATACTGGCAGTGCAGCTCAGAGGTAACTTCAGAAGCTTTGCAAGGGATGGGGCAGAAGGAGGATGAAGTGGACGGAATGTTAGCAAACAGCAACAATAATTTCAGTAGGTCACTGGATCGTTTATTTTTGCATTGGATAGCTGAAGAAACTGAACGTTGTTTTCACATTTTTAGCAAAGAAATTACTAGAAAAACTCTTATTTTACGTTTTAGAGGAAAACCAATTTGCTACATTCTCTGTTAGGACAACTGCAAAATAATTGTAAAATGAACCTAACATGGCCCAAGTCATATAATACCGGAAGCGCAGTACACATTTGTTATAGAGTAATAACACTACATACAGCAAATTAAATATATATCAACATATTTCAATATCCCATTCAGTTTCTCCTCTACATGAAATAAAATACTTAAGCAGCAAATGCTTGGGAGTGTTTCGTACAGTCTGTGTCTCCGGAAAGGATGAAGAGAAATTGTGTGGTCAAAAGTATATGGTGGAAACAACTTTAGGAAGTTTAATAAGGCAACTGATCAGTTGCCTTAATAAACCATCCGAAGTTGGCTCCACCCATTCTAAAGTGAGTATTATTTGTTTTGGTTTTGAGACTCTTGACCGGCTTGCTCTTACAGGTTTCACACTTCACCCCCTCCAGAAAGAGGTTTCTCTTGGAACATGTTGTAAAGACTGAAAGATTGAAAATATATATATTTTTTTTCACTGGGAAAAACAAGAGTTAAAGTAACGTAATTGCTAGGTATGATAAGAAGATCTGCTTTTGTTTAAAAAACCAACGTTAAAGTAATTATAGTTTGGTGAATTTGTCAGTGCCAACATTAACATTTTGATGTCATCAATGATGTAATTTGGGATGTCATCAGTGATGTCATAAATGATGCTATAGAACATGTCATGAGTGATGTAATAGGTGGGATCATAATCAGTGCATGGTGGGGGTGCAAGTTATAGTTAGCGCGACTAACTATAACTAGTGAATTTCTATGGTTTATTTAGTTCAAAACGTTAATGTTGTCACTGAAAAATTCACCTAACTATAGCTTTACTTTAACATTTGTTTGTTTTCAGTGAACTTCTTAATGTAAAGTAATATTTAATTACCATATGTAAATTCAAGCCCCGCCTTGTTCGCCCCTGGGATCCCAATCCCCCAAAGCCACTCATTTCAATAAAGGGGAGGTGAGACACACAGCCCCCTCCCCAAGCCTCTTTAGGCTTTGGGAACCCCATGCCCCAGGCCCATTACATAAATAAAGGGAAGGGGGGCTGCGCGGCCCCCCTACCCGAGCCTTGTTAGGGCCTGGGGGCCCATTGTTAGGCTCCATCCCTCAGGGCCCCTGATTTCAATAAAGGGGAAAGGGGACGACCTCCCTGAACCTCTATAGGCACTGGGGACCACATCCCTCAGGTCCTATGTTAAGAGGAGATGAGGGCCCTGCAGCCACCCACCTGAGCCATTATCGGGGCTGACATTTAACAAAATGGGAAGGAACCATACGGCCCTCTCCTTCAAAGTAATTGACCCTGGGATGGGGCCCCTCCTGCTTATGTATATATCCAGGCTCCGAGGGATAGGGTCCCCAGAGGCGCAATCGACCTGGGGAGAGGTGTCACACGCACACCCCTCCCCTAAACCTATGTATTCCCCCCAGGTCCTAGCCTACCTGTGGGGCATAAAAGAAACAAGTGCTGGAATCCTCAGTGGATACAAGGCAAATTAAATTTTTTTTAAATGTATTTGCCACAGGAGGTGTCCTGTGGGACCCCACCCCCAGGCTTAGGGGATCAGGGTATTCCTACCCTGCCCCTTTATTTTTTTATTTATTTTTTTGCTATTTTTTCTTGGGACTCGGCTGAGTCCGAGTCGCAAGATGGCTGCCATCACATCTAGGTTGAAGTGGTTACAGATCAGTTAGATCTGTGGACTCTCTGCATCTCTAGATATATATAAATATTTTCTTCTTTAATAACCCCCAAACTACTGAAGGGATTTACACCAAATTACAAAAAATAGACCAAGAGCTAGCTTTCTGTCAAATTTTCTGTAATTCTGTTCAGCAGTTCGGGCTGTAGTTGTGTCTAAAATCCCTATGGGAAATTAAATGGGGAAAATGAGCATTGGGACGTCCCCTTTTTCACTTCCCCCACTTGAAGAATCACCCCCAAACTTTACAGACAGCATCGGAAGTGACAACTAGCTTTGAAAATCTCGTGAAAATTCCTGAAATGGCGTCAAAGGAATTAAAACAAAAAACGCTTTTCCTGTGGAAACTTGGTCCTAACTATACCTACTGGCGACAGCCAGTCGGTTATATATATATATATATCACCAAGGAAGAAATGAAATATCTGTATAAAGATCATCCTGTTATACCCAATTTGTATTTCATTCCAAAGGTCCACAAGGGAATAAGACCAGTACCTGGGAGACCCATAGTTTCTGCTATCCAAAGCTTATTTGAAAACACATCTAAGTACATCGATCATTACTTACAAGACTTTGTGTCCACCTTACCAGCTTATATAAGAGACAGTACAGATTTTCTGAGGAATTTGGAACAATGTGAATGGTCTACTGATTTCCTATTAATCACCATGGACATTGCCAGCCTTTACACCAGTATATCACATCACGATGGGTTAAAGGCTTTAAGGTACTTTCTCGCCAAAAGACCTGTGGAATTACACAGACATAACAAATGTTGTTAACCATGGTAGAATTGTGCCTCAATAATAATGTCTTTTTGTTTGATGACAAATTGTACAGACAGCTAAGGGGGGTTGCCATGGGGGCTTGTTTCTCCCCGACCTACGCGGGGCTCCACGTGGGTTGGTGGGAGGAGCATGTCCTCAGGACACAATATTCTACCATATGGCAAGAGAACATCATTAAATACATGCGTTATATAGATGATATTTTCATCATATGGCGAGGGAGTAGAGATGAGGCCACCAACTTTGTCAATTCTATCAATGTTAACAATGCCAACCTCGTGTTCACTGCAGATATAAGCGAGACCAACATTAGCTTTCTGGACGTACAGGTCAGTATAGTTAATGATGTAATAACTACAGGCTTGTATAGGAAAAGCACAGCTGGGAACACTATTCTCCACGCACAGAGTTTCCATCCGGGACACACTACTAGATCTATCCCTTACGGGGAGTTCCTTAGAATTCACAGAACATGTAGTTCATTAGAGCAAAGGAATCTCCACCAACTAGAAGCAACACAAAGGATGGAAGCGAGGGGCTATAAACCCAGTGCCCTTAGATCGGCCATGGAGAGAGCTAACAAAGTGGAAAGATCTGAACTTTTGCAGGCCCCTAGCAAGACCATAACTGTTATTGAGGATGCAGTTGGCAACAGTGATCCTATCAGATTGATCACAGGTTTCAGTCGACAGGCAAACCAAATTTCCAAAATAGTCAGGAAACAGTGGTCAGTTATTCTTACAGACCCAATTTTGAAACAGATAATGCCCAACAAGCCGGAAGTCACCTATAGGCGAGCATATAGCATGAGGAATGCTCTGGTGTCCAGTTCCCCCGAAACAGCTAACAAGGTAGATTGGTTGTCGTCACGGAAGGGTTTCTTCCGTTGCATTTCCTGCAGGGCATGCAAATTTGGTATCAACACCAAATCATATACAACGCCCTTTAACGACAAACCCATCAACATAAGATCCTATTTTAACTGTAAAACAGAGTTAGCTGTTTATGTTCTCACGTGCTCGTGTAATCTGAGGTACGTAGGGAGCACGAAATTACCGGTGCACCAACGTATCCTACAGCACCTGAGAGCTATAGTGAACTGCGACAAGAATTATCCAGTAGCTCGCCATTTTGATCAATTTCATAGTCGTAACCTTTCCCATCTTAGTTATTTTGTCATTGATGCAGTCAAGACTAGTAAGAAGGGAGGCGATTATGAAAAAAGATTACGGCAATTGGAGTCCCTATATATAGTTCGCCTCAACACTAAGATTCCGGGAGGTTTGAACATGGGGGAAGATCTCAGCACTTTTCTGTAATTTTTGGTAGTCCATTTGAGAACTTGTGGACTCCTTGTATAGTCTGATAATTCTGTTGTCATCCCACATTCCCTGATTATTGCTCCATCAGTATTATCTGTTTTTGGTGCATTTACGGACTTGTCCCAGTCACCTTGAGTTTCACGATGAACCACCATGGAATTTGTCACTTTGGTTGTCATGTGGACAAAGAGGTATCATTATGTATTTACATATTTTAACCCACTGAAACAGTTTTGTTTTGGAATTTTTTATTCCCTTCACACCCCAATGTCCTCTCTGTGATATATGCAGGACATTTGAGCACTCCTTCACCTTTTTTGTTATAGTTTTTTGTACATCTTTGTAAGCGGTAGAACTATACATTGCGATCATTGGGTTTAACATTACACGCGCTGGAATTCTTACTAATGAATGTAACAGTGTTAACCGTAACCGTTAACCGTGCCAAGAATGTGCTACACACGAAAATGTGGACGTGCAATAGAATCGTTAATTTAATTTTTCCCATTTATTGTGGAAAGTTTGTGCTTTGAATCGTTTGAGTGCAGGGATTTGATTATATTATTCTGATGTGTATATATATGAGATGCATAACTAACTTATTGTGTATTTGTACAGTTTTATAACTTTGCGTATTTGCACGGTCAATGTTTACATTTGATTAAGCTGCTAAGCATTTGCACTTTATATTGTATATGCATTTATTATCTTATTATGTGAATTATTGTATTTGTACAGTTGATATGTGGCGTATTTGCACATTTATTATCTTTGCGTATTTGCACAAATAATATGTTTACATGAATGCTGCTATTAATTTGCACTTTATGTACATAATTCCCTGCTTAAATAGCCAAAAGTTCTAGCACAACTCCCAGAGTTAAGGGTTAAGTCCTCATTGCATAATTATCAATGTCCAGGCACCGAAACTAATATCTTGGCTCCACTGTGTCATGGCCGAACCATTATGTTTACACAATGCAAATAGGTTGCAGCCTTAGTCCGTTCTTTATTTCAATGTCACTGAATGGGACCTTTTTGGCGCGTTTGTACCATCAACCAATGTATTTAAACTATGCTTACACCGCTTTCCCGCTGACAGTGAGCAAGGGCGTTTACGCCCGAAACGCGTCTGTTTGGCAGTGTGTTGCACCTCCTGCACGTTATATGAAATAAAAGAAAAAAAGAATACCTTCAAAAAGTCTGGCTGTGGATTTATCCATCTGTGTCTGCGTCCTGGATGTGTTGTGGAAGCGCCGCATCAACCTCCGGCTGGAATATATATATATATATATATATATATATATATATATATATATATATATATATATATATATATATATATATATATATATATTCATATAAAAAACCATAGGTTTCAGGCCTTATATAGTTAGGAATTAGCATTTAAACAACCATTGAACTTGCTCCTATATAGTTAGTTGTACTAACTATATTTCTCGCAATCCACTGCGGATGATGTCACATATTACATCATTCATGACATGGTCAGTGACATCACTGATGGCATCACTGATGACATCTCAAATGACATCACTGATGACATCAATGATGACATCTCATTTGGCATTACTGATGACATCACTGATGACATCATCCAGTGACTGTGTGTTTCTGTAAAGTTTAAATATCTTTTACATATTGAAGAATGAGGGTATGTATAAGTGTCTGGATTAAGGATTTAGTAGGTGGGTGACTGACTGTATGAGTGAGTGATTACATGTGTCTTACTAAATGCATGGGTCAGTGACTAAACTGTCTGGATGTGTGAATCATTATGTCAGTTGTTGTGTAAGCTGCTGCATGTGTTGATCAATAGCTATATGAGTGGCTATATGGGTTATTGATTGGTTGCCCAAGTATTTGAATGGGAGACTGAGTGTGTGTGTGGGTGGCTGGGAGGTGTGTGACTCTGTGCATAGATGTGTGAGCAGTTGATTCACTAGGTGTATGAGTTCAAGAGTGCATGTGGAAACAGCTATATGGGCGGTTGACTGTGTGTATGGGTGTGTTGGTGAGTGCATGGATATCTCAGTGCTACATGTGCAAGTAAGTACATATGTAAAACACAGTGCATGTGAGAGTTGGCATATATAAATGACAATAGATGAGAGCCAGTGAATGTGCGAGTGGCTATATGGATCATTGTGTACTTGTATCAGTGATTGTATAAGAGAGTTAGTATGTGTTAGTATATGTTTGAATAAGTAAGGTGTTGTGTGTATAACTGTATAGTTGAGGAAATGGAAGTGTGATTGATTCTTTGCATGACTGACTAGGTGTGTGAGTAACTCCATGGATGAGTGGCAGTGTGTGAGTGTCTGTATAGGTGTAAGAATGCATATGATAGTGTTGTATTGATGAGTGGCTGTATGTATGAGTGATTCTATGGGTGAATGAGTGAATGTGTGTGTAGACCTAGGAATCAGTGAGTGCGTATGTAGTAACTGGTATTGGTGTGTCAATGGTTTCAAGAATGGTAGTCTGTATTTAACACTGGGTGTATCAAAGGTTATATTAGAGTGTGAGGAGGTGCATCGTATTATCACATGAATGATATCATCAGTGATGTCAAATGAGATGTCATCAGTGATGTCAACAGTGATGTCATTTGAGATGTCATCAGTGATTGCATCAGTGATGTCACTGACTATGTCATGAATGATGTAATATGTGACATCATCAGCAGTGGATTGCGGGTGCGCGAAATATAGTTAGTACAACTAACTATATAGGAGCAATTTCAATGGTTTTTTAAATGCTAATTCCTAACTATATAAGGCCTGAAACCTATGGTTATTTATATGAATTTGCAAGGTTTTTAAAATGCTAATTCCTAACTATATAAGGCCTGAAACCTATGGTTTTTTGAGTGAATTTGCAAGGTTTTTTAAATGCTGATTCCTAACTATATAAGTCCTGCAACCTATGGTTTTTTAAGTGAATTTGCAAGGTTTTTTTAAATGCTAATTCCTAACTATATAAGGCTTGAAACCTATGTTTTTTTCAGTGAATTTGCAAGGTTTTTTAAATGCTAATTCCTAACTATATCAGGCGTGAAACCTATATTTTTTTTCAATAAATTTCAAAGGTTTTGTAAATGCTAATTCTATTAGCGGATAACGTTTATATATATGTTATTATCCCTCTGGGACCACCTGAGCAGCCATCTTGTTTCTAAGGAGAAGTGAGGCACAAGAGAGCACAAAACAAGAGTGGAAAACGCAAAAAGGGGGCAGGGTTGAGACCCCCTGACCCCTAGCCCTTCTCAGGGGGTCCCAGAAGGACCACCAAGTACAAAATTGCGGGGTACGCGCACAGTACGCGTACCCTACGCGTACGGTGCGAGTACCCCGCAATTTATTTTTTTGATTTGGTTTTTTTTGCCCTTCCTGGTTTGGACAGTTTGGAATGTTGACAGTCGACTGCCAGCCAATCAGAAACTCGCTTGCGCACGTACGCGTACGGTACGTGTACGGTGCGCGTACGGTGAGCGCATATAGGTATTAAGCATGGGCGGAAAATCCGTTACGCTCGCGGATTTTGCGGATTTTCGGGAAATCCGCAATCCGCGAGATTTGCGAATTTCCCGCAAAATCCGCAAATCCGCGAGCAGCGGATTTTGCTCGCGCTGCTCGCACTGTTCGCGTGAGTTCGCGCCCGCGAATAAGTGCAAAATTGCAGAAATACGATCTTAGCAAAACTGAAAGTAACTACTTACCAGGTTCAAAAGTTCAGGCACATCATTAGTAGCCATTTCCTGTAGTGCTTCCTGAGGGGCCCCTCCAGAGTTCAGTTGCCAGTTGAAACTATTATGTGACCCTGCTCTGAACCTCAGAATAGTTACACATATGCCACAAAGGTCCTGAATTACAGCTAAGGGAGACAAGCAGGAGCCAGGCTGGAAGTTAAAATCCATTAATCAGCCCCTAATTCATTATTGTCAGTTGGGGCAGGGCAGGTGTTGTAACTAATTTTGCAACAATGAAAGCACTTAGCAAGTGCAAAAGATCACTAATCAGGGCGCACTAAGGAAGCAGGTGCCAGCTAAAAAAATATTCTGTGACACATTAATCAGCCCCAAATTAATTCAGGTCACTTGAGGCAGGGAAGGTGTGCTTTGCTTTGCCGAAAATAATGTACACTGGACAACCAGAGGGTGTGGTGATGAAACAGAGGGTGGCATGGGTGGGCCAGAGGGTGGCATGAGTAGTCAGAGAGTGGCAGTGGTGACAGAGAGTGGCAGTGATGAAGAAGAGTGTCCCAAACAGGCTGGACACGTAGAAACAACAAGTTCGCAAAACTTGCGACCCGACAGGTAAGTTCGCAAATTGCGAAGTTGTAAAAACCCTCGCGAACTGGCAGAAACACGGGCGAACACAAAAAAAAAAAAATCCGCAAATTCGCGGGAATTCGCGGATTTTGCGGATTGCGAATCCGCAAATCCGCAAAATTCGCGGATTGCCAATCCGCAAAATCCGCTCATGCTTAATAGGTATATAATTTGATCAAATTCAATTTTCTCAACAACTACTGGAGGGATTTTCACCAAATATAGAAAAGGCACTACTGCATACCTGTCCCTAGCATTTTGCCAAGTTTGTTGTAATTCCGTTCGGGCTGTAGCCGTGTCTAAAGGTCCCATAGAAAATGCCATTCGAAAAAGTTCAAATTCAATTTTCTCAAGAACTACTGGAGGGATTTTCACCAAACATAGCAAAGGCACATCTGCATACCAGGCCCTACCATTTTGCCAAGTTTGGTGTAATTCCATTCAGCCGTTCGGGCTGCAGCCGTGTCTAAAGGTCCCTATGGAAATTTACATGGGGAAAACACGTTTTGGGACCCCCCTTTCGGCCCCCGCTTGACGAATCCCCCTGAAACTTTCAGGGAAGGAGCGGAGCGGAGCTGGCCAAAATTCTGGAAAATTACACACAGATTCCTCAATCGGCGCCAAAGTTATTCCCAATAGAATGTTGAGCGCATATAGATATATAATTTGCTCAAATTCATTTTCTCAACAACTACTGGAGGGATTTTCACCAAATATAGAAAAGGCACTACTGCATACCTGTCCCTACCATTTTGCCAGGTTTGGTGTAATTCCGTTCAGCCGTTCGGGCTGTAGCCGTGTCTAAAGGTCCCATAGAAAATGCTATTTGAAAAATTTCAAATTCAATTTTCTCAAGAACTATTGGAGGGATTTACACCAAACATACAAAAGGCACTGCTGCATACCAGTCCCTACCATTTTGCCAAATCTGGTATAATTCCGTTCAGCCGTTCGAGCTGTAGCCTTGTCAGAATGTTCCTATGAAAATTAACATGGGGCAAACACGTTTTGGAAGCCCCCCTTTTTCTCGGCCCCCGCTTGACGATTCCCCCCGAAACTTTCAGGGAAAGAGCGGAGCCCAGTGAGGCAAATTTAAGGAAAATTACAGGCAGATCCCTCAATCAGCGCCAAAGTAATTCCCAATAGAATGTTCGGAATTTCCTATGGCAACTAGGTCCTAACTATATATACCAGTAGGTAATATATATATATATATATACATACATATATATATCTTCAGAGATGTCATCACTGTTATCACTGACCATGTAATGAGTAATGTAATATATGAGGTCAGAAGCAGTGCATTGCGGGGGGGGTTAGTTTTAATTAGATCAGGTAATTGTTGAATTTCAATGGTTTTATACGAGTGGAATTTGAGCCTAACTATAACATACCAGTAACCATTGTTTTTTCAGTGACTTTCTAAGGTTTTTTGTAATTCTATTTCCTTTTTTTTGTTATTAGGCCTTGGTATCAACGAGAAGCAATAATTAATGTCAAATTACAATATGCCTTATGTATAAAAGAAGAAAATCATTGTTTACATACATAATATTAAAATTTCATATTACATATTAAAAAGCTAAAAGTAATTATTGCTTAGTTAAACAGTAAGAGTAAATAATACATTCAGAAACTGGCAGGCACGGTAGAATGTACAAAGAGTACGAAAAACACAGAAAATGTATAATTCGTTAATTTCATCTGTCATCATTCACATAATCTATTATGGCTCCCCCAGACTTTTAAACCCAGATTCCTTCTGTATTGTATTGTATTGTATTTATTATTTGTAATGCGCAACTGTCACCCTACGGGTATCCTAGCGCCCAACAGGAAGTAGTCAGATGGTACTACAATACACTAGCTGTCAAGACATATAGAACAGCCGCCGGATCTATTAAATAAAGTCACGGGGATTAGACTTTGGCGAATAGCCATGTTTTCAGGCTCTTTCTGAAACCCAGTAGGGTGCCAATTTGTCTGATGTTCTGGGGAAGCTCGTTCCACAGCCTAGAGGCAGAGATGCAAAAGGCATTGCCTCCAATCCTCGACCTCCTGATCCTGGTAATAGCTGCCAGACTCTGGCTAGAGGAGCGCAGGGATCTGGAAGGCCTATACCAGGAGAGCCTTTCCTGTAGAGGGATAGGTCCCGTGTTGTACAGGGCTCTGTACACAATACATAGGGATTTAAAAACAACTCTACTCCCGATTGGCAGCCAATGTAGATCTCTTAGCGCAAACGTAGTGGAGGAACTGCGAGGTCTTTTAAGTGCCAGCTTGGCAGCTATAGACTGGACCCTCTGGAGCCCCTGTAGGATGTATAGGGGGGCCCCTAGATATAGAGAGTTACAGTAGTCCAGTCTGGCCAGGATCACACTCCTAACTACTAGTGGCCTGGACTCATCAGGCAGAAGGGGCAATATCTGTCTGAATGCTTTCAACAATCCAAAGCAGACACTAATGGTTTTATTGGTCTGAGAGGTCATTTGGAGATCCGCATCAAACAGTACCCCTAGATTGCGCACGGTTTTAAATGGGATAAAGGGTTCAGCTCCCGGCGCAAGCCTGATCTCATGGGAAGGTTGTTGACTCAGTTTGGCAATAGACAACCTCTGTCTTCCCCTCATTAAATTGAAGGGAGTTTATGGTCAGCCACCTGGAGACCCTGCTCATGCAGTTCTGAAATGTCTCCATGCTCACCGCCTGTCTTCCTTCCAAGGAGAACACCAATTGTGTATCATCGGCATAGTTGATCAAATCTATGCCGAAGGATTTAATCATGGGTATCAGGGGCTGCAGATAAAGATTAATGAGAATATGGCTGATCGAGGAGCCCTGAGGTACTCTATGACTGACCAGGGACTTGGGAGATGAAAAGGGTGCTAGGGTCACCACCTGTTGTCTACCTGTCAGATAGGATTGTATCCACCTCAGGGCCTTGCCCTTCACGCCCAGTTTTTCCAGCCTACTTAGCAGCACTGCATGGCTAACCATGTCGAATGCGGCCAACATGTCCAACAGCACCAAGACTGAGGAATTGCCGTTGTCGGCTTGGTTCTGCAAGGGCCCTTAAGGGAATATAAATTGTGTTCTAAACTGAAGCAAGCTAAAAACCTGGCTTTCCACATTTCAAAAGAAGGTGATTCTTTTTGCAGCCATGCTGAGGTAATACAGAGCTGTGCTACAACAGTGGCTATAAATATAATGTATCCAACCATTGGTGTACCAAGCCTAGCCAATGATTCCTCTGCCAAGTCTAGCAGCATAGCTGTCGGGGTTAGCGTGATTTCTACCCCCGTCATAGAAGTAAAAAACATTTCTATCCCCAATAAAAGCTGCAGTAGTTTTGTTCATGCCAAAAATACATGGAGACTGTCAGCTGCATCGGCTCAGCGCCGGTAGCATTTACCATCATTGACCCCGCCCCACTTCAACATCTTCAAGGGCGTATGATACAGATTGTAGATAGTTTTATAGTGCTGGGCCCTGAGACTTGAGGAAATCAAAATTTCTCCTGCGATGTCGATCGATCTCTGTAAAAGCCCCTCACCATGACCCAGTCTCTCATTCCATTTCTTATCATGCTCTTCCAGGTCATCCTCCTGCACTTCCAGAAGGGTCCCGTAGAGGCATCCTATTTTCTGCCTACGTTTAATAACTTCAATCATGTCCTTTTTCCCCATATAGCCCTGCTGCAGTTTCTTTTTACCTAGATAATACAGTATCTGTAGATACACAATAAAATCTACATTTAATAATCTGTGTGTTTCCCTCAGTTGCGCAAAGGTTGCTATTATCATAAAAATCCCCAATGATCGAAATCCACTTTGATTTCCACCTGCCCATAATCATATCCCCAAAAATAGGGGGCAGTAGCTGTGTTGCGTGAATAGGAGAAGAATAATTAATTTTCCCAATTTTCTAATTTTTGAGAACCTGTTTCCAGACTTTAAAAGCTGCCCCTAATACCTTAAATCAGGTCTTTTTATAGTAGATTGGTTCAATTACATTTAAAAAACAGCTCTCAGCTTCTGCGCCTAGCAGCATATGGTAAATAGAAGGAGAATCAGCTGAGTTGTTCCTTTTTTCTCTGGTTATTGAAATGTTAATATTCTGCCACCGCAGACTAATGACACGCCTCCAAGAAGCAAGAATCCAAGAGAAGGCACTCAACTGGACCACGTCCTTCCTCTAAGGCAGAACCCAGAGCATCCGCCTCCCACCCTTCCGATCCGAAGCCACCGACATCATCTGCGGCGTACCCCAGGGATCATTCCTCAGCCCGACGCTGTTCAACATCTACATGGCCCCCCTCGCAAAAGTGGCCCACCTGCACGACCTCAACATCATCTCCTACGCCGGCAATACACAGCTCATTCTCTCCCTCACCAAGGACCGGCAAAACCAACCTCCACGAGGGAATGAAGGCCATCGCGGATTGGATGAGGAGCAGCCGTCTGAAGCTGAACTCAGACAAGATGGATGTCCTCATCCTCGGACCCACCCCCTCCACCTGGGACGACTCCTGGTGGCCGACCACGCTGGGAGCAGCACTGACACCCACGGACCATGCACGCAACCTAGGCTTCATCCTCAACTCCTCCCTCTCCATGTCGAAGCAGGTCAACGCCATCTCCTCCTCCTGCTACAACACCCTCCGCATGCTTCGCAGGATCTACAAGTGGATTCCGACCAAAACAAGAAAAACAGTGACACAGGCCCTCGTTAGCAGCAGGCTGGACTACGGCAACCCACTCTATGCAGGAATCCCAGCCAAACACCTACAACGACTCCAACGCATCCAGAACGCCTCCGCCCGACTAATCCTCAACGTCCCCCGCCGCAACCATATCAACCCCCAACTGAGAGACCTACACTGGCTCCCCGTCGACAAAAAGATCACCTTCAAGCTCCTCACCCACGCACACAAAGCACTCCACAACACCGGACCAGCCTACCTGAACAGCAGACTAAGCTTTTACATCCCCACCCGCCAGCTCTGCTCCACCGGCCTCTCCCTCGCCGCTATTCCCCGCATCCAACGAACAACCTCCGGCGGCTGATCCTTCTTCTTCCTCGCCGCCAAGACCTGGAACTCCCTCCCCACCCACCTACGGCTTACTCAAGACCTGCTCACCTTCAGAAGACTCCTCAAGACCTGGCTTGAGTATTTTGATTGATTGATTGAAGAAGGGAAGCATAATAATAGAGCACAAAATTAGGGACTGCGCACCTTCCTCGGGATCTGGGGAGAGTCATATACTTCATTGCTCTACGAGATTGTTTCTGACCTCACATAAACCTTCCACAGATAGATTGTAGATTTTGTAACTGCATTCTACTGAGATTGAAAGGAACCAACCTAAAAAAGTACAACACCTTAGGCAAGATGTTCATTTTTAGCATGTTACAGCGCCCTACCAGTGAGAGGTGTAGACACTCTATCCTCCCTAGTTCTTTCCCGATTCCAGCCAGCAGTTAGTCCCAATTCGCAGTAACTAAATCGTCGAGTGATGCTCTAATTTTAATACCTAAGTAAACTGCCTCCTGTATAACTGTCGGGTCATTAAAAATAGCCTGATTTGTACAAATGATCTGTGTTTTTACCAATGTTCAGTTTGTACCCTGACATTAATCCAAAGGCAGCCAACCGTTCTATTTCGGGCATGGCTGTAGCGGGTGTTGTCGTGACAATCGCTACATCATCAGCATAAGCCAAAACTTTATACTTTTCCAGTTGAATCTGTACCATACTCTGTTCTATTTGGACCAGCAAAGGATTAATATAGAGCGCAAATAATAAAGGTGAGCACGGGCAGGCTTGCCATGTTCCCCGGGTTATAAAAACAGGTCCATTTTCCAATCCTATCAGACAGATTCGGGTCATGGGGAGCCTATACACTGTTTTGATTGCATTAAGAAAAACAAATCGAAACCCTCAGCGGCTCATGCCTATCCATAAAAACTCCCAAGAGACACAGTCAAACACTTTCTCATCATCAGGAAGTATCAATCCAAGTCGAATCTGTTGAACTTTTGCTATATCGAACATAGTCACCACCCGATTATTATGATTGACCGTGCCTCCTACCGCGATAAAGCCATGGTGGCGTATTGAACCCAAAGGGGTTATTAAACAAAATAGCCGTGCTGTCATAACTTTAGCATTGATCTTGCATTCACAATTTAGAAGGGAAATAGGTCCATATGAACCAGGGAGAGTTGGTGGTTTATCCCTTTTCTTAAAAATAATAATGTTAGCAGTATCCCATGATACTGGCGCATATCCTTGTTGAGCAGTCTTAAAGACTGACAGCATTTCTGTCTTAAATACAGATAAAAAGTCTTATAAAATCCCAATGGTATTGTATCTGGGCCAGCTGCTTTACCCATTGCTAGCAAATTATTAGCCCTCTCATTCTCCTCCTGGGTTATAGACTTCCCAAACTCTGCTGCATCTTCACTACTCAATGTCCGGTTAAACATAGCTTGCGGTAGACACAGGACTGGCTTTTCCTCTGTTCTATCCTCCTCTGTGTATCTTAAAGCTGCTAACATATTAGGGGGTTTACTCTCTAATTTCCCAGTAGAGTCTTCTATTTGCGAATTGCCCCATTCAGTCCCCCTCTTCCTGATTAGTTTAGCTAAACATCTCCCAGCAGTCTATCCAAATTCATAACATTCTCTCTTGTAGGTTAAATATCTGGAGGCAATGTCTTTAGACCATAGTAGGTTAACCTTAACAGTGTGGGTGACAGTGCCTTGTGACAGAGCTTGAAATCGTATCAATTATACATTGTATCAGGCCACATTCAGCCCGCCTGAGATCATCTTAGAGACCCTGGAGCGAGATGTTATGATGTTTTTGCTTATGTATGCAAAATGTCAATATTTCCCCCTGAGGCCTGCCTTCAGAGTATCCCATACTACAACAGGTGAAGCCGTGTTCCTATTTATATCCCAAAAAATACATAATCCAATTCTTCATATGGAGCACAAAATCTTAATCGGACAGTAATTTCCGATCAAAGGTAAATCATCTCTGTGGCCTAAATAAGCTTTGAATCGATAAATCCATGACCACTGGGCTATGGTTGGAAGTGAGTCTGGGGAATAGTTGAATTCTGGCCATGGCGACCTGCCCTCTAGAGACAAAAAGTAATCCACTCTCACCCACTTGTTATGAGGCAGGAAAAATATGTGAATCCTGGATCAGGATATCTATTTGTAAACCATAAATCTTCTAACCCATGCTCCGATACTAGCTGCTGTAGGGCCTTGAAGACTTTAGGTTTCCCTTCCTGTGTATATTCTGTTGTTAGTTTGTAGCTCTGGTCCAGCTAAATGTATATTAAAATCTCCGCACAGTGTTAAAGGAGTTGCCCATGATGCCAACTCAATGTTAAGCAATTCTAAAATCTGTGCTTCATCCATATTTGACCAGTACACCGAGTATGTAACAAATTTCCATTCCCCCGCAGCACATTCAGCAGTGGCTCACCGGTCATATTTATCTGCCATAACCCTTCTCACAAGCCGTACACAAGGTTTGGCCAATATAGCCACACCCCTAGTTGTAGCACTGTGTTGCGTGCACACTAATACCGTGTATACCAATTCAGACAAAACCCCATGATTCTCCCATGGAATACGTGTTTCCTAAAGACATACCACGTTGGGGTAGAAACTTCTCAGTTCCCTCGCAACACGCTGCCTCTTGACCCTGTTGTTTACACCTGACACATTGAATGTACATACCCATAGCCTCCCTGCCATCATTCTACCCTCCATCTTCTCAAGACATACTCCTCCTGATTAGACACAGCATTTTTTTTAAACATCTTTTAGTTTCAAATGTATTTTTATTGAATGCGTCAACAAGCATATAACAAGACATCTCTGTCATAAGTTCAGGCGAATAGCATACATATCGGGCGGGACAGACAAGCATGTCTTCCCTATCATGAAAGAGAATGCAATAGATGTATGTCAGGAGAGCAATGTGACATCGTAAGTGCGGTGAATCTGTGAGGCAGTCAAATAACATAAAAAGAACGACAACAACCAGGAACTCCCCGCCCCCTCCCCCAAACCCGGTCCCCCCACCCTGACCAGTGTGCCCCGAAATGGTAGTAGAATCGTCAATGCACCAGGGACGAGCCGCGTGGCCGTCCGGTAGTTCACCGAGAGTCATCAGTGGCGTTAGTAAGGCGTAGGATTCGAAGATACCTAGGGCACGTAATTTCATTGAACTCTTTGGAGAGGAGACTCAGTATAGGAAGCCACGTCTTCCGAAAAGCTTCGGTGGAATCAGTGAGTGTTGCATGGATGCGCTCCATCCCAAGAGTGAACCAAAGCTTATGCAGCCAGCCTGTATGTGTAGGTGTAGTTGGGGATCCCCACAGTGACAAAATGTGTTGCGTAGCCGCTTGCATGGCGATGCCCATCTGCCGGCCTCGCAGCGACCGTAATGGGAAAGTTAATGCATTAGGTAGACCCAGCAGACTGTACGCAGGAAATCTCGGGACTTCAGTCTCAAACGTAGAGTCAATATCGTCCAAGACAACTTTCCAGAAGTCTCCGAGACCCGGGCATTCCCAAAGTATGTGGGTCATAGTGCCCCATGCCCCGCACCCTCTCCAGCAAAGGAGCCGGGTTTCCCTTGTGCAACCGAGCTGGGGTGAGGTGCCAATACATTGCTAATTTCACTGCTGTTTCCCTTGCTGTGGTGTTGCGAGTGGTATATGAGGCTCTGTAATAGACGTGTCCCCATTCCTTAGGTGTCAGGGCTCTACCCAGTTCCGCCTCCCAGCGCCTCTGGCTTGGTGTCTTGACCGGGGCGCGCGGCGGTGTGAGCATTTGGTATAGGTCAGAGATGAGGTGTTTATCTGTATCTTTAGTTAGCAGCCATTTTTCGAAGGGCGTCATGGGGCGGCCCACCAGTGCAGCGATATCGGGGTGAGTGAGCCAGTGACGAAGTTGGAGGTACTGGAATAGATGAGGCTTCTCTACGCCATACCCCTGTCTGATATCCGCGAAGGGGAGAAATCCCTGCAGGTCAAAGAGGTCACCAGCGGCTCGGCACGCCGTGCCACGCCACTGGGAGAATGTGTTCGCACCGACTCCCGGAGGGAAGTCGGGATTATCAAAAATGGGAGTGAATGGGGAGGGAAAGGAGGTCAGCTCGTGTTTGCGCGCCACTTTATCCCACACCCGCAGAGTCGTGCGCGTGATAGGCGACCGTAGCATGTATTTCGGCCTATGCTGCTTAGCGAGGAACGGAACCCTCCAGAGTGGTGTCTGTGCCATGGCCCTATCCTGGAAGAGCCATCTCTTCTCAGATTCAGGTCGGTACCATTCGACCAGGTATCGAAGTTGAGATGCATAGAAATACCTCATGAGGTTCGGGACACCCAGGCAGCCCTCGTCCAGGCTCCTATACGCCAGTAACTTGTGGATTCGTGCCCGCTTTCCCTCCCAGACAAAGGCATTCAGGGCGTCCTGTAGAGCCGTCAGGACTCCCACCGGAGGCATTACCGGGATGATTTGGAACAAGTATAGGATCCGTGGCAGGGCCGACATCTTCACTGCCGCCACCCTCCCAAGCAGGGAGAGAGGTTGCTTGGACCATCTCGCCAAGTCTGCCCGAATCCGGGCTGTGAGGGCGGTATAGTTAGTGGAGACCGTGAGGTCTGTTGAGTGAGTGAGAGTAATCCCCAAGTACGGTACTTGAGTGGCTAGCTGAAGACCAGTCCCCTGGCCTATGGCGGGGGTCTGCAGACCCACATTGCTGCCCAAGGGCAAAATCAGGGACTTATCTATGTTAACACGGAATCCCGAAACAGTTCCGAATGAGGCAATTTCCTCCATAAAGGCGGGTATAGAGGAGATGGGCTGGTCTAGTGCAACAATCACGTCGTCTGCGTAGAGACTGATGGTATGGGGCTCGCGTCCGAACTCAATGCCTTTAATCCGAGGGTTATCCCTGACTTTCTGTGCTAGCGGCTCTATGTACATAGCGAAAAGGAGGGGGGAGAGAGGACACCCCTGCCGGGTACCTCGCTGAATATCGAATGGTCGTGAGTGCAGGCCTCCCAGGCGGATCTTAGCCTGTGGGTGATGGTAACAGCCCGCTATGCGGGAGCAGAAGCGGTCACCGAGGCCGAAGCGACGGAGGACGTGCTGCAGGAAAGTCCAATTGACACGATCAAACGCTTTTTCAGCGTCAACGGCGAGCAGCGCCGAGTCTGAGGCCTGAAAATGCGATTTATCGATGAGATGCAGCACCCGTTTGGTATTATCCCCGCATTGTCTGGTAGGGACAAAGCCCGACTGATCAGGTTCTAAGAGTCCAGGCAGGCATGGGCCAAGCCGCGCAGCAAGAATGCCCGTAAAAAGTTTCAGGTCAAGGTTTAATAGCGAGATAGGGCGAAATGCAGAACAATGTGTGAGTTTCTTACCGGGCTTCGGCAGTACCACCACCTCCGCGGCCAGCATGTCCGGGGGTATGGCACCCTCCCCCTCAAAAGAATTAAACAGGTGAGTGAGCACTGGAGCTAGCTGTAGGCTAAAAAGTTTGTAAAAGCCCGCCGAGAACCCATCTGGTCCCGGGGACTTGAGCGGGCGCAATCGGGATATGGCCGCTAGCACTTCATCTTGGCGAATAGGGGCGTCGAGGGCCTCCGCATCGGCCCTGGAGATCACGGTCAGAGTCGTCGTGGCCAAATAGGCCTCAATATCCTCGGAATAGGCCACTCCTCCCCATACAGTGAGGCATAGTAGGAGCGAAACGCCTCGGCTACCTGGGTATCAGTGGTTAGCACCGCTCCATCGTCACCCACGAGGGTATTGATCTTAGCTCGCTGGGTTTTCGCTTTTAGAGCGCTGGCCAGTAATCGGCCTGTCTTGTTGCCCCCGACATAGTATGTATGCCGAAGGCGAAGAGCCGCGAATTCCGCCCGATCCGTGTCCAGGCTGGCCAATTGGGCCCGGGCCGCCTTCAACTGTTTCCAGACCCTCGGGGCACAGGTGCGGCTATGAACCCGTTCCAGTTCAGCGACCCTCGCCGTGAGGTCATCCCGCTTACATTTGCGGTCTTTGGCCTCCGCTGCCGCGATGGCTATGAGCTCCCCACGGACGACCGATTTCAGGGCCCCCCACAGGGCCGCCGCGGAGATCCCAGGCGTGTCATTGACGGACAGATAGTCAGTGATGCAGTCACTGATCCTCTTGGTGACGGCAGGTCTCTGCAGCAAGGTTTCGCGCAGGCGCCACGGACCCCGGGGGTGGCGGTCTGCGCAGAGCGCGAGGGAAATTTCCACCGCATCGTGGTCGGAGATGGCCGCCGGTACTATATCCACCTCCTTCAGGGTTTTGAGAAGATCCGAGGAGCCCACGAAATGGTCTAGTCGGGCATAGGTGTGGTGCACATGTGAATAAAATGTAAATTGCGAGGCGCTCGGATGGTGGGCCCTCCAGAGGTCTATTAAGTCTCTATCTTTAAGCCATTCTCGGCCATCGGCTGAAAGAGCACCTGCCTCCCCATAGCGGTGACCCGAACGGTCCGCGTTCGTGTCCATAACAAGGTTGAAGTCCCCGCCTATGAGTAGGGGCGTCTGCGGGCTTTGAAGAGCTTCTGAAATAGCACCCTTCAGGAAGGTCTCCTGTCCGGTGTTCGGCGCGTAGAGGGAGCCGATAGTGAGGGTTGTGTTGCCTAATTGGAATGTATGCGCCAAGAGTCGACCCCTGACCTCCCCCACCTTGGTCCCCACAGACCCTCGGAAGCTCCTAGACACTAAAATGGCAACCCCAGCCGTCTTCGTCGGGAGGGAAGAGAAGAATTGATGTGGAAAGACTCGGGAGCGCATCCTATGCCAATCTTTCTGCAGTAGGTGAGTTTCCTGTATCAGGCAAACATCCACCCCGGAGTTTTCAAGGTAGGAGATGACAGCTCTCCTTTTGATTGGGTTGTTCAGCCCTTTCACGTTGAGTGTCACTATTTTAAGGGTCGTGTCTGTCATAATGTAATGTGTATGTGGCGCAGCGCAGAATGAGTGCATGCCGTAGCGCGGAGCGGTGGTGCAACTCCCCGCCCAGCAGGCATTCGAAGTAGACGTGCCCCCTGCAGTAGGTAATCGTCCGTTACCGAACGTTCTATATAGGGAAGAGCGAATCGTCGCTGACGGGGATCAGTCAGCTCTAACACAGTAAGGGCCAGCATCCATGGGGCAACATTAGGCCTGGTACTCCGGCACACAGTATCTCTCTGGGTGGGGGAACAGCTAGACAGTCCGCATGTGAGCAATGAAAACAGTGTCGAACCATCTCGGCAAACACAGTGACCCACCAACCCAGCAGGCAAGAGACCACCAAGGCAGCGCTGCATGGACATGGCTCGTGAAACAACATCAGAATCGGATCGGCACACTGGTTCCCACCCCGAAGCCCCCCCTAGCCCAACAAACCCCCCCAAAACAACCCAAAGCCCCCACTGGCTACAACTCCTGGTGTGAAAGCTAAGGTCAAGGCAATCCAAAGCCCTATTCCCCCCTCCATCACCCCAACTCCCCCCACCCCGCCCAACATCCCTTGAAACACATAGTCCCAGTCCTGTTAGTCCACACAGGGCCGTGGCAAGAAATAATGAAGGGGTCATCTCCGACGGCGGCACCCCCGGTCTCCCCGCCCGACCCACCCATCGCCCGGGCAGGGCAAGTGCGACAAGGAATCTCTCCCGTTACAGTGCTATCATTCTGGGGATGAGGTCTCTTTGGCTACCTCCACTAGTGCAGTTTCTCTCTCTCTGGAGATGGCCGAGGCATCCGGTTTGAGGCGGTGCACTGGTGAACGTCTGCGCCGCACAGTTTGCCAACCCCCCCCCGGGTGTCCCCTGAGAACTTCTGAACCCCGGTTCAGTGTCAGTGTGGTCAAGGTCCAAAAGTGCACATGTGTCCTTGAGAGAGCGCAGTTGATGCAGCCGGCCTTCCCACTTGAATATGATCCGAAAGGGGTGGCCCCAGGAATACGGGATCTCCTTCTGTCGTAGGAAGTCCGTCACTTGTTTGAATTCCTTCCTCTTCTGGAGAGTGGTAGCTGCAAGATCCTGGTACAGAGCGATGGGGTGATCCTGATAGCGAAGGGGCTGGGATCTTCGGGCCTCCCGGAGGATTCTCTCTTTAAGGGGGAAATCCGGGAGATACGCCAAGATGTCAGGCGGTGGGGCCTGGGCTTTCCGCGGCAGCCCAACTCTATGGGCCCTGTCGATGCGAATGACAAAGTCCTCCGATTCCCCCAAGATGCTCCTGAAGAGGGACTGTAGGTAGCCCACGACGTCAGTCCCCTCCTCCTTCGAAGGGACCCCCCGGACCCGTATGTTATTTCGGCGGGAACGGTTTTCAAGGTCCTCTGTATGGGCTTGTAGGTCCAGCTGTTGGTCAGAGAGGCGCAGGATCTCCTGCCGAAGCTGCTCGATTTGCCCGCTCCGAGTCTGATCGGCCTCCTCGACGGAGGCCACCCGCTCCCCAAGTCCCTCCACATCACGGCGAAGCTCCCGGACCTCTCCGGCCACCTCCTGCTTCAGGGACCGGAAGTCGTCCCGGAGTGAGTTAAATAGACCCTCCAAAAAGGACTTGGTGACGGGTATTTGGTCATCAACGGGGGCCGGCGACTGTTTGGCTGGTATCGGGGAGGGGGGATCCTTGCTCCCTTTGGGTTGCTACTTGGCGAGCATCTCCGGCAGCGTTTGGGCTCCTTTCCTCCCTCTTTGCGCCATCTCGCACTCCACTCCCACAGGGCCCCGCCACTGGCGGCTATGCAGCTCGGGGCGCCCCCAGCAGCACAGGTCGGCGCTAGCGCTGCGGCGAGGTCCCAACGCAGACTACGTCTCTCCCCCTGCTCCTCCGACCTCTGTAAGTCTCCACCACGGTGGGTGCAGCCCGGCCAGCGCCCTCGCGGGCGATCTCCGGCCCCGACCAGGCAAGGCGAAGGCCGCAGTTCACAGCACTCTGTCCAGCACCCCAGTGCAACACACCCGTGCGTCACAAGGCCCGAAGCGTGGCTCCGCTAGGCCCCACACAGCCACCCCCACCGGGGGCTCGATCATGCCCCCCGAGCCTGCCAAAGCTGTCACCTCCGCCCAGGTCCCTCTCACCTCTGTCCGGTCGCCGGGGGTCCGGGGCAGCCCCTCAAAGCAGGCCCGAGCAGGCCCAGGTCGCGAGCGCCGCAGAGTCCGCCTCGGGAAATGGGGCTCGGCTGGACGAGGCCGCAGGTATGCGTCCGGTCCCGGCAGTCCCGACAGCGCCTCGCCAAGTATACCGCTGGGCGCTCCTCAGCTGCGGCGATGTCGTGCTGTCGGCTGGGTGTCCTCAGACCTTACTGTGCTTTGTGAGCGGCCCGCTCCACGGCCACAGGGAACCGGCACCAGGCCTCAAGCCGGGGGCTCGATTTTGGATGCCCCTGGCCGGACTCTGCAGCTCCCGGTTGAAGCTTCTGTGCTGCGCGGCGCTGCCGCTGGGCCACCCGTCTCAGCGTCGCTGTCCGGGACGCCTCCTCACTTCTCCGCTCCAAGGCAGCTGTCAGCCAGGCGCCGCCGCTGCGTCTCCAGGCGGGCCTCACTCCCGTAGCTCGGGCGCCATTACCGGCAGTAGCGCAGCAGGCGTCAGAGGCTCCCGCCGTTCCAGCCGAGCGGGCTGTCGGCAATATCTCCGGCCCGCTGTCAGCGCTTGGCGCTCCCCTCGGATTTGGGCCCCCCAGGGAGAGATATTGGCTGTAGAATCGGCAAAACGGCGAGATCGGGCAGGGAGACTCGGAACCTGCGTCCGATCACGCCACCATCTTGGACACGCCCCCCTTAAACATCTTTTTATTGAAAAAACAAAGAAAAACAATAACAGGTGACTTACATCGCTGAATGAAAGGATGAGCAATATACATACAGGGCATAATGGATGGAGAACTATCAATAAAGCATACTCACAAGCTACATCGGGTAAGCGGCCGCACGACATTCAGGATAATCAAACAAATGCCAACCACCAACCCCATCTGCCCTGGAAACAGAATAAACATTGAGCAGCAGTCCAGAGTAGAAGGGAGGGGGGGGGGGCAGCTGTAAAAAGGTTACGAGACTACCGCCGCATCCTGAATACAATAACGGATGATGCAACAGTTGGCTAATTTATGCTAATAATACCCCCACCAGAGCCCATCCACCCAAAACACAAATTCGCGCCTCAATAATACCACCGATATCAGAATTCGAAAGGATTTCAAACATAAAAACTACAAACACTAACAAGACGAACACCCCTCCCCCCACCCTGCACCCCTGCATATGGCTTGCGCCTGTCCCCAACTAGCAGTGTGCCTGTTGCCCCATCTAACTAGGTACTAAAAGTAGAGAAAGTGAAGGAGGACACCTCAGTACTGGCCCCCGGTCTTCCCTCCCCCTCGCCAGAACCAAGAATCCCCCAGGATAAAACCCACAACTATTAGAGCGATATAAAACGAAACAGGGGAAACAGTAAACACCACCCGACCTCCCTTAAATACAATGGTAGCGAATCCCACTTCAGCAAGTCCACGGTGCCAATCGCCAACAATCAGTCTCATCCTTGACCCTTCCGATCAGTCGTGCAAACCCCTTCCGGACGGACTGTCGCCTCCGCAGGATAGTCAAAATGCCGAAACAGTTCAGTAAAGTTCCTTCCGAGGCGAGGCAAAGTTTTAAAATCACTGGGAACTCCATCGACATCAACGATGTCCCTCACCACCATGAGCTCCCAACGTCGTTGTCTCTGCGATCGTAATGAAGGTGTCGGAGAGGGGAAAAACGCTGTTTCATCCCATAGACAGTTCCCACCAAGAGTATCCGGAAAGGAAGCACCAATTAAACCACACACAGTAGGCAATGATGGTGGGCTTGACAATCCATAGAGAGCACCGAGTTCACGGTCGTCAGCCATCACACTGTCATGAAGCAGTGGGCCCTGTGCCACGAGGGGTGTCGACCCCTCGTGGCACAGGGCCCACTGCCGTTACAAGGACCTCCGTGAGTGGTATAGGCCGATCAGGATATTGCACTGTATCAGGGTCCGGTCCCTCATGCCCATGTCCGTATGTGACCGCTATCATTTTCTGGACAATGGACTCCACAAAGTGTAGTGCCCTGATAGCTACCAGTACAGTCCGCATCGACGGTTCTGACTCAGTCCGTCCCACCACAGTTCGTTCCGAGTCGACCAAAATCGCGTCCCCCAGGGGCACCGGATTTCCCCAGGGGAACCAGCAAAATTGGGACGGACTGTCACGGAGGGAGACTCAGGGCGTACCAAGGCCACACTCCACGCTCCGCTACCGCAAGCGGAGACCCCGACTCAGCGAACCCCGGCGGCGGCAAACCGGGTCTCCGGGTCAGGGACCTCCACCCACAGCCACAATCGTGCCTCGCCAACCCTCCGTCGATGTTTAGGCCAGAGCAACAACCGCCGTCAAAATCGGGCTTAGAAAGTTCTCCACATCCAAGGACCGGACCCTGTCGATCACCCACGGCCGATGTTATTCAACTGGAACCCGGCTGGGCCAGTACTCGAGTCCCCGGCTCACAAGCTGGTGTAGGCCCCAAACTGAAACTCAACATAACTCCGTCCACCAAGCTGGTAAAAGTCCCGGGATCGCTCCAAAGTACAGCACAGCAGTTCACACGCCCGGAGGCAGGATGTAAATTCAGGATTAGTAGCAGGATCATCTTGCGGGGGACGGAGGTCGGCGGAGCCGGGAGCCTGAGCGGCCATCTTTGTTGCTAGCGTAGCTCCTCCTCCGACACACCATTTTTAAGTAAACATTGCCCCTCCCGCCTCCACCATGACCTTTTTTTTTCTTTTCTCCCCTACTCCCTCCTTCCCCACCCCACTAACCCCCCACCCTCAAGATCCCCCCCGTTTCCACTCATCAAATGAGGCATAAGGACCCAGGGTCCCTGGTGATAGGAAGCTGACAACGCCCGCCCCCCCTTGTTGTTCCTCCACCCAACATTACATCAAAGGATAACCATCTAACTTTAGACAGAATATATATCTGCTAAACCTAAAGAAATAAACCATTTCTGTATATATTCCAATCTGACCATTCTAAATCGAATGCAAATATTCCTTGGCTTGGATTTCGGCAGTAAAAAGTTGTGTTTGACCTTAACAAATGACTTTCAATTTGGCCAGGTTAAGCAGAAAAACCTGTGCTGCTTTGGCCTGGAACATTGGCATCAATTGCTGCAACTGCCACCTCTTTTCTACTGCCGCTTGACAGAAATCAGGCCTAAAGAAGAATTCCCTCCCCTTTCCTGCCCGTTTCCTGTCTGGTCGTGCTATGTCATGAATAGTTTCTCGGGCCAAGAAATTGTTAAAACAAATAAATATAGCTCTCGGTTTAGTTACAAGTTGTCCTGATCTTATTTGCTGCTTGGGAATCTATGCACCCTTTGAACATCTGAGTTCAAGTTCCACTGTGTGAGCTCGGGGAACGCCTCTGAAAAAAGATCTACAAAAAATGTCCGCACATCCTTCCCCCCCCCCCCCCCCCCCTCTCAGGGATACCCAAGACTCTCAAATTGTTCCTTCTAAAACAGTTTTCTATGTCCGTTAACTTCCAAGTGGTATCATATTTGTGTAGTTTTAGAGAGTCCGTAAGGGTTATTTGAGCAATAAGTTCATCCTCCAGCATAGAAATCCGAGTCTCGGCTTCCCCAATCCTGGCTGCAAATTTTATGAAGGACTTAGCCACTCTTTGAATGTGGTTCTGTAGCTTTCGGTATGCACCTTGAGTTTTTAGACTCTGTCCGAGTTCACTCCCTGTGTGCCATAATAGTTTTGTGAATTATAGAGAGTGAAATTTCCACTGTATTTTCCACTCCCCCTAACCACTGCATTACCTATAGCTACATCTCCATGACCCCCAAGATTGGGTGAAAAGGAGTAATCCCATACCAATGAGCCAATGGCCCCTTTAGATTCTGTCATGGATGCCTTTCCGCAATCTTTCTGCTTTCGAACAGCGAGTTAACTCCTTCCATGCTCATGACGAGCTCTGCTCGTCATGAGGCACAGTGGAGCTGTGCTGATGACGAGCTGAGCTCGTCATGAACACTGGGAGTGATGAAATATCAGCACAGGAGGGGAAAAGCCACAGCAGCCAAGGTGTTAAGGGTCCACCTCCTGCGGCACCGGTGACCTCCTCCTCGAGATGCAAAATACTTGTATCACTCCCATCGCTCTGGGTAAGTTCTTCACCAGTCCAGTCTTTAGAGCCACTCATCACTAGATGAGTTCTAGGGGTCCGACATCGAAACACACTTATCGCCAAAATCCACCTCTTTCAGGAAGCCCATATTATCAATATTACCGGACTGGTCCTCCACTTTCAAGGTATGACTTTCTATTACTTCTTTTTCTTTTGCTTTTTTTCACCCAGGGGTTCTCTCTGAGGCCTCTTTTTTACCTTTAGTTACTGCCCTTCTTCTCCATTTGGGGGCTAACCGGTGCTACTCCCCTCGCACCTCCACCAAGTGAGCATCCCCTGCCATAGTCTCCGGATACATCATGTTCGGCGATGGCCCCCCTCATCCTTGGTCATTAATTTCCCATTACCCTTGCTCACTTCTCTGCCACGGAGTGATTCAGGTGTAATGGGCTGCCGTAGCACTTCTGTGTCCAGCAGGGGGCTCACGCTAACTGTGGCTGCTTTTTCTTTTGTTCTCAACCTCAGCTGCCTGCATTTCCTTTGCCGGTAGTGTTTTCCGGCCCCAGGCAGAGGGTCCTGTCTTCAGCGTTTCCCCTCCAAGTCCAGCCCCTGCTGCAATTTCCTTCACTGTGGATGGTCCATGGCCTCTTGCCCCTCTCAAAGGCTTTGGCGGCATTGGGGCCGCATGGATACTCGGCCGCGGCTAGGAGAGCAGAAGCATCACACCGTCAGAAAGCAGCCAGGTACATGGTGGCACTTGTAGCTCGTGTCGCCTAACACAGAGCCTCCAAAGCATCTCAGCAGCATCTCCATAGGGCGGAATCCATTATTCATCCATCAGGATGGGACAAATCAGGTAGGTGAGGAGGAAACTAACTGAGGGGGAGAGTCAGCTTACTCAGGCGCGGATGCCTTCCATTCGCCTCAATTCCCTTTCCTAACTATAATTAGGGCTCCCGGTTTTATGGTATTACATTTTTTGCCATTTCCGTCTGTATTTATCCATATTTATTTTTGGGGCATTTTATCTGTATTTATCTGCATTTATTTTTGCAGCAATTAAAAGGGCAGGTGTCACAGTGATTATTTGCAGTAAAATAAATAAGCTGCTGCAGTTGTGCACTCAGGTGGATTGTTCTTGCAGCCACATGTTGTTGCAGATTTAAATAGCACAAACTCGGCACTGAGGTATTTGAGCGCTTTACCTTTCCGCACACATTTCATATTAGGGCACATTCATTTTTGTCAGTCACAGGGAGATTACGTGACAGTACACAGTACCCTGCACTGCAAGAGGCTCCGCGCAACCCACCCACAAACACATAAAGATTTGAGCCCCAACCACGATTGGCTCAGGGGCAAGGCAGCAGGTCAAAAAAATACCCTTATTAGAAGGAATCTCCAGCAAATCACAAGCCCTGCAGCCAGGGGGGCAGTTAGAGCCAAATTTAGTAGGAGGTGGGGGCTGAGAAAACATTTGGGGGGGGAGGGGGTTGACTCCAGGCCCGGACTGGGAACCCAAAGCAGCCCTGGCAATTTTGCCTCATGAAGCCTGAAACAACTAATGAACTTTCTCCTAGAGTGCGCAGTAAAAGAAAAAACACTAAAAGAAAGTTATCAATGCATTTCTTTAGAGCTCACCCTGTATCTGAAGTACATTTGGAATGTGTTTGGAATGCTCAAAGAGTTCCTGGTACAGTCATGTAAATCTAGGCCAGTCGTTGATTCAATTGACTATTCTACACCTACAGCACAAATCTTTCTCTGTACAAAATTACAGAAGGTGTATATGATTGTGTGCGCGTAAATGCCACACAAAACTAATATGCTTTTGTTTGCACTTGTTTCGTTTCTCACCTGTGTAATCATTTTTTACCACAACGAAAACTTTCCCGGATCCCCCACCATTTTTGTGTGTTTTCTCTCCCCATTGCTGCAATGGAAGGGGAGCCTTTATCTATAGTTTAACATGTACATGCATGTCCGGGATGGGTAACTGCTTGGGTAGGTAGCTTCTTACAAACATACAAATTTGTGGGTATTCAATCATTTTCCCAAGTGAATCTATCCAGAAACTCCCACAAGTTGAACACAGGTTCTCACAGACCTTTAAGAATCGGGCATACTGTGTGAATGCTCACTCACCCACATGCCCCCGTTTGTCCAGAAAGTGCCATTTGAGTCAACCTTGACATTACTCTGTGACCTCTCGGGGTAAACTCTGTCATCCATTTTGGTTGCATTCGTTTTCGTATCGTTTTGTTCCACGTTCTTTTAACCACCCACCGCGTGGGAATGTAATCGCACTTGTGTGCCATGTTTACTTTGTAAACTAGAAGTAAAATCAACAGACTCTACCCCCACCGCAGTTCACTAAGGAATTTTCTTGTAAGCCCACCGTAAAAAGAGGCGTCCCCAGTGTCCCAGCAGCTGAAGCCACACTACGGTGGCTGCAAGTTTCCACGGTGAGCTCAGCGTGGATCCGTCACGGTTCTTGATAGGTGTGAGTTGCTTTCCCTGGACATAAGGGACTAAGACGTGTAATTTGGGTTACCAATAACAAAATACATTTCACGCTGGAGTTCTCTCAAATGAGAGTATTCGACTCTCCCAGCAATAGTTAGATTGGAGATACAGAGGCTCTAGAAGTGGTGACAAAACAACAAAGCCTCGTTAACAAGTTAGAGGTCTTTTAAAGACCTGTGAAGTACTCGGGTGCTGCTGTGCCCGGGCGGCTGACTCAGCTCAGGCAACCACACACAAGTGGGGGGGGGGGGGGGGGACTGTCTGCAGCTGAGGGACGTGGCAAGTCACCTCGGTTGGAGCACGGCAGCACTCACAATTCACTAGTATTTAACCGCATCTACATATAAATACAGACAAAGGAAAAATAGTTTTCCGTCTGTATTTATGTGTAAATATCCGTTTAAACGGAAAACCAGGAGCCCTAACTATAATGTCCCTGTAACCTTTTTTTTCAGTGAATTTCTATGTTTTTTATCCTAACTTCACCTGTCACCTGTGAGAGTGGGTGTATCAGTGGCTGTGTGGGTCTGTGAGTGCCTGTATGAGGGGGGGGTGGGAGTCTGTGTGGGTCTGTGAGTGGGAGTTGGAGTGTGAGTGTGAGTACCTGTGTGTGTCTGTGTGTGTCTGTGAGTAGGCCTGTGAGTGCCTGTGTGAGTGTCTCTGTGGGTCTGTGAGTACCTGTGTGGTGGGTCTGTGAATGGGTGTGTGAATGCCTATTTATGTCTGTGAGTGGGTATGTGGGCGGTGCTATGAGGTTTGGGCATTGGCATACTTAAGGTATTGTAAAGGAAGAAAAATGGACTCTGCTCTCACCAGGAGATGACAAGAAATAATCCATACATCATAGTCACTACACATCAGATTGTGCTCCAATAGATCAACAATTAATTCACCTTCTTTAAGGATTTCATGTTGTTTTTCAACCTAGAATTCGAGAGGAAACTCACTTTCTTTACCTTCACCAAGCCCAAGAAGTTAGGACTGTGTGTGCCTTACTGAAGTGGAGCTTCAGCTGAGGCACCAGCTATGTTTATATTTGTAAGGACTTTTCGTTTAGGTTTAATTTCTATGAAATCAGGTCTAGGGCCTGAATTTAACCCTTTTATTCCAAGAAGAGTCACCAGTTTTGCCTAAAAAGTGTACCCAACTAGAGTACTTTCATTAGGTTAATTAGTAAGTGCTACCTTGTGGGGTAAATGTCTTGTGCATTTTCTACACTAGAGCTGCGTAAAGGACCACAAGGTGTGCATGTAATTTTGGCAATGTGATTGTTCCTCGAGCATTTTAATCCACAAATCTGTGACAATGAGAATCTTTGTCCAGAGAAGATGGTGAGACTACAAAGAGGTGAATCTCCACCAAATAGCTGCAAGTCTCCTGAACTAAATGAAGTAAGTGATTTTTTGTTTGGTGGAGATGTTCTCGTATTCCTCTGCATTAATAACGGTATACAACTGTTACAACGCATCTTTTACCACGCAATACCATTACCACGCATATTTTACAACGCAAAGACTTTTACCAAAAATACTTTTAGAACGCATACTATTACAACGCAAGTACCTTTACAACGCATGTACTTTTACAACGCATTTTATGTATTAAGTTATATTAGACTAGTAGTATGTATATGCTTAGTTATTAATACTATAGTATTTTTTTCATGTATTTCTATTGTAATATTTTTAAAGAATATTAAGTATTTTACAATTTTACATTGGTAATGTAAGAATACTTTAAAGGCATTTAATACACTTTAGTTTATGTTGAAAAATTAATACTACAGTATAATTAGAAATATTATTATCATTAGCATAAATATTAATACTAAAGTATTTTTAATAGTATTATTTTTTACATTTATTTACATTTAAAAATAATTAACTTGTTTTATAAAATATTTATTTGTTAAGCAAAATTATAAATCAAATTAATTGTTTAATTTTTGAATAACTAGTATAATGTATGTAAAATATTTATTTATGTTTTTAATTCTATAATTTTAATAAAAATATTTTTTAAATTTATAGTAAACTTTTTTATTGAAAAAAGGCAATGTGTATTAAATAAGTAATGTCTTTTTTAAAACAGTTATTAAAAAAAAGTATTTTTAATATTTTTAAATAATATTCATTTTAATGTAAATAAAGTTATAAATACTGTACAAAATATATTTGATTTAAAAAAAATTATATTAAAGGTTCGTTTTAAAATTTTCATTTTCATTTTTATGTATTGGAATGGATCTTATATGTTAAAAAAAATTATATTTTTAAAAAAATTACTGTTAAAAATTAAATTAATGAAAGATTTGGTTCCCACGTTTTAACCTTGAATCCAATGGCAAATATTGTCCTTCTTTTATTTTCATGTTAGTTGCTATGAGTCTCGCAGAACAGAAAAATAACGTTGGAAAGAAGAAGATAGAAGATTTAAAGATGGGAAAAGGAAACAGAAAACAGGTAAGGAGACAAATATATAATTTTTAAAAATATATAATAAGATAATAAAGTAATGCATGATAAATTGAATACAATAAATAAACGATAACAAAGTTTCATTACATTAATATTTTTTATTAAACATATAGAAACTTTCTTTGTATTTTAACCATTTTAATACATATTTTTGCTTAATTTTATTATAAGTGAAACATTTTGAAAATAAATAATTTCAATTTAATAAATATTTATAAATAAAGTAGTCCCTTTTTAATCGTTGCAGCATTCAATTATGTAACGACGTAAACGTCAGCGTAAGCGGCCATTTTGAAGAGTATCCAAGGTGGAAGCAGCTGGAAGCTGATCTGCGTCCAGGTAGGAAACATTTAAAACTTCATTTTAAGTAATTAAATTAAAAAGGTAAGCATTTATCGTAAGGGAAGGATAAGGAGAGGTTGCTATATACGTAAATGATGTAATGTACGTAAAAAAGCATGTTGCTAATCTTATAGCTAGAGTATGCCTATGTCGGGTCTTGGGGGAAAAAGTAAGAAATGTTTATCCTGTTTTCAAAAAGTTGTATTTATTTAAAAAAATATGCACAGATGTTTATGTATTTCAATTTTTTTATCGGTATTGAAGAAATGTAAAAAATGCATTTTTGAATTTATCGATTGTTTTTGTTTCTATTAAGAAAGAGATTAAAGAGGTTAGATAATTGTAGAAAAAAGCTTCTTAGAAAGTAAACAGTTGTATTATAAAGGTTCTGGGTAAGGATACTTTTTTATTGGGATTGTTGTGTTGTATATTAATGTTCAGAGAGATCACGTGGTTTGAAAGGGTCTAGTCCGTTTTTTCGACTTAAGGTTTACCCAAAAAAAATGTACACGTTTTTTGTTGGGAATATTTTAGAGAGTTAGCATATTTTTCTATTGATGACTATTGTTTAAAAGTATAAGGACATTTCAGAGTGAAATGTTAATAATTTCACGTAATGTACAGAGTAGGATTATAAAGCAGGTTTCATTTATAGTTCTGTTAGAATGTTGTATTTAGAAAAATGATATCTTGAATATACATGTTTATTTATGTTTACACATGGAGGGCTTTTTGAAAAATGTATAATTTTACAATTTAAAAATCAAGATGGTATGTGAAATCTTTGGAATTATTTTTACCAAATATATATGCTTCTTAGCATTTTAGTAAGATATTTTTTTTAAAATGTTATGTCGTGGAGTGAACAAAGATGCATAATGTATTGTGTTATAATAAAAATATTGATTCCAAACAGAAATGGATTTTTGTACACTTTTTGGAGACAATTGGATGTTTTAGAAAAAAAATGCATGCAAATGCATATGGAATGTGATTTATTGGTAAAAGTCCAGTCAAGAAAAAAAGGATCACTCTATTTTTGAATACATTTTTGTGGTTTTAAAATTATGTTGTGGCTTAATAGAATATGAAAATAAAGATGGGTGATTTTTAAAAAAAATGCAATCTGAAAAATGATGGATTAATTTTTGGGGTTTTCAAATTCAATTATTTTTTTATACACATATTTTCATTTATGAATTTTTTTTGGAAAGTAATGCTTACTCATTTGAAGAAGCTTTTGAAAAGAATTGGATGTTTTATAACAAAATTGCATGAAAATGCAAATGGAATGTGATTTATTGGTAAAAGTTAAGTCAAGATAAAAATGATCTCTCTTTTTTGGACAACATTTTGTGGATTAAAAATTATGTTGAGGATTTCTAGAATATGCTAAAGGAGATGGGTGAATTTGAACAAATCCAATCAGAAAATTGATGGATTAATTTTTTGCTCTTCTAATTAAATTATTAATAGAAAACATATTTTCTGTTCTGAGAAATTTTTAAGGAAAGTCATGCTTACTCATTTGAAGAAGCTTTTTTTGACAATTTTCGTGAAAAGTAAAAAACTGAAGATTTTAGTATTTTCAACAAATGCATTTTTTAAAAATAAAAAAATCACAAATATTTAAAGAAGAAGAGTGGAATATTTTTTTTTAAAAAGGGAAAGAAGAAATAACTTGGAATTTTTTGATTGATTTGCAACTATGGATTTTGTAAAGTTGCAAATAGAAAAATAAAGAAAAAAGAAGACAACTAAAGGTAAGGAGACCCGACTTAATAATTTGTAATTTAATAATTTTGGAAAAAGTTATAGCCAATTAAATTTAGGAAGGATATAAATTCAGAGTAAAGCAGGAAAATAATATGTGACAGATATTTAAAAACTAAGAATGTTAGCTAGATTTTCAAGGTAGTCTAGAGCCACACACAACGTAAACTGTTGTAATAGTGCCAATAGTCTCTCGGACATTTCCTTTGTTTTTAGAGTTATTCGTGAGTTTAGACTACCTTAAAGAGTTTGGGAAATTCTCATTTCTTGAAAACTTTGCTCCTTCTTCAAAGTTTCCAAAAAAGAGTAGAAATTAGGGTGGGGTTAACCAATTAGATGGTTGAAGGAGTTATGCCATCCATCAATGGCATTATTTGTTTTAGCCTCTCCCTGTAAGCAACTCGAATAACAGTTCCACCACTCCACATGGAAACGTGGCCTCCTTCCTTCCTTAACTGGAGTAGATTATAAATTGATACTTCTACACTATCCTCCAGTATTTTTCGGGAGTAAGAATAGAAAAGAATACCCTTTTAACATCCTACACTTAATACATTGCTGCCACATTAGGAATTTTTATTTGAAATTGTGACCACTACATTATTCTGCATTTTTCTTACAGCAGTATTGTAAATATTAGAATTATTACCTTTTTAATTAGTAGACGTTTCAATTTTCTAAGTAGAAAAAATTAAATCATTTTCTCCAAAATGATTTTCTCTGTAAAAAATTGAATAAATATATGTGTATTAATAAATGTATTTATGTTTCGTGTGTTTTGAATTGCCGAATAAAATATTCAAAAGTACCTTTAAATTATTATTGAAGAGCAGTGTTGGCTGTGTAACAAAATACAATTTTTTGATATTGGTCTTTAGCGGCGTTGTTTTTAGTAGGTCGACTAATAAAAAAAACAACATTTTGACATGTTAGAAAAATAATTTATGTTTATTTATTTGTTTTCATTTTCAAATATTAAACGATTTTTATTATATGTATTTCTCAGTTTTGTGGTCTGATTGAATTATATACGTTTTATTTCTGTGTAAAGATATAATTTAAAACGTTGTTAAAAGATATGTTATTTGCGTGTTTCGTGCCGTTTTGGCATCCATTTTGATTGTAGTGTTGTGGTATTATTTCATGGAAATAGTAGTAGGACTAACGTTAGAACTACATATTGAAAATGGCGACTGTGTGTGACTATGTGTATGTATGAATTTGTTGGTTATAAATATATTATTTCAGTAATTCCTATATATGTGTAGTATATGTGTTTGTAAAATCGTTGCGTGTGTAAAAATTACTATAATTTAATAAAATTTAGAATTCATGAGTATTATTTTTTAATACTCGGGTATTAATTTTAATACTCGAGTATTAGTTTTAAAAAATGGTAGCATTTATATTTATTACGTTTTAGTTTATCTTAACATTTTTAATACACTTCCCCACCCAAAACCCCTAGTTTCCCTGCATCCTGTTCCAGGTTTTAGAGTACAAAAAAAATATATATATATTATATTTGCGTTGTAATGGTATGCGTAGTAAATGTTTTCGTTGTAATAGCATTTTACTATTAATAGTACTATATTGCGTTGTATTAGTATTCGTTGTAAAATCATGCGTTGTAATAGTATTTGCGTTGTAAAAAAACACGTTGTAAAAGTATGCGTTGTAAAAGTATGCGTGGTAACGTCATATATCCATTAATAACAGCTCACCAAAATTGGGGGGAATCGTGCTCAGTTGCCTTTTGGTCAGCTGTCCAGCAACGTGGGGAAAAGCAGGAAGACCTTTACATACTACTAAGGAAAATTGGGTGTGGCCAAATGGCTGGAGCCTGCAGACGATTTTGGCCATTTGCATACTCAGGGTAATCAAAAGGGAGAATCATGGGCTCTGCTCTCACTAGGAGGTGATGAAAAAGAAATCACTTGCCACAGTCACCCAGATCAGATTTCACTCCAATAAATCAATAATGGAGTCACCTCCTGTAAGGATTTCAGATTCTTTTTCAATGTGGAATACAAGAGAAAACCCACTTGCATTGCCTTTACCAATGCCCAAGAAGTTAGGATTGTTTGCGCTTTACTGACGTGGAGCTTCAACTGAAGCACCTGCTATGTTTATATTTGAAAGTGGTTCCCTGCTTACATATGCCACCATCATATCCCCCGGGCCAGCCGTGCCAATTGCCACGCATCAAGGGTTAGACTAACACAAATTGTTAGTGCTGCCATCATTTCCACACTGCAACCACAATGTCACTCAATTCTGAGAGCTCTTTCTATTACTCGGACATCATCAGATTAATAAATCATTACAGAAACACAAATCAATATTATTTTAAAACCAAGGGACGCCGCAAAACCCAGTGATACAGAAAAAACACAGAGTTTATGGAGTACTTAAATCTTGATTCAAATTTCTAGAAGCCACGGATAAAATGGATGTTAAATATTGTTTCACATCACTTTCTAAATACAACTTGGATATCTTGGGATACAACAAATGGGTTCTGACGAGTAGGTGGCACCATAGGTGCAGCTCATCACCTACTGCATGAAGAAATGTGAGACCAAAGGCGCAAGACAAACACAAAGGGGCATCCTGCTGCATAAAGGGGTATGGTGTGGTGTAGTAGTGAGTATTAGTATTTGAGTAAAATCAATAGTCATTAGCCCCCCCTCCCCCCTTGGGATGTCCTCAGAGTGTGATGGGCTCCAAGTGGGAAGCAATGGACGCTCTTGTACAATAATTCTACTGAATGTCAATTGCACAAGAAAAACAGCAGACAGACACAAACCTATCCACCAGCCGATCACACATGTCCCTACCTGTGCCTCACTCTCTATAGGTATAATTGTATATATATTCCCTTTCTACTGCCTTGTTTGCCCATCCGTCCATCCATTTATCATCCTCTCTTATGCTGCCTTTTCATGTAGTTCTGCCTATCTGTCCCCCACACTTTGATTGTTCCCTATAGACTCTGCCTGATCCATAACCCTGGTATTATTTTCTAAGTTGTCCTCAGTGATTAGTTCTTCTGTCTGCATCACCCTCTGGCAGCACTTGATCTTCTGTGTGCACTGAGGCAGTCCTGCAGCACATGGCAGGCTGCAGAGAGCATGGGGCAACCCACACATCTCAGAGGTTAGTCCACCTTGTGTCAGTACTTTGTAAAATGCCTGCTAAGATAATGAACTGTTGGATGCCCACAGTACAATTGTGCTTTAATGCAAGAGCTGTGCTAATGGCCATCCATGAGGAGTACACAGCGGTGCAGCTGTTTCAGTGCAACTTCCAGAGCTTTCCTTTTAGCAAAAGATGGGTATTTTTTTACATTTATCTCATTTCATGGATTTCGGTTCTTGAATTTGCTAGCAATAAAGTGTCACTCAAATTGTCACGGTCGATGCAATTGGTGTCACATCTAAGTAGGCTGAGGCCATGGAAATGTCATACATAAGGGCTCTGAAAACTTGGCAGCTATGCAGGACTAACTTAAAAATTATGGGGCGGCTGCACCAACCCTTCAGAACTTGGGAACCACCACCTCCCACTGATCAAATAAATTCTTTACAGGGACCACCTCCTCCCCGGGGCCGGCCCGTTCATAATAAAGAAGGATGGATTAGTGGCAACCCTTCCTGGCCACATATGGCCTTGGAACCCCATTCTCCAGGGCTAGGCCTCTACTATCTGGGTGCCCTGGCCACACCCAGGGCACCCAGTGTGTATCGCTGGAACATCCAGGGGGCCTCATGGTCCCTGTGGTCCCACCTGGCTCCCTTATTTATTTATTTTATTATGCAATTTGTACCGCGCAAACTAAACCAGAAGGTGTCAAGGCGCCTATCAAAAAAGATCTAAATTGCAAAGCACCACTACAGGTATGCGCGTACATAGAGGTGGGTCTTTAGGGCAGATCTAAAAGCTTGTAGAGTGGGGAGAGACCTTACTTCAAGAGGGAGAGCATTCCACCATTTAGGGGCCAGATTGGAAAAAGCTTTACCCCCCCATCTGGTCTTCCAGATGCGAGGAACAGAAAGAAGAAGTCTGTTTGAGGAACGAAGGTTCCTGCCAGGATTATAATGGGACAAAATGGATCCAATTCCAATAGGGCTGGTTTTAGCTAAGGCCTTATAGACCATGCACATGGTCTTAAAAGGATACGGTCCACAACAGGAAGCCAATGAAGCTGCTTCCGGGCAGAGGTGGCAGAGGCACGTCGGGGTAGATCGAGAACAAATCTGGCTGCTGCGTTCTGGACCACCTGCAAACGCTGCAGCTGACTTTTATTCAGTCCAGCATACAGCGCATTGCAATAGTCCAGACGAGAGCCCAGGAGGGCAACGTGAAGTTGCTTTCTTGCCTGCAAAGAAAGGTAGTGCCTGATTTTCCTTAGTATATGGATGATACCCCAACAGGTCGATACAGTCCTGTTGACCTGTTGGCACATGCTAAGGATAGGATCGATCATAACCCCCAGGTTTTTGGCTGAAGAGGTAGGATCAGGGCAGGCACCCAGTGAGTCCGGCCACCACTCAGTTGACCAAATCTCTTCCTTTCCTCCAAACACCATCACCTCAGTCTTCTCCCCGTTCAGTTTCAATGAATTGTGAATCATCCATTGGCCGACTGCCTCCATGCAAGATCTAAAGTTGGCGACAGTCGACGTAACTGACTGGGAGAGAGAGACGAGGATCTGGGTGTCATCCGCATAGGAGACTACCTCCATCCCAAAAGATCTAATAAGTCTGGCAAGGGGGGTCACATAAATGTTAAAAAGGGTAGGACTAAGCGCTGACCCTTGAGGGACCCCACATTGCACAGACAGGGATGGAGATAGAAACTGACCCAGCATCACCCTTTGCTCTCTATGATCAAGAAAAGAGGAAAGGAGCCCCAGGGCCGCCCCCGAACCCCAATCTCCTTCAGTCGAGATGTTAATACCGAGGAAGAAAGGGTATCGAAGGCAGCCGTGAGGTCTAAAAGGATCAGGAGGGAGGTCTGTCCCCCATCTATCCGCGTGCGGATGTTATCAAGCACTATAGTGAGGGCAGACTTGGTGCTATGTTCCCTCCTGAATCCATGCTGGGATAGATCCAAACAACCCGAACTCTCCATGAAGGCAGCAAGATGTTTATTTAAATGGGCTTCTAACATCTTCGCGGGAGCCGGGAGCAGTGAGATGGGGCGAAAGTTTTTTAATACCCCAGGGTCAAGAGAGGGCTTCTTGAGCAGTGGTTTTACCACCGCATTTTTCCACTGCTGGGGAAAAATGCCCTCCTTCATCGCCCTATTCATGATGTCAACCAAAGGGGGAAGGAGGGATTCTCTACACTGCTTGAGGATCTTTAACGGACAGACATCTAGCGGAGAACCAGATTTAGTTTTGTTAAGAAGAATCTCAAGATCCTGGCAAGAGAGAGGAGGAAAGGATTCCAGGCCCACGAGCCGAGGTAGTTCTGCAAAATTAGAGTCCAAGACAGCGGACACCGGAGGCTCAGCGGTAGAGGATCTTTGCGACTCCAAGGCAATGTAAATGTCCGAAATTTTGGACTGAAAGAAGGAGGCTATCTTGTTGCAGAGCTCCTGAGATGCAACAACAGGATGTGGGATCTGGAGAGAAGTAAGAGAATCAACAATCCTGAAGAGCTCTCTAGGAGATGAAAGTGAGGCTGTGAGGGCTGTAAAGTATTCTTGTTTGGTCTTAATCACTTCCAGCTTGTATCTTTTTAGCAGGATCTTGTGGGCTTCTCTATCCTTTTGGTCCTAGCTAGAATGCCATAGGCGCTCCTGTCTCCTTACTTCTTGTCTAAGGAGCCTTAGTTGTTCTGAGAACCAGTGGGCTGAAGGTCTTTTCCTGGCTGAATAACAGGACCTAGCAGGAGCCAGATCATCCAGGGCCTCCGAGATGGTCTTTTCGTATTGAGAAACCGCTGAAGGAACATCCATCTCCTGAGTAGTGGACATACTAGATGTCCACGGATAGAAAGAGTTTTCCCTGATGTTTTTAAAATACCTTCGTACTTCCATTGTACTCGGGACCCTTCTAATAGTGTCCTGGATCGGATAGGTCAGATTAAAGGGAACTGCCAAATGATCCGACCATGAAAGATGGAGGGGGTCGGTTACTGTCAGCCTCTGATCGTTAGAAAAAATCCCATCGAGCGTGCCTTCTGCAGGAGCTGGCATTGCACCCGAATGCAGGGAACTGCTTAATATGCAGCTCTATGCATGTGGGAGCAATCATTTCATCTGTTTCCCTTACCTCATGACAACAGACAGGGAAATAGTTGAAAATTCCGCTACTAGCGAGCAGGAGCAGTATGACAGCTCCTGCTTGTTTGGAGTGGAGTTAGTGTTTGCTCTCACTTTGCGTGACCTGTAAGAAACAGCTATCTCCCAAGAGTGGGCACCTCGGGAGACAGCAGGATGGCTCCAGAAGGGAGGGGGCACACAGTCACCCTTCTTTATTATTTACAGGCCGGCCCCGGGGAGGTGGTGGGCCATGGGGCCATGTATGTACCAGAAGGAGGGCCGCACAGCCCCCTCCCAGTTTTGTATATTACATACGGCCTGGGGAGCTGGTGGTCACCAGGGTACTGGGGGTTCAGTGCGTAACCACTTTAATTGCTTTTTGTGGCCCAGGGAGGTAGTGGTCCCCAAGGCTTTAAAAGGCCCCATAAGGAGGTCTCCTCTGACCCCCTCCATTAAAAAAATAAAGCTCCAGGGAGGTAGTGGTCCCTGGGGCTCAAAGAGCCCAATGGAGTGGGGTCCGCTAGGCCCCCCTCTAATATTTAAATAAAGTGACGGGGAGATCGGGAGGTTTCGCGGAGGGGTCGCATTCCTAGATAAGCAAATTAATTTTTTTAATAACTTCATAATTACTGAACTGATTTGCATCTCATCACAAAAAGGTCACTTTCTGTACCAAGACCTACCTTTCAGCCAAATGTTTGTGTAATTCCATTAAGTGGTTGGGGATGTAGTTGTGTCTAAAAACTCTATGAGAATTAACATGGTGAAAAAGCGTATTGGGACCCCTCCTTTTTTTCTGCCTCCGCTTCACGAATTGCCCCGAAACTTTCAAGACAGCAGCTGCACTGACTGTCATACTAATTTTTAACATTTTGCGAAGATTTTTCAAATAGTGCAAAAGTTACTGGCAAATCAAAAAATGCTTTTCCTATGCAAACTAGGTCCTAACTAAAACTACATACTATTTACATTATATTAAAGAATATCTCAATGATGATAGATTATCTGACAATATGCGATAACCTTTCTTTTTGTCTTTCACAAAATAAAACATAACAACACGTTTTCCAGGGGGCGTGGCTAAGACTCCAAGCATGGTGGATGTGTGAGCTCGAAGCTCCGTCCATGCCTGCTAAGAATCCTACTATTAATGCGGAACCTACTACCACAGCGATACTGAAAACGGCCCCCCGACAGTCCACTTCGGCTAGAGCACACCTCTGTCCATGTTTGGTTAGGAGAAGCTCCGAGGCCCGCGGTCCGAGCGCATGCGAGGAGAGTGCGGCCAAGATCAAGAACGCACAGGGCCTGAGGAATAGAGACAATGTCCTGGCTGACACACTTTCATGGGCTCCCTGCCTGATCGGTCCGATCAATCAGTCCTGTGACCCCTTGGGGGAGACGATTTCCACCTGGAGCATCAGCGGAGCTGGGGCTGGAGCACCTCTGGCGCTGCTCTGAAACAGCCACGTGTGAGGGGTGACAGCCCGGGCCAGGGGCACCAACCTAGCGGAGACACCTTGGTGAGTGAGACTCTGGCGGGGGAGAAGTATTACGGGAGGAGTCAGCAGCCTGGAAATTGTGTCCTGCCGAGGGGCCTTGAGGTGCGGCCTGGTGAAGGGGCCTACTTGCTGCCTCGGGTTCCCGCTGATTGCGGTAGGTGGTTACGGCCCTGTTACATAATGGGGGCAGTGGCCTGCTCCCTGGTTGGTGTTGACTACTGTGAAGTGCCTGAGGCAATGGCGGGGGCCCATGAGCCTGTTGCTGTAGCACTGGGTGGTAGACTGTGGAGCTCTTGTGAGAGTCGAGGGACGGTGTACAGAGAGAGACCTGACAGGGGTTGGGTGAATCTGGAGCCCTCGACCCCCCCTCGCAGGGCTAGACAACACTGGACCTGATGAACTAACACACTGCACAGTGTCCACCAGGAAGTAGCGCAAATTGTGGCATAAAAGCAGGCAAACAAAATAGCTGCAGCAGCTGGGGAGAGCAGGCATATTAGTGCCTCCGAATTAAAGAGACAGTAGTGTTGGCCTCCAATTGTGGAGTGCTGGCTGTGTGGCAGACTGCATTGGAGGTGAGCCTGGGCCCCCTCTGGAATTGAGGATGAGGTGTGATCGAGGGCTAGCAGTCATATAACCCTTACAAGCCAAACTTCGCTGGGACCAGTGAGACAACTGCCCCCTTTCTGGGGGACGCCTGGGAACAGGTAGCAGATGGAGTAGATAGCCTTGGGTCATGGGGCCCGTGAAAAATCGGAGTCAGCACTATAGCTGTAGAGTCTTCACTGAGCCCCAAAGGATGATGGGACACATCTCAACACTCACAAGATAACCCGATAATGAGAGTGAGCAGCAATCTCCCCCCAAACAAACGACGACTCTGAAGGTTGTACCTGTGAGTGAATCACATTTAGGGTGAAGAGCAGCATACGCTGAGGTAGCTCAGGTGCCATACGGGCAGTCATTGACACCTTGTCCAGCCTGGGAGAGAGCCTCCTGCCGTCGCTCTGATTGATTCGCCACCAAGGGCCTTACCAGAGGAAAGGATTCCTAAACCGAAGCAGAAATCGAGGGGTACCCAGCCTGCTACCAGGGAACCCTCGCCTGTGGCAAAAGAGAGAGGAAGTGGGGGGCCACTGGAGGTAATGATTCTCTCCATTCACAGCTGGACAGAGTGTAGGTGGACACTGCTGACACCAAAAACACCTTGCAACAGGACATTGGGGCGGTCTCGGTTGGCCTGGGACTGCTCTAAGCGGAGCATCGGAAGATTGGGGAAAGGGTCCGGGAAACAGAATCCGCAATTAAGGAGCTGCAGCCAGAATATAGATAACATGCAGCAAGGATCAACGACCTCTCCACCAGGGTGGTGATCCGTGAATGGCGGGCAGAAGATGCGGAAGGCCGCAATCGTAGAAATAACATCAGAATAATAGGGCTACCCGAATGTGTAGAAGGGACCAACATGGTGGAATTTCTAGAGAGCTGGGTACTTTCTGTTTTGGCCCCGGAACTCCTGTCTCAATTTTTCACTTTGGATAGGGCACATAGAGTGCCCAGTTGGCTGCCTGCCCCAGAGGGCCCTCCACGACCAGTGATTGCAAGGCTTCTCCATTTTAGAGACAGAGACGCACTCCTCCAGCATTCCCGTACTCTTGGCCCATATGTGATCGTAAGTGGTCAATATTCCTGGACTTCAATGCTAAGGTGCAGGCTTAGCGGGCATCCTTTCTTGCAGCTAAAAAAAGCTCTTACGGAAGAAGGAATACAGTACTCCATAATATTCCTGGCCAAACAGAAAATCATATTCGATGGCACTTCGCATTTTTGTGACACCCCGGAGGAGGTTTGGAACTGGATGGAAGCGTACAGGAAGGGTGCGCCGCTACCTAAGAAACCGCAGCATACTGAGTCGGGGCTACAGCCGTGCAGATGAAGTCCTAAGCGCAGTCGTAAAGCAGCCCGGGCATGTAAACCCACAGCTTCACAGACTCACCAAGATAGACAGGCCACACTGCAAGCAGTGGCACAAGTTCTTTCACCCATGCACCAGAGTAAAACATCAGGGACATCAGGGACATCAGCTGCATCGGCGAATGCATCAGCTGAATCTGGGGATTCTCTGGAGTCTGACCCCCCCCCCCCCCCCCCCCCCCCGTTGCCGAAGCTCACACCACTATCGGCAGACAATATCTCTTAGCTGTCGTAGAATTCTGGGATGCTCTCTGCACTGGCATGTATCCTATGCCCCCCTGAGTATTCCCATCACGGAAGATGGACAGTCTTTGGACCTGGCAATGGGGGGTGCCTCAGTTTATAGATATGGACTTGAGTAGGGGCATTGCCGTTGGAGAACATCATCATGTAGAGAAGCCGGGACGTGGCGCCCCACTTGAACTTGCCTCCACCCCCACCACACCAGAGAGGTTATAGGTTTTGGCAGCTGACTGTTGTCAGTCCGCTCAAGGGAAGGGGAGTTCTACAGTTGGGTTGTTGTTCTACAGCACAAGTTCCACTGCTAACATTGATGAGGAGGCTCTGGCGTGGGGATGGAGGGGGGAGGATTGTCTTGAAGTATGGCCAGGAATCTTAGCCATGCTGAAGAGTTTAAGCTCCTGACCTAGAATATTCGTGGTATGGGTTCTCCATCGCAGGGGTATAGCATCCGTAACCATATAAAGTGCAGGGACGCACACATTGTGATGCTGCAGGAGACCCACCTTACAGAAGTGGAGGCTGTGTAGCTACAGCGTAGGTGGCAGGGGCAACTGTTTGGCGACTATGTTTTTAGTGTATGCAAGGGGGCCACTTGTCTGGATCAGGCCCGGGGTCCCGTTTCAGGCTTCCCGTAAAATAATTGACCCTGACAGGAGGTATGTGCTTGTAAAAGGCAAGTTGAAGGGTAAAGAAGTGACATTGGGGAGTGTCCATGCACCAAATCAGGATCAAGTTGCCTTCCTGGCACATTTCTACACCACTTGCAGGAATGGCAGAGAGCGATATGCATTGAGGGGCACAGCAGTGGCCATGACAGCTAAGGGCCTGCAGAGTTGGGTTGCGGGGTGAGCGTTATTAGATGTTCGGCGAGTACACAACACGCAGAAGATGGAATACTTCTACTACTCCTCATTGTACAATTTGCACACTAGATTAGACATGTTTCTCTGCTCAGAAAGGATGGCCCGATGCTGACCAAGGTGGAATATTTGGGGAGATCCATTTCAGGTCATATCCCACTACTGCTGTGATTTACCCCATCCCCGAAAGTGCCCCCATACCGCTATGTTGACTGGACCCCAATCTACTGGACGATGATAGCTTCAGACAAACACTCTCTGGGGCTATAACAACATACTCTGATAACAACCAGGGATGGCTAGCTCCCTCCTAGTAGAGTGGGATGCCTTTAAGGTGGTGGTCAGGGGGCAATGCATGGGTCAGACAATGGGAGCCAGGAAATAAATCAATCACCAACTCGAATCCCTGGAAGCCCAGATATTGTAATTAGATATGGAGACTGGAGGAGGGGCTGACACTCGGAGGCACCTGGCAGAAGTGAAGAGTGTTTATAACTTCGCATGAGGTAGGTTGAGGATATTAGACGCCTGAGCCTGCAAAGAACGGCAACACGTAGAGGGCGGCAGAGCGGGGAGGCTATTGGCACGGTTGATTGGGCCAGAGAGCAGAGGGGCCCCGATTCCCAATATCCTACATCCTACCGGCCAAGTGATCTACTCCCCGAAGGGCATCAACAACACACTTAGGGTGTATTATGAGCAGCTTTACAGAAAACCTGGGGAAGTATGGAGGGATAGGACAATTAGATACCTGGAGGGGTTGGGTTTGCAGACATTAGACCACGCCACTCAGGAGACTTTGGAGCCACCAGTCGCCTTGTAAGAAATTAGATCTGCCATTAAAAAAATGGGGCGGGGGAAGATGGCGGGACCTGCCGGTCTGCCGGCTGAATTATTATGCCTTTGTGGATATCTTGGCCCCGAAGCTGGAGCAAATGTATGCTGCATTTTAAAAATATGGGTGTACTTCTCAGGGTGGCAATGACATGTTGGAACAGATGTGTGAAACGGGCCTCAGTCACACCTCTGTAAGCACCTAACCTACCACTCACAAGGGTACCGCAGATGGGAATGGGCCCTCCTTTCACAAAAATCAGCTATGGGGCTGGGAACAAGCAGGAGTTCTGTCTGTCGGTGATTGTTATCAGGATGGTGTGCTCCTCCCATTAGATGACGTTTTGGAGTGCCATGACCTACCACTTGGACAGTTTTTAAATTATCATAAGGTAAGGGGGGCAATTGCTGCATTATGGGGAAGTGATACAGGAGAACCTACCAGTCATGCAGTCCTACAAGCATTGCTGACGTTGGGATATGCGGGACATCTGGTGAAATTACTATATCTGGCAATAACTGAGATGTCGCAGATGCCTTTGTCCCAAACACAGGAGAGGTGGGAAGGCACACTGGGTAGAAAGCTGACTGAGAAGGAGTGGAAAAAGGTCCTGGGCAGCCCTTGGAGGGTATCAAGGAATGCAGCCTTTAAACTGGTACAATTAAATATTCTGCACAGGACTTATCTCAGACGGCATAAACTGAACGTTGTGTGCTGGAGAGATGACCAGACTTGAGCAAGGTGTCTAACGGTGGATGCCAATTTTAACCATATGGTGTGGTCCTGTCCGGCGCTTCAGCTGTTTTGGACCACGATAGTGGAGACGGTGAATGGGTTTTGGCTCGCATTATGAGGTGTTGCCCGGAAATATGCTTAATGGGACTTTTACCGGGCCCAAATCCAAACGGCTGGGACTTAGATTTGTAGATCTGGCCTTCCTACTGGCAAAATGGAGATTAGTTCTTAGGTGGAGAGCAGCAAAGTGAAAGCAATGTTACCTGTTGGGCTAGAGCAGAGGAGAGGGTATTGCTTCGAGAGGACAAGGTCATGAAAAGGAGTAAACCTTTGGCAGAAATACTGAAGGCGTGGGAAGCACGTAAAGCAACTGAGCTAGGGGCTTTTTGCAACAGGCAGCGATAATTATTGCTGACCTTGTATACAGCATTATTTTCTATTGCTGGAATATTTTGCCAGGCTTGCGTTGTATTAACAACGTTTAGCGCCATGACGATGAATATTCCAGCGATAGCGCCCTTTTCCATGGAACATCGTTGGATTTTCAGGGATGTTCCATGTAAAACGGTGATATGCTTGATAATACGACCCTGTGGTCATATTACATGAATCCACCTTCCATGTTAGGTATGCCTTAGTCAGGAATTTAACAGACGTTAAATTCCTGAGCTAAGGCATACTTAGCGCAATTAAAATAATCGCTTCCCTGTGTTGTAAATATCGCAAAACTACCTTCACGATATTTACCCATGTTGTTTCTACAGACACGCCTACTTTGCATCTCATTAGCGATGCGAAGTTAGGCGTGCTGGAAACGGGAGCAAAATCGGCAAAACACGCGATATCGTTTCTTTGCTGATAAGGCGATACAATTATCGCCGCTTTTCGACCAAAAATCGGATGCAAAATCTGCGATAAATTTATATTACCGCCTTTCAGCGTCAAGCTCCCACGTGACTTGGGGCCACGCCCATCGCTTTTAGCCACGCCCACTCCTCCTCCACCTCATTACCATGCTCACAACTCGACAGCGCAGCGGTCGAGCGCAGCGGGCACACCTTCAGCACGCCGAAGACACGCCAAAGACTAGCCCGTCTGTGCCCGTTCGGGCCCAGACGGGCTTAGGGCATACCACTCTGCTTAACTCTTCTAGCCCTCGGACCCCCTTTCACAGGTATTCGCGGGACACACTGCTTGCTCTACGCACGGCCAGACACCCCAGCTGTTGCTACTACTGGACTGAGGGTTCCGCATTTAAACATTGTCTTGCCTGTCACCCGCATAACACTCGCAAGTACCTTGACTCACGGACTATGGCTCTGCTTAATTGCAGATCACTGCCTTGTCATGCCAGGGAGGTTCACTCCCTCCTTTTGGACCATAGTCTGGATGTCTTATTCCTGACAGAAACGTGGCTGACCACAGGCTCCGACCCCGACATTGTCAACGCTCTCCCCCCGGGATACCTCATGTTCCATCTTGATAGGCCGGATGGGAGAGGGGGTGGAGTGGCCATTGTCTACAGAGACACATTCTTATGCAAAGCAGTAGACTGCGGCATCAACAACGCTGAAAGTTGTCAGTTTACCCTTCGCGTCTCCTCTACTGTCTCTATCTCTGGCCTCCTTGTGTATCGGCCTCCCGCTACGCTAGGGAACTTTGTGGATTCTTTCACGGAGGCTGTTATTCCACTGGCTGCTGCCTCGTCCAACTTTGTCATTCTTGGGGACTTCAACTTTCATTTTGACGACCCCAATGACGTAGTAGCAAGGGATTTTTTAAGTTCGCTCGGGGCACTGGACCTACATCTCGTTAATATGGGAGCTACTCATATTAGAGGTCATCAGCTTGATGCGGTTTTTGCTAATTCTGCGAACCTACAGGCTCTCCAGATGTTGGCTCTCCCCTGGACCGATCACCATCTCATTCCGTTTAGCTGGTTGATGGGGAACCGGAGAGACCCCGCACCAAGACAACATATTGTGGAACGACTCTGGTCGAAGCTCCCGGTGGACAGTTGGGCGGAAGAACTAGCTAGAACCTGTCCTCACCCCGTAGATGACCCCAACATCGCTGATCAGCTCTTGGGCGAATGGCTGACTAACTCTCTGGACTTACTGATCCCGAATAAAAGGAGGCTTGTCAGGGAGAGAAGAATTGGCTCTGCCCCCTGGTATACCCCCGAACTTAGGTGCATCAGAACCTCTTGTAAAAGGCTTGAACGTGCTTGGAGGAGAGAGCAGACGGAAGAAAGCTGGGCCAATTACAAAAGGGAGTTGAGGAAATATAAAAGCGCACTGAAGGACGCAAAAAAGATTTTCTTTAGCGACAGGATTGAGAGAGCAAGCAATTCTTCTGGAGAATCGTTTAAAATCTTCAAGGAACTTCTGAATGCCCCGGTCCCTCCAGTGTTGCATGATAATCCCAAAGAAAAATGTGAGGAACTGGCCAGCTTCTTTCATTTAAAAATAGAGAAAATCTTATCCTCCTTACCCACTATTCCTCAAAGCCATGAACCAGTTACTAGCCTCACAAGTCGCTCGATTGAGCTAGCATCTTTGGGCCCCTTCTCGGAAGAGGAGGTGATAAAAGTCCTGTTGGAGATGAAGAGTGGCCCAGTTCCCATAAAACATCTTAAGCTCGTGGCTAACACCTTGTCAACTCCTTTGACTGATCTCTTGAATCTTTCACTCGCTCAGGGCACAGTGCCCCAGAGATGGAAAAAGGCTGTGGTGAAAGCCCTATTGAAAAAACCAGGACTGGATTCATCCAACTTGACCAACTTCAGGCCAATTTCACTTCTGCCTGGATTTTCTAAAATTGCAGAGAAGTTGGTCAACCGTCAGCTCTCTCACCATCTTGAGTCTAACCACCTGCTAGGAGATTCCCAGACTGGTTTCCGCCCCGGCCATGGAACAGACACTGCCTTGCTGGCAGTAGTGGAGGAGGCAAGGAGCACTCTAGATACAGGAGGGTCAGTGGCAGTGATCCTCCTGGACTTGAGTGCTGCCTTTGACACAGTGAGTCATCAGGTGCTCCTCCAACGTCTGTCAGAGGTAGGTGTCTCAGGGACGGCCCTGAAATGGTTGGGATCTTTTCTCTCTGACCGTTTCTACCAAGTCTGGGAAGGGTCAGAGCAGTCTGCCCTAATCCCCCTTCAATGTGGAGTCCCGCAGGGCTCATCACTGAGCCCTACCCTATTTAATATATATATGACTCCACTTGAAAGAGTGGTCGCCCCTTCGGGGGTGAAGATCATCAGTTACGCTGATGATACTCAGCTGGTGGTGGGCCTCACTCAGCTGGCGGAACAACCTGAGGTGTTACACGACTGCCTTGCCAATGTTTATCGTTGGATGTCTATCTCCGCTTTAAAGCTTAATGGAGGTAAAACCGAGCTGATGCTCCTGGGCAATTCCAGCCCCTCCATTATTGCGAGCTGCTGGCCCCGGTCTCTGGGTGACCCACCATCCCCCAAGAAGGAGATCAAGTCCTTGGGAGTATGGTTGGAAGAAGACCTGTCCTTCAGGACTCATGCCAGGAAGACCGCAGGGGTTTGCTTTGGTTTACTGAGATCAGCTCGAAAGGTGCTACCTTTGCTTCCTGATCCTGCAAGGAAGCTGTTGATACGTGGCCTGATTCTATCGAGGCTCGATTATGGGAACGCGCTGTTTCTCGGTGCTCCCGAAACGACCTTCAAAACCCTCCAACAGGTGCAAAACGCAGCTGCGAGAGTCCTTATGGATGTTCCCAGAAGGCAGTCTGCTGCTCCGGCCCTCAAAGCGCTTCACTGGCTCCCCGTGAAGGAGCGGGTGAAATTTAAAGCGCTATGTACAGCCCACAAAATTTTACACGGCAAAGGCCCCCCCATCCTTGCTAACATGGCCCGTCCTTACAAACCCCCACGTCTGCTGCGCTCGGACCAAAACACCTTTTGCAGTTAGCGAGAGTAAGAAGAGCTCGTTCTGGGGGCAGGCGTTTCTCTGTACAAGTGGCCTCTCTTTGGAACTCTCTGCCCCTCAAGATTCGCTCAGAGCCCAAGATCCTACCATTCAGGAAACTTCTTAAGACCCACTTGTTTCCATAGTAGTGATTAGCTTAGTCTCTCCTTCTGGTCTGTTGTGCCGGGATGCCCCCGGGTAAGCTGAGCGCATTATAAATTTCATATTGTTATTGTTATTGTTATTGTTAATATGCCCCTCAGATTCGCAGACAGATAACTCAGAAACAGAAACAGCGCAAGAGGCAAACGATAATTTAGTGCAGGCCAAGACATCATTGGGTAATCAAGTGACAGAGAAGCCACGTAGAGGGGATGGAACCGGATGTATGATGATACAACGCATGCTTTTACAACACATGCCTTTACAACGCATTTTTTACAACGCAAAATCTATTACAACAAATGTTTTAACAACACATACCATTACAACGCAATATATATAGAATTCATTAAAAGTGCCATTACAACGCAAAACAATACTACGCATACCATTACAACGCAAAAAAATATATTTTTAATTATATTTGTGAAATAACTCCTGGCACCGGGTGCAGGAAAAAATAGGGGTTTTGAGTGGGTAAGTGTATTAAAATTTGGTTCGCAACTGAGCACATTATTTTTAAAAAATTGACACATTTTTCTAAATTAATACTCAGTATTAATTTTAATACTCGAGTATCAATCGAGTAACATAAAATATGATAAAAATACACCATTTTTAAATCAGAAAACAGAAACTAATTTATAAATATAATAAATACATATACAAATTGTTCATAAACATACTCAACGAAGAAAAGTAACGAAATAGCTAAAAGCGGTCCACCATTTTATGAGCTTTGCTCAAACGCAAGTCCTACAACAGTTTCCATGACAAGAAATAGAGCCACCAGCAAACAAAATGGAGGAGTAAACACTGATGAACCCAATAAACAGGCACATTTTTTAACATAAATTAAATTATAAGTTCACACATGAAATGAACCCAAAAAACGCGAATGAAAATGAATATTTTTATGAAAATAAAGGTGAGACACAAAAAAAGGTATCAGTGGTCATCTGACTACCAGCGAGAACACACACTTTTAAATCTGCCTCTCACTCTCCCACAGAAACTAACACAGTGGCATAGCATATCAATCATTCACAACAAGCAAGTAAGTATAATACATTTCTACTCAAATAATAACTTTAAATATTAAACCATAAAAAATAATTTAATTAATATATATCATTTTACAGTTTTTTGCAAACTTGACAGACATTAATCCAAGGAGCGGAATATTTGAAAATGATTACTAAACTTGAAAGTAGGAGAAATAATGAAATATAATTTTTAATGGTTTTCCAAAAAAAGTAACTTTTCGTTCCCAAAAGGAGAATAAGATAACATTTCAAATGTTGAAATAAAGCACAGCCGTATGATAAAAAAAGGTGTTTTTCATATTTATTTTCCTTAAAAAGAATAATCAAAAAAACTTCTTCAAAATGAAGCCAATGTCTGAAATGTGCTGTAGCTATTTTTAATGACATTTTTATATGGTCTACCAAAGTGTGTAATAAAATGGTATTGATGCTGCAAAAATAAAAACTTAGAGCAGAAAAAAACTATAAATGTTTTTGTGACATTCACAATAAAAAGATAATAGGAGTTTTAATTACGAAATGTGTAAATTTACAAAAATGAGTATGTAACAAAAATAGGTATGACTGTTGAATAATGCTGTAGTAATATTTATTTTACAAAATTTAAAGTGTTGTGTACGAAGAAATTAAATATTAGAAAACAAATGATTAATTTGTTTTTTTACACCTCATAATTTATTTTTTAAAATGCTAATTCCTATAATTTTTACAAAATTCCAGCATACAGAAAATATTTCTGACCAAATCAATATTAAATTGAAAGAACAAAGTAAACCAATATCAAAGAACGGGATCTCTGTTCAAATTGATAAATTAAATTGTGTACATTTCGGCAACTGTTTCTTAACTGATATCTCTATGTTTAAAAAAAAAAAAATCTTTTCAAATATTTGCTGTCAAAAATGCATTTTTATTTAATGAAATGCCTTGTTACATTGAAAAAATGCAATATTTTTAATCCTATAAATAGAGATTTAATAAATCAAAATTAATATTCCATAACTATTGGGGGGCGTGGCTAGCAGACAAGAGCGATGGCTGCTGCCTGAAAGAGCTCTTGCCCATCCGCGGTGACAAAACCCATGTGTGCAGAGTGGAGAGCCCGGGGCTTTATCCTGGTGCCCCCCCCTCTACATCGTGTGTCCCTAGTGTCCCTGTAGAGCCCCTAGGATAACGGTGGGTGGATAGCTGTGAGACCAGACCCCGGAGCGCCGGGAAATGCAAATGGCGGCTCCGGCCCGAGCCACTTAACTGCGGCGCCCGAAACATCCACGCGTGGCCCCCTGAAGCACAGCAGTTCGCCGGCGAACTACCGGAGGGCTCAGGTGAGGGGGCGAAGGGCCACCGGAGGCGGCATTGAGACGCCCTGCGAGGTGCGGCGCCAGTTGCACTGCGGCGCCGGGGACAGTTAAAATCGAGGCCCCGACTTTTGGGCCTACACGGAGCCCTAAGGAGAACCAGGTAGAGAGCCGCGACAACTTGAGGTGAGGCCTGATTTGCGACCCGGGGACAACCCGGAGCGCGTGTGTGCTACGGGCTACATGTGCTACGGGGAGGGGGTGGGGGCTCTGCATTTGGCCCTCCCTCCTGAGGAAGACCTGCACCAAGTAATGGAAATATGGCACTCCGGTCATCCCCCCTGTATTTGGAGCGGTGGATGGTTGCGCTGAGAGGGCCCAATGAGATGCTTTTGGCCTAGCTGACTGGGAACCTGAGGAGGTTTGTCCCGGGAAGCAGATGTATGGCCCATATGGGACCCAAGCTGTTTTTACATCCCTGTCTGTGGACATGTGGGGTCAAGAGAGCAGCACGGCAGGAATGAGTGAAATCTGATAAAGGGCCAATGGAAGCAATTGTGGAACTTAATACCCACCTCTAACAGTGGATAGATCCATTGACCGCTGCGTACATATGGAGTGGAGGCTTCCTGGTGGCAGAATAACGGACTAACTGTCCGGCTAGGGGCTAGTGTGGGGCCTGTAAAGGAAGATCCCGGAGCTGTGCTGCGTCGTCTGCCGGCCCCTTCCTTGGAATCTAGGGGAGAGCAGCAATTGGTGAGTCTCCCAAATGGGCCTAGCTGAGAGTGTTTACTGAAGGGACTGTGGGCTGCTGCGTTTATTGCATGATCCCTGCTGGATGACCAATAGCGACGGGCTCTGTGATGTGAAGGGGGCTGATCACTCTACGGAAATTAGGAGTGAGTGCAGGGCGACTGGACCATGCACGGAACGGTGGTAGACCCGGGCAGTATAAATCAACGTGGCTTGCTCTGTACATCTGGCTGTGCGGGTTTTTGCACCTCTACAAAAATGGCAGCAGGGGGCAAGGGAGCTAAGGCCAACGCCCAGAGGCAACTAGTATAATTTGCTTGAACTAAATGAGATGAAAAGGGCGACTCACCAAGATCGGACAAGGTGGGACCGGGCGGGACCCAGGCGCCGGGACCGGAGCCGACTCTACATGATGTTATGGCGGCGATAGGTGGAATACGTACCTCAGTGGACTCAGTTACAGTGGAGGTCTCATTGCTTAGAGCCGACTTCAGGAAAATGGAAGAAAAGGTGAAGGAGTTGAAAATTGTGACAAGCGCCCTGCAGGCGGACACCTCAGAGCTCCAGAGCCAGATGCTGGAGATGCAGAAAAAGCAGGAAAGGATGTCACAACAGCTGGATGATTATGAAGGGAGGGCCCGCCGCAACAACATTTGAATCTTAGGAGTTCCGGAACGGACAAAAGGGCCAGCCATGGATCTGTATGTAGAGGACTTAATTACGAAGCATCTGAAGCCCAAGACACTGTCTAGCTATTTCTCTATTGAAAGAGCTCACAGGGTGCCAGGTGGTTGGCCTAAACCAGGCGCGCCTCGAGGCCGCTGATTGCCAGAGTGTTCAACTACCGCGACAGAGACATAATTTTGCAAACCTCGAGATCCGGCCCCCTGCTGAAAGTAGACAACTACGAGGTGACGTTCTTTCCGGACTTCATGGCGAAGGTCCAGGCGCAGAGGAGGAAATTTCAAGAGGTCAAAAAGGAACTGAGGGACCGAGAGGTGAAATATGCGATGTTCTTACCGTCGCGGCTGAGAGTGGAATCGGATGGCAAATCGTGTTTTTTTGACTCGCCGGAAGCAGTATGGGACTGTATGGAGGGTTGGAGCACTGTGGGAAACCGGAGAAGAAACCGCCCTGACCGACCTGGGCTGCAAAAAGACACTCGATCAGAGGCGGCAGGCACAGAGACAGCAATGGATTCGAGCAGGCTGGAGGAACAGGACTAAATCGATTCTGTGTTTCACTGTGGGGTCTGACTCTGCACAGATACGCAAGTACGGGGTCTATGAGGGGGAGGGACTTTGGTTTATTGAACTAAGAATGTTCTTTGTTTGTATTTGCACTCGGCCTAAATGATGTGAATTATCTGTTGACTATACTGATGTGATATGATGTTGCTTACTCTTAGTATTGCAGGGACGGCTGTGAATATACATAAGTGTATACTGCATCCGTGGTTGGGGGGCTCAGTTCCCTCTGTTTTTCTAGCATGTTCGGGGGGTGAGAGGCACTCTGCCATGTTTGGGGGTGGGTAGTTCTAAATCCACAGGCAGGGAGGCAGGGTGGGGGGAGGCTGGGGAGATAGGGGGGAGGGGGGTTAGGGGGGGATTGTTGTTGCTACAGAATTGATATCTATTTTCAACGACAGCGGGAATGTTTCTTTGTCAAAGGTCTGACGGACAGTTTTCACTGTGACTGTAACAAGATATATTGTTTTACTTTTATGGTTCCTTTCTAAATGACAGACTGATAACTGGTGCTAATCCCATTCTCTGCAGGCTGCTTATGATACTGTTGACCATGTTTCCGATCTGTGCTATGATGTTCATCTCATTGTTAGATGGCGGTTGACCGTGATTCAGTACTCTCTGTCCTCACCTGAAATGTTAATGGGCTGGGGGATAAAATAAAGAGAGGAATAGTTCAACAATATCTAAAACGACAATCCCCGGACCTAGTCCTCTTGCAGGAAACCCACTTGGTTGGCAACAAAAGTAAGGCCCTAAACTGATGGGGATATAAGCTCCTTGTACATGTTGACTACACCACTGGCTCCAGGGGTACATGTATTCTAGTTAAGAGAAATGTTCCTTTAACCTCTTGCTCCATCATGAGTCACAGTGGGCGGGTGCTGATGACGGCCGGGAGCTGTCATGACCACGCCCGCGATTGAATCTTCAGCACTGCGCCGGAATTCGCGCCGCAGTGATGAGGTTAATAGTTTTTTAATACATGGGCAGATTCTGCTGGGCGGTTTGCAGTTGTTGAGGCTCAGTGGGAGGGGAGAGTCTTAAATATAGTCTCAGTCTATTTGCCACCGCCGTTGGATAAGGCGGCCAAAGTCGAGTTGGGCCGGGTGCTAACGGATCTTCCAGATGGGTACTTACTAATGGGGGGGGACTATAATATGACAATGAATGACTCAACAGATAGATACCGAAAAAGGCATGAGGCCAAAAGAGCTTATGACAGACTTCACCACAGCACTGGGTCTCTTAGATGTGGGGCGAGAGTTGCAAGGTGTTCCTATAGACTTTACTTACTTCTCTAGTGTCCATGGCAGTCTTTCCCGGATTGATTATTTTCTAACGTACGCAGCCTCGGTGGGTAACTTCAGGCAGCCCAGGACATATCCTCGAGGCCTATCGGATCATTCCCCAGTGGGAATAGACTTTACACATAGAGACTGGCAGCAGAGTCGCACTATAGTCATTAATCCATGGCTGCTCAAAATCCCAGATATCAGAGAGGAACTTGGTGTGCAGACTGGATATTTTCTGGAAGAAAATGTGGGCTCCGTAATGTCAGCGCAGACAATCTGGGAAGCCTATAAAGTGGTTATGAAGGGATATGCCCTATCGCTGAAAGTGCAATATGTTGCAAAACGGCGTGAGATTTTGACACAGCTGGAGGAAGCACTTAGAAAACTTGAGGCGGAATATGCACTTCATCCTTCGGATGAGAAACTGCATAGCCAGACGTTCAAGAAGGGGGAGTACAAACTGAAAGCCCAAGAGCATATGTTGGCTAAACAGGCGGCTACCCGTCATAGGTTACATGAACTTGGAGATAGGGCAGGGAAGACGCTGGCATGGTTGGAGAGGAAGGAGCAAGGTTCGCGGTGTGTGCCCAGACTGCAGACGCCTAACGGGGAAGTTATATATTGCCCAGATGAAATAGCAGAGGCATTTGCTGACTACTTCGAAACAGTGTACTCGCCTTCGGCCGTATATACAGCGGAAGAGTCACGTCAGCTGTTGACGGAATGTGATGTGCCAACTCTCTCGGACGAGGACAGGGACTTCCTAGAAGCAGATCTCTCGGAAGAGGAAATCGTGAGGGCCATTGGCCAAATTAAATCAGGTAAGGCGATGGGGCCTAATGGTACCCCGGTGGAGTTTTTTAAGGTAGTAGCTTCCCAAGTGGTCCCACAATTGCGGGGAATGTTTCAAGAGAGATGGGAAACGAGAACCCTACCCCCAGATCAACGGCTGGCAAGCATTGTTGTGATATATAAGGCTGGTAAACTGGTGGAAGATTGTCGTTCCTACAGACCGATTTCTTTAATTAATGTAGAGGCAAAAGTCCTGGCGAAAGTGCTTGCTACGCGACTAGGGAAAGTGATATCCTCCCTGGTGCACAGAAATTGCAAACAATACCTAGAAGAAGACGCAGTCATACTATCCCTTGGCGCTTCCATGGAGTTTGATTCAATTGAATGGTCATATATGTTTGAAGTCTTGGAGAGAGCAGGATTTGGCCCTAAATTCATGCGGTGGGTGCGACTCCTTTATACAGACATATCGGAGCAGGTCAGAGTGAACAACTACACATCCAGACAGTTCTCTCTCGGCAGAGGCACCAGGCAGGGCTGCCCTCTGTCGCCACTGTTGTTTGCGCTTATGCTGGAGCCATTGGCGGCGTGGATACGGCAGGATGTTATGACCAAGGGTCTGCGGTGGTCCCATGATTGTGAAGATAGCATATCACTTTACGCAGATGATATAGTGTTATGTCTTGCAAACCCTTACAGGTCCATTCATATGATCCTTAACATATTTACAAATTTTGGAAAGTTTTCAGGGTACGCTATTAATTGGGGCAAGACAGTATTGTATGTGCTTCACGGACAGACCCCCCATCTTCCAAAAGACTGTGCTCTGATGGTTGCGGAGGAAGGTTTTAGATACGTGGGAATCTTTGTCACGCCAGATCCGGCCCTCTTTTATGGTCTCAATTTAGCGCCCTTGTTGACACGGTTGCGAGCTGATGTCCAACATTGGAGGTCCCTGCCATTGTCGTTGGTTGGCCGTGCTGCCCTCTTTAAAATGCTTGCTCTTCTGCGGTTTTTATATATTTTACAAAACTGCCCACATAGAGCTCCAGGTGCCTACTTTAATGCGGTGAAGGGGGAGGTGCGTACACTGCTCTGGGATGGGAAGTCCTGGAGGATAGAACTTCAGAAACTGATGAAGGGATGGTATGATGGAGGCATTGCGTTACCTGATATACTGTTGTACTACTGGGCTTCGCAATTGGTGACTGTGAATAGGTGGAGATACGCCCAACCGGATGATCCGGCATGTGCTCTAGGTAGGTATCAGATGGATAGATCTGGCTATCTTTGGGCACTTTATTCTAGTTCAAGGAGAAAGCAGTTTGTAGGCCCCACCCAACACACGCTGCAGATATGGAGATTGGCCAATTCTCATTTAGGTTGGACAGACAGGCTCACTAGGATGGCGCCGTTGTGGTAATCACAGAAGCTGGGTTTGCTCTGCCATCACCCGGGATTCGATAAATGGGACACGATTGGTATTTCGACGGCGAGTGATTTGATTAAGTAGGGTAAGATTCTTCGGTTTGAAGAATTACAGAAGACTTACCGATTGGCGCCCAATTAGGTCTTTCGCTATCTACAAATAAGACATGCTTTGATGGCTTCGTTCCCTAGCTGTGTGGACATGCCGGAGTCTTCTCCTTTGGAGGACCGTTTGTTAGATGGACAGTTGCACACCAAGGCGATCTCCCTCACCTATAGGAAACTTAGCAATAATATGACATACTCTTTCAGACAGCTTAAGGAGAAATGGGAAAGGGACCTAGGGGCAATTGAGGATGAAGATTGGAGGCAAGTGTAAGCGTTAATGTCTCCCAGAGAGGCTGCCATCACACTTAGATTCCGTCTTATTCAACTCCGTATTTTCTACCGCTCATATCTGACTGGGGTTACTCTAGCAAGGATTGGGTCTAGGCCAGATGATCTCTGCTTCAAGGGCTGCCGGCAGTCAGCTAACTTTTACCATATTATATGGGAGTGCCCGATGGTGCAAAGCAGATGGACAGAATCACAACACATATGCATTCCGCCCTGGGAAAGACACTTACCTTGACGCCACGACTAGGCCTGCTCAACATATGGGAGGCAACAGATCTTACAGAGACAGAACAACAGTTTGCAATGTTAGGCTTCACACTATTTAAAAGTGAAATTGCTAGGGGGTGGGGTGGAGTGCGGCCACCTGAAGAAGTGGTATGGAAGAGGGAGCTTGATAAGTGTATGATAGCTGAATAAGAAGTGTTCATTGCGAGAGGGTGCACGAAGAAATGGGTCAGGAAGTGGTCCAAATGGAATTTGTACAGAGGAGAGATCTGTGTGTCAGCTGTGGTGGAGTTAGAACTGCGAAGTAATGGGGATGGGATGCAAAATATGTAATCTATATGTTTAATTGAACTTGACTTCTAATACTATGTTAATTGTAACCTTCGTTATGGGATTATATGAACAACAGTGAATTGTCTGTCAATTTCTTTAATAAAAAAATATTTTTTTAAAATATATATTCCATAACTATTATATCCTACAACAGATAACAACATTTACAACAGAGCTCTATCAACGAAGAAAAAACACCAGCTTTGGAACACCTTCTAAAGAAAATCACCAACATCTTCACTACAACCTAAAAAAATACTAAAGGTAATTATTTTTCATAAATGAAAAGAAAATTAAATTAACCCCTTTTTCTCCATATAGACCAACATAGCAAAACGACGATATAAATATAACAAAAAAAATATCCTATTATCTTACAGCACAAAATTTTATAGAGTCAACGAACCAACAAGCAAACCAACAGAATCCATTGTAAAGCTCAATCAACCAACCTAAAAGGTGAAAAAAACGTAAACACATTTTATAGTGTATATTTCTAGCAACAGGAATAATTCAAAATATCAGAACATAAACAAAGCAAGCAGATAATGCTTCATATATGTGTTTTCAAACAACTGTTCCAAAAGAAGCAGAACCCAAAAAATTATAAAAAAAATATTATAATAATTCTGACAATCTTTTCTTGTATTTCTTATCATTTCAGATAATGTCAACAAATAAGACAGCCCATTATATTACATTGAGCAAAGGAAACCGACTTTTGAAGCATGCAGGGGACATTTATTGCAAGGAGAGAATAACAGACCCAAGGAGACATTGGAGGTGTGTGCAATACTACTCAACCATTTGCACAGGCAGAGCGGTTACTCTGGGTGACCCAGTTGTAAAAACAACAGAGCATATGCCTCTGCAATGGACATTGAGGTGAGAGAAACAATAAATGAAATGAAAGATATTGCAAGCACCTCCAATGACTCCTCTGGTTCCATTTTGAGGGAGGTTGCCCAGTATGTCCCTAGTCATGTTGCTAGCAGTATGCCCATCATACCCAATCTGAGACGAATTATATAACGCACAAAACAGGCAGGTAACCCTCAAAGAGTTACACCTCAAACATACTCTGATATCCTTATTCCTCCTGAACTCTCTGTTTCTTTATCTCACAAACCTTTTGTACTGCATGACAACAAAAACCCTAAAAAATGAATAATTATCTTTCGCAATCCCCGTAATTTAGCAAAGTTAGAGATTAGTGATGTTTGGATGATGGCTGAGACATTTAAAAGCACGCCCCTTCCATTCACCCAAATATACACTATTCATGCTAAAATTAACAATACAATAGTCCCCTTATTATACTGTTTGCTACCTGATAAACAATCCACAACTTACACTTAACTTTTAACAGTTTTAAAATCCAAAACATCAAACAAAACTCCTAGGAAAATTATTATTGATTTTGAATTCTCAATGATAAATGTTATTTCTAAAACGTACACGTATACCCAAATTCAAGGATGTTTTTTCCACTTTTAATAGGCATTTTGGCGTAAGATACAAAAAAACATCCTTAGTTGTGGATTACGTATTGGATAGCAAACTGAAATTCGAATTAAAAAAACTAACTGCACTTTACTTTGTTCCTCCTGATAGTGTAGACGAGTACTACACTGTAATTACAGAATCAGACTTTTACACATCAAACGAAGAAAAATTTGCACTCTTACTAAATTATTTTGAAGACACAGGGATTGGGCATCTAAGCAGGTCGGGTCGCAGGAGGAAGCCACTTTTCCATGTGGAATGGTGGAACTGCTACTCGAGCTGCTTAGAGGGAGGAGCAAAGACAAACAATGCCATAGAGAAATGGCACAACTCCTTCAACCACATAATTGTCAAACCTCACCCCAACTTTTTTCATTTTTTGGAAACTTTGAGGAAGGAGCAAAGTTTCCAAGAAATGAGAATGTCACAAGCATTAACAGGTAGTCTAAACCCACGGATTTCTAAAAGATCAAAAGAAATGTCTAATAGACTACTGGGTGCATTACAACAATTTTCGTTGTGTGTGGCTTCAGACTACCTGGATAATGTTGCACACATTCTACATTACTAACGCAACCTACTCTATTACTTTCCTGTTTTGCCCTAAATTATATAACTTCACTTTTAAATTGGCATTTAGCAAAACATTTTCTTTTAAATTAAAGTCAAGTCTCCTTACCTTAGATGTCTTCTTTTTTCTTTACTTTTCTTTAATAATCCAATCCATAACCATGTTTTCCAAGCTTCAATTTTTTTCTAAATTCAAAACCACATTACAAAAACCCATTTGGAAAATCTTTTTTAAACTAATATTCCAAAAAGAAAACCATTCCAATTGATTGGTACTCCATTCCAAGATTTAATCCTTTTGAAAAAGATCGATTTACCAAAAAACATTCCCTAAAAGATTTCTTTTCCATATCCAAATTTTCTAGAATCCCAAAAAAACAATATAACGATCCTTCTTCTTTGTTGAAAAAGAAATCCAAATCTTCGAAATCCTCAGTTGTTTTAAAATGTTCCATGGAAAAAAAAACAACGTTGAAGACATCCTCGAATCCAAAATCCCAAAAAATCAATCTGGTTTCCCAAGAATAAATCCATTCATCAAAAATCGATCTTCTTCTTGCTCCAGTGTTTAGAAAACAAAATATTTTTGCTTTTTTTCAATCAAAATTCAGTATTTACAGTTAAATAAACTTAGTAAATACTAATTTACAAAAACTTTTTCTAAACATCAGTTAACACGTGACCCGACGTGGGCATACACTAACAACAAGGTCGGGGACATGCTAAAAACATACCAACTATACATCTAATAAACTTATCTAAACCTCCCTCTTCTCTCCTTGCAATAAATGTCACTCACACCATCATTCACAATTGTATATAAGTCTATAAAGTTTCTTACCTGAGCGCAGGTCTCCTTGCTTCTGCTCTGTCGGGCGACGCTCCTCGAAGTGGCTGCCTTCGTGATTCACGTATACGCGTATAAGTCATCTGGAGCTGCAAAAAAAAGAAAAGGGACAATGTATTTACTATTTACTTTTAATATTAATTCATTTTCTAAATCAATGTTATTCATAAATAAAGTTTACGGATATGTTAATAAAATATTTTATAATTTATTTAAATTATCAAAATTGAAAAAAAAGTATTTTAATAAATAAACTAAATTATACATTCTCGCATTGTAACTATTCTTTTATTAAATATGAAATTGAAAATGTACTACTAATGTTTAATATATGTATTTTAGTTTTAAATAACATTCTTACCTTTAGGGTGCTCCATTAGGCTTCTTTTCCCTCCCGCGTTACTCTTAAAATGACTTCTAATAAGATAGACGCGGCAATCACCTAGACATCTATGGAAATAAAAGAAGGACATTTATTTACATGTAAAGGCATGGGAACTTATTTTTAAGTAATTAATTATCTATTATTTTTTTAAAGCATAAATTCAAAGATATCTTTTTTAATTTTTACAAGAGTTTAAATTTTTTTAATGAATATTATTTTTTTTATAAATAAAAGTAATTTATTTATTTACTGTTAGGAGTATTAATTACTATTCTAACTCCAGTGGGGGTGTACTTTTAGGGTAAGTTTTGGATAGTGTAGGGGTTAAAACTACTAATCTAACTCCAGGGGGCTGTAATAGTAGGGTAAGTTTTGGATAGTGTAGGGGTTAAAATTACTATTCTAACTCCAGGGGGGTGTAATAGTAGGGTAAGTGTTGGATAGTGTAGAGGTAAAAATTACTATTCTAACTCCAGGGGGGTGTAATAATAGGGTAAGTGTTGAATAGTGTAGGGGTTAAAATTACTATTCAAATCCAGGGGGGGGTGTAATAGTAGGGTAAGTGTTGGATAGTGTTGGCTTAAAATTACAAACAAACAAAATTAAATCAAATAAAAAAAAATAATAATACTTACCCATACTTATGTTGTAAAGGCATGCGTTGTAATAGCATCTATGTTGCATAGAGTGTACCGTAATAATTCTTATAAATGACGATAAAAATTATATTAAAAAAAAGAACACGTTTTCCACATATCTGCTGGAAGGATTTTTATGTATTTTAAATTAACTTCCTTTTTATTCTTCCTCTAATGTAGGGCTGAAATATTTATTTACTGGTAAACAAAATGTGCTGCTCTTGATCACAAGTCATTGTCTGCATGGGAAATAGGATTCTGCTTCATTAACTATTAGTTAAGATATCATTTAGTAAAGTCGTCCGCAAAATTTACCCAACAAAGTTGATCTAATTGTTGACAGTCTCCATTCGGCAAGACTCTAAAAATCTTGACTCAAAAACTAGGCTAAATTCTGGAATTCCCAATGTTGGTAATATCAGTACAAATAAAATAGCAAACAGCACATTTCTCACCTTAAAACGTTCAACAGCAATAGCAGGAACAATGCCTGTTTTTCCCTACGAGGATAACATGTTTTTTCTTTTCTATTTCAGTAAATTGTTTTGGGTGATGTCCTTTGGACCATTTATTATTTGCTGTCAGTAATGCAGATTTATGGGCATTGCTGCATCAAGATGTGCTAATTCCCTGTATGTCGAGAACTGAACAATATCTCCTAATCTCAGGGTGACTGCCATGCCAGTAGTAACACTAGAATACCATTTATACATCTTAATAACAACTTTGCAATACAACATAGATATCCATCTGCAAGAAATTGGGATATTAATTGAGGGTGTGTTGGTACCTGCTTTAAGTAATAACCACAACCTTTCTCAGGGGGAATCATTAAAGTCACAAAATGTACCTGAACTCAAACCCCTGAGCTCTATGACACAGAGTAGACAGGTTTAACTTAGAGGCAATATGTAAAGTACCTATGTAGTACCAAACCGGTAATAAAGTCAAAATAGAACACAAGAAAAATCCTAAGCCAATAAAAAAAAAATGAAGTGTCTTTTCAATTAATAAAATGACATCAACACAAAAACATGTTTATAAAGAGAGTCAGAGTTGTGAATATTTAAAGTTTAAATGTCAAAATAGCACCGAAAAGCATTAATCTACAACCACAGTCATCTAGTTGCACTTGACCAGTACCCTGGCAAACGTTAAGGCTAACCGCAATGGAGAGTGGGTCGGACACAGAAACTCAGTTCGACCCCATCAGAAGGTTTACCTTCGAACTTAGAGGATGATTTAAATGTTGGTGGTATGTTAACTCCATCGCAGCAGCAGCAGAGTATTCATACTGCCAGCATACAGGACTTTCTGTTTCATAATGGCGGAGAATACGCGGTCTCTGCTGTGGCCAAACTTCTCCGACGGCCTTGGGGTGTAAGGGCCATTGGAAAAATGGCTACATGTCCATCCTTCCAATTTAGATGGGCAGACATGTAGTCATTTCTGACTGTTTCTTACCACCAGGTAAAACCTAGCAGTAAGTAACAGTGAAATTGCAATAATGCACCTCCTACCCCATGGTAGATGACTACCATGGCGAAGGGAGCATTATGTTTTTTCTTTACAGAAAGGAAATCCTGTTTTGGTATTTTCTTTTTATGAAGAAAAGACAAATACCCTGTGGTAAAGGGCTGCAATTCTGCTGACGCTGTCTTGTAGCACAGCGTACAATGCATTGACAGAAACTGCCACGACGGCGGTCCCTTCAAATGCTTTTAGAAATAATTACCTGCTTGTCGGTCATTTATAAATTAGGTGGGTGGCCCCTCCATCATGGGGGTGAAATATTATACTTTGTCCCCATGGTAGAATGGCAGCCCTCTGCCTTATTGTCCCCTTAGTCTCCGAAATGGAAGTAAACAATCCCCATTGAAGCAAAGCAGCAGGCTGTCCTGCTCAGTAGGATTTGCATGTTGTAAAAGCTCTGAACGGGAGCAACCTGAATCTTCGACTCGGTGGCAATACATTTTCATGGCAAGGGGTTGGCAGATTGTTCCCAGTCCTTCGGAGCTCTTTGAAATCAAAAATGTATGGCTAAAATCAGACTGTGCGTGGTGTAAACTCCTAGCCAGTCCCCAGCCAAAGGTATAACAGTTCGCATGGATGGCCCTACCCATTTTTGCACCATTTCCTGTGTGCCCTACTGTAAACATTGATGAAAGCCAATTGGAAGAAGGACAATTGCACTCCTGTTTATACTAGATAATTAAAAATTCAAAAGCTCATGGGTGCTAGTTGCTTAACCCTCCTGAGTGTGAGGGTAAATGAATCAATGAAACCAGCGCTATCCCTCGTGAGGGGAGCGTCTCCAAGTTGCACTCCAAAAGTTACATTTCAAAAATGTTCCTTGAAGCTTATTTATAAGTTTTTCATGAGTTCTTTTTAATTCATTTCATCATGATACTATTGTTTTCATAGTATGCATCTCGTTTATAATTCTGTTGTTATTTCTGCCCAATGCATGCTGTTCCGCGGGTAATTAAAAGTGGGTAAAGAAACTGTCTTTACCCACTTCGAATTACACGCAGGACCGCATACCGCGTTACATCGGTTACCACCGTATTTATATTATATGATGCTGAGATTCTAAAATCTACTAGAGTTTTTAGCTGAACACTCACATTACTGTTGCAGTATACATCTAAGCATTTTTTCGATACCTCAAAAAGACCCCTGATGAAGGGTTAAGCCCAAAATACATTGGTGACGCTCCCCTCATGAGGGATAGCGCTGGTTTCACTACTGTAAACATTCCCATAGTGCACCTCTGTACCTATAACCAAGATGGTAGAACATTTCCTCCCCTGTGGAGAGCTCTTGTTCACACCTAAAACTGTAGCCAGCGAAATGAGAGACCCCCTCCTCTGTGGCCATTCAAAACAGGTTCAAAGGGCAGCCCCTCTACCACTGGGATTGGTGCCTGCTGACTAGAGGAACGAAGGAGGGGGAAGACCCAGGTGTTAGCTACATATGCCTTTGACAGGTTAGGCCTCTTTGAAGTTATTTAAGTTCATGGGCATAGCACAGATGGTCATCCTGCCAGAGGAATATAATACCTAACCACACCCAAGGCCTTTGTCTCAGTTCTGGGAGCAAGTTCACACCTCATAAAGCTTCCAGGTGACAGTTGACTCTCATGCAAATGGGCCTCTAGAGACTTTAGGCCGGGAAATGGTAACTATCCAAAAGTATATTTTCCAAAATATTCATTGCAAATTCAATTACATTAATGAATTGAGCTTGTAATAAATATTTCACAAATTAACTTTATGGATGTTTCTTAGCTAAATATTGCATTCCAAAGCTTTCTGATTTCAAACCCATCTTCAATGAAAATAGCTTTAAGGGACTTTTGAATGTAATTACATGTTTAACATGAAACAATTACATGTCTTACTTTTAAATACCATGCACTCTACCTCCGTTGCAGTAAGGCCTGCTTAGCAGAGAGTTAGAAATATTTAAAAGAAGGTTCAGGCCAGTCAAAAGGGGTTATTTTGACAGGTCGAATTCCGAGTTAAAACCTGCACAGTCAGGGTAAAGATGGCAGGCCTGCAGTCATGTGTACATTGTCACTGTACAGGATGCCACAATGGGTGCTGCAGTCCACTTGTGACATTTAACTTACAGGCCATGGGTACACTTTTGTACCATACACTAGGGTCTTATATGTAAGTTAAATATGTAAATAATACTACGACAATTTCAGCATGATTAAGGGAAGAGCACAGTTCTACAGGCAGCAAAAAGAGTCAAGGCAAAAATCTGAGGGCACATCACCCAAACTGTGGTCATTTCCAACACTATTTTATAATCAAATCATGTACCATGACAATATTTGTAAATATTTATACTTTTACACTCAACAGTTGTATTTAAAGCTGACTAGTCCCTAAGGCAGTCAAAGCACTGTATAAAAACATGTCTGGAATGCCTTTCATCCAGAGTCGACCTGGAAAGTTGATAAAAGAAGAACTCTGTTGACTATGTTGTAACCTATTAGGAAACTACAAATACTAGGTAGAGTCCCGGAGTTCTCTGGTTCAACTTATGTCGTGAAGGGCATTATGAGGATGCATGCAAAATAACGACAGGTGAAGAAGGAAAGAAATTTAAAAATTACTTTTTAGGCAATTCCATTAGCTGAGCATAGGAATGAGATTAGTATTTTCAAAAGCAACATAGGTAGTAATCTCCCAGCATTTGAGCATTGGAGGGTGAAGGTGGCCTTTGTGCTTGCAAAGACAAGGAAAATTATGCCACTCACATGAATTGGTTCCGCAGGAGATCAATCTATAAGGGGGTCATTATGATGGCGGACGGACCTGCGTCCGTCCGCCACCCCAGAGATGGAGGGACCGTCCGCAGGGGTAGCGGCGGTCCCTCCATGCGAATTAGGATGTGACCTCCACCCTGGCGGTCACATCCTGTATTTGTAACATTGCGGTGGGTGCTGCTTGAAGCCAGCGAAGCAGTGCAGTGAAGCAGCACCCGCCGCAATGCTAAAAATACATGCAGCGCATTTGCATGCACAAAGCGGCAGGCACCATGCGGTGCCTGCCACTATGTGCAAGCAAATGCAGGGGGGTACCATAGGTACCCCCATGTGCAACCCCCACCCCCTGAAACCCTGGGGGCCAGCAACGGGCCCCCAAACTGAAAAGACCACATGCTTTTCCACGGCGGAAAAGCCGCCGTGGAAAAGCATGTTGCCCCATGCATCCTAATATGGCTGGCGGTTACTAATAGGCACAACCACCATATTAGAGCTTTTCCGCCACTGGACCGCGGCGGAAAATCTGCGGACGGTCTTCCCGACCCCCCCTAAGTTAGCTCCTGCAATAGGCCTTTTTTATTGTTAGTATTTGTGCAATTGTAACTACTCTTATATCAAGTGTATTCTGATTTCCAGATCTACACTGCTAAAATGAAGAGGAAAGGCTCTGAGTATTTATTTTCCAGCCCTTTATCTTTACCCGTAGGCATTTTCTGCTCTTCCAGGACAAATGTTCCGATGTAAGTAAGTTGAGCAGGAATGGCTAGTTGGAGTAAAAGGAACACTGCAGATAATCATAACCTTTGATTTAGCCTCTCCCCTATGTTTGATAACATATCACATCAAGAAAAAAGGTTTGGCTTGCTATAGCCAAGAAACACAATATACCTGTACATGTTACTACATTGGTGTGCTCTGTTACTTTATGTTCATATCAAGTGGAAGGAACCTTCAGTAGCCTGTCAAAGCTATTGAAACTCCAGAGCATTGCCTGCAAAGATCAGGAGCCACGAGTTCTGATAAAAAGGGGGGGTAGGGATCATGAACAACCTTGTGAGTGAGGGTACGGAGTTTGAATGTGTTCCTTACTGGGATAGGAAGCCAATGTAGGCAGTGATGTGTAGGGGGACAAATGTAATGTCATTTACTTTTTTTTGCTTTCTGCACTAATTTGGTGGTGGCATGGATGATGGACTTCAGGAAGCTAACAGGAAATTGGGGGATTGCTACCAGAATAACATACAATCCAGTCTTGAGATGATTAGTGATAAGATGCCACGTTTTCTTTATGTGATAGAGCTGGGAGTTGGCAGCACTAACCTACTTATATTGATCCAGTGGTCTACCAACCTGCGAAAATCTATCACTATACATTCATCTGGGCCCATATACACATTCACTCATTTAGGTTGGCTAGCATTGCTGGGGGAGAGGGTGTCAATGTTTATAAATGCTTTAATTTAGATCAGTTACCTATCATTGCTATAATCTTTCACTTATCATGAAGCCTCTCAAGTCAATGGATCTATTTAGTTGAATAGTAATTGATGAATATGACATAGGTTATTTTATCCTTTACCCAATTAAAATAACCACAGACTCGGGAAAGTTTTAAATGTTTATCTAATTATTATATGAGCAAAACAGATTACAGTGTCAACGCCATCTTTCTGAGGAAGTAAGATCTTCACCAAAATGTAGTATTCTATTTCAATGAGATTATCACAACAACAGTACCTCAGAAAAAAGAGGATAGAAAGAGAGACGTACTTTGACACAATACACAGAGATATATTTACCTAGGATGGTGTGAAAACCAGACCCCTCTGGAAAAGAGTTAATGGGTCCTCTGGGAAAGAAAAGCTGACAGGGACTTCAGGACAGGATTCATGACAGGATAGATGACCTCTTCTGGATTCGACCCCTTTCTGATACTAACTACCTCCTCGTTTCTTCTGAGATCTTCATCTAATAATTCTATTACCTCCTCGATTCTTCCACGATCTTCTTCTAATTCTATCACCTCCTTGAGTCTTCCATGATCTTCTTCTAATTTAATTTGCTCTAAATTCTAAGTCTGCCTCTTTAGGTATTCGATCAGCATTCGGACAGCATCTTGGTCTCTCAGCGTTCTTGATATGACTCCCTTTTTGTTCTATCTAAACTACCTCAATTATACTTTCCTAATGGCAAGAACCACCCCTAAATGTTTTAACTTTATGGAATCCCTATTTCTGATTGGACAAGCTAAGGGGATGATCATCACACCATGCTAAGTTTTAATAATTTTCTTTAGTTAATTGTTTTAAGTTCCCACCCATTAATTTGTTCTCCCAAGCTTTATTTCCCACCCATACTTGCAAAGTTTATCAACCACAATGTATACAATTTTTAGTTGTCTATTGATTCGTCAGCATATTCAGCTGGTTCCCAGGACATGTACCGAGTTTCAAGCTTTTACATCACTGTTTCGACTTGCCATCTTTGCGCACGCATGAAGAACCACGTGGGGTGCAGGATTCTAGCATCACTCTGAGGCCCAAATATGAACTAATAGAAACGTCAAAAAAGAAAGTATATTAATTTCTAAATAAAATGATTTCACTGTATATCATCTATCTCTACTCTAATCCCATTTATTTATAAAGACTCTTCAAGCATTAGCATTTAGTATACACCTCATTTTAGTTTCAGCAAAGCAGATGCTTAGCACGTGAGTTTCCAAGCAGCCATTTTAGATGCATTTGCGCAGAAGCAAAGTTTTCGCTCCAAGTGTAAAGACATCATTCTGCATAGGTGCAGCCAACACATGCGCAATAGATTTTCCTGCGTTAGCAGCTATTTTAAGACACACTCGGGTTACTTGTTAGTAGAACACATAGGCAAGCTTCCCCTATTTGTAAAATATATGAAATGTGGTGCATATTAGTATAACACTACATTATTAATACTTTGTTAGGTGTTTATATGAGAGGTTTGCGTCCGAGCAAGTCTCTTTTATACAAGTCCTTTCTCCATCAATATGTGTGATCAATGATAGAGCTTTGTCTAGTGATTTGCCTGCTGAGAAAGGACCTGCCAGCCAGGTTGACTGAAAGTTCCTTTTGTTTATTGAAGATTAATACATCTGGGGCCAGGATCGATCCTTGTGCAAATCCATATGGTAAATCTTCTAATTACCAGTGTTCATCATGAACTAACTGTTTTCGCAGGTAGTAGGAGAACCAATTTATGACATTTCCTTTTAAAGCATATGCAGTGTTCACTAGTTATAATTAGTCAGCTATAATCTGTCATGTTCAATGCCATAGTTAGTTCCAAGAGGACAATTTGGCAGTTGTCACACATGTCAAGCATGGAGTGTACACAATCCAGTACATTTAGGGTAGTTGATTCATTGTTTTAACCTGACTCAAAGTGATATTGATGACTAGTTTGAAGACATTCTATCTTATGTGAGAGGTATGTTAATTTGCTTCAGTTATTTCCATTACTTTCCAAAGCTTGGGAGATTGGAGACTGGGCGAATATGTGCTGTGTTTGGTGGATTATGGTTTGTCTGTTTGGGAATGGTGTGATTTGACTGGTTTTCAGTCAGGAGTGAAATGTTCCTTTGGCAAGTGACACATAAATAAACTTACTGCGGGACTCCTGGAAAAGTAGCAACTTGTATTTTATCCTTGTATATGGTAGTGAATCTCTGGAGTAATGTGGTGGCTTCAGCGTTCCTAATATTTTAAATAAATAATGTACAAAAAATGACAAATTAAAAAATATATATCTAAAACAACAATAGAGTACCATTCATGCAACTAACATATAATAATGAGTAATTCATCCTTGAGTAAACAAATAAAATATTGACGATCCCTCAGAACCTTGCAACAAAGCCTTTTCATTTGCCATTTCTAGCTAGAACAGATGAGCATAGCATTTCATATGTATTCAAGGCATGAAAAATGTAAAATCTGGAAAAAATGAGAAGGGCACACATATTTAGTCAAAAAGAAAGGTGCATTCAACATAATGGTTCTAAACATGTGTTTTTCTACGAAATCATTGAAATTCCTTTAAATTTCATCCTATATTAAAGGTAGCTTAGGCTTAAGGCAGTTTGTGTTATATTTGCTCACCGTTAACCCTGGGCGGTGAACTACGCTCCGTTTGCGGAGTTTGCTAAGTTGCGGCAACTTGGCGCTTCGCAGTGAACGCGAAGTTGTCGAATACTTCGCAATCTACAGTGTAGGGTAGTTGTTTTCTTCCTCGCGCGCTCAATAGCGTTCTCGCATGAGCGGTAACGACTTAACGTGGTTCTAAGTTCACCTTCTCAAATTTCCCTCTCCCAGTAGCCACAAGATTTGGAATCCGGCCGCACAATCCTGTGAGACTGTGCGAACGCGATCATGTCATTTGGACGTGCGATAACGTCATTAGAACGCGCGATCTTCCTTCCGCCGCAGTGTTGGTAAGATTGCGTTTCGGGTGTGTGTTAAATAATATGGCTTTTTCTGCCAGTAGGTAACCCTAGGAATTCAGCTTGCGTAGTTTTGGTAACTTTGCACAGTGCGACAACGCGACCTTACAGTTTTTGTCTTCTTCGCGCGCTCAATCTGCGTGCTCGGGCACGCGATAACGACTTTTTGTACAGTTCGCGCTGCCGAACACGCCGAAATTGCAATCTCGCGAGCAATATGTCTCGAGTTGTATAAAACCTTCTCGAAAATGATGATTTTGTTCATTTTGCAAAAAAAACTCCTCTGGTTGCCATTTGTTAGTAGTTTTTTGAGCATGGAGCATTTTTCTGTTTTCATTTTTTTTTTTTAAAAGAGGAAGGAAGTTCCCCAGAGACCTCAACTTCCTGTTCCTGTCCTTTGTATGTACTTTGTTGTTTGAGGGTGGGCTGACCATGTGGGTGGCAGCCATTTTGTGAAGCCAAGCATTGTTCTTTTGCCATAGGCATGTATTGTCTGTCTACTCTTTCTTTTCATGTTGTTGTATGTGGCCAGGCCATGTGGTGGCAGACATTTTGTGTGAACTTCCACTGTGTTTTTGCCATAGGCCTCCAAACTTGTGGCCTATTCTGCCAGTAGGCCTAGAGTCCCAGAGGGAGTCATCAGGGGGTGCTTGATGTAGCTGTTTCTATAGTGTCTGTTGAATTTAAACATCATTTAGGGCATGGATGGCATTGGATTGAATTCCCAAATGTGGTGTTTGGGGTGTAGTTAACTTTTTGGATGTGTGTTAATAAATGCCTTTGTTGTATGTGTTGTTGTTGTGTAACTTTCCAAACTTTCTAGCCATGCGGATTTTTTTTTTTGCATTAAGCTGTGATGTGTAACAGGCATCCTCCTTTGTCTGGCCATGTAGGGATATAGGCCTGCTTGAGTTTATTGTTTTCTGGGCTTTACCCACTTGCCTGTGATGAGTGACCATGTGGCTGGGGGCCGTGTTGGTGGTAGTAGTAGTGTGCTTTCCCATGTAAAAATGCATAAGTGAGGTTTTAATCATGGTGAGGTGATGTTTATATGTTGCTCATTTATCCACAGCACCCAATCTTGAGTGTTATACAAAGGTCTGCTAGTACGTAGAAAACTAGGTAGCCTAGAGAAGGCTCAGATGACTACCCAATCGTCTTTCTTTACAAGGCTACCCATCACTGTAAATTTTCTTTACAGGTAGACAGGGGCTGCTATGTGGAAATAAGTAGGGTCTGTTATACTTGTTTATGTTAAACCTTTATCTTATAGAAACCTTTCCTTCTTTACAGGTCTCCCTCCCGCTGTTCACATCCTTTCCTTCCCCCGATTGACCCCCCTTAATCTTCTGTGCCGTTATGGCAGTTCAGAATTGAGGTTGTCAATAGGTGGACCCATTTGAGCAATGAGCCGATCCTGAGAGGCCTTCGAGGGACTGCGACAGATAATATTCTGCCTTCTTTGCTTGTAGGTGCACAAAAGACTGAGGAGGAGGTGTCTGTCATCATTCATCACCCGTTGTACTGCCAAACGGACGTCGTTCTGTTGTACGTCACGTGTGGTGTGACCTGACCAGACATCTCTGCAACTTGTGCAACTGAGTGCTGCTGACATCTGAAGAAGATGGGCACAAAGAAAGCAGGTACCAGGTCCTCCAAGATCAAGAAAGTGGCTGAGAAGAAGGAAGAACTAAAGAGGGAAGTGACACTCAAGTCTGGTGTTGACCCAAAAACCTTTTTTGGGAAACCAAAAAGTACGCCTGCAGCAGTGGTGTCCGGGGGGCAAGCTGGGGCCAGCACCTTCGCATCAGTGGGCCCAACCCACCAACCCAGGCCCAAGCAGATGAGTGTGGAAGAGGTAGCCAACCTAATGGTAGAAAGCAGTGATGCTGAGCCTGACCTAAACTTATCGCTATCTCAAAGTAATACACAATCAACGCATGAGGGAACACAGCAGATAAGTGGTGAACAACAACAACCGCAACCACCGCCCGCAATAGTAGTTGTTTTTCCTCCCGAAGTAGGGGCAGTTCAGGAAACTGAGCCTCATGCAGAGCAAGAAGAAGAGGAAGCCACTCATGCAGGAGATCTATTGTCTTCCAAATCCCCATCAAGGTAAAGGAGGGTTAGTCCATTGAGATCTTCGCCAAGCATCCCTTCTGATGATCTAGATCTTACTTGGGAGCCACAACAACCTGAGCATGAGAGGGAGACACATCCCAAGACCAGGCTATAGAAAAGGAAGGTTCCAGAAAGCCTTACACTTATGGAGGTCGATGTAGAACAACAAGATAATGATGATGATGAGTCTGACCCAGTCCTCACAAGCATCACTCCCGGCCTGAGGACATGGAGACCAACATTTTTACCCTATCCAGAATGGCTGCGACTAGTAGGGATGTAGCACGCATACCTCCAACACAGGCAACCCCAACACGACCTCCAGCTTCCATATTTGCATAAGCAAAGGGCCGGCAGCGTCCTACATCCAGCACAAGCACCACCTCAGCAGAAGTAGGTAGTGGTACTGCTGCGCAGCCACATAGTCAAATTCAACACACACCCTCCAGTTCATCCGGCATTGGAAGTGGCACCTCTAGCAGGAGACAAAAGTTAAGCTCCCCAGTGTGGGACTTCTTTACCGTTAGCGCAAAGGAGGAGAACATTGCTATATGCTCCATTTGTCATTCCTCTGTTAGTCGCGGTAAGCATCGTACAAACTATGGTACCGGAGGCCAAATAACCCATTTGAAAAAACACTACGCAATCAAGTGGGAGGACCACCTTCGTAGCATAAAAACTGGAACCATTGATGTTGGTGGAGATAAAGTAGCACAAGGTCCACTCACGGTCAAACAGGAAGAAGAAGAAGATGGAGACGTTCTATCTGGTAGTGGTACACAGAGTAGCCCTGTCCCCAGCACTGCAGTGGTACAGCCCACATCCTCCGCATCAGCAACATCTCAGTGGCACAAGAGTAAGAGTCAGCCGGAGACACCAAGGATTACTGCGATGCAAAGTACTGCGTCGAGCCGAATAGAAAAAAATACCACACAGCGTACAGCATGTTTACTAGGCAGGAGGGAAAGTACGAATGCAACCACCCAATAGCACATTTGTACAATGCTAAGCTGGCTAAAATGTTAGCACTGGGCCTTCTCCCTTTTTATTTTGTTGAAGGGGTGAGTTTTCTGGAATTTGTGACAACCATCTGCCCAAAATGGAAGGGTCGCAGCCGCTACTATTTTGCCAGAGTTGCTGTTCCAGCACTACATCCCAACGTGCTGGAATTGCTTGGAAAAGCCTTACATCAGAGTGCTGTTCATAGTATCCACCTGACAACAGACATGTGGACCAGTTGCCAAGCCACTGATTACATGTGCATCACTGTACACTGGATCTCTTTTTCTGGTGTTAGAGAAAAGCTATCTGCAGGCTTTGACACTGTTGAGATTTTTAATGAGACTCGCTGACATGCAACTGTAGCCATGTTTGCTAGGGAGAAAGCTCATACTGCTGCAAACATTTTGGCTGAGTTTAACAGTAAGGTCTTTGAATGGCTGCGACCAAGAGGGCTTAACATTGTTTTTGTTGCCACAGACAATGGCAGTAATGTAGTTAAGGCCATGAAAGATGGTGGCTATTTCAGGGTCCTGTGTTTGGCACACTGCATTAACATTGCTGTTCAAGACTTTCTGAAAAATTAAAGCAAAGTCAGCAACTTACTGACCACCTGCAGAAGAATTTGCACACATATCAACCATTCTTTTAAAGCCCGAAAGCAGCTAAGGGTCATTCAACATGAGCATAAAATGCCAGTCAAAGCACTCATCCAGGAGGTGCCAACACGTTGGAACTCAACTTATTACATGCTTGATCGTCTGTTTGAGCAGTACATACCACTTAATGCTAATGTCATGACAAGAAGATTAGGGGATCCTAATGTGAAAGCCATGATCATTGAGATGTGGCTGTGGGACCTCATTAAATGCCTAGAGATGCTACTTCCTTTTGAGGTCTTCACACGTGCAGTCAGCATGGAGGACTGTACTATGGGCCAAGCTATCCCATTGTTGTACATGCCAGAGCAATAGCTGAAGAAGGTGTCTGAAACATACGAAGGTGTGGAAGACAAAGTAGACGCATGTTATTTGGCGAACGCCTTAGCCGTCCACTTATCTGACAATACAAGGATTCAAAATAAGATTGTGTCACATCGACATTACATTACTGCCACAATTTTGGATCCATGGTACAAATTATTTCTGAACATTAATGCAGTGATTCCTTTTTCAGAAGGGGAAGTTGCCAAGTACAAAACTTTAATAGCTGAGGAAGCCACTAATTTAGAAAACAAACTGCTCTCAATTAGAGGCCTGCCAGTGCCAGCCCAGGACAGTGCAAGTACTACAGGGCATCCAGAGTCAAGTTCTTCTTCAGAACATGAGAGCAGTGCGTTTGCTTCCCAGCAGTCACCAACACTACCAATAACATCAACAACAGCACCAACAGGATCTGATTCATCAGACACAGCAAAAATAATAGCTGCTTGGTTTCTACAGAAAAGGATGGGTAAGTCCGTTGCTGGTGCAAAGTCAAAAGAGGCCAAGCAAATCGGAGCACCACTGAACATTGAGCGGATGGTCCAAGCGTATCTGGATGACACAACAGAGATCTTAATGGAGCAAAGCCCATTGGCGTATTGGTTTGGGAAGATAAGTCAATGGCCAGTGCTCAGCAGGCTGGCGATAAAGTATCTGGCTTGCCATGTCGCAAGTGTCTCTTCTGAGCGCGTTTTCAGTGCTTCTGGTGCCATTGTAACTGTTAAAAGGATCAGTCTCTCGCCCAAAAGCGTGGAGAGTTTAACCATGATCAAAATAAATCAGCACTTCATACCACCGGACTAGTCAAGTCAAGTCAAGTCATAAAATTTGTATAGCGCACTACATACCCAGAGGGTTTCAAGGCGCTTAGGAAGAGGAGGAGGATTATTTGTCAAATATCCACGTTTTAAGCTGCTTTCTGAACGCTAGGTGGTTCTGGGTGAGGCGGAGGTAAGCGGGGAGTGAGTTCCATGTTTTAGCAGCCAGGTAAGAAAAGGATCTGCCTCCCATGGTGGTCTTGTTGATGCGAGGTACAGTGGCGAGGGCTTGGTCGGAGGAGCGTAGTTGGCGGGAGGGGGTGTAGAAGGACAGTCGAGAGTTGAGGCAGTCTGGTCCGATGTCGTAAAGTGATTTGTGTGCGTGGGTGAGCAGTCGGAAAGTGATCCTCTTATTGACGGGTAGCCAGTGGAGGTCTTTAAGGTGACCAGAGATGTGTTCGTTGCGTGGGATGTCTAATATGAGCCTGGCTGAGGCGTTTTGGATTCGTTGGAGTTTCTTCTGGAGTTTAGCGGTGGTGCCTGCGTAGAGGGTGTTTCCGTAGTCCAGTCGGCTCGTGACCAGGGCGTGGGTGACTGTTTTCCTAGTTTCGGAGGGGATCCAGCGAAATGTTTTTCTGAGCATGCGAAGAATGTTGAAGCAGGAAGAGGATACGGCGCTGACTTGTTTGTTCATTGAGAGTGAAGAGTCCAGAATGACGCCAAGGTTCCGTGCGTGGTCTGTCGGGATGGGTGCTTTTCCGAGGGCTTCCGGCCACCAGGAGTCGTCCCAAGCAGAGGGGGATGTGCCTAGGATGAGGACTTCTGTTTTGTCTGAGTTCAGTTTCAGACGGCTTTGTTTCATCCATTCGGCGACTTCTTTCATTCCTTCGTGCAGGTTAGCTTTGGCGGCGCCGGGGTCATTGGTGAGAGAAAGGATCAGTTGAGTGTCGTCCGCGTAAGAGATGATGTTGAGGTTGTGTTGACGTGCGATGGCCGCGAGGGGGCTCATGTATACGTTGAAGAGGGTGGGACTGAGTGAGGATCCTTGAGGTACGTCGCAGATGACTTCACACCTCGGACTTGAATGGAGGAAGGCGGACTCTCTGGGTTCTACCGGTGAGGAACGAGGTGATCCATTCCAGTGCTTTTCCTTGGATTCCGATGTTATTGAGGCGTTGTAGAAGGGTGCTGTGGCAGACTGTATCGAATGCTGCAGAGAGGTCGAGGAGGATGAGGGCGACTGTGTCTCCATTGTCCAGTAGAGTTCGAATGTCATCTGTTGCTGCGATGATGGCGGTCTCAGTACTATGTTTTGCTCGGAAGCCAGATTGTGAGGGGTCGAGGGATTTGTTGGCTTCGAGGAAGGCGGCGAGCTGGCAGTTGACGGCTTTCTCGATGACTTTGGCCGGGAATGGAAGAAGCGAGATGGGGCGGTAATTTTTGAGTTCGGTGGGGTCCGCTGTTGGTTTTTTCAGAAGGGCGGTGAGTTCAGCGTGTTTCCAGTCTTCAGGGAAGGTAGCGGAGTTGAAGGAGCAGTTGATGACGTCTCGGAGGTGCGGCGCTATGACGGAGTCTGCTTTGTTGAAGATGTGGTGAGGACATGGGTCTGTGGGGGATCCTGAGTGGATGGAGTTCATCAGGCGGATGGTGTCCTCAGTGGAGATTGGCTTCCAGTCGTTAAGGGTGTTCACGGGGGAGGATGGACAGCAGACGGCAGGGTGGGTTGGTTTCCGGGTTGGTTGTCAAAGCTGTTGTGGATGTCTGCAATCTTGTTGTGGAAAAAAGAGGCTAGGGAGTCGCAGAGGGTTTGAGAGGGGGTGATGTCGTTGGAGTTGGCCGAGGGATTGGAAAATACGTGAATCACAGCAGAAAGAGGAGAGCAAATCCAAAGACATAAGTAGTGGTTTACATGACCTACTTCTGTCCGAACCACCAGTGTTTGAGGACGAGCTCCTCTTCCCTAACAACTAGGCTTTAAAAATTTTACTTTCTCCCTTCCTTTATTTGTGTGTATATCTGTCTTTCTGGTTCAAATCAAACCATAACAAATCCTTCACCACCGTCACTTATTTTTATTTACCTATTGGAGTTACACGTCTTTGCATTTAACTGTCCACTCCACTCCTCAGAGTCCTGCTCCAATTTCCTGACTCGCCCTAAATACATTTCCATCTTGCCAGACATTGTATGGAGATGGAGAATAGTACAATAATGTAGCCTCTAACAGTCCCTCCATAACAAGTTAAACATACGTGACTATAGCCATCTTCTGTTTTGCTTCCAATCCGAAACTCATCACTGTCTTAAGGATACCACCTCTGTCTGCAGGCATACACAACTCTTCACTGTCAGAACTATAGTCGAACTATACTCGTAGTTAAAATAATAACAAAGTAAAAGTGACTCAAGTGATAGTCAATGTTTCCATGTTGTTTAATAATAACCAATTGTACTCCTACTACTGCAGGTGCAGTCTGGGCTTACTTAATCAGAGTCACTCACTACAGACTGAGTTGGTGTTGGTCTGTATGACAACACGTACCACACCATGATGATGATGATGACCATACTATCTTTTCACGCAGTCAGTCAGTTGGATCTGAGATGATTGATGGAATGCTTTTCAGGAAGTGGCATAAAAGGTAAACACAACCAATCAACAAGAACCACAGCAGACATAGGCTACATGTCTGTGCAGTGGTATGATGACTGACAATGGTGCATTGATTTAGTCACTTGATTTGGAAAATGCTAGGTTGCTGAATATGCCTTTTGGGTCACGGCCCGGTGCCGTGGGCCTGTTCTATGCTGGCTCTTGTACGGTTGTTCTTGTAGATGAACGGTGTATAAATAGTAGAGTAGACACAATGTATCCAAGCCGCCTCAGTCTGAAAGTCTTCTTGCTCAAGAGTCTTGTCTTTTTGCACTACAATGTAATTGATGCTTTTTTTTATTCATTTATTTTTCAATACCCCTTTTGTTTTTCCATCAACACTTACAGGCCGGCCTTTTACCCATTGCTATTATACTTGGAGCAACAACTCACACTTACCTTACCAATCCTCATCAGCCAGCCAGTGGCACCCAAGAATGATGTGCAGAGTGTCCATGGAAGGGAGGACCAAGATGAATGACGAGATACAACTACACATTTGGACCTGGATAATACAGTAACTTTAGTATCATATTCATCTTTTTAATAATTTTATTCCTTTTTTCTCTTCATTCATTTCACAACTGTGTGACTTTGTTTGCTAATTGCTCCTTACAACTATTTTTTAATCAGCCCGGTACAGCAGGTAATTAGGTATTTTCTGAGGGCATACAGCCAAGGCAAATTTCATATAATACTACTTCCCTGTACTGCCTAATTGTGTAGTAGTAATTAAGTACTACTCATTAACCATCAAGTTATCTTCATCATGCATGCATTTCCTTTTTCTACCTTTATAGATTTATTGGATAGTGGATCATCGTCGTCTTCAAATATTGTTTTGCTTTTGTTGTTTCCATGCGTACTGTTTTTCTTTGTCAAACTTTTTCCCAAACCCCCCTTCCCATCCATTCCTCAAACCCTAACCCTCTTCCCCCGGGATGTGTGATTTTATATTGAGGTGTGATGTGACTACATTAAATCTACCAACAATTTATCACACACTTGCTGGGGCAGATGTGGTGAAAGCAACACTAATTAAATGTCAACGAGGCATTGCGAGGATCTTCTTCTGCTTGCCCACCCATGCTCAGTGTATGTACAAGCCAATTAATTTTCCAAAGGGACCCACCGAATACATCATAATTAATTGCCGGCATTGATTGGATTTACAGCATTAAAGTTTACGAATTAGGATTGTGTTAAGTCACTCCTTCAACACAACTACAGTTTAACTTATTAGCTTCTTGTGCTAGGCTGTCCCCGCCACCATTGTTTTCTTTTAGTTTAGCAGTTGCAATAGTTTAGCAGTTGCAATATGTTTGGCAGTCTTCTTATGTACTGTACTTTTCTACTACTCTCACAGTCTCTCTCAGGCAAATGACTGTCTCTTTTTTTTGTTTGCAAATGCTAGTGCCAGTGTCTACTACTACCACCACAACAATGGCATCTTCTCCATTCTCTTGGGAAACCATGCAGCCATTTCTGTGCCGAACTTAATCCTCATCAATCACAGGTAAGATAAGTTTGCTGCGAGGTATAAAAGACGAGGAGGAGCGACTGGTCGTACTAGTAGGACAAATATAACTCAGTGAGGGGTACCGCATCTATCTGTTTGCATGTTACAAAATTGGCAGATTATTTAAATCAAACACTGGCTGCTGCCCTGCATCTGCAAGTAAACCTTGTGACGTACATTCATTCGTGAAACAGTAACCCCCCCACAAAACATTAACATTGTATGTGTAAGTATAAATAAATATTATTTATTTTCACAACAAAAATAGACTATCCCACACCTCACCCACCACTCTCCCTAACCCCAACCAATGTCCAAGTCCAACCAATGTCCAAAAAATAAGAAACCCCAACACCCAATTCCCACCCGCCAACAAAAGTACTAAAAAAGGGGCAAATCAACAGGGTCCAACTATAATTGGCGGGCTTTAAGGTGTTTGTCCACGAGGATTTTTACGTGCTCCTCTAATTGGTCCTCCAGCTGTGCCATCCGGAGGAGAAGTTGCTGGTGAAATGCACGGCACTTATATTTGCATCCATGTGGGGGGGCAGCAGTTGTTGAAAAATGGCGGCGGTGGGTGTCTGCCTGACCGTGGCGCCGTATTCCTGCTGGCAGGGCCTGGCTGGGGCCCGGGGCATTGGAAGAGGCAGCAGCTGCTGCCGCCGCCTCCTCCTCCTCTGCCTGAGCCACCAGCCGGCGGTATTTCTCAACGATGGCCTGCAGTTTCCGTTGCCGGGCCCTGGCTGCCAACTCCTTCTGTGTTGGTTTTTTGGAAGGAGGATCTATAAAGAAAGAAACAGAATGTAACCAAAACTCTTAGCAAAACAGTAACACAAAATTAATTCAACACATAGTTGCACAGTAGCATTAGCAAGCGCAGTACTTAACATTTGTGCTAAGTATCTATCCTCCTGCTGCCCCAGCCTCTAACATTTGTTGGAGTTTTTTTCCGGCATTATACTTGCCCTAGTACTATGGATGGACTCCAGTACATAGAAGAACACCAGTCTTTTTCTTATCTCTAGTTTAGATAACTTACATAACCTTGTGGTAGGCTGTAGCCGGCAAGCCAACTCAGTCAGCTAAGCTTGCGTCCAAGACCAACATACGAGTCAATACGCAGACGCCTGTTACTTTTATTTACTAAGCTGCAGGTGGGGAAGCTCGTATATTTTTCGAGTACGGGTGCACTAGCCATACTCTCTTAGTTACATGAAGGGCAATTGGTCAATTTCACTTTCACTGTGCCCTGGCTACGACCAAAAAGGCAGATTAATAATAATATAATATACTTCTGATCCAATGATCATTACTTATATGGAATGACATATCAGTCCAGTAGCGGTCAGAGGTGGGAGTGCTGGCGGGCGGTGACGTGGGGAGGGGCAGGGTGGAGGGGAGCAAACTGTGGATTGTGGACAATTACTGGTAAGTAAACATATAAATAAATAAAAACAAATTGTTGTGCGCACTGCATTCAAAATCCATAGTTTACCTCCCCCCACCCTGCCACTCCCACTCCCCACATCACCACCTGCCTGCACTCCCACCACCGACCGCTAATGCATAAGGTACTTTGTTCATTGATTGTGTAACCAACAGATAGGCCACCCTCTGCAGGCTGGCTGAGCTGACACAGGAAGTGGTCCTTGGAGTCAGAGGAAGGCGCTTGATAATATACATATATGATGTGCTTGCAAACTACTGAGTTATCAACTGTATTCTGAAATGAAATCCTACTTTTATATAATATATGATGACCCTCTGCTTTGCTACTCTGGTGCAGTTTCTTTTACATTATCTTCAAAGTAAGGATCCAGTGACAGTCTCCACCTATGATGAATACATCCAGGGGCCATCCATCCATTAAAAGTAAATGTCTATCATTCTTTTGTTATTTGTCTCGCTTAACAAACCTTAGCTGGTTTCACTTTCACCAACAACCACCCATGCGTCCACTCCTTCCTTCCTTGCCTTGGCTTTGGGTTTGACACAAACACCGCTGATGATTCTTGCTATCTACTATCCACCCATATTGTGTCACCCACCAAGGCAGGCATCTTCTTTCACCTTCCACCCATCCTTCAACAACCCATGCATCTGATTCCTATCAGCCACTTGCATGCTGCTTCCAAAGTATCCTTCTCTGCTAGTCGTATTACATCTCTTTCGTCCTTCCTCCTTCCACCCTAGTGCTTTCCCTTTTTTTTCAACACATCCATCAAGGTCATCTGATCTGACTTTTAGTCTTCTCCATAACTTTCACAGCTGAGTTGGAGTCTGACAGAAGAGGCCTTTGTTTACTCAACTCACGCTAGTAAAGCTATTGCTAATGCGTTGGTAATGCTAAGTCAAGGGTGTCTTCTTTAACCGCTGTATATTGTTCAGTACAACTTTAAGTTCATACTTACTTAATAAATCTCACAGTACAGTGAGTAAAGTGTTCCCTTTCCAGCTAGTAATGCCAATAAGTAATGAATATAACTTACCACCGCCCAATGCTGCTGTTTCCTTCCCTACTGGTGCTCCTGCAGGTGCTGCATCTCCTGACCCCTCCTGAATATCCTTTATACAAACAACAACGGTCCCATGCAAACAAAAATGTGAAAAGACTAAAATATAGACAGAATCAATCTATATTAGAAGTGACATGTCCAGCCGGACAGTGGTCTTCAAATTTTACTCAATTTACAATTTATTACACAGCACAAGATACCTTCCACAAGTCAGCCAGTGTGGAGCACAAGCCTGTGCCCAGCACTTACAGAACGGGTACAGAGAGTGGGTGTAGAGAGCAAAGAAGGGCTTTTAAGGCAAAGCACGTATTTCTGTCATCAATACAATTGTGCAGAATATTTAAACAAAGCACCATACAAACACATAGTAATCATGTTTTGGCATTAGGTGCTAGAAAGGTCGACAGCGTTTCGGACCCCCTAGTAAATCACGGGGACCATCATCAGGACATTACAATCAAAGCCTTAACAAGAATTTAGCCTCTAATTGCCTAGAAGGGGAGAAAAGGGAAAAGGGAGATATATACATTAAAATACATAGCCTGAGCCTTGCAGATCAAGTGAATATAGTGACCAGTGAAGAGCTACATTGTGGGAGCAAGTGGCATTCAGAAGCATTTGCCAGTGTAATAATGTTTCGTCGAAGCATGCTGGTGGAAAATTGCACATTTGAAAATCAGGCTTCGTAATTGTGCAGCCTAGGTCTAGATCGTGACGTTTGCATGCTGGTGAAGGATTGCACATTTGAAGTTCAGGTTTAATAAAGGCACAGCCTAGGTCCTAACGATCGTGCCACTTACAAGATTGCAGGTTTAACGCGTGTTTGTGAAAAAGTGATTACACGGCCGGTGAAACCAGAGTGCTAATGCAGACGACGATTGAGGCGCATGCATAGTTGCAGACTCGCTGTGGGCAGTGAACCATGGTGGAGTGCGTGGAGCGGTTTAATGCATGATGGCGGGCACTGGATTAAATGGTGACTATGCGTTCATAGGAGTGAGCCGAATTGGGTAGTACATGGTGTGTTGGAGCACGTCGGCAGGCAGGGTGAAGGCGCGGGACGTTTGCCGAGAAAGTCAGGCTTACCGGTGAACCCGCAACGGAATCGGCGGGGAGGATTAAGAAGAAACGAGCGCCCTAAAACAGTGAAAACCATAATAGGTATTAGGTTTAATTTTGGGAATTTAATAAGGAACCCAAAGACTAACGAGAGCTATGGGTCTTACCACAATGAGGTGTGTCGGGCCACGGTACACAGTGGTATCCGTCGGGGCCAGGGGGACCTAGAGGAAAGAGCCAGAGTGTTAGGATTGGTCGGGAGTCGTATGAGCAGTAAGAGGGTCCGCTATAGGCAGGGGTAATGACTTACCGGGTAGATCGGTGGAAAAGGTGCTCCCTGGCGTGCTCGTGAGTCGAATGTGGAGCGCCGGTTATAAGCTAAGTCAATTGGCTGGACGCGGGCATAAAAATAGAAGATGGACTCTGGTAAGCGGCCATCTTGGGACAGTGAGGCTGAGTATAAGCTAAGCCGATAGGTGGGCGCGGGCATAGAGATAGAAGAGAGACTCCGGTAAGCGGTCGTTTTGGGACAGTGAGGTGCCTAGGAGGGGAGATCTCTATAATGCCCTAGTTGTACAAATGTTTAGTTTTAATCTTCTTTATTTTGCATGTTGGAGCTGGATGTAATTTCATGGAGCAACTTACAAAGCTTGTTATTATTTGAAATAAACCTTTTGAACTTGCACATAGACTCTGTGATATATTTGGTGGGGTGTTGTGGATGTACACGAGTGAGTGAGCGAAAGGGTGTTATGTTCTGGGTTGTGTAATAAAATCATTGGGTATCTTGGTGTGGGGGTCGGAACATAATGACTAATGAGACACTATAGCTAGTCGGTCAGTGAATTGTGGGTTCTGAGTTCTGACTGAGGTGTAAGTAAGGTTCAACCTCCCATCATCAATATTCTATTTTCTTGTGCATAGTTCTGTATGTGGTTGTGCAGAATACCCAGTAGTATGTACTACTATCCTAACAAAAAATACTAGACAAACATCTGGTTGCGCATTTTGTTGGTGGGAATTGTCAACGCCTAGAGATTAAAAAGGACAACGCAAAGGACAGGAGTGAACCCAGTGGCTACAGCTATTGTTCTATCACAGCTTTATTCAAAAGAAAACCTTAACTAAAGAGTGGCCAACAGGGCAAGCTTAGCTACAGACAGTCTAATAGTAGTAGTACAGAGAGTCATAGCAGAGGCAGTGTGAAGGAACTGAAAGGCAGGGATAACCAAAATTTGTAAAACAGATAATGAAGATCAAAGAAGCTTTTGTTAAAAATTGAATTAGGAAGCGTAATTAATAGTTTGGAAAAAACAAGGTGCGTTAAAAGTTAGGGAAATATAATTGTTAATAATATAAGCACTGCAGGACTTACTGGGGCCAGCAGCAGGATCCTCGGTAGAGGAGCGCTCCTCTGGTTGTGTTCCCACCGACTCGGACCCCGTCTTCTTGCCTCTGGGTGCTGATCATGTAAGAAATAATAAAGAAAGAGAGAAACATTGAGTGCTGTGAAACAAATAAATCATTTAAAAAAATGCTCAAACATTTTAGGACACATCAATTGCAATAACATTGACATATCTAAATGACTACTGGCTTGCAGGATTCACGGACCCTCTACTTATATGAACACTAATCAAATGTTCCATAATCATTCTGATTGCAGAATACTAACAAAGCCAGTATCACCTGACCTACACCACCTATTCCAGACCGGTTATTTGTTCAGTAAGTCTGCATTTCCATTTTATTTTTGCCAGCAAAAATCCATAGATGAGATGGAAGACACATGCATAAATTTGAGCATACACCAAATTTTTGATTGGTTGCGTCGTATGTTGTTCTGCTACTGACTGACAATGCTATTGCTAAGCCTACCACTCACTAAACAAACTACAAAAAGGTTCTATGGAGGACTGGGGTAAGAAGCATTCAGTGACAGAGGAGGCGTCACGCAGACCATAAAAATAATATGAACTAATACTAAGTAAACCTATTATCCATCCACCACTATTTCACTGAAGGACAATGGAAGGACTAGACTCTAGCAATTGCATTAACTAACTGCAGTTCTCTAAAGTAAACTCTAACATCATTAATCAGCCCAAGCTAGCGCAAAGTTACAAACAAGTAAGAGAAGTGCCGAGCAGCACCTGTGTCATACAATCACAGAAGATTTTTAAACGGAATTGACCTGCAATGTAACTAAGCGCACCAGTAATCGTGTTATTCGTCCAAAAATTATACACAATACTTTTACTACTATATATATTACTAGCTACTCGCCAAGCCCCATGAACTTGACACCTAGCAGGTCCAACAGGTCCTGCTCCCAGTTCAAGATGTCTGACCACCGGTGGGCCAGCTGGTTGTGGGTGCGCGGATCCCTGAGCAGCGAAACACTGCCCGGCGCACCTTCGCCCACCAGCAGTGACGCTCCTGGGTAAGGTACCCGGAGCCTGGCCTGCCGCCGGCTGCCAAGGTCAAGGCAAGGCGGCGCTGGATGAAGAAAACCAGGGCGGCCACATCCGCCTCTCCAAAAAGTTGTCGGGCCTGCACCCCTGAAGGGCGCATTCTTCCGCAAGGCAGCCGGCTCTTGGGCACAGGCACCTTGCCCTTGGAGCCGGTACTGCTGCCCTTGGCCATGGTTCTGGGGGTGAGGCAGAAAAGAAAAGAAGGAAAAAATAAAGTTAGGGGGAAGAAGTAGGAGTTTGAATAAAGAAGTAAAATAAAACAGTAGAAAAGTAACAAAAACACAGTGAAAGTAGAAATAAATCACAAAATATAAACTTAGGGACAAAGAGACAGAGATGATAAATAAAAAAAGTGAGAAAAACAGTGAAAATAAGTAAAGATTGCAAAGATTAAAGTTGGATAGAAAACTAGGCCCAGAACCATAGCATAGAGTGAAAAACAAGATGGCCGTGCCCATCGCAACCACGTTGGTAAGTTCACGCGATATTTATCGATAACACGCACCTGTCATCGCGAACAAGTAGATAGCGTTCCCGAACATGACATGCACAACGCGAACACGTTATACGCGACCTGGAACAGGAAATAAGGCAACGCGAGCGCGTGGGACAATTGAAAAATTGAGATGGCCACTCCCATAGGCAACCGCATGGGTAAGTTCGGGAGCAACGATCCCCCGAGCACGCATCCAGCACCCCGAACGCGCTCCCAAACAAGGAAAACGCATCACGAACAGGTCCGACAAACAACTACGCATGCTTGCGTACTACGCCCAGGCCTACTACGCCCAGGCCTACTCACGATACATTTGTTTTTTCCCCTTAGTTTTTTAAGTCAATATGTTTCAGAATGTAGCTGACTTGTGCTTATTATGTAAATCTATTAGCACCTTATTGTATATGGCAGGAATTTAGTCACGAATGTACCATCAAAAATATTCACCTTTTTAGAATTTCACTGAAACTTTTAAGGTTCTGATTTACAATAATTATGAGGCTGATTACAATGGCGGATGAACTTCAGTCCGTCCACCATCGAATCAGGGATTGGGGCCGCCCCCCTACAAGGCGCCGGTCCCGCAGGGGTAATTATAATGCGACCGCCACCTCGGCGGTCACAATACCTACATTTTACATTCCGGGGGGTGCTGCTGGCTGCAGCAAAAGCAGTAATCTAAAAACGGGACATGTAACATTTCCCTGCACTAGGTGGCAGGCACCGGTGCAGGGATATGTAGGGGGCACCATAGTTTCGCCCCAGTGCCCATATCTGGGGTGCAGGGGGAGAAGGGGAGCCCACTACGAGCCCCCAAAGTCCCTTTTTGCATTCCTTTTAATGGCGGGGTTACCAGCCATGAAAAGGCCAGGCAGAAAGGGACATCATAATCCCTAGTGGTATCGATGCCTGGCAGGCACCACTGCCGTTGTAGGGATATGATACCCCTTCAATGGTCTGACAACATCAGAACTATGGCGGTTGGTCTTCCCAACCGGCAAAGACACGTCCGCTATTGAAATGTGGCAGGTGTAAAACCTGCTTACGATGGTGGTGAAACCGCCACCGACAGGCTGCCGGTGGCAGTTTCATTACCATCGTAATCTGGCCCTATGTTATCTAAGGGGGAAGCATTCTCAGGTATTTATTCACTGGGGTGGAGTAGGATCTTCGACTTCACCTCAAACCGCCTGACTCCAACACAATCAATAACTACCTGGGAGTACCAACCCCTTTGGTAACAGTTGTACACTACCTAATCACCACAAAAAAACCCTGCATTTATATGGACTTCTAGACAGTCAGTATCTACCCAGGAGATTCATTGCTAGTACCCAAGACAAGCCTCATCACGGGATCAACACACATATCACTACAACTTCAATAACTACTGGGAGCAACCTCCCACTTGGATAATGTTGGTATTGTAAATCAATCCATTAAAATGTTAGTCCGAAATCCACAGCTCTGTATGCTAAATTGTATGTTTTTCGTGGTATCGTTTAAATGGAATTTATAAGGACCACACCTGTTGGATTTTGTTTTTTGGTGATAAGGCTCAGACATTTATGTCATATTGAAAAATATTATAGTGAAAGCCTCGTTTTGAGAGTAAAAGAAATGAGCACACAGAAATAGTAATTACAGCTATAAATCATTTACAGCTAGTCCCATACTATTTTTAGAAATTATGGTGAACCGAAATGTGATTTCACTTTGTGAAACATCCTGCATTATTTTTAAAGAAATTTCTTTCTCTCCTGGAAATTATGTTTAAAGCTGCAGAAGCTAAAATGAAGCTTGTGTTCTGTAAATTCAGATATGTCTTACTCATAATTTGAGAAAACGATTTGACATGGTGAGTAAAGCATGTCCTTCCAAAGCAGCAGTAGGTTGTCATCTGATTCACTAGTGTTCTATTGCAGCTTCACCACAGGTTTATTCTAATAAACAAGTAGAATGCTAACATTCTATTCCAATCACAAATTTGAGGAACGTTTTAACACCATGTTTGGGAAACAGAAACTGTAGAAATGAAAGCTGGTTAAGAGGCCAACTCACAAAAGAGCAAACATGGATGCAGCAACACATTTGGGTGCTGGGGTACCCTGTGCCGTGCTTTTTTCCAAGAGACAGAAATCCATGTCACTTTGGAGGGTCTGTGCACCTCCTTCCCACACCACAGTGAGGCTGTTTGGTGACTAATCCACAATGCAGATAATTCAACTACGTACCGACACACAGCACAATCTCCTTGTCTGAGTCTGTATCCCATATCGATAGCGCACATCTTTATTTAACAATGGTGTCTACTTATAGGTTCTAAGAAAGTCATTAAACATGAATAGAAATGTAATAGCTTTAATGACAGTAGTACACCACAGGTAGACTCTTCTAGGCTTGCAACCGCTACGGTGATAATTCATACCCTTGGTCCCTTTGCTCGTGTTGGAATTTGGGCTTGGTAGATATATAAAATATTGAAGAATTTGAAAGTAGGTCAGTTTAAAAGACTATAGAACAGCTCTTATTCCTTTAATTACAATGAGGACAAGAACGCCGCTTGTGGGATCCGTGGAATTCTTACTGTTGCAGAAATGAGAGCATTGACTGTGGTGGCTTCGGGAAGTCATTAACCAATTTTAATATAATTAACACCAATGTTGGTATTTATTTCTATGCAAGAGGAAACCTACAAACCTCATACACCTACATTTAGTTGATTTATTGGGGGCTGGTGTGACCCTGGTTCTGGAATGAAATGGCTGCCAGGGACCAAAGATCCACTGGTCCAAATGCCCAGAACTAGGTCTGTTAGGTAAATAATAGCATTTAATCACCAAAAATGTTCTCAGAGACTAAAGTTGCCAGATCAGCCAGTCCAAATCATACTGTTCACCCATACCACTCACCATCATGCAACCTCACTTGTAGTTTTGCCATTTTTCTCACCTCTCTCAATAACGCTCATCTGGGACCTTTTAGATTTTTTGCAGCTAGGAGCAAACATTTCATGTTTTTTTTAAGGCTTAATTTCCTGTACAGTGTCAGTTTTAGCTACTGATTATGTTGCATGCATTGGTGGGTGTAAAGATTAGGTAGTCATGTTTTCACTTCAAACAATGACATTGTGTGCTATATATGTTAAGAGGTTGTGTGGCTTTTACTGGTGCATTTCTGGGGGTAATGATGGTGCATTATTGAGGGTAGCAGTGGTGTGCTGTTGGATACTTTTGTGATGTTGGGATATAACGGTGTAGTGCTGGGTTGGAGGTGAATAAGCCCTGTTGCAATCTGTCATGCATTCACGTGGTCTCAACCACGGAGACGATACTAGAGCCAGTGCTGGATCTTCTATCCTTCCCAGGGTCGAGCCCGAACTTAGACCAAGCATGAGCCTTTGGGGAAATGGGGGCTGGCATAAAATAAAAAGAGTGACTTAGGGTACTGATCTGCTCAGTGGTTGTGTGGCACTGCATACAGGATTTGCCACTCCTGAGAACTTCTGTGTCGGCGAGTTCGATACGCACTGGACCAGAACGTCTGGTTTTGTGATGAAGCAGTACACTGACAATAACATGAGTAGGCAGTTACCATCAGAACACTGACAGGCCTCTATATACAATGACCATGCATTGACTTCTGTGACATACACTTACAGGTTTCGTCAGCACCATGGCATGAGAGCAGGATAACCAAAATCACAGCTCTGCGTGTGGAACACTCCCAAGAATCAAACTCGGAATATAGATTGGAGTTACTGGCACTCCCAAGAATTAATTCAGAACACAGGTTTAGATACAAGGTTCGTACATATAAGAAAGACTCTGAAGTGCTTTCTCTTGGCACTACTGTTCATCGGAGAAACATGGACCTAAAGTCTTTGTTCCTTGTGCAATCACATTTCTAGCGCCAAGGTTGAAAGAAGAGTCCTGAGTATAAACACACAAGAAGCGCTGGAGGCAATCACAGGGAGGGCATGGAGGAAAAGACTTTGAGGACGCTGATACTCGGTCCTGCTTACTACTATTGGAGGATTAGCACACACTAACCTGATATCAAGTACTTAACCTAGTTCTTGACTGACTGAAGTTAGAAGAAGATCTCGAGGTGCAACTTGATGATCGGAACCAAATAACAGGAATTTTTTTTATTGTTTTCACTCGAACGTGCATGATGGAAAACAACACCAAGACCTTAGTAACAGCGGGAGCAAGGCTTGCCATTGGCTCACAGGATTCTGGGAGAAGCTTGCAGGGAGTCAAGCACAATGGAATTACAGTTTCTGGGGGACATCAGTCATGGGTTCATAGTGAGCCACAGGGGTAAAGCAACATGAACCCTGCATGCTAGGAATTACACAGAGGGCGCATGAGTAGGTCATGACACAGTCAAGCCAATGGACTGACCACAGAATTGTTGTCAAAATGCTATCAGTTACGGAGCCCAGATCCGTACAGCTCTGACTTACTTGAGACAGACTTCCAGACTTCCATGAGGTGGACGTATTAGTTTTTGCAACAATCATTCCCACTAATGACACAGTCATGATGCAGTGGAAATTGAAATGTCTAATAGACTTCCCTGACAAGCAGATTTCTTCAATGTTTCTTGTAGGTGTATTAGTTCTGTGAGTGGAGGGTTGGTATTACAGTCATTGGCAGTGATTTATTGTGGTGGTGGGGATAGTGCCTAAGTGACAAAAGACAGCAGGTGGTGGAGGTAGCAGTTTGGAGGTGTGAAAAGGTATAACAAAAGTGACTGTAGTTTTTCAGTGCTAGAGCTGGTAATATAGTGCATAAATTAATGGAATGGAGAAGAAGGGTGGCAGTGTATGACTGGAGGACTTTACTTTGGTGATCCAGTGTGGTGGCACAGTACTGGGATTGGTAGTGAGGTGCTGTTGGTGGTAGCGTACTGCTGACACAGTGCTGAGGTGGTGGGAAGCTAATGATGCAAGTGTGGGGCCCTGGTTGTGCATTGGTGAGGGTGAGGCTGAAGTGCTGATTAATGAGGCTATGCTAGGAGATAGTAGTGTGATATTAGGGTCTTGTGGTGTAGTACTCAGTGGGGGTGAACTAGTAATGTTGCAGTCAAGCAGATGGATTAAGCATACAAGAGGTATCAAGGTATTTTCAGTTATTGACCCCAGCAATGCTGTTTTTCTGTAATAAGTGTAAGAGTTGATGTAATTTTTGCAAAACTGCAAAAATATTTAATTTGTGTAAAAACAGAGAGAAGAAAAGAAGACATTAATATTGGATTGCAGGCCGAAATTTTAAAGAAATTGCCATGACTTGCCATGCTTGGGAACGGGTGGTAACTACATACACTTTTGCTTCCAAACAGCAACATTCCTCCGAAAGTCCACCACTGTTAAGATCTGCATTGTTGTATTGAAAAAAGGCAACATGTTACACAAAGACACTGACCCCTTATGCTCCTAATATCCCCCTAGTGGGACTCCCCTTACCACCAGGGGTGGTAACACGTAGGCATATATCTGCTTGGGCGGAGATGGGTCTGAACACAGTGGGCATGTTTTTTATGAATGGTACATTGATGAACCACAACACATTCGTGAGAGCACAGGGGGTGCCGAACATACTATTTCTGCTCCATGCAAATATCACTCTATATATCCGAACTGCTTGGGCTCCAGAGGGAACAGAACAACCAACTCATGAGTTAATTCACATGCTATACTTGATGGGCAATAGTAGCCACTTGACAAAATGGTTGTACTGAGGGATTCGAACACACACTGCAGTGTCACTCCAGACTACTCGAGACAAACAGAACACGAACATAGGCAGTGTGCTCAATGATAAAGAATAGGGAACACTATTGGAATACCCAAGAAAGGTATCCAGGAATCCAAAATTTTAATTCATACAGCTCATGATTGTCCACCATGCCTACTTGACCCCGCACAAACTAAACTTAATGTTTCCAGACAGGGCGATGTTTGCCTCAAATGCCACTCCTCAAATGAAGCTTTACTACATATGTTATAGGATTGTCCGACATTAACCCATTACTGGTCATTAGTACACAGAGTAGTGAATAGTGTTGCCACAGTAAGGACCTGTGTCTCATTGGAGTATTGTCTATTAAGATTGGGTCCAAAAGGAAAGAAGGGAAGCCCTGTCCGCAAATTTGAAAATCAGGCTCTGATAACAGCGTAAGAGAAATAGTACTATGAGATGGAAGACAGTCAAATCAGCATCGGTATTAGATTGGTATAATCAGTCAGTCATAAGCTTTTATTCGATACGCAGAGATATCTTATAAGCACATACATAATACAATCAATACAAATATACAAAAAGTTTTATGCCATAAGAAGTCAGTAGAAATGTTAGAATATTAGAAAGTGATAAAAGGGTGTAAGGTCCATTAATAAATTAGCTAAAACAAGGTTTAAACAGCTACTGACAATCTCTTACATCGAATGAGCCAAAACTGCTTTAAAAATTTAGCTATTCCACAGACTATGGGGGGGGAAGTGTCCGTACTTAGGATACGCAAGGCTACTAAGTGACTGCGTGTGCCCATGTTACGGCAGAGTGGTTTCAGCCAAAAGCTCCTAGGCCTTGCATAATCCGGGCATTCAAATAAAACGTGCGCAATAGACTCAATCTTACTCGGGCAACATGCACAGTTGGGAGAAGTGCGATCCGCTGTTGACCATTTCGATACCAGGGCACCTAACGGGAGGGAACCAACTCTAAATTTAAAGTAAAGAGCACGGTCAAAGGGGAGAGTGATCAGGTCCAGGTAAGGTTCAATGGCCACAGTGTCTTTAATTTGTAAAAAGGTGGCAGTGGACCTGCAGTGATTGGAACTAGAGATTAGACGCTCTACAGTCCATTTCCAAAAAAGCGCCTTGACAACTTCTTTTGGAGGGGCTGAGCGGGATGACCAACAATCCCCTAGTCCTATATTCTCCAACAGCTTTTTGGTGTCCTTTAACCATTTTATCTTGGCCCAACCCCCTGGCTCATTATGTCTCTCAGGGCATCAGCATAGGATTTTAATTCTTCGCACCTCCAGATCCGTGTCCACAACAGGAGCGGGCGAAGCTGGGCCTGATCATTAATGTTTTTACATCCCGTGTCCATCCTCACAGGTACTGACGGTGTGCTCAGAGGAACAGCAATGAAGGATTTTAATAGCTTGCTCTCAGCAGTAACTAGGGCATCCAGACGGCAGTGGCCCCACAGTTCTGCCCCATACAAGGCTGATGTCGCTACTTTGGCCTTGTAGATGTCGAGTACTGGGGTAAGTGATCTCCTAGTTGAGGCCCTGTATTCCCTCATGAGAGCTCCTCCTACTCTCCTGTGGTTAAGGACCATTTTTTCAATGTGGTTTGCCCAAGTCATCCTGTCCGTAATCCGAATGCCAAGGTAGTCGAATTCGGCTACTTTCTCCAGGGGAATAGAGTTGAGTGTAGGTGGGCGGCCCAATTTTTTAGGTGGGTTAACAACTAGGTATTTTGTTTTGACCACATTTATTATTAGCCCTTTTGCAACACAGAACTCCTGAAATCGTGTTAGAAGTTTCTGTAGTCCTTGTGGGGTCTTCGAAATCAGGAGCGTGTCGTCCGCAAAAAGCAGGGTTGGGATACGGACACCTCCAAGACAGGGGGCGTCGGCTGGTTCTTGTTGAAGGTGTTTTACCACCCCATTCAGATATAACGAGAATAGGGTGGGTGCCAAGACGCAACCCTGTCTTACGCCCCTAGACACTGGTATTTTTTCCGTGAGCTCTCCGTTATTACCCCAGCGGACCTGTGCAAAAGTGTGGGCATGAAGGCTTATAAGAAGGGACAAGATGTAAGGTGGTAGCCCCAACTCACAAAGGACCCTCCAGAGCTCCTCCCGGGGAACTAGATCAAAGGCAGTCTTCAAGTCTATAAAGGCCAAGTAAAGACTACCCTTGCCTAGTTCCACCACCTTCCACCCCAAAAGGGACAACCTAAACACCTGCTCTATAGTCCCCATACCAGCCCGGAAACCTGCCTGAAAGTCTGATAGGATTTTATTCTCCTCCACCCAATGGAGGATCCTACCAAGGATAGCTTTGCCAGCTATCTTTTGGGTGGAGTCTATCAGACTTATTGGGCGATAGTTACCCGGGGTTTCCCTGCACCCTTTTTTATAAATGGGGACAACCACCGCCCCCTTCCAGGATTCTGGTACTGCTCCTCCCCTCATGATATCATTTAGGAGAGCTGCTATGATCCTTCCCCATTCCGCTGGGTAAGCCCTCATCAAATCACCCGGAAGGCCGTCCGGGCCCGGTGCCTTGCGTGGTGCCACCCAGCCTATAACACCCTCAATCTCTAAGGGGGTGAAGAGGTCATAGGCATGAGGTTCGATTGCTAGTGTGAGATCCATCCCCACGGACAGTTCCCCATCTGGTGGGAGGTATAAAGACCCAAAGTGTTTTGCCCAACTTTGAGGCGGGATGCTGCAGGGTCTCATAGCTGCATCGGATTTGCTCCGTTTCCTTATGAGATTCCAAAACACCCCTGAATCCCTAATTTTGCTAGCCTGGAGTAGGTCTTCCCAGTAATTTTCTTCCCACTCCCTTCTAGCCAAACTAAGGGTCTTTTTGTAAGCCTTCCTAGCTTCCTGGATCACACTTTGGGATTTAGATTTAACTGCCTCAACTAGCTTTGCCTTATGAATCCTGCATGCTTGGGTATACCACCCCTCAACAGATTTTTTAGCTCCTGTATTGCCCGGCTTTTTAGAGTACAGGGTAAACACGTTGGCTAGGGCTTCAATCAGGGAGAGGAATAACCCACTCACTTTACCCACCCCTTCTAGCGAGGATTCCAGAGATGTTACCGCGTGGTTTAAATGGGATTGAATTTCCCCAACCTTCGCCTCGGATAGGACCAGTTTCGCCCATTTAATTCTTCTACCACATGGGGAGACTTCAGATTCATCTAGTGGTACGAGTGCCTCTTTAATGTTGGCCTTCCTTAGGGGTTGCCACCATTGTTCCATTTCTAGGGAGAGAGGGTTGTGATCGCTTTCTGTCGAAGGGACCACCTGCATGTCCCTTACATAAGGCCATAAGCACACGTCTATTAGGACATAATCCAGCCTAGAGGTGTGCCCTGGTCTGTTGTAGGTATGTGCACCCCCCCTATCCAAGGAAGTCCTCCCGTTCGCTGCCCTTAGATTAAATTCAAGAGTAAGGGAGTATATTTGGAGCGCCACTTTTGTCCACCTTTTAATCGGTGCGATGTCCAGAGGCGGGATCCCCCACCTGGCATCCTCCTCATCCTGGTCGAGGGAAACGTCCGAGCCCAAAGGCTCGAACGTGCAGTTCATATCACCTACAACCAGGGTGCGGGTCTTATGGGGGGTGTTGTTTAACAGGGTCTCGAGAAGAGCTATTACAGGAGACTTTCTCCCGCCCTTTGTACCCCGAGCATACACATTAAAGATGTTTAGAACAGTTCTTCCCCTTTGGTCAATAAGAGTAATATTTTGTATGTCCGGGGAACCTGTGGGATAATCCACTACTCTACAGTTTAGAGAAGCCGCGACCCAAATAAGAAGGCCGCCCGCTGGGCGGCCTCTCCCGGATTCCGAGACCCGCGCAGGAGAGGAGTATGAGGAAAAACCCACCCTATGGACCGGTATCAGGCTCCAGGTTTCCTGGAAGAGGCACAAAGAGTGCTTATCAACCCATGCAGTAAAGTCTGGGAGGGCCAGTTTTCCAGCAATCCCTGCGATGTTCCAGCTGAAAACCTTGAAGACTAGGTCCGTCACAGCTGGATGGTCGCTGGGCGCTTGAAAGCCCCTATCTAATGGGCTCCCCCTATATATCCGGGGAGAGCAGGGATCTTGTGAAATTATTATAGGGTCTCCCATTCCACTTACGAGGTTTATTTGGGTTGGTGGTGCTTCTACTTGCTCTGCTCTGCTCACTGATTCCAGTCAGCAGGGGCCAATTGCCCACATTTGTTTCTCCCTGTCGCCTCCTACAACCCCAGCCCAGTTTTGGCCAGAATTAAGAGAACTTTCACTTCCTCCATTTGGGCTAACAATGTGCCTAGGGTAAAAATATGAGAGGTCTACCAGTTTAACCCCCGGTGCCCCCATGTTTTTAATAGGAGTACAAATAGATGGCACCACTCTGTAATCTTGGAAGTTTATAATTACGCAGTCTCCCTCCAGCATTTTTTTCCCTTGCCCTACCCATCCCACTCTACGGACACTTAGAATAATGCCGTCCATACCCGGGGGGATTGGTTTATTTGCCTTCAGCCAGTGTATACACTTGTTCTTGAGTGATTGATGGTTTTCCAACTGACCATCCTTTAGGGGAGGCACATTAACCATGACTGCAACAAATGGTTGACAGTCTGTTGGGAGATTAATTGGGGGGATCCGTCGTGGGGGGATACAGGGGGCCTGTGGGGAGATAGTTGGGGCAGAACATTGTGTTGCAGGCCTGGGGGCTTTCCTAGTCGTTGGGCCGCTGGGTTTACTGCTACCTTCTAATTTTTGTTGGACTTCCTTATTACCGTCAGTTGTCTGTTGCTGTTTTTGAGGAAGAGATTTTGGCTTATTTTTCTCAGGCTCTTTATGTATTGGGAGTCCCTTGTGGCTTGGACCTGGTTTCAGATGGGGAGGAGATTTGGGAGTTGGGATTACTAGATTATTAGGAGCAGCTTTGTTTTGGGTTGTTGGGGGCTTAGGGCCTTTCTGCGCTGATAGATCATTCCCTTTTACACCCACATCCTTATTTACAGTCACTGTAGTTGCTAGTTTGATTGTTGTTTTAAGTGAGTGTATCCCATCCAGAGTTGACTGCTCTAGTTTGTCGATCCTCTCCCCTAGGCCCTTCACTTGAGTTAGTAACGGTTTCAAAAGGGTATATAACTTTTCCAGAATATTTTCGACCGCTACTAAGTCAGCTCGCTTTGAGACCTTGGTTGTGTGAGGGCCCTTTTGAGAAATCAGCATCGGTATTAGATTGGTATAATGAAATGGTTAGATGGGGTAGGGCAGAGGGTGCTGAACTTAAGCAGGAGGAACATAGGGGATTGCATAGGTAACCCATTTCACTGTAATGGAACGTGATGTTTGAAGAATTTATAGCTACAGATGTGCAGGTACAATAGAAGGACCCAAACATACTTACTGGTGTCGCTTACAAAAATATGGTGGGCAAGACGCGGGATGTTGTACGATCATTATACAATACAAAGGATATGGAATATAACTGTGTTCTTATGTACAAATGTTTATACTTGATGTGTTTTATCTGGGTACCCGATCAATATTGTGACCGTATGCCCCTATACGGTTATAATCAATACATATCCCTATAATCGCATAATTATCCAAGCCATATTTTCAGTAACTCGCCTCTGCAGTCCATGACACAGCAGAAGCCACTTCCTTAGATTCCTAGATAGCACACTGAGTTCTTTCGACACCCCAAACCCCCAGCAACCTGGGAAAGCCCTGCTTGCTTTGTTTTGATTAGTAATAGAACTCCTGCGAGCACTGTAAGAACGACCAGTTCTTAGTGACATCTTTATTGACGTCTTATGTCCAAAAACTTACGTCAAACTCGGCACCTTTCAGGTATAAATATACCCAACGTTGCCTTAAGCAAACACACGGTGGTGATGAATACTGGAGCAGAACAGCTGTCCCATTGCAGAAAGCCCAGCAGATGCGAGAAGCCCACGGACACTGCCCCTCCTCTTTGACGTGCTGAGAAAGACGCTGCCTTTTCTCCTGCCGAGAAAATCCAGCTCCGGCGTTTCCAGCCTACCCTTGCAGGTGACTGGGATATCGGGTCCTGAGAGGGAGATACCAGACCTCCTACATTCTATTCCAGAGGTACGGTGCTGACTAAACCCTTAGAGAGAATTCTTGAATCAAACTCTTGGCAACACCAACTTAACTTAAACTGCTACTTACTTACTCCCTCCCACGTATTAGGCTTAGGTCAGGTACACCGGGGTAGGCGTAGTTAGAAGCAACAGTTGAGGTCGTTAGCCAATGTATATATGAATGTATATATTTTATTCATTTTAACTATCTTATGGCTAAGAAACCATATCAATGCTTTTACAGTATTATTTTGTAATACTCCTTTTACTGTACTCACTTTTCATTATAACAAGTCTTGCAATTGTGGCAATTCATTTTTCTTGCATGAGAAAGAAGACTGCTTAATAAATAATATCTTTAATTGAAAAAGCCCATCTCTCTATTCTCTGCACCCTGGTGAAATTAAATCTGCACAACTGACTGAGTGAAATAGCTGTCTATTGTTTCACACGACTCTAGAGATTGACTCCTATTCTGGGGAGCAAAGTTGTCATGTTTATGCGGTTGTCGGAAGCTGAATCCCTTCTTGTCTGAGCCAGGGAAGCGGATCACTCCTATTCAGTCAAGAAAGTTTCCAGTGACCTCAGAGCTAGCTGGCGCAAACCTAAATGAAGTCTAACATAGTCAGTAGAGACCTAGAAGACAGCAGTCCTACGTCTACACTGCTGTTTATGTTATTCCAATGCGCAGGGCCTATAGGAAAAATAGGAACTACACTACATGGCGCCCAATGTTTGGTAAGGCGATAAAACTAACGCAAGACGTTAGAGTAACTCAGTCGTGCTTTTTCACACAGACCCTTTCTCTCGTAAATACTACAATAGACGTCTGGAGTGGGTGAAAGGTTAAAATCCGCCGGAACTTAGTAGGAAGAGATTCCTATGTAGAGTTTTTAGTTTCGTCAAGGTTGAAGGATACTGTGTTCCAAAATATTGTGCACCTAATATTTGTTTCCTTGAAAACTGCTCTGCAAACCTTCATTAATACAATGTCAAATAATGGCGATAACAACGGAACCAATGAGGTCGCAGTAGATGCGAATCAACCGGGTTTCGATGTTACAGGGATTAATGAACCGGGTGCAATTATCATCCCGGCAAACATAAGAAAAACTATAACTTTAAAACTTATAGAAAACGGACTGACAGCACAAGGTGGTACAGTCATTTTCGTGATAGAGGCACACGAATATCGGCAGACAGAGGTATTCTATTCATGGATAAACTTTCCAGCGGCAAACGCTACAACACACGAGTTCCACTATTACAAAATAGAGGAACCACCGAAAGAATACGCTCCTTTCGAGGAGATTGAAATCCCATTGAAATACCAAGAGCACCTGCTCTGGTTTAAAGGCGCCCTAAAACATAATGATCACATCACCAGGCTCAGTCCACTAGGTAGACCAGGAGCAATGTGGCCGGTTCTAGCCAGCTACACACCACATCCAGACATTGATAAAATGTCAAGAGAAGAACTTTTAGCACAGCTAAAATTATTAATTAAAATACACAGACAGTTAGTCCAATATGTAATGCGGACTGCAACAGTCCAAACAGCTGTTAATATTCCACAGCTAACCCCTCATCAGGGGAACACAAATAAAATCACACCACAGAACATACAATCATGTCTTGGAAAAACACCCGCAAAACGGGAACAAATTCCATTCTGGCTAGCACAAAAAATAACTCAAATAGAGGCAGTATTCCGAATACTACCTCTATTGAGAAACACAGAATTCTGGCTATCTGCCTTCCAATGGGGGCCGCACCACATGTGGAGGACTGTGACACTTGGGGCACAGTCTTTGCTTCCATTTACACAAAAATACATGGTGTTCCGTCCATGGCGGTAATACCAGATGTGCTAAAACAAATTCAGAATGAATACGGTCCAGAACCTGCTTTAACTCTTGGTATGAAATTACTGAAAGACTTCAAGCAGGTCTTGGCTATATTACTAGCCAACATAAAAGGAGAAGCAGAATCTGTGGCGATCCGCCAGAAATTGAAAGAAACAGATATAACAGATCAACCAATTGAATTGCCAGAATCATAGAAAAATGCTATGAAGAATTAAGTAGAGATAGTTTGGGTGGGAAACCAGTAAAACCCCAACTACTTGAAAATCCTGAAAAATTATTTATTAAAAATAATCTAAACACTCCTAAAAAGAGCTGGGATGGAAATAAACAATCCACTCCCAAAGAAAAAGTTTTCCAGTCCAGAGGAAGGTCTCCTCGATGGAGAGAAAGAACTCCGAATCGAGAACACCAGTCTCTCCAGAGGGAGCACTCTGAGAATAGATATAACCTTAGAAATAGCGATAACTTGAAAAAACCTGATAGATATCAAAGTATTGATACACGTCCCTCTCGATCTTTCTCGCAGAAATCGGAAAGAAGAGGACAGTCAGAACCAAGGGAAGAGCACACCAAGCCCAAAGACAAGGAACCTGCTCAAAGTAAAAAATTACAATTTCCAAGAAAGAAGGTAGCCAGTATTAGAGTAATCGAACATGCTGAGAATACTGAGGACACAGCTGAAAAACGGAGAGTGGGCACAGACAATGCTAGACAGCGCAGCAGAAATCCGCATAGCTCGCAAGATCCTGATGAGTCATCTGGAGACAGTGGACACGAATGAATGCAATCAAGTGGAAATTGCAGATACCAGAGTTAGCGAACCTCATAAGATATACGAAATAACACTGCGTATAGAGGGAGATAAGACTAGGAAAATAAGGGGTCTATTTTGGGATAACCTCTCAAAAGGCTATGACATCCTGTTAGCCGAGAAAGATTGGCCCCCAGAGTTTGTCAGGGAGTGCTCTCATGGCGAAGAAATGATTATGCCTGCCTTCTCAAATCATATTCCAATTCACACTAAATATATATATGCAAGGAAATGGGCAGTAGCTCAAGCACCTGCACTATATAAAAATCATGTAGGATGGGATGAGGACTCTCCTCCTCACAAAATCCAGTTAAAATGTCAACCGACTGCACAAAGGCAGTACCCAATTAAGCAAGAAGCTAAAAAACAGGTCAGGGAGATTTTAGATCAACTTGAATACCAAGGGGTAATTGAAACATGCACCTCTCAAATGAACAATCCTTTGTTTCCTGTCTCCAAACCAGATGATTCGTATCGTCTAGTCTTGGACTACGGACACCTTAACTCATGTTGCAAATCATTTGCGGTACAAAATTCGCACAGTGCTGCACTAATGAATAACATAGTTCGCAAAAAATACAAAACAACATTAGACATATCTAATGGGTTCTTTTGTCAAAATATTGCACCAGAAAGCAGGTACTTGACCGCTTTCTCAATAATGGGGTCACAGAAAAATTTCTGTAGGCTCCCACAGGGATTTAAGAACAGCCCAGGACTATTCTCAGCCAGAGTAACAGAGTTACTACAAATGTATGATGATGAGGCATTATCTTATGTCGATGACATCTATCTCACAGACGACGACTTGGATACTCACTTGAAAAGAGTGAACACCATAATACTTGGATTCGCAGCAGAGGGTTACGAATTCAACTTTAAAAAGTCCCGAATTGCCCATCTAACAGTCCTATTTTTAGGATACGAATTATCAAGTGAAGGGAAAAGCCTAGCGGACAACTTCTTAGAGAAGTGCGCTGTACTCCAAGCACCAAAAACGCTGAAGAACTTACAATCGATTCTAGGCTTCCTAAATTTCGGAACAACTTACATTCTAAACTATGCAGAGAGGATTAAACCTCTCTAAGAATTAATAAAACCTGATTTTAAACCAATCAACTGGACTCAAAAACACATAGAAATTTTGAGATCACTACAAACAGACATGTTAGCTAAAACAAAATTAGAAACACGTGACAATACACGCAACCTTGTAATCCGGGTCATCCTAGGAAGATGCAGATTCACGTACCTGACCTCTAATGAGGGAGAAACGGTACCAATAGCATACAAATCACATTTGTATACAAAAGCTGAAATAAAATTCAGTTCAACGGAAAAAATTCAAACTGCGGTTCAGACTGCCGTAGCAAAAGGAAGGGCCCTAGCACAAGGTAAACGAATAATAATCGTTACACCAATACCTGCTTTAGAAGCGGTAACTAAAGCGAGCATTCCGAATGCTAAAGCTCTGCATCCAAGATGGATCCAATGGGTTAATTCTCTTGCTGCAACAGACGTAGTATATGAATTTGATCCTAATCTAAAGACACAGGAATTTTTACAGTATGAATATGAGTGTCCTCTGCCAACTGAAATCCTGCCTCTAGAACAATATGATCGATCAGCACAACCCACCGTTGGGGGTAAACAAGCTTACAGTGCTGCGTGCGCGATTGTTAAAGGTCGTTGGCACAAAGGAAAATTTAGACCACTGGTCACTAAAACGCAATCTCTAGGAGATTGTACAGCTCAGCGAGCTGAACTACTAGCATTTAAGATGGCGCTTGAAAATACAGATCGCGAATTCCTCACACTTATAGTGTGCGATTCATATTATTGTGTTCAATCTTATAATGAATACTTGCAGAATTGGGTTGAAAACGGGTTCAAAGATGCAAAAGGTGGCACAATTAAGCATAAAATGCTTTGGGAACAAGTAGTTGTTTTACAGAAGGAACTACAAAAGACTTGGGCAGAATTGGGTTGAAAACGGGTTCAAAGATGCAAAATGTGGCACAATTAAGCATAAAATGCTTTGGGAACAAGTAGTTCTTTTACAGAAGGAACTACAAAAGACTCACCTGATACACACTCTGAGTCATCAACGTGATGGCGTTCACGTTGCAGGGAATTCATTGGCTGATGAAGCCGCAAAGGCAGCTGTGCAAACGGCTTCCGTAGCTGCTATCACCCGGTCAAAAACAAAAATAGACAGCGATATACTACAAGCTGTCAGTGCGTCAGTAAAAGATGATAGAAAAACACTCCCAAAAGGCTTTCCAGAAAAGTACTCATATTTAACAGATACGAATAATGTTCCTTTTGCTCGAATCCCTGGAGTGGGGGATAGAGTAATACCAAACATGGAACACAGGTTAGGACTAATTACAGCGGCACACAAAGGGCTTGTTTCTGCACACGCTGGCGTTTCCGCCACAATATCATTACTAAAACAGAGATATTGGTGGCCGTGCATGAGAAAACAAACTAAGAAATATGTGCTGTAATGCGAAATATGCCAAAAAATGAAAGTATCAACAGTGAAACGACCAGCGCAGACACCCCTTCTCATCTCAGATAAACCATTAGCATGTGTTTACCTGGACCACTGTGGTCCCTTACAAAGGGATGGCAACTGTAAATATATCATGGTCACAGTGGATTCCTGTACGAGATTCATATGGATGTGGCCCCAGCGCTCGGCTGACGCCAGAACTGTTATAAAAGATTTGCGAGTCTTTATCGGCACATACGCAATTGCCATGCTTCATTCTGACCAGGGTCCTGCTTTCAGCTCTCGAGCTTATAAGGAGGCCATGACCAGCATGGGCATTGGATTGCGGTTCTCTTGTCCCTTCAATCCTGAGGGAAACGGGGTAGTGGAAAGAAAAAAACGAGACATAAAGCAATCTATAACGGCAAAGGTATTAGGTTTGGGTGATGGGTGGGTCCAACATTTAACAAGTGTCCAACGTAGTCTTAACAACTTGCCAAGAAATTCTATAAAAGGTTTCAGCCCGTACAAACTATTGTACGGAACTAGAATGTATGTTCAGGACTTAGATAGTCATGCTTCAGTGGTAGAAGATAAGAAAAAAGACTTTGACATCAAAGATCGCTTGGCTGTTTTACAGGACTTAAATGAAACAAGAAAAGCCCTGAGCAACTTAAAGTTAAAGCAACAGCCAACGACCACTGAAGACACACCACCTGTCCCAGCAAGACCTGTCTGGATTCCAAAGATTCGGGATCTGGTCAGAGAAAAAATAGCGGTGAAGAAGGAATTTGGGCCTTCTTACAGAAAAGCAGTACCTGTCTTAGCAATCAACGGAACAAGATCAGTTGTACTATGGCCCCTTGCTGGTAAAAAGGAGAACAGAGTTGTATCCATCGACCTGGTAAAACCACAATCATGTGGCCTATAATAAATAGTAGGCCCAGTGGACTCCCAAGAAGTAACAGAATACCCAAATTTGCTAGTATCCAAGAGGTTCAAACTGAAAGACTAATCACATTTGATAAACCTGCAGTGAATAAAAAAGGACTATGCAGAAATGCCATGGAACTTGTGCCTCTTGAAACCCAAATTGAAACAGTTTGTCATGAAACACCAGTCTACAATGATGTAGCATCAGAATGTGCTAATGAAAAGCAAATTGAGAAAACAATTCCAACAATCGACAGAACTGCATCTGGCTACTTCATCAATTTCGATAACTTTTCTGAAGATCAAAGCGACCCTGAAGTGACGCCAGCAACAAAGACTTTTAAAGAAAAAGCAACAGACCTCTTCCATCAACTCAAAGAAGCATATCTAAATGCACCATTGATTGAACATTGGATTGTATCAGGGGTACTTATACTCCTACTATGCCTAATTTTAGTTTTAATATTAGGAACATTTATTACAGTACAATGGACACAGCAAGTCAGAACATCAACTTAGTTCTGAAGCCTCACAAATCATCTCACATCGAGAAAAGAGAACTATCATCAGTGAATGTCACAGCCATTCCAATACCCGGCGGGGTAGTTTGGGACAAGACAGACTACGAAATATATGGCCCGGTCGAACTCTTGAAATATCCTCATCAGTTTAAGGTTTCATTAAGTGACTTTGTAAAACCAAGTACATTCTCTGATGATTGGGATTTTGAAAGCATAAATAATAGGATGTCAGATTTAGTTTTGTCAGCAAAATTTACAGAACATTATTATTTGCAAGGTTCATCGAATTATGAACAGATGTACTGTTTTACTCATTATGCAGACCACTATTTACATACATCTGCTCAACCTAGAAATGTTTTTAAATATAACCAATGGGAACATTGTGCTACTCCACCTAAAAGCAGTTCAAAAACATTCTATGAGAAATTCCAATACTTCTCAGGGTTTAACACAAGTGATGCCGAAACATTTTATTATAAACTGTTAGATAAAACAGGGACGAAAACCATGCTGACAAATACTAAATTGATATATTCAGAAGCATTTTATGAAAAAATTATTACATTTGGTTTTGATTTCTGGAAAAACAACATTGAAACAAAAACCATCTGGGGTACAAAAGATTGGCAGGTACAAGGCCTAGAAGCATTATTCAGAGCCTGCATGATCCCAGAACAAATAATGTTCTTGAATGACACAATTCAACAAACAACCTGTCTTGGTCTAGCCAAGATTAAAGACCTTAACAAACCATCTATTCCAAAGCCAATACCTGATAATGCAACCACAGATATTGAAGTAGACGTATCCCATATCTTAAATGAAAACAGAACACATCCAGATTGGAAAAAGTGGTTAATCTGGCCTACAGACACGACTAACTGTCAAGACAGATTCCTGAACAAAATACAGGAGTTAAAAATGACCAGACCAGACCCTAGATACTCCCAGAGACAACATCCAGGGATAGTAACAACATACAGTGGAGGGAAACTATGCCTTGAATGGCTACAAACATCCACACTGGCACAAATTAAGCAACACTTGTCTTTACTTAAAGATGGTGCTGACTTGCGCGATTTTATAATGGGACCACGCAAACAGCGTCAAAAAACGTTTCATAGCGGCCAGTATCTATGCTGCTTACAACGAGGCATGGAAAGTGACTCAAATTGAGACAGCAGAGAAAATACGAGAAATTGATCGTATTAATTTGTAAAAATCACTTTTTGTTGTGTACAATGGGTTAATGACTCTGTCCTCCAGAATATATTCACTGGACAGTATTGTATCATTTGCTATAGATATAATAGACCAGGACCTGCTAATGCTACAACATGGCCAGTCCCAATTACGTTCTATTGTACAGCTAGGCTGGACGTTGCAAAACCTCCGTTCAGGCTATGTTTAATGAACACAACATCATTGTTTTCTATCTTTAACGTTACTGATAAACAAATCCGTTTGGCACAGAAAGGAGCAGACTATACAATCTTGAGCATTGAAAAACTTGAGAGATTACCATTGACAATGTCAGAAAGACCTGTCATTGAATGGATAATACACGGAATAATCACAATTGCGATAACAACTTTCCAATTTAAAAATTGCCCAAAATATATACCAGCAGGCCAGTATGAAAGGTTGGGTAAAGGATACATTAAGTCATCATGGAAATTACTTTATACACACACATGTTATAGTGACAATAACAAAAATTTATTTCTTAGTGGTAATGAGTGTAAACAATCACTAAGAGGTATACTTTTGTGCCAAGGTATTAACTTGCATGGGGCCTGTGAGGGGACTTCAAATAACCTTTCATTCCACCAGCACGGCACACCTGCAACACAGATAGAGCCATTCTTTAGACAACTTTCTAACGGGAGTTACGTTCTAATAACGGATCACAGCTGTTGTGGCTTGGTGCCAGGGAAAGCATATCTCTTAAGCGTGAGTTCCATGGTCACTTGCTGTATGCAAGCATTGTATCCAAATGGCCCTGGAGACTCAGTGGCTCCGATTTGGCCTCCGTTGAATATCCCTTCTATACAAATTGATACTTTAAGCAGAATGAAGTCTGTGCTTTTACAGACAACAGTGCCCATCACGTCATCAAAAGAGACGTATGATCTCCAAGTTGCAAGGACAACTGCAGAGATACATACACTTTTATCAACAAATTGCCCCGTGCATTTCACAGAAATGCTCAGACAAATCCTAAATATGTCGAATGTATTTAAGACAATTTTTTCAGGACTGTTAACACCCTTCGAAGAAGTCCTGGGCATCTTTCCCAATTTTGTCCATTCGGTCTTTGGCGGCCTACCACTACTTTTGGGACTCGTAGCAGGTATTTTATTTTTGACCCTCCTGCTCCGATATGGCAAGCCAAAACGCAGACATGACTCCAGCAAGGATGGAAGAAACGATCCTAGCAATACGCTACCGGGACCGCATAACTAAAGTCCTTGGACTAGCCCGGCTAAGAGATCTGAATATGACCTGGTTTCTTTCATTCAGACCTATATGGCAGACCTGCATCTTACCTGTGCTTCGATGTATGCTATGCGGAGAGGAATGCGTGTTAGACACCTGTCTGGCACTACAATCAGCAGTACCAATGGATATCGATACTTTGCTAAGTCCTGTAACGGCTCATGCATCGTGTTGTCCCCAGCGGTTACCAATCCTGATGACGGCATTTGTTGAGACTCCTGCGCTACGACTAGGTGGTGGCAGTGAAGCAAGAAATGAAAGCAACATCACCCAGGTACGACCTTCTGTGAGCATTGCTGATCTTGAAATCGATGATAGCAATCATTCTCACAACTGCCAAGTTACAACATTATCGAACTTGGTCGAACTGTCACCTGAATATGTAGACTAATTCTTTGCGAGCCTGTCTGAAATGATGTTCTCCCCTGAACAGAAACAATAACTTTTGGAAAACAATCCGGCACACAGCGTTCCCATGAACTCTGAATTCGGCCTTCGGCTTTGATAAACAAAAGCTACTGAAAAACGTTTGGAACTATTTTTGCCCCACTCATCATAAAATTATTTTTTTCCAAAAATTCCAAAATATTTACCTTTTTCTGGCACACGTACTTTGCTTAAAGTAGAACTATTCATAAAGAACAGAGCTTCTATTTTTAGTAGATCTAGAGACAAAATATTACCTCAGCCTCTAGCACATTTTACAGCAATTGTATTTATATGTGATGAAATAGTCTCGCCCTTCTTTTTTCTGTATTGAGAGACATTTCATGTGTAATTTTTCGCAAATCGTTCAACTGAATATATATGCAAAAAAATGTTTGAATGATTACTCTGCTTAAAACGTACAGTACCTATTATCATTTTCATGTATTTCGTATACACCATTTCAAATGCAAAATGTATTTTGGGGTGGGTAGGAATACACATGCATCTTATTGCTTAAGTTTTTAGTAATTGATGGACATAAAATCGTGGAGTGGGTGATGTGTTTTATCTAGGTACCCGATCAATATTGTGACCTTATGCCCCTATACCGCTATAATCAATACATATCCCTATAATGGCATAATTATCAGAGCCATATTTTCAGTAACTCGCCTCTGCAGTCCATGACACAGCAGAAGCCACTTCCTTAGATTCCAAGATAGCACACCGAGTTCTTTCGACACACCAAACCCCCAGCAACCTGGGAAAGCCCCGCTTGCTTTGTTTTGATTAGTAATAGAACTCCTGCGAGCACTGTAAAAACGACCAGTTCTTAGTGACATCTTTATTGACGTCTTATGTCCAAAAACTTACGTCAAACTCAGCACCTTTCAGTTATAAATATACCAACGTTGCCTTAAGCAAACACACGGTGGTGGTGAATACTGGAGCAGAACAGCTGTCCCCTTGCAGAAAGCCCAGCAGATGCGAGAAGCCCACGGACGCTGCCCCTCCTCTTTGACGCGCTGAGAAAGACGCTGTCTTTTCTCCTGCCGAGAAAATCCAGCTCCGGCGTTTCCAACCTACCCTTGCGGGTGACTGGGATATCGGGTCCTGAGAGGGAGATACCAGACCTCCTACATTCTATTCCAGAGGTACGGTGCTGACTAAACCCTTAGAGAGAATTCTTGAATCAAACTCTTGGCAACACCAACTTAACTTAAACTGCTACTTACTTACTCCCTCCCACGTATTAGGCTTAGGTCAGGTACACCGAGGTAGGCATAGTTGGAAGCACCAGTTGAGGTCGTTAGCCAATGTATATATGAATGTATATATTTTATTCATTTTAACTATCTTATGGCTAAGAAACCATATCAATGCTTTTACAGTATTATTTCGTAATGCTCCTTTTACTGTACGCACTTTTCATTATAACAAGTCTTGAAATTGTGGCAATTCATTTCTCTTGCATGAGAAAGAAGACTGCTCAATAAATAATATCTTTTATTGAAAACACCCGTCTCTCTATTCTCTGCACCCTGGTGAAATTAAATCTGCACAACTGACTGAGTGAAATAGCTGTCTATTGTTTCACACAACTCTAGAGATTGACTTATTCTGGGGAGCAAAGTTGTCATGTTTATGCGGTTGTCGGAAGCTGTATCCCTTCTTGTCTGAGCCAGGGAAGCTGATCACTTCCTATTCAGTCAAGAAAGTTTCCAGTGACCTCTGAGCTAGCTGGTGCAAACCTAAATTAAGTCTAACATAGTCAGTAGAGACCTAGAAGACCGCAGTCCTACGTCTACACTGCTGTTTATGTTATTCCAATGCGCAGGGCCTATAGGGAAAATAGGAACTACAATACATACTGTAGTGCTGGCTGTCAAGTATGTATAACAATGTAAGGCTGAGTCTGTAAGGGGGTGGGGGCAGGTAGAATAGTTCAGTATTTGTTTTCTCAATTATAGTGAAATGTACACGCTATGCATAATTGTTTGTGTGAATTGCAATGTCAAGAAAATTCATAAAAATATGTTACAAAAAAAAGAAGACATTAATGAACAGCAAATGTACATTTAGCAGTATAAAATAATAAATGTGCATAAAATGCCCTAATACTCTTTCCTCCTGTGACACATCGAGACACATTTAATTGGTTTGAAATAAGTAAATATTCAACCATCTTGTTTGATGTCACCTGGGAATCGTGCTTTTGAACATTTGCCTTCATATAACAAATTAGTACATTCCCGAAGTTGTATTCTTCATCTTATTGAAAACACCAATACTTTTTATAAGAATCATTTGTAAAGGAAAGTATAGGACTGGATACACATTGTATTGTATCCATTGTGTTGAAAATTGAGCTATCAAACAAACCTACTTTGTTTTATGCTATTATGAAATGAAGGGAATGCAGCACTGCACAGAATGATCACAGCAAACAGACAAAGGATTAAATGGGCATAAAGAGGGTATCAGGTCAACTTTCCAAGAGGGCAGTGATTGCATGGTCATTGAGGCGGAAGTAAAACACCAGCCAACAGAAATTAGTTCTATTAGGAGAGGCTAAGGGCTGATTAGGCATTTATGCAAATCTTTACTCTACCTCAATTTTAACTGCTTCTGTTCATTTTTACGAGCCCTGCTACGTAGGCCCACGTGTTTACGGTTTTAAAGCATCCACGTTGTGTTGGACGGTACGTGTGCCTATATGTTTTGTGTGTATACTTGTGGGTATCCCTCAGTCTATGGTTTCCCTTGCAATCCTCTAACAGTCTGCCACTCTTAAATCTCTATCAGGTCTGAATTCCTCACAATTCTTACCCTCTCCCATCTATACCTTTTGCGCTCTCATTCCCTTTCTTTCAGCCTATTTACCTCTCACTCAAGTCAGAAGGCTCTTTTTTAATTCCCACTCTGTGTTTTATTTACTCCTTCCTATCACATCTTGCACTTTGAAATGGTCTTGCCATAAGGTACCATAATGTACTATAGAAACAACTAACAATATAATATGCCACGGTGTATGTGAATCGGTAATTACATGTCAATCAGTCTATGTGTAGAGGTGCCTTTAGATCTGTATGCATGTGTGCCTTCTGGTATATGTGTGTGAGTGGCTGCAAGGTAGTTAATCTCTGTGCGCATAGACATCAGAAGGGATGTTGCTGATTCTTAATATGTGCATCTAATGCCATCAATATGAAAGTGGATATTGTTTATGTCAATGTGCTCATTATTGTTACAGTTAAAAAAAGTTCAACATTGGAGGAGCCGACAGAGCTCCCGGAACTCTCCCATGTTATAGCCACGAAATCCTCATGTAACATGACTGCGCACCTCTACAGGGCCATTACCTCACACAGAGCACTGGAACCCTCTAGGGCTCGTCTTGCCTGGCAGTGTGACCTACAGATCACGATAGACGACTGCATGTGGAAATACTGCTGTGTCAACACCAGGAAGCTGTCCTTGAATGGACATCACCGATTGATTCATTTTAAATTCTTACAGAGGGTGTACTACACCCCGGAGCGGCTACATAGATATGGCCTCCGGCGATCCCCCGAGTGTGAGCGTTGCCATGCGCCTGTCGCCGATTTCCTCCACTTGGCATGGGGTTGTCGTAGGATATATGAGTTCTGGGTGGCGGTGATAGCGGAGTTGGGCGAGATACTGAACTACGAACTTCCCATTGACCCGGCCTTAGCGCTGCTGGGATACTCAAAGGCGTTGCCAGTGGCATACAGACAATTGACAGACATGGGTCTATTGTTGGCAAGACGTACAGTAGCTCAGTGGTGGATGAGAGGTCCGACACCGACCAAGAAAAGATGGGCCAGGGACATGGTATACTACTGCACCCAATCGGAACACTACAGTGAGCTTCTTCCCCTTACCAGCCGCCCGAAAAACTTCTGGGGACTATACAACACATTTAGGAATACTAGGGAGGACACTGCAGACACGCTCCAAGGGGTGGGGGGGACGCACAGTAAGTTGCACATTGGTTGGGGATCTTCTCAGCACACATAGGGAGAGACGTTGGAGGGTGACCTGTGGGGACTGGCTGGAACTGGGTGGAATGCGGTCACTTGGGCGCATCGCCTCATGATCGCAGATGAGGCATTCCGGGACCGCCTAATTGGGGGAGGTATGTGGACACTCAGAACATTCCAGGGAGATTATACGCCAGACGGAGGGACACTAGAACAGGAGTGTAGCGTAGCATGACAATTCGTAGCACAAGGGCCAGCAAAACAGTTGCCTAGTTGGGGAGGGGGGGGCTTTATGGGACTTAGTATGTAGAGGGTGGGGGGAGTTTATCTTAGGGGAGGCCTTTCTTTCTATTTTCTTTCTTTGTAGATTCTTGTCTTTTTCATCAGGCTGAAAAGAACTTTAGTAAAAACGCACCTTCACAGCTTGTTTCTGAGAATAAGGCTTACACAGAGCCGCTGCGCCACTGGTGTGTACTTCTGCACAATGCTCTGACATGATTCCAACTGCTCACTGTGGTTATGATAATTTCTTTTAGGAACCCGTGCGCCGCCGTACCCCAGGGTTGACAGCAATTGGCTGTGTATCAATGTCCGGATAATTGCTGGAACTGTCTGAACTGTTGCTTTGCCGGCCCTGGAGGGTTGTAGGCAGCGAGCCGTGTATGTACCTGAATATAACAATAAAGGTGTTTAAAAAAAAAAAAAAAAAAGTTCAACATTCCCCTGAAACCTATTTCGAAAATGCTTGCTTTAATAGAGGAAGTCCCTTATGTGGTTTACATTACTACGTGACCCGGTGAAGAATAATCTCGTGTAATGAAGTGGTAAGCGCTGAGATGAAATGCATGGGGTGCTGAATGGCTGGCTCTGGCCCTCTGGTTGTTTACTTTGCAACTGAACCTTCCTATGTTCATTGTTTGCATTGCTACTGTGCATGGGAAGTGGTTTGCTGGAATGTGTGAAGAACTAAAATATCCAAATATGTATATATGAATGTCTCATTGTCTTGATTTCTTGAGCTGTTTATGAACTGTTTGATTTTTTGTTTGTTATTTCTTCACTGTCTGAATACCTGCTTCCGCTATTTTTGAGGTAATTGTTCTGTGTGAATAGTGTTTCACATTGCATACTGCCATCGATTCCTATGAGTAGAAGTGAATTGTCCACATATTGGGCCATATGTAGGTAATCTCTATTTACCGATTCTTAAATACAGAATTTTACCGATTTGGTATTTATGAATCAATAAATAGTATGTAGGTATAAATTCGGTAAATTTGACCGAATCTGTAATATTTGGTATATAAGAATCGGTATTTACCGATTTGGTATTTCCTATTAATATCTATGGGCCTGGAGGCCCATAGGAATGAATGGGAAGCCATTCACCATTACCGATTCGGTAAATACCGAATCGGTAATAGGGGGAACATATTCAAGTGTGGCAGGGTGTCACATTGACACCCTGATGCACCCCTGAATCGTGCATGTGTTCACATGTGGCACACATACATGCCCTACGGGCATGTATGTCTGCCATATGGCACTTTGAAAAAAGCAAACAATTGCTTTTTTAAAGGTTTTTGATATTTACCACCAATTTGTAGTTGGTGGTAAATAACGAATCCTTAAATCAAAAATGCACTCACTTGAGTTCTCCCTACATAGGATTTTAGGATTCGGTTATTTACCAATTCGGTATTTTAAGGAATCGGTAATTTACCGAATCCTTAAATTACCGAATGGGTAAATTACTGAATCCTAAAATCAAGCCACCTACATTAGAAATAGCTAAATACCGGTCGGTAACGGCAAATTTACCGGTTTTTGACCGTTTCCGACCGGTATTAAGCTACCTACATATGGCCCATCATTATTAGTTCACAGCCTTGCCTAGGCATTTGATTTTGAACAGATAGACCCAGAACAGGATTTCTGGAACTAACTTACTAAGAGTATCATACAGAATACTGTTACGCTAAATGTATTTTTATCTATTTTATCTCTGAGTATTGTGTTGTATATATGTGTCTCATTCTCACTGTGTTCTTCTGACAGGACATGTCCATGTTTGTCTGTCCGCCCTTCTCGCTGTTTAGCACCCTTTCTAACTTTCTGTCATTCTGCACCTCTTTCCGAATGTCTGGTGTTGTTTCTGCTGCTCTGTCTGTCTGCCATTTTTGCTAGCCCATCTGACAGTTTATCAGTTTATGATTATTATTCTGAGGTCTGCACCTTTAGCTGCCTACCCTGTCTCTGCTTTATATATCTAATTTTCCTTGTCTCTCTTTGTTTCTGTCTGTCCATATACTTGTGGATGTTTGTTGGCCTCTCTGTGTCTTTCCGTGACTACCAACCTGTATTTTTACATATATGGGTTCAGATTTACCATGAATTTGCCTCAAGGTTGCCTCACTTTTGTTCCTCTTTCCATATGTGCTACATTCTGTAGCACACATAGAAAGAGGAATATGCTTTAAGAATTGTTGCTGTGCTGGAAAGTATCCCTTACTGCACAAAAAAAAGCCTGCCTGTAAAGCAGGCATATTTGCACTATGGTGCAGTGATGCCTGCGTTGGCGATAGGCAGTACACAATGGGTCAGCACTAGGAAATAGCAAAAATGCTCCATATCTTTGGAAAAAGGGAACATTTCCGCGTTCCCCCTTTACCTTACTATGCCCCGTTGTGTGAAGTCACAGTAAATGTGCCCTATGGTTTTTGTGTCCTTTTACTTGTATATCTTATTTTCCGCCGTGAGCCTGATTGACAGTCAGTTTGTGACTGACTCCCTACTAGTCTGTCTGTTCCTGTATCATTTTGACACTCTACCACAGAAGTTAATATGGTACTCAATAGAACTGGCAGTGTACACCATAAAGTAGATTTTGAGGCACAAGTTTCACTGTGGGGGTTTGGGGTTCTTCCTGTGAAATTTAAAGGCATGATTAATTATTGTCTTGGCCTTCACGTGACTCTTCCAAGCACAAATTACACACACTCCCAAAGAGGATCAACTGATAGGCCAGCCAGGCCAGCAGGCAAGTATGTATATTCCTTCAACAAAACATTTATTGCGATTCACATTGCTTTTTGCTTTGGTGATCTTATATTTCAAACAATTGTGGCAAAGTTCCTGATTTCCTATTTAAGATGGCTCTGAACTAAATGTGTACTATAATTAAAAATTCTATTTACATTTTATAACTGGGGGTTATAGCTTCATTCATAATTTTACCCTGACTTCAGCTCTTTAAAGCTTTGAATTTTAAATGTACATCAAAATGACTTACTGTTTTAGAAATACCATTTTAAAAACTGAAATAGTACAACTATGCCAAGGCCCTAAACTCTGAAAATCATACCAATTATTCAATAAAAGGAGGTCGAGATTGGCCAGTGATTATTAAGGCCCCTTCCTCTTAGGTCTCTGGTGTAGGTCGTCACTCCGGAGAACTCTACTGCAGACGGGGATCTCTGGGTCGCAAAGCTGAGGCTGCTCATGAAGTAGAACCGATGGTCGACTGGCATTAGATAATCACAAGGCACTGATGGTCAATTCAATGTAGCTCTCCTCACCAACTTTTTGGTCCCACCCCTCAGGGCACTGGAGCTTACCTGCATCAGCGGGCATACTTGGCAAGACAGGGGTAACCAATGAACAGCTGTTGGGCGTGATAGAGCACCATGTTATTCTGAAAAATTGTAGGGGTGCATTATAATCGCCAGTAGTCAGCACTTGCATATTTAGAGGATCATGTTAATGTGTGACTCTTAAGATGTAATACTTGGCCGGGATCAGTGCAATATGTAGTTGTGTGCTTATAATAATTGAAGACTAATGTAGTGCTTTAACTGAGACTATGCCTTAAGTAATGAAGAACTTATTGCTGTGTTTAAATGTTGCATTAGGAATGAACGTACCATATTAAAGCTGCACGTGTAGAAATGCCTATTAAAGAAGCGTGTGATGCTCTAACATAGGAAGAATAATGCCTTAGAAATAATGAAATGTAATTCTTATGTTGTAGTATTAGAAATGCATTTATGGTTTAAATTGCCTTGTTGGTTTTCAAACAGGGAAAAAGGAACAGGACCTCATGCTCCTGTTAGACAGTGCAATTAAGACATTAAACAGTCTGCGAGGTAAACATTACTGAGTAAATGCTAGGAGCGGGTCTACAGGAGGAAACTCCCAGACACGGGACGGAAACCACAAACAACCCCCCCCCCCACACCCTTTCCACAAACCATTAAAGTAAAGAAAGGAAGGGGGAATAGTGCTGGCCTTGCATCAATCACCGTTGTCGCCCGGGGTTGTGCTTCTCTGGGATCTGCGTATCTACCACTCGTAGGAGCCATAGATAGCAGGGGCAGGACAATTCCCCGAATTCCGCAGTGAGCAGGGTCAAGAAGGGGCACCACAGTTCAGGAAACTCATCCCCCCTACCCGCTAACATGAGGGACAATTTCTCCATCCCCAGCACCCTCCAAAGCCTTTGTAGCCATCCCAAGTGTGGGGGAGCCTGTGAGGAGCGTCAATGTGCAAGTATGTTTTGGGTGGCAGCCCCCAGGGCAAAGGCTATGAGGCGGCCTCTCCTGGATTTCAAAGGCTACATCAATGGATTGGGCAGCCCTAAGAGTAAGTAAGCTGGCAAACGTGGGAGTTGGGTGTCAAGATGAGAGTCTATGTTGTCGAGAATTGTGGCCCAATATGGTTGGATGCGATCGCAACTCCACAATAGGTGCTCTAGGCTGCCCAACTCCCCACACCCCCTCCGGCACCGCTCACTGATGCGGGGGTCGAGTCTGGAAGAGGTAGAGGATCTGGGGGAGGACCGTTATCTTGACAGCTGCTATCCTACCCAACCACGAAAAGGGGGAGTGCTTCTTTCTGCCTTTTTCCCTGCGAATCGAAGTACGAAGCCGGTCGTAATTAGCCGCAATGGTAGCTGGTATGGTTGGGCCCAATAGAAGTCCCAGATACGGAACCATGGTAGTGGACCATTGGACAGGGTGCTCTTCCTGCAAGTGGGCCAGTGTTGGCGCAGACAGGGAGATATTGAGGGCCACTGATTTGTCTGTGTTAATCTTGAATCCCGAGGCCTGAGCAAAGGTTTGTAACTCTACGAAGAGCGCCCTCATAGACTGGGCGGGGTCAGTGATGGAAAGCAAGATGTCGTCCGCGTATAGGCTAATCTTATGTACGTCCACCCCAAACCTGATCCCTGTGATGAGAGGGTGGTTCCTAACTCTTCGTGCGAGGAGCTCCATGTAGAGCGCGAAAAGAATGGGGGAAAGGGCACCCCTGCCGGGTGCCCCTACCTATGAGAAAGCGGGAGGACGTCCGTCCGTTAACTCGCACCGTAGCCTGAGGTAAGCGGAAGCATTGTAGGATACGGGTGCACAGGGCGTCCCCGAAGCCGAACCCACGCAGGACCTGCTCTAAGTAGGGCCAATGAACCCTATTGAAGGCTTTTTCAGCATCTATTGCCAACAACATACACTCCTTCCGCACGCGAGAGGCTGTTTCTATGAGGTGTAAGACTCGCTTTGTGTTGTCGCTTGTTTGACGATGGGAGATAAAGCCCGCTTGGTCCGGCTCCACCAGTTGGAGCATGTAGGGGGCGAGTCTCGTCGCAAGAATACTTGTATATAGCTTGAAATCAATGTTTAAGAGGGAGATCGGCCTGTACGCACTACAGTTAGTAGTGTCCTTCCCGGGTTTCGGGATGACTATAATTGAGGCCTCTAACATTTCCTCCGGAATGGCGCCGGGTTGGGCAAATGTGTTATACAGGTCGCGTAACAGGGGATCCACTTGGTTACAAAAGGTTTTACAGAAGGCCGCGGAGTACCCGTCTGGGCTAGGTGATTTCCCAAGCTAGAGGCGTGAGATGGCCGTGATGACCTCTTCCAGCCCAATAGCCCCGTCTAGGCTGGCAGCCTGTGCAGGGTTCAGAGACCGAAGCTGCACTGCTTCCAGATAGTCAAGGCTGTACTGTGTGTTGAGGGAGTCACCTGAGTATAGCGGGGAGTAAAAGTCCCAGGAGGATTCTGCTATGGCCACGTCGCCGGAGGTGAGGTCGCCTCCACGTGACCGGATGGCCTGTACCCCCTGCCCCTGTCTCACTTACCGTAGTTTATGAGCTAGGAGACGGCCACACCTGTCTCCTCCTGTATAGTAGGAGTGCCGTAGGCGGAGGGCCGCATATTCAGCTTTGTCCTGATCCTGCGCTGTGAGTTGCTTTCGTTCCGTGCAGAGTTGGCGCCAGGCTCTGGCAGCGCCAGTGCGCTGGTGCATTTGTTCCAACTCCGCAACTCGTTTCACGAGCTCAGCCCGCTTCTGGCCACGTTCCTTATTAATGGCAGAGGAGATAGCTATGAATTCTCTCCTTATGACAGCTTTGAGCCCCGTCCACTGCGTCGCCAATGAGGTGTCCTGATTAGCATTGAGAGTTAGGTAGTCTGAGATAACTGTTTTTATTCGGTTAGTTATGGTAGTCTGATGCAAGAGGGAGTCACGGAGTCGCCAGTGTCATTGTGGAATCTGTGTGCAGGGGAGTAGGAAAGAGGCCATAACGGGGTAGTGGTCAGATAAAGACGTAGTGAGGATATCAGCGTCAGTGGCTAATGTCATCAGCTGGGTGGAGCACAGGAAGTAATCGAGCCTGGCGTAGGTCTTATGGGATCCTGAATAATAGGTGAAGGTCCGGCTCTGCGGGTGGAAGTGACACCATAAGTCTACTAGGCCCAGGACCCGGAGTTGTGCCAAGCCCGACCGTGAAAGGGCCCACACCTGACAAGTGCGCTGGCAAGAGTGATCGGCGAGGTTGTCAAAGACAAGATTCAAGTCCCCCCCAGTAGCAGGCGCTATTCGGGGTTTGCTGTCGCTTCAGTCAGTGCGTTGTTGGAATTTGTCCTGACCCTCATTGGGACCTTATACCGAGTCAATTATGAGAGATACCCCAGCAACCTGGAATTGGTACGTAAGTAGAAGACCCTTAATCTCACCCTCTTTCTGGAGCACCCTGCCCTGGAAGGAGCGGGAAACAAGTATAGCTACCCTTGCAGTTTTGGTAGAATGCGAGGAGAATAGGTGTGTGGGGAAGATTCTAGATTTCATCCTGTGTTGATCTTTGTGTAATAAGTGGGTCCCCTACAAGAGGCAAATGTCTGATGTCGAGTGTTCTAGGTAGTTAAGGACAGCCCGTCTTTTGATAGGGTTATTCAGGCCCCGAACATTCAGGGTCAAAACTTTGAGTGGACCGTGTGACATTTAAGGGGTGGAGGAGTGTGAATCTGAGTAGTCGCTGTGCTGGCAGAGCATGAAAGTAGCGTGAGGGGAGGGCGGCATTGTCGGCCCCGGAGGTGGAGTGCACCGTTAAAGGAAAGAAAACTGTGGACAAGGGGGACCCACCCAACAAAATGAAAATATGGGGAAAGGGAAAAGGAAACCTAAAAGTCCAAAAATAGAAAATCCCCAAAAAACGTCCTCAACTGGAGACAGGGCAACGAGTCCAAAGAGCAAAAACAGTCCGTCACCCCAGGGTGACTGGTCAGGTAACATGGGGGTGATTGTCATAGTTCCAAAATGGGTGTCCGCACCTTCCGCCGTCCCCCGCGTACAGAAATGGGCAGTTGCATGTTCAGTAGGTTAATGGCGTTCATTTGGCGGTTGAGTCCTCCCTGGCCAGGGCCAAAGTGGCTGCGGACAGGGCTTCATGTTGGCTTCTGGCGATCTCGGATATGGGTGGTCGCCGTGGACGCCGCCGCTTGCCCTGGCGCTGCCATCCTGACGGGGAGACCTCGGGCCTCGAAGTAGAACTGCGGTCATCGTCATCCTGAGAAGGCTCCGCCAGTCCCAGTATGCGGCAGGCCTCCAGGAAGGAGCGGATCTGGTGGAGTTTACCGTTATGCGGAAAAATGAGGCAAAAGGAGTGTCCCCAGGAATATGAGACCCCTTGTTGTCGTAGATGCTCCGTGACTGGACGGAATTGGCAGCGTCTTTGCAGTGTGATCAGGGCTAGGGCTTGGTATAGCACCGGGGAGTGACCCTGATAGGAGATGGGATGGAGGGACCGTGCTTTAGTGAGTATGGCCTCTTTGGTCTTTAAGTCCTGCACGCAGACCAAGATATCTGCTGGCAGTGCGTTAGGAGCCCGAGGTGGCCCCACTGTGTGCGCCCTATCCAGGACAACATCGGAGTTCTGCTCCTCTCCCAGTATGAAGCGGAAGAGGCCCTGAGTGAACGCAAAGACGTCACGGGTTTCCTTGGAAAGCTTGACTCCTCGGATCCGGATGTTATGCCGCCACAAGCAGTTCTCCAGATCTTCCATCTGTGTCTGAAGATCGACGTTTTGATCCTGGAGTCTGATCACCTCATGTTGTAGCGTGGTTTGTTCAGAGACCGTGGCATCATGTCTCTCTTCCAGGGAGGCCACCCGCTCCCCAAGTCCGTCGACATCCCGTCGTAGCTCCTTAACTTCAGCAGCAAACTCTGTTTTGACCAATTGAATATCCTCCCTGAGGGTGAGGAATAAAGATTCGATGAATGCCTTCGTGATTGGCTCGTCTCCTGAGGCTGGGAGGCACTATCTCTTCTCTGCCTCCGGGGCCGCAGCCGCCATGTCGGGGTTGGAGAGTGAGCGACCGAAAATGTCCTTGAGTTGGCAGCTGTATAACACTAGCCAGTGGCCACTCCTTGTGTCTCCTGCAGCCTGCGTCTGTGGAGCGTGGGCGAGTCGCTTGTGCTGAGATTCAGGGGCCCGCAGAGCTCTCCTCTCTGAACGCGCTAAAGGGCGATGCTTATCTATCCCAGCCGCTGGTATCCACGAGTGGCGGGGTGCCTCAAAGCCGGTGCTGTGGCTGTAGCCAGTGGCGCTACGTCACCGCCAACACTGCCCACCCTGATCAGCAGCCTCTGTGGGGTGGCACCTAAATGTCTCTCCCCCGCTCTGGGGCTCGTAAGCTGTCAGCCTCTATGTGGCTGGGCCCATGCAGCCTGCACTTATGGAGCGAGAAGTCTACGCTTGTGAAATGCACTGGTTAGTGTCGCCACTCACCTCCCACCGCAGCGCCTCTGGTCGCACTGGGCCTGGGCCCCCAGGCTTGTGCCACTCTGAGCTTGCAGTGCCCTGTTGGGCCGATCTGTCCCTATGGAGGCTTCCAAAGGGTGGCACCTGGGGGGATTCCTCCTGGCCCCGTGGCCTGCCGATTCCAGTTCTAAGAGGCCACAGCCCCCCTCGTAGCCCCTCTTGTTCCGCAGCGCCGCAGGGCCGAGTTCCGCGAGAGGCGGCGCCGTAACTCAATCCAGGACTGAGGTTCAGGATTGTGCTGGGCACACTGGCAGAGTATCAACTGCGGAACCCGGGCCGACCGGGCGCCGTGCATCAGGAGCCGGGCCACTGCCGTCGAAGGCCTCACTTCCGCTCCCATCCGGCACCACAGGCCATCAAGGCGCCTCGGAGCTCGCGTCACTCCCCAGGCTCTTCGGATGCTGGGAGGATCTCCTCGCTGACGGCCACTGTCCCAGTGCACTGCTGGGAGCGGCGTCCCCTTGGTGACTCGATGGACAGGTCTGGCTGAGGCCGTGGTCGTGAAAGCGGGCCTCGGAGGTCCTCGTCAGGGACCTTCCCTGTTGACAGGCCTCTGCCGCACCAGCGGGGTCATCGCTCAGCTCGGTTCTTCTTGCCGGTTTCGGTGCCCCAGGCCGACCGTCGGCGCTCTCGTCGGCAGAACGGGACAGCGAGGAGCTCCGCCGGCAGATTCAGTGATCTTCGTCTCCCAAAGATGCTAATAGGTGCTATTTGCGGAGGATGGCGGGCAGGAGCTCGGGAGAACACGTCCTACCTCGCTGCCATCTTGGCCACGCCCCCTTAGAAATGCATTTAAACATGTAAAGGACTGAGACATGAAAATGACAGCAGAGGCCTAACTGTATTTTCTTAGTTTAGCTAACCATCTAGACCTGAAATGTATAATTTTCCTTCGGAAAAGGCTCCTTTTCGCAGTCGAAGTCGAACTGTAACATAGAGTGTGTACAAGGTTGTTTCTCATGCGTTTCTGTTGCAGGTGCAAGGACACGAAGCTTGTTAGGTAGAATAATCCATTGTTTAGGAGTGAGGTTGGTAAGAGTGAGAACGAAGGGAGTACATTGGAATGTAGAGATGCAACATTTGGCGGAGAAGGTGCCTGGGACCTAACGAAACAGCAACGGTTTTTGGCTGGAGATGGACTCTGGCTCGAAAAATACAAGAGGCTGTTTTAGGCATGTTTACTGTTTTGGGGATTTTGTATTAGGGACAGTGCCCTGAGAGTGGAGAGCAGATGGGGTGGAGAAGTAGTGTCCTTCCCGGGTTTCGGGATGACTATAATTGAGGCCTCTAACATTTCCTCCGGAATGGCGCCGGGTTGGGCAAATGTGTTATACAGGTCGCGTAACAGGGGATCCACTTGGTTACAAAAGGTTTTACAGAAGGCCGCGGAGTACCCGTCTGGGCTAGGTGATTTCCCAAGCCAGAGGCGTGAGATGGCTGTGATGACCTCTTCCAGCCCAATAGCTCCGTCTAGGCTGGCAGCCTGTGCAGGGTTCAGAGACCGAAGCTGCACTGCTTCCAGATAGTCAAGGCTGTACTGTGTGTTGAGGGAGTCACCTGAGTATAGCGGGGAGTAAAAGTCCCAGGAGGATTCTGCTATGGCCACGTCGCCGGAGGTGAGGTCGCCTCCACGTGACCGGATGGCCTGTACCCCCTGCCCCTGTCTCACTTACCGTAGTTTATGAGCTAGGAGACGGCCACACCTGTCTCCTCCTGTATAGTAGGAGTGCCGTAGGCGGAGGGCCGCATATTCAGCTTTGTCCTGATCCTGCGCTGTGAGTTGCTTTCGTTCCGTGCAGAGTTGGCGCCAGGCTCTGGCAGCGCCAGTGCGCTGGTGCATTTGTTCCAACTCCGCAACTCGTTTCATGAGCTCAGCCCGCTTCTGGCCACGTTCCTTATTAATGGCAGAGGAGATAGCTATGAATTCTCTCCTTATGACAGCTTTGAGCCCCGTCCACTGCGTTGTCAATAAGGTGTCCTGATTAGCATTGAGAGTTAGGTAGTCTGAGATAACCGTTTTGATTCGGTTAGTTATGGTAGTCTGATGCAAGAGGGAGTCGCGGAGTCGCCAGTGTCATTGTGGAATCTGTGTGCAGGGGAGTAGGAAAGAGGCCATAACGGGGTAGTGGTCAGATAAAGACGTAGTGAGGATATCAGCGTCAGTGGCTAATGTCATCAGCTGGGTGGAGCACAGGAAGTAATCGAGCCTGGCGTAGGTCTTATGGGCTCCCGAGTAATAGGTGAAGGTCCGGCTCTGCGGGTGGAAGTGACACCATAAGTCTACTAGGCCCAGGACCCGGAGTTGTGCCAAGCCCGACCGTGAAAGGGCCCACACCTGACAAGTGCGCTGGCAAGAGTGATCGGCGAGGTTGTCAAAGACAAGATTCAAGTCCCCCCCAGTAGCAGGCGCTATTCGGGGTTTGCTGTCGCTTCAGTCAGTGCGTTGTGTAGGAATTTGTCCTGACCCTCATTGGGACCTTATACCGAGTCAATTGTGAGAGATACCCCAGCAACCTAGAATTGGTACGTAAGTAGAAGACCCTTAATCTCACCCTCTTTCTGGAGCACCCTGCCCTGGAAGGAGCGGGAAACAAGTATAGCTACCCCTGCAGTTTTGGTAGAATGCGAGGAGAATAGGTGTGTGGGGAAGATTCTAGATTTCATCCTATGTTGATCTTTGTGTAATAAGTGGGTCCCATACAAGAGGCAAATGTCTGATGTCGAGTGTTCTAGGTAGTTAAGGACAGCCCGTCTTTTGATAGGGTTATTCAGGCCCCGAACATTCAGGGTCAAAACTTTGAGTGGACCGTGTGGCATTTAAGGGGTGGAGGAGTGTGAATCTGAGTAGTCGCTGTGCTGGCAGAGCATGAAAGTAGCGTGAGGGGAGGGCGGCATTGTCGGCCCCGGAGGTGGAGTGCACCGTTAAAGGAAAGAAAACTGTGGACAAGGGGGACCCACCCAACAAAATGAAAATATGGGGAAAGGGAAAAGGAAACCTAAAAGTCCAAAAATAGAAAATCCCCAAAAAACGTCCTCAACGGGAGACAGGGCAACGAGTCCAAAGAGCAAAAATAGTCCGTCACCCCAGGGTGACTGGTCAGGTAACATGGGGGTGATTGTCATAGTTCCAAAATGGGTGTCCGCACCTTCCGCCGTCCTCCGCGTACAGAAATGGGCAGTTGCATGTTCAGTAGGTTAATGGCGTTCATTTGGCGGTTGAGTCCTCCCTGGCCAGGGCCAAAGTGGCTGCGGACAGGGCTTCATGTTGGCTTCTGGCGATCTCGGATATGGGTGGTCGCCGTGGACGCCGCCGCTTGCCCTGGCGCTGCCATCCTGACGGGGAGACCTCGGGCCTCGAAGTAGAACTGCGGTCATCGTCATCCTGAGAAGGCTCCGCCAGTCCCAGTATGCGGCAGGCCTCCAGGAAGGAGCGGATCTGGTGGAGTTTACCGTTATGCGGAAAAATGAGGCAAAAGGAGTGTCCCCAGGAATATGAGACCCCTTGTTGTCGTAGATGCTCCGTGACTGGACGGAATTGGCAGCGTCTTTGCAGTGTGATCAGGGCTAGGTCTTGGTATAGCACCGGGGAGTGACCCTGATAGGAGATGGGATGGAGGGACTGTGCTTTAGTGAGTATGGCCTCTTTGGTCTTTAAGTCCTGCACGCAGACCAAGATATCTGCTGGCAGTGCGTTAGGAGCCCGAGGTGGCCCCACTGTGTGCGCCCTATCCAGGACAACATCGGAGTTCTGCGCCTCTCCCAGTATGAAGCGGAAGAGGCCCTGAGTGAACGCAAAGACGTCACGGGTTTCCTCGGAAAGCTTGACTCCTCGGATCCGGATGTTATGCCGCCACGAGCAGTTCTCCAGATCTTCCATCTGTGTCTGAAGATCGACGTTTTGATCCTGGAGTCTGATCACCTCATGTTGTAGCGTGGTTTGTTCTGAGACCGTGGCATCATGTCTCTCTTCCAGGGAGGCCACCCGCTCCCCAAGTCCGTCGACATCCCATCGTAGCTCCTTAACTTCAGCAGCAAACTCTGTTTTGACCAATTGAATATCCTCCCTGAGGGTGAGGAATAAAGATTCGATGAATGCCTTCGTGATTGGCTCGTCTCCTGAGGCTGGGAGGCACTATCCCTTCTCTGCCTCCGGGGCCGCAGCCGCCATGTCGGGGTTGGAGAGTGAGCGACCGAAAATGTCCTTGAGTTGGCAGCTGTATAACACTAGTCAGTGGCCACTCCTTGTGTCTCCTGCAGCCTGCGTCTGTGGAGCGTGGGCGAGTCGCTTGTGCTGAGATTCAGGGGCCCGCAGAGCTCTCCTCTCTGAACGCGCTAAAGGGCGATGCTTATCTATCCCAGCTGCTGGTATCCACGAGCGGCGGGGTGCCTCAAAGCCGGTGCTGTGGCTGTAGCCAGTGGCGCTGCGTCACCGCCAACACTGCCCACCCTGATCAGCAGCCTCTGTGGGGTGGCACCTAAATGTCTCTCCCCCACTCTGGGGCTCATAAGCTGTCAGCCTCTATGTGGCTGGGCCCATGCAGCCTGCACTTATGGAGCGTGAAGTCTACGTTTGTGAAATGCACTGGTTAGCGTCGCCACTCACCTCCCACCGCAGCGCCTCTGGTCGCACTGGGCCTGGGCCCCCAGGCTTGTGCCACTCTGAGCTTGCAGTGTCCCGTTGGGCCGATCTGTCCCTATGGAGGCTTCCACTGGGTGGCGCCTGGGGGGATTCCTCCTGGCCCCGTGGCCTGCCGATTCCAGTTCTAAGAGGCCACAGCCCCCCTCGTAGCCCCTCTTGTTCCGCAGCGCCGCAGGGCCGAGTTCCGCGAGAGGCGGCGCCGTAACTCAATCCAGGACTCAGGTTCAGGATTGTGCTGGGCACACTGGCAGAGTATCAACTGCAGCCCCGGGCTGACCGGGCGCCGTGCATCAGGAGCCGGGCCACTGCCGTCGAAGGCCTCACTTCCGCTCCCATCCGGCACCACAGGCCATCAAGGCGCCTCGGAGCTCGCGTCACTCCCCAGGCTCTTCAGATGCTGGGAGGATCTCCTCGCTGACGGCCACTGTCCCGGTGCACTGCTGGGAGCGGCATCCCCTTGGTGACTCGATGGACAGGTCTGGCTGAGGCCGTGGTCGTGAAAGCGGGACTCGGAGGTCCTCGTCAGGGACCTTCCCTGTTGACAGGCCTCTGCTGCACCAGCGGGGTCATCGCTCAACTCGGTTCTTCTTGCCGGTTTCGGTGCTCCAGGCCGACCGTCGGCACTCTCGTCGGCAGAACAGGACAGCGAGGAGCTCCGCCGGCAGATTCAGTGATCTTCGTCTCCCAAAGATGCTAATAGGTGCGGAGGATGGCGGGCAGGAGCTCGGGAGAACACGTCCTACCTCGCTGCCATCTTGGCCACGCCCCCTTAGAAATGCATTTAAACATGTAAAGGACTGAGACATGAAAATGACAGCAGAGGCCTAACTGTATTTTCTTAGTTTAACTAACCATCTAGACCTGAAATGTATAATTTTCCTTCGGAAAAGGCTCCTTTTCGCAGTCGAAGTCGAACTGTAACATAGAGTGTGTACAAGGTTGTTTCTCATGCGTTTCTGTTGCAGGTGCAAGGACACGAAGCTTGTTAGGTAGAATAATCCATTGTTTAGGAGTGAGGTTGGTAAGAGTGAGAACGAAGGGAGTACATTGGAATGTAGAGATGCAACATTTGGCGGAGAAGGTGCCTGGGACCTAACGACACAGCAACGGTTTTTGGCTGGAGATGGACTCTGGCTCGAAAAATACAAGAGGCTGTTTTAGGCATATTTACTGTTTTGGGGATTTTGTATTAGGGACAGTGCCCTGAGAGTGGAGAGCAGATGGGGTGGAGAGCACATTGAGAGCAGTCTCTAGAGGAGAAGGGCAGACTATAGAGTAGATTTCGAGGTAGAAGCAGAATGTAGACTTGGAGCAGGACAGGCAGGAGAAGGGTGTAGGAAGGAGCATCTTAGAACGATCTCTGTAGTTTAAGGCTACTTACCTACAGAAAATGAGTGTGCTTCTTAGGAAGTCTTCACTGCTGACACATTTTTACTCTTGCCTGGGAGGGAAGGTTAAGTAGGGATGTCACTTTAGAGTTAGTGTAGGGACAGACAAATCTTTTTTTTCCCTTTGGAGCAAATGCAATCAAGAATTCAAATGGGAACAATCATCGTATTCTTAATGCTTCTTGAACTTGTTTTGATTTTTATCTTGAGTCGTCTGAGACTCTTGCGTAGGATTATGTTTGTATTAGTGCCAGTTTATTTCTTGAACCTCTTGCTGAGGTGCTTGTATGTTCAGTTGTTTTTGGCTTTGTAATAAATCTTTTGAACTTTATTTCGTAGTCAGTGATCCTTTGAAATTGGATGGATTTGGCCATTTATAAGGTTGTCAAAAAGTATGAACTTGGTAATCTCCCCTTTACACTTCTTAGCAGACAATAAAGGTCCAGTCAACCGTGGATTCTAAGGATTGGTAAGGGAAAAAACTCAGATTGGAATCTGACTCCACCAGGCGCACATGCCCTGCTGTCCATGGCACATACCAGCTTGGAGGTCTAGGACACATCTCTCTTGGAACTACAATCCTGTGTTAGCACTTTTCCTTAGGAAGGCATGCCCATCCATGTTGGCAGCAGTCAGAGGACAGGACCATGCAGGAATCTACACACTGCTGCTGGGCGATGAACTCTGGGCTCAGCCTACACCCCCCCCCCCCCAGCACCTCTCATCTCCGACCTCTCTGCTTCGTGGAAGTGATGTTTTTTTCCCGCTCATCAATATCAAGATGGCAAGCACCAGAGAGGAAAATCCACCTCCCGGTAAGATTTCTCAATGCGGGCGGTCAGATTTTTTAATGTGAGTGACCTGTATGCTTGCGACCTCTCATGTTGAGAAACCATCTGTTCACGTTGAGAAAGCTGCCTCTCGAGTAGAAAATCTACTTGAGCGGCAGACAGGAAGCAGCGCCCGCTTGCGCTGTGCATCGTGCCATATTTGAGATAATTTCACAGCGCAGACAAACACTCGGCCCTGAAAATTCCAGCAAACACCGCTTAGTGGAGTTTTTTTTGCACTGTACTCTGCCCAGGCTTAGTGGGAATTCTAGATGGTCATGTCAGGGCAAATTGATGACTGGATGCTGAACTACATGAGTTTATTCTTTCGTGGATCTTTGGAATTTATGTGAACTGAGGGGAGGGCATGGAAATACACTGGCAGGCTATTCACACTCCACCCCCAATGCTTGGTCTGACAGACATTGTTTAGGGATCTGTTGAACAACGCTTGTTGGCTACTAGGATAGTGTCCTCATCCAAACTCCTCCGTTTATTAGGACAACTAGTCATAGTGCCTGGGTGGGCATGCAGAGAGGGCACCTTTTGCTCAGGCACCTCTTCTGGTAACCAGCGGATTATAGAATGGCAACTTGGAAAGACTTGCCCTCATCTGTTCCGATATTCCATGTTATTTAACTGAGATTTAGGTACTGTCTGTAGTCACCACCCAGTCTACGTCAGTGAGAGCACAAAGGTCGCTGAAGCAAATCCCAATCCCAGATTTGCCCCCACTGTGAACCAGGTGCAAATCGTTGAGGTTACACTTACTTTCCAACTCAGATCCTGATTTGCATTAGAAGTTGGCCACAGTAACGTAAGTAGCATTCTGCACTACTTTGCGTTACTTTGCACCAAGCGGCCATTCCATGGGTGAAACATGGGGATTTGTATGCTACCATCCATCTGTTTTGACACAAATCCCTATTTACTAACATTGATACGTAGGGATTTGCACCAAAAATGTGTGCTTCCTTGTAACATGCACAATAAAGGAACATGTTTTAGAACTCTTCTAATTTTTCAAACTTTCCGTGTGTACTGCACTATACGGCACACATACAAAATGGTCAAAGTCCTAACAAAACCTATGCTTGATAGAAGGCACAAACCTTTGCACTCTGTGTGTTTTCATGCAAAGGCAGCGAAAAGTGCACCAGCATGGGGGAGAGAAAAACAGAGCCATACATTAGTACATTTGTAAATCTGCCCCTAAGTTACCAAACTCATGAAATTAAAGGATAGGCGTGACAAGACAATGTGCACTTCTAAGGTTTCCGAGAAAGGGAACATTCCGAGAAAGGGAACATGGAAGAGTTCTTGATGGCCTTCTTACCCCGGTGCATTGGCACTACATTTTCCATGCCCTTGAAATCCCGTAGGGCCCATTGTATTAGATTGTGACAACTGGACAATGCTAACTGACCATGAACGGTAACCACCTGCTTCCTGCGGTACATGCAGGCACGTCAAGTCATCCAGGCTGTCAAGAAGCCCAACTCTTACTCTTTGGAAGAATATGCAATAGAAGTCTCTGCAGATTTCTCCTTCAACACAAGTAAAGCGATGGAAAGAAGTTCAGAAATTCCTTAATCTGCGACCTAGACTGCGAAAACAGGACATCAAATTCGGGCTCCTTAAAACAACACTAATGCTCATTTCCAAGGTTGGTAGCATAATAGCATTTACAGATGCAGATGCATTTGAACACTTTCTAGGCTCAATGGATCCCACTGCCACTCATCAGACCCATTGCAATGGCCACACATATTATGAGTAATATCCAGGTACCAAGTGTGGCAACAGTTTCAAATCCACCCTCACTACTTTCAGAGCAGACCCAGTCTCACCACTGATGTTCTGATAAGGAAGGACTGAAACGAATGATGGAGTCATTGATACAAGGAAGATATAAATCAAAAATCTCGTCTGACGACAAATGCAAAAATGTCAACCCATAGGATCGCTCCCACCGACTAATGCCATAAGTTTGTATGTTTTATGTTTCATACTTAAATTTGTTTGTTCTTTCCTATGGTTAATACAAATGTGAAAAGCTCATGTTCCTGGTGGGGGAACGTTGGGCTTATAATGAACTTTGAGGATTTCACATACATCTATGTACTCTTTAACTTTTGCCTCAAAATGTTGACCTTTTATTCACAGTTATGAAATACCAATTTCTGACCCACGAAAGCCTTGTTTAGAAACCCTGGAACCACTGATAACAGTAGTCTTGTTATGCCCTTTATACTTTCAGGTCTGGTCCTCCTGTGCCCAAGGAACAACAGAAATGACAAAATGCTCTGGTACAGAGCTATGGCAACGGTGGGCTCTGATCAAAAGTTCAGCATGCCTGTCAAAGTTGCACAATCTGTTTTGACACACATTTTCGCATAATCAGGGAGCCTACATGGTTTAGGACCATGTTTCCCGTTGCCATTGCAGCTGATACTCACATTAACATTCCCTTCTTGAGTATACAATACATTCCGGCATAATGCTATTTTTGTTCTCTCCCACATTTACAACCCATGAGTCTTTGAGTCTTACTTTGGACTGGTTTAGAGCAGGGATCTTCAGAACTCCTACAACAGCACTGACTTTTCCGTTCCCCATTTGTTTCAGTGGGTGATTTTGATTCTACGTGGTTTTCCTTTGTAACAAGGCTTGTTCCTCCTCCCTCTCACACCAATTCTGAGCGACAACTATCTTGCACTTTGGTCTTGAATCTTTGAATTTGTTGGATTCCTCTAGCCCTGGAATAGCCAGATGTGGTGAACAGAAATGCAATCCTATGGTCTACGTCACCTATTGACAATAATTTTTTTTAACATTAAAGACTTCTTACATTATGTTAGCAATCAGAAAATTCTGCATTATTTTTCCACGGAACATACTGACATTGCCCTGCTTCAACAGGAAGTGATATATTTAAAAGGATCTGGGTGGGCAGAGTCTTCGATAGTAGTTGCCATCAACTTCATTATACTGACCCATCATCTGTAACATACTGATGACCCAAATTCCTCTAACACCTCAAAAACTTGCGAGGTGGCTATATTAATCAGTGAATTCCTGCCATATAGCAGGATCTGAGTGGCAGTAATGTCTTTGTTAAATTTAACATATCAAGGGAATCTCTGATACTAGACTGCTAACTATTCAAGGGCACCCTTCTTGGAGACCCTCAACAGATTACTGATAGAATTTAGACACACAAAGAGGGGTAAATAGAATCTGGTATTCTATCGGCTACTGGACAGATCAGGTCCTCTATAAAAATCGAACTTTTCTGACTTAGCAATTCTGAGAGACACCTTACAAGACCATGCCCTTGATGACATCTGGAGATTTACTCTTCCAATAGACACAGAATACACTTCACTATAATATGCATAAGAGTTAAACTCTCGCACAGAGGGTATTCAGCAAATAGCCCAAAGCTTCCAATATTTGTGTCTTGTGATATATTAAAAAGCTGGATATCAGATCACGCACCAGATTCTATTTTTTTTAAACATCTATATTAGCATTTTGTAAAACACTTTAAAATTAAGAGAACAGTATGAACTGAAACATATATTGTGAGGTTTCTTAAGATACATTTAAAATAGCAATATCATCTCTACTAGTTTGATTGTCATATATATGATACTCATCAATCAGACAGTGGTACCAAACTAATTTAACAAGACCTACACAGGTATTGAGAATGTGCTGGGTGGATATTGACATCTACATCACAACAAATATCAAGATCAAAATGGAGTGAACAGGAGGCACCCGGGAGGAAAACTGGATTATTAAAAGGGTCAATTTATGTATCTTCTTTACAGGTTAATAATTGGGAGGGACTATGTATCATTGGAGTGGGCATGTAGGGTTGGAACCTTAGAACTGGTAAAGCTTTAAGCGTAATGGGTGGAGAGCGTGGGAGCCATCTTTGGGCCATCAACAGCGCTAATCAGTAAGTCTGTGACAGCTGTTGCTATCAGACAGCAGCCTGGTCATCCATGGGGGCCTAGTATCATCCCTCAGTATGGCCTCAAGATTCTCCATATCTCATACCAGTCTCTAGCGGTTGGGCTTTATGGAATGTAGTGTAGTTCCTATATTCCCAATAGGCTCTGCGCATTGGAATAATATATCCTATAGGTTTGACGTAGGACTTAGGTCGACTAGGTCTCTATCAAATATATTAGACTTAATTGTGAGTGCCAGCTAGCTCAGAGGTCACTAGAAACTTTCTCGAATAAACAAGAAGGGATTAGTTTCTGACAACTGCATAAACATGACCACTTTGTTTCCCCAATATAAAACTGATCTTCAGAGTAGTGGAAACAATAGATAGATATTTCACTCAGTCAATTGCGCATGCTTCGTTTCACCAGAGGTGCAGAGAAATAGAGAGACGGGCGTTTTCAATAAAAGTATTTATTGAACAGTCTTCTTTCTCATGCAGGAGAAATGAACTGCTACAATCGTAATACTGGCTGTAAAGTATAATGCGTACAGCAAGAAGAGCATTATAAAATAATACTGTAAAAGCATGGTATGGTTTCTAAATCATAAAATACATACATAAATAACATAGACTAAAAGTACTCAACTGGTGCTTCTAATCTAAGTCTACCACGAGGGAAGAAGTAAATATGTGTTAAGTTTCTTTGCCAAAAATCTATCCAAGATTTCTCTTAGGGTCTAATCAGCTCCGTACCTTGGTTTAGAATGAAGGAGGTCTGGTATCTCTGTCTCAGGACTCAATTTCCCAGCACCCCGCAAGGGGAGATTGGAAACACTGGAGCTGGATTCTCAGCGAGAGAAAGGCAGCCTCTCTGTCAGTGCTTCAGCTGGAGGGTCGGTTTCCTTCGGCACTTGCTGTAGCGAGATGTGTCGGGCAAGTAGATAGTCAAACTGCTCCAAGCCACTGTGTGTTTGCTAGGGCAAGTGTAGGCATATTTATACCTCGAAGATGTCTGGATTGACGCAAAGTCGGACATAATAACGTCACCAAAGAACGGTAGTTCTTTGAAAACGCCATGATTTCTAGGACAAATCAATATTCAAGAAAGGGGATGTCCCTGACTGCTGAAGCAGTTTTCCAAGAAATCGTTGTGGCTATTTAGAACTAGTGGAAGTAGCATGCCTGTATTAGGACTGCATGGGCCATATCTAAACATGGGTATGATTTCTATGTCTATATAAGGGTAATGTGAATTCAACCTCTATAAGGGCATAGATCGGGAAAATTACACTAGGGTCCTAAAACGCTATACAACACCCACTCTACTTTAATATGTTTGACATTACTAAATACTAAGCAAAAACATATCTAAAGCATGTGTTTACAATCCCACCCAAAATACATAAAATGCATTCGAAATGGTTGTACACGAAAATTAGCATTTTTGTTTTACGCATTTAAAAAGCATTATTTACATTCAAAGCATGTAGTGTGACATTGGAAAAAATGCTTATCAGAATGAGTCATGAAAAACAATAATGAAATGGCTCTTAAATACAGAAAAAAGGTCGAGACCATTTCATGACAGAATATAAAAACTATTTTGGTTGTGAACGATGTCAAATATTGTCTTTTGGAAATGTTCAAAGAATTCTTGTTCTCTAAGAATAGTTCTACTTTAAGCAGATTACTTTGTGCCACAAAAAAAAATTCAATTTGGAAAAAAGTTGAATCGAAGAAAAATAGAGTTCTAAAGTTAGAAGTTTTGTTTTGAAAAGTGAAGGTCGAATTCAGAGTTCATCAGAACGCTGTGTGCTAACTTCAAAAGTCATTCTCGCTGTTAGAAGAAAACATTAAGTCTTCTAAGTTTGTAAATAACTCGTCTACTATTGTAGGTGAAAGTTGGACTACCTCGTTAAGCAGATCAATTGTACACAGATGAGAAGCATAGCCGTAAGCGTCAGTCGCATTAGCAATGTTCGTCGCAGATGGTAACTGTATGCCTGTTGCTCCACATATCTCACCGCCAGCTTGTTGTGCTGGTGAGACCTCCATGAATGCCGTCATCAGGATTGGTAGCCACTGGGGACAAAACAATGCATGGGCCATTACCGAACCAAGTAAAGCGTCAATATCCGTTGGCAGTGCTGATGAAAGTTTTAGACAGATGTCTAGCACGCATTCTTCTCCACATAACAGGCATCGTAGAACAGGTAAGATGCAGCCTTGCCAGATTGGTCTGAATGAAAGAAACCATGTGGTATTCAGATCTCTTAAACAAGCCAAGCTCAAAAATTGGATAAAGCGCTCACAACACTTCATTGCCAGGAGAGTGTTCTCGATGGTAATCTGGGCGTCGTTGGTGGATTGGCTTGCCATATCGAAGCAGAAGTAGCAAAATAAAAATTCCTGCTGCGAGTCCCAAAATTAGAGGCAGTCCTCCAAACACGGAGTGCACAAAGTTTGGAAATATGCTCAGGACTGCTTTAAAGGGTGCTAACAGTCCCGAAAAAATCGTCTTAAATACATGTACAATACCACTGGTATCAGACATGTTTAAGATACGACTTAACATTTCTGTGAAATGTATGGGGCAGTTTGTTGATATTATGGTATGTGTCTCCGCAGAGGACCTTGCAACTTGCAGATCATAAGTCTCTTTGGACGAGGTCAGTGGCACAGTTTTTCAATCAATCAATCAATCAATGCATTTATATAGCGCACTACTCACCCGGAGGGTCTCAAGGCGCTAGGGGAGGGGGGGTCCGCTACTGCTCGAACAGCAAGGTCTTGAGCTGTTTCCTGAAGGCAAGGTGGTCCTGGGTCAGGCGGAGGTGGGTCGGGGGGGAGTTCCAAGTCTTGGCGGCCAGGTAGGAGAAGGACCTTCCTCCTGTGGTGGCTCTTCGGATCCGGGGGACGGCGGCGAGGGCGCGGCTGGTCGATCGGAGCTGGCGTGTGGGAGCGTAGAAGTTGAGGCGGCTGTTGAGGTATGCTGATCCTTGGTTGTGCAGGGCTTTGTGTGCATGGGTGAGGAGACGGAAGGTGATTCTCTTGTTGACCGGGAGACAGTACAGATCTCTCAGGTGTCCGGAGATGTGGCTGCGATGGGGGATGTCCAGGATGAGTCGTGCTGAGGCGTTCTGGATCCGCTGGAGTCTCTTCTGGAGTTTGGTGGTGGTTCCGGCGTAGAGGGAGTTGACGTAGTCCAGACGGCTGGTGACGAAGGCCTGGGTGACCGTCTTTCTGGTCTCGGTGGGGATCCACCGGAAGATCTTACGTAGCAAGCGCAGGATGTTGAAGCAGGACGAGGAGACGGCGTTGACTTGTCTGGACATGGAAAGGGAGGAGTCCAGGATGAAGCCCAGGTTGCGTGCGTGGTCTGTTGGTTTGGGTGCGCTGCCCAGGGCGGGGGGCCACCAGGAGTCGTCCCAGGTGGAGGGTGAGGATCCCAGGATGAGGACTTCCGTCTTGTCTGAGTTCAGTTTCAGGCGGCTGTTCATCATCCACTTGGCTACTTCTGTCATCCCTTCGTGCAGGTTGGCTCTGGCGGTTGCGGGGTCGTTGGTGAGGTAGAGGATCAGCTGGGTGTCGTCGGCGTAGGAGATGATGTTGAGGTTGTGTTGGCGTGCGATGGCCGCAAGGGGGCTCATGTAGACGCTGAAGAGGGTTGGGCTGAGCGAGGAGCCTTGAGGAACGCCGCAGATGACTTCGGTGGCTTCTGATCTGAACGGGGGGAGGCGGACCCTCTGTGTCCTTCCGGCGAGGAACGAGATAATCCATTCCAGTGCCTTCACCTGGATTCCGACATTGCTGAGGCGCTGCACTAGGGTGCGGTGGCAAACAGTGTTGAAGGCCGCGGAGAGGTCTAGGAGGATGAGGGCCGCTGTTTCTCCGTTGTCGAGCAGGGCTCGGATGTCGTCGGTGGCTGCGATCAGGGCGGTCTCGGTGCTGTGGTTGGCCCGGAAGCCAGACTGCGAGAGGTCGAGGGATCCGTTCGTCTCGAGGAAGGCGGCCAGCTGCTTGTTGACGGTCTTCTCGATGACTTTGCAGGAAATGGGAGCAGCGAGATGGGGCGGTAGTTCTTGAGGTTGATGGGGTCGGCTGATGGCTTCTTTAGTAGAGCGCTGAGTTCGGCGTGCTTCCAGCTCTCTGGGAAGGTCGCGGTGTCGAAGGAGGTGTTGATGATGTCCCGCAGGTGGGGTGCGATGACAGCGTCTGCCTTGTTGAAGACGTGGTGAGGGAAGGGGTCTGTCGGAGATCCGGAGTGGATGGAGTTCATCGTGCGGATGGTGTCTTCGGTGCTGATCGGGGTTCAGGCGCGGAGGGTGGTGGTGGGGGGCGCTGGTTCAGTTGTGGCGTGCGTTGGTTGGGTGCTGAAGCTGTTGTGTATGTCCGCGATCATGTTGTGGAAGTAGGAGGCCAGGGAGTTGCAGAGATCTTGTGAAGGGGTGATGTCGTTGTTTCCGGCGTTGGGGTTGGAGAGCTCTTTGACGATGTTGAAGAGTTCCTTGCTGTTGTGTGCGTTGTTGTCCAGTCGTTCCTTGAATGCAGACTTCTTGGTGGCGTGGATCCGTTGGTGGTGTTTTCGGGTGGCGAGCTTGAGGGCAGCCATGTTGTGCGGTGTTGGGTCTCTGCGCCAGGCTTTTTCGAGGTCTCGGCAGTTCTTGGAGCTCTTTAGTTTGTCGGTGAACCATGGGGCTTTCTTGCTGCAGGGTCTCCTAGGCGGGGTCTTCAGGGGGGCGAGGTCGTCTGCGCAGTCGCTGATCCACTTTTCGAGGTTGGTGGCCGCCTGGCTTGGGTTCGTAGCGCTGGTGGGAGGGTTCATGCTCAGGGAGGTCGCGAGCTGGTCAGCTGTGATCTTGTTCCAGCTTCTGCGGGCAACCTGTTGCTGGTGGTGGTGGATTGTGGTCCTTCTGAAGCTGAAGTGGACGCAGCTGTGGTCCGTCCAGTGGAGTCCGGTGGCGTGGCTGAAGGCGATGTCCTTGCTGGATAAGAAGACGGGGTCGAGTGTGTGTCCGGCGTAGTGGGTGGGGGTGGTCACCAGCTGCTTGAGACCGAGGTTGGCGAGGTTGTCCAGCAGGGTGGTGGTGTTGCGGTCGTTGTTGTTCTCCAGGTAGAAGTTGAGGTCCCCGAGGAGGATGTAGTCAGCGGAGGGGAGGGCGTGCGGGCTGATGAAGTCGGCGATGTCTTCGCTGAATTAGGTGCGTGGTCCCGGGGGTCTGTAGATGAGGGTGCCTTCGAGGGTGGTCTTGGGGTTGATGCGGATCTGGAAGTGCAGGTGTTCGGCGGGTGCGAGGGTGTCATCGGTGTTGGTCGTGATGCGGATGGAGTTCCTGTGAATGATGGTGATGCCTCCTCTTGTCTGGTTGACGTGGTCCCTCCGGATGATTTTGTAGCCGTCCGGGATGGCGATGGCGATGTCTGGCGCTGAGGAAGCGTTCATCCAGGTTTCTGTGAGGAAGGCGACGTCTGGGGCTGTGGTGCAGGTTTCAGAGCTCGACGGCGTGTCTGTGGACGGAGCAGGTATTGAGCAGGATGCACTTGTTTTTTGTAAAAGAATGTCTTTCATTCTGCTTAAAGTATCAGTACGAATAGAAGAGATGTTCAGTGAAGGCCATAGCGGCGACTCCCCATCTGTCTTGCTTTTAGGAAACAATACTTGCATACAACAAGTGACCCTGGCTGACACACTTACGAGATAGGCAATTCCTGGCATCATTCCACAACAGCTGTGATCATTCAACATTATGTAGCTCCCATTGGAAAGCTGCCTAAAAACTATCACTGCTGCCGGAGAACCTTGCAGGTGGCAGGATAAGTTGGTCGAAGAACCGTCACAGGCTCCGTGTAAATTAATACCCTGACATAAAAATGTACCACTTAGTGCGCTGTTACATTGTGTGCCACTAAGAAATACTTCTTTTTCCCCACTCCAACATTTGTGTGTGTATGGTAAATCCCAGGTTGACTTTATGTATTCTTTACCCAACCTTTTATACAGGCCTGCTGTTATGTGTTTCAAGCAATACTTAAACTGGAAAATCGCCACTGGCAGTGTAATGGTTCCATGTGTTATCCATTCTATGGCTGGTTTCTCAGAAACAGTTAATGGTAATCTTTCCTGTTTTTCTATGCTCAGTTCCGTATAGTCTGCTCCCCTTTGTGCCAAAGAAATTTTTTTATCTGTAAGGTTAAATCCAGTAAACAATGACTTGGTGTTGATTAGACACCAAGGCACATAGCCTGAATGAAGATTTTGTAACGTCCAGCTTAGCAGCATTATAGAACGCAATTGAGACTGTCCATGTTGTAACATGAGCAAGTCCTGTTCCTTTATGTCTATGGCAGAGGATATAATGCTGTCCAAATAATAAATTCTGGATGACAGAGTTGTTAACCCATTATCAACTACAGAGAGAGCTTTCTCTAAAGTAATACAATCAGTTTCTCGTATTCGTTCTGCAGTTTCCATTTGCGTGACTTTCCAAGCTTCACTATAAGCAGCATAAATACTGGCGTATATGAAACGTTTATGACGTGGTTTATGAGGCTCTAGTAAGAAGTCTCTCAAAACTGATCGCTTCAAGCTCAAATGTGAGGTGTCAGAGTTCTGCAGAACCCTAAAACTAAAAGCATTCTTCGGTAATTCCATCAATCCGATGACGGAGGGAGATACTAATCTAAGGAGAAAATCCAAATTCTGTCCTCCCTCTGCTGTAGTGCCCATTGAAGTTCAAACTTTTGAACAAGCTATAATGAAAGGAATCGACAAACTGGATAACAACAAAAAGATTTACCACAACATGAGTAACAAAGAAAAACAAGCTTTGCTTGGACTAAGAGATAATGAGAACATTATAATTAAACCCGCAGATAAGGGTGGCGGGGTGGTAATCCTTACAAAGGAAGGATACAATGAACAATGCCTGACTTTACTGTCCAACGAAACTTTCTACAAACAATTGGATACTGATCCCACCGAAAGATTGGCCAACACGATCGCAATTATGGTATACGAAGCGGAAATGAATAGATGGATTTCGAAAAAAGAGGCCGAATTTTTAACACCAAAGGTACCCAAAACACCTTTCTTCTATTCATTACCAAAAACCCACAAAAATAAAACACCTCCACCTGGACGCCCGATAGTTTCGGGAATCGGTTCTCTGCTCGAGCCACTGTCTAAATTTGCCGACGAGTTTTTAAAGCCATTGGTACAAAAGACGCCAACATATCTAAAGGACACGAGAGACTTGTTGAACCAGATTGTAGATGTGGAATTTGACCAAGACACCATGCTACTGGTAGGGCTGGATGTAGAATCCCTCTACACCAGCCTACCCCAAGAAGATACCCTAAAAATGTTGGAGGACCTGCTCTTTATGCAAGATTGGACATACAAGACCCCACGCCATTTCATACTCGAATGTTGCAGACTGGCTTTGCAAGAAAATTACTTCGAATATAATGGCCAATTATTTTTACAATGCCATGGCACCTCCATGGGGAGTGCATTTGCGCCGTCGGTGGCCAGTCTCTACGTGAGTCGCCTTGAAGAAGAAAGTATTCTTCATGATACCAACCCCTACGTTTCCAGTATAAAATACTGGAAACGTTATATTGATGATGTTCTTCTCGTCTGGGATACAAAAACTGACCTCACAATATTTATGGAATGGTTAAACAACAGAGACCGTTGGCTAAAATTCACCTCTACATCACACAGACAGACAATCGATTTCTTGGACCTCACCATATTCGTTGAAAATGGGAGATTGGAGACAAAAACATTTACCAAACCAACAGCCAAAAACTGTTTGTTGTCCTACCACAGTTACCATCCTCGCCCTTTACGAGATAATCTCCCATACAGCCAATTTCTTAGACACAAGCGGAATTGTAGCAAAAAAGAGGACTATAAAAAACAAGCAGAAGAATTGAGCCAAAAACTCAAGAAAAGGAATTATACACCAACAATAATATCTAAATGTAAAAAAAGAGCCTCAAATCAACCAAGAGATTGCCTGCTACAAAGTACGCAAAAAGAACCAGTCAAAGATCTCGTCACTTGTGTGACAACGTTTTGTCCAGCGACCTATGAGGTGCAAAAACTCATCAAGAAAAACTGGCAGATATTAACCTCTGGAACATTGAACTGGCCAAAGCCTCGTTTTGCGAACAAAAGAACTAAAAATCTAAAAGATTTTCTTGTACACACAAGACCTAGAAAAACACCTTTAAAGTCGACTATCAGAGATGTACATATGGTGCCAGTCACTGGACATTATCCCTGTGGCACCTGTGGAGTGTGTAAGTTCACGGCGAGTACAAAGACCTTACAGTTAAATGACAATCTAAAATGGACTCAAAGGAGCCATACTAACTGTAACTCCTCACATGTGATATATCTTATCATGTGCCCATGTCTAAAACAATATGTGGGTATGACATGCCGGAAAGTCAAACTCCGCATAGGGGAACACCGGAGCAATGTCAGGTTAAAAAAGAATACGACCAAATTATGCACCCATTTCATAGAGGCTGGCCATACATGTAATGAGCTGAAGTGGACAGTACTAGAAATGCTTGAAACAAAGGATCAAAACGCAGAACAAGTTCTTTTCAATAAAGAACAAAGATGGGTAGATCGTTTAAAGACTGATGTAATAGGAATGAACGACCACATCCCATGGAATCAATTTTACTGACTCTATTCATTTAGAACAAAATGTACTTCTGCCCACATTTGTCACTGTAAGTATACTACACCCCGAATTCTAAATGAACATGTGTTCCGACCCACAGGTCTCATCACCCTCATAAGAAGTAACAATGCGGATTGATAAGATGTACATTTGACTATTTACTCTCTGTAGTGCAAAATATGGGTTACATGTACACGTGCAGAATACGTGGTATAATAAGATCTTTATATCGCTATTTACATTCTGCCGATAACTACGCCTCAAATCGGGTTCCTTGTGTCCAAGACATCAGCCTATTATATCGGCCACGTAAACAAATGGTCCCTCCTTTGTGTTTATGGCCTGTACAAGAGACCAGCAACCCAAGACCCGCCCTCAGCCGGGGGCAGAGTCAGCACAAGGCTCGCAAATTGATGCCGCATGGGTAAGAATGGCGTTTTTGCCGTGTTTTCAAGAAAAAGAGGTAAGATAACCCCCACAACTAACCAGAAGCACTATATTATTTCGAATGTAGAATAACTCCAGATGCGACTCTGAGTCCCTGTGGATATCTATCTACTGAAAACACAAGGTACCTCACGGGGGGTTTTCATGGGGTGTGCATGGAGTTCTGAGCACAAGCCACGAATGTTTAAATCTCTCTAAATCCAGTATCAGTAACATACGAGTCGGCTTATAATACCATACAGACCCGGACACGACGATATACAAACACACATTTTGTGCCCACATGTATAAGCATGTTTGACCATACCCGACCCCTCTAGCATACTATAATAATGCCAGTATTTTCATTATGCATGCCACCTGAATGTAAACCGGTGCTTTGACCATACTATTTCGAATGTGATATGTGAATAGACGACATACTTTTCAATACCGCATTGTATATGATACAAATGAATTCTATAAGAAATCTGAAAGTAAAGTTTTTGTTACATACATTGAGAACCCTGTAAATTAACAGCTTAAGGGTATATACCATCCCCTCCCAAGCCCATGAAGTTTCTCCTACTTCCTCACCACACAAGGGTTACGCCGCAAATAGGTTAACTCGTGTTATGCATAAAATAATGCCATTATTTATATATATGTCTGCCTAAACCTAGTGAACATACCATTGATACAACTATTCTATTGGTTTCTTTCACAGCTTGGAAATTCCATTGTGTCACTTTCACCATACACACAAAAGGTGTATGAGTTATACATATTTTTGTTTGTTTGTTTTTTTGTTCTTGTCCTGACGAAAGCTCCCCTGACCCTCTGTGGGCCCCGTGAGCTGAAACATGTCGACATTTTTTGAGAACGATATGGTAGTTTAGTAACTCAACTACCTCAATATCCCAATTTCTTTTAAATATTAGTGACTAGTCAATTTTTTTAGATTAAAAACCAAGTCCTTTTGGCTAAGTCATTATTTTTTAGACACTATTTTCATTTCTGGACACTTCTGCATACACCAGAAGTAGCCTCGGGTGAGGCAGGCATACTGCACGTTAATCGTTGACCCAATGACGATGCCAAGACTCCTGATGGGGCGGATGAAAAGATATACCGCTATAATAACTCCAGGATGTCTATGAGGGTTTTCGACAAAAACTAATGGTTTTTGCAGATACTAGTGTCCGTTCTACTTTTGATTATTAGTCTCTCAAATCAACCCCATCTTTAAATAAAGTTAAGTGTTGTTTTACCTCTGTAAGTGTAGATTTTTGTAGCCACTCGAGGCAAAGTTTTCCTACACTGTAAGTTGTTACTATCCCTGGATGTTGTCTCTGTCTGGCCTAGTTACTGTAAACCCCTGTGTCTTGTTCGGGAATCTATCTTGACAGATATTTGTGTCTGTGGGCCAGATTAACCATTTTTTCCAATCGGGATCAGTTCTGTTTTTTAGTAAAATAGTTTTTACGTCGACCCCTCCCTTTGAAGTGTTTTTACTATCAACTGTAGGTACTGGTATGGACGGTTTGTTTAAATCTTTTATCTTGGCTAGTACAAGACAGGATGTTTGTTGAACAGTGTCATTTAAAAACATTATTTGTTCAGAAATAATACAGGCTCGGAATAAGGCTTCTATTCCCTGTACTTGCCAGTCTTTTGAACCCCAGACAGTTTTTGTTTCTATGTTGTCACTCCAAAAGTCAAAGCCTAATGAGGACAGCTGGGCATAAAAGGCTGCTGAATAAATTTGCTTTGTGTTGGTTAACATATTTTTCATTCCTGTCTTATTAACATTTTTTAAGTAAAATGTTTTGGGAATTGTGATATTAAAAACCTGAGAAGTATGGAAATTTGTTATAGAATGTTTTTGAGCTACCGTTTGGTGGTGTTGGACAATGTTCCCATTGATTAAAAGTATAAACATTTCTAGGGTTTGCAGATGTGTGCAAGTAATGATGACCGTAGTGATTGTAACAATACATTTGTTCATAATCTGATGAACCTTCTAAATATTCATGGTTTGAAAATTTTGCAGACATTTCTAAATCTGACATCATATTATTAACAGTCTCAAAGTCCCAATCATCAGAAAATGTGCTGGGTGAAACAAAGTCACTCAGGGAAACCTTAAATTGGTGTGGAATCTTCAACAGCTCGGCAGGACCATAAATATCATAATCAGTTCTGTCCCATGCTATAACACCAGGTATAGGAACGGCTGTGATGTTCACTGATGACAGGTCTCTTTGTTTACGATGAGATGATTTGGGTGGTTTCAGGAGCAAGTTGACATTCTTACTTGCTGTGTCCATTTTATTATGTTTTCCATCTATCAGATTTCCCAAACTTAAAACAAGAATGAACCAAAGTAGGAGAAAAAGTACAGCTAACACAATTTAAAATTCAACCCATGGTGAAACCAGATAAGTATTTTCTAGTTGCTAAAAAGGGCTCTTATTTTGTCTTTAAAAGTTTGATTTTCTGGCATCGTTTCGGGCTCACTGGGATCCTCAGAAAATGTATCAAAGTTGATGAAATAGCCAGAGGCAATTCTGTCAATTGTTGCTATTGCATCCGGATTACTTGAAATCGCTGGAGCTGCTTGGTCCCCTGTCATATTAGTATAGTCCAAGGCTATATCATTGTAGACAGGAGTGTCTTAACGAATTGTTATTTGGGTTTCAAGAGGCACAAGTTCCATAGCTTTATTCCTTAGTCTTTCTTTTCTTACTGCAGATTCTTCAAAGGTGATGAGTCTCTCAGTTTGAACCTCTTGGATAGTAGCAAGATTTGGTTGTCTGCTATATCTTTGGAGTCCTCTGGGCCTACTACTTATTATCAGCCACATGGTGTAGTTTTACCAGGGCAATTAGTAGGAACCTATTCTCCTTTCTTCCAGCAAGGGGCGGCAGTAACACTGTTCTTGATCCCTGGATTGCTAGCACAGGTACTGGTTTTATGTATGAAGATCCAAATTCCTTCTTATCCGCAATCTTTTTTATCTGACTAGATCCCCAATCTTTGAAATCCAAATAGGCCTTGCTGGTCACGTGATTTTTCTTCAGTGGTCGTTGGCTTCTGTAATGTGTTGCTTAGACTTCTTCTTGTTTCATTTAAGTCCTGCAAAACAGCCAAACGGTCTTTGATATCAAAGGGTTTTTGTTCTACCACTAAAGTATGACGATCGAGGTCTTTGACAATCATTCTTGTACCAAAAAGGATTTCATATGGAGTGATTCCACCCAGAGAATTTCTTGGCAGATTGTTTAAACTACGTTGGACACTTATTAGATGTTTGACCCACCCGTCACCCGAGCCTAATACCCTAGCTGTTATAGATTGCTTTATGTCACAGTTTTTTCTTTCCACAACCGAATTTCCCTCAGGATGGAATGGACTTGAGTACCGCAATGCAAAGCCCAAGCTGGCCATGGCCTCCTTGTAAGCACAAGAGCTAAACGCAGGACCCTGATCAGAATGTAGCGTGACGATTGTGTATGTGCCAATAAAGACTCGCAAAACTTTTATAACAGTTCGAGCATCAGCCGAGCGCTGAGGCCACATCCAAATGAATCTTGTCCTAATAGTTGTGGGACTGCATTCGTCCATGTCGACGTCTGCGTGTAGATAGTCTAATGCTGTCTAACAATGGTGTCTGTACTGGGCTGGCTACACTGTAGTAAAGTATCTGGTGGCTTTCTCTGCTGCGATCTCTGTTGCAGTCAGGGCAATTAATTGCAAATACATGAATGTGGGCATTCATTCCTGGCCACCAGTATGTCTCTTTTAATTCTAGTATAGATTTAGAGATCCCTTGATGTATCAGGCCCTCTCCCATATGTGCTTCTTGAATCAAAGCACATCTCCGCCTCCTGTTTGGAATTACCCTATCCCCCACTCCAGGGATTCGAGCAAAAGGAACGGAGTTTGCATCAATTATGTTTGAATATTTGAGTGGATACTTTAGAGGTAACGCTGCACCGCTGCCTTTGCTTGTGGCATTGACAGCTAGAATAGTTTTGCCGTCTATTTTTGTTTTTGAATGAGTGATTGAAGCTATGGAAGCCATTTGCACAGCTGCCTTCGCGGCTTCATCAGCCGATAAATTCCCTTCAACGTGAACGTTATCACGCTGGTGACTCAGTGTATGGATCAAGTGAGTCTTTTGCAGTTCTTTCTGGAATTGAACTACTTGTTCCCAGAGCAACTTAAGCTTGATTGTGCCACCTTTTGCCTCTTTGAAACCATTTTGACCCCAGTTCTACAAGTATTCATTGTAAGACTGGACGCAGTAATACGAATCGCACACTATGAGTGTGGGGAATTCGCGATCGGTATTTTCCAGCGCTATCTTGAAAGCCTGTAGTTCAGCTCGCTGAGCTGTACAGTCTCCTAGGGATTGAGTTTTCTCCGCTTTATTTCTATCTCCCTTTTCCTTAAGTAAATTGACACAGAATAATATTGTGTAAAAATATGAAATTGTTTCTAAAATAAGTTCATTGTGAACACTTGTAAGCTATAACTTAATACCCTCTTCTCATGGACATATGGGTTGCTCTTGTTTTTTGAAAGGTCGTTGTCCTCATGCCACAAAATACAGCCATCGCTTTTACTACTTCATTGGTAAGTGTATGTATACATCTCCTTTTTAATGATTGCATAACACTAACAATACATACTAAAATAAAAAGCCACTTACCTCTAATGCAGCAGATGACATGTCCTTCTTGCTCCGGTCGTCTTCTCTTGTCGAGAGGGCCCCAGTCAACTCTCTTAACCAATCTTGGCGCTGCTCTCATGCTGTTAAGCAACATGAGAAAAGCGCCAGGAGTGGAGCGAGCAGCCTCTCTCAGCGTTCCAAAATGCTCTGGAGACCTGTGCTTGCTCTCAACCCAGTTGTCTAAGACAGCTGGGTTGAGAGGTTTAAACAGCACGTCTGGCTGGCTGTCGCAAGACAGCTGGCCAAAGAGACATTCAAACTTTAAACTAGTACACAGGGAGCCCACCACTCGCCCTGCTGGTGCCTCTCAGCAGGCCCGTCCCATCCTGACAATTGGTTCTGGACGAGTTCATGAAAAATAAATTGGTAATAAATTATTATTGCCATTGTATTGTTCATGTCTGGGGCATTTTAGTTAGTGGGTGACGCTCCTCCACTCGAACGGAGGAGCCGCTACTGCTGTCACCTCCCAATGCTGGTCAGCCTGTGTGTCTTGGTGGCCGTTGCCACTAACTCTGCAAGGCCCCTAGAGACCACCTGATAACTGTCAATCCGCTCCCTCATGGCCTCCTAAAAATCAGCCATACTAAGGCCGCGAGGTGGGCTCAGGAGTGTCTTACATGAATCTCACGCTCAGCTACTGATATTCATAATGGGCACTTTCAGAAGGAGGAAGGGGTGCAGCTGCAGGTCCACATGTTGCCACCCTTTGCCTTTCCATGAATAACTGTGGTATGACAACATACTGCAGCATTTGCCAGGTAATACAAGCCCAACGGAGTTCCCCGTGGTTCTCTGAAAGATCAAGTGGCCAGGAACTTGACTGCAGCCAGTGTTTTCACTCAATTGGGGACTGCCCAGAAGAGAGCTAATGGTGAAGTGAGCTCTTACTCCTAATTTGCAACCATTTCAAGGATCGCAACAGGAAAGTCATGCTTTCATAATAGTACTGCTTCCCTGGACATACCAAAGATAGTAGTCCTCCGCCTCCTCAAATAGGTCTTCCTCAAAATTATGGGCAAGGCGACAAACATATTCACAGACATAGTCAAAACATTAATTTGACTGTGACTTACCTTGTTATGTAAGCAAGCTGTGCATGATTGGCTTAAGATGGACGAAGTTCCACGCAATAATTGGTGTGGTATAGTCGTGACTGTTGATTCTCCCACCCTCGTGATTTGACAAGTGTGTTGATTGGGAATGTAGCCTCGTAGCAATTTGTGTTCTCTACTCAGGTTGAAGTGAATATTTCTGCCTGTGTTTAATGGCTTGTGCTTGTGTACAGGTTTGTAATCAATTAAAGATGATATATTTATCCCTCTATAGTTCTGTTGATGTAATGGTTGTGCTGTGTTTGGTTGCTGCATTTCTTTCTTTCTGTTGTTTCTGGTAATAGTATTTTCAGCATGCATTGAGTTGTATGTGATTCCCTTGCAGTACATGGCTGTGAGTGACCATATGTGGTGTGTGACTTACTCCAAGGGATGGCTGGAGTAGAGTTGAGCCTGTTTGGTGTACATGAGGATGTAACTTTGGTGAATAGCAATCAACCTACCCTTTTGTTGGTGTCTTTGTGTATTTGCACATCCATGCTTCATAATTTCCCTCCATCCTCCTTGTAGTAGATGTTCCCCATTTTTAGCAAATTGTAGACCCTAAACAGTAGCAGCATCATATATATTCATATGGTGGTGAAGTATATTTTTGATGTATTGTTTAAGTATCCATGCCAAGAGTCATGGATTAAAGCACACACATCATGGCTAAAGCACAATCGCCTGCAGCTGTCAGTTGACCTATGCCATTGTACACCGACAGAACACACACTGGCCCTGATTACTTCATCGGACCTCAGGTCGGCAGTTCTGACTACATCCTTTGGATGTGACCGCACACAGTGCGGTCGGAAACATCTATTTTTCAATGTGAGCTTGTGCAGCCGGAGGAAAATGCCCACAGCCCATAAGCTCCTATAGAAAAATTGCTGTTAAGGTGCCCCCCAGGGCAGTATGTGGAGACCGTGGAGGAATAGGGCCTCTGCTAGAGGCACCCAAAGACACTTTCTGACAGCAGTTCCATGTCGGAAAGGCTGACATGAAACTGCTGTCAAAAAGTGCCATCATAATCCAGACGGGGAAAACATCATCCTTAAGGGATTATGAGCCCGTCGGAACCTTCTCGGATTCTCAGACCGGTTTAAACTCCGACCGCCACCATTGTAATATGGCGGTCGGACTTTAAACCTAATATATCGGTCGCAAGGCCTCCGACCAGCGATCGGAGGCTTTCCAACGGACATTGTAATTAGGCCGACTGTCTGTGGAGGAGCAGAAGCCACCAACTACCACAAGGCGGTATCTTAACTTTCCCCTTACCCAAGAGGTGTAATAGGGTCCTAGACATTCTTCCTAAATCCTCAATATCTGCACAAGCTGTCCCCACAAAGCTAGAAAACATTTAAATGTTTCTTTGTGACTGTACAATGATGTGCACGTTTCTAGCTTCACATCACTTGTATCACAATGTTTAAGGGCGAATAGGCATGGAAAACAGCAATCTAGAATTGTATTTTCACAAAAAACCATAGGCTCATTTCTTAAATGACACTGGAGGAGAGAGAATTATAACAGAATGGTCATAATAAAGACTCGCTTTATGTAGTACACAATACGTTTTAGGTATTGTCTAGGAGTTTTACAAAGTGTGTATGTTCTTATATAGTGCCATACAGAGCTCTAACAGCCTTTAAACGCTATTGAAAAGACTCCGAATATTTGTAGCACTACCCCTATCCGCTTAATAAATGACTTTTCATTAAGCACTGTTCCCTGTCAGCTCTACTGTTGCCGCCAAAGTGCACCCTGAAAAGGCCGTGAGCTCACACTGAGAGGCTTCGGGACCATACAGCTTCTACCTGCCTCCGGTAAACACAGTATGAACGAGAGTTTCGCTATTTCAGATTTACGGTTAGTTGACATACCTCTAAACTCTTATAAATAATGACACATATGTATTCCTCTTCTGTAATTCTTTTCACTGGGTGGTTCAAAAGGGGCTGAGTGTATAAAGGGAAGCACACCGTTAGCTTGGCTTCAGTTTTCATCGAACATCAAGGTAACCAAATAAAACCTCAATCTTGGCAAGGATGGAAAGAGAAAACCGGTTTTGAAAAAAAAAAACACCCAACCTTTCATCTCTATTTTGTTCCTGTTGTAGATTGGGAAATTGTATTAACTACCACTGGTAGAATCCTCTCGAACATTGCAGAGGAAACTTCAATTTGATTGATACTGTGTGGGATGAGAGACCCAATTGGTGTAAACAAACACTTTGCAAGGAGAATGAATTTCATCTAAACAGAGATCTCAAGACTTTTCTGTAGTAGGAGCTACTTATGTTCAATGAAAATTACCACGAGCTGCTAATAATAATAGTGTTATAAAAAGAGTCGCAACAGTTGAGATTACATTAGTGGGCTTCTGAGTTCTGAAAATACACACACTTTCATCTCAAATACACGCTTATACATTTTGATATACATTTATTAATTTAGCTAATCAAAAGCTTCTAATTAATTATACTGAGCTATGCACACGAGAGCTACTTTTAGATAGTGGAGGAGCTACTTGTAGCTCGCAAGCTAATCGTTAGAGAAGGCTGATGTAAACTTATCTTGTAAGGAGTATCAAGGGTAAACATATAACGATATTTTAACATCTCTGTGTGGCTTCACAACCACACTGGAGAACGGAAGGGCAATGGGTTGTCAATCACATGCATTTGTATTCCTGTGACATCAGAGGATCGCTTGTTGTTGCTGTAGTCTTCAGCAGTAGAACCCATATTTATCTTCAGAATGCTAACATTGTGCACCAGAGTAGGACCACATTGCATCTTGCTTTTTTGTTTTGAGGAGAGGTGTGCCTCCACTTCCAGATTCCAGATTCCAGATGCAACTAAACAACCACTGCCACCAACACCACAATACACCATGAACACACACTTAAGAGTGCAAGCCACAGAGGCGACGAAGCAAACTAGGGCTCCAATGTAATAAAGAACTTGTTGCAAAAAGAGATCACATTTGTGAAACAACAATTTGCGATTATTCTTTAATTTTGCGATGTAATTTATGTACTAATAAGCTGCACTGCAACATCTCCTTTCATGGTGGGGTGACAGGAGCACCCGTCTAATGAATATTATGCAGGTTGTTACTTTTGACGCCTTGTGGATACAAGGATGGTGGCTGTTTGAAATTGGGATATCTAGTTGGCAGGGGTAGGTACCTTTGTCCAAATAGGGACCCTTGCTTCTAGTCAAGGTAAGGGGGATACGCACTTTAGATAACCCCTGGTCACCCGCTGGGTAGCATGGCATGAGCAGACAGACTTATCCCAAAGGCAATGTGTAAAGTATTTGTACTCTAAACACATAGTAATAAAGTGATAACACCACAAATGGACACCACACCAGTTTAGAATAATAAAGTATCTTTATCTAAACTCAACAAGACCAAAACGACAAAAATCCAACATATATGCAATAAGAATATGACTTTCAAAAGGTTTAAAACAACTTGGTCCACAGAAAACAAAGGATGCGTGATTTCTTTCAAAGTAGCAGTAGTTGCGACAAAATTCACAAGGCCAAACAGCCGCAAAGATGGGAAGCGTCAAAAAACAAAGAAAGGTGTCAGTTCCTGAGACCATGGAGAGGCGATGCGATAGTTCTGCTGCACGCAGGAGAGTGATGCGTCCAATCCAGTCTGTAAGGGGAAGTGATGCATCGATTCCGAGACAGTTCTGGTCCGCTGGTGATGCGTCGGGAAAACTTGCAGCACAGGTACGATGCATGGAAATATATTCAAAAAGGAGCTTCAGAGGGAAAAGAAACACAGGTCGCCCTCCACTCAACAGTCAATCAAAACACCAAGATCTGGTTTCAAAGGCACCTCTTTTCAGGCTATGTAATTTTAAAACGTAGGTGAGGTTCTACACACTGTAGATTCCATACAATCCTCTATTTTCTCACTATGAGGTATTCGCCCAACGTTTACGGCCTTTACTTAAAAAAGAAGTTTTACAAAAGACAGTCCCCTAATTCTTAAATATATTTCCTTCAACTTATCACGGTGTGAAACAAGAACCCCAAAGGTTTCAAAATAGATGCATGGAAATCCAGGATGCGTCCACAATCGATGCGGCGGCGCTGCATTGGTTTCTTCAGCCGCGATACCTCGATGCATTGGTTCTTAAAGTGACGACAGGCGCTGCGCCGTTTTCAGCAGTGGCGCAGCGAAACGTGGAGATTCGTCGCGCAAAGCAATGCTGCATAAGAAAAACAGCTTCAAGAAGATCGATGCTTTGATTTTCTTAGTTCTTCAAGTTTCTTCCAGCTCCCAAGAGCAAGCACAACCTCCAGAGGCCCAGAACTGGAACAGGCCCCTCCTGGCAGGCCTGAACTCTCAGCAGCAGAGTTCAGGAGAGCTGGGGGTGAAGTGTTTGTGTCACTGAGACTACAGAACAGGAGACCAGCACACACAGGCCCTTGGAGATCTTCTTCAAGCAGGTTCAAAGCAAAGTTCATGTCTTTGTCCTCTCCTTGGCAGAAACAGCAACTGCAGGCCAACTCCAAACAACACATATCAATGGGGCAGCACTCCTCCTCACAGCTCTTCAGCTCTTCTCTTTTGCAAAGGTTCCTCTTGAGTCCAGAAGAGATCTAAAGTTCTGAGGTTTAAGTCTAATACTTATACCCCAAAATGTCTTTGTTCTCTTTATGCAAGGGTCTCTGAGCCCAGTCCAAACTAGTTTTGTCCTCACTGGTGCAGTATTACACCAGGGGTGACAGCAGCATTGTGCAAGGGAGACAGGCCCTATTCATGTGCAAGGAAATCTCCCCCACTACTCTAAATGCAGCCAAGCCCCATTCTGCTCAGTTCTAAGTCATCCAGGGAGGGCCAAGCACACCTCAACCCACCCAGTTGCTGTCTACAGTGAATGCACATCCCCAGCCCCTGTCACTCCAAAAGCAGATGGCCAATACACAAACAGGAAGAGGCACACAGAATAGTTAAACAAGAAAATGCCTATTTTCTAAATGTTTTAGAAAAAGGGGTGTTGGACCCATAGATAGCACCCAGACTAGGCCTCCTATAAAGTAGAATCAACAGTAATGTGTATGGGTGCTTTATGTGGATTATCCCATTTAACAATAAAGCCACATTTTTTAATATAGTGTCTTAGTGATTTATTTCGCATTCATTATTTTTCTTTTTGAAAGCACTTGAGAACATTTATAGCACATCTTTCATCAGAAGGACAACATTTTTTTCGTTATTGACATATATACATTTCACAATACTAATAAAGCAAACAAAACTATTAACATTCAAATACAGAAACACAACAAGTGTGAACTGGACCAGTCCTTCACTCTCTAATTAGAACACATGACGAAATTGTCTTTTATGTATCAATCAAAATATACATCCTGCCAGTGTACACTCGTTGGGGTTATGTGGTAGAACAACAGGCCAATTGCCTTGTTTGCTAACTACTAATAGTCTGTTCACAATAAAATCTTTTCCAACCAGCTTAGTCAACGCATTTTGAACCTTTGTGACCTTTGAGGTTCTCCTCAGGACCGGGACTTGGTCAAACACTACAAAAAATGTGACATAAAGTAATGTTTTAAATTCATGTTCTTGTGCCCCACAAATATCCCTACTCGACAAAGTTAATAAAGAAATCTATCTTTATATGTGTAATTCGCTACTGAAGGGCACAACATGTTCTAATTGTGTTGCTTATTTCTGAACTGCAACCCTTCTGTGTATGTAGGGGTGCTTTCTAAAGGGAAAATCAAATGATAGGTTTTAGCTCAATACATTTTAGCACATCAGCTTTTTCTGGCTTTTTGTATTTTTGTATTCTTTTTTTTTGTTTGTTTTTTGAAAACCTTTATTGATGCATTGAAGTTTTACAAGCGCCGGCCTACAACCACAGGGGCCGGCCGCAAAGTCAGCAATTCAAAATAGGATTTATGCATCTATCATCGACCCTGGCAACAGCTGCAAAAAGATTACAGCGTATGATTGAATGCGCCGTCAGTACAAAGGGTATATCAAAGGTTTCGTTTTTTTCTTTTTGAAGAAGCAGTAGTGGCATTACTGTAGGAGGCGTCACACCACTTATAAGAAGCGATAAGAGATGAGGAGATGTACCACGCACTGCAGTCAAGAACAGGTAACGAATAATACAACCTTAGTCAGACAACAGACAAGGAGTAAAGCTGATCTATTAGCAAGCGATCAAGTGCGAGCACCCTCCAGGAGGCAATAAAGTAGAAGCTGGTATAGACGCCCAATAAAGCAAGAAGTGGCAGAAGGAGAGACAGCAGACCCTACTGAGAAGAGGAAAGGAAAAGAAAGGGACCATAGAACAAAACAAACTAAAATAACAAACCCCCCCAACAAACGCCACCCTGCACCCCTGTAATGGCTACGGCCTACCCCACTAACAGCGTGCCTGTCGCTCCGGAACTACCCTAAAGAAAGGAAAAGAGAGAGCGGAGGAGGAGAACAACATACACACTCCCGATCTCCCTTACCTCCCACCATTAGCGACCTCCCCAAGACATCGTAGCCACTGTTTGAAGCAAGTATTGAACCCCGACCTGGGGAGGGCATCAGCAAAACCAACCGTCCCCCGTTACATTATAAGGTAAATCCCGGCATAGAGCACAGAACGGAGCAAACCCCAGAAGCCAAAGTCAACCCTGACCAGTACGGGTCTTTTCAATAGCCCTCGCCGCCCAAGCCACAGTCATCTTAAGGAAATCGAAGCGTTCAACACAGTGCAAGTCAATGGTATCGGATCGAAGACAGGATACAAGATGGCGACGTCCACCATTCCGGCAAGGAAAGGTGAAGAAGAAAGGCAAACCTCTCCAATAGTCACTGAAGAGCTGTTCATGGTGATCAAAATCTTTAGCAATGATATTCCGACGAGCAGGGATCGAGTAGCCAACGATGATCGCGGGTGCGCCATCCATGGAGCCAGAGGCAGCAGAGTGAGCCAAATCAGGCTTTCGCCCAGGGACCTCGAAGTAGCGAGCAGAGTACTCCACAGGAACCACACCTTGCTGAGAACATGTCGAAGCACCGTCTTCCGGTCAAAAACAAACGTTGTCCAGCGGTACAGACGTCCGAGCGTACATGCCGGTGATGTGAGAGTGGAGCGCCCCAATGGCGGCCATTACGGATCTCAACGATATTGTGCCGTCCGTCCCCTCCATCCCTTCTCGCGAAGAGACGAAGCAGGATTCGAACCCCGGACACAACTCCGAGGCACCAGGCACACACAAAGCCGATGACAATAGCGGGCGCTCACAAAACTGGCAGAATCAACACCTTCGCCGCTCATGGAGGCCAAGCCCGTCGACCCCGACCCCCCAGGAGGTCTCCGGGCGCCGGACCCCCGACCGCGGTTGCCGATCTTCACTTGCGTCACCGTACCGTGTCCATAGCATAAGCCGGTAACTGGCTTGCCAATCGAAAATGCAAGGAATGACCCAAGTTCGGGTGACCGGGCGCAACCCTGGTCCCACAGCCGATGTTGTGCAACTCCAACCCGGATGGGCTAGTAATCGAGGTCCCGGCTGCAGCCCTGGAGCAGGCCAAGAATAGTACTCGATGTATCTTCGTCACCCGGTAAGTTGGGAAGTCCGGGATTGCACCGCAGGAGTCAGGAGCACTTCATGTGTACGGGAGTCCGGCGGGAGGAAAGGATAATCAACAGGATATACGAGCCGCCGGCGGAGGTTGGCAGAGCCGGGAGCTTATGCAGCCATCTTCGTTCGTAGCGTAGCTCCTCCTCGCTTTTTGTATTCTTGATGGCAGCGAGATGTTAAAGTTTTTTTTAAATGAATACATTTTAGCACATAAGCTCTTTTTGGCATGTTGTTATCTTGATAGTAGCAAGATGTAAACGTTTTTTTCAAGTTAATTACAGAAACCATGCTGGAGCACACACTTTTAATTTCTATGACTGAATGCACAACAAGTTCACTGAAGAACTGTGACCTTTAGACTCCAAGAGTAATACACATAATTACAGCCTGACTAATTGTTAAGTTGCCTCTTGTGGTGGGGACTTCTCTTTTTTCCTGTACTGCGGATTATTAGTTCTAACTGTGTAGCGGGTCTGAAACAAATGTGAAACTATGTATCTTTTTAATCTGTTCGAAATAAACCTTCAAACGTTGCTGCACGCATGTAAAATCGCAATAGTTGTAACTTGCCTTTGGCAGCGAAGAACAATGATTTCTTTGGGTTCCTTGGTAAGCTGCGGCATTCAAACGACACGGAACTCAGTCGATGCAGAAGCAATCATACAGGCATTACTTGTAGACTGGCTGCACCCGACCGAGAGCAGCACTGAATTTCATGCTGGGATTGGTGGTCTAAACGTTGCAGAGTTCAAACTATTTGATGAGGAAAATTTCTCTAACATCTGTAGTTGTTGGAAACCATCCCCTAGCAAAGGAAGCAACTGCATTAGTTTTACAGTTGGTTGATTTCTGTCATATTGTTAAGTCCTTGGGTGGCTGTGTTAAACTTCATTATTAAGTATGCTTCTCTCTTTGTTAACGCTTTTTCCGGATCTCAACCTCTTGGATTAGGCTTGATTACGCTTAGTACTGTCCAATTGAATTTTTTTTCATTATGTTGGAGTTCTTGAAAATGGTGGACTAAAGGTGCACTCTGCACTTTAGTTTTCAATCTGGATCGATGTTGCGCAATTCTTTGTCGGACCTCCTGGGTGGTTTTGCCAATGTACATTTGCGAGCAAGGGCAGGTAATTGCATAAACAACATTTTCGGTTTTGCACTTTGAGAATTCCTTGTGTATCCATTGTACACGGACATTTATGTATACTGTTTCTTCAATAGTTGAACTGCAGGACTGACAACTTCCATATTTATGATGGCCGTGGATGGGTTGGAGGTTCAAAAAGGGCCCCAAAGTGTCTGGTTTTCTTTGTTTGTCGTCCGAGGCCCTGATTATATGCTGGCCAATACTTGTGTTTTTCTTTAAAGCAAACAATGGTATGTCCAAATCCTCATCCATTCCTTTGATGAGGTCCCAATTTTGGCGAATTATCTTTTTGAATGCATTTGCATGTGGGCCAAACGTTGACACACATATCAATCTGGTCATAGCAGTTTTTGGCTTGTTTCACAACAGTTCTTCCCTGGGTGTGAACCAGGCCCTCTTCCTCGAATTTTTGAGTAATTTCTTCGGGTACCCTTTTCCCCTCAATTTCTCCATCAGCATTGATGAATTGAGGTCAAAGTCTTCCCTTCTTGTACAATTACGTCTCACTCGCAAAAACTGGCCGTATGGTAAATTGTCTGTCACACTTTTTGGGTGAAAGCTCTCAAAATGTAAAGCGATGTTTTTGTCCATAGGTTTGGTGTACAGAGTGGTTAGTAATACAGTTTCTGAGGGTCTTACCTCGACATCAAGAAATGTGAGACTTGTTTGACTGTTGGCTAGGCTGAATTTTATATTGGGGTTTCTGTAATCATGCCAGCTGTGGATTTTCACAAGGTCTACTTCACTGCCTGCCCAGATGCACTAGATGTCATCGATGTATCAATACCATTGTAATATATGGTTGACAAATGGATTGTTCTTGTACACATACTTTTCCTCATATCCAGACATGTACAGGACTGCCATTTCTGGGGTGAAGGGACATCCCATCGCAATCCCTTTTATTTGGACGAAGAAATCATTCTCAAGCTTGAAGTAATTTATTTTGAGTGCCAATGACGCTAGACTAAAGATGAAATATGTTGGTATTTGACGAGGACGCTCTCTACTATCCAGATAGGATTCAAGGGCTTATAATTTGCCTTCCTGGGGACTTTGGGTGTACAACGAAACAACATCTAGTGTCACCAATTTATGGTCAGCAGGGTTAAAATCAAACCCTTCCACTTTGTTGATGAAGTCCATTCTGTCTCTTAGGTAAGAAGTACCGTCTTTCAAAAAAATACTTCAAGAATATATCAACATATTGGGACACGGGTTCCAAGACTGAGTCGCACCCTGAAACTATTGAGTGGCCGGGGGAATTTTTTGCATCCTCATGTGCTTTAGGTAAAAAGTAAATCCCAGGTGTTCGTGGGTACTTCTTAGTGATATAATCACTTTCTTTGGGACCCAGGATGCCAACTTGTAGTCCTTCGTCTGCAATCTTCTGAATTTCATCCTGGATTTCCTTTACCGGATCAGTGGCAATACGTTAAGACCAGGTTTGGTTGAGAACATGTTTTCTTCCTTCCGTCAGATAAGCGTCTGTGGACCACATGACTGTGGCTCCGCCTTTGTCGGCCGGCTTGATGATAATATCTTTATATTCTTTCAATGCTATATTAGCCAGTCTTTGTTCTCGGGGCAAGTTGTTATTGATGTACGTTTTCGGAGTGTTTAATTGGTTAAGGGATGAGAGCATGACTTGTTCAAATGTTGTAATTTCTTTGGGAAGGCTGTAACTGGGAGGGCAAAAGTGTAGACTTGTTCTGTAGCCCTGATTCTTCGGCCTTATTGGTGTGTTCTTTGTTCTTAAAGAATGCATTCAGTCATATCTCATGGAACAATTCCATTGCTTTCATCTTCAATTGTCCAAGATCTTGTTTTTGGCTGGGTGTTAGAACTGGGGGTCTCTAGTTGGCCGAGGTAGGTACCTTAGTCCAAATAGGGACCCTTGCTTCTAGTCAGGGAAAGGAGGGATACACTCTTAGATAACCCACGCTCACCCTCCGGTAGCTGGCACGAACAGCCAGGCTTATCTCCAAGACAATGTGTAAAGTATTTGCAACCACACTCCCAGTAACACAGCGATAACACCACAGATGGACACCACATTGATTTAGGAAAATAGCGGTATCTTTATCAAGAAGAAATACGATGAGACCAAATGATAAAAATATCCAGTATATGCGTATTCATAATATTTTTCTGGGATGGTTATTAGGCCAACAATCACTTGTAGGTTCTTACGGTATTAATGAGCAGTTCACAATGATCTAATGTAGTCCTAATGCAATGCTCTGCACTTTGTAATGTAGAAATAAGACAGTCCTTAATGCAAGTACTAATGCGGATCGTAAAAGCAAGTAATGATGCAGTTCGTAGTGCAGGTACTACAGCGGATCGTAAAAGCAATTAATAATGCAGTTTGTAGTTCAAGTACTAATGCGGATCGTAAATGCAATTTGGGGGCATGGCCAACCATCATGGCTGTGTGGACGTGATCCGGCTTGGCTCCCGCACACTGATGTCCGCTTTCATGAGCAATTAGATGTCCCCCATGGTGCCCACAGACCTTAATGTGGCACGCCTGGATGGCTGAACGATAGCACCTACCTGAGACTTGAGGTGCACGAATGGGCGCTCGTTCCCTCCCGATGTGACCGGGGCCCAGGAGCTGCAGTTCAACCAACATGGCGGCCCGCTGATTATCCTGCTGGATCTCCCGCTTGGGGCTATTTAATGGAGCTACCACCTCTGACCAACACCAGTGCGGCTTCTACTCCCAGCCACAACATCAGCGGTACCCAAGACTACGAGTGATAAATCTCACGGGTGAAGAACAAGTGCTTCCGGTGAACTGCTGATATCAACAAAATTGCGGCCGCCAAAGAGGATCTACCCGGAGCAAGGCTGTATGAGCTGCAACATACTGATTGCCTGAATAAGCAACTGCAGAGATGAGTGGCTTGAAACCCTGATGACAAGAATGAGGACTCTGTGCTGGGAGGAACCGGTGGCCAGCGGAACGCTGTGAGCGCGCCTGACCCTAATTAAGCAGCGCAGACCCGGGTGACCCATCAGGACAGAGTCATTGCCCCCAGAGAACTTCGCTGTGGCCGGGCTACCCTGGAGAGGAGCGCGAAGGCATTTATGCATATCCCACCGTTGGGCTACAGCTCTGCCTGACTCCTCATGCCTGACCCTAACATGGCGGCTTGGGCTCCCGTGGCGAGCACAGACCTGCAACTAGATCTTTGAGGGGCCCAGCACATTGTGGAGTTTCCCGACTGACAGCTTCCCAATAGGCGAAGGAGTGCACAATAGGATACAAAGGGAGCTCCAACCAGTAAGATCCTACTATTCGGCATGCAGAGTAAAGCGCCTTTTCATGATGCAGCAGACCTGCAGGCGGCCTGAAACAACCACGATAGCCCACACCTGCCCTTATGCCTCCAAAGAAATCCCAAACACATAAAGTCTCCAGCTACTTTGGAGCCTCCAGTGCAGCAGACGGCGCAGAACGGGGGTGCAGTCCATCGCCAGGGGAAATGGCGTTCACCAGGGACGACCTGCTAGCAACATGCGCACTTTTTTAAGAACGAACTGCGAGCGGACATCAAAGCAGATATCAAAGCCTCTCTTGACTCCTTTAAATCAGAAATGAGCCTTAAACTTAGTGACCTCAGAGCTGACGTGGACTCAGTGGGGATCCGCACCCTTGACCACGAAGCAAAATGCCAGAACTTGGAAGAACGACTACAACCACTTGAAGACAGCACCGAGGTCATCAACGCTCAATTGAACCCAGCCCTTCTGAAATGCGAGGACTTAGAGAACCACTCTCGGCGGGTAAGTATCTGGGTCCTAGCCTAGAGGAAGAACGTGAGGGGGCTAACCTGGAGCAATTCATGATGGGACTCTTCACCAAAATCACAGTCCACAGATTCTGTCCAACGCAACAGGAAAAGGTATAACGCCTAAGAGATATTTTGGCCAAATCCGCCTCCTTTAAAATCAAAGAATTGGTGCTTTTTGAAGGCCTGGGGGCGGGACACGATTGAGTATCAAGGAAGCTCATGCACCTTATTCCAGGATGTTGCCCAGGCCACATTGATGAGACGTCAGCAGTTTCGCCTCATCACTAGTGCCCTGCATGAGAAACAGATCAAATATAGATGGGCATACTCTTTTAGCCTCGCCTTTTTCTACAACAATAAGCAGCACCACTTCACTGAGGTGGAGGAGGTGGAAAACCTGCTGGGAGTTGCCTATTCACCGCCACGGACAGGCCCGGCACCCGCACACGGCACCAGACGGCACCAGATGGCAGAGGAAGACACAAGACACACATGGAGTCTGGCAGTTGGCATCCACCTCGGGCAAGAAAACGCCATGAGAGGAATATACAGAACTCCTCTGTCTAACCATATCTGTAAGCGGTTCTTTGAACACGGCAGGTTGACCTCACTGGGAACCCCAGTGTCTAACTGCGCTCTCCAGCTCCTAATGTAGGCTGACTGATCGAACCATGACTGCAGATTTGCTTCAGAGCGCCTGTAATGTTTCCAGTTCCCTACATACTCATGGAACGCTGATCACACACTGAACAAAGCAGACCTTTTGTTGCGGGTTTGGTCTCACCCGCCAACTACCTACAGATGCAGAAATGTTGTCCTGCATTGAACTATGTACAGGTTTCATTAACTGTTTCACTTAATATATTTGATTTTCTTGTGTTCTTTTTTTTTCTTTTACCCAGGGAGAGCTGCACAGAGTCCGGGGGGACACGGGGGAATGAGATCCAACTAAGGTTAGTCGATCGAGGCTGAGGTCATGGGGGTTAAGCTCTTTATGTGGAACGTTAGGGGACTTAATTCCCCTAACAAGCGACAGGGCTTCTGGAAGTTTCTGGGGGACCACTGCCCACAGGTAATAATGGTTCAGGAAACCCACATAATGCAGGAGGAAGAGGGTAGACTCAAACATAGACAATTCCCCCTCATATATCAGGCTACTAATCATAAGAAACGCAACAGGGAGGCTCTGATATTTCATACCTCAGCCCACTTCATACATGAGGCCACGCAGAAGGATAGAGAGGGCAGATTTATTTTGGTCAAAGGCAAGCTGATGAGCTGACCCTGCACCATAGCCTCCATCTACGCCCCCAACAATGGCCAGGCTGACTTTCTCTCTACCTTTTTAGATACACTGATGAGCTTCGCTGTGGGGGACCTAATTATTCTGGGGATTTCAACCTCGTCTGGGACCCCGAAATGGATTCCTCACATGGCCATAGAACAGGGGGAGGGGTGTTCCCTGCTACACTTAAGACTACTATGCAGCAGTTGGGACTGATAGATGTCTGGCGCCGCCTCAATCCGACATCGAAAGATTTTATATTCTTTTCCCAAGTGCACAGATCGTATTCGCGGATTGACCATGCCTTCATACGCGAATCGCTCATCCAGACAGTCATGAATTCCCTGCTTCTACCCATTGCCTTCTCTGACCATGCCCCCTTCACTTGCCTCCTGGACTGGCAGACTCCATGCTCCAACTTCATCAGATGGTACTACCCTGACTTTTTAGGCAGAGATCGCTTACATTGAGTCGAGCTCCGCAAAGCAGTCAAACATTTTTTCTCACTTAACGACCCGGGAGACACCTCCCATTGACAAATTGGGATGCTTTTAAGGCACACATCAGGGGCCACTCCATCTCTTTAGCTACTTCCCTTAGAAGGCTCCAGACTAAGGAGCGCCTAGAATTAGAACAAGAGCTGTCTGACGCTAATAAAACACATAAAACCACACCAACAGCCCCCTCCCTGAGAAACTCCCAGCCACTAGAGGGAAACTCAATGCTATATATACTAACAGAGCTGAGAAAACACTTCTCAGACTCAAGCACGGGTCTATGAGGGGAATGACAAAGTGGGGATGAACAGGGCATGACCTACACAAGCAAGTAAGGAAAGGTGCGAGCATTTAATGCATTTTATGGCACGCTCTACCAGGCAGACGCCCTCACTGAGATCGACCAACTGAAATACCTTGCCGACCTAGATCTCCCCCAAGTCCCTGCCACAACCAGCGACATCTTAGGGGCGCCAATTACTATAAAAGAGGCTCATCACACCAACCCATTACCCTCCTAACCTTGATGCCAAATTATATTCTAAATTCCTTGCATCCGCCTCGAGATCATACTGCCTAATCTTATTCATGCTGACAAATCGGGATTCATCAAAGGCCGACAAACGCATGACAATCTTCGAGGCATCATCCACCTCATTGATAAGTCCCAGAACAGGCGAATCCCAGCAGCTCTGCTGTAATTCGGCACAGAGAAGGCCGTTGATCCAGTTGACAGGTCTTTTTTGGTGCTCTCTCTGCGCCGATTTGGCTTTTGTGAGACCTTTATTAACATGGTCCGGGCAAATTTTAGAGTGCCTAGATTGCGAGTGGTGGTGAATGGGGTGGCTTCTGACTTCTTTAATTTGACAAGGGGGACCAGGCAGGGCTGCCCTTATCCCCAAAATGTTTTGCCCTTAGCATAGAACCTTTTGTGGCCCGTATTCGAGCCAATCATGCAATCACCAGAACCACCTTCGGGACGGACAACCACAAAATTGCCCTATTCGTGGATGATGTTCTTCTCCCAGTCACCAATCCTGCAGTCTCCCTTCCAGCAATCATCCAGGAATTACTACACTTTGAGACGGTCTCGGGATTTAAAATAAACCCCTCTAAATCATCTCTTCTAAACCTGACCCTACCCCGGAGGACTCAAACTATGCTTGAAGAGGCCTCTCCTTTTCACTGGGCTCAAAAGTCTATCATGTACTTGGGGGTCCAAATCACTCCTAAACTCCCTGACCTATACAAGGCTAATTTCCAGTCCCTCCTCCGACAACTAAAAACCGAGTTCTGTATATCTCTCGTGGATAGGCAGGATCAACACAACTAAAATGAATGTACTACCCCGCCTCCTCTATCTCTTCGATAGTCTCCCCATTGTCCCTGACCAAACTTTATTCCCTAAATTGCAATCTATGCTTCTTAAATTCATCTGGCATGGACAGCGAGCGCGACTGTCCCACCATGTACTGACGAGAAATCGGGACAAGGGGGGGGGGGGTCCCTCCCGGACTTTCTAACATATTCTAGGGCGGCGCAGCTTCGGGTGCTGAGCGAATGGTCAATGCGGGAGTAAGAGAAACTATGGCTCCACGGAGATAGACAGGTGACAGACAGAACTATTTGGGACATCCCTTGGAGATACAAATCAGATAGGTCTCTAAATGCGTACTTAAGTATCCCTACCTCTACCACACTACTACACAGTCACTAAATCTCTCCCCATGACTTTGTTCCCCTCCCACTACACCCCCATTCACTTCACTAAAGAGTTCCCCCCAGAGCTTCAGGAAGGATCCTTTGACCTATGGAATGAGGGAGGCTGCCAAATTATTTCAGATCTGTTTCAGGGGGATAAAATGCGCTCCTTCCACGACTGCATGAACTGGTTTCACCTCCCTCACACCAAAAGATTTCATTACGCACAGCTAATTCATTGGGTTCAACAGCCTCAGATACGGCAAGCCGCCACCAGGAATTACTCTACCATACAAAAATTTGTCCAATCTGGTATGACGGCCAAAGGTTGCATTTCCTTCTTATATAAGCTCCTGCTCACTCTATCACCGCATCGCACATAGCGACACAGAACATTTTGGGGTGACATGTTGGGAACGCCACCATCGGAGAAACAATGAGCATCCCTCTCAGGGACATAGGGAAATTCAACAGATCAATGCACCTCTGAGAGGCACATTATAAAACATTATATGACTGGTATCTTCACCCTCACTAATTACACTCTATCTCCCCAAACACTTTTGATCGCTGCTGGAGGGGCTGTGGCCTACTAGGCGATTCTAAACATATCTGGTGGGATTGCCCAGTTATCCAAACAGTATGGAAGGAAATCTTGGCCCAAATAAAGCACATTCTGGGATACCCTGTAGGGGAATCTATAGGACAGGTGCTCCTATGCCTCCGAAACCCACTACTCAAATACCAGATGCATGCTGATCAATCGGTCCTATAGATGTGCTTGGATGCCGCAAAAATGGCTATAGTAGTCGCATGGAAGAAACCCGAGGCCCCTTCACTCACCCTGTGGCATGCGCATCTATGGAGAGCTCTGGTGATGGAGCGCCTAACCAATATAGCTGATGACTCCCGGAAGGGCTTTTATTATATCTGGGGCCCCTTGGTTAGCTACCTATCGGAGGGGTTGCCTCTATTTGCCTGTAGCCCATGACACAGAGCCTTGCACCTCTTTCTGATCTAAACAACATGAGGTGAACCAACCCTCCCCCCTTTCTCCCCAGGTGGAGAGGAAGTGCCACGCTGGTCGTGGGGCGGCCCCGCCTGACGCTGATTGCCATCCCCTACCATATTAACACTCAGAAGTCTCTAGCCTCCCTGGGTGATATTGTTGTTGTTGGGTTATTTATTTGGTGTTCTTTGTTTTTCTTTTTTTTCCCTTTTGTCTTTCTTTCTAATCTCTTGTTACTCTACAGCAGCAGTCAAGGAAGCTACCCTCCAGATGCCGATGGGCCGCTAAGGCTCCTACGACATACACTGTCCTCTATAATTGTTAATGGGTGATGTACAAGGGGTCCCCTACAAGAGTTCCCTTTGAACCTATGTGCTATACGGATGCAGTTACCTCGAGTCCCAATACAAAAGAGGGGAGGATACCGAGATTATATAAAACTGTGTTCTTCTGTTTTAGCCACCAAATGCGGGTATCTGTACCTACCGAATTCATTCCATGCATTATGACTGCCTAACATATGCTGTATGACATTCTGTGCAAAATAAATAAATAAAAAGTACTTGACAAGAAAAAGCAATTTGGCACCGATCGTGGGGCTAGTGAAGGTCTCAATGCCCTGCTCTTGGCTGACTTGCGGTCAGCAACTGCCAAAATATGCCCCCAATACTGTTATGAAGGAAACAAAGTGCAGCTCCATAATCCGACTCTGGTACTGCCACTCCTCGGCGAGTACGGGCCGCGATATTGACTTGAGCGTAGGATTGCACTGCAAAGATGGAAGAGGCCGAGAGCGGTCTCTTGTAGCACGCACTCCGGCCCAGGCAGCGACACACGCATGCTCGCTGAGCATTACTTGTGGGGTGCAGTCCAATAACAATCACAGCACTTCTGGTCACACTGTCGATCGAAGCAGAGCGCAAGACTTCTCCGGGGCACCCGGTCACGGGCAATTCTCACAAACGTCTCAGGCTGCAAAAAGCACATGCACACAGCGTTGCTAAGACACACTTGGAAACATTGATGTTCCTAAGTTTCCACAACAAGGAGCCAGCTCCTCTCGGGCCCTTGTAGACAAGTTACTTCAGGACACAGCAACAGCAAAGTCCTTTCAAGCAGGGGGACACAGCACACAGCAAAGTCCCTTGTCCTCTCCTTAGTCAAATCAGCAAATTGCAGGCTAGCTCCAGAACACACAGCAAGGGCAGTCCTTCTCTTCAGTCTCTTCAGCTGTTCTTCTTAGGCAGAGGTTCCTCTTGATCACAAAGTAATTTCAATTCTTGTTCAGTCTTGAGTTCAGCGGTTTCAGCTCTCACATTTATATTCCTAATGGCCTTTAAAGTCTTTGTGTTCAGGGGTCTCTGAGCCTGGTCCAAACCAGTTCTGGGTGTCTTCCTGTCAGTGCACACCTTCTCTCTTTGATAGTGAGGGTCTGGGCCACAGACACTCTGCAGGAGGTGGAGCCATTCTTTTGTGATAGCAGCACAGCCCTCTTCGCATCATACGGGCTACTCCTTCCACCACACCAAATGCAGGCCAGCCTGTTGCTGTCTCACCTACTCCTCCCTGGTGTCAGGACACTTCCCAGACCCTGTCACATCCAAACCTAGACAGTCAATACAAAACCAGGCAGAAGCAAACAGGATGGTTAGGACAAGAAACCAGCCACATTTAAAAGCGTGGTTTCAAAACACACAATTCAAAAATCAACTTCACAAAAATATGTATTATTAAATTCTGAGTTCAGGCACACTAAACTCCATCTCTCCATCTTATGCCTTTGGGATGATATGCTAGAAACATGTGACACAGCATTCCCCATTCTGTCCTATGGGCAAGAGGGCCTTGCAACAGTGAAAAACAAATTTGGCAGTATTTCACTGCCAGGACATGGTACACACCTCAGTAAATGTCCTACCTTTCACATACACTGCATCCTGCCCAGGGGGGTACCTTGGGCCTACTATAGGGGTGACTGATGTGCATAAAAGGGTAAGGCCTGGCAAGTGGATGCACAGGACAACAAGCCAGTTAACAAACTGCACACAGGCACTGCAGTGGCAGGCATGAGATCTCTTTTTAGGACTACTTGTGTGGGTGGCACAATTAGTGCTGCAGGCCCACTAGTAGCGTTTGCATTACCAGCCCTGGCACACGTAGTGCACTTTACTAGGGACTTTACTAGTAAGACAAGCATACCAATTAAGGACAACCTATTACCATAACACTTTATACAGGGAGCACTTGCACTTTGACACTGATCAGCAGTGGCAAAGTGCCCAAAGCATCTAAGTCTGCAACACAATGTCAGAAAAAGGCCTAGGATGATGCAAAAAGTTTAAGGAACTTTAGCCAAAAAAGGCCAAGTCCAACACTGGGTATAAATTTCAGTCCAAGTTCCAAAAAAGATTGTTGTTCTTTAGTAAGAATTTTGTCATATAGGTTGATAATAGTCAATTTTTTATGACTTATAGTACTGGCGCCTTGTACGCATCTCCCAGGGTTGGGGTTTGTATCGTTCTGTGTTTTTTTGTTGGCCTACTCCTAGAAAATTATTATTGTTCTTTCTTTGTTGGTTAGAGTTAGGGAGGCCTTATCCTGCGTCGGATTCTCCTGTTGACTCTGAGGATGATGTTTCAGAAAATGTCAAAAACTTCCTTCTTGATCGTCCTTGGTAATCCGGTAAGAACCTCCTCGAATTTTCCCGAGAATAGAAATATTCTCTTAAATACGGGTAAACTGTTTCAATGTTGAAGGCTTTCTTATCTCTTTCGAATTTTGTATTTTTAAAATTATTAGTGTTTTTCTTAAATATTGCAATTTCTTCCTCAAATCTTCGCCAACAATGTTTTGGTCTCAGCTACTGTATAATTGTCTTTGCTTGATTGCATATATAGTTTTATTTCATCTGCTTGTGTTCTGAAAATTCTTTGTGTCGTTTCTATCGAATATATCATGAGATCTCGGCTTTAAAAATACGAAATTCAAAAGCGATAAGAAAGCCTTTAACATTGAAACGGTTTACCCGTATTTAAGAGATTTCTATTCCCGCGAAGATTCGAGGAGGTTTCTACCGGATTACCAAGGGCGCTCATGAAGGAAGTTCTTGAAATTTTCTGAAACATCATCCTCAGAGTCAGCAGGAGAAGACCCCTCTAACTCTAACCAACAAAAAGAGAACAATGATAATTTTTTAGGAGTACGCCAACAGAAAAACAGAGAACGATACAACCCTCAACCCAGGGAGATGCGCACCATGCCCTAGTACTACAAGTCATTCAAAAACGACTATTATCAATCGATCTGACAATATTCTTACTAAAAAACAACAATCTGTTTTGGAACTTGGGCTGAAAATTATACCCAGCCAAAAACAAGATCTGGTACAATTGAAGATGGAAGCAATGGAATTGTTCTGTAAGATACAACTGAATGCATTCTTTAAGAAAAAAGAACATACCAACAAGGCCGAAGTATCAGGGCTACGGAACAAGTCTACATTTCCCCCCCCCACTAACAGCCTTCCCAAAGAAATTACAATATTTGAACAAGTCGTGCTCTCATCCCTTATCCAATTGAACACATGGAAGACGTACATTAAGAACAACTTGCCCCGAGAACAAACACTGGCTATTACAGCGTTGAAATAAGATAAAGATGTTATCATCAAGCGGACAAAGACGGAGCCACGGTCAACTGGTCCAAAGACGCTTATCTGAGGGAAGGTAGAAAAGATTTTCTCAACCAAACCTGGTATGGATGTATTGCCACTGATCTGATAAAGGAAATCCAGAATGAAATTCAGAAGATTGCAGATGAAGGACTACAAGTTGACACCTTGGGTCCCAAAGTACACGAATATATCACTAAGAAGTACCCACGAACACCTGTGATTTACTTTTTACCTACACTATATAAGGATGCAAAAAATCCCCCCGGCCACCCAATCGTTTTGGGGTGCGACTCAGTGGTGGAACCCATGTCCAAATATGTTGATATATTCTTGAAGCAATTTTTGAAAGACGTTACTTTTTACCTAAGAGACACGATGGACTTCATCACAAAGTGAACGGGTTTGATTTTAACCCTGCTGACCATAGATTGGTTAAACTAGATGTTGCTTCGTTGTACACCCAAATTCCCCAGGAACATGCATTAGAAGCCCTTGAATCCTATCTGGATAGTAGAGAGTGTCCTCATCAAGTACCGACATATTTCATCTTAAGTCTAGCGTAATTGGCACTCAAAAAAAATTATTTCAAGTTTGAGAATTATTTCTTTGCCCAAAGAAAAGGGAGAGCGGTGGGATGTCCCTTCACCCCAGAAATGGTGGTTCTATCCATGTCTAGATATGAGGAAAAGTATGTGTACAACAACAATCCATTTATCAACAATTTTTTGCAATGGTTTTGATATATCGATGGCATCTGGTGCATCTGAGCAGGCAGTGAAGTAGAATTCCTGAAATTCCACAACTGGCTTGATGACAGAAACATGATCTAAGATTCAGCCTAGCCAACAGTCAAACAAGTCTCACATTTCTTGATGTCGAGGTAAGTCCCTCAGAAACTGAATTAAAACCTACGGACAAAAACACTGCTTTACATTTTGAGAGCTTCCACTCTAAATGTTTGAGAGATAATTTACCAAATGGACGGTTTTTGCTAGTGAGACGTAACTGTAAGACTATGACCTCCATTCATCAATGCTGATGGAGAAATTGAGGGAAAAAGGGTACCCGAAGAAATTACTCAAGCACTCGAGGAAGAGGGCCTAGGTCACACCCAGGGAGGAACTGTTGCAAAAAAAGCCCAAACTACTATGAGCAGATTGGTATGTGTGTTAACGTTCGGCCCACATCCAAATGCATTCAAAAAGATCATACGCCAAAATCAAAGGAATGGATGAGGATTTGGAGATAACACTGTTTGCTTTAAAGGAAAGCGCCAGTATTGGCCAGCGTATAATCAGGGCCTCGGACGGCAAACAAAGAAAACCAGACACTTTGAGTCCCTTTTTGAACCTCCAACCCATCCAAGGCCTTCATAAATATGGAAGTTGTCTGTCCTGCAGTTCTAATATTGAAGGAATAGTACACATAAATGGCCATGTACAATGGATACACAAGGAATTCGTAAATTGCAAAACAAAAAATGTTGGTTTTGCAATTATCTGCCCTTGCTCGCAAATGTATATTGGCAAAACCACCCAGGAGGTCTGACAAAGAATCGTGAAACATCGCTCCAGATTGAAGAATAAAGTGCAGAGTGAACCTTTAGTCCATCAATTTTCAAGAGCTCCAACATAATGAAAAAGAATTCAATTGGACAGTACTAAGCGTAATCAAGCCTAATCCAAGAGGTGGAGATCCAGAAATAGATTTCACAAGGAGAGAAGCATACTTAATAATGAAGTTCAACACAGCCGCCCGAGGACTTAACGAAATGACAGAAATCAAGTGACTGTAAAACTCATGCGGTTGCTTCCTTTGCTAGGGGATGGATTCCAACAACTAAAGATGCTAGAGAAATTTTACTCTTATCAAATAGTTTTAACTCTGTGCAACGTTTGGACCACCGATCCCAGCATGTAATTCAGTGATGCACTCGATCGGGTGCAGCCAGTCTACAAGTAATGCCTGTATGATTGCTTCTGCCTCGACTGACTTCCGCGTCATTTCAATGCCGCAGCTTACCAAGGAACCCAAAGAAATCATTGTTCTCCTCTGCCAAAGGCAAGTTACAACTAGTGCGATTATACATGCGTGTAGCAATGTTTGAAGGTTTATTTTGAACAGATTGAAATGATACATAGTTTCACATTTGTTTCAGACCCGCTACATAGTTGGAACCAAGAATCCACAGTACGGAAAGAAAGAGAAGTCTCCACCACATGAGGCAAGTTAACAATCAGTCAAGGCTGTAATTATGCGTACTCCGCTTGGAGTCTAAAGATCACAGTTCTTCTGTGCACTTGTTGTGCATTCAGTCATAGAAATTAAAAGTGTGAGCTCTAACGCGGTTTCTGTAATTCACTTGAAAAAACTGTTTACATATTGCTACTATCAAGATAACAACATGCCAAAAAGAGCTGATTTGCTAAAATGTATTCATTTTAAAAAAACGTTAACATCTCGCAGCCATCAAGATAACAACAAGCCAAAAAGAGTTGATGTGCTAAAATGTATCGAGCTAAAACCTATAATTTGATTTTCCCTTTAGAAACCACCCCTACATACACAGAAGGGTTGCATTTCAGAAATAAGAAACACAATTGGAACCTCTTGTGCACTCCAGTAGCGAATTACACAGATAAAGGTAGATTTCTTTATTAGCTTTGTCGAGCAGGGATATTTGTGGGGCACATGACCTTGAATTTAAAACATTGTTTTATGTCACATTTTTTGTAGTGTTTGACTCAATCCCGGTCCTGAGAAGAACCCCAAAGGTCAAGAAGGGTTCGAAACGTTTTGACCAAACTGGTTGGAAAAGATTTTATTGTAAACAGACTATTAGCAGTTAGCTAACACGGCAATTGGCCTGTTGTTCTATCACATAACCCCAACCAGCATACACTGGTAGGATGTATATTTTGATAGATTCATAAAAGACAATTCCGCCATGTGTTCTAATTAGAGGGTGAAGGACTGGTCCATTTCACACTTGTTGTGGTTCTGTATTTGAATGTTAATAGTTTTGTTTACTTTATTGTTATTATGAAATGTATAGATGTCAATAACTAAGAAAGGTTGTCCTTCTGATGAAAGACGTGCTGTAAATGTTCATGATCGCTTTCAAAAAAGAAAAAAATCAGTGTGAAATAAATCACTAAGACCACTATATTAAAAAATGTGGCTTAATTGTTAAATGGGATAATCCAAATAAAGCACCCATACAGTGTAGTGTTGATTATACTTTCTAAAAGTGGCATTTTCAAACACACAATTTAAAAACCATCTTTACTAAAAGATGTGTTATCAAATTCTGAGTTCAAAGAGCCCACATCTTTATTTCTCTATCTTGTCTCAGTGGGATCTTACAGAGCATTCCCCATTTTATCCTATGGGGCAAGATAGCCTTTCAATAATAAAAACGAAATTGTCAGTATTTAACTATCAGGAAATGTCACACACATACCAAGGCATGTCCTACCTTTCACATACACTGCACCCTGCACAGGGGGGTACCTTGGGCCTACCATAGGGGTGCTTTATGTGTAAGAAAGGGGAAGGTTAGGGCCTGGCAAGTGTGTGCACTATACAAGTCGACATGGCAGTAAACAACTGTGCACATATACTGCAGTGGCAGGTCTGCGTTACCTTTTGAGGCCTACTCATGTGGGTGGCAAAAGTGCTGCAGGCTCACTATTAGCATTTGGTTTATAGGCCCTGGCACATTTCAGCGCACTTTATTAGTGACTTATTAGGAAATCAAATATGCTAATCAGGGAGTACCAATTGTACCAACAATTTACACAGGGAGAACTTGCACTTCGACCCTGATCAGCAGTGGCAAAGAGCCCGAAGCATCTAAGCCAGCAAAAATGAAATCCAGGTCAGCATAAAAAATACAGGAGGTAGAGGCATAGCAAGCCATGAAGGAGCGAAGGAGACATGGGGCCGGGAGAGAAAATATAAAGTCAGTGAGAAGGAGCTAGACATCGTAATGGATGAATGCTGAACCCACTAAGACTTGTTTTTTAGAAAGGCCTCAATGACCGTCCCAGAGGCCGAAAAAAAGAAAATCTGGACTGACATGTAGGCAAAAATCAATGCTGTAGGGTTACTCAGCACTCTGTGGAGGAAATATGCAAGGGATGGTAAGACCTCCAGTTGAGGAGCAAGGAGAAGGTGGCCAGACACCTTACAGAGATCGGTGCAACGGGGGGGACCCTCCACTGTATCCTCACCTACAGCTATAGAGACAATGGTGGAAGGCACCATTGAGACCAAGGCAGTTGCCGGGCTCTGACAGTTGGACACCTCAGCTCCTAGACCCAAACCAAGTAACGGCTGCATGTACATTGTAAAATGAAAATGGGTCATACGCAGAGGCATTCTAAGGTAACACTCACTGCAACCACACCAGTACATCATGGGACATGAAGTACACACCACGCAGCTAACTTAATCAACGTTTATTGTAACTAAGGGGCCTATTAGGATGGCAGACGGACCTGCGTCCATCCGCCACCCCAGAGGAGGAGGGACCGTCCGCAGGGGAGCGGCGGTCCCTCCGTGCGAATTAGGATGTGACTGCCACGCTGGCGGTCACATCCTGTATTTTTAACATGGCGGCGGGTGCTGCTTGAAGCAGGACCCGCTTCAATGTTAAAACTGCAAGCATTGCATTTGCATGCACAAAGCGGCAGGCACCGCGTGGTGCCTGCCGCTTCGTGTATGCAAATGCAGGGGGGTACCATAGGTACCCCCCATGTGCACCCCCACCCCCTCCCTTCACCCTGGGGGCCCGCAACGTGCCCCCAATGAAAAGACCGTATGAATTTTCTTGGCGGCATTGCCGCAGCGGAAAGGCATGTCACAGGGCAAATCCTAATATGGCTGGCGGTGTCTGATAGACACCGCCACCATATTAGAGCTCCCCATCCACCGATGACCCCCCCAGCCATCCTAATCTGGCGGGGGGTCTTCACACACACCGCAGCGGTGAATCCGCATCCTCCGGGACGGCGGTGGCTTCCGGCGGCCCAGAGGATGCGGATTCACCGCAATCATAATCGGCCCCTATATAACAAAGGTATGAGTAGTTGGCAAACAAACAGATAACACCAAAGTTAGCTAGAATATTTTCTGCAACACAGGTGTAACAGGACTGCACACAGAAGGGGCAGAGTTCGGAGCAGGTGAGGCACCTCACATGGATGAGGAGGAAGACACCAATCTATCACAAACTGGACCCTCCACATCACATCAGTGCTATCTTTTCATGTGGTTTACTGCATTCAATGCCCGTGTGACCTCTATTACATAGGTAAAACATCGCAAGAAATAAGAAAACGGATTACCCAGCATCAATCCCGTATCAGATGTAAAGTTATGACAGCACCACTAGTTGAGCATTTTACTAAAATGTCGCATGCTCCTACTGATATGAAATGGTATGTAATAGAATGTGTAAGAGGCACAAGGAGAAGACCCAATGTCGAAAAACTACTGACACAAAGAGAAAACAAACTGATTTGGTTGTGTGACACAGTCCAAAATGGGCTAAATAGCTTTATTGAATGGCACAATTTGGCCACGCTGACCTGACTGTTTGTGCGCCTGCTGATACGGATGTATACACTATCTGATTACTGAAACCTTACTGCTCACTCATGGATACTGTTGCCCTCCTCTCCATCCATCTGTGTAGGAATGACTAGCCCTAGTTGGCTGTACTGTCCGAAATTTCCGATTTATACACGTATTTATGTAATGTTTCACTGTAGTTATATTTTTAATACTATGTTAGCCTGACGTTTTGCACTTTATTGTCGTTATATTTGTTGGTTATTGTGGAACCACACTCTATCCCATGACCTCTTACTAGGCTAAGATGGCCGCCGCTTTAACGGGCCGCGTTGGCGTCACCAGTTTACTTAACCACGTGATGGTTCCGATGTCTGGGCGTCCCGAGTAGTTACCGGTGAACGAGCACGGACTTTGTAGAGCCGGCGCATTGCTGCTGTTTAAGTAAGTTTTACACGTCTGCTCCGTGTTTGGAGCCCGTTCCGTGTTTCGTTTCTTGATATGCCTGACTGTGCAGGCGCACACGCTAACGCTGCCTTATGACATTTGTTTATAGATTACGTGGCAACATTTTGGCATGTAAGTTTACTTCTGTTACTTGGTGTATTGGTGCATGATTATAGTGGCACTTGATTACGCAATTTACAGGCATTTACCTGGGATTAATGCATTTTGTTCTTAATCCATATACAGAACGACCTGAGTGGCGTTATTTTTCGTGAGTATCACTCAGGCTTCCGGATATTAATATGTCCTTGATTTAATTGACAGTTGTAGATACCCCTTTCACTCTTTCACTGGGGTGTGTTTTCACTTTAAATTACACGCATTGGGCGAAATGTGGAATATTAGTCACTGAGATAGACCACCTCATGTAGTGCTGTACCCGCATGCTCACTGGTTGCATGGGTTGAATGTCCTAGTTGATGGGGTTTTTTAGTAGTTTTTTAGTTTTTAGTAGTTAACCTGCAATTTGGCTTCACTTTGTTGGTTTTTTGTGTTGGTCTGTGCTAAGCTGGATATTGGTCTCCGTGTGCCTCAGGGTTTATTATTGTTATTATTGTGTTTATACTAGACATTGCTGTGCAACGTCTTTGTCCTGAAGATGGTCCGACGGATCTACTTGACCAGCATGGACCGAAACGTCGACGCTTAACACCTGACATGCAATACACTGTATAATTCACTGTGCAAATTGATTTGTGAATTTCTGTGTGTAAATACTTACTTTGCTGTGGTTTAGAGGTCATAGCCACACACTATGCTGTAGGTGTATGTAGACTAGCATTCAGTTTACATGTTATGTTAGTCTGTCTGTTGCCAGTTTTGATACTTTTTCCGTGTATAGAAAAAATCTAACAAATTTAAATTGCATAATCAAAAATAAAGTGAATATATTTTTGATATAAACCCTTTGGTCACTCTACTGATTTGTGTGATCACACATGTGACACTGATAAATATTAAGTGGTTATTTTGAATGATTCCTACCTGGACATCTAGCTTATCTATCTTTTCATCCCAGCCTACATCACCAGAGGAGGATGAGGGACATCCACAAACAACTCAGACCATAACTCCCCAGTGGCAAAATGCGAGCCGCATATACTGGGACGTGTCCGACAGCGACCGAGGGCACGACCTATGCCGCAAACACTTCCACCGATCACACAGCCATCAGAGGACACTCACTGGTGTTGACGGCTGGAACAGTTCATGTTACAAATTCAAAGCCTGCAACATAAACAGATGAGATTAATGAACAGGAAGTTGCAGAGCATCCATGACTGTATAGAGGTGGGTTTTAAATATGTTGCCAGATAAATGGCAGAGAAACAAAGCCAATTGGACCACAGAATGGACAGCATGACAGCTGCCCTCAAGATGTGTCTACAACTCTACAACACTGACTGGTCAGACATGCATGGATAGTTACAGCGCAACCAGGATGTGCACTCTGAGCCAGTCAATCGGGTGACTGGCAAATGCTACAGCTATCCTGTGCAAAAGGATTGTCAAGTGAAAGGAGTGACCCCATATACAAAACTAAGGTGGCCCCATATCCATTGGTCCCAACCACCGAAACGTGTTGACGCCTGTTTGTCAAAAGGAATCCCAAAAAGCCAAGGTACCATATGAGAAAATTTCTGTACAATAGGTCCTTCTAAATGATATTGTGGCTATTGGATCAGTCTCAAAAGCTTTAACTTAACTAATAACGCTGTTCTCGAAGTGGGGTGATATTGTTTTTTTTTATTTTTATGCATTATGTGTTTTCTTTTTTAAAAAATGTGAGTATAGTTAGCCATGTTTAGTGGAATCTATATATTGTGAAAAAGTATTGTGTAATATATGTACTGTTTACTTTGTGATTCGGAATTTATCTCTGAATTTTAAAATACACAGAAAAGGTTCTTAAGAAATTAGATTTTATATTTGAATAAAATAATGCAAGTACTTCATTTTACTGTGTGAATATATTGTGGAATTAGTCAGTCCCCATACGGGCATGGTACGCATGTTGCAAGAGGTGAAAAGGTAGTGTGAAGTGATTTGTAGTTGTTTCCAGAGATTCATTCAAGGCTTTTTTGTCTAATGTACCCTGTTCCCTGGAACAAGTGGGGTCGCCTCTCTTTTGATTTGGCGATACATAATGCCTCAACTTGTAATCAGGTCCTCCGTGAGTTAAGATGCTTGGGTCTGAGTTAATGCCAATCTTCTGATGACAAGTGTTCGCGCAGTAAACTTGTCAAAATGACACATTTTAATACTCTGCTTTATAATCGTGTCACAGTATAACATTCAGAAACACTCTGGACAACTTTTCAAAAGTTACACTGCAACTGCTAAACCGCACATCAAGCAAACAATAGCAACAGAGGCTTAAAAAGTGACTCGAAATGGACTTGCAAATCTGTGTTTTAGGGACACAACATTTCAAAGCGCTCACAGTGGAAAGAAATGCAGGAACATTAGGTTCACACCATTAAAAGAGCATCCAGCGCAGAGCGGAAGTGCGTTTAATAGAACTTCGTAATCTACAGAGCACCACAAAATGTTCCTGTGTGTCAACCAAAGAAAGTGAAAGAAGAAAAAAAATGCAACCCTCATTTATTACAATTGTGTATGACTAAGCAGAATATACAACACAAATTGCATATGTTAAAGGTTAATAATAAAATCACTTCTCCTTTTTAGTAGGATTTGAAACCATCTAAGCTAATTGGACTGTTCCCATGTAGAACAGATAGAGTGACTTGTCTTCATTACATACAAAACGAACATTGTTACACTCTATGACTCTAAAGTAGGGGAGGTCAAAGGTGAAAAAATATGGGCCTAATTCACAAGAGTAAAATAAATTTGGCTGCAAACCTTTGTTTTTGTGCACCTGCAAGAAATCCACACAGGAATTCCCGGGGGGGGGGGGGGGGGGGGGGTTGGGGGGGCGTTAATGCATTTATGAGCGCGGATTCCTCTTCCACAAGTAAACTCCACGCAATGGAGGGAGAAGTGCTTTCTTCACGAGGAAAAATGTTTTACCAATGCAGCAAATATGCCTCAGTGAGTCTTTGCAAAGATGCTTCATTCTGGCTGAGTGCATGGACTTTGCCCCTATAGAGATCTCTATATAGGGGGAATAACAGTCCTTTGGAATCGTCACATGATCTTCCGATGTATGCCTGGAAACCTTGGCCTGGCTCAGCCTTACATTCAAATTTCTAGGTATGTTTATGAATTTCAAACAAGTAAACAGAGGAGGAGATGTAATTCTCCACCCATCTACTTTTACATTCTTTTGTTGTAAATGGGCCTTGTGTTCCGCAAGTGGAATTCCATGCTTTTAACATAATTGTTTCTATTTAAAGTAAAATGTAAGGTATCCTTATCAAAAATTGCAGCAATACTACTTTATTGCATGGGAATTCTTACCAGTTACATGCGCTGGTGATAACTTTGTACCTTTAGGTGCATAAACACATATTACAACACTGTTTTCACATGTTGTTCCTCATTTAATGGCCTATCTATGTTGGATGAATATGGTATTTCTATAGTGCAAACCTAGTCAAAAGGTAGAGGAGCACTGCTTAGTGTAAAAAGCAAAGATACAGTCAACAAGGGATTGGAGAGATAGCTGGGTTCTGGGAGCAGAAGCGGACTGTTACTGCTTGATGTAGTAAAGAGGTGCATCTTCAGCTGTTTCCTAAACAAGAGCAGGTTTGGGATGGGTCAGGATGTTCTGTTAGAGAGCGAGTTGGAGTCATTGCATACTGCTTGGGACAGGATGAGTGCAGGGTGACAATACTGCAAACCTGCTCACAATGAGTTTCTTTCAGGGAAGGAAAGTCTGGGGATTCATTGCAAACTATTGGTGCTGTCTGCACAGAAGCTTCTTGTGTGCAGAGAATGTGCTATGCAATGTTATGCCCACAATGATTATAAAAGAAATGGCCAGCAAGGGGTTCTGTTAATTGTCTATTTTACAGCACCATTAAGACCTGTGTTGAATCATCAAGGTACCTAAGTCTGAGATTGATCAGTGGCTGTCTTGGATTTATTTATTTCTTGGAAAAGAAGTCCAGTGAAATCAGGACAAACAGTGTTACCACACTAACACGATATATACAATAAATGATGAAAAAATGAGAAAAACCAGGATTTTGTATTATCTGAAAGTAATTATTCAAATCAAATAGGGTACATACATGGATATTGATTAGATATTCAAGGTACTAGTTGTATCTTCCTTTGACATATCTAAACATTAAGTCCAGACTGCTCAAAATATATAAAACAATGATTTCAACTCAATAATCAGAAGAAAATCAAAGTATGACAAGAAATCAAAATATGCAGAGATGGACTAAAGTAGTCGATGTTTCGGTCTTTTTGCAGATTTTCACAAGACCATCATCAGGACAGAAAAGTTCTATATATAATTGATGACCCTCTGTAAAGAAAACAACATTATGTTACAATAGGCATGTATATATTAAATACCTGGTTCCTAACTCTTTATTTATATAAGTCTAGATATATTTACATTTTTATACACTTAGTGATTGTTTTGCTTAAAAAGTCGGTGTGGCGACTGAAGAAAATAAGCAAAATGATATAGTAAGGCAAATTAATGGTCAAACAAGATCCCAAGAGAGTGTAATTGGTGATATTTTACTCACTTATATTTCTGGAATACACGTCTATTTAGATTTGAGACGACCGCAACACTTTCAATCGTGGCGTTGATTAGGGGCAAGGAATGATTCTTTTATGCCAAAATATCACTGTATTAAATGAAGGAAAGTGAGAGTCTATCTTACTATTACTGTTTTCATAGTTTGTCATTTGGATAGAACGTCAACCAAAGGGGGGAAGTATTACCAATTTACCTCTTGTTCTATATAGGGATGCTGTCTATGATTTCCGACAGGGAATCCAGATTTGGTCGATTTCCAAACACTTGTATATTTCTAATTGAATAAAAGAAATATACGTTTTGTAGATTTCACAATACAATGTTATTATTTACCAGCCTTACAATGTTACAAAAGGTGGTGCACTATATAGTTTAGCATCTCGTTATTGATAAATAGTGCTGGTTGGTACATGGTAGCAGGGCTTCTCTCACCATCACATTGAAACATTTGTTTAAGTTATTCTAGCAGCATGTTAATTCTGCTTTGAGAAAACAGCTTAGAACGCATACTTCACTTATGGAGGGAAATACACAATGTTAATTTCAGGACTGGCACCTTATATATTGAAAAAATGACCGAAGATCAAAACGTGTTTAGCGGTATCCCCGAGATACATACATGGGCATAGTTAGGCTATAAACCAAGGTGTAGCTAAAGAGACCCCTGTCGGATGACACAGGTATATCCTGTAGGTAGCGAAGGTCTACCGGCTTTCGAGACAATACGGCTGAATCAAAGGTTTCGGTGGCATAACTTACTTAGAGTATTGGCTGTGACCGCATCAGAGAAGGCTTCCAGCGAGTCCGGTAAAGGCTTACATCTATGTTTGCCTATTCGTGTTTTTTTATAGCAAGTCCCGATTGAATGCGAGTGGCGTATTCTCGCGAGACTACGCGATCATCGCGGATGAACCACTTGTTGGTAAAAAACAAAGCGGCCATCTTAGCCTATGTTTGTAGCTAAGGTCAGCATGAGGCTAAATCTTAATTAGAGTTGTAGGATGAGTCTGATGGATTAAATATTAATTTTAAGAAAACTGTAGTTTTATTTTCTATGTGGCTGATAAAACCAGAATTTAAAAACAAAGAATAATGAGTTAACATCATAGCGAGTGTTCCTGTCAGCAACAATGCGCTCACAATCTTAAAGCTTTGCATCATAGAATATTAAAAACTGGACAAAAAGAACAAATTAATTTAAACAAAATAAGGCAATTTGACATTATAGTTACTGATCCTGTCAACTGTAGTGTGCTCACAGTCTTCGGGTTTTTTGTTCTGAACAGGTCACAATGATTTTTATCATGTAGTCATGGTGATTATTATATCAAGAGACAGTTAAACTTTTTTCATCATAAGGCAATCTCGGACAATATAAGCAGTTGTTAAACCTATATGGATAGGGATAAGATTAACAGCAGATTACATGCAACATATATCTTGTGTGCTTATATTCCATGGGCATGCATGGTTGTTGGTTTGACCACAGTTAGATAGTTCAAAAGATTAAGTCAGACATGCTAGGGTATGCCATTCAGTACAAGAGTTCAATCCATTTTTCACACTGTTGGCAATTTCTATCCAGCGATTCTCTTTGATAATCAGGCTTTTATCGCAGTTTTTTTGTCTTATGGATGGTTTTACAACATCAATTACCCACCATGTCATCTCTTTTTCAGAGTGTTTGGCAGAAGAAAAGTGTTCTACTAAAGGGGCATTTTCCACTCGGCAACGAATCCGCGACTGATGTTGCAGGATTCGCTGCTTCATCATCTGAGTGGTTTTCCCTATATATAGATGACCACATGGGCACTGTATGCAGTAAATTACACTGCTAGTTCGACAGTTCGAAAAATGTTTTATGGTAAATTTGCGTTCGTTAATCACAAAACTTTTGATGTTTTTGGTGGTGCTGCAGGCCATACAGTTGTTACATTTGTAATGGCCTTGTATTGGGGACAGTTGTCTCATGTTATCAACAGTGTTACAATCCTGTCTTTCGTATGCATGCACTAAGTGATCTCTCAAGTTGGGACCACGTTTGAATGAAAACATAGGTTTCTCTCTTAGTTCAGGAAGTTCATTCAAAAGAGACCAGTTTTTAGTTACGATCTTTTTGAGCTGTTGGCTGTATGTGCCAAAGGTGGTCACACATACTAGTGGTGCCTGGTTATTTTTGGGTCTAGTCTGCAGTAAAGCTTCTCTGTTGTTGTACCATGCGCGCTTCATTGAGTTCTTGAGGAGCTTGTTAGGGTACCCTCTCTCATGTAGCTTGTTCTTGAGAATTCTAGCCTCATGGAAATAGTCACTCCGTTTGTAACAGTTTCTACGTAAACGTAGAAACTGGCCAAAGGGTAACCCATCACGTAAGGATTTCGGATGGTGACTGTTGTATTTAAGTAGGGTATTGTGTGTGGTGGGTTTCGTATATAAAGTTGTGTAGATGGTGTTCTCCTCACTCACTTTAATGGTTAGGTCAAGAAAATGCATTTCATGTGCGTGGTAGTCAAGAGTAAACTGTAGATGCGGGTTTCTTTTATTTAACCAATCGTGGAATTGTTTCAAAAGTTCGTGGTTGCCTTTCCATATAAGAAAGACATCATCTATATATCTTAGCCAACATGATATGTTGGCTAAGAATGGATTGAGATTATTATAGATGAATTCTTTCTCAAAGTTGTTGACATAAATGTTGGCTATATTAGGGGCGTAAACTGCCCCCATTGCCACACCTTTCAGTTGTTGATAAAACTTTTTCTCAAAAAGAAAGAAGTTTTGACACATAGAGATCCTGATGCATTCTACTATAAATTCACTGGGGACATTGTGTGGTCTCTCTCGGCTGTCTAAAAGATTTTTGATGAGAGTCAGGACTTCATCTTGCGGAATATTCGTGTATAGACTGTTAATGTCCATAGTCACTAGGTATTCAAATTCCGGATTGTATTCATGATTTTCAAGTTTGGTTATTACAGCGGTAGTGTCCCTGATGTATGTGTCTGCCTCAGTTACAAAGGGTCTAATGAAAAAGTCTGCATACTGGGCAAGTGGCTTTAGAATTGAGTTACAACCAGCAACAATTGGTCTCCCTGGTGGTTTCGTGGCATGCTTGTGGATTTTAGGGAGGATGTAAATGGCTGGCACAGTTGGTGATTTGTTGATAAGAAAGGCAGCCTCTTTAGTGCTTAACCATCCTCCCTCAAGTCCTTGTTCACTTAGTAGTTTGATTTCTTTTTCTATGACAGAGGTGGGATCTGATCTTAGTAATTTGTAATTTTCAGTTACAGATAGTTGTTCTAACATTTCGTGTCTGTATGCTTCACGGTCCCATAGTACCAGCCCCCCTCCCTTGTCGGCTGGTTTAATTACCGTGTCTTTGAGGGTTTCAAGATTTTTTAATGCCAGATGTTCCTCTTTACTGAGGTTGTTCCTACAGAAGATTTGTTGTGTAAACAGTGTTTCTGTTTCAATGAGAACAGCATTTTCAAAAGTCAAGATATTTTTTGAAACCATATTGTTTTGAGGGGAAAAGGTTGAGGGCGGATGAAGACCTGTTACATTCCTTTCTTGTGGATCATTCCTAGAGGCAAAGAAGTTTTTAAGTCTAATTGATCTAAAGAATCTATAAAGTTCGCATTTAGTTTGGAATTGATTGTTCCTGTAGGTTGGAACAAAGGATAGACCTGAAGTTAGAACAGATGTTTCAGTTTCAGTCAAGATATGTTTGGATAGGTTAAATATCGGAATAGTGGACATATTGTTTACCATTGGTAAAACTGATTGCGAGTCTGTCGTTGGCCTGGGGTGTATTGGTTTCTGTACCAGCCTCGTTTCGCTCCCCTGGGTTTCTGTGGTTGCCCTCTCCCTCTCCTGTTGTCCTGGCCTAAAAAAATCTGGCGTGAAGTTGACGGTTGTTGGTCAAATGAAGGTCTGAAGTGGCCTGTAGGTATTTGGTCACCGTCTGATTTAGATCCTGTTTCAGAAAATGTTGTTCTTTTCTGTTGTTGGTGATTGGGATTGGGGCCTCTAGAATTATTTTGTACCTGATAGAAGTCTTTGTTTAGGTAAGGGTATGTTATTTCTTTATTGTATTTACGAATATCCTTTTGAAGTTTATCTGTTTTTTTCATAGAATTAAATTCCTCAAATTCTTTTATCGTTTGAGTTATTTTATCTAAAAGAGCTTTGGCGTTGGTGATGTTAGAGTCACTATTGATTTTGTTCTCTAGTGTCTCAATCTCTTTTAGGAGTAGTTTAATCTGTTTGGCCGCAGTCTCAATGCTCAGCACCATCCAGGTGCGTGAGCATTGGTTGGCTGCGTGACTAAATCCAATTTTAAATTCACCGTCTTCGGTGAAGATGATAGGGATGTTCCGAATCTGTAGGCCAGTTGGGATGATATTCGCACTAAGACAGTCTGTCAAGAACTTGGCATGAAGTTCAGTTCTGACTAATTTTTTCTTCAGACGTTCTAGTTGGTTCAGGTCTGATTCTACTGGAAAATTGACTGGTGTACTTTTATTGCCTAAAAGTGATGGTCCAGAGGCAATTTTGAGGATGTAGTCCTCAGTGTATGACAGAGTCTCTGCCTCAGACATATAAGCAGAGTTGTTGGTCAAAGAAGAAACTGTTAAGTAACAGTTTTACCACTTAAAAAAATGGCTCACAGCAGAGGTTATCTGCGCAAGTGAATTTAAGTGTGTAGGTGAGCAACCCAATATACCCTTGCGGGCTCGGGCAAGATTGATTATAAAAGAAATGGCCAGCAAGGGGTTTTGTTAATTGTCTATTTTACAGCACCATTAAGACCTGTGTTGAATCATCAAGGTACCTAAGTCTGAGATTGATCAGTGGCTGTCTTGGATTTATTTATTTCTTGTAAAAGAAGCCACAATTCCCAGCAAAAACAAGCTCTTCTGTAGTCTTGAGAGGTGGCAGACGTCTTGGTCATCTAGCTATAATTTTCATTGTAGCCCATGGCACCTTCTCTGTGTAATTATATTGCAATGTTACCGTATCCAGGAACTTGCCAAGTGGATCTTGGATTTCCCTATCTAAGATCCACTTGTTTTCCTACTGCATGACATTGGGATTACAGAGAGGTATTTCAGGAGGTTGTGTTGCTGGCGGAAGTGAACATTGAACAAATTATTTTATGACCTTTATATATACTCTACTAAGACTGGAGGTTGTTACATTACCTAACGCAGGGGTCTCCAAACCGGTCCTGGAGGGCCGGATCCATGCCAGATTTTTTGGATATCCCCATTGAGATACATGTAGTTATTTTAAAAATCTGGCATGGATCCGGCCCTCCAGGACCGGTTTGGAGACCCCTGACCTAACGTTTAGCCTACCCACAAATGATTCTTAGCCTGGAAAATGTTACTCATGGTATGTATAAATGTCAAAGTATAACATATTTGAGTTCAATTATGTTTACTCAAATTGCAAACACCTGGTAATATAGAGTATTAACATTGTTGATTACCTTGCGGTGCTACAAGTGTCAAGTAGAACCTAGAATGTATCCTCTTCTGGGAGTGCATAGTAATGAATCTTGAGCTAATCATTCAAGTAATAGGGTGAGGTATTAATAAACATATACTTAAGGTACACATTCTTTGTACATTCATTTTTCAGGAATTGCAAGTGCCCCATCAGAGTACAGAGAGTTTGTTATGCTGAGATATTACTTAGGTATATCCATTCATTATTACGGTTAAAGCACAGAACTTAAAATGGAAAGTTTCTAAAGATATCTGTCTGCCTTCATATATCCACTACATCCTGCAGATAGCCTTGATCAGCAGAACTGAGTAGTAAGAGTGGTGGAGTCCAATGTCTCGGTTTTCTCTCTTATCCCCTTCCTCTTTTGCCATTTCTACCACTAGGTTTCATATTCACATGTGTGTGATCATTGGTAGAGGTGGTGAGACACAGAAGAGAGCATCACTCCAGTTGGATTCTGAGCACAAGGTTAGAGCACCCTAACATTTTGTTACATATCCTAAGTGCATAGATGGGCAATGCCTCATGTTTTTCTTTCCCTCCAGTCTGATGGTCATGCTGTTTTTATATATGAGGGAGCTGGTTTTGAATATGGTGCGAGCCAGCAAGGGGGGGCAATGGAGAACCCTCACTATTGGGTTGATGTGGTTATATTATTTCCATTCCTGTAGAAGACATCTTGAGATGTGTAGGATATCCTTAAAAGGGATCAGTGTGGAGTCTGGAAACCATGCCACAATCCAGATGCAGGAGTACAAGGGCTTGAACAATAGTTCTGGAGCCACTTTCTGCTAGGAAAGGTATCAGTTCTTTAGTTGAGAGCTGGTACCTGACTACCTGTTTATCTGGCAATGTGTTCCATAAGGGTGAGCCTAGTGATCAGGATGAATCCAAGTGACTTGACATTGGGTGAAAAGTGGGGTTTTAATCTGTCCAGGACTATGTTATTCAGCCAGGTGTGGATTGTTCGTGTTTGTTTTTCATGGCAAACAAGAGGAATTCTGTCTATGTGGGGTTGAGCTTCAGGTAAGTACTGGAATTCCAGGGCTGGAAGAGGTGTAGACACTATTTGAGGTGTAGGATATCTGAATTGGTTTGATTACTGGTTGATTTAGTAATGCAATTATTGAATTGTAGAATTACCTAGAATGCAGACCTTCTTTAACACCTTTGGTGCATTCAAAAACATTGGGCTTTTTACTTGAAAGCAAAGCTTTTTTTAATTAATCATCATCTTTGCTTCAATAAGCTCAGCACAGCTCATCACCACTTTACTTACACAACGTTTTCATTCCACAACACCTGAATAGCAGCCAAAGGCCAGGGTCCGTAAATTGTCTCTCAATAACCACATCAAAACAGAAATGGTTTGTGGGAAGACCACTTCACCAACAATATGTCACTCACTAGAACTTTGTATATCTACCAGGAACCCACTCTCCTATTGCTTAATAAACACCTGAAGATCCACCTTTACCATTAAGTGTTTATGCTTTCATTCCTTCATTGATTGGGTTTCTTACCTTTCATATATGCTTAGCCGGCACCTTACAAGCACAGTAAATTTAAGTAAAGCAACAGAAAAGGTGACCAAATTCCTCCAGGTCATTACGCACACTGCTTATAGTCCTGGCCTTTTGTGTAAGAGCCTAATGTGTTGTAGTCTGGTTCTGCTGCTTTTCAACTACTTAAACTAACAGACTTGCAGTCAATGAATTGTAGGTGAAATTTTCAAGACTGTACCCATAATGACCTGGAGTAAGGTGGTGACCAAAACAAACAGTGAAGCAACGCACTCGTCTTATGAAATCTTTAGAGCAGAACGGCAATGCCAGCGGGATTAAATTCCATGGCTTGTACGTCATCAAATAGTGAACCAAGCAAAATATGGCACATTGATGTCATTGCTCTTCGTTTAAAACCAAAATGTATTGATAATGTGTCACTTTTGTTTAGAATTAGTGGGAGACAAAGCAGTGGATGTTTTTTCAATTTAATGGATGACTCTTAGTCAAATAAATTTAACAGTTTTTTCCCCAAGGTTGGGATCATGTCTTTTTGCAACAGTGAGGCAAATCTGGAAGTCTATACGTACACAATAACGTGGAGTCATTGGTGAGAAATAGTCAACACTAACACATAGATAAACATATCTTTGGGTTCCCAGCACTTTAATCCAGCAACCCTGATAAGCTTTACACTTATTCATGGAGCATGTCATGTTTTTTAATCACATTGAAGGAATTGTTTATCGATGTGTCATCCAGCTGTCATATTAATATGAAATGAGCAATCAACAACTATAAACTTCTTAAGATGGAATTACACTGCCTAATATTCTCCATCCTTAAACACCATTCTTTGTACCTATCTCAAAACCCTCCTTTAGAGCATATACTTTACTGGAGATGCCTGACCTTATTTCAGCCACCTCCAAGTTCTTTAGAGCTTCTAGGAATGAATGCTCCAAAACATTAGCAGTCCACATCACAGATTCTTTCGAGGACTCAAACTTGCACTTTTAACCTTTATTTCCTTACTGTACAGACTATTGTATTTGTACTATCTGGTTATTGACTGGACTACGAGTAATACTGAAGCTCCATTCTTCTCCTCCTCTATGCCTTATTAAGTTAAATCCCCCCGCAGCTGCAGAACCTCATGGGCCTGCCTTTAAATGTATTACCTTAAGTGTCTCTATGAAAGACTTACCTTTGCAGTTCAGAATGTTCACCTTTAGATCGATATGTTACTGCAATGCATGTGCCAATATGGTATGACACGTGGTAATATTAGGATGCTTATCTTGTGGGAAATTGGGTTCTTGGTTGACTGGGGTGTGAGCCCTGATCAAGCAGCAACCACAATCCTTCTCAGGGTGAGGCACAAGCAAACCCCAAATTAAAGTTTGCTCAACCCCCTGGTATCTTGGCACAGTGCAGTCAGTCTTAACTTAGAGGCAATATGCTAAGTGTTTGTGCACCATTTCAAACAGTGAAAACACACCACACAAAAAAATACCACACCAGGTTCGAAAATTTGGAGCAAAATTTAATAAATTAAACAAGACCAAAGCAGGTCAGATACAGTCCCATATTAGTCCTGCGAAGATTTACCTTCCCAAGTTTTGTGCCAATAATCCTGTCTGCGTTGGAGAGGTACGTGGGGAGCAGGAAGAGCGTTACAGGCGGTTGCTGGCATTGCAGATCGGCAGGCTGGAGCTTTACGTTGGCGATCTCTCAAGGACTGTCGATGCTAGTGTGCAAAGAGACAGGCTGGAGGTAGCTCACAATGAATTTTGGTGCGAGCGGTGAAGTCTCAGTGCAAACGGGCCCCATTCACTGTCACAAAGAGCCCAAAATCTTAATGGCAAGAGTGCTGAGCCAAACCAACGGTCCAGGATCAGAGGGGCGCCACTTGGGAGTCGGGAACTCACTGCAGCTTGGTGCAACAGCTGGTTGGGGAGCCTTTATATCCCTGATGCTCAGACCAGGAGGCCAGCAGATTAGCCTTTTGAGTCACTTTGGGGTCCTGAGTTCAGAAAAAGGAAGATACCACCTTTTTCTGGGATTTTCAGCAAATTTATAGCGCCAAGACACCCACGGGTATACGCCGCGCTTTATAAATTTTTAAAATAAATAAATAATGAATTAAGCAGCAGGTCCAGGTCTTCTTCCCCAGACAAGAGGAAAGCAAGATGGTCAGGTCAGCACAGTAGGGCAGCAGTTCCTTTTGAGCAGCAGTCAGCAGAGTGGCAGTCCATGTATGAACATGTCCAGAAGTGTACTAAAGAGTTGGTGCTTGAGGTCCTCCTTATATACGCAGTGGTGCCTTTGAAGTGTACAGATGCCTTGCCTTCCTGGCACTGGCTCCAGACTTTCTACAGGGAGTATGCAGCCCTCTGTGTGGAGGTCGGACACAGCCTATTCAAGTGTAAGTAGGGTTATATCCTGTTCCTTTCTCCCATTCTGCCAGTGATGACCCATCCAGCTACACCAAAGTTCCCATTGTGTGTGACTGTCTAGAAGGAATAAACAAAGCCTACTTGTCAACTGCATAGCATTTTCAGAATTGCAAATTGAAATCTGACTTAACCCTAAGTTATGGTTTTAAATTGTGATTTCTGAGACACCAAACATGACCTGACTATCTCTTCCATTTGGAAGTTACACTTATAAAATGTAATAAGGTAACTCAAATATTATCCTATGGGACGGGTAGGCCTTGCACTAGTGAAAAACTAATTTAGGAGATTTTCACTATCAGGATATGTAAAATTGAAATGTACATGTCCTGCTTTTTAAATACACGCTACACTCCCTTGTGGCTGTCCAGGGTCTACCTTACGGGTAACTTATATGTAAAAAATAAGGAAGGTGTGGGTTTAGCAAAATGTTTACTTTGCTAGGTCAAAATGGCAGTTTCAACTACACACACAGGTTCTTCAATGGCAGGCCTGAGGCATCTTAAAGGGCTACTTATGTGGGTGGTACAATCAGTGCTGCAGGCCCACTGGTAGCATTTAATTTACAGGCCATGGGAACATGTTGTGCCATTTTACTAGGGACTTATAAGTAAATTAAATATGCTAATTGGGTATAAGCCAATTCTACCATGTTTTAAGGAGCGAGAACAAGCACTTTGGCACTGGTCCTCAATAGCAAAGTTTGCAGAGCCCTAAGATCAGCAAAAATGAAGTCAGCAAAAACAGGAGGTCTAAAGACAAAATGTTAGGGAGAAACCACGCCAAGGACGCCAAGTCTAACATATTCCATCCAACTACACTCTGCCTTTGCTTGCATCCTGTACATGGCTCTGTCACCCAGTAAGGCTTACTGCTTGCTGTATGCCATCACCACATAAATACATGAATGAATGGAACTGTTGCTCATGCTAGGAATGAGTTGAGGTTTAAAATGGGTGACAGCAGGTCACTATGGTGTTTGTATATGCACCAGCTGTTACTCTTACCCAACATTCCTTCATGGCTAAAGCATGAGGCACAATTCTACTACAGGAGGCACTCTTCATACTTGACCTTTTGGCTATTTGAATAGGAAGTTTGTGATAGCTGATACATTCTTTTCTGAAGATGGTGCCCACGACCTGCAGTTTCTTAGAAGAGTTTTGTTTTCCCTTGGTAGTAAATTTTCTTTTTGTACACTTAAGCTTGTAGCAACAATCGTGGTCGATTTGATAGAGATAGAGAGATCTGAATAGAATATCTTCTGAGAAGGATGGACCTAAGCACTGGTCACAAAAGGCCTCAATGTCTCAATGTGCCAGGGGAAGCAATCAACTGTATTTTGCCTCTAATGAAAATGATTAAGCAAATACAGGAAAAGCAATCACATTCAATTGACACCAGCACTTCTGGACAAGACATGGAATCTCATTGTCTGTAATTGGTCTAGGAAGAAGCAGTGGACAGTTGTCAGGTGAAAAAAATATTTGATCACAAGCAGGATAAGGGAAACCACTGAGAGGCCGACTACGTCATTAAAACCGCCCAGGTTTTCATCAAGTTTGTCAAATAAAATTTCAAGCTGTTCAGAAAATCCACTGGTCAACAGCTACATGACTGTTGAAGAAATATGTGATCGTGGCAGCTCTTAGAAGTTAGAGATCACCCCAACTCATCATTTTACAAATCTGTGCCATATGAGGGCTTGGGTTTGCTAAAGGGAACCAAGTAAGAATTAAAAACAGAGGTGAATGAAATGGTGACATTTTGATGACCTGCGATTTAGCAGACAGGAATAAAATGATTGCACCTCTCTCCCAAGTAACAGAGGAGGATATTTACAATAAAATATCAGAGTGCAGTGTTATTCTTAAATTGGTAACGTTGTGCATTGATATTTTTTAAACGCAGGAATCTGCCATATTTACAAATATACAGCGCACCCTTGTGTTTCCATTAATCGAGCAATTTGTAATAGTTTTCACTGTATTATGCGGCTGCTCATCCACCGGCTGCAGAAAGTCGCTGACTTTCTGCAGCCGATGGATGAGCAGCCGCGTAATACAGTTAATGGATTTTGCGCCAACTCGGTCAAGGTGACTTACACACACTTGGAACCCAGGACTGTCGTGCTCGTACACTTGTCTTGAGAAAGACCCGCCGCGACCTCAAACATTGGCACCCTAAGGGTCGAAACGTCGACATTTCTTCATAGGCCCTAGAATTCCAGAATCCTAGCATACTGACGGAAACAAATAGGATTCTGAAAAATCATACTAGCGGATGGCCTTTCTGAAATCAAAACTTGTATATATTTGTATAGATTGTTCATATTGAAATTCATTATTATTGTACATATTGCTTCTTTCACGTGATCACTATTCACTATTGTCACGCTTCGCACTTTTATCAATATACTGACAGTCATTTTTTAATTGTATTGAATGAATTTTGATAAATATAAAAATACAACAAGCTATACACAGGCTTTCTTCCCATTCATTGTAAGAACCTGTTTTGTGTTTTGTCAGAGGGAGGTTTCTTTGTTTCTTTATTGCATGTAGTAGCATTTGCAAATCATTTGTGCTGTCACCCGACAGAACCACTTTATATTTAATCATTAACTACCCAGGTTCTGAGGGACACAGGGTCAACCCCGTTTTTTCATATAAAAAGCCGCTAAAATAGCTGCCTAGCACAGGCGCCCTCGTGCCATGCGATGCCTGAGTGGCAGTGGCGATTGTTTATGTGCAGCAAGGGACACTTCCTGCACATAAACAATCTATAAAAGTGATTTGCTGTTTCTCTGCGTGCTGCAAAATGCAGAATGCAGCACACATAAAAAGAGCAAACTCCAAGGAGAAATTAGTAATTTCTCCTCATATTGCCATCCTAAAACCAGGTTTTACCTGGTCTTAGTTTGTGGTGTTGCCCCACCCTTGTAAACATTGTGCAGCGTCAAAAAGCAATGGGTGTTGTGGTGGAATGCCCAATGCGACACCCATTGCCAGCCCCTTTGCTGTGCTGGACTGCTGCGGTAAGAGGCATATTTATAAGGTGGCGGTAAGCCACTTTAAGTGGCTTAACACCACCCTGCAAATATGGGGTAGAGAGCAACGCCACCGGAGCATCCGAAAAAGAGACGCTCCGGTGGCGTTAGGGGCATGTAAATGTGCCCCAGAGTCTCCGAATAAGTCTGTTTTGGTCTAGTGATGCTGAAGCCATATTTCTGCATCCACACTTGATTTGTCTTCTGCTTCCTACCTTCATAAATCTCTTAATTAGGAAGACTGATTTTGACTAGATTGTGGCTACCTGCGGTTGGATTGGGACTGACTCAATATTAAATTGCTTACATTGCATAACATTGTAATTTGTGGGAAGGTTCTGCTGGTCACATCAGGACAAAAAGGCCCCCGCACTGCCAACTAGGAGAAAGTGTATGCGGAGATATTCAAGACACCTGTCTGTCTCAGGTGTGCATGTGAAACTGAAACCTTTTTCATGTATGCAAGTTCCTCACTGTGATATTTTTAAACCGTTTTGCCTTGTATACACTGATTCGTAATCTAGATTGTTCCAAAACGGTTCCCACCGAAGCCACGCTTTATTTATCGCTACGTTTGTATAGGCAAATATATAGTACGTGGTCTCACAAAGGCCGACCGCGAACCCCTCCTCTCCTCGATACTTGTGCGTGGCGTCCACCTGCCCTTTATCAATATCCCTTGGCGGGGCATTTTGACAAATACACAATACACTGCTCGCTATCTCGCCACCGTTCCTTTTTATTATGATGGGAAATTTAATAAACGCGAGCCTTTAGAATGCAAATAAGGGGAAACCCTAGAGCTCAGAATTGGCGAAAAACTCATGCAACTGAGTTTCCTTACCTGTGAGAATTACAAAAACTCACCAGGAGAAAGGTGCATTGATTTATTTCCACTTTGGAGTGTGCTTGCCTGTGGAAATTACAAAAACTCCCCAGGAGAAAGTTGCATATATTTATTTCCATTTTTGCGTGGACAGATTTTAGTCGTTATAGAAACACTGCTGAATTTAATGAGCAAGTACTAAATAGTGTGTACGTTTTCAGAGATGCTCTGGGACATGAGTTACCAGTATACAGGCCTCAATAACCTGGTTCCAGCAGCAAACAACTGAAGATCTAACTTTCTGAACAGTCTTAAAATATTTCTTCTGTAGATAGCAGCCATCTATTCCTAGGAGGTGTGGGTTAATTTTCATGTCGACTGGTGTCTAGTGGTCTAATGAGTGTTGAAACAAACATCTTGCTCTTGTAACAAATTCATTATTTTTGTTTGTTCTCAGAAAAAACTAGTTTTAATGTAAAAAAAACGGTTCTTTCACCATCAAGTCTTTTCATTGCTTTAATAAATAGATGAATTATCACAGTCTTCTCCGGTAAAGTAGAGGTGATAAGGGAGGGGGAGCCATTTCTCAGTTGAATAAAAATTATTTTCGTTCTAAATCCGTGAATACAGCCCCAGAACGGCGTTACTCGCTTATCTACGTCAGAACATTGGGAACTGGGACCACGCTGCGGCTCCTCGCAAGGCCTGGACATTTGAGTTCACCTCCGGGCCTGGTCGTGGGCTGGTTTAGCAGCGAGGCACTGCTGTGGACTGCCTGGAAATCTGGGAGGCAGACCGAGGAGGCCAAAGGCAATATTCTGCGCGTTTTACCACTCCACTCTCCAAGAAAAGTATGCCTTCCAACAGTCAACAGGACTCTTCAATCTACCCATCAATCAATCAGGGGTTTGAAGCGCAACTACTCACCGAAAAGGGTCTTAAGGTGCAGGGGAAGGGGGATGAGTGAAGGTGGGGGCGCACAGCTCCTGGAAGATCACAGAGCTCCGTCGAAGAGCCAGGGCTTGAGGTGGAGAGGGAGGGAGTTCCATGCCTTGGCCGCGAGGAGGGAGAAGGAGCGTCCTCCTGCACTGGTCTTCTTGATGCGAGGTACAGTTGCAAGGGAGAGCTGGGCCAAGCGGACGGTACGTTGGGGTGCGTGGAACGGGAGGTGGTGGTTCATGTAGGGGGTTCCGGTGTTGTGAGGGGCCTTGTGAGAATGGGTGAGAAGCTTGAAGGTGATTCTCTTCTCAACAGAGAGCCAGTGTAGTGTCCATAGGTGTTGGCTAATGTGTCAGTGGCGCAGTAGGTTGAAGACTAGTCTGGCGGTGTCGTTCTGAATGTTTCGGAGTTTGCGGGTGAGGTTCTTGTTAATCCCAGCGTAGAGTGTGTTGCCGTAATCCAGTCTGCTGCTGATGAGAGGGTGAGTGGCTGTTTTCCTGTGTTTGGGGGAAATCCAGTTGAAGGTCTTATGGAGAAGGCGGAGGGTGTGGTAGCTGGAAGAATTCTTATGACTAAAAACGCAAAATATATACACAATCTCCATATATAGATATGAAAGTGAGGTCCTTCTCACTAAAAAGGGACAGCAAGAAAGTGTGAACAGAAATGTGGAGGGGTCACAGGCTTTCCATACCAGCCTCTATAAAACCCAAAGACAAAATGTGAGATGTCATGTGCTTTTCGCCTACTGCCTTCGTCCCCCTCCTTTCCCCTAGTATGGCTTGGTAAAGCAGAAGGGCTGTCCTCCAGGGAACTCAGCAGGATAACATTCAGACTGGGCTCTCCTTGCCAGTGAACCTCAAACTGCCCAATTAAAAATAACGTAGCAAAAGATTTGCCTCAATGGGAAGAAAGTGTGAGAAACACAGGTAGTTTGGAACTGGACTTTTTAACCACAGATGTTAAACAGTCATCAAGTATCAACATGTTTGATTCAGTCTGTAGTGGGAACGAAGCCAGGCTGGCGGATTCAAGTAGTGGTTATTGACTAATAATTTATGGGGTCCTAGTCTTCCATCAGGTCAGTACTCAGGACCCTCAGAAAGGAAAACAAATAAACATAATCTGGATCCAGGGATTCTTTTCCACATGGATGTCCTCCTTTTCCTGGCAATGACCTCACAAGTTCAGGAAGGTCTTTTCCTCCAAAAAAGATTGGCATTAAAAGCGGATATCCCAGTTCAAACACAGCAGTGTAAGAGAGTAGGGGGCTTAGAAAGACAGACCTGTTAGAGCCCAAGGTGTTGAGTGTGTACAGAGGTCGGGCAGCAGTATCTGAGGGAGCTGACAGCCATTACCTTGCATTACTTACTTCATTTGAGTGAATTCTATGGGCCCTTCCTCTAAACCAAGTGCACCTTGAGTCTCACCAGGTTTTACCTCCCTTCTCCCCTGTGCTCGCACCAACAAATAGGCAGTACTTGTGTTAAGCCATGACCGAGGCCCATAGTCATGGCATTTGGGGATTCAGCAACTGTTTCAACCCAGAAATTGGGCCTGCAAGATTTCTCCTCAGAGTTGACTTTTAGCCAGTAAGGTTAGCTTGCGTTGTCCTTGTCATTTTCTCTGTGTACTGGGTTGCCCTCCTTACTGCTGCTGTAGCAGAAGATCTTTCAGATTTTCAAATACTGGGTCCATAAGTTTGCTATACTGATTGTTTTTTTCCAAGTCAGATTTGTTCAACGTACAAAGCTGCAATTACTCCAATTTAAACAAATAAATTCCAGGGAGACCTCTAGCGTTTGCCAGAGTTAACTCTGAGTCGCGGATCTGCTGGATGAGGGCACACCATTCAACCGCTTTTGGAGTGGCCATGGAGACCCATGACCTTGTAATGCATAGCTGGGCACAGTCTAACATTATCGTGGTCAGGTGCTGTAAGCCACCCTCATAATCAGGCTTAACGCCCAGCATTATGTCCTTAGTAGATAGTAAGACTTGACGGCCCAAACTGTATGACATAATCTTAATCACCCCACCCCAGAACTATTGTAAAATAGGACATAGCACAAACATGTACCATGTTTGTAGCTGATAGGTTGCATTTGGGACATCCAGTCTTAACTCAGGTAGAATTCACTCCATATTGAGAAATTTTATCCGGGGTATAATATAGGAGACAGATTGTCCGAAGCTGTTGGAATTTCAAATTAGTGAAGTGTACAGATCGGCCGAGCAATCTAATGTGTTCTGCATCTCTGAGAGTAAGATCTCAGATGCAAGAGACCAGCTCCATTTCGTAGCTAATGAGGCAGCATCACCAGCAATAAACTGGCAGAAGCCTTGGTACAATGTACTGATCGAGGGTATCCTGGCAGATTTATAGTAATACAGCGTTAGTTCTGAGCCTTCCATATCAAACGAGTATTCAGATCCTGACACTAGATAGTACCTAATTTGTAAGTACTTAAAGAAAACATGACAAGGGAGTTCGAACATATCTTACAATCCTGAAAAGGGTAGGAGACGATTCAGGTCGTACCGGGAGTCACCCTACAGATTTAGTCATGAAAGATTGGAGGGAAAGCAGGACTATCCCAAAGTGCTGTATCTTTGTTCAGAAAAGCTATTCAGTATTGTGAGGGAGGGACGGACCCTGAACACCTAAACTTACCGTATTCCATCTTGTCGGGAGTGTAGGAGAGTAGGAACTGCTTACTATGGTTACCCCCACTTTTTGCTGATGTCTCACTGTTTTTCGACTTTAGTCTGGCTGGGACCCTACTATCCAGGACCCCAGCCTATCTGCTTCCTCTCTAAATTGATTGCATGTACTATAGGTACACTCCAGTTTGGTTACTGGGGTACCCTTATGAGTCCCCAGTATATGGGAAACTAGGTACTAAGGGCATACCCCAGAGGCCTACCAGGGGCTACAGCATGTATTATGCCACCCCTGGGGAGCCTCCCAAAATGACACCACAGGACTGCTACTGCAGCCTGGGTAAGGTGGTGCATGCACCCCTTACTAAGATATGGGTTACCTATATCTACCTTAAATCACTGAACATCGAAACCTATCAGTCGCACCTATGGCAGGGCTTATCAATCCTGAACTGGGGTGGCAGAGTGGGCTAAAGAACAGTGATGGATTAAACCCAGATCTGTTGACTGGGTGTGAGTGTTTGATTGGTTCAGATGCTCCGTCCATCACCACCCACTTTTGTACCGCTTTGTTCGCCACAAGTTGGCAGGGTATGCTCAGACGTGAGTCCCTTGCTCACTTTTCCACTGGATTCAAGCATGCCTGGCTGAAGACGGCTGGAATGCCAGAAACCTTTCCTAGGAAGCTTGTTTCCGGTCCAGGCAAGGCTTGGCTTGGCAGTTCGGGCTGGACTGTTCCCATGAGGCACAGGGTCAGACTGATTTGCATATGGCCATGTCTGAACTGGGGTGGCAGAGTGGGCTAAAGAACGGTGATGGATTAAACCCAGATCTGTTGACTGGGTGTGAGTGTTTGATTGGTTCAGATGCTCCGTCCATCACCACCCCCTTTTGTACAGCTTTGTTCGCCATACGTTGGCAGGATGTATGACGGTACGACGAGTACCGTCACAACGCGTGCTTTTACAACGCGTCCCTTACAACCCAAGTCGTTACCACGACTTGCGTTGGGGGCGCGGATTGAGAATAGTATAATTTACTATTCTAACACCAGTCCCCGTGGACACTAGGGAAGGTGTTGGAATAGTAAATATACTATTCTTAATCCTCTAGCGCCCTCCAGCGCAAGTCGTGGTTACGACTTGCGTTGTAACGGACGCGTCGTAAAAGCACTGCGGAGTAAAATCTGCGTCATAAAGGATGTTCCCCAAGTTGGCAGGGTATGCTCAGACATGAGTCCCTTGCTGACTTTGCCACTGGATTCAAGCAAGCCTGGCTGAAGATGGCTGGAATGCCAGAATCCGGTCCTAGGAAGCTTGTTTCCGGTCCAGGGAAGGCATGGCTTGGCAGTTCGGGCTGGACTGTTCCCATGAGGCACAGGGTCAGACTGATTTGCATATGGCCATGTCTGAACTGGGGTGGCAGAGTGGACTAAAGAACGGTGATGGATTAAACCCAGATCTGTTGACTGGGTGTGAGTGTTTGATTGGTTCAGATGCTCCGTCCATCACCACCCCCTTTTGTACCGCTTATCAATCCTGAAGGCAGGGTTCTTGGTTTCGTGTGAGAGGGTGCCCATGCATGAGCAGGACCCCTCTGCAGCCTTCGGAACCTATTCTCTGGGGCTGTTCTGTGATACAGCCTGACCATATACTCTTAAGTGCATTATAACCTCCCTGTAAATGCTAACTTTGGGATGGCTGCACGGAAACATGTAGTGTTTGGTGTCAAACACTTTTGAATCCTACCCCCCCCCCCGACCCCCCTAACCTGCCAGTTCTGGTGGCGGGGGTAAATTCCACCCTTCTAGAGGGAGAGACATGTACACACCGGTCTACCCGGTAATAAGTTTAAAGAGCCCTGGCATCACAAAATGGATGCTGCAGCCACAGACACGAGTCTGGCATCCTGCTGCTGACCGAAAATCTGGAAGGAGGCCTGGACAATAGGTTTACTGTCACAGGGAGGTGTAACCACCTCCCAGACAGGCCGTAGTGGATTGGGGCTGGGTGGGTGCACTTCAAGAGTTCTTTGAAGTCTGCACTGGGGGCACATTTGGTGTCCCTGTGCATAGTCCAGTTCAAACTGGTTGCAGGGGCTACCAGCCCCTGCACTGACACAAAACTGGACAAAGGAAATGGGTATAGCCACCCATCTTTCCGAACCCTCCCATAGGTGGGTCCACAGAGCTAGTCCAACCCCTTTCTTAGGTATAAGTAAGGAACCCCTGGCAACAGGACTTTAGATATCCCTGGATGAAACTCTGCAGCTGAATCCTGGAACTTCGACGCTCTACTCAAGACTAGAGGACTGAAGATATCTCCCTTGGGGTCAAGGAGTGACTCCCCTGCTTGGCAGGCACCAACATAGAAATTTCCGGTCTGCATCTCCGAAGCTCCAAATGTACTCCGAAGTACCTGCAGCCCAGAAAGAGGACTTCCAGACTTCTCAGAGGCCGACCCGAGTCCCCAGCAAAGCTGAGACCCGCAGCCCTTACAAGTGACGTAGAACCGGAACTCCTGGACACGTGCACATTTGCAATTGCATTAACTTCTTGCGTCTCTTGAAATTGTGCTTTGAGTTACTTGTAGCCCAAGCCCGAGCACATCTGCACCGAAGATTGTGGGCCTACACTCCACGCCCGCTTCTTGCATTTCTGCTTGAGGCCCCTTCGCTATCCCTGGTCCGTCAACTGGTGTGTCCCTACAAAGGCAACTCTGATTTTCCTTGGGCTTCCCTGGTTGCTCCAGGCGTGACCTGACTCCCCACCACGTGGTGAGTCCCTCGGACCTTGCTGGTCCGCACTGAAACATTTCTTTACTTTCTGCGTGGGTTGCTGTTGCCAGGGCTTGTTGGGTACAATCCGGGCACAGACACCGCAGCACTCTACATCCTTTGTGGGACAGCTCGATTCCAGATCCTGGTCATTGTTGACACCTCCTGGTCCTCGTGGCTGTAGAGTCAAGCTTCACCTTCTTCACCTGAAATCACCTGACATCGGTTGGCATTCGCCTATCGTGCTTCTGGTCACTGGGTAGTGACCCAGACTCTCTCCACTCTGCTTTCATGTTCTTCTCATCTTCGATCCAGGCTTGGATCACACCGGACACTTTCCACTTCGACGGCAGCAGCAACTTGCAGCAGATTGCAATTGAAATCAACAACGATGCCTGACACCAAAAGACAGCTATGCACCGGCTTCCCTGGGTGAGGTAACTCGAGTACTCCGGTGCTCCCGTGGGTGTTGGCCCTAGAACCCCTTAAGTCTAAAAGGGTTAGCTCAAAGTCCTCTCCGAAGTGTCCCTTTTCTTTAAATTTCCAACTGCGACTTTCCCCATTGAAGTTAACGGCAATTCGCGGCTGTGTTCAGACACTGCACGCGCCCCCCGTGGGTCCCCTGTGTCACTACCTTGGGTGGTTCCTTGTGGCCCCAGCACTTCTACAGGCTCTAGGCCTTGTGTCTAGTCAAGTTGTTCTTATACCACTTCCTTAATATATTGTTTGGTACGCCCCTTGGGCTCAACGTATATTGTGCTAATTTACTGTGTGCTATTAAGTGTAACTTATGTGCTTTGACCTCTAGCCTCAAAAAGAAACTAGTAGGGTGTGTTTAGAATAAATACATATATTTTATATATATACCTGATGTGGTACTCCTGTCATTTGGTCATTCCTGAGATTATAGACTGGCAAAACAAGCTGCTTTACATTCCTTCAAGACTTAGCCTGAAGGCTGCTCTCCATAGCTACCACTAGGATAGCTTTCAGTAAAGGTTGTCTTTAACCTATCATCAATAAGGGGTTGTTTGGACTAGTGCAAGGTGCCCACTATAACTAGTGGACAGCATATGCCAGGCCAACTTTTCACAGGGAGCACCAGAACCAGAGAGCCAAAGGGTTAATCCTTCAACCCCTCCTGCACAGGCTGCTGACGAGCACGCCTGACAGGAGAGCCAATCGGCTGTTCCAGACAGCTCTGAAAAGGAGGGCCAACAGGAAACAGAGGGGCAGAAGGAGTAAGACGCCTTACGAAGACGACCGGACCCGAAATCATCTCCCAACACAGAGCCGCAGTCCAGCCTCCTACAACCAATGTGAAGATGCAGACAACCAAAGAGGAAGTGTCCAGGGCCGGAACTCCATAGACGACGGTCTCAACATATGGGGCGAAGAGTGGGGACACCTCAGCCCGCAGTCCCACCGCAACTCAGGAGAGTGTTGCGGCTACCGCGGTGAGTGCAGGGAAGAAAAGCGAGGAGGGAAGGGGGAAACACGCTGAAAGCCATTGCACCTCTCCCAGAACTCTCATTGTCACCCAGGGCTAATACCACTGACACTATTTTATTTTTATTTTATTGAGGCATCATTTTCTTTCTCAAATTTTTTTCTTTCCCAACATTACGGAAAAGGGCAATCCGTGAGCGTCACTCATCCCCACCAGAAAGTACTTACTGCTTGTAAACTAGAGGGGGAAGGGAGGAGGACAAAATAGAACTTGTTTGTTGTGCTTATTTTCTTTTTTGGTTCACTCACTCTGAATAGAACAATATGCACGTTCATATAAGAACTTAAGAAAATAAAACAAGAAAAAGGAAACTTCTAGAACAACCAGTTTAATTCACACCTTTTGCCATGTTCTCACCCCCAACAGTTAAGTGATCACTTTTGATGTGGTGAAGGCTATCCTTTCCCTAATAAACCCATTAGCAAAAACCCCCATACTCCTAGCTCCTTCTATTTTCTCCCAAGCCACCTGGGGACGCTCATATTCAATGACCTGCCCTGTGAAGAGAAGAAAGAAGAAATGGATCAACAATGTGGACGAATATCACTGCGAACAGAGGAAAACACAACATCGCAACCAAATTAAAGTACATCCGGAAGAGATAGAGCAAACTTTTCAAGAATAATACAAACCCCTTTCTGTTCTAGTATATTTGCAATAAACTGGACAAAATTGAGAACCTTATTAAGTCTCCTAGATTTTGTTTCCGACCATTAATCCGACAAGAATTTAGTGCAGATACCCTACCAAATATAAATGTTATCACTTAATATTTTAAAGTGTACCCTCTTAAAATAGTTGGAGTCCCCCTGCCTATAAAAAAACTAAACTCAGACCCCAGAGCTAGCTGGTAGCCAAAAGATGAAGGATCGGCATCAGTCCGGATTAATATGCTGCACAGGCAACCTGGGAAAGCCACCCATACTAATTTAATCATTTCACTCAGATTCTAAATTTCATCCACAGAGGCATTGGTTCTCAGATGGACCTTTCTTTGTCGTAGTGAGGGATGAAAAATCAGGGTGTTGAGCTGTAGGCCAACCAATGACGACCGTCTTTTGTGTATTACTCTATGAACCGGTAAAGCTCTCTGATACCCTCACGGGTCAAGTTCGCGCTCTATAAAACCTTAAAATAAATAAATAAACCCACATATTAGAGATCAGGTTCACGCACACTAATCTCAGAACCATGCTACAGAAATAGAGTATTGCAATTGGAAGACCCAATCTTCTAAAGAAGTTCAATCTAACAAGAATTATACAAACCAAGAGCTCTGCTGTGGCTACACAGAATCAGAGAAAAAGAACCTGATGTTCTGAAAATAATCTATGATTTTCTCTATCATGCTTTTGGAGATTAGATAGTTGTATGCACAATTTCTGCGGAAAGAACATTAAGACACAATAAAAAGATTCCGGAAAATTTAGATAATCTGGTTATTGTATTAAAGATCCAAAATCAATGCATATAAGTAACATTTTAAGTAGCTCTGTCATGAATCTTACGGCTCGTAGTATAAAACCACACATTTAGTCAAAGTAAACGTATTCCGGAAAATTAGAATACATAAAGAGGATGCTTAAGGTTAGTATTCCTTCTACCAACAATGGAATGAGGACAGTTCACAAAAGTTCCCTTAGCATGGGCAAAGGGATTAAGTTAGAGTCTACTAAGAAAAAATCCATGGGCCTGGGTTAAGTGAGAGGAGAAATAATCAGGAAACTTCAGGTCTGGTTTCTCACCAATTCACACATCAAAGATCTGGCATTAGTAGGCACTTTCTCAAATTTGTATTCCCTGCAGGATTTTTGTGGGGAAGATATTCTTATCTTTGCCCAAGGCCGGCTGTTTGTTAGCACAGTCCGGCCTAAACCTCTGTGCCCACTTGTTTACTATTTTAAAACAATTACACAAAAGAAAAGAGTAACAAGGGGGCTAGACACTGGGGCACACTGGTCTGGAAGATTGAGGGCGAGTGTGTTTTGGAACTCATAGAAATGATGCTGTGCTAATTCCAATGGCATGTTTTAGAAACACTAAATATGCTATGTCTATTTCCACAGATGAAATTATAAGCAACGATTGTGCTATATGAAGAGACTCTAAGTATAAAGGATACACACCCTGACGACTAAGTGGGAGCTGGTATGTGGGCCCGTGGCTCCCACTAGGTAAATACCATGAGGTTTTAACAAAGGACTAGCCTCAGCCATTTGCCAATTTTTAATTTATACCTGCACTGAAAGAAGCCTTGCTTTGGGGGTGTTTCTCTAAACAAAATCTTTTTGTTTCCTGTTTTGTATGTGTCGGTCATTCTTTTTATTGTTAGATGTCCATGGAGGTGATTGTTGACATCGGTTGCCCTGATGAAATTGACGATAGTATTTAACAGGCAATGAAACATGTTGGCCGTCCTTGACGTGGTTTACAACATGTCATATTTTTAGCATTGGGCAGACTCACAATTTTGATTAAAAATGACAAGGATGTGTATGAGCCTAGCTCAATTTTATTAGAGACTTCTTGAGTCTAATTTTTCATGGGGTCTTTATTGTTTGTCTTTTTTCTACACCTTTTCTTCACTGGACACAATTTATTTTTATTTGAGAAAGTTATCGATGATGACAAAAAACATGGGCAAGCTGGTGAGAACCTACCAGTAGTTCCTTCCTGTGGTGGTGCGCACGTGAGATACTTTCTCCTTTCTCTACACATTTTTTCTCTTTGTAGCACACATACACCTAAACAGAGGGGGTATGCTGTGTGATGGAGTGATTGGACTGACCATTTTTTCTTTTGTGTAATTGTTTTACAATAGTAAACAAGTGGGCACAGAGGGTTAGGCCGGACTGTGCTTAAGAACAGCCGGCCTTGGGCAAAGATAAGAATATATTCCCCACGCCAATCCTGCAGAGAATACGAATTTGAGAAAGTGCCTACTAATGCCAGATCTTTGATGTGTGAATAGATGATAGATTGGAGGGTGATCTGACACGTTTTTGCCCTCTATTGCTCCTTATTGAAAGTACTGTTTTTTCACCAGACAGCTCCAAATCATCTAGTAGGTAAGTTCTTCAGCAAAGGAGAAAAAGGCAAGGGGCATGTAAAGGTAGTCCAACAGCAGGCTAGCTGGAAGCAATGGAAGAGAAGGGAGAACTGGCGAAGACGGCTCCCTCCTCCTAAGGAAGTCACTTTTTATACTCCAAATCGTCCATTTGTGACATCAGTTGTCACCATACGATGGTCTGACCATCATGTGACTGTTTTTCTGTTCAACAGGTACAAAACTGATACTCCAACATATTTCCCCATGATGCTCATGAGAAACGACTGTCCATTCCATCCTCACAGGTTAGTTGACAAAGGGCTTATTTACTTTGTTACTCTTCATGGATTAGGTCGAGAGGTTGAGTTTGAACTAATTCACACACAATAAAGTACAGGAAAAGAGTCTTGTTGATTAAAGAATGTTGCATAAACAGAACAAATAAAGCAACATTTGAGGAAACAAAACAAAGGTCCATTACACCAGACTATCAAATAATGAAATGAAATGAAACAGGCATTCGTAAAGCGAATGGCTACCCGAAGGCGTCCCAGCGCTAGAAACAGCAACAAAAAGAGGACAGCCAGACTAAGGAAATAGCCAAGTCCTTAAAAGTTTACGGAAAGCGAGATGATTAGGTTCTTTATGAAGATACAAAGGGAGGGTATTCCATAACTTGGCGGCATTAAGTGCAAAACGCCGGCCTCCACTTCGGGCTTTCCTGATCTTGGGTACAGTGACAAGATTCATGTCATCTGAACGGAGGCATCTTTTTGCCTGATAGGGCTGAACGATGGAATCATTGACAGCGGGACCCTTTCCTGCTAATGACTTGTGGGTGATACACATCGCTTTGAATTTGACTCTCTCCCTAACTGGAAGCTAATGAAGAGAGTTCAGTGAGGATTTTGCTGACTGGAATTTAGAAATACCCAGGAGCACTCTGGCTGCACAGTTTTGGATGGTCTGAAGTTTGGACAGGGTCGAGGTGGGAACAACCAGATAAAGGGCATTCCCATAGTCCAGACGAGACAAAATCAACGCCTGGACCATGGGAGGAGGGGAAGAAATGGGAGGAGGGGAAGAATCTTTCGCAGCAATTTCATGATACCGTAGCAGGCAGCTGCTAAGTTGAGTGTCTGTGTCCTGAAAGTGAAATCATGGTCCAGCCAAATACCCAGGCTTTTTAGCTGTGTCTTGGGAGAGGGGACAGGACCCAGGGTGAATGGCCTTATTAGGTTGAGATCAAGAGTAGATCGATTACCTAAAATCATCAACTCACTTTTTTCCCATTTAATTTCTTTCAAAAAGGAATCGTTCATCCATTTGGACGTTTCCTCCAATCAGCAACGTAGGTTGGATAAAGAGTTGTTGGCTCTATTGAGCCCCATCACCAGTTGTGTGTCATCAGCATAAGTTACTATGTGTACACCAAAAGGTGACACTGATTCTGTTAACGAACACACATAGGGGTTAAACAAGATGGGGCTCAAGAATGAGCCTTGAGGGACTCCACAACACAGGGGCAGATGTCTGGAGGTCTCCTCATTGTCAAAAACCTGGAAAGATCTGTTACTCAGGAAGGATTGTAGCCAGTCAAGAGCAACTCCAGTTATTCCCAGTTTCCTGAGTCTGTATGCCAGGGTACGGTGGTTGACCATGTCGAAGGCAGCTCTGAGGTCCAATAAAATGACCACGGCGGTGCCTCCGCAGTCCACGATCTTTTTAGACAACTGACAACTGGCCTGTCTCTGTTCCCTGACAAGGTCGAAAGCCTGTCTGGGATGGATGGAGAAGGTTGTGGGTCTCCAAGAATGTGGGCAGCACTGACTTAGTGTGTTTTTCTGCAATTTTAATGATACCGGGAAGAAGAGATATGGGACGATAGTTCCCCAGGACAGTTGGGTCAAGGCTGGGTTTTCTAAGGAGTGCCTTCACCATTGCCTCCATCCATAAAGGAGGGACCACTCCTGAGGAAAAGGAAGCATTAATCAACTGTAGAATAACGGGGGAGACGACTCCAATGGCCTGTTTCAATATTTTTAGGTCTCGGGCCAAGTGTTGCAGTGCGTAGCACTGCTCGCGCGAGACCTCTTGTAAGGGGGCTCGTGCGTCTGAGCAGGTTTTCGCCGCCAGCCATTGGCTTTAGTGTGTTTTTTTTTTTAAACGGCACGGGATTGGGCAAAGGCGGGTGCATGTCCCGCCTTTGCAACGCCCATTCCCGTCCGTGTACAGCACGCGCAGCAGCGCTCGTTCGCGTTGCTGCCGCTGCCGTGCTCACTAGACCCCACTCCTCTGTGGTGCGTGCACACCACTGGTTTCGATTCCGCTTCTCTGTGGTGCGCGCGCACCACTGATTTCGAATCCCTGCTTGTCGGGGGTGACGTGGAAGTGCAATCTGCAGTCAGCCCAATGATGGAAAGTTCGAAGCTCTGTTTGTGATACGAGCCATGGTTCGACATGAGTGTTGTAATACTGAGGTCCCTAGCTACCACTTGACTTGCCCTTCCTTTTTTCTGGGTCAGTGTCTGCAAATTTAAAGTAAGTCTCGATCCCAAACAATGAAGCAGGAAGCTGCTCTTTAAATCTAAAATGAGGTTCTGTGCCCACGAGACAGCTGGAAGCCCTCGGCAAACAAGGCTGTTATTGCAACTTGTGCAATCACTTTCCAGCCACTGAAGAGCTGCCCATTAGTGCGAGCTGAACGTAAACTGTGCGGAACATGATCCCAAAGTGGAAGGAGGGAGTGATGGGGCGGGGGGTGCAGGAGCATGCTGGGGGTGAGCAATCCAGAAAGAAGGCTCAATGTAGCAGTGATCCTCCACCTACTAACTGCTCGACCTTTCGGCTGATGAAGCCTGCTGTTGGCAAAGGGGATTCTGCGCTCCAGTCCTGAACTTTCCACTGGACAAAGGTGTTTGTTTATAGCCTTTAAAGCTTTTCATTGGCTCACAGTGGAGCTGGGACGCCCTACTGGCAAGCCACCATTCCAAACCAGGGATCTCTGTCCCGAACCCCGCTATTAATAAGCAGGAACAACGTAAAACACATTTGCCTTTTGACCAGTGAACTCGCACACATTCACATACGCACAGCCCACACATGCTTGCACACGTGCACACAGCGTAGCCTCCTTACAAGAACCCACTCACACACACCAACAGACATTCATGCACCTAAGCACAGACACACAGGCGCGCGGGCCCTATTGAGGAGAGAACAACAAAAATACAAGCACGCAAGCACCTAGGTCAAAAAAACATACTGGTTGCCATGTGCATATATGAGTAAAGTCCAGTGCAGCAGGAGCCATCGGATGATGTCTGGATGAGGAGGGCAGGGCCTTGTGTGCCAAGTATCAATGTCCCCAGGGATTTCAGAGTGGTGAGCGAGCATGAGACCCCTCCCGGTGAGTCAGGCATCCTGGCACACACCGTCTGGCTCTGGAGTGCCCGAGTTGGGCGCTGTCCCGGTCTGAGGAGCTGTTGCATTTCAGAATAACAACAATAGAAGCAGGAGTTCAGTTGAGTGATTTATTTAGACATAAATCAATAAGGTAAATGAACCCACAAGACAAGCTAAGGATGAGCGATGCTGTCGTGTCCAGGTAACAGATAAAAGTGACACGACAGCAGAACTTAGGCATAGAACATGGAACAAAGGATATGTCATACAAAGAATACAGCATGTGTCATAGAACAAGTCAATTAAAGATACAGATACAACATCTCCTTTCCATAAAAGAAAAGGAAGAAAAAAGAAAGATAAAACAAATAATAATAAGCTAAACAATTTTCAATACAAATAATAATCTTTAAATCTGGAAGGAAAAACAATGTTTCTTTTAACTGAAGTTAAATTGGAGTCAGATAACGAAAGAGAACTATTACCAGTTTCAACGTCCTTAGATACAGAATTCGCATCAGAAACTTCAGCTGCTTCAACAACCTTGGAAAAAGAATGAGCATCAGAATTTAAATTACTTTCTGCTTCCTTACTTACCACTCCCTCATTTAAACAAGATTGAGAAATCGCCTCACTGTCATGTGAAGGAAAATGAGAATCATCAAGAGCTACTTGATCCTGATTCTGCACCAAATCCATGAAATCTTCACAACACAAAAAAGAGGAATTACCAGAAAGATTTTTTTTAACAACTTTTTTCATAATGATGTCTTTTTGATATGGTTCAAGTTTGATGACTGCACTTTTATTCCACCATCCTTTATTCTTAATCATCACAGATGAGTTTGAAGATCTAACAACCTGCTGAGGCAAAGTAAACTTAGATTCCCCTTTGACAACTTTTTTGGGTTTCTTGATAATTACCCAATCACCAGTTTTGAAAACACAGTTTTTCGGGGAAATGTTATCCTTCAACGTATATTTTTTTTCAAAATTTTGCCTGACACACTCATCAACAGAATTTGCTTTAGAAAGATTTAACTTATTGAGTGAAGATGACTTATTATCGAAAATAGGTTTGATATTATCGTTCGCATCTCTACCTTTCAACAAGAAAAAAGGGGTAAAACCAGTGATAGAATGGGGAGTATTTAGATAACTCCAAACTTTTTCCTTGATGTGTTTTTTAACATCAATTCCAGATGACAAAGCTGTTTGAATGCCTTCTTTGAAAAATTTATTGGCTCTTTCAACCAGTCCATTTGCAGCTGGAAAATACAATGGACTCTTTATATGTTTTATATCATATTTACTCAAGAAATCCATCATATTTTTTGATACAAAGTGTGTGCCATTGTCGGAAACTAATTTCCGAGGAAAACCTTCAACATTGAAAATCTTCTCTAGAAAACCAATTACAATTTCAGTAGAAGGGAATTTTACAAAGTCATATGAGATCCATTTTGAGTAATAGTCAGTTAAGACAATTAAATATCTCATATCTTCCGGCAAAATATTGTATGGCCCTGAAAAATCGATAGCTAATTCTTCCCATGCTTGTTCGGGCAACAAATTTGTAGATGTATAATTTTTTTTACTTTTCCAATGCTTGTCGGATAGGAGACATTCAGGACATTGGTTAATAAAATTGTCGACAAATGAATCCATACTGGGCCACCAATAAAATTTTCTTAAAATTTTCTTGGTGCCTGACATACCTGGATGCCCAGAATGAGCTCTTTCAACAAGACCCTTTCTCAAAACATTTGGTGGAACAAAAAGTCCACACCTAGTGATGAACTGGTTCTCCAAACTCAACTCTGAGGATACTTGTTGAAAAGGTACAAAATTTTTGTCAAGACTTCTAACTGGAGGCCATCCTTTTCTAATGTACTCCCTAATTTTAATCAAAACTTGATCTTTCTCATATCCATCTAACCAATCTTTCTCAGTAAAACATCCCAAAGAATTCTCACAGGCATCTAAAGCCGAAACAACAACACACTCATCATCAAAGACTTCAGAAGATTCAATTGGATTTTTAAGGGGAATTCTGGACAAACAGTCTGCTCTAAAATTTGCTCCTCCAGAAATGTGCTTAACATCAAAATTATATTCCTGTAATTTAGAAATAATTCTAACTAGTCTAGAAGTTGCTTGCCCTGTACCATTCCCGTTCATCAAATAAATGAGCGGCTTGTGATCAGTAACGAGATCAAAACGAGTTCCCCATAAATAGCACCTGAACTTTTCAACCGCCCATGAACAGGCTAAAGCTTCACGCTCTATAGTACTGTAATTGGATTCGGCTGTGGTTAAGGTTCGTGAAATAAAGGCGATGGTATTTTCCTTCTCATTAACAAACTGTGTAAGAACTCCACCAAGACTTATACAACTAGCGTCTACGGTAACGACACACTTAGCACCACAAGAGAATGGTTTCAAAGCTGGTGCATTCTTAATCATTTCCTTGACTTTGTTAAAGGCTTCATCATGGACCAAAGACCATTCATACTTTTCATTCTTTCTCGTTAAACACCTGAGAGGTTCCACTACAAATGCATAACCATGCACAAAACGTGCATAGTACTCACTTAGACCTAAAAATGATCTAAGTGAGTCTTTATCAGCTGGAGAAGGTGCAAGCATAATGGAATCAATCAGGTTTTGTTTAGGTTTAATGCCTTCTTTGGTAATTGAGTGCCCTAAATATTCTAACTCTTGAACCAAGAAGCTACACTTCTCTTTAGATACAGTCATCCCTCTTTTGCTTAAGATTTTTAATACTACATCAAGGGTTTTGTTATGGTCCTCAACTCCTTTTCCAAATATGAGTATGTCATCCTGAAATGCTTGCACCCCTTTGATGTCTCCAAACAACGAGTCCATTAGCTTCTGAAATACGCTCGCTGCAGAAGCTAATCCAAAAGGGAGTCTCGTATATTTGAAGGCACCAAAGGGAGTGACAAAAGTAGTGAGATCTTGTGACCTCTCCGACAAAACAACTTGATGGTAGGCTGACTTTAAGTCAATTAAAGAAAAATTAGTAGATTCTCCTATAGCCATAAGCATTTCTTGAATCAATGGCAAAGGGTGGCAATCCACCAAAATGTTCTTATTCAGAGAGCGCAAATCTGCACACATGCGCAACTTACCATTTTTACGTTTGGCTAATACGACAGCCGAAACCCACTCAGAAGAATCTGTTGGTTTAATTACTCCATCCTTGCAAAGACTGTCCAAATGTTCTTTTAACTCTGCTCGTACACTCAACGGTACACTTCTGACCTTATGTATGACAGGTATGGCATTATCCTTCAACTTAATGTCATGCACAACACCCTTCACACAACCAATTTTGTCCTCAAATACTTCTTTGTATTTAGAGAGAATTGAATCAAGATCACTAGAAAATACTTTTTCTTTGCATATTTCTAAAGAAGCAATTGGAATGTCACCAAGAATAATAGGAGTGTCACTACCAGGCTTTAGCATGATGCCCATCTTACCCAAGTCACGCCAACCAATAATATCTTTCCCTTTTTTGACTACATAAACTTTTGTAGTAATTTCTCTGCCTAGCAGTTCAACTAAGCCAATAAAATATCCAAGCATTTTGAGAAACTGACCACCAATTGCTTTTGGATTGATATCTGCAGCAGACAGTTTAGTAGGAAAAGGATAATTAGCATAAGTATTTTCATCTAAAATAGTAATTGGCGAACCTGAATCTGCCATTACTTCCAATTTTACACCATGAATGAAAGCTTCGCCCAAAGGTGCCTTGAAAGTAATCTCAGATTCATCTAAATTTACATTAATTACCAAATTACTAACTTCGTACTCCATGTCTTCTAAAGCATTAACACTGGTAAAAGAAGCATTCCTATTCTTAAAAATAGTTTTACAAGCAGTCTCAATATGTCCAATTTTTTTACATTTTGCACATTTCTTTCCATGTGCAGGACAAATTGGATTATTTCCAATGTGATTTTTAGAACCGCAACGATAACAAACCAAATTCTTTTTTGTAGAAAAGGAACCTTTTTCCTTTTTATAGTCTTGTACTTGACTCTTATTAGTTACAGAACAAACCGGTTCCGTATTACTTGTTCCAGAAATAACTTTTTTAGAGACTGAGGACCTTTCAATTCCAACTGCGATGTCGATGACTTCGTTTAAGGTTGGATTTCTGCAGGCTAGAAGACGTTCTTGAACTTTGTTTGAAAAACAATGAAAGACCAATTGATCTCTCAAATAAGTGTCAAGCATATCACCAAAATCACACTTTGATGCTAAAATTCGCAAACTAGAAAGATAGTCTTCTATACTTTCATCTTGCAACTGCTTTCTCTTATTAAAACCATGTCTTTCCACCATTATATTTGGCTGTTCATGAAACCTTTTTTCTAATCTTTTTACAGCCTCATGGTACTCATCCCAAGGAATGAACCGTCCAGGTGGTGGTTCACTCTCTGGCATGTTGTCAAAAATCTCTCTTCCTGCATCACCTAAGAGTCCATATAAAACAGCCTTTTTTCTTTCCTTTGAGTAATCTTTTCCATCAATTGCAACCAGATAACTTTCAAAAGATTTGTGCCACTGTTCCCACCTGACAGGCGGTTTTCCAGAACACTGAAGGAAAGGGTTAATTTGATATGGTTGAATCTGATAAGCCATTGTTCTAAATCACTTATTAGCTGTTATATATATATATATTACCCTTTAACTTTCAACTTCAGAATTGATGACAAATGAACTGTTCCGATTTAAAAAAAAAAAAATAATAAATAAAATAAAATAATTACCAATACAGTTCCTTTCTTCTGGTTTCACACTGAAAGAGCACGTAATCCGGTGTGTGAAATCGGCAAATTTTATCACTTTTAACCTTTTCTTATAAGATGCACGTAATCCGGTGTGTGAAATCTGAAAATCGTTTCACTGCTTACTTATTCTCAAAATGGCCGCTGCGTGGGGTCACGTTGGTTGAACTTGCGTGATGCGCGATGACGACCTCACACGTAAACACTGTGATTAGTCAATTCTCGCGCTCCACCTCTCGCGCTGTGCTCTCGCGCTGCTCCTTCACTCGCGCTGTGCTCTCGCGCTGGGCTGCCGATGACTTCTGTCAGCTCACTGGCTCTGCCTCACTCGCGCTGGCTCTTATGACGTGGTACAAGTACAACTCGCTCGCTCTCCTTCACTCGCGCAATGGCATCAACGGAATTAACGGAACACGAGGTAATTTTAAACCATCACAGTCTTTCTTTTCAAGCGATACACAGAATTGGCAAAAAATAAATCTCACCATGAGTATGTAGTTGTCGCAGAGAAAGTCCTCGTTCCGTTCTGATAAGCCTTGCGAATTTCCTAGGTGGGTTAAAACTCAAACTGCTTTAAAAAAAAATTCAATTCGAGATGTCTTCAAACGATCCCAATCCATCGTCGCCATATTTATGTTGCATTTCAGAATAACAACAATAGAAGCAGGAGTTCAGTTGAGTGATTTATTTAGACATAAATCAATAAGGTAAATTAACCCACAAGACAAGCTAAGGATGAGCGATGCTGTCGTGTCCAGGTAACAGATAAAAGTGACACGACAGCAGAACTTAGGCATAGAACATGGAACAAAGGATATGTCATACAAAGAATACAGCATGTGTCATAGAACAAGTCAATTAAAGATACAGATACAACAGGAGCCCAAAGGAAGGTGCCGGGCGTCTCCATGACAACAGCGAGCTCTGTGTGCTGCGCAGCCCCCCAGGCCTTCAGGGTCTGAGGCCCCAGGCTCCAATGCATGCGCTCCCTCTGTGCAGACCTCCTGCCCGGCAAGAGTACTTTCTGGCCCGAAGCAGGTGCTTCGCCACCGTGCGAGGGCTTTTCAGAGACGCACCTGTGCAACCTGTTTTTCCGGTGGAAACTTGTCTTCGTCCAAGGAGGTCCCCGAGCTTACGAGTCGCTGTGGGCCGGCCAGAAGGGCGCCAGGGTCAGGGCGGAGGGTGCACAATCCCCATGCAGGCTGTAGATCGCCACAGACAATGCGCTGAGTTACTGAGGGGAGTCCCGTGCACCTCTCTGCTTGAGGTGGCAGGTTGATTCATTGGAAGTTTTGGACCAGAAGCTCACCTTGGACCGAGACGGTGTCGGGTCAGTAAAAGATGCTCAGCCCGGCACTGGGACGCTGGCATGGAAGGCTTAACTCTGAGCATTAGTGGAGGCCACCATGGAGGGAATGGAGAACTGCCTGAGCCCCGCGGCCCAGGACCTGGCAAGGAAGGAAGCGGAGCACAGATGCGGCCACTCGAGGGGATGCAAGGGGCCTGAGAGCACACTGCACTCTTACATTACCAAGTGAGCCTAGGGCTTCCCTGAGAAGATGCCGCAGCCCCTGGGCTGGGTAAGGGCTCCCCTTCTGCAGTGCTAAAGGTGCCCTACTGGATGGTGGTGTAGAGGCTGTTTCCCTGCAAGTTGTCTCTCTTGGAGTGTGAGTGAAACTATCCTTCCAGTAGTGTTTCCTGTACATGTTGTGAGTGTTTCGTGTCTTTATTGTGTATTTCTTCGGGTTTATATTGTGTAGTTTGGAGTGTACACTTCCCGTAGTGCTGAAGCTGTCTGCCCTGCAGTGCCATGGATGTCAGTCCTGTAGTGGCACTGAGGATGTCTCGACTGTAGTATTGCAGAGGCCTGAGTGTCTCTCTTCCTTAGTGAGGTTGACTTTCCTTTAGTGTTAAGAGTTCCCCCTCCCTGTGCGACACTGTTGCTCCTGTGTTTCCGGCTGCACTGGGGCTTCTTCAGTGGAGCTGTGGACACACTCATGCAGTGGCGCTTCTCTTATCTCTGTTGAAGCTGTCTCGCCTAGTGCTGCTGATGACACGCTTCTAGTTCTGCGACCGTCTCTTCCGTGGTGCCAAGCATGGCCCTTCTGCTATACTAGGAGTTCTCTCTTGAGGTGGTTAGGGTAACTGTGCTGTAATGCTGGGGTGAAGGTAGTTTTTCTTGTAGTTCAGGAGCAAGGCTGTGCAATGTCCCACGTCATATGTCACTTCGCTACTGCCCTTGTTTCTTTACAAATTAAATTCTGGACATTCATTTTTCAGTTGTCCTGATGTTATTTGCTTTGTATTTCTCAATATGTAGGCAATTAAATCGAGGACAGGAAGAGGTAATGCTTCAAACTGCATTACTGCGAGTCCTTCCTCGTTGCTTTCCTTCTTCCATCCCTATTATGCTCGAAGTCAACTGAATTTCTGTAGCATGTTTACAAACAGGAAGAGGTAATGGTGGGAGGGGTTTTAATGAGTTTAATTGATCTTACGATTGGTTGTGTCTGAAAGGCATAGCTACCTCGTGTTTCAATGGTTCTCGCATTATTAAAGTTTGAGCTATTGGTGTTGCATTACTATTAACAATGTCAATAGCTCAAACTTTAATAAGGCAAGACCTATTGCACTGCAAATGCTTGTTAAAGGGGCAGGGTCTTTTGGTGAGCCACTTTTTACCTGGGCCAAAGTGCGCTCTAGGGCCGAATGATCCATCAGAGGGATGGTGTTCATGAGTGATTGGGTACCATAGGTATTTGGGCTCAAAATGCAACCATTAGTCGGAGGAAAGGAGGTGAAGATTGATTTAACTTTGTCAATAAAGAACTCCGCTAGATCATCTCAGCGTAGGACTGTGGTATTAGGGGTTACTAGGGAGGGGGGACTCTAAGTAGTTATTTTGCAATTCGAAATATCTCGCGAGGAGAATTAGACGCTGTCGAGATTTGTTCTTCATAATAAGTAGCCTGAGCTGATTTGATTTCTGCTTCATATACTTTTATCGCCTCTTTGTATTTTAACTTCTTATCTCCAGAGAAGTCCTTCCTCCATGATCTCTCAAACTTCTTACAGGTCTGCTTTAGGGCCTGAAGTTTTGAGGAGAACCATGCTTGCCTATTGCTTCCTGTTTTCATTTGCATCAGTTTTTCAGGGTGCAGCCGATCTAGGGAATGTAGAATCCACTTATTGAAGTTATCATCAGCGGTGACAACACCAGAGGTCTAGGCTGGATTGGTTTTTTCTAGCTCTACAATCTATTGTTCCAAGGATAGTTTGGACCAAGGATGAGAGCTTGTATAAATTTACTTCGAGTATGAACCTATCACCGGAGGCGACCAGAGGAGAGGGATGAGGAAGTGGTCTGACCATGGCATGGGGGTAATTTTCCCCCCTATTAGGTCCTCGAGGTTAGAAAAGATAGGGTCCAATAAGTGCCCTTTTGCATGGGTGGATTCAGTAATTATTTGTTGGAATTAATAGGCTGTAAGATCCTTCTTAAGCTCTAATGCCCCCAACTGTGAAGGGTCATCAAAATGGAGATTAAAGTCTCCCAATACAGTAAAATTGGCCGTAGAGCTAGCCATATTAGCGGACAAATCAGGTAAAGAGTTGCAAAATTGTGCTGGGGAGCCGGGGGCCGATATATCAAGAGACCTGAAAGAGTGAGTAAGGGGAAGAAGCCTATAGCGAAAAAAAGCATTGTCGCAGTCTGGGATCAAGCTTCCAGACATTCGACAGGCGAGGGGGGGTTTTATGGATGTTAGCAATCCCACCCCTGTTGGCCGGTCGAGCCTCTGAATTAGGTATCCAGGGGAAGTGTCTGTACAATATCGGGGTCGGAGCTGGGATTTAGCCAGGTTTCTGTCAGGAACAACACTTCAGCTTCTTCTTCTTCCAAGAGAATGCGGATTTCCACAGCATGCTTGGGTAGCAACCGGCAGTTTAACAAAAACATTTTGAAAGTATTGGATTTAACTTGTTTAGCGTATAGTGCGGTTGTAAATTTAAAACCGCAATAAGCACACTCTGTCAAATTGCAGCCTAGGGAAAAAAGCATTACAATGCATTTTAAAGTTAGCATTTCTTATTTAGTAAAATAAACTCTTAATTAAGTTCAAGCATAATGAAATAAATCAATCATATCGCTTATGGATATATGTGTAACGTTGTCAGAGATCATTACACAAAAATGTTCAACTCTATTTATGGCCTACTACCAAAAATGTAAAAGTACCTATGTGCACACTATTCCTAAAAATCATCGGGGCGTGGCCAAGATGATGGTGAGGTAGGACGTGTCTCGCTACCTTTCCGCCAATCGCTAAAGAAAGCAGCTGCCTTTGGCCGCCTGTAGAGGCAGGAACTAACCCTGGGTGAAGAACTACGCTCCGTTCGTGGAGTTTGCGGAGTTTCGGCAACTCCGCGTTCCGCGGAGTACGCGTAGCTGTCGATTACTCCGCGATCCGGTGCGTAGCGTAGTTCTCGCGCGCTGAATAACATTATCGCGTGCGCGGCAATGGCTTACCTTGGTTCTGCGTTCGCTTTTTCCCGGTCGCGTGTGCCACCATGTTTGTAAACCCTCCCGCACCATTCCGTGCGACTGTGCGAACGCGATAACGTCATTTGGATGCGCGATAGCACCATAAGGACGCGTGACGATGCTTGTTGGTAAGATCGAGTTGCCGAACACGCAGAACCTGCAATCTTGTACAGAATAACTCGCAAGCATGTTAAAAGTTAAACCATAATAATAATAAATTACCATTTTGGTTAGCAAAAAAGTGAGAAACCCCTTAAAGTTGTACCTTTGGCTGTATTTTTTGGGGGGAAGGAGTTCTCTTTTTGTTTCTACTCTATTTTTGAAGATTAAGGAGGAAGGGCTCTTGAGTTTACAACTTCCTGTTCCTGTCCACCAGGCTCCTTCCAGTGCTTTGTCCATGAGGTGCTCACTTTCATTTGGATTTTGAGCTGGAAGGATCACTTTCTGTGTGTGTTGGCTGCATTACTGCTTTTTCTTGGATTTTATTGAGGACTTTTGGATTTGGAATTCTCTTTTTCAAGTAAGTTTCAGTAATGTATGAGTGAGTATGATGTTGTAGACTTGTGTTTGTTTGATTTGAGATTTTTTTAACCACAGTATTCATTCCTGGATTTAAATTATTGATCGGGGCCTGTACTTTTATGAGGTCCCAACTTGTATTTCTTTTTAAATTTCATCCAGGCTACATAGAGAGGTACCCATGGGTAAAATCATAATTCTGTGGTCTGTGTTTAAATTTTTATTCAAGTTTGTAAACAAACATCATGGCTGGCATTGGATTATGGTCATTAAGCAATACCAATGTCTGTTGTGGAATTTCTGTTTGTGTAATTTAAATGTTTTTTATTTTTTTAAGCCAATAGCTGACCCTAGTACTCCATGTAGTTAGTGTGTAGGCATGCTTGAGTTCATTGTATTAACTTTCTGTGGTTGGCCTGGCCATGTGTTGGCGGCCATTTTATGTTTCCCAGCCACTTTGCTCTTGCCATAGGCCTCCAACCTTGTGGCCTACTCTGCCAGTAGGCCAGAGGTACTAGTCATAGGGTCATGAAAGTTAATCAACTGTTTTTGTGGTGTACCCTTAATTAGAAAATCATGGATGGCTTGGTTTGATTTAGAATATCTTTTATGTGAGGGGTATGTCAGGTTTTGGGTGTGTTTAACTAATCTGTCAATTTCTGCCATTAGGTAACCCTAGGAATACAGCTTGGGTAGTTTTGGTAACTTCGCACAGTGTGAGAACGTGACCTTACATTTTTTGTCTAACGACGTTTCATTCAATTCGCGCTGCCGAACACGCCGATTTTGCAATCTCGCGAACAATATGTTCCGAGTTGCATAAAAGTTCCTCGAAAATGTTTAATGTGTTTCTTGTGCTACAAAAAGTCCTCATTTATGTGTCATTTGGTTGTAGTTTTCTCTTATTGGAGCATGGACCACTTCCAGTTTCTTTCTGTCCTCTATGTAATGATTTCTTGTTTATGGGTGGGGTGACCAATTTGGGCGGTGGTGTGTCCATTTTGTGAAGCTAAGCATTGTCCCTTTGCCATAGGCATTTATTGTCTGTCTTCTCTTTCTTTTCATGTTGTTGTGGGTGGCCAGGCCATGTGGTGGCGGCCATTTTGTGTTTCCTTCCTTTGTGATGATTCTGCCGTGTTGTTGTTGGTGGACAGGCCATGTGGTGGCGGCCATTTTGTGTATGCTTCCTTTGTGACTGATTTTGCCATGTTGTTGGTGGCCAGGCCATGTGGTGGAGGCCATTTTGGGTATACAACCTTTGTGATTTTTCCATGTTGTTGTTGGTGGCCAGGCCCTATGGTGGCGGCCATTTTGTGTGTCCTTCCTTTGTGCTTTTGCCATAGGCATCCAAGGTTTTTGACTATTCTGGCAGTAGGGCAGAGGTACTACTACTCACAGCCATAGGTGCATTAAAGTTAATCAACTCTTTTTGTGCTGTATCTTTAATTACATCGTGTATGGCTTTGGATTGCTTCACATTTTTTTTATGTTGGTACTTTCAGCTTTTGGTTGCTGTGTGTAACTAATATGGCACTCCCTGCCAGTAGGTAACCTTAGGAATACAGCTCGTGTACTTTTGGTAACGTCGCAGAGTGTGGACACGCGACATTACATTTTTTGTCTTGTTCGCGCGCTCAATGTATTGGCTCGGGAACGCGATAACGACGTTTCATTCAATTCGCGCTGCCGAACACGCCGATTTTGCAATCTCGCGAACAATATGTCCCGAGTTGCATAAAAGTTCCTCGAAAATGTTTAATGTGTTTCTTGTGCTACAAAAAGTCCTCATTTATGTGTCATTTGGTTGTAGTTTTCTCTTATTGGAGCATGGACCACTTCCAGTTTCTTTCTCTCCTCTATGTAATGATTTCTTGTTTATGGGTGGGGTGACCAATTTGGGCGGTGGTGTGTCCATTTTGTGAAGCTAAGCATTGTCCCTTTGCCATAGGCATTTATTGTCTGTCTTCTCTTTCTTTTCATGTTGTTGTGGGTGGCCAGGCCATGTGGTGGCGGCCATTTTGTGTGTCCTTCCTTTGTGATGATTCTGCCGTGTTGTTGTTGGTGGACAGGCCATGTGGTGGCGGCCATTTTGTGTATGCTTCCTTTGTGACTGATTTTGCCATGTTGTTGGTGGCCAGGCCATGTGGTGGAGGCCATTTTGGGTATACATCCTTTGTGATTTTTCCATGTTGTTGTTGGTGGCCAGGCCCTATGATGGCGGCCTTTTTGTGTGTCCTTCCTTTGTGCTTTTGCCATAGGCATCCAAGGTTTTCAACTATTCTGGCAGTAGGGCAGAGGTACTACTACTCACAGCCATAGGTGCATTAAAGTTAATCAACTCTTTTTGTGCTGTATCTTTAATTACATCGTGTATGGCTTTGGATTGCTTCACATTTTTTTATGTTGGTACTTTCAGCTTTTGGTTGCTTGTGTGTAACTAATATGGCACTCCCTGCCAGTAAGTAACCTTAGGAATACAGCTCGCGTACTTTTGGTAACGTCGCACAGTGTGGACACGCGACATTACATTTTTTGTCTTGTTCGCGCGCTCAATGTACTGGCTCGGGAACGCGATAACGACGTTTCATTCAATTTGCGCTGCCGAACACGCCGATTTTGCAATCTCGCGAACAATATGTCCCGAGTTGCATAAAAGTTCCTCGAAAATGTTTAATGTGTTTCTTGTGCTACAAAAAGTCCTCATTTATGTGTCATTTGGTTGTAGTTTTCTCTTATTGGAGCATGGACCACTTCCAGTTTCTTTCTCTCCTCTATGTAATGATTTCTTGTTTATGGGTGGGGTGACCAATTTGGGCGGTGGTGTGTCCATTTTGTGAAGCTAAGCATTGTCCCTTTGCCATAGGCATTTATTGTCTGTCTTCTCTTTCTTTTCATGTTGTTGTGGGTGGCCAGGCCATGTGGTGGGGGCCATTTTGTGTGTGCTTCCTTTGTGATGATTCTGCCGTGTTGTTGTTGGTGGACACTGCACAGGCCATGTGGTGGTGGCCATTTTGTAGGTACTTCCTTTGTGCATTTATCATTGGCCTCCCTGCTTTTGGTCTGATCTGACAGTAGGCCAGAGTCCCAGAGGTAGTAGTTAGCGGGGCTGCTTTATGTAGCTGTTTCTATTCAGTCTATTCAATTAACATCATTAGTGCATGTGTGTATGGCATTGCATTCCCAAATGTGTTGTCTGGGCAGGGGTGTAGGTAACTTTTTTGTGTGTGTAATAATTGTAGGAGAGTAGGGTCTGCAATCCTATGATCACCCAGATTTTTTTGCTTTTGTTTCACTGGTTTACGACTTTCTCTGGCTGTGGGCCTGCCAATCAGACCCACAGCCTGGCTGTTCTCTCTCTAAATTACTCATGTGCCCTAGGTGCATTTACCAATTGGTACTGGGCCACCTTATCAGACCCTGTAACTCAGGGCATAGGTGTACCCAGGGCCTACCAGGGGCTGAAGCATGTATTATGCCACCCCTGGCTGGCCTCCTAAATTTGACACAACTGGCTGCATGACAGCTGGGGCAAAGTCGTGTAATCACCCTTTGCTGTAGATATAGTATACCTATATCTAACCCTAAAAATGGACACACAGATTCCTATCAGTCACTCCTATGGCAGGGCTTGACAATCCTGAAGGCAGAGTGCTTGGAATCGTGTGAGATGGTGCTCTGGCATGAGCTGAGCCTGTCTGCAGCTTGCGGAACCAAGTCCTAATAGCTGTTCCATGATATCGCATACCATATACTCTTAAGTGCATTATAATCCTCGCGGTTAAATGCTATCTTTGGTATTGCTTTATCAAAACATGTCGAGTAAGGTGTCATACGAATTGGAATACTAACCCCTCGCCAATTCTGGCGACGGGGTTAGCATTCCACCCTTCTAGAGGGACACGACATGTATGTAACTGTGAACCCCGGTTAAAGTTAACTGAAGCCTCAGCTCCACAAAATGGATGCTGCCACCACAGACAAGAGTCTGACCCCCTGCAGCTGGGAGTCCTTCCAGCGAGGGGAGCCTGGACAAAGGGTTTCCTGTCGAGGGCGGTGCTAGCACCGTCCCAGACAGGGTTTTGTGTATCCTGGGTAGGCAGGGCTTTACAGGAAGGTGACTGCTGAGTGGCACCCCGGTGCTCACTACGCATAGGCCGGTCAGAACCAGTTCCAGGGGCACACCAGCCCCTGGCCTGGGGAAAGTCCGGCATGGGAGAGGGGTGTAACCACCCCCCTCCTAGTCCCACCCATAGGCAGGACCTAGTCACCGGGTCAGCCCCCTTTTTTAGTATAAAGATAGGAGCGGGCCCCCTGTTCAAATTAGATCATCTTTGGAATCAAGACACGACTTTCTGCGAAAGACATCAAGATTTCCTTCTTCAAGATTCTCCCTTGTGGCTAAGGAGTAGTCACCCTGCATCAAGCGGGCACCATCCTAAGAACACTGCGGTCTGCTGCAAGTCCTTCTTCACGAATCCGACGACCCAGCTCGACGAGACCCAGCTTCCCTGGCACCTCTGACCTCTACTCACCTCTACAGCAAAGCTGAGAACTGTGAGTGCGACGAGACCTCAAGGGACCGACGATCGCCAAGACTGCACGACTTCTTTGCAACAAGCCCACCGTGTGCTCCACTGGTGAGTGCTTTGGGGTCCGAGAAGCCCCAACCCTGAGCAGCTCCAGCACCGAAGATCAGCCCTCCAGCATCTCCACGATCTGCGTGGGGCCCTTCTGCTTTTGCGTGCTCACCGCGCTGTGTGGCTACTAGCCGGCTGGCTTGTGGCCTTCTTCACGACCCCCGACAACATCACTGCTGCTGGTCTGGTTGCTCCAGACTGGCCCTTGCTTCCTTGCAACAGAGAAGCACCCCGGACCCTCCTGGTCCACCCCAGACGCCATTTTGAGTCCACCGCGTGGGCTTGAATTTGCCAAGGCTTTGTTGCCCAATCCTGGGTCCAGCGACGCCGACAGCTTCAATCTTCGTGGGACAGCTCGCTCCTCCATCCTGGTCGCCGACAACGCCTCCTGGTCCGTGAGATCTGCGAGCACAGCGTCACCCACTCACCTAGTCGAGGTGACTACCATCCGGTGCCCTCCTGGTGCCACCTGACTACTGGCTAGTAGTCTCGAACTTGGTCCCCTCTGCTTTCAGGTGTCACCTTCCTTCGATCAAGGCTTGGATCCATCGAACTTTCTTCACTGGTCGCCTGCCAGCAACTTCTTTCTTCCAGGCTCCTGGTCCGTCTACGAGGATTCCCGACGTCTTTTGAGACCTATGCAGCTGCAGCCCCTGGGCTAGGTAACTTCGGCATTTCGGTGCCCCAGCATAGCCTCACTATCCAAGGGTCCGAATCCACTTTTGTTTTCCTCCTACCAGGTCGGGTTCGCCCGAGAACACTAACTTTGTCATTACTAGCTACCATAGACTTTGTCCCGCATCACGCGTGAGAGTACACACTCTGCACCCGAGTCCCCTGGGTCTCCTAGAAGTAATCTGAAGATTCTATAGTCAAGATCTAGCGATTCCAGAGCCTATTAGTACTGTACTTACCTGCTAGTAATTTCGCATTCCACTTTCAGAGTATATGGTTTTCCGTGCCCCTCGGGCATTTGTATATACTGTGCTAACTTAAGTATTTTCGTAAGAGTTTTGTTTTGTGCTTAGTACCCTGTCCTCATAAAGAGTACAGGGCTGTTGTGATTCTTAATAAATAACTTGTTTATTTTCATAACACTTGTGTGGTGTCCTTTCACTGGGTATTCAAGGGGTACATGTGTGGTATAACAGCTGGCTTAACACACCCTCTCGAGTCTTTAGCCTTACACTGCTCGTATCCACGCTACTAGGATAGCTGGTCTATAAGGTTGACTTACAACCAATCATCAATAAGGGTTGCTGGACTGATACATAGTGTTCACTAGAATAGTGAGCACTGCATATCAGGCCACCTTCTCACATTGGTGAGCAGCGGTTGGGATTTGAGCTTGCTGTTGTTTTACCACACGTATCCTAAGAATATCTTGTTGAAAGATCACATAAGTACTGTTAGGTACATATAACTTATGTTAGACCTGACATCATTGGCTTGAGTCTCTCCTCCATTTTCTCTGTTTTGCCTCTACTGTTTTACGATGTTTTGCTGGTATATGCTTTGGGCGCCGTGTCACTGCTGATCAGTGCCATAGCGCAAGTGCTCCCTATGTTAAATTGATGTATCTATTGTATCCATGTTTGGCTTATTTGGTTTACTGTCAGTCCCTAGTCTAGTGCGCCAGGAGTGCCGGGGCTTGTAAATACAAATGCCGCTCGTGGGCTTGCAGCACGTGTTGTGCCACCCACAGGAGCGGCCTCGTAAAAGAATGTCTACGGGTCGGTCATTGTGAGACCCACGTGCAGCCTCGTGCTGTCACGCCGGCTGCGCAAGTATACCTACTTGCCAGCCCCTCAAACCTTCCCTTGGCTTCATGTTAGTCACCCCTATGGTAGGCCCGCGGGCAGGGTGCATTGTAAGTCTAAGGTAGGACACGCCTGACCAAGTTGGCATGTCCTAATAGTGAATTACCGCCATCTTCGTTCTTCACTATTGCGAGGTAGCCTGCTCTCCATTGATTAGAATGGGCCGCCGGGATTATTAATGCTATGATCCTAGCTGGCTCGGGGAGCATGGTGCAATGTCGAGTTTGGTATCCCTGAACTCGGGGTTTAATTACGCATCCGTTGGTGTGGATGGTTTTTGGACTCTGGGTTTGAAAATAGCACTTTTAGAAAGTGTCTATTTTCTTGTCTAACCATATCTGGTTTCTGCTGGTCTTGCGTGTGTGTGACAGGAGCTGGGTGGCTCCACAGGTCTGGATGAGTCAGTGTGGGATGAGTGGGACATTTACCTTGAGAGTAGGGGGAGAGTAGTTGTTGATAGCCTGCCTTGCCTGATACAATGCCGGCTCCACCTCCTGCCAAGCGGCTGATGGCTCTGTGCCTGCCATGGACAATCCTAGCCCCACCTCCTGCCAGGAGGCCGATAGCTCTGCTCCTGCCAGTGTCACTGCTGGCTCCACCTCCTGCTGGGCGTCTGAGGACCCAGCCCTGCTCAGTGAATAGGCCAGGTGCTCCTGCCTGGCTCCACCCACCACAGTCCCAGGATGTTGGGAAATCCCCGGCATGGACAAAGGGATCAAAGACGAAAAGGGGTATAAGAGAAGGACCCCTGAACTAAGGAATCAGATCACTTCTGACAAGGAACCCTGTAACCAAGGACAAGAGGCCTGCTGATCTGAGGACTGCCTACCCCTTCTGCCGGTGTGCTGTTGTTGGGGGAATCCTTCAGTGCTTCTTTATTTTTGCCAAGGAACCAGGAGAGAGGAACTGTGTGTGTACTCTCACGCTTGCTAAGAAAATCTCCAAGGACTGGAAGAGTGCCAGTCTCCTGCTGAAGTCACAGGGCTAAAGGACTTCATCTGCTAAAGTGCTATTTTGCTGGAAGCGTGAATCCAGCACCTCTGAAAGAACCAGCAATCACGACGACCGGACGCTGGGCTCGACCGACGCCAGCAGCAACGCCAGTGAGTGGGAGTACGGCTCTAGCTCCAGAGGACCGCGTGTCTGCACCGCTGCTGATCGCATCACCTGTGTGCCCCTTCGACGCCGTGAGCGCTGCTCACTCTGTGCAACCGCATCATCGACGACGCCTGCTGAGGCCTGATCGACACCGAAGACGCGACGCCGGATTGCTCGACGCCGTTGATCATCGTGTGCTTCATTTTCCTAAGGTACTGTGTTGTTGGGGGTCCGTGTGACTCCAGGCCCGACGTAGCGCTCCTCGCGGTCGACGCCGAACCTGTGGATTATCTTTGCCTCGACGTCGTGTAGCTCCCGTTTGAGTTACCCTGTTGCTAAGAACTGTATTGCCAAGAAAAAGATTTGCTTGATACTAAAGACTTTTGTGCTGAAAGAAGAAATTACCTTGGAACTATCCTTTTTCCCTTCCCCACGTATTTATTCCGATTGTGTACAGTTTTGTCGTTATTTGGTCTTGTGCTAAGCCTTATATAAAAATACTTATTTTTATAATACTACGGTGTCGTGTCCATTTGTAGTGTATTCACTGTGTTACTGTATGTGGTCATAATTGCTTAACACACAGCCTCTGAGATAAGCCTATCTGCTCTGCCAAGCTACCGAGGGGGTGAGCGGGGGTTATCAAAGGGTGTGATCCCCTTGCCCTGACTAGAAAAGGTGTGTCCCTATTTGTCAGAAGTGTATACCTCTGCCAACTGGAGACAGCCGGTTCTAACATTGGATGCAGCGGTGAGGATTTGGACCTTGCATTTATGACCCATGTACAGTGACTAGTGTGCGCTACATAGTGAAAGCAGACCATAACGCAGTCACAATCTAATTGGGAAGGATCCTATTTTTTGTTCTCCGCTTTTCTGAAACTTGATTTTTTTGAACACTGCCAGTTTTGACCATGAGTGACAACGGAGTCACTACCCCTGTTGTTGTTGTGGAGGAGTTTGAGAGGAATAAGCTAAAGAAATACAAGAAAGATGAGCTGAAACACTTTTGCGACCAGTTTAAAGTTCCTACCACCGGCCTCTCGAGAAAAGATGATTTTCGTAAAGCATTACAGGCCTGGTGGGAGTCCAGAGATCCCTCTGATGTGGTGGTGGTACCCACAGAGGAAGGGGATGAGGAGGTGCCAGTGAATGGGCCTGTGTCCTCTCCCAGTAGCAGCGTTTCCTCCAAAGGTCTTTCCCCTGAAGAAAGAGAAGAAAGGGCGAAAGAGCGAGCTTACAACATGGAAATGGCAAGGCTAAAAATAAATGGGCAGTTGGAGTTAGAAAATGCAAGAGGTAGAAGAGAAGCTGAGTTGGAGATCAAAAAGTTAGAGTTTGAACGAGAAAAGTTAGCTTTGGAGCGCGAAGCCAGGTTGAGGGAGCTGGATATCCAAGCTAAAAAGTTAGAATTGAATCCCTCTGGTGGCAGCATCCCATCTGGGCCTGCAGAAAGTAAGTTTTACTTTCCGAAAGATGTGATAAAAGATTACAATAGGAATGAAGATATTGGTCAATGGTTTAAAGCATATGAGTTAGCATTGTTGGCCCACCAGGTCCCTGAGAAGAATTGGGGAGCGGGGTTGTGGGGTCGCTTTGTGAATGAGGGTAGAGATACCCTGTTAGACATGCCTGTTGCGGATAGGATGTCGTATGCTCATATGAAGGATGCTTTAATGTTGCGGTATGGCCTAACCCCCGAGAAGTACAGACAAGCTTTTAGAGAATGTAAGAAGTTGCCTGGTACGACGTGGGTTGAATATGTGTCTTATTTTTGCAGAGCCATGGATGGTTGGGTAAAGGGCAGCAAAGTGGAAAGTTATGAAGCTCTTTATGATTTGTTTGCTTGGGAGCATTTGTCTAATAACTGTTTTCCAGAGCTGCGCCAGCACCTGATTGATAGCAAGATATCTAACCCTAGAAAACTTGCTGAGGAGGCGGACCGCTGGGTCAGTACCAGGGTCCACAAGGGTCCAGTGGGAGACTCAGCCAAAGGTGGGCAGGGTCCCCAGCAGAAGAGTGGGGGGGACAAGGGTAAACAGAAGGAGTCTCAGAAAGGGCCCCAAAGTAATCCCCAAGGGAACCAAGGGAAAGGTTCCCAGCCTCCCCCTGAGAAGAAGCCAGGGGCCCCGACGGGTAAACCTGTTCATAGGGGCCCCCTAACCTGCTACGGTTGTGGGCAGGTGGGACACCGGTTTTATGACCCCCAGTGTCCCAAAAAGGATTCAAATGCACCGCCGCGTGCAGCCCCCCGTCAGTTGGCGAGTGTAGCCTTGAGAGGGGAGGAGATGGTTGTCCATGGTGGGAGGGGTCCCGCAGAAATGTCCCTGGTCTCGCTAGGAGACATGCAAATGGTCCCTCCACCCCCTCTGCCTAGTAACACTAGTAAATATAGGCAGTGGGTGACCATTAATGGCCATAGAGTGGAAGCTCTCAGAGACACCGGAGCGAGTGTGACAGCTGTCAAGTGTCACTTAGTGTCCAGAGAGCAGGTGGTTCCCCACGTATTCTACCCCGTGATAGCTGCCGACAACTCCCAGAAAGAGTGTGAGGTGGCTCAGGTTTCCTTTGAATGGGGGGGAGTTTCAGGTACTCTTCAGGTTGCTGTGAGGCCCGCCATGCCTGTCGATTGTCTCCTGGGCAATGATTTAGAAGACTCCCCTTGGGCTAAGGTGGAGAGAGCGGCGCACTTGAAAATGTTGGGTGTGCCAGAGTGGGGGTGTGCAACCACTCGATCCATGACAGCGAGTAAGGGTGTTGATGGGGTCCCGGAGCCTGAAAGTACGGCCCAGGACCCAGCTGTGAAGAGAAGAGGCAGGATGCGCGGGAAACCGGCCCCCGTAGTTCCCGTGATCCAGGAGGAGGTAGACCCTGAGGGGGATGCCCTGGAGCCCACAGGGGAACAAATTGCCGAACTGGGAGACCTGCCCGAGCTGACCCACTGGCAGCAGGATGGTGGTCCCTCCAGGGAGGAATTCTGTGCGGAACAGAAAGTGTGCCCTTCTCTTGTGGGCATGAGGCAGCAGGCCTCAGCCCAATCCTCAGGTGATCAGTCAGGGTCACATTTTGTGTACTGGGAGAACGACCTCCTGTATAGCGAGCCTAAGGCTGCTGAGCCTGGGTCAGCCCGTGTGCTGGTGGTACCCCAGCGCTTCAGAGCCTTCCTACTGGGTTTGGCTCATGACGTTCCGTTAGCTGGACATCTGGGGCAGGACAAGACCTATGACAGGCTTGTCACCCATTTTTATTGGCCTCAGATGCGAAGGGATGTAGACATCCATTGCAAGAAATGGCACACTTGCCAGGCAAGTGGGAAAAGCGGAAGGAAGCAGAAGGCTCCCCTCCAACATTTTCCAGTGGTCAGTACCCCCTTTGACCGGGTGGGTATTGACATTGTTGGGCCCCTGGACCCCAAGACAGCCCTGGGCAACAGGTTCATCCTGGTCTTGGTGGACCATGCCACGAGGTACCCGGAAGCCATCCCTCTCAGAACAGTGACGGCCCCCGTGGTGGGACGGGCACTGATGGGTGTTTTCTCCCGGATGGGGTTCCCCAGAGAGGTGGTGTCCGACCGAGGCACCAACTTCATTTCGAACTATATGAAGTCTCTGTGGAAGGAGTGTGGGGTAACCTACAAGTTCACCACTCCTTACCACCCTCAAGGAAATGGGCTGGTTGAGAGATTCAACCAGACCCTGAAAGGCATGATTATGGGTCTTGAAGAACCAATGAGGCGGAAATGGGACGTCCTCTTGCCATGCCTGTTGTTTGCTTACCGTGAGGTGCCGCAGAAGTCTCTAGGGTTCAGCCCCTTTGAGCTCTTATACGGTCACCCGGTAAGAGGACCTTTGAGTCTGGTCAAGGAAGGCTGGGAGCAATCTCCCAGGAAACCTCCCCAGGATGTATACAGCTACATGCTGGCCTTTCGGAACCAGACTTGGCGCTTCAGAGAACTTGCTCAGGCAAATCTGGAGGCCAGCCAGGAGGAGATGAAGCGTTGGTACGACCGGAATGCCACTCTGGTAGAGCTTCAGCCTGGTCAGGAAGTGTGGGTCATGTCCCCTGTGGAACCTTGTGCGCTCAAGGACAGGTGGACTGGACCGTTTAAGGTTGTGGAGAAGAAGAGCGATGTCACCTACTTGGTGGACTTGAAATCTCCCAGGAACCCCTTGCGGGTCCTGCATGTCAACCGTTTGAAGCCCCACTTAGAAAGGTCCGAAGTGGGCATGCTCCTAGCTACAGATGATGGAGTGGAGGAGGAGAGTGAGCCTCTTCCTGACCTCCTGTGTGCTAAAGAGCAAGACGGGTCAGTGGATGGTGTGGTCCTCTCTGACACACTGACCCTTGAGCAGAAACAGGATTGTCACCAACTGTTAGGACAATTCCCGGATCTGTTTTCCTTGGTTCCGGGTGTCACGCATTGGTGTGTCCATGACGTTGACACCGGAGACAGCCCTCCTGTGAAGCACAAGGCTTACAGGGTGACTGACAAGGTCAGAGCTTACATTAAGGAGGAGGTCTCCAAAATGTTCGCGTTAGGGGTGATTGAGTCCTCTAGCAGTCCTTGGGCCAGCCCAGTGGTCTTGGTCCCGAAGGCTGCAGCGCCTGGTGCTTCACCGGAACTCCGGTTCTGCGTGGACTACCGAGGGCTCAATTCAGTCACGAAGACTGACGCGCACCCCATCCCCAGAGCTGATGAGCTCATCGATCGGTTGGGGGCTGCCCGGTACCTTAGTACGTTTGATTTAACGTCTGGGTACTGGCAGATCGCCTTGACTGATGGGGCAAAGGAGAGGTCAGCATTCTCCACACCAGATGGGCTATACCAGTTCCGGGTGATGCCCTTTGGGATGAAGAATGCCCCTGCCACCTTCCAGAGGTTGGTCAACCAGGTCTTGGCTGGACTGGAGGATTTCAGTGCCGCCTACCTGGACGACATCGCAGTGTTCAGCGCCAGCTGGGAGGAACACTTGCGCCACCTCCAGGAAGTGTTGTTGGCCCTGCGCGGAGCAGGCCTCACAATCAAAGCCAGTAAGTGCCAGATTGGGCAGGGTTCTGTGGTGTACTTGGGGCACCAAGTAGGGAGCGGCAAGGTTGCCCCCCTGCAACCCAAGATTGATACCATCCTGGCTTGGGCGCCGCCCAAAACCCAAACGCAGGTGAGAGCCTTCTTAGGACTCACGGGTTATTACAGGAGGTTTGTCAAGGATTACGGCAACATTGTGCACCCCTTGACGTCGCTGACTTCCAGGAAGCAGCCACGAAACGTGATCTGGACTGATGCCTGTCAAACGGCCTTTGACACCCTGAAAGCTGCAATGTGCACAGCACCTATACTCCAGGCACCCGACTTTTCGAAGGAATTCATTGTTCAGACGGACGCTTCATAGCATGGCGTGGGGGCTGTTCTAGCTCAGGTGAATGAAGAGGGCCGAGACTTGCCTGTAGCCTTCATCAGTAGGAGGTTACTTCCCAGGGAAACGAGGTGGAGTGCGATAGAGAGAGAAGCATTTGCTGTGGTCTGGGCGCTGAAGAAGCTAAGACCCTACCTGTTTGGGACTCACTTCCGGGTTCAGACAGACCACAGACCCCTCAGATGGTTGATGCAAATGAGGGGTGAGAATCCGAAACTGTTGAGGTGGTCCATTTCTCTACAGGGGATGGACTTTACGGTGGAACACCGCCCTGGTACAGATCACGCTAATGCTGATGGTCTGTCCAGATTTTTCCGCCTTAGTGATGAGGACTCCCTAGGTCAAGGGTAGTTCTCCCCACATTTCAGCTGGAGGGGAAACGTGTTAGACCTGACATCATTGGCTTGAGTCTCTCCTCCATTTTCTCTGTTTTGCCTCTACTGTTTTACGATGTTTTGCTGGTATATGCTTTGGGCGCCGTGTCACTGCTGATCAGTGCCATAGCGCAAGTGCTCCCTATGTTAAATTGATGTATCTATTATATCCATGTTTGGCTTATTTGGTTTACTGTCAGTCCCTAGTCTAGTGCGCCAGGAGTGCCGGGGCTTGTAAATACAAATGCCGCTCGTGGGCTTGCAGCACGTGTTGTGCCACCCACAGGAGCGGCCTCGTAAAAGAATGTCTACGGGTCGGTCATTGCGAGACCCACGTGCAGCCTCGTGCTGTCACGCCGGCTGCGCAAGTATACCTATTTGCCAGCCCCTCAAACCTTCCCTTGGCTTCATGTTAGTCACCCCTATGGTAGGCCCGCGGGCAGGGTGCATTGTAAGTCTAAGGTAGGACACGCCTGACCAAGTTGGCATGTCCTAATAGTGAATTACCGCCATCTTCGTTCTTCACTATTGCGAGGTAGCCTGCTCTCCATTGATTAGAATGGGCCGCCGGGATTATTAATGCTATGATCCTAGCTGGCTCGGGGAGCATGGTGCAATGTCGAGTTTGGTATCCCTGAACTCGGGGTTTAATTACGCATCCGTTGGTGTGGATGGTTTTTGGACTCTGGGTTTGAAAATAGCACTTTTAGAAAGTGTCTATTTTCTTGTCTAACCATATCTGGTTTCTGCTGGTCTTGCGTGTGTGTGACAGGAGCTGGGTGGCTCCACAGGTCTGGATGAGTCAGTGTGGGATGAGTGGGACATTTACGTTGAGAGTAGGGGGAGAGTAGTTGTTGATAGCCTGCCTTGCCTGATACAATGCCGGCTCCACCTCCTGCCAAGCGGCTGATGGCTCTGTGCCTGCCATGGACGATCCTAGCCCCACCTCCTGCCAGGAGGCCGATAGCTCTGCTCCTGCCAGTGTCACTGCTGGCTCCACCTCCTGCTGGGCGTCTGAGGACCCAGCCCTGCTCAGTGAATAGGCCAGGTGCTCCTGCCTGGCTCCACCCACCACAGTCCCAGGATGTTGGGAAATCCCCGGCATGGACAAAGGGATCAAAGACGAAAAGGGGTATAAGAGAAGGACCCCTGAACTAAGGAATCAGATCACTTCTGACAAGGAACCCTGTAACCAAGGACAAGAGGCCTGCTGATCTGAGGACTGCCTACCCCTTCTGCCGGTGTGCTGTTGTTGGGGGAATCCTTCAGTGCTTCTTTATTTTTGCCAAGGAACCAGGAGAGAGGAACTGTGTGTGTACTCTCACGCTTGCTAAGAAAATCTCCAAGGACTGGAAGAGTGCCAGTCTCCTGCTGAAGTCACAGGGCTAAAGGACTTCATCTGCTAAAGTGCTATTTTGCTGGAAGCGTGAATCCAGCACCTCTGAAAGAACCAGCAATCACGACGACCGGACGCTGGGCTCGACCGACGCCAGCAGCAACGCCAGTGAGTGGGAGTACGGCTCTAGCTCCAGAGGACCGCGTGTCTGCACCGCTGCTGATCGCATCACCTGTGTGCCCCTTCGACGCCGTGAGCGCTGCTCACTCTGTGCAACCGCATCATCGACGACGCCTGCTGAGGCCTGATCGACACCGAAGACGCGACGCCGGATTGCTCGACGCCGTTGATCATCGTGTGCTTCATTTTCCTAAGGTACTGTGTTGTTGGGGGTCCGTGTGACTCCAGGCCCGACGTAGCGCTCCTCGCGGTCGACGCCGAACCTGTGGATTATCTTTGCCTCGACGTCGTGTAGCTCCCGTGTGAGTTACCCTGTTGCTAAGAACTGTATTGCCAAGAAAAAGATTTGCTTGATACTAAAGACTTTTGTGCTGAAAGAAGAAATTACCTTGGAACTATCCTTTTTCCCTTCCCCACGTATTTATTCCGATTGTGTACAGTTTTGTCGTTATTTGGTCTTGTGCTAAGCCTTATATAAAAATACTTATTTTTATAATACTACGGTGTCGTGTCCATTTGTAGTGTATTCACTGTGTTACTGTATGTGGTCATAATTGCTTAACACACAGCCTCTGAGATAAGCCTATCTGCTCTGCCAAGCTACCGAGGGGGTGAGCGGGGGTTATCAAAGGGTGTGATCCCCTTGCCCTGACTAGAAAAGGTGTGTCCCTATTTGTCAGAAGTGTATACCTCTGCCAACTGGAGACAGCCGGTTCTAACATTGGATGCAGCGGTGAGGATTTGGACCTTGCATTTATGACCCATGTACAGTGACTAGTGTGCGCTACATAGTGAAAGCAGACCATAACGCAGTCACAATCTAATTGGGAAGGATCCTATTTTTTGTTCTCCGCTTTTCTGAAACTTGATTTTTTTGAACACTGCCAGTTTTGACCATGAGTGACAACGGAGTCACTACCCCTGTTGTTGTTGTGGAGGAGTTTGAGAGGAATAAGCTAAAGAAATACAAGAAAGATGAGCTGAAACACTTTTGCGACCAGTTTAAAGTTCCTACCACCGGCCTCTCGAGAAAAGATGATTTTCGTAAAGCATTACAGGCCTGGTGGGAGTCCAGAGATCCCTCTGATGTGGTGGTGGTACCCACAGAGGAAGGGGATGAGGAGGTGCCAGTGAATGGGCCTGTGTCCTCTCCCGGTAGCAGCGTTTCCTCCAAAGGTCTTTCCCCTGAAGAAAGAGAAGAAAGGGCGAAAGAGCGAGCTTACAACATGGAAATGGCAAGGCTAAAAATAAATGGGCAGTTGGAGTTAGAAAATGCAAGAGGTAGAAGAGAAGCTGAGTTGGAGATCAAAAAGTTAGAGTTTGAACGAGAAAAGTTAGCTTTGGAGCGCGAAGCCAGGTTGAGGGAGCTGGATATCCAAGCTAAAAAGTTAGAATTGAATCCCTCTGGTGGCAGCATCCCATCTGGGCCTGCAGAAAGTAAGTTTTACTTTCCGAAAGATGTGATAAAAGATTACAATAGGAATGAAGATATTGGTCAATGGTTTAAAGCATATGAGTTAGCATTGTTGGCCCACCAGGTCCCTGAGAAGAATTGGGGAGCGGGGTTGTGGGGTCGCTTTGTGAATGAGGGTAGAGATACCCTGTTAGACATGCCTGTTGCGGATAGGATGTCGTATGCTCATATGAAGGATGCTTTAATGTTGCGGTATGGCCTAACCCCCGAGAAGTACAGACAAGCTTTTAGAGAATGTAAGAAGTTGCCTGGTACGACGTGGGTTGAATATGTGTCTTATTTTTGCAGAGCCATGGATGGTTGGGTAAAGGGCAGCAAAGTGGAAAGTTATGAAGCTCTTTATGATTTGTTTGCTTGGGAGCATTTGTCTAATAACTGTTTTCCAGAGCTGCGCCAGCACCTGATTGATAGCAAGATATCTAACCCTAGAAAACTTGCTGAGGAGGCGGACCGCTGGGTCAGTACCAGGGTCCACAAGGGTCCAGTGGGAGACTCAGCCAAAGGTGGGCAGGGTCCCCAGCAGAAGAGTGGGGGGGACAAGGGTAAACAGAAGGAGTCTCAGAAAGGGCCCCAAAGTAATCCCCAAGGGAACCAAGGGAAAGGTTCCCAGCCTCCCCCTGAGAAGAAGCCAGGGGCCCCGACGGGTAAACCTGTTCATAGGGGCCCCCTAACCTGCTACGGTTGTGGGCAGGTGGGACACCGGTTTTATGACCCCCAGTGTCCCAAAAAGGATTCAAATGCACCGCCGCGTGCACCCCCCGTCAGTAGCCTTGAGAGGGGAGGAGATGGTTGTCCATGGTGGGAGGGGTCCCGCAGAAATGTCCCTGGTCTCGCTAGGAGACATGCAAATGGTCCCTCCACCCCCTCTGCCTAGTAACACTAGTAAATATAGGCAGTGGGTGACCATTAATGGCCATAGAGTGGAAGCTCTCAGAGACACCGGAGCGAGTGTGACAGCTGTCAAGTGTCACTTAGTGTCCAGAGAGCAGGTGGTTCCCCACGTATTCTACCCCGTGATAGCTGCCGACAACTCCCAGAAAGAGTATGAGGTGGCTCAGGTTTCCTTTGAATGGGGGGGAGTTTCAGGTACTCTTCAGGTTGCTGTGAGGCCCGCCATGCCTGTCGATTGTCTCCTGGGCAATGATTTAGAAGACTCCCCTTGGGCTAAGGTGGAGAGAGCGGCGCACTTGAAAATGTTGGGTGTGCCAGAGTGGGGGTGTGCAACCACTCGATCCATGACAGCGAGTAAGGGTGTTGATGGGGTCCCGGAGCCTGAAAGTACGGCCCAGGACCCAGCTGTGAAGAGAAGAGGCAGGAGGCGCGGGAAACCGGCCCCCGTAGTTCCCGTGATCCAGGAGGAGGTAGACCCTGAGGGGGATGCCCTGGAGCCCACAGGGGAACAAATTGCCGAACTGGGAGACCTGCCCGAGCTGACCCACTGGCAGCAGGATGGTGGTCCCTCCAGGGAGGAATTCTGTGCGGAACAGAAAGTGTGCCCTTCTCTTGTGGGCATGAGGCAGCAGGCCTCAGCCCAATCCTCAGGTGATCAGTCAGGGTCACATTTTGTGTACTGGGAGAACGACCTCCTGTATAGCGAGCCTAAGGCTGATGAGCCTGGGTCAGCCCGTGTGCTGGTGGTACCCCAGCGCTTCAGAGCCTTCCTACTGGGTTTGGCTCATGACGTTCCGTTAGCTGGACATCTGGGGCAGGACAAGACCTATGACAGGCTTGTCACCCATTTTTATTGGCCTCAGATGCGAAGGGATGTAGACATCCATTGCAAGAAATGGCACACTTGCCAGGCAAGTGGGAAAAGCGGAAGGAAGCAGAAGGCTCCCCTCCAACATTTTCCAGTGGTCAGTACCCCCTTTGACCGGGTGGGTATTGACATTGTTGGGCCCCTGGACCCCAAGACAGCCCTGGGCAACAGGTTCATCCTGGTCTTGGTGGACCATGCCACGAGGTACCCGGAAGCCATCCCTCTCAGAACAGTGACGGCCCCCGTGGTGGGACGGGCACTGATGGGTGTTTTCTCCCGGATGGGGTTCCCCAGAGAGGTGGTGTCCGACCGAGGCACCAACTTTATTTCGAACTATATGAAGTCTCTGTGGAAGGGGGGCGTGGCTTGGATGCCGAGGAGGTAGGCAGCGTGAGCTCGGAGCTCCGTGCCCGATCCCAGAAAATATCCTGAAATTTCATTCGAACCCCGAGACAAAGGGCATTATCCGGTACTGGACGGTACTGCGGAGGGTCCGGGACCCACGGAGGACGACACCGAGCCTTCCCACAGCAGTATCTTAACTTTGAAAGCTGAACTCGGCCGAGAAGTCGCGAACCCCAAAATGGCGGCGAGGGCATGAGATCGCTTGTGACGGAGACGTCTGCCCGGAGACCCACTGAAGACCGCTCCCGGACACGCTAGAGGTGTTGGCGGCCGTGTCGCGCCTCTCCCCAGGTGCCGGATGGACTTTGGGCGCGCCCTTGGGCGATGGTTGAGGACCGTCTCCTGATTGGGGCGACAACGGTGCGACAGTGACCCGGAGACGAGAACCCAGGACCTCTGGCGCAACTATCGCTGGCCGGGCCACGACCGCTCGGTGCTTCCTGCTTCTTGGTGACGCTTCTGGGCCTGAGAACCCGGCCGGAGGACGGTGCCCGGCGACGCTCGGAGGGCGACCAAGAACACACTTGAGGACCACCGCCCACCCCGGCCCAGATGGGGAAGCCGAAGGGGAAGGGAGATGGCGCGACCGACACTGAGGCGGCGGAAGGAGCGGAGAGAGACCAAGCGGCGTTACAGCGGATGCAGGATCGTATCCTGGAAGCCATCGCCACCACAAAGGATGCCCTGCAGCAAGATATAGCTCAGGTGGCAACGGGCTTGGGCCTCCTGAAGGCCGACCACGACAAACTTAAGGACAGGGTGAAATCCGTGGAGACCACGGTTAAGGACTTAGCCCCGGCCCAGGCAACGGTGAAGGCCCAGATGGCCGACGTGATGGACCGTCTGAAGGTGCTGGAAAGGAGGGCCGAGGATGCAGAAAACAGGAACAGGCGCAACAACGTACGCCTAGTGGGCCTGCCGGAGAAAATTGAAGGCGACGACATGGTGGGCTACTTGGATAACTGGCTGCGGACGGAGGTGGCACCAGAAGGTCTGTCCACCTTCTTCTCCCTGGAGCGGGCACATAGAGTTCCGGCGCGTCCACCAGCCTTGGGCCTTCCTCCTCGCCCGGTGGTGTTCAAGTTGCTCCATTACCAGGACAGAGACTGGCTTTTGCAGAGGGCGAGAGAGGCAGGGCCCTTTCAAGTGGAAAATAACAAAGTCACCATGTTCCCGGACTACACGTTTGAGACTCAGCGACTCCGGGCAAACTTCCTGTCCCTCAAGCGGGAGCTCCGCCAGGAAGGCATTAAGTACTCCCTGTTGTTTCCTGCCAAGCTAAGAGTGGTGGTGGATGAGAAGTCTTTATTCTTCACGACTTCCGCGGACGCATGGGACTGGTGGGACACTTATAAGGCGGGAACGGACGGTGCTAAGGCCAGGGAGGAAGAGGCTAAGGTGGAAAAGCCGATCAGACAGTCCCAACGGATCAGAAGGAACCGCAAGAGGACCGGGAAACCTTCGATGTCGCAGACGGAGGCGGAGAGGCAGGCGGCCCTACAGGCGGTGGTGGACTTATCTAGAGCCGCCAGGACTCAGTCTGGGAAGGGTACGGATTCGGAGGCCCCGGGCACGGGCTCAGAGACAGGACAATCGGAATTTGGTGGAGCCCGGGGCCCTATTGTGACGCCGCAGACCTCGGGAGAGATACTGGAGGCGTGTTGAACTGGTTTGGCGGAATGGACTCGCTGGTTGGACACCGGGGCGATGGACCCGCAGCAGTGGAACGATATTGATTGAGGTTTTGGGGAGCTGTAATGTGGGGATTGTGGGGTGGAGCGCGCGGGGCTGATTTGTTGGTGGTCTTATAGCATTGAGCCGCGCCTTACTGGCCCCTAAGGTCATCGCAGTGGGGACTGCGAATATTACCGCCTTTCCTTGAGGGGTGGTCGGGAGTGTTGGTTTGGATGGGGGTACTTCCAGTTGCGGGGGGGCCTGTCCTGGGGGGGTGGGAGTTGCGAGCAGTTGGGGTTGCTCAGGGGGTTGTAGTTGTTGGAGGGGTTTGGCTTCCTGTTTGGAGTGGGTGGGGGGGGGGGCCCGTGGTCGCGGGACTTATGCGAACACTGTTCATTGCTGTATGGTCCGGTTGTGTAGGGGGGAATGGCTAGTACTGGAGCGTTGAAATGTGTGACCTGGAATGTGCGGGGTATGCAATCCATGACGCGCAGACATAAGGTTCAGGCGTACCTCAAGCGTAGGGGGGTTCACATAGCGTTTCTGCAGGAGACGCACCTAAATAAGCAGGAAGGGGCGGCTCTACAAAGGCGCTGGAGGGGGCAGTTATTCTACACGACATTTTCAGCATTTGCGAGGGGAACATTGATTTGGATACGGGCGGGGGTCCCCTTCCAGGTCTCGAAGTCGTCGATAGACCCAGAGGGCAGGTATGTGGCGGTGGAAGGAAGGCTGAGAGGCAGGATGATTTCTCTCTGTAATGTGTATGCTCCTAATGTAGACCTGCCCGCTTTCTTGTCTAACATCTCGGGCAAATTGGCGGGTTATTTGGCAGGGCCGGTCCTCTTGGGGGGGGACTTCAACTCAGTTGAGGATGTGCTACTAGATAGGTCCCATCCCCCGCTGCGCGCGTCCCCAGCACATAGGATCGCCAAGCGTAGATTAGAATGGCAGGAGAGCTGGGCCCTCACGGATGCATGGAGGGCGTTGCACCCCACCACTAGGGACTACTCCTTTCACTCGCACCTGCATGATTTACATGTGAGGCTGGATGCGTTTCTTTGTTCGGAATGTGTGCTCCCCGCGGTGGGAGGGGCGGAATACTTGGCCAGGACGATATCGGACCACAACCCCTTGTTGATGTCTCTGGAATGGATGGTGACTGTTAACTGCGTGCCAACATGGCGCCTGCAACCTGACACCCTGGACGACTTGTTGTTCAGGGAGGCCCTGAGTGAACGTATTGAGAGGTATTTTGAGGAGAACAGTGGCTCGGCTTCCACGAGGGCGGTTGAGTGGGATGCTTTCAAGGTGGTGGTGCGGGGACACTGTATTGGGCACACGGCAGGGGCGCGGAAGACTCTGTTGGATGACTTAGACAAGGCTGAGATACGGCTGAGGGATCTTGAGAAGAGGCGCCCGAATCACCCTGAACTGCAGGAGGGGCTTAGCGAGGCGCGGGAGGGGCTGGCGGTAGAGCTAGAGCGGCTGCGTAGCTTCGACCACAAGGCGTACGTGACGAGAGCGCATGCGGAAGGTGATAAGGCGGGGGCGATGTTGGCTTGGCTTGCTAACTCTATCCGGGGGGGAGGGCCGATCATGAGGATCCAGGAGCCAGGGGAGGAGCCTTGCCACTCCCAACCCGGGATCCTGAACAAGTTCCGAGCTTATTATGAAGGGCTTTATCTGAGTGGTGACACGGGAGGGACGGAGGAGCTTGAGGAGTTCTTGGACGGGCTAGAGTTGCCGCGAGTGGAGGACTCGGAGGCAGAAGAGTTAGGGCGGCCCATCTCCCTCGGAGAAATAGGTTGTGCTGTAAAACAGATGGCTAGAAACAAGACCCCGGGCCTAGACGGTCTACCGATCGAATTTTATGGCAAATACCTAGAGCATCTTGCTCCGCGGCTGCGCGAGGTATACAATGAGGCGCAGGAGAAGGGCCGACTCCCGGGCTCTATGTGCGAGGCCCTTATGATCCCACTCTTGAAGCCGGGCAGGGAGGGTGCGGCGCTGTCCTCGTATCGTCCGTTGTCTATGTTGACGACGGACTACAAGATCCTCAGTAAAATTCTGGCCAACAGATTGCTAGGGCACATGACGGGCCTGGTTCATGGTGACCAGTGCGGGTTTATTCCGACACGCAATACCACTCATAACATCCGTAGGCTCACGAGACTGATGGGTGCGGATTGGCCAGACACCGTCTCCCCATTTGTCCTGTCCATCGACATCGAGAAGGCATTTGACAGCCTTGAATGGAAATACCTGTATGAGGTGATGCGTCGCTTCGGGTTGGGAGACGGATATATACAGTGGACCAAAGTCCTCTATACTGAGGCGGTAGCGAGGGTCCGGGTGGGTGCACTGATCTCAAGACAATATCCGATTAGGCGTGGCACTAGACAGGGTTGTTCCCTATCCCCATTACTGTTTGCGTTGGCAATGGAACCCTTCGCTGCGGTAGCCAGACTGGGCCGCCACTACGCAGGTTTGCCTTTTAGGGGGAGGCCACACCTCATCTCCCTATATGCGGATGACTTGTTGATGTTTTTGGCCGATGCCGGCGCCGAACTTCAGGGGGCGCGGAGGCTACTGGAGCAGTTCGGTAGGTTATCGGGCCTGAGGGTCAACTGGCCTAAATCCTGTCTGTTTCCTCTGAGGCCGGGAGAGCCGTGCCCACTCACTGCTCAGGAACTCCGGTGGGAGCCGCGCTGCCTACATTATCTAGGGGTTTATGTTTACCACGCCCCGTCCGACCTGCTGGATGGCAACATAACTCGCTGTATTAACGCCCTGCGTGGATCTATGGACTTCTGGGCGACTCTACCGCTCTCCCTGGCTGGTAGAATTTCCCTGCTTAAAATGATAGCCCTGCCCAGGCTTCTGTATTATTTTAGGACACTGCCGGTATGGATCCCGAGTTCGGTTTTCAAACGCCTGAGGTCACTGATCATAGCGTTCCTGTGGGGCACGGGTAGGAGACGCATAGCGCTCGACACGCTGTTACGCCCCAAAGATGAGGGAGGTATGGCAGTGCCGGACTTCGAAGGATATTACCTCGCCGCGCAGCTGCAGACTTTTACTCAGGAGGTGGCGAGAGTGTATAGAGGTCCCGAGGACGCGAGAGCCGAAGGCACCCCGCGACACGTTCTGGCTTATATTACGCTGCACCAGAAACTCCGAGTGGGAGACCTGACGGTCGAGGAGCAGACTTTCCGGCTATGTTGGGACCGGGCACGTAAGCGGGCGGGGGTCCGCTTTATGTATGCTCCCGAAATACCGCTGGGAATGGTCACTGCCCTCCCACATGGAGGTGACTGGTCACGCTTGCTAGGGTGGGAGGAGGCGGGAGTACACGTGCTGGGTGACCTCTACGAAGATGGGGTGTTGCTGCCGTTCCGGGACCTGCAGGAGAGATTTGACCTACCGAGGGGTGACTACCTGCTGCACGCGGCAGTCACGGGCGCCATGAGAGCCCACTGGGGGGAGGGGCTGCAGGAACCAGGCACCTCGATGGCTTGCCAGTACGCCATGATGGCGGCGGGAACCTTTAAGGCCGTCACGTGCCTATACTCGAGGATGCAGCGGGAGGCCTTGCAACCTTTGGCAGCCCTGAAGGCCAAGTGGGAGCTGGACCTCCAGGTGGAGATACCAGATACGACCTGGGGCCAATTGCTGAGGAGGGCGCGGAAGAGCTCGAGGAATGCCAGGTTCCAATTGATCCACTTTTATGTTATCCATAGGGCATACCTCACGCCCGGGAAAATCCAACAGTACTTTGGGGCGACCGACGCTGCTTGCCCCAGATGTAATACAGCGGGGGCGGATCTATGTCATATGCTGTGGGATTGCCCCTCTTTAGGCGACTATTGGCAGGAAGTTGGGCGGGCCCTTAACGGCGCGACGGACAGAGATATCCAGTATACTAAAGCAGTTGGCATCCTCCACTGGTTCCTACACACACCTAGAAATACGATGTCAAGTACATTTATAGATCTAGGGCTTATCTTGGCCAAGCGGGAGATCACACGAAATTGGAAGTCCAGAGTGGGGCCCACGTATAAAAGATGGTATGGGGAGTGTCTGAGATGGGCCGCGTGTGATAGTACCCTACGATACCAGATGGCCTGGAGGTCGAATGACGAGAAAGCACTGGAAAGGGCGACTGCATGGGAGGTGATGGTGCAGGCGCTCAGGGATGTGGACGGTGAGGGGCAGGAAGACGAGAGCGAACTAGCTGGAGCAGACCCTAACACTATACAGGAGAACACACCTTAGCGATTGTTTGCTTCCTCCTACAACACACCGGGCACTAATACATGGTTACTCAAGCGCAGCGCGACCACGGGGGAGGGCGGGTAGGAAGCTGGTTCGGAGGGATGTTGGGGCACCGAAATTTGGGGAGGGGGAGGGGCGTAAATCACAAAAGCATTCCAGGGTTATGTGCAAAATGAAACAGTCAGACAATGTAAGAAGTACGAGACCAAGAAGGAGATGAAGCCACCCGCGTCAAGAGCGGGGTGATCCCCCCGGATGAAGATCGAATGTCCTTAATTGAATAGGTTCATGTCATGTTAATTTTGCTGAATATCTTGTCTGTACATTTATATTGGTGATGCAATAAAAATGATGTTAAAAAAAAAAAAAAAAAATGAAGTCTCTGTGGAAGGAGTGTGGGGTAACCTACAAGTTCACCACTCCTTACCACCCTCAAGGAAATGGGCTGGTTGAGAGATTCAACCGGACCCTGAAAGGCATGATTATGGGTCTTGAAGAACCAATGAGGCGGAAATGGGACGTCCTCTTGCCATGCCTGTTGTTTGCTTACCGTGAGGTGCCGCAGAAGTCTCTAGGGTTCAGCCCCTTTGAGCTCTTATACGGTCACCCGGTAAGAGGACCTTTGAGTCTGGTCAAGGAAGGCTGGGAGCAATCTCCCAGGAAACCTCCCCAGGATGTATACAGCTACATGCTGGCCTTTCGGAACCAGACTCGGCGCTTCAGAGAACTTGCTCAGGCAAATCTGGAGGCCAGCCAGGAGGAGATGAAGCGTTGGTACGACCGGAATGCCACTCTGGTAGAGCTTCAGCCTGGTCAGGAAGTGTGGGTCATGTCCCCTGTGGAACCTTGTGCGCTCAAGGACAGGTGGACTGGACCGTTTAAGGTTGTGGAGAAGAAGAGCGATGTCACCTACTTGGTGGACTTGAAATCTCCCAGGAACCCCTTGCGGGTCCTGCATGTCAACCGTTTGAAGCCCCACTTAGAAAGGTCCGAAGTGGGCATGCTCCTAGCTACAGATGATGGAGTGGAGGAGGAGAGTGAGCCTCTTCCTGACCTCCTGTGTGCTAAAGAGCAAGACGGGTCAGTGGATGGTGTGGTCCTCTCTGACACACTGACCCTTGAGCAGAAACAGGATTGTCACCAACTGTTAGGACAATTCCCGGATCTGTTTTCCTTGGTTCCGGGTGTCACGCATTGGTGTGTCCATGACGTTGACACCGGAGACAGCCCTCCTGTGAAGCACAAGGCTTACATTAAGGAGGAGGTCTCCAAAATGTTCGCGTTAGGGGTGATTGAGTCCTCTAGCAGTCCTTGGGCCAGCCCAGTGGTCTTGGTCCCGAAGGCTGCAGCGCCTGGTGCTTCACCGGAACTCCGGTTCTGCGTGGACTACCGAGGGCTCAATTCAGTCACGAAGACTGACGCGCACCCCATCCCCAGAGCTGATGAGCTCATCGATCGGTTGGGGGCTGCCCGGTACCTTAGTACGTTTGATTTAACGTCTGGGTACTGGCAGATCGCCTTGACTGATGGGGCAAAGGAGAGGTCAGCATTCTCCACACCAGATGGGCTATACCAGTTCCGGGTGATGCCCTTTGGGATGAAGAATGCCCCTGCCACCTTCCAGAGGTTGGTCAACCAGGTCTTGGCTGGACTGGAGGATTTCAGTGCCGCCTACCTGGACGACATCGCAGTGTTCAGCGCCAGCTGGGAGGAACACTTGCGCCACCTCCAGGAAGTGTTGTTGGCCCTGCGCGGAGCAGGCCTCACAATCAAAGCCAGTAAGTGCCAGATTGGGCAGGGTTCTGTGGTGTACTTGGGGCACCAAGTAGGGAGCGGCAAGGTTGCCCCCCTGCAACCCAAGATTGATACCATCCTGGCTTGGGCGCCGCCCAAAACCCAAACGCAGGTGAGAGCCTTCTTAGGACTCACGGGTTATTACAGGAGGTTTGTCAAGGATTACGGCAACATTGTGCACCCCTTGACGTCGCTGACTTCCAGGAAGCAGCCACGAAACGTGATCTGGACTGATGCCTGTCAAACAGCCTTTGACACCCTGAAAGCTGCAATGTGCACAGCACCTATACTCCAGGCACCCGACTTTTCGAAGGAATTCATTGTTCAGACGGACGCTTCAGAGCATGGCGTGGGGGCTGTTCTAGCTCAGGTGAATGAAGAGGGCCGAGACTTGCCTGTAGCCTTCATCAGTAGGAGGTTACTTCCCAGGGAAACGAGGTGGAGTGCGATAGAGAGAGAAGCATTTGCTGTGGTCTGGGCGCTGAAGAAGCTAAGACCCTACCTGTTTGGGACTCACTTCCGGGTTCAGACAGACCACAGACCCCTCAGATGGTTGATGCAAATGAGGGGTGAGAATCCGAAACTGTTGAGGTGGTCCATTTCTCTACAGGGGATGGACTTTACGGTGGAACACCGCCCTGGTACAGATCACGCCAATGCTGATGGTCTGTCCAGATTTTTCCGCCTTAGTGATGAGGACTCCCTAGGTCAAGGGTAGTTCTCCCCACATTTCAGCTGGAGGGGACACGTGTTAGACCTGACATCATTGGCTTGAGTCTCTCCTCCATTTTCTCTGTTTTGCCTCTACTGTTTTACGATGTTTTGCTGGTATATGCTTTGGGCGCCGTGTCACTGCTGATCAGTGCCATAGCGCAAGTGCTCCCTATGTTAAATTGATGTATCTATTGTATCCATGTTTGGCTTATTTGGTTTACTGTCAGTCCCTAGTCTAGTGCGCCAGGAGTGCCGGGGCTTATAAATACAAATGCCGCTCGTGGGCTTGCAGCACGTGTTGTGCCACCCACAGGAGCGGCCTCGTAAAAGAATGTCTACGGGTCGGTCATTGCGAGACCCACGTGCAGCCTCGTGCTGTCACGCCGGCTGCGCAAGTATACCTACTTGCCAGCCCCTCAAACCTTCCCTTGGCTTCATGTTAGTCACCCCTATGGTAGGCCCGCGGGCAGGGTGCATTGTAAGTCTAAGGTAGGACACGCCTGACCAAGTTGGCATGTCCTAATAGTGAATTACCGCCATCTTCGTTCTTCACTATTGTGAGGTAGCCTGCTCTCCATTGATTAGAATGGGCCGCCGGGATTATTAATGCTATGATCCTAGCTGGCTCGGGGAGCATGGTGCAATGTCGAGTTTGGTATCCCTGAACTCGGGGTTTAATTACGCATCCGTTGGTGTGGATGGTTTTTGGACTCTGGGTTTGAAAATAGCACTTTTAGAAAGTGTCTATTTTCTTGTCTAACCATATCTGGTTTCTGCTGGTCTTGCGTGTGTGTGACAGGAGCTGGGTGGCTCCACAGGTCTGGATGAGTCAGTGTGGGATGAGTGGGACATTTACGTTGAGAGTAGGGGGAGAGTAGTTGTTGATAGCCTGCCTTGCCTGATACAATGCCGGCTCCACCTCCTGCCAAGCGGCTGATGGCTCTGTGCCTGCCATGGACGATCCTAGCCCCACCTCCTGCCAGGAGGCCGATAGCTCTGCTCCTGCCAGTGTCACTGCTGGCTCCACCTCCTGCTGGGCGTCTGAGGACCCAGCCCTGCTCAGTGAATAGGCCAGGTGCTCCTGCCTGGCTCCACCCACCACAGTCCCAGGATGTTGGGAACTCCCCGGCATGGACAAAGGGATCAAAGACGAAAAGGGGTATAAGAGAAGGACCCCTGAACTAAGGAATCAGATCACTTCTGACAAGGAACCCTGTAACCAAGGACAAGAGGCCTGCTGATCTGAGGACTGCCTACCCCTTCTGCCGGTGTGCTGTTGTTGGGGGAATCCTTCAGTGCTTCTTTATTTTTGCCAAGGAACCAGGAGAGAGGAACTGTGTGTGTACTCTCACGCTTGCTAAGAAAATCTCCAAGGACTGGAAGAGTGCCAGTCTCCTGCTGAAGTCACAGGGCTAAAGGACTTCATCTGCTAAAGTGCTATTTTGCTGGAAGCGTGAATCCAGCACCTCTGAAAGAACCAGCAATCACGACGACCGGACGCTGGGCTCGACCGACGCCAGCAGCAACGCCAGTGAGTGGGAGTACGGCTCTAGCTCCAGAGGACCGCGTGTCTGCACCGCTGCTGATCGCATCACCTGTGTGCCCCTTCGACGCCGTGAGCGCTGCTCACTCTGTGCAAACGCATCATCGACGACGCCTGCTGAGGCCTGATCGACACCGAAGACGCGACGCCGGATTGCTCGACGCCGTTGATCATCGTGTGCTTCATTTTCCTAAGGTACTGTGTTGTTGGGGGTCCGTGTGACTCCAGGCCCGACGTAGCGCTCCTCGCGGTCGACGCCGAACCTGTGGATTATCTTTGCCTCGACGTCGTGTAGCTCCCGTGTGAGTTACCCTGTTGCTAAGAACTGTATTGCCAAGAAGAAGATTTGCTTGATACTAAAGACTTTTGTGCTGAAAGAAGAAATTACCTTGGAACTATCCTTTTTCCCTTCCCCACGTATTTATTCCGATTGTGTACAGTTTTGTCGTTATTTGGTCTTGTGCTAAGCCTTATATAAAAATACTTATTTTTATAATACTGCGGTGTCGTGTCCATTTGTAGTGTATTCACTGTGTTACTGTATGTGGTCATAATTGCTTAACACACAGCCTCTGAGATAAGCCTATCTGCTCTGCCAAGCTACCGAGGGTGTGAGCGGGGGTTATCAAAGGGTGTGATCCCCTTGCCCTGACTAGAAAAGGTGTGTCCCTATTTGTCAGAAGTGTATACCTCTGCCAACTGGAGACAGCCGGTTCTAACAACTTAGCTTAGAATACTCTGAGTTCTACTGAACCAGCTGTTGCAGCTCTTCAAGGCTTAGCACACCTTAGCTGCAACTCTTAGCAAGGGATCAGTAGGCAAACACATAGTGTAGGTAGGTGCATCACTTACACCACACTAGAAACAGTATGTCAGACAAAGGAGGAAACTCTGAGTCTCCCCTTGTGTCAGTGGACCCTCCACAGGTCCCCACTTCCAGATATACTGTTCTTAGCTTCCAGGAGTTGCGGCAGGTGTGTACCTCCAGGAAGATAAGACAGGGGTCTAACCCCACAACTTCCTTTCTGATTGGTCTCTTAGAGACTTATGATGCCAGAAAAGCTGAGAAACTTCTTAGCTCTTCTAATCCAGATGGAAGCATGCCTCCCCTTGAGGGAACCAGAGGAGACCCTGACCTAATCCATCTCTCAGCTGAGGCTGAAGAGGGGGAGGAGGATGAGGATCCCTCTGGGGATGAGGCAGATAAGGGACAGGTAGAAGTCAGCAGACTAACCAGGTCCAACTTAAGCAGACATGAGATTGGTACTGGGGGACCCCTGGGGCCACTCTCAGGTCAGTTTAACATTGGGAATGGACGAGCCAGATCTCTATCAAGAGGCTCTGGCAGATCTATTCAAACCAATGGCTCTCAAAGCTCTTCTCACAGAGGGATGACTTCCCCTCAGAGGAGAGTGTATGAAGCTAAAGAAAGGGCAGTCAATCTGAGGATTGAAAGGGAAGAACTTGCCCTGGCCAAAGAGAGGCTGGCCTTTGCTAGAGAGCAACAGTTAAGTGGGGTAGTCCCCACTGGTGGCAGCATTGTACCTAGCAATAGGGAAAGGAGTTTTGATACAAAGCACCTGGGTAAGATAGTGCCCCCCTTTAAACAAGGGGATGACATCCACAAATGGATTACTGCTTAGGAGAGGGCCTGCACTGTGCAGGGTGTTCCCCAAAGTCAGTGGGCAGCTATCTTGTGGCTCTCCTTTGAAGGTAAAGGTAGAGATAAGCTCCTCACTACTAGAGTAGAGGATGCTAACAATTACCAAGTCTTGAAAAACACACTGGTTGATGGGTTTGGCCTAACCACTGAGCAGTACAGGGTGCTGTTCAGGGATACCCAGAAAACTCAGTCTCAAGATTGGTCTGACTTTGTAGATTGTGCCACTAAGGCTTTTGAGGGCTGGTTGCTGGGCAGTAAGGTCACTGATTATAAAGGATTGTACAATTTGATGATGAGAGAACAAATTTTAAACAATTGTCAGAACCAGTTGTTGCATCAGCATCTTGTTGACTCAGATCTGACCTCTCCCCAAGAATTGGGAAAGAAGGCAGACAGATGGGTTAGAACAAGAGTTAAGCAGAACCAGGGCCAGAATCAAGGTGGTCAGAAGAAAGCAGACCAGAAGGGTAAAGATTCTAAGGGGGAACAAAATGACCAGAAGTCTTCGACAGGTCCCCAACAACCCAAAGAGGGTGGGGGTCAGGCTCCCCAGAAAAAGAAGAATCAAGAACGCCAATCTAAAAGGTGGTGCCAATACTGTAAAAGTAAAACTCACTGGTTTAGTGAGTGCACCAAGAAAGGAGGAGGGCAGACTCCTGCCACTGCAGCCCCTAAGGCACCTGTGCCCCCTAGTACAGTCAGCAGTGGTAGTGCACCTCCCAAGGGTTTAGTTGGGTTATCCTTGGGTTCTGAGGGGAGTGACAACTTAGTTGGCACCCTCACTCAGGCTGTCCTTGTTTGTACAGGGGATGTGGATATGTCCCCTGATATAAGTCCCAATACTTTGGGCAAATACAGACAGACACCTTTCATTAATGGAAAAATGGCTCAGGCCTATAGGGACACTTGTGCCAGTGTCACAATGGTGACACCTAACTTTGTGGACCCTGGACAGATCATGCCAGGTACAGATTTCCTGGTGACCAATACAAGCAATGTCACTACCAATCACAGTATGGCAATTGTAGCTTTCTCCTGGGGAGGGGTAACTGGCCAAAAGAAGGTTGTAGTTAGTTCAGACCTCCCAGTGGATTGTTTGTTGGGCAATGATTTGGAGTCATCACAATGGTCAGAAGTGGAGCAGAGGACTCACATGGAAATGTTAGGCTTGCCAGCACATGTGTTTGCTGTGACCAGGTCACAGGTCAGGAAATGCCCCACTGAACAGGTGCTGGATCCTGGAACAATGGACCAGACACCTTCCAAGAAGAAGAGCAGTAGGGTTAAGGCTGTGCCTTCCCCCTTGCCCCAGGTTGTGGATCAAGTCTCAGAGGAGGCTGACCTACAGGAATTGAGGGAAACTGAGCCTAGAGAGTTTGAACTTGATCAAGTTGAATTCTTGGGTTCAGGGGGACCCTCAAGGGAAGACCTGGGGAAGGACCAGTTAGACTGCCCTTCTCTTGAACCCCTCAGACAGCAGGCTGCTGCTGAGGCTTCTGGGAACGCCACAGGTACCCACAAGGTATACTGGGAAGATGGACTCCTGTACACTGAGGCAAGAGACCCCAAGCCTGGCATGACCAGGAGGCTGGTTGTACCCTTGTCTCAGAGAGGTTTCCTCCTTACCTTGGCCCATGAGATTCCCTTAGCAGGTCACTTAGGCCAGACAAAGACTTGGGACAGGCTTGTCTCACACTTTCACTGGCCTCACATGAACGAGGATACCAAGGAGTTTTGTCGCTCCTGTGTCACTTGCCAAGCCAGTGGTAAGTCAGGTGGCACAACAAAGGCCCCCCTTATACCAATGCCTGTGGTGGGGGTGCCCTTTGAAAGAGTGGGGATTGACATTGTTGGTCCAATGGAACCCCAGACAGCATCAGGGCACAAGTTTATACTGGTGGTAGTGGATCATGCCACCAGGTATCCTGAAGCTATTCCACTTAGGACCACTACAGCACCTGTAGTGGCAAGGGCCCTAGTTGGAGTATTCTCCAGAGTGGGCTTCCCTAAGGAGGTTGTCTCTGACAGAGGTGCAAACTTCATGTCAAGCTACTTAACTGCTATGTGGAAGGAATGTGGTGTCAACTACAAGTTCACTACACCCTATCATCCACAATGCAATGGGCTTGGTGAAAGGTTCAACAGGACCCTAAAAGGGATGATTCATGGACTACCTGAAAAGCTCAGGCGAAGATGGGATGTCCTGATACCCTGCCTTCTGTTTGCTTACAGAGAGGTCCCACAAAAGGGGGTTGGCTACAGCCCTTTTGAAATTTTGTATGGGCATCCTGTGAGAGGCCCCCTGTGTTTGGTGAAGGAAGGATGGGAGAGACCTCTCAAAAAGCCTGCAACCAACATAGTGGACTATGTACTTGGTCTCCGCTCCAGGATGGCTGAGTATATGGAGAAGGCATCTGAAAACCTTAAGGCCAGTCAAGAACTTCAAAAAGCTTGGCATGACCAAAAGGCTGTCCTGACTGTTTATCAGCCTGGACAGAAGGTGTGGGTGTTGGAGCCAGTGGCCCCAGCAGCACTCAAAGACAAATGGTCTGGGCCCCACACAATTCTTGAGCAAAAGGGAGAGGTCACCTACCTGGTGGACCTGGGAACTCCCAGGAGCCCCCACAGGGTGCTCCATGTCAACAGGCTCAAAGCATATGTCGACAGGAAGGACATGAGCTTGCTCATGGCCATTGATGAGGGACAGGAGGAAGAGAGTGACCCTCTCCCAGACCTGCTCACTCAGAATCCTGATGATGGGTCAGTAGATGGTGTTGTCTTTTGTGGCAGCCTCTCTGAGCATCAACAGAAAGACTGTAAACAGGTTCTTCAGTCTTTCAGACATATGTTCTCTCTGACACCCAGTCAGACCAATTGGTGTACCCATGAGGTTGACACTGGTGACAGCCTGCCAGTCAAGAGTAAAATCTACAGGCAGCCTGATCATGTTAGAGACTGCATAAAAACTGAAGTGCAGAAAATGTTGGAGTTGGGAGTCATTGAACCCTCAGATAGCCCTTGGGCTAGTCCAGTAGTTCTAGTGCCAAAACCTCACACCCAGGGTGGTAAGAAAGAGATGAGGTTCTGCGTAGACTACAGGGGTCTCAATGCAGTCACTAAGACTGATGCCCACCCAATACCAAGGGCAGATGAACTTATAGATAGATTGGCTTCTGCCAACTACTTGAGTACATTTGACCTGACAGCTGGGTACTGGCAAATCAGGTTCGCTGAGGATGCCAAGCCCAAGACAGCATTTTCAACCCCTGGTGGGCATTATCAATTTGTGGTGATGCCCTTTGGTCTGAAAAATGCACCTGCCACCTTCCAAAGGTTGGTGAATCATGTTCTCACTGGGCTGGATGACTTCTGTGCAGCATATCTAGATGATATTGCTGTCTTTAGCTCCACCTGGGAGGATCACCTGGTCCACCTAAGGAAAGTGTTAGAGGCTCTGCAAGCAGCAGGCCTCACTATCAAGGCCACCAAGTGCCAGATAGGGCAGACACAGGTTGTATACCTGGGCCACCTTGTAGGTGGAGGCCAGGTTCAGCCACTGGAGAGCAAAATACAGTCAATCAGGGACTGGGCTCCTCCAACCACCCAGACTCAGGTTCGAGCTTTCTTGGGCCTGACTGGTTACTACAGAAAGTTTGTCAGGAACTATGGATCAATTGTGACTCCATTAAATGAACTGACAAGTAAGAAAATGCCAAAAAAGGTTCAGTGGACAGCAGGCTGTCAAAAAGCATTCGATGACCTAAAGCAGGCCATGTGCACAGCGCCTATCCTTAAGAGTCCAGACTACTCCAAACCATTCATTGTCCAAACAGATGCTTCTGAGTTGGGGGTGGGAGCTGTTCTATCTCAACTGAATTTTGATGGTCAAGACCAGCCCATTGCTTTTATAAGCAGAAGGCTGACCCCCAGAGAGAAGAATTGGTCAGCTATTGAGAGGGAGGCCTTTGCTGTGGTTTGGGCCCTGAAGAAGTTGAGGCCATACTTGTTTGGCACTCACTTCAAGATTCAGACCGACCATAAGCCCCTCTTGTGGCTAAATCAGATGAAGGGTGAAAACCCCAAACTGCTTAGGTGGTCCATTTCCCTACAGGGGATGGACTTTACAGTGGAACATAGACCTGGTACTGATCATGGCAATGCCGATGGGCTCTCCAGATATTTCCACTTAGAACAAGAAGACTCACCTGGTCAAGGTTAGCTTATTGTCCCAAAGTTTGGGGGGGGGGGGGGGTCATGTAGGAGAGTAGGGTCTGCAATCCTATGATCACCCAGATTTTTTTGCTTTTGTTTCACTGGTTTACGACTTTCTCTGGCTGTGGGCCTGCCAATCAGACCCACAGCCTGTCTGTTCTCTCTCTAAATTACTCATGTGCCCTAGGTGCATTTACCAATTGGTACTGGGCCACCTTATTAGACCCTGTAACTCAGGGCATAGGTGTACCCAGGGCCTACCAGGGGCTGAAGCATGTATTATGCCACCCCTGGCTGGCCTCCTAAATTTGACACAACTGGCTGCATGACAGCTGGGGCAAAGTCGTGTAATCACCCTTTGCTGTAGATATAGTATACCTATATCTAACCCTAAAAATGGACACACAGATTCCTATCAGTCACTCCTATGGCAGGCCTTGACAATCCTGAAGGCAGAGTGCTTGGAATCGTGTGAGATGGTGCTCTGGCATGAGCTGAGCCTGTCTGCAGCTTGCGGAACCAAGTCCTAATAGCTGTTCCATGATATCGCATACCATATACTCTTAAGTGCATTATAATCCTCGCGGTTAAATGCTATCTTTGGTATTGCTTTATCAAAACATGTCGAGTAAGGTGTCATACGAATTGGAATACTAACCCCTCGCCAATTCTGGCGACGGGGTTAGCATTCCACCCTTCTAGAGGGACACGACATGTATGTAACTGTGAACCCCGGTTAAAGTTAACTGAAGCCTCAGCTCCACAAAATGGATGCTGCCACCACAGACACGAGTCTGACCCCCTGCAGCTGAGAGTCCTTCCAGCGAGGGGAGCCTGGACAAAGGGTTTCCTGTCGAGGGCGGTGCTAGCACCGTCCCAGACAGGGTTTTGTGTATCCTGGGTAGGCAGGGCTTTACAGGAAGGTGACTGCTGAGTGGCACCCCGGTGCTCACTACGCATAGGCCGGTCAGAACCAGTTCCAGGGGCACACCAGCCCCTGGCCTGGGGAAAGTCCGGCATGGGAGAGGGGTGTAACCACCCCCCTCCTAGTCCCACCCATAGGCAGGACCTAGTCACCGGGTCAGCCCACTTTTTTAGTATAAAGATAGGAGCGGGCCCCCTGTTCAAATTAGATCATCTTTGGAATCAAGACACGACTTTCTGCGAAAGACATCAAGATTTCCTTCTTCAAGATTCTCCCTTGTGGCTAAGGAGTAGTCACCCTGCATCAAGCGGGCACCATCCTAAGAACACTGCGGTCTGCTGCAAGTCCTTCTTCACGAATCCGACGACCCAGCTCGACGAGACCCGGCTTCCCTGGCACCTCTGACCTCTACTCACCTCTACAGCAAAGCTGAGAACTGTGAGTGCGACGAGACCTCGAGGGACCGACGATCGCCAAGACTGCACGACTTCTTTGCAACAAACCCACCGTGTGCTCCACTGGTGAGTGCTTTGGGGTCCGAGAAGCCCCAACCCTGAGCAGCTCCAGCACCGAAGATCAGCCCTCCAGCATCTCCACGATCTGCGTGGGGCCCTTCTGCTTTTGCGTGCTCACCGCGCTGTGTGGCTACTAGCCGGCTGGCTTGTGGCCTTCTTCACGACGCCCGACGACATCACTGCTGCTGGTCTGGTTGCTCCAGACTGGCCCTTGCTTCCTTGCAACAGAGAAGCAACCCGGACCCTCCTGGTCCACCCCAGACGCCATTTTGAGTCCACCGCGTGGGCTTGAATTTGCCAAGGCTTTGTTGCCCAATCCTGGGTCCAGCGACGCCGACAGCTTCAATCTTCGTGGGACAGCTCGCTCCTCCATCCTGGTCGCCGACAACGCCTCCTGGTCCGTGAGATCTGCGAGCACAGCGTCACCCACTCACCTAGTCGAGGTGACTACCATCCGGTGCCCTCCTGGTGCCACCTGACTACTGGCTAGTAGTCTCGAACTTGGTCCCCTCTGCTTTCAGGTGTCACCTTCCTTCGATCCAGGCTTGGATCCATCGAACTTTCTTCACTGGTCACCTGCCAGCAACTTCTTTCTTCCAGGCTCCTGGTCCGTCTACGAGGATTCCCGACGTCTTTTGAGACCTATGCAGCTGCAGCCCCTGGGCTAGGTAACTTCGGCATTTCGGTGCCCCAGCATAGCCTCACTATCCAAGGGTCCGAATCCACTTTCGTTTTCCTCCTACCAGGTCGGGTTCGCCCGAGAACACTAACTTTGTCATTACTAGCTACCATAGACTTTGTCCCGCATCACGCGTGAGAGTACACACTCTGCACCCGAGTCCCCTGGGTCTCCTAGAAGTAATCTGAAGATTCTATAGTCAAGATCTAGCGATTCCAGAGCCTATTAGTACTGTACTTACCTGCTAGTAATTTCGCATTCCACTTTCAGAGTATATGGTTTTCCGTGCCCCTCGGGCATTTGTATATACTGTGCTAACTTAAGTATTTTCGTAAGAGTTTTGTTTTGTGCTTAGTACCCTGTCCTCATAAAGAGTACAGGGCTGTTGTGATTCTTAATAAATAACTTGTTTATTTTCATAACACTTGTGTGGTGTCCTTTCACTGGGTATTCAAGGGGTACATGTGTGGTATAACAGCTGGCTTAACACGCCCTCTCGAGTCTTTAGCCTTAGACTGCTCGTATCCACGCTACTAGGATAGCTGGTCTATAAGGTTGACTTACAACCAATCATCAATAAGGGTTGCTGGACTGATACATAGTGTTCACTAGAATAGTGAGCACTGCATATCAGGCCACCTTCTCACAATAATGTTATGCCTTGTATGTGTTTTTGCGGTGTAGGTTTCCAAGACATGGGGTATTTTTATTCCTTGCATTAACCTGTCATGTGTAGCAGGCATCCTCCTTTTTCTGTCCATATTGGTATATAGGCCCGCTTGACTTTGTTGGTTCTTTCTGGACTTCATGTGGCTGGGAGCTGTGGTGCTGGTAGTATTAGTCTTCTGTTTTGTGTTCTATACATTGGCCTGTGTGTCTTTCAATTGTTCATGTTGGCTTACTGCTTGTTTGACTGATGTTGTTCTGTCTTCTTTGCTTGTAGGTGCACAAAAAAAGACTGAGGAGGTGCTGGTTGTTTTCATCCATCGCCCGTTCTACTGCCAGACGGACGTCCTTCAGTTGTACGCCACGTGTGGTGTGTGACTCATCTGACCACACATCTCTGCAATTTGTGCTACTGAGTGCTGCTGTGTGCTGACATCAGAAGAAGATGGGCCCTAAGAAAGCAGGTACCAGGTCCTCCACCACCAAGAAAGTTGCTGAGAAGAAGGTACAGAAGAAGGAAGTGTTACTTAAGTGTGGTATGGACCCCAAAACTTTTTTTGGGCCCCCAAAAGGTACGCCTGCAGCAGCGGTGTCCGGGGTGCAAGCTGGGGCCAGCACATCCGCATTAACGGGGGCAAGCCACCAACCCAAGGCCAAGCACATGAGGGTCGAAGAGGTAGCCAGCCTAGTGTTACAAAGCAGTGATACTGAGCATGAACTAAACTTATCGCTGTCTCAAAGTAGTACACAATGCTTGCAAGATGAAAGTGCTCAACAACCACCGCCAGCAGTAGATGTTCAACAACCACAACCACTTCCTGCAATAGTTGTTGAACAACCACAAGCACCGCCCGCAATAGTTGTTCAACAACAACAACCAAATCCCACAATAGTAGTTGTTGAAGAGCCACAGCCCGCTATAGTACTTCCTCAAGAACAACAACCACCATCTCCGCTCGCAATAGTAGTAGTTGTTCCTCCCGAAGTCGGGGCAGTTCAGGAAGTAGAGCCTCATTCCGAGGAAGAAGAAGAGGAAGCCACTTCTGGAGGTGATCTATTGTCTTTCAATTTACCAAGGGAAAGGAGAGTTAGTGGTGGCAGTGCATCGACTTCTTCGCCAAGCATCCCTTCAGATGACCTTGATAAGCATTGGCTTCCAAAAGTATCTGAGCATTCAAAGGAGAGACATCCCAAGACCAGGCTAGGAAAAAGGAAGGATCCACCAAGGCTTGAAATTATGAAGGTCGATGTAGGTGAGCAGGATACTGCTGGTGATAAAGACGGGTCTGACACTGTTATCATCACGAGCGTTATTCCTGGTGCAGAGGATGTAGAGACCAACATTTTCACCCTATCCAGAAGGGCTGCGGTTAGTGATGAGCAGGTAGCACGTATAACTCCTACACACGCAGCACCCAAAGTAACACCAGCTCCCATTTTTTCATCAGCGAAGGCCCGGCAGCGTCCGACATCCAGCACAAGCGCCACCACAACAGAAGGAGGTAGTGGCAGTACTAGTACTGAGCTGTCACATAGGGAAATTCAACAAAAAACCTTGAGTTCATCCGGCATTGGAAGTGGGTCCTCTTCCTATGGCAGGAGACAAAAGTTTACCTCCTCAGTGTGGGATTTTTTTACGGTTCACCCACATCAGGAGAACATTGCTATATGCACCATTTGTCATACCAATGTTAGTCGTGGTAAGATTGGTACAAACTAAGGTACTGGAGGCCAAACGACCCATTTGAAAAAAACACACTTAATCCAGTGGGAGAACCACCTTGCAAGCTTAAAAAATGTAAGCACTGGTGTTGGTGGGGATACAGTACTACAAGGTCCACTCATGGTTGACCTGGAGGAAGAAGAGGGAGACGATGACCTTCTATCTGGGAGTGGTATACAAATGAGCCCTGTCGCCAGCACTGGAGTGGTGCAGTCCACATCCTCCGCATCAGCAACTTCTCAGTGGCACCAGAGTCAGCCGGAGACACCAAGGAGTGCAAAGTCTGCGTTGAAAGGTGGTCCGTCTAGCATAACAGAAAGAAATACCAAGCAGCGTACCATTACTAGCATGTTTAGGCAGGAGGGAAAGTACGAGCGGAACCACCCAATAGCACGTTTGTACAATGCGAAACTTGCAAAAATGTTGGCACTCGACCTTCTCCCATTTTCATTTGTTGAGGCAGTGGGATTTCGGGAATTAGTGGCAACACTCTCCCCAAAATGGGACGTTCCCAGTCGCTACTATTTTGCAAGAGTTGCTATTCCAGCACTACACCACGACGTGCTGGAATTTATTGGGAAAGCCTTACAACAGAGTGTTGTCCATTGTATCCACCTGACAACAGACATGTGGAGCAGTCGCGAAGCCACAGCAGATTACATGTGCATCACCGCACACTGGATCTCTTTTGCAGGTGTTAAAGACAAGTTAACTTCAGGCCTTGACGTTTAATGGGATTTTTAATGATACTCGCAGACATGCAACTGTAGCCATGTTTGGTATGGAGAAAAATCATACTGCTGAAAACATTTTGTCTGAGTTTAACAGCAAGGTCTTTGAATGGCTGCAACCAAGAGGCCTTAAGATTGGTTTTGTTGCCACCGACAATGGCAGTAATGTAGTGAAGGCAATGAGAGAAGGACATTATTTCAGGGTACCCTGTTTGGCACATTGCATTAACTTAGTCGTGCAAGACTTTCTGAAAACTGAAGCCAAAGTCAGCAACATACTGACCATCTGCAGAAGAATATGCACGCATTTTAACCATTCTTTTAAAGCACGGAAGCTGCTACGCGTCATTCAGCATGAGCATAAATTGCCAGTCAAAGCACTGATCCAGGAGGTCCCAACACGTTGGAACTCTACTTATTTCATGCTTGAGCGTCTCTTTGAGCAGTACATACCACTGAATGCTTATGTCATGTCAAGAAGATTAGGGGATCCTACTGTTAATCTTAAAACCCTGACCGTTGAGATGTGGCAGTGGGACATCATTAAATTCTTGACAGAGATGCTACAACCTTTTGAGGTCTTCACACGTGCAGTTAGCAGGGAGGACTGTACTATGGGCCAAGCCATCCCATTGTTGTACATGCTCGAGCAACAGCTGAAGGAGGTCTGTGAAACATACGAAGGTGACGAAGAAAAAGTTGATGCATATACCTTGGCCAAGGCCTTAGCCAACCGCTTATCTGTAAATGCAAGGCTTCAAATGATTGTGTCAGATCAACATTACATAACTGCAACAATGTTGGATCCACGGTACAAATTGTTTGTCAGCAGTAGCGCAGTAATTCCTTTTTCAGATGGGGATGTTGCCAATTACAAAACTTCCATAGCTGTGGAAGCTAATGATTTAGAAACTGAACGGCTGTTACTTAAAGGCCTGCCAGTGCCAGCCCAGGACAGTCAAAGTACTCCAGGCCATCCTCCTGAGGCAAGTTCATCAGAGCATGAGAGCAGTGCGTCTGCTTCCCAGCAGACACCAACAGTACCAAAAGCAGCACCTACACAATCTGATTCAGCAGACACAACCAAAAGCATAACTGCTTTTTTTCTACAAAAAGGGATGGGTAAGTCCGTTGCTGTTGCAAAGGGGAAAGAGGACCAGCAAAGTCGAGCACCAATGAACACTGAGCGGATGGTTCAGGCCTATCTGGATGACACAACAGAGGTGTTCATGGAGCAAAGCCCATTGGTCTATTGGTATGAAAGAAGGAGACAGTGGCCAGTGCTGAGCAGGCTGGCAATAAAGTATCTGGCTTGTCCTGTAGCCAGTGTCCCTTCTGAGCGGGTTTTCAGTGCTGCTGGTGCCATTGTGACATCGAAAAGGACCAGTCTCTCCCCAAAAGCGTGGAGAGGCTGACAATGATAAAAATGAATCAACACTTCATACCACCAGAATATACTGTACGTGAATCAGAGCAGGATGAAGAAAGTGAGTCCGAAGACATCATCACTACTGTTACATGACCTACTTCTGTCCGAACCCCCAGAGTTTGAGGACGAGCTCCTCTTCCCTGACAAATAGGCTTTTAAATTGTTACTTTCTCCCTTCCTTTATTTGTGTTATTTATTTTCTTATTAACAATGGCTTTCTGGTGCAAAACTGCTAATAAAAACCACAACCAAATCCATCCCCACCACTGATTCTTTTTATGTACCTACTGGAGTTGCACGCCTGTGCATTTATTTTCACTGTATCTTTTTATTTACCTACTGGAGTTGCACGCCTGTGCATTTATGTTCCATGTTGACTACACTCCTCAGAGTCTTGCTCCATCTTCTTGACTCCCACTCAAGTCAATACAATTCCATCTTGCCAGCCATACATTGGATGTTGTAGATGGAGTATAGCACAATAACAATAATGTAGCCTCTAACAGTCCCTCCATAACAAGTGAACCGTACATGACTACAGCCATCCTCTATTTCATTTGAAATCTGCAACTCATCACTGCCTTACTGAGTCTTAAGGCTACCACCTCTGTCTGCAGGCATTCATAGACGACTCTTCAGTGTCAAAAGAAACTTGAGCAGGCATTCATAGACGACTCTTCAGTGTCAAAAGAAACTTGAGCAGGCATCCACAACTGAAGTCAACTTGTTGTGACTCGCATTACTTTTAAAAGGCTCGGCAGCATCTGTGATCAATCATCTGACAGTGAAAGAGAAGAGCAAGACAGGTATATTAAATGAATGATGCCATGCATTGCATTGGATGTATTGTTTTGCTGACTCTGAGCAAATGTGCATGGAGTTGAAGTATACTAGTAACTTCAGACTCACGTGACAGCCAATTTTTCCATGTTATTTAATAATATAAATTATTTACGCACTTGTGTTCCTACTACTACAGATGCAGTCAGGACTTAATTTTATCGTAGTCACTCACTACAGACTGAGTTGCTGTTGCTGTTGGACTAGACGTGCCACACCTGATAATGATGGTGACCACCATATCTTTGCTGTCAGGCAGTTGGATCTGAGCTGATTGATGTACGATGTTTCTTGGAGTGGAATACAAGGTAATAAATACAAATAAGAGGCACAGCACAGTAGACCCAGGCTACTACATGTGTGTGCACTGTGCAGTGGTAGAGTACAATAGTGGTATGATTGATGACTGAGAATGACGCATTGATTTTGTTGATTAATTTTGTAAATGCTAGGTTGCTTTTTTATTCCCCTTTCTGTGGCTCTGTGAAATTTTTAGGGAAATGCAGTTTGTATTACGGGCGACCCTGTGTCGTCGTGGGCCTGTTCTGTGCTGGCTCCTGTCTTTTTTTGTACTGATGTGCAACTAGTAGACTTATACATATTGTATCCAAGCCGCCTCAGTCTGAAAGTCCTCTCATACGACTACTCCTCTTGTATTATTTTTTTGATCTTTACTGTATTACAATTTGTTTAGGTCATTCACATTCTTTTGTATTTGCCTTTTCTTTTTCAGGCTGGACGTTTTTCACCCACTGCTATTATACTATGAGCATCAACTCACCCTTACCACTAATCCTCATCATCAAGCAATTGGATGGCGGGAAACCAAGAATGATATTCAGCGTGTCCTTTTCTTACGTTTATTCCTTACATTCATTGGCTAGTGGATCAACATCCTAAATCATCGTCTTCATTGTTTTGCTTTTGTTGTCTCCATGCGTACTGTTTTTCTTTCTCAAACCTTTCCCAAAACCCCTGTACCCATCCATTCAACAAACCCTAACCCTCTTCCCCCGGGCTGCGTGGTTTCATTGAGGTGTGATGTTTCTTACATTAAATATACACCAACAATTTGATCACGCGCTTGCTGGGGCAGATGTGGTGAAAGCAACAATAGTGAAATGTCAACAAGGCATGGCCAGGATCTTCTTCGGCTTCCAAACTCAAGCTCTGTGTATAATGCCAAATAATTTACCATTACCATCAAACAACGAATACATCTAATGAATTGGCGTAATTGTTTGGGTTTAAATTTAAAGCATTATGATTTAGAAAAGTTTGGCGTTGCCGTGAGTACTACAACTACAGTTGAACTTCTTATCTTCTCTTGCACTTAGTTTCCAGTCCCCAAAACCATTGTTTTGTTTCAGTTTAGCAGTTGCAATATTGGGTCAGTCGTGTAATGTACTGTACTTACGTATACTACCCCCACATTGTCTGTCACGCAAATGACTGCCTCTTTCTTTTTGTCTCAAAATGCTACTGGCAGGGTCTGTCTACTACTAGTACTATCACAGAAGTTCAGAACCACAGATTCTTCTCCATTGTCTTGGGAAACAAATGCAGCCCTTGCAGTGCCACACTTCATCATAAATCATCATCAGCAATCACAGGTAAGATAAGTTTGCTGTGAGGTATAACGCAAGACAGACTGGTAGTTCTTCTAATACTACAAATATAACTCGGTGAGGGTTTACCGCATCTATCTGTCTGCATGGTAAAGATGTGGGCAATATATTTTATTAGAAAGCACTGTCCGCCGACCTGCATGGCCAATGAAACCTTGCGATGTTGCACAACGTACATTATTTGGTGAAACAGTCCCCCCTCCACCCCCCCAAGAAACACAAATGAAATTCAAATGTTTTCTTTTGAACATAACTTTGTGTCTCGTTTATCGTTTATTTTAACAAAATATAAATAAAGATGATACAAAAATAAAATATATATTAAATCTTACCCCACAGCTGTCCCTACCCGCCTCCCTTAACCCCAACTAAATTTCCACGTTCAATGTAATGTAAACCCCAACACCCGATTCCCACCCACCAACAAAAGGATTGAAAAAGGGGCAAACAAACAGGGTCCATCTCAAAGCCGGCGGGCTTTTAAGTGTTTATCAACAATGAGCTTCACACGCTCCTCTATTTCACCCTCCAGCCTGGCTACCCGGAGGAGAATCTTTCTTTGGAATTGACGGCACCTACATTGGCATGCATGTTGTTGTGGGGGGGGGGCGATGCTGAAAAAATCTGGCGGCGGGCGGCTGCCTGACCACGGCGACGTACTCCTGCAGGCTTGGGGGCCGGGGCATTGGAAGAGGCAGCAGCTGCTGCCGCCGCCTCCTCCTCCTCCTCCTCGGCCTGAGCCACCAGCCGGCGGTAGGCCTCAACGATGGCCTGCAGTTTCCGCTGCCGGGCCCGGACTGCCAACTCCTTTCTCGTTGGTTTTGAAGGAGTAACTATAAAGAAAGAGACAGAATTGTTGTAATCCAAAATCCCAGCAAATCAAGAACACAAAATTTATTCAACACATAGTGGCACAGTACAGTAGCACTAGCAAGCAAGCTGAGTACAAAAAATGGTGTTTTATCTATCTTGAACATTCTGCGGCTTATATACTTAATTTGTTTGACTTTTTGGCACGGCATTATGCCTGCCCTAGTAGCATAGCATGGGTGTACTTCAACGGTCACACACATACGAACACCTGTCTTTTTCATATCTCGTTTTTTTATATCATATACTCTGTGCTTCCGGGAACAGTGACAGTCTCAAACTAACATTAATTAACAGGGGCCAGCTAGTACTAGTAAATGTCTAGTAGAGACTATCATTCTTTATATCGCGCAACAAACCTTAGGTGGTTTGTGTTTCGCCAGCAACGACCCGGAATGCATTCAGTCGTCCCCTCCTTCCCTTGCCTTTGGGTTTGACCAAAACACCGCTGCTGACACTATCCACCACTACCCACCGATATTGGATGTGTCTCCCACCCACGCAGGCAGCTGTTTTTCCCCTTTCTATGCTTCCACAACAACCGATGCATCCGACTGCTATCAGCCACCTGCATTGCTGATTCCAAAGTATCCTTCTATATTAGATGATTGGTGCTTTTTCCTTGCTCCTTTCATCATACTTAAAATCAATCTCCTTAGTGTTAATCCATCGCGGTCATGTAATGTTGTGGATAAGACTTTTTTAGTCTGCCACCAACCTTTCACAGCTGAGTTGTAGTCAGATAGAAGAGGCCTGTTATTTTATCAATTCTCGCCGGTGGTAATGCTAAGCTTGGTAATGACAAATAAAGGTGGCGTCATATATTGTCCAGTAGAACTTCAAGTTCATTATAAATATCAGAGTACAGTGAGGAAGTTTTCCCCACCCACCAAGCAATGCGGATCACTATTGAATGTAACTTACCATCGCCCAACGTTGTTGGCTCCTCCCCCACTGCTGCTGGTGCTGGTGTAGGTGCCTCTGGTCCTCCTGTCCCCTCTGGGATCGCCTGTGCTGACGCTGCGCCGCTGTCCCCGTCGGCACTGGTGGATGGTACCGGTTCTGCACCTATAGAAATAAGTACACCTTTTTAGATGGATGCACAGCCCCCATTGTACTTGTTCACCAAGAATGGAGTTCTGTAAAACAATTAAGTACAACGTAATCAGTAGTAGTCCACATTGCCTAGTACAGCAGAGTAACTAACTCACATATTAGCATTCATTTGTTATGGTATGGTACCCAAGCTCATCTCATCTCTACTGCCACTCTAGTCCTTGGAAAGTTAGACTGAACCATGTAACCTAACCAGTTTGTACATCAATGTCTACAGTTTTGCGCATGCTACCTCGCAGCTTGTTGCGCAGTACGAGAAGACGCCTTTGAGGCCACATGATTGTTCAAAGCATACACCTGAAGAGTTTGGAAAATAAAAAGGCCCGTATTTACTTTTTCAATGTGGATTGTGGAATCGAGTTTGCTTACAGCCTCAGGTTACACCTTTTTTTTAGCATGACTGCTAAAAACTTGCATAAATGTATTTAATTTTTTCATACTGTCTAACGTGCACCACTTTTGTCATTATTTTTCGGCAGATGAGAAGATTTCCTTCTACGAAGCAGAGATTTCCAGAGCTTACCAAAAAGAGGCATATGTAACCAGTATACGTTCAATGGTGAGGGGTCTCCGACATTTCCCACATTTCCCTATCGTGAACTGGTAGCTGTACAAATGTAGATTACTTTATTCAGCCTTTTTTAACTCTGGATTTTTTATGGTGGGCCTTGACGTATTTCACGGAACAACTTAAAAAAACTTTGATGTTACTTACTTAGTTACTTCTAACAAAATAAAGCTTTTGAAGTACTGCATTGACTCGGAAGTATATTTTCAGTGTCTGTTGTCTTGTAGACTTACACGAGAGAGTGAGCAAAAGGGGGTTACTTAGGTTATGGATTGTGTAATAAAAGCATTGGGCATCTTGGTATTGGGGTTCAGGAGTGGGATAATTGAATAATTGACCAATGACTGAGCCCATATAGGTTGTCGTTCAGTGAATTGTGGGTTCCTCAGAGTTCTGTGACTGAGGTGTAAGACTGTAAGTAAGTAAGTAAGGTCCAACCTGCCTATCACCAACATCCAATTTTGTGGTGCATACATAGTTATGTATGTGACTGCATAGAAGTATAGAATACCCACAAGAGTAGTAGTGGTATACTAACGTTTACAAAATACTAGACCAACATCTGGATGCATACTTGGTTGGTGTCAATAGGCAAAGAAGAGACATTACAGAGGAAAAAGCATAAGACAGGAGTGGACCCTGTGCCTGCAGCTATTCTATCACAGATTTTTTAAAAAGATTAATACCTTAACTAAAGAGTGGGAAACAGGGCAAGCTTACCTACAGACAGTCTTGTAGTAGCACAGAGAGTCATAACAGAGGCTCCTTGAAGGAACAGAAAGGCAGGGACAGATACCCAAAATTTTGAAAACATAATCAAAATCAAAAAAGCATTTGTCAAAATTTAGTTAGGAATGAAATGTCATTAATCGGTTGGAAAAAAAAGCTCCGTTAGAAAGTTAGGGAAATATCATTGTTCCAAAAGAAAGCACTGTTGGACTTACTGGGGACAGCAGTAGGATCCTCAGTAGAGGAGCTCTGTGCCTGTGGTTCAGGTTCACCCGCCGACTCGGTCCCAGCCTTCTGCTTGCCCCTGGGTTCTGTGGTTCATGTAAGAAATAATAAAGAAAGAGAAAAGCATTGAGTGCTGTGAAACATAGACAGCACAGCATTTCAAAAACGACTGCTACAACATTAAAAGAAACAAACATTGATCTACCAAATGACTACTGCCTTGCATGATTCACTGACTCTATACTTGGAGAAAACAAATCAAATGTTCCATAAACATTCTGATTGCAGATTACTAAGTAACACAGAGGCAGTAACACCTGAACAACACCACCGATTCAAGAATGGGGTAATCAATTATCTGTAAGTAGGCATTTCTTTTTTATTTTTGCCAGCAAAATGCATAGATCACAAGGAGGAGACATGCTTAACTTTGTGCATACTAACACGAAATTGTTCGTTCATTGCATCATATTTTGTTCTGCTACTCACTGAATGCTACTGCTGCCCTACCCTCTCACTAAACAAACTACATCAGTTCTATGGAGGGCTGAGGCAGGGGCGGCTCAAGGCTCATGGTGGTCCTGGCCAGGGAGCGTAGGTAGGGGGGCCCGGAAGAGGAGGTCAGGGCGGAGCACGGAGGCCAGTGAAGAGGGGGGAGTCAGGGTGTTTGGAAGTGGAACAGAGCCGGAGGCACCAAATCCCTGCCAGGGGCCGCCACGCAAATATGTATCCATCCTATGAGGATTATTAAATTAAGGGTATATATTGGTGTGGTGGCCTCTGGCGTTTGGTGGCCCTGTGCAGTTGCACAGCTTGCACATGCCTAAAGCCCGCCCTGGCTGAGGTAAGAAGAACAAAGTAACTTTAGTATTCATTGCCAGAGGAGGATTCATGCAGAAGAGAAGGCCGTGAAAAAAAAATGATACAATATGCAAACACGTACAAGTATCCATCAACCGCTATTTCACTGACGGACAAAGGAAGGAAAAGACTCTATTAATAGCATTAACTAACTTCAGTTCTCTACAATAAAGAAAATCTCACATCAATAAACAGCAAAAGCTAGCGCCAAATTGAACACGCAAGAGTCAGTGAAGATGAAGAAGCGCAGCACAGATCAGTGTCATACAATTACAGTAGATATAACGGAATACATCGGAAATGTAACTAGGAGCACCAGTCATCGCGTTACTTATTCAGCCAAGATTTACAAAGATACAATAACAATACTTATACTACTATAGATATATATTATACACACACTTTTTTTGGGGGGGAAGCCACTCACCAAGACCCACGACCTCGACACCAAGCGGGTCCAACAGGTCCTGCTCCCGGTCCAAAATGTCTGCCCAGCGGTGGGTCAGCTGATGGTGGGTACGCCGGATACCGGAGCAGCGGAAGACTGCCCGGCGCACCTTCGCCCACCGCCGGAGACGCTCTTCAATCTGGTGGTAGCCGGAGCCGGGCCTGCCGCCTGCTGCCAACATCAAGGGGAGGTGGCGCTGGATAAAAAAGACCAGGGCAGCCACCTCCTCCTCCCCAAAAAGTTGGCGGGGCCTCACCCCTCGGGGCGCATTCTGCCGCAAGGCAGCCGGGTTTTTTGGGGCACAGGCGCCTTGCCCTTTGAGCCGCCGCTGCTGCTGGCGCCCTTGACCATGGTTCTGGGTGGAGGGGAGAAGAAAAGTTCAAGACAAACAGGTAGGGGAAAGAAGAAGCAAGGTAAAAGAAGGAAGTAAAATAAAACAATAGAAAAGTTGTAAAAGTAGAAATAAAATGAAAAATATAAACCTAGGTAGAGAGAGAGAAAGGTAATAACTAAAGAAAGTTTGAAAAAGTAAGTAAAAAGACCAGGATTGAAGAGATATCAGCAAGATGCTAAAGTAGGCCCAAAACCATAGCCAGAGTGTGTGATCCAAGATGGCTGCGCCCATCGCGACCGCGTGGGTAGGTTCGCGCGATATTTAGCGCGATCACGCACTTTTGTAGTGCGAACGAGAAGATGAGTTCCCGAACATGTCTTGCACACCCCGAACACGTTACTTGTGACCCGGAACAGGAAATAAGGGAACGCAAGCGGGCGGGACAAACCTCTTGGGTAACTTAGCGCGCTAGCCATCCCGAGCATGCAGGCAACGCCCCAAACACGCGCACCGCGCTCCCGAAGATGAAAAACGGCTCGCGAACGGGTCTAGCAAGCAACTACGCATGGCTGCGGAGCTACGCGTAGTTCGCGGAGTGCAAGTGCGTCTTCGCGTAGCTCCACGGAGTCCGACTCCGCGAACTACGCCCAGGGTTAGCAGGAACCTCGTGAGACGGAGACCCGACACTGCCCTACGTCTGGGGAACCTGAGAGGGCATCGGCGGGGCCTATTTGGGCCGCAACTCTGCACCCAAGCCTGGAGCGGCATCATGAGCCCTGTGAGGTGGACCCACCTAGAAAAGTTTTGCGGTCCAGGGGGCGGCCTGGAAGTGGCTTGACCCGCATCAGCGCATCATGGACCCTGGTGCAACCACTGACATCCATATCGTTGAGTGGGCCTGGGGAGGACACAAGAGTCGCCGGGACCAGCAGGTGAGAGTGAGGAGAACGGGCCTACACAACCGCCGCACCCCTGCATCAGCGACGACGGGACCGCACCCGTGCCCCAATGTTAGCGGGAAGATAGCAGGGGGTCAAGCAGCGAGATTAGGCCTATCCCAAGCACGGCCTGCGAGGGGCCTAGGTCCATCTACCTGCCCTCTGGGGGGGCAACGAGTCAGACCCCAAGCGGAAGCCCCACAGGCCCGGCCGTGATCAGCGGAGAGTGGGAGGCGCCCTGCCGCTTGGCCGGAAGGACCGGATCGGCCTGCATATAGAGACAGGAGCTCCGGGTGGGGCCTGGAGATCCCCAAACCTGTTACAAGCACAGCGCCGACTTGGCGCACGGGTGCGGTGCCCTTCGGCCTCCTGAGTGCACCACAGCGACAGCCCGGTGCTCGGTGTCACCTGCCATCTGCGGCCGGGGAATACGGGGAATCACGGGAGTGTCGAGCGTTGCTGCCATTGGAGGCAGACACCGAGGGTAAGTCCCGGTGCCCTGTGGAGACAGCCTGGCAAGGCTTGGGTGCAGCTTGTAGGTGCACAGTGGTCCTCCGCTCAACTCCCCGTTCGACGCACCCCCACAAGGTGAACATAGTCTCCTACGCCCAGGCCCGCTGCTATAGATGGTTTAGCTCTGGTCACTGGACATGCAGAAGACAGCTGGGAGGCAATCGGGGTGACATCCCCGAGAGTGGAAGTGGCGTGGGTATCCCAGCCCAGCCTCCAGCAGATCGGTTTACTGGTGAGCCGCCCGGGGTGGCAGGAAGCACCAAAGTTACACAGCAGGAGCCCACCTGCTCGCGAGCCTGACGGATATGACAAGCTGCACCACGTATAGCAGAGCCCACAACCTGGGGCTGCTGAACAGCCCGGTCTGTGAGGAGTCTGACGGCTTTGGCTTACCTGCTAATCACTAACACTACGCACGGGCTATGACCCCCACCAGGGGCAAGAAGGATAAGACCATGAAGGAGATCTTTGTGCGCCCCCAGACGAGAACCTCTATGGATCACTCATCCCAGGGTGACTCCTCCATGCTGCATGCGGACATCGCCAAGGAGGAACCGGTGATGCTGGCCTTCCTCGAAACGCTGTTCACAACGTTTCATGAAGATTTACGGACGGTCAAGCGGGACCTCACCTCCGAGATCAAGGATATCCAACAAGATGTAGATGAGATTGACGAATGGGTAGCAGGACTAGAAGATTAGGGCGACAGTAGGGACACAGAAATAACGGCCCTTCAGCAGGAGGTCATCCATATTCATGAGCAAAAGGTGGACCTGAAAACACACCTCGAGGACTTAAAGAATCGTTCCTGCAGGCATAACATCAGGATCAGAGGGGTGAGAAGCAATGAAGAAGCCGGGGATGTATTCAGCTATTTAAGAGAGCTCTTCAACCACATCCTGGGCAACCCACCCAACATAGACCTTAAGCTAGACAAAATGCACAGGGTGGGCCGCCCCCGGTCAGATAAAGCTCCGCATGCAGATATCCTGGTTTGTGTCCACGATTTTTGCACAAAGGAGGATATCCTACGCAAGGCCAGATCCATGCATCCGATCACCTTCAGAGACTAGACCCCGACCTTATACCAGGACCTTGCAGCACTCACTCTGCAGAAAAGCAGGGTCTTTCCCCCCATCACGGCTCATCCACCACAACAGCATAACATTTCATATTTGTGTGTGCACCCATTCCGCCTTAATTTTAGACTGGATAGCTAACTATACCAACTTCGCTCCCTCACAGAAGCCTGCCGTTTGTTGGGCGTTGATATCGCGGATGACGAGAGTGGCGGCCACAGACCGGAGGCAGGGGATGCACAGCCAAGGGGGCGACAGCAAAGACACAGGCACCGCACCAAGCGCCCAGACCCTGCCGAGATCAGAAAAGGACAGTAGGCGATACTTGAGGCTCTCCCAGAGGCCTTGCCAAAAATGCAAGCCTCGTGAACACCGCAGGGGTTGTCTGTCCTCTCTTCCTCTAAGCTGAGGTGGCGGGCGGGGGTGGGGTGACACACTTGGTCACACTATGGACCCCGTGAAGACTCCCTCCTGATCGTCCCTGGATGACAGACTACACTTTGAACATTTAATTGTTTCTCTTGAATTTGTTAATTTGTTTTTCATGGGGTTTTATGTTAATTCGGTCCCCTGTCCACTGCTTCCAGGCACAGTTCCTGCTGGAAGCTACCTTTGGGCTTCTCTCCACCGGCACACGCTTGCTTATACAGGCGGGCCTCACTGCATCTTACACTCCCGGCCTTTTAGAAGCCTCTCACCACTCTAGAATTCTCATGTTCAATGTGAGGAAACTTAATAGCCCTATCAAACGCAGGGCGATCCTTTTATATCTGGAGAGCACCGGGGTGGACGTATGCCTCTTACAGGAGACGCACCTGCTTTCCAAGGATTGTCACAGACTGAAATTAAGTAAGTTCCCCACACAATTCTTTTCGTGAAGCTCTTCCAAGACATCAGGAGTTGAGATACTGGTGTCCCAGACGTTCCAGGGGAAGGTGGGACAAAAGATGGTGGAACTCAACAGGAGGTTACTCTCTTACCACTTTCTACATCGTGGGGCACACACTGTCATTGGGTCCTTATATGCGCCTAATGAGGGTCAGGAGAGATTCCTTCACGAGGCCTTGACCAAGGTCACCGCTACGACAGAATGCAAGATCCTCCTAGGGGGCGACCTGAACCTCGTTTTTGTCAATGCGTTAGACAGGTCAGCCCAGTACTTCGGTCAGGTAGGCGCCCTTTCACAGAATAGACTGATGGAGCTTGGTTTAGTTGACCTTTGGAGGGTCCAACACCTGCACCTTGGGGAATACTCATACTACTCTAATGCCCATAAGACGCATGCTAGATTGGACTATCTGCTAGGCTCCACAGCACTTTGCGATATCACGTCAGCGGTAGACATCCTCGTGGCATCACTATCTGACCATGCACCAGTGGTGGCCACCCTGACTTTGCCTCCTACCCAACGACCCACACGACAGTGGCGGCTTAGGGGCGCCCTTCTACAGTGGGCAGACGTGGTCGATCAGGTACAACGTGCACTAGATGAGTATTTGCTACATAATGACAATGCCGACACCTTCCTGTCCACCAGATGGGAAGGCCGTGCTTAGGGGCGTTGTAATCGCTATTTCCACAGCAGACAACGCAGAGCGCAGAAGAAAACGGGATGAGCTGACACAAAAGGTTAAGGAGATAGAGCTAATGCATCTCCGAACCAGCGCATCCCGCTCCTGGTGCCAACTGTCAGCAGCACGGGCCATAGATCAAGATAGGGCGTAAGAAGCAGCGCTGTGCTTGTGACACGCTTTATATGTGGGGGCGACAGATGCAGCGCCTACTTGCTCACAAACTACATGAAGCAAGATTACAGCAGGGGGTTCAGGAGATCCGAGATCAGGCGGAGAGGATAGTCACAGATGATGCGACCATCACAGAGACGTATAAGGCTTTCTATGCCTAATTATATGATGCGTAGAGGTTAGAAGCTGCGGACATTGACGTTTACCTGACGCAAGAACATCTCCCTACACTGACTCCGGAACAGGCGGAACATTTGGAAAGGGACATACAGGTTGAGGACATCATAGCTGCCGCCATAGCATGTCTCAAGTTAGCAAAATCCCCTGGCCTGGATGGTTATACTGTGGCCTTTTATAAACAATTTTGCTCCACGCTAGCCCCCCTACTCGCTAGAATGTACAACACCTTCACGTCCCCGGGGGCGATTCCCCGCTCCATGCTCGAGGCCGCCATAGTGGTAATCCCCAAGCCGGGGAAAGAGAAGACGTGCTGCGCAGCATATGGCCCCATTTCCCTCCTGAACATTGACTTGAAACTATACACCGGGATATTAGCGAGTAGGCTAGCTCCCCACATGCCAGGCCTTATTGATCCTGATCAGGCGGTATTCATCCCCAAAGACAAACAAGCGATAACACCAAGAGGGTACACCTTATCAAGAAGGCATCACAGATCTCTGGGGACTACATGCTCCTCACCATCGATGCTGAAAAGACCTTCGATTGGATCCACTGGCCTTACTTAGAACAGGTATTGACACAAGTCGGCCTCGGAGAGAAAATGTGGGCGCAGATTCTGAACTGCTATCATGCCCCTGAGGCGTCCATTAGGGTCACTGGGCATACCTCAGCTCCCTTACCCATCAGCAGAGGCACAAGGCAGGGGTGCCCTCTGTCGCCCCCTGCACTTTGTACATATATGGAGCCATTGGCCCAGAGAGTCAGGGCTCATCCGCCTATCACAGGCATCCGCTTTGGAGGTGACACACACACTATCGGTTTGAACGCGGACGATATCCTCGCGACGTTGGCGGACCCCGCGGTAGCACGGAGGGCCTTCCCGTCGGAGCTGTACTCCTTCACAGAGGCCTGTGGTTTCAAAGTCAATGTCGCAACATCGACTGCCCTCAATCTCTCTCTATCTCTACAGACACAGGCACACCTTCAACGACAATATCCGCTTCAGTAGTCCTGAGACACGGTCCCATACTTGGGAAAACTCTTAGCGCCCAATCTCCAATCCACTGTGCCCATTAACTACGTTAATTTGCATGCTCAAATACGCTCTGACTTGCAGCGGTGGAAACATTACCCTATCTCGTGGCTTGGGAGGATAGCGGCTGTTATGATGACAGTCCTGCTCAAAATCTTGTACCTCTTTCAGACACTTCCCCTATGACGACCCGACTGCTGGCTCAATCGGACACAATCAGAACTTTCCCTATTCATCTGGCAGGGACGCAAACCACAATTGAAGAAGCCGGTAGGCTTCCTTCCACCCGCCGAGAGGGATTCGGGATCTCTGACATCCAACTCTACTACAGAACTGCGCAGCTTCGACACTTAGTGGAGTGGAGTAGAGCTGAGTCGGAGAAACACTGGCTATTTCAAGATAGGGCGGTAGCGGGTACATCTCTCAGGAAGAGTCCCTTTCTCAGGAAACCGCACAGACCTCCCAGCCTTACGCCTCCCACATCACACGTACTACCCTCACAAAATGGGACCAGACCAATAGGAGACACGGGCTGACGACATTCCCTTCTCCTCTCACCCCACTTTTTGATAACCCAGACTTCAGTCCAGGGATGGGGAGACTTTCTTCACATAGTATATTATAGGGCTTGTCACACTGTAAGCAACATGGGCCTCACAGAAATTTTCACCAAGTTAGTCACCTATTGGTATTACACGTTGGAACGTCTAAATCATGCAGACCCCAAGCAAAGTGTGGAGTGTTGGAGGGGTTGATGGAAGATCGGAACACTGGTTAACCTCCTTTGGGAATGCGAGCATTTGCAACACTGTTGGACTCAGATTTTAGATGAAATTGATAAGCACTAAGGCCCACATGCATCATTGTGTCATTTTGCATTTCTTAATTTGCGAAAAATAAGGAATCGCAAATTAAGAAGTGCAAAATGCTATGCATCATTTTTTTCGGTATTTCTTTGTGATTCGGTAAAAATCGCAATTTTTACCGAATCCCAAAGAAATACCGAATTCTTAAGTTAATTTTCGCAATTCCCATTGATTCCTATGGGCCAAAAGGCCCATAGGAGTCAATGCAAATTGCGAGTGGCACTTAGAAAATTTCATGGGTGCAGGGGGGGGGTCCAAAGGACCCCCCCATGCACCCCTGAAATGTATTTTTCGCATCATGTTGCACACACACATGTCCTAAGGACATGTGTGTCCGTAACATGAATGTTGAAAAAAAAGCATTTTCAACATTTTAAACACATTTTCCAAATTTACCGAGTGGTTCAACCACTCGGTAAATTTGGCACCCTATTTGCGAATTTTCACTTTTTAAAATAATGATGCATTGCTTTTAAGAAATCGCACATCTGCGACTTCTTAAAAGCACCCGCAATTTTAGAATTCGCAAACATGTTACGAATTCTAAAATTGCTTCATGCATCCCAAAAAGCACTTTTGCATTCGCAAACGGCCGATTTTAAGGAATCGCACCGTTTGCGAATGAAAAAGTGCTTGATGCATGTGGGCCTTAAACCCAGAGCTACCCAGATTCCCTAGCTATATTCTTTTGGGAGTGCCCAACTCCCTCACGTACCCACTCAAGTCGAAAAGAGGTTGACAGATAGCGATTTCCCTGGGCACGGACACTCAAAACATCCTATTGCACTGGAAGACCTCCTGGACTCATACACACACAGGCTGGCTCCAACGTGTTTGACACATACTGGGAATGGAAAAATGTCCCTCGCTGTGGCTGGAAAGGGCTCGAAATTTGGAGAGCTCTGGCAACCACTCTTGGCCATTCTGGTTCAGGAGTTTCAGGAACTCACTTGCCCTAGATACTTATGCATCCTGCATCTCACCACACCTGACACTAAGACCCCGTGAGTTGTAATACACCCGCTAACGCTACATCCCCAGCAGATCCTCCAACTCATAGTGGGCGGGGTGGAGAGATAGAGGGGGGATTGTTCTTTCCTGTTTTCTTTTTGTTTTATGGGTTTGCTTGTTTGATATACTAAGCCACACGCCAGGGCTCTGTGTAGCCCACGATTTGCTGTCTTGTGCAACGCGCTGTGCTATTTACCCTAATAAAAAGAGTTAAACCATAAAAATCATTAAAATTCCTTCGTTAAGGCCCCTGCCAATTGTGCGTGTTTTATGGCCAATTGGTTAGTATGGTGTTTCCAATCCATTTTGGAAGCCAGGGTGATACCCAAGTATGAGAAAACCTCTGTCTGCTCAATCTGTACCCCACTCACAAGTGCCCTCCCTCTACCTTGCTTAGATTTATGTAGGACCATAAACTTAGTTTTATTAACGTTTATAACAAGTCCATGGTCTTTGCAAAATAATTCAAAAACATCTATGGCCTTCTGTAGGCCCTGCTGGGTTTTTGAAATTAAAAGGGTATCGTCGGCGAACATCAACAGGGGGATCAGCTTGCCATCCAACTTGGGGGCATCAGTTGGTTGGTTTTCAAAATAGCCGATCACCCTGTTGATGTACAACGAAAAGAGGGTCGGTGCCAAAACGCACCCTTGGCGCACACCCCTGGCGATTGGGAATTTTTCTGTAACGCTCCCCTGTTGATTCCAGCGGACTTGGGCATAATTACCCTCGTGTAACTTAATTAAAAAGGAGACAATGTTCAAGGGCATACCCTGTTCTAAAAAGACAGTCCACATTTTATGACGGGGCACCAAGTCGAACGCTGATTTCAAATCAATAAAAGCAGCGTACAGTGTACCCCCCCCCAGTACCACCATCCGGTCGGAGTTCAGTCTTTGAGTGTGTGACAACATTTTTTGGCTGAGTGTGTACAATAAATGCTTAACTCTACCCTCTGATAAAGCCTTACTGCACGCCCACACTACCACAAATAGAGAGTATGGTGCTATCTACTTTTACCTCTGCCTACCTTTGGAGGTTCCACTGGACTCTGTACACACTATACCTAATTTTGGCATAATATACACAGAGCTAGCTTCCTACAGGGAGTCTCTCAAAGGGGCGGACTAATTAAAGGTTTGGTTTAAAACATTAATACAAAAAATCTGTGCTCAGCATAATATGTCGCCCGACTGGTATTTCGCTGCTTCTCTTATTGCATCCACATAAGTTACATTACAAGCCAGGACTATTGGCTTTGTCAAAGGTTGTAAGTTGCATAAGATAAATATAACACATTTACAAATACAACTGTGGCTTTGTTGTATACAATAATGAAAATGCTTTAGTGCTTGTGCAAGAGGTTGTGGTGTAATGGCTAGAGATGCCAACTTTGGAGTTGAGGAAGCAGGTTTGAGTCTCAGCTCCTGTGTTTCTGGTCAAATTACTAAATTGTCTGTGCCTACCAAAAAATAAATGAAGTTGTCCTTGTTGGTGCTCATGTAAAGCACTTCAAGTTCAGCAATACAGAATTGCAAAAAAAATAAAAGTTACATCAAAACAGTGAACTGCTGCAGAGTTAAGACGTTTTTTCCAGTCTGAGTGTGAGGGTGAACATGGAGAGCCCGATAGGGACCCATCTCGGCGCCTGCTTTAATGAACTGCTGGTCCTGAGCACCGGCAGGACACGGCCCACTTAAAGCCCTGCTATTATGTCATTAATCAGGGATCAAGGGTGAGGAAATAAAGAATGTGCTGATCCTGCAACAAACTTCCAGTCTTATGATTAGAGTTGCCAGCTTATTAGTTTGATAATCCAGACGGTACAAAAATAAGCAGTCACCTGAAGCTATATTTTCAGCACTTATCTGTGCATACTTCGAACAGCAAATATAAATAGAAAGCACTTTTAATTGTGTTCTAGGGCTACTCGAATAATCCATGACCAATAATTTAAGGGAACAAAGACAGAGAAGTCAAATTGCAAATGAATACATACTTTTTTATGAAGCCCATTCAGCCCAATGGGCATTGCGCACCTAGAGGCATATTTACAATGTCTGGCCCATCTCTGCAAATCAGCAGGGATGACCCACAATAGATGCGACATTCAATTCTCCACTTGCGCCACCATGGATGTGTCTCATTTATAATGCGTCGCAATGTGGCGCAAGGATAGGCAAATGCGTGTCGCATCTTGTGGCGTAAGAGCGGCGCATTGCTGGAGTCGTGTCGCAAGCTCGACGCAACTCCAGAAATGCACAGGGGCTGCCCATACTTAATGTTGTGTGTCACTCCACATGCCTGCTTCAAGCAGGCATAAGGGTTAGACGCAGCAGCATCATAAAACTGACTCAGTGAAATCTTGTAGATTTCACTGAGTCAGTTTTACAAGGCTTTCCTGCGATGGAACGCCCACCCTGTGACGGACCGCCCACATGAAACCTAACGCAGGTTTCATGTGGCACAATGCTTTCTAACGTGACGCATCTGCCTCCCGTTGTAAATAAGTCGCAACATGATGCACGGTTTACACCGCCGCTGCTTCACAGAAGTGACGCAACGGCAGCGCAAATGTGTCGCAAGGGGCTTGTAAATCTGCCCCTAGTTTCTAGGTAGATGTGGCTCTTCCTGATATGAGAGGTTGTTTGTAAAGGGATTCTACTGATTTCGCACTTCCTTGATCTTAGAAGGTCCTGGAGGACATCTGTCTGAAGGCAGAAAATGAGAACGTGCGGATTCTTAATTGGATCACATTGGTACACCATGAAAGACAATAAAATCTCACATGAATCAGTCTCACCACTCTCAAGAAACTAAGTTGCATTGAAAACGGTATGCTGCTATGAATTTGTCATAATGATCTGTCTGTGTGGTGAAGCAATGATATGACAGCTGTGCATGCTTACGTGTTAGCAACTCGACAGGAGAAATGTTTGTACTTTATATATTTTTTAAATCAATGGTGATTGTTGATCCATGCCATTAATGAAAGGCAAATTCACGGATACGGATATTTCAACCCAATTATTTTCCCATTTATGTGTGATTGTCAACTCAACGGTTGAACAGGCCAGTAGAGGAGGCCTTGCAAACGCTAAAAGTAAATATGAAAGTGAACAGTGAAGCAATCTGCCTAGGCCTTACTAAATTCCAAACGTTATTCAACTGACATAATTTAGAATGTTGAAAAGGAGATTGACAGCATTTTTCGTATTGGACACTGATGTGACCGTTGAGAGATGCAAGCAACTGAAATAAGTTATTTAAAAACGTTCATATCAGTTTCCAGAAAACGTCCCGGGCAGAAACTATGTTTTGCCTTGTAATTTCAAGAGTGGTAACTTCTTTGGCACTCCTTAAGTATCTATTCTCCAAGAGGGCTTATCAATTTAAAAAAAATTGAATGTGAACTCACAATTGTGCATTAAAAAGACGCAATACCTAAAACATGTTGTTGACTCAGAGGTGCAACTACCAAATTGCAAAGCAAATTATCATTGCTCGCATTGACACTTCCCAACAACCAACAGAAGGAAAATGGAGTTACATTAAGATTGCCTGTATTATCAGATAAAGCAACCCATTAACACAATGCAAAGACCATCTTCATATATATAATCAACATAAATCCATGGAATATTATCAGTTAGTGGCAAAATGTGGGTAAATAGAATTAAATGGGTAAAAGCCAGTTGGTTAAACCAAAATAAGAGACCGAATTTGTACGTGCAGTGACATTAGGTGGTCGTCTCTGTCTATTTCTAGAGGGTAGCAGTTATGCTGAATATGAATACACACCTAAAGCACACACAGGTCTGGACTGAGGGAAAATGACCCACCAGCCACCACCATGCAGCAGTTTTAGAAATGTAATCCTTGGCTGAGCTTACAGTTTAAGAAGATTAAATGGAACACTTGCACCTTTAAAACCTTTTTTATTTAAAAAATAAACTAGTGATGTTTTAGCCAGATTCCCTCTGAATCAATTATATCAAATGTCTTCCTTTAACTCTCATGCGTTCCCTATAGTTCAATGAGGTCTGCACAGTCATCACCAAAATGATAATGGTGTAAAAAAACGATGGGCTATATTTAGAACTTTTAAGATTAAGGTTTATTATGTGTTAACTCTGAATTTTCACAGAGAAAATACAGCATCCGTTGAAGTCTAATATTAAACTCTACTTCCTCACTGACAAAAGCCCCTAATTCCAGTACCAATTCCAGTAAAAAGAGCAACTTAATCTCGAACAGTTTTTTTGTTATTTCTTTTTTCAGAATATGGACACTATTATGAGAACAAATATTTCCTCCACGCTTTTGTCGATTCGTTTTCATCATTCATTTTTTATTCTAGGTTGCTAAATTCTGGCACCGTAAAGAGTGCATTATTTTTAATTATATTTTTGTTATTTTTATCATGTACACTACTAAGGTCATCATCCTTTGGTGCATGGTTGCTGCCTGTTAATTATGTTTCCCTATTGTCTTATAGTGGTTTTGTGCACAGGAACGACGCTCTGGTGGCTTTCTTGAAGATGATAAATATATGGACAGATTTTTATTTCGGGCAATATTTCACAGGGCATATGATACATTGAATGGCATCAAGACACATACAGACTGGAAGAAATGCTTCGTTTAAGCCTCAATTTTACTACTCTGAATAACACTTTTTCAAGGCCTTACAAAACGTTTTGCATGATGGTTCCTTAATAACACTGGAAGTGGGTTCAAGACCTGATCACCAGCAACGAACACACGTTGCCACCCATATTTCACGTGGTTGATTCTACAGTGCAGGCATGCCAGTACCTTGAGGAGTTTGATATCACGCCGTGAGGCCTGGTAACTGCTTGGGCCTTAGGCGCAATGCAGCTGCTTTAAGATTAACTTATTTTTCCACAGGTAGCCAGTGAAATGCAGTAAGGTAGGGTAACCTTCTGCTAATCCCCGAAGGAAGCTTCGAGACAACATTATGAAAGTGGATCATATGATAGATGTGATAGTCCTATACACACGCTGCTGCGTGGCAGAATGTGGCATAAAGTCCGTAAGTGATTAAAAAAGTATTAACAAAAGCACTGACCTCAAGGATCAAAGACAACTTATGATGTATGGTAGGGCCTAGGTATTTACATGGGCTGGTCATGTAAGGATGGAAGAAGACAAAATCATCTCATTCGATTACATCTTGACGTTGACATTTATCCAGACATGCACTCACTGGGGCACTGTAGAGGCAATTGGCTATAGCGTTACGTCTGTGCGAAAACTGAGCCACAGTTTGGGAACCCATTGGAGGCAGTGGTGATTTTATAGCCTCAGATTGGAGGAAGTGCTGGATTTGCCAAAGTAGTGATTTTGTTGCATCAAACTGGATTGTTGTACTGGTTTGCAGGTCTTTTAGAATATTCTGCAGTTTATTCTGGTCCTTCTCAGGAGCGTCCGTAGTTGCCAAAGTCCTGCATTCATTGGCTCAACTTTTAAGATCTCGCCTAGGCAGTGAATGTGCTATCTCTTGGAGTCATGCTGTTCCTACAATATGGGTTTTAAACACCTCCCAACTTTTCAATTGGCTCCTCTTACTGAGCTGGTTGGCTGGCTGGCTTTTGATTGCTGAATAGGCTTAGTAATCCCTTCTTTTGGACTTTTGTATCCTCCCATGAAGCCTGCCCTGGTTACATGTGCTCTTAATCTTCAGGTTTTTTAGGATGGGGGCACTTTTTTTTTCTTGGCCTGCCTCTGCTCATGTCAAGTGTTCTGTTTACTTCATGCACGGTTAAATGAAAGTTCTCAGCTGCATCATTGTTTCAGCTTCGTCCATCACTTAATCTCCCCTGCCATCCCACACACCCCGTCACCCCTCCCACAAAACATTGTAAATGTTTTGTTTTACTTACTTATTGGCATTCCTCATTTTGTTTCCTTTCACCATTGTTTTAGTGATGATCGTCATGTATTAACATTCTTTTTTTTTTTAAGCCACAGTTTTACCAATGCGGAGACTCAAACCTGGTTCCTCTGTCCAAAGTCTGTAGCTCTGGAGGTCACCCCGCAGCCTCTCTCTTGCTGGGCATTGCGAGCTGCTGGCAGCAAAGACAGCTTCTCCGGGAATATTCTCCTCGTTTTCTTTGTATTTATCTCACTCTATGATCAGTGTTTACAACAACCTTTCGGCGATCTAAATTTAAAAATGGGAAGTACAGGTAATAAGGGAGTCGGCTTTAGCACCCGAGATTTTTGTGGAAAAACAGAATTAATGAGAAATCTCACTCTCAGGTGTTGTCTTTGGATATTGCTACACAACTAGACTGTGGCATTTAATAGCTGCAAACTGTGTTGTAAATCCTGTGGAGGAGCAACATTGCAGGGTATGCCCCAGTTTCTGTCTACAGCAGCCACCTTTTCTTTCTCTACAAAATATGAACTGTCATTTCATTAGGATTCTTTTTCTATTTAGAGCGCAATATCTGCATTTTCAGCATAAGAGTTTAACAAATTAAACACTTTCGGTTATATTTTCCTGAAAACGCAAATAGTACGAGAGGATGGGCTTTCGTCTGAGTTTTTGGATTGATGTGGCTTGCGTTATTTATTGGTATTGGTTCCTGTCTAAAAGTATTGCGCTACTGCAAGCTGGCACAAATGGAATGTTGGCGCTTTATAAACAATCCATTCTTATCAAATTCTTATATTTATATTTGCATATATGATATCTATAATCTACAGGAGTGTTTAATTCACAACATGAATGGTGCAACCATAAACGATTAAGTTGGCTTTCCATAACCATTCCTTAAGTGTCATTGTTTGACGTCATATAAAAAAGTGAACATATAGTGATTGACTGTTGTGAAATAAAATAACATCTGTGTCCCTGTGAGTTCCACTCAGTCGTTCATCCTTCTGAGACAGCTAAATAGCTTAGTGCTGAGTTCGGCCATCTGTGTCCTGGCATGTTGTGATCATCATGTATTTTTTTTCCTCTAAATCACCCATTGATGACAGCAAAGGACACACTGCACCCACTGCTAACATGCAAGAGTGGCATAAACAAGACATACCCATGGTCTAGGTTCAGCCGGGCAGGTGGGTTGTCCTCAGTCTGCACATGAGCGTTTTTATGAATGTCCTGTTTGACATTCGAAGCAAACGCACTGGTATTCTACCAGTGCACCACAAAAGCAAGCACTCTATTTGTCTGCTCTACCCAGTGGCATACTAAGAGAACACCTTTTCTCTGAGAGGTGCAAAATCGTAGCAAGTTGTGTGTTTCTGAGGCCGATGTCCCCGCACAACAACAACAAAAATAACAAACAAGCCTTACAACATGTAAAAATAATATGCCACTTTTGCAAGGACAATACATATAAAAAACATTTTTTAGAATAAACGTGCTTATAATAGGGTTGTACAGTTGTACACAATGTCTTCTTGCTGATATAGAAAGTAACAAAAAAAATGTAAACAATTTTCTGTTAAAAATTATCAACATGCTGCACAGCAACCACAATACTGTACAACATAGCTAACAAAGATTGGCAAACCGATATCTCTAACTAAACACTTGTTTTTAGGCTTGCACTGAAACTTATTGGTAGATGTGGGACATTCCACCGTTGGCTAAGGTGGTATTGTGAAAGGCTGAAGTAGGGGCAGAAGCTAGATTCTATTTTACCAGTCTGCCTACTGCCGTAGTGTGCAGCTCTGTGTTAAACGAGGGTAGCAGATACTGAGGCACAAAATAGCCTGGAACGAACTCCCCCTCCGCATCAGACAAAGCCTGACACTGCACCTATTCAGAAAGGATCTCAAGACCTGGTTCTTCGTTTGAACGCAGAGCTGCTTAACACTCCCCCTCGCCCCTCTTCCTCCCCAGTGCTTTGAGACCCTCTTGGGTGAGTAGCACGATCCACAAAATCCTGATTGAATGATTAAACCAAACAGAACCTGGGAAATATCATGATCAGTGGTTCCCTATGATTAATTCATGCATCAAGTGATGACATTATTTGACTTTCTAAATAATGTAATGGAAAAGAAATGCTGTTAAGATTCAATCCAAACAGTAATTACTGGGCTCAATATTTTGCGCAATCGTCAATTGTTTATTTTTGTATTTAATAGCATAACATGAATTGTAAAGAAATAAAATAGTACAGACAGCTCAGTACTCTATGGTGTGGACAAGAACAAAAAAATATACAAATAAGTATCTGGTACTTCAGTAACTTGAAAAAATCAAATCAAATATTCTTCGGGTATTTGAGTGTCTGTGCACACAGTATTATATTCTCGATGTTTCGACTCAACAAAGTGTGTGTCAAAGGGTCTTATCAGGACATATGACCATCTGTCAAAAATAAGTGATGTATCCAAACTCCCAGGGCAGGACCAGCAATTAAGTATGCAGTTAGGTGAATCTTTCAGTTTAAGATCTCTGCAAATTCAAGTGCCGGTTCAGCAGTATTCCATATAAAGACACCAGGCCAGATCTTTCCTGTCCAAGAGTACAAAAAAGGATTGGCACATTTTGTGCCTGCTGTTTTCATAAGCATCCCGCTTAATTTTGAGCATAAAACAGTTAGGTTAGCCTTGTTAAATTCACATAACTGTCATGAGTCAGTTGTGCTCACTTTCGATAGAGATAGGCCCGTTATACAAAGAACCAAAGATATGACCAAGACAAGTAATCTGCTAAACTTGCTGTAACCAAAGTCTATAAACCATGCTTCATGCTGCTTTTGTAGAACATTCTTAACCACTTGCCATCTGTTGTGCACCTGGAAACAGTTACTGGCACAGCACTGCGCAGCAGAGTCTAAGCATTATAAACAAAAACATATATTATGAGGCAGCTGCTTATCTTGTGACAATCTACAGGTCAAGCAACTACTATTTTTGTATATTCAATATCTTTCTGGCATGCCCCGTGTTCGAAACAACCAGGAGGTCCCACTGCAGTCACAACTGGTGTGATTCCTTCATTAAAACAGCAACTAGCAGACCCACAAGAACAACATGTAACTGGGGTGTGAAAAATCACGTTCTTTTTTCTCTAAAGATTTTGCTAAACTCCATACAAACATCACAAAGTTACACTTTCGTACTAAAACGTGAGTTGTCAATATTTTGCATCACCTTTGTTTTACTCGAGCAAGCACCTTGTGTCAAAAAAAAAAGTCTGGTGAGCAGGAGAGTGGTTCGAGCAAAAAATATCTCTTGTGGGCATTTCCTGTGCGAAGCAGAATCCTACTGGTATCTCATGAGGCTTGTTTACTAAAAGTGCACACTCAGGTAAAAAAAACGTTATGCAAAATTAGGAGTCCTTTTCCAAATTTTGCAGTGTAATTATAGTTTCCCCCAGCCTAAAAATCTCTGTCGCGGCAGGAAGAGGAAGAAATGCATCTGTAGCTAAGCTGGAATATAGATACTCCCCCAAAAGCTCTCTTTCGTTCACCAAGTTAGCACAACGACTGCTTTTTCATTTAGAAGGGCTGTGCACTTAGATAAGACTACCTCTCCTCCTCCTCGTCAGCACCCACAGAGTCTTTCAGAAGACCGTAGTATGTGAGTCAGGTTGCCTGACCTAACCATCTCCCTCCACCCTTTAGTCTGGACCACCACTTGCCTTCCATCTTCGGTACCATTTTTAAAATTGAAAAAAATAAGGAAAAAAACCACCTCCTTCATAGGACTACAGAGTAGGATCTGACTCATCCATCTGCCTCAACCTTCAAACCAGACACCTGTTTTTTTATGCTATGGAAAGCACCTAAAACAAGCAATAGAAAAGCCAATAGGCTTCACCGATGCTTGTTTGCATTGTAATTAGAAAGAAAAAAAGGGCTACTGTTGTGGCGTAACGCAAGTACATGCACACACATGCAGAGGTGTCTATCTTCAAGTGTTTTTTCCATTTTGTTTATGAGAAAAACATTGCTGAGCAGGCCACTGGAGTGGACAACACAGAACACGCATGGGCATGCTTGGACTGTTATTTCTAATACAGAAAAAAAGCATTTCAAGATGGCTTTGACGATTGTGGATGTGTGAGCATGCATTGCCATTTTAGAGTTTGAATTTTTTTTTAAAAACCATAAAGCATGTGCATGATGCTGTGCAACCTAAAAAAGCGGGCAGGCAGCCAGGTACCAGTGTGCAGCTGCCGGGTCCTGGCAGAAATACATTTTAATTCAATTAAAAAATAAATAAAATGCAAATGGGAAGGGCAGGGAGCACTGGACAAGAGGAGAAAAGAGAACCCCAGGAGCAGATTGCAGCTGCCGGTTGCTTCCACTATACATTTCAATATATGGTGGGAAATTTCATCCCGTAATAAATATTTGGAATGCAAAAAAATACCAATGGGTCTTAGGATAATGCTAATGAGGATATGGACGAGGATTTAATCAATGATTGGTGCGGAATGCTCAGTGAGATTGACAAAGATACTCATTGAGCATGCAAGAAGAAAAATGAAGTTACAGTCAGAGAAAATTGAGACAATTAATAAAGAATTGGAGAAACACAAGGGGGATGCCACCCTAAAAGATCAACTTAGTAGGTTGGAGAAGTCCTTACAGAAATATGATGAGGAAATAATGGAAATAAAAGCTGAAAAATTCATAAGAGATAGGCTGGATTACCAGTATGGCTGAGTTTACACATTTGCCCAAAAAATTGAGAGCTTGAGAGGAAAAGATAAGTCTACTCCAATTATACGATCAGCACAAAATGAAAGCAAAGTGAGCTCGGACGCTGGATCCAGCACGGATGAAACACCTAGAGCGAAACTGGATATTCAGAAGGAACTAAGACTACTCCGAATGACAACGCGACAAGGAGGAAGGGGACGTACACAACAGGGACAACCAAAAGAGGACGTAGAACAAGAAGGAGGAAGAGGAGGAGGCAGAGGAAGGAACCAGAATCTGAAATGAGTGGAAAAACAACGGACATGAACTCAAAACCCCTGGTAATTAATATCTCATCAATAACATTGAAAGACAACCAAATGTACATGCTCAATTTAGGCCTAACATTCTGCCCAATATCTTGTCCAGATGTTGTAGATACAAGAATAGAAATGTATAAATATGTAAGGAAATTGAAGTTACATGAATTCCATCAAATGAGGCAGAAAACAAGAATGCGACAAACAATGGAGACCAGTAGACGCCCTTCATTCCAAATTGCAGATGTCCCTGATTTATAAAATATTCAAGAGTTGGATCAGACCAATAGTATGGAGGACTTTCCAGTAGGGGAATCTAATATGAATCAATCAATTGAGAAACTTCAGCACATGGGCCTCACGACAAATGAACATGTACGTAGTGGATTGAGACCTGGAAGCAAGTTCTGCCCACAGCTTCCACCAGGGAACCGCTTGAATCTCTTTCATAAACTTGTGGTCGACGACTTGAACAATATTCAAAAAGACTGGAAAATTGACCACACTAAGGGCAATTTCTCGCCAAGGGATTGGAAAGACATCAATGAGTTAAAAAATGATCCTGCACTCATTATTAAACCCTCTGATAAAGGGGGAAATATCGTCCTTATGGACCAAACAAAATATGTAAAGGAAGCACAAAGACAATTGAACAACCCACAGTACTACATCTGTTTAAAAAGAAATCCCACAACCAAATTGGAAGTAGAATACCATCGGAAATTGAAGGATTGGTCTGAGAGAGGTTTATTGGACTGGGAGGAATTGAAATACCTTCGCACAGAGAATGCAAGAATGGCAACTTCTTATCTACTGCCCAAAATTAATAAAAGTACAGTGAACCCGCCCAGAGGGCCAATAGTAAGCTCCATTGGATCTTTACTAGAGAAAAGCTCCAGATTACTTGACTTATTCTTACAAGAATATGTGATCAAGCTCCCCTCTTACATAAACGGCAGCACAGATTTAATAAGAAGATGTAGACGATATCCCTTGGAAAAAAGAGTACATCATGGTCATAATGTATGTTGTTTCATTGTATACTTCAATCAGACATGAAATGGGAATACAGGCCTGCACGAGCTTCATGAAAGATTGGCCAGTGGAGTGGTTAAAACATACACAAATGCTATTGGACATGTTGGAATACTGTCTTACACACAATGTGTTCACATTTGACGGGAAATTCTACCTGCAAGAACAAGGAACGGCAATGGGCACCTCCTTCGCCCACACCTACTCAAATCTTTTCATGGGTTGGTGGGAGAAGGAGGTTACCTGGGCCACGGAGAACAACATGTTTATGGAACAGGTGGTCATGTGGACCAGGTTTATTGACGACCTGTTTATTCTTTGGGAGGGCAGTGAGAAAGATCTGAAGCTCTTCATGAAAAATTTTAACACCAAGCAGTCTAACCTACAGTTCACCTATACTTGGAGCCAACAACACTTTATCTTCCTGGATATACAATTCGAAGTCCAAAATGAAATCTTAACCACCAGGATCCACAGAAAGCCCACTGCAACCAACTGGATCTTATATTCTAACAGTGGCCACCCAGGTGCATTGAAATGGAGCATTCCGTACAGTTACATGTTGAGAGCAAGAAGAATTTGCTCCACTGAAGTGCTATACGATGTAGAGGTTTACAGGCTGATCTGTAATGTATAGACAGTGGGGATATCCAATAAATGTTCTTGATGATGCAAGATGTAAAGTCAAGAAAGGAGTCACTTTATCCTGTAAGTTCCCAGAAAGAGGAAAGTAATGATAACAAAAAGATCTTTCTTGAATGTAACTTGGCACAATCAACCTTTGCGTCAGTCTTCAAAAAACACTGGTGTGTGCTGAGAAATGAAGAACATTTAACAAACAATTATATCAAAGAAGGTACGTTCCCTAGGTGACATTTTAACCTCCATTCACTTTATTCCCAGAAAGAACCAGCAAGAAACTGGCACATGGTTGTCAGAGAATCAGGAAGCTTTGTGAAGTGCAGATCATGTAAGGCTTGCAAATATGGAACTAATAGTAAAAACTATCACGCGATGGATGGTCGCACTGTGGTGATAATAGAAAGAATAACTTGCAACACAGACTTTGTGATTTATGTATTAAAATGTGGCTGTAACAAACTATATGAAGGCAGTACAAACAATGAGCTGAAATTAAGGTTTTTACAGCATATAAGAGCGATTCGAAACGGGGATAAGACCTACCCAGTAGTCTGCCACTTCGACCAAATGCCCAATCAATCCTTGTCTACTTTCTCCTATTGGGGCATTAAGCACATCAAACCCAATCGAGAGGGGTAAATCAGGAAAATGAGCTGCGGAAACAGGAATCCCAATTGATAATATTGATGGGAACAGAAGAAACCTGGGGCCATAACAAAGATGCAAAACTATTTGTGCACTTATAAATGACTATGGACAGATGAATTATGTCATAATGGAATGATATTAGATTGTGAAGATTCAGATGTGCAGGATCATTCTCTCTACGTGTACAGGTACTGAAAGATTGAGCTGTTTGAGATGTATCTTATATCAAGGGATAGGAAAAAAGGAAAACACACACACATGCATGACACGTTTTAACCCCTTCCATGCCTCCGCGATTCTGCGCCTGTGCGGCAGAATCGCGAGTGGGCGGGTTTATGACGGCCCCCAGCCGTCATCAGCACATGAGCACCGTAGTGCATGATGGCTGGGGGACCGTCATCAGCATGCAAGGGGTTAACTGAAACAGAGAAAATGTGTATTATAAGAGAACAGGGGCTATTTTCTATTAATGAACAGCATATTATAGATAGTATCTTTTGCAGAAGTAATAATCTCTCGTAAAAAGAAATATTGCACTAGTACTTGGCACTTTAAGATAATCAAATGAAATGGAAATGTCAAATGCAAAACAAAGATATGCTGAGTAACCCCAAGAAAACAGGAATATTGCAAATGAAGAGGGGCTAAAGAACAGCATTTTTTCACTTTAATTAGTAAAACTCATGAGTGAGTATCTCAATAAAGCACATGTCACTTTAAATTGCTAAATGAATATAATTTGGCATTTAGCTGAACAAGAATCCCGGAGTGGGTATAAGTAGCATGTGACACTTTATTGAGAACCCAGGGTGGCAGTGAACTATCTATCTATCTAACACAGGGCACTTTAAAATATTTTTATCTCTTGTGCCTTTATGTGTTTTACTTATGACTTTATCTTTTTGTGATTAATTATTTATATACTCACACTCAGATCAATTTCTGTTCCTGATTAGGCATTGGTGTTAAATAAAATGTTAATCAATGGGAAGTGTTATAAGGAGGAACACTGGTCAATTATGCAATAATTGATTTGTGATTAATATCTTTTATTTATTTTAGCCCTTGTATGGTGATAAAATGTAGTATAAAAACATGTGTGTTGTTGGTAAAAAATACAAAATTCATCACACAAAGGGGAACAAAAATGGAATGAAAAAAGGAAAAAAGGAAAAGAAATATGTTGAATTGCTTAATAGCATGATAATATGAATGTTATAAGATTTTATCTTTGAAATGTGATGAAGTGAATCACTGATGACGGGGATTTTTTGCCAAAGAAAAACTAAGAAAGGCATTGCTCTAGTTGCAAACAGGGGTTATGGACATGGAAGAAGGACATGTACTAAAATGTGTGTAATGTCGAACCCACAGTGACCCAGTAGAAGGCAACTCGCCGAAACGTGTTGGTCCGGATTTGTACAGCAAAGGACCATTTTTTATTGCCTATTGCTTGAGCCTAAAATAAGTAGATAATTTTGGTAAAAAACTGACCTGTAAGTCGTAGTTTCTACTTGTGCTTGCTGGATGTGTGCTGGCATAGCATCGGGTGTCCAAGAGAAGTAACATCCAACGGAGATATATATATATTCACTGAAAAAACCATAGGTTTCACACCAGTTATAGTTACCTGGAAATTTTACTGACATAAAACCATTGAAATTCCCACGTTATAGTTAGTTGGACTCACTGTAACTTGCGCGCCTGCAATGCACTGCTGATTATGTCACATATTACATCACTCATGACATGGTCAGTGACATCACTCATGACATCACTGATGACACTATCCAGTGAATGTGTGTCTTTCTGAAAAATACATTTGTTTTATATATGTATTTGTAAAGGTCGATGGAAGAATAAATGGTTAAATAAGTGTGTAAATGGATGCTTTAAAAAAATTATTTGTTAACTGCCTTATTAAGTGTATCTTAGTGAATACATATATTAGCGAGTAACTTTTAAATATTGAAATATATGTATCAGTGTTTCACTTTGTGTATAAGTGGCTGCATGGGTTGGTGACTGACTCACTGTTTGTATGTGTTTTGAAGACAGCATATGTGCAGGACTGTGTGGGTGGATGAGTGTGTATATGTGTGTGTTAGTGAGTGAATGACTGTCTCACTAGTGTCTTTATCAGTAACTACATATGTTTTAATCTATTATATGTGAGTATTGATGTATATAAGTGAGTATATGTGAGAGCGAGAGATTGTAAGAGTTCCTGTTTAAATAAGTATGTGTTTCTATAAGTGATTGTTTAAGAGAGTAAGTATGTGTAAATTTCCATAGAAGTAAAGTGGTAGTGTGTGTATAGTGCTATATGCAAATAAATGGATGTTCAATAGTTTATTTGCATGTGTGAGTATGTGTGTGAGTAACTTTTGGATGACTGTCGGTGTGTAACAGGATGTATAGGTGTATCACTACATATGATTAGTGAGTATATGTATGAGTGACTATATAGAACTGTTGGTGAATGAGTGGATGTGTATATAGAAGGTGGAATTACTGAATTGTTTGTTGTAACTGGTATGGGTATCTCCATTTTTTTGAAAATGTTAATTTCTATTTTTTGAATATGTGTTTTAAGGGTTACATTACACTGAAAGGAGGTCTGTCACTCTGTCACAAGGATGGTTTCATCAGTGATGTCATGAGTGATGTCACTGACCATGTCATGAGTGATGTAATATGTGACATCATCAGCAGTGCATTGCAGGCGCGCAAGTTAGAGTGAGTCCAACTAACTATAACGTGGGCATTTCAATGGTTTTATGTCAGTAAAATTTCCAGGTAACTATAACTGGTGTGAAACCTATGGTTTTTTCAGTGAATTTAATAGGATTTTAAATGCTAATTCCTAACTATGACTGGTGTGAAACCTATGTTTTTTTTCAGTGAATTTCATAGGTTTTTTAAATGCTAATTCCTTTCTATATCGAGTTTGTAACCTACGATTTTTTTTTAATGTGCTGATTTGTGTGAGTATTAATTAGTATTTTTTTTTTTATAATAATATATTTTTTTATTTTTTTTTAAATCATTTTTTCTTGGGGCGCTCTGGGTCCGCGCACCGGTAAGCTCTCCGGAAAGCGCACCCAGAGCGCTACTTGCGTTCGTGTAAAAAAATATGAATGAAAAGTAAATAATAACGCAAGACATTTAGTACCATACATATAAAAGCAGTTTTTTTGAATAAGGAAATGAAAATAATTTAGCATCTCCGTGAAACTATCAAAACGTCACTTTGGCGCGCCGCGTAAGCGCCCCCGGAAGCGCCTACGTTCGCGCCGCGTATGCGACTCGGAAGCGCCTACGTTCGCGCCGCGTATGCGCCCCGGAAGCGCCTACGTTCGCGCCGCGAATGCGCCTACGTTCACGCCGCGTATGCACCCCGGAAGCGCCTACGTTCATGCCGCGTATAAGCACCCGGAAGCGCTCCGGTGCGCGCAGCGTCAGCGCGTCAAGTCATATGACCTTAAAATAACACTTTTCATTGGTTGCTAACAGTTTTTTTTACAAAGAATGAAATCCCCACCCATTTCCTTCACTTCTTCTTTCACTTTTGTGACTGAAAGACCTGCCTTTTTTTCTCTTCGATCTTGCTTGGTTAATCATGGCTGCCAGACCATCCAGCAGTGAAGATGAGCCTGAATTTATTGATGAAGAGCCTCCTCAGCCAAAGGTGAAAGAGCATTTCATCTGGAATTTTTTTTCCATACCAGATGGACAGAAAAAGGTGAATGCTCCGAAAGTGGAGTGCAGGATCTGCAAAAAAGATCTGTCACGGGGTGACCCCAAAAAGAAATATTCTTTTGGGAACTTCACAATGCTTCGCCATGTGGATAGGAGGCACCCCCAGAATTTTGCCCGGGAAAGTGTCAGGGCTCTGGCACAAGAGGTTCCCAGTGATGGGGCCTCTACATCCACCGGAGGAGCAACTACTTCTGTGAGTGGGCGATCGCAGGAGCTGGTTCCTAACATTCAGCCTGCATTCAACAAAGGTGTCCTGAAATGCAGATACTGCAATCAACTCCTTACCTTTGGGGAGCAAAGTGTCCTGCTCATGGTTCGAGCATTGGAGAACCATCGCTGCCGTTCCCATCCCTAATTTGTTTTGTTTATTTTTGCTCGTGTTGAGCAGTTTCCATTCCCTGTTTTTGTTTCTGTTCTAAAAAAAGAAAAAGAAGAAAAAAGAAGAAAAAAAAAGTTCTCTTCAGAACTACCTCCAATTCTCATCAAAGAGCTACATTGAATGAAAATGAAAAAGAGTAAGTGAAGTGGAGTGCATTGATAATGGAAAGGAAAATGAGTAAGAAAGAACAGAAAGGTATGAGAGGAGAAAGGAAGTGAAGTAGGGGGGCTGAAAGAAGGTGATTGTTGGGAAGGAAAGTAAGGAGAAGGAGAGTGAATATGGGGAATGTGGATATTCAAAGAAAATGTTGAAAAGGAACGGGGGTGTGGAAGGGTAAGAAAAGATGCATTGCTGGAGTTGCATCATTTTTGTGACACACTCCAGCAATGCATCACTTTTGCGCTTACAGATACGTCTGAAATACTGACGTATCTGTAAGTACTTCCGACATAATATGTCATATATTTAATATGACGCATGAGTAGAAGCCTGAAGGCCTCATTTATGAGGCCATAGTCACTTTAACGCCACCGGTGCGTCACTTTTTGTGACGCACCAGTGCTGTAAATAATGCACCTTATTCAGTCATATTTACAAAGTGACGTATCTAGGTACATGTGTCACTTTGTTAGCCCCTGCGCCACATTATACCTACGTCAGGTGTAATGTATGCAAAAGGGACGTATTGATGCAAGAAAGGGTCGTAGAGGTGACACAGTGAAATCTATGAGATATCACTGCGTCACTTTTATGACGCGGTTGCGTCTAAATCTTACGCCTGTTTCACAGCAGGCCTGGCCCCATGTGAAAGGATGCATTGCTGGAGTTGCATCATTTTTGAGACACACTCCAGCAATGCATCACTTTTGCGCTTACAGATACGTCTGAAATACTGACGTATCTGTAAGAACTTCCGACATAATACGTCATAAATTTAATATGATGCATGAGTAGAAGACTGAAGGCCTCATTTATGAGGCCATGCGTCACTTTAACGCCACCGGTGCGCCACTTTTTGTGACGCACCAGTGCTGTAAATAATGCACCTTATTCAGTCATATTTACAAAGTGGCGCATCTGGGTAGATGTGTGACTTTGTTAGGCCCTGCGCCACATTATGCCTAAGTCAGGTGTAAAGTATGCAAAAGGGACGTATTGACGCAAGAAAGGGTCGTAGAGGTGACACAGTGAATAAACTGAGTTTTTCCAATGCTACGCTCCCCGGTCCGCTCCCTGGAGTGAAGGACTGGGCTAATTTAAGGCCCAGCGGTGCCAGGAAACAACACCTGAAACCTTCGTGGGGATACCTGTTCCGGCGTACAAATTACAGAGACACGGGACACTTCCTTCGGCGTCAAAGATCAGCGTTTATTTACTGCAGGGACACAGAAATCGCTAGAAGTACAACATAGTGTGGGTTCAGAGAGTCTGCTTCGAATTGCAAAAGTGGATCGCTCCTTTTATACACATTTTCGCCATTGCACAACATAACGAACAAAAGGTTACAACTCAGTTCCCACAGTAAACTTCAAAAAGATCGCATTCATGTTTTCAGAAGCCCGGAACATAATTACAGTAACATGTCGGTTTCCAACTGTAAAAGTACGCTATCCCACCATTAGGCACATTCCATTCTAGTGGTAAACGACCTAAGAGAAGGGATAGAAACAGGTGCAGGAAAACAAAGACAGACAACAGTTTGAAAAGAGTGTGGGGGCAATATCGGAAGCGTGATCACAGGATCAAAGGATCCGAGCCTAACGTATGCACGGCTGAAACAATAGACCGGCACTGCAAGATGAGCCTCGAGCGGAGCCATCTGCCTCTGCCGTGTCATTCCCCTAGTCATAAAGGCACACTCAAAGGAATATGCATCTTCCGCAAGAGCTTGGGAATCCCAGGGTCATCAGGCGGACATTGTCCGTTCTCCAGCTACGTGAGGGCAAGAAACAAAATGGATGCCGTATCTAAAATGGAACCCGAAGGTTCAGATGAAAAACCCGTAAATAAGACGAACCCTTCCAAGTAGTGTAGCGAAAACACGTACATCTACTAATCTCGTCATTTACGGTTCATAGATACCAAACTCATCCATATACGAACAAGCCCAAAACGTCGTTCCGATTCTTACCGAACCTCAGACGCTCCTTTTGCCCTCATGTAGGCAAGCACTAGTCGACATCAGAATCAATATCGATATTCATCAGATCGTTTAGATGTTGCTGGAACATTATTCTATCCATCAATGTCTCTCTGGTAACAGATGGCCTTCTTATACACTTTGTAGCACAAAGGCTACATAAGGTAGGACCACACTGTACACAAAGACAACACGTGAACAGGAACGTCACAACAACCCCTACAATCATCAGAATCTTCCAACCCCAAGTCGACATCAAACCCCAAAACCATCCTAGAAGCGTCCAATCACCTTCGTCCACGTGTATGGACTCGGAGATTTTATGCAACTTCGAGATGGCTTGATAAACAGTTGGAGCATTATCAGGTATGAAAATACAGCAGCTCGAATGGATCACCTTGCACACACCACCTCTGTCTGCGAGTACAACATCTAGAACCATACGCTTCTGTAACGTCATCAGTCTATCCGCTTGAAGCTCTGCTGTCAGGTTACCAAGAGCACTTGCAGTTATATTAGCAGTTGATTCTACCACACAAGTCAACTGTCTCAGGTTCCTACTATTGACCATAGGTCCCCAAAACGGTAGGAAACCCTTAAAGAAGTCTCCTGCTTCTTGACCGGCAGTGTCCTCTTTGCTAATAACGCCTCTCACAACTCTTGTCTTGTGATAGTCTGAGGCAACTGTGAAAGTCGGTGGCAAGAGATTCGCAATATAACAGGTGCCCGAGAAGTCACGGGGCAACCACGTGTAAGCACGATCATGGCACACAAAATAGGTACCCTTGGCAATCAGAAATACAGGGGAAGAGAGCATCGGTAAAACGTATGTCTCAGTACAAGCACTCTTCCCAAGCTGAGCTCTCGGATTTCGACCAAGACCTTGCAGACAAAAATGACCTAGGTGGGGTACAATCCAGATTGGAGACGAGCTCTTAAGCTGTCTATCACCTACTGAAATAGTGTACTCAGCCTCACTCAGATCCTTGTAAGGTCGCACCTCTTCCTCTGGAATAAGCGATGCATCAAAAATATCTCTATCCAGATCAGCAATCGCTATCGCCAAAGACTTGTGGTACGGGCCAGAACCAGGGTCTGTAGAACGTGGCTCTCGACGGGGGTAGGAATCTAGTGCACTACGGAACATGGTTTGGAACGCTCGAGCTGACCCCTGGGAGCTGTAGGGAAGAACTAAATACGGAATACCCTTATCCATGGTATGTGGCATTAACCCACACACCCAACAGTTGGTAGTGTTCAGGACCAACTGATGCCGATGCAAAAGTTGGACAAAGGAGTTGTTCATGAATTCCGCACGTCTGACATGTTCATGTTGGGGCAGAGGATGAAAAGAATGTGGAGAGACAGTGGGAACAAGAACAGAATTCAGATCATGAGAAGGAGGAGTAGATGAAGTGGAAGGCAACAGTGACTGAATCCCAAAATACACTCCACCCACCAATAACATAGACACAGTTAGGAACAACATAAAAATCTGAAACAGAAAACACTTTGTTTGAGAAATCTTACGCAACTTAGATCTTTGCGCCGACATCATCTCTCTTTCTGACAGCTTAGAGAATTCCATCCTCTAAAGACCATCCGTAACGTTCTTGACGCACCTGATTCTGAGTAGCAATTGTCAATTCCCAGGAGTTCCCAGAAACCGACAAAAGTAACCGACCTAGTGTCAGAAACCTGCCAAACAGAAGTAGGTACCCGTACGGCCCTACGGCCAACCCAGATGGTAGGTTTAATCAATGAAGCATTCAATTTCATATAAGTCTCCTGGCTGCACAGAAAAGGAACACACGTGATATGTCAGACAAAATGAAAGAACTCAAGATCAGGAAAAATGCAAATATTTACAATGTTCATAACAACTGAAAGGGGGTAATGTAAGTTCAAAAATAAAAGGGAATTTTTTTATTTGTCCTTAATCACGCGATCTAAGGAAATATCGACATTTTCCAGGTCGAGTTTGTTCTTCAAACAATGATTCAGGTTGCAAGACAGAGTTCGATTGATCAGGTGACTGTTCAGAACTTGAATTCTCCAATGCTGAGGACAAAGGTAAAGTTCCAGATGATTCAGCAGACGTATCTTGCTGAGCTGGATCGATCTCTACAGATTGAGCATCACTAAATGGCACGTACTTTGGGATGACATCTGTTTCAGTCGGGGCAAATCCTTTCCGTATCCAATTATTTGCTGGCAATGGAAGCGGTACTTTCTTCGTGTGGGTGGCGTGCACCCAATGCTTCCTGCCGTCGAACCGAACTGCAGTCCTCGTTGCCAACAAGACTTGGTAGGGTCCCACGAACCTTGGCTCAAGATTTCGTTTTCTCCCAAAATTGCGGATTAGGACCCACTCTCCAGGTTGGAGCCGATGTCCAGGTCCTTCTGTTTGTGCCGGTAGAGCTTCAAAAACCTGTTGATGAATCAAACTCAATTTAGCAGTCAGATCGTAAAGCTAGTCAATCAACATTGGATATTCAATTCTGCTAAATTCCTTAGGCCTTGGAACTCCCCAAATGTTCGCAGGACGGCCGAACACAATCTCATATGGGCTAAGCCCTACTCGAGCGTGCACAGTCGCCCTGGTCGACAGGAGAGCTAGAGGCAATGCATCAGGCCATGATAACCCAGTCGTTGCTTGGATTTTGGCAAGTTTCAGTTTCAGAGTACCATTGTACCCTTCCACCAAACCCGCCGATTGAGGATGGTTAGCGCTATGAAATTTTTGGCGAATACCCAAACCCGCACACACACTCTTCATCACACTTCCCACAAACTCACTACCATTATCCGACCATACGATCCGTGGCATTCTATATCTCGGAAAATATTCCATGAGTAGAACTTTTGCTGTGGACAGGGCAGTATTATCCTTAAGAGGGTAGGCCTCAATCCATCTGGAGAACACACAAACCACGACCAATACATATTTTAAATTATTGCATCTCTCCATATGGATGAAGTCCAATTGGATAACTTCAAAGGGGCATGTAGGAGGAGCAAAGTGACCAGGTGGAGTGGGAGTGCCCTTGCCAGGATTATGCATCAAACATACCATACAGTTCTTAACCACTCTCTCAGCACACTTAGCAATCCCATCATTCTTCCATACAGGAGACAACAATTTACATACACCTTTTGCGCTAATATGTGACATGCCATGGGCCATAGTAACAACGGCAAGCACATACGCATCCGGTAACATCCATCTCTGATTCTCTGACAAATCAACCCAGCATCCATTCATGTCTAACTTCCCCGTGCTTTCTTTCCACTTAGCCTTTTCAGTTTCGGTGGCCTCATTCTGAATCGCTTTCACACTCTCAACTGTGTCCTCACACATACCAGTTTCCGCCAGCCATCTCACTGAACTCGTAACATACATTCGATTTGTCAGATTCTTGGCAGTTTCCTTAGCAATCTCATCTGCAAACGCGTTACCATGACCAACATCATCTGTAACCTTTCGATGTGCGCTGCATTTAATGATTGCCACTTGCTTAGGCAATGTAAGTGCATCTAGAAGATCGTTCACGAGCTGTCCGTGTTGAATCTTCGTGCCATGAGACGTCATGAATCCTCTCTCTCCACAATTGACCAAAACTATGCGCTACGCCAAACGCATACTGGCTGTCAGTAAACACATTCACTCGCTTTCCTTTAGACCAAACACACGCTCTCGTTAAAGCAATCAACTCTGCCGCTTGCGCCGAGTTCTGACTCAATCTCGCAGTTTCCACAACCGTACTCAACGTCACTACAGCATACGCAGTCGTCACATCACCATTCGGCAACTTGAAGCATGAACCATCAACATACAAAGTACCATCGGGATCTACCAATGGAGTGTTTTTCAGGTCAATACGACCCTTTGTCTCTTCTTCAGTTCTTAAGTAACAGTCATGTGGTGCTACATCACCTGATTCCATATGAATCGGCAACAATGTCGCTGGATTCAACACATTACAACGTTTTATCTGTATATGACTTGCCAAAAGTGTCAACTCATAGCCGGACAACCTTGCACTCGTCAAGTGTTGAGTCTTCGTTTGATTCAAAAGAGTGTCAACTGCATGCGGAACCATCACTGTAAGCATATTATCCATGACCAGACCTGCGGACTGTCGAATTGACACCGCAGCTGCCGCTGTCGCCCTTAGACAACTCGGCAATGCTATAGCTAAGGGGTCTAAAGTCGAAGAAAAATATGCACATGGACGCTGTTTGCCGCCAAATTGTTGCGTCAAAACACTTAACGCACAACCGTCTCTCTCTTGAACGTATAGAGTAAATGGCTTACTGTAATCAGGAGTACCTAACACAGGAGCCGAACACAACGCATCACGCAATTCAGAAAAACTTTTCTGACAATCGTCAGTCCATGGCAAAGGAGTCGGAACATCCTTGCACGTGAGAGCTAACAATGGCTTCGCTAACAATGAAAAGTTTGGAATCCATTGCCTGCAGTATGACGTGATACCTAGAAAGGCACGTACGTCTCTTTGAGTTGTTGGCACAGTCATTCGAGCGATCGCTGCAATTCTTTCTGGGGTCAACCTTCTTCCCTCCTTTGACAATAAGTGACCTAAATAGGTTACTTCTTGACAGCAATACTGTAGCTTAGAAGGTGACACCTTGTGATGTAAGTCACATAAATGCTTTAATAACGATACCGTAGCAGTTTTACAAATTCGCTCAGTGTCGGCAGCCACTAACAGATCATCAACATACTGAATCAAGGCCGCACCAGCAGGTAACAGGAATGCATCAAGTTGACTCTTAAGGGCCTGACTGTAGATCGATGGACTCTCACAGTAGCCCTGTGGTGCGCGTTTAAACCTAAAACTGCGACCACCTAATGAGAAGCCGAATAGATCTTTGCTTTCCTCAGCAATCGGAATACTAAAGAAAGCATTCTTTAGATCTATCACCGAAAACCAGGCGGCAGAGGCTGGAATCAGGGTCAGCAAAGCCGTGATGTCAGGAACCACTGGAAACTGTGGAATCACGATTTTATTCACTTCTCTCAAATCAATCACAAAACGGTACACAGGAGGCTTGGATGCGTCCGTTCTTTTCAAAATAGGTAACACCGGACTATTACACACATTTCCTCGAGTTTCTTCAATAACATCCTTTTCGATCAAGTCATAAATGATCGCTAATAGTGCTCGCTCACCATCAAGAGAGATACGGTACTGGGGGATACGCGGTAATCTCACATGTGATTTCAATTGGACTACATAAGGTGGTATGTCTAGTAGGCCCACATCATTGGGACCTGTTGCCCATAAAGACTCAGGAAGGGAACTCAATTCCGGTGGGAACTTATCAGTTGACAAGTACATAGGAGAGATCACTCTCTGACCTAATGTAAGCTCCACTCCCGTAGGAGAGCAATACAAAGTCGCATATAACCGCTTTAACAAATCCAGACCCAAGAGATTCTCACCACAACCAGTAGTTAAAATCAAAGGAGCCTCTAGCTCACGTGTCCCGATCGTAAGGGACAAAGGGCTAGAAACTGGATTGCTAACCGGGGCGCCAGAGAATCCAACAGAAACGTTCGTTAAGCCAGACAAAGGTGCGCCAGGGAGTTTCGAATGCATGATGGAACTTTTTGCTGCACCAGTGCCTAACAGAAAAGGCTCAACTACGCCCAATGTGGCAACTGCAACGTAAGGCCCTCTCTGATCAACCGGAACTGATACTACTCCCTCTCTTTGTCCATGGCTGTCCTAATAATCATTGTCTGCACCAATCTCATGTTCAACATAATAGTCATCCACATGATACTGTGCAGATCTACCAGACGATGTATTTCGCTGATCAAAACAATTGTTCGTGTCCAATGGAGGAGCAGAACGCTCATTTTGATTTTGAGAAGTGCCACGACCTCTACCCCGAGAGGCTTGCGGAGGACCACCACGACCTCCTCGAACCGAGACACCATTCGTTCGGTCACATAAAACAGGGCAATGAAATTTATAATGGCCCTCACCCTTACAATATGCACACTGATTATTACCAATCATAGATCTGGATGCAAAGTATTCAGAGCGCAACTGCATCCTAGAAGACTGTGCATGTGGTCGATACTGCACATGCTGCTGTTGCGAATCATTCTGATTCGAGCGCGGAGGATACGCTTGCTGCAACAAGACCTTAGTTTTTAGCTCCTTCGTTTTCTTTTCTGCACGATCACTCTCCTCTTTTTCCCTATTCTCATAATATTGAGCCGTTGCTAATATTTGAGCTGTTGTTGAAACAGCCCAAGCACTTTCAGAATTTTTCAATTTATTGCATAGTTCAGGCAACAAACTGAACACAAACTTATCGACAAACAATCGCTGACCTCCCTCAGTGCTCATGTCCTGACTACTATGATCGATAAATGCCTCCTCAAACCTAGTAAAGAAATCGGAGACACTCTCGTCTTTCTTTTGTTTGCAAGCAGACAGTTTTTTCCCAGTTCACCCTCACCGCTGGCATGAGTGTTTTCATGAGCGTAATGATTCTTTGGGGCAGATCCGTAATTAACTGTTCAGGCTTGGCCCCACCAACTTGCTGTCCATCGGCCGCTACAATTGCAGCCCAATCACCACCTAACTCAGCTGCATGATTCTCGTGACGAATCTTCGCCCAGATTGGTTGCGGTACGACATTACCAAACAACATGTCGATATCAGCAAGGTTCATAATAGAAGCATCCACAAATTGAGATAACTCCTTGTAATAACCTGCCGGATTCTTCCGTGGGTCAGGCAAGGATTGTTTCACCTGCAAGACTTCTGATCGCTTCCATGGGAGGTGTATCCAAACTCTCTGGAAGTGTGGCAAAATGGGAGGAACGACAGCAGCATCACCCGGTCTCCACACTGGGGGGACCTCTCGCATGGGATACTGACCGGATTTCGTTTTCGGATCATCGGAGTCGTCGTCAAATGACACTCGTGAAGGCACTGTAGATCTAAAAGGTAACAATCGCTCTAATGCGCGCCGTACATCACCACCTACAATGATACCGTTCGAAAACTGACTCTGAAGTTCAGCCATATCGGGCGGTACGATATCTAGCTCATCATTATCCCACTCTTCTCTCAATGATTTGCACATCTCTTCGAACACGAATCTCTGTGTGGGCTCATTAAACTGAGAGAACGTATCGAAAACTATGCGTGAAGTGTACTTAGCAGGGTGTCTAATCCACCTACGCGCCATAGTTACTAACGTCTCACTCTCCCTTAAACCAGGCATTTGACTTCGTCTCTGAGAGATTTCAGAGACATCAGAGTCAAATAACGATCCGAAAAGTGGAGAATAGAGAGTAGCAACAGAATTAGGTATACGTTTACGAACAGAAGGAGAAGAGGAGAGAAGAACAGGAGCAACAATATTAGGACTAAACGTAGGAGCAGTGGGAGTAGCCAAGATAACAGGAGTAGTAGTAACAATAGACTGAGAAGTTACGGGCAAAGGAGCAGTAGGAAGAAGAGGTGGTAAAGGAGCAGAGCCCACTTGAGGAACAAGAGGATCTGGAGGAACAGGACCAACTACAGGCTGACCAGCAGCCGCCGGAACGACAGGCGGAAGAACAGGAGGAACTATAGTGGCTATAGCACCCTGTACATAAGGGGGTGGTGACTTTAGTAAATAAGATAACAAAGGATCCTCTTTCGAATCTTCTTCCTTCTTTTCTGAACTCGACGGTAAAACCGGATAACATTTATCCACCGCCATGCTATGCTGTCTGATAGAAACTTCCTTTTCCTTCTCTGCCTTGTCTCGCTGATGCTGTTCTGCACCTTGCATTATCGAAATAATACCCTCTCTCTTATTTTTCTTAGTCAGCTTGATTTCTTTCTGTCTGGCCTCTTTGCGCCATAACCGAAAGGAATCAAACATTACTGGCCTAGCTTTCTTTTTAAACAATTTTGCTTCGAGATTATCTAAAATCTCGGTTTCAAAGCTACCATGGGGTGGCCAACTAAGGACACCATCTTTTCTCGTATAACGGATCCAAAATTCATTATATACAATGGGGCCCACTCCATGTTGACTATAGAGCTCATAAATCGGAGTTCCAACTGGAGGTATCTGACACAAGTCCTCCAACCGGGAATCCGTGCTGCAACATTTAAGAACACCAAACAAAATACTACGGCCAGGCATCATGCACACTAACCGAGTTTCAAACTTCAAGGGTTATCGAATTACGATATCCTCGCAAAAATACGAGACCCTCGGTTTTTGGCAATTGCAATCGTCAAAGAAAAACCCAACAACTAAGAATCAAAAAATGTGCAATGGAACCATGCAATCAACCAAGTTTCAACAACAACAACCAAGTTTCAAAGTACAAAGCAAATGCCAAGCAAATGCAAAGTTTTCAAATTTGAAACAAATGTTCCCAAAAAGGAACCAAAGATCTAACTGGGAGCGACCCACAAATACTTAACTGAAAGAACAATGGCGTCACCAAGAAGGACCGTCTATCGTCTCGCCGTACAAAGGACTACGCCAGGCGCCAAAACAGGTCGACAGTCAGGGCATCAGTCCGTCGCAGCCGTCTGGAAGCGGGAATCTTCGCGGGAAAAATCTTCGGACCACTTATTTCGACAACAGGATCGATGAAGCGGGGTCCACCTTCCCTCAGAGATTTCACACGAAGTTCCTCACGATCGTCAGGCTTTGGACCGGTACCGCATGATGTCGCCCAACGTTGGGCGCCAACTGAAGGACTGGGCTAATTTAAGGCCCAGCGGTGCCAGGAAACAACACCTGAAACCTTCGTGGGGATACCTGTTCCGGCGTACAAATTACAGAGACACGGGACACTTCCTTCGGCGTCAAAGATCAGCGTTTATTTACTGCAGGGACACAGAAATCGCTAGAAGTACAACATAGTGTAGGTTCAGAGAGTCTGCTTCGAATTGCAAAAGTGGATCGCTCCTTTTATACACATTTTCGCCATTGCACAACATAACGAACAAAAGGTTACAACTCAGTTCCCACAGTAAACTTCAAAAAGATCGCATTCATGTTTTCTGAAGCCCGGAACATAATTACAGTAACATGTCGGTTTCCAACTGTAAAAGTACGCTATCCCACCATTAGGCACATTCCATTCTAGTTGTAAACGACCTAAGAGAGGGGATAGAAACAGGTGCAGGAAAACAAAGACAGACAACAGTTTGAAAAGAGTGTGGGGGCAATATCGGAAGCGTGATCACAGGATCAAAGGATCCGAGCCTAACGTATGCAAGGCTGAAACAATAGACCGGCGCGGCAATATGAGCCTCGAGCGGAGCCATCTGCCTCTGCTGTGTCATTCCCCTAGTCATAAAGGCACACTCAAAGGAATATGCATCTTCCGCAAGAGCTTGGGAATCCCAGGGTCATCAGGCGGACATTGTCCGTTCTCCGGCTACGTGAGGGCAAGAAACAAAATGGATGCCGTATCTAAAATGGAACCCGAAGGTTCAGATGAAAAACCCGTAAATAAGACGAACCCTTCCAAGTAGTGTAGCGAAAACACGTACATCTACTAATCTCGTCATTTACGGTTCATAGATACCAAACTCATCCATATACGAACAAGCCCAAAACGTCGTTCCGATTCTTACCGAACCTCAGGAGCGCGTACTGGGCGCTCCCCATGCGCAAATCGGATTATTTTTTTTTTTGGGCCCCGCAGGACCCTATTATAGCCCCCACATCAAACCTAGGGGGTCAGGGGGGGTCTACCCTGCCCCCTTATGGTAATTTCCCCCTTTTTTTTTGCCACCTCTTGTGTCTCGATCCTACCGAGACACAAGATGGCGGCCGCTCCGGACTGTTTCGAATGTTTACAGACACCCGTGAGCCAATCAGCTTTCCGTGCGCAAGTCGCGTAGCACGCCCGGTGCGCTCCCCGGTACGCGTACCGGGGTGCGCCTATAGATATATATATATATTTTTTAACCTAAATTACTCAAAATCCACTGCAGCACATATCTTGAGACATAGCAAAGGCACATCGGGCTACCAGTCCCTACAATTTTGCCAAGTTTGGTGGAAAACCATTCAGCCGTTCGGTCTAAAAGTGAGTTTGACCGCCCTATAGAAATTAACATGGGAAAAACACGTTTTGGGACCCCCTTTTATCTTGGCCCCCGCTTGACGAATCCCCCCAAAACTGTCAAGGAAGAACCGAAGCTCCGCGAGGCAAATTTGAGGAAATTTTCAGGCAGATTCGTCAACCGGCGCCAAAGTTATTCCAAATAGAATTTTGAGATTTTGCATTGAAAAAAATCCTAACTATAACTACCTACAGGCGACCGCCAGTAGGTAACATATATACATCTATATATATGCTGCTCACTCCGTTTCGTGACACTTTCTCCACTTCAAACAAAGGACGCAGACCCAGAATCGGTGCAATACTTTTTTATTTTGAGATAACACCCTGCACCACCGCCATGAAGCGTTTCGGGCAACACAGTGCCCTTGATCACATGACGCGCATGTGGAGTGCTTCCCATATTTAAAGTGACAGTGCGAGTGCAGAAATTACCACGTCATAGGCATAGACATGAAAAACATACTCAGTCATTTTCAAAGTGAAAGCAGAGTCAATTCATAATCCCTTTGTAGTTATGCTGTATACAATAGACGTTAATAAATAAATATTATCAACATTTCTATAAATAAATAGGCATTTAAATATGGTAAAAGCACTTAAAAAACCCTCGTAGTGAGTTTTAAAGTTTTTTCAAATTTAAAAAAACCATAGCTTATAGCATCAACCATATACAATTACATATTTGTTTTGGTTATAGTTTGTGTGCAAATTTGCAAAAGGGAGATGTAAACATAAGACTGTGTAATAATATAAATATATTTCAAACGCACATTGTCCTGTCTGAGAGGAGCACCTTCCCAGCTGGGCTGCGGTAGATTGGGTCTGTGGGGCCATATTTACCTGGGAGGAGGTCGGGCGGCCCCCTCCCTTTGATTTTTATTATTTATTTTTTTAAAGAACTGCCTCTCCTGTTACATACAGTAAGCCCAAACAGCAGCATTGCTGAGAGGTTGTCGGCGGCCATGCCCCCTTTCTCCACCACTCCAAATGCACCTCATGGTGCACTACTAGTTGGGGAATGAAGTTCCCTGAGGTGTTGAGGGTCCTTGGGGCCAACTACCCCTCCTGTTACCTCCACTAAATCCCATGCAGCTGTATTGCTGAGAGGTTGTTGGAGGCCACGCCCACTTTCTCCATCACTCTGCGAACGTTCCTCCTGGTTGGGTATTAAGTCCACTTGGTTGATAAGGGTCCTTGGGGGCCAATAAGTCCTCCTGTTACCTCCAGTAAGTCCCGCACAGCGGGATTGCTGAGGGGTCTTCGGAGGCCATGTGTCATAAGCTTGTTCCTTTATTTCCTAGTCCTCACAGGAGCAGAATGACGGTTGAACCCAATACCCCTCTTGAACCCCCTTCAACCTCCCATCTAGAATTTAGAGAGGCCTAAAGGCCTCGTCCTTTTCTTAGGTTACCACGAACTTCCTATTTGGCTCCTAGTGGAACTGTCTCCAAGGATGAATCTGTGCACTGTAAAACAACAGAGAACATTTACACTCCTATAGCCCAGATGTCTAATACATGTCTGTATTGTATTCTTTATAAATTATTATACATACCCCCTATTACACTTGCCTTAGCTTCTCTTCTATACCTAGATTTTTTTACATTCTTTTTCGCTGTTGATTTTTTAAAAGTCTACTTCTTTTGAAAGAGTAGGAAAAAATATATGAGCTTCTTCTAATGTGAACAAATCAATATATATATATATATATATATATATATATATATATATATATATATATATATATATATATATATATATATTCACTGAAAAAACCATAGGTTATAGACCATATATAGTTAGGAATTTGCATTTACAAAACCTTGAAAATTCACTGAAAAAACCATAGGTTATAGACCATATATAGTTAGGGATTAGCATTTACAAAACCTTATTTTACTCGCACAAAACCATTGAAATTCCCATATATAGTTAGTTGCACTAACTATATATCGCGCACCCGCAATCCACTGCTGATGATGTCACATATTACATCATTCATGACATGGTCAGTGACATCACTGATGACATCACTGATGACATCTCAAATGACATCACTGATGACATCACTGATGACATCTCAAATGATATCACTGATGACATCACTGATGACATCTCATTTGACATTACTGATCACATCACTGATGATATCATTTATGTGATAATACAATGAACATCTTCCGACTCTAATATAACCTTAGATACAATCAGTATAAACAGACACTCACAGACTGTCACTTATCCATGGAGTTACTCACACACCTAGTCAGTCATGCAAAAAATCAATCACACCTCCATTTCCTCAACTATACAGTTATACACACCTTACTTATTCAAACATATACTAACACATATTTACTCTCTTATACAATCCCTGATACAAGTTCACAATGATCCATACAGCCACTCACACATTCACTGGCTCTTATGCACAGTTATTTATATATGTCAACTCTCACATGGACTGTGTTTTACATATGTACTTACTTTGACATGTAGCACTGAGATATCCATTCACTCACCAATACACTCATGCACACAGTCAACTGTCCATACAGCTGTTTCCACATACACTTTTGAACCCATACATCTAGTGAATCAACTGCTCACACATCTATGCACAGAGTCATACACCTCCCAGCCACCCACACACATACTCAGTCTCCCATACAAATACTTGGGCAACCATTCAACAACCCATATAGTTACTCATAAAGCTACTGATTTAAACATGCAGCAGTTTACAGAACAACATATATAATGATGCACAAATTAAGACAGTTTAGTCACTAACCCATGCACTCAGTGAGACACATTTAATCATTCTCTCATACAGTCAGTCATGCACCTACTAAATCCTTCATCCAGACACTTATACACCCACTCATTCTTCAATATGTAAGACATATGTTAACTTTACAGAAACATACAGTCACTGGGTGTTGTCATCAGTGATGTCATCAGTGATGTCATTTGAGATGTCATCAGTGATGTCATCAGTGATGTCACTGACCATGTCATGAATGATGTAATATGTGACATCATCAGCAGTGGATTGCGGGTGCGCGATATATAGTTAGTGCAACTAACTATATATGGGAATTTCAATGGTTTTGTGCGAGTAAAATAAGGTTTTGTAAATGCTAATCCCTAACTATATATGGTCTATAACCTATGGTTTTTTCAGTGAATTTTCAAGGTTTTGTAAATGCAAATTCCTAACTATATATGGTCTATAACCTATGTTTTTTTTCAGTGAATTTCATTGGTTTTTTAAAAGCTAATATCTATAGCTGTAAAATATATTCTTTATTACGTGACGTATCACGTAGCAACGTGAGACGCCTCATGACGCGTCGCATAACCGTGACGTATTGGCTCTGCAGCGCAACCAAAACCCGTAACGTAAGCGCGCCGGAGCACGCTTACAGATATATATATATATTTTTAACCTTAATTAGACAAAATCCACACGTGCACATATCTTGAGGCCTTGCAAAGGCACATCAAACAAACAGTCCTTACAATTTTGCCAAGTTTGGTGGAAATCTAGGTTTTCCCCTTGTTACGCTTACCGGAACGCTACCCGGTACGCAAACCGGACGCTCCAAAAACACAAGATGTCGGACTCCCGTTACGCTGCCGGTTAGCTGCCCGGTTGGCGTACCCGGAAGCGCCTCTACCGCGAAAAATCACAATTTTTTTTTCTTTTGCCCCGCGGGGAACTTTAATAGCCCCCTCATCAATCCTAGGGGGTCAGGAGGGGTCTACCTTACCCCTTTCCTTCATTTACACCTTTTTTTTTTCCACCTCTTGTCTCTTGATCCTACCGAGAGACAAGATGGCGGCCGCTCCGGACTGTTTACAATGTTGACAGCCAATCAGCTTCTCCTCAGACTCCCGTTACGCTGCCGGTTAGCTGCCCAGTTAGCTGCCCGGTTCGCGTACCGGGACGCGCCTCTACGGCGAAAAATCGCAAATTTATTATTTTTATTTTTTTTCCCCGCGGGGCACTTTAATATCTCCCTCATCAATCCTAGGGGGTCAGGAGGGGTCTACCTTGCCCCCTTTCCTTCATTTCCCCCTTCGTTTTTCACTACGTCTTGTCTCTCGATCCTACAGAGAGACAAGATGGCAGCCGCTCCGGACTGTTTACAATGTTGACAGCCAATCAGCTTCTCCTCAGACTCCCGTTACGCTGCCGGTTAGCTGCCCGGTTAGCTGCCCGGTTCGCGTACCGGGACGCGTCTCTACGGCGAAAAATCGAATTTTTATTTTTTTTGCCCCGCGGGGCACTTTAATATCCCCCTCATCAATCCTAGGGGGTCAGAAGGGGTCACCCTTGCCCCCTTTCCTTCATTTCCCCCTTCGTTTTGGCCTCCTCTTGTCTCTCGATCCTACCGAGAGACAAGATGGCGGCCGCTCCGGACTGTTTAGAATGCTGACAGACACCGGAGAGCCAATCAGCTTCGCTGCGCAAAGTTCCGTTACGCGAAAAGTACGCGAACCGGAGCGCTACCCGGGACGCTGTCACAGATATATCTGTTTTTTAAAACGTTAATTTCTCAAAATCCACTGGAGCACATATATTGAGACCCAGCAAAGGCACATCGGGCTAACAGTCCCTACAATTTTGCCAAATTTCGTGCAAATCCATTCAGCCGTTCGAGCTAAAAGTGAGGCCAAACGCCCTATGGAAAACTCAATGTTAAAAACGCGTTTTTGGACCCCCCTTTTTTCTCGGACCCCCTTGACGAAACCCCCCCAAATTTTCAGGGGCTGCTCAGAAACAGAATGTGCCATTTTCCTGAAAATTTCAGCTGATTCCGTCTACAAACGCCAAAGTTATTAGACATAGAATTTTCAAAAGTCCCATAGAGAAAAAATCCTAACTATATATACCTACTGGCGACCGCCAGTAGGTAATATATATATATATATATATATATATATATATATATATATATATATATATATATATATGTATATATATATTAAACAATTTGAGTATACATTATTCTAGAAACTATTTTTTCAGTTTAAACTTTTTACAGTCTTTTGCTCTTTAGGGTACTTGCTGGGCTGGAATGGCTCAATACGTTGAAGAGCCTGTGCACCTCACAACAGGATTCAGTAAGTATGCTCTGTCTTTAGAATTTATTCTTAGTTCTTGGAATCATACACTGAAAGAAAACTTCTGACAGGAAATCTCTGACTGAGGCTGGGGAGAAACACTTTACTCAGAACTCCTTTTCTCTCGTAGGAAAATACGTGACTACAAGCGACAATGGTTCCATAACACTAATCCTTCAGACATGTGCAACGGAAACTTTTCCTAACACTACTCTACTGGCATCTGCGTTGCATCCAAGAAAGTCTGCTAATTTACCGAAAATACTTCAGTGAAGTGCGCTGCTAGCGAGGCAGCGCGTGCACTTCACACTGTTTCACCAATCTCGAGCGCCGGTTGGAGAACAACTAGTCCGCTACCCTAGACATCTAGGTTAGGAGCCATCTTGAGTATTCGTTTTCTCGACAAAGATTTCTGAGACGATTTCTTGAACTTGTTTTTTACCTGATTAGTCCTTGAACTCTCCATTTCTCCACCACTCTGCAAACGTGCCTCATGGTGCACTAGGGGTTGGGGGATGATGTCCCCTTGCATGTGAGGTTCCTTGGGGGCCAACAACCCCTTCTGTTACCTCCAGTAAATACAACACAGCAGGATTACTGAGAGCTGGTTTGAGGCCCCGCCCCCTTTCTCTACCACTCTGCAAACATGACTACTAGTTAAAAAACCTTAGTAATTCACTGAAAAAAACCAAAGGGTAGATGGGCATTATAGTTAGGCTGCCAATTCACTCTAACAAAACCAGAGAAATTCAGCAGCTCAAACCAGCCTGTGCAGTACAGCAGGGTTGGAGAAACCTAATTGTGCATGTCTGTTTGGCTGGCCTAAGATGGGCGGCCAAACATTCATGCACAGTTAGCAATGCAAATCACTCTGCCCCATTGCCATGGCCCGGCCCTGCCCATCCCTACATGTGCTGGCTCAACCAGCAGCTGAAAAATAAAATGATAATAAATTATTGTTTTATTTTTCAGCTTCTGGCTCTGAGCCAGTGGGATGACACGCCTCCAACATTGTGGAGGAGCCTCCGTTGGTGAAATGATTACTGGAGGGACCGGAGCTGCGAGGCATCATGGAGCAAGAACACTACAGGGAAAGAGGAAGGAGCAGGAGATAGCACCAATAACAAGAGGCCGCCAGAAGCATGAAGGAGCAAACACAGATGAAGGGGTGAAAGAGAGAAGCAGAAGAGCTCCAATTGAGTGCTTAAAGCAGGGGTCTTCAAACTGTGGGGCGCGACCCCCAGGTGCACTGTGGAGCGATGCAAAGGGGGTCACGCTCCCAGTCATACTTCTGCTGAGGCCCAAGGGCTTCAGCCCCCCTCTTCCCCTGTGTCTCAGCCCTGGCTGCTGCAGTGTAACTCGAGCTGCTGGGGCCTCAGCTGGGCAGTGTCTGGAGTCTTATCTCCAGCACGCCCATCAGAGTTTTTCACAGGTCTTTAAAGACCATTTACATATTTACATGCCTTTGTAAACTGGTTACAGAGGCTTAGTGGTTTTTTTCTGATTCCAGTACCCCCTGGGTCCCTCTCTGCCTATTCCTTACATTTGTATTTTACATTTACTGATGTAGTGTGAGAATGCATTTCATGAAAAGGAATAGAAAGTAGGGTTGCCAAAAGGAAAATGCCTGTGTGTGTTGTTTAAAGAGCCTGCAGAGACCTCCTCTTGACACTTAATAGATTTATAAATAAAAAAGTATGTATTCATTCATTATGTAACTTTTCTGTGTTTGTTCTTTTTAATTATCAGTCATGGATCATTAAGGCAGTCCTAGAACACAATTAAAAATGCTTTCTATTTATATTTGCTGTTTGAAGTATGCACATATAAGTGCTTAAAATACAGCTTTAGGTGACTGCTTATTTTTGTACCAACTGGGCCATCAAAATAATCTACTGGCAACCGTATCCATAAGACTGGAAGTTTGCTGCAGGATCAGCACATTATTTATTTCCTCCACCCTGCCATAATAGCAATAGTTTAACTTAGATCTTAAACCCTACGCCGCCGTCAATAACATGCTGGGTTACTTCAGGTGTCTGGGAATGCACCCTGAATTCAGACAACTCACTCCTCCTTCACGCCCTTCACGTTCATGCTCACCCTGTCCTCATAGCGATCACAATGCACTCACACTGATCACCATGCACTCACACCATTCAACTGCTCACCCTGTACTCACAATGATTACTCTGCACTCACAATGCACTTGCGCTCTTCACCCTATACCTGCAGTCACACAAGCAGACTACTCAACCTGCACTCATGTGACACTTCACTCACCTGCCCCCCTCACTGCTGAATATACAACTCACTCAAACAATCCCAGCAGTAATCATACATTCATTCGTCCTATTCTGAACTTGCATCCGCACCCAAATTCGTACGGCCACCTCACTCACCCTACTCTCACACTGTTTCATCGCTCACCGTGCACTCACATGGGCACTCCTGCCACCCACACAACGCAGAGGGTTAATGTGCCTGATACAAAGAATATGTGCCATGAAGATCACAGAAACGAGTGTGAGTAAACTATGAGTAGCGCGATAAAAAATGAAATGTTTGTCAGAAAGGTGTTATAGAGAGATGAGGTGCATTGTTGGTGAGTGGTAGAGAGGGAATTCATGGAGAAGGAGGAAACGGGGGTGGGGCACCAAAAAAGACTGTTGCACCGGGTGCAACCAGTGTTAGGGCCTGCCCTGGCTGGGAGTGTTAGTGCCCCTCCTCCAGAAGTTCTGGTCTAGTGGCTCCCCTGCTTCTGCAGATTATTATTATTTACATTTGTACTGCGCTACTGTTACCAAAAGAAGCCCTGGGGCTAATAACCATCTGCTGCCTGAAGGCAAATGAGCAACACACAGAAGGAGATGGATAACCAGCCAAATAGGTAACCTACAGAACATAGAGAAAGGTTTTTATATGTTCCTAAAGGATAATCAATTTTTGATGGAGTGAAACAAAGGAAGGTGCAAGTCCCATAGCTGCGCGGCCTGCACCAAAACAGTGAGATAGACAACTCATGCCTTCTTGAATTGGGGAACAATAAGCAGAGTGGCACAGGCTGAGAGGAGCATACAGGTCTGACCCGTATGCTTGGTGAGGAGAGATGAGAGGATGAGAGAGGACAGCAAGAGATTGAGAGAATTTGATTGAAGAGGTCAGGGATGAGGAGAATGTAAATTGCAGAAGAGTAGTGTGGACACGCTAGAAGTCAGTGTGAGCCAAAGGTGAGGGCTTCTGTTGGAACAAAGTGGAGATGTGAAAGATGAATGGGGGTACCGGAGAGGTGTAAGATGCAAATAGACAATAAGTCGAATGGAGAGACGAGGTGAATGAGAAGTGCTAAGGGGAACGGATGGTGACGGGGCCAGAGAGGTCATGAGATAAATGCGAGAGACTGTTAAAGATGAGGGCAGTAAAAAGAAAGAATGCCAAGAGGTGATTAAAGGTGAAGTGAGAGGTTGAATGGGGAGAGTTCAGATGTTGTAAAAAGGGGTGAAAGAAAATGGCCTGCAAAATGTCAGAGGGATCCAGGGTTGAGAGAGGAGAGAGGGATGGAAGGGAGGGAGTGAGGAAAACTGAATGGGTAAACTGCTTAACTCTGCAGAAAACCGCCAGGGTTTTAAGGGACCCCTGATTCTTCCGGCCAGGGCCAGGTGAGCTTCTAATGTGGCAGCATGTATTCCTGCGGGTTTGAGGGCCCTTCACAAAGGTTGACTAGAAATCTTTCTGATGTTAATTTCTGTATTTTGGTTATAAACAGGTACTGAGGGGGTGAAATCTTTCCTCAGTGTTACTGTGTGTAAAAAATTAATTTCAAAATAATGAAGCAATGCTATCCCAAAATACGCTGCGTCACGTAACATCATTTACATTTTCTTCCCACACAATTTAGTCAAGCCTGTTGCGTAATTTGGTCCTCAACTGACTCATAATTCCAGTAGCCCTGCCTACAGGTTTAGAAATTTTTGTCAGGAGGGGGTCCTTACACCTCACAATATTGACAAGGGGGGTCTCGGCATCCAAAAGTTTGAAGACCTCTGGCTTAAAGGAATATGAAAAATGACATAGTGAGAAGAGAGAGAGAGGAAGAAATTCAGAGTGAGGAAAACAGTGCAAGTGAACTCTATGAGCAAGGAGCAGAGCGTGCACTTCCATGCAGTGTTAAATGAGAAGAGAAAGTAAACAAGAAAGTAAAAACATAGTTCCATGTTGTCAGATGTGGAAGGATACACTTTAACCCCCATCAAGGGGGTTAGCACAGGAGGGAACAAACACAGAATATAGAGGAACCATCTAATAATGAACAGGGAACTAAGAATGACAAGAAAACCATCTAATCATGAGCAAGGGCTGGCTCTTTGTAGTGCTGTATACAATGCTGTCTACGTGTCTGCAGCAAGATCCCAACAATAGTATCTTGGTGTCAATGGTTATCAACATAAAACACAGGTAAAAGGGCTATGCTTCGGATGGGAGACAGAAAGAAGAATAGTGAGGAAAATAAATGAATTATGAGCAACTCAGACAGACACTAAAAGTATCCAGTCGCAAACAATGAACTGGGAATCCACATCAAATTGAAGCACTCCACTTATAATAGCTTCAAATAGCTCAAAATAATTCGTTGAAGGAACAAATAATAATTCCAGAATTTCCCAAGATTCGTCTTCTTTTATTTCTTTTCCAATTCCAAACCAGCGCTTTTCACCGAGGTTATTGAACACCTATCGGCTTCATCAGGGCTGGAAATAATACAAAATGTTGCTGTCTTAGCATTACATACTTATTCTCACAAAGATTTCTTCAAAATAAGAGAATAGAGCCCATACGGCCCATAGAAAACCCGTGCACCTCAGAATTTTAATCATATAGTGACATCATGCACATGTATTTTCGTGATTACATTTCCATTTGATATTTACAAAATATTTCAGTTCAAGTGAAAACATGTGCTCCTCATAAAGAAACCTAGTAGTGTCTTGAATTAGCAACTAACTAAATCATGCAAATAGAAAGGGTGAACAGTCTCATTAAGAGATTGCTAGGCAATTCTGCTTATAGCCCAGAATTGAGATTTCTATACTTTAGTATTGTTTTACCTTGTCTTCGTATATTCCTGGCCTAAAGGGAGAAACATTTCCTTACTTTTAAGTTTCAGCATGAGGCAAAAACTACTGATCGCATTTACGTGAAATACCCACAGTTCAGTTAACAAATAACTGAAGTTCCCCTACCTCACGTCCTAGGGAGGATGCTTTTAAATCATTTGCTGCTAAGCTCAGGTTGGAGTTAATTCGTCTTTTCTGTCCTGTTATATCTAAAAAATATATAATACAAGGCTCTGTTTCAAAATATTGTGTTCACCATCCGTTACAGAAGCTTATTCATTAAACAAAGCCACAATAAAAAATCAAAACAACTCGACTATTCTCACCTGAAGCGATAATTTATTTATCTTCTAGGTCTTGTTGCCTGTATCCTACTTTATTTTTTCCTTGTCTTGTCTAGTTATCTCAAAGTTAAAGAGATCACCATTAGGTCACCGTCCCTTTCTTAACCACTATTCCTACACAACTGGAGCTCCATTCATATAACCCTCAGATTCGTACCTTGAATATTGGCACTCCAAATCACCTCGTATTTCAATTCTGCTGCCCTCAGATCACACACCTCTCCCTGTTAAACATAAACTGTGGGTATTTCACGTAAATGTGATCAGTAGTTTTTGCCTCATGCTGAAACTTAAAAGTAAGGAAATGTTTCTCCCTTTAGGCCAGGAATATACGAAGACAAGGTAAAACAAAACTAAAGCATAGAAATCTCAGTTCTGGGCTATAAGCAGAATTGCCTAGCAATCTCTTAATGAGACTGTTCACCCTTTCTATTTGCATGATTTAGGTAGTGGCTAATTCAAGACACTACTACGTTTCTTTATGAGGAGCACATGTTTTCACTTGAACTGAAATATTTTGTAAATATCAAATGGAAATGTAATCACGAAAATACATGTGCATGATGTCACTATATGATTAAAATTCTGAGGTGCACAGGTTTTCTATGGGCCATATGGGCTCTATTCTCTTATTGTGAAGAAATCTTTGTTGAGAATAAGTATGTAATGCTAAGACAGCAACATTTTGCATTATTTCCAGCCCTGATGAAGCCGATAGGTGTTCAATAACCTCGGCGAAACGCGTTGGTTTGGAATTGGAAAAGAAATAAAAGAAGACGAATCTTGGGAAATTCTGGAATTATTAGTTTCTTCAACGAATTATTTTGAGCTATTTGAAGCTGTTATAAGTGGAGTGCTTCAATTTGATGTGAATTCCCAATGTATGACTAATCGTATGATTACGCAGGGAGAGTTTGGGTGTTTTTTCTCCGATGTTGCGAGCACCCAGAGAGAACCAATTGAGTAGAATTGTAATTGTGTACTGCTTCTTGAGCGCTTTTTTATAACTCCTAGAACACCCAAGGTTATAGTTACAAACAAGGAACTGGCCAAAAACCCACTCTATGTATTACAGCATTTTGGAAAATGGGTCTTTGGCCCTATCTAACTAGCGATACTCGTCATTCTTGAGTGTGCTGCTGGAGGCAAGGAGAGGGTAGGGAAAAAAATGTTCTATACCAGACAAATGAGAGCTGGAAATAGTGTAAAAATTCACAGGGATGGAAAGGTCCGAATATAGCATCAAATGACTAAAAATTAAGACCAGGCACTGAACAGGTGACTAGCTTATGCGATATTACAAGGAACCCAATGCTCCAGTATTAAGTTTTTTCAATCACAATACTATATATTCTGGTAATTTGTTTGTATTGGCATAGGTGCTAGTAGTAGGGGCGTGGGGAGTTCTGCGGCTGCCTACACCCCCGAAAAAAAAATGCTGGAGCAATAAATCTACTTTTGAATTTTGCTTTTATCTTGTCATGTTTGCTGTACTTCACAGACAGAGGTAAAATGTTAGGTTATGTCTTCCTACTAATTGCTGCTTATTCCTTTAACATGGAGTGTTTGAACATTGGTGTTTATATCTCTTTTTCTAAGTAAAAAGTGAGAAGATTTTGCTAAGTGAACTATATGAGAAGCTTACTGAATTAAGGGAGTGTAAATGGAATGGCTGTATGTAAGGTAGTCTTTCTTCTATGTTATTTATTTATGTACATTCTGATGCACGCTACATGTTTCAACCAGCTGGCACGCTCTATTGTACGATCAGCTGGTTCCTCGCAGAGGAGTGTATCTTCAAACATATTTATGTTTGAAGATGCATCCCTCGTGAGGCATCTTCCAGTTAGCGCCACAGCGGTTGTAAATGTCATTAAGCTGTTGGACTAACTGGAAGGCGTTAGCACTCCCGTGATGTTGCTGATTTGAACTTATAATAATTCTACCTTTTTGGATTACAACCGGCTTCTGATTCCCATCATTCATGGATCAGTTTACCTTCTTTACATTTGGCGACGGGATTAACTTTTAAAAAGAAGGATTTCAGCATTTTCACCAAAATCTTTGGAACACTACGTTGGCTTAAAGAATCTTTTTCCAAGGATTAACTTGTTCTACTGCACACCTTACAGTGATAATTATTGTCACCTACTTACCCCTTTTAAAGGAAGAAAAACGAAGAGTTTTCACCTGACAGTGCATTTTCAACTGTTTCCTTCATTTTTCAGGGAGCTTCAGACTCAGGAAATCTCACGAGATTTGAACGTGATTTGAACGTGATGACATCACGCAACGAAATTTACCATTCCTGAAGCCGATTTCATAGGAGAAATGCAACGCAATCGTTTTCTTTTGTAAAAATTTTTATTTCTTTTGAAAGTCGTTGCGCAACTGCTCATGTAAGTTCATAGCTCTTTACAAGAACTTACTCTACGGAATTTACTACGGAATGGTATGTAAAAGTTTAAATTTATGATTTTACAAGACTGCTTAATCGAAGGAAGCATTCGTTTTATCTTTTAAACAGTGAACTTTTTAACTGTTAAGAGAGTAGATTTACATTTAGAGACATTTAAAGGAGGAAGGTTCAAAACTGTTTTATTTTAATTCTGCCTACATTTACATTTATTTTACAAAGATGGCTAATAATCAACAAATGGTTACTTTGAATAATTTCTTACCTGTCAATGGAAAACCAGTAGAGCCTTGGAAAACATGGTTTCGTAGCTTCGAGAATTATTTAGTAGCAGTTGATGCAGAGGAATATCCTCCAAAAAGGAAACTAGCTCTTCTTTACAGCCACTTAGGAAGGGCTGGAAGACAAATATTTGATAACTTGCCTACTTCAATTCCTCCTCCAGGTAGCGGTGAGGGCTGGAATATGTATACAGACGCAATTCAAAGACTAAACAGGAAATTCTTGGAACAACCAAACGTCATTCTGGAGCGTTTTAATTTTCGGAAAAGAAAGCAGAATATTGAAGAAAGTGTAGAAGATTTTATTTCAGTCTTTAGAAACATGTCATCTGAGTGCAACTTTGGTGGTGATCTAGACATTTACATCAGGGATCAATTTGTTTATGGCTGTTGTCATAAAAAAATTTCAAGAAAGAATTTTGAGTTGCAGAGATCCAACTTTAGCCGAAGTGATTGACATGGCTAAAAGCGTTGAAAGGAGCATTGTTTCTTCAAAAAGTATTGTGGTTGAAAATGTGTCACCTGTTAACTTAGTACATAATGATGTGTCTGTAAATGCTGTAGCCTTTAAAAATAGATCTATTAGACCTCAATAGAGAAAAACTAACACTTTCTGTTTCAGGTGCGGGTCAAAAACACATCTCAGTAACAGTCCCACATGTTTTGCATTAGGCAAGAGGTGTACCAACTGTCAAAAGATTGGCCATTTTAGTAGCGTGTGTAAGTCTAAGCGCACTGTTCACGTCAGGAATGTAATTACTAGTGAAGCTGATTTTCAAAATGATGTTATGTCAGGCCCTGAGGTACTTCCTTTAGAATCTGATTTGCAACATTTAACTATTAACACTATAGAAATACCTTCACCTTCTAATGAGGTAAGAGAAATTCTGGCAATTGATTCATGTGTAAGCTCACTTGATAATGAATGTGCGACAGATCCAACTTGTGAAGTGCTTGTTGGTAAACATGCACTTGACATGATGGCTGATTCAGGCGCTCCTGTCACAATTATTTTGGATCTTAATTTTGACAAATTGTGGGCATCTTCAACTAGACTTTCAAAAGTTGACATTATTACAAAGGCATACGGAGATAAGAGTATTGATATGCTTCGCTATTTCATGTCAGAAATAATTTGTTTAGGGAGAAAAACTTTTACTAAAGTCTACGTTGCCATTAAAGGAAAAAATATTGTGGGTTGGCAAGATTTGGCCAAGATGAAATTGAAGCTGGTTCCTGGTTCTAAGAATCCAGTTTAATTGAATGATATTTAGATATCACTAATAGATGAAGACAATAGTTCCATTGTTAGTGGCATAATTGAACAGTTTCCATAGGTTTTTAACTCAAAAATAGGGAAAATTAAAAAATTTGAACATCTAATTAAATTGAAACCTGGCGCTATTCCAGTTTCACATAAATTGAGATCTACTCCCCTTAGCGTTAGGGAGGATTTAAAGAAGTTGTTAGAAAATATGGTTGCAGATAAGATAATTGAGCCTTCAGACTCATCACAATGGGTCAGTCCGATCGTGATTGTACGAAAAAAGGATTCAAGTATTCGTCTGTGTGCGGACCTTCGCTCATTAAATAAGAATATACTGGTTGACTGTCATCCCATTCCCAAAATCCAGGATCTCCTTGTTGGTATTGATGGCTCCAAATTATTTACTCTGTTGGATTTGCGAAGCGCTTACCATCAGATTCCTTTATCGTCCCAGTTAACCGATTTAACAACATTTATAACGCCCTTGGGTGCTTTCAAGTACTTCAGATTACCCTTTGGGCTGGCATCAACTGCTAGCGTTTTCCAAAGGTTTATGGACTCCCTGCTTGACAAGATCAATAATGTTCAGGCATATCAAGATGACGTTTTGATCTTTTCAAAGAATGTTTAGGAGCATGTTAAATCTTTGAAAGAAGTGCTCTCACGTTTTAGGAGTGTAGGTATCACTTTAGGTAAGGACAAATGCAAGTTCTTTAAAACAGCAGTGGATTACCTTGGTCACTGCATTTCCTCTAGTGGTATAAAACCTAAATTTTCTCTCACAAAGGCTATATCTGATGTTCCAGTTCCAATTATTAAAGATACATTGAGGTCTTTTCTAGGCATGACGGAGTACTACTCCAGGTTCATTTTAGGGTACTCGCAAATTGTACAACCTTTAAGGGATCTTCTTATGAAAAATTTTAAGTTTGAGTGGTCTGAAATTGTAGATAAATCTTTCAATACTATTAAGAAGGCAATTCTTAACTCTCCAGCTTTGTCATCTTTCACCCCAGGAGTTAGGTGCACAATTTCAGTTGATGCAAGTCAGCTTGGTCTAGGCGCTATCTTGTGTCAACATATGGGTTCAATTCAGCATACAATAGGTTTTGCATCTAGGCCCATTTCCATTGCAGAGAGGAATTATTCAACTATTGAGAGAGAAGCATTGGCTTGTTCATGGGCTGTTGAAAAATTAAAAAGCTTTATTTGGGGAACACACTTCATCTTACTGAGTGATCACAAACCTTTGCTTAATTTATTGAATGGTAATGGAACTGGTAAAGCTTCTGCACGTCTTGTGCGATTACTTTCAAGGTTACATGAATTTAATTTTACCATCCAGCATATTGCTGGTGGTCTCAATGTTAGAGCGGATTGTCTGTCTCGGCTCCCTCTTCAAGAGAACTACGTAGAGTCAAAATTCAGTGATGTTGAATGTGTAGTATCCTCAATTGATGATTCAAGAAAAGATTTTCCATTCTTAACACAAGCTATTTGGTTGAATGCCTATAAGGATGATGAGGTGTTGCAAGCTGTGAAAAACATGGTTATCAATGGGTGGCCTAGGGAACGTTCTTTCCCTGCTTCACTTAAGTGGTATGCTCAGGTTTCTCAAGAACTTTCAATTGTAAAGGATGTTTTGATGCATGGAGACCAATGCATTCCACCTTCTTCTACTCGCATGAAGTTGGTGGAATGCGCACATGAAGGTCATTTAGGTATTGGTAGTACATCTAGGAAACTTAAAGAGTATTTCTGGTGGCCTGCTTTAGACAAAGATGTTACCTTATTCATTGATAAATGTGATTTTTGTTTATTGTCAGATAAACACTGGAGGATTAACAAACTTCCTCTTCACCCTGTAACTATTCCACAAGAAGCATGGTCAAAAATTGCTCTGGACTTTGCTGGGCCGTTTGACTTACTGCCAAGTAATGAACGCTTCATAGTGGCTTTGATTGATTATCACTCTAATGGATTTGGATTTTTGTGACTCACCCACTTCTTCTGCTGTTATAAAATTTTTGGACAGAGTGTTTTTTACAGAATGGTTTCCAAGAGAAATAGTCACCGATAATGGTTCACATTTTTGTTCCATTTCCATGCAAAATTACTTTAAAAAGCATGACATCAAGCATTTGAGGGCGGCACTCTATTCTACTGCTTCTAATGGCCTTATTGAAAAGATGAATAGGTTTTTGAAGGAGGGTGTTCAGACAGCTTTGTCAAACAATCTTGCAGTTGAAGATTTTTGAAGAAAGAAAGTGTGGTCATATTTGATCACTCCACATTCAACGACAGGTATTTCCCCCTTTAGACTTTTGAAAAAGAGGAATCCTAATGGTGTAATTTGCCCCAATTGGTTAAAGGATTTGAGGAAAGACACGTCTTCTTGTATTTCATGTCAGGATAAAAACACTTGGAAGGAGAATGTTTTAAAAAATCAGAATTTGCAAAATAAATATTTTGATGCTTCTTCTCGTTTTGTAATAAAAGATTTTCAGGTTGGGGATTGGGTTTTGTTCAAGAACCCAAATAAGCTAAAAAAGGGTATGTCTACGTTTTCGTCTCCCATTCAGGTTGTAAAGGTTCAGTCTTCCTTGAAGGGAGAGGGTGGTGGAATAAGAGAGCTATTGTGAAAATTTCAAATGATCAAGCGAAAAGAATTCTCTTTCACAAATCTGATTCCGCTATTCATGAATGCTCGCATTTCCCTTTAGGAGCCCCTTCTGACAATGTTTCGTGCAATGTTTCTTTTCCTGTTTTTGCTTCCACATTGTCTGAAGGTACGGTTTTACATTCTACTCCTGTTTCTGTTCAGAGTAGCTCTTCAACAAATGACATGTGTATACAGTCCAGGTCTCATCGTAGTTGTTCTGTTCCTTCAAGGTTTAAAGACTTTTACATGTCATAAGTTAACTTTATACTTTTTCACATTTTTGTTAATGTTATAGGAAGGGAGATGATGTAAGGTAGTCTTTCTTCTATGTTATTTAATTATGTACATTCTGAGGCACGCTACATGTTTCAACCAGCTTGCACACTCTATTGTACGATCAGCTGATTCCTGGCAGAGGAGTGTATCTTCAAACATATTTATGTTTGAAGATGCATCCCTCGTGAGGCATCTTCCAGTTAGCGCCACAGCTGTTGTAAATGTCATTAAGCTGTTGGACTAACTGAAAGGCGATAGCACTCCCTTGATGTTGCTGATTTGATTTTTTTTTTTTTTTTTTATTTAAAAATTATTTTATTTTCTCAAGAAATCATAGTTACATTTACAACACGCATTAGTCTATTAAATGTTGACAATACTGACATATTTCTTTTCACGCCAAAATTAGAATATAAACATACATACAAATCCAAATAAGGAGTACTAATAATATTTACCTTACAATTCTTTCCAACTATTATCTTTTACTTTATATGCCCTCACAACCTCCTCCCCTTACTATGTTATCGGCCTGTTTTTCCAGTTTTCAACTGGGTTCCAGATCCTCTTACCCAAAGATCTACCTCTTTTCCCTTTTCTATCATAAATTGCTTTTTCTAGGTTGTAGGTTGACAATAATCGAGCAATCCACATTTGAAAAGTCGGTGGTGCCCTATCAAGCCATAATGTTGCAACACATATACGATATACCGCGGCAACCATAAACATAAACTCAGTAGGAATATCATCTTCCCCTGTCACCACCCCCAACAATAGTAATTCATCAGTCAGCTTAATTTTATAACCTAGTGAAACATCAATACATTTTTCAATATCAATTTTCAAAGAGTACAGTTGCGGGCATTTTGAAAATACGTGAATTATATCTGCGTCAGTAGCATCACACCTGGAACACGTAGTTCCTGTTGTACCCCCCATTGTGCAATCCTTGCTGGGGTGTAATACAACGAATATAAGGTCTTATAGTGCTGCGACTGTAAGGTTGTAGAGCATAGAATTGTTCGACCCAAATCAAGCGATAACTGAAAACCCTCTGGTTGTAAAGCAATTTTTTCCGTCCACTTCCTCACATGTTTATCCCTATCATCACTTTTGTATTTACCCAATTCTGCATATAGGCACCGAATTGTGCAATGAGTGCTATTCTCTATATAATCCATTATACGGCATGAGCCAAAGCCCAGAGATCCACCTTGTTTATTTGAGAGATAGCTTCTAATCTGAAGATATTTAAAAAAGCTATTATTTCCTACCAGAAAAGTATTTTGGATCTCATGAAACTGCATAATTCCACCCTGTTGATCCAATAAGTCCCCAATTTTCTTGATCCCTTTATCATCCCATTCCTTCATCACTGAATCTCTAAATATCTCCCCCGGAAGAGATCTATTAGTATACAACCGTGTGTACCTGTTATATCTTCCTAGCCCTATTTTCTTTGATATCATCTTCCAGATAGAATAAGCAGCTTTAAGAGTTTTAAATCTTGTGTGTTTGAAATAGCTAAAATCAACTGTATTCAAAAATCCATTTAGTGCCCCATCCCCCATCAACACAGTGTAAACATTAACAAACCCTTGTGAACTAACTCCCTGTTCTGTATTGCCGCCACCAATGAATCCCTGAAAATACTGCAAAGCTACCGCCCAGTAATAAAACCTAAAGTCAGGTGCCCCCCAACCCCCTCTTTCCCTTGGGAGTGTAAGATGTCGATATGCTCTTCTAGTTTTACCATGTGCCCAAATAAATGTATTTACTATAGCTTCTATCTTGTTAAACCATTTATGTTCAAAATATAACGGTATTGCCCTGAATAGATATAAACATTTAGGGAATGTTATCATTTTGATTACGTTTATTCGTCCCATCAATGTCAAATGTAATCTATGCATCCTTTCTGTGTTCTCTTTTACTTTATTTAGTAGGGGTCTGATGTTAAGATCTACCAGTATATCCAGATCTGCCGTAACTTTTATTCCTAAATATGTTGCTTCCTTCACGACTCTAATATCCTGGAATATCATATAGTTATTTTGTACTATTTGAGTTTTCCCACTGTTAATTTTATATCCTGAGAGTACCCCAAAGTTTGATGCTTCTCTCTCTATCTCTGGTATTGCTATGTCTGGTTTATTGGTGATGACGGCCACATCATCTGCGTACGCAAATACTTTGTAGCTTCTTTCATGTAACTCGATTGGGGCAATCCTATTGTTTTTTTCCAGTCTCCGTAATATGGGGTCAATATAGAGGGCGAATAGCAGCATGTATTTATGTACATTCTGATGCACGCTACATGTTTCAACCAGCTGGCACGCTCTATTGTACGATCAGCTGGTTCCTCGCAGAGGAGTGTATCTTCAAACATATTTATGTTTGAAGATGCATCCCTCGTGAGGCATCTTCCAGTTAGCGCCACAGCTGTTGTAAATGTCATTAAGCTGTTGGACTAACTGGAAGGCGTTAGCACTCCCGTGATGTTGCTGATTTGAACTTATAATAAATCTACCTTTTTGGATTACAACCTGCTTCTGATTCCCATCATTCATGGATCAGTTTACCTTCTTTACACTGTATGATGTCATTTTTTTCTAACACACAACAAAATGTAAATACCTTTAAATGAACTGTCAAACTATTTCAGAATATATATGCAGATAGAAAAGCAGAACTGAATCACATTATTTGTAGTTTTTTGTGGTTTTGAAGTGCGATCAAAGCAAAGATTTGTATAGGATCAAAACAAATCCATTAACATGGTGATGGGTAAATGAAATATTTGTTGAAATTCGATTTCCACACATTTTCATTTATGCGCTATATAGTTTTATGAGTAAAACTGTATGGCTGTGCACGTTTTTTGGACATTTCAATGGAACATGTGCTGTAAATGATAGTGCGCTACCACACCATACTTAAGTGATATATTTGCAACAGTGTGCTCCAAAATGGGACACCAGCTACATACTAGACCACTCTCCTGCTGATTACATTTGCTACACTAGTTCTTTGTGTGAGACTTGTATTTTTTTTACAATCCCCACGATTTTAATTATTTTACAATGATGCCAGCACCCCGACTCTGAAAACTGTGCCAGCACTTCTGCGTATTGGTTTGGCTGAAGTGAGCCAAGACACAAACTCCTAGAATGCATGTGGTTGTCTCATGAAAGAACAGGACTAAATCAAAGTCCCCTTCCCCTCTTGTGCCCTTCCTACCCACACAGAAATATATGATTCCAAATCAGTGCGAGGATTGGCATTCTCTTAAATATCTATGCACCTGTTTTTATCCAGTTTACTTTCAGCAAAGAAAATATCCAACCGTCAGCAAGAGTCTCATGCTGACAGGGCTTGCAATGAGTACAGCAATCTATTCTTCATTGTTGGTACTGAAAGGCAGAGATGAGAAATGGAGTGATAAATGTCCTCGAAAAGCCAGAATTGCAGAGCCTGTTACACACAAATCAGGCATGTGCCACCGTGCCTCTGTAGCCCTGTGGGGCTGGGAAGAACTGGGAGTCATCACATGTGCAACTGAAAGGCTACTAGAGCAATCATTCAGTCACCTGGCGTGTTGCAGGCCTGCATTCGGCAGTGCGTCCTGAGTATGGATGATGGGTCAGGAGGGCTCTTATTCAGTAATCACAGGTTATTAGTGTCACACTGCCTTGGGGCATGACCCAAAGGCTATTTTATTCCCATCTGTCCCTACGCCACGGTCTCAACCATTCCGACCTGACGGGATTGGACAACTACAATAACACCCCTCCCTAGTCAATAGGGTGGACCCCACCAACACACCAAACATAACATAATTCTTCCTTTACCCACAAAAGAAAAACACCATCAGCAGTAGTGATCACCGTAAAGAGAGAAAAAGAAAGACAGAGAGAAAGAGAGAGAGAGAGAGAGACCAGAACTAAACACTTATAATTCAGTGAAGTAGAAAGTCATTCCAACGAGATGATCTTGCCGGACGGGATGGAAGATGATATCTCTCCATTCCTCGCTGACTTGCTTTTACCCCCTGCTTATTTTGCACAACAGCCATTGGCAAAGTGCCTAGATTCACCGGCACAGCTTGCAGACCTCCTCCAGCTATGGACAGGGAGGGTACCTGCCCGGTTGATTTGTGTGGAACGGAAGACACACCAGGGAATGGCTCATCAGCCAACTTTTGAAGAACAAGACATTTCTCGCTATAGTGGCTCCAGCTCTCTGAGCAGTAATCATTGTACCTTTCAGTGTTCGTTCGCTCCACGGATGAGGCTCAAACAGTAGCATGAACTTTCCTCTGGAATGTCCATTTTTGACCAGCACCAGCTCTCCCCCTTGAACTGGACTGCACTTGGCTCTACGAGTTTGGAACATGTGGTCATTTCATGTCTTGCACTTCTGTAAATTCTCAGCAACCTGGGCCATTGTCAGTATGCAATTCCTTAAACAAGCCATGGGTGGCCATAATGTTCTCGAGACAAGGTTTGGTTTGACTGGCTGTAGTGGACTCCATGACCTCAACATCGAGGTACTTTGAAAAATCATCAATCACCACTAACGTGTCGACCATCAAGTACACTACCAAAATCAGTCCTGGTGCATTGCAGGGAAACGGCAGGATATCTTCCATGATAATAGGTGCGGGTGAGTCAGCAGGGACGGCAGCTTGGCCCAGGGAGCACTGATGCACAGTCCATTCCACAAGGGCATCCAGTTTGGTAAACCAGACTTTGTAATTCAACTGTGATTTGGTCCTGATTACCCGTTGATGGCCAAGTGTGCGAGGTCCACCACTTGGTGTTGTAGGATCGCAGGGACTACCAAACTGGAACCCCTCATGAGACAGTCTTTCGGGAGCACTACCAGTTCTGTGCGAACATTGTGCAACAAGGTTAATGTTAACTTTGCATCGTCAGTGCAAAAAGTGGTCTTGTCCAGTAAGGTGCACCACGTTCTGGATCGCACAGCCTATATGCCCAGCCAGATACACTCATAAGCCAAAGTGGCTTTAAAGATGTCCTCCAGTGAAATGGGAAGTGGGCGGGAGCATTCTACAACAAAACACACATATTCTTTCATATCTTCCACATCATATTCTTTGCTTTCTGTCTCAAGGCTGGCATGCCGGAATGGGTGGTCTGCAGGGTTCTGAGCACTTGGGATTAAATTCACTGTAAAATTAATGTCTTGCAACTCTAAAACCCACTTCTCAATCCAAGATGGGGTTTGGAGGATGATCCCATGGACAAAGTGATGTGGGGTATATGGTCAGTGTGCATCACAAAGGGCTGGCCATGCAGATACAGATGAAAATGACAGCATCCCCAATGCACATCAGTGGCTTCTTTCTCTATGTGAGAATAGCGTTCCTCAGTCTTCAACAGCGCTTGGGTGGTATAAACCACAGGAGCCCACTCCCTGTTTTTCTGTTTCTGGGATAGCGGTGCTCTGAGTCCCGTGGAACTGGCATTGGTAAATAGCTCAGAGTCTTTAGCTGGGTCAAAGTAGACCAAGTCGTATCAGCCGGCAATGCTCGTTTCACGACCTGAAATGCTTCCTCCTGATTAGGTGCCCAATGCCAAGCTGTTTTGGTTTTTGTCAGCTCTGGCAAGAGGGAGGTGATGTCTGTGAGATTGCAGATGAATAAACCACGGCACGTGACCATACTGAGAAAACATCTCACCCCGGTCACAGTGGTGGGAGCAGGGGCTACCTGTATGTCCTGGACTTTAACAGAATCCAGAAGTACCCCTTCTTGAGAGAAACAATAACCAAAGAAGGACATTTCTTTCTGGAGAAAGGCACACTTTTCTCATTGAAGGGTTAGACCATTCAGTTTGAGGCGCTGAAAAGTGGCTCTCAAATGATCAAGGTATTCTTCAAGCGTTAGAGCGTGGACCAGAATATCATCACTGACGTTGAGGACTGCATCTTGGCCAGCCAGTATACTTAGGATTGTGCCCTGAAAAACTTGCTGCACAAACAAAGGATTACGGAATGCTGAATGAATCATACAGTCACTCCCAGTCAAGATATCTCGGTTAAATCCATTGTTCTTTTGCTCACCATGTCTATCTACTTTAGACCCAGCCATATGCAGATCAGTCTTGACCCTGTGCCTCATGGTAACAGTCCAGACCGAACTGCCAAGCCAGGTCCTCACTGGACCAGAAACAAAATTCCTGGGACCGGTTTCTGGGTATTACCCTTCATCAGCCAGGCTAGCTTGAATCCAGTGGCACAGTGAGCAAGGGACCCACATTTGGACACTCCCATCCCACTTAGTGTGAAAAGTGCTACGCAAACAAATGATGACTGGAATACAGAATGAATCATACATTCACCCCCAGTCAAGAGATCGGGGTAAAATCCATCATTCTTTTGCTCACCATCCCACCCCAGTTTAGACCCAGCCATATGTAAATCAGTCTTGACCCTGTACCTCATGGGAACAGTCCAGACCGAACTGCCAAGCCAGCTCCTCTATGGACCGGAAACAAGAATTCTGCGACCGGTTTCTGGGTATTACTGTTCATCAGCCAGGCTAGCTTGAATCCAGTGGCACAGTGAGCAAGTGACCCACGTCTGGGCATACCCATCCCACTTAGGGTGGAAAGTGCTACGCAAACAAATGACGGATGAAGAATGCTGAATGAATCATACATCCACCCCCAGTCAAGAGATCTGGGTTAAATACATTGTTCATTTACTCATCATGGCACCCCAGTTTAGACCCAGCCATTTGCGAATCAGCCTTGACCCTGTGCCTACTGGGAACATTCCAGAGAGAACTACCAAGCCAGGTCCTCACTGGACCGGAAAGAAGAATCCTGGGACCGAATCTGGGTATTACCCTTCATCAGCAAGGCTAGCTTCAATCCAGTGGCACAGTGAGCAAGGGACCCATGTCTGGGCATACCCATCACACTAAGGGTGAAAAGTCCTACGCAAACAAATGATGGACGGAATGCTGAATGAATCATACATTCGCCCCAGTCAAGAGATCTGGGTTAAATCCATTGTTCTTTTGCTCACCATGCCACCCCTGTTTAGACCCAGCCATATGCAAATTAGTCTTGACCCTGTGCCTCATGGGAACAGTCTAGACTGAACTGCCAAACCAGGTCCTCACTCGACCGTAAACAAGAATCCTGAGACCGGTTTCTGTGTATACCCTTCATCAGCCAGGCTAGCTTGAATCCAGTGGCACAGTGAGCAAGGGACCCACGCCAGGGCATACCCATCACACTTAGGGTGAAAAGTGCTACACAAAGAAATGATGGACGGAATTCTGAATGAATCATACATTCACCCCCAGTCAAGAGATCTGGGTTCAATCCATTGTTCTTTTGCTCAACATGCCACAACAGCTTAGACCCAGCCATATGCTAATCAGTCTTTACCCCATGCCTCATGGGAACAGTCCAGACCGAACTGCCAAGCCAGGTCCTCAGTTGACCGGAAAAAAGGTTCCTGGGACCGGCTTCTTGGTATTACCCTTCATCTGCCAGGCTTGCTTGAATACAGTTGCACAGTGAGCAAGGGACCCACGTCTGGGCATACCCATCCCACTTATGGTGAAATGTGCTATGGCAACAAATGATGGACGGAATGCTGAATGAATCATACATTCAGCCCCAATCAAGAGATCGGGGTTAAATCCATCCTTCTGTTGCTCACCATGGCACCCCAGTTTAGACCCAGCCATATGCAAATCAGTCTTGACCCTGTGCCTGAAGGGAAGAGTACAGACCGAACTGGCAGCCAGGTCCTCAGTGGACCGGAAACAAGAATTCTGGTACCGGTTTCTGGGTATTACCCTTCATCAGCCAGGATAGCTAGATTTGTGTGGTACAGTGAGCAAGGTTCCCACGTCTGGGCATACCCATCACACTAAGGGTGAAACGTCCTACGCAAACAAATGATCGACGGAATGCTGAATGAATCATACATTCAAACCCAGTCAAGAGATCTGGGTTAAATCCATAGTTCTTTTGCTCACCATGCCACCCCAGTTTAGACCCAGCCATATGCAAATTAGTCATCACCCTGTGCCTCATTGGAACAGTCCAGACTGAACTGCTAAGCCAGGTCCTCACTGGACCGGAAACAAGAATCCTTGGGACCGGTTTCTGGGTATTACTCTTCAACAGCCAAGCTAGCTTGAATCCAGTGGCACAGTGAAATAGACCCACGTCTGGCATACCCATCCCACATAGGGTGAAAAGTGCTACGCAAACAAATGATGGACGGAATGTTGAATGAATCATACATTCACCCCCAGTCAGGAGATCTGGGTTAAATCCATTGGTCTTTTGCTCAGCATGCCACCCCAGTGTAGACCCAGCCATATGCAAATCAGTATTGACCCTGTGCCTCATAGGAACAGTCCAGACTGAACTGTCAAGCCAGGTCCTCACTGGACCGGAAACAAGAATCCTGGAACCGAGTTCTGGATATTACCCTTCATCAGCCAGGCTAGCTTGAATCCAGTGGCACAGTAAGCAAGGGACCTGCATCTGGGCATACCCATCCCACTTAGGGTGAAAAGTGCTATGCAAACAAATGATGGATGGAATGTGGAATGAATCATACATTCAACCCCAGTTAAGAGATCTGGGTTAAATCCATCGTTCTTTTGCTCACCATGCCACCCCAGTTTAGACCCAGCCATATGCTAATCACTCATGACCCTTTGCCTCATGGGAACAGTCCAGACTGAACTGCCAAGCCAGGACCTCACTGGACCGTAAAAAAGGTTCCTGGCACCGGCTTCTGGGTAGTACCCTTCATCTGCCAGGCTTGCTTGAATCCAGTGGCACAGTGAGCAACGGAACCACGTCTGGGCATACCCATCCCACTTAGGGTGAAAAGTGCTTTGCAAACAAATGATGGACGGAATGCTGAATGAATCATACATTCAGCCCCAATCAAGAGATCTGGGTTAAATTCATCATTCTTTTGCTCACCATGCATCCCCAGTTTAGACCCAGCCATATGCAAATCAGTATTAACCCTGTGCCTCATGGGAACAGTCCAGACCGAACTGCCAAGCTAGGTCCTCACTGGACCGGAAATAAGAATCCTGGAACCGATTTCTGGGTATTACCCTTCATTAGCCAGGCTAGCTTGAATCCAGTGGCACAGTGAGCAAGGTACCCACGTCTGGGTATACCCATCTCAGTTAGGGGTGAAAAGTGCTACGCAAACAAATGATGGATGGAATGCTGAAAGAATCATACATTTACCCCCAGTCAAGAGATCTGGGTTAAATTCATTGTTCTTTTGCTAACCATGCCACCCCAGTTTAAACCCATCCATATGCAAATCAGTCTTGGCCCTGTGCCTCATGGGAACAGTCCACACAGAACTGCCAAGCTTCGTCCCCACTGGACCAAAAAAAGATTCCTGGGACCGGTTTCTAGGTATTACCCTTCATCAGCAAGGCTAGTTTGAATACAGTGGCACAGTGAGCAAGAGACCCACGTCTGGGCATACCTATCCCACTTAGGGTGAAAAGTGCTATGCAAACAAATGATGTAAAAAATGCTGAATGAATCATACATTCAGCCCAAATCAAGAGATCTGGGTTAAATTCATCATTCTTTTGCTCACCATGCATCCCCAGTTTAGACCCAGCCATATGCAAATCAGTATTAACCCTGTGCCTCATGGGAACAGTCCAGACCGAACTGCCAGCTAGGTCCTCACTGGACCGGAAATAAGAACCCTGGAACCGATTTCAGGGTATTACCCTTCATTAGCCAGGCTAGCTTGAATCCAGTGGCACAGTGAGCAAGGTACCCACGTCTGGGCATACCCATCCCAGTTAGGGGTGAAAAGTGCTACGCAAACAAATGATGGATGGAATGCTGAAAGAATAATGCATTCACCCCCAGACAAGAGATCTGGGTAAAATCCATTATTCTTTTGCTCACCATGCCATCCCAGTTTACACCCTGCCATTTGCAAATCAGTCTTGACCTTTGTATCCAGTGGCACAGTGAGCAAGGGACCCACGTTTGGGCATTCCCATCCCACTTATGGTGAAATGTGCTATGGCAACAAATGATGGACGGAATGCTGAATGAATCATACATTCAGCCCCAATCAAGAGATCGGGGTTAAATCCATCCTTCTGTTGCTCACCATGGCACCCCAGTTTAGACCCAGCCATATGCAAATCAGTCTTGACCCTGTGCCTGAAGGGAAGAGTACAGACCGAACTGGCAGCCAGGTCCTCAGTGGACCGGAAACAAGAATTCTGGTACCGGTTTCTGGGTATTACCCTTCATCAGCCAGGATAGCTAGATTTGTGTGGTACAGTGAGCAAGGTTCCCACGTCTGGGCATACCCATCACACTAAGGGTGAAACGTCCTACGCAAACAAATGATCGACGGAATGCTGAATGAATCATACATTCAAACCCAGTCAAGAGATCTGGGTTAAATCCATAGTTCTTTTGCTCACCATGCCACCCCAGTTTAGACCCAGCCATATGCAAATTAGTCATCACCCTGTGCCTCATTGGAACAGTCCAGACTGAACTGCTAAGCCAGGTCCTCACTGGACCGGAAACAAGAATCCTTGGGACCGGTTTCTGGGTATTACTCTTCAACAGCCAAGCTAGCTTGAATCCAGTGGCACAGTGAAATAGACCCACGTCTGGCATACCCATCCCACATAGGGTGAAAAGTGCTACGCAAACAAATGATGGACGGAATGTTGAATGAATCATACATTCACCCCCAGTCAGGAGATCTGGGTTAAATCCATTGGTCTTTTGCTCAGCATGCCACCCCAGTGTAGACCCAGCCATATGCAAATCAGTATTGACCCTGTGCCTCATAGGAACAGTCCAGACTGAACTGTCAAGCCAGGTCCTCACTGGACCGGAAACAAGAATCCTGGAACCGAGTTCTGGATATTACCCTTCATCAGCCAGGCTAGCTTGAATCCAGTGGCACAGTAAGCAAGGGACCTGCATCTGGGCATACCCATCCCACTTAGGGTGAAAAGTGCTATGCAAACAAATGATGGATGGAATGTGGAATGAATCATACATTCAACCCCAGTTAAGAGATCTGGGTTAAATCCATCGTTCTTTTGCTCACCATGCCACCCCAGTTTAGACCCAGCCATATGCTAATCACTCATGACCCTTTGCCTCATGGGAACAGTCCAGACTGAACTGCCAAGCCAGGACCTCACTGGACCGTAAAAAAGGTTCCTGGCACCGGCTTCTGGGTAGTACCCTTCATCTGCCAAGCTTGCTTGAATCCAGTGGCACAGTGAGCAACGGAACCACGTCTGGGCATACCCATCCCACTTAGGGTGAAAAGTGCTTTGCAAACAAATGATGGACGGAATGCTGAATGAATCATACATTCAGCCCCAATCAAGAGATCTGGGTTAAATTCATCATTCTTTTGCTCACCATGCATCCCCAGTTTAGACCCAGCCATATGCAAATCAGTATTAACCCTGTGCCTCATGGGAACAGTCCAGACCGAACTGCCAAGCTAGGTCCTCACTGGACCGGAAATAAGAATCCTGGAACCGATTTCTGGGTATTACCCTTCATTAGCCAGGCTAGCTTGAATCCAGTGGCACAGTGAGCAAGGTACCCACGTCTGGGTATACCCATCTCAGTTAGGGGTGAAAAGTGCTACGCAAACAAATGATGGATGGAATGCTGAAAGAATCATACATTTACCCCCAGTCAAGAGATCTGGGTTAAATTCATTGTTCTTTTGCTAACCATGCCACCCCAGTTTAAACCCATCCATATGCAAATCAGTCTTGGCCCTGTGCCTCATGGGAACAGTCCACACAGAACTGCCAAGCTTCGTCCCCACTGGACCAAAAAAAGATTCCTGGGACCGGTTTCTAGGTATTACCCTTCATCAGCAAGGCTAGTTTGAATACAGTGGCACAGTGAGCAAGAGACCCACGTCTGGGCATACCTATCCCACTTAGGGTGAAAAGTGCTATGCAAACAAATGATGTAAAAAATGCTGAATGAATCATACATTCAGCCCAAATCAAGAGATCTGGGTTAAATTCATCATTCTTTTGCTCACCATGCATCCCCAGTTTAGACCCAGCCATATGCAAATCAGTATTAACCCTGTGCCTCATGGGAACAGTCCAGACCGAACTGCCAGCTAGGTCCTCACTGGACCGGAAATAAGAACCCTGGAACCGATTTCAGGGTATTACCCTTCATTAGCCAGGCTAGCTTGAATCCAGTGGCACAGTGAGCAAGGTACCCACGTCTGGGCATACCCATCCCAGTTAGGGGTGAAAAGTGCTACGCAAACAAATGATGGATGGAATGCTGAAAGAATAATGCATTCACCCCCAGACAAGAGATCTGGGTAAAATCCATTATTCTTTTGCTCACCATGCCATCCCAGTTTACACCCTGCCATTTGCAAATCAGTCTTGACCTTTGTATCCAGTGGCACAGTGAGCAAGGGACCCACGTTTGGGCATTCCCATCCCACTTAGGGTGAAAAGTGCTAAGCAAACAAATGGTGGACGGAATGCTGAATGAATCATACATTCACCCCAAGTCAAGAGATCTGGGTTAAATTCATCGTTCTTTTGCTCACCATGCCACCCCAGTTTAGACCCAGCCATATGCAAATCAGTCTTGACCCTCTGCCTCAGGGGAACAGTGCAGACCGAACTGCCAAGCCAGGTCCTCACTGGACCGGAAACAAGAATCCTGGGACCAGTTTCTGGGTGTTAGCCTTCACCAGCAAGGCTAGTTTGAATCCAGTGGCACAGTGAGCAAGAGACCCACGTCTTGGCATACCTATCCCACTTAGGGTGAAAAGTGCTATGCAAACAAATGATGTATAGAATGCTGAATGAATCATACATTCACCCCCAGTCAAGCGATCTGGGTTAAATTCATCATTCTTTTGCTCACTATGCATCCCCAGTTTAGACCCAGCCATATGCAAATCAGTCTTGACGCTGTGCCTCATGGGAACAGTCCAGACCGAACTGCCAAGCCAGGTCCTCACTGGACTGGAAACAAGAATCCTGGGACCGGTTTCTGGGTATAACCCTTCATCAGTCAGGCTAGCTTGATTCCAGTGGCACAGTGAGCAAGGGACCCACGTCTGGGCATACCCATCCCACCTAGGATTAAAAGTGCTATGCAAACTGGAATGACATGGTGAGCAAAAAAACTATGGCTTTAGGCCCAGATCTCTGTACTTGGTTGAATGTATGACATTGTTGATTTTGTATTTTTCACCCCCAGTGGGACGGGTGTGCGCAAATGTGGGTCTTGTGCTCTCCATGCCACTGGAATCAAGCTATCCTGGCTGATGAGGGGCGAAACCCCGAAACCGGTCCTAGGATGCTTGTTTCCAGTCCAGGGGGAACTGGCCTGGCAGTTCGGGCTGGACTGTTCCCATTGGGCACAAGGTCAGGACTGATTTGCATATGGCTGGGTTAAAACTGGAATGACATAGTGAGCAAAAAAAGCGATGGATATAGGCCCAGATCTCTGTACTTGGGTGAATGTATGACATTGTTCTGCATTGAAGCAAGGCATGAGGATAGCAGGAATAACCTAATTAACTGTCTTTCAGAAACAGCAACTTGGATGACAGACCACCGTCTAAAACTAAACGCTGAGAAGTCCTAGATCTTGATTTTTGGAGGAGCTCACCTAGTCTGGGGCACTACCTGGTGGCTCTGGTCACCAGGAACTGCCCCGGAACTCAACGGGTTTACTCATCAACAATGCACTAACCATTCAGGACCAAGTCCAAGCATTGTGCGGAAAAAGCGTTGCCATGCTAAAGGTACTAATACGGCTCTTCTCATGAATCCCCTTGAACTGCAGGAAGACCATTACCCAGGCACTACTTTGAAGTAGACTGGATTATGGTAATGCAGGTGATCCAGAACGCATCTGCCAAGCCTGTCTGCACTAAAAACAAATACAGCTCGGTATCAGAATATATGAGGCAGATCCATTGGCTGCCTTGCACCGAAGAGTCAAGTTCAAGCTCCTATGCTATTCACTCAGAGCGCTAAACAAGCGCGGCCCCCGAATAACGCGGGGCAAAATCAAATTCTACGCCCCACAAGAAAACTGAGGTCTTGCTATCACACTTTGGCCAAAATCAGGCGCATTAAGAAAGTTAGAGCATGGGGCCACTCTTTCTCTCAACTGGCGGCTGTTGATTGGAATGAACTCCGTTTAGACCTTCGCCTTACGGACGATTGTATATCATTAGGAAGAAGCTGAAAACATTGTTGTTCCCTAGGATGTAATCGGTGACACTCTGCTGCCTTTTGCCCAGGTCCCCCTGTTCTCAAATGTCAACCCTATTTTCAGGATATAGCTTTCCTAGTGCCAGGATATCCCTCAGGATTGTCGTGCTCTATAATTAAAAAAACAACTACAAATGAATTGAGCTCAGATTTAATCTTTTTTATCTTGTAGGGTGCAGGTGCTAGCTAGCTCCCTCAGGCGGCCATTGAAGATATCAACTGATTCATCTTGTATTTGCCTGGCTTGAGGCAACGTTAATAGTCTTAATTAGCCAGGGGTTCGAAATAGGCAGTTAATACTCATTTGAGTGTGGCATACCTGTAAGGTGGTCCCGCTTCAGCGACCGACTTTCCCAGTTAATGTATGATAGGCACATCCACACGTAGAAGCATGGGGCGTCGTCTGTCAGTATCTAGGTCAATAGCCGCAAAGTAGGTCTCCAGACACTCTACAGTCTTCTCATCTTGGACCATGGGTGGACGGGGGACCATCAATCCAAAAGGGCTCTAAAGGCAGTATAGCTGTCATGGTGGCCGTTTAGGACAGTGAGTATGGTGCTGTAAATGTGACACACCCCTCTTAATTTTCTCCCTGCAGTAACAGTGGCAGCCCGGATTCAGTCTAATGTCAGTGACACGTGCCAGGATAGCTGATGGTAGGCCTCGAGGGGGTGAAGAACAGCAATGCAGGCTGGGCAACCGAGCAGCAAAAAAATTGCTTTCCACTTTTTTTTTCTTTACCCACGGTAGGCTGCAGACAGTGCTTGATCGCTGACGGACCAGAGGGCTGCAGGGCGGGTGCAGGAAGCATGATGTCAAATAGGGAAGCACAACTGCTGCAGGGCAGGCAGTTATCAGACCCACATTCGGTCATCCCAGGCATGCCAGAGGAGAACCAAAAAAAACACACCTCCTTCGTGGCACATTGCGTGCAGGAAAACCACAGGACTGCTCCATTAGCTGAATGGCCAAGATGCGCAGCTGCAGGGTGGTGACAGACCAAGGGCGGCGAGGTCCCGTCATGGAGAAGGCAGGAGGGGAGGAGTGACACACCCGGGTGGATGTATGACGTTACAACGCATACTTTTACCACGCATACCTTTACAACGCGGTATTTACAACGAATACCGTTAGAACGCATAGCGTTTAGAGGTGCTGGAGAGTGGTAAGTATAATTTTCTATTCCAACTCCAGTCCCCGTGGACACTAGGGAAGGTGTTGGATAGAAAATTAAACTTATTCCCTATCCTAGAGCGCCCCCCAGCGCAATCCGTTGTAATGGTATGCGTGGTAATGCCTGCATTGTAATGGTAGAGCGTTGTAAAAACTTTGTTGTAAACGTTGTATACCCACCCGGGTGTGTGATGTGATGGAGCAGGGGAGTGACAAAAACGTTTGTGTACCCCTTGTAAAATCAAGTTTGAAAATCATAACATGTATTAACCATATGAAGCATGATAAGTAATCAAGAAAAGAAACATACACAGAAAAAGGTACACGTGGGAAAACTAACTGGCTGATTTGCAAACATTAATGTATTAATAATGTGAAGAAGTCATACTAATATAGTGCGGTAAAGCTTTTAAAAATTCAATAGAGCTATGCATTTATGTTTCAATTAAGTATTTTTTTGTGGCAAAATGAACACATTTGGCACGTAAACAATGCATTTATGTTGCTTTCGCTAGGTAACATCTAACATGGGGAAATTATAATGGCTGAGATAAACAGAAGGGCTTATTTCTAAAATCTAACGTCAGTTGTGTTTATTTTCATATTAGTTCCCATTGAGGCCATGCGGCCTAGTTCGAAAATGGCTGCTTATGGGAGACTTCGAGAAGTATGGCACTATGCATGAGCAACTGTACGCGAGAGATGCTTGAACGGCCTGTGCTCGGACTATAGATGCCAAGGTCAGCTTGGCCTAAGACACCGGAGCTGTGCCAAAGGATGCTCGAGTTTGTGAGCCTGGGAATGTTGCATGCTGTAACTACATGATATATAAAATTACAACAACAGGATGAAGAATTGCAAAATGGACAATTTCGACCGTGAAATGTTTTCTATGACTGACTGACTGACTGACTGACCGTGAAATGTGAAGATGACATTGCAAAGTTTGGACAATGAGGATATGAGGTGATCTTCACCATCACTCTAAAGGACCAATGAGAAATGAGTGTGGACTCTAAAGTTTCACATTTTAGTTAGATAGTTAGGGAAAAAGGGTATAAAAGAGCCGGTACAAAAGAGAGAAAAAAGCTGGTTCCTGAATTTCTTTTCGCACCACGACATGCTATCGGACTGAATGATTTTTGGTGCAAAAAGACTTTGAATTATTTTGGACTTTAACTTTTGATGGGGAAAAGAATTGAATGCTGAGTCCTGATGGGAGGTAGACATCGAGGAGGATAGAAAGACAGTCATCATTGGGAACCTGTGTCATTTTAATCCTGTATTTGTCGTCTAATGAAACCTGGTAATATAAGATCTAAATTTCTATTTCTTAAATGTGCTAATAAATGTCAGATTTTAATTCATAAGTTATTTTTCTTGACTAAAATTTTGATAAAGGTTTAATAAGATTTATATGAGTTAGATGTTTGTTTAAAATAAAAGACATGACAGAATAGAAAATAAAGATAAAATGGGAAATTGTAATTAAGCTGGTCTTGATTTCCATCAACTAACTTCTACTAGCTGGTGCATCTACTGAAACAATGCAGTGCCCTGATGATATTTCCTGTGAATCTAGAGCAAGACAAATCGTTCACATATGCATATGTTTATAATATATAACATTTTTAGATTTATATTAATAGGGTGCTCTGCTGTCCATCAGCACGCCTTCTAGTCTCACTGATCTTGGGAGCGGTGTGATTATGTGAATGAGTGACTCGCAGTGCTATGGGCCCGACCGACAAGTGAAGTAAGATAGCTCCTGAGTAAACTGAGATGAAGTGGGAGGGTTGTTTGAGAGCCGGGTTGGATCAGATTCATACAGCAATCAGGCTGGAGCAGGAAGACAGATGGCCGATGCCACTGCAGGAGTTACCTCAACCGAGCCAGCAGTACGAATCAGCAAGGCCAGAGATTAATATTATTATTGGAGTTTTATATAGGGCAACTAGACCCGAAGGTATCAGAGCGATTTACACGAGAACCAGTTACGTTGCAGACGGACACATTCATTTTTGTTAGGCATGGTGAGATTAAGTGATTTGCCCAGAATCACAGAATGTTGAGCGTCCCTGCTGAGACTCAAACCCGGTTCCCCAGCTCCGAGTTCGACCGCCCTAGCCATTAGTCCACATTCTCTCCCCAGAGATGCCAACACCATGGGGCGTGGTAATGCAGATAATGCCCAGAAAATACAGAGGTGAGGCAGCTGGTTTCAGACAGCCTCATCACCAGTTGTTGCGGGCACACATTTGGCAGTGTGGCCTCCAAATGGAACATGGGTCAGGAGGGCTCTCATTCAGTAACCACAGCAGATTACATTGGTGCTTCACTGCCTTATTTATTTTTATTTTTTTAGCATTTGTAAAGCGCACAAGTCTGCAACCCTGCAGGCATCCTGCTGCTGAGACAAGGAGAGAGGCTGATAAGAAAGGGCAACTGATGTAAGAAAAGCAGCTGATGCGAGAGTCACATGACTAAGTCGAAAAATTAAACTTTAGGAAAGAGCCAAGTCTTAATTCTCTTACGGAACAGCATGAGATTCTGTGTACTCCTAATTTCCAGAGGGAGGTGGTTCCAAAGGCGGGCAGCTGCCACGACGAAAGCTCTTCCCCCAGGGTTGCTTTCTTTATCCTGGGAATCCTGGCAAGACTAGCAGAGGATGAGCGAAGGTTGCGTGTAGGTACATACCATTGGAATCTATCTTGGAGCAATTTGGGCCCTTGTCCATGAAGTGGCTTGAAAACTATGCATAAGGATTTGAACATAATCCTCTGATTTACTGGGAGACAATGTAGCTCCGCTAATGCTTGTGTCGACGAGGAGCAGCGTGCTTGTGTCAGAGCAAGCTTTGCTGCAGCCGCTTGAGTGCTCTGAAGTCTGGCAATCAGATATCCTGGAGACTCTTAGAGCAGGGCATTACAGTAATCCAGGCGGCTCTGTATAAGGTTCCTGACTACCGTAGTTCTTGCCTGGACTGGCAGTAATGGTAGCACTTTCCGGAGTCTTCGATGAGACAGCCTCCCACCAGTTTGTTACCATGGGACTCCAGATTCAGCTTTTCATTAAAGCTGACCCCCAGATTACGTACTGCGCTTACTATTGTCAACGGGCCATCTGTAGTTATTCACCATAAATCAGTTGATAGTCCTCGAGGGATCCCCCCACCTTAGAGTGAAGAATTTCTGTCTTCTCACTGCTGAATTGAAGCGAGTTGGCCCTCAGCCAATTCACCATTGCAAACATACAGGCGTGAAAGCTTTCCAGGGAGTCCGACAGGTCGTCGTCCAAGCATACCATGAGCTGGGTGTCATAAGCGTAGTTGACCACACTAATGTGCATTTTTACAATCTCCAGCAATGGTCGTATGTATGCATTGAACAAAATAGGGCTGATTGAGGACCCCTCAGGTACCCCATGTTCATTTTTTGCAAACTCCGATTGGTTGGGGGGAGTGCTACAGCTTGCCATCTATCAGATAAGTAGGAGAGCATCCATCTCAGTGCCACACCTGTTCCTCCTAGGATTTCCAACCTTGAGAAAAGTATGGCATGATTGACCGTATCGAATGCGGCAGACATGTCTAGCAATATTAAAATTGCAGACTGACCCCTGTCCGCACGCATTCGAAGGTCAGCTTAGACGGTCACCAGTGCTGTCTCCATTCCATGTCCAGGTCTGAACCCAAACTGCTCATCCTCCAATTTATTGTTTGTCTCCAAAAACAGGGACAGCGCCCTACTTACAAGACATTCCAAGATCTTGACCGGGTATGGTAGGAGGGAGATTGGCCTGTAGTTCTTATGGCAGCCTGGGTCCAGTGTGGGTTTTTTCAGGAGCGGCATAATAATAGCCTGCTTCCAACTGCGTGGCACCACTCCATCATTGAGTGATTGGCAGCACAGCTGACGTAGGATAGGAAAGATCTCTGACCCGAGTTCTTTTATTATCTTGTGGGGGATAGGATCCAAGGGTGATCCTGAGAAAATTCCTAGGGCCACTCAGCCAAACTCCTCCTCCGATGGCATCCTAATTTTATCCATGATGACCTTGGGGGCAGTCAGGTTAAAATTGTTATCCCGGGGGGCGTGGCCAGGATGACGGCCTGAAAAGACGTGTCTCGATCGGCTGCCCAGCCCTGAACCCCGTTTTGCCCCTATATATGCCCGTAAATCCCTGAAAACGCAGGCATCTTACCCTGCTGAGCTGCGCTTCTTGGCGCTGCCCTTTTGACCAATGTACGGACGCAGAGGCGGCCCCAGGAGTCACATTCCGCCTGAAACTCGTGACCCGACCCGGAGCCGCGGCGAAATGGCGGCTGAGCATTGAGGAGCCGGACGCTGCTTTCGGGCGGCGGGCGGCAGGCGCTCTGCTGGTTGCCGGCGGTGAGGCACGGAATGATCGCTTGGGAAACCGGGACCCGGTACAGAAAGGTGGGTTCCGGAGCAGAGGGAGCAGCGACTGGCGGCAGAGGCGGTGTTGGTCCGTGGGCGCCCAACGGGGCGCCATGAAAATTGAGACCCCGGTCCCGGGTCTGCGACCTGCGGAGGAGCGAGGTCTCGCCGCGGCCCTGACACGGGCGGGGGCTCTGTACAGCGGACCCCACAGCGTGGCCCCATCTTCGTGCTGTGGGGCTGGCCCCCGCTGCTCGCCTGCCTGCGGAGAGCCCGGTATGAATGAGCTGAGGCCGGTGCCGGCGGCACAGACAGACACGAAATTCGAGGCCCAGGGTTTGGGCCTATGTGGGCCCGGCTGCCGGCGGCGAAGAAGCGGCTTGCCAGGCACTCCTGATTGATTTCACCAGGCGGTGCTGGGTGCACAGACTGCTCTAAAGATCTGAAGACTGCCCAGGAGAAGAGTTGGTGTCCGACAGGTGAGAGGAGGCGGAGGTGCCCAGCAGCAGGCCTCAAATCGGGCCGGTCCGGTGCAGCGGGGGGAGCTCCAGGAGAGAGCGGGGAGGCAGTCCCCTTGCGGAGTGGTCCCCTCAGGAGACACAGATTTTTCTGGAGCGGCCGACCACCCACTGAGTTGTCCGGCCACCTTGGGAGCGCCCATTCACTACAACGCACCCGGTTGGGGAGGCCAGCCCACCCGGCCTTCAGGGTCAGCGCAACCGGGGTGGAATGGCCAACGCGGGGCACAGGAAAGGCCACACTATCACGGACATGTTGGTCAAAAGAACTCCAAAGGGAGAGAAAAGCCAGACACCCCTGACGGCACCGGCCAGCACTCCGGGGCAGGAGGATGGAGGGGCCTCTATCACTAAGGCCTTTCTGGAGTCGCTCTTTAACTCCCTGCGGGAAGACTTTCATACCCTGAAGCAAGATTTGGCCGGGGAGCAGCGTGAACTCCGCCAGGATGTGGATAGCCTGGGGGAGAGAGTGGCATATGGTTGAGGAGGCGGACCAGTCCCGGAGCGAAGAAGTCTAACTTTTGCAGCAAGAGGTCCTCCGCCTCCGGGAGCAACAAGTGGACCTCCAAGCACACGCGGAGGACCTCGAGAACCGGTCCCGGAGGAACAACATATGGGTCCGGGGAGTGCCATCGAAGGCGGAGGGGAACACTGCACTTGCTACCTGCAGGGATTGTCCAGGGAGATCCTAGGCGAACCCGCCGACTTTGAAATTCGCATAGACGGGGCGCACAGAAACAGCCTCTCCAATTCCAGGGTTATCCTGTGGCCTTATTTCAAGACCTTTCGGCCATTACTCTGCAAAAGAGGAAAACCTTCCGGGTGACCACAGTATTTTTGCGGGATAATTGGGTACCCTACTTTTGGAGCAAACCCCTTTCCGTTAATCTTCAGGTGGAGAGGGGCCCTACACCAGCTCCGCTCGCTCCAGGACACTTGCGCCCTGCTGGGCATCGACCTTGAGGAGGACGAGCGGGCGGGGGAGGCATCATCGCGACAGTCGCAGGAGGGTTCTACGCAGCAGTCCAGAGGCGGATGGCAGCGAGTGAGGAGACAACGCTCTCCTAAGGCGGACCTTAAACCTGACCCATCGACCATGGCCCAGGAACAGGCAGCGGACATAAAAGAGGTGGTCAAGGACTCACGGCCCCACACTGAGGCAACATCAATAAGGGATTTGCTTTCTTCGCACAAGGGAGGGGGGGACGGGCGGGAGGGCCATTGGGGCTGCCACTGCCACATACGCCTCCATACTGAGCTTCTACGAGCCTGGACTGAGTTCTGATAGGTCTGGGACTATGGTTTGCATTTGGGGATTTCTAGTTGGGGTTAGAGAGGGGGGAGGGGGGTTGGTGGAGTTCAGGGGGGAAGGATGGGAGGGGGGAGTTGGGGAGTTGACTGGGGGGAAGGAGGAGGGAAGGGGGAGGGAACCAGTGTGCCGTGGGGACTGCGAATTGCGAGGATTAGTGCCTATCCAGGCTCGGAAACAGTCTGCCGTCAGCCTTATATAGCTTTGCGGGTCCTTTGTATGAGTAATGGCTGACGCTACCCTGAAGATTCTGACACTAAATGTAAAGGGCTTGAACAATCCCGTTAAGCGTAGGGCGGTGCTTTCTTACCTAGAAAACTCAGGGGCTGAGATATGTCTAATCCAAAAAACTCACCTACTCACGAAAGACTGGCACAGAATGAGGTCCCGCATATTTCCGCATCAATTCTTCTCCTCCACACCGGAGTAGAAAGCAGGGGTCAAGATTTTAGTGTCTAAACATTTTCATGGGCAGCTAAAGGGCAAGGTGGGCGAGATCAAGGGTAGACTGTTGGCCTACAGTATCCAAGTAGGAGACCAGCAGCTGACAGTAGGGTCTATATACGCACCTAACACAGGACAGGAGCCATTTCTGCGGAACGCGTTTTCTGAGGCGTTGCGCTCTGCTGATCCCCTTCTGCTTCTGGGGGGGACCTTAACTTAGTAATGGACACTAACAAGGACAGGTCTGGGTACAGATATGGTAGCGCGGGCGCTATCTCGGAGGGGGGCGGGGACTGGTTACAGTAAAGGGGTCTAGTGCACCTCTGGAGGGCTAAACACCCCGGGGACATCACAATTCACCTTATATTCACACGTACACCACACTTATACCAGATTAGATCACTTCCTCTGGTCCTCAGAACTAAAGGCCCGGGTCACAGATGTCGATATCGTTCCAGCGGCTATCTTGGATCATGCTGAGAAGTGGGTGGTCCTGAAAGAGACAGATAAAGGGATTATCAAAGACATATACAAGATGCTCACACCAACCCCCCTCCCCGAGACACGCCACGCAGCAGGTCAAAAACGATGGGAAGCGGAGCTGGGGTGAACACTATCACCTCGGGAGTGGCGCTCGATCTACCTCAGGGCTAATCACACGGCGCGCAATGCAGCAGGCAGAGAGACAGCGGTACAGCTGGCCACGTATTGGTATCTTACGCTGGTGAGACTCAATTGGGGTAATCCGGCACGTAGTGCACTATGCTGGAGGGGTTGCGGGAGAGGGGCACCTTGACTCATTTGCTATGGGACTGCAGGGAGGTCATAGACTATTGGACGGCTGTGCTCAATGACATAGACAGCACCTTTGATACAGAAATCCCACGCTTCCCAGCCTACAATATTCTTGGTCACCCGAACGCATTCATCTTTCCATTGACTTCGATAAGAGGGCGTCAGATGGGCATTGCCATGCAAGCCGCCTCCCAACATATACTATAACTCTGGGGGACCAACAATAAGCCTACTCACACGGGGTGGTTGCATAAGATATGGTTCACGATGGGGATGGAACGAATACAGGCCACTCTCACACAATCATCGGCAACCTTTCAGAAAGTTTGGCTACCAATGCTCACTCTTCTCTCCAAAGAATTTAACAAAATGACATGCCTCAGATATCTCCGCCTACTACGCTTGACAGCACCCTCACCTGACACTCCTGGGAATGCAGGCGGACCATAGCCACAGAGCGAAACGCATAAGAACCCACAATTCAAATTCCGGCACACTGGTTGGGGAAGTGGGTGGTGTGGGTGGGGGGGTTTGTTTAGTTTTTCCTCTTCTGGATGTTTTGGTTTGGCTGATTATGTGCGGACTAGTAACTCTTTCCGATCAAGCAAACGGTCTGCGCAACCGGCAGCTATTTGGTTAACATGCTCGGTATAAAAGTATGGATTGTTCTTTCCTTCCTATGCAGACCTCTTTATTGCATTGTATTGCCAGTGATTTATACTGAAACTAATAAAATAAATTTAAACATAAAATTGTTAGCCCCATTAGGGTTGTTCCTAGTTGTCTCTCCCTGTTCCTGGTCTAAGTGACTGGATAGGGTCATATCTTTCAGGCCTTCCACGATCTTATTAATTTTTTCTTGGAAGGAGAGAGCCAGTCCATCACACAGCTCCCGAGTAGGTTTAATTTGCTGTTTATACAGTCAGGGAGGGTCAAGTCTCTTACTATCCTGAAGATGTTCCTTGATTTGTTGGATGATTTAAGAATAGTGGATGCAAAGTATTCTGCCTTTGCTGTGGCTATTTCTCTTTCGTATTCTATTATGGTAAGCCTCCAGCTAACTTTATACTTTTCTGCAGATTTCTTTCTCCGCTGTCTTTCTGATATTTTGCAGGCCAGCTTAAGATTCCTTAGGTTCTCTGCGTACCATGGAGCAGAGGGTCTGCCTCTTTTCCTAATATCTTTTAATGGAGCGAGCTGGTCGATTTTCCTAGTTAAATGTTCGCAGAAGGCTGTATAGTTCTCTGTAACCTGTTTGTCAGGGTTAAACAGGGTCTCTGTCTGAAATAGAGGGCCAGTTTTTGACTTTCTTAATAGTCCTTTCCAATCCCTGCCACGAAAAGTCCTCTCTTGCCTATTCAGGGGCCTCAGCTTGCTCAAAAGTGACACACTGAAGTTGGACAGATAGTGGTCCAACCCCCACACTGGCAGAATTTTCTCCACAGTGATAAGGCCTTCCTAGGACAAATATCATATCTAAGATATGACCTTCTATGTGCATTGGTTCTGTCACCCATTGTATCAGGTTCAGGTTTGCACAGGACTGGATGAGGTTGTTGAATGCTGTATCCAATCTTCCATTAGCCCACAGATTAAAGTCTCCCAAGACTAAGAGCCTGGTGTGGGTGAGGGCCATGTTGTTAATTGCATCACTCAGTTCCTGCTGTTGATGTGCATTGGCTGCCCCCGGTGGCATGTAACAGACCATACCCGTGAGAGAGTGTCCCGTCTGATCCTTAACGGGGTATACAGACAAAATATAGAATCAAAAATATAGAATAGCACTAATATCGAAGTGAAAATATAGAATGGACAAAATATCGAATGGACAGAATATAGTCAACAAAATATCGAATTTAAGGTAAGTAATTTAATATCGATTTTCATAAATATAGAAAGTCAAAATATCGAAGTATATAATATAGGTATTTAAATATATCGAATTTTTAATAATATCGAATTTTTTTAAGTGTTTTGTGTGTTAGTATATGTGTGAAAAGTGTATATTTATTTTATAATTTATTTTAAGTAATGAATTTTATGTTATTTAATTTTTGCATAATTTAATTCTGTAGTGGGTTGTGGATTTATAGGGGAATAGGGTGGAAAGTAATTTAATTATAATTAATTAAATATTTAAATTTATTTATTGGTATTTATTTTGAATTAATTGTTAAATAATTTTTAATTGGTAATTTATTCAATTTTAATTGCCAATTAATTTTACTTAATTGATTAATTGATAATTATGTTAATTTTATTAATTTATTTTCCGTAGCGAGTTGTGGGTTTATAAGGGAATAGGGTGGGAAGTAATTTAATTATAATTAATTAAATATTTTAATTTATTTATTGGTATTTATCTTGAATGAATTGTTAAATACTTTTTTAATTAGTAGATATTTAAATTTTAATTGGAAATTACATTTTATTAATTAATTGATAATTATGTTAATTTATTAATGTATTTCCCATAGCGGGTTGTGGGTTTATAGGGGAATAGGGTGGGAAGTAATTTAATTGTAATTAATTAAATATTTTAATTTATTTATTGGTATTTATTTTGAATTAATTGTTATTTAATTTTTATTTGCTAATTAATTAATTGTTAATTGCTAATTAATTTGTATTAATAGGTAATTAATTTTAATATTTTTTTTTTTTTTAATTGATTAATTATTATATTATATTAAATTGGTAAATACTTTTAATTAATGTTTTATTGGTATTAATATTTAATTTATTTTGATTAATATATGAAGTATTTACTTTCCCTACTGTTGCACTCACTGGAGTGGGAATAGTAATATTTCCCCCTATGCTATCCAACGCTTTCCCCACTGTTGCACTCTCTGGATTGGGAATAGTAATTTGTACCCCTACGCTATCCAACGCTTTCCCTACTGTTGCACTCTCTGGAGTGGGAATAGTAATTTTTACCCCTACGCTATCCAACGCTTTCCTTACTTTTGCATACTCTGGAGTGGGAATAGTAATTTGTACCCCTACGCTATCCAACGCTTTCCCTACTGTTGCACTCTCTGGAGTGGGAATAGTAATTTTTACCCCTACGCTATCCAATGCTTTCCCTACTGTTGCACTCTCTGGAGTGGGAATAGTAATTTTTACCCTCCCGTTATCCAACGCTTTCCCTACTGTTGTACTCTCTGTAGTGGGAATAGTAAATTTTACTCCTACGCTATCCAACGTTTTCCCTACTGTTCACTGTCTGGAGTGGGAATAGTAATTTTTACCCTTACGCTATCCAACGCATTCCCTACTGTTGCACTCTCTGGAGTGGGAATAGTAATTTTTACCCCTACGCTATCCAACGCTTTCCCTACTGTTCACTGTTTGGAGTGGTAATAGTAATTTTTACCCTTACGCTACCCAACGCATTCCCTACTGTTGCACTCTCTGGAGTGGGAATAGTAATTTTTACCCCTACGCTATCCAACGCTTTCCCTACTGTTGCACTCACTGGAGTGGGAATAGTAATTTTTACCCCTACGCTATCCAACGCTTTCCTCACTGTTGCACTCACTGGAGTGGGATTAGTAATTTTTATCCCTACGCTATCCGACGCTTTCCTTACTGTTGCACTCACTGGAGTGGGAATAGTAATTTTTACCCCTACGCTATCCAACGTTTACCCTACTGTTGCAGTTGCTGGAGTGGTAATAGTAAATTCTACCCTCCCGCTATCCTACAGTAAAAATATTGTATATTATTAATTAATATTATGTTAATATAAATATATGTGTTAAAAAATTACATTGTATGTTTCTTTTTTTTTACTTAAATTAATTATTTAATACTTTTAAAGTTATTTAAGTATTTTTAAGTATGCTTTAGTTAATTATAGTTATCATTTCATTAATTTTAAATTACTTTTAAGACATTTAAAAAAATTCGATATTTTGACTAACTATATATTTTTTTCGATATTTTTGATTCAATATTTTTGTACTTAAGTGTTTGTAGATAGGACTTCGATATTTTTGCTTTCTATATTTTCACTTCGATATTTTTAGTATTCTATATTTTTGTATTCTATATTTTGTCAGTGATCCCCTTAATGGAGAAGCCCAATACTTCTGCGCAGGTGATTTCATCTATATCTAGCGGGGAGATATTCAATGCCTCTTTAAAAATATTTCAAATCCCACCCCCTCGACCCCTGAGTCTTGGTTTATGAAAAACCTTATATCTTGCTGGGCAGGCCAATCCCAGCTCTGCCTCCAACCCAGCTCTTGTCCATGTCTCTGTCATAAACACAACATCTAACCTGTGCATTTCTAGCAATAGCTGTATCTCTTTGGAGTACTTAGGAAGTGATCTTACATTAAGCAGACCACAGTTTTGTCCGTCCTTTCTCAGTGAGCCTGGCACCATCCCTATTGCATTATCTGATAACGGTTTGCTTAGCACACCGTCATTTTGCCTGTGATTACTTCTAGTCAAGTTCAACGTCAATATACTGGGAATAGATATTATCTGTGGAAGAGAGGACAAACAGTTTGTGTAGGAAACTGCTTGATCTTTAGGGTGAGGCTCAGGCAATAGTCTTGGGCAAATCGCCTCCCCCCTCAAAGGGTTGAGGTTTGTTAAAGTATCTCTAGAGTAGCATATCCTCCGTGGAGCAAAAGAGCCGGTCCGAGCGTGACGGGTACAGACGGGCTTGACTTAGGTGCGCCTTCAGCGCGCCAATGGCGCCTGCCACATGTCTGGCCCATTGATGTTTTAAGTACACTTCCGCCTCTCTGCCGTCAGCGTCTGATGTGGCGGGGGTGTCGTGCGGTGTATGTCCACCCTCCACTCAAACAGCATGAGCTGAGGTGGTCCGCGGTCAGAGCACACAAGCGCGGAATCAAAGTGCCTAGTGCAGTGACCTGAGTAGCAGCCTAATCATGTGAGCAGTAAAACAAATAAAAAAGAAAAGTTTAAAAAAAGTTTCTGGTAGAGCGCCAGCAGATCTCACCAAGACAGCTGGGCATCTGGCTCGGTATCTTAAGTACACTTCCGCCTCTCTGCCAGCTGCGTCTGACGTGTCAGGGGGTGTGTTGCGCCGTGTGTGTCCGCCCTTCACTCAAACAGCGTGAGCTGCGGTGGACCGGGGTCGGAGCACACTAGTGCGGAATCAAAGTGCCTAGTGCAGTGCAGTGCCCTGAGTAGCCGCCTAATCAGGTGAGCAGTAAAACAAATAAAAAAAGAAAAATTTTAAAACAAGTTTCTGGTAGAGCACCAGCTGTTCATGCCCCACAGGCTATTTTATTCCCCTCTGTCCTTACGTCACAGTCTCAACCATTCTGACCTGACGAGAAGTGACCACTGCAACAACACCCCTGCACTAGTCAACAGGGTGGGTGAACCCACCAATATACAAAACATGCTTGTGGCTTGCAGAAGAACAGAGGCAGGCAATGTCAATCTTATGTTAAGCATGAGCCTCAAAAAGTGTATTTGAGATATTCTCTGTACATGTCAGAACGCATGTTCATAGGTCTCTGTCTATGTCTGACTGAATACATAGCCTACTTGTGCGAAACCGTGAATGCGCATGTTTCTGCATCTGTGAGACTTTCTGCCTTTGTGAAGCCGTGTTAGACCCTCTGTGAGACACTGTTGAGACAGCTCTTTGCTTGTCAGTCTTCTCCTGAAATGGTGCCTGCGTCGCATTCACTACCTGTTTCAGACTGCATATATTTGTGAGAATTTCTGCAGGTATGTGACATAGTGCCAGTATCGGCAACACTCACCATCCCCTCATACAGCAATCTCCTAGAGCAATAACCAGACAAGACACTTTCTTTGTGTAGAAAACTGCTGCAGGTTTATTAGCATTACAAATATGCCAACTTTGGTGGGTTATCTTACGGGCAATCCCAAGGCCGGCAGCCCCTCGCCACCTGCCACCTGATGAGTCAAATTACACCGTGGCCCTCCCCAAAAGAGTTTGCCATATTTTTGGGGAGGGAAGACCCCTCCCACCGGTGGACCAACAGCCCACCCCTTTGCTCATGCCCCATAAGGTGGCGGAGCCTGCCAGGCAACCCCCGGTTGCTCAGGGCAACAATCGCCCGTAGGACTAACGGGGCACCGTCGCTCCTCCAGGGTCCAACGTGAAGACCTCCCTGTGGATATTTGGCCTTTGCACCCTTTTGTGCTCCTGCAGAGGGTACCCGTATGTTACTTTAGAGCCTCTGGATCACCATGTAACTCCGCCAAAGCTCTGGGTGTGGCCACCGTCACCCAATAGCCCCCCACCAAGATAGCCTTCCTGACTTACACCCTGCTGTCTCTAAGGCCTCCCCCAGATCAAGTAAGAACAGGTCCATACCCACTCTGGACAGGTGTACCCCATCTTCGTCAAAACACCCTGTGCCCTTAGTGTGCAGCATCCCATGATGGATGAAGCCAAACCCCTTTTGTTCAGTGAATTTCTTCATGGCACTGTCAACCTTCCTGTGAGAGACTTCTTGGCTTCCTTCGATCGTGCGCCCTGCCACACACGTCGGGGCGTTATCTCAGACCACCATATCTCACAGGTCCCAAGCTGGTTGCACAACTAACACATGGTGACCATCATTTCTTGAAGCAGTGCCCTTCTCCCGAGAAATGCCAGGTCATTCCCTCCAGGTGCATTGCCAGCACATTAGGAGGAGGAATCCCCCCCGTCTCTTCTGCAGCTTCTTCAGCAAGAAGGGCCATTGCATGCCTGGGTATCCTAGCCAGATAATGTCTGTGGCCGTGAGGCCGTGCCTCCATTTCCTGTTCTCGGCCCACTGTGCCACTTGCAAGATACCTGCATGGACAATCACCCAGACCATATTCCCTGGCAAATAAAGAGATGAAAGTTTGCAAAGTTTTTATTGACTCACTGCACAACTACAATAAATAAAATGTACATATTGCACTTCACTGCAAGCCACCGGCATCTGGTGCCGCAAAATGTTCTTTACGTCCATAAGTTGTTATTGCCAAACGTTATATTGCCTCACTGCACATCATTAATAATTAAATGCACTTATTACACTTCACTACAACCAAAGGCATCAGGTGCCGCAAAATGTTCCTGACGTCCCAACGTTTGTCAGTACCAACACCTTCCCACAGTCCACAGCCAGAGCACAATGGCCTTCAAGACCTGATGTATCTTTTGTAACACTGGGGACTGCCAGCGCCCCACTTGTTTGATGCGTTCAGCTGACAGGCCTGCCCTAAACGCTGTGGTAGCTGCTCCTATGCGGAATGAGTGACTGCAGAATCATTTGCCCTGTACCTAGTTGCCTGACAACGCCAAACATGCCTACATGATGCTCTGTACTTGGAACTTAGTGAGGGGGGTGCTGTCTGCATGCATCAATAAGTAACCTTCAGTTGCTGGGTGCAGTGCCAGGTAGGCAGACACCAGGCGCACTGGGCAGTACCTGGCCGTTCCAAGCTGGTGCAGTACAATCACCCTCCCCTCCCTTGCTTGGTCCGTTTTTGATCTTCTTAAAACTCCCGCCAGGCTCGCATCCTGCCTGCTCAATTCCACCCCAGACTTGTCCTGCTTGGACCTCGCCACCAACTCACCTACTCTGAGCGCCCAAAAAAGGCCAGGCTGAAAAGGGCCAAAAACAGTGCTGCTTCAAAAGGTGAATTTGTTGCTCTGTGCACCCAGTCCAGCATCCCTTGCAGTGTTTCAAAATCAAAAGGGGACATAGTGGGCTCGATTCCGATCCGGTAAAATGCGCTCTGAATCGTCGTACGGAGCAATTTTCCCCGTACGAATCGTACCCGTACACGTCCCCGTACGTACGACGAAGTACGATCCGTACCAGGAGCTAAAGACCGTACGAGTCGTACAGGACTCCGTACGACTAAAATATCCGTACGAGTCTCACTCGGAACCCGCTGTACGTGACAGCGCTACAGTTCGCGGCTGGTTTTTACGATCCAGCAAGTACGATTCGTGTCGGGTACGCACCGTACGACCCTTTTTTTTACGGGAGCTGAAAACTGCCGTAAACGCATAGTTCGCGCCAAAACAAGTACAGTACGCCCCCCCCCGGGGATGCCGCGTACCCCACATGATCGCCGGGGTACGCGCCGTACCCCTGCGATCATGTGGGGTACGCGGCGTACACCCAGCGTACATGGGGTACGCACCGTACCCCATGTACGGTGGGTGTACGGTGCGCACCCCATGTACGCTGGGTGTACGCCGCGTACCCCACATGATCGCAGGGGTACGGCGCGTACCCCGGCGATCATGTGGGGTACGCGGCGTACGGTGTGTATGTGATGGAGCGCTCTTCTGTACGAATCGCCCTTACCTGACGCCGACCGTACGAATAGCGTCCTGATCACCCGGTCCGGATCGTACTCGCCGGGTCGTACGGTGTGTTTACGATTTGTACGTAAACGGCTCCGGATACGAATCGTACGGGGGATTTTTTTTACCGGATCGGAATCGAGCCCACTGTCGGGTGGCCGTGGCTCACACCTGGCCCAACCCTTCAGTGCCGCCCTGATTAAGAACGATTTTGTTGGATCCTCTTGCCCAAGTAATTTTGCATTGTAGCTTATTTCTGACAAGTGGCCCACTATCCAAGGGTGGCTCTTCCCCTCATCTTTGGCCCATATAGTGATGCCCTCCCTTCTTCCCAGGCTCCTGCCACTGTACAAAACTTTGCCACACAAGCTCTGTATCACTTACTGGTCCTTGGCGCAAGGGATAGCTCACCCAGCCCCCTCAGTCGCCTTTCCACTTCAGAAGGAACCAGAGGTGTGGTGGAAAAGGTGTAATCTCCTCTCTCGCTCTCGGCCACTTCTCCCAGAACTGGCGCCACTGAAAACAAGAGAGAGCGTGAGCTGCTATGTTCTGCACCCCTTGGATGTGTCACGCCCTGCATTCAACATTGTTTAATAGGCAAGCTCGCACCAGCTCCTTCAACAGGCACACGACCAGGGGACAAGTCGCTGACTGAGAATTTTTGGCCTGAACCACAGCCATGTTGTCCGACAAGAACGCCACCCTTCTCGCTGTTAGCATTGCTGGCCAAAGGTGGAATGCTATCACTATGGGGAACAACTCCAGGACTGTGATGCGAGCCGTGATTTTCTTTTTGTGCCACGCACAACTTACACATGGTGACCATCATTTCTTGAAGCAGTGCCCTTCTCCCGAGAGATGCCAGGTCATTCCCTCCAGGTGCATCGCCAGCACATTAGGAGGAGGAATCCCCCCCCAGTCTCTTCTGCAGCTTCTTCAGCAAGAAGGGCCATTGCATGCCTGGGTATCCTTGCCAGATAATGTCTGTGGCCGTGAGGCCGTGCCTCCATTTCCTGTTCTCGGCCCACTGTGCCACTTGCAAGATGCCTGCATGGACAATCACCCAGACCATACTCCCTGGCAAATAAAGAGATGAAAGTTTGCAAAGTTTTTATTGACTCACTGCACAACTACAATAAATAAAATGTACATATTGCACTTCACTGCAAGCCACCGGCATCTGGTGCCGCAAAATGTTCTTTACGTCCATAAGTTGTAATTGCCAAACGTTATATTGCCTCACTGCACATCATTAATAATTAAATGCACTTATTACACTTCACTACAACCAAAGGCATCAGGTGCCGCAAAATGTTCCTGACGTCCCAACGTTTGTCAGTACCAACACCTTCCCACAGTCCACAGTCAGAGCACAATGGCCTTCAAGACCTGATGTATCTTTTGTAACACTGGGGACTGCCAGCGCCCCACTTGTTTGATGCGTTCAGCTGACAGGCCTGCGCTAAACGCTGTGGTAGCTACACCTATGCGGAATGAGTGACTGCAGAATCATTTGACCTGTACCTTGTTGCCTGACAACGCCAGACAGACTCCGTGTCTAGGATCACCCCGAAGCGTTCTCCACCTGTCGCGTCTGTAAATAGCGCAAGTTCTGGGATCCCCGCCCAAGGTGCCCTGCAGATAACTGAGCCATTGAAGACAGCCAGAAAAGTAGTCCACATGGACATGTGTTCCTTCATTCCTTTGCTTAACTTCACCATGTGGTGCTTCTTCTTCACCTTCGCTGTTACCCTGGCTAGCCTACGCGCAAACACCCTCCCAGCAAGTATTACTTTGGCTGCGAAGGTGAGTTTACCCAGAATACTTTGAATGCAACCAAGGGATGGCTTGTCCTGGCCTAAGACTGACTGAATCTGATTTGCCAAGTCCTGGACCTTGTCTGCTGGCAGCCTGGACTCTCCTGTTATGGTGTCGAGTTCAATCCCCAGGAATGTTAATACCTGTGCTGGACCCTCCGTTTTCCCTGGTGCAAGTGGGACACCCAAATGACGAGCCAATTCTTCAAAGTTTTCTAGGGCCTCGCTGCAATCCTGCATGCCCTCACCCTCTATAAAAAGGAAGTCGTCGAGGTAGTGTGTGATGCCTACCACCCCGTATTGCAGTGCCCACTGCAGGAAGGTGCTGATTGCCTCAAAGTAGGCACAGGAAACTGCGCAACCCATGGGCATGCATCTGTTAGAAAAATACCTGTCCTCCAGCCTGAAACCCAGCAGGTGTTGGCTGGTCGGGTGAAATGGTAGCTAACGAAAAGCAGATTCGATGTCTGCTTTCACGAACCAGGCCCCCTTGCCCGCCCTCCGGACTAAGTCAAATGCTACGTCCAGAGTACAATACCTTGCAGAGCAGGATTCCTCCTCTAGCCCATGGTTGACCGATTTTCCCTCAGGGTAGGACAAATGATGAATAAGTCTGAACGACCCTGGCTCTTTCTTGGGCACCACCCCCAGGGGGGAGACAACAAAGTTGTCCAAAGGGGACCGCAAGAAGGGACCCGCCACTCTGCCTAACACCCTCTCCTGCTCCACCTTGGCTCTGACTACTCCTGGTTGCTCCCTTGCTGACTTAAGATTGTCGGCCTCCCGACTTCCCAGCGCGCCCACATAGGGAATCTTAAAGCCCTCACTAAAACCTTCCAGCAGCAAGATGCCGTCTTGTTTGTTGGGGTACTGTCTGAGGAAAGGCAGGGGGTTGACCAGGCTGACTGGCGATGAGCCCTTCACTGCATGCATGGTAACTAGTGTGACGTCCTGAGAGGGTAGGGGTACGGCTGGGGTTGCCAGGTGCTGGTGCTGTGACAAGGATGAGGTGCTACTGGGAGGGGAGGGGGTTGTGACATGGTGTTCTGATGCGCCGGTGTACTCAACTATCCTGCCTGCCTTTGCCGGCAGGCTGTCACTCCTGTTGAAAGTGACAAGAGACAGCAGGGTGTGGTCCCCCACATCTGTTGCATGCATGCAGAAACTTGCACGTTTTGCCCCACGAGCATGAACCTTTGTTAAACAATAGGCATGTCCCTGGGGGAGACCTCCTAAAGCCCCCCTCTGGCCACCTCTTCTGGAACCCCCCCAAAATGTTGATTTAAACCCATGTGACTCCCACAGAAAAGAGCTTTGCCTGTCCTCGCCCTGCCTGTGCCTTGCCCAGTGTCCCTGTGCGCGAGAACCCATGTGGTCTAACCACAGCTGAACCTCCTTCTGGTCCCGCGCCATCTCCGGACACATGGACATCTTTTTCCTGAACTCCCTGTCATAGTTCAGCCATGTACTTCCCCCTCACTTAATCGCCTTGTTGTGGATTAACCTGCCATATTACAAGAGCCCTTGCCCTACCTCAGGTTGTTTTTCTAGGATGACAGCAGACAAAATGGAGAAAGCTTCTGGACAATTTTCTATACTCTTCTCAAGCCAGGGTTTCCTCCTTTAAAGGCGCTTTCCTGGCATCTATGCCATTGTGTCCGGGCAACAGCAGAGAGAAGCAAGTTAGCTGTTGCTCCAGGGCTCGGACCTGAGTCACCGGCCCCCCGGGTGACCTGCATCCCGCAGCAATTAAATACACTTAGTCCCAAGGTATGCCTGCACGCCTCCCTCTTCGGTGTGCGCCCTCTCCATACCTGATCCTGTTCCCTGCAATCACTTCCTTGTACGGTACCGGCTTCTTGCTCCAGTGAGTCCTGTAATTAAGAAGAAAGGTTACACACACTCTGTACCTTCATGTGTCCAGGTCCGTGCGACCCTGTTCAGCGTGAACCGTGTGTCCTCCTTGACCAAGTACCTGATCCTTGGCCTGCGCAGGCGTGGCGTTTGGCGTCGTATCTGTTGTCACCGTGCAAGCACTGGAAGGGAAAACCAACAGGTATTACCATATCCCCCCCCTGCCTGTTAGTTAACCCCCTCAATCGATGTAAGTGCATGAAAGCTGTTCCTGAATCAGCGCGCCTTCATATCCGCACCGCAGTACATACAGGCATATCTGTCCCTCCAGATCCGCACCTTCACTCTAGAAGCGGAGTGCCACATGTCAAACCTGACGTCTCTTCCAGATTTTTTTTCTTTTTGTTGTGTTGTCACCGGCACATGACAGGCTCAGATGTTTTCACCAATTATTATAATACTAACACATAACAACATCTGCAAGTCCAGTATTCCCCTGTTGGGTAAAAATCAGGGCTCTCTGAGGGTATCACGCAGGCTTCAGGCTTCAGCGCTGGCTTTGTCACTGCGACACTCAACAAATCAATGGCCTTCTTCACAGATTTGCTCACTCCCCCCCACAGTGCCCTTCATCTCTCCATAAGCGGTACAAAAGGGGGTGGTGATGGACGCCCTTCATCTCTCCTTAGCCCCACTCTCACGTCCCTTTAACTTTGTTTTCAAAGCGCTGGTTGGAGTTTTAGGGGCTAGGGGAGGGTGCAAGCACGCTGTCTCTCCCCTCACTCCCCCTGGCAACAGGCGTGTGGGCGAGGCCGCGTGGACAACTATATTATTGCAGGGCCAGCATGGCGGTGGGTGCCCTGGAATGCACGGTAAGCTCACAGAGTCAGGAGATGGTGCATTGCGCGCTATCCCCGGCCTGCGTGGGAGAAATCGCAAGGACAACTGAAGTGCCAGCATGAAGGTAGGTGCCCTGCAGGATCCTGACCTCGCGGAGCAAAGGGAGGGAGCATTGCACGCTGTCTCGCCCCACCCCCAGGCCTGCGCGGGCGAGATCGCGAGGACCACTGCAGTGCCAGCATGAAGGTGGGTACCCTGGAAGGCCCCGACCTCATGGAGCCAGGGTGCATCGCGAGCTGTCTCGACCCCCCGTAACCGGCCTGCGTGGACGAGAACAAAAGGACAACTAGCTGCAGGGCCATCCTGGCGGGGGGTGCCTTCGAAGCCCAGGTGAAGTTTGCCCCGGAAGTGACGCGGCACACCGGAACCCTGATGGTCCCGAACACTGGGAGGCTGCCTCCTGTGCCCTCTTGTGGCACTAAGGCGGCCGCTCTCTTAGCGGGTTTCCTTCCTGGACCCCGGGCAGCCTGCATTCTGTGCACATACTACTACGGAGGACTTTGCAAGCAACTGAATTGTTATCCAGAAACCCATTTTTATTTGTGTGAGTTTTTAATTGTTCGATGCAACAAGCTTACCATTGAATTTGCAGGAGGCAAACAGAATAATGGCGGGCCAATGCAGTCTTTAATGAACTTTCAAAATATGAGGATGATAAAAGTTATCTGTGTACTCTGGAAAGAAATTAATGTATTACTTTGTAGATATGAAAAATGTATGGAGTTGCTTTTTTTCAAGATATTATTATTGCAAAATGTTGATGGTCTATGTTGTAATGAAAATAAATGTGTGTATGTTTGTGATTGTAAACCTGTAATAAACTATTATATAAATGCTATAACATATAGGAAAGTTTGAAACAATAAATTCTATCCACTCTACCGTTTTCAAGAATGGGCATATATTTTTACTATTGGAGAAACAGTGTCATCACAACATATTATTTAGATAAACAAATCAAGCCCAAACAGTGCTTGCACTAGCACTGGCACCTGTCACAAAGGGACAGTCAAATGTTATCCCGAGCAGCGCTCAGGACTAATATTGGGGAAAGGTAAGGTCATCAACCGTCCGTAAATATCACATACCATCCGTAATTTGGACCTCACTTCCAATGTACGTGAGGATCCCTTTTAGGGACGCCTTTTGCCAGTAATTTTGGGCCTTGCAGGGAGCAGAGCTGTTCCCCTGGGAGAAGCCTCAGCTCCCTGATGGGGCCACCTCACACTCATCCTCTGTGCACAAGAGAACCCCCACCCGGCCCATTGTCGATCTGTATGCAGGCTGATTGTCACATACAGAATGGCAATGGGCCAGTCTGGGCTGCTAAAGCACGTGGTGGGCCACCGCCAGCCTCGGTCTAGGGCAGGGCTTTCTGCTAGTTGGAAGAAATGTGCAAAACAAATGTACAAAACCGCCCATGCTGCTATTTGTCAGTTCATGAAAAGAAGCAAACAAAAGAAGTTAAAAAGAAGAGGTTATAGTTGACAGTCTCATCCTCTCAGAGAAACAGCATTTGGATTATTATATACAAAGTATAGTTGCTGCTTTTTTATTTTATGCAACTTACATCCATTGATAAAGCCAATAATCATGGCTTGTTGTAGGTCTAATGTTACTGGGTGCAATGATAAGAACAGCAAAATAACAGTGAGGCGGCACATCATGCTGAGCACATATTTTTAGCTTAGATGTTTTAAGCCACGCCCTTAAAAACATCAGACATGCCCCTTGGAGAGACCCCCAGTTTTTTCATACAACTTAAAGCCCTGCAAACAACCCCAGTTCATAGTCCCCTCAGGTCCTGGTACTGCGCATCATGCATGAATCATGACTGCCAAGTTTTCAGATTGCCTATGTGCAGAGGTATAGTGAACCCTCCCCCACCCCACCCCACGTTTTAGGAACTGCAGCAGGGGTGAAGTTCTTGATGGGCCTCTTCTGCCTGCAACTCAGTAGAAAAAGACTCAGCTCATAATTAATGTGAAAAGGTGGGTGAGTGAATAAGTGAAGGAATGGGTAAATGGGTAAATAGCTGGATGGATTAGTGAAAGGATGAATGGATGAGTGAAAGAGTGAATGGATGGATAATGAGAGAAAGGATGGATGAATGAGTGAATGAGTGGAAGGATGGATGAGGGAATAAGATGAATTCATGAGTGGCAGGGTAGGTGAATGGGTAAAAGGATCGTTGGATAAGGGAAAGAGTGGATGGATGAGTGAAAGGGTGGATGATGGGCGAGTGAATGTGTGGATGGATGAGAGAAATGATAGATGGATTGATTAATTGATAATTTAAAGGGTGAATGGATGTTTGGATGAGTGAAAGGGTAGATGTAAGGATGGACAAGTGATTGAAAAAGAGGGTAGATGGACAAAAGGATGGATAGATGAAGGAAAGGGATGATGGATGATAGAGGATGGATGGATGAGTGAAAGGATGAAAGAGTGATAGGGTCAATGGATAGATTCATGAGCGGATGAGTAAATGGATGGGTGGGTGGATGAGTGAAGGGTGGGTGGATGGAAGGATGCATGGCTAAGTGAAAGAGGAATGGAGAGAGAAAGGGAGGATGGATGGATGAGTGAAAGTATGGATGAATGATTGGCAGAATGGATGGGCGAATGGGTGCATGGATGAGTTAATAGAGGAATGTAGAGATGAATGAGTGGAAGAATGCATACATGAGTGAAAGGGAGGGTGGGGAGTTGGAAGAAAGGATGGATGGATGAATGAGTGAAAGGGTGAATGGGTGGTAGCATGAGTTACTGAGTGGATGGATGACTAAGTGAAAGGATGGCTGGATGAGTGAAAGGGTAAATGGTTGGATGGATGAGTGAATGGATGGATGGGTGGAAGAATGGATGGATGAGTGAAAGGAGGAATTGGGTGAAAGGGTAAATGGTTGCATGAATGAGTGAATGGATGGGTGGAAGTGTGGATGGATGAGTGAAAGGATGAAAGGTGAAAGGGTGGATGGATGCATGATGGATGGATGGGTGAAAGGGTGGATGAAGGGATGGTTGAGTGAAATGATGGATGGATGAATAGATGATGGATAGGTTTGCAAATGGTAAAAATGTTTGGATATGGATGGGCACACTGATGGAAGGACACAATGAAGGGTGAAATACTTAATGATGGATGAAAGAATTAATAGATTACAGAATGTACATTTGAAAATGTGGATATCAGGGGTTGATGGAAGGATGAATGGCTAGATATGTGGAGGGCAGTGTGTCCTCATCATAATGCCCTCACACACCCCGAAGGATGTCATGCTTCATCATTTGGGCTTTGCTTCTCGTCGGGCCGGCGCTGCTATACCCTACGGGTCCTCCGAAGGGTCTCTCTTTCGGGGATCTTTTGATGAGAAGCCGTTTGGATGCGTGGGTGTAGTTGGCAGTGAAGTCCAAAGTGGTGTGTTAAAAAATGTCTGGAGGGAGAGTGGGTATTATTTATTAGGGTGATCCCTCTGCCAATGTTAAAACAAAATGTGTAGTGCTGCTCTAGGGAAAATTATGTCCCTCTGTAGCTGGGTATATGTCCCTAATGGACATATATAATGGTCAACATGTTTCACGCTGTATGTGGCCTCAGAAGGAGATCAAAAGTACTTCTTCAGGACCAAAGGAAGGTAAATTTCAGTATCAGTGGCGGCCTGAACTAACCAGTGCCAACATGTTTGTAGAAGGGAGTAGTGCTTCCCTTAATATTAGAGTCAGGACCTCATGAGATCAGTGAGGGCACTCGGGAAGGTTCTCCCATAGTAGCAGGGCCGACTGTCCGGCGGAGACAGCGAGAGGCACACAGGTGGATCGGCCCTGCTACTACGGTAGACCCTTCCCGAGTGCCCTCACTGATCTCATGAGGTCCTGACTCTGACCTCCACAGATACAGTAGCGTACGAAAAAAAGTTTCTTCGTCTTTCAACATCTACAAGGAACAGTGACTCCCTTTATGTACTAGTTCCATTTCGGGAGCAAGGGTCACTGGACCCAGTGTCCACCCTCTCTTTAAATAGGAATACAAACACAATATACATCTCAATCAGGGCTCTTAGCCCTAAGAGGCTCTCCCTAAAACTTTACACCTAAAACAAAACATGCAAACATTTACAATTACTAGTGCATCATTCAAGTAGCAGTTGAGAGTCACTCAAAATGTCATATGCGTGCTGTATAGATTCCACACATAAGCACACAGCAAACACTGAATAGTAACACATAGGCAAAGGAGTAGCAGGAAAATTAAAATACCTTCCACTTTGAACTAAAGCTTCTATGTCACCAAGAAAGCAAAGTACGTCATCACAACCCTCTACAGAAGAGTTCTCTTGTCCAAGGATCTAGCCAACAGTGACTCCCTTCATGTACTATTGTGTTCGTAGCAATAGGCAAGGTATCAAAAAGAAACTATGTAATAGTGTATCAACAGTGCCTTCTTTAAGAATGCTGCAGGGAAAGGTACATTTGTGACTTCTGTCAACTAGTGCAAGTCTCTGCTAAGCCCACATAAGCAAAGTCCAATTCCATATTTTAAGTTCCACTTGTTAAAACACCAATAATGCGTTCCCTATAGAGAGTTCATCACAGCAATCCACCCTTTAGTTCACCTATGAGTGCTGCTTGACATCCCACAATGGCACTCAGATATGAGATGCTAGTAACAAAGACAATCCAAGCAGATCTTCCCGACCACTTCTCTCACCAAACATGCCTGCCCAGGACCATGAACAGCAAACAAAATATCAGACTGGACAACCCAGTGCAGTAACCATATAAATAGATTATTATCATATGAAATACCACAAAGAGATCCGCACAGTTGCTCAAAGCTGCGCTCATACTTAAAAACAGTGAAGTGCAAGATTTTTTCAACCTAATATAAACTTATTTTGACTTGTACTTAAGTGGTTGTCTATTTACTTAATTATATACTTTTGCGCAACTTCAACAGATGTTTCTGTAAAACGTGTCTTTTGTCCCAAAGTTTTGTCCTGAATTTTGACCTTCTGTCCTGAATTTTTGTCCTGAACTTTGACCCTTTGTCCTGGACTTTTACATTTACCGTCCTGAATTTGCACCCATGCCAGTTGGTCACCCTAGGGAAAGGGTGTGGCTTCTTTGGGTGGAAATGTCATTTGAATGAGCATAAGATGGAGGAACTTGGAAAAAGGCGCAGGTTTTTTTCGTCGAAATGATTCATTGTATGCTTGGAAGTTAGTTCCCTATGAGACTTAATAAGGGGAAGTTACCATTATTAAATTCGAGATTATCAACCTTTTACACAATGCGCAGAAAGGTGTACTGAAAGAACAGGAATATAGGTCATGCTGAAACTTTTTTTAATAATGGGAAATAGAAGAGAAGACAAAGAATATATCAGCAATGCCAAATAAAGACCAGCTAATTAATAAACACAGCCAAACAAATATACATGCATTCTCCCTTCACTGCCCTACACAGCAACAAGCACAGGAATTCTGGAATATTATAAATATACTTCATTATCATTTTTCGGGTCTCCACAGGTTCCTTCTTTAAGAGTCAATATTTGAAGCTGGACCTGGGTGCTCCCAAAGGCTCATGTTTTGTGCGGTTCTTCGTTTCACATGAGGTATATGATGCAAAATGTCTCCCGCCCGCACATCGACATACTGTTCGAGCTTGAACAATATGTGAATGATTCACCTGTGTATTCTTTAAAAAATGGTCACATCTATTCCCTCAGTTTGGTTGGACAGTGCATATCATGGCAATGCAAAAGCAGCTTCAGGATGAATTGTTTTAGGTGTGTAAATTAAAACATACAACTTTCAGCACTAACAACCTAAATGTATAAATTATATGTGTATGTCAATAAATGATTCATGTTCTGTGAGAACATCTCAATTCTTCGGTATTAAATATTATCATAGATTGGGACTTCTACCGCTGTTCTATATTCAAACTTTGTCCTGCATATTTGTTGCCACCTTTCGGGACAAAACTTGATAATCCTGTGTTACAGGTTACACCGAAGCACCATAGGTGGGTAAGAGATGCGATACGTTAGTAGAGTGTGCCATGATACTCATTGCCGTGTTGGGGGCGTTAATGTAATGCAGACCTTGTACTTGCTTTCTGGGTACCTTGGTAACAAGTTCTTTTTTTTTACAACAAATGTTATTGATTTTAAAATATAAACATGGCCTGGAAGGCCAACAAACAAAAAGAAGCATAATAATGAAAATCAAATACCTGCGCTCTCAGCTCCATCCCATCCCCTACCCACATACTAGCAATAATATGCATAACAAGTCTAATATTTCGATCACTGGTCCCACACCCTTACAATCCACTCTCGCCCCATGAACATTCAAATTTCATTTACCATTTGTTGTATTGAACGGACGGGTTCCAATTCAATGCCCCTATAATCTGCTCACTCCTGCACACCTGGGGTGTTTCTGTGGGCAGCCTCAAGCATTGTACACCCCCACCTCTAAGCCCACACAGTGGTCCATCCCCTTTTTTCAACTCGCCTGGGACAGGCGGGCCGTGCCTTCCACTCTCTTGCTATATCTCGTTTTGCCAGAGTCAGACCCAGAAATAGGAGTGACAGCTTGTATCTATTACCGCACAGTGTGTCAGTGATATGACAAAGAGTACGTTTCTGGTCCATCAGACCCGACCAGGACAAGACCCTGCCCAGGCAGGATGTCACCCAGCACCCCACCAGAACAGCCCCATACAGTATGTAAAAATGTACCATCTTCTGAACTTCATCGAAGACAGGTCGGGGAGGCAATCAGCCTCATCCGTCACTATAGATGGCAGGTGCAATACACCCTGTGGAGGAATTTAAACCCGATCAGTCTAAGTCTGGCTGCAATGGTCACCATCCGAGACACTCCCAGAGGCTCAGTCCAAGTCTCGTTCTGCAGAACCCCCACATCAGCCTCCCAAGCCTCCTGGACAGCAAGGAATGCATCTGGGCAATTGGAGATAAGCATCTGGTGTATTTTTGCAATGTGTGGTCTCCCAGGATAAGTTTACCCTCCAATGGATTCAATTCAGGAAAATCAGACAGTGCTGCAATGTATGAGGTCAGAGCATGGCGGGACTGAAGTTAACAATGGAAATGACTTTGATGGAGCTGCTATTCTACTTTTAGGATCTGTAAAGATGTGAGTACCGTTCTGCTCATGACGTCACCTAAAGTAGAGATCCTTATTAGGTTCCATTTCTGAAAGCCCTCCACCTCAGCCACCTGCAGCAGCAGGCAGCCCCGCCTGGGAGACAGGAAGTATGCCGGCCTAGTTCCCCGCTGTTTCCAAAACGAATTCCATCTGGCACAGGCCACCTTTACCAGTACTGATAAATCAGTGCATAGCAGTCTGAGATAGGAAGAAAATCTAAGGCCCAAATTTTGTTGACGAAGGAGTATAAATAAGTACTCCCAGCTCCCAGAGTCGAATTCCTTGTCAATACTGGAAAGAACAACTGCAGCTGGTGCCTTCAATTTGTCAACTAGCATCAGCACGTTGTACAAACGCCAAATATTATGCAGGGTAGCACGATGAGGCACAAACCCAGCCTAGTCAGGGTATACCAGGTCCAGAATTAATCGCACTAGACTATTCACCAGCGCCTTTGCTAGAATTTTCACCTCGAAATTAAAGAGGGAAATTGGGCAAAATGAGGAGTGTTCATCTACCGGCCGGACAGGTTTAGGGAACACCACTGTCTTCACATGTCGCCAATCAGGTGGTAGGACGGCACCATGAACTGTGGAATGGATCACCCCAAGTATGTGTTCCTGGAGTTTGGGCATGTATGCTTTGAAGAATTCACAGGGGAACCCATTATGTCCCCGGGCTTTCCCGGGGTGCAGCCCCGCGATGGCCGACAAGAGCTCCTCCCTGGTGAGTACACCCTCCAATAAGTCACGATCTAGATGGTTTTAAGAGGAAGGGCATTCACAAAGTCTACTATCTGGTCCCGTCACGAGACCTCACTCCGAGCGTATACATCTTTTAAATGGGCAGCAAAACAACAAGCTACCTCCATGGGATCAGTAAGCAATGCGCCAGATGGATCCCAAATGAGAGGGATGGAGGAAGAATAATGAGTACCTTGGCACAGTCTATGTAGCATTTTACTCAACTTGTCTCCCCATTGATGTTTACCGCTCTGGGCCGCCTGTCAGAGTCTGCTGGTTTTGTTGTTGTAGGAGACCCGATTGTCTGTGCGCCGTCTGCCCATTATCCCATGGACTCCATTCATCCAGATCCACCATCCAGGATTTAAGATCCACCAAGTCCTGCGCCCAACATACCTATTCCCCCGTTGAATAGCTAATATCTACTCCCCACAGTGTGGATTTCAGAGCCTCACACAGCATCACCTGGGATGTCACTGAGCCAACATTATGTGCAAAATATTCCTCAATGGAGCGCTCTATATGAGATCAAAAATCCGGGTTTTGTAGATTCCTAGCGAGAGGCGCCATTGGAAAGTCGGACGCTGGCGGCCCACGTGGAGTCGAATGGCCACTGGGTAGTGATTGTAAAGCCCCCGAACTACAAGAGAGGCATCCACAACTCTATGCAGGTTTGAATGTGGGATAAGAAAATAATCTAGACAGGAAAAGAGCGGTGTGCTGGAGAGAAACATGTATAACCCTCCCCTGGATGGATGGTGTGCCCGCCAGACACCAATAGGACCCAAAGAAGTTGTAAAAGAAGACAGGGGGTCTTTCCAAGACCTTAGGGTCGGTCCATTTCGTCACCACCGGTCCACCGAGTGAGTCATGACACCATTCCAATCACCCCCCCCCCCTACTGTGAGTCCCCGAGGGAGTTCGTCCCACAATCCTGTTTTTAAGTCTGGAAAGTCCGGTTGTGGAATGGCTTCTACAACTTCATCATGTTAATTATCTGTTATTATCATGGGTGTCCGACCAGGCCTTGAAGCAACCATTCACAATTTCTTGAAACGCTTCATGACCCATTTCAGTGTGCGGTTTGATAATGCGATATCACCAAATGTATGCTTTGTGAAATTAAATAAGTTGATTGTTTAGAGCGTTTTAAAAAAAAATTATCTTGTCAAATGTCAAGCAATGTGACTTGAAATCAGGAGTATGAGAACAAGTAAATGTTCGCTACCTTACTCCACCTGTGCTGAGCACCCTACTCATGGCCATAGCCTCTCCTTTAACATATCAGTGCATTCGGGGAGTTGAAGTCTTAATTTGCTTCAATTAGACAACACATTTGATAACTTGCAGCTGTAAAGGGTAGATCCAGGGATGGATACAAAGGACATGTTTCAAGCTATGTCCATGCAGGCTGGCTGCACTTAAAAGTAGCTTTTTCAACAGTGTAAAACCACTTTTCCATTTCTGGAAATTCGGCTTTGCATTTCGAAAATATTATTTTGCTCACACAGTGCATTTTATGTGTCCGAACATCTCCTGATGGTGAGGAGTGGGTGTTCCAGGGTGGTAATGTCCTGGAAGTTTTTGCACGTCCACAAATCAACACGTTTGTGGATATTCTCAGAACAATTCTGATCCCTCCTACATTGGAAAAGCCAGAGATGTATTCACATCATGGGCAGTTGTAAATCATTTTCAAGGGTTGGAAGGCGATAAAAACAATCCTAAAATTTGGTGGGAGTGTGGAAGAAGGGATTTCTCCACTGCAAAACGTGTTTTCCCTGATGAGATGAGAGAACAGGCATCTGTACATTTTTTCAAAAGAAAATGAAGTTCACAAATGTTTTCCAGTGTCCCAATGTACTATATTGCAATTGTGTGATGCCGTATGGTCTCATGAGCATTGTTAATAAAAAGGAATTTTCAACAAAAAAAATGTTTTCCCAAAGTGCAACTGTTGGTTGTTGTAGGTTTCTTGCTGCTCATCTGAGAAGCTGTGTGAATTCCAATAAATTGTAAGTCTGCATCTATTTAGGGATGCAAACCTGCGGGTGCGGATTTATGACTGAAATTGGGAATATAGCCCATGATGTGTGATGAAGTGATCTTGTAAACCTGTGTTTGTCATATGTTGGCATTAAAGAAATGATTATACTGATTTATAGGGCAACATATGTATGATTTAATAAAAGAACTAAATGGGGCATGGTAATGCAGAGTTCTGCATTGTTACTGACATAAGATAAATGCAGATGGCAGTGATTGAATGAGCATAAAGACCGAAGTATTCCATCCCCCAATAAAAGTAGTTTTCTCTCATGAGAGGCCTGTGATTGATAAGGCATTAAGCAAAACGAGGTACGCAGTTCCTCCACATGTAAGGTCAATACACAGGTCGTGTCCCAGGCACCCAATGAGGAGGGGTCCTCCTTTCAGAACTAGGGCCGTCACACACCCAGCAAGCAGCACGTAGGGGTAGGTGTTTTGCGCAGCTTCCAACAGAAGCAGACATCCTAATATAGATGTTGTAACGTAGTGCTGTAACAGATGGGGCACGACCTTTACCGTTATTAGGTTCGTCCCAGGAATTGCGGTTAGTATCCCGTACGTCCTTGTGTTAGTAGGTAGTATCCACCACACCACCTTTTTACATTACATTTTGGTATAGGGGCACATTTCACACCCCACTTGTTGTAGATAGTCACCCGCACGGTCCTGAAGAAACACCACTTGATCCCAAGGACTAATTGGCGTGAAATATGTTGACCATTCAGGAGTAGAGCGCCTCTTGACTCTTGATAGCTTGATAGTCGCCTCTCCTCACCATGTTTAATCAAGTAGGGATCCCTCCAGAATAAAGTTGCTCTTAGGATTCCCCACTTGTTTTAATTCACACTACTAAGAACATCTACACGCACACTAGGCCCCTCACACAAACGGCACCCATACAGCAGGAACAAAAGATCTCTGGCAAAGAGTCCCTTTATGGGTGCCCGTCGGTTATTGCAGCACCGACCCGACGGGGAGCAGGCCCATATGATGAAGCATGACACCTAGATTGCTGGGTGTGTGAGGGCCCTAGTTCCGAAAGGCGGATCCCCCCCCCCCTCCTCCTTGGGTGCGTGGGACACGACCTGCGTATTGACCATACATGTGGAGGAACTGCGTACCTCTTTTTCCTTAATACTTTGATAGGGCAAGTACGCTGGACCTCTTGAAAAAGCCCTCTGTCCCTCTCCTCTTTTGTAATATTGATAAGGCATTGTCAGCCTTTTTCCTCACCCTCAACTTTGAATTTGTCAGTAAGTGGTCTACATATTAAGTTGGCATGAAATGTGCATTCACATCTATACTTCTCTCTGTCCAGTCGTCCCATGTCCATCTGTCTGTATGTAACTGATAGTGGGCTCTCTGTACTTCTCTTGTGGTGCTCGGGTGTTTGTTTTGCCTGTGTGTCAGGTTCTGCCTGTTGGTTTGTTCCATGGCCTGGCTCAATACTGGTTTACCTGGCATCCTTACGCGTGTACCATTCATGTATGTCTGCCAGGCCTGGATTCTTCACGTGGTTTGTCCCCTTGGTATTTTTCTTCTGCTTCCCTTTATCCGGGTGCCTGATTGGTTAGCGATACCACTCGGGTTGGTGACAATTCATTCTGTTCACCCACTCCTATCTCGTTCCTTCTCTCTTGTCCCACCCTCCTGTCACACCTAGCACTGCGGGGTGACCCTAGAGCCACATAGAGCATAACTGAGGTGAACAACATAACGCAAAACTCGTCTCCCAGTTCTGTATATGGATGAACGCATTCCCAGCATCCATTGCAGGGCTGGTGTAGGTCTATGCATGGCCGGATGGGCTGTGTTGATTTGTTTGGGCATGAATGTATGTAGGTGTGTTGATCTGTCTGCATATGGGCATGTATTATCATTATTATGTTAGTGTATGTATGACTCTGAAGTTAAGCCTGTGTGCATGTTTGCATGCACTCTTCTAAAGTCAAACCTATTGATATTGTCAGTTATTATTGTGATTCGGTCGGTGACTAATACTTCGTTGGATAGTCTCGTAAAAGGAACTTTGAAAGGTAGAAAATCTCTGGCAAATATAGCAAAATACTTGCATTCAGGATATCCTCCTTCATTGTTGGATTTTTTCCATCTCTAAATCAAATTTAATGTGCAGGAATATTTTATCGTCTTTTGACTGTGATTACAGCGCCATCTAGTGGTAACGTTTATTTTCTCCACTGCTCTAGCTTCCCGTGCGATGAATATGATTTATACAGTACAATCGGTTTGAAGTTCAATATATGTTCAAACTTTGAACATATATTGAATTCAACAATGAGGTATTTAAATGCAAATGTTTATTTAAAATACTTTCATCTGTTTGGATCTTTCCAAATCGACGTTTATAGACTACAAAATAACAAAGTCAATTAACGCATTGTAATTTTTTTAAATCGTGCTGTTAAGTCTAGTCCGGGACCAGGGTTCAATTCCCTGCCTCGGCGGGTCTTGGGCTCAAAATTCCACTGACCTGATAATTCTCGCCTCGGTGCCTATTCCAATCATGGAGACCCACTCTGCAACTCAGGGCAATAGCTTGCTTAATCTCCACAACGCCCTCCCCCACAACGCTAAGGATGCCTGGCATTCACCCTGGGGGTGCCCAGGAGTGGACAGGGAAAGCCAGGACGGGTTCCACAGCGGTATTCGTACAAGCGCCTTGAGACCCTTGCGGGTGAGTAGTGCGCTATACAAGTATCAATTTACATTTACATTTAGTCATTCAAAGATGGCCCTGCACAAATAATGTTCTTTCTCTGTTACGACAAGGGCTATTTTCAGGTCTGGTTTGAGACAGCATTAAGTGCATGCGCTCAAAAAATGAAGAAATAAAAAGACGTTCATATTTAAACGTATTTTTGTAATTGGTCTATTGAACTGCCAATCTTGTTTTGCTTCTTTTCTGCCCTCCATATCATAGAGTATGGAGTAATGGAAGAGCCCACTTTCGCTATTGGCTCTCTAGGACTTTCTATTATTCTTTCCATTCCTTCTTTTTCGTTTTTCTCAGCCATCTGGAGTGTCTAAATTATGTTTCGGAGTACAGCAATTCAAACCAATAGTACATTTCTTTTCACCATCAAGAATCATCGATTATAAGGCTCAGGCAGCATTCTGACTGCAGGAAAGAGTTGCCCCTTCTTCTGGAAGTAGATGCAAGAGAAGAAGGTGCATCCGGTCCTTCACACAAAAGTGTTTAAAATACACACACACTTAAGAATTGAATTTTGAATGACCCCTTCCCCCCGGGATCGCCCATTTGACTGTCCAAACCCACTCCTGCAAATGCAGACGTTGTGCCATTCTGATGAATTGTTTCAAGCCATAAGTAAGATTTGCAACCACAAATGTCCACTGATTCTGTTTGTGAATCAGGATCAGGGAATGTCTGCCTGCAGGTCCTTTCGAGATGTGCCGGCACCACTTATAGAGCCAGTATCTGGCTACAGAAATATGCTTTTCTTCAACCAGAACTTAAACCCTGACCTTTGACTTACTGACCTTTGAAACCGCTGTTAAGAAACAGAATTTGATTATACGGAGTTACTCAATCTGTTTATATGCACAGAGAATTCAATATCAGGCCCTATTTCAGATTATTATTAGATGTCTTCGAAGCCGTAACCAATCACTTATTAATGTTAATTATTGATTCTAACCATGTTTAAGGAAAACATTTGCGGCAAACTGCGATTAATTTACATAGCCAAATCTAATTCGAAAATATTAATTAACGATCAAAAATATGTTTTCACAATTTCATTAACACCACTGTATCTTTATCCTTGAATTCATTTATATATAAAACAATCCAAAGAAAATGGTCAATTTCAAGCTCCATTGAATGTCGCTAATAACACCAATTAGCTGCAAGGTACTGATACCCAGAGCTCAGTGACATTAAAAAATCAAATTAAGACATGCGTGTATACATTTAATTACACTATGAGTCCATTTTCAATTTTCTCTGCCAAAACGACAACGCTTTAGAATGATCACTTCCATAAAGTTGGTGTTCGACTCATGCCATTGTTAAGTGTACGGCTCCTTTCTTGGGACACTGTTATATTGGATTCTGGGATTCCTACTTGTTATATCCTATGATTCCTAGTCCTGGCTGCTCAGCCTGCATGAGTGTGATGTCATAGAATGTTGGGTGTGTGTGCATGCTTTGAATGAGTGGCCAGTTAGATTGAGTGGGGCTGAGCAGCAGGATGCACACAGTGAGTGTGCTCTGATTGCACCAGCGGCGGAGTACAGTGCACGGTAATGCACAATGAAAGTGCTGTGATGGCACTAGCGGCTGAGGGTGAACAAAGTTGGTGTTAGTAGTACCTGCTGTAAGCGTGTAGGAGAATTAGTGAAGCGTAAAGGGAGAATTAGCATTGAAGGCAAGCTTCTCTTTAAAAGTATACAAAGCCTGCTGGTCTTGAAGGTAAATCACCCTGCTGTGCACGTGTGTATCCAAGTGCGAGGGAGGATTAGCACTGAAAGGAAGCTCTTCGTTAAAAGTACACAAAACCTGCTAGTATTTGAAAATAAATACAAATCGTTTTACTCACATGGGAAGCTGCTCTAAGATAAATGTGTTTTGGTGTGCGGTGAACTGTGTCCAGTTCCACTAGTTGGCAGCACAACTTAGATGAGGATGTTACAGAAAGTTAAAGTGGGAATTTTCATGCTGAACAAAGTTTGACCTTGTGCACCCAATCCTGTGTGTCATATCTGATGTGAAGGAAGCAGAGTTCTAATGAGAAGGAGCAGCATTTGAAGGGGTTTATCTACACAAGATCAAAGCGCAAAAAAAACCTGTCAAGAGCATTTCAGATTGTGACTTGTATGGATGGGGGCAGGTTTCCAACGAGATGTGATTGTGGAAACAGCGCTGCTTTTAGTGAGTCGGAGTCGTGAAGCAGCGTCTTGTGAAATAAGGAATCTGTGTGGAATAAAGAATTGTTTAAATTCCCACCAGAGAAAGGCATTTAAAAGTGAAGCGTCACTTTTAAATGCAATGGCTGGTCAGATTTCTTTACAACTGGAAGCCGCCAGTCTCTGTGTCAAGTTCAAATCTACGCTTTTAAGAGACTGAACAGCATGTTTCGATGCATCTTAAGGTTGGAGCTGGGCATGTATCAACTTACAAGGAAATGAGAGAGTTTAGGAACAACTGCAAAATGTTGGAATCAGCGTCACCGGAGAGGTTTGATTCAAGACTTGTTATCTGGTGGAGATTTTGTTCTAGCACCTCCATTTAATGACAACGGTGACTACTTTGTGTTGTTTTAGTTTATTATTTTGATTATTTCTGCTAAACAAGCAAGAAGAAATGTTCATGTTTTAACTGCACAGTTAATGCATGCACACTTGTCTTTTATACCTTCAATTCCCTAGTCTGTATTCTTACACGTCCACCAAGCACTCTGTCACTGCTGTTGCACTGTTGTAGTGACCCATTCAGCAGTATGTACTAATCCATTTACTGCACTAAAACTCAAGCACTTATATATTCACTAAGACACTCTCCTTACAGTACTCTGATCATTCAGTCAGTACCCAAGTACTCATGTAGCGAAGTAGGCCTTAGGGCAAGAACTGCTTCAAACCCCTATGCACTATGCTTGTAGTCTTGTATCTACCTGCACACTTGTCTTTTATACCTTCAATTCCCTAGTCTGTATCCTTCCACTTCCACCAAGCACTCTGTCACTGCTGTTGCACTGTTGTAGTGACCCATTTAGCAGTATGTACTAATCCATTTACTGCACTAAAACTATAGCACTTATATATTCACTTAGACACTCTCCTTACAGTACTCTGATCATTCAGTCAGTACCCGAGTACTCATGCAGCGAAGTAGGCCTTAGGGCATGAACTGCTTCAAACCGCTATGCACTATGCTTGTAGTCTTGTATATACCTGCACACCTGTCTTTTATACCTTCAATTACCAGTCTGTATCCTTACACTTTCACCAAGCACTCTGTCACTGCTGTTGCACTGTTGTAGTGATCCATTCAGCAGTATGTACTAATCCATTCACTGCATTAAAACACAAACACTTATAAATTCACCCATGCAGTTTCACCAGCAGTGCAGAGGGAAGCATAGACTTGTAACATATTTATGTACATATGTTACATTCATGTGCTTCGGAAGTACTACAGTATACTGCAAGTAAACACCTTATAGAGTTATACTGTAGCACCTCCTTATAGTTCTGCACTTTCACATTCACCATACACTAACAAAGTATTCTTTCATTCATTTATGCACTACACATTCATTCAAAAAAACCTTTACACAGTATCATACAAATAGAGCTCTTTTTTTGACCAGTGAAGTTAATTCTTAAAATAACTCTTTTTTGTCTTTTTTGTTGTTTTGTATTTTTTTTAACAATTTTTTTGGTTTTTTTTAAAGGAAAAAATGTGAACTGTATAAACTAAGCAGTCTGGAACTAGAACAAATAAACAAAAAAAAATTAACGGTGGAAGCAACGGTGCTCCTGTATCCGTCTGCAAATTAAATTAATGGACTGTTCCCCATAACTCAGGGTTTCCTTACAAAATTTACATAAAATAATCAAATCAGCAAAATCCAGACAGATGCCCGGATGAGGGCTTGATGGTGCTGTGGAAGTGCTGGCTACAGCTGGTGGAGGGTCTTCTCGCAGCCTGGCACATGCAGCTCTCGCATAATTATGGGAATGTAGATTCTTCACATGTTTTAGCATGTTGGCAGTTCCAAAAGAATATTTCTTATTTGGATCGCCTCTTGAAAGCACTGTCCCACACACGTTACAGGTGACCTTTGCTGCATTAACTTTCTTTTCTCCTTCCGGAAAGGATTTTTTTTTCCAAATGAATGCTTCCTTCCTTTTCGGGGCTGGGTCTTCTTGCAGAAATTCTTCTTCAACAGAGTTTTCTGAAATATCTTTACCTTGCTGTGCAACCATGATGAAGATGTATTGAAGAAAGAGCTCCTTCACAAAAAGGTGTTTCTTCAGTGAAGGTCAAAGAAGAATGATTAAAATGGGTGGGGTCCTTCAACAGTTAGAATATGAAGTATTATGAACCAATCAAATCTGTTGTTTTGAAGTCACATGGGGTATGCGTAGGGTGTGCTTATGATGCGCGTATGTACGACGTACCTTCGCGATTCACGTAATTGCTTTTAAAAGTATTATACACTTATTAAAAGTAAATAAATACTATTTTCATAATTACCTCAGATAATGTCTTGCCGTAATATTGACATTAAATACATAGATATATCTTTTTAAACATCAAAAAACGTTCGTGGGCTACGCGTACCGTGCGCCGTACAAATGTACATGACGTCATGCGGAAGCGCTGATGCGACGCGTAACGTTGAAACGTATTTCTAACATATGCGCGGGTACGCGTACAGTACGATTACAGATGCGAAGGATGGTGCGAGGACGGTATGCGTACCCTACGTTTACCACAAAAAAATGTGAAAAAATATAGAGAAATTAATTTTAATATATTGAAAAAAAATCATTTTTGAATTTTATTTTTTATTATTTTACATTAAAAATATGTAATGTAATTTAAAAAATCAAATAGCTAAAAATAATTATTATAAAAAATGTAGTAAATTAGTATTAAAAAATAAATATATCAATTAATACATTTAAAAATTGGCATTTACAAAACCTATGAAATTCACAGAAAAAAACATAGGTTTTAGGCACGTTATAGTTAGGAATTAGTTTTTAAAAAACCTTGCAAATTCACTGAAAAAACCATAGGTTTCACACATGTTATAGTTAGGAATTAGCATTTACAAAACCATAGAAATTCACTGAAAAAACCATGGGTTTCACACATGTTATAGTTAGCTGGACATTTCACTCATACAAAACCATTGAAATTCCCCGTTATAATTAGTTCAGCTAACTATAACTCGCGCGCCCGCAATGCACTGCTTATGACGTCACATATTACATCACTCATGACATGGTCAGTGACATCACTCATGACATCAATGATGACATCTCAAATTACGTCACTGATGAAATCACTGATGACATCATCCTTGGGAAAGAGTGGCAGACCTCCTCTCAGCGTAATATAACCTTTGATACACACATTCAAAAATAGAAACTAAACATTTCAAAACAATGGAGATACCAATACCAGTTACAACAACCTATTCAGTAATTCCAAAATCTACATACACATCCACTAATTCACCAACAGTTCTATATAGTCATTCATACATGTACTCACTCATCATATGTACTCATACACCTATACATCCTGTTACACACCGATACTCATCCATAGAGTTACTCACACACATACTCACACATGCAAATAAACTATCAAACATCAATTTACTTGCATATACAGCTATACACACACCACTACACTTACTTCTACAGAAACGTAAGCATACTTACTCTCTTAAACAATCACTTATAGAAACACATACTTATTTATACAGGAACTCTTCCAATCTCTCACTCTCACATATACTCACTTATATACATCAATACTCACATATACTAGTTTAAAACATATGCACTTACTCATAAAGACACTATTGAGATAGTCATTCACTCATTAACACACCCATACACACACTCAATCCACCCATACAGTCCTGCACGGTGAACAGCAATGACAACGCGGGGATTACCCAGTAATGCCATTACAACGCAGGGATTACAACGAAAGTCGTTACAACGACTTTCGCTGGAGGGCGCTGTTGGATAGGGAATAGTTTAATTTTCTATCCAACACCTTCCCTACTGTCAACGTGGGCTGGAGTTGGAATAGAAAATTAAACTATTCCACTATCCAGCGCCCTCCAGCGAAAGTCGTTGTAACGACTTTCGTTGTAATCCCCGCGTTGTAATGGCATGCGGGGTAAAAGCCTGCGTTGTAATGCCATACAACCGTCCTGCACACATGCTGTCTTCAAAAAACATACAAGCAGTGAGTCACTCAATCATTCATCTATACACTAAGTAATAACCCCCACCGAACCATACAGACACTCATACTGATACTCAAAAAACAAACTAATAACCCATATACACACTCATGTAGCTACTCACCAACCCATGCAGCCACTTATACACAAAGTGAGACACTGATACAGATATTTAAATATTTAAACATTACTCGTTAATACATGTATTCACTAAGATACAATTAATAAGTCAGTTATACAATCAATTTTACAAAAAAATTCATCCATTTAGACACTTATTTACCTATTTATTCTTCCGTCGACCTTTAGATATACATATATAAAAAATATTTATTTTTCAGAAAGACACATTCACTGGATGATGTCATCAGTGATGTCATTTCAGATGTCATCAGTGATGTCATGAGTGATGTCACTGACCATGTCATGAGTGATGTAATATGTGACATTATCAGCAGTGCATTGCGGACGCGCGAGTTATAGTTATTTGAACTAACTATAACGGGGGAATTTCAATGGTTTTGTAAGAGTGACCAGTGTCCAGCTAACTAAACATGTGTGAAACCTATGTTTTTTTCAGTGAAAATATATATATATATACATATATATATATATATATATATATATATATATATATATATATATATATATATATATATATATATATATTCACTGAAAAAACCATAGGTTTCAGACCTTATATAGTTAGGAATTAGCAAATTAAAAAACCTTTGAAATTCACTCAAAAACTATCAGCTAGATTCATGAAGCGAAATTGCGATCGCAATAGCTGCGATTTAGCTATTGCGATCGCAATTTGAAGAAAAGGAATTCATGATAGTGAAAATACCAAAATATCGAATTCGCAAAATAAAAATTGCGAGTCCGCAAATAAATTCGCAGAATCCTGGAACAAGCCCATTTGCGATTCTGAAATAGCGAGAAACCATGGATTCTGCGAAATCATTTGCGAACTCGCAAAATAATCGCAATCGCCATTCATGAAAAATCGCTGATTGCGAAAAAACCGAAAATCGCTATTTGCGACACGCAAATTAAGGAGAACCCAAACCAGATGGTAACCAGTAAGGAATTTAAAAAAAAATAAAAATACCTTTAGCAAACTACCAACAGGTGCAGGCCTGACCAAACACACTTAAGGACATGCAACTAGAGCCTGAGGACTCTCACAATGCCAGGACTCTACATGGTGGTCAGGCGGCGAAGGCTACAGCGAGCAGCACGGAACAGACGTAGGATCCAGGAGCACATATTCCGTCAGCGGGTCACCCTTCTGGGCCAAACCAGGGAGCAAATTTATGCTAAGTACCGCTTAAATGGGGCAATGATCATCAAGCTAATCCGGGACCTAGACCCCCTGATGCAGCACCCAACAAGGAGGACCAATGTCGTTCCCACCCATGTCCAGGTATTGTGCAGCCTGCACCTACTGGCCTCCGGAAGCTTCCAGGGGATAGTCGCTGTTTCAGGGGGTATATCCCAGCCCACCATGTCCCGCTGCCTAAGGAGTTTCCTGGAGGCCATGCTGACCCAGCTACACCACTACATCTCATTCCCCACCAGCCAACAGGACTTGAATGACACCAAGCTGCAATTTTACAATGTAACACAATTTCCACATATAATAGGATGCATTGACTGTACCCACATCCATATCTGCCCGCCAGCACAAACGGAATACATGTATCGCAACCGCAAGTCCTAACACTCCCTCAATATCCAGATGGTGTGCAATGCAAAGACAATCATCACGGACATAGTGGCACAGTACCCGGGGAGCACACATGACTCCTTCATATTCCGGCACAGTGGCATTCACACAAGACTGGCCAGGGGAGACTTTGGTGAAGGACACCTACTGGGTAAGTACACATGCCCCACAATATTACACTGTGATAATGTAGCTGCGCAGCACAGGCACTCACCCTCTGCTCCTATCATTCAGGTGACAGCGGCTACGCTCTCCGTGAGTACCTCCTTACACCATACCTCAACCCTGCAACACCCCAGCAACGGCGTTATAATGCAGCACACATACGCACAAGAAATTGCATTGAGAGGACATTTGGCCTTTTGAAGAGCAGATTCGCATACTGCACAAGACTGGTGGGGCCATCAAATACGAGCCAGAGGTCTGCTGCCGCATCGTGGCCGTGTGTGCAATCCTCCACAACATTGCTACCACACGCAGGATACCAGTTGACATCTCTGGCAGTGAGTCGGAAGGGGACAACTGACCACCTGCACATGTGCGTCACGCACGCAGTGAGAATCCTGCAGAAGGACACAGGCGCCGCAACCAAATCTGCATGAACTATTTCTAGTGCATCCACTCCCCACACCCATTACTTGACTCATGCATGACAACATTAATAAGGACATGAGTCAGATTAAGTTATTCAGAATATTTGTAATTGTTACAGCACACTAAACTGGGCATTCCCCAAACTGGTAAATGAATGACATATTGCGTTATATGTCTGTTCTTCAGGAGGGCATGCTTGCAGCGGCAGCATGGCCCCTCATGCAAATGTTCTACTGTTCAGTGCCGCCTCCGGGTAGTTGCGCCCAACCTCCTTTCTACATCCTCCTCCTGATTCGGCCGTGAGGCAGCAGAGGGCCTGCTGCTGCGGCGGGGTGCTACCACCGGTGGAACGGACTGGCTGCTATGGCTGGATGTAACCTCACTGGTGTCGTCAGCCCCAACCGCCTGGCCATGGCCGGTAGCCTGCATGCCCTGCACTGCTGTTGACACCTGCTCCAGAGCTCTTGCGACTTCCTGGCAGCACTGGACCATTTGGACCTGCTTGGCCAAGGAGCGTCGCGAGAGGTGGGAGGTCGCGTTCCCAATAATGTAGTTGGACCGCGTGTATGTTGACAGGCGGGTCAGCAACTGGCGGTGTCTGCGGCGGTTGAGATCCCGCTGGCTGTACATGGCCTGTGTGTTGGCCTCCATAGCAGCTGTCATCCTCTCCATGCGGTCTGACATTTGTGCTACATTTTGGGCGGTCTTGTTCAGTTGGAGGTGGATAGCCGCAAGATGACGGGCCTGGGTTTGATGCACATGTAGCATTCGGCGTTCAATGGAGAGCCCACCTGGCCGCACGCTTTGTCCCCTGCCAGCGAGGGAATTGTTGTTGCGCTGCTCCTTCACCAGTCCGCTTGTCTGGCTCCTCACAGCCGTAGGGCGGCGGGTTGGTTGGCGAACTGCTGCTGGTGTTGCAGGCCCCACTGGTGGTTGTGTGATGCGCGGTGGTACTGCAGCGCCTGTTGGCACAGGGGTGGCACTGGCCACAGGGGCAGGTGGTCGAATGACCTCTGGTGCGGCAGCTTGCCCTGATGGTCCGGGCTGTGGGGATAGATGTGCGTCTCCCTCTGTGTCCTCCGTGATGTCCTCAACTACCAGGGCATCGCTGTCTGTGCTGGGGACTTCAGCGCCACCTGTGATGTAAAGTGGCCGTTAATTAGTGACATGTTTCTTACACATTTAGGCTTCCTACATGCATGCAGACTACCATTCCCTGACTCGCTGCAGGATTGACTCTCACTAAAAATGTCTGGCTTAATGGGGCAAGATGGTAATTGTGGTCAGACTACATGTCCCACAATGCAATAGCGCTTTAGTGGTGTGCTTGGCTGCATGACTGGGGTTTGATATGGGATGCTCTGGAGTCATGGACATTGTTAGGGGACAGGGGGTCTCAGTCACATGGCACTTACCTGGTGTGTCTTGGGTGGGTCGGGAGGAGTCCAGCTGGATCACACCCACGCATGCCTGCGGATTGATGGTGTGTTCGGTGGGACAGTGGGCTCCCCTCCACCTGTCGCCACACGCTCCCCAGCCTCTCCGTAATCTTCTCCTTTGCCTGCCCTCTGAGGTCATACCAACACTTTTTTAGCTCATCCACGGAGCGCTGGGTCACCCCCACAGAGTTCACTTTTGCGCGGATGCGCAACCATATCCGCCTTTTATCGGCCTCAGGCTCCCTTCTGGAGTCTTTACCAAACAGCCGATTGTGGTCCTTGCAGACTCCTTCAATCAAAAATTCGAGCTCTTGCTCTGAAAAATTTATTTTCCTTTTTCTCCCACTGGAAGATCCACCTGCTGCTTCCTGTGACATGCTTGCCACTGGGGTGTCTCCTGGTTTACTCCTGTAGGCACACTGGAGGGGAGCTCTGACACTGCTGCTTCAACTTCAGGCTCGCAATTTCAACACGGGTATCGCCCGAATCTGCGAATATTTACCGATTTTTGGGGACTCGCAATCGGCGATTGCGGCCGACCACGATTCGCTTTTTTTTCTCGCAAATATTCATGAATGCCATTCTGCGATTTCTTAATTGCGATTCGCATTTTCTTGCAATTTAGAAATCGCAGAATTTGACATTGATGAATCTGGCTGTATAAGTTTTAGGGGTGTTATAGTTAGCTGGACAGTTCACTCATACAAAACCATTGAAATTGCTCCAATATAGTTAGTTGTACTAACTATATTTCGCGCACCCGCAATCCACTGCGGATGATGTCACATATTACATCATTCATGACATGGTCAGTGACATCACTGATGACATCTCAAATGACATCACTGATGACATCATCCAGTGAATGTGGTTTGCTTCGTTATTTAAATATGCACTATATATATATATAGCAATTTGCATTGAAGAATGAGTAGATATAGAAAAATAAATATTTGGATGAAGTATTTAGTAGCAGTGTAATTGACTGTTTGCTTGACCAATTTATAGTGTCTCACTAAATATAGTGGATAGTGACTTAACTGTGTGAATATCTGTATCACTTTGTCAGTTGTTGTGTGAACAGGTTCTCCAGTTGGTTACTAGCTATGTGAAAGTCTATATTAGTTATTGATTAGTTAACTGAGTATTTGTATGGGAGAGTGAATGTGTGTGTGGTTCGGTGGGGGTTGTGTGACTGCCCAAAGATGTGTGAATAGTTGATTAAGTAGATATATGAAGTTAAAACTACATGTTCTAACAGTTGTTTGGGTGAGTGAATAATTTTATGGGTGTGGTGATGAGCAAATATATTTCTCAATGGTACATGTCCAACAAACTAGAAAAATAAAAGACAGTGTATGTGTCAGTATACATAAGACTCAATGAGTGACTGTATGGATAACTGTATACTTGTAATAATGATTTTATAATACACTAAGTATGACTTACTATCTAAATGAATAGATGAAGTGGTGTTTGTATAAGTGTGTAGCTAAGTAAGTTTGTAAGTATGATCCATTGTTTGCATAAGTGAGTAGGATGACTTCATAAGTGAATAGGATGTGTGCTGGTGTGTAATGTTGATATAGGTGTATAAATATTTTTGATAGTGTTCTATTGTTCATTGACAGCATGTATGAGTGAATCTACAGGTAAGTGTTTTGATGTGTGTATACATCTAGAAATCACTGAGTGGGTTTTTAGATACTTGTATTGCTTTGTCAAAGGATTCAAATATGATACTCTGTATTTTACAAAGAGTGATGAAAGATTTTACTAGTGTATGAAAAGGTGTATGTGATTGTCACGTGGATGATGTCATCAGTGATGTCATCAGTGATATCATTTGAGATGTCATCAGTGATGTCACTGACCATGTCATGAATGATGTAATATGTGACATCATCAGCAGTGGATTGCGGGTGCGCGAAATATAGTTAGTACAACTAACTATATTGGAGCAATTTCAATGGTTTTTTATGAGTGAATTGTCCCCCTAACTATAACACCCCTAAAACTTATAGTTTTTTAAGTGAATTTCAAAGGTTTTTAAAATTCTAATTCCTAACTATATAAGGTCTGAAACCTATGGTTTTTTCAGTGAATTTCAAAGGTTTTTTAAATGCTTATTCCTAACTATATAAGGCCTGAAACCTATGTTTTTTTAAGTGAATTTGCAAGGTTTTTTAAATGCTAATTCCTAACTATATAAGGCATGAAACCTATGGTTTTTTCAGTGAATTTCAAAAGTTTTTCAAATGCTAATTCCTAGCTATATAAGGCCTGAAACCTATGTTTTTATCAGTGAATTTCGATGGTTTTTTTAAATGACAATTTTTAAATGTATTAATTGTTAATTTTTTATACTGATTTACTATATTTTTGCAGGCAGGTGTTCAGAAGGCACACCCCCTTTTTACAACACTCTGCAGCGCAGCTCCATGGCGCATACTGGAGATACCTGTTGGACTAGTTCCCTCTAGGGTACCTCTGGATTGAACAGGAATTAATTCCCCATCTTAAACTGTGCAAACGTGCCCCATATAGTGGGCATGCCTAGGGGGTCAGTGTGTTTCTACCCTGCCCCCTTTTTGTGTTCTACACATTTGTTTTTCTGCTTTCTTGTGCCTCGGTCTACCGAGCCCAAGATGGCTGCCAAGACTTCCTGGTTTGAAGTGTTGAAAGCCAATGAGCATGCAGCTCGTGCTCTGAAAGTTTTTGAACTCAAAAGGAGGGAATTGTAGAAGCACCCTGACCCCCTAGGCTTGCTCAGGGGCTCCCACAGGACCCCCAAGGCAAAAATAAATCACTCATGACATCACTGATGACATCATCCAGTGGATGTGTGTCTTTCTGAAAAATAAATATTTTTTATATAGGTATATCTAAAGTTCGATGGGTAAGTAAGTGTATAAATGGATGATTTTTTTGTAAAATTGATTGTATAACTGACTGATTAATTGTATGTTAGTGAATACATTGGTTAGTGAGTAATGTTTAAATATGTAAATATCTGTATCAATCTCACATTTTTTGAATAAGTGGCTGCATGGGTTGGTGAGTAGCTACATGAGTGCCTATATAGGTTATTAGTTGGTTTTTTGAGTATCAGTATGAGTGTCTGAGTGTTTACATGGTTTGGTGGGGGATATTACTTAGCACATAGATACATTAATGAGTGACTCACTGTTTATATGTGTTTTGAAGACAGCATGTATGCAGGACTGTATGAGTGGATGAGTGTGTGTATAGGTGTGTTAGTGAGGGAATGACTGTCTCAATACTGTCTTTATGAGTAAGTACATATGTTTTAGACCAGAAATTTCCAGCTAACTATAACATGTTTGAAACCTATGGTTTTTTTTAGTAAATGTCAAAGGTTTTTAAAATGCTAATTCCTAACTATAGCGTATGTGAAATCTATGGTTTTTTCAGTGAATTTGCAAGGTTTCTTAAATGCTAATTCCTAACTATAACGTGGCTGAAACCTATGGTTTTTTCAGTGAATTTCAATGGTTTTGTAAATGATAATTTTTAAATGTAATAATTGTTATATTTTTTATACTGATTTACTACATAATTATAAATTATTTATTTTTAGATATATTATTTTTTAAATTACATTACATATTTGTAATATAAATTGAAAAAAAATGTTTGTACACCTCTCTGCAACGCATCCCCCTGGCATGTTTTCAGAGGGGGAACTAATTCCCCTTGCATACTGGGGGTCCCTGGGGGCCAACTAGCCCACCTGGAACCTCCAGTATGTACCAGGGGGCTGCATTGCAGAAAGGTGTAATGAGGCCACACCCTTTTTTCACCTCTCTGCAACGCAGCGCCCGGGCGCGTTTGCAGAGGGGGAACTAATTCCCCTTGCATACTAGGGGTCCCTGGGGGCCAACTAGCCCACCTGGAACCTCCAGTATGCGCCAAGGGGCTGCATTGCAGAGAGGTGTAATGAGGCCACACCCTTTTTACACCTCTCTGCAACGCAGTCCCCGGGCGTGTTTGCAGAGGGGGAACTAATTCCCCTTGCATACTGGGGGTCCCTGGGGCCAACTAGCCCACCAGGAGCCTCCAGTATGTGCCAAGGGGCTGCATTGCTTTGCCCCAGGGGTGGCCGTCCCCGGGGCAGTGTGGGGGGGATTGTGGACCCCCCCACACTTCTTTATCACTATGCACCCGCGATTTGGTCCCCCCAGGGGGGTAATTTTTAAAAAAACAGACCAGGTATTTTTTTTTTTATGTGGCCTTTTTTGTCCTTGTGGGACCACCTGGGCAGGCCTAGGGGGTCAGGGTGTGTCTACCCTGCCCCCTTTTTGTGTTCTTCACGTTTGTTTTTCTGCTTTCTTGTGCCTTGGTCTATCGAGCACAAGATGGATGCCAACACTTCCTGGTTAGAAGTGTTGACAGCCAATGAGCATGCAGCTTTCTCGGGAAGGCATGCAGATTGGCTGCCACTTTGCTGTCAACACTCCAAACCAGGAAGTGTTGGCAGCTATCTTGTGCCTCGGTAGAACCAAGGCACAAGAAAGCAGTGAAACAAAGGTGAAAAACACGCAAAGGGAGCAGGGTAGAAGCACCCTGACCCCCTAGGCCTGCTCAGGGGGTCCCACAAGGACCCCCCAGGCCAAAAAAAATGTTTTTTGGGGGGGAAAATCGCGGGGTACGCGCACCGTACGCGTACCTAAGCGGAGGTACGCGTACGGTGTGAGTACCCCATGATTTATCCCCCCCAAAAAAATTGTGGGGACTGGGGGGGTCCTTGTGGGACCCCCTGAGCAGGCCTAGGGGGTCAGTGTGCTTCTACCCTGCCCCCTTTGCGTGTTTTTCACCTTTGTTTCACTGCTTTCTTGTGCCTTGGTTCTACCGAGGCACAAGATAGCTGCCAACACTTCCTGGTTTGGAGTGTTGACAGACATTGGCAGCCAATCAGAATGCAGCTCGTGCACGCGAAGGTCCACGCACGTACGCGTACGCCGCGCACACGGTACGAGTACGGTACGCGTACGGTACGCGCCTATAGATATATAAATTTTTTCAAATTCGATTTTCTCAACAACTACTGGAGGGATTTACACTATTTAAGCAAAAGGGCGATCTGCGAACCGAACTCTACCTCTCTGCCAAATTTGGTGTAATTCCGTTCAGCCATTCGGGCTGTAGCCGTGTCTAATCGTCCTATAGAAAATAACATGGGGAAAACACGTTTTGGGACCCCCCTTTTTTCCCAGCCCCCACTTGACGAATCTCCCCAAAACTTTCAGGGAAGGAGCGGAGCGGGCCATCTTCTTTGAGATATATAGTGAATACATTTGGATATGGCTTATGAGCAGGAAAGGTGGGGGAAATTCCTGAAGGCAGAGTCAGTCAGGAGATTATAAAAAGAATGATTCATTATTAGATGAGGTCTTCTTTTAAAGAAGCAATTGAGTAAATTTTAATCCCAAAGGTCCTTCTTTACAGAATCCTTCAAGTTGAGTGGCAAATCTTCTTTTATCAGAACAGGGATCAACCCAACAGGGGCTTCTGAAAGCTCAATTTAAAATCTGCATCTTATTCATGTGTTTGAAATTCAACCATTTGGTGTTCAATGGATCACACAGTAGAGTTTACACAAGACGTCTCTCTAAAACAGACTCACAGGGTTTGAAGATATTCTTTAAAGGGACCAATCTTCACAGGGACTTTAATTGAAATAGGATTGATTATCTGCTTATCAGAAATGCCTGCAGCTGGAATTTGTTTTTCCAAGGGGGTTCGGCTGGGGACTTCCACTGTACGTACAGTAGACTGGGTAGCACCAGTGTCAATGAGAAAGGACAATGGGTGACCATCCATCTCTCCTTCCACATATGGACAACTCTGGTCTACCTCTAGAGTTGCTCTAAGTACACAATCCTCCTCCTCTTTCAGGCACCGTCATTGTGATTGATCTGACCATTGATCTGACCATAGATCTCCAAAGATATCGAAGACCAGAAACTGTTGGAAACTGTCTGGGCTCTAGAAAAGGTTTTGCGGATCTCTGGGGTTTGGGTTGACGTTAACCATCGAGGAATTCGGGTTGTGCTTCATCAATGGAGCTTGGGGCATGTCAAGATTAGGAAATCTTTCATTTGGTACATATAGAGCTGAAATAGCATTTATAATTGCCCCAGTTGGGGTTAGACCTGCACTCACGGTTCCAATGGCACTCCTTGCCCTCTAGCTTGTGGGACTTCATTCCCATCTTGTACCATTTGACCACCACTATGATATGCAACTCCATGTATTCCATTACATTTCCTAACACAAACCATGAACAAAATAGGACACAAAATTGCTGAGATCCCCAGCTGTATATTTTCAATACCACTATACTGAAAGAGAGCCTGCATATGCCTCTTATACTAGGCATGCAGTCATTCTTTAGATTTCTGAGTTTCTCTCAAGATTTTCAGCCAATCAATTTCCTTCTAGGGAACCTTAGTTTTAAAGAAATGTATCACCTGATTATAGTTCTCAATAACCACAGCAGAGGGAGCATGTGTCTGCACATCCCACGTCGGTTCAGCATTCGCCCACTGCACAGATACCTTACATTCAGCCCACAAATCGGCCGGTGCTACATTATCAAGGAAGGTATTCAAATCCTTCCACAACACTTTCAACATTTCAACAAGTCTGTCACCCTGTGTATCCCACTGAACAGGACTTTCTATCAATTTTCGGAATTGATTCGTAAATGTGTAAAGGTCACCACAACTCCAATTCACATGCACATAAGCTCCTCCGTGTATATTTCTCAAGGGGAAATTTCTAGCTTCTCAGTAACTTGTACTAGCCTCTTTCTCTGACCTCCCTGTTTCCTCCTGTATCCTCCCGTTTCTTCTTTTTCATCACCTTTTGAGCTCACCTATCTCTAAACTTCTGGCTGTTATTGCATAGTTGAATGTCACCAATTGTCTGGACTGCAGTTTTGACCTAGGTGTTTGCACGTTCTTAAATGCATCTTCAACCATGAACATCCTAAAATTAATTCTCAAAGTTGTACTTTTAGAAAAGTCAATTCCAAATTCTGTTGCTATCACCTTGAGAGCTTCAAGAGTCACATAAGCTCACCAGGCAGTTTTCTTGCAAAGAAACAAGAGAAGTGTGAACAGGGACTCGGGTTGTCAGTCTCTGTAGTCACCACACTCACAACAGAAGTTACACCTGTTCTGGGCTCCCATCTCTCCAAAGGTATTGTTGGACAGGCCACGTGAGGGGCTTGCCTCCTCCCCGCATGACAGGGCCCGAGCCCCGGCCCTCCCGATGTTACCCACAGAAGCAACCTGCAACCCGTCCCAGGCGGGACTCCTGCCCCCGGACATCTCCGTGTCATGTGGTCGAATCCCTTCCAGCTCCCTCGGCCGGCCCGGCCGCCATCTTGGACACTGCACCACGAGGCCGCGTGGCCTCAGATCGACCCCAACCCTGGGCCTGGCCAGGCCCCGACATCCCGGCACCACCATCCACCCAGGAGATGAACGGCCCACTTGGCAGGTCAATGGGAGAAAGAAGTGTCGATGGCTCTCCCCCGCCAGGTGCCGATCGCACCCAGCTCCCCCGGGCGCTGGCTCCACCCCCCTGCTGGGTGTCTGGACTCCCTCATCCCGGACCTCCCGACCTCCAAGTGCGAGGGTCCGGACATCAAAGGGCGCCAGACCTATAACTGGGGCAGCTCCAGAGCAGGAAGGCAGTTGTATCCTGGAGTCGAGAGACACCGCGACGAACTCATCCCTGACGGACTACTGGCGCTGCCGTAGTCCTACCTTGCGAACGATTGTCCTGCCTGCTGGCGTTGCCGCAACCTTCTGAATCCTTCAACCTCGTCGGGACCTGCTGGCACTGCCGCGGACCGTTGTAACGACCATCTTCACCGGGACCTGCTGGCACCGCCGCGGACCGTCGTCACCTTCGATCATCTCGGGACCTGCTGGCTCCGCCGCGGCCCGACCATCTAGAACGCCGAGCTCGAGGATTGTGAGCTATCCATCATATCATCGCACCTACCAGATTGGTAACAAGACTGTCCCGCTACCCCCTTCCCATCCAAGAGACTAAGATTCGAGGGGACCCCTGAGTCCAGACCTCCTTGTACCATTCTACCGTACTTAAAGATTGCTTATAAAGAACGTTAAACCTTATCATTGTGTGGTGTACGTCTGTGGGGGGGAAGTTACTTGTCTGTACGATCGCTGGAGACGGCTCTCCCCGGAGACCTCTCCCCTTGTCCTCGGCCGACCCTCCCGGTCCGTCTAACATTGGTGGCCAGCGGCGCGATCCGAATCAACGCATAATCGTACAGAGAGTAGCTCACCCCACAACAAAACCACAATGACGACCAAAGAAAGCGGATCCACCGAGAAATTCCAGATGGAGAAATTGGAAGAATACAGCCATCGTGAGCTGAAACAATTCTGCATTGAATTAGGCATTGCTACCACCGGTCTGAGTACTAAAGACGATTTCAAACACGCCATTGAGTCATGGGCAGAAACCGGGGCCGTCAGACCCCCGGACCAAGATGTTGCAGCATCAGAAAGGAACACCACGGCTCCCGAGGAGCAAAGAACGGGTCTCTCGCAGGAAGAGATCCAAGAGAGAGAAAAAAACAGACTTCATGAGTTAGAAATGGCCCGGCTCAAAATGGAAGGTGAACTCAAATTAGCCGAACAAAAACTGAACCTAGAACATCTGCGGCTCCGAGAAGAACGGGAAGAAAAACAGAGACAGCGAGAACTCGAAGAAAAGAGGCTAGCGTATGACCACGAGCGCAAACTAGCAGAAATAGACTTACGAAAGCAGAACAAAGAACTGGGGGTGCCCGAGCAACCGCGCACCCCAGGAGCGACAGAAAAGAAAGTACACATCCCCAAGGATGTCGTTCGAGAGTATTTCCGAGATGACGACATACAACAGTGGTTCAAGGCCTACGAGATCGCCATGACCTCCCACCGGATCGATCGAAGTGACTGGGGAGCCGGTCTATGGGGGAGGTTCGTCAATGAAGGCCCCGATGCCCTGTTACAGCTTCCAGACCATCTGATGACCTCCTATGACCACATGAAGGCTGCCCTCCTCACCCGATATGGCCTCACACCCGAAATGTACCGCCAGCGGTTCCGAGACTGCACTCGGATCCCGGGTACAACTTGGGTGGAATATGTAAACTATTTCAGCCGAGCCTTCGAGGGGTGGATCAAGGGAAGCCATGTAACGACATACGAGGAACTTTTTAATCTCATGGTGTGGGAACACCTCTCTAACAACTGCTTCGTCGAGCTCAGGCAGCACCTCCTCGACAGTAAATTGACGGACCCACGGCAGCTCGCCGCCGAGGCTGACGGGTGGGAGATCACCGAGTAGGCCGGAGCGGGCCGCACGAACAGCACCGGAACAACCAAGGTCAGCACCGTCCCCGAGGAGGAGGAGGAGGCCAGGGACGGGGAAGAGACACCGCCCGGCCGCCCCCGCTGCCAACACACCGCCCCCGGCCAACCGGGGCAACCCCCCAGTGCGCCCGGGGTACCGAGCCAATGTCACGTGTCACCGATGCCAGCGAGTCGGCCACTACGCAAGTGACCCTAACTGTCCACAGTACCAGACTCCGAGACCCCGCCAGGTAGCTGCCGCCGCCCTGGGGGGAGAACAGATCTCCAAAGAACAAGAGGAATGCGAGCAAGAACAACAAGAATGGGAACCGGCCGCCATGGTGCTAGCGTGCCTAGGGGGAAGAGACATGGTCCCGCGGGTTCCTCTACCCGCCAACACCAGAAAATATAGTCAGTGGGTGAACATTAATGGGCGCAGGGCCGAAGCCCTACGTGACACAGGAGCCAGTGTGACGGCCGTCCGCTGTCACCTGGTGACACCAGAACAGATCCTGCCGAACATTCTCTGCCCCGTCCGTTCAGCCGACAATTCGGAGAGTCTATGTCAGATGGCCTGCGTCCCCTTCGAATGGGGAGGAGTCTCCGGCATGTTGAAGGTGACGGTCCGAGATGACGCCCCCATGGACTGTCTCCTGGGGAATGATCTTGAGAGTTCCCCGTGGGCCGCCGTAGAAAGAAGAGAGCACCTGGGGATGTTGGGCCTCCCGGACTGGGCGTGCGTAACCACCCGGTCCATGGCCGCCCGTACCATCCCCCAACCCGAAGAACACGAATGGCCAGCACCTCCTCCCCCGGTCGCTCCAGTAGAAGACACCGACCCGACCGATCCCCCAGGGCCAACTCCCGAAGAGCTTGCTCAGCCCCAGGACCTGCCCAGCCTGGCTCAGTGGCGACAGGAAGGGGGCCCACCCAGGAACAGTTCCGTCAAGAGCAGAAGACCTGTCCCTCCCTCGAGGGACTCCGCCAGCAAGCCCTCGCCCAGAGCGCAGGAGACACCTCCGGGGCTCATTGGATCTAATGGGACAACGACCTGTTGTACAGCGAACAGAGAATCGCGGAGTTAGGGGCCAGTCGAGTACTAGTGGTGCCCCTCCGCTTTAGAGACTTCTTGCTAAACCTGGCCCACGATGTCCCCCTGGCTGGACACCTGGGTCAAGACAAAACCTACAGTCGCCTGGTGACCCACTTTTTCTGGCCCAAGATGAGAAACGACGTCCTTAACCACTGCCGTTCCTGCCCCACGTGCCAGGCCAGCGGGAAGAGCGGCCGCAAACTCAAAGCACCTCTGCAACCCTTCCCAGTTGTCACCACCCCGTTCGAGAGGGTGGGAATAGACATTGCGGGGCCCCTGGACCCCCGTACAGCACAAGGACATCGGTTCATCCTGGTACTGGTGGACCACGCCACCCGCTACCCCGAGGCTGTTCCCCTGCGAACTGTGACAGCCCCGGTGGTCGGCCGGGCCTTGATGGGGATCTTCTCCCGGGTGGGCTTCCCCCGAGAAGTCGTCAGCGACCGAGGCACAAACTTTATTTAAAAATATATGAAATCCCTCTGGCAACAGTGCGGGGTCACCTACCGATTCACGACCCCCTATCACCCTCAAAGAAACGGACTAGTTGAGCGGTTCAACCGCACGCTCAAAGGGATGATCGGGGGGTTGGAAGAGCCCCTCCGTCGCCAGTGGGACGTGCTACTACCGTGCCTCCTCTTCGCGTATCGAGAAGTCCCCCAGAAGTCCCTCGGCTTCAGCCTGTTCGAGCTCTTATACGGACACCCTGTGCGAGGGCCCCTCAGCCTAGTCAAAGAAGGTTGGGAGATGCCCCCACTAAAAACCCTCCAGATGTCTTCAAGTACCTCCTGACCCTACGCAATCAGACCAGGCGATTCAGAGAGATGGCGAAAGCGAACCTTGAGGCCAGTCAGGAGGACATGAAGAAGTGGTACGATCAAAATGCCTCCTCTATCGAATTCGAACCTGGCCAACAAGTGTGGGTGATGTCCCCCACTGAACCCTGTGCCTTACAGGACAAGTGGACGGGGCCCTTCAAAGTGGTCGAGCGCAAGAGCCCCGTCACCTATCTCATCGATATGGAATCTGCACGGAACCCCCTCCGGGTCCTCCACGCCAATAGACTCAAACCCCACTTTGTGCGCTCGGAGCTCAGCCTCCTGATGGCTACAGACAGCGGAGCAGAAGAAGACTCTGAGCCCCTCCCTGATCTCCTAAAGACCCGGGAGAAAGATGGTTCCGTGGACGGGGTCCGACTCTCAGAAGCCCTAACCCCGGAACAGCGCCAAGGCTGCCGGGACCTCCTGTGGCAGTTTGCGACCCTGTTTTCCCTCACCCCAGGGGTCACCTCCTGGTGCCTGCACGACGTGGACACTGGGGACAGTCCCCCTATCCGACATCGGGCATACCGCGTACCAGATCGGGTACGGGCCTGCATCCAAGAGGAGGTGTCCAAGATGCTCACGCTCGGAGTCATCGAGCCCTCGGACAGCCCCTGGGCCAGCCCAGTGGTACTGGTCCCCAAAGCTGCCGGCACCACGCCTGAGCTCCGATTCTGCATCGACTACCGGGGCTTGAACGCTGTCACCAGAACCGACGCACATCCCATCCCCCGAGCAGATGAACTAATCGACCGCATGGGGGCTGCCCGCTACCTCAGCATTTTCGACCTGACAGCGGGCTACTGGCAGATCGGCCTCACACCCCGGGCTCAAGAATGATCCGCCTTTTTCACCCCTGATGGCCACTACCACTTCAAGGTCATGCCATTCGGCATGAAGAATGCCCCAGCTACTTTTCAGCGTCTGGTGAACCAGGTCTTGGCGGAACTCGAGGAATTCAGCGCCGCCTACCTGGACGATATCGCTGTGTACAGCCGCCACTGGCCCGACCACCTCCACCACCTCCGAGAGGTCCTGCAGGCCCTCCAACGGGCTGGCCTCACGATCAAGGCCAGCAAATGCCAAATTGGTCAAGGGTCCGTGACCTATCTCGGGCACCAGGTGGGAAGCGGTCTGGTAGCCCCTCTTCAGCTCAAGATCGCTGCCATCCAGTCCTGGCAGCCCCCCATCACCCAGACCGAGGTCCGCGCCTTCTTGGGGCTCACAGGCTACTACCGGCGGTTCGTGAGGGACTATGGCAGCATTGTGGGGCCCCTCACGGAACTCACATCCAAAAACCACCCAAAGAAGGTCAACTGGACCCCAGACTGTCAAGCGGCCTTCGAGAAGCTGAAGGCCGCCATGTGCACTGCCCCTGTGCTCCAGGCCCCCGACTACAGTCGGGAATTCATCGTCCAAACGGATGCCTCCGACCATGGCATTGGGGCAGTCCTCTCCCAGTTGAACCCCGAAGGACTTGACCAACCGGTGGCCTTCATCAGCAGACGTCTCCTGGCCCGCGAACAACGCTGGAGCACCATCGAAAGGGAGGCCTTCGCAGTGGTGTGGGCCCTCAAAAAGCTCCGGCCTTACCTCTTCGGTACCCACTTCCGGGTGCAGACAGACCATCGGCCCCTGCAGTGGCTAATGCAGATGCGGGGGGGAAATCCAAAACTACTACGTTGGGCCATCTCCCTGCAGGGGATGGACTTCGCTGTGGAACATCGGCCTGGCCAAGACCACGCCAACGCAGATGGCCTGTCACGCTTTTTCCGCCTCGACAAGGAGAGTCCCCAAGAGGATGGGTGACTCTCCCCGCCTTCAGCTGGGGGGGACGCATGTTGGACAGGCCACGTGAGGGGCTCGCCTCCTCCCCGCATGACAGGGCCCGAGCCCCGGCCTTCCCGATGTTACCCACAGAAGCAACCCGCAACCCGTCCCAGGCGGGACTCCTGCCCCCGGACATCTCCGTGTCATGTGGTCGAATCCCTTCCAGCTCCCTCGGCCGGCCCGGCCGCCATCTTGGACACTGCACCACGAGGCCGCGTGGCCTCAGATCGACCCCAACCCTGGGCCTGGCCAGGCCCCGACATCCCGACACCACCATCCACCCAGGAGATGAACGGCCCACTTGGCAGGTCAATGGGAGAAAGAAGTGTCGATGGCTCTCCCCCGCCAGGTGCCGATCACACCCAGCTCCCCCGGGCGCTGGCTCCACCCCCCTGCTGGGTGTCTGGACTCCCTCATCCCGGACCTCCCGACCTCCAAGTGCGAGGGTCCGGACATCAAAGGGCGCCAGACCTATAACTGGGGCAGCTCCAGAGCAGGAAGGCAGTTGTATCCTGGAGTCGAGAGACACCGCGACGAACTCATCCCTGATGGACTACTGGCACTGCCGTAGTCCTACCTTGCGAACGATTGTCCTGCCTGCTGGCGCTGCCGCAACCTTCTGAATCCTTCAACCTCGTCGGGACCTGCTGGCACTGCCGCGGACCGTTGTAACGACCATCTTCACCGGGACCTGCTGGCACCGCCGCGGACCGTCGTCACCTTCGATCATCTCGGGACCTGCTGGCTCCGCCGCGGCCCGACCATCTAGAACGCCGAGCTCGAGGATTGTGAGCTATCCATCATATCATCGCACCTACCAGATTGGTAACAAGACTGTCCCGCTACCCCCTTCCCATCCAAGAGACTAAGATTCGAGGGGACCCCTGAGTCCAGACCTCCTTTTACCATTCTACCGTACTTAAAGATTGCTTATAAAGAACGTTAAACCTTATCATTGTGTGGTGTACGTCTGTGGGGGGGAAGTTACTTGTCTGTACGATCGCTGGAGACGGCTCTCCCCGGAGACCTCTCCCCTTGTCCTCGGCCGACCCTCCCGGTCCGTCTAACAGGTATCAAATCCAGACACAACAGTGGTTGTGGTAATTGTAGTAGCATTATCAGGGGAAACAATCGGATGGAGCTGGCATATGAGTCAGTGGCCTTATCTGTGGAGCTGGAAGTGAAATAGGCTCTTACTATCGGACAGGCATAAATTGTGTAGGTGGAAGGGTACCAGCCACTCCCTCGCTGAGGAGGGCCTGATCAACAGGCGCACTAGCACCAGTGACTACAGATGGCTAGTCTCCCACTAATGACGGACTTTCCTCAGTTTTCTCAACTACATTATAGGGAGGTGGTCAAGATGCCTGAAACAGAAACGTGCTATGCACAATAAGTAGAAATACAAAGTTTATTTCAAGATGGAGCAAGGAACCTAGGCCTACTCACGACAATGTTCGGATGCACATGTGCTAACTAAAGCAAATCAAAATATACGATTCATTTAGTTTAATAAATCTAAATTCAAAATAGCATGTAGAATAAGGCCTTGAAATTGGCCACCCTGCCTATTTTGGCTAATCTCCTCTCACCGTATGTTCCTTCACGTCCCCTCCGGTCATAGGGTTAGCATTTGGTAGTGGTCCCCCGGATCCGTAGAGTGCGGGCTGGTGGTCGCTCTTTTCATTATAGAGCTGCCGCACTCTGGAACACACTACCTGTGCAGATTCGTGGCTTAGAGAACTACCTGGAATTTAGGAAGGCCATCAAGACTCTGCTCTTCCCCACTAACTAGCTGGTGTCACTCTGCAATCTGTCGGTCTTTCCTTCAGCGCCGGGACGCCCTTTCGCTGGGGCAGCTGTCGTGCTATATAAAACACCCTAACATAACATAACATATTGGATAGAGTAATGTGTGAAAAGATAAATACATTGTGTAAATTATGTAAGCAATGAGTATGCAGGTTGCAGATTAACATATCCTTAAGCACAAATAAATGATCGTGACAACGCATCTCCATTAGTGATAAGCCATATATTTACCTTATCTCGTCTTGTGTCAGTCTCGAGTTGTACTTTACCTGTCCTTGAACTGGAACGATGCTTCATGTTTGATCAGGGAAGTTGTTCTGTAAAGTGTTGCTAGACTCTAGGTGGAGGAGTTGTAATCTCATTGTAGCTGCTCTGTTGTGGAGGAGTTGTAGTCGCCTACCTTGTGGAGCCCTGTTGAGGGCGTCTTCCTGTCACCAGCGCACATCTCCTCCTTGGTACAGGACTGCTTCTTTGCTCTTCCTAGCTGCGCATATTTCCTAGTGGGCAGGGAAGACCACCGAGCTTCACCATGAATCTGTTTCTGGTGGGCCCGACTGCCTCGTCCCGAAGTTCAACAGCCCTGATCAGATACAGAGGCAGTTGAAGTATTTACATTTTGCACATGTGAATGAACGTAATCTTATCTTTTGGCTTCTTTGGAGCAGTCTACAAGTGATTCTTAAACGCACAACTGTGGTGTGCACGCCAAACAGCAACATCATTGTGCTTTTCTTTGCTTCTTGTCATCTTGTGATGCAATGCATATCTTGTAGAAACTTCTGGAGATGTGCATACAGGACCCACGATGGCCAGAGGTGCACGTTAAAATGTAAGTTTCAAAGCGCCGCGCACACTTGATCTGACGTGCCTTGTTTTTGATAGAATTGAATATCACCATTAATGCTCCTAACAGTGACAGTGTTTACAGTAACGTGTGCTCACCTCGGATTTAAATTATACATGTGTAATCTTTGAGAAGTGCGTGGCACTATAATCCGCACATCATACTTAATTTAATGCTCTTTGTAAAAGGGTATGTCAAGTTGATGAACACGTCGTCTTTAATTCAAATTGTACGCCAGTAGTTGCATTTAGAACTCCATAGCTTTAAAAAATATATATATATAATCTAATCGGGCTTACTAAAGGTGGTTAAGACCACTATTTCTACAGATGTAAGTGTTTATATTTTACAGGTTTTGCTCAATCCTTTATTTTCTACTAAAAGTACTCCTTGACTTCCCAAGTGAGCAACTCATTTGCTTAAAGACTGTTTCAGGTGCTTTCATATTTATTGAGGGGCCATAATGCTCAGCACTGTTGGAACAGTGTTTGGGTATGGAGTACCAGCGATTTGTTTTAGCATTTGCCTGTAGGCACACCTGTTGAAGGTCACAAACATGATGAATATTAACAGGCTGTTCAACTTTTGGACAAACGCTTTGGCTCAAAGAAGAGCATTACTTTTATGAAGTTTGCATTTTTCTCCACGGACCAACATCCAAATGAATGAATCGAATCTTATGTGAAGCTTTCCTCTTGTGCGTTTGCAAATGTCACAGACCAGTTGATCAGATATCAACTAGTTGTGTGATGTTACTCGAAAGAAATTCTTGAACTGCTTTCTTTCAAGACATTATATTTAGCAGAGGCAATAGAAGAAGTCTTTAACAGCATTTAATTTTTTTCTCAGGAAGGCAATAGATCTTCTTAAACCCCAGGATGATGCTGTATGTGCTGTTAAATTTAGCTTTCAATATAACAAAAGTAATTAAGGTGATAAGAGTGACAATTTAAAATCTTCTGTCCAATCTAGAAATGTTTTGAGAGAGAGAAACAATAATTGTGGGAGATCATTTCTTCATTTACAGAGAAGTGCACACGAGTGATCCACCAAGTTCTTCCCACCTGATTTAAAATGTTGAAATGGATGGCAGTGGAATGAAAGTTAAAAAAAGTGTCCCCCCAGCTGCTGTAAAGATTTTGCTGACCTGCTTCTAACTGCAATTTTTGACGTTCTTCTATATCATGCTTTGTTTAGTGTAATTGTTTCCTTGTTTTGTGTAGTAGTGGCTCACTTTTGTTTGCAGTTTCGTCAGCTGTACGTGTCCCGTTTTCTTCCACTTCATGTGTCTCTTTTGTTTGTGTTACTGTATTTGTAGCAAAAATATATAAGGAGATGTGTTATGTTATGTCTTTCCCTTGTCTCATTTCAGTCTCGAGCTGCTCTTCACCAGTAGTCCTTGTGATTAGACTGTTGGTTCAGATCTGGACAAGGACTACAGAATGTCTTTGTTCAAATCTGACTATGGGCAGAGGAAGTGTAACCTCAGTGCTGCTTCATGGGTCATAATAAAGACAAGTTTCCACTACACAGCTTTCCTCTCTTTTATTAGAAAGGGTGCTCAGTCTGGCACACCACAACCCTGCAATTTAGGTGAGCTGACCCTGCTGTGGAAATGTGTAATATTTTACTTAGCATAAGCGACAGCCATTTTGGCTGTGGTGTCCATTTAGTTTCTTTAGTAATTCTCCCGTCCTCTGCTGCTCGTCTTTTTCACTCTGCTTGTGTTATCTATTTTAGTTGACTTCCTGACTCAGCTAAAGCAATGTACTTGCTGGGGGTTTGTAGCTGCCAGGGCACCAGTTCTCAGATGTTAACTGTCAACCACTTTCTGCTGCCATAAGCATTTCTGCTCCCCTTCCCACTTTGCTGACCAAGTGGTTATTCATATGCCATTGTTTGCTGATAGCTATTTCTAAAACTGCTCTTTCCATTTCTGTTCACATGCTTACACTGCAGAAAAACTGTATAAAAGGGACATGGTTTGTGAATTCAGTGTACTACCTCCTGCAACACTTGAAAGTGCTGTGTGGATGTGGTCCCACTCATGAGTGATTAATAAACTTGTTATTTATCCCAACTCCAGTGCCGATTTCTATTTTGTTGGTCTGTGAATCCGTGGACAAAAGGGTGACCCTGTACCAGTGTACCCCTAAAAAGGTACATTTCCACACCGACCCCATCAGAAAAAGAATTGTTCTAAATAATTACTAAAGAAAACAAGCATTTACAATGCAATGGTTTCGCCTTTGGAAAAGTTAGAGTTATTGGCATTGTAAGTGACAAAATTTGTATTTATGTGTTGGTTTTGAAAACAGATAAATACATGGCATTGTCATTTACATTGCCATTAGCTTAATCTGTGCAGTCACTCTGCACTCTCTAGCACTCCCTACTCACTCTGCACTCTCTAGCACTCCCTACTCACTCTGCACTCTCTTGCACTCCATAGCACTCCCTACTCCCTATGCACTATGCACTCCCTATGCACTCCCTATGCACTTCCTCTGCACTCCCTATGCACCCCCTCTGCACTCCCTCTGCACTCTCCACTCCCTATGCACTCTCCACTCCCTATGCACTCTCCACTCCCTATGCACTCTCCACTCCCTATGCACTCGCCACTCCCTATGCACTCTCCACTCCCTATGCACTCTCCACTCCCTATGCACTCTCCACTCCCTATGCACTCTCCACTCCCTGTGCACTCTGCACTCCCTATGCACTCTCCACTCCCTATGCACTCTCCACTCCCTATGCACTCTCCACTCCCTATGCACTCTCCACTCCCTGTGCACTCTCCACTCTCCACTCCCTTTTTTATTTTTTTAATTTTTTTATTTGGAACCAGTATTTAGCAGGGGGTAATACAAAATACAAACTTAATATAATACATCAATTGTTTACATTTCAATTCAGAAGAGAAAAAAAAACAAATAACAAAGAGTACATATGAATCTTCAGATTTCCATTAACCAATTCCACTGGGACAGAGCTCTTCTTTCCATAATGATATAGGGTGCCACAATTCTTTACCACGTAATTTTGTTTTGATTCCTCTAGTTGCATATATTGCAGATTCAAAAGAGTAAACTGCAAGAAATCGAGCTAGCCACATTTGAAAGGTAGGGGGAAGAGTATCCTTCCAGCGCGCGGACAAGATTAATCTCAGTACAGCTGTACCTATAAATAAAAGTTTTTGTTCAGATTTACTTAGTTTTAGCGAGCTATCATATCCCAACACAAACAGGGTATCAGACTCTGGAAGTTTGTGATGGAAGACTTTCTCCCAAAAAGTGGCAATCATATTTTTTAATATACGTAGCTCGGGGCAGCTGCTAAAGAGGTGAATTAAGGTCGCTGGACCTTGTGAACAACGTGGGCAATGATCATTTTCCCCTTTCCCCCATGCAAAAAGTTTGGCAGGGGTAAAATATAAATCATAAATGGTTTTGTATAGTTGTGCCTTTAAATTACTAGCCATAAATAATTTATTGCTCATTTCAAGTGTTTTATCTATATCAATATCAGGATTATTTAATTTTACCATCCATTTAGTTTCTGTTTTCTCGAGATCATCGTTGATATTAGTTAATAAGATATTGTATAATGTTCCAATCCTAGTTTTTGCAAAATGGCATGCTTCTATTAAATCGTTCTTCTGAAGATTAATAACATCTTTTTTTGCTTTTAATTTTGCATGTAATTGTGCAAATTTAAGAAATTCACCTTCTGGGAGATCAAATCTTATTTTAACATCTTGAAATGTAGTTTGTGGCCCATTTATCCACACTTCGTTAATTGTTTTTATGCCTAGACTATACCACTTCTTAGCTGTATGTTCAAAATCAAGATCAGAAGTAATGGTAGAATGGAAAATGGGCGTATATCGGTTGATTTTGCCGATCTGTGTGTGTTTAAGTATCCTATTCCAGATCAGCCAGGCACTTTTAATAATTTCACCCTTAGTTTGATTATAATAGGCTTTTTCAGTTTTTCTTAGTAACAAACCTTTCGCTTCTTGCCCTAACATTAATTCATAAATTGTGGGTATAGTAATGTTAGAAGTATCCAAGGTTAAGGGTGTTTCTAAAATCATAGGTTTTAGGTGTTTTAAAAAAGCTGCCCAGTAGTATAGAGTTAAATTCGGAGCAGTGAGCCCACCTCTGTTAAGCGGAGTGGATAGATAAAGTAGAGATCGTCTGATCTTCCCATTTTGCCAGACAAATTTGGAAGTAAGTTTATTAATTAAATTAATTATGTTAGAATCTATAAGTAGAGGAATGGAACGAAAGAGATTCAAACATTTCGGTAGTATATTCATCTTTAAATAGTTCACTCTACCTATAATGGAAAGATGCAAACCATTTACCCTATCCAAGTCGGTCTTGATTTTATCTATTAGTGGTTCAAAATTATTTTTGACTAATTTCTTTATGTCGGCAGATAATATCACACCCAGATATGTCGCATTGTTTGCTCTTCTCGCATCTAAACAAATAGTGTTGTCCGTGCACAGCACAATGGTCTTTCCCCTATTCAAAGAATAACCCGAATATTTACCGTATTGGAGAGAGAGTAGTTCAATTTCGCGTATAGCTTCGATCGGGTGAGATGTTAATACCGCGATGTCATCAGCATAGGCTAGAACTTTAGTTTCAAAGTGATTATATACAATTGGCTTTATATTATTACTTTCTAATAGTTTTAAAATAAGAGGATTAATATAAAGAGCGAATAGTAAAGGAGAACAGGGACATCCTTGTCTTGTGCCTCTTGTTATATTAATAAAATTTGAATCCAATCCTGAGATTGAGACTTTTGCTTTGGGTTGGTGGTACATAGATTTTATAGATTTAAAAAATTTGGGGCCGAAATTAAGACGTGTCATGGCAACCCACAAAAAGCTCCATGAGAAGCGGTCGAAGGCTTTCTCAGCATCAAGCAAGATCATAGACATCTGATCCCCCGTGACCGACATGGCATCGAAAAGAGCGATGGTGCAGCGAATATGATCCGTTGTCCCCTTACCCGGAACGAAACCATGCTGCCACGGAGAGACCAGATGCCCAATGACCCCGCTGAGTCTGAGAGCCATCACTTTGGCATATAATTTAGAGTCCGAATTTATCAATGAAATGGGTCGATACGAAGTTAGCTGTTCGGGCGATTTTCCCTTCTTGGGAAATACTATAATACTAGCCTCATCCCAAGAAGGTGGGGGAATGCCATTGTACTGTACACCTAAAAATAACTCCAGTAGTAAAGGGCTTAGTAGGGGACTAAGAATCTTATAAATCTCAATTGGCAATTTATCCGGGCCTGCAGCTTTGCCCGAGGATAATAGTGATAAAGCTTCTCTAACTTCATCTATAGTAATCTCAGCTTCAAGTATTTCTCTCATCTCATCATCTAACAGGTTATTAGTTGCCGTATTGTTAAGGAAACCCGCCAAAAACATATCTATATCTTGTTCGGAGTTAGTCCCTTCTTCAGAATATAATTTTTGATAATACTGTTGAAACTGGGCAATGATATCTGAAGATTGAACATAAGTACGTCCACCTTCTACAATAGAAGTAATATTATTATGCACATTTTTCTGGCGTGTACGCAGGGCCAGTTGTTTGCCAATTTTTTCACCCGTTTCGTAAACCTTCTTCCTATAAGCTCTGTATGTTTGGGCGGCCTTTTGACTTAATTCAGAATTAAGCTCAGTTTTCAGGATCGCCACCCGGAGCCATTGATTATGAGAATCTTTATTCTGTTCTATTATGCACATATGTTCTATTTCAGCTTTCGTTAAGTCATTTAACTTTGTTTCGTACAGTTTCCTAGCTTTGAGGCGTGCTGCATGTTGGAAGCTAGAAATCTCACCTCTTAAAGCAGATTTATATGAATCCCAAACTATATTTCTGGAGGTACTAAAACGGTTAATGTTGAAAAATTCCTCAGACCATTTTTTAATATGCAAAATGAATTCAGTGTTGGTTAATAGCTTCCGGTCAAAAGACCAGGACCTGGATTGAGTAATAAGAGGATTAAATGTAATTACACAAATTAGAGCATTATGGTCTGAGATTATTCTTGGCATTTTTTTTATAGTTGATAGTGGAATAAGGTCAGTGGTAACAAAGATATAATCAATGCGGACCTGCTTTTGATGAGGATGAGAGAAATAGGTAAAACCTTGATCATGTGGATTGTTATGTATCCACAAGTCTGTGAGCCCCAGATTGTTGATAAGTCTATTGAGGGTTTTATAAACTTTGGGTTTGCGTCCTTGGTATTTTGTTTTGGAAGGGATATTAGACAATGGTGGTATTAATGAAATATTAAAATCTCCACAGAGAATTAGTGGGCCCTGCCACATAGGCAACTCGATCTCTAGTTCATCAAAGATTGTGGAATCATCTAGATTTGAACCATAGACTGTACAGATGTTTATACCACAAGCAAGTGTAGCAATAGCCCATCTGCAATGGGGATCTGATAGATGTCGTACACTTAACCCCAAGTTTTTTTTTCCAAGTATCGCCACCCCCCTTATATTTGATGTCTGTGTGGAGACCGCCAATAAGTTATATCCATTAATATTCAACCATGATTTTTTATCCCATGGCAGATGCGTTTCTTGAAGACAGAGTATGTCTACTGGAGCCAATTTAAGCAATTCAGTCATTCGTCTTAACTTATCTCCAGTTAATAAACCTCCGACATTCCAAGTCTGAACTTTTAACCTACCCATTATTAATAGAAAAAGATTGTCGCAGTGCCTCAAGCAAATAAATTTCTAACTCAACTAATATGCTATTTAATCTCTGTTGGACAGGCCACATGACGGGCCGCTCTCCCCCGGCTCGACCAGGCCCGAGCCCAGTCACGCAAGCACCACACACCACCAGTGCACGCCCTACGTCCCCTCAGGGACCCCTGCCCTCGAACATGATAACCTCGTGGGTCCGATCCACTGCCGGCCCATGCACCCAGCCCGGGCCGCCATCTTGGACACTTCGCCACGAGGCCGCCTGGCCCCCGATCGACCTCAACCCTGGGCCTAGCCCAGCCTCAGACACTCCGGCACCACCCTCCACCCAGGAGGTGAGCGGGCTACTTGGCAAGTCAATGGGAGCAAGAGGTGCCGATGGCTCTCCCCCGCCCAGTGCCGCTCGCCCATCGCCTCCCCGGGCGCTGGCTCCACCCCCCTGCTGGGTGTCTGGACTCCCTCATCCCGGACCTCCCGACCTCCAAGTGCGAGGGTCCGGACATCAAAGCACGCCAGCCCTATAACTGGGGCAGCTCCAGAGCAGGAAGGCAGTTGTATCTTGGAGTCGAGAGACGTAAGAGGAACTCATCCTGGACGGACTACTGGCGCTGCCGTAGCTCTGTCCTGTGCACCATCGTCCTGCCTGTTGGCGCTGCCACAGCCGTCGTAACCTTCATCCTTCACCGTCGTCCGGATCTGCTGGCGAGGCCGCGGACCGTTGTAACCGTCATCTTCATCGGGACCTGCTTGGCTTCTCCACGGCCCGTCGACCATCCTTCATCCATCCCGGGACCTGCTTGGCTCCTCCACGGCCCGATCAGCAAACACGCCGAGCTCGAGGATTGAGAGCTATTTTACGCATTGGTAACTAAGACTGTCCCGCTACCCTTTTCCTCAACCAGAGATCAGAACCGAGGGGACCCCTGAGTCCAGACCTCCTTGTATCATATCAACGTAACCTAAGAATTGCATATAAAGTCTCGTTAACCTTCAATCTTGTGTGGTGTCCGTCTGTGGGGGGGAAGTTACTTATCTGTACAGTCGTTGGAGACGGCTCTCCCTGGAGACCTCTCCCCGTAATCTCGGCCGACCCTCCCGGTCCGTCTAACATTGGTGGCCAGCGGCGCGATCCGAATCACCGCATAACGTACAGAGAGTAGCTCACCCCACAACGAACAAACAATGTCGACTAAAGAGAGCGGATCAACTGAGAAATTCCAAATGGAAAAACTAGAGGAATACAGCCATCGTGAACTAAAGCAGTTCTGCATCGAACTAGGTATCGCTACCACCGGACTAAGTACCAAGGACGATTTTAAGCAGGCCCTAGAATCTTGGGCAGAGACCGGGGATGTCGAAGCCCCTGAGCGAAGCACCGCGAAAAATACCAACACGGCCCCTGAGGGGCAAAGAACCAGTCTCTCGCAAGACGAGATCCAAGAAAGAGAAAAAGCCCGACTACACGAACTCGAAATGGCCCGACTCAAGATGGACATAGAACTCAAATTGGCCGAGCAAAAAATAAACTTAGAGCACCTTCGCCTCCGAGAAGAAAGAGAGGAGAAACAGAGGCAAAGGGAGCTCGAAGAAAAAAGACTAACGTACGAGCACGAACGGAACCTAGCCGAGATCAACCTGCGCAAACAGAATAAAGAGTTAGGGGTGCCCGACAGACCGTCCACCCCAGGGACCACGGAGAAAAAAGTGCACATCCCCAAGGATGTGGTCCGAGAATATTTTCGAGAAGACGACATCCAGCAATGGTTTAAGGCCTATGAAATCGCGATGACTGCGCACCGGATCGATAGAGCCGACTGGGGAGCCGGCCTATGGGGCAAATTCCTCAATGAGGGCCGCGATACTCTGTTACAGCTCCCAGACCACCAGATGACCTCCTACGACCATATGAAAGCGGCCCTCCTCACCCGCTATGGCCTCACGCCCGAGATGTACCGTCAGAGGTTCCGAGACTGCACACGCATTCCAGGTACAACTTGGGTGGACTATGTAACGTACTTTAGCCGAGCCTTCGAAGGCTGGATCAGAGGGAACAACGTCACAACCTACGAGCAGCTGTTCAATCTGATGGTATGGGAGCATCTGTCCAACAATTGCTTCATTGAACTACGCCAACACCTCCTCGACAGCAAGTTAACCGATCCCCGGCAGCTCGCAGCCGAAGCTGACCGGTGGGAGATCACCAGAGTGGGCCGGAATGGGTCCTACGAGCAGAACAGGAACAACAATGGTCACTACCGACCCAGAGGAGGAGGAGGGGGCCAAGGACGAGGAAGAGACAACACTCCGGCCGCCCCCGCTACCAGCACCACCCCCCCGGCCAACCGGGGCAGCACCCCGGCGCGACCGGGGTACAGAGCCAATGTCACGTGTCACCGATGCCAACGAGTCGGCCACTATGCAAACGACCCAAGCTGCCCGCAGTATCAGAGTCCAAGACCCCGCCAGGTGGCCGCCGCGGCACTAGGGGAAGAACAGATTTCCGAGGAACAAGAAACAGGCGAGCAGGAGTATCCAGAGTGGGAGCCAGCCGCCATGACTCTCGCGTGCTTAGGGGGAAGAGACATGGTCCCGCGGGTCCCCCTACCCGCTAACACCCAGAAGTACAGCCAATGGGTGAGCATCAATGGACAACGGGCCGAAGCCCTTCGAGACACCGGGGCCAGTGTGACAGCCGTCCGCTGTCATCTGGTGACCCCAGAACAATATCTACCGAACGTTCTCTGCCCTGTGCGATCAGCCGACAACTCGGAAAGTCTGTGTCGGATGGCCTGCGTCCCCTTTGAGTGGGGAGGGGTCTCCGGCATGTTGAAGGTAACGGTCCGAGACGACGCCCCCGTGGACTGCCTCCTCGGAAATGACCTGGAAAGCTCCCCGTGGGCAGCCGTGGAGCGAAAAGAACACTTGGGGATGTTGGGCGTCCCAGACTGGGCGTGCGTCACCACCCGGTCCATGGCCGCCCGTGCCAACCATCACCCGGAAGAACCAGAATGGCCGGCGCCACCGCCTCCGGTCGCCCCCGCCGAGACCCCCGACCATGGCATCCCCCTCGAACTTGCTCAACCTTCCGACCTCGCTAATCTTGATCAGTGGGCTCAAGAAGGGGGACCCACACAAGAACAATTTCGTCAGGAACAGAAGGCCTGTCCCTCCCTTGAGGGACTCCGACAACAAGCGCTCGCCCAAAGCGCAGGGGATACCTCCGGAACTCATTGGGTCTACTGGGACAATGATCTATTGTACAGCGAGCAACGAATCGCCGAGCTGGGGGCCAACCGAGTACTAGTGGTGCCCCTCCGCTTTAGAGACTTCCTGCTAAATCTGGCCCACGATGTCCCCCTGGCAGGGCACCTGGGACAAGATAAAACCTACAGCCGCCTAGTGACCCACTTCTTCTGGCCCAAAATGAGAAACGATGTGCACCAGCATTGCCGATCTTGCCCCACGTGCCAAGCCAGTGGGAAGAGCGGCCGCAAATTAAAGGCCCCCCTGCAACCCTTTCCAGTAGTCACGACCCCGTTTGAGAGGGTCGGGATAGACATTGTGGGACCCCTGGACCCGCGTACAAGACAAGGCCATCGCTTCATCCTGGTACTAGTGGACCACGCCACCCGCTACCCTGAGGCTATTCCTCTCCGGACCGTGACAGCCCCAGTGGTCGGCCGGGCCCTGATGGGGATCTTCTCCCGTGTGGGGTTCCCCCGAGAAGTCGTCAGTGACAGAGGCACGAACTTTATTTCTAAATATATGAAGTCCCTCTGGCAACAGTGTGGGGTCACCTACCGCTTCACGACCCCCTATCACCCCCAAGGAAACGGACTTGTTGAGCGGTTCAATCGCACGCTAAAAGGGATGATCGGGGGATTGGAAGAGCCCCTCCGTCGCCAGTGGGACGTGCTGCTGCCGTGCCTCCTCTTCGCCTACCGGGAGGTCCCACAGAAGTCCCTAGGCTTCAGCCCATTCGAGCTGCTCTATGGGCACCCAGTACGGGGGCCACTCAGCCTGATCAAAGAAGGCTGGGAGATGCCTCCGGCCAAGAGTCCTCCAGATGTCTTCCGGTACCTCCTCACCCTCCGCAACCAGTCCCGGCGGTTCAGAGACCTAGCAAAAGCCAACCTAGAGGCCAGTCAAGAGGACATGAAGAAATGGTATGACCAGAACGCCTCATCCATTGAATTCGAGCCGGGGCAACAGGTCTGGGTAATGTCCCCCACAGAACCGTGCGCTCTCCAAGACAAATGGACGGGACCCTTCAAGGTAATCGAGCGCAAGGGTCCTGCCACCTATCTGATCGATATGGAGTCCGCCCGGAATCCGCTCCGAGTCCTCCACACCAACAGACTGAAACCCCACTTTGCACGAACAGAACTCAGCCTCTTGATGGCCACAGACAATGGGGTTGAAGACGACTCCGAGCCTCTCCCTGACCTCTTGCGGACCCAGGAACAAGACGGCTCCGTGGATGGGGTCCGACTCTCGGAGACCCTCACCAGAGAACAACGCCAAGAGTGCCAAGCCCTCCTATCACGGTTCGCCAGTCTGTTCTCCCTCACCCCAGGTGTCACTTCCTGGTGTGTGCACGATGTGGACACCGGAGACAGCCCTCCTATCCGCCACCGGGCCTACCGCGTACCTGATCGGGTACGGGCCTGCATCCAGGCAGAAGTAGCTAAGATGCTCACGCTCGGGGTCATCGAGTCCTCAGACAGTCCATGGGCCAGCCCGGTCGTACTGGTCCCCAAAGCAGCCGCCCCCGGAACCACACCAGAACTCCGGTTCTGTGTCGACTACCGGGGCCTGAATGAAGTCACCAGAACGGACGCACACCCCATCCCCCGGGCAGATGAACTGGTCGACCGAATGGGCGCTGCCCGCTACCTCAGCATCTTCGACCTGACGGCAGGTTATTGGCAGATCGGCCTCACACCCCGAGCACAAGAACGCTCTGCCTTCTCCACCCCCGATGGCCACTATCACTTTACGGTCATGCCCTTCGGCATGAAGAATGCCCCAGCGACTTTCCAACGGCTCGTCAATCAGGTCCTGGCGGGGCTCGAAGAATTCAGCGCCGCCTACCTGGACGACATCGCTGTGTACAGCCATCATTGGACCGAGCACCTCCACCACCTCCAAGCAGTGCTGCAAGCCCTTCAGCGAGCTGGCCTCACGATCAAGGCCAGCAAATGCCAAGTTGGACAAGGGTCGGTGACCTACCTCGGACACCAGGTGGGAAGCGGCCTAGTGGCCCCTCTGCAGCTGAAAATTGCCGCCATCCAGAACTGGCAAACTCCTATCACTCAAACTGAGGTGCGAGCCTTCCTGGGCCTCACGGGCTACTACCGAAGGTTCGTGAAAGACTATGGTACCATCGTGGGGCCTCTCACCGAACTCACGTCAAAAAATCAGCCCAAGAAGGTGAACTGGACCCCAGAGTGTCAAGCGGCATTCGAACAGTTAAAGGCCGCCATGTGTTCCGCTCCTGTGCTCCAGGCCCCAGACTACAGCCGGGAGTTCGTCGTCCAGACAGACGCCTCCGACCAGGGCATTGGGGCGGTCCTGTCCCAAGTGAACACCGAGGGCCTTGATCAACCGGTGGCCTTCATCAGCCGGAGACTCCTACCCCGGGAACAACGCTGGAGCACCATAGAGAGGGAAGCCTTCGCTGTGGTATGGGCCCTCAAGAAGCTCCGGCCCTACCTTTTTGGCACCCACTTTCGGGTGCAGACTGACCACCGACCCCTGCAGTGGTTGATGCATATGCGGGGGGAAAACCCAAAATTGCTACGCTGGTCCATCTCCTTACAAGGTATGGACTTCACAGTCGAACACCGGCCTGGGTCCGACCACGCTAACGCCGATGGCCTGTCCCGGTTTTTCCGCCTCGACGAAGAGAGTCCCCAAGAGGATGGGTAACTCTCCCCGCCTTCAGCTGGGGGGGACGCATGTTGGACAGGCCACATGACGGGCCGCTCTCCCCCGGCTCGACCAGGCCCGAGCCCAGTCACGCAAGCACCACACACCACCAGTGCACGCCCTACGTCCCCTCAGGGACCCCTGCCCTCGAACATGATAACCTCGTGGGTCCGATCCACTGCCGGCCCATGCACCCAGCCCGGGCCGCCATCTTGGACACTTCGCCACGAGGCCGCCTGGCCCCCGATCGACCTCAACCCTGGGCCTAGCCCAGCCTCAGACACTCCGGCACCACCCTCCACCCAGGAGGTGAGCGGGCTACTTGGCAAGTCAATGGGAGCAAGAGGTGCCGATGGCTCTCCCCCGCCCAGTGCCGCTCGCCCATCGCCTCCCCGGGCGCTGGCTCCACCCCCCTGCTGGGTGTCTGGACTCCCTCATCCCGGACCTCCCGACCTCCAAGTGCGAGGGTCCGGACATCAAAGCACGCCAGCCCTATAACTGGGGCAGCTCCAGAGCAGGAAGGCAGTTGTATCTTGGAGTCGAGAGACGTAAGAGGAACTCATCCTGGACGGACTACTGGCGCTGCCGTAGCTCTGTCCTGTGCACCATCGTCCTGCCTGTTGGCGCTGCCACAGCCGTCGTAACCTTCATCCTTCACCGTCGTCCGGATCTGCTGGCGAGGCCGCGGACCGTTGTAACCGTCATCTTCATCGGGACCTGCTTGGCTTCTCCACGGCCCGTCGACCATCCTTCATCCATCCCGGGACCTGCTTGGCTCCTCCACGGCCCGATCAGCAAACACGCCGAGCTCGAGGATTGAGAGCTATTTTACGCATTGGTAACTAAGACTGTCCCGCTACCCTTTTCCTCAACCAGAGATCAGAACCGAGGGGACCCCTGAGTCCAGACCTCCTTGTATCATATCAACGTAACCTAAGAATTGCATATAAAGTCTCGTTAACCTTCAATCTTGTGTGGTGTCCGTCTGTGGGGGGGAAGTTACTTATCTGTACAGTCGTTGGAGACGGCTCTCCCTGGAGACCTCTCCCCGTAATCTCGGCCGACCCTCCCGGTCCGTCTAACAATCTCTTTTTACATATATCCTCTGAAAAAATAACTGGTTCATTTCTTTTGTTTTTTGTTTTCACCCCCCAAAGTGACCCACCCTTACTTTTACCCACCCTTAACCACCCAACCCCCCTCCCTCTTAAGCCCCCCCCCCCAATTCAGTGGGCAACCAGACTCAACCAGAGTCTGAGTGATGTAATAGCAGCATCGTGTATGAGCAGCCGCTTCAAAAAATAACACATTATATAGGAAGGAAAAGAAGGAGTAAGAAAAGGATAAAAGGAGAGAAACTAATAGATAAAAAGAAGGATTGAAAAGGGAAAAGTCGAGAATAGAAAGGAAAAAACCTTTAGTCTATATCAGTACATTATAATATATAGAACTTGAGATATAACTAGAAATACTCCCATGTTAATAACGATACACATGATGCCAGATACGACTTGTCACTTAAAGGTAAGGGGGAGCATAAAGCTATTAATGAAGTAATTCATTAAGCATAAGAGTATTTCCATTTTCATTCACAGTCTAATAAGCAAATTATGACATCTGATCTAAGTACGCTTTTGATTTGATCTCTGACACAAAAAATTTGGTAAGACCACCATATACAATTTTTAGCTTTGCAGGATTATTAAGGTATGCTTGTGCGCCTTTGTCCTGAAATGGTTTGATCAGAGATCTTAGTTGCCAACGTCTTTCCACCGTTACATGACAGAAATCCGGTCTTGTAAAATATGCAAAATGATTATATTGAACCTTGTGATCTGGCCTAGCCTTCTCAGCTACAATCTGTCTCACTAAGAAATTACCGAAATAGACCAATATGGCTCTAGGGTATATGCTAGGTTTTGTTGGGATATTAAAAGGCATCCGGTGGGCTCGTTGAACCTCTACATTCAGATTCCAGTCTTTCAGTGCAGGGATAGAGTCTTCTAGTAATTTAACCACAAATGCTCTCGTATCCCCCCCTTCAAGTTTCTCAGGGACACCTAAAATGCGGAGATTGCTCCGACGTTGCCGGTTTTCAAATTCCTCAAGCTTCCATTTTATATCAACTAGTTCAGCATCTTGAAGCTTCACACGTTCGGCGTTCAACGTAGTTTCTTTTTCATTAGACATAACCCTGGCTTCCATCTCGGTGACTCTTTCACCTATTAGATTACAGGATTTAGATAGTTTCCTGACCACTCCTTGCATTTTCCGAAGTGCAGCTCTGGATTTTTTACTGTCTTGTGCAGCCTCTTCTCTATGAGCCGCTATGGCTTGTAAAATACTCTCCACTCCCTATGCAATCTGCACTCTCCACTCCCTATGCACTCTGCACTCCCTATACACTCTCCACTCTGCACTCCCTATGCACTCTGCACTCACTATGCACTCTCCACTCTCCACTCCCTATGCACTCTCCACTCCATATGTACTCCCTATGCACTCTCCATGCACTCTGCACTCCCTATGCACTCTCCACTCTCCACTCCCTATGCACTCTCCACTCCCTATGCACTCTCCATGCACTCTCCACTCCCTATGCACTCTCCACTCCCTATGCACTCTCCACTCTCCACTCCCTATGCACTCTCCACTCTCCACTCCCTATGCACTCTCCACTCCCTAGGCACTCCCTATGCACTCTCCACTCTGCACTCCCTATGCACTCAGCACTCCCTATACACTCTCCACTCTCCGCTCCCTATGCACTCTCCACTCTGCACTCCCTATGCACTCTCCACTCCCTATGCACTCTCCACTCCCTATGCACTCTCCACTCCCTGTGCACTCTCCACTCCCTGTGCACTCTCCACTCCCTATGCACTCTCCACTCCCTATGCACTCTCCACTCCCTGTGCACTCTCCCCTCCCTGTGCACTCTCCACTCCCTGTGCACTCTCCACTTTCCACTCCCTATGCAATTTGCACTCTCCACTCCCTATGCACTCTGCACTCCCTATGCACTCTCCACTCCCTATGCACTCTGCACTCCCTATGCACTCTCCACTCTCCACTCCCTATGCTCTCTCTACTCCCTATGCACTCTCCACTCCCTATATACTCCCTATGCACTCTCAATGCACTCTCCACTCTCCATGCACTCTCCACTCCCTATGCACTCTCCATGCACTCTCCACTCCCTATGCACTCTCCATGCACTCTCCACTCCCTATGCACTCTGCACTCCCTATGCACTCTCCACTCCCTATGCACTCTCCACTCCCTATGCACTCTCCACTCCCTATGCACTCTCCACTCCCTGTGCACTCTCCACTCCCTGTGCACTCTCCACTCCCTGTGTACTCTCCACTCCTTATGCACTCTCCACTCCCTGTGCACTCTCCACTCCCTGTGCACTCTCCACTCCCTGTGCACTCTCCACTCCCTGTGCACTCTTCACTTTCCACTCCCTATGCAATCTGCACTCTCCACTCCCTATGCACTCTGCACTCCCTATGCACTCTCCACTCTGCACTCCCTATGCACTCTGCACTCCCTATGCACTCTCCACTCTCCACTCCCTATGCTCTCCCCACTCTCCACTCCCTATGCACTCTCCACTCCCTCTACACTCCCTATGCACTCTCCATGCACTCTCCACTTCCTATGCACTCTCCACTCCCTATGCACTCTCCATGCACTCTCCACTCCCTATGCACTCTCCATGCACTCTCCACTCCCTATGCACTCTCCACTCCCTATGCACTCTCCATGCACTCTCCACTCCCTATGCACTCTCCACTCCCTATGCACTCTCCACTCCCTATGCACTCCCTATGCACTCTCCACTCCCTATGCACTCCCTATGCACTCTCCACTCTGCACTCCCTATGCACTCAGCACTCCCTATGCACTCTCCACTCCCTATGCACTCTCCACTCTGCACTCCCTATGCACTCTCCACTCCCTATGCACTCTCCACTCCCTATGCACTCTCCACTCCCTATGCACTCTCCACTCCCTATGCACTCCCTATGCACTCTCCACTCTGCACTCCCTATGCACTCTGAACTCCCTATGCACTCTCCACTCTGCACTCCCTATGCACTCTGCACTCCCTATGCACTCTCCACTCCCTATGCACTCTCCACTCCCTATGCACTCTCCACTCCCTATGCACTCCCTATGCACTCTCCTCTCTGCACTCCCTATGCACTCTGCACTCCCTATGCACTCTCCACTCTGCACTCCCTATGCACTCTGCACTCCCTGTGCACTCTCCACTCTCCACTCCCTATGCAATCTGCACTCTGCACTCTCCACTCCCTATGCACTCTGCACTCCCTATGCACTCTCCACTCTGCACTCCCTATGCACTCTGCACTCCCTATGCACTCTCCACTCTCCACTCCCTATGCACTCTCCACTCCCTATGCACTCCCTATGCACTCTCCACTCCCTATGCACTCTCCACTCCCTATGCACTCTCCATGCACTCTCCACTCCCTATGCACTCTCCACTCCCTATGCACTCTCCATGCACTCTCCACTCCCTATGCACTCTCCACTCCCTATGCACTCTCCATGCACTCTCCACTCCCTATGCACTCTCCACTCCCTATGCACTCTCCACTCTCCACTCCCTATGCACTCTCCACTCCCTATGCACTCCCTATGCACTCTCCACTCTGCACTCCCTATGCACTCTGCACTCCCTATGCACTCTCCACTCTCCACTCCCTATGCACTCTCCACTTTTCACTCCCTATGCACTCTCCACTCCCTATGCACTCTCCACTCCATATGCACTCTCCACTCCCTATACACTCTCCACTCCCTATGCACTCTCCACTCTGCACTCCCTATGCACACTGCACTCCCTATGCACTCTGCACTCTGCACTCCCCATGCACTCTCCACTCTGCACTCCCTATGCACTCTCCACTCCCTATGCACTCTCCACTCCCTATGCACTCTCCACTCCCTATGCACTCTCCACTCCGCACTCCCTATGCACTCTGCACTCCCTATGCACTCTCCACTCTGCACTCCCTATGCACTCTCCACTCCCTATGCACTCTCCACTCCCTATGCACTCTCCACTCCCTATGCACTCTCCACTCCGCACTCCCTATGCACTCTGCACTCCCTATGCACTCTCCACTCTGCACTCCCTATGCACTCTCCACTCCCTATGCACTCTCCACTCCCTATGCACTCTGCATTGCCACAATATTCTGAAACTCATAGTTTTACCATTTACGTTAACCGTGCGAGTCACGACACGGTGGGGATGGCTAAAAACTGGCTAAAGGTTCCTCTACAAAAATAGCACCATACCAACAAAGATAGGGAAACTGGAGGTTTTTAGATCAGTTATTGATGGGTGCACTGCCAGTTCATACGCATACAAATTTCAAATCAATTAATATCCTAGGTGCTAATCGGCGAGTGGACAAACCTTAAACCACTCGGTTGAGTAGAAAGACTACTACTGTCTGAATAAAGGGATTGCCGATGCACTCTAATTAAATATGTAAATTGTTAAGTAACACTGTCACACCAAATTGAACACCAATTGATAGAAGTTTTAAACAGAACTCCAGCAGACGAGTGAATCTTGGAGTCTTTAATGCAGTATACAGCCAGCCGACACGTGTTTCATCGCATTCGCGATTCCTCAGGGCTGAAACAAACAAATAAGTAGCATCGAGCATGTGTCTTGTATGAATACAGTTAACATAACATGACCATGGTATGTGGTCTGTACACACATTATTAGCTTCCTACTGCAGTGAATGTACAGTGATTCACCTCAAATCTCTTCTTTGTGCCACCACAATACATCCGTGTCGAAAAGGGTGTCCAATACCGGTATTATACATGGACGTGCTTATGAGTAGTGAGTTTGTGATGGCTAGGTGAAGGGACCTAAATAATGTACCCGAGGCGACAAGCAATACAACGTATTTTACGCCGCAGTGGAGGTGTACTATCCGTGTGCGGCTCATCCATCCTTCATGCTAGTAGGTGATGCGCAGTGAAAACATGTACCAATCGAAAACATACTTAGATGGCCGTGTAAACGTCAAGAGGTCTGTATATTTAGATAAGAGAAAGGAAAGAAAAACCGAAGAAATCTCATCACTAATTGTCCTCACAGTGACGATAAAGCAAGAATTCACCAAAGTAAGGCTGTCTGCCCAGAATTAAATGGAGGCTCACCGCTCAGCTGGTGATAGTTCCGACCCAGCCGGGCCCGTGACCAATGACACTCGGTATGAGTGTATGCAGCGACGGTTACAATCCTTGTTTCTGTAACTGCATCAAATAAAATGTATCACCAAAATATATGTGGTATTATCTTATCACAGATACCTCCAGAGGTCTTCTCCAAGATACATCAGAATGTCTCTATCTATCATTAACTTGTACCACTTATGATAAGAAAACATCGTAACTGTTCCTTGACTAACCTATGTGCTTATGAGCACTCGTATTCCTAATTCAATTTTTTTTAAATATCCTTAACCAACAGGTCTGTGCCGTTACAGAGCAACTTACATATTCGTGGTATCGTAGTATCAATGGGGCTCGGAGGTCACACAAATTTTTCGTAAAAAAGTGTTATCCTGTACTCGAACAGAGTGCTGTTATGAGAGAAATATGAGCTAGGGTAAGAGTATTCCTCATCTATATTGTCAGTTGTAAACTCGTGCCAGGGGTAACAGTTCGTGTGAACATACCTATTCAAATGTAGCGATAAGGTTCCGGTTGCGGTTCCCAATAGAGTAGACCCCAGGCTAAAATAATAGTAAAAACAAGGGTGTTAAACTCCTTGTTGAATTCAGGGACGGAATCTCAGTACCTATATCCCTTTAGTGCTCTTGCTCTTACCCGTGTGAGGCTCTCCGAAAGCGTGTAACGAGTTCTATCCTCCGAGCCCTGTTCCTGTTTGGACACGTGACCGCGTCCAAGCAGGCGTTATATGCGTCCTGACGTGTCGTGTTTGATCGACTAGAGTGAGTATGCTCCTAGCGATTGCGTCCATATTGGGTTACCGATTTTGCACAATCATTGCGGAAGTCCGAAGTTATTAAGATGGTATGGGTAATATAGACGACGGTATTATATTTATACCGTATGTCAGTGAAAATAGTCAATCAAGAGAGTTACGCGTTTTCAAGCCACAATCCGTGTAACAAAGTGCAAAGTGACACAATGATCCCAGCGAACCTCCAAATTGGGTAGTGTGCACCGTGAATGGATGTAATTAACCTCACAGTGTGTACCACAATCATACCGTGACTCAGTTCCGTCTCATTCTTAAATTACAATACATCTTTATCAGTGAATTTATATGTACACATCCACATTGTCGTTGGCTTATTCCATAGATCTTAATCAACAATATCATAGAGTGCAGGAGAGTTCTCGAAGCTTGAGGATAGATTTTGGTATTATATAGTCTATGCAATCACAAACACAATTCTGCACATATTGTAGCTACATTATGACCACATCATAACAATAACATGCCTTTGAAATACAGTAATATATTGTTCAATATCCAAGAAAATACTGCATCTCCTGGTCATAATTGAGTCCTTGTTCTACAGATTTCAAGCGCAATATCCAAGTTGCCTAAGTACGTCTGAGTCTCAATTCCCGGTTACCGCCCCTTACTGCTAAAGGGACTGTTTCAATCCCAAAGAATTGGACAATTTTATTGGTCTTATCTTTCTGACAGGAAGCCACGTGTAACGCTACTGGATATTTTGGGTCACAGTTCAGAATGGCCCTCACGTGTTCCATCATTCTGTCTTTTAATTGTCTTATCGTGCTCCCCACATATTATTTCCCGCATTCACATTCAATGATGTAGATCACGAATTTGGTTGCGCAGTTTATGTTACTCTTAATGGTGTAAGACACCCCATCCGGGCCCATGAATCGTGTTGTACCATGTTTGGCCCATTTGCATACACTGCAGAATCCGCATTTGTGAAATCCTAGACCGCGTTGTGTCAACCAATCGGCACACATTGTGTCCCTAGGTACTGTGGGACTCAATTTACTCCGTAATGTGTTTCCTCTTCTAAAAGAGATTTGTGGTCTATCCGTAATGTAATCCGTCAAGGCTTTCTCTGATTTCAATAAGCTCCAATGTTTGGTAAGACTTCTCCGTAATGCAAAATGGAGTGAATTGAAATCAGTTACCATTCTAATATGTTCCTTCTTATTAGTGGTGGACTTATGTGTGATAGTCAGAGTGTGTGCTCTTTTGACTTTTCTGACTCTTTTTTCAGCTTTCTCAATTGTATTAGTCGAATATCCCCTGGTATAAAATCTCTCCTTCATGCTTGTCAAACACCTCCTGAACTCACAGTCCTCACTGCAGTTCCTTCTCGCCCTTAGAAATTCGCCAAAAGGTATGACGTTTATTTGGTGTGGGGGATGTGAGCTCGAGGCATGCAAGACTGCATTGCATGCTGTGGACTTCCTGAAAAGTCTACTATGCAGACAGTTAGAGGATATGTAGAACTCAATATCCAAAAATTCTATATTCGTTCTGCTCCACTTCATGGTGAAGCGAATCTCCCAAGTGTTGTCATTCAGATATGTAAAAAAATCATTTAAAAGCTCCTCCGAGCCTGACCAAATCAGGATGCAGTCATCAATATATCGACCCCCAAAAATAATGGAGTCGATATATTGAGCACCCTTCTTGCCCCAAATTAAGTCGGCCTCAAGTGCGCCCATGAATAAGTTAGCAAACGAGGGTGATATCTTAGAGCCCATGGCCACTCCTTTCTTTTGTCGGTACCAGTTTTTATCAAACATGAAACAGTTGTTTTTTAGGATCAATTCCGTCATAGTGGACAGCATCAAAGTGTGTTTCCACAACGTCGCTGGTCTGTTATAAAGAAATTTGTTTATAGCCTGCATACCCAGATCAGTGTTGATACTGGTGTAGAGTGACACCACATCCATCGTGACAAGAAAAGAACCTTCTTGCCATTCAATATCTGCTAGTGTGCTCAAGATATGTTTAGTGTCCTGTATGTAGGATGGTAGGTTTCTGACCAAGGGGCCCAGGAAGAGATCCACGTATTCCGCTATTCTTTCAGTGGGTCCCCCTATACCAGAAACAATTGGTCTCCCTGGTGGAAAAGGGAGATTCTTGTGTATTTTTGGCAGAGTGTATAACCATGGATATGTGGGTCTAAACACTTTCAAGTACAGGTACTCCTCCTCGTTTAGTAACCCAGATTGTTTCCAAATTGACAAATGTGAGTTGATTTCTAATGTCAAAGGGCCAATGGGGTTATATGTGAGGCGTTCATAACACGAATCATCCTGTAGCTGCTGAAAAATTTCTTGGTGATAATCGATACGATCCATTATCACTACATTCCCCCCTTTATCCGCCTCTCTTATAGTGATGGTGTTGTCATTCATGAGTGTAGTGAGTGCTAGTCTCTCCCCATTGGTGAGATTATCTTTGTATTTGAACATTCTGTCCTTGCGTAGACGATTCAGGTTGTCTATGTCTTCTACCACACGTTTGTGAAAATTATCTATGGCATTGCCACCAGGTAGTGTGGGAATCCATTTGGATTTAGATTTTAACCCACTGACAATGCTGAAGTCGGATTCTATGTCCAACTCTTCCAGTAATCTGTCCATGTCTAGAGGAGAATCCTCCATATCAGTCAATGACAAGAGAAGGTGGGTTGCATGCACATCTTTTATTGACAGAGAATCAGCGGTGCCTAGTACAGGTGTATTCTAACCCCTCTATCCTTTTTCTCCAACCCAAAGAAATGTTTTTTGAGTTTAAGGTTCCTAACAAATTTAAACAAATCAATTTTTAATTTGCAAATATCTCCTGTCGCATATGGGTTAAAACTCAGACCCTTGCTTAGAAGGGAGATCATATCTGGAGTAAGGTGTAATTTTGAGAGATTAATCACCTGAACTTCCCTAGTGTCTGCACCGTCTAGTTCCTGTTGGCCCCTGATCTCAGCTTCCTTCTGTAGTCCTCTGACGTCCTGATGAAGACCCCACTGTAAGGTGCAAACAACCTACACACAACAGGGGTCGAAACGTCGACTGTTTTACCTATGCCCTACCCAGCTTACAACGATGTATAACTACTGTGTAACAAAACAATTGGGATAGGATGGAATGCATTTGTACTTATGTATTGGGTGACTAATTACAGCACCTATGTGATTTAAACTTACAGATTGCTGTTATATCACATGCAACTTTTATATCTGTCCACTCACTACCTTACCCTCACAAACCTTCCCCCCCCCCTTTCTTTTTTATGGGCACTAATATAATTGTGGATTATGCATTGCACATGAAATGTAAGACTAAGAGGATGTAAATAAACAACATTCCTCTTTAAACTCAGGGTACGAGTAATATGTATCTAAAGTTTATAAATTCTTCTGTGCATATAAATTCTTATCTCATGTAAAGCGCTCGGATACCTCAGGATCTAGCCAGCGCTATTTAAAACTTTTCAAATAAATAAATAAAATGTGAGCAAGGTATGTACGGCAGTTTTACACAGGTCTGCAGACTGGAGGCAGAAGCAGATAGTATTTTCACTAAAGTATGATAAGAGTTTGATACTTTCATTTTTTTCAGCATAATATAATTCACCTTTGATACTTTTTATAGAGCTAGCATGATTATTCCAATCCACAGATGCTACAGTAGATAAGAATGCATTGTATCCTAATTTTCATAACTTTCTATTGAGTTTGGACTGATTTGGTGGGTCAGAAAAGGGGTAGGTGCCTAGTTTTACCTGCAAGAGTCAAACAACTCTAAACAACCTTTTCCCTGGTGTGTATATCCCAACAGGAAGGGAGTAAAAGACATGTACATTTTCGGTTTTTCTGCTGTTACGCCTACACCCATATATCTGAGGTGGGAAAGCTAAACAACGTGCTCTCACAAAAAAGGAGGTATGCAACAAGTGATATAAAAGCATATCAAGGCATGGCTGTTATGATAGGAAGACTAGAATTATGGAACAGGGAAACAGGCTCTTGTGGACACAGACGCCTGGACAGAAAAAGCATTAAAAGGGGAGTACAGGGATAATGAGACAAAAATGCAAGGCCAGACCTGAAAATAAAGATGGAGGCTCAGACAGTAAAATAATGGCACAGTAGGACACTTAAGGAGAAAGACCGACACTGGAATAGAAATACAGATACGGCCTGCATCTATGTAGAGTTGGCATTCTAGCGCTCGGATCGGCGTGATGACGTAGCACGCCGATCGCCATTTTAGGTGAAGCGTGCAGAGCTTCATTACGGGTGCCGGAGCCGGAGAAGCCACAGGTTTGGCGCTCTCTGTTAGGATTGATTATAATAAATTATATTATAACTACAACGCTTTACTGTCGTGTCATCTATGGAGAGGAAAGATAACATTACAATGGCGACGAGGACCGGATAGAGAAAAAAAAACGGAACATCACGGAAATAAATATAACGAACCCTCGTGCAGATGATACTAACCAGGCAGAGACACACGCCGGAAAGGACAACAGGCGACGTTCCACAACAACAGAGAGCGCGGCAGGACCGTGGTTGGACCCCCAGTGCTGCAGAGTGCAAGGACAATAAAGACAAGACACCAGGTACAAGGGCCCTTGTACATAGACAACCCCACGCAAGCAGGGCGAAGGGGGCGGAACTCCAAGGGGCCACAACAGTAGGGCGGCTGGAGCACACAGCTACCCGGCCAGTGGCGGACTGCAGAGCATAGACATAGGACCACCGCGTCTGGCTACAGACCAGCTGGGCATAGCACTGGCGACTTCAGGGGGCAGTGGCGGCGGTGAGGCCCGAAGCACTCCACTGAGCCCGAAAAGAGAAGGGGTAGATAACGCACCAGGGAGCCCCAAGGGACAAGGCGAGACACTACCGGGAGAGAAGCGCGAAACCATGTGTGCACCAGCGTCCTCAACGACGGCGCCCATACCGTTTCTACCAAAACCAAGCGAACCCCTAATTAAGTGGGAGGACTGGAGGGAATACATTTCCAACTATATAGAGGTGCTAGAGGATGAGAATGAAGAACCATTTACAAGCAAGAAGGAGGATACTGCTTCACAACTTAGGTCCGGAGGGGCTGAGGGTGTTCAAGAATCTGGTACCCAAACAGAGACAGGATACGGACGATGATGTATATGCCCATGCGATAGAAGAACTAAATGAACATTACAGACCGGCCGTCTGCGTCTCAATTGACCGATACAACTTCCAACAACGCAAACAGGAAGTAGGGGAATCGATCGAGGAATATGTGGCAGCACTCAGAAAGCTAGCGTCCACGTGCAGATATGCGAATTTCCATGACGAATTCATAAAGGATCAGATAGTGATGCACACGACGAGTAAAGCGGCGCAGGAAAAGTTGTGGGCCAATGGGGACTCCTCCCTGAAGGAGGTAATGGCGATTGTACAAAAAGCAGAATTGGTGAGGCGATGCTCAGAGGCTGCAAGAAAGGAAACGCTATCCAGACCCATAGTAAATAGAATTGAAGAGGAGGCCCCCAGAAGAGATAACAGGATCAAGGGAACACCACAGAGGGGCCCGAACAAATGGCAAGGAAACCCAGGACCGCCTGGAAACTACGCGAAGGGCGCCAGGAACCCATGTTAGCAGTGCAGCAGCACATCTCACGAAGCTCATGAAAGGAAGTGCCCGGCATTCCGCACCAAATGTCTGTTCTGTGGGATTGTGGGGCACTACGAGAAGGTGTGTCGGAGGAAGGCGGCAAAGAGTGTAGTGAAATTCGTGGACCCCGGTCGAGAGGACCAAGAGGATAGCGATCATGAAGAGGACGACACGGTCCTGTGCATCTACGACCAAGTGATGTGCGTGGACACCAAGAGATCAAGCAAACCAGTAATGGATATGCACATTGGAGGAGTACCAATCAGCATAGTCCCGGATTCGGGGTCACCCTACACAATAGTGCAACGAGCGGTATGGGATGAAAAGTTCAGGCCGCAACTGAGCCCAGAGTTTGAGCGGTTGGACATACGACCAGTATCGTACAATGGTGACCGAATACTCATGGTGGGTTTCAGACCACTCAAATTTGAATTTAAAGGACGCTGTGCATACTGCAAACTGTATGTCTTGGAAAAAGGACCGTCGGTGCTGGGGTGGATGGACCAGGGTGACCTTGGCATCAAGTTGGACCCGGGAGGTGCCGCGCAAGTTTTACTAACGGAACCGGAGCAATGGCCGAACTTGGAGAAATGGAAGAAAGACTACCCCAGAGTGTTCGGCGGGAAAGTAGGGAAGCTTGAGAGGTTCGCACATAAAATCATCCTGAAAGCAGAAGCTAAGCCGGTAGCTCACAGAGTAAGGAATGTGCCATTGGCGGTGAAAGAAGCAGTGCAAGTGGAACTCCAGGAGTTGGAGAAGAAGGGCATAATTGAGCCTATCACGTGCGTAGAGTGGCTAGCGCCATTGGTGGTGGTGATGAAACCGAGTGGCAAGGTCCGGCTCTGTGTAGACCTGCGCAAACTAAACAAGAACATTGTGGTGGAGAAGTTCCCGCTACCACGCATCGAGGAGATGTTGGCAAAGACCAGAGGAATCCAGTGGTACTCCACCATCGACTTAACCTCAGCCTACCACCAAATAGCATTGCATCCGGAGAGCAGGAAACTCACCTCGTTAATCACACCCTTTGGGTGCTACCAGTTCTGTAGGATGCCGTTTGGACTGGCGTCGGCAGCTGCAGTATTTCAAAAATTGATGCACCAACTCTTCAAGAACATGGAAGGCATCCAGTACTTCCAGGACGACATCCTGGTGATGGGCAAGGACAGAATGGATCATGATGCTAAGCTATCTAAGGTACTGAGAGTATTGGAAGAGAGAGGATTAACGGCGGAGTGGGAGAAATGCCGGCTAGGAAAGGAGAAGGTGACCTACCTAGGACATGAGATTGGGGTGCAAGGGATCACCCCGAAGACAGAAAATGTGAGGGCCATCTGTGAGGCGCCACCACCGGCCAACAAGGAAGAGGTCAGGTCATTCCTGGGTATGGCCGAATATTATAGCAAATTTGTCCCCCACTTCGCAACAAAGACCCACCACATGAGACAGTTAACGCGGGAGAAGATGATGTTCAGATGGACGGATGAAACCCAAGAAGAGTTTGAGAGCATTAAGAGAGACGTGGTGCAGGCGATACCGTTACAGGGATATGATCCGCAAGGGAAAACAATCCTCACCACCGACGCCAGCGACAAAGGACTGGGTGCAGTCCTGGTGCAAGACAGGGGGCAAGGAGTGGTGGAGACCCTGAGCTTCGCATCCCGAGTGCTGAGCGAGACAGAAAATAAATTCAGCGTCATAGAAAAAGAGATGCTAGCCGTGGTGTGGGCTATGACCAGATACAGACAATTTCTATGGGGAACAAGATTCCAGTTGAAAACAGATCACAAGCCCCTTGTAAAGGTACTCACGTCCAGTGGACATGTCAGCGCCACTCCCAGGATCGCAAAGATGACCTTGAAGCTCCTAGAATATAGATATGATGTAGAATACATCCCCGGCAACAGGAACAAAGTGGCAGATTATTTGAGCCGGGCAGCTTCGATGGAAATGGAAGAAGAGGATCAGGAGGCCATGGAAGAAATGGTAGCGCTGACGGAGGACCAGGAGAGGGTCATCAGCAACCAAGAATGGGAGGAAGCCTACAGAGAAGACCAGGATTTAAAGGAGGTAATGGAATGCATACTGAAAGGATGGCCGGAGAAGAGACATCTAAGTGGGTACCTATGGAGGTACTATTAGGTGAGAGAAGAACTCTCCGTGGACGACCAAGGGGTGTTCATATACAGAGGAGACAAGGTGATACCGCCGAGAGAAATCATCCCCAGACTACTCACGTTGCTACACGAAGGACATTTGGAGATAGGGAAGATGAAATTGAGGGCTAAGGAAGGGTACTGGTGGCCGGGCATGGACATACAAGCAGAACGCCATGTCAGGGAGTGTACCCAATGCCAGCAAGCAGACAAGACCCTAAAACCACTGAGGCCAGACTTGGGGAAATTCGACACCCCCTCGAACCCATGGGAAGAACTGTCGATTGACATTCTAGGTCTAATTCTCGATGGACAAGGGACACAGAAATACGTATGTGTACTCATTGACAGGTACTCCAAGTGGCCAGATGTGAGGGTGGAAGAGGAAATGAACACAGAAACAGTACTCACATTTCTAACCGACACCTTCCTGAGGGAAGGGATCCCCAAACTTATACTAAGCGACAATGGTCCACAGTTCACCTCAGATAAGTGGGCCAAATTCATGGAAAGGAATGGCATAGTTTCTAAGCACACATCCATATACCACCCAGCGGGAAACGGGCTGGTGGAACGGATTAACCGTGTACTGATGGGATCCATACAGGCAGCAATAATGAGAGATAAGGACTGGGAAAGAGAGATATGGCAAATGATCTGGGCGTACCGCATCACTCCGACGAGCACGGGGTATAGCCCATTCCAGATATTGAGATCCATTCACAAAGGACAACAGGGCGTGGAAGGAGAAAACGGTAACCAGCAAATGGTCACCAGCTGTGGTCCAGGCGAACTTGGAAAAGGCCCAAGCAGTGTACACTAAACACTATAACTCTATAAGGAACGTGAGAGACACTGTATTAGAAGAAGGAGAATGGGTGAGAGTTAAGTTGGCGGTGCTGCAGAGGAAGGGGGACAGTAGACCTCTCCAAGTCAAGGAGGTGTACGACAGAGCTGCCCTGCTTAGCGATGGGAATGTATGGTCCCAAGACCGCATGGCGAGATGCAACTAAATACTACAGTGGGACATTGGCGAACAAGATCTGGAAGAGATGGAGAGAAGCGGGGTGGAGCATGAACAGGCCATGGAGGAAGAAGAGACTGAGAGAACGAACACAAGGGGCGAGCAAGGGGCAATGAGATCGCCCAGCAGAGAGATGCCCTGGCCAGAACAGAGGTCCCGGGAGAGCCCAAAGGCGGGAAGCAGCCGAGAAGATGGAGGAGATATCCCGGGGAGATCCAGTGAGAGAGAAGTGACCTCCACCCCGCTAAGGTGCACCAGAGGGGGCAGAGCAGTGATGAGGCCAGCCAGATTTCGGGACTATGACATGAGTGATGGACAGTAACTCCACAGTGTATTGAATGGGTATAAAGGGGGGAGATATGTAGAGTTAGCATTCTAGCGCTTGGATCGGCCTGATGACGTAGCACGCCGATCCGCCATTTTAGGTGAAGCGCGCAGAGCTTCATTACGGGTGCCGGAGCCGGAGAAGCCATAGGCTCGGCGCTCTCTGTTAGGATTGATTATAATAAATTATATTATAACCACAACGCTTTACTGTCGTGTCATCTATGGAGGGGAAAGATAACATTACAATCTAAACTAGGGCTGTGCAAGTGTAACTCACAACTCCTGGGTTTTATGTGATTGGTTTGTCTTACACTTGCCCTGTTTGTGCAATCTTGACCACAACAGTCTTGGTTGGAGTAGAAAACGCCTCATGGGAACTGTAAAACAGGATGTGCGCTGCAGTCAAATGTGCTAGTAACTTTCACCGTGGATCTTTAGAAACTTATGGACAATTCATTCATTTATCATCTAAGGTAACTTTTTGAATACTATGGAATCTCTCACAAAGTGCATACAGAAGAGTATCCATGTGCAATTCATGAAATACCAAAGGTTCTCACTAGAACTAAGCATATTATGAAACTGAAAACATTTGCCCATTCCCAATATAAGCAGGTATGACAGCAGGGAAACAAACACTGGCATGGTCACCAGCTGAGGCTAAACTTCGACAAAACTGGAATTGTGGTTACAAAGAATAAAATGCATCAATTTGAATCCTTCGTTTTGGACCCTTGGATTGGGAACCCCCAAGAAAGCATTGAAAAGTCTTGTCATTTTCATCGATGAGGACCTATCCCTGGAACAGCAGATAGGGGATGTCTCGTACTCGTACTACAGAGAACAAGGAAAATCAGAAGATCCTTCATGGTGGATGCTGTCATCCAAATCATTATTGCCTTAGTGATGTCTCAGATTGACTATGCTAACGCTCTTCATCCGGGACTCCCTTTTTGTTTAAACGATAGGCTGCAATTGGCTCAAAATCAAGCTGCTCAGTTATTTTTTGCCAACCAAGACAGGCGGCAGACCCGAGAGCAGAGGACGGCCCGGGACCAGGGTTCGATTCCCGGCGCGGCAGGTTTCTGGACCAGGGTCAGCGGACTCGATAATTCTCTCGCCTCGGTGCCCACTCTGATCAGCGATCACACTCGGCAACTCTGGGCATTAGCTTGCCTCATCTTCACTAACGGCCCCACCAGACCGCCGGGGATGCCTGGTCTCCCCCTGGAGATACCCATTAAGGGACCATCTCTCAGGGAAGCCAGGAAGGGTTTCGCAGCAGTCGAAGCGCCTTGGGACCCTACGGGTAAGTAGTGCGCTATATAAAATGCCAATACATACATTTACTGCCACATCACAATTCTGATGAAAAAGATAAATTGGCGTCCCATAGCCCAGAGGACCATCTTAAAACAGCTTGTACTGTCTTCAGAGTCCTTCACAGTAAAAGACCAGTTTTCGTGTCGAGAATTCAGCGTTATATTCCTACCTGCCATCTCAGACCTGCTCCGCTGAAATTATTAACTGTTCCAAAAAGAACAAAAATTTGCAATGCAATAGGTCTTGCATTCAAGAGTTAGAGCTATTGCTCTTGTAAATGACAATGTCTTTTACCCATGTGTTTTGGTTTGGAGTGTAGTGAATGTATGTGGAGTGGAATTATGTGGGTTATATTGGAATTGTTAGCTGTGAAATTGTGTGAGGTGGAATTGTGTGGTGCGGAGTATATTTGTGTAGTGGAATTATGTGGTTTGGTGAATAGATAGTGCTGGGAGCGGCACAGAATAGATAGAAAGGAGGATAAAGAGGGATAGATAGTTTATTCAGGAAGTGGTGAATGAACGAGACATAGGAGCAGAAAGTGTTTGGGAAAGACCATACTGAAGTCCTGCCTTTCTCTGAGTCAGGTGAATGGGCCTTCAGTTTGGCACAGAGAGTACTCAGTCCCCTTTGCAACAGAGTATCTTCCCACCAAACTGTAAATCGGCCCCTATGTTTGTTACCTTGTGCTGCGAACGCAAAGGAATTATGTAATTTCGGGGTTACACAATATACTTTTTTTAAATCACGTCAACTCACAAACACATTGTGTTCCCGGCCTTGTCCACAGAGACAGGTGAGGAGCTCGTTGCTTCCTCTCCACTGCCCCCGTCGGGATGAAGCAGGCCGTGGAACCTCCCGAACCCGACCATTCACCCCGCCGCAGGCCTTTAATTAGAAAAGGCAACCGGCAGCTTACGGTCAAAATGACAGCAGCGGATTCCAGGGGCGATGACCCTCGTGGGTGCCCTGAGCACTGCCTGACCTCCAGATGGCAGTCGGACTGACCTGAATCTGTTCATCCTCGTGACCATGGCCTGCGTGGACCTCCGACTGCCATTGCGAACTGCCCCCTTGCAAGGTAGAGATCAGCCTGTGGCGCAAATTCTTATTGAATCGAATTGTAGGGTATTGGGGGGCTAAGATGACAGCACTGACATCTAGATAAGCCCTGCCTGACTTCAACATGGCGCTCAAGACGGGACATGCCTGACCCGGATCCTCATAATTTCCACCCCCATTCCCCTCCCCCGTTTCTGGACTCAAGACTTTTCGGTCACTTCAAGATCTTCAGTCTAAATCCGGTGGAACCCGAACCACATGGTCAATTCCCGGTGGAGCTGCTAAACACCTGGCTGAACGATGGCAAGAAATTCCAACTCTGTAAATATGTAATAGTATGTAATTGTCTAAGCCTAATCGCTGTTAAAATGTAATCCTGAGGGGAATTTGCAATTTGTATATTTATATAACTCTAACCACTTGTATATGTAGTAGACTTTTGTACTTACTACCGTTCCAATGTGATTTTAGAGTTTATCTTGTATTCCTTGAGTGACTTTACAACTTGTACATTTGCATTTTTTCCCTCCTTTCATTCCACTTGTATATATAACTTTAACCACTAGTATATGTAGTAGACCTTTGTACTTAACTACCTCTCCTGTGATTTTAGAGTTTATCTGTTTGTAGCTCTTCCTTGAGTGACTTTACAACTTGTACATTTGCAATGTTTCCCTCCTTTCACTCCACTTGTATATTTGCAATTTCTTTTCTGTTTGTATCACTTATGTAACTCATGTAATCCAAAGTCCTTATGTAACACAGCTGGTTCTTTTGTAAAGCGTTCTGACACCTTCGGGTAATGTTTGCGCTATATAAAATCGTATTAAATAAATAAAAACCCTCAAGGCTTTCCATAAAAGGGATATGTAACTCATTTATAGCCGGTCAGATCTATTCACTGGCCTCATAAACTGTGGTCCTAGAGCTTGTTCACCCCAAAGAAAAATTGCTGGCTGATATAAGACTGAAAATATATAGTCTGGTTACTTGAACGTCTCTGCAGCTTCAAGTGTGTTAACGCCTCCTTACCATGGCTGCTGCCTTGAACATAGCTGTGTGAGGGGGAAGGAGATTCTGCTATGAAGGGTGGAGGCACCTAGGGCATTGCTCGTCTGCACACACTGGTGGACCCTAATGGAAATAGGAAGAGTATGTCATAGAGTGCCCCATCAGCCACTGTTAGTTCCAGAAGCCAGAATCAGAAATGCCTCCACCAACAGGTCTAATGCCTGCAAGCCAGACAACAAAGCGTGTTGTTTGGCTGATAAAAATCCTTCAGGGAGAACCCCAAACCTTCTGTAAAGGTTGGGTCTGGTGATGCTGAGACCAATGTTACTTGCACGCGTTGCTTAAAATAAAATTTGACTCCGCTCTGAAGAGCTTGGCTTTGAGCACACACTCACGGGGGAAGAGTTTGGGGGAGGGGTGAGCTGCTGGGGGGCATGTAAAAGTAGGGGGTTGCAAGGGTGGGGATGTGAAATGGGGTTACCAGCTGCTGTGAATAAAAAGCCAATACAGTTTGGGTAGACTTTAAGGACAGTGTTTGGGACAGCGTGATGGAGGGATAGGTGCCGCTCGCTGCCTGCTGCCACTTGGGACATTGGATTTCGCTGGGTGATTGCTGCTCGCTCATTGCTGAGGGTCAGAGTTGATTGAACTTACCGGGACGGTCTTTTGTGCAGACACGGGCTCACGTGATTGCGAGGACCAGCATCCTCGGTCCGCTCACAGCTGGTGCCTCTTCCCGTGATTAGCCCGCCGCCTGCAGCCTCAAAATGCCTCGCGGCCCCCGGTTCGCGGGAGCCGCTCGCTGCCTGCTGCCACTTGGGATATTGGATTTCGCTGGGTGATTGCTGCTCGCTCATTGCTGAGGGTCAGAGGTGATTGACCTTACCTGGACTGTATTTTGTTCGGACACGGGCTCACGGGACTACGAGGACCAGCATCCTCGGTCTGCTCACAGCTGGTGCCTCTTCCCGTGATTAGCCCGTTGCCTGCACTATATAAATAAGTACCTCTCCCACAATGCGGGACGTGCCCGGGCGAAGCCCAGGACAAGGGCGGGACCGTCTGAGGCCGTCCGAGGTCGAACGAGGCCGGGCTGGGCCTCCCCCCTTTCGTACTTAATCCTGGGTTTGGGCAAATTCTTATTGATTGTATTCCAGACTACTATATCCCATAGTTATTATTTACTATTTTTCTTGCGCACATTGTTTGGTGTTTTCCCTTGTGTTGGTGTCCCTTGAATATCTGCTATAATGATACCATTCTCTAGGAAGGGTCGAAATGTTACTCTCTCTACTACTAGCGGGGTAGTTATCGGTACTATTGACCAATTCATCAAACGGGCAACAGTGGTATCAGAAAAAGAAATAGCCCTGACTGAGAAACGCCTGTCCCTAGATCTTCTAACGGTGAAGCGCTCATCATTAGGTATTATTGGGTCTGCGGTGACCCCCGAACAACCTGGACCATCAAATCTTCTAGTTGCTCCGTGTCTAAGTCTTGGTTCCCCGCTGGCAGAGCCTGACAACACAATGACTTGTTCACTACTATGTTCAACAACAATTAGTTCTGCATCTAGTGGTTTGCATTGCAGAGCCTCTAAATCTCCCTCGACACATAGATCCCCTCCTAAAGCCCAAACTCTGGTGGTTCCAGTGAGTACAAATCTTATAGAAAATCCTATCGTTTATTCTAAAACTAGTAAAAGGAAAAAAGGGGGTGGTTCTCAGAAGGGTGGCCCTGCCTAAATTTCTAAAAATACAGACCCAACACCTTACAGAACAGTCCCCTAGCCGGTCTATGTCCTCCCCAGCCCCTACTCAACCATCTCCCCTATGTAGCACTAATGAGGGGTTTTTAGGTAAAATGGAAAAACTAGTTAAATCCCTGATGTTACCTTTATTGGAGTGAACGAGAATGATTAACTCCAAACTCGATCAGCTCGAAAAGTTAGTTACTGTAAATACCAGCAAACTTGACATGCTTGCGAAAGTCATGGAGGGCCAAAAGGCCTCAGTTCCTGCTTCTAAAGCCCTAGGGTCCAGTGGTTGTACTAGGGCCGCCCAACCAGTTATTACTGATAGATCCGTTAACCAACCTGCCCAACCTTGTGTGGAGAAGCGACCTGTAGTAAGTAACCCACCAGGTCCTATTAGGAGCAGGGGCATGGGGGTAGGGGTGGCGGCTAGCCTGCAGTCTGTTCCGTGTGTACAGACAGTAGATAGTCAGCCAAACTGGCATACTTTTTTGGGAAGTGAGGATATTAAACAGCGGCTCCCCTGTGTTCACCTCCCCCCAGAGTCAGTACCATACACGATTATACTGGTGGGAGTACCAGTAATTGGGGCTGAGAAAGTAGAATCACATAGGGAGTTGAAAAATAAAGTAATCTACTGGCTAAATAAGAACAGAACACTCCCTCCCTCTTCTAATACAGAGATACTAAATGTGAGGAGGGTGAGCTGGGTGGGTCGTAGTAGTAAGGATCTTGAGGGTGATTGTGTCATCGTGAACTTTATAGATCCCTGGGTAGTTGAGTATATTCACAGAGAACCAAGGTTTGGGAGAGTGGGAAACATCCAATCCCTAGGCCTAAATTACTTTTATGCTCACGAGAGTCGTGGTCCCTTTCATCCCCTTACACTATCCTCGCAGAGGGAGACCATATGGCGAAAATCCTTCTGACAGGGTGGTGCACCATCTCCCCTTGACAAACCGATTTGAGCCATTTATAGGTTTAGAGGGGGTGGACTGACTTATTAACCCTACTGGTGGTATTATAGTGACCCATTTAACGGGCAGGGACTCTCATGGAAGCCTTTCTAGTTGGGCGAGGGATCACTCAGTGGATGAAAGAGCAGTGGTTGGTGCTGTTGGGGTTAGTGGTATTGCACCATGTGTATGTCCTGGGGTGGAGAATGTATTCCACGAAGTGAATGCTCTGGATTCGCTCAGGGTTGCACGGAAGGCCAGTAAAGGTATGGATATGTTGTCCTTGGGTTCCCCAGTTAGAGAGCCCCCTATAGCGGCGGGTAGGCATCCAGGGTTAATCCCGAGGGTGTCTGTCCAAATTTAGCCTATAATTCAGGACCCTTTACTTAAAATTGTCTTGTGGAATATCGCAGGGCTGAAGAGTAAAATTGCCATAAGCGAGTGGGCCGACTTTGTGGACAACCACGACATCTTAATCTTCCAAGAAAGCTGGTCTCCAGACCCCATTTACCGTTTGGGGTATGTTAATTTTTATAAACCCGCTACCAGAGGCTTAAGGGGCAGATCGTCAGGTGGTTTAATTATATGGGTGAGGCAGTCGCTTAGCTATAGGCAAACTGAGATAATAGTGCATAACCCAGATATACTTGTGATAAAGATGTCCCGGCCCAATCTAGAGGAGATTATTATTGTCAATATCTATGCTTGTGTTCTGCCTGGTGGTCGGAGCCCGGGTATTATAAACGAGTTAGATTGCTTCATTAATTCAATTGGGAGGGAAAAGTTTGTGGTTATAGCAGGCGATTTTAATTGTACTTTCAAACCCCTTTCCCTTGAGGGGAATGATATTTTTGTAGAGGAAGAAGCGCTATGGAACATCCCACACCTCGAACTAAAACCCATTAAGAAGTGGACTGACGCCGCCTTACAGTGGCTAGGTCTGTGCATTGAGTGGGGGTTGAGAGCCGTCAATGGTCGATCACGTTCAGACAAAATTGGCCGGGTAACATTCGACAATGGTATTAACTCTAGCCGAATTGATTATATCCTTATTAAGGTTGAGCATTGGTCTTTTCTAGAGGACATGGCTGGCAATCTCCGCTCGTCCCGAGAGTGACCATAACCCGCTCCTTCTTAGTTTAAAAATTGAGGGCAGCCTGGTGAATACTGGAGCTACAGAGATTGACTCCGCAGAGACCCTTCTTACAAACGATAGGCGTAGGGTCAAGTGGAATAGGGTAATTGAGGATCCCCTAATCTTAGGTAGGATCTCTCATGAGGTCTCCACCACTTTGCGTGCGTTACAGGCACTGGTTGAACAAGAGGATCAAAATGCAAATGTCAGCGTACTCCATGAGCAGCTCTTTAGAGTTTTGAAATCCCTCTTCACTAAAAGTGCCAAATCTGGCAAACCACTATAAAAAAAACAGGGTATAATTGGCATAATAAATCGTGCCGTTTGGCATATAGTTCCCTGGTAAAAGCTTTAAAATCGAGAGTCACTGATAATATTAGGAAAGCAAGGCTTGAGTATAAAAATACCCAAAAGCAGGCCAAGAAGGAATGGGATAACCAACATTGACAGGACTTATTAGAGGCTAGTAGATTAAGAAATCAGACTAAGTTCTGGCAGATTGTCAAATGGGGAGGTTCTGCGGAATTACAAGCCTCCTCAAACCATGTGTCTGCAGCTGATTGGGTCGAATATTTTGAGTCCCAGTTTAGGGGTCCGGCACCAGAAACAGTTTGTGTTCCTATCGACTCCCCCTTAAAGTCTCTATTCATGTGCCCCCCCCTTAGTATTTAAGGGTAAAGATGTAGAGAATGCACTCAGACTGGTCCAAGCCGGGAAAGCGCCAGGTATGGACTGCATCCCGGCCGACCTATTCAAATACGATCCTTCGAATTGGGTGCCTTATATCAACATACTAGCTAATGCCATTGTGAACGGGGCACCAATCCCTGTTTCTTGGCGGGGGGCCGAGATCTTACCAATATTCAAAAAGGGGGATCGCTCGACTCCGGGGAATTACCGCCCCATCAATTTAATAGACACCGTTCAGAAAATTATAGCCAGAATGGTGCTAGCCAAAATTCAGGTTTGGATAGATCATGAGAACATTTTGTCCCCTCTACAAGCAGGCTTTAGATCCTGTGTCAGTACGATCGACCAGGTGTTTAGATTTTTCCTAATATATTGGAAGGTGATTACTTTGGGTGGTGGAACTATCTATGCAGCATTTGTAGACTTAAAGTCTGCATTTGATTTAGATCCAAGAGCTAAGCTATGGGACGCACTAGGAACTTTGGGAATGCCACGTGACCTTTTGGAAATAGTAAAAAGACTACATAATGCAAACTTTGCACAGGTCAGGTGGGATACTCAGGGGCAGGTTACTGAGAGATTTCCTGTCACCCGAGGTGTACGCCAGGGATGTGTACTTGCACCAACTCTGTTTTTATTATTTATCAATAGGGTCATGCAGTACTTTGCTGAAACACCTACAGATGCCCCAGCCCTAGGTGGTACAAAGTTTCCGCTTCTCATCTTTGAGGATGACACTCTTATCCTTCCTAAAACTCAGAAGGGCCTGCAGACCGCACTTAACAAGTTTGAGGAATTTTGCCAACACAATGACCTACAGGTCAATGTCACCAAGACAAAATTCATGGTGCTAACTAAAAAGAGGTCGTTGTCTGGTCATGTTAGCATGAATGGTCATGGGTTAGAGCAGGTGAAAGTTATGACATACCTAGGGGTGGTATTGTAAAATAGGCTTAGATGAAAGCCCCAGCTTGACATACTTTCTTTAAAGTTTATTCAGCTGACAGGGTGCCTAATTAAGGAACAGAGATCTTCCCTGACAAAAAGGATAGGTCCCGCGCTAAAAATATATAATGCCAAAATAAGTTCAGCAATCCTGTACGCTGCGGACTTATGGGCCTTTTTGGACCTTTCCTCGTTAGTCAGAGTTCAAAATAAATTCCTTCGAAATGTGGTTGGTCTCCTCCAATCCAGCCCTATGAAGCCCCTGTTACTCGACCTGGGTTGTCACTCTATTGACGATGTTGCCCGTTTTAGAATAGTAGCTCTGTGGAGGAGGATTTGGACAACCCCAGAACTGGTGCTTTTTGCTAAAGAAATTTCGGACCTTAGATCCATAGTGGGGTCAGGTAACCTCCCCTGGTTTAGACAAGTAAGATCATTATTGGAAAATATGGGCCTAAGCCAGTTGTGGACGGCCCCTGAAAATAATGCTTTTCCCTCAAAACAGGATTTCAAAGCACTTTATTGGGCTACAATAAGACAACAACTCATTACCCACACAGACCCCACCTCTTTGACTGGTAGATTATTGGTACATAAGAAGGGGTGCTAGAGGGCACACTGCAGAATGGCCGCCTAAGGGTGAGGCTCCTGTAGCCTGGTACATAATCCGGCATTTATCCTAATTCACCGGTAACAGAATCGTCTGAAACCTTTGTGCATCGTACTATAAACTACCCTCGGTGAAAGAATCATGCAACTCGTACTGCGGGAACTTCCGCGTTGGAGCCCTTGAAGTTCGCCCGGGACTGGCGCTGGAGGTCAACGAGTGGCCAATGCTGGGGACTGCAGCTAGGAAAACGCCGTGGCTGCACAAGTGGAGTGCAGGCCGCACTACCCTGAAGACGCACTGAGGGTGAAGGAAGAATTCGGGCCTGGTGGGCAAGTACGTGTCCCAGGGGAGAGAAATGACCTTTGTGCCTGCCTAATAACGGGATGTGGTGTGCACTAAGCAGCGGACACGTCAACAGACCGAGGGAATATTAGCTCGGAAGGCTCTGATTAACCCATTGGCGCCATTTTCCTTTATCGCGGCGGCGTACAGCCAAACATAGAGTCGGGGCATTCATTATCGTCCTGAGGTGTTGACACTCCGCGAGAGGTGCTTCGGGGATCCTGGTAAGGCCGCGTAGATCACTGGAAGGCGTTGGAAGTGCTTGAGGAGATTAACGGAAGCGGCGATTATCAATGGTTGTGGCGCATTGGACAGAGAGCTGATCCCAGATGTAGTTTGAATCGTTGCAATACTGGCCTGCTTTCCACGCATTGGCAGTGTAACGGGAAGAGTATTTGACATATTGCGCTACACATTGCTAACACAGAAGTGTACACGTTGTGCTGGATGAGATGCACTGGCTGGCGAAGGAGAGAGTTTTGTAGTGCTTGGTCGCAGTGGGGCATTGCTGAAGACTTAGCTGATTGAACCCAGACACGGTTACTGGGAGGAGTTACATTCTGGACTGACCACTATACCGATGCACACTGAAGCAGAGACTGCCCTTGGCGTATTTACAACCCAGTCTGCCAAGACGAATGTGACAGCGCAACGCTGCACGAGGAAGTGCTTACATCGGAGCACCAGGGTTTGGAGTGTTTTTTTTTTTCCTTGCTCTTCCTCTTTCCCCTAAAGTGTCCAGCATTTGCCTTGGACTTGGAATAACGCAAAGGGTGAACTGTGACGTGCTCCAACAGAAGAACCAGAGTAACATTGGGAAGGCGAACATTAGTAGGTGCACAAGGGTTCAACGGCTTGAGGAACATCTGTTAGTGGGCTAACATGGGACACCCGGATTCACGCCAACCGAAACTTACTTTCGATAACACGAAAAAGGCTCGACCTCTAATCAGGACAATGCACAACCACAGAGGGCTGACCAGGCGACAGGCGGACCATCCACTGCGGAGATGAATAACCAGCAGCTCCGGGATGAAATTAGGTAAGGATTTGCCACAGTGGTGGACAAGGTGGATAAAATGTTGTCCTGAATGGACGCCATAGTACATAAAATGGACCAGCATGAAGAACACATTGTAGAGACTGAACGGCGGATATCCGATAATGATGATATCACTGCGGGACATACGGCACAGATACAGAGAATCGAGAACCTACTGCGGGTCATAGCGGCGAAGAAGAGGATTTGGAGGCCCGCAGTAGACGCAATAATATACGCATAACGGGGGTGCCGGAGTCCACGAATACTGGGCTTACGGAAGAATATGTTGAGAAACTGCTGTTGTCCGCGATTGGTTCTGAAGCCTTTTCCACTCAATTTATTGTGGAACGGGCCCACCGTTCTCTCGGTCCGATGCCGAAGCCTGGGGCAGCGCCTAGGCCAATCATTGCACGTTTGCTGAACTACAGGGATCGAGATGTAGCATTGAGAGCGGCCCGTACTAAACAAACCCTAAATTATGATGGAGTATCTTTTTCCATATATCTGGACTTCACTCCGATGGTCCAGGAGGAAAGACGCAAATTCCTGGAGGTGAAGAAAAAGCTCAGGACTGCACAGATAGATTATGCTATATCAGGCGAAACTCAGGGTAACCCATCAAGGGAAGCAAAGATTCTTTACTAACCCGCAACAGGCAGAAGATTACCTGCGATCACTGAAGACGGCAAAGCGTGAACCGGTGGGTCGTGGTCCAGCGGGACAGGCACGCTCACCTGAGGATGACGAAGAATCTTGAGGTCCTGCTTTCTGGCCGGGAGAAGCCCCCACGGTGACCTTGTGTTGCTGTCTGGAGGAGATTTGACTATGTCACCGAGGGCTGGGAACTTGGAAGGCCTGTCCAGCTCGCAGATTCCGACTGTACCGGTGGTAATGTAAACCAGGCCCTACTTCCCCTCCCTAACACAGCCTGGAGGTACCCCGGGTCGTAGGGTTTGAGGAGGGGGGTGGCTGTGTAGCCTGATAGAACTGTCCCCCAATGGGTGTTCCCCCTTATTACGAACTATCGACTGGATGATGATGGCGTTGAGTGTGGATCTGTGGGCAAGTTGGGGTTGTCTAAGTGGGAGGGGGGCGGGGGGGAAAGGGAGAGCTTGCAGTATTGTGGATTTCCTCTGATTTGTGTTCTTTGCTTATCACTGCATGGGAATGACTCAGGAATGTTGGGGGAAGGGGTGGGTGATGTGGGGGGTCGGTCTGACATGTTTGGGTTTTGTAAGTGGGTGGGGGTTCGGGGGGATGGTGGTTGTTTTGAAGTTGTGCGGGTGCAGGTACGGATACATATCTCTATACAGCTACAAGGTGCTAGGAACGAGTATGTGATTGGTCTTAGGCAATTATTCAGTTCTGATGTGTCCACCAACCATGATGACTAATGATGGAGCGGGGAGGATATCGGTGATGTTCTGGAATGTGCGGGGCTTAAATGATGCTAGAAAGTGTAGAAATGGTTGGCATACTTGGATAGGCATAAAGTGCACATGGCTCTGCTACAAGAGACACATATACACCCGCGTTCCAACCACACTTTCGCAGCTAGATGGGCCTCGGTTAGGAAATTCTCCTCATATTCTTCATATGCCAGAGGAACAGGGGTGTTGGTAAAGAAATCAGTCCATTTTCAGGTACTTGGGGATATACTAGACCCTGATGGACGCTATGTGGTGCTGTGGGGTAGACTTGGCACTGACACAGTTACGATTGTGAATTGCTACGCTCCAAATGTAGATACACCTTATTTTTTCACAACACTGTGGGGTAGGGTGGTCAGCATTGGATCAAAGCACATTATCTGGGGGGTTGACTTTAATGTGGCATTGAAGCCGGGCATTGACAGATCGGATGGAAGTGTGCAGTATAACAAGCAGGCCAGGGAGGCTTTGAATGGAATTGTAGAAGAGAGTGGACTGATAGACAGCTGGCGTTTCGCTCACCCTATGCCAAAGAAGGGACACATTTTATGACATATGCTAATACTTGGGCTCGCCTGGTTTACTGTCTATTGTCTCGGAGGCTGGTTGTGGATTTGGGGAGAGTTGCACACCTGGCTAGAACATATTCGGATCATTGTCCGGTGTTGGTACAGCTTGGTATACCTGGATATGACAGACCACGACCCCCATGGCGGCTTACACCCACGGCACTGTTAGATACGGTTTTTAAAACTGAGCTTGGTGAGGAGATTGCGGCCTTCTTTCCCAGGAACAAAGGATCTGTTGCTAGTGTGGAAATTATATGGGAGGCGTTTAAAGTAACGGTGAGGGGGTATTGTATATCCAAGAGTTTTGGGGTATTGAGAGACATAAAGGATACTATCAAGAAACTGGAGCTAGACTTAAGAGGGTTGGAACAGCAGATGGCGCAAGGCACCGATGCAAGGTTACACAAGGAATTTAGAGATAAACTGTCACAATATGAAGAAGCGGCGGCCAGGGAAGTAAAGTTTAGAGGGAAACACTGGACTGCACGAAAGTATTGCAAGGCGGGGAGGCCAGGTAAGGTGTTAGCAACAATCACGAGGAACCCCCGATGTAATACACATATTTTGGAGATAAATACTTCAGATGGCGGGAGGTGTAAAGAAACTAAAGGGATACAGGAAACCTTTCTGGCACACTATGGCCAACTATACACCACGACCCAAATAGGAGAAGTGAGATATGGGGATTTTTTAGACGATATAGCACTATGTTGGTTGAGTGATCACCACAGATCATTCCTTAGTGCTCCACTTGAAGTGGATGAGATAAAGGAGGCGATAATGTCACTAAACAAAGTTCTATAAATGCTATATAGACATCATGGCACCAGTATTGAAGGAAGTATTTGAAGAATCGTCAGAGGTAGGGGTGTTGAACTGCTCAATGCGGGAGGTGGTGATAACGTCTCTTTTAAAACCCGGCAAGGACCCTGTGGAGTGCGATTCTTATCAACCACTCTCGCTCATTAATTGTGATGCCAAAATACTTGCCAAAGTTCTCGCGACTCGGCTGACCCTCATTATGCAGAAAATTGTGTTGCCGGATCAAGACGGATTTGTCCACAAATCATAATTTACGCACTATCTTCTCCCTGGTTCACACCATAGCTCCAGAGCTCCCGGTAGCTGCGATATTCCTTGATGCTACTAAAGTGTTTGACACTGTTGAATGGAAATACCTCTTCGCTATATTACATAGAATGGGTTTCCCTGGAATGTTTGTAGCATGGATAAAATTGCTTTACACTCAGCCAGTTGCAAGGATTGTTATTAATGGAGGATTGTCTGCTCAGATGCCCATCACAAGAGGCACCAGACAGGGTTGCCCTCTATCCTCATTGCTCTTTGCGATGGCGATAGAGCCGTTGACATGTTGCATTCGGCAACTGCATAGAGAGAGTGCCTTTAAATGTTTTCAACGACAAATAGGAGTGTCCCTATATGCGGATGATATAACCCTATATATTGTGAACCCTCAAACTAATCTTAACCCTATACTACGGGAATTTCTGGTGTTTGGGCACCTCTCGGGTATACATATCAACTGGAAAAAATCGCAGTTCCTTCCACTCACACCGGCGGTTGCGCGATATCTGCTGGATTACCCGCTTGAATGGTGTGGGTCAGACCGTCGCTACCTGGGTATCATGGTGTCTACGGATAGGGAAGAGACAATTAGACTGAATTATGGCACTGCTATTACCAAATTGGCAGATAACGTTACCCGTTGGATGGCGATACCACTGTCTATGGCGAGTAGAGCATTCCTAATCAAAATGGTGATACTGCCACGTTTTTTATACCTCTTTCAAAATATTCCTTACTAGCAGCCCGTCCCGATGTTGTCCGGGAGCAATTAGGCTTCAGGCCCCCCAGCCCGCCCCGACATTGTCCGTGGGTCCCCCGGAGCCTTGCTCCATATATTGCTGTATTATACCTCTATGTTTACTTTGTACACTTTTGTAACCTGCACACGTCACTTTTTCCTCCTGTAATGCACCATTTGCTACGCTCACGATTGTCACTTTTGTAAAGCACCCTTTGGTACCTCGTGTATTTTTTGAGCTCACGATTGTCATTTTTGCTTCATTTAATGTAACGTTTGCTTTTGTTTTTTGCTCACTTGTAATGTTCTCATGTTCTCATCCGCCGCTCTTCGCTCCTTAATAAATAAATTAATAACCTACCTCATCCGCCGCTCACTGCTCCTCCCCGCAGCTACTCGCCGCTCCTCACTGCCTGTCCGCCACTCCTCACCGCCTGTCCGCCGCTCCTCACCGTTCCTCCCCGTCACTCCTCACCACTCCTCCCAGCCTGTTCGCCGCTCCTCCCCGTGCTGATGTCCGCCGCTCCTCTTCTGCTCCTGCATGCCGCTCCTCCCTGTGCTCCTAATGTCACCACGCACGCCGCGGCCAGCGCTACTTGCAAGGGACAACTTTTTTTTTATCGTCAATTTTTTAAATAACGTATATTTTTAAAATGTATATAGCCTATGTCCATCTGCAGACCCTGACGATTACAATGATATATCGGGTGTGTGGATTGGCACTGTATTTCCCGAGTTTACCCGCCTCAAAGGTTCATAGTTCTTGCTTTATAATAGTAGTATAGATTTTCCAGGTGTATATTTTTTTAAAAGACTGGGATCGGAACTCCTTCGTCTGTTCTGGGGCGGCGGACAGCCGCTGTTGAAATGGTCCATCATTACGCAGCCTTATTGCAAGGGTGGATTTGATGTCCCAGATTTTGAGATATATTATACGAGTACACAAGCACAATACGCGTATCATTGGATTAATCCAACACCGTTCATGCCACAATTAGCAGTTGAGGATTGGATAGCACGACCTCTTCCACTTAGTGGCTTGATTCAAGGCTCAGTTAACATACTGGAGACTCCGTACACCACGGTGACTTGCACGATAGACGCCTGGAGGAGGGTGGCGAGGGTCTTAAACGCTGTACTGGTGTATTCTCCACGTATGCCACTCGCATATCATCCTCGGATGGTACTATTACAGGAAATGGGCTTCCAAGTAATGTGTAGGCACCTTAAGATCACTACATGGGGAGACCTGTTTTTAAATGGGCAATTTCGCACACAGGAACAGAATGTTCCATGATATACACCCCACACCTTTAGAGGTTTTTTTATTATGTACGATTAAGACAAGCACTGAAAGAAATATTACCGCACAACCCGGCAGAGCCGGAAATAGTGCTACCACTACACACTATGCTGACGAAGCAGGAGGGTCGTCATCTGGTTTCCAGACTGTACAATGCTATTAGAATGCAACGAACTGGTGGTGAGAGTACTGCTTGCCAGTTGTGGAGTGCGGATATAGGTAGCAAAATTTCCGAGGAACAGTGGAACCACTGTTGTGGCATTACTGCCAATATATCATCTAGTTGTGGACTTAAAATTATTCACTTTAAATTCCTGCAGAGGTTCTATTACACGCCAGCTAGGAAATTACGGTTCCAACTTTCAGATAATGATAGATGCGAAAGATGTCATGCAGAGGGAGCGGGATTTATCCACTTGGCATGGGAGTGTCCAGGGGTGTACGAGTACTGGACCCAAGTACATGCTGCACTGCAAATCATGCTGGAATCATGCTAGACATGAACCCGCTCATCATGCTCCTTGGTTACACTTTACAGACACCCAGGCACACAAGAAAGTTTCTTGATCTTGCTTTATTACTTGCGGAGCAAAGGCTTGCATGTCGGTGGGGGAGAGCCCCAAAATTTAAGGATTGGCTAAAAGACATTATTTACTGTCAAGACCAGAATACTGTATATGCCGAATTACAACCTGTTCGTAGTAGGCCAAAGATATTTGGGGCCCGTTACAAGTGTATTTATCAGAGTGTGTCAAAGGACAAGAAAGTGCAGAGCTTGATGACAACGATGGGGGGACGCGTGTATAGTTTTCATTGTATTAGGTTTATCAGCTAGAGGGTATACGTACTGGTTTTTTACCGACTGCACTTTGTGGTGGGTACGTAATGGGTGTGATGCAGATGTATACAGGAGCTTTATTCTGTTGGTTAAATGAAGCCATGTGCACACTACATTGGTAATAATCACTGCACTTTCCTGATGGGCATTGGAGGACCAGCCCCGGACTTACGGATTGCCTTCCTGATATATTGTACAACATGTATTATTGCTGACTTACATATGTCATTTCTTCCAATTGATTGTTGTCTCTGAGAATGTACCGATAACTTGTAGCTGAGTGATGAGAGAATGTAATGTTTATGGTTCTTAACCCCTTCGATGCTCATGACGAGCTCAGCTCGTCATGAGGCACGATTGAGCTGAGCTCGTCATGAGCAATGGGAATTCAGGGAATGCTGCACAGAAGGAAAATATCTCAAGCACCCAAGGTGTTAAAGTATAAGAGCAATACATAAAGTTTTAAAAAAAATAGATTATTGGTACATAAGCTCGACCCATTTTTAGAGGATTACTGGGATACAATCACCAAGAGTGGCGATAGGAAGCTCTATCACCAGTTTAGGGTCGGGTCGCTTCCACTAAGATCATTTACTACTAGATGGCGTGGACAGTCTAATGAGTCTTGCCCATGGTGCAGGGATCAAAAAGAGTCAATAGGCCATGTTTTCTTTGTCTGCCCCGCATATTTAGCCCCCCAGAGAAAATGGCTAAAACCGATCTGTACTAATATGAGAACACGGGTCAGTCTGATGGTGTGCTGTGTGGTGTGGCTGGCGATTATGTGCATCTACTTCCCTGCTTTGCACATGCCCCGGGTCATTCTGTACCAATATGTTCTGGGTATTGTGTTCTGCTGTGACTCTGGTTGGGTGATAGCTTTATTTCAATTGCGGCGGGGGTGGGTGTAAGTCGTTGTACGAAAGGTCTGCGTCTTATATCAACTGTATGTGTAGCGCACACCAGTGACTTTTAATGCTAAGTCAGGCATGATGGTTTCCCTGAAAACATGTACTAGTGTATTTAGGTGTTTTACATAAAGTGTCTTAGTCGAAGAAATAATGGAAGGTCACAGGCACGTCGGCTACAAGAGAAACACACAAACTCAAAAATTTTTTTTAAAAAGCGGCATACAAACACGCAATTGCACAAACATGTATGCACAAATAGGGCTCAGTAGTACACTCGAGCATTAACACACATAGTCAAGTGCATACTCGCGCACGCTTGACAAGGAACACAAGTTGCAAATGTAATCCATGGTAAAGAAACACAACTCAATTTTGCTCCATGTAATACTTCACATAAACAGCGCGTGTGTTCCGTATGCTGCGTTACACACCCACATACAATAACAAGCGACACCCAAACGCGCTTTGCTTTAAACATGGTGAAAGTAAAAGTGCTTGTGCCGCAATTCTGTGCTTTTATGAAAAAGTAAACAAAGTTAGCAGATGCGGACAGACAAGGTGCGGGCAGGAACAGTTGGAAAAAGGAGGGTGTAGGGTAAAGGATTACACATAGTTAAAGTAAGTGTGAATGATGCAATTCAGCATTTTAAAGATAAAGTAAACAAAGTTGGCAGCTAGGGACAGACTGGTTAAACAAGCAATGTCCTGAGCAAATGGTGGGGGCCTGAAGCAGTGGACTGGGAGAGGTGAGGGGGGAGTCACAGGGAGATTAAGGGACAGAAGGCAAGCGGCCGTGAATTGCAGGCGGGGGGCGGGGAGCAGAGCCTTTGAAGAGCCAGAGTGAGTGAAGTGAATAATTAGGGGAGGAGAACTGGCAGGCTGATAGGCAAAAGGCTCAGGCAAGCTCGTGCACGAGGCGTGCACTTCCCAAAATCCGCTGGAGAGCCCTTGGTCTTAAGTATGGTTTGGCTGCATTAGGGCTCTTTTCCTATTCCTGCGGAATAGGAAAAGGGCCCGCCCTAAAAATTAAAGAGGTAAGGCAGTGGAAAGAGATTAGTTGATGCGAGAGGGAAAGCTTACAATGCGAGGAACACAAAAAAGCAAGTGTGAAAACAGAGAGGTGCCATTAGAATGGAAGTCGGGGAGAAGGAGAGGAGTAAAGATGAAAAAGAAAAAAGAAAACAAACAAGGGAGGTGGTAGTTGAGGCGAAAATATTTTAGGAAAGGAGAAAGGAATAGGGAAGTCAGGGAAGGCTGTGAGAAGAAACAAAGGTATTTGAGAGAAAGCAAAGAAACTTAGACTGGATATAGATATGAATTGAGGGAAAAGAAGTAGTGGGCAATTTCAAAGGGAGACACAAGAATGAAAGAGATCAGTGGAAAGAAATCAAAAAGCACTGGAAAGACAGGTGGCACGATAGTAGAATAAAGAAATGAGGATAGGGAATATGAAGACATGGCAGAGATGTGAGCAGGGAGAGTGAATGGGGAAGGAAAAAAAAAAAAAAAAAGTACGATGCGAGGTGGTGGGGTAAAGGAGACAAAGTGAACAGAGGATAATGTGAAGGGAGCGAGGAGGAGACAAGTAAAGATTTTGGAAACGGAATGCCTCAAGACTTTGTGTGGGTTCGGGTTAGCTGTGGTAAGTGATGCGTCAATCGAGCCTATGGCTGTAGGACACCTGATGTGGAGCTTTTGGTTAATTCACTTTATCCGATACTGCAAACATGTACATTGTATAATGGCCCAGAATACAGATTTGCGGTACAAAAGGGGGTGGTGATGGACGAAGCATCCGAATCAATCAAACACTCACACACAGAAGTCACCGTAGCCTTTCCAGCAGGAGAAGTAGAACAAGGTCAAGCAGGTCGTAGGGCCAGGAATCCAAAGTTGGAGCGAGGCTGCACCACCGTGCAGGAACAGTAATGACTGTGGGGGCGCAAGGACAAGATACCTTGTGTTGAGTCCCATGAGGGCACGAAACGCTATAGAGAGGATTGGGAGTCGCCGTGGGTAAGTTGAAGGTTCAGCTAAGAGTCACAGGACAAGGCTTCTGCTATTGGTAGTGTTGCAGCTTAAGTGTGGAAAAAATATTATTATTATATACTTGCCCTCTTTACTACTCTAACCATACTGGACCCTTTACGATTAGACAAACATTACTTTCATTTACCTCAGAGGCAATGATCCTCTGATGAAACTTTCTATGCCGAGGCGTGGAAATTAGGGTGACGAAACACCACATTAGCTGTTCAATGAGGACCATTAAGTGACAGCCAATTCACACATTTGAGATCAGATTTAGGTACACCACATTTAAAACTATGCTGTCCAAATAAAGGAGTACAAAAGTCCAGCCCGAACTGCCAAGCCATGCCTTCCCTGGACCGGAAACAAGCTTCAGAGGACTGGTTTCTGGCATTCCAGCCGTCTTCAGCCCGGCTTGCTTGAATCCAGTGGCGAAGTGAGCAAGGGACTCACGTCTGAACATACCCTGCCACACTTATGGCAGCCAAAAGCGGTACAAAAGGGGGTGGTAATGGACGGAGCATCTGAACCAAACACTCACACCCAGCTGGACTGTTCCCATGAGGCACAGGGTCAGACTGATTTGCATATTGCCATGTCTGAACTGGGGTGGCAGAGTGGGCTAAAGAACGGTGATGGATTAAACCCAGATCTTTTGACTGGGTGTGAGTGTTTGATTGATTCAGATGCCCCGTCCATCACCACTCCCTTTTGTACAGAATACAGGTTTAGAAATAGAAAAAGGAGAGGGAAAAGCAGAACATTTGAGATAAGGCCAGGGTTACTGAAAAGCCTAATTGGCTTACAGAGGAAGTCCCGTTTGGATTACAAAAGTGATATAGGAAGGTGAAAGAAATGTCCTTAATAAAGCTGTACTCTAAATCATGTACTAACAAGGCGTATCTGTAGACTTCGGAATGAAGAACATAGATTAGACAACATTATCATAAAACTAATGGAAACAACACATACAAGATTATCTCTAGATTATTCATCCTAGTGATTATTGCAAGTATACTGAATGAAGATTTCAGGCACAGTAAGATTTCTACTACAACAACAACAAAGTCACAAAAGTGGATTGTTTAAATTAAAATACACAATTTTACCAGTCAGGATTAGGTTATTGTGTTTTTCCCCCCCAACACCCCAGCTCAAGAACCACGTGAAGATGGTCTATGGCCCATTTGTGTTGTCATTTGTCTCTGGATAGGATACATATATGCTGTAGCAAAGATTTTTAGAATTATAATTGTGACAGAGTAAGAAAGCCAATGTGTTGGTCAGTGGATGGACCAATTTTGGAGACTCCGAGATCATCCAGAAGGGAGCTGCTGGCTACTGGAGAGACAAATGTGCTTAATAACAAAGATAACACTGTTGCAGATTTGCCATATGCCTACCAAGTGTGAACTGGCAAAGCTGATCAGATCCATTTGGCCTGTCTAAATCGAGACACCTTGCTCTTTTCTTCAACAACAGCAGTTTAATAATGATTTTATTTTTAAAGTACCTTTTGAAACCTATACAGTACAATACACTTCAAGTTAAGGGGTGCTTGGAAAGTTAATCTTTTCCGTGGTTTTCATGTATGTGGGGAGGGTGTACATTTAGGTTGTCATGTATATATTGTTTTTTCCTAAAACTATGTTCGGATATCAGGAAAATCCGTATTTTTGGCAACAGCACAATACAAAAACACAAAAGAGTATAATTCTAAATTAAAGATAAGAATCTTTTGTAGCAAAAATGGTTTATTTTGTATAATCCACAGATTTGACGAACTACCTAATCGTTAACCAAATTAGACTTTTACATGATTCAGCACGAATTGAGTAGCTTTTTCTACGAATAAACTTTAACATGGAAGGCAGTAAATAGGATAAGAACCATACATCCTATGCCTACTTGCTTTTCTTTTCTATTTTATCCTCCTTCTGCACTTAGTAACCAATGTGCCAAGACATGGATAAGTGAATAAGACACGCTTTAAGAGACTGTGTTTAACTGCCCTCTTGTACAATCGAAATGGAAAATGCAAGTTTTAACAACGTTTGTTTTCAGGACAATGATGAATGGCTCAATAATTCTTGCTGTGACTGCAGTGCAAGCTCTATGTAGCCAGCCTTTTCCGAGTCCGTCCTAACAAAGATTCTAATAAGTTCATGTTCATTAGCCCCCTGCTCCTTTGCCTCTTTCGAAGACATTGAATCTGGGTGGAGCATGTTATAAAGAACGATTAAACTTGTAGCATCATCCATAAAGTGTCTGTGGATCATATCGATCAGCAATCCATCAACCCGCTTCTTGGTCACCAGGTACCACACCAATCCTCCAAAATGTCTTGTTGAACGAAGAAGGTCATACTTGCCAGAAGTCTCAATATCCTCATAAGTCCGATGGTGCACTCGGATATAGTCTGGTGAATCTGGCTCAAACTGCGTGAGGGTGAGGTTCAGCACATGTTCATGCTGATCCAGACGGAAGACAGTTAGAAGGTTCTCTTCTTGGAATATAGGCGGAGGGGTGATCCTCCGCCCCTCTCGAGGGAAGTATACTTGTATCATACGATCTCGCTCTTCCCAAGTCGCCTTTCGCAGCTGCCCATTTGGCTCTCGGACGACAATAAAGCGTTCCCTGTGCGGGGTGCTGTAGGTGATGTCAGTAAACACGAACTTGGCCGTCTCGGTCCCTTCAAGGACTTTGTCTTCTGCCAGGACATCACTGATGGGATGGCGCTCACTCAGAACAGGGGGCATCTTCAAACGCTGCATGGCAACCTCGGCAGCCCGCTCTTTAGCTTCTATCAGTTGCTGGTCTGTCATGAGCTTATACTGTGGCTCCTTGAGCTCCTGCTGAATAGGTCTAAACATCTTTTCCAGATTCAACCTCGTCATTCTCAAGAGTATACTCTGAATTTCAGAATCGTCGAAGGAAGGGCGTTTCTCGTCTGGACAGTGTGCGCCATCCGTGCACAACACCCTGCTGCCAACAGAAATGTGTAATTTCAAGCTTGCAGATCCCCGCCACCACAAACGCGCACAGCGACTCCACGCTCCGACGGAGGCAGCCATTGCTCTGGGGTTCAAGGGCGGGATCAACTACTTTAAATCTCCACTGCACGATAACCACAGATTCGCCAATCAGTTTGTCAACACTGACATATGTAGATCGGAAAATGGGAATCTCTGTGCAAAGACTGGATTTCCACTGCATAAACTACCTGGACCGGTGTCAATGTGGACGCCATCTTAGAAAAGATAGGTTTTAGTTGATGTCATTTGTTAATTTGAAATATATAACCAAATCTTTTAAATGTGGTAACTTATACTAACAAACGGAAATGTATATCTATTCGCATTAAAAATTCTAGCCTTTAAAATATATTTTGATTTCAAGATATATTTCTATATATGTAAACAACATTGAGTATGTCATCCTTTTCAAAGATTGAATTTGCATTTTTACTAGTTACCCGCCTTGTAGACTGCCAAAACTTGTTCTAACCATTCCCGCCTGTTTTCCATTCCTCCTTTATTATGGCCACCGCGTACCATATAACCCATGTCGCTGACCTGCAGTCCCTTTTTAGTATCTATGATTTATTGCGTCTTGGCTGACGTGGAGTAGCTGCGCAACGCTTCCGGGTTTCAGAGACATCAGGATTGTTGCGAGGAGAAGGGGCGAAGAGGCCGTGAGGTGTGGGAGTTAGGTGACGGGGGTAAACCAGTGCGGGAGCATCTGTAGGGGCGGCGTGGAACAGAAGCGGCACCATGGGTGAGAATCGTAAAGGGACTCAACCTGACATTTGGGAAGCCGCAATCAATATGCTATGATAATAGAGGACTGATGAGGGTTGTGGGGTTCCCCTCTTGCCACCTTGGTCTCTTTATAGATTTGGCGCTGGCACTCGGTATGGAAAGAGTTGTCCCGTGGGATATCCTTTCTTTGATGTTGTCGTGGCTGTTTACCCTGTTAAACTTTTGTATCTAGTTTGGTAGTACTGTTCAGTGTTGTCTCCTGTGTGACTTATGCAGGGTGGACTCGTGCATATTCCTGACGAGGGCTTATTTGTTGGACTATCAGTGGCCATGATCACGGGGTGGATTTATCGTACTTGCTGCCTTAACCTGTGTATTAAATGAGTAACTCCGGACCCTCAATCGAAGACGTTAGCGTGCTAACTTATTTTTGTATGCTTTGGAGAAATCCTTTCTATATTGCTGATTTATGAAGTTTTCTGATTTTCTACCCTAGTATGTAAGAAAGACGTTGCCATTTGTTTGGTACCAATGTCTGCTGTTTGCATGGTTGGCCTTATCTTGAAAGAAGTGTTTATTTTATTTTGAAAGGACAGCCCCTTATCCGCAGGCCTATTACTTTCCCGCATTTTGGATAATCTATGTCTTAACATGAAGCCTCAGGATTTAGAACAAAGAATTTCCAAAGTGGTTATTGGACTCGTGTGTCATAAAAGCATTTTGTTGTGGCCTCTTGCTATCTTATTCATTCTCGCCACAACTTTATCTTGCAGCTCAGCCAGTGAAGAGGTCATTGGATGGTTGGAATGATTGTATTTATAGTTTTGTTGGGTGTTTTGCCGTCCTTCGTCCTGCTGAATTCCTATTGTTTTCATAAGAGGGGAGATTTGTTGTGGCCTCTTGCTATCTTATGCATTCTTCCCACAGTTTTGATGTTCCATGCTGCTCAGCCAGTGAATGAGGTCGATGGTTGGTTGGAATGTAGATAGTGTTTGTGTTTGGATTAGTGGCCAGTTGGAGGGAGAAGGGCTGAGCTGCAAGATGCTGCTCCTGTTGGGGCTTTACCTGTAACCAAGTTAAATAAACCTACATTCATAACCTTACAAGGATCCATCATCTTTGGAACACATTTATCTCCCAGTGTTGGTATCGCACGGAAACACTAGGTGGGACGGAAGGGACAGAAGCAGAGGGTGTGCAATAACAGTAAGACAGCATATTACATTCTCCAGTTAACCTCTGACAACCTGTTCATGAAACAGTTTATGGCCTTCAATTTTGGTCAATACTATATAACAAGATAAAATATGAAAATGATTCAAATCTGTATGAAGAGGTAAACTTAATATTCTGAGTCATTTTATGTTTTAATTTCAAGCTTGCCATCAAATCTTTTTACTGTGAGTACTTTTAGGACGTTTTAAGCTTAATTATTGCTGCATATTACATTCACCCAAGCAGGGATTTTTGAGATCTAATAAAAATTGCTGTCATGTGACAATTGGATTTAGTAGTTTTTCAACTGATTGAACGAGAAAGGTTTGCAATTATTTTGCTTGAGTAGTAAGTAGAGTGTAACTCTTTCACCATAATAATGTGGTATCAGTCTTTTTCATTTTGCGTAGTGGGACTGGTAGAAATGAAGTTATGCTATATACACCGTGATGTGAAAAAGAAAGCACACCCTATTGAGATTATTTGGTTTATATCTTAAGAAATATGTGATCATGAGCTATTCATCATTAAATCCTAATTCTAGATAAATGTAACCTTGTGTAACAAATACTTTGTCATGTGTACAGTTTGTTTTAATTCATTGGTGGATTCACGATATGTCATCCCTTTCAATTAAAGGGGCTTTCCCCCGGGCGGACCACTTCCCCATGATTGAGAGTGCTTTGAGTCTGCAGCGTCACCAAGGGCCAGCTTTAGCATTGGTGGATTTCTGTATGAAAATCTTTATTTGCCCCGCCCAATTACTTCGTTCTCGACTGATTCCCTCTCCACCACCTTCCAACTGTGCTCCTAATCTATCCATAGGCCATCTCTGACATTAACTTAACTTCTTGTATAATGCTCCTCATCTCACTGTAGGGTCAGACTGCTTTACACCCCACACTTATTATACAGAGACCATAAATCCTGCAAATGGGTAAATCAAAGCTTTTCACTTAGTGCTGCAAACCACCAGTTCACAGGCCTTTTCAGCGTGGCAGCCTATCTAATACTGAGTGCAGTATATCTTATACTGTGTGTAATGCATTTTAGAAATAATTATGTACATATTCGCAATGCTTTTGGTCATTGGCCGGGCCTCCATATCTCATCTCCCTTTCCCCAGTGCACCAACTAGGATTTAAATCCATGACCTTTTGGCTACACACTTATACCTCGAAAATGATTACATTAACCAACTGAACCTTCCTAGGAGGGCTATGTTTCTTCAACATATAATTTTAATTTGTATTTATTTAAATTTAAGATGTGTGTATTACATGTTCTATGCAGTTACCTTTGGGCGAAAGGCCAACAATGTAGTTGCAGAATATTTTGCGTTTCTTAGCTATGTGCCTTATCCTGCCACCACCCTCACTGACTCTCTCCCCAATTCTTCTCAGGATCGCAGTTGCCATACTTTTTTTTATTAATTCATTTCGAGTGCTGCTCACAAATCAGTAAACATGGCCACAAAGGGCAAAGTAAACTGTAACAAAATTAGACTTCTTTTTAAAAATCTTTACAACATAGTCCAGCCAGACACCAAGATATGCTGCACAGATAAGACGAGGCAAGCCAGAGTCGTCTCGGTCTCCTCACTTACAATTGATCAGGGGGCTGGAGAGTATTGCAGGAGAATTGGCTGCAATGCCCTGAAGCCTGAGGAGGTTTTATTTTCTGGCAGGCTGGGAGCGTTCAATTTCTACTTTGCTTCCCTCTACATGGTCACATAATAGTTTTACCTCTGTCTTTTGTGTTATTTATTTGTTTTAATGTTATGGTATCTCTTCCTATTTATGTTTCATTGGCTTACTTTTACTACTGGAATGTGGCACAGATCTATTTAGGAGGTTCTTAAGCCAGACTAGTTGTAATGTATTTGTTGATTTACCATATTAACCTAATACATACAGAAAAATGTGACAAAAAGCATTCACCCATTTCCCTCGTCATTATTTATTGGTGTATTTTGTGTTTCACATCACTGTTACAAAGATAATTGTCGCTATACTTGCCTCCGCATAAGCATATCGATATACACTACTTGGCAGTAACACAACATTATTTCAATAAGGTTCAGCAAACTGCATTCGTCATCCTTTATAAAGATTTATTGCCTGGAATACATGGTTTTCAGGCAAATTTCAAAATGTGCTTATGATAAGGCTTTTCTAGCATACACACAGTGAATCAATTGAAAATAATGTGGTTTCTTTGCCTATTTGTCAAATGTATGCACAATTAATAATTCTTTATGGAAGAAATAAAACTAAAATTAAGTGTTGTTGCCAAGAAAAAAAATAGCCTGATATACTTAATGATTACAGTGTGAAGTTGCTCTATGTATACTAATGGTATATTTTTGCACATAGTCTTGCATTGTGGTAGCTGTAGTCATTTGCTTCCATTGAAGCAACCATTTTGATAATCATTTTAAAGCGAAGAGCTAGCATTACATAGACAGTTTTTATTTCTAGCAATCTGAGAAACCTAAGTTTGTTGTATGAAAGTGCTGGATAGATTAGGGTACTGATTTGCATTTGGTACGTGTCGATTATACCAGAGAAGTCAATGATGAGACTAAAGTATTCCAACCCCGGTAGAAGGGATTTCTTCAATTAAAGTTTACGTATTTGACATTCATATCTTCTCTATTTCAGTTTAGACTTTCTCAACAGAAGGGTTAAAGATTACGGGGGTATGGAGCATTCATTGTTCTTGGTCTGTGAATTTTCCTACTGTTTGACTGTACATGTATTTTTATGCTTATATGGTTGAGTCACTGGATGTCTGTGTGGGTGCATGGGCACCTACACTCAAGGTTATCTGCCTGTTTGGATCGCTCTGGGGTGTTTGTCTTGGTCTGATTGAGCATATATGTTTTATAGATGTGTTGCTCCATCAACTTAAATGTGTGATTGTAGGACTTGACCTTTTTGGCTAAAGTTCCCTTAACTTTTTGCTTCCCCCTAGACCGTTTTCCTGACATAGGGTTACCAATTTAGATGCTTTGGGCACTTTACCACTGCTGATCATTGTCAAAGTACAAGTGTTCCCTATGTAAAGTGTAATGGTGATTGGTTGGCCATGATTGGTATGTTTGCCTTACTAGTAAAGTTCCTAGTGATGTGCACTGTGTGCGCCAGGGCTAGTAATGCAAGGGTGCGCGGAGAGGGAACTCAAGCCTGCAGGGTAGGGTCTCTTCGCAGTTTGTTAAGTTAGCATGTTGTCCTGACAAGTGCAACCACTTGTCAATCCTGACTCTTCCTTTTACATACACATTGGGCACCCCTGTGGTAGGTCCCGGGTAATCCCTGGGCAGGGTGCAGAGTAGGTAAAAGGCAGGACATATACTAAGGTGTGTGTAATGTCCTGTGAAAAACACTCAATTTCGTTTTTCACTGCTGAAAGGCTTTCTTGCCTTAGGACAGAATGGGGGAGGCAGGGTGTTGTTTGTTAGCCTAGTTTCCTTTAAGTTTATAATAGAGAGGTGAAGTTTAGTATGTATGAACTCTAAGTATCATAACACATCTTTCTGTGAAGGTGTTTTTGTCACTGTGTGTTTAGAAACCACTCTTTTAGCAAGTGGCTGAGTTGTGTGCTTTAGGCATTTCTGTGTGTCTCTGATGAAATGTGGATTGTCTGTCTGGATCTGGAAGTTTAGAGCATCTGGAGAGTAGGGGGAGGAGAAGCCCGGGAGGTGAAAAGGCCTGGGCTGGTGCTATAAATCAATTGGCCCAACTACTGCTGAGGGATTAAGGATCCATACCCCCAGTATCAAAGGGAGAAAGGTGACACTGGGAGGGAGACACCCAGAACTGTTTTAGTGAGGGGTCAGGGACCCCTGAGCACAAATGGACTTTTAAGACATTAAGGGGTACAACTATAAGAGCTGAAACCCCTGAACGTTGGAATGAAACAGTAATGGATTGAGACTGAAAGGGATTGGACCCATTCTGTGGCCGAGAGGAACCTCTGCTAAAGAAGGAGCAACTGAAGAGACTGCTGTGGAAAGACCCATCCTTGCTTTGTGATCTGGGGCTGGCCTGAAGTTGGCTGTTGGGACTGTGCTTGGAGGCGCTGGGTCCCCCTGCTTGAAGAAGACTGTGCTGTGTCTTGAACCCCAAGGACCTGAGGTGAGCTGGTTCCCTGTTTGGAAACACAGGAACATAAAAGTTTCAGCAGAAGTCCCAAGCAACGCGGTGTGCGCGTGCTTTTGCAACTCAGACCCTCAGAAGTTGTGCCTTGTGATCGTGGGCACGCGGGAGTAAGCTGAGTCTCGGACGCGCAGAGTGCGTGTCGTGGTGCAGCCAGGGCGTCTGTGAAGAGCACCGGGTCATCGTGAGCACCAAAGAGGCGAGTCTCGGACACGCAGAGTGCGTGTCCAGATGCAACTTGAGGCGCTGGTGAGAAGTGCCTGGGTAGTGTGTGCACGGAATTCGAATAAGTCTCCACAGTGCTGAAGGCGGGTCTCGGTGTTCACTGATACCGCCGGAAGGAGGGCCAGGTCATTGGGCCCTCGGAGTAAGACGGCAGAGGCCCTGAACGACAGCCCTGAAGGAGCTGAGCCGCAGGCCCGAGCTCGCCGTCCCCTTGACGGAGTTCTGGATCAAGGCCCAAGTCTTTGAAGGAGGAGAGGAGAGAAGGGTTGCGCCCCCAGGTAACGTGGATCACCACGTGGGGTGCGGGCTCAGAGGGACACTCTCTCGGCCTTTCGCTTTTGTTGGCTGTGTGAGCCTCTTGCTTTGGCTCGGATCTCGGCCTTTGCTGACCCAAGGAGGGGCAGTACTGGGGCCGGAGTGAGAAGCAGTACTTTTGCGTCATCATTGATCCATATCTAGCGCCAAGACACCCACAGGTAGACGCTGCGCTTTATAAATTTTTAAAATAAATAAATAAATAAATATTGGGGGCACTGTTAACGGAGCACCTAAACTGTCGTATGAGACTTTGAAATATTGCTGCTAAAGAACTATCAAACTGTTGTATGATGCCTGACCTTTTTTGTGCCTGACGAACTACATGCTTGGTGCGCTACGCACTGCGTTATTTTTCCCTTGCAGAGTGATTGTAACGTTGGGCATTGCATTATTTCTTCATCGCACAGTACATGATTGTAGCGTGACACATTGCTTTGTTTCTTCCTAGTACAGGGCATGCTGGTAGTGATACGCATTGCATTATTCCTTCTATTGCAAAGTACATGACTGTGGCGCTACGTACGGCATTGTTTCTCTGTTGCACAGTACAAGAGAATATAGTTTCGCATTGCAGCATTTCTTTTATTTTGCAAAGTGTGGGATTCTAGCAATACGACTTGCCTAACCCTTTGGAAATGGTTAGAAGTGAGCTTAACTGTTGGTTAGAAGCGGTGGTTGGGCTTATAACCTACCAACCCACTGGAAGGAATACTACCCATTCCTATATGCTGATTTTGTATTGTGTGGTCATATTGTATAACTTTTTATGTAAAGATTATACTCAATTTTTAAAAACTCGTGTGGAGTCTATTTGTGGTGACGTCATTGGGTTGCTGTGAGTGTAGTTGCACATATTGTACACTTGTGCCTTGGAGATGAGCCTGGCTGCTCGTGCCAAGCTACTAAGGGTGTGGGCAGGGCTATCTCAGACTGTGTCCTTACTTAGCCTAACGCTGAAATGAAGGGTGAGGGACTCCCGCCTCCAGCATTTGGTGGTGGCAGTGAGGGATAAGGACCCCCACTTCCAACAGTGATCTACATCAATGTTTGCATTGGTGTGTTGTGTAGCTGTGTCATACATAAGCAAACGCCGTTTTATGAATCTGTTATAAATTACAGTTTAGTTATTTCTCAATATTGAGCTAATTCACATGCCATTCAAAATGACAATGTTGAATGATGATCGTCAGCAGGTAAATATATGAAGACGAAATGGTTGCTATTTTTATTTTATTTTACCACTTGCTTTGTGGAATTAACATTTTGAAAGACGCATTTCTGTGTTCAGGATGAGATTGAAGGCACTTCAACTTACTAGTGATCGCTAGAACCTCACAGGGTTACTAGGTAATCAAGACAATTGTTGAAGGTTGCAGTATTACTCATCTACATAAACTTTAGCACATTGATGTATCCTATAAATGCAACAACACATTAAAATAGCAAATGTGTTCAAGCTGATCTATATGTTGAAGCCATACACCCTCTTCTTTATGAATAACTTTTCAAGAAATTACATCTGACTCTTGTAACATCTGAAGGTACTGCAGCTTTCTGAAAGAATTTTCAGGCTGCTGCATTTTACTGAAAAAGCACACTAAGTAATAATCTGAGGTATTAGAGGTTTGAGAACCAATTGTGAGGGTGTTGCTTCTGACTCGAGAGGGACCATAAGTATTGCCATGAGGTGCTACAAGTTTGTGAATATCTTACAAGCCTCAAGTTTACTATAAAAACAAGGGCAATATTACATATGTATATAAGTAAAAGGGCTTTTGTCCAATTTCTTTTTATCTATTGGTTTGCTCAACTCACATTGACCTTTTGCTGATTCCAACCACAGCACAGGATGATGAATTAGCATAGTTCAGCTATAGACTAACATCACTGTAAGCAACGTCTGTTTACTGACATGCATGCAACACCAGTTGAACACAAGTCTGCTAAGAAAGAGATTAAAGGCTCTTCAATTTACTTGTTTCTACTAGGACCTCTATATGTTAGTTTCCTTATATAGTCCATAGTCTACAAGATGTTTTTATTCAAAGTGGCAGTATTGACTCATCTCAATAAACTGTGGCATATTCATATTAGAAGAAAACAAGCAGAAATCGGTCTAGTATAAAAAGCTTATAGGCTTATTTTTATTTTGAAGCCGCACCCCCTCAACTTTGTGAAGGACATTTAAAGCCGTTTCATCTGACTCGAGATGGACATGTTATAACGACTTTGAGGTACTGCAGCTTTATGAAGATTTCATGCAGTTGGCTTTGGCTTGAGGGGAACATATGTTTAGTAATTGTGCATTGCAGCCTTGTAAATGAGTTTTCAAGCAGTTGCTTTTGATCGGAGAGGGACATCTACTAACAACTTGAACTACTGCAGCTTTTAAAAAGATTTTTAAGCAATTGTTTCTGGCTTTAGAAGGACAGATAGTAATGTCTTGAGGGACTGCATCTATGCGAAAGGCCAGATCTCTTGACTTTGCCAGTGCTTGTTCTTCTACTGTTTTTACCCCATGGAAGTGCATGTGTTTTCATGCTTGTTCCATTGCAGCTTGTTCCCGCCACAAATACCCACTCCCTCATGGGTTTCATGTTGCACCTTCCTTCCCATCCCCAGATAAACTGTAGCTTCTTCTACCCCTCCTGGCTTTTTTTTCTTCTAATTTGTTGTCTTCCACCTCTTCAAGATCTCCATTTTCCCCCTGTCCGCTTACTTCACATTTCCCTTCACCTGCTCACCCCCAGCTTCTCACATTTGCGACATTCTTGTTCAATAAAAAAAATGCATACAAAAAATGGGGTCCAGCAGCTCCTGTTGGTTACCAGGCTGCTCATTATTTTATTATAATTATTAAATTTGCTTTCGAACATCTTTAACATCCGTTTTTATTTACCACTTCAAGATTGGCATCTGCCATCTTGGAACAGTAAATATAACATTTCAAAAACAGTTACGTCATACTATGTGTGCATTGCAGAGCTTACACTACAACATTTAAATTCTTGCTTTCATAAGCATTAAGAAGTGAACAATTTGCAATTAGTGTATATTCTAAAAAAAAAAAGAACAATGTAGGAAGGGGTTCAATTTTATAAATTTGTATTAAATGTTTAAAATGCCTTCTCCCAGTAGAATTATAAAAGTGCTGGAGAGAGCTAGCGTAGCCCAGAGCTTTATTGCCGACATTTTTAAATGCAATTTATCACGTAAGTTCCTTGAGAAGGTTCTACCTAAGTAGACATATTTCCTTACCGTTTCCAGCATTTCATTGCCCATATGACATTTATATTTCAGCCCTCTTTTCTTGCCACCAGAAACTAAGAGTTTTTGTTTTTAATAGATTCATCTTTAAGAAATGCTTTTCAGCATGTTTATGCAACACCCTCCGGTTTCTTTGTGGGCCCAATGGAGTGACCCCAAACAGAATTATATCATCTGCAGGTGATGCATGCGCAAATGTATGCCATCATGCTGGCCATCACAAAGCATGTATTTGCATGCTTAACAGTGCATGCACATGCAGGCATAATTGCGCTTTTTTATTTTTGTTGTTTCCATCGGCAGGAAGCATTTTATGTTTTACTTCTAGCTGTTTAACAGCATCAACAAAAAGCAATGCTGGTACTTCTGCATTGTTGCTAGAAGGCAAGACCTTTTGACTTCGCCGGTGATGGTTTCACTTAATTTCATATTTGGAGTGTTTGTGTTTTATGTGAATTTGTAATATTCCATTTTGTCTTTTCCTTTTTTTCTAGGTGGCTTTTTTTCAAGCATCTTTTCCAGTTTGTTTGGAACCCGGGAGATGCGAATTTTGATTTTGGGCCTTGATGGTGCTGGGAAGACAACAATTTTATATCGGTTACAGGTTGGAGAGGTGGTCACAACAATTCCCAGTGAGTTCATGCTTAATATTAAAGTCTAAACTGAATATGTTAAATAAGTTCAAATCTGTTTTGGCCCATTTGCGATTAATTGATTTTTTTCCCACTTTACACATGTATTACTAATTGTTTAGCCTTAGGGATCTTTGTAGCAATCAACACATTTTTACATTTGTGATCACTTTGTGTTATCTCAGCTTTTTCTTTGTGTTTTTAAATGCTGAATTATAATGTAGTGAAGGTGATAATTCCCCGTATTGCAGTGCTCCCCAAACATTTTAGTACCACAGCCCACTTTTTAGTATGGCAATCTTTCGTAACCCACCTAGCTTTAACGGACATGCAGCAGGTGTTTTTTTTTTTTTATGCAACTACAGCATCATGTGGTGACACGTAGCACATTTAATTGAAATGGATGCCAAATTTACACAAACTTACTATTTATCGATAAAACTATATTGCACGCAAATGATATGTGGAAATTGAGTTGTAGTGAATATTATTTGTGCAACACTAAGTAAAATATCCTGATTTGTTCTAATCCTACTTAAATCTTTGCTATCCTCATACTTCAGAATTACAAAAAATGTGCTTCATTTGCTTTGCTAAACCCTGAATGTTTACAGTTAATTTACAGGTATTTACATTTTGATGTGTTAAGAAGAAAAAAATGACACCCTCCAGCTTTTTTTTTTTTAAAATTTATTTGCATTTGTCATACAATGCACATATCATTTGCAGGATCACGTCCGATATGCAATACAAATGTATCATCAACCTGTAAACTCCCCCCTCCCGCACAAATTCCCGCCTGCTCTCCCAGTATCCCTTGCATTTCCCACTCTTAAACAGCATTACATGGTGTCTTTGTGAGTTGAGTATAAGTCCATAAAATACCTAGGAAACCATACAGCTCACTCATCCGAACATACTGCAGTCTGTAAGTTGCAAGTTCTAAAGGGTAGCCCGGGCAAAGGGTAATAAACATATACATATGGTCAAGAGCACCCGTCCTTATTAGCCTCCTGAGACATTTCCCCCCCCCCCCAAACTGTCCCCCCTCCGTCATCAGCTCGCAATCCCATCCAATGCAGGCAAGCAGGTGTATGGAATAGTCTATGTAAAAATTTGAAATGGAGCAGGCGGGGCCTACTGCTCCCGGAGACAAGTTCCGTCTGTTTACACGCTAGTTCCCACTGATCATCCGTGAGTGGTTCAGGCAAATCATTGTTCCAATCAGCACTGGCCCTAGCATGTAAGGTGGGTGCCAAAGATCTGACTCTTGCATATAATAGAGAAGTGATGTGTGTGGGTGTGTCGTCCTGCAAGAAAAGGTGAAGGGAAGTGAACACCTCCGGCTCCTCTGGGAAAGCGGGACATTTGGCTCGTACGCTCTGTCGGAGCCTAGTATAGATAAACACATCCATGAACGTGTAAGGAGTATCACCAAAAAATTGTTCCTTTGACCGGAACGTCCCATCCAGGAAGAGATTCCCCCCCCCCCCCCCCCCAATATGAAGTACTGCAATTTAGTTAATAAGTTTTGACAGATTTTCTCAGTCCTCACCTGCAGGGACGGGCAATTCCTAAGTGGTATTCTAGAGGAGTAGAGATGCGTAGCGCCTTCTGTTCTTGCCAACCAGTGGACAGCCTTAACCGTGCAATCCACTGTAGTGGGGTCGTTGTCTCTGTCCCTGTAGGGGGCGAACAAGTATCCTGCTGGTGGCACCGGCGCCATGTGGCCATCCTCAACTGCGAGATGAGGCATGTCAGCGGGTGGTGAAACCAGTACACCGCGAAATGCGCCTGTGCACTGTAATAATATTGCTCAAAATCTGGTACATCAAAACCCCCGAATCGGTATGGTAGTGGGAGTGTGTCCGGTTTCAGCCGGGCTTGTTTCCCACCCCAGATTAGACGGATCAGCTGCAATTTTTAGGGTTGCGAAAAAGTGTGCACCGGGGTGATAGGGGATGTTAATAAATAAGTATAAAAATTTAGGGACCACCACCATATTAATTAGCGAAACCCTCCCGGCCATTGAAAGAGGAAGCTTAAGCCAGTTTGTGATGTTATCCGTTACTTTAGTCATAGCACGCCCATAGTTAGTCCTCATCAACGTGTTTTTATCTCTGGAAACTTGTATCCCCAAGTACTTAAAATCTGACTCCTCCCATTGCAGCGGGTAGTCCAGGGCGTGAGGTTGCGTGTGGTTGGTTAATGGGTACACCGCTGATTTTCCCCAATTTATCTGTACTCCGGCAGTCGCTCCAAACTTAATAATTTGCCTCAGTATGGGATTTAAGTGTTGGTGTGGGTTGCGGATGTACAGGGTGATATCGTCCGCGTAGAGGGATACCAGGACTTGTCTGGAGGGATAAATTGGAAACTTATGATTATGATGTTGGCGTAGTTTGGCTGCCAGTGGCTCAATAGCAATAGCGAACAGAACAGGGGATAGTGGGCAGCCCTGCCTAGTACCTCTGGTAACGGAAAAGGGGTCCGAACGAGACCCGTTGAGCAGGACCCTGGCAAGCGGCACTTTATAGAGGAGTTTGACCCACTGTATGAATTGATTCGGAAATCCCATATACTTCAAAGTCCCAATAAGGTAGTCCCACTCCACTGAGTCAAACGCTTTGGTGGCGTCCAAAAAGACAGCCACCGCCGCGCATTTGGGGTCTATATCCTGCAATATCGCCAGGTGAGTTCGAAGGTTGTGGGATGTAGCCCGATTAGGGACGAATCCCGCCTGGTCCGGCAGCACTATTTTTTCCAGAAGAAGATTCAACCTAATGGCTAGTACTTTAGCAAGGATTTTGGTATCACTATTGAGGAGTAACAGTGGGCGATAGGAACCGCACTGATCTGGAGGTTTACCAGCTTTTAGTAAAGACAGTATGTGCGCTTCTCTCATGGTGCCAGGGAGTAACTCCTCTTCTAACGCTTCGTAAAAGACAGCCTTGAGAATGGGAGCCAGTATATGGACGTAAGTCTTGTAAAAATCTATGGGTCTCCCATCTGACCTAGGACACTTATCCGATTTCATAGCCATAATGGCCTCTTTAATTTCGTCCACTTCGAGGTCTAGTGCTAAGAATTTTTGTTGCACTGGTCCCAGCCAAGCGAGGGCCACGTCCTCAAAATAGTCCTCTAAATTAAGCACAGATTGTCTATGTGATGTATATAATGTCTTATAATAGGCGGTCATGGTAGCCATTTGGTCTGGTAGGGATCTGTATGTCGTGCCCTGTTCGTCCCGCAGTTCAGTAATGTAGTTGCGAAAGCGAGGAGGTCGTATTGCCCCCGCCAAGGACCTTCCAGGCCTAACCCCTTCCCCGTATCGTCTAGCGGTTACATGCTTCCCCCGGAACCTACTCTCCCTGTCTGCAGTGCCAATATATTTCAATATCTTCTCCCTTAATGTGGCTTTCTGGGGTCCTGAGTCTTCCCGTTCTAACACCTCCCGCTCCAGAGCCTTCATTTCAGTCTCTATTGTAGTCAAGGTCTGCCTGAGGTCCCGCATGATCCCACCCCCTTTGGAAATACACCACTCCCTCACGGTTACATTAAAAGCTTCCCAGACAGCCGTGAGACTTGCTACAGAGCCAGTATTCCTGGGGAAAAAATCTATGATCTCCTGTTCCAATTCTGCCCTAAAGACAGCATCTTGCAGGTGCAGGGGGTTGAGCCTCCAGCTAAGATAGGGTGTTAGATCCACAGGAGGGTGTAAGGAGACTTTCACAGGGGAGTGATCCGAAAAGGTTTGGCCATGTGTAGCGCCCCAGTCACCCAATTAGTCATACCTTTCGCAAGGAGCACATAGTCCAACCTGGCCCAGGTGTTATGCATGGATGAGTGGTGTGTGCCTTCTCTCTTTGAGGGGTGCAAGAAGCGCCAGTAGTCCACTAAACATTCCGTAACTATGACGTCCTGTAAGGTGCGTTGGGAGGAGGTGTAATGCGCTGCCGCCACGTTTGATCTATCCCAGAAGGGATTAACCACTGTAGTGAAATCACCCCCCCCCAGACAACATATCTGCATCCCAGCGTGCGTACTTTACCTCTTAGCGTTAACATGTAGTGGGGATCATCAACGTTTGGCCCGTAATAGTTCACCAGTACGATGTCATGCGATTGGAGCAACCCCCACAGCAAACAATACCTGCCCTCCGGATCAGAGTCCTGCCCCCCCTCCACAAATCAGACGTCCCGTTTGATAAGTATAGTTACTCCTCTGGCATAAGATGAATAGGAGGCAAAGCAGCTATGAGAAGCCCATCGGGACGCGAATCTGGGGGTGCCACCCTTTGCTAAGTGCGTCTCCTGTAGGAGAGCCATATGAACATGATGTCGATCCAGGTATCTCAGAATCTGCCGTCATTTTCGAGGATCATTAAGCCCTCGCACATTCCACGACAGAATGTTAAGACTGGCGCTGCTGCCCTCTTGTTCACCCATAGTCATGGAGAGTATTTTGATGCACATGCCATCGTTTCCAGGTACACTGCCTTGACTCACCAACAAACTGCATCTATGCACCCCGACCTACCCCTTCACACCCACACCGGCTGACCCAACTCGCCAGGAATAAACATCCCGCTCCCCCAAGCAACTCCCATAGAACCTAGGGTCCATGCTCGTAAGGAGCGAACTAACAGAAAAGTCAATGAACTAAGGGTAATGCCCCAATAGGGGGGGGACCGCAAGAGGGGCTCCCACCAATACCACTCTGCCTCTCTTATTTCACCCATCCACAACCTCCCGTAACCAGGGGTCGATCTGACTGGACGAGGGCAGGTGGCTGGGGGACAGCATGTGCCATCAGTTCAATAACAGTCATAAATCACCACTCTGGAGAGCGTCTCTTAGGTGTTCGGCAGCCTCTCCGGTGTGGTCTCAGTGTGATATGAAGCCCATCTCGTTCAGGAAGGCTCCGACAGCGGCTAGTGAGATCTCGAACTGTCTTGCAGCAGCTTCCCTAGAAGCGGAGCGGCGGTCGCGCTTGAGGAAATCCTCCGCCTGTTGTTGTGAGGTGAAGATATTTTGTCGCCCTCTGTGATGCATCCGCAACAGTGCGGGATACAGCATGGCATACTGGGTGCTGTGGGACTGGAGCTGCTTCTTCACTCCAAGGAATTTTCGACGCGCGTCCTGCACTGCTTGTGTAAAGTCAGGATAGAAGGAGAGGGTGGTATTCTCATACTTCACTTCCCCCTTTTCTCTCGCCAGCCGCAGCAAGGTGTCTCGATCTCGATAGTTGAGGAATCTCATTATTATTGGGCGAGGTGGAGTCCCTGGAGGGGGTCTAGTGGCCAAGGAACGATGGGCACTCTCAATAACCAGTTGTGCGGAGAAGGAGTCCCTGCCGAACAGGTCTGCCAGTAGCTTCTCCATGAAGTCCTCCAGCCGCCCCGTATTGGTCGTCTCGGCCAGTCCTAGCATGCGGACGTTGTTCCGCCGAGAGCGGGATTCCAATTCCTCATTTTTGTCGGAGATGATTTTCAGGAGCTTGTCCATTTGGGATACGTCCTGCCTGCTCGTGCTTGCGCCATCCTCTAAATCCGACGCGCGTTGTTCAGCCTCCTTCAGTCTTTCTTCATGGCCGTCAAGTTTCGCTACGACATTGTCTAGGCGAAGGGTCATTGTGTCTATTTTCGAGTCAATAGAGGATAAACTCTGCTGCATGCTCACCAGTAGTTCCTTCCAACCAGACTCCCTCATTTCTGGGGGATCGTCGTCGTGTTGGCCTCTAGGTGCAGAACTCGGTGTCTTGCAGGTGTCAAAGGGCAGCTTAGACTGCCGTGGCTCCGTCTTGCCCATGTTTGCCGACCACACCCGGCTCACCCACCTCCAGCATATGTGGGGGATAGAGGTAGCAGCGTCAGCGCCTTCAGTGGATGCAATGAAAGAGGCCCGGGGTACAACTAGAGCCGTGTCCTGACTCTTAGAAACCCCCAGTGGGCCAGGCCTGAAACAGTCAGAACTCAAAAGTGGATCGCCTCAGCCCGCAGCGTGGTGGTGGTAGGAAAGGATCAATGGGGGTGCAGCATAGGATTCTCTTGGCGCAAAACCTCAATGTCAACGTCTTGCCACGCAGGGCCTTCCCCCCTCGTCTGTTCTGGGCCCACGACGTTGTGCCGTACCCTGCGAGTGCTGCCAGTCTCCCTGCCGTGCCGCACTGAGTCCTATTATGCAGCGCCAACAGGGGAGGGAAGATAATGGTGCTACGTCAGATTTGCTGTGCCCACTATGCGTCCACCTCATGCAGCCATGGGATGGCGGGTACTGCCCTCCGCCAGGTTCAGGCCCTTACTATGGTGCTATTCGCAGTGGGCACCCTCGAGGTGGGAAAGTGCAGGAGTCGAGCGCTGTGGGGAAGCGTGGCGGGCTGGGCGGCAGACCCCATCGCGATTCGTGGGAAGTATCCCTGGCGAGTATCTCCTTGGAACCCATTCTTTATTTACTGGCCATTCGTGGATCTGATCCTGGATTCTTGAATAGAATTATATTGTTGAGTCATGATGTCTCTGCCCTTTACGTGGCGTCCTGTTCATCTCTTGGACGTAGTTTACCTGGAAGGTTGACTGACCCAGACCGCCTTGCTTTTTCAGCCTGCATTTTCTTTCATATTGATTCTCCGGTGCAGCCATTACATTATTTGTCCTGCCTCCCTGGTTTGGAGATGTGATTTCCCGGTCCACACATCTCTTATGAACTGGTTTCTGATTGTGAGCAGTCCATTCTTAAAAACATTGGATATGCTCTTTCTGCCCTCATGCACTACTTTGGACCTGTTCTACACCATGCTGTCACAGGATCTCCAGTGAGACCTGATCAATTTGTGCTTCTGATGACATGCGCCCTGATGAAGGAATTTCCCATATTGGCACTGTTCCGAAACGAGTGTTGGCGCTTTTCAATGTTTGCCTGATTATTTGTGATTGTTGATTGAGTAGAGTATGAATGCTTATAGTCTTGGAATGAGTCAGTATTTGAGAGAATGAGTGAGTGATTTGTGTGCCAATTTTTAGTGTTTTTTGTGTCCCTTGGGCTGATGATATACCAATTCTTGATGAAACAATGTACGTTTTACTGAATTAATCAAAATCTGTTATATATTTTTCTATGATAATAAACAAATGATTTAATAATCTAAGAATTTTGAGCAGTTCTGTGGGCGTCCCTCATTTATTGTTGGAACCCCTTGGGTCCTTCTTAAGATTGGGAACTCCCCTGTTCTTGTTCTTGTTGTTGAGCTATTCGCAGTGGGCACCCTCGAGGTGGGTAAGTGCAGGAGTCGAGCGCTGTGGGGAAGCTGCTGGGTATCATGGCAGGGCAGTCGTGTTGTGTCAGCACTCTCTCTAGCTGTGGCTGTGGTCCATGTCGGCCCAGGGCGCCCATATGGTCCCAGGCTCCTAAGATGGCAGCCAGTATCGCCCTCCGCGGGGGGGGCGGCCTCCTGCTGAAATCCCCCTTTCGTAGGTGGTCACGCACAGTCAGAATTCAGACCGCAGCTCCTCCGCCACCACCCCAGGAGCGCCGCTCTGCTGCCTCCCCTCCTCACCTGTTATGGCAGTAGTGGTGGTTGCAGTCCTCCGCGCGTCTCCGGCCCGTGTCACAGCCGCCGCGTTCCAGGTGCTGAGGTGGAGGGTCAGGCAGGGACAACCGCGTTTTCGCCGTCCCGGCGATTGGAGACGGCACAGGGGTTGTAGGCCCGAGATCCCGGGCCCCGCGTGGACACCGCGTCCGCCCTAAGCCTTCAGCTCTATCAGGCCGTCGCACCGCCACTTAAATCACTGCTGCCTTCTGGAGCCCCGGTTCACGAGCGGGCCTAAACTTCCTCCGAAGTCGCACAACACCTTTACAGTACCAGCCGTGTAGGTGAAAGCAGCATTTTTCAAGTCAGGATGAGGATTATGATTAATTTATCCCCCGGCTCGGCGGGAGCTCTACGCCAGGGCAACCATCTTGCTCTGGCGCCACCTAGTGCCCCCCCACTCTCCAGCTTTCCTTAATCCGGCAGAATAGGTACATTATTCACTTTATATTTCTTTCTCTGACTGAAAAGTGAGAGGAGTTTATAAACGGAAGCCTCCATGCTAAAAAATAGGCAGCAGAAAACATAGCCTGACATTTGACCTTGGCCTATTAAGTGAAGTAAATTTGAAATGATAAATAGAGAATTTCAAGGCATCTTTTTTTAATGCCTGGACTTTGGCGACCAGCCAAAAATCTCTTTGCGACCCACAATTTTGGAAACATTGCCTTAAATCATGCAAGTGTATTTTTTACAGACCATGGATAAAATTGTAATGAATATTAATAAGATGTTTGACAACTTTGAGAGACCTTTGTAGTTATGACTTACTTGAAAAGAAAATGAAAAACAATTGCAACTTGATGGGACGAGCACCTCTGTCATTTGTATCCCAGGCCCCTGGTTAAAAATACTTTGCACCTTTGCTGTATGCTATGGGATGTTTTTGAAAATATATTTTAGAGTGAAATCATTCGCTCTGTCCTTCCTGGGATATTACCATAAACATATTTCTGTCACAGATGAGGTTTCCGTCGGATAGAAATGCGAGTAGGATAAGTGGCATCCCCCAGGCATTTTTTCCTGCCTTTTCTTGTGAAAATAGAAAACGATGCACAAATCCGCCACTTGCCCATGTGTTATGATCATATAGGATGCTTGTCAAACCTTTCTGTTATGGATTCCTCCTTGTTTCTCAGACCAGTGTTGCGGCCTGCTTCTTTTTTTTGCACACTGTGATAGTCTTTGCATATAGGCTTTCCGCCGTAAAGTGACTGTTGTAAACACACTTCTGTCTTCAAGACTGAACCACAGAAATCATTTCTGCCCGTGTTTAGTAAGGTATATTAAAACAACAAAAGGTGATGGGTGGAATGTTTGCAAGTCTCTGCTACTAGCAATGGTCTGGGTCAGCATTCCAAACCAATTTTTTCAGGAAACTGAAAATGATGCCAATTTAGCCTCACCCACCAATGTCACACGTGGTAGCAGGGTCAGACAAAATGACCAGTGCTATAGAGGAAGCTAATTCCCTGGAAAGAAACTTTGTTTAATGCTAGCCGTCTGCTGGCTCATGGTCCAGAGCTTCCACCCAGCATGGGACAACAATCATCATGCACTTCATACATGATGGCATGAGAGTGCTTACTGATGATAATAGTGGTAAGGAAATCCTCCTAAGAATATCCACAGCTTTGAAGAGCTTAAACCATTAGGTTGCCCTTCCACATGAATGCTGCTAAAATCTGCAACATGACCTTTGCTTAGTGTTATAAATGGGGGTCTTTAGATGGCAGTGACTTGCACCCTGTCCAAGCATGGACCCTTATTCTAGTCTGGGTAAGAGATTTGCACACCCAAGGTAACCCCTACTCATCGCCTTAGTAGCTTGGCGCGAGCAGTCAGGCTTATCTCCGAGGCAAGGTGTAAAGCATCAGACCAGTTTGGAAAAATCACTAGTATTTATCTGAATCAAACAAGACCAAAACGACAAAAATCCAACATAAACAAGCAAATATTCTCCTTTAAAAGATACAAAATAGTTCGCTTTTCAGAAAACTATGGATGTGCCTCCTTTATAACAAAGTACCTGGGATGCATCAAAATTAAAGCCGAAAACAGGTGAAGGGAAGGTGAGGTGCTGGAAAAGCAAAAAGATGCGTCTATTCCTTACTCCCAGGGGAGGTGACGTGTCTGTTCCTTACTCCTGGGGGGGCGGTGATGCATCGGTTCCTTACTGTGAGGGGAGGTGATGTGCCGATTTCCAGACACTTGGCCCCAGCCCCTTACTGCTGGGCCACGTCGATGAAGAACTTGGAGCACAGATGCAATGCGTTGAAAAGCCAGATGCTCTGGATCGATGCTGCGAAACGGGCACTGTCATTTTTCCAGCTGCGTGGTAGGTGATGCTTTGATTTCTTCAGCTGCCTAGCAGGGCCACCATTGTAGTCTGAGTGGGTGCCGGTGACAGAGTGCTTGGGACTTGCATTACGGCAGCCTTCTGGCTGCCCAACAGGCGCTACGGCGATTCTTCAACTGCCCTATGGCGATGCATTGGTTTTCGAACTGCACGGTGGGAAAAACAGGCCCTGAAGGTGGATGCATGGATTTTCTTCAGTTCTTGCAGCAAAGCAACCACTCCCCCACCCCCCAAGAACCCAGAACAGAAATTGGCGCAACGTGGCAGGTCAGAACTCCCAGCAGAGGAGTTCAGGGGCTGCAGACAAAGTCTTTGATGGCCCTGAGACTTCCTAACAGGAGTCAAGCACACACAGGCACTTGGAGAACCTTTGCAGGCAGATACAGCAAGCAAAGTCCAGTCCCTTCACTGCCCAACACAGAAGCAGAAGGCTGTAGGCCAGCACAACACAGCAACAAGCAGAGTGGCAGTTACCCTCCTACAGCTGTCCAGCTCTTCTTGGCAGAATCTCCTCTTAGTCAAGAAGTATTCTAAAAATATGGGGTCACAGCGCCAGTACTTATTTATTCCAGTTTCTGCCTTTTGAAGTAGGTGCACTTCAAAGGAAAGTATTTGTAGTGCACAGAAACAAAATATAATGGGAAAAACACGCCAAAGATGCCAGGTCTAACACTTAGATTGTCTGATCCCTAGCAGACTTAAATGAAATTGCTGCCCCACCCCCGCCATGTTCATACCTAAACTTCTCCGTTGTGGCTATCTTCATATTCATACCCTATCCTTGTGTTTTTTCGTGTGTTTATTATTGCAATATATTTCTGGGTGAACTAAAATTGAAGTTTCAAGTTTATTAAAAAATTTATTTTGAGCGCTACTGAGGTCTACGTTCTACACCATCAATATAAGGTAAAACCAACAAAATAATATTCATAAAATCAATAATTAATCGGAAAAATGAGCTATTGCAATAACATTCCTTAAAGCAGTGGTAAAAAAAACGTTTAAAATATTTTTTTAAACAAATTAGTTCATTAGGAGGATTCCTAATTAATTGAATCAAAGCTTGAGCTGTGTCCGTATTATAATTGTTTATTGTTGCAATTAAGTATATTACTCTAAGCCCCTTAAATGCTGAGCAAAGATGGAGCATTTGGAACACATTTTGAATTCCTATTTGACAGAGTTCACAAAGAGTAGAATTAGAATAGTTAATATTGCAACTCATTTTGGGGGTATTAAGAGGTACAGTCTTTATACGAAAAATCATAATAAAATGCCTAAAATTATGGAAAATACGAAAAGAAAGCTCAGATTGTACTTGGCCAAATTGAGTATCAGAACATATGCTGATATGCGTTTTCATCAAAGAGCAGTGCACCCTATCTAGAGAATAACTTAACTGTAGTGTGAGTTCTAAGGACAAATCAAAAATGCACAGAGTACCATGAACTAAGACATCCATGTTTCAGTTATAATATTCAACAGCTATTTTTACATTTCTTCTAAAAATCACGCAGTCACTTGATTATTTCACAAGATCTTCCTATATAGGGGTTTTAAAGATTAATTTGGTGTATACAGGTGTTTATACCTCCATCAAATTGTTAGAGAGAGCTTGAAAAATGTATCAAAGTCCAAGTTCAAATCCAATCAATTATTTCTGAGAGCGAATAGCTTATACTTTTTAAAGTCTTTCCTTCACAAGTATTAGGAAGTGACCAAAAGGGCAATTAGTGTATATTCAAAAGCATAGCTTAATGTAGGAAGGATTTAAATTTTACAAATTTTTATTCTATGTTTATAATGCCATATCCTAGTGGAATTATAAAAGTGCTGGAGAGAGCAAGCATGGGCCAGAGCTTTAATGCCATAATTTGTAATTCAAATGTATCATTTAAGTTGCTGGAAAAGATTCTATCGAAGTAGGCCTACTAATTTACCATTTCCAACTTTTCATTGCTCATATACCATGTATATTATATTAATTTTAAAGAAATGCTTTCCAGCATATTTGTGCAACACTCTCAGGTTTCATTGAAGGGCCAGTAGAGTGAGGTCAGACAGAATTACATCATCTATATGTGGGTGTGCAGATGCTTCAATCATAGTTTTGCTGGGGAAAATCTGATAAGTAAAGTGAAAATAGCAATGACTTTAACATGCTACCCTGTTTTAATCCATTTGGAGTGGATATTGGAGAAAATAGACCTTTAGTGCCCCCTAATAATAATAATTTGCACTAGTTGGAAGAAAGAGAAACTATTAATCAGAATAGACTGCTGGTAATACTTAATTGATGCCAATTTTAGCCCCCGCGTACGCCTTGTCACCATGTGAAATGCAGAAGAGAAGTCAATTAAAAACTGCACAAAGAAATACATAATTTTTTGTTACATATAAAAAATGGACTGCAGTACTTCGATGTGTGTGACAAAGCGAATAAATCTAAAACCATATTGGTCTATTCGGATAATATTGACTTCATTGGTCCAGATCTCTAAATGTTCAAAAACATTCATAGCAAAACTCTTGCGATTTGACATTAATTCCCTGAACTTCTTTGGGTCCTTTCTTGTAGAGAGGCGCTATAACACTCCCTTTATTGGATTTTGGGAGCAGGCCATTAGAGAAACTGAATTCAAATAGGAGGCCCAACATTTTGGCCCACGTTCCCAGATTGTTTTTAATTATGGAGATTGGAATTTTGTCTGGCTCCATTGCAGCAGAAGCTCTGGTTCTTCTATGGTCGTAATTTGGAAGAAGAATTAACTTTGAGGCAACAGTACACTTACATTTTTGAGCATCCTTGTTAATCTGATAGATATTCATGATTTTAGCCAGTCCAGATTTCTACTGGTCATTCATTAGCGGTAGGATTTTTTTTTTTAAACTAGACTTTAGAGTTACAATTCACCAAGAAATTCAATTTTTCTTCTTATTCAGCTTGATGTAGAGAGAACCTGGTTAGATCCTGCTGTCATCACCTGTGTGCCTTCCGATATCTTTTCCATTTTTCTTTAAGGAATTCTATTGACTTTTTACAAGCCAAAGAAATAGATAATGTTTACAATATGATTGATTGTTTCTATGGATTGCTGAATTTCCATTTTATTCTTTGCCGATCCTCCATTGCGAAAGCACTTTTATCTTTTATTTTTAGATGGTTAACTAAATCATTCATTAGTAATTCATATGTACAGATCATTAGTGGATATATCTTGGAAAATCATATGAAATGAGGCAACAAGCTCATTTAAAAGGTAATGCTACCGGGATTCCAATAAACTCAGCAAGTTTTTTTTATTGTATATCAACAATACCAATACTTGTATCATGTGACCAGTCCGTGTATTGTTTTTCTAAAGATATTTCCAAAAGAATTGAAGGGCATGATCGCCATATGATGTATCAATTAGTCAGTTGTGATTTCAAATCAAATGCTGCATGAAATGCAATATTGTAATGTGTAACAGTAGAGAAGAAAGGCTCATGTCTTGTCTGCTTTGCTGGAATATTGCGTTCTTTTCAGCCATTTTGAGTTACCGCACCCAACATCGTAATTTCATCCAGAAGGAGTATATTACGTTTATCCCCGCGGTAGTTTTTTTGTGTGGAATATTCCAGCTCAGTATACAGATAGACTTGCATTAGTGCATAAGAAATCTTGGCATTGAAATCACCTATGATTAATATCCAGAAAGCTATCTCTTTATCTCTTATTTTGTTTATGAAACCAAAAACATCATTGAAGATATGTTTTTTGCGAACCTTGGGGAACATAGACATTAAATTGTAAAAGAAAATACCCTTGCAATTTGTTTGCGGCTGAAAACTCTGTCTTTAGACCTTGAAGTAGATTATTTTCTTATGGGATGTGTTCTATTTTCTAGTCAAAATTTGTTGATAATAATATGGCAATGCTTCCGTTAGAATTACCTGTTATTAGGAATGGCAGGTCAGTTGAAGACATAAGACTCTACTAAAAACAAGTGATATCCATGCTTCCTGCAGGCAGATTATAGATTTTTGAGATCTCAAATAGTTTCTTTTTCCTTTGTAAAGCCCAGCTGAATTCCAAGAAAGCATTCCTATATTCTTGCTAAACAGATTGAGAGTTGAGGACAGAAGATGTATTTATTCTCAACACCCCATGAAGACAAGCCCATGATAGATCTTTGTTTGACTGCTGGCTAAGATGCTGCGCTTCCTGTGTTTTTACAAAATGGTGTAGCTGTGCTCACTTCTGCTTTTACTGTTCAGGCTAGATTGTGGAAATTCAACAATAGGTCTGGGGATTGGCTGCTCAATGGACAAGAACATTCTATATTAAGTAGGTCTGTATTTTCATGACTCCCTCTAATGACATTTGGAGAATCATTTATCGACATATATCATGTCCATTCTTTCTAAAGAAATCAACATTGCAAAAGGTAATATTAAGGCTGGACCAAAACTCAGCTGTTCCATCTGTCAAGTTGTTTTTATCGGGAAATGATACCCTTCTACTCTGCACAGCCAGCAGGCGAGGGTGCTGGCATGGGTGTGCTCAGCCGCTCAACAGTTTTGACGTATATGATAAGTCTGGTCTCAAACTCTCTCTTTTCGTCTGTGTGCTGCCAAAGCCAGCTAACATTTATTTGTGACAAGAATGAGGTAAACCTCCTAAACAATCCCATTAACCATTGACAACTCTTCTTTGGGCTCCTCGAGATGGGGGTGGGTGGGGGAGGAGGTTTCTTTCATGACACTTAAAACAACACGTAAGTTGTGGGGGTTTTCCTTGACTTTTCAGGTCAGCTGCTGTTTGTGTTACCTAAGTCTTTCCTTACTTGCCATTTCTGTAGGTGAAAGTATTTATGTTGGCAACTCTTCCATGGACATAGTCTTGGTGTAGATTGTCACTAAACCTTTAATGAAGATAGCAAAATCAAAATGTTGCAGCCCACCTGCTTATGAAGCTATGGTTATGAGACCCCATCTCATCTTTCCAGGCTTCCTCTAGTCTCCAAACGCATTAGCATAATGACTCATGCATTCCACAGATCTGCCACCTCTTCCTCAAACATATCCATAACCCTATTACCAGAAATCTGTACTCGTCCTTCAACGCTGTGCTATATCAAGCCAGACACTTGTGTGCCATGCCTTCTCACTCCTCATCGCCATGTTGTGAAACAAACCTCCTCTAGACATATGCAGCATGAACAACCATGTTACTGTAAGAAAAATCACCATAACCTAGATCCCAACCTACCTCTCTCTGTCCCGAACTGTGCACAAGATTTCCCGTTAGTTGTATACTATGTTCTACAAATTTGCTACATAAATAAAACAACACTATGTAGTGTATTACCAAAAATGAAGGATGCTGAGCCACAGATACTTGCATAACAATAAATGTTTCTCTTCATCACTATAATTTTTGGAAAAGTCAAATTGCACAGAGATGAAATATAGAAAACTGAACAATACAAACCAGCATATGAGTAGTAGGGTTGAAATTTACATTTACGGCCTCATTACAATGCGGGTCAGACGTGTGCCCAACCGGCATTGTGCTGGAAATGGGATCGCCCGACAAGGAGTTGATGGTCCCGCTTCTCAAATTACGATGCAACCACCTTCACAGCAGTTGGAAAGCGTATTTTACCTATTGCGGCCTGTGCTGCGGATCACAACTCAAACCGCAATAGGAAAAATACACTTTTTAAACTCCTGATGCATGGATGTTTAGGGGGTACCAGGGCCGTTAGCTGAGAATGTGAAAGGGATCAGGTGTTTATCTTTCCAGTGTGCCAGTTCAGGGCAGGGATGAACATACAATGTCTCTTCTAGACTTAGATCCTCCAGTGAGGACATTTTATATTAAAGCATTATTGAAGGGATATCCCAAAGACTACAGGTGTACTACTCAATTTCAAAATACTTTATTCGGTTTAAAAAAACAAAAAAACATAAAAGTTGCAGATCTCCAACACATTTTTTTAAAAAGCACATCTATACATTTCTTGATCACAGGTATCCTTTCCTATAAATATAAAGGAGTGTATATATACATCAAGATTAGTAATAAAAAATATGCGAAAAAAATCGGCCACCTGTAGAGAACATGTACACTCATGGGGAATAGCTAATAGGATGCCAGCTGTAATATTTGGATATACTAGTTCTCAATGTAGATAAATAAATTCATACTGACAATATAACGTTTTAAACCTGTAATGTAATTATTTTAAAAAAAGTTTTAAAATTGTGCTCTTTTTAGGTTTAAAGCATTTTTATTGAGACAAAAGAAACATGGGGGAAGGGGAGTAGGAGGTTAAGGTTACATACAATACAGTGAAAAGAAAAAGAAGCGTGTTTCAGAAGCTCTGGTCAAAAGGGAGGTCGGTGGTCCAGGAGGGGAAGACATCAATTGTAAGGCAATAAGGCAGTTCACATAACCCTCTCATGTTCCCCAACCCCCCACCCAAAGCTGAGCGCGAGTAGCTTACAGCGAACCACCAAAACACAACCCAGTCCCTCCGAGCCCCCCACCCCCAGGAAAGAAAAAAGAGAAAGGAAACAACACCCCAACTCCCCCGTCCAATGGCCCGTAGTAGAATAACCCGCCCCAAACAGCCTACCCCCATCCCCTACGCCCCTATTCCCTATTTGTCCTAATCTGCCGGGGCCGCCGGTGGCGTTAGCCTAAGAAGACGAAGGTACCTCGGGCAGGTGAGTTCCCGGAATTCCGTGGACAGTAGTGCCAGGAAAGGTTGCCATAGCTCCTCGAACTGATCTACATTCCCAGCCACTGTAAGCGACATCTTCTCCATACCTAATACCTGCCAGAGTCTATGTAGCCAACCAGTAATGGAGGGGACAGTGGCGGTGCGCCAGTGGACAAGGATATTCTGGATCGCTGAGCCTAGCGCAATAGCAATCTGCCTACCCCTGCGGGACTTCAACGGGTACATTAGGTCATTGGGAAGGCCTAACAAAACATACGCTGGGAAGCGCGGCAGCTCAATCTCAAAGTGTCTATCTACCTCATCCAAGACCTCCTTCCAATAAGCAGTCAGCACCGGGCAAGCCCAAAGTATGTGCGAAAGGGTACCCTCCTGTCCACAACCCCGCCAGCATCCCTTGTCGGTGTGTTTGTGCATTTCATATAGCCTCTCCGGGGTGTAATACCAATAAGTGGACACCTTAGTAAAGGTCTCCGTAAGCCCAGTGTGGTATGCAGAATGCCTCGCCCGATATGCGATCTTGTCCCATTCCTTGTGGCTTAGTGTCCTGCCCAATTCTCTGTGCCAGCGCTCCCTCCCCGGATTATGATAGTGGAACGTCGGGGGTTGAAGGAATTTATACAGATCGGTAATGAGCTTGGCGTCCGAGGCCCGGGTCACCAGCCACCGCTCATAAGGTGTGATTTGGCGGGCTGCGACGTCGCGTACTTGGGGTTGGAGAGCACAGTGTCGGACCTGCATATAGCGCAGTCTGTCCATCTCCGTCAGGCCAAATTCCTGTCGGAGTTGTTGGAAAGGAATCACGCCCTCCGGCCCGTAAATCTGGAAAAGTGCCCTGCAGCCTGCGCTCATCCAATGGGAAAAAGCTCCCGGCTCTAAGCCTGGGGCAAAGTCCGGGTTACCAACTATGGGCGTGAACGGCGAGGGGAAGGTAGTTAGTTCACGGGGCTCGGAGACCGCATCCCACACCCGCAGGGGGACCCGGGTGACAAAAGAGGCGTAAAGATTAGCCGGGCGATGCGCGCGGCGCAGGAACGGAACCTCCTGGAGGGTACGGCCCGCCACCGCCTGGTCTTGAAAAAGCCAGTGTTTGTCGGATTCCCACCTGCTCCACTCCACCAAGTATCGGAGTTGCGCCGCCTGAAAGTACTTCCGGAGATCCGGGATACCAAGACCCCCCGCCTCCGGAGCGTGGAGAGAACCCTCTTCATCCGTGGCTTGCGGCCTTTCCAAACGAAGCGGGAGATGTCAGCCTACGCTTGCTGTATCCAACCCACAGGGGGCTGGAGAGGTAGAGCGCGAAAGAGGTATAGGATCTGGGGCAGCACCGTCATCTTCACCGCCGCGATACGGCCCAGCCACGAAAGCAGGCCCTTGCTCCATCGGCCGAGTTCCTCCTTAATCTTCCTGCTGAGGGAAGTGTAGTTAGCTGTAACCATTTCAGGCAGCGAGGGCGCTAGCAGGATCCCCAGGTATGGCACCGTAGACGAGGACCACTGCATAGGAAAAAGACGCTGAAGGTCTCTCCTGGTGTCCGCGGCTAGCGACACGTCCAGTGCCGCCGACTTGGCCATATTCATTTTAAAGCCGGCCACCCGTGCAAAGGCGTCCAGTTCCTGGACGCAAGCAGGGAGTGACCTCCTGGGGTCGTCTAGGGTCAGCAGGACATCGTCCGCGTAAAGGCTGACAGTATGGACATATTGACCCATCTTAACCCCAATAGCGTCAGGATTATTGCGAATCCTCTGGGCAAACGGCTCCATGTAGAGGGCGAACAAAAGCGGCGAGAGGGGGCAGCCTTTGTCTCGTACCGCGCTCGATGGCAAAACTACCAGAGCTACACCCATTGACCCGTACCGACGCTGATGGTCTTTTATAACAATTGAAGACCATGGTGCGGAACTTCTCGCCGATTCCCAGTTTCCTGAGAACCAGTTCAAGGTACGGCCAATGAACTCTGTCAAAGGCCTTCTCCGCATCAACCGACAGCAACATCCGCTCCCCCGGGACACGCGAGGCCTTTTCTAGTATGTGCGTCACTCTCTTGGTGTTGTCAACCGTCTGTCTACCGGGTACAAAGCCAGCTTGGTCCGCCTCCACTAGGCCCGGTAGGTGTAGTCCAAGCCTGGACGCTAGAATCCCCGTATAGAGCTTGAGGTCAACATTCAAGAGTGAAATAGGCCTATACGAACCACACAAGGTCCGATCCTTCCCGGGTTTCGGAATGACCGACACAGTTGCATTAAGAAGGTCCGGCGGGAAAGCGCCAGGCTCGGAGAAGGAGTTGAACAAGCGAGTCAGGATTGGTGCCACAACGGAGCAGAAGGTCTTATAAAACAAGGCTGTGTAGCCATCCGGGCCCGGGGCCTTACCGTGCTTCAGTCGCGCTATAGCGGAGATGACTTCCTCCACATGGATGTCCCTCTCTAGGTGGTCCGCCTGGGCGGGCTCTAGCACCGGGAGGGCCACTGACTCCAAATAGTCCTCGGCGTCCCGCGGCGAAGAGGGCTCCGCGGCATATAGCGCTTCGTAGAAGCTACGAAAGGAATCCGCCACCTCCGCGTCACCAGAAACAGTAACCCAGTCCGCACCCACTAGTTCCTTCACCACATTACGTTGCTGTGCAACCCTGAGCCGATAGGCCAGGAGCTTACCACACCTGTCCCCCCCGTGTAAAAGGCATGCTTCAGGCGCAGGGCGGCATACTCCGCCCTATCTAGGTCTAGTGCAGACAGGAGTTTCCGCGCCGCCTTCAGTTTCCTCCAAACTCGAGGAACCCCTGTGCGGCGGTGAACCTGCTCAAGCTCCCTGACCTGCGCAGTCAGTTCGTCCCTCTTACGCTGCCGTTCCCTATTCTCGGCCAAGGAGATGGAGATAAATTCCCCACGGAGGACCGCCTTCAAGGCCGCCCACTGCGTCGCTTGAGACGTGTCGGAGTTGCCATTGTGGGCCAAATAATCCTGAATGACCTCCCCTACGCGCTTCACAACAGACTTCTTATGTAAGAGAGTATCACGAAGCCGCCACGTCCCTCGAGAGGGGGAGGCCGCTGGCCATGTGAAGACGCCGGAAACCGGCGCATGGTCGGACAGGGACAGGACCCCGATGTCCGCCGCCGTGGCGGCTGTGCGTAGCGGGCCACTCACTAGGAGGTAGTCCAACCGCGAATAAGTGCGGTGCGCATGGGAGAAATAGGAATAGTCCCTATCGGTGGGGTGCATAGCGCGCCAGAGGTCGTGCAAGTCCATCTCTGCGATTCGGTCCTACACCGCGCGGGAATGTTCCACCGTCTGTGGGGAGCGTTGCGCAGACCTGTCCATAGCTGAGTCGAAGACGATGTTCAAGTCTCCCCCCAGGACAACATGGCGATCGGGCGAGGCAGTGACGTCCACCAACACTGAATCCAGGAAGCGATCCTGGTGATCATTCGGGCTATAAACTGAGCCAACCGTGAAAGCAATTCCCCCAAGTCGCATGCGGTATGCAAGAAGCCTCCCCTTTTGTTCGGCATATTTATACAGCACCTCGCCCCTGAAAGAGCTAGCTAAAAGAATGGCGACTCCTGCAGTCTTGGTCGCTGCTGAGGAGAAGAATTGGGTGGGGAACTTGGCAGAGCGCAACCTATGGCAATCCTTGGGCAGCAGATGGGTCTCCTGCAGAAGGCATATATCCGCTTGCGTCCCCTCCAACAGGGATAGGATCGCTCTGCGTTTCACAGGGTTATTCAGACCCTTAACATTAAGGGTCACTACCTTTAAGGACGGCATTCCACCCGGGGAACAGGAGCGCTATGTAGCAAGCAAGGGATCAGCGGGGGGGGCGCATGGGGCAGGCGCGCGGGAAAGGCCAAGACAGGCCGAGCGTGTGCATGGGCAGCATCGGACGGGACCCCCCTAACAACAAAACAACACTTACACCCTCCCAAAACATACTTATGGCAACTAGCCAAAACCAAAAACAAGTGAAAACACCCCATTGTCTCAGTCAAGCCCGAACGGGCAAGTCCGTAGAAACCAACCAAGTGGACGTTCAGCCACTCACCTCCAACCGCTCCCTCCCAACTCCCGGCCCCAACCCAGCATCGTAGAGGCTAAGAATCTCTCCCCCCGGAGTGAAGTTAGGCCGTCATGGCCACGCCATTGGAGTCAGGCAAGGTCCTGGCCGCCGTTCTCAAAGCCTCCGCCATATCCGCCCTAATGGTGGGGAAATCAGAGCGGCTCGCACTCGCCGGTGATTGTCGCCTCGTCGATCTCCGTCGACTCCGTCTCTCTGGGCGCCTCCACATCGGCGTAGCTCCGTCCTCCTCCGTGGCCGTGAGTCCCAACACTCCGCAGATGTCTTGTAGGGAGCGCAGCTGGTGTAGCGCCCCGTTCCATCTAAAGATCAGACGGAAGGGGTGTCCCCAGGAGTAGGGCGTCTCGTGTTCACGCAGAAAGTCAGTGGCAATCCTGAAGGACCTACGCTTCTGCAACGTGATGGCGGACAGGTCTCGGTAGAGTGCCACAGGCCGCTCCCTGAAAGTTAAAGGCTGCTTCTTCCGGGCCTCCGCCATGATACGTTCCTTCAAAGGAAAGTCAGGCAAGAACGCCAAAATGTCCGGAGGGGGCGCCGATGACTGGCGCTGCCGGCCCACCCTATGCGCCCTGTCGATGCGGACCGGGAAGTCTGTATCTTCCCCCAAGATCTCACGGAACAAGTCCTGTAGATAAGCCACCAAATCGGTCCCCTCGTCTGCGGACGGGACACCCCGCACCCGGATGTTATTCCGCCTGGACCTGTTCTCGAGGTCTTCGGAGTGGGCCTGGAGCTCGACACATTGCTCCCGGAGGCGGAGAACGTCCTGTTGAAGATGGACTATCTCTTCATCTCGGCGCTGGCCCGCTGTTTCCACCATGTCAACTCGCTCGCCAAGGCCCTCTACCTCCCTGCGCACTTCGCGGACCTCGCTGGCCACTTCCTTCTTTAATGTCTGGAAGTCTTCCTTGAGGGAGCTAAATAATTCCTCCATAAAGGACCTCGTGACTGGCGGTTCGCCTCCAGTTGCGTCTGCCGAGGCCCGGGAGGATCCCGGCGACGGTTGTGTTCTGTCCCGCAGCTGCTGGGCCCTGCCCAGCATGTCCGGCAGGGTGCGGTCCCCCTTCCTCGAGCCTCCTCTCCCAGACATCGTGGCCGCTGCAGTGGGCAAGGCTCAAGTCCGGCCGCCGCAGAGGTGCCCAGTCGTCCGTGGGCACCAGATGTGGAGACCGCGCCGAAAGCTGGGGTGCTGCGTCACAAGCGACAAAATGGCGGTCCGGCCCGGGCAGAGCCAGTTGCGGCACCCGACCAGGGTGGCGACCGGGGGCCAAAGTTAGGGTCTCTCCGCTGTGTACCCCTCGGGAAGTTAGTCCGGTAGCCGAGGCAAAAGGAAGCACCCACCAGCCAGAGGCACGGGTGGAGGTCGTCAACGCCAGCTCTTCAGGGGCAAGATGGCGACAGGGCGGGGCCAGGGAGAGCGGCCCGGGCTGGCAAGACCACCGGCGGCCCCCGGGGCACAGCGATCAAAGAAAGTCCGCAGCCAATGTCCCACAATTTCACCGGAGGGCCCATACAGGCCGGCCACCGCGTGGAGGCCTCCGGCCGTCGCCTCCAGAGCCGGGGTCCGCACCACACCGCGTTCCGTCGTCGCCAGCGAAGGGGCCAAAGCGCCAACTCGGGTCCAAAGTCCGCTGTGCCCCGGCGACACCGGCCACTTAGACACCGGACAGAGGGCTCTGTTATTCCTCAGAGCGCGGCGGATCCGAACCCTCCGGATCGTCAGCTTTCAGCACCAGGCCCAGCCGAGGCGCCTGGACAGCACTGCAGTTCGCTCCGCCCCCAAGGCTCTCCTCCGTGCTTCGATCTTTGAACAAACTTTCAAAGTGCTTCCTCCGGGGCGATGAGAGTCAAAGTGGTATCAATGTGTGCACCAGGAACTCCAGCACATTCCTCTCACCCGCTGAGCAGCTGCGGGGGGAGAGAAGCGCAGAAAACGGGGCTCGAGCTGAACCGGGCCGGAGGAGCTACGGGAGGAAGCGTCCGCTCACCCCGCCATCTTGGCCACACCCCAATTGTGCTCTGTTCTACTTACCCCCAAATCGATTTGTATACTGTACTTTTTATGATTTTAATTAATCAAAATAAAGTGGTATTGAATCTGAATCTAGTTCTCAATACAGTTTCTGGCCTCAGTGAAGATTTCAGGAAACCAACCACAAATGGGATACATACTGGCTTCAAAATTTGTAAAAAGCAAAGGGCTGGGCGGACCTGGATAAAATTCAGCTTTTTTAAAAGTGGTTTTAAAAAGAACCTTCAGGGAGCATCAAAGAGGTTACAGAAAAACATAAAGTGTAGCAAATCCTGTGGAGACACTCCGTCGCAGCCACAGGGTGCTAACACCTGGCCTCTATGGCTTCCCTTCGGAACAGCAAGTAAAAGATGGAAATAATCCATACGAAACCTGGTCAATAAAAAACGCTTGTGGGCCGACAAAGGCCACAAAAGATATGGCTCTGTGCAAGGAGTAGTTTTGAGCATCACAAATTTACGGACGGTAGGTTTACACAGATCTACCCCAGCTCTATTGAGTTTTTGGAGTGTAATAAAAGACTTCTTTACAAACTCCACGTCCGCTGGGGTAATAAGATCAGGCTTTAAAAAAAGGTCTGGGCGCCCCAGCTCAAAAAAACAGTCCTTTATATATTTTAGCCACGGGATGTGAATCATGTGGTCCAGGCTCAGAACTTCTCTCAGTATCTGGTGGTTAAAGGCTAGGTCTTTATTTAACCAACAATTGAGCCAGGACAGCAATGGGCACATTGCCAGAATGTCAAAGATGAACGGTAACCCTGTTTCTTCGTGTACCACTTACTCGGACCTTAAGACAGAGAGAGAGAAAGATTTCAGTCTCTATAGTTAGAAGGGAGATCCGACCACTCACCTGATCTCTATGATTTTCAGAAGTAGTGACAACCGACCAAGCATACGGGACCCGTGTAACTGACTGGTCGTGTTGCCAAAGTTTAGTGCTGCCACTAGTATATTTCAATTCAGGAATAATAACCACTGCCTCTAACAAGACTTTATGTCCATCCTTTCTCTAGTATTTGCTCTAGCCTATCTAAAATGATGGGCAGGGGCAGGGTGTGGCTAATACTTATTCCAATAAACCAATCAAAAGGGGTCTAGCTTTCATTTAGATGCGTGGTTGCTGCTTCACATGATGGGCGATGGGGATGCAAAGGGAACATTCGACACTGCATAACTGCTCTGGTTCCTGTGATGATGCTGGATGTCATGAGAATCATTGCCTGCAGGCTTGCACCTGAAGACAACAGAATGTGTTGTCAGCTCTCTGTTTTATTATTTATTGCCAGTCAGATTTGAGTGTTCATCTGGTCTGATTAAACAATACAGCCTCTCATGTGACACAATGATATCCAAAACTTTGTGTTGCCATAGTAGGATTTGCTCTAGAGGTTGTCTATCAGATTGTCATAAATATGTTAGGCTTTGGGTAGGAAACCCTATATTTTAGTCATCGGTCACATCAATCACAATAACCAGATCCTGGAGCATTTCATGGTAATTACACATATGGACATTCCACTTCATACTCTGCATGACTCTTGTGATTATCTTGACAATAACTGGAAATGTTCAGCTTGCCTATCGGTCACTAACATGCCACCTAATGGGAAGCGGATGACTGATTTCCATTAGGAACTGACATACCCTGTACCTCAAATCATTTTAATGAAAAATTCTCTCTCCTGAGATCCTTCACTTGATCTCCATTTTATTTCTGTAGTAGTGGTAGTTGTATTGAGGCTTAAGAAACCATGCTGGGTGCCTTGTTTCTCTTCAACCACTGTCCTGTCTCTTAATTCCCTTGATTCACTAAAGCACCACTACACCTAGGGCTCAATTCACAAACCACCAGTTTAATCATCTTAATTATGGGACCTGGTGTTAATTTTCGGGTTGGAGCAGATTTATGAACTTTAAGGGATTTGCAAAGGGCTCTAGGAGTAGTCATGCACATTTTCCACCAGGAAAAAACCTCTGCATGCGTGAATGTGATTCAAATATAACTTTGCACATGCAACTTTTCTTTTTTCCACAGGCTAAATGGTCTGGCATAATAAGAACTCCTTTCCCATAAATATAGACTTGTTCTCTCCCTGGAAGCAGACTTACTCTTCTCTTTGACAGAATCAAATGTGCATAAGTTTTCTAAAAGGAGAGACCTCTTGCAAAAGGCTGTGAATAATCACAGACTGAGTTTGTACATGCTCATCCACATTTATGCAGTGCAGTGCCCAAAAACACCCACAGTTCCACACCTTATGCTAAACCTACAAAAGCAGCACTTCCACTATCCTCAACCTAAACTGTGCTGCATGAAATCTTTTTTTAATCTAACCGCTGTTCACTGTTCTCAGGTTTGTTCAACTTTCTCACCACTGCTTATCATAACCAACTTTACTTTATCCTCCTTCACCTATATTCACATGCTAGGTATTCTCCTCTCCCATGATAAAACTAGAGTTGAGCTGGTTTACCTCCTGTCTTGTTAAGCCCGAACGGTCTGCCTCCCTGTGCTTCTCAATTTTTACTTGATCCCCTACTCGTAGAGACTTGATTATCGGCACTCTCTTTTTGCCTCCACTTTACCACTCTTATTGGCATCATCCCATAATGTTTCCTCTCAGTACTGTACTGACAGAACATACATTCTTCATATCTTCATATCACCTCTAAAAAGTGTATATTTTAGTCTAGACATTGGATGGTCCTCTGTTCCCAAGTCCTAAACATATCAAAAACTGAAATTATTTACTTCCCATAATTTACCATTGTCATTAACCTGTTTACCCTTTCATCTCCACAACACTGAAACTGTCTCTTGCGCCATTGCATGCAATTTGCAACATGTCGTTGTTATCCTTTATCATCTACAGATACTCAGCAAACAGGTCCCCACTACTGATTATAAACAAAAGCAATCCACTACGCAACTCCTTTTTCCAAACTTCCAAGTTCCTCTTCCCTGATCATGAGCAAGTTGGATTACTGCTGCAGGCCCTTAGTGGGCCTCTTGCAGTTTTCAGTCTCACCTTGAATAAAATAATCAATGTCATACACACACTTTAAAATACACACGTCCATTTCTACTTACCACCACCAAGGTGGCTGGCTGGCTGTGAGCCCTCTCCCTGGCCTGAAAGCAAGTAGAGTGCCCACATTGAACCTTCCTTCCCCTCTTGTGACAGAATGTTTCCTTGTAGTTTTAAGTGGCCACAATAGGTTTTCCATCCATGGGTACATCATTCACGCCATTCAGGTTTAGGTCCTTCACTCCCTTGAGAAAACAACATTCCATGACTCGCCTGCACACTCGGAGCTGGGTCCTGCATTGCTGAACTCAAGTCCACCATCAAAGCTCACCTTCTCAGGCGTGTAGAGGTACTTCACTGTTCCTCCTAACTAATTATCACAGTATTACATCTGGCATTTGACATCTTCATTCCTTGTCCCAACACATGAATATAATTTCTAAAAGACTTGTTTCCCTACTGCTACAAATGCTTTCTTTCAATGCTGTATCATTATGGTGACATTCAATGTCATTGGTAGTAGCAATGCTTTTGCAAGGCCCCTGGTTTTTAGGTTTCGCTGGGGGGCGGAGCCGTTAGGCTCCTCCTCCAGAGAAATCTAATGAGTACAGTAAGGCACTATGGAACACGCCCCCCCGTCCCATTGGCTAGCTCCATAAATGGAGCCTAGCCATTGGACGAGGGGCCTGTCCATCAATGCCGGACCAGACACGGGGGCGTTCCCGAGATTCTTTAACTTTTGCCGACGTCACGCGACGCCGGGAACGCCCCCGAGTCTGTTCCGGCATTGCCGGCACCTCCCTTGCTGCTCGGGTCTCCTTATTTGTTCCTAGCTGCCCCTCTCCCGCCTCCCTCGTCCTCTCCCGCCCCCCTCCCGACGTCCGTGACCTTTCCCGCCCCCCTCGTCCTCTTTCCCCCCCCCCCGAGAGCGGAGGAGGGAAGCCCGACTTGCCCAGCATACAGGTTTAATGTGGGCGTAGGATCCTGCTTTGAGAATCTGGTCACCCTACCTCCGGTCATCCCATTTTTCTGTAGCTCCTGTCCTGCACAGCAGTCCATCGTTTGTGTCGTGACTCTCCCGGCTCAGTTACCCGGAAGCGGAAGCGGAAGCGCGGTTGTCAGACGGGTCAATGTCAGCAGCAGCAGCATGGCGGCTGCGATGCTTTTGCGAGTCTTGCGGTGCGCCTTGCCGAGGGCGGGCGGGAGCCTGAGCCTGCAGACCCGGGGGATGAGGGAAGGTACGTGCAGCCTGTGCAGGGCACCTGCTGGGAAAGGGACACTGGCCGCGGCGCTCCTGGCACAGCTTGAGGGAACTTTGGTACAACTTTCAGTTAAACACGGGCAGCTGCAGGGAACAGACACTATTCAAGAGTAATGTGTAGAACGAAAAAACAATACAAAAATCACAACCTGTTGAGAACTAGAGGCAAGATTCAGTAAAACCGGAACATAAACGGGACTTTATCACTGATATGAATTACCTGAACATGTTAATTGGTCAGAAATCAGCAGTGTTTTCCCTGTTAGGTTAGAGGCATGAATATCGGACCCGTTTCAATGTCCCCACTAAAGTGCTACCGGATCTGATGTTATTTGATGACTAGCTATGCATTTGCAAAGATGAAAACCGGACTAAAAGTACCAGAGAGAATAGTTTGCATTCAGGCCTGGTAGGTATCAGTGTGCGTCTGCTAGAAGGGGAGGGGTAGACGGCTGCCCACGAGTCCATACACTTATTTTACCTTTATGCTTATGAAACACAAGGCGTAGGGGTCGCATTCTCAAACTTCATTGTAACAACGGAAGTCTGCCACTCTGTGCTCACGTCACACAAAAATAGAGCAACATCCTCTTTTCATTAAAGGACCCCTCTCTCTCTCAGACATGCAGAAGTGAAGCGGAGACCAAATCCCAGGAGCCGGGGGAGGTCAGTTGAGGCGTCTGTCTGTTCAGATGCCGAGTCGCCCCTCTTTGCATCCTGCTGGGACAGGAATGATTTTACAACGCAACAGGTGTCGCGAAGCATTTACCACGCGGCTCTGCTGCGCTGTATCGCTGGGCAGCGGAAAGGAGATCCTGCCTGCGCTACATTTTCGTATTTTAATGGCACGCTCACCCCCTCCCCTTTCGAAAACGGCACGTGTGTTTTAATCAGAATGTAATGCCGGGAAGGCCGGACTGGCACCATAAATCCGGGACCCTCCCGAAAAATCCAGGGTGTTAGACCACCATGATTGTAGGATGGAATGCTACTGCACGACGAAATATGTTTTTGTCTGCAAATTAATGTTTGTACCATATTTATGCATGTCTACACGTATAGCGCGTACACATTTACCCGTGTCTAACGTGGTACGCAGGTCATTACTCCTGGAAAGCTGTGGTGTTTTGAGCATCCCAAAAAGAAGGCCTGGAAGTCTTCGGAAAAATGCATGGAAATTCGCTCCAAATGTATACAAAAGCCACAGAAGCGTGTTTATTTTGTGTGAATCTCTCCCCGGACTCACGCCGAGCACGTTTCTCAAGGTAGTGTATAATGTATAGTCAGGTACCTTTTTGTCATGTAATAAATACTGCTCCCGCTGCCAGCACTGAAGCTCTGTCTGTCCAGTGTGTGCGCCGTGGTGTAGGAAGTGCGTTTCTGGTGATCTGATTTCCCAGCGCAGAGGTGGTTGATGTCCATAGTAGGTACACCGTTGAGTAGTTTTTAGTGGCTTTAAGTTGTTCACAGACCCACTACACGTGCTTAGAAGAGGTGCTATAGTGAGACAAGAAATTTGTTATAATATTGACTATTTCAATAATAGGCATTTTTATACCCATGTGGATGGCTCTCAATTTATTTACCTAATTATGTTGAAAAACCGAATTTTCTCTGTGAGGTATTCGAGCCTGTTGTCATCAGTATGTTACTCACAGATCTGTGCAGAAAGGCCGCAACCCAGTGTTACCGATTAGATTCTGCTCTGAACTGTCAAACACTGCTCAGAATTGCACCCAGCAAGGATAAAAAACACACCACACTATTACTGAGTACACAGCTGTAGGTAACTTCGCAAGGGAGCATTAAAAAACTGTTTGTACTTGTAATAGGGTTTCTAATAAACTTGGAATTCTGTATATGTTGTAAAACTTTATTTTCATGAAACGAGTATAAAATAAAAAGTGGCATTATTCCTCGCTTTCCCAAGAACGCTCGTCTCCGGGCCTGACGTGATGAACTTGGCAAACGCTGCGAGGCCTGCACAAATATTGTCCAAGGCCATGTTTTCAGAGTCGTGTTCCCTTTCCGAGGAAGTGCGGCTCCTCCAGGGCACCGGCTCCTACACACAGCTGCTGGCCAGCCACCCCCAGGCGTGCGCAGTCAAGGCCGCCGGAGACGGCTCGAGAGAGAGAGATCTCGTAAGGCCAGTTTATGACGAGTGTGCCTTACTCTTCAAAAGAGCGCGCAAACCTTGAGTGGAGTCTATAAAATGCAGGAGGGAGGCCGTGACAGGGGATGACTAGACGTAAAGTACAGGAGAGAAGGGGTGCGCTCACTTTTGGGGGACTGCCATCCATATACTGACACACTGCATAACACTTGAAATGCATTGTACTTGACAACGTGCATTTTAAAGCACTGGGTTCGTACCGTTCTCAGCTTAACATGATTTAATATCACTTGCAGTCTGGGGAAAGTTACGCATTCTGAACCCTTTAGGCCAGTTGCATAAACCTAATAGGACTTTAAAAAGGCAAGTTTTACCAGATCTTTGAGCATCCTCCACCAAAGCATAAAATTAATTACATTTTTTTTATTCAGTCCAGGTTCAATAAGCTGTTTTTGCCAACAGAACTCCTTTGCCAACACGTTTCGTTCGTATAGCAGTCACCCATGGAAATTCATCAGGGCTAGCGTGGTATAGTACAGACACTATCAAGGAGCATACTAATATCTAAAGCAATTCAGATGTCAAGTACAATATAATCTTATAAATCATGGCATTAATGAAACATATGTAGACTGGAATCTTGCTGTTGCTTTTCTTTTCACAATTAGAAGAATGAATACATGCATTAGCCCAGTCAATGCGTTTCGACCGTAAACGGACTATATCAGGGTTAAAATATGACCTGGTATCAATACCAATGGAGCAGGCCTTCAGATGGAGAATAGTTATATTTTGTGTTGTGAATCCCTCGTAGAGTGCTATCAATCACCCAAAGTAAAGCCTCGGTACTTCGGTTGAGATCAGAATTTCCAAGAGTGGAGTGATTCTGTATTGATCAATAGATGCAGTTGAATCATATCAGAAAAAAATCCTTCTTGATTAATATATAATCGCTGAGATTCCCCGTAGTATAAAGAAAGTAAGGTCTCCTGAGAAAATATCCTCTGTCTTCTTGTCAGTTTTCTATCTAAGACTGAGGATGTAAGACTGTGACTATGCCAACACGTGTTTCGTCCAAGATACTTCCCAAGGCTTCAGAGTGTACCCATTAGTAGTTACACTGGTTTTATAATATCCTTAAACATAAACTTTAATACTAAAAACACACGCTAGATCGAATATTGCGGGTACTGCGTGGAAGAGACTGAACATTAATACCAGGCCGCAGTGCTGTAGCTAGACTAATCATTGGAGTCAGAAGACTGGACCACTTTCACCCACACCTGATCACCCATAAATGGCTCCCCATTAGTCTACGTTGGCCACAAAGCCTTACATAGGAAAACCACTAAGGCCAAATGTACTATTTAGTGCTTGGAAATTTTTATTTTGATGTGGGTCGTAATGTGGCCTATTTCTTTATTATTCTTGAGGTAGAACACAACTTACGACTCTCTGCAGTCAATTAGAGGCCTTCATATGCATGGTGGCCTGCTGGGGTCAGCAGCCCGCCATGTCTGTGACTGCCTTTCAGTATATGAATTATTTTTTAATATTTAAAAACATAATCTTTTTTAAACGAAGGAAACGTATCTGGGTTTAAAAAGTAAAGTTTAATTTTTACATTTGTGTGAGAAGTTGCAATGGTCCTGTGGATCAATGCATACTCCCCTACTTTCACTTTTCTAAATTCATAAACCGGAAGGGATCCATTTGCGAATGTGTTGCCACCCCAACTTGGAAGTCAGTAGAGTTTCAATGTTTTGTGACCAGATTTCTGTAGCAAAACATTGATACATAATATACTGATTCAGTATTTAGAAGGTATGTCTACAACCAGCCCCTTCTAGATTGGTATGCCATTTTAGGTTCTGAAAGCCTTTTCGGACTTCTAAAGCGTGATTAGCCCTTAGCAAAACGACTTTTAAGAGTCACAAACACTAAATAAGAGCATTCGCAGACAATAAAAAGCTTTGTACATCTAGCCAAATATACCTAACCCGCAAACTAGTCAGCTCAGATGACTCCAGCTATCTTTGAAGCACATAATCCCATTTATTGGAAGCACCTGACCCTGATGCAATCCACACCATATTGAATGTAAATGTAAATGTCAAGGTATTTGTAGAGCGCACTGTCACCAAGCGGGTTTCCTGGCGCTATTACTCATACCGCTGAGGAACCCATTCTGGCTTTCCCTGTGAAGTGTCCACTCCTGGGCACCCCCAGGGTGAAACCAGGCATCCTAGCGCTGTTGGGGCCGGTGTGGAGGTTAAGCAAGCTATTGCCCAGAGTTGCAGCGTGGGGCCCATGATTAGAATAGGCACTGAGGCGAGAATTGTCAGGTCCGAGGAAATTGAGCCCAAGACCCGCCGAGGCGAGAATTAAACCCTGGTCCGGGCCAGACCTCTGCAACAGGAAATTGAGCCCAAGAGCCGCCGAGGCGGGAATTGAACCCTGGTCCCGGGCAGGAGCTCTGCATCAGGGTCTGCCGCTCTAACCATTGAGCCACACTCCTCAGTCAATACCACCAGCGATTAGGATAAAGCCTGCCATTGAAAACTTCAAAAAATATCCTAACATTCTCAGTTTTAGCAAACACTTCCATCTACAATTTGGTAATCAGTTGTGTTTAAGACACAAAACAACTATTCTGCAAAATCAAAAGCTGACTTGAGACCTGGAGTGTTTTATCTAAATAATCCATACCTCTTAGACATTACAAGTGCAATATTTTCTAAACAAATCCTATAGTTTTGGGTTACCGAGTTCTCAGTGATGAATCTCTATACTTCCTAAATCTTGAATTTACCAGAGTACGCCAGTCACGTAACGCCTATTATTGCTATGAACTTGGGGTGCAACACAACGAGATAATGGAACTATTCGGACACTCCCCCTCAGTCAAGAGATCTGTGTTAAATCCATCGTTCTTTTACTCACCATGCCACCCCAGTTTGCACCGAGCCTTATGCATGCCCACTGTAGTCAAGCAATCTTGGCTGATAAGGGGTGTTACACCGAAACGAGTTCCAGGATACTGGTTTCTGGTCCATAGAGGACCAGGCCTGGCAGTATGGGCTGGACTGTCCCCATGGGGACCGGGTTCAAGGCTGATTTGCATATGACTGGGTTCATACTATTACAGCATGGTGAGCAAAAAACGATGGAGTTTGGCCCAGATCTCTGTACTGAATGTTTGACAACATTCAGCTTCTGTCCATCAATTGTTCTTTTTGTCTGAAGTCCAATTGGCTCTCTGTGCCCTGCCCTGGTTGTTCTTGAATAGTGCTCACTCATTTCTAACTTATCCATCTCTATTTCTCTCAATGTCAACCCTAATTACAAAATGTACCCTGGTCCCTTCAGTGATCCCTCCTGCTCTTATAATTTGTGTATTTACCTACTTTCCCTACTTTTTGGCAGGATGCTATGCTGACTAAAGCACTGCAGCTATGGCCAGTTAAAAACCAATATATTATGGAAGACTTACTTTATCAACAAGGTATTTTACTTAGTCAGTCTTATGATGTCACTCCTATGTCTCTCCTTGTCCTTTTTAGGTTTCGCCTGTCGAAAGCTGCGCACTGCGCAGCTTTTGGCGCAGGCGAAATCTTATGTCTACAGTATGTGTGTGTTGTCCCGCCCCTCTGTTCCATTGGCTAGCTCCATAAATGGAGGCTAGCCATTGGAACAGAGATCTGTCCGTCAATGCCGGAGCAGATTCGTGGGCGCGAGAATTGTAGGCTTTTGCCCAAGTCATGCGGCGGTGGGCGGTGCTTTTTTTTTTTTTCCGTGATGTTTTGGCCATTTTGGACGTGGGTTTAGGACGGGTGGGTTGCGAACGAAACAATGAGCAACACATTCCAGTGTAGCCTATATAATAATTTTGTTTGTCTACAGACTACAGTTACGCCCCAGCCTCCTTCCCGAGGCCTTTATATTCACTCGCTGGCTCCCTGTCCTAGTTGCTGCATCAGTGCCACTGTGAAAAGGTCACCATTTAAAACGGCTCAGTCGCGCACCGCGCATCAAGGTGCGGCACCCGCTTCTGGTTTCCAAGCCTCGGTACCAGGTCTAAGCCCGAGGTACTCGTAGCTTTGCGCTCTTTTTGTCCCTTGCAAATGTTCGTATTTTCCTTTTGTAATAAAAAAAAACCCAAAAAAAACTAGCCTTACTACTTTATTGGGATTTTCAGTTTACCCCGGATGCAACACATGGCGTTTCTAATTAAACACCAGAGGTGTACGTGACAGGCAGCTCAACATATTTCAACAGCTTGGGTGTGTTGTGTGGCAGAAGTCCTGCGGCCACGCACTTCCACCACCCGCAAAGTGATGCTGGCCGCAATTAATCACTGCCCCGGAGTTCCTTACTTCAGCAATGAAAATTGATTTTTCAAACTGTTGTGTTAGAAAGACAGAGGCAGACACTTCTCCTTTGTGCATTCACATCGATTTCCCCCCTCGCGAGCCGTACAGTGTGACTGACTGACCGTAAGGCTCGGAAGGAATCTTGTTAGCGAATATTTCCGCTTTTCATAAAGAATAGGCAGGCTTTGCAGAGATAAATAAGGCGCCGCCTAATACTGCTTACTACCACACGCAGGCGTTGTGGGGCAATGAGTCATACACATCAACGTTTTTCCCGACTAAAAATGCAGGCCGGTTATGCCCGCAAATTCCACGCACTTTTATCTACATCATGGATAGTTTATGCAGACATAGGTCAGAAATGTCTATGAATTAACAAAGAGTTATTGCGTCACTGTGTGACTATGTTTTAGGCTTCCATCCTTCCCACTATACCGTTCACCGTTTATATATCGTTTTGTTAATTTTAACTAAACAACCAAAACAGCTCCTGACTTCTTTGTTCCTTTGCACAAAGATTCGCACCAAAACGATACAGCTGCCGAGTAATTGGAAAACACTGGAAATGTGTGGCGATGCATAGGTGTAAAATACACATGCAATTTACACTGAGCCAAACCTGGCATTTGGGAGACTGCATACTAAAGTACTGCAGTTTCAAGAGATGGTGGTGTATCATCTGACATGAGCACCAACTACATTACACAAGTACATTAGGTAATGTTATTCCTTCTGTGCTGTGGCATTTCTGAAGTAGCGTCCAAACCTGGGCCTGTGGTGTTCCTGGATCCAAAGCACAGTGGTATGCAGTAGTGTACGAGGTTGTTATTCCTCCACTATAGTTGTACGCCGTCTTCTTCCCAGTTCAGTGATATTTGTCCCTCGCAGTTACAATTGCAGCCTCTCTCGTGTAGTCAGGACATAATGTTTCTACTTCTGAGGTTTTATTTAGCTATTTAAGGTATTCTGGGAGTTGTTTTCGTTTGAGTGGCAGGCCGGATACCAATGGTTTGTTCAGAATAGCCAACTACTGGAAACATGGCTGTGCTTGCTTCCCTGCACCCTGGCTGTGCTTGCTTCCCTGCCCCCTGGCTGTGCTTGCTTCCCTGCCCGTACTTGCTTCCTGCCCCCTGGCTGTGCTTGCTTCCCCACTCCCTGGCTGTGCTTGCTCCCCCGCCCCCTGGTTCCCCTTCCCCTGGCTGTGCTTGCTCCCCTGCAACCTGGCTGTGCTTGCTTCCCTGCCACCTGGCTGTGCTTGCTTCCCTGCCCCCTCGCTGTGCTTGCTTCCCTGCCCCCTGGCTGTGCTTGCTTCCCTGCCCCCTCGCTGTACTTGCTTCCCAGCCCCCTCGCTGTGCTGGCTTCCCTGCCCCCTTGCTGTGCTTGCTTCCCTGCCCCCTCGCTGTGCTTGCTTCCCTGCCCCTTCGCTGTGCTTGCTTCCCTGCCCCCTTGCTGTGCTTGCTTCCCTGCCCTCTCGCTGTGCTTGCTTCCCTGCCCCCTCGCTGTGCTTGCTCTCCTGAGTGTGTGTGTGGCTCTGGGTGGGTGTGTGTGGCTCTGGGTGGGTGTGTGTGGCTCTGTGTGTGTGTGTGGATTTGGGGGTGTGTGTGTGGCTCTGGGTGTGTGTGTGTGTGTGTGGCTGTGTGTGTGTGTGTGGCTCTGTGTGTGTGTGTGGGGGGGGGCTCTGGGTGTGTGTGTGGCTCTGGGTGTGTGTGGCTCTGGGTGTGTGTGTGTGTGGCTGGCTTTGGGTGTGTGTGGCTGGATCTGGGTGTGTGTGTGTGGCTCTGGGTGTGTGTGTGGCTCTGGGTGTGTGTGTGGCTCTGGGTGTGTGTGTGGCTCTGGGTGTGTGTGTGGCTCTGTGTGTGTGGCTCTGTGTGTGTGTGTGTGGGGGGCTCTGGGTGTGTGTGTGTGTGTGGCTCTGGGTGTGTGTGTTGCTCTGGGTGTGTGTGTGTGTGTTGCTCTGGGTGTGTGTGTGTGTGTGTGGCTGGCTTTGGGTGTGTGTGGCTGGATCTGGGTGTTTGTGTGTGGCTCTGGGTGTGTGGCTCTGGGGGTTGTGTGTGTGGTACTAATTGCTGTCTGCTGAGCTCATCCGTAGGGTACAATAGGTCTCACATTTGCGAGAGATTAAGCTAATGGCAATGTAAATGACAATGCCATTTATTTATCTGTTTTCAAACCAACACATAAATACAAATTTTGTCATTTACAATGCCAATAGCTCTAACTTTTCCAAAGGCGAAACCATTGCATTGTAAATGCTTGTTACCTTTTCATATGGGACTTTTCATTAATCTTTCTATTTTGGACCACTGTAAGTTAACTGGTACAAAATCTTGTGCACTGACATGTAAACCATACTAAGCTTCCAGTTTTTATGCTTTTGTGGTAATTATATTAGAGTACTGTATCTGATAAACTACAAAGGGTCAAGAAATCTAATATCCATTTTGAAGCCTTCCTACAATGACTTTGACATTTTATTAATTTTGATTCCAAATGTGGCATTTGCTTTCTCTTACAAGTGTTTGCTTTATTTGCTCAGTCAATATAGTGTGTCTGTAGTTGCCCTTGGATTGGTATATGGGTTAGTTATAATAATATATTGACGTATTGTTGCAATGGATGTGCCTACAGTTTGAAACTGTTAATTGCTGTTTTTGATAAACTTGAACTGATTGGGTGAAAAGAGACAAAGTCTTCTGAAGATTTAGTTCATCAGGTGTCCTAATGCAGATTTTTTTGATTTGTATCTTGTTTTTATTTTAGCCATTGGCTTCAACGTGGAGACAGTAACCTACAAAAACCTTAAATTTCAAGTGTGGGATCTTGGGGGCCAGACAAGTATAAGGTAATATCAGAACATAGTTCTACGAGTCCATCTTGTGTCAGTTTTTACATAGTGTTTCATACAGAGAAAGTTTGCCTCTTAGTTAGTTGGTCATAAGGATTATACAGTGTTTTTATAGGAGTATCCTATTTTTAAGGCTTTAGAGAAGGTTGACATCTTCATTTGTAGAATTGTACCAAAGTAATAGAATATAAGAACAGATTTTATTTCATCTAGTAACTGCCCTTGACTGACCAAACCTAAAAAATCAGGCAGATGAATGTGATCATTGTAGCAGGCTGTCACTCTTGTATGCTAATAAAATAAACACAAAATATTCAGGCCATTGTGAGAGGAAGCTAACCTAATCTACTGATCAAAATGTCCGCTGTGGGACCAGGCAGCCTCTCTTTGTGTCCCTTCTTTTCTCCCTGGTGTGATCCTGGCCAGATACCATCATCTGCTCAATCACCTTCTTTCCTGAACTAGAAGAATATTGCATTTCATTGGCAATTGCTGTTTAGTGACTTCGAAAACACAAAATAAATGTTTATCATCACTGTACTTTTTACAGAAAGGAAATGTGCTGTCCCATTCTTTGAAATGTATGTGTTCCTTATACCTATGCTATTAACTAAGTTTTATTTATTTGCTAATGTTACTAAGTTTCTTTGATTTACGCACAACTGTAGTTATTAAGCTGCTATGTTTATTTCATAGATTGTGATACTGGTCTTGTATTGTCTTTGATCCTGTTTTATTGAATATATTTGACAAAAGTGCTTCAGTTACAAGTTAAACATTCTGTCATGAATGTATTTATTTTAATCAAAGGTCTTTTTATTCAACACAAATTCAGGATAACAGATTACGCTTCGGAGGACACACAAGGCCTTGTGACAACATTTGTGCTTACAAAAAGTTCAGTTTCTCTTTATGCGAGCCCCCATACCAGCCATCCCGATTTAAAGTCATGCCTGTTTTAGTAAAACAAATGTTAGGAATTACAACACAAATAATAAAGTGAATACCCCCCCCCCCCTCCCATCCCTTCCCTGGTTATGAGGATTCTCCAGACACGTGAGTGCCACTGTGATAGGGACGGTGCTTCCCCCTTTTTCCAGGCTGCTGCTATTGTTGTTTTGGCCCCCCCCCCCAGACTAGCCCACATTATTGCCTTTTCTGCTTTTGTCTGGTGCTTTATCTCCGGATCCCTGATGCCCAAAAGGACTTTGTCTATAGAAGTCGGAATGGGTTAACCTAACATGTCTTCAATGTGAGTTAAGATCTCTTCCCAAAAGGGCTGGATAGTAGGCCAGTACCACCATATGTGACGAAATCTCCGAGCATGCTGCAACCTCGCCAGCAGAGGTCGGGGGGACTCCGGGAGTATCTTTTTGAGTTTAGCGGGTATAGGTACCAATCAAAGAGTGTCTTATAGTGGGCCTCCCTTAATAACACTGAATAGTTATTCTTGGTTATGTCCGACCACAAGTGTTTCCACTCATCTTCTGAAATGTCTCTCCCAAAAGGTCAGGAAACATGTCTGTGGGGTGTCTACTGTCGATAGTAACAGAACATAAAGAAAGAAGATTGCCACTTTCAAGGTGCCTGCCCTCTGTACCCATCGCTCTATCGGGGTACATTCTCTGGTGGCGGCATCCCACATCTGAGGCTGAGATACCCAATGTTTGAGTTGAAGATGATGAAAATGCTCCCTACTAGAAACCTGAAACTCTTTGGCAACTCTCAAATGTAAGCCAGTTGTGAAATAGGTCTGAAACTATCAAGCAACCCCCTCCTCCCAGGCATCGAAAGAACCCTCGCAAAGGGCTGGGGGAAGGCAGGGTTAACCCCTCCCATGCTGGTGACGGAATCGCTCCGTCACCAGCCACGGACGCGCTGTGCTGATGACTGATCGGTTCCGTCACGGCGGGCCTGCGCGGCATGGATTCCGCGCCTGCACTGGACGTTCTGTTGAGCGGGTGGGGCCGTGACGGAACCGCTCAGTCATCAGCACAATAATTTTGTCCACCCTAAGCGTGGAAGGGTATTCTCAGATGTGAGACCCTTGCTCATTGCACCATCAGGATTCAAGCAAACCGGGCCGAAGACGGCTGTAATGCCAGAAACCGATCCCCGGGAGCTTGTTTCCTTCCCAGTGTAAGAATTGGCTTTTGTAGTTTGGTTTGCCCTGTTCCCATCATGCACTGGGACAGGGACAGACTAATTTGCATACAGCCAGGTTCTGAAACTGGGATGGTGCAGTGAGCTAAAAAACGGTGTTGGATCAAGCCCTGATCAATTGACAGGGTGAGAGCTTTCTGCTTAATTCAGAGACTCTGTCCCTCACCACCCCTTGTTGTAAATAATTTTGTCCACCCTAAGCGTGGAAGGGTATTCTCAGATGTGAGACCCTTGCTCATTGCACCATCAGGATTCAAGCAAACCGGGCCGAAGACGGCTGTAATGCCAGAAACCGGTCCCCGGGAGCTTGTTTCCTTCCCAGTGTAAGAATTGGCTTTTGTAGTTTGGTTTGCCCTGTTCCCATCATGCACTGGGACAGGAACAGACTAATTTGCATACAGCCAGGTTCTGAAACTGGGATGGTGCAGTGAGCTAAAAAACGGTGTTGGATCAAGCCCTGATCAATTGACAGGGTGAGAGCTTTCTGCTTAATTCAGAGACTCTGTCCCTCACCACCCCTTGTTGTAAATAATTTTGTCCACCCTAAGCGTGGAAGGGTATTCTCAGATGTGAGACCCTTGCTCATTGCACCATCAGGATTCAAGCAAACCGGGCCGAAGACGGCTGTAATGCCAGAAACCGGTCCCCGGGAGCTTGTTTCCTTCCCAGTGTAAGAATTGGCTTTTGTAGTTTGGTTTGCCCTGTTCCCATCATGCACTGGGACAGGAACAGACTAATTTGCATACAGCCAGGTTCTGAAACTGGGATGGTGCAGTGAGCTAAAAAACGGTGTTGGATCAAGCCCTGATCTATTGACAGGGTGAGAGCTTTCTGCTTAATTCAGAGACTCTGTCCCTCACCACCCCTTGTTGTAAATACAGTCATCAGCACAGCGCACCCGAGGCTGGTGACGGAGCGGTTCGGTTCCGACACGAGCATGGGAGCGCCGTGCGGCCCCCCCACCCCCTTAGCACTGCGGCGGAATTGCCGCCGCAGCGAAGGGGTTAAAGTGAATGGGGGTTTACTGTGAAGGGAAGGATGTCAACATGTGATCTTGTCCCATACCTTAAGGGCAATCCGTGTCGGAGTGCTGTGTATGCATTGGTTGGCCAGTCTTTTTTCGGCTTCCACAGCACGTCCTAATAGTTCTGCCGTGTTCATGTGGAGCCAGTGTTCCTCAGATTCCCTCATAGACCATTTAACCACCAGCCTTAGTTGGGCTGTCTTGAATTAGAGTGAAAGATCCGGCAGTGCCACTCCCCCACCCTCTTCGAGCACTGTAAAACAGTAGACGTGCCCTTCCATATGAATTTATTAATGAGCCCCCGTAGTTTGGGCAATAGCTCATGATCCAAATCGACTGGGAGTGCCTGAAACACGTAGAGTCACTTTGGGAGCAATGTTAATTTAACAGCATTTACCCGACCGAGCCACAAGATATATAGTGGTTTCCATCTTTTGAGGTCTTGGTGGAGCTGGGACACCAGAGGGGGGGTTGTTGGCCTTTAACAGATCCTCCACCCTCGGGGTTAGCTGAATACCTAGGTATTGAATGGAGCGTTTGGCCCATTGGAAGGTGGTCAGACTCCGGAGCTGTTGAGCCTCTCCTTCGGGGATAGTGAGATTTAGCCTTTAAAGCCTGCTACTACTTCAAATTTACTCAGTTCTGTCTGCAGAGGCTGTAAGGAGGGGCCTGGGTCTGTGAGTGACATCAAGATGTCGTCCACAAAGGGAGAGGCCTTGTGTCCTGTACCTCCAAATCTTATGCCTTTGACTTCTGGATGCGCTCTGGACCGGGCTGCTAATGGTTTGATGCTTAATGCAAGTAAGGGAGGTGAGAGCGGGCTTCCCTGTCTTGTGCCTCTGCTCAGTGCGAACAGCACTGACTGAGACCTGGTAACCCTTACTTTTGAGTGTGGGTGTTTATAGTTAACCCGGACCATGTTGATGAATCTTTCCCCAAAGCCAAACTTTTGCATGGTAAGAAAGATGAAGGACCAATCCACCCGGTCAAAGTTGTCTAGGCCCACCAGCATAGCCAGAGAGACTTTTTCAATCAGGTGTATAGTCCTAACATGTGTCTGGCTTCCTTTTATAAAGCCTGCTTGATCAGGCCTCGGCCATAGAATTCGAGACCATCGAGTCCTCAGCTATTGAGATGAATAGAGAGGTGAGATGAGGTGTAATCTCCGACATAAAATTTTTATAAAAATGCTCCGTCAAACTGTCTGGTCCCGGTGACTTGTGTGACTTGAAACTAGCTATTGCTTTCCCCACTTTTTCATCAGAGATTGGGCCATTGAGTTGATCGTTCTCCGATAGCGGAACTTAGGGGAGTTCCAGCGAGTCGAAGTATTTTCGCTGCAAGTCAGTATCGGGGGTGTGCCAGTATATAGATTCCTGTAGAACCCTCCAAATATGTACGCTTTTACCTTGTCTTTGTGGGCTAGAGAACCATCTACATCCTGGATGCCCCCTATGTATTCCCGCTCCCTCTTTTCACGTAACTGTGTCGCTAGTTGTGCCCTACCTTACCTCCCTCGGCATAGGATATCTGCCGGAGCCGTAACAGCGTATACTCAGCCCTGTTTGTATAAACCGCATTGAGTTTCGCCTGCACCGCACTAAGCTGTCGCTTCAGTACCCGGGATGCTGCCTTTTTATGGTCTCTCTCCACTGCCTCGAGTTCCTCCTCCAGCTCTAGTCTTACCTTAGCGCTCCGTTTGTTCAGTATAGAGTTCAGTTCAATACATTTACCTCCTCAGGACTGCTTTGAACGCATCCCAATTATTCTGCGGGGGAAGTGGCCTGGGGTTGATGTAGCTCGAAGTACTCAGAGATGGACCCCCTCAGTTCATCGCAAAGAAGTCTGCCCCTAGTACTATTTTCGAGTACCTACCCTGTGGTTTCCCCAAGACATACGAATGGCCACTAGGCTGTGGTCATATATAGTAATTGGGAGTATCTTTGCCGTTTGTAGTGACCTAGTAGGGGTTGGCTTATAAAAATGTGGTCCCGCCTAGAGTAGGTCCGATGCACATGTGAGAAAAAGGTTTAGTCTTTGGTGGTCGGGTAGAGCAAACACCAAGCGTCCCGTAGGCCTAGAGCCTGGATCCTCTGTTTGTTTCCCTTGGGCAATTTCCTTGTAGCCAGTCGGTGAAGATGTGTGCTGTACATCTCAGCGCCCCTGTCAGGTTAAAGTCGCCCATGAGTATCTTAGGGCCCTCTGCGAAGTCGCCTATCCTATCTAATTGGGAGGTCAAAAACACTGTTTGCCTGGTATTTGGAATGTAAGCGGAGATGAACTCGCAAAGTCTACCTATCAGTTTCCCCTTTACCAAAATGGCTCTGCCCTCCCGATCTGCCTTTATAGCCTCAGTTTGAAATTTTGCTGAGTAGCGCAACAGTAGAACCACACCTTTCTGTTTTGAGTTATCTGATGATCTGTTGATTAAGGGATAGTATTTATGGCGAAGTCACATTTCTTCTGATTTTTTTAAGGTGCGTTTCTTGCAGTGCAACTACCTCAAACTGGTGGTCTATTAGGTATTTCCAGATTTTTTTGCCTTTTGAGAGGGAAGTTTAAGACTTTTACATTCTACGAGGTGAATGACACCATATTATTGATCTCTGTACCCTCTACCCCTCCCACCTTCCCATCCTGACTCATGCTCCTCTTCTGGTCTTTCCTGCTCTTGTCCATAGACACCCCGGTTGACAGTGAATAGGGGCTCTGCACCTCCCACCTATTTGAGATACCCTACTGTCTCTTGGCCCCACCATCAGGACTAGCCCCCCAAGTGGAAAAAAACATAACTCTCCAAAAACCATGCGCTGGGCAGCCAACGGGCTCCCAGCCAGTTCAGTCTTGACGAAGAAAAATATGTTGTGGGAGACTATGACAGTGCCCGAAACCCTGGTTGTCGGTCACTTCCTGGAAGAGAAATCTCGTGCCCAAGGTGGGCTGTGGAGCGATCTGAAGCTCACCCCTCCCCCACCCCTGCATCGGAGCAGTGGATCTGCTGATGGGCTCCAGCGCTGGACGAGCCTCGAGCCTCCGGAGGATCGCCGCTCCAAGCGGATGCCCGTAGTTGGTGACAAGCTCCGGTTATCGGGCGAACATAGAAGAAAAACAGCATAACTCCGAAGCCGGGAAACCACCTCCAATGGCCCCGCGAGGAGTGCTGATTAGTGTACGCTCGGCTGCACCGGAGCACATACGGTTCGATACTGGTCTAACTGTGAAGGTGAGGTTTCTGAGAGCCTCACTGTATGCTACCCCGCGGATCATCGGCCTGCACTGATCAAAACAGAGGAGTCCCAGCGGCGTCAGAGTGGCCCCCCCCTCCCACCCGCTCCAAGGCGCAGGTCGCTGGTTGCTGTGACTGGACTGGCCCGGGGACGACGGCGGACACCCCCTCCGGCCCGCTCCACAGCACAGGAGGTTAGATACGGGACCGGGAAGGTTGAGTGGAGTCTGCCCCCGGCGGCACCGGAAGACGTGAAGGTGTAGCAGTGCTGGGGAATTGCTGAACTGGGCTTTGGGACCAACGAGAGCTAGAGGGCCGACAGGAGCCGGCTCCCACCGGGAGTGGACAACTGGCATTGAGTTCCCCACCGCTCAGGGAAATACAGGTTTGGAACATCTGTTGCAACTCCTGAGCGCACGTCCCCTGGATGGCCTGGAGCCCTGAGGCAAACACACAACACATATAGCTGCAGTCAGATCGGTCTGCGTTACACCTGGATCAAAACATTGCAACCACAAAAATTATGCGGGCAAGCTCAACACGCTTATGGAGGCATAAGGTATTTATTTCACCCCACCCGCCTGCTCACATTTTTAGACTACCTCCTTTGTGCAAAATGGCTGGGGCCATAAAACTGCCCACATTCTTAAACTACCTCCTTGAGCAACACGGCCGGGGCCATAAAACTGTAGAAATAAATACTCTCCGGTACCTTGATGTCCACGAGGCCCCACAGCTTTAACTCCCCCACTTATGCCTCCCAGCAAGCCATGATACAAATAGAAAGTGAAACGGTCCTTCTCTGAGCTCAAAGTAATAGCAACAGACAAAGGACCAATATTTCTATCTCCCCTATCGGTTCGGCCATCTTAGTCTGTCTATCTTTGGGCGACCATCATGGACTAGTCATCTCTACCATCGACCTAAAGAACTAAGGCCTCTTAGACTACCTTTATCGGCTGCACAATTTTCACATCTTGGTGTTTTCACGTCAGATTTTGATAGTCTGCCTTTTTACAGTGGTATTTATTAATATATTCCTAACTGTATCCAGCACATTTCACTTTTTCAGCACCTATTGCTACCCATATATTATTGCCTTGTACAGCGGTATTATATTTTATATTCCTAATTGTATCTTGCACGTCCCACTTTATCGTCACCGGTAATGCACCGTTTGCTACCTCATATATTTTTTGCTGCTCACTAATGCCACTTGTTGTTTCATATAATTTTTGTGTGCAATTGTATTCTGTCACTGACTCCTGTACCTTACATATTTTTGACTACTCACTATTGTCACCTTCGACTTAGGTATTTTTATGGTCTGCACAGTTATTTTATTCCAGTATTTTGTCAGTATTATATTTCTACTTTGTCCTGCACTTGTTTATAACCTACATCGAATGCACTCCTATTCCTATAATGTACCGATGAATCTCGCATATACTTGTCACTTGATGTAACCTACACTCATTACACTGTCCCTTCCCGTATACACTGATTACTACCTCATATTTGTTAGCTGCTCATTGATGTCGCCCCTGCTCCATGTAACTTACAGTCCTCATCAGTATTCTGCGCCTATATATCTTTATTGTGCACCCTACACTTGTGCAACTTGCACCCATCTCAAATGTTAGTCTTGTATGCACCGATTACTACCTCAAATACCTTGGCAGCTCACTAGTGTCACTTCTGATTATCTCACTATTATTGTCCGCATCGGTACTCTGCGTGTAGCATTATTGTGCACCCGACATTTGTGCAGCCTGCACCCTTTTCAAGCCTTATTCCTGTAAGCACCAATTACTACCTCATATACTGGGCGGCTCACTAGTGCCACTTTTGGCCTACGCAACTGTTTATGACAGTGCACCCTCCCCCCTACACCTACCTAGACTGTCATCCCATCATGGAACCCGTCGGCAAGCACACATATAGAATCAACTCCCCACCCGCACTCACTAAAAAAGCCGCTAAACGCTTTAAACACAACTTCCTGAGGTCCCACCCTGAAACTCCCTTTGCAGACACCTACTTCTCACCAGTCAATGGTTCACTGAACATTGATATCATCTTCCACACCACACGCAGAGCCCAATGGAGAAAAGTGTTCCTCACCTTACTCACCGTCTCCACCTCCAGGAATTTCGCGCATGGCCTAAAACTCTCCATCACACCTTCCCAACTCTTCCCGGGCAGAACCACCATCACTATATACAATAACGAGATTATCCTAATTCAATCCACAGACAAGAACCTGGAACTACTAGACAACCTGTTCCCCACGTTCAAACAACAACTCGCCAATCATCGGACCCCCACTCATAGCACCCTCAGGCCTATCACCCCTGAATTCACAGCCCCCAACCACAACCCTTCTAACCTAGCTCAACCCCAAAACGACACGCACCGTCCCTCCACCCCGACACCTTAGACATTCATCCACCTAATGTAGCTACCTCGCACTCCTCAACTACAGACATAGATCCCTCACCCACACATTCCAGCGGCACCCCCTCCCCCCCCACCAACCTCACCTTGTCCTCCTTTCATACCACACCCATTCCTGTCACCCCTGACACCACAGCCTCAAACCACAAACATTCTAACCTAGCCCAGCCCCAAAACGACATGCACCTCTCCTTTACTCCCGACACCCTAGTCATTCACCCGCCTACTGTGGCTACCCCACACCCCTCAAGCACAGACATAGATCTCTCCCCCTCTTACACCAACCACCTCACCCTTCCCCCCACACACCAGCTCCCATCCCCATTCCTCTCACCCCTGATACCACAGCTCCCACCCGCAACCCGCCTAACCTAGATCAGCATCAGACCGACACACACAAAAGCAAACCCCACCCTTCATCCCCCCCATTCTCAGCCCCCACTTCCACCCATTAACTAATCACACAGAACACACCACCTCCATCAACTCAACTCCACCCCCTCAAAAAAGAACCATCTACAATCCCACTTCCCCCCCAGTCTCACCCCCCACTACCCAAACTCCACCCCCTTCACCACTAACAAATGCCCATCCTCCACCCTGCACTCTCCACTTACCACCAATACTCTCACCCACACCGCCAACCTCTCCCCTATGTCACCCACGCCCGACCCTCCCATCCCCACCTCCAACACATTTCCCACATTGGACTACATTACGGCCTCCCTCCTCCAGCTCAAAGAAGACATGCACATCATCAAACAACAATTACTCTGTCTATCACACTCCAGTCACCCCTCACCCAACACCCTCCACCAGATCAAACAAGACATTCACATCAAACAATTACTCAGTACACACCCCAGACACCCCTAACGCGACTCCACCATCACCACCCCTCCCAGCTGGTCCTCCACCCGGGCGGCGAACTCTCGCACACGACTCCCACCGCACTGGACCTCAATCCCTGTTCACAACTGCGAAAACCGCCCCCATCGCTCCTGCAACCCTCTCTCGGACCTCGACACAATCACCCTCCTCCACTCCTACGACTCAGCTCCTCATAGCAACACACCCGACACTCCCATTGCCATTCCTACGATTCACTCCAATCCCCTTAGACCCCCTACACTGAACAACAGAATCGCTATCCATAGTAACCTGAGTAAAGTCCCTCTCGCTCTAAAACCCCCTTCCACCCTCGACACACCCCGTCTCAAATGTACTCTCCTCAACTGCAGATCAGCCGCTAGACACTCCTCCGCTATCGCTGATCTCATCCTAAAATTGGATCTTGACTTAATCATCATGACTGAAACGTGGCTAACAGAATCTTCTACACCTATAATGGACATTCTGGTTCCCCCCAACTACCACATCACTAGACTTGACAGGTCTGGCAATAAAAAAGGTGGCGGAATCGCATGTATATACAGGAGCAACCTCTCTGTCTTGAAAGTAACCTCCCCTTCCCTACCCTCCCCAACCTCCTGTGACTACATCTGCCTTGATATTGTCAATGAGGGCAAACCGATCTGCACTCTTCACGGCGTTTACCACCCACCCGGCGACAACCTTACCGTCTCCCAACAAATCATGGATATGATCTCAACCAACTCCGGGCGTCAACTCACACAAATATACCTTGGTGACTTCAACCTCCACTGGAACGATCATAATGATGCGGTGGTAAAAGGTCTGAAGAATTTCCTTAACGCCCTTGACCTCACTCAAATTTGCAACAGTCCGACACACAAGAAAGGCTCTATCCTCGACCTTATCTCCAAAGAGGCCTCTACCCAACTCTAATCTATCCAACCCTGTGACTGGTCAGACCATCATATTATCACATTCTTCATTAATGAAAAAGTTAAATTCAATCCTCCAGGCCAAGAGTCTGGAAAAGAGACATGAAAAAACTAAACTCAAACTCTCTGCCCCCCAACAGTTGCAACTTACTACTTCCTCCTACTGGCGTTAAGGACGTCCAATCCTTGACTGATCACTATCTCAACACTATGACCTCAATAATTAATGAAGTCGCACCCTTGCAGCTAAAAAAAGCCTCTGCAAAAATTTCCAAGCCCTGGTACGACGGGAGTCTCAATGACGATAGACGCGCCATGCGATTGGCAGAGCACACCTGGAGATCAGCGCCCTCTGCATTGAACCTAAAAACCCTGAAGAAAAAGAGAAATGCCTACTTCAGGAAAATAAAACGCTCAAAATCAGACTTCTTCAGCCGTCAGCTCGACCAAGCCAAAAATCGTCCGAGAAAGCTGTTTGAGCTTATCAGAACACAATCCAAAGAACAACCCCAACCTCTCAGCACTATGTGCGAAGCTCCCTCCTGCGAAGACTTCGCCTCTTTCTTTATCCAAAAAACTGACAACATAAAGAATGATCTCCTCATTGACGCAAGCCTCTATTCCAAACCCCACTGCATAGCACCCACTAAACCAAAAAACAATGCCACTTGGTCATCCTTTGTCACCTACAAGGAAGAAGAAAATGGCAGACTGCTCAGCACTCTGAAACCATCCTATCACCTCACGGACCCCCTTCCTGCTAACGCTGTCAAAGTCCTTACCCCATCGCTCCTTCCACTCTGGACTAAAATCATTAACAGCTTCAACAAGGGACCATTCCCGACTCCCTCAAAGTTGGACAAGTCACACCTTTGCTAAAGAAACCTACAGCAGACCCCTCTGACCTAAACAACTACCGTCCCATTACCAATATTCCGACTCTTGCCAAACTGTTGGAAAAATGCGCACAAATACAATTGACTAAACACATTACTCAGTTTGATCTCCTCAACTCTCATCAATCAGGCTTCCGAGCAAATCACAGTACTGAAACTGCTATGACTCACATAATTGACAACGCCCTTCAAATCCTAAATCATAACGATACCTGCCTCCTCATCCTCCTTGATCTCTCCTCGGCATTTGACACCGTCAAACATGAGAATTTACTCGAACTATTAAACACAAGAATGGGTCTATCTGGAACTGTGCTCAAATGGTTCACGTCCTTTCTGCATAACAGGTCGCAGAAATTCAAGAGCAACAACTTGATGTCCTCGCCAAGACCTGTAACGCTAGGCGTACCACAAGGATCCTCCCTATCCCCAACTTTGTTCAACCTAGTTATGGAACCTCTCACGACCTTGCTACAAGAATCCAATGTACACTTCCACATGTATGCCGATGACACCCAACTTTATCTCAAACTACAATCACCCAAAGACATCACGCTCTTGAATTCAACGATCAGAAGCACCCAATCCTGGCTGGCCGCTAATCATCTCAAACTTAATGCCCTTAAAACAGAGTTCCTTCTGATCTCACCTCCCGCGAAGATCACTACCGCACAAATGTGGCTTAAACACCTTACGGCACTCAATGTTCAACCCACCATCGTGGACTCCGCAAAATCTTTGGGCATAACACTTGACACCAATCTCAGCATGCAGGAACACATCAACAAAGCAACTAAGGGAGCGAACTACCAAATCAACACCCTTAGGAAACCTAAACCCTTCCTTCCAGCCAAAGACTTCCAAACTGCGGTACAATCACTAGTCATACCTCGAATAGAATACGGCAGCACCGCCCTCTGCGGGCTCCCCCTAGCTACTACGGCACCTATAAGAGACTCTTTAAACGCCGCAGCGAGACTCATCACTGGATCAAAAAAACACTCTCACATTTCCCCAGACTTCAAATCCCTGAACTGGCTGCCTTTTGAAGCCAAAATACACCTGAAAATCGCTTGCTTGACGGACAAGGCTGTCCACCTGAGCTCACCTAGATACCTCGCTCAGAAGCTGACGATATCTGGAGGATCCAGAAACACTAGAGGCACAAACAATCTTTTGCTAAAGCCTAAAAGATTCCGCAAGGAAAAAACGTATAAACGCTCTTTCTCAGGAATGGCTCCCAGGATTTGGAACTCACTCCCCCCTGAAACTAGGCTCATCCCTTCTACCATACTTTTTAAGAAAGAAGTAAAAGCGATCCTCATGACTAAATACACTTGAACTACTACTGGGGATTAACTCAAAGTCTCGATACTGATCTGTACTACTTGTTTGAACCCTTTACAATTTTGTTTGACTTTGAAATTGAATTACTTGACTGTTTATGATATCACTTAACTGTACTTTCAACACTATTGATGTATCTGTTTATATATGCTCCCCTCCTCTGTAAAGCGCTCTGATATCTGCGAAGATCTTGTTCGCGCTATATAAAACTTTCAAAATAAATAAAATAAATAAATATGAACTTAAAAGGGACTTGCATCCCATTCCGTCTCCTCTCTTTCCTGGCTTCTCATTGGTTCCTGTACGTGACACTTTTCCTCCATTTCTATTGGCTGTAGCATATGTTCCGGCATTTACCAATGCTTGTTTCTATTCTGCTTCTCTTATCAGTTTCCCGCTGCCGAAATACTGTTAACATCTGCTTTAGTGGAACTATATTTTCATAAAATTTTGCCTTGTACTACTGCAGCATATTTATATAACAATTTATCACCCGGAGAGATTAAGTGATCTGCATAGAATCACAGGATGTTTCGCGGCTCCTCCGAGACTCGAACCGGGATCCCCAGCTCTCAAGTCAGCAGTTCTGGCCACTGCGCAACATCCTCTCCACTCCTGTGTTGTCTATTCGGACGCTCTTTCCTTCTGCCAGACGATGATTGATGAAAACAGCTTTATTCATTACATAGGCGAACCAGATGCATTACCAATTCTTGTGTTAGGAATGTTAACTCCGGTTAATTGCACTCTATTCTTTCCTGCCCCTATACATTGGCCAACCCGGTCAGTGGAGGGAGGGGATGTTTAGTTCAAAAGCTTAAGTAAATATTGTCTGAGAAGTCCCTTAGGCATCCAGGGCCGGACAGGGAACCCAAACCGGCCCTGGAATACTGCTCGGCCGGGCCCCCTTTTTGCTGATTTTGTTACAGGGGGCCGATAGTGCTGACCCCTGGTAATAAAAATGGCCTAAACCAGCCCCCACCCTGGCGGCCCACCGGTGAGAGGGAAACTCCCAGCACCCTATCTATAGTGTTATGTATGTCGCGCCAATACGTGGTGACCTATTTACACTCCCAGATAATGTGCATGAAGGTACCAACTAGTCCACAATCCCTTTTACAAACCCCAGAGTCTGCAAGCCCCTTATGCACTAACCTGGGTCATGTGAGGTAGATCCTATGCAATACCTTGAGTTGCACAAGTCTGAGACGAGTTGAAATTGCGACCTCTTTAGGGGAGGAAACCACCGTCCGCCAATCTTCCTCGTCTATCTCTATTCCGTCTTGTGTCCACTTATTTCTGAGTACCTCTAAGGTGTTGGTCCTATTATTAATCAGCTTTTTATATGTGAGAGAAATTATTTTATCCGGTAGGTGGCCGTCTAATATTCTATCCTCCAGAGGGGAAGCCTCTGAAGGTCCCGCCTCCCCAAGTAAGAACGTCAGAAGGGCATGCCGTACCTGAACATACCGAAAGAATTCCGAAGGAGGAAGTTTATATTCGGTCTGCAATTCTTGAAAAGATTTAATCCGCCCCTTCCCCCAAATGTCCTTGACCATGGAGATAACTATAAGATCCCACCTATCAAAGCCTTTCGTCTTCCACAGCTTGCCCAGCAGTTCCGAATCCCAGAGTGGAGTAGCCATAGCCAACTTATTTCTCCTTCCCAGGGAGGCCGTAGCTGCATGCCAGACATTGACGGAGTGCTTAGTAGGACCCGTCAACGGCACTCTGTTGGGACGAGAATATAGGGCCCTGTTCTAGTTATTTCCTGGTAGGAGCCATTTATCCACGGCATAGCCAGGGTCATCCACACGGCCATAAGTGCAGTGGTTAATTGACGCTAGGCGAGCAGCCCAGTAATACCTCTTGATATCAGGGAGAGCGATACCCCCATCGTACCAGGATAGTCAATTTGTGCAAAGCAATGCGGGGCCTCCCCTCCCACAGTAGACCACGTTGCAAACTCTCAATTTCACAGACGTAACTAGCGGGCACCACATCCAAAGAGTTTTGCAGAGCATAAAGAAAGCGTAGGAGAGCCATCATCTTAAACAATGCCGCTCTGCCCAGTAAGGAAAAAGGAAGCTTCTTCCAGTGAGATATATCGCTCCTGAGCCGTCTGAGAGCAGGGAGTAGATTACGAGAGTACCTAACTGATGCGTCTAGAGACCCAAAGATCCCCAGGTATGTAAACCCTTCTGCTGCAATCTGTATCGGACAGTTCCTGGGAGGTACAGGAGTGTCACCCATTAAGACAAACAAAACCGATTTACCCCAGTTGATCGAAAGGCCAGAATTCCTCCCAAAGGAGGCAAGGACGTCAACAACTACAGTAAGGGATTTACGGGGGGAAGCCAGATACAGTAGGATATCATCTGCATATAGGGAGACGCGGTCCTCCCAATCCGGAGACCACCGCAGACCCCTGATGGAAGGCTCCCAGCGCAACCAGGCGGCTAACGGCTCTATAGCCAATTCGAAAAGAAGGGGGGACAATGGACAACCCTGACGGGTTCCCCTTCCCAATAAAAAGGCAGCCAATACTTTATTATTCACCACCACTTGTGCGAGGAGTTCCGAATACAGCAAGCGTACCCAGCCAATGAATCCGGGGCCAACCCTGAACTTTGCCAATACCGCCCACAAATATGGCCATTCAATCGTATCGAATGCCATTGTTGCGCCCAATGATGCAGTTATAGCCGGTTCTCGCAGCGTCTGGGCCCTGGCCAGAACTCCATATAATCTATGCAAATTTAAGGCCGTATTTCTGTGGGGCATAAAGCCTGACTGATCAGCATGTACTAAATCAGTAATGACCTTAATCAACCTATTCGCCATTACTTTGGCCAGGATTTTAGGCTCCGCATTGAGAAGAGAAATAGGTCTATATGAGGCACAATTGGATTTGATCTTCCCCTCTTTATGTATCACTACTAACGACGCAATCCTCTGGTCCCTCTCTAGACTCCCTCCCTCTCTAGACTCCACAAACATTTCCTTCAGATAAGGCGCTAAGCGATCCAGTTTAAGCTTGTAAAGCTCTATGGGGAGACAATTGGGGCCAGTAGCCTTGCCATGGTTCAACAAACGGATAGCTAAGGCACTCTCATCAGCTGTTAACTCACTATCCATAAAAATTATGTCTTCTACGGACAAGTGCGGGAGCTGTATATCTCGGAGTAGCAGATTGGAATTAGACTCAGGGTAAGGCGAGACCGAAGTATACACTGTTTGGAAGTGCTTGGCAAACTCCTCTGCAATCCTCTGTGGATCTGTGAGCCTCTCCCCTCTTCCGTGAGGAGCTCAGGAACCAAAAGGCTGGCCCACTCCTTCTTGTCTAACCATGCGATGAGTTTCCCTGCCTTGTCTCCCAGGTCATAGAGCCTACCCTGCTGCTCTCTACCACGCTGTTTCACTTTAACTGTGACCAGTGCTTTGTAATCGTGCTGTCTCAACCGCAACTGGTGAAGTTTACCTTGCATCACTCCTAGTTCCAAGTCTCTTTCCTTCGATCACAGTCTCCAACTCCACAACCTCCCTCTGTTTTTCCCTCTTCACTCCCGCTATCAATGGCAAAGCCTGGCCCTAACAACAGTTTTAAAGGCCTCCCACAGGGACCGCAAGGAGGATACCGATCCCACATTTGTAACAAAATATTCTTCTATTTTGGCAAGGAGATCCTTCCAAATCTTAGAGCTGAACTCTGCTGTACTGCAGAAGATTGGATTTAACACTTCGAAGGTTGTGGAATGCTGTTAACGATCCAGTAATTGCATGGGCGAAACCAATGCATTATTTTTCTGGGAAAGGCGCTGGGGGTGGGGGCTTGGTGAAGTGGTGTGGCTCACTGGTTAGAGGCGGCAGACCCGTAAGCCGAGGACGGCCCGGGACCAGGGTTCGATTCCCGACGCGGCAGGGTCGTGGACCAGGGTCAGCGGGCTCGATAATTCTCGCCTCGGTGTCTACTCCAGACAGGGACCACACTCGGCAACTCTGGGCATTAGCTTGCCCCATCTTCACAACGGCCCCCCCAGACCACCGGGGATGCTTGGTCGCACCTTAGAGATACCCATTAGGGACCATCTCTCAGGGTGAGCCAGGACGGGTTCCCCAGCGGTCGAAGCGCAGAGATACTCCTCCGGGAGTCGATTCTAGCGCTATATAAACCCGCAATTAAATTACATTAAATTAATTAAAAAATTAAATTAAATTGGTGAGGGGCAGAGTGCCTCTTGGGTAGCTCTCGGCCTGAAGCCCTGCACCCTCCTCACACTGTGGTGTTAGTTTGCATGTTGACAGGTATGGTTCAGTATGCCAACCTGGATATAACCAAAAACAAGACTACTGTTTCTACTGTTTGTATATCTTAATCAAAGAGCAAGAATGTCGTTCCAAATGGTGCACGGTTGGCATTGAGATGTGGACGTGATCTTTTAATGACGGTCTAGTTTGAAGCCCAGGGCTTTAATTGGGCCAGGTCCTGTCGTAAAAGCAGGTGCCAAGACGGGTCCCTAACAGACTCTCCATTTTTACCTCCAGGGTGCGAAAAAAATTAAAAATCTTATCTCTGCAATAGTACCACCTGGCACTGCTTTTGATGTAACTTCAAATAGACATTTTTTCAGTTTTTTATAGCACAAATTTGGAGCAAAAATGAGCACCAGTTACGTTACACAAGGACATATTCATGCTTTGAATCGCAGGATGTTGAGCCAACGTCCGGTACAAACCTGCTTTCTCAGCCCAAAAGTCGGCAGCTCTAGCCTTATAACACAACCTCGCCCACAAGAACGGAAGCATTTTCAGTATTCTATACAATTAAGTCCTAGTTATTGCTTATTTATCTTATGCAATTTACAACCATTGGCAAAGCCAATAGTCCTGGCTTTTTCTAGGTTTTAATGTTACTTGTGTTCTATATCTGAATGAATGGACAGAAGCAGTAAAATACCAGTAGGGCAGCACACTATGGTAAGTAAAAAAAAAATGTATCTTGAATTTTAAGCCACACCCTTAACTACTTGGGCCACGCCCCTTTGAGATACCTCCCAGTTTCTTCATCCCGCCTAAAGCCATGATGAAGCCCAAGGGTTTGGCTTTACTTAGTAACCTTGTTGTAGTTCCTTCAGAGTTTGAGTGTACTAGGGAGAGTGGCAGCTAGAACTCTGAAGCTGCCTAGAATGATTCAGTAGTGTGCCTCCCAGCCAGTTAGCCACTAACAGGACTATCCTGTTCCCAATAACAGCGTGGGAAACATTTACATTCTTAATGGCACACGCTGTTTAAGTTCAGTTGTGGCATTAGTTTGGAGAGAGGTGCAAATACCCTATCAATATGATAAATACAAGTTTATGAAAGATGTACAAGTGTTAAAGAGAAGTCAGTATACACAAAGAAGACTGGGATGGAAGAGAGAATACTGCAAGGGGAAAGAGGGCCCTCACATATTTGTTTTCTAAACTTTCCAAGGATGGTGAAAGTGACTGCAGTGAGTTTAGTTTGATTATTTTTGCAACATTAAGTTGACAAACGTAAATCTACATTTCTGATTTCTTCGGTGTTCCCTGCAAATGCTGTCTTTTTTCGTTTTCACAGAAATGTGATTACATTTTTGCATATTTTCATGTATGTTTCGGACTGTTTCTACCAATGGCCAACTTCTGTGAATAGGTTGGTTTATTTGTAATTCACGGTTCAGCTTTAGTATTGCGAAACTGTTGTCATGCGGCCTTTCACCCACTGAGGGCCTTGTAAGTCATATCAGATAGCATTGTCTTGGAACAGTGCTCGTGATTGTTTTCTCAATGACTGAACGGTGTATTGTAGCTGGCCTAGGTTAGCAAACACTTGGCAGAGACTAGTTTGTCAGTGTTTTCCGTGAAATCTGAGCCTTTGGATTTCTATTTTGCTTTTCTTGAATTTCTAGTTTGGGCACATTGGCCGTGCAGTACATCATCTGATTACAACATAAGAGGTGTGTGAAAGACTTCCTTCGCATACTAATTGTGCATTTCAAGGTCACACAGGACTTCCGAATCCAGCAGGTGATGAAACCTGAAGCTGCGTCTTCTTTTTAAAACCGAGGACAGCCATAGTTAAGAAAAAGGCTTACAATAAATTGTAAATAAAAAAAAAAAACGTTTTCTTTGGTAAATCTGTAGATGCAAAATGTACGAAACATTTTATTTTTAAACGTATGCCGCAGTTAAATCTTCCCTTTCATCCATAATTTATGGGTTGTTGTATTGATTAATCTGCTGACTATTCATCCAGACTCTAGGGATTACCTTTGTTGTGTGTTTATCACTGGAAAATCTCTTACCTAGAAAACTGTTATAGTATGATTGTCAGTCTAGGCTTACACAGAGATACGGTGGAAAACGCAAAGATTTTGAGTGGAATACTTGCAGAAACTCTCAGCCACTGACAGCATGTAGAGCCACAACCCCCACTTGCATCCACTCTCTCATTCCCCATTCCTGCCTGCTGATGCTTAACACCAGGGTCCTTTTCATTTTCTCCTTGTGTGTTTTGCTGAACTGCATATGGTTCTCCCCACTATGTGACTTCATGCTGCCCTGCCTTGTGGGTTTCTGTAGAGTTCAGCGCAATTCCCTCGCCAATCGTGCAAGCCTATTGGGGGTTCTCCCTTAAACTTTTTTGTTAACATCAGAGACATTTTATGTTTGAGGTTACCTAGAGGGTACCCCATTTGTGAGAGTGGCTGCTGCCGTCAAGCCATTGCTATGTGAGACTGACAACAACAGCAGTGTGTCATCTTGTATGCCTGTGAAGGGACTTCATTCCCCTGCATAAGTTCCATCAGTCTTCCTTAGTCCTTAGCCTTCGTGTTTGGGACAACTGGGAATGATGCCTATAACATATTTGTGTGTGTGTGTCTCAGTAAGTTGACATTGACACATGCAACGATCTGCAGGTCTTGAGGTTGAAGCTAAGCAAGGCCAGCTTACCTGTTCATTCTACTGTTGTGTACGTTGAGAACAATACATTGAGTATTACTAACATCTGGTATTTATGGTATCTATAACAAGTGCTGTTTGCAGTACTCGTTATGGTAAGTTATTATTATATGTGTGTGTCCCGATCCAGACTAGTGAGCACTAGAGTCCATTGCACTCTGTGTCCTGTACAACATGGTGGTCGCTTTATGTTGGTCTGAGGTGTACTTTATGAATGCCTCTATCACGCTAGTGTCTCTGTTGGGATGAGAATGTCTCCTGAATGGTAGACAGGCATGTCCCCTTTCCCGAGTGCCCAACTGCATTTGTATCTGGCACCCTGACTTTTATTTTAGCCCTAGAATCACTGTAAGTATGTGCATAGAGGCCTGTCACTGACTATGTAAGTTACTGGACCTGTCCAGTGACCTGGAGGGGTGCACATCCAATGGGACCCAGAGGCAGATGATCTTCAAACGCCAGTGTAGGTCCCATCCTATTGGCTAGACTAGTTCCCTTGATTCTGGAACTGTTGATATGCTCTTTCTATCTGCTAGGAGTCTGGAGACATCGCTGGTGAAGCTACTTTTGAAAATTACTTTCAGGTCCCCAGTAGCCAGTCTCTCCAGTGTCTGTTCTGAGTGGCCTTGCATGTGGAAAATCTTTATTACGGCTGGTGGTTACTGAGTTAGTGGTACCCAACAACACACAAAACCGAAGGGGCACCTAGTGAGTACTAATCCACAGCCAGCCACTATCCCCAGTTCAGTGGTCATTTGGGCTCTAGTCAACTGGCCACTATCGTACTGGGCTCTAGGTGACCCATTGATGCCATTCTTGAGGATCCCTGGGGTCTTTGCATAGCCATCTGCATTCCCTCTCAATCTATCAGAGAGGGACGAGGTGGGTAGCCAGGTCGACCCAGCCTACTCTGGGGGGCCTTTGACTTTTGTGTAGTAGCTGACTCAAGGTTAGGAGGTGGTAGCCGAGGGAGATAACTCCTTCTCTCTCTCTGCCGAATCTCCCCTGCCAAATCTCCCCTGCCAATGCATAGAAGACCAAATGGCTAGAAATGAGCACCATAATGACTCTGAGACTGGCTGATGGTGAAGGCCACCTAACCAGGATATGGTGGAAGCAGGCACGCCATCCAGTACAGGTTACGACAGAATTTAGGCAATTATATTCAAATAAAAGAGAAGACACACTGGCAGGAATGCCATCTAATTGGATTACTGCAGAAATAGGCTATTATTTTCAAACAGGAGAGAAGAAATCCTTAGGAGGAATACAGAACACACATACTGGGGGCAGTCCCCTTCCTTTTCACTGCTAATATCTTCAAGTTATAAATAAGATCCTCTTGCCCATCATATCCCACCAAGTGCCCAGTGTGAATGACCCTCTTCTGGGGTTGTAGACCTTTGTTGGGGTTTTTTCTGAAAAACTGGTAGTCACGGAACAGACTGCTTGTGCTGTCTCATACAGACTGAGCGTAATTAACTGGTGGGTCTATCCCATACCATACCAAACCATACCATACCAGCAGAGATACCCCCTAAAAAATCAAAATCCTTGACCAAGGGTGAAAAATGTATGCCTAGCCGAAACCACCAAATACACAAAAGTTAGATCAAAGCCCCTTACACCATACAAATAAGAATCCAGTTTTGGGCGGAGTCGGCTCTGTGGACTTAAGAGGCCCTGGGGGAAATTCCAGCTCTGAATGCCCCATGTGTAGCACAACAACTGTGCCCCACTCCAACCGTTCAAAAAAGAGACTTAAAACACCTTGTATTCCTATTTTCACATTCCATAGATCAGCACAATCAGTCCTCGTAAAAGAGAAGCATAAACTCCCCCCCTCCCTGTGTGACTGCCACTGAGTCGGATATATTCGCAGGGACTTTCTTAGTCAACCAGTGTCCTTCTACAGGCAGTTCATTCCTCTAAAAGAAGATCTTACTGCAAAAATCTAAGCCGTGGGAGAAGATGCCTCATTATTTAGATAATACATAAGAAGAGCAGTGGAAGAATTGCAGAAACCGAATGTGGATGTCAACATTATTTGTCAAAGCCAATTTTTCAAAACAGCAAGAACTATTGGCTACTCCACTGCTTGTTAGGTTAGACTTGACAACACACCTGTCTAGTATACCTGGTGTTACCAATTCTTTTAAATACAATTAGAACACACAGTGCTAGCAGACCTATTGATTTTGCCAGTGCTGTTGTACTTAGGAGGCTCCATTGGCTTCTGAAATCAATGTCTTTATCTTGCATTACGATCTACATGGCTTTTGGCAATTTCTTCTCATTGATGTTGTAAAAACCGTTTGTCTGATCATAGCCTTTTTATGTAGAAATTGACACTTTCTTCCTTGAATACAGTGTTCCTTATGCTCTTTCAAGATTTTTAGTATCTCAAATACATCCTTCAATGTGTGTGGCCAGGGTTTATAGTGGCTTGTATGTGTGTGTGTAATTGCACGTAAGCGTTGGAGTGATCTCTTTCTCACTCATTATTTACTTCCTCCCTAATGTGTGTAATTTTAGGAAGGTTCATACTAAATTTCCCTTTGCTGAGGTCCCTGTGCTCTGCGGTGACCGTTCTCTTATTTGGCTCTGATATTCACTGTCCTACAAATTAAAAAAAAAACGGTTTTTCCTTGTTTGTAAATGACATTGTAGTTGTTCATTGCACTGAACCCCACCTACTGCTTCCCTTAGAATAACTATCTAGTTCTTGAAGTTATTTAGCCTGGTCTCTAATATATTTACCTCAAATAGACCATATCCAGGTGTACTGTATTGATGATGCACTTTTATTTTCTGTACCAGATATTAGTGTATTGTATTCATTAACCATGTAGAGAAACATTTCCCTAAGTATGACTGTTTTAACGTTTTTCAGGCCGTATTGGCGTTGCTATTATTCAAATACAGATGCAGTAATTTATGTGGTGGACAGCTGTGATCGAGACAGGATTGGAATTTCAAAGTCTGAGTTAGTTGCAATGTTAGAGGTAAGAGAAAAATATGATGGATTATTGTGATTATGATGTTCTTATTGTAGCAATACCAGATACATCGACGTGCTCTGGTGCTGTTTTTCCCCACTTCGAAGCAGCAAATCATTTTTGTCATTTATTAAATCTTGGGATGATGTTCAGATGGGAAAATTGAGGACTTTTTAAAGAGATCGAAAACTGGGGAGACGGTTCTTTGTCAGGTTGTGAGCTATATGACGGCATACTCTAGAGATAGTGGGCACAGAGTAACCAGTAGAGATAATGCAGGTGAGTGCAAAACTGTCGAGGGTAAGATAGGCTCAAAAGGAAAACGTTGATAGAAAGATCTCTGTACAGAACATATGCCATATGTTGAACCTACATCATTCTTTAGCATATACAGTTGCCCTCGAGGCTTTAAAGCTGTCTGCCAGGGGAGGGGGAATGAGATAAAGATGTGCATGTCATTAAAATGGTCTACAGATACTATCATCACAAGGATGATTTCTCCTTTTAAACACCTCTAAATTCATAAAACCGTGTTCATTTCACTTGATTGACTAATGGTTTAAATGGAGCATCGTATCCTTTTTAATTTTCAGTACATATCTATTACAAGTAACTGAAATATTTAATTCCCAAATAGTAGCATGCTGCACGCATGTTGTGGCACGCAGCCTTCAGAAAAGTAAAGAAGCCATTCTCCACCTACATTATAGACCTATTGGCATGTCTGAAATAGGGTTAATAGCCTATGCCCAAATACTGAACATGCTTTTAGGAATTCCAAATCGGGTAAACTCTTCCCCCCCCCCCCCCCCCCCCATCTTTGTCTGTAATACTAGGACTATCTCCCACCACAGTTAATATTATCCGAAACCTAGTGTCATTTTACCTTAAACATGTTGCTTAGGTGGATATAGTCTTGACGTAAGCTAGAATTTTACTTGTACAGTGAAAATCTGTTGCTTCTCTTCCACTTGTATACAAACAAAAGCACCAGAGCCATCTCTGCACTGAAACCTGGCTTCTGTAATTCATCTTAATCTAGAATACACAAGAAGCTCACCTAAAAACACAGTCCAAACACTAACAGTGAGAGTCTTCTTCTGGGCAATAAAATTCCCCATTCAACTCGCCTGTTGAAAGAACTACATTGTCTTCATATTTCTGGCCGCATTGACAATTCTCTGCGTAAAGACTGCATCGTACCTCGTGACCAGATTCCTGCACATAGTACTTTCCTATGGTTTACTGACATGCATGACTAAAATGAAAGTATTGGAGGAGCGAGAATCAGAGTTCCCCTCTTTGGAACTCACTTCACTCTTCTCTCCATTCGTTCAGGATTTCCTGCTTTCCAAAATGATCCTCTAAGCGGCCTTATTCAAGAAGTAGTTTAAATTCCAAACTCTTTCCAGCCTTTCTATGCAGGTCCAATAGTTAGCCAATATTCCCTTTTTTTTTTTTTCAACCCTTCCACACCTTACCATTGTTTGTCCCTCTTTTTCCTTCCTGTAGTCAATGCTGGTTGTTTCGCAAGTGACACTATATAAAACAAATGATTATTTAACATATCCTTACTTCTCAGACTGCTTCTGTGGTGACAATTCAACAATATTTCATTCAGAGTTGTAAAACAGCTGGTTTAGCATATTCCTACCTGTGAAATGAAAACCCCTGGAATATTGCCACCTTGTGGCAAGACCAATTTAATCCTTGAATTCTATCTCTCCGCTTATGAACCATGCAAGGTGGTGCTCCGTACACATAATAAGTTGCAAATATTTTTGGGTGATTTCCATCAAACAAAACAATTACTATTTTGGTCTTCTTTCCAAGCCTTCACCCCAGTAAAGCTTAAAAGTGACACCATATTTACCATATGAAACAAGCTTTAAGGCTTTAGCTCGATAGCAAAAATAACATATTACCTTCCATTAGTTTGTTGAAAGCACACAAGTCAAGGAATATTTGAGGTTTGTGTAGCATGCTGTATTGTTTCTTGCTCCCACCTGCATTGATATGCAGCGTTTCTTCTGCTGTGCTCATTCAATTATGTGACGAGAAGCATATGCAACCAGATCTGGACATTAGCAAAGTGGCAAGATACACAATTTACATGTATTCTGTAAATAGTACACCTTGTTGCCTCAGAACGTTTACTTGTTAGTTTGACAAAGACTTGAGGTCATGCTTTCTTCATCTGTGGTATTTGCAGAGAGACCAAGCTAAAAGTAAAGAAAAGTTGCATGTAGAGTAACCCTGGTATCTGTTTTCTTGCACACTTTCGCTTTATCATTACCCAACCTACCTTTTTATTTTAGCTTCATCTTCTAGCACATAGATCTTCTGGCCTCAACATCTGGAAACTAAATGGAGTTCTTGCAGCACATAAGTGAAGTAGTAATCACCCAAAGATCATGCAAGCAGCAACAAGTCTTTCCTCATCCTATCACATGGTGCTGCAAGTTTCCACATGTTGAAAATGCTATTGCTTCTAAGGACTGAGCAAATTACAGCAGTTATCATTTACTCTCTATTTTCAATTACTGTCACTCTTGAATACGTGTTTTGAAATGATTTCAGCTTCCTGCAGCATTCTGATTATACTGTAAAATTTGTTAATGATTTTATGCAGGAAGAAGAACTTAAGAAAGCTATTTTAGTGGTGTTTGCAAACAAACAGGATATGGAGCAGGCAATGACCCCCACGGAGGTGGCAAATTCATTGGGCCTTCCGGCTTTGAAGGACAAGAAGTGGCAGATTTTTAAGACCTCTGCAACCAAAGGCACTGGACTTGACGAAGCAATGGAATGGCAAGTATTGATTTAAACATTTTAAGTGTATTTAATGAAAGCATATATCCAATTCTGATGGGAGCAATCAAACAATTTGTAAGACTATATGAATTATCTTAAATTCACCTCTCTCTCAACCTGTTATAATTTTTTAAGCTGGCTTTAAAAAAAAAAGTATGCTTATTAGACATTTTTGAGTCTGTAAAGGGCTCTTGGATTTGTTCAACCAGTTTACTGTAGCTACATCTGGTAATCCATGACACTAAAAAAACAGTATGAATACACTTGACCACAAAGCAATACGTTTTTTACAAAACAGCTTAAGTTTCAGACTGTTGAGACTGGTTAATTACTTGAGTCCATCTCACCCAGCAGCGCTGTGTTCAAACCTAATATTTGGGGGAAAACAGCATGACACAAAGGGTAAAAACAAAACCTTTTTTTCCCCGATTAGTTTTTTTGCCACACAGGTTTTCTTTGTGTTTCAAACGTTGGACCTGAGCTTGAGTAGTCTACTGCGGGCTGTGATAAGATGCTTTTAATAAAGTATTTAATAGTTTAAGTCCAACAACATTTCTTAAAGTTAGCCTTATGTGTCGAGATTTAAATTTACTTTGTCAATGTAATTAAATATATCACATCGAAGAGAGCAGTGAGTTGATTAATGTCAGTAGCAAAAACTGTAAGATACAACAATGAAAGTAGCTGTCAGATGATGCTTTCCATTCTTCTGATGGAGTGTGAAGAAGAAGGTTTAAAGTTTTTCCAGAAGGGCATGAGGCATAGTACAAAGTGGATGTCTCCTGGTTGATAGTTTCACATTCTTGGTGCCCAGCGAGCTTATGTTCTCTTTTTACAGTCCCCAACATGTTTTGCAACCTATTTGAAATAATGACTAGCAGTACTTTGTTCAGCTTTTGAAAAAACTCTTTGCCTGCTTCCTTTTTCAACGATCACTGATGAATTTAATATGTGTGGCTTCTTTAAAGTGTATATTTTGTGCTATCATTCTTTAAGGGGTGGGCGTGTGTGTACATTACACATACACCGGGATGACACCTGGTGGCCCAATACTCTTGGTACACCCCCTAAACCAACCCAGATTGCTAGAAACCCGGAATTCCAAATCGACAATGCACTGTCGATAAAAAATCATTTTATTTATTTATTCAAAGTTTTATATAGCGCGAACACGATCTTAACAGATATCAGAGCGCTTCACAGGGGGGGGGAGTGGGCAAACGGGAGGGTGAGTAGACATAATAATTGGGTACAGTATAGTGAACGGTAGCATAATAGGATAACAGTCATGTGCTAATAAGATACAGGTAACAGTAAAATAAGGCGGTGCAGAGTCTTTGATCTAACTAAAATAGAGATCATGGAATAGCAGAGAACACTCAAATAGACAAAAATATAAGACGGTGCTGAGTCTGAGCTAGCTACAATACAGTTCTAGAGATAACAATAAACATTCAAATAGACATTACGATAGGGTGGTGCAAAGACTTTGATCCAGCTGCCATAGAGATCAGTGGATACCAGTAAACCCTCAAAAGACAATACTATAGGACGGTGCATAGACTTTGATCCAACTGCAAAAGAGGTCAGTAGGTCATGAACATAAAGTTATTGGAACATTAAGTATCCAAAGATTCAAGATCGGTGCAAAGTCTCTGAGCAGCAACAGTAAGGATCAGGTGAACTTGGCCATAAGGATGGCTTTCACTTCTTTCTTGAAGAGTACAGTGGAGGAGATAATCCTCGTTTCAGGAGGGAGTGCATTCCAGTTCCTGGGTGCCATTCCTGAGAAGGAGCGTTTGTAGGTTTTTTCCTTGCGGAATCTGCGAGGTTTCAGGAGCAGACTTTTTGTACTTCTATTGGATCTCGAACCTCCTGATATAGTCAACTTTTGAGTGAGGTAGGTGGGAGCCTTGTGGTGTATGGCTGAGTGTGTCATAACCGCAATTTTCAATTGTATTCTGGCTTCGAGGGGAAGCCATTTCAGGGATTTCAGGTCAGGGGTTATATGAGAGTGTTTCCTTGAGCCCGTAATGAGTCTCGCGGCAGCATTTAGGAAGGCTCTTAGGGGTGCTGTTGTTGCTTGAGGGAGACCGCTGAGGGCCACAATTCCATAGTCTATGCGGGGGATGACTAGTGCTTGTACAGCAGTTTGGAAGTCCTTGGCTGGGAGGAAGGGTTTGAGTTTCCTCAAAGTGTTGATTTGAAAGTTAGCTCCTTTCGTTGCTTTGCCAACGTGCTGTTGCATATTGAGCTTTGCGTCAAGTGTGATGCCTAAGGATTTTGCAGAGTCCACGGCGGTGGGTTGGACATTGAATGCTGTTAGGTGATTGAGCCATATTTGGGTGGTGGTAATTTTAGCAGGGGGTGATATCAGGAGGAACTCAGTTTTCAAAGCATTTAGTTTGAGGTGATTGTCGGCCAACCAAGATTGGGTGTTCCTAAGTGTGCAGTTCAGAAGTTTGATATCTTCCGGGGATTGTACCTTTAGGTAAAGTTGAGTGTCATCGGCATACATGTGGAAGTGTACATTGGATGCCTGGAGCATGGTAGCGAGTGGTTCCATGATGAGGTTGAACAGCGTGGGTGAGAGGGAAGATCCTTGTGGGACGCCTAAATCTACTGGCACTGGAGAGGACAGCACATTGTTGATCTTGAACTTCTGGGATCGGTTGTGTAGGAAGGAAGTGAACCATTTGAGTACAGTCCCGGATAAGCCCATTCTGGTATTCAGGAGCTCTAATAGGTTCTCATGTTTGTAACAACGTCATGTACAATGTCATGTAACAAAATTTGTGGTAAAAGCTTTGCGTTACTAAAAATGCTAAGACGAGTCTTTCCCTGGATTCCCGTGGAATGCAGAAAGATTTTAGGCCAGTCACTACTAAGGAGTAGACTCGACTATGGGAATTCCCTATTTGTTGGCATGGCGGACTATTTATTTTCAAAGCTACAGCTTGTCCAGAATGCGGCAGCAAAAGCCGTCTGTAACAAAAAAAAGTATGACTGCTAAGAGCTGTCTGAGAGCCTTACATTGGCTCCCAATGAGGCAAGAGCTTCTTTCAAAATGTTATGCATTACCCACAGAGTGCTGCATAACACTGGCCCGAACATCCTAAAAAACAGGATTAATTTTTACGTACCGAACCGAAATCTTCGCTCCCAATCCACTGCAAGAGCCGCCACCACCCGAACAAAGAGAGTCAGGATGGGCGGTCTTGCCTTTTCACATCTGGCTGCAAATTTGTGGAATAATCTACCAACAGATTTAAGACTCCCAGATTGTTACCTCACTTTCAGGAAAAAAAACTCAGAACCATATTGTTCCCCAAAGCAGACTAAATCTCTCAGGCACATGTGCTAGTTCACTGTACACTGTCAATCTTAGCACCATGATATCCTTTCAGGATGAATGTTAGCGCTTTCGAAGTACTTATAACCTTAACATAACATTAACATACAAGTAGCCATGTGTACAAAAGAATGGAGGCATGCCTAATTGATAGTGTCATTGATTGAGTGTAAGGATAGATGGTTCACTGTAGGTCTCGCAGTTGTGAGTTTGAGCTATCGGCATTGTAAATGTATTTACGTGTTGGTTTTTGAAACATAACTGAAAGGCATTGTCATTTACAATGCCAATAGCTTAAACTCTTGCAAATGCGAGACCTATTGCATTGCAAATGCTTGTTTTAGATTAATGTTGAATTTTCATTTGGACAGACCTGGCTGAGCCCCAGAGAGCCTAATTTGCCATCATGATTTTTTGAAACCAGAGATGTGAAATAAGCAGCAGCTAAAAAGGGGGGATGCGGTGGGGTGGGGGGGGGGGGGGGGGGGGAGTGAGTGGTTGGAGTGTATGGGAGTCTGGAAGAACACAATTAGAAATCTCTGAGCATTGTACAGCACCCCCAAACAATCCCTGCCCGCCCACCCCATCAGTTAAGGGTTAGCCCTTTCAAAGAAATCCCCACAAAGTCAGTCCTATAGAAAATAAGACGGTGCTTATAACGGGACGCTAGGGCCTGACCACACGGACTGACACCGCCACAGCCCTATCAACCTTACAGAGTAACTGACCTGTCTAGAAACGCTTACATTTTCAATGAAAGCTGTGCACCTCCAGAGAGGAGAGGACTGTGCAGTCCCCAGAATGCGACTGAATCTTCCCCATTCCTACAAGCCTTCCAAAAGGCTGTGACCCGTCTTGAAATCCTTATCTTTCACAGTGGAACTGCCCCCCTCAGGGGTTCGGGGGGGGGGTTACTAGCAGCTGAGCCCTGCATGCAAGGGACGCTGCCCTAGTCCAGTGCCTCCCGTCTTCGAGGGGTAGTGGTCTGCCTGGAAACTCCTACCCTTTCATGGAATGCCCCCACAGTCTGCCTGGCATTTGAGAACCATTGGCACAGCCCCCCACTGCCCTTCCAGAGCTGTGGGCCTGTCATGACTGCCCACCTCAGGCTGAGGGAGAGCGGCTCCTAGCAGACGTTAACATGCCCCTGACCACCCCCCACCTAGAGCTCAAGACTTTGAGCCTGCAGTCCAGTCGTATGTGAGTGTGGGGGAGCGGGGGAGGGGGTGCAAGTGGGAATGAGTGGGCGGAATGCCTCTGCACTGCCGATCCCAGCGTCACTGAGGAGCCTTGTCATGTTCAAAGCTACTAATTTGCTGTCGCCACTTTATTGACTGCGCGACAGGGAGAGTAGTAAATCTGCCCCTTAAGATGGCGTTTAATGGGAAGCCCGAGAAACAAATTTTGCAGCAGCATAGTTTTGGGGAGTTCAATCAAAAGTCCATTTCAAAACTAATTAGTCTGAGATCGCGGATCGCACACGGACACTATCTCGCAGAATGCGACGGTGACCGGGGTGGGGGCGCCGCGGGCACGTGTCTCCTCCCGAGCCGCGGACCGTGCCTGCGTCACCCTGCTAGCAGTGCACGGAGGGGCGCGGGCCAGGGGGGGGCCACTCCGCGTGAACCAGAAACAAGAGCACGCGCATGCGCACACAAAGGAAGCTGCGCTTCAACAAAATCCGATCCACCGGTCCTAAATAAAGGGATACGGCAATCTTGATGCAGAGTTTAAGCAACCACGTGCACTTTGTTTCTAATGGACCCAGCTAAGGAACCATGTCCTCAGGGAAGTACGTGCATTACAATTGGGGCCAGCTGACACCATTTGTAACTAGCCAACTGGAACATCCATCACCAAAGTTAACATGGAGGCCTGTGCACGGGCATCAACCTCCAAAAACCATAACGTGCCTCCTTGTGCACGGCCCACTCGAGAATGCAATCCTAACCACGCTCTTTCCACCTGCCACATATGCTCAATTCCCTCTAATGTCCGTCACACATCATGTATGCACATTCTACTTGCAACATACACACCCTGAACCACACACACACACACACGTCATTAACAACTGCCTTGTTTCATGTTATCGATACCACCATAGCCCTTAGAGAGAGTGCACAGCCCCTAACGTCAACGCTGCCACCAAAAAAGAAAAGGCCACCCAACCATAGACCTCAGGCACCTGCACTCACTTGCAGGGCACCACGGCGCACCAGGCGTCGAAGCGATTGAGTGCCGCTGCCCCTTGTTTTGCAACCTTCTCCTCTTCTAACCGCTGGGTTTATGGCAAAAGCGGCCCCATTTCACCTCACACGCTGTCGTGAACCTCCGACCCCGAAACCGGAAGTTCGGGAGCGTCACGCCCGTCTTCTGCGGGAAGCCCGCAACCACGGAGTGGCTGGAGCAGTGGTGACGCGGGGCTCCCATGCCTGAGGAGAGCCCCACAGTGGCTGCAGACTTCAGGAATGGCTGCTGAGGCCGCCGAATCGATGAGTGGGGTGGCGATGTGCACGTGTGTGTGTGTGTGTGTGCGTGTCTGCGTGTGTGTGCAAGGGGGGGTGGAGGGGTGCTGGTTGTGTGTGCGCCGTTACTTCATGCGAGCCAAGTGAAAGCAGGGGCTGTGTGTGCGTGTATATTTAAGCGCGACTCAAAAGCGCGTACAGAGACCCCAATCTGTGCGTGCCCCTGTCTGTACCACTTGGCAGGCAAAGCAACAACAATAGATCTCGCTGGCGACAGTGTTTTCGCACTGCATCACCAGCGGGACCTAATGAATGCTGGCGTACAGGGAAGGGTGGATGATTACATCATTGTTCAATGTTTAAGCAGTATCCAACACACTAGTTCTGTGTAATACTCCCAAGAGTTCTGAAAGCGCGGTGGGAGCCAGGCCTGAAAACATGTGAATCATGCAGGAATGAGCCTCTTGATCAGAAGTGAAGGGATGGTTTAAAACATATAGTTTCTTACCTGTCGGTGTAGTTTAGCAGCTTGAAGACTTTCTGGATTCACTATGCTGTGCATTATTCCGCCATCTAGTGGTTGGGTCTGGAATTGTAGTCTTTCTTCTCTTTTTTTTTTTTTTTCGTGGTCCAGGTGGGTGTCGACATAGCACCATTTGGTGTCTTTCGGGACGTCAACACGCTTCCCCCGGAAGCTCCCACCTTTGGTCACCGTCTTCGGATTCTTTTTTCTTGTCTTGTGTTATTTTTTCTCTTCTTTTAACTTATAAGTCTTTCTCCTGTTTTAATCCTTTTTCTCCTGTCTCATCTTTCTGGTGGAGGAGGGTGGGATCGCTAGTGAACCCAGAAAGTCTTCAAGCTGCAAAACTACACTGACAGGTGAGAAACTATACACTTTGCAGCGTGAATCTTTCTGGATTCACTATGCTGTGCACAGACTTTGTAGTGGTTTGTTATTGTTGTGGTGGCTGGTTAGAAGATGAACTCTGGTTACTGAATATGCGTTGTATGACCTTCTGTCCCACTTGCAGTTCCTTGTTCATTTGATTATCTACACAGTAGTTCTTAGTGAACGTGTGCACTGAAGACCATGTTGCGGCTTGTCAAATGTCTTAAATAGGTGTGTTTGCTAGAAACGCAATTGTTGCTTCTTTCTTCCTTGTTGAGTGAGCATGAGCTGCTCCTTGTAACTGTTGCCCTACTTGTTTGTGGCAGAGTTGTATGGTTTGTGCAATCCACCTTGCAATGGTATTTTTGGTAACTGGTCGTCCCAAAAAACTGCTGGCAAAGGATACAAAGAACTGCTTTGTCTTTTGCACTCCTTTGTCCCTTCTATGTAGTGCATTACTGCCCTCCTGGCGTCCAGTGCGTGTAGCCCCCTTTCTGTGCTTGTGGTTGGTTTTTAGAAAAAAACGTGGTATTTTTGAATTGTCTGGTTGATGTTGAACCGTGACACCACCTTTGGCATGAGATGTGGGTCTGTTCTCATTATAATCCTATCATTGTGTATTTGTAGGTAGGGCCCTTGAAGTGTTAGTGCTTGCAATTCACTCACTCTTCGTAGCGATGTGATGGCTACTAAGAAAGCTGTCTTTAGCAGGAGCATGTGGAGTGTAGCTCTGTAAATAGGCTCAAATGGTGCCTTCATCAATTGGGTTAGCACTATGTTAAGGTTCCTTGCTGGTGCTGGCATTCTGTGTGGAGTTACGATTCTCTTCGCCCCTTCTAGAAATCTTTTTACTACTTGGGAGGTGAAGAAACTCTTTCCCGTTTCTCGTCTTGTGTAAGACAATATTGTCGCTAATTGCACCCCTAAGGATGTGTAGCTTAGTTTGTTTTGTAGAAGATGCGTTAAGTATTTTAGTACTGTTGATTCCGTTGTAATTTTCCTTTCTAGTTTCTCCCTAATGCAACATTTGGAGAATCTTTTCCACTTTGCTATGTACCACTTTCTTGTGGTAGACCTCCTTGCCTTCCTGAGCACTGCCATTGTACTTGCTGGTAGTTTGAGGTGTGCAAATTCTAGGTCTCCAGGAGCCATGCTGCTAGGCTGAGGCTCTCTGGCTCTGGGTGTAGCACCCTTCCGTTCTGCTTTGTTAACAGGTCCCTTCTTTTGGGGAATCTGTGTGCTGGTGCTTGCACCATTTCTACTGTTTGTGAGAATCAGGACTGTCTGGCCCACTGAGGTTCTATTAGTCAGACCCTGCAGGATTTCGCGGTTTGCCGCAAAATCTGCACTTTTTATAAAATTGCCGCGATTTTTACAAAAGTGCCCCCGAAATCGGCACTTTTATAAAAAAAAAAGACGCAATTTTACGTTAATAAACCGTAAACAGGTTGACAACTGTGCAGCAGGGCACGATTGTGAGAGGAGATCTTTGTCGGCAGAAAAATAATTATTTTCTTGCATGTTCAGTGTTAACATAGCAGTCGCTCGCATTTGTACACAGTTTAACGATGATCCCAATAAATTGTTTTGCTATGTGTCACCTTCTCTATTTTAGGCTCTGGTCTTGAGGTGTACCTTTTAATCGTCTAATCCAGTGTAATTGCTTTAATAATGGCATCTTCAATCATTAATGTTGTTGACATTGCTTTATCCTGAACTGGTATTCCTGTTGGTGAATCATTTTGTTGATTCATAGAAGAGGATGAGTTGCAGATACAGGAAACATCTATATAGGTCACTTGTCATTAGCAGTAACTTAAAAAATGTCCATATATGTAAAATAGGTCATGGGGAAACTTCCAGGGCATGTTGATGACTTTTGATTAGTGACCACCACACCTCCATGTGAAGTCACTACTAGTGAATGAATATTGAGCTTGTAGAGTGAAATATAGACTTAAAAGGATGTGCCCTAGTGCTTTCAATGACACACCCATCTTGAAGAAATTAGCAGATATTAGTGGTTGGTACCTAAACAGATTGCCGGATTAAATTTTGAGATTGAACATATAAGTTTTAATATATTTTTTAATTGCAAATGGTCAGTTTGCAATCTCAGATGATCTGGCATGTTGTTCCATACCTTCAGGAGGATCACTGATAGCATATAACCCCCAATTCTGGATTTTTGTGAACCCATGGAGTGACCAACAAATGTTTAAATTGGGATCTGAGAATTGTTGGGGGTATGCTTGATGAACAGTGATATTGTGTAGTCTTGCTCTCGAGGCAGTGTAGTGTTTTGTGGCATCTGCAAAGCCAGTGAAGCTTGCAAAGATGGTTGAAAATGTATGTTTTTCGATTTAGTCCCAGTATAAATATTACTGCTGCACTTTGTATAACTTTGGATTTCTGAATGTGATAGTTTTGGAGGCCCACCAGTAGTAAATTTCAGTATTCCACACTCCTTTGTATGATCACCTTTACGTTAGTAATCCTGGTTGAAGCCGAACGCATTGGTAATATTTTTTGAAGGACTCCTAAGAGGTATTTTCATTTGAGGGCCTAGCTGTACTTGAAATATGGTGACAGAGAGGATTCCATTCAGGAAGAGACTTCAAAAATCATATTCTCGCCCTCTCGCTCTCTCTCTACCCCTCGCTGTTGAGCCAAGTTACATTAATTCAATTCAAAGCTCACCCCTCGTCAAAGATGAATAACTGTATGCACATCAGGCTATCCCATGGACCATAGAACTGTCCTTTGCCAAACATTGATTGCAAATAGAAACATATACTGGGCCAATATCAAGTGCTTCCTAAGCATTGTGCATGAAATGCACAAATGTAGCAACTGCTGGGAGGTTACACTGGTGAATTTGGGGCTACGTTTTGCCCTCCAGGAAGGTTCAACAATTGAAAGATTTTCACATATGTTGCAACCAACCCATTATTTTCAGAAGGTCAAGGACTCTGAGGGTCCTATTAGATGTCCAATCATTTCTCAAAGTGAACTATGCAAGTCCTAAGGAAAAGCAATCCTGAGGGAACTATATAGTGTAAGAAATCCCACAAGAGACTGGATGAGGCCCTTCATTGCACATCACTGTTGCACTGTGATGCATGTAGCTGCTCGGCATGGATGGGTTCTGTGACTCCTGGGTCTGAAAAGTTAGCTTGTTGCGAATCCTCCACCAGATCAATATTTTACGCTCAAATCCCAAACTCCATTTTGAACCACCATCACAGAGAGACATCTTTTCAATTTTCCATTGGAGGAGTAGATTTTATGAATGATCTCCATCTGCTAAAAAAAGTGGAAACCAATTCGGGCCTACCAAGGCTACTTACATCCGACCATATTTCAGCCACAATCCTATGGGAAGAGTGTCCGAGGCAGACACATAGAGTATACCCTTGGGCCTGAGGCTCCTTATTCCCTCTACCCCAATACAGTGAGAACCTGTAAAACATCTGTGTTTGTAGTAGGAAAAACAGCCAAATAAAATGCCGCAAAATTGCCGCTAAATTTCCATCTTAGTGCCGCTAAATGTCCAGTTTTGTGCCGCGAAATTTTCTAATCCATGCCGCTATGTCTTGCGGAGTCTGATTAGGATTAGCGTCATGTTGCTGATCCTGCATTTGTTGAGTACCCTGTGTATCAGTGGTATGGGGGGGGGGGGGGGGAGAATGTAGGCAAATGTCTTTGACTAACGTATCCATAGCGCATTCCCCTTGGGACCGATGGTCTGGTTGTTTGGATATGAAGTGTTGGCATTTTGCATTTCGGTGTGTTACAAAAGGGTCCATTTGCACTGTACCCCATTTCCGGAATAGTTTCTCTATTTCCTGTTGGTTGAGCGCCCATTCTTGGGATGCTGACGTCTGCCTGCTGAGTCTTTGTTTCCACATTGTCCTTCCCTGGGAGATGTATTGCTAGTAGGTCTATTTTCAGTGGACTGGCCCACCTCCATATTTCCTGTGCTAGCCATGATAGTGCTACTGATAACGTTCCTCCATGTTTGTTGATGTAGAACATGGTGGTTGTGTTATCTGTTTGGATCAACCCCCTGTTTCCGTACAGCTCCTTCTGAAAGGCTTTTAAGGCTAGAACACTGTTTCTAGCTCTATGTAGTTGTGTTTGACTGCATCCTGCTGCAACCATAACCCCCCTCACCTTGAGCCTGTTCATGTGTGTGCCCTACCCCAGCTGGGAGGTATCTGTCGTGATGGTCACTGTTGGAGTTAGCTGTGTGAATGGTTTCACCTGTGAAATGTTTTCCTTGTTCCACCACGCTATTTCCTGATGCACTGCGTGTGTGACAACCACTAGATCTTCCTAACTTCCTGTTGCCTGTGACAATTGCTGCTGTATCCATTCTTGGAATGGTCTCATGTGGAGGCGAATATTTGGGACCAGGTGTATGCATGACCCATTCATTCCGATTAGTTTGCTCACTGTCAGAGCTTGCCCCTTGTGGTGAATACATGTCTCTTTCAGTAATGCCAAAGTTATCTTTGTGCTGAGGAACACCTTACCCTGTATGGTGTTGATCTCTGCCCCTAAGAATACCTTAACCTGTTCCGGTTCTATTGAAGACTTTCCCCAATGGATTGAGAACCCCAGTCAGATTAGTGTTTGTACGACCTGCTGGATGTATTGTTTTCATTGTCTGTAAGAACTTGCTTTTATGAGCCAGTCGTCGAGGTAGGGGTATACATGTATCCCTTGCCTCCTTGGTGCGCTGCTGGCATTTTGTTAACACCCGTGGTGCGGATTGGAGTCCAAATGCTAGTACTGTGAACTGGTAGTGAGTTTGGTTGATAACAAACCTAAGTAGGCATTTGTGTTTTTTGTTGATGGGAATGTGTAAGTATGCGTCTTTTAAGTATATTGTAGCCATGTAATCCTCCTTTTGTATCTGGGGTATTACTTCTTGCAGACATGTGATCTTGAATCTTTGTGTTCTTCTGAACTTGTTTAAGAACCTTAGATCTATAATAAAGCGTTTCATCCACTTTTGGTACAAGGAAGTATTTGGAGTAAACCCACTTGTTTGTTTCCTTGTACGGCACTATCTCTATTACCTCCTTGCTGAGCAGTTCCTGCGCCTCTAGTAGCAAGAGCAGAAGTTATTTTGCCGAGTGCACCTTGTTGTTTGGCCCCTTGTTTGGAGCTTGTTTTTCTAGCTCTATACAGTAGCTGGTACTGTTCTGGTACATGCTTCAGGAGTTGTCCCACCTCCTCCCAGTGCTGGTATGCGTGCCTGTTGATTAGGGTGTTAGAGTTTGCGATACGTCATTGGATCGCCACACTCTGCTCCACTTTCCTCCCCATGAAGTCCATTCTTCTACTCTCCTTGTCTGGAGGTGGTCTGGCATTTGTGAGTACATTAGCCCTTTTCCTAGCTGTTGCTGTTATTATTGAATCAGCTGGCACTGATCCATGAATGTATGCAGGGCCTTTGAGGAGTGTTTGTACTTCTTTATGGTCCTCTGGGTCACTGATTTACAGACAGCTGGCTCCCTCAAGGCCTCCCTGCCCTGGTCCAGCACACTAGGCAGCATGGGCAGGAACCGAAGTCTTGTTTCTGTGGGTAGCAGTGTTTCCAGGAGAAAAGAAGCCTTGGGCTTTTCCTCCTCCAACTTCACTCCATATGTCTCTGCAGCCTTTTTTTACTACCATATTATAGACCCCTATATTGTCCGGCGGTGAAGGCCTCCAAGGGTTTGTGTCTACTCCTTCTTCCAGTATTTCAGCATCAAGGTCCTGCCACTCCAAGTCTTGCGCCTCCAAGGATGTTGAGTCCTGGTAGGTTTGCTGTTCCTCGACTGGTTTAGGTGCTTTCGGCGACTCAGGGTCCTCGTTGCCTCCTTCGGCCTCGCCCGGATGGTGTACTGGCTCATCCTTTCATCGAAGTCCTTTTTTCGTTGCAGGATGCTCGCCATTTCAGCCTCGAGCCTCCTTCTCTTCCTCTCCATCTTGGCAGCTTGTTCGGCGTCGAGAGTTTGAGCACTTCGAGGTCGTCTAAGTCGTTGTTGACCCTTCTTTTCTCTGCGTCAAGATGTCCTTTTCGAGGGCAGCGTTCGTCGACCTTGGTTTTTCGCCACCTGGGAGTTCTTTTTGAAGGATCCGCTGAGCGGCTTGTCCTTGGGTGCTGTTGCTTTCGCCGAGTGTTTAGACGGCAATGCTCCCTTCGAGGACTTGGCTTCACGCATACTAGTGTCGGTCGAGGGACTGGGAGTCGACAACGACTCTTACCTCCTTCAACGTTTTCTTTTGCATTTCGATGACTGTGCAGTCCTCCGGCGATGTTGTCCTCTTCTCCACTGGAGAGGCCCAAGTCTTGAAGCGATGGTGGTGGCCCCTGCCCCTGCATCGTGTAGGCCACTGCCCTTGCATGGTGTAGTTAGCCTTGCTCTTACTCTGAGGGTCTTCCTTGTGAATGCCGAGCATGCGTTGCAGACTGGATGCTGGTCCTTCTGGGCGTATTTGTGGTGGTAATTGTCGCAAAATTGGAATGGTGTTTTGTCCATCCCTGCGCTCTGGGAGCCCCCAGTGTGCGCATTATCCGTTGAACATCTAGATTTTGGGTGTAATTCTTTTCCTTCGTCGTTCTGGTTACCTGACCTGTAGTTTGGTGTGTTGAAATCTGTGATTTTGTCGATTTTCTGTATTTTTCGTCGATTCTCTCTCCAAATGTCTGGAACACTTTGGTAACGATCCAGACCCAATGGCGAAAAACGAATCTGAAGAGGGCGACCAAAGGTGGGAGCTTCCGCAGGAAGCGCGTCGACATCACGTAGGACACCAAATGGTGGTAGGTCGACCCTACCTGGGCCATGAAAAAAAGGCTACAATTCCGGACTCAACCACTAGATGACAGAATAATGCACAGCATAGTGAATCTAGAAAGATTCACGCTGCAAAACTAAAGAATAAGGGACTTCCGATTCGTCACCTTGTGAATTTCTCCAGGCATCAGACTGGATTCATAAACTCTTGCGATAGCTACTGTGCATGAGCAGTGCTGTTGGCCAACATTCCTACTTCTTACTACCAGACATCACAACACACAGCTGCATATAGAAGTCACGCCTGCGCGCAAATGTCAGTTTGTCTCCTATTCCTAGGTCTGATGTTGGCCTAGACCAGAGCTTTCCAAACTCTGTGTCGCGACACGGTACTGTGTCGCCTACAAATGGTGGGTGTGTCGTGGGATGACGCCATACTGTGCAATTCCTACGACAGACTTATGCGCAGAAAGGAGAGGGAGACCGTTAGGTGATTTTGTGCGCGCACAGCACAAGCGCAGTTTGGTCTGCAGAACCATTCCTGGCAGGAGTTTTAGGTCGGCGACGAGGAGGAAACGACGGGCCCGGAGAACAATCAGGTGGCTGCCAGGCTCCGCTGTCTGTAAGCCCTGCAACATGCGCATCGAGCCTCCAGCTGGCCTGACTGACCTGCTGCACACTTCCTTCTGACACGGTGTGTAGTACTTCAGCAGCAGGTTGACGGCCGTGGGCACAAAATTCAGGTCAACTTCGTGGCGAAGGGGTCCATGCAGTCAAAGGGCAAGGAAGATGAGGATGCCGACTCTGACTACAAATAAGGACGAGCTGGGGCCGGGCGAGACACCCCTTGCTCCCCTGCAGCCTGTCAGAGCCTCGTTGACACGTCCGGCTCTGCCTGCATGCCTCTGCGTGCCTGTCATTATTCCTGCAAGTCTGCCCCTCAACAGAACCTACTTCTCCTGCCCATCACTCCGGCACACCCCGGTCCGGTCTATAAATATTATGCTAGTATTCTTTTTCTTATCCTCAACCTTTGAACTTACATGTGTGGGAAGGGCCGTACCTGACTAGGGCTTGCATTTGCATACTTTAATTTTACAATTTCTAATTACAGAGGCAGTTCCCTGAACCCCATGGCCCCACCTCCACGTGGTTAAGTAATCATATGCAAGCAGAAAAGGACAAAATATTTTGAAATAGGTGGGGGGCGGCAGGGGGGGGAGGGGAGGTGCAATGGCCACATAACGAAAGGTGGGGGTGTTCAATATCCTCTACATGCCCATAGGAAACGGGGTTACATAAGCTATTTTATTAATATAGAGCGTTTAAGTCAGAAGACAATATGGAACTGCATGAGCCAGTATACAAAATGGTAGTACACCCAAAGATTAATGTAGGAAAGACTGGAGCTGCATGAAACGGTGGCAAAGGAAGTTACATGAATGGGCCTACAAACATGAGGTGGCAGAAACAAACTGTCTCATGGCGAGGGAAGGGAAATCATTGACTGAGGAATGGATGCCATGAGACTAAAGTGCACTCTGGGAAGGCAGGGTTAAGGTCTGTACATGTCGGCACAAGGATATAGACCTCAATGGGGGTAACAACAAGAATACAGGGGCTAAAGTCTGCTTGCATATTAGAGAGCACAATGTTGGGTAGGAGTGAAGGGGGTTAAAAAAAATAGGTCCTTGGCGGTGCAGACGTGTACACAAGAACATAGTTTAGTAAGGGCAAAAAGCCTTTATATCGGTTGGGTAAATACATGTATGGGGAAGAGAACGAATGGATAGATGGGGCAAAGTTTAAGGGTGCGGGCTGCCTCCATTAGAAGAACTAGGCCTAAAGGAGGAGGTCAGTATGCCAGTTGGTGCCGGTCAGGATAGAAGCCCACAGCCTATCCCTCCCATACTCACCCTCCTCCTTTGGGGTCGGGATAGGGGGCGTGGTGCTGGTCTGACATCAGGCTCATTGGGGGAGGGGATTCCCGGGGAGGCGTGCAGGCAGAGCCGGAAATAATGAGACCTGGATCTCTGACCACCCCACCTCTCCTGTCACTGCCCCGGACAGTCCCTGTCTGCCTCTCCTGCCAGTCACATTCCTGACCCCCTCATGTCAGTCAGCCTCCTCCTTTCAGTCCCTCTTGCCTTTAAAATCCCTCCCCGCCCCCCCTCCCCCCTGGCATTCCTTCCTGCTACATCCCTGATTCATCCCCTTCTGTCAGTGCGCCTGCCTGGCAGCCTCCTCCTGTCATTCCCTCCTGTCTGCCGAATTCCTGACCCCCTCTCCTGTCAGTACTCCTGCCTGACAGACTGCCCCCATCATTGCCTGACAGTATCTGCTTCCCTTTCATCAAGTCATGACGGGCATACTTCCTTCTGTCCCCTGCTCTCTTTCTGAAAGGGGCTCGTGCTCTGCGGTTTTCCAAAATCAAACCATAATGGTTATAGTTGACTATACAGATATTAAATGGTTTCCGCCCTACCTGTGACAGCAATGCTTGGTTATATATTTGCTGCTCTGATTAGGGCTGAACAAACGTGAAACACACATACAATTAAATGAAACGTCTCTACTACTTCGTGCACATAATGAGCTTTGTTTGCGTCTCCAATATAGTTTCCGGCAACTGCTGCAGATTTTCCAAAAAGAAAGAACAGTGCTTACACGAGATTTTAAAGATCATGGAATAGCATTATATAGGTCAGGAGCAGTCAGCCTGCTTTGCTGTTAAGAAAATATTGCATAGATCTACGTATCTTGAGCTACTCCTATTCAGAAAGGCAGCAGGCGGACTTTGTGCAGGGGCATGTGTCAATGTGTGCATGATTATATTCTTGCATCAGGCACAAACCTAGCCTTACACCCAATAAATTGGTTTCTTTTTGCATGCCTAGGATCCTAGGATGTTATCAGAACAAGCTATAGACAGTTTTGCCAGTCACTGTCTTTGTTAGAACAGATTCACAATTGCTTTATTAACGTTCCTGCTTTCTCAAATTTGCTTAAAAATGCACCATTTGCCCACTCTTTTTTTAAAAATGTTCAGGGGGGATAACTCCTCCCCCCCGGAAACTCACCGTATGTGGTTCTGGCTCGCTCGCTACACTGCATTACCGTGTCGCGAAGTGATGCATGTCTAAAAAGTATGTCGCCAACATGAAAAGTTTGGAAAGCTGTGGCCTAGACCTTTTGATTTTTAGTAAAAAAATGCAATGCATATGGGGATTTTGCATTTTTTTTAACACTACCACAGCCTGAAATACTGAACGGAATAACACCAAATTTTTCAGAAAGGTAGTAGCTTGGGAGTTATTAAACAAAGAAAAATGTGTACATCTACGGACGAGACTTTGCGGGTCCTGAGGCAAAGCAAGGTCCTGATTGGCTGGCCGCAACTGAAAGGAAAGTTGTGGTCTCCATTTTGTTTCTCGGTAGGCCAGTGGGTGGGGGGAAAATAAAGTGAAAGATAACATAAGGGGTCAGGATAGAGGTATCCTGACCACATAAGACACATGGAGGGGTCTGTAAGGTAACCCTCATGGCCAAATAATTGCCTGCACGTTTTTTTAGGGTGGCCGAAGCGCGGATCCATGGCGCTCCGCGCAACCCCACAGAAAATTCGCAATGGGTCTGAAACCCAAGGGGGGGAGATAAAACTTCAATCTCACACCAAACCTCTGCTGCGCACGACCAAAGGCCTTGTGTAGTGTTGAGTGCTTGTGGGGGTGGAGGGGTGGGCCCAAACCGCCCTTCACATGCTCGAAGGCTCCTACTTTGCATGCTACACTGTGAAAAGTGACTTTTGTTCATAACTGAGCCCATAGGCTCCCGCGGTTCATACATTGGTCAGTCTGCTCATGGTCTGTGGTCACTTTCATATTATACAACATTTACTTGGCTAGCCTGTGTATAAGCCTTTGCTGCGCAGTCGCCATCTGCTACTGTTTCGGGGGCACTTTCGGGTTGTACCATGCTTCTATAAGAAAGTTATTTATGGCCATGCTTTCCAAACCAGTATTTATTTTCTAAGCACTACTAAATGTTGATGCTGGGTGAGCACTGTTTCTAGATTGCAAGAATGGATCAGGAAGCAGGGGCTTTATGCCCATGCTATGCTTAGCAGTTTTCTCTTCCATGTGATTTCTTCCATGAACAATCTTCACAGTACCTACTTAATAGCTCCTCCTAACATCAACGCCCTGGATATCTATTTGGCGAGTGTTCATGTTGTAATATCATCCAAGAGTCGGTAGATGCTGCAGCTTTGTGTTTCTCCTGTTAACCCCCCCCACACACACCCCCCACTCTCCTTGTGCAACACTTTGGTGCCATAAGACCAGGGAACCAGTGCTCAAAAGTGCTTCCCTCAACACACGTAAATTGTTTTCCAAGGTACACTTGCCTCAAAATATCGTCCCTGATCAGGTAGCCATGGGGATGTTAAGTAGAGCAATATTTCAGAGTATTTTCTAAATCCTAGTCCATCCCCAATTTGACTCCGACTAGTTGTCAATTCCAATCTTTTTTTTTTATTGTTATCTCCTATTTCACTTTGCACGGTAAAGTATATGGTTTCTCTATGCACAAGACTCTCGTGGGGCCACCCTATTGTGCATTTCTGTGCATGCACTGTACAAAAGCAGACCTTTTGGCATGCTCACACATAGGTGTCTATCTTTCCTATTTTTGTTAAATGGCTGCATGTGCTCGCACTGGTGAACATTTTCGATGTCCTTTGTAATAAAGTTACACTTGTGAAGGTTCTTCACCTTGTGAATGTGTACCAATATAATTACTCCATTTTAAGGAGGTGGTTATGGGGATTAAGCTTACACAAGGAAGTCTTGACCGAACAGGCAAAATGGCCCTCCCTGTGGACCTGCAGATCCAATCAGTAGAACCCAGTGAAGGTATGGACAGATATGAACATGGCTGCATTGGCAAATGTTCAGAACAGGAACACCCCGAGTCAAAGTTGTATTAGCTGATTTTGCCAGGGAGGATCCTTTTTAGCCAAAAGGCATAATAGTTTAATGCAATGCCCCAAGTACCTCAACAACCGCCTGACCTTCTACACGCCCACCCGCCAGCTACGATCGACCAGCCTCGCCGCTGTACCACGCATTCGCAGAGCCACCACCGGAGGAAGATCCTTCTCCTCCCTGGCGGCCAAGACATGGAACTCCCTCCCCATCCACCTTCGGCTGACCCAGGACAATCTCTCATTCAGGAAGCAACTCAAGACCTGGCTTTTCGAGCAGTAACGGACCCTCCCTACCCCCCTCCCCCCTCCCTTGCCTGGAGACCCTTCCGGGTGAGTAGTGCGCTACACAAATTCAGTGATTGATTGATTGAATGATAATAAACTGAGATCATGCCTACCTCTGGGGATACCTTTCCTGTTTTTTTGCAACATCGAAATCTACAAACACCTGATCATCAACATGATACTCCTAGGGCTTATTGATATAAAAACTAAGGGCATGCTGTTGATCCAGCTGTGGTAAACCCAACTTCTCTTTAGATGAGTGAGGTGAGGAAAAGAACACCGGGATTGTAATGGAGTTTCTCACGTGGAAAGGTGACACCACTTTTAGAAGCAAAGATGCACATGTCCAAAGCATAACCTGTCAAGAGTGAGGGTAATCCGCAGTGGCGTAACTAATAAAACCTGGAGCTCACTTTCTCAATAGGCAGACCATCATTAGTCAGGGTACAGCTGCAAAAAGGCTTGAAGTAGGCAAAGCCTTGCTGGGCCAAAGACTATACAAATTATAGAACGTTAGTGAACTTTGTCTCAGGTGGTCATTCTGCTTTTTCTCACACAAGTTAAGAAATCTAGTTTAACACGCTAATAATATGGGTTGGATAGATAGTCGACGGGCAGCCAGATTGAAATACATGACTTATGACAGAAGGTTGAACACCCATAACTCATTCCCCTCAGTTTCCATAGATAAAGGTGTACATTGTGGAGGTTCGGGTGCAGCAATCTGCCCAGCTCGTGGGACAGCAGATCCTTGCACAGAAGAAGACTTGGAGGACAAATGCATAGCATCAGGAGTTTTGAGTACCAATCCCTCTGAGCCTAATCCAGTGCCATTAATCGGCTGTGCTCAGTCCTATCTGGCATTCTTTAGGAGCCATGTGATCAGAGGCAACAATGGTAAGGCTGGAGTCCCACAGTAGGCAAAACAGATGCCCTACAAACTCCAGGTGGGAAAAGTGCAAAACACTGGGGATTTGCAAATGCAGCCAAGGGTCTGTTAAGGACATGCCCCAAGGGCAAAGATGCAATATGCCACCTCAAGGTGTAGACTCTACTCTTGGTGAGCAAGATGACATCATCTGTGTTTTTTTGCTGTCATGGTGAAGGATCCAGTTAGATGATTGACCATCAGGGAGCTCCTGAGACGTGACCGCCATCACCACAATCCCAATGCATGCCAATAGAACACATGCCCCACATTGTCTTGCTTGTTGCAGTATCACAAGGTGGTCGTGTTAGCCATTGGCACCTGAATTGACCATCCCTTGATGGAAGGCAGAAAGATCTTGAGAGCCAGTCAGATGGCTAACAACTCCAGTAGATTTATGTGATGACGCTGCTCCAACTGAGAAAAGAAAACCTCAGATCTCCTTATCATTCAAGCAATTGGGAGATAACACAATCAAGAAATTACACATTTAAGAGAAGGTGCATCCAGTTCCACCATGCTCTCATTTGCCTCGTCGGAGATGCATAATCTTGTCACAGAGGTTTTCCCAGTGGTGGGCCCACTGTAGGCAGAGCTTCAATTGAAGGGCCCGCATGATCCGCAGAGCCTGAGGAACCAGCAAGGTGCATGATGGTAGTAAAGAAGAAGCCTCAGAATAGGCAGGGCTGGATGAGTAGCTCTTGTCTGAAACATCAGGCTCATAGCTTGAATGTCTCCGACTCACTGCAAAGGTTTTTGCCTTGAAGGTGACCATGTTCAAGATCGCACCAAGGCAGTCCTGTCTCTAGGTTAAGCAGAAGAAGAGATTTGGAGTAGCTGATGACAAACCCTAGCAGTGACATTTTTTTCTGCAGGTGATCTGACTCTAGCTGAGACGAGATCACCTTCAATATCCAGTTATAAAGGTACAGGAATACAATGCTACCTTGGCCTGCGAAAATGGGGCACAACCGCCAAGATGAACTTAGTTAAGCTCTAATGGGCCGACTTAGGGCCGAAAAGCAGGATGATCCAATAAAAGTTGCTGCTGTCACTACAAAGTGGAGATATGTCTTGTGGGACTGCAGGACTTGTGCAGGAAAGCGTGCGTTCTTTAGGTTCAGGGACACCATCCAGTATTAGCGATCCAAGGCCAGCAGTGAGTGTCATGACTTGGAACTTATCTTTATTGGGAAACAAGTTCCACAACCTGTGGTCTAGAATCTGCCTTGGCATTGCCCCAGTACAGTGTGCGCTTAAGTCGTTTTGATATATTGCCTTGAAGAGGAGAAGCACTGGCACTGCTTCTGTTGTCCTCATCCTTTGCATCCTCCTTTGCCCCAAGCACCACAAAAATATCTCCTTGGGTTCCTAGATCTTCTGTGAAGGCTGATGCTAATGGAAGGCCAAACCTCCATGTTAACCCCTGAGCCTGTTGTACTGCTGATGGAAGCGACTTGAAGATGAAGTCATGTGAGCACTCTGTTTCCCTGCTATTCTAAATTTAGTTTTAGGGTGAATCTGAGTTGTCAAGAAAAAACCTAGCTCCCTCACAGGGCATGTCCATCAAGTATGACTGGACGTCTCCAGAAAACTGGATTCAGCAAACCCATATATGTTGTCTGGTAATTGTGTTTGCTCCCATGACACAGGCAGCTTCATCGGCAGTTGAAGCCTGAAACTAAGACCTGCCTGCCACATCCTGAACTTTCTGAGTAGAGTAGTTACCAAGATCTTCAGAAGCAAGGGCAAACCGCTTCGTGCCAGACTGCCCGAGAGAGCTTTCGTGCCTATTGTATAAGTACATTAAGTCTCTCGCGCATTGATCAGAAGAGGCTTGATTGACTTTACAGGTAGAAGCTTGCGCCACAATGCTCAAAGGTATAGGGGGCCGATTCGTGAATTTTCCCCCGCACCAGTAAAGGGACTAAGGTGTCTCACTTAGGGTGTACTCACCGCTTATCAGGTCAACTATAGCCTCATTGAATGGCAACAGAGGGTTCAGAGTGGAATATCCTGGCTGAAGTATCTGTCAACATATTTGATTTGGTCTCCTCGCTCCAGAGAGGCAAATCCAACACCTCTTCCTCTGTACCACAACAGACAAAAAGGCACTTCCCTCAGTCAGGGGTCCCAGAGTAGAATCTAAAGCAAATTCAGGGGGAGAATCAAGGCCACTGGCAATTTGTAGCTCCTGGTATAGATTAGCAACTGGATATTGAATGAATCCTGAGCTGTCAGTGCACTGCGGCGGAATATGGGCGATCACCTAGCAATGGAGATTTCAGAGAATCATATGTGGGACAGCAGGAGTGTGTTGACCGCCACAAAGGTTTAAGTGACTCTTCAAGGCCAAACAGCACTGGGACCACCTATAACACAGGTGCAAATTAACACCCTTGAACAAATAATGGGAGACTTTCCAAAAGTTTGTTCCACAACTGCAACCTCATTACTTGGTTCTTTACCGGCAGCAATACCTCTGATGCCTCAACAGCACCCTGACACCATTTCAGCCACAAGTGGTCGTGCCTCCTCGGTCACCTTGGTTTCCAGTGTAGCCTCCACCACTTGCAGCCTCTGTGGCCCCCAAACCCTGAGAATACTATAGGACACCAGACATTGCACTAATTTGTCTTGCATGCCATTCTAAACTAAATCGTAGTAGGAAAGGATATACAAAAACCCAGTCACATTGCAATACCGACCGGGATAAGAGTTGTTCAGAAAACCTCTGATCCAGCTCATCGTTGCAACCTACATAAAGCAGCCAATGCACTAGCCATTCTAAAACCATATGATCACTAGATGTGGCATGACATTTCTCCTCAAGTCAAGTTGATCCACAAGGATGGAAAGAACAAAACCAATGCAATTGTTAAAGAGGAGAGGAACACTGCCACAGCTATAAAAGATGCGGCCATGGATTACTCAAGTGCATGCTTCACCAGTTAGTAGTACTGCAGGGGAGGGCTGCAGTATGTAGAAGGCAGTGATGATCTAAACCCACCCACTTCCACCTTGAGGTGCAAGTCCATTTTCTTCAGTTTCCTTGTGACAGGAAGACACTGTTTGGGAAATATGTTGGCAAAGCTGTGCAATTGATACAAACACACACACCCTTCTTTCCCTGTTCAAGTGAACTGCCCCTTGTGGCCCCTGAAGATGACCAGGATTTAGAAGCAGTTCTGCACAGTATAGTGATCAACGAAGACAATATTACCCCGACAGGCAGTAAAGATACAATAATTGTTGCACCTCTGTCAAATGCCAATAACGTCAATCATGCCAGTGGCCTACTGACAAAAAGAGAACAAAAAGTGTGCCTGGATTCCTAATGCTGCCCCCACTCAGGCTAAGGAGAAGGCGGTATCTCACTTTGCATCTGAATAGAGGAAGATCACAGCTGGATGCTACAAGTTGTGGAATAGGCTCACATGCTGGAATTTGTCCAAAAACACACTTTGGTCTCCACCAGCAAAGGAACATCACATCTTCTTCAGAAATGTTATTGACAAAGTCCCAACCCCTGAGAAACTTGACCTTCTACTCTAGATTATTTCCAGTGAAAAAGACAACCTGGGGATGGTGACTGGTTTTGGATCTTCAGAAACTCAACACGTCCCCCAAAAAGCAGTCTTATGAGATGTTCATCCTTTAAGATATCCTTCTTTGGCTGCAAAAAGAATCCCTCACCTCCATGGATCTACTGGATGTCTACTTTCAAATCCGCATACATCCAAACCACAGACAGCATTTAAGATTCTCGCCAGCAGGGCAGCTATATCAATTCAGATTGAAATAAGTCTTCCTTTGCCCCTTCCTCCTCAACTATTTCCAAAATGTACCAGTCTTTCTTCAGAGACAGAGCCACCAGGTATTTCCATACCTAGATGATTGTTATCTTGTGGCACCTGAAAGTCTTTCATAAATCGATTCTATCACCTAGACCTGGCACTCCACGTAGAAACATATTCTGCATGCCCCACTACAATGCTCCAGTTTTTGGGAGCAGTCCTGGGCACAAAAACGCTGCAGGGCAATGCATTTCCATCAGTAAAGCACTTCACAAAAAAACAGGTGATTACAGCATACCTTTGCAGGTGCTACACAATCAATCAAAACATACATGTCCATATTGGGCCTTATGTCATCATGCATAGGACTTATTCTATTGTGCCACATGTGCATGAGACCAACAGATCAAACAGGAGTTGGATCTCCTGTTGCAACAAGCTACTGACTTATGAGGCAGTGAGTTGAGTCACTCATCGCCTCAGACTAGCTATACTGTGATACAGTTTTTCAGAAAACCTCAATGCAGGCCTCCCTTCTATCTACACGTGGCAGGATCCTCAAGGCAACATATTCCTGAATATATGGTGGGTGGGTGGAGGGGGTGATTACATTTGGAGCAAACCAAGGGAGTGATGTGGGGGGGATGAGAAATCCTTCCAAACCAATGCTATCCCAATTTTATCTCATTCCCAGGGCTCTACAGAAGGCCAAGACAAAGTCATGTTCGTTAAAACTGATAGCAGGTTTGAACTAGTGGACCCAGGCCAGGGACTAGATGATATGTCCGTTCAGACTTTTGTTTTATGTTTTTGGAACACATAGTGGGCGGACTGCTCTTTTTTTTCTTGGAACTACTCTTGCCCATCGCTTGTCTCCCCCCACCCTCTCTCTTCCTCCCTTTGTTCTCCTGCTTTTCCCACACACCTCCTTCCTTTTTTCTTTCAATTTTAAAGTTCTACAACTTATTTTATTCTATCAAGAAGCTCACCTATGGGATGAAGCACGTTACTGTACTTTTGACTCTGACGGCTTTGCCAGATAGATGTACCTATGAGCATGCGGTTACCCACCCAGTGTGAAGTTGATGTTTTGGTGTGTACATTGCAATTCATCGTCTTTCGTTGTTATTTTTTTAATGCACACTGCAAAACCTAATAAAGTTCATTAAAAAAAACTGATGGGTCCAGCATGGCCACACTAGTTTTGGTACACAGGCTCGATTCACCAACATCATCTTTCCCGGAATGATGGCCAAGTCCTACATCATGACTTCAAAATCACTGAACTGGGCCACCAAGAATTCGGATATTCATACTTCTTGGCAGACTGCAGATCCGTACTGGCGCAAGCTTAAATGATGTCCAAGATCTACAGTGCCAAGTGGAAAGTTTCTATAAGAATGGAGTACTAAATCCCATTTCTACACAGCTGCACCAAGGATGCCTTACCTTCTCCATTTAGTGGAGAAAAATATTAAGTATTCTTCTTAAATTAAGTACTTCTAGCAGCGATATTGCAGTTCAGGTGGTCTGAGGATGCTTCATCCTTATTTGCTCAAAGAATCATCACACAGTTCATGAAAGGCCTTTTCAGAGGTTACTCCACCGTTCAGCGCCCAGTCATGCCTTGGAAACAGAACAGAGTACACAGTCACCTGATGTTCCCGCCCTTTGAGCCAACCCAGATGTCTTTCATATGTCTTATAGTAGGCAGCACTTCTGGTTCTAATGTCACCAAGGATAGTGGGGGAACTCACAAGTCTTAATAATAATGGAACCATATTAAAACTTCATGAAAGATCAGATCACCTTGCTCACATTCCAAAGTTCTCTCGACTTCCATTCAAACAAACCTGTTGTTCTTAGATATTTTTGTCCCAAATCTGTTGACACTGGTTGAGGGGGCAGTGCGCTTGGTGTATAGCTGCAGGTGCATCTTACAAAGGTGAAAACAAAGCTTTATGTTCAGTTGATCAATGCTTTGTTGCCATGGAGGGCATAGCCTTCAGGCTCCCAGCCTGTATTACCTTCTGCCACAATAAACCAAAACATCTCTTTGGGGTAAGTTAAAGGTACATGCCATTAGAAGCATGCCAGTGACAGCTCCACTTTGTGCATGAGTGCTGATCTTGAACATCTGCCAAGCAGCATGTGGAACAACAGGCACGCGTTATACACTACTTAAATTCAGCAGTTCACTTTAAGTAGTGTATAATGGACCAAGCAGTGCCCCTCAGGTGTGTGTGATTGGTTGGTTAGCGAGCTCAGCACTTACAAACCAAACATCAGCCAGTAAAGTTTATCAAATTGGGTGGACGTGCTTCTAAAGAAAATTGGTCCTCTGGTCATTTCAACTCTGTTTATTGCTGTTTAAAAAATACTGGGGATTCCCAGTTTGGGGCACGGAATGATTCAAGGATGTGAATCTATGAAAGATGCCAACACTCAAGAATGAGAGTTGCAGGGAAGTAACTATTTTCTTCTGCAATGATATTCAAATTTGGTGCATTTTCAGTTAGCTGTTTTGGGCCTATGCACAAAGTTTTCCAGTGTTAATTTACAAAACTTCGGAAAGTTGGTGTTTTCTGCTACTTAATATTAATTTTCAACTGCATGGTCAGTTGGCACCAAATTTGGCATCCTCAGGGCATAGTTTTGAGGGTGGCTTCCACAAAATTAGGGACAGTTTGATCAAGGATCAAAATAGTTACTAAGAGATTAAAAAGGGTATTTCCAACGGAGGAAAGTTGTAAACTTACCCTCCCAGAAGTGACTGCTTCGGTTACATAAACATAAATGTACATATAGATGTTGCATAATGGGAAACCATGTAATATAGTCCTAAATTGGCATTAAGGTTTTTTGGTGTCTTCAAAAAACATGGGCCTAAAGTCTCAGAACTCAACAATACACTCAGTAAATCCGTGTTCCAGCCACTGCTTTTAATTTAAAAAAAAAATTAAGTACTTAATGCACACATAGCTAAATACTGCCCACAAAATTACAAATCTATACAAGAGTTCAGTGGACTAACATTTTTATAACCGCTCCTTAATTACCCTCACAGAATAACCTGGATGCAAATCACCAGACCTAAAGATTTATCACTGAGGGCATCTAGCCCTTGTTTACTCCATCATTGTGATTATTCTGTTGCTTACTCCTGTTGAAATTTTCGGATGGTACAGCTTAAGACCAGAGCATGTCCACTTTCACTAGGCTTAAGAGTGGGTCATGGAGCTGATGCCACCAGCTCTAGGGAGAAACCAGGGGTACAATTCGGGAGTAAGCGCGCCCTCAAGCTTCAGACAGGGTTCACAGCATCAGTAGTCTAACCTCCTTCTTAACTGTACCTGTAGGCATAGGGGCTTAACAAGAGAGATGAAGAAATCTGATTGGTGAGGCACCCACCCAGTCTAGTCGTGTTGCATAATCCCTCCAACCTGACACTCAAAAAACCAGCAAAGGCGGAAGTCTGCTCCTTCCTCTACCTTCATTAACAGGCAGTTGCTGGTTATAGCTATGGAAATTCCTCTCCCTGTCCCCTTTTTGTTAGAGGGGAATCTTAACCTGCCCTCAAAGGTGCATGTTGTGCATGGGGGCTTTTAATCGGCCAGGGTGTAGTATAGCAATGCGACTGCCTCACTCCACAATGCAGCACAAATGGCGAATCTCATTTAGTGCTGGCTCAGAGAATTTGTGCATTTGCACATGTGAATTAAAGTATTAATCGAAAGTAAATCTGACATTGCATATAAATCTAAGGGTTTAGGAAAATGGGTTAAAGGCAACAGCACTGTTCCGTGCACTGTGTATAGTACCAAAGTTACAATGTTAACACAGTTCAAATATAAAGTCCCCAAAGGACTTTATACACATTAGTTGAGTTACTTTCAGGAATTCAGTTTAGTTAAAACCATTTCCAGTGGGACCCTATCTGCCAAAGAGTTACCTGTGAGCAGATGCTAGTCTGAGTAAGATATAATTCTTCCTCACTCAGCCATCACTTGTGCACAGGCAAGGGGATATGAGCACGTGTGTTGTGCTCAAATCCCCTTGCCCCAGCTGTTCGTAAAGGCTACCCTGATTTTAGAAGAATGGTACTGTAGGTTGCAGCTTAAAACCATTTTAGACTTAGCAGTGGAGCAGGCAAGGCTCTATTAAGTGTCTCTCCACTGCAGAGGGTTCAGAAACAAAATAAATCGTGTTTTTTGGCAGATAGAATTTAGATATTTTATACTGCATCAACTGCATGTTTTAAGCATTGAGAAATTAAGTAATCAATTGAGTGTCTTGTAGAGCGTGACTACTCACCCGTAAGGGTCTCATAGCACGGTGGGGGGGGGGCGGGGGGGGGGGGGGGCTGTTGATCCATCAAAGGCACTGTGGTTCAGTCAAAGAGCCAACCTTTGAATCGACTCCTAGATAGATGAGTTTAGAGCGGAGGAAGTAAAAGATTCTCCTTTAATTTCTGTTACATAACTGAGTTCAGGAAATTTGACACTAGCTCTAGGAGCTCGGACTACTAAAAGAAATTGAATAAAACATGAAGGAACATGTGATTTTGATATTCTGCATCAGTTGATTTCTTTGTAAGTTGCCAAAGTAATATCTTAACTGTTTTTCAGGTTGGTGGAAACCTTGAAGTGCAGGCAGTAGCTGGTGAATATTAAAACAATGTTCTGTTTGGGTCAAGATTTTATACGATCTTTCACCATCCTTCTGTAAGGAAAGCTGTACTCCACTACACAACCTATGCAGCTGATGTAAACTGTTGGATACGACCAGAAAAACATGCTTTGTCCTAATCCGCAAACATCGGCCGACGGACGTTTTTAGGGAAGGATTGTTAAGCTGAAAGTGGCTGCCACATCTTCATGTCAATTTGCTCTTTTTTCAGTCCAAATAAATACTCCATGGGTGCTCACCCATTTTCTATTTCCTAGGTTATGTAAAGCTGTTCATTTGTATTTATGTCGCCCTTTTCAAAACTGAAAATAGATGTTTTTGGATGCACTCTGGTTTCAAAATGCCTTTACTGTTTGTTTGTGGAATCCTCATAATTGGTTGCGATTATATTTTTTGTAATTATACACTAATAAATATCTTGAAATGTTGTTTTGTACTTTACTGTTTGCTTCACTGATACTGCTTATAAAACGTATTCTGTGTATGGTACTTAATGCAATTATCCAACTGGAAAGTTCAGATACGTTTTTAGGTCTCTTGGAATCGATCCACTTTTTTCCCCAAAAACGTGCACACATTGCATTGCTTTCAATGGCAACGCATGCACGTTTGGCGATTCCCTTGTGGGAGCGAGCTTTGGCGACACCTGTTCGCAATTATCGCGAGTGTTCCCGTAAGGTAAACGCTGCAAGTTCTGCTCTAGGCCACACTCCCCCCACCCCTCCCTCTTGTTAACCGAGCTTCCCTCCGCTAGTCTATCAGCACAACTTAAGAGACACCGTGCTTTGTTTTGGAAACATTGATATTCGGGCAGCTTTCACTTTCATTGCTGCCTGTTTGTTCGTGACTTTCCTCCCACCTCCTTGCGCTCGAGCCCTCCCTACTCCCAGCTGTGGATTTCTCAAAGGCTATGACCTCGCACTGTGACCCCCTCCCACCTCCCGCCACCCCACCCCAGCACTCCCCCGCTTCCAGCCTCTCTTTACTCCAGCGGCGGCATGTGCAGGCTGGAAACCCTTTCCCCTTATTGTTGGTTGAAATTGGTGCTTAGAGGCTTCTAATCTCCCGTTCTTCATTGATATGCCTAGTGTAGTGCTGCGCTATGTGTAGGAAGAAGGCGCACATAGTGAGACAGAGGTACTCTTTATTTCCCAGTCTGCCCCCATCTACTGAGGGGGGAGCCGGAGTCCGCCATGTCTGTCCTCGTCGCTGGACTTTGGAACTGCCCCCTTGGTCCCCAACTCTTCTTTGTGGCCGGACGGGTGCTTAGGTGTGTGTGTGTGTAAGCACGCACACACACTGAATTCCACCCCCCGCTGTGTGTGTGTACACACACACTCTCCTTCCTGCGCACGCACCCCACCCCCGCTCTATGATCCCACACTACTTCGCCAAATCCTCCCCCACGCATAACCTGCCCTCTCATTCATCCTGTGTGCGCGCCTCCGTCTCGTGCCAGTCACACACCAGCTCGAGTTACCAATCTACACCATGCCTTCTCCTGTCATTCTACCAGTTTCCCAGTCCCTTCCTCCACAGTGGCGTATCAAGTGTGTCATGGGCCCTAGTGCAAGAAATAAAACAGGCCCCTGGTCACAGTTTGAACTGTGAAGTGCAGCAATAATAATGGTCTAGTGGACTGTTATTGCTTCTGGGCTCCGGTGCCACTGCACCTGCTGCACCAATGGAAGCTACACCAATGTCTCTCCACCAGTAACCCTTTTCCTAAAGGCCATTACGCGATCATTACACATCAAAGCTCTCGTTCTCATCCTTCCTCTCTTTCTTTGTCACCTGCTCTCCCCTACATTCTCTGCTTTGCCTCCTGGTCTAATAATTCCATGATTCCTCTCTTCGCCTACCTTAGTCTTCTCACAGCTCGCGCCCACCTACTCACTTCCCTCCTCCACCTTCTCCCTCTCTCCGCCAAGCTGCTGTCTTTGTATATCCAAATCGCTTCACTCTACCTCTGTCGCCCTCTCCTCTCTTCAATCCATCGTCAACACCTTTCTCATTTTCCTTATTTCCTTTATGCCCGTTCACCCTTCCTTTAACTTATTGTCTCCATCCCAACCTCAGGCTTATAGCTTTCCTGCCTGGTTACCCATCTCATTTAAACCAACATTATTGATCTCCACCCATATCCACTATTCTGTTTCTCCGCCTCTCTTCCTCAGCTCTGCTCACCCAGTGACTCACGCTTGCCACTGTCATTACTTTTCTCTTTTCTTCATTTTGTTTTTTCTTTGCATCTTCTTTTCGCTCCTCTTCCTGTCTACTCCACTCTTTTCCATGCTGTCCTTTTCACGGTCTCCTCTTTCTTTTTCCCTCCTTGCCTTTCATTGTTCTCCCTCCCTTAGCCCCTGCTGGACCCCTGCTTTAAATTCGCCTTTCTCTCAATTTCTTTTTTCTGCTCTCACTTTTTTGGTCTTATACATCTCTCCTCGTGTTCCCTCTTTTTCCTAATGTTTCCTATTCCACTCTTTTCTTTCTCATCCTTTGTCGTCTTCTATGCCATGCTATTTTCTTTCCCCTTTCTCAGCTGCAAGATGGTGCTGGTATATAAATGGGTCAAAAGGCTGGATAAGGATGAATATCTGGTTCTTCCTGCTCTCTTCTCCCACTTGATGTGAGTTGACTAGTTGAGATGGCGCAGGGCTAAACCTGCAACCAGCAAGTCCCACCATTCGCACCCTTGACCTCCTGATGATATCACGATCTGCCCCACTGCTAGCCCCTCAACAGTTTTCTGCTGAGGGTTTAGGGAAAGGGCAAAAAGTGCAGACTATTGAAAGTAAACTCGGGGCTGAGGCCTTAGTCATGAGCTGGCTAGCTAGGTAACGGGCGCTATTTATCACGCACATTAAATACTGATTCCCCGGGGTGGGAATTTAATGGGTACTATAGCGGGCACCCGATACCAGACTTCCTCATTGCTTTGGGAAATAATGAGCCTTTTGCTGCTTTCCACGCCAAAAATCTACATCTGCTAGTTAACTGACCTTTTAACCTGGTAAATATCAGCAGGATTGACCTGCTAATATATTTAGTAAAAACTCAGAGGGTGCAAACAATTCGTACTGGTGGTAAACTTTTTAATTTGTCACAATTAACCACGGTACTCCTAATCCAGGGTATGTGTCCTGTGTTCTTCTATTGCTGGAGCTCCCTAATGGCGGAGAGACCCTGGTAGTAATGAGTAGCAAAAGGCAAACTAGGGATAGCAGCTGCTGCTCTTTGTTACCTCTTCTGTTATGTAGATTAGGAGTCAGAAGGGATAGATTATAGACTAGTAGGTGTACGTTCCCTCATACTAACTAAATACCAAATTGTAAACCTATAGTCTCATACATGTGTGTATAAGCAAATACCTAATGTCTCTCTCAAACGTAATACTACAAGTGCAAAGTGATTGGGGGAGACATCCCTTAAGGATAAGAACCCTCACTCACCCGAGGGTGACATGCTACATCATATGGGTCCTCCTTACCAGTGTGGAAAACCTAGTCCCCACTGGGAGCTACTACTTCGGTGTTTAAAGAAGGAGCTCAGAGATGTTTTGTCAGGTAAGGGACAGGATGATAATCCCATATGTGAGATAATAGATGTAGTGAGGTATGCAGCGCTGTGTGAAGGAGTGGAATTGTGAGATTAAAACTGCCTAAGTAGAATCACTGCTTAGCTTTATTAATGTGTTCTACTTGACAGGGTTAAAATGAAACAGCACAGTGGTATGGATGTAGAACCACTGTCACTTAATGGTCAACATGTTTCAGCCAGTTGATCTATACCAGAGTATCAGCGGCTTTCTTCAGGACCAGATTTACTACGTGCTAATGCTGCTGCAATTATGTGAGAAAATAATTATAATAAAGTAAAGTTTTTTACACCACCGGTATTCCTGCTTTTTTTTTTCATTTGTCTGTCAGGTCATACCCAGGTATCTATAGATAAAACACAAGTAGCAAGAAAAAAGGAGAGAGAGAGACAAGAACAATTTACTAAATTATCACATGAAAACCTTGCATATTGTGTGCATTTGTCACTATAATGCAAGTGTGCTAACGCTTATGACTAGTCATAGGTAATAGGGACTTACCCTCGACTGTAGGATAGCCCTGCCTCACCTCTACCTGGCTGGCTGCTCTGGAAGGAGGCCCGGCTCTGCGGGAAAGAACACAGGTGCCTAATTTAGTACACTATTTAGGCTTCTAAATACTCTTTTGCTCTGTCCAACAGGAGGACCAAAGTACCCCCAAGTACAACACAATACTGAACCCTTGGTTTAAAGGAAATGACTATGGTATTCCAAAATAGAGCTTCAAAGTATAAACTCTTACCATAAAAAGAGGTAATAGATTGTATGCCATAACATAGCAATTTGCCAAAAAAAAAGGATCAAAGAGTAGTCCTAGCTATATGTCTTACCTGTCCGTCGGTACCTCGATACTCAAGAGAGCTCGCCCCGGGAGGTACCGAACGGAAGGCAGACTGATGTTTTTATAGCAGCCGTCCGCTTGTTTACAGCCGTGCGCGAGAGAGGTCCAGATATTTTAGGTGGCTCTGTGCGCGCCTGCGTTGTAGCTGCGCATTCGTCGGGGAGTGTTTACTGTACCCCGCGTGTGCGTGTGTGTGGTAAAATGCTATTATGCGCATGCGTGAAATTCACTTGTTGGTTATGCGCTACTGCTCGTTATACAGAGCGAAGGGCACTTTAATTAGTAGTAACTAGGAAGCTGAAGTTTATACGCAAATCGTATGGGGATGAAGATATTAACAAAACCACCCCTATTAGTAGGAAAGAGTTCTGATCGTGCATGCGTAGAATGTATAAGTATTCCACCTCACGCATGCGCTATCGTAGTTGTTATTTAGAAGAGCATAACACCATGAGCATACGTGCTGGAATACTATTGGAGAATCGCTGCTCCCCGAAACGGAGACTAGGAATACTCTATCAACGCTCATGATGATTAAAGGGCATGATTACTGATATTCAGCCAAAATAAGTTATAATAAGCTCATAAACCACCTACTTTGTGACTCGTCATGTATGTATAATGACGAAATAAGGAGGCAGACCTTCTCATTCTGTATCTCCCGAATCACAAACTGAAAAAAACCTATTGCCCTGCATAGTCACAGAACTCTAAACATTAAGGCAAAATGTGCATTACAAAAGGTAGGTGTGATTGAAATATCAGTTTGCAACCCAAATGTATTTATATGTATGGACTAACACGAGTGCAGTAAGCCTCTTAGATAGAGACCCAGGGTATATCATCTTTTAAACCCACGACATCTGTTTTAAGTTTATACACTTGTTCTTTGCGGAAGAAAAATCTCGTGGGGTCTGCCAAGTATGGTGGAATCCAGGGTTTTTCTAATACCACCTAATGTAGAATAGTGTCAGCATGTCCTTTGTCAATAAAATGATAGGTCAGTTTTGTTGACCGTTTACCGCATCTTATGTTCTTGGATGCGGGTCTTAGTTTTTCTGGTGGTCATTCCCACATAGCGAAGTTGGCAGGGACACCATATCAGGTAGATCAAACGGTCGCTATTGCAATTTGTATGTTTCTCAATTTTACATGGGCGTGAGGTGCCTATGTCAATTTCGAGGGTTTTCTCAGTTTGGGGACAAACTGTGCATGTCCCACATGGAAAATGACCAACTACCTGGGGCATATTCCACAATGTGGTCTGTAACCTGATATTCTTGATACCATGCGGTCGGGTATGGACCAATTTGTCTCGAAGGTTAGCACTTCGTTTGTACGCAAACAAAGGGCGCGGGAGGGTTTTGTTTGCTAGATTCAGAACTTCCCAGTGTTTATTAATGCTCTTTTTCACGGAGTTGGAAAAGCTTGAAAAAATGTTGACAAACTTTATTCTCTGGTTAGTTTCTTTAGTTGTACTTTTTAGCAGTAACGCTTCTCTGTTATTGTTTGCTGCTCTTTTCTTAGATTTGCTGATTAATTGTGTCTGGTATTTCTTTTCTTCTAGGTCTAGTGACTATGCCTTTGCATGTTTCTCATATTGTTCCAGTTCAGTGCAGTTACATCTTATACGTAAAAACTGCCCGAACGGCAAGTTTTCACGAAGGGCTCGTGGGTGGTAGCTTTGGAAAGGCAAAAGAGAATTACACGAGGTGGGTTTTCTATATAATTCTGTCACCAAAACTCCATTGCTTGGTTTTATCAATAAGTCCAGAAACGGTAAACTGGATCTGGAGAATTCTAGGGTAAACCGCAAGAAGTCATCCTGCTGGTTTAACCATTCATGGAACATTTTTAGTGTATCTTCATCACCTCGCCAGATGACAAAGATGTCATCTATGTACCTTTTCCAAGTACATAGATGACTGAAGAACGGATTGCTATGTGTTAATATAGTCTCCTGTTCAAGAGTTATCTTTTGAAACACAAAAGGATTGGCTGGTATCCTTTGATGTGGAATCTCTTTATACTTGTATTCCACAAGAAGAGACATTGACCACCATCAAACTGATGCTTGAAACCTGGTTTGGGAGAGTATAACACCAATTGATTTTGTGATGTTCTGTGCTAGGAAAGTGCTAAAAGAGAACTTGTTCAAGTTTGAGGACCAATCGTTCCTTCAAATTTCAGGTACTTGTATGGGCAGTGTTTGTGCCCCCAGCTTGGCCAACCTATATGTCCACAAAGTTGAACAGGAGACTATATTAACACCTAGCAATCCGTTCTTCAGTCATCTATGTACTTGGAAAAGGTACATAGATGACATCTTTGTCATCTGGCGAGGTGATGAAGATACACTAAAAATGTTCCACGAATGGTTAAATCAGCAGGATGACTTCTTCCGGTTTACCCTAGAATTCTCCAGATCCAGTTTACCGTTTCTGGACTTATTGATAACAGTTTTTACGTATAAGACGCAACTGCACTGAACTGGAACAATATGAGAAACATGCAAAGGCATTGTCACTATACCTAAAAGAAAAGAAGTTGACCTCGAACACTATGCGCCTAGAATGGAGCACGAACACATGCACTTCCTGGGTCTGAGTATAATTATTTCTTTTTAAGCTAAGTTGTCCTGCTCTTGCATGCGTGCAGTGTGCACTCTATTCTCCTGCGTATTGTGATCAAGTTTGTCTTGTGCATGCATCTTCCTGTTGTGTATAAGTTGCATGGAAAAGTAAGTCTGTGCTCTCGTTCTAGCATGCTCAGTAGTATGCCTCAATATCTGGGAGGCTTTCCCTTGGCTGTGCTTGCTCCCCTGCCCCCTCGCCGTGCTTGCTCCCCTGCCCCCTCGCCGTGCTTGCTCCCCTGCGCCCTCGCCGTGCTTGCTCCCCTGCGCCCTCGCCGTGCTTGCTCCCCTGCGCCCTCGCCGTGCTTGCTCCCCTGCACCCTCGCCGTGCTTGCTCCCCTGCACCCTCGCCGTGCTTGCTTCCCTGCCCCCCTCGCTGTGCTTGCTTCCCTGCCTCCTCGCTTTGCTTGCTCTCCTGTGTGTGTGGCTCTGTGTGGGTGTAAATGCAATAGATCATGCATTTGCGAGCGATTAAGCTATTGGCATTGTAAATGACTATGCCATTTATTTAACGATTAAGCTATTGGCAATGTAAATGACAATGCCATTTATTTACGATTTGGAAAAAAAAAATGTCATGAGCAATGCCATTAGCTCTACCTTTAATAATGCCGAGACCATTGCATTGTAAATGCTTGTCTTGCTACTTGTGTTTTATCTATAGATACCTGGGTATGACCTGACAGACAAATGAAAAGAAAAGCAGGAATACCAGTGGTGTAAAAAACGTTACTTTATTTTATTATAATTATTTTCTCACATAATTGCAGCAGCATTAGCACGTAGTAAATCTGGTCCTGAAGAAAGCCGCTGATACTCTGGTATAGATCAACAGGCTGATGTTGACCATTAAGTGACAGTGGTTCTACATCCATACCACTGTGCTGTTTCATTTTAACCCTGTCAAGTAGAACACATTAATAAAGCTAAGCAGTGATAATCTCACAATTCCACTCCTTCACACAGCGCTGCATACCTCACTACATCTATTATCTCACATATGGGATTATCATCCTGTCCCTTACCTGACAAAACATCTCTGAGCTCCTTCTTTAAACACCGAAGTTGTAGCTCCCAGTGGTGACTAGGTTTTCCACACTGGTAAGGAGGACCCATATGATGAAGCATGTCACCCTCGGGTGAGTGAGGGTTCTTATCCTTAAGGGATGTCTCCCCAAAGAAAAATAAATATATATAACTGAAATGGAATGGTTAGATACCACTATCCGTTGGTGCCTCAAGCTTCCATCTGAGCCTCAGATGGAAGCTTGAGGCACCGACGGATAGTGCGGGCCTCCTATACCTGAGCAGAGTCCAGGTGAGGTGAGGTAGATTCACCCATCATTCAGGGATTCACTGTAGCGTAAGTGAGTCGGAGGGTGACAGTTGATGGTTACTACAGGTTGTACTGTATCTAACCATTCCATTTCAGTTATATATTTATTTTTCTTTGGTGATGGTGGTGATCCTTTTATCTCACTACTAAGAGTGCAACTAGTATAAGAACAGAGGCCCTGATGAATGCCGAGGGATTGAACACCCACTAGGCAGAAACATGTTGGCCCACTTATAGGCAGATATTTGTTACTGTCCTCTTGCACTGTTCTGGTTTTTAATTAGGAGGCATGTCATGTCCATAGAATAAAGTTGTTAGAAGGAGGGCATTCCATCCTATTTTAAGTCACTATTATTTTTGTTGCACCTGTCTATTCTACCATCAAAGATCAGTCATTATGGATGTTTCATTGATGTTGGTGGATCAAATCCCAAAAACATCAACAAGGTGCGGTTCGGTCCCTATGATCAGGGGACCAGCCCTCCACACACCAGGGTTTGGCCAGATGATATGACTGATCATTAAGTCTCTTTTGATGGAAACACTATTCATTGGTTTTGGACTGGTTAGCCATTCATGAATACTCTGTGATGTATCGGTCTCTTCTATGCATGCTGCCATCCTTGTCATAATTCTATAAGGTCCGGCTCGGTATGGAGACAAAGCCTGACCCGAACAACAGCTAAGGCTGACCTCCTCTGCTAGCCTCTGGGCTTCCTGCCTCGATTTATGAATGATGCCCCTGGTTTGAAAGGAGTCTTATAATGGAGCCATTACAGGAGGCACTGAAGATGGTGTGTCAATAGCGGTGCTGGAATCAGAACTGGCACTGGAGACTGTGGATACATCACTATGAGAAACCCTGACATGGTATGGTGTAAAAGGTGGACCCACTGATGAAAATCCAATGAACCGACAAACAGACCCATGGGGCCTAAAGCACAACAGATAGGAATGGAGAAAGCATTCAAAGAGCCATCACAGTGCTGAGAAACTGAGCTGGATCAGATCCTGGTGCAAGGAACTCTGGATCAACACTGAGAATGGTAACAGGTCTGGAACAGGTCACGGGTGTGAGAAGTTGTCCTGCTATATAATGTTCACTATTCTAGTAAGCACTTTGTATCAGTCCAAACAACCCTTATTGATGATTGGTTGTAAGTCAACCGTAGACCAGCTATCCTAGTAGCATGGACAAGAGCAGTCTTTAGGCTAAACTCTAGAGGGCATGTTAAGCCAGCTGTTATACCATCACATATACCCCTTGAACACCACGTGAAAGGACACCACACAAGTTGTTATGAAAATAAAAGGATATTTATTTAGAACACAACAACCCTGGACTCTTTATGAGGACAGGGTGCTAAGCACAATACAAAACTCTTATGAAAATACTCAAAGTCGCACAATTTACACAAATGCCCGAGGGGCACGAAAAACCATATACTACAAAAGTGGAATGCAAAATTACTAGCAGGTAAGTACTACTCTAATAGGATTTAGGATCGCTAGGACTGGAATACTGAACCTTCAGATTACTAGCAGGAGGCCTAGGGAGATCGGGTGCAGTGTGTGCACTCTCACGCGGTATGCGGGGCAAAGTCTATGGATGCTAGATTTTGTAAAGTTAGTGTTATCGGACGAATCAGACTAGGTAGAGCTGAAACGAAAAAGGATCTGGACCCTTGGATAGTGAGGCTATGCTGGAGCACCGAAATGCTGAGGTTACCTAGCCCAGGGGCTGCTGCTGCATAGGTCTGGAAAGACGTCGGGAATCCTCGTTGCAGTCTATGGAGCCTGAAAGAAGAAGTTGCTGGCAGGCGACCAGTGAAGAGATTTGGAGGGATCCAAGCCTGGATCGATGATGGAGGATACCTGTAAGCAGAGGGGACCAAGTTCTGAATCACTAGCCAGTGATTAGATGGGCACCAGGATGGCACCGGATGGAGTCACCTCGACCAGGTGAGTGGGCGACGCTGGGCTCTGCAGTCTCACGGACCAGGAGGCGTTGTCGGTGACCAGGATGGAGGTGCGAGCTGTCCCACGAAGGTATCTGCTGTCGACGTCGCTGGACCCAGGATTGGGGCAACAAGTCTTGGCAAATGCAAGCCCACGCGGTGGACTTAAAATGGCGTCTGGAGTGGACCAGGAGGGTCCGGGATGCTCCTCTGTTGGAGGGGAGCAAGGGCCAGTCTGGAGCAACCAGACCAGCGGTGTTGTCGTCGTGGTGCGTCGTCAAGAGGGCCACAAGCCAGCAGGCAAGTAGCCGGACAACGCGGTGAGCAGCAAAGAGCAGAAGGGCCCCACACAGATCTGGTGGATGCTGGGGGGCTGGACTTTGGTGCAGAAGCTGCTCAGGGTTAGGGCTTCTCGAACCCCAAAGCACTCACTCGAGGATCCCTCGGCGGTCGTTAAGCGTCGTGCAGTTCTGAAGATGGCCGGTCCCTCGAGGTCTCGTCACACCCACGGATCTCAGCTGGGCTGATGATGTAGGTAGAGGTCAGAGGTGCCAGGGAAGCCGGGTCTCGTCGTGCTGGTCGGTCGGATTCCGGAGAAAGGACGTGCAGCAAACCGCAGTGTTCTTAGATGGTGCCTGCGGGTGCAGGGTGACTACTCCTTAGTCACAAGGGAGAAATCTTGAGAAGAAGTCTTGAGTTCCTTTCGTAGAAAGTAGTTTCAGGATTCAAAGATGATCTAATTTGGAAGGGGGCCCGCTCCTATCTTTATACTAGGAAAAGGGGCTGGTACGCGACTAGGTCCTGCCCATGGGTGGGACCAGGAAGGGGGGTGGTTACACCCCTCTCCCATGCCGGACTTTCCCCAGCTCAGGGGCTGGTGTGCCCCTGGAACTGGTTCTAGCCGGCCTATGCATAGTGAGCACCGGGGTGCCACTTGCAGTCACCTTCCTCTAAAGCCCTGCCTACCCAGGATACACAAAACCCTGTCTGGGATGGTGCTAGCACCGCCCCTGACAGGAAACCCTTTGTCCAAGCCTCCCTCGCTGGAAGGACTCCCAGCAGCAGTAGGTCAGACTTGTGTCTGTGGTGGCAGCATCCATTTTGTGAGGCTTGAGTTAACTTTAACCGGGGTTCACAGTTACATACATGTCGTGTCCCTCTAGAAGGGTGGAATGCTAACCCCGTCACCAGAATTGGCGAGGGGTTAGTATTCCAATTCGTATGACACCTTACTCAACATGTTTTGATAAAGCGATACCAGAGTTGGCATATAACCGCGAGGATTATAATGCACTTAAGAGTATATGGTATGCGTTATCATGAAACAGCTATTAGCACTTGGTTCCGCAAGCTGCAAACGGGCTCAGCTCATGCCAGAGCACCATCTCACATGATTCCAAGCACTCTGCCTTCAGGATTGTCAAGGCCTGCCATAGGAGTGACTGATAGGAATCTGTGTCCATTTTAGGGTTAGATATAGGTATACTATATCTAAAGCAAAGGGTGATTACACCACCTTGCCCCAGCTGTCGTGCAGCCAGTTGTGTCAGATTTAGATGGCCAGGCAGGGGTGGCATAATACATGCTGTAGGCCCTGGGTACACCTATGCCCTGAGTTACATGGTCTGATAAGGTGGCCCAGTACCAATTGGTAAATGCACCTAAGGTACACGTGTCAATTTAGTGAGAGAACAGCAAGGCTGTGGGTCTGATTAGCAGGCCCACAGCCAGAGAAGTCGTAAACCAGTGAAGCAAAAAGCAAAAATCTGGGGTGATCATAGGATTGCAGACCCTACTCTCCTACAACGGGGCTTATGCCGGAGAGGAAAGCACTACCAGAGGAGGCTCTGGGGTGGAGTGATGTATGTAAGTTTCACCTGCAGGAAGACTTTGCAGGGGGATGGGGAAGTACGTCAGGGTGACCTATGTTTTGACTTGGACCTGTGTTGTGGGATGTTTTAGTCATATTTCATCTTCTTTTTGTGCATTCTCTTCTTTTCCTTGGATGGCATTCACATGGGAAGGTGTGGTTTCAAAGAAGATCAGACCTTGAGCGTGTTTGGCATTGAGCTGCTGCAGTTTGGGGTCTAAAAGTTTGGTCTTGCTCTCTTCGATGGTTTTAGGGGGCAGGAGGCCTCATTTGTTGGATGACAGAGATGTGTTTCGATCCCAGACATCTCAAGCAGAACTCATAGGGATCTGAAATTGACATTTGTCCATTACAAATATGGCAGGGGTTTGGCACTGAACTTAAGGAGTGAAATCCCTTGCAATGGAAAGATATTTAGAAGAATGTTAGAAAGTACCCTGTAAAACAGCAAGTACGAACAGCAGCTCCAGATCCACATTGAAAAGTGCAATTTATTGGGGTGGACCCCATATTGCGCAAATTATGTAACTTTTGTATCTTTTCTAGTGCAGAGATGGACCCTGCCCCCACTTCCCCACCACCAGTGTAGCAGAGCTATAAAACATTTCCAAATACAATCTGGAACCTTGAGATATTCAACAGGTAAGAAATCTGCAGGTAGAAATATCCATCAGAAATAAGGCTGCAGGAAAATATGCAATTCACAAGGCAGTCATTGTCAGGCTTCTGGTTTCTCAGGATTGGACGTGGTACCCACACTCCAATGAAGCGACCTCAGAGCCTGCCTATATGTCAGAACAAAGATTACCCTACTAAGGGTAAAAAGAAGAAATACAAGCAATGTTCTGATGGAGGGTTGCTTGTGTAAAGCAAAGAGCTGTTCTAGTCTCCACGTCCCAGTCTTCCATGGATTCCATGCCTGGGAATGTCTAGCCCAAGGAAATTGTCTTGCTATGGTTGATTGGTGAGTGACTTTAGAATACGTGTAAACTCAGCCTTATTTTTCTTCGTGTGAGTGACTATTTGACAACCATGAGTATATGTTGATTCCCGTCAAAAAGAAATGGACTCACTAATTCTGGAGAATACAATTCGCAGGGGGCAAACTGATCTAGTCTAATTAATAAGCAGGAATTAGCATGCCGCACAGTGTTTTAAACTGTTTATTATTAACATTACGTTTGCTGATCCAGATATGAACTTTGGTTTGATAATTCTCTTCATAAAATGAGTCCTATATTGGACATTTTTTGAATGAAATCAAAACAGGCAAATGTAGTACACATGGACCAATGTAAAACGTTTAGCAGTGGGTTGAAGAGGTTCAATGAGCGAAATTATTGTTTAAGATATCACAGCAACACAAAAAGCCCCAAAGTAGCTCTTTTAAATTAATCTGTAACAGTAATGACTGCTATAGAAGACATATGTTTCACTAGGAGTCATTCAATGAAAAATCGAAAACATTTTGGTAAACAAAGACGCAAGAGAAAGCAGTCTTTCAGAGGTGGTAAGTGGTGGTGTATTTATGAAAGCTAGTCACTTCTGGGTAACTGGAGACTGACAGGAACATAGCTCACCTTCTTTGAAATACTCACGCTCTATGCAAACCAAGACAAAAAGTGAAAGGCGCAAAAGTACGAGTTGCTTAACTTCGGTAACTGTGTATCTGGTAGAAACTATTCTAGCCGCAGATTCCTTCACGTAGAATTATCCCCAGGCGTGAGACTGAATCCGGAAAACTTTTTGCCACATCATCCCTGTCCGCCGGGGGGACGGCATCACGCAACTCCGCCCAGGCGTCCGCGTACATGACATCAGCGAGGTCACATAAGTCCCACCCCGGCGCACCTACGTCAGTTTTCTTTGGAGAACTTTTCCGCGTCACAACGCGGAGCCATCAGACAAAACTGTGAGAGTGTAGGAACAGTGTGCGAAAGAAAAACGGAATGGTGGGGAACAATACCATAAAGAGAAGTGCCTAACAATGCAGTACCCCAGGAAGGGAAAAGAATAAGTAACAGAGCACAGCCCTGAACAGCAACCCTGCCATAACAAAGATACACCCCCCCCTCCCCGAGTCAAGAACACATGAAAAGTGTTATTAAAACATGTAACAGGACTACAACCTCAACCAATTACAATGAATGGGAATCAGCCCGGGACAAACAAGGAACGGCAAAACCCCAAGACAGCCCCATCACAGAGTGTGATAACCTTCATAAGGAACAAAGGGTAGAGGCAGAGCCAAAAGAACAACCTAGAGGATAGCAGAGGGCCCAGAACCCTAGTAATAAAGGGGGGTGGGGAGTGGAAGGTAGGCTCCAACCTGGAGCAACCAGAGCATAAAGGCACCGAAGTACCTATAAACCTATCCTCCAATATGCCGAATGGGGAGGAAAAGGAACAAATAAACAGGATGAACCTCCTGTCAGAAAGAGGGAAAGAATGTACTCATAGAAGGCACAGCCCCCCCACAGGGAGTTAAGTGCAGAAGACCAAGCCAAAAGTCCTAGAAGAACGGGGAGGAAGGGCGGGCCATGAAGAAATCTGCAGCTAGAATAGTGTCTATCAGATACACCGTTACCGAAGGGAAGTAACTCGTACATCTGATGGAGACTACTAGCCGCAGATTCCTTCACGTAGAATAGATGCCCTAGCCATACCCAGGGGAAGGAGGGTCTACGAGAGGACCCCACCAGCCTGGTCAAAACAGAGGGTCCAAGGGGGGCAGAGTCCCAAAGACAGGACGAGGAGCCCTGTTCACCAGGCAAGGGGAATCCCCACAAGCAGAAGACCACCAACCCAGAAGGGGATGCGGGGAAAAGAAGAGAAGAGGTAGCCTGTTCTCACACAACAGAGGAAACATGGCAAGGCAAAAGGAGGCCAAAGCACCCCACTCCCATACAAGGCGACAAAACCTCCTCCCAGGCCAAGACAAGGAAGAGGAGCACCGAAAGAGAAGAGCGACCTAGAGACTCAAAGGAGAAGAGGCAGAGCAAAGGCAAGCCTGCCCCCCCCCCCCCGGAAACACACCCCGTGAAGAGGGCAGCAGAGCCTAACCCAGCCAGAAGGCAAAGACCAGACAGAACAGCGCCGTCCGCAATAAGCAGGCGGAAGCTGAAAAGGGCAGCTCAAGGTCACCCAGGAAGAACCACCCAGCATCCCACAGGGACAGACTGCACCCGAAAGGAAACAAGACTCAAGGACCATCTCATCCCACAGGGAGGAGAGGTAGAACTGAGAGTAAGGGCCACAGGAAGGGAAGGACAAGGCAAGGATGACTGTCCCACCAAATCACCAGGAAGGCACAATGGTGCAGAAAAACAGTAGGTCAGCACCAGCAAGTGCAGCCAGACGCCAAGAGCACCGCGGAAGGATGTGCTCAGGGCAAGCCAGATGCCAGCCGAAGACCAAGAGCAAGAAGGCGAGAAGGGTCCGGACACACTCCAGGGTGGAGCCACACCCACAGCCCAAAAAGAAGTGGAACCAGGCAGAGCCAAGACGCATGGCAGCAGACAGCAGGCCAGACCAGGTGAACAGCGCAGTGACCCCGGAGAAGGACACCCCGGGGCACAATTCATGCCAACCCAAGCCTTCAACAAAAGGATTGCAACTGCAACATACCTTAACACCACAGAGAACAGAGGCCCGAAGGCGATCACAACTCCCCAGCGCATAACAGAGCTATATAACAGCTACCACTACCCCACATAGGGCAAGTTTCGTCGCAAGACATGGGAACTTTTCAGGAAAAACGTCGCAGCAGAGGACAACAGAAAGTACCTGCGGAAAACCTGCAGAAGGCTTGTCAATAAGCCAAAGAGAAAAACAGAAGGCCTAGTCTCGGGGCCAGCATTGTGTAGAAACCCAAAGCAAAAACAAACAGTGAAGAAGAAGGGCCGGCCAGCAGCCAACAGAACCACAGCCCCAACAAGGAGGACTCGAGTGGTCACAAAGCACACAGAACACACAACTGGGGCGACCCGCCCCAACGGAAGAACACCTCCAAGAACCAGATCAACTCACAGGTCATTGAGGGTGAGAAGAAGGAGGAGGAGGACGACGAAGCCCCGCCAAGAACCTCTGAATGGCTGGCCGAGTCGGCAGGGGCGTGGAACAAGAGAGCACCATCGAAAGGAAGGTCCATCAGCCGTTCCCGAACGTTCTCCGGGAACACACTGTCTCGAAGCCAGGTATGGCGACGAAGGGCAACCAAAGAAGTCATGGCATGACCCAGCACCTCTGATATGTCCAGAGCGGAGCGAACAATAAACGCCGCCAGCTCCCGGCCATCCAACACATGGTGCCTCAAATCAACACCGGCATCCTGATGCGAAGCAGCAGACATAAGGGACTCTGCCGAGTCCCAAAAGAAGAGGTGGCCCTAGCCAAAACACACAGCGTGTTAAGGGCCCGCACCGCAAAGTGGCACTGGTTGATGCAAACATATTGCGATTCCAGGAGTCCAGCCAGCGGGCCTCCCGTGACGGGGGAGACAACAGCAGCGGCAGAGAGGGAAAGGCATTCTGAAAAAGTGGGCCTCTGGAAGAGGGGTGGAGGGAAAGACACAGGATCACGTGGCGCCGGATGGTGGCGGTGCAGGAGGTGTTGGGGCACCGGGTCACCCGTGGAGGGACGGCCCCAAGTCCCCAAAAGGGAAGAAAGGAGTGAACCCTCGAAGGGAAGCAACAGCTCCCTACCACCAGAGCCCTGATGGAGAACCTCCAGAAGATGATCCGCGGGGAAATGGGTAGCTGGATCACCCATGCGCAAAAATCCCACAGCCGTGGAAACAGCGCGAGCGAAGGCCGCACCCACCTCCTTGGGGCCCTGCGGAGGGGAAAGCAGCTCCTTGATAGGTAACGGCTGCAAGCTAAGGCGGCCATCCCCCAAGCCAACCGGAGGAAGGAAGGGCCAGGACCGGACAGAAGAAAGAGGGACCAAGGAGTGGGGGACTTGCGGCTCCTCCGGCGAAGACCGCGGCGATGACATGGAGCAACCCTTAGACGACCTCGGGGAAAAAGCCACAACGCGGCGACCTGTCACTGGCGAGGATGAAACCAGCAAGCGCCGAACCTCTGGAGAAGATGAGGCGTCCGAAGACGAGTCAACAACCAGACATTGGCCTGGCACCATAGAGTCCGCAATCTGAGGCAGGACATAGTGGTCCGGTGCATGGGGAGATGCTGGGGCGACCTCCATCACAGCACAGGCCGCAGGAGACCGGCGCTGTTCCAGAGCCGGGGCGGCGAAGGAGCGGCGCCGAAAAGTCGCCGACCTGACCTCCTGCATGGATAAACAAAAGGGACCCGGGGAAAGACTAGGAGTCCCCCCCCGCCAGCCTCGACCCATGACGGGACGAGAGGCGCCCTCCGCCGACTCCTGTGTATCTGCCACGGCCAGCAGCTGCCGGCACTGAAGCAGCGTCACCTCGTCCTCAGACAAGATTGCCACCTGTCCAGAGAACTGAGAGTGGCTCTGGGTGCGTCCAGAGCCCCGGGGACCTCCCACGACACCACAGGGACTCCACAGGAGTTTGCAGCGAAGCAGAGGCGCGAAGGAGGACCCCTGAAGGGCCTCACCCCAACAACACCACATCCTCCGTACCTGGATCCGAGCCAGTCGGCGCCGGAGCCGCTGGCGATGCCACGGAGAGCTCCGCACATTGCAAGAGATTTGCTGACATCCCCGGAGGAGAAGGAGAAGCCAGCGAGGCCTACAAAGCAGCAGCATATGTCTTCATCTGGGCTCTAGTCGCCCCCACACCGGGAAACGGCGAATAAGGGCACAACACGCTGGGTCGCAACACCCGCGGAGAGCCCGTGCCCCCAACAGGGCGGGAACCGACCCTCGGGGACAAACTGCGACACTTACCGACAGATGAGCGACGCTCTTGCGACCTGGGAGAGAGGACGATGTCGACGAGGGAAGTAGAACCCTCCGCAGGGGCCGGGCGAGGTGAGGTGATGTCGCGGACCTGGACATGCGAGCCGAGAGAAGTTTCATCCAGCGCACCCGCCGGGACTTCGGTTTCATCTGCTGGCACGCCTCACAATCAGTGGAGTCATGGTGTTCCCCCCAAACACCACATGCAGATGGGGTGAGGATATGTTGTCGACATCAGGCGTCCACAAGACAAGCACGTCTTAAAGCCGGAATGCATTCGCACACTGTCCCCACACACACGTAATAGCTTAAAGGGAAAGGCCTAAACAGGCCAGAGCACGAACCGGATCCATGTTGCACGCGGAAAAGGAAAAGAACTGACGTAGGCACGCCGGGTGGGACGTGGGACCTCGCTGACGTCACGTACGCGGACAACACCTGGGTGTAGTCGCGTGATGCTGTGGCAAAAAGATTTCCGGATCCAGTCTCATGCCTGGGGATAATTCTATGTGAAGGAATCTGCGGCTAGTAGTCTCTATCAGATACAAAATTATTAGTTGTTTTGGGCTAGAAAAAAAGAGTTGGAACCACCAATCACTACAATCAAAGGCAGTAGAGAAGCGGTGAAGTGTAATACTACATATGTGGATTGAATGGTACTGCTAGTGATTCTGAAAACATGTAAAATGTGGAATATGCTACTTACCAGTATGCATCTGTTCTTGGCATAGAGGGCTGCAGAGTGGTACATTATGAATAGATCGCCATCTGGTGTTGGGCTCGGATGATTGCACTTTGTTTTTCTCTTGGAGAGTCTTTTGTATCTTGGTGACTCCTCCCTTGGTTGGTAGTGCGCATGGGCATCGGCTCCATCCTTAGATTGTTTTGCCATAGTAGGGTTAGATGGAGTAGTATAGTAGAATACAGATAAGAGTGCCCATGTAAGTGTATCTAAATAAGATAATGTTGGAACAGACACAGGTTTCCGGGGAGGCTGGGAGGGCATGTACCACTCTGCAGCCCTCTATGCCAAGAACAGATGCATACTGGTAAGTAGCATATTCCGTTCGAGGCATATGGGCTGCAGATGGTACATTATGAATAGACTATACAGCAGTTCTCTCCCTAGCGGTGGTCGCCCGTGTCTGTTGCAACTGTCTGAAACAATGTTTTTAATACTGCTTGTCCCACTCTAGCTTGTTGTGTTGTGTGCACATCTACACAATAGTGCTTTGTGAAGGTGTGCGGTGTAACCCAGGTAGCTGCTCTGCATATGTCATCTAGTGGAATGTTTCCCAGAAATGCCATAGATGCTCCTAGTTTACGTGTAGAGTGAGCTCTAGGAGGAACAGTTAATGTTCTTTTTGCCTTTAAGTAGCATATTTGAATGCATTTTACAATCCATCTGGCAATGCCCGCTTTGGAGATGGGATTGCCTTTATGTGTAGGAGAAAACGCAACAAATAGCTGTTTTGTCTTTCTGAAAGTTTGTGTTCTTTCTATATAGTACAATATGGCCCTTCTAACGTCCAGTGTATGTAGGGCTCTTTCCGCTACTGTTTGTGGTTTTGGAAAGAAAACCGGTAATTCCACTGACTGATTGATGTGGAATGCTGAAATAACTTTCGGTAAGAATTTTGGGTTTGTTCTAAGAACCACTTTATTTTGGTGTAGCTGCATAAATGGTTCTTGAATCGTAAAAGCTTGCAGCTCACTTACTCTTCTAAGTGACGTGATAGCTATGAGGAAGGCCACCTTCCATGTGAGGAATTGTATTTCACACCTATGCATAGGTTCAAAGGGTGGTCCCATTAGTCTGGTAAGCACTATGTTGAGATTCCAGACTGGGGAAGGTGGTCTTCTTGGTGGAATGACTCTTTTGAGTCCTTCCATGAAAGCTTTAATTGCTGGTACTTAAAACAGTGACAGATGTTGCCTGTTTTGTAGGTACGCCGCTATGGCTGCGAGATGAACTCTGATAGAGGTATATGCTAGGTTACATTGCTGTAGGTGTAATAAATAGCAAATGATTTGTTTAGTGGATGCGTCCAGAGGGTTGATGTTCTTACTGTTACAGTGTATAGCAAACCTCTTCCATTTTGCTGCATAGCATGCTCTGGTGGTAGGACGTCTTGCTTGTTTAATGATTTCCATGCATTCTGGTGATAAATCTAAATACCCAAACTCTATGACCTCAGGAGCCAAATCGCTAGGTTCAGTTGTTTGGGATCTGGGTGCATTATTTCTCCATGGTTCTGTGTAAGATGCATGGGTAATAACCTTAGCTTTTGATGTGGTACTTGTGAGAGTTGTAGCAGCGTGGTGAACCACGGCTGTCTTGCCCACGTGGGTGCCACTAGTATCATTGTCATTGAGTGTTGCTGTAGTTTCCGAACCAGTAATGGAATTAGTGGTAGAGGAGGGAACGCGTAAGCACATTTGTTGGACCAATTTATCCACAGTGCATTGCCCTGGGACCTTTGGTGTGGGTACCTGGATGCGAATTCTTTGCATTTTGCGTTCTGATGATTGGCAAACAGATCTATCTCTGGTTGCCCCCATCTTTGGAAGAATGGCTGTAGTATTTGGTCGTGCAGCTCCCATTCGTGTACTTGTTCTGACTGTCTGCTTAGGATGTCTGCTATTTGATTTTGAACTCCTGGTAGGTGTTCCGCTAACAGGTAGATCTTTTGAGGAATGGCCCATCACCATATGTCCTGTGCTAGTCTGGACAGTTGGAGAGAGTGTGTCCCCCCCTGTTTTTGAATATAATACATTGCAGTCATGTTGTCTGTTCTGATCAGGACTGCTTTCCCTGCTATTTGTATTAGGAAAGCCTTTAGTGCTAGAGATATTGCTAATAGTTCTAGGTAGTTGATGTGCAGTTTCTTTTGCTGCACACTCCACTTCCCCTGTACTGTGTATCTGTCCATATGCGCTCCCCATCCGGAGAGCGATGCGTCCGCTGTTATTGTCACTTGTGGAATTGGCTCTAGGAACGACCGTCCCTTGGAAATGTTTTCTGTGTTCCACCACTTCAGAGAGCGATGCGTCCGGTCGTTTACCAACACCAGATCTGTAATCTGACCTTGAGCCTGATTCCACTGTGTCGCTAGACACTCTTGTAGTGGGCGCATTTGTAGTCTGGCATGTGGTATTAGCTGTATGCAGGAGGACATCATGCCTAATAGTTGCATAAACACTCGTGCTGGTAGTAAGTGTTGTGGTTGAAATCTTTGTATTAACCCGACCATTGTCTGTACTCTGATTGGGTTGGGGTATGCTATTGCCTTCTCTGTGTCTACTGTAACTCCCAGGTATTGCTGAATCTGGTTTGGTTGCAGGTGTGATTTTTTGTAGTTCACCGTGAACCCTAGGTGGTACAGCAATTGGATTGTCTTCTGTGTGTTGTGAAGACATTCTTCCTTTGACTTGGCCTTTATTAGCCAATCGTCCAAGTATGGGAAGACATGTATTTGTTGTCTTCTTAGGTGTGCTGCCACCACAGCTAGACATTTTGTGAAAACTCTTGGTGCTGTTGTGACACCGAACGGAAGGACCTTGAACTGATAGTGTTGTCCTTCTAACACAAACCTTAGGTATTTTCTGTGGGCTCTGTGAATTGGGATATGAAAGTAAGCGTCTTTTAGATCCAGTGTAGAAAGAAAGTCCCCTTTCTTCAGTAAAGGGAGTACTTGTTGGAGCGTGACCATGTGGAAATGCTCCGAATTTATGTAAGCATTGAGAGGTCTGAGGTCTAATATTGGTCTTAGGGACCCGTCCTTTTTGGGGATCAGGAAGTATAGAGAGTATACTCCTGTTCCCTGTTGATCTTTTGGGACCTTCTCTATTGCATGCTTTTGTAGAAGTGCTAGAACTTCTTCTCTTAACAATGTCAGATGATCTTGACTCATTGGACGCTGTTTGGGGGGGATGTTTGGTGGGGTAGCTGTGAGTTCTAGGCAATAACCATGTTGGATAATTTGTCTCACCCACTTGTCTGACGTGATGTTTTCCCAGACAGGTAGGAACTGTGATAGACGTCCCCCGACCGGTGTTATGTGGTCTGGGGGGAGTTCTATGAAGTCACTGTTTTGGTGTTGAGGCGTTGCGGTTGTTATTATTTCCGCGGCCTCTACCCTTATTGTTGTTACCTCTGTAACTGCCTCTTGAATTACCTCTGGGTGATGTTGGTGTGAAAGATGTGGATTGTTGATTTGTTCCTGTGTTCTTTGAGCCCCCTCTATAGGTGGATCTCCGAAAGGAACCTCTGTGTGTTGGCTGTTGCAATGCTCCCATTGACTTAGCCGTTTCCGTATCTTTCTTCATTTTTTCTAATGTCTCGTCTGTGCTTGAACCAAACAATGTTTTCTGATCAAATGGTTTGTTCAATAGGGCTGTTTGTACTTCTTGTTTGAATCCTGAGATTCTAAGCCATGCATGCCTTCTTAGCATGACACTGGTGTTAATAGACCTTGCTGCAGTGTCTGCTGCGTCTAATGCACACTTAATGGAAGTATTGGTTATTATTTTACCTTCCTGTATTAATTGATCTGCCTTTTTCTGGTGTTCTTTTGGGAGATGTATGAGAAGTTTTTCTAACTCATCGTAATGTGCCCTGTCGTAACGTGCGAGTAGTGCTTGTGTATTGGCTATACGCCAGCTATTCGCTGCCTGTGATGCTACTCTTTTGCCTGATGCATCTATTAACTTCGACTCTTTATCTGGTGGAGGAGCCTCTCCTGTAGATAATGAGTTTGCTCTTTTACGAGCGTTTGAGACCACCAGCGAGTCTAGAGGTACATGCCCTCTAATAAATATTGGGTCCTTTGGAGCCGCTTTGTATTTTTTATCAATTCTGGGGTTTAACACCCTGGCTCTCACTGGGTTTTCGAATATTTCCTCTGTGTGACTAAGAAGACCCTTTAACATAGGAAGAGTACCTGATGTTCTCTGTGCATTAGGTAGAGTCTCTAACAAGAAATCCTCTATTTGAGGTTCTGTGTGCATATCTAGTTTGTGATATTTTGCTGCCCTATTAATGAGCTGCACAAACCCTGTGTTATCATCAGGTGGTGAAGGCTTTGAGGGATATAACTCTGGGTCGTTGTCCTCATCTGACCCTACATCATAATTTTCCCATGGGTCCTCCTCATCTGGGATAGATTCGTCATCCCCCTGAGGTTCTCCCTCCCCTAGATCACTGTCTACATCTGACTGAGGTGTAGCTGGTCTTGGTGTGGAAGGTGTAGGAATATTTGACCTATTGTGAGGAATAGGAGAAGAGGGTGTGACTCTAGGACGAGGAGAAGCAGGAGGAGTTATATTCTTCCCCATTGTTCTCTTTTTTGGAGGAAGAGGTTTATCTTCTGACTGTTCACTCTTTCTCTTCTTTGTGACCACTTTCCCAGTCTGTGGATCAATAAACAAGATCTTTTGTTTGGGGTCTGTCTGTTGCTCCTGAATCGGTACGGAAGGTCCTGGTTCCGAGAGGTGCTTTTGTTTTTGATCGTCAGATCTTGTTGTTTTCGGCACCGAATGTTTGCTCGATTCCGACTTTCTTGGTATCGAGTGTCTCTTGGGCGATAAGTCATATTTGTGTTTCGACATGGAATGTCTCGATACCGAGCTTCCCTTTGCATGTAGCCTCGGTGTCGAAGTCGATGTCGCCCTTTTCTCGGATCCGACATGGTGGGAGTCCGAGTGTTTCGGTTTCACTTTCGGTTTCGTTGCCGGGCCCGAGGGCGGGGCGTCGGAAACTTTTTCAGCGGTTTGACCGGGCCCGAGGGCGGGGTCGTTACCGCACGGGGTCGGTTTTTCGGTAGGGGGACGTCGTCACTCACGGTTTGTTGATCGATGAGTTCCTCTGTCTCCGACTGGTCCCCTTCCGACCCCGACTGTTCTTCTTCTTCTTCCTCGATTTGGTCTTCTCCGAACAACTCCGGGATCGCTTCCGCCTGCATTCTGGAAACCTCGTGTCTTCGAGCTCGACGATTTCTAATCGTTAGCTTGGAGGAGAATGCTGCGCAGGCTTCGCAGTCCCTGGATTCGTGTTCAGGCGATAGACAGAGGTTGCACACCTCGTGTAGGTCCTTGTGTGGGAACTTAGCACCACACTTTGGACATTTTTTGAATGGAGTCCTTTCCATGGACTCCGGGCTTGACTGCGTCGAGAAAAAGGCCTCTTGTTCTTCGACGTAGATCCAAGTTTTTCTGTTCGATTTTTATTTGCTACGCGCCGGAATGGAAATGAACGCGTTCGATAACAATACCGTCGAATTGGAAAGGGAATACGCGCCGATAAATCACTTTCTTCCGAAGTTGATCTGGAGCGTCTCGATCCTCATCCGAACCCGATGGCGGAAAAAAACAATCTAAGGATGGAGCCGATGCCCATGCGCACTACCAACCAAGGGAGGAGTCACCAAGATACAAAAGACTCTCCAAGAGAAAAACAAAGTGCAATCATCCGAGCCCAACACCAGATGGCGATCTATTCATAATGTACCATCTGCAGCCCATATGCCTCGAACATTATATTTCCCTACAGCAGACAGTGCACTCTAGAGTGCATCATGTTCAAAGGATGAAGACCTTGATGACTGCATGTTGTGTAGGGAAGGCTTTCAGACATCAGGGGAGAAGGGAGTGTTTCAAGAAACAATTACTCTTCAACATTATGGTATTCATGTGAAATTGAGAACTAAGGTGATTTGCAGCACTTATACATAGGATAATAACACTGAAGAATAAGCTGTCAATCTGCGCTGCAAGGATAATCCAAATGAATCTGACTGGTCTAGACAACCCTCGTGAGTACAGTCCCCCTCATACCTGCCCAGAAAACCTAACAACCAATCATCATTGATACTTACATCCGCCAAAGAAACACCCAATATGCTGCCAAGATACTGCAAATCTCGATTTCGATGAAACACCACAAATGTTCAGCCTGTTCAAAAGATCTTCCATTGTTGCTAGTCAACATTAAAATAGCATACAAATATAGCTTCTCATTAAATCTAACCAAATTATTCTAACAGCACCTCAAATTAAACCTCCCACATAATGCTCAATGGGTCACTGTCCATCTGCATGAAGCCACATTCTGTAATCCATGAAATCTCTGTTAAATGTGAAAATTATGGAAGATGTAGTCCCCTATTAGTTCCTATATAAACCACAGAAATGGCTGAGAGCTGACAATCAACAGCATGTTTAGCACAATAAAAGCCCAAATAAATTAATAAATAAAACAAATGCTTAGGACAGTAACAATCGACATTCTTAGCGACCTGTCTTCAAAAAATAGAAACAGTTAAAAGGTGGATATGTAAAGCAAATAAACACAATTGATATATCCACCAATGGACAATATTCTGCTTGCAAATGCCCACCTGAAGTATAATTTCTAAACTGCTGTCCAGGGCTAATAGTAATAACCTGTTTCAGTACAGTATCTTCCACAACTAATTAAAACAAAAGGCAAACCAAAATAACACTGATGGATGTGTAAAGAGGTTCTTTATGCACATTTAAGTTAAAAAATACATATTGATACTATAAACTGTACAATAATTAATAAGTTCAAGCTACTCTTCCGCACAGTACAAAGCAGTGTCCACTTCTCAATTTAATCAAAAGAGGTTTCAGGTCGAAGGCTGAACACGAGGAATTCATATTTCTGAAGTCCAGTATTTACAGAAGCTGGTTGCTTTAGCCATCACAATTAAATTAAACACAGATGTTTCAACTGAAACCTTTCATTCAACCATTGCTAGATCCTTAAGTGTATTACTCCGTGATTTCTTTGCCTTGTAGCCTGGCCGCAAAAACTCAATTTTCCTCTTTTTTGCTTCCAGCTTATTCTTGTGTTTCTTTAACTTCCTCTTGGCAGCAATATCAGGGTTTGCCACAGCCTGTTGGAAGAAAGGATAAGTTAATTTCAATTGGTATTTTTTTTTCCTCATGGTTAAGTGATTTACTGGCAAATTCCTAATTGTCTTTTTCTCCAGGAAGCACATTGGACCTGAAAAGTTTAAATAGATTTGTGGTGGGTGCCATGGTGATGACACGCAGCACCATTAGGTGCTGGGTGATGTAGAGCAGCTGATGCCATTAAAGTCAGTTCTCCCTAATTTTCCATACCTCAGAGAGGCTAAGACAAAAAATACAAGAGACATCAACTTGATGAACAGAAGACACACTACTGGAGAATAACACACCTTTCAGTGAGAGGTGGCGGAAGGTGAGGATGATTCTGAGGGACAATAGGGCACATATCATAACAAATGGTTCTGAAGAAAAGTAACTTGCTCTTCTAATCAATACCCCTTCCCACGTCTATCTCATCTTGAGAGATTGCCATTGACACAACAATCATAACGAGCATTGGCATAGCCAATAGGTATCGCCTTTGGGACCTTATAAGTGTTTAGTTATCCAGCACAATATCCTTGGTGCAACAACATCAAGTTTTGCATGGCTAAACACCTATAAGGTCCCAAAGGCGAGACCTATTGGCTATTCCAATGCTTGTTTATCAAAGGGGCACCAGGATGTGTTCACATGTGGTGTGGGAAAACAGAGTACTGGCTGCCATTGTTTTGGGGCGTACTTGAAATATATGAGACACAACATTAGCATGCCAGTCACGATTGTTATCATGGTTACATGCTGCATTTGTCTTGTTTTAAGGCACAATGCCAGACCATGACTCGCATGATGTTAAACCGCTAATAGATCCAAGACCCTGGCTCTCAAGAATGAAAGTCAGTCTCAGTAGCAATAAAAGGCAAGTCTGCTGTTTCTTTGTGTGATTGTTCCTTTCAAATAAGTCAAGTAAAAGTCCACAAAAGTGAACATTGGCAAGGTAGCATTTAGAGTTAAGAGCTATTCCTTTCTGCAAACAAAACCAAAACAGCTGTTTGTTTAAAATAAATATGTAAATCTTTCAGGGAGCAACCAGTAATGACGACAGTAATCTCAGGCCAGTTGGAAGGTGGGCTGATGGACAAGCGTTTGACCCCAAGGTACAAACCGGGGGAGGGAGGGGGAGAGGAGAGAAGGGGGCGGGGACAAAGGGGTAACCTGCCAGAACGTAAGATGGGATAGTGAAGATTAATAACTGGATGCTTAATAAATTGCCAGAAAATCAAGGACTGGGCCCGATAAAACAGTACTGAAGTGGTGCCCTTCAAGATTTATTTGTTTCAGGGAAGAACGTGCTTCCATGGTAGGGGGAATGGGAAACAACCCACATGGGCTGTGATTACGGGTAAATATCTTAGGCAAAGGAAATGAGATGGCTCAGAAACAGATATAACCGCAAGCCCGCTCAATGTAGAACATGGGAGTCCATGTTGAATCTTCTTGAAAAGCAGTTAAAAAATATGCACCCAGCAGGAGAGATTACTGGCGCTGAAGTGCCGCGTCTGACCGCCAATATAGGCGGCAAGGCCTAAGAGACCCGGGGCCACAGTGCTGACGTAAAATTGAAAGAAAATGAAGGTGAATAAAAAGACTCAGCCTGAGTGTGGCGTGGGCCAGGGGACCCGGAGCTCGAATGCTGCTGGTCAAAAGGAGTCCTTAATAGAGAGATGGAGCAGCTTTTACTGTTAATGATGGCATGAGGTGAAGGAGAACCCTGAGCAGGTAGACGGACCCTGGAAGTCTCAGTAACGTGAGACGGACACACTAGGACGGAGGGTGGCATGAAGCAGAGGAGAGCCCAGAGCTGATAGTTGGGAGCATGGGTACTCACGTGAGTAGGAGACCGTTGTCTCCCGAGGCAGGTGTCCGGACCGGTAGATGCAAAGAAGCTACCGGGTGCCGGTGTTTAAATTGTTTGAATGACCGGAAGGCCGCCGAGGATGCTGGGAGAGGTGGTATCATACCAAAGAGTGCTGGGAGAAGTAGTACCGAAGTCCACAGCATGAAAAAGAATCTGGCCGCTGGGAAATGTAGTTAAATCCCAAGGTGTGCGAGGGAAGAAATTTCCAACAGCCGCAGCATAGAAAAGAAACAAAAGGAGCCGCACGAGACCAGCGAGTGGAAAGTGTGGTCTGGTCTCAAGGTGAATGGGACAAGAAGTCCCTTCGCCCGTAGTTATGGAAACCGAACATGTGTCATAGAAGAAGAAAAAACGCTAAAATAAAAGCGCTGAAACACAAGTGCTGAAACACAAGCGCGGCCCGAAAGTTAAATTTGCTGAGAAATGCCAGCAGTCTCCATTTCAAAGTAAAAAGTGCTGGTACTAAGTACTGAGAGAGCCTTGCACACTACAAACAGTAACAGACAGGAGCGAGCATGCTTTCCGCACACTGCAGTGGAGGGAAGAGTGGTGGAGAGCGGGCATGATGAGAGATCTCTCCCCGGGGCATGGCTACAGGAAAGAACGGGGGCATGGCTTCTGGATGGAACCATGAAGAACAAGCGCTGAAACACAAAGAGCGGTACTTCAAACAGTGAGAGACAGGAGCGAGCATGCTTTTCGCACACTGCAGTGGAGGGAAGAGTGGTGGAGAGCGGGCGTGATGAGAGATCTCTCCTGGGGGTATGGCTATGCGCAGGAACGGGGCATGGCTACGGTGAGGAACCTTGAAGAACAAGCACTGAAACACAAGTGCAGCCCTTTAAACAGTGAGGGACAGCAGCGAGTGAGCTTTTTGCACACTGCAGTGGAGGAAAGAGTGGTGGAAAGTGGACATGATGAGAGATCTCTCCCGGGGGCATTGCTACGGGAAGGAAACTTGAAGAACAAGCACTGAAACACAAGTGCGGCCCCACGGCCACAAACGTTAAGCTAGAGCAGTAGATGAGACCGCGAGTGGTGCGCGCATGCTTGTTGGGAGAGCAGTCTGCTCATATTTAAGCACTGCACGCGTGCTTGTGGCGTGCAGTGCTCACTTCCGCAAGGTGGATACCGCTACAAGCACGAGTGTGGGCTTGAAAATGACCTGAGCGATGGCTAAAGTTTCTCCTATTATGCGGCGCATGCACGCTGCGTAGGTGAGACCTAAAAACAGGAGGGTCTGAGAAAACCATGTTTGTTCCTTATGTAGCCAAATTGCTCTTCTGCACTGAACACAGCTTTGAATCAAGACAACAGTGTTTGCTGAACAGATGTGGTAGACATCCAAGTTTCAGCATGACCAATTTCTGTGCTATCTCTTATAGAGTGCAACCTAATCTTTTTAAGTCAAAGTGCTGATCAATCTAGAAATTACTCTTGGAAGCATTTGTAGTAGTAAGCATTGAAATACATTTTGGGTTATTTGGCTCTCATTCCAAAGCTTTGACCTAAGGACAGTAATTACTGACTGTAAACTTCCCAAGGCTCCTGTACATGTGCCAGTCAAAGCTTCATTAAACGGCAAGAGAAGCTTAGAGTTTTCCAAGAATTTTGGTTTACAAATTGTACATGATCTCTGTGAATGGAAAGGGTGTCTCCAATGCCTTTGGTGCTATTCAAACCATAGACGTAGTAGGAATAGTTCATCTTGCTGGCATTCAGCAAATCAAAGTGAAAACCAATTTCAAGTTGACCCTGGTGGCAGAAGATTATCAAACATATTCATCAGCCTCACTCTTATCAGATTATGGCCATGAAGAAGGCAAGGCATCAAAGTCTGATTCGAGAAGGACATATCTGTCCAAAGTCTATACACAAGTAACCTTTTCAATTGGGTTATGTTCACTGGAAAAGGACATAAAAAATATCAGCTTCCCTTTTGTAAAATAATGAAATCTGTGCGAGGCGAAGAAGTTATGTCTAATGTGGAATCCATCTTAGAGATGCCTTCTGAAAAATGACCAGTTCCCTAGTGTACAGCTGACTCGTCTGCACCAGCCTGCCACACACAGACATGTTTCTGACCCCCTGAGGTCTTAGCTCTTGTGCTCTCGTGGGTAAGGAACAAAGCCTGCTTGGAGTGGAGGTGCTTCTCTCCTATCCCCAAGCTGGAACAACATTCATGGCGGCAAACCTTTGTTATGCTAGCCAGGGCCTCTCCAGCCAGTGAAGATGCTCGCTCCCCTGACCAAGCCACAGTTTTGGAGGCAAAGACGGCAGAAAAATTTGTAGTCAGGAGAGGTGTTTCCTCTCTCAGCCAGGACCACCGCTAAGGTGTCCAGAGATGAAGTGACTCCCTCCTTTGAAAATCATTTATGTTGTATGGAAGGATTTTAGCCAATCAGGATAGTGGATGCCACCTCCCCAAATGGAGGGGATATACAAAGGGTTTAGCCACCCTAAAGGAAAGTAGCCCATTGGCTACAACCTGCCAGGACCGGTAATGCCCCTAAATTCAGTATTTAGGGGCACCCTTGAACCTTGGTCTTCAGATTTGCGACGACCAAAGAAGAAAGAAGACATCCCTGTAGCTGACACTGACGATAAGCCTGAAGACAAAAGCCGCCTTGGCCCCAGCCCTCGTGGCCTGTCTCCAGCTTCGAAGAGTCTGCAACAAAACGGCGACCTATCTTGCAGACAGTGACCTCAGAAAACCTTGGGAGGACTGTTGCCTTTGAAAAAGACTCCAATGTCCTGTGGACAGTGGACCTGTCCCAAAGAAATCAACTCCAAGGACTCCTGTGCTACCTGGAACCGCAACTCCTGCCCACTCTGCGCCCACCGCCCGAGTCTGAGTGGCTCACCGGTCTAGGGAAGTCTCTCCAGCGACCCTGACCACCCCCATGACGACGCATGCTGTATGAATCTGAAAGGTCTACCTAACAGTGATCGGCCGGTGAGAAGAAATCTGACGTCTAAATGGACCTCTGCACCCGCAGCCCCTGGGCTTTGGGGAGCTTGACCAGCAGTGCCCTTGTGACCTCCAACATCCCAATTTGCCTTGCTGCTGGTTTTCTGCCTGCACCCTCCGGTTCGATGCCTGCAGCCTCTGTCCACAAAGTAGAATCTCCATAGGATTTCATTGGACGTCCAATGCTGTGCTGGCAACATGCACCTGGCCGCCCCTGTGCTGCTGTAGCTTTGGTGCTGCCTTGTGCCCCCGTGACTGCCTAAAGCCCTGGGGCCTGTGCCTTGAAACCGCGGGTACTTATCTGCAATCAGTACCTTTTGTGGGTCCACCCAGTCTCCATTGACTAACATTGGGTCCAATGATCTCTGGGCACACTCTACCTTACTTTGGTATGGTATTTGAGAGCCAGCTAGCTACACCGACCACCAGGGTAGGTCAGTCGCAATGTTACAGGAATTCACAATTGTTTCTGCAAGATCTCCCTCATGTTGAATTGCTTCCTGTAAAGGCATCACTTGTGAGCAATTTATTTTCCACAGGACATTCATGGATGAGTTGCTGGAAGCTAACAGACAGTGGGTGGAGAACAGTCACAAATGGAATATGAGATCCCTCATACCTGAAGGCCCAGGATTCTCTGTAGAGAGGCGAAAACTCCAATCGGTGCCTCTATGGACAGGAGGCGCTGAGAGGGCTCTAGGTAGGAGTTGGGTATGCTGATGGATGGAAAAACCCAAATTGAACTGCAGGGTTGGGGTTGCCTACAAGTGGTGTGACACCCTCTGTGGCAAGCTGGCTTTAAGCAGCCAGTTGTCAAGATGTACGAGTTACTTACCTTGGGTAACGTATACTGGATACTGAAAGAATAGCAGTAAGAAACTGAAAATCTACTGTGTACTGCTTCTTAGGAAAACAATCCTTTTAGTAAGTATTCAACGTTGAAAAGAAAGTCTAATGAGTGATATTATACTATCCCTAGGAATACCTGGAAGCCGACCTCACAAAATAAAACTGAGGACATACTTCCTGCACTTATTCAGGCAGATAATGCATCAGTCACAACAAATTATTTTGATTAATTGCTATGGTTAATCTATCATTTATGCAGATCTCGGAACCTTAGAAGAGGCCAATAAATCGTCTCCCTCATATAATTATCCTGAAATGAACAGAGCTATACCAAAATATATCTAGCCATAAAAGATCTCAGCATATATGCCCTTCCATGGCATTTCCTACCAACTTACTAGGCATATCCTATATTGTCTATAGCAAAAGGTTATACGAACCCCTATGATTGTTTTTTCAATCACACAGCTAGTAGACGCCTACTTATATAACAAAATAGAATAGAGCGTCTCTCGTACAGACATCCTGAAGCCAGAAGACCTTTCTATAAATATTTTGCCAATGACAATTTCGAATACATGCCCATTCATGGCATTTCGCCCCATTGTGAATAACCTCCCCTCCCGCCCTCTCTCTATCATTTAATAACTTTCTACTCTTTGGACAGAATACTACAAGGAAGTGACAAACAGTAAATAACAGAAAATTTAATTGTTTTTGTTGTACTACAGCTGCTAAAAATTAAAAAATGAGATCTCTTTTCTCATTGTTAAAATTTGTTTTTTATTAATGCGATTGTGAAACGATATAATTTTATACCCTAAATGCATCTTTTACTTTATAGATATTACGTGGCTACTCCAGGAAGAAGGCGCTGGCCGCCGAAACGCGCGTAGAGACCCTATTTTTATGCCACTTACCCTCTCTCTTTGTGTTTTACTCTTGTGCATTGATGTCTATGTCATTGTTTACTGTGAATTTTTTATCTAGATTGTGTATTATATGAACGAATCTCCTTTTACTGTGACAATTGATAAATAAAACCATGTTTTTTTAGCCAGCTGTAGTCATACCTTTATTAATGCTTACCATTACGGTCACTCTCAAAATTGCCTAGGTTGTTATTTCTCAAGTGAGAGACGATTCTAGCCGCAGATTCCTTCACATAGAATTATCCTGAGGCATGAGACTGAACCCGGAAACCTTTTTGCCCAGCATCCTTGCACGCCGGTGGGACGGCATCATGCAGCTCTGCCCAGGCGTCGCCCGCGTATGTGACGTCAGCAAGGTCACATAAGTCCCACCCCGGCGCCCCTACATCAGTTTTCTTCAGAGAACTTTTCCTCGCCACAACACGGAGCCATAAGACAAAAAATGTGGGAGAATGGGAGCAGTGTGCGAAAGAGCAGAAAAGAGGAATGGAGACAAACAACACCATAAGGAGCAGTGTCAACACTGCAGTACCCAAGGGCAGGGAAAGAAGAAAGAGCAGAGCACAGCCCTGAACGGCCCCCCTTGAGACAAGGAACATAAGCAAAATGTAACAACAACATGTAGCAGGGCCACAACCCCAACCATGAATAACGATGGGGTACCAATTTCAAGACAAACAGGGAACGACAACCTCCAAGGCAACCCCGGGAACACAGTGCGACAACCCCCCAAAGGGCAAGGGGCAAGGCACGACCAGGTGACCCCAACTCAGAAGTTAGCGGAGGCCCCAGGACCCTTCGTAACAAAGAGGGAGGGAAGGAAGGGACGAGAGGAAAGGCAAGCCTCAACCCTGAAACAACCAGAACAGAGGGGCACAGGAGTGACCCCTAGATCCATCCTCCAAGGCTCCAACAGAGGAGGAAGGAACAAGAAACAAGACAAACAGCCTGTCAAAGGAACAAGGAATGCACCCACAGGAGAAATAGCCACCATCCGGGAGGAGAGTGCAGAAGACCAAGCTTAAAGTCCTCGCAGAACGGGGAGGAAGGGTGGGCCGTGAAGGAATCTGCGGCTAGAATTGTCTCTACCAGATACCATGTTACCGAAGGTAAGTAACTCATCCATCTGATAGACTACTAGCCGCAGATTCCTTCACGTAGAATAGATACCATAGCTATACCCATGGGGAAGGAGGGACTGCGAAAGGACCCCACCAGCATGGACATAACAGAGGGCCCCACAAGGGACCAGTCCAACGGACAGGGCGAGGAACCTCGTCCTCCGAGGCAAGGGGAAACCCTACAAGCAGAACACCACTGACGTCAAGAGGGGTGTGGGAGAAGAAAGGCCATTCACACTCAACAGAAGAAACAAGAGCAAGGGGAGGCGGAAGCACCCCACACACCCACACAGCAACAGAACCTCCATCCAAGGCCAGGGCGAGGAAGATTATCAACCTAGAGGCTCCAAGGAGACGAGGGAAAAAGAGGGCAAGCCCCCCACCGCAAACACACCCCTCGAAGAGGGACACGGAGCCCACCACAGCTGAAAGTCAATAGATCAGACAGAATGGCGCTGACAGCGGGAGCAGCCGGAAGCAAAAGAGTAGCCCATTGCACCCAGGAAGAATGGGCAGGCTGCGTCTGAAAGAGGGAGGAACACTAAAACCATCTCAGCCCCCAGGATAGAGAACAGAAGGGCGAAGAAGGGCCCGGACATACCTCAGAGAGGGGCCCGCACACATGGCCCAAAACTAAGCAGAACCAGAGCCACAACGCCAGGCCACAGACAGCATGTCAGACCTGGCGAACAGCTCAGCGACCCCAGAGAAGGATACCCCAGGGCCCCACCAAGGCATCCGAATCTAGCAATAAGGGAATTTCACCTGCAACGTACATAAATGCCACAGAGAGCTGAAGCCTGAAGGCAACCACAACTCCCAGCACAGAACAAGCTATATAACAGCTACCACTACCCCACATAGGGTATGTTAAGTCTCAAGACACGGGAACCCTCTTTGGAAGAAACTTCCGCAGCTGAGGAAAAAACGCGAGAACCACGGGAAATAAAACCTGCGGAAGGCTTATCAAGCAGCCCAAGGAAAAAACAGGAGACCTAATCTCAGGGCCAAGTCTGTGCAGACCACGCTAGCAAAAACACACAGTCAACAAAAGGGCTGTCCAGCAGCCAACAATGCCACAGTGCCAACAAGGAGGACTCAAGTGGCCACAAAACACACCCCACAGCAAGGACAACCGGTCCAGAAGAAGGTCCAGAACCAGATCAACTCAGCAGTCACTGAGAAGGGCAAGGAGGAGGGGGAGGATAAGGAGGAGGAGGGGGGCGGAGGACGGAGCCCTGCCAAGAACCTCTGGATGGCGGAGTCTGCTGGGGCATGGAATAACAGGGTGCCATTGAATGAAAGATCTAATAGCCACTCCCAAACATTTTTCAGGGAACACGCCGTCCCGAAGCCAAGCATGGCGGTGGAGGGCGACTGAGGAAGCCATGGCCCTGCACAGCACCTCCGAGATGTCCAAAGCAGAGCTGAGAATAAACGCTGCTAGCTCCCGGCCATAAAGCGCATGATGCTGTAAGTCCACCTGAACAGTTTCCTGTGAAGCGATGGATCCCAAGGACTTAGCCGAGTCCCACAAACAAGAGGTGGCCCTAGCCAACACACAGAAGGTGTTAAGGGCCCGCAGGGTGCGCTGGTCGAGGCGAACATGTTGCGCCCGCAGGAGTCCAGCCAGCGGGCCTCCCGGGACGGTGGGGACAACAGTGGCGGCAGGAAGGGCAAAGCAGTCCGCAAAAGTGGACTGGAGGCAGAAGGGTGGAGGGGAAGACACGCCAGTTCACGCGGTGCCAGAAGGTGCCGGTGCAGAAGGTGTGAGGCGGGACGCCTCCAAGTCCCCATCAGGGAAGAAAGGAGCGAGCCCTCAAAAGGAAGCAAGAGCTCCCTCCCACTAGAGCCCTGGTGGAGAACCTCCAAAAGATGGTCCACCGGGAAATGAACAACCGAGTCACCAATGAGCAGAATACCCACAGCCGTGGACACTGCGTGAGTGAAGGCCTCACCCGCCTCCGTAGGGCCCAGCGGTGGAGAAAGCAGCTCCTCCGTGAGCGACGGCTGTAAACTAACGCGGCCATCCCCGAAGCCGAGCGGGGCGGGCAAAGGCCAGACCTGGAAGTTAGAAGGAACCAAAGAGTGGGGGACCTGTTGCTCCTCTGGCGAACACCTTGGCCTAGGGAATGGCGGGGAGCCGCCCTTCGATGTTGCCGCTGAAAAAGCCAACCCGCGGCGGCCTGTCTATGGGGAGGATGACACCAGTAAGCACCCAACCTCCGGAGAAGAGGGAGCGTCCGAAAACGAACCGCGACTCAGTGCCTGTCTGGGGTCGTAGAGTCCGCCGTTCGAGGCAGGACGACGTCACCATCCAGCGCCTAAGGAGACGTATGCATGGAGGAACGAGAGGGACAAGGTGAGTGACACGAAGCCCTCAGCCAGCCTTGGCCCAGAATAGGACTGAGGTGGCCCGCCGACCCATGGGGCGCCACCAGGGCCGATTCAACCCCGACTCGCCCTCCGATGAGTCAGCTGCTTGTGCAGAGGGATGAAAGGGGCCCGGAGGAGGACAAGGGGTTCCGGTCCAGCCTCGACCCAGAGCCGGACGAGGGGGGGGGGTCCACCAACCCTTGTGGCCCCACCCTGTCCAGCAGGTGCCGGCGCGGTGGCGGTGTCAGCTCAGCCGTGAACAAGGCCGTCGCCTGTCCAGAGGGCCGAGCGGGGCTCGGGGATGCGACCCAAGTCCCGGCGACCTCCCGTGACACCACAGGGACTCCCACAGGAGTATTCGGCGAGGCGCCGTGGTCCGAAGGAGGGACCCCCGAAGGGCCGCACCCCAACAGCACCACATCCTCCAAGCCTGGATCGGAGCCAGTCGGCGCCGGAGGCGATGTCGCGGAGTGCCGCGCGCAATGCAAGGGATCCGCTGACACCCAAGGAGGGGAAGGAGGAGACGCCAGCGAGGTCTGCAAAGCCGCCGCATATGTCTCCATCTGGACTCTCGACGCTCATTCACCGGGAAACAGTGGATAGGGGGACGACACGCGGCCCGCATCACCCACTGAGAGACCACGCCCCCGGCAGGCCGAACACCAGCCACTAGGGGCCAAGCAGCAATACATACCCACTGGGGAGCGACGCTCTAGCGACATCGGAGAGGGAAGAGGACGTCGACGACGGCCGCTTCTGAAACCGTCTGCCGAGGCTGATCGAGGGGATAAAGCTGACCTTGAAATTTGCGCCAAGCAATTTCATTTGGCGCTCCCGACGCAACTTCGGCTTCAGCTGTTGGCACGCTTCACATTTAGTAGTGCCGTGATCTTCCCCTAAACACCACATGCAAATGAGGTGAGGGTCGTTCGCCGACATTAGACGCCCACACAACGTGCAAGTCTTGAAGCCCGAAAGCATTTGCACACTGTTCCACTAAAATATATCACAATGAGGAAGAAAAAGGGGCCCAAACAGGCCCGAACAGAGACCAAATCAGTGTTGCACGCGGAAATGGTAAAAACTGACGTGGGGGTGGGACTTATGTGACCTCGCTTACGTCACGTATGCGGGCGCCGTCTGCACGGAGCCGCGTGATGCCGCCCCCCCGGCACGCGGGGATGCTGGTAAAAAAAGTTTCCGGGTCCAGTCTCACGCCTTGGGATAATTCTACGTGAAGGAATCTGCGGCTAGTAGTCTCTATCAGATATCAGGATACTGAAATATTCAACCTACTGAAATGTGCCACAAAACATAGTAATGATATGCAGGCACCTACTGCGATATCACAGAATCGGAATGCGGAAATACGGATTCTGGAAATTGATGGATACCATCTCGTTTTATGCTTCTTGCACCAGAAGAACCAAGGACAGAATTTTGAACTAATCCTTGGGCAGGTAAAGTAGTACAATATAAGGTGATCCCAGTTGGCAATATTTTAACAACACACACAATGAACATACATTAGCAGAATATTGCAAAAGGACCACGTTGAGTGAAGGATGGAACAGTGTTATTTAATCACACCGTCACATTATAATATATATTAGTAATACCTTAACATTTGTACAAAAACAAGTGCCCAGAAGAATGGGAAAGAAAGGGTGTTGTATCTCTTTGCGGTGCTCCTAGAAGCTGGGGTTTGGCTCAGATTTTATCAATTCGGTCAGTCTCCTCTAAGCGGCACCGTTGACGAAAGTGGTAGTAAATAACAAATAATCTGACACGTTCATTTTGAGCCGTTACAGACAAATAAGGCATGCCTTACGCTCCGCCTTTGCCATGGGCTCGCTCCCCCCCGGTCAGTCTCCTCTAAGCGGCACCGTTGACGAAAGTGGTAGTAAATAACAAATAATCTGACACGTTCACTTTGAGCCGTTACAGACAAATAAAGCATGCCTTACGCTCCGCCTTTGCCATGGGCTCGCTCCCCCCCGCACCCCACCCTCCTTCCACCCCCTCGGAGTCCTCTCCACTGGAAAGTAGGATACTGGATGGCCACCTCCCAGAGGAGACTATTTCGCTGATATACAATAAACTAATCTATAATATGGACGACCCCCTCACACAACTTTGACAGAAATGGGGAGCAGACGGTATTGAACTGGATTGCGAAGATTGGCAGGAGGCTGTGTCCTCCCCCAGGGTGGTGGCCATCCCAGCAAGACTGCGACTGGTCCAACTTAAAATCCTGCATAGAGTATATATGATGGGCCCAAACCAGTGTTGATGGGGAGGGCATCCAATGGGGACTGTCATAGACGGTGTGGCCAGCTGGGTACGTTCCTACACATCATTTGGGAGTGCTCTTTCATCCAGTCTTACTGGAGGGAAATTCATGGTATGGTGGGGGAGGTCCTGGAAATCCACATTTCCCGGGAGGTGCGTAGGTGTTTGCTTAACATATGGGAGCCAACTGACCTAAACGCACATTAAACGCAGTGGAGTACACTTGGATTCATGGTGGCTAAAAGGAACATTGCCCAGGCTTGGGGGCCAGCCACCCATCCCACTCTGAACAAATGGAAAACTAGCATGGACTGGTGCAGAGAAAAATCTGTCTACCTGGCTCGTGGCTGCCCTAAGAAATGGTCTCGTATATGGGGGCCATGGAATTCCTAAAGAGGAAACATTTGTACCCCACCGCATTCGCTAGCCCCTGATGACTTGCTTTCTCTTTGATTTGTCCTAAAAGTGTAAAATGAGCATAATGATTGTCATATGAAGACTCTTGATCAGATTGATTGTATCATGGTAATGTATGCTTACTGTCGATGATTGTTAATAAAAAGAAATTTAAAAAAAGGGTCGACAGTGAAAGGTAACACTTTCGCTCATCGGATGACAGCCGACATGCAGTCCCATCCACATTAGCAAAGTGGTCCATCCTGTATTAATCGGCTAGGACCCCACAGTTAAAAAATATGTAATTGAAGGGAAAACAAAACCTTAACTATCAGGGACCACGGAAAAGTATATTATTTTTAAAGTTACCACCACCTATCGCGTGAACAGAAACGAAGTTACCTGCTAATTCCTTCAAATTTCGTTACATCAAAGGGCACAAAATCTAGAGAAAATGGAGGAAGGGATGATTAATTAATGACCCTACAGCGTTATGAGGAGCTCATGGTGAGTAAACCAAAAGGCCCCTGTAGTGTAAAAAGCTCACCGCTCCTCGGTGGTTCAATATTGCCTCAGAAGGAAAAAGGGTCGACCCAGCGGTGCAGAGTCCAAGGTCAAAGAGACAGGACCATACAATTTAGGTGTCGGAAAAGGAAAAAAAAGTTTAGGCGCACCACTCTATGAGTCCCCAGAGGGGTACAGTGAGCTCAGTAGATACAGCTTACCGCTACCCGCCGGGCGATGCTTGAATCAGGATTGAGGGAACCGCGGTAGAATCTAGGCAGTCTTTAAATAGAGACACTCGTTCTCTAGAGCACGAGCGTGACGTAACGCCCGCAGACGCTGGATTCTAATCATGACGCATCAATGCATTCCATTTACTCCAATGCAAACGGACAATAGACTCACCAGCGTTCATTGTGCGACGCTACTCAAGACAGTGGTAGAATCGAAATGGCCAATGAATAAGATGTATTACAAAAGTCATGGCCGGTTAGTTGAAACGCAACATCAATGAATCTGTTATGTTTATTAACCCAGTGCTTTCTTCTAATGTATTGCACGCACGCTATGTTCTTTGCACGCGCGACCTGCCAGTGCATTGTGACGTCAGGGTGTTCTACCTGACCACTGGCAGGTTGACAGTTAAGATATGACAGTTGCTATTGAGTGGTGATTGCATCTAGACGTGCCTCTGGTGTCAGGACTTTACTTCAATAAAGACCTTACTACTTACCTGCTTGATTGGTCTTCATTACAAGTTGGCGACGAGGATGGGATCCGGACACCACGAAGAACCCACCAGAAGCCATCTAATCTGTTGCTGGGTACGTCTTAGACTGCGACGATTGCCATCTCATCTACGTTCCGCTAATAAGAAGTGGCAATAGCGGAATCTCCAGGAGTACAGTTGACCCTCCACGCTGGAATTGCGTGTGGTATTGAAGTCGCGGATCGTTCAGGCGACGTTACTGTGTACGTGTTCACCATAAGAACATTCCTGGAGGCAGCATTTTGGGAGGTCGCTCTGTACACCGTTATTTACGGGTGAGTTGGATTTGTCCAGCTGTTTGTGTAGCCCTGCGCGCTGACTGGGTTTTCAAAAGTCCTCCGGGACTTGTGAGGAAATTGAGGAGGATGTTCGACTGAGCTCTGGTGCTTGAGGGGATCACCACCGGGAGGTTTCTAGACTCTCGAGCCACCGTCTGCAGAGTTGTTTCCTGTTTGCCCCCCTCATCCTCTGGCCGGTTTAATTTTCTGCGGATGTGAAGAGGAAGGTCTACAATCGCATCAACAAAAAAGCTAGGCCAGGTGATGTATATACTATTGCATTAGAAGATTTGACAATGTATTTCAAACCTACCATTTCTATTTCTGTCAACAGATTCAAGTTTTTTCAACGCAAGCAAGCACCAGAAGAGTCTGTGGAAGATTATGTTGCTGTGTTGAAAAATTTGGCACTAACTTGTAGATTTAGGGCATTACATGACGAGCTGGTTCGTGACCAGGTCGTTATGAGATCCTCAAATAAACATGTCCAGGAGAAACTGTGGGCTAAGGGTGAATTACCGTTGGAAGAGGTAGTAGAAATTGTTAAATGTACTGAATTAACTGGAAGGTGTGCAAAGGCTGTTTTACAAGAAGAAAAATCCTCTACAGAGGAAAAATCTATGGTGGCAAAAGTCATTAGTTCTAGGAAAGCTAATAGTAAGCCTAATACCGGTTATGTACAGAAAAGAGATTCTAGCCATAAAGCTAAACTTTCAGATGACAGGAAATGTTATAGATGTGGCAGTAGATACCATTTGGCCAATGAAAGATCGTGTCCAGCAGTGAGACAAAAATGTTCTAATTGTAGTATGGTAGGACATTTCAGTGCCATGTGTCCTAAGAAACAAAAAGGGGGCAGAAATGTAAAAGCTGAAATTTATGAAGAAGGAAAATTTACATCTTCAGATGAAGATGATATGAATTTATTTGTGTTGAATGTGGAAGATGGTGTAAACAAAAAGAAGAAACCGATATGTGACATGAATATTGGCGGGGTGGACATGTCAATTGTGGCTGATTCAGGCTCGCCATACACAATAGTAAATGAAGAAGTATGGTTAGAGAAATTTGTTCCAGTCATTGGAAAAAAGTTAAAGAACCCAGATATTTTCCCAAAGTCATTTAATTATGAACCTATTGAAATGTTAGGTTACAGGGAACTACAGTTCCAAATTAAATCCCGCCAAACAGTTGGCAAACTGTATGTCTCCAAGGTGGGTCCATCAGTGTTAGGGTGGATTGACCAAGGAGAATTAGGTATAATTCTGGATCCAAACAGTCCGGATCCCGTCCTCATCTTACAAACAGAGGAAGAATGTAATAACTTCTTTAAAAAAAAGGTATCCTAAGGCGTTTTCAGAGAAAATTGGGAAACTTAAAGGTTTTGTCCATGAAATTAAACTGAAAAAAGATGCTGTGCCTTCTATACACAAGTCCAGAAACATACCGTTTTCCATCATTGGTGAGGTGGAAGATGAACTTAAAAAATTACAGAAGGAGGGCATCATTGAGCCAGTTGAATCAGCAGAGTGGGTTTCGCCTTTGGTTATCGCGAAGAAGCCAAACGGCAAGCTCCGTCTATGCAATGATCTACGCAATCTTAATAAAAACATCCTGGTGGATAAATTCCCTTTGCCAAAAATTAGTGAGATGCTGTCCCTTACTAATGGTGCTAAATGGTTTTCAACCATTGCTCTAAGCTCTGCCTACCACCAAGTGGCTTTACATCCTAAAAGCAGAAGCCTTACCACATTTGTAACCCCGCTGGGGTGTTTCAGGTTTAAGAGAGTACCTTTTGGACTGGCCTCTGCTGCGGCCATGTTTCAGAGATTGATGAGTGAACTCTTTAAAGGGGAAAAAAATCTTAATTTTCCAAGATGACATCACAGTGACAGGCAAAAGCAGAGGTGAACATGATACCAAACTTAACAGAGTCCTAGGGTTGCTAGAACATCATGGGCTTACAGCTGATCTGCGCAAATGCAAATTTGCTGCAAATAAAGTCACCTATTTGGGGCATGAGATTGATGGGAATGGCATAAAACCAAAAAAAGAGCTGCTTTCGGCAATTAGGGAAGCCCCCTCACCCAATAATAAGGAAGAGGTCAGAGCATTCCTAGGGCTCTCAGAATTTTATGCTAAATTTGTTAAGAACTTCTCTTCAAAAACCTTACATTTAAGAGAACTCATAAAACAGAAGAATACATTTGAGTGGAATGCTATTTGTGAAGAAGCATTTAACAGGATAAAAGAGGACATTTGTGATGCCCCACCTCTTCAAGGGTTTAACCCCAATTTAAAAAGCATAGTGACCACTGATACAAGCAACAAGGGGTTGGGAGCAGTACTCTCACAGATTAATGGAGAAGGTAAAGAAGTCACTGTTGCTTTTGCCTCACGTTCAATCACACCCACAGATGGAAGATATTCTGTGATTGAGAGGGAGGCACTAGCATGTGCATGGGCTTTGAACCATTTTAGACAATACATTTGGGGATACAAAATCACCCTTAGAAGTGATCACAAACCCTTAGTAAAAGTGCTTTCCAAAAAGGGTCTTCAAGTTGCTTCCCCCCGTTTGTCACGAATTTCAATGAAATTGTTAGAATATAACTATGAAGTGGAATATCTTCCTGGTGTGAAAAACAAGGTGGCGGACTGTCTAAGCCGTTTACCTCTACCAAACATTGAAGATCAGGTTTCAGACATTGACACCTTTTGCTTAGCTAATATCGTGGAAGAAGAAGTGCCATGTATCTCTGGTGCAGAGTGGTCAGAATTTATGGAAGAAGATTATGTTCTACTTGAGGTAAAGAAATACATAAGAGCAGGCTGGCCTGATAAGAAAAAAAATACCTGCCCTATTGCGTCCATTTTGGGAACTAAGAGACGAGTTGTCTATCGAAGGTGATTTGATTTTGAGAAATGGGAATGTTGTTTCACCAAAAGGTTTACATACTAAACTCCTTAATATTTGCCACGAGGGGCAGCTTGGAATTGGTAAAACCAAGAGTAGAGTCAGGAATTCATACTGGTGGCCTGGGTATGACCTAGAAATTGAAAGAAGTGTCAGGAATTGTACAGCATGTGAAAACTCTGACAAGACAAAACAATCATTTAGACCACCTCTTCAATCCCTGTCTTGTCCTAACATGCCTTGGGTCAGATTGGGAATTGACATTTGCGGGCCCATTCGTGAACAAGGAGAACTGTCATATCTTATTGTACTGGTAGACCATTTCTCAAAATGGCCAGAGGTTGAAGTGGTACCAGATGCTGATGCAAAAAGTGTTGTAAGTTTTTTGCGCAAGCTATTCCTAAGAGAGGGCCTACCAAATTGCATTGTGTCGGACAATGGCCCACAGTTCATGTAAAAAATATTTAAAGAATTTCTGATGAAACATGGAATAGAACACGAAACCACGTCTGTTTATCATCCTGCAGGTAATGGTGCCGTTGAAAGGTTCAACCGGGTGATTAAAGGTATAATTCAACTGGCAAATCAGAATGACATGTCATGGAGAAAACAACTAATCAAAAATCTTTGGTCATTTCGGGTTACCCCTTGTGTATCTACAGGTACCAGTCCCTTTGTACTCTTGAGAGGGAGGACTCCCATTACAAAGGATAATGTAGGTTGGGCTACCCCTAAAAGAGAGATGTGGTCTCCAGAGGAGATACAAGGGAATGTACGAAGGTCACAAACCATAGGTAAGAAATACTATGACAGTAAGCATGCTTGTAAAAAGGTTGACATCAAAGCAGGTGAATATGTTACAGTGAAAAATACCAGAAGTACCAGCAAGGGAAAAAAATCACTACTCTCAACCAATGGAAGTAAAAAAAGTGTTTTGTAATTCTGCTCTTTTGAGCGACGGAAACACTTGGCATTTCTCTGCTTTATCATTATGCAAAGAGGGGAAAGGAATGAGTGATTTTCTATCCACTCCGGAAAATAAAGAGGTTTCCTGTTCTCAAGACTACGATTGGATTCGGGACCGTGAGGAAACTGTGGGGTCTCGGCCAGATGGTACTAACATTGTATCTTTAGGTACAAACAAAGTATCTCCTGAGAGTGAGAACACTTCAGAATATTAAGGAGTTTAGTACGTAAACCTTTTGGGGAAACAACATTCCCATTTCTCAAAATCAAATCACCTTCGATAGACAACTCGTCTCTTAGTTCCCAAAATGGACGCAATAGGGCAGGTATTTTTTTTCTTATCAGGCCAGCCTGCTCTTATGTATTTCTTTACCTCAAGTAGAACATAATCTTCTTCAGATGCCTCACGGGTGGAAGACAGTAGTAGTAGGCAGAACAAGGAGACATCGGAAGAGTACAGGTATCAGACCAACAGCGAAACGGATACTGATTCAGATGATTCTGTTTATGAAGATGTTACGTCACAGAACGTCAGTTGTGAGGATGAACCTACTGTGAGCAGATATGGAAGAGTAGTCAAACCTCCAGTGAAGTTACAAGATTACATATGTGATTAGCTGTGGTTTCCTCTCCTCATCCGTAAGCTTCAGCCGGGCACCCACGGTCCCTCTTGTTGTTTTAGGAAAGGAGATGTGTTATGTTTATTAACCCAGTGCTTTCTTCGAAAGTATTGCACGTGCGCTATGTTCTTTGCACGCGCAACCTGCCGGTGCATTGTGACATCAGGGTGTTCTACCTGACCACCGGCAGGTTGACAGTTAAGATATGACAGTTGCTATTGAGTGGTGATTGCATCTAGACGTGCCTCTGGTGTCAGGACTTTACTTCAATAAAGAACTTACTACTTACCTGCTTGATTGGTCTTCATTACAGACTCTATACACAGTATATTATTACAACACCTAGAGCCACTCGCACAGGAGTGTTACTTGAATGTTTAAGGTGCACAATAAATGGCTGGTTACATCTTACAATATACATAAAAACAAGGGGACAAATTATGATTTAGCGCAGGATTACGACTTTCTTAAAAAGGAACATATCAATTACGGCATTTACTCAGAGAGTAATCATGAGTATATATCCATGTATATTTCAGCACTCTGTAAACAGTCAAGTCCCCTCGTGCAGTATACATAAAGAAAGGGGTCATGTTAGGATACGGCACATTTATTACGACAATCATAGAAAGCTCATTTTAGATAAGGCTGTAAATTGTCCGCAGACATGGCAATTAATCGTGTGTTTTTTACATGCAAATCTTCACACTCTATACAAAGTGTCTGATCTCATCATGCAGTGCCCATAAATAAAGGGGTCTACACAAAAGGGTCATTGCATGTGAGGCATATTGTTGGTCACGGATATAAAGATAAATCATGTATGTTTTGACATATACATATTCTGGACTCTAGGGATATTAATATCACAATAACTAATGGTGTTATGCCTGAATATGAGAGAGGTTGATTCGGACTACTAGGAATTAATGGAGGCGAGCCCATAGTTGCAGACCTACCCTCATTCTGATGTGAGACAGGCTAATTGAGCATGACTGGAATCTAATTTGTTTAACCCACTCTGTATAGAATCTAGATTTGTCAGGTAAAGTTAAGAGCCTGATGTCTGTGATAAGACAGAGACCGCGGTCCTTTTTGGTTTCCAGGAAATACAGAGAGTTCTACTGCTGCCCAATTTCCTGCTGTGGCACTAACTCCACCACTCCTTTCTGCAGCAGTGCTGCCACTTCTTTTTGCAGTATGCACAGATTTCCTCTGAATAAAAGGGCAGTTGGGGCATGATGTGAGGAGGAGCTTGCTGGAGAGGTTGGGCATAACCACTTTGTACAATTTGAAGGACCCACTGGTTAGATGTTAAGCCTTTCCAAGCTTACAGATATGAGGAAATCAGTCCTCCAACAGGACGTAGCTACTTCAGTGACAAGCTAAATAGGCTTTCAAGGTGGTGTGGAAGAGAAGGGGGTGAGGAAGAGAGTTGTTGAGGCTGCTGGCCTCTTCTTTTGCTCCTGCCCTGTCTGATCAAGGGGTTCAGTTGTTACTGCTGAATCACCTGAGCAGTTTCATACTGACAAAACTGGAATCCCTTGGAGAACCCGCAAAAATGTCTTAACTGCTGGTAATCCTTCTGCAGAGACAGGTGACCCAGGGAAAAGGTGGTGGCAATTTGGGTCTAGATCAAGGGAACAGGCTGTGGCTCTAACAAGGTCGAGGGCTACGTCCACTTAGTCCCCGAAGAGAATCACAGGGTCAAATGGCATATTCCTAAGCGTGGCTGGTATGACCACCACAACCTTGTTGATCTCAGGCAGGCTTGTGAAGAGAAAAAGAGCACATGGCCTTGGCCACTGAATCAGTTGTGTCCCATCCTTCTCTTATGTGTCTAGATTCATCTTAACCATAGCTATCCACTTCACTAAAATGGTCTTAGAGGTCGACCAGCAGGTTGGGTACCATCATTACTGCTGTGCCCCATAAGGTATGTGAGCATCTTTGCAAAAGGCATGCAGCATTTAGGGAATAAAGAGTTAACTTTTCTGCTGAAAATGATTTCTTTCCAATGGCCTTTAGCGTCGTGGACTCTCTATCAGGTGTGTGCATTAGAAATGACCCCAGGTTTTGTTTGCCACACAATGAAGCCTGAAGCGCAAAGCTCTCTGGTGATGGGTAGGCCTAAAACAATGGTGGATCTCCTGGTGCCAGCCTGTATTTATGTGCCAAAGATCTGCTCCCAGCTGGGGTAGAAATTGGTTGTTTCTATGCATAACTAAGAGGCTCCCTCAGAATGTCGTTAAATGGCATAAGTGCCTCAGCTAATGAAGAGGCAGGCCACAGAGCTTCTGTCAGATTACTGGATTTTAGGTCCATCAACAGCAGAGACAGCTCTAAGTGCTCTGCAGCCTTTTAACACTCTAAATTAAAAACGCCATATCAGCAGCTGCTAGGCTTGCTGGTGCATCAGTGTTAAAATCCTGGGAGGCGTCTATATCAGTGGCATTTTTTGGTGCTGGGTAGTTAGTAGTCTGTGAAGAAGGAGTTGAGAACAATTTGCCACTACGGTCATCTCAGTCTTGGATTTAGCCCTCAAGTATTTGTAGAGGAATTGTATTAGACCTGCAGAGTTCATGCATTCTCTGCCAATAGGCTTGATGGGAGGTATTTCTACCAGTCCTGAATTCCTCCTCTTGTACCGATCTTTGAGCCTATTTTCTTTAGTATTGGGCCTTAATTAGGCTAGTCAGTGCCTCTTGCGGAGGCGTGGATGCCGGCTTAGGCAGTGGTGAATGTGGAGGTGAAGGTGATAGAGGCACTGGCAGTACCACTCCGGCCTGCGTCAGAACAGTTCCTCATGGAACAATGTTGACACTCAATGCTGTGGAAGAACCTGCCTGCCAGAACCTGAACAGAGCTCCACATGGTTCTTTAGGACAAAGAGGCACATAAGAGGGGGTCGAACACCCAGCACATGCTCCACATAGCATGGATGAATAGTGGGAGGTTTGCTCCTTTTGCAGGAAACTCACGAGTAGTTCTGCTCCGGTGTTGCTAGCGGAAAATGTGGCGGGCGAGCCTGGCGAAGGCTCTGAGGCCAAGATTGGCGGTCCTGGAAGAAGTTCCTGAGGTGGGGTGATATCCACCAACTCCAGCTCCTAAGAAGAAGACTGCCAGAAACAGATTATGCGGAGAGGACTTACCTTTTAATTTCAACTGATATCTTGGTAACGCTGTTTGTTTCTTCTTTTTCTTTTACTTGTCTAACTGTGGCTTTCTCAGGCGTCGGCCACAAACAGCATGCCTCACACTCCTTAAGGAGCATCATGCCTGGAGGTCAGGCACCACAGACCGTGCCCATGCAGGTCTGTGATGGACATTTGTTTGGAGCTGGTACATAGGTGGGGAGACATCCGTAACACACTGAATTAAAGAATCATAGCAACATTCTTAAGAAAAAAACTGTGAGGAGAAACCTGACAAGAGCTCTGTATCCGCATCAAAGAGAGCAGTAAAAAAAGGTTGGCAGTCATGGCTACAACCTTAATTCCAGCATCAGGATGAAGCCGGCACCACCTACCATAATTATGAAAACACTACAGTGTGTTTGTTAGCCGTAGTCTGCTGCATTTCTTGTTGTCAGAGAAGTGCTAAATGGTAGTAGTAAAGTTATATGGAGGTGGTAGTGATGCTGTGTTATGTGGTAAAAGCACACTGCTGGGGTGGCAGTACATACATGGGGTATGATATTACCAAGCTGGGTTTGAGATCAATCCGATAGACAAACCACAATTAATATAAGCCCCTGTGCCTGACACCAATGGACCACAGATGGATGAACTCATTGTGAAATTATCTACTCAATAAATCAGAAAAATAACACGTCATGTTATGTTTTAGTTCACTACACTGGGGGTTAAAAAGGAACTATTGGTGCTGTAAGTAGGAAAGACTATTGGTGAGGAGTTGGGCTTGTGAAACAGATGAAAACAAAAACAAATAAAAGAGGCTCAGGATATGTAGAGTAGGTAAAATCACCCATCAAAATAGAACTTCATCAGTCCAAGGCTTACCTGCAGGGCCTTTTCTTTTTTTCTAGTAACTCTTTTTTGATTAGCCTGTTTCTGAACCGCAGCAAAAGCCATGGAGAAAGTCTCCAGCCCAACTAAGCTCTTTAACAGCTCAATAACTTCCTGAGAAAGGTTCTTCAAGGTTGGATCTAACAAAGCAAAAACACAATACATGCATTACTTCACAATAATGTAACAAATAAATAATGGGGCATAATGCATAAGGATGAAATTTCAGCAAAACACTTCAAAATACTATTTATTTCACTAGGTGATCACTAAATAATGCTGGTTAACCACAGTTTATACAGCTGGTAAAAGATGTACAGATCACCAAGCTTGGATTAATCTTATTGTCTAAATATGCCTAACGAGCCTGGAGCAAAGCTGCAGTCACTGTGCAAAGTGGACCGGAAGCAGAGCGGCTCCGGCGAGCGAGCCAGCACAGCGAGAGTACATGGTTTGCGGCTGCCAAGGAGCCGTAAGGAGCCACAAGAAGCTGCAGGGACTAAAGGAGCAGGGGGCAGAGAGTGGTGCCGCCGAGAGTGAGTCTCTCCCGCGACTATCAGCGAGCGCCGCTGGAGCTTGAGGTGGGTGTGAGGGAAGCCAAGGCAGCTTCATGCACGACGCCGACCGCCACGCGACTACTAGTACCTGTACCGGAGCCCCTACTGTTTTGTTAAAGGGGCTCACAGGGGCCACCACAGAGTCTTACTGAGTCCCCGTGGAACACGGTAGCCTTGCCTTGCCCCCCAGCTCCACTCTGAGCACCTGAGGCACCAGAGAGCAGCAGAGCACAGTGGTGGGCGGAGGGTGGCGAGTCAACGGTGGCGAGCTCAGTTGCTCCGACGGTGGACTTGTAATATTGTGGAACGCCACACGTGGCCAACGCTGGTCTCCTCGGACATGTAGGAAGATTGCACGCGGATTCGGGGGTGAGACACAGACAAAGACACAGACTAAGAAGTGTTGCAAGTGCTGTAACCTCGCCTGTAATCTCGCCTGAGACGCAGCTGCTGCGACTCGAGCCACGCCATTGCCTGCATCATCGGGAAAACCACAGTTTCCATCAGCCCGTGTGGCGCGCACGCCGTGTACCACTGCCTGAGCGCCAGGAGGAGACTCTTGAAAAGGGGGCCAGGGCCCCCACAGGTCTGGGTCAAGGGCGAGCCCATCTGTGCCTGGAGGAGGCTGGGCCGGGTCACCAATCTGACATCTGTCTTCAAGGAAAGAATCCCTGCAGCAAATCTTGAATATAGAACAGCTATATAATTGTCTCTTTTACTTGTGAGCTTGTCATTTTGTGGCTCTAATTTGGACTATTTGTGTCTGTGAAGAAATGAGTAAGCGCCGGGGAGCAGCGGGGACACTGGACGCATTCTTTGTGAGGGCTGAGTCACTGTTAAATCATGAAATTGAACTCACAGAGCGTCGCTTGTCACTTGACCCTGTATCCCTACAATCACGCTTATCACTAGATTGTCTGGTCACGGTCACGGACAGTGCAATCTGTGCAACTCCAAAAAATGCACCACCAATGGAAGTATGCCCTGCCCTTACAAGACCATCTCCACCAAACTTGGGAGCCCTTAGTAAGGCTACCCCGGATGCGCCACATCTTAACACTAGAGCTCGGGTGGCATGTCCACAAAGGAATCCTAAAGCGAAATTACAAACTGTTAAATCCGTCACAAGAAAAAGGATCACTGAGGCGGCGCAAACTAAGAGGAAACATAATAAAAGTTGCCAATCTGCTAATAATGTGTCAGATCAGGCGGCCATTTCTACTGACTCTGTGGGTACACAGACCGATGCTGTCCCTAATTCTGTATGCACCGGTCCTAACATACACACCACGGAAGCCACCGCCGACATTAATTCTGCAGTGGAATCCTTTGAAAACGCTCTGGCAAACCTTAACCCTTTCGATGCTGATGACGAGCTCAGCTCGTCATCACCCACGGGTGTCATGTGCTGATGACGAGCTGAGCTCGTCATGGAAACAGCAAAATGGTAATTCCCAGCACAGGAGGGGGAAAACGCCTAGCAGCCAAGGTGTTAAGGACCTCATTAAATTGAACTTTGATGTTCTTTGGGGGAAACTGGAGAATTTGAAGTTTGAACTGGTCAATTTGAAGGGGTGGGAAGGTGGACTTAGTTTGTGATGTGGTGGAGGGGGGGGGTTTCTTCATCCACGGCGGACAGCATACACGCGCATGAGCTCCAATCGGGCTCTGCTCGGAACAAAGATGTCACAAATTGTAGTAATTAAATGTACTTCCAGCACTACAATTCATTAATGAGCAGGGGGGAAGTAAGGTTACCCCACAACCCAGTTTAGTCAATTCAAATCTGGCCCCAGGTAGACACAGCTGCATTCAGTTAGGGACCAGCAAACAAAGAACTAGGAAGGATACTGCTAGCAAGCTTAGGGAAGCTCATGTGAGGCCAAATACAGATGTATTAAATTTACCTCCTGCCTCCTGTCCCTATGTGCTGGTGTTGGCTGGGGTTCCTAATTTAGTGGAGGGTCAAAAGGAGTCTTGGGCCGAATTGCGCAACAAGTCTGTAGACTGTCTTTGTAAACATAAGGGCTTCCATCCCTCTAATAAGAAAAATATTCTTATGGCCAGGAGAGTAGCGTGGGTTGGTCAATCAGCTAAGCATATAAATGGTGACTGCATTGTATTGAATTTCCGCAAACCCCAAATGGCCCACCGCTTATTGAATATCTTTGAGGATCACTCTACACAAAACACTAGCATTTGCGCACTCTACCTAGGCTACAAGCCACCCGTAAAACCTCTTATGGACATTAACGGCCCCTCTCTGTTGACCAATAGGTTCAACGGACTCTCCAGCCTAGATGTACAGGATTGACCATCAACGTCAATGGCAGACCAATCGCCCCGTCGGCCTCACCGGCGGTCCATCCTGCTACCATACCAATAACTTATAATGCTGTTGACAAGGCTTTGGGAATCATGTCAGTTCCTCCTAGCATTATGGTATTATCCGAAAATGCAAATGCTATGCCAGCCCGAACCACCAGCGGCACCCAAGCAGATTTGAACATCCTAAGTTGGAATGTAGCAGGGCTGCAGTCTAAGCTTGGGGATCTGGATAGGCAGCGTTTAGTTAAGGATCAGGACATACTCATGTTCCAGGCGACTTGGGACACTAATGATTTGCACAAACCCCAGTGAAGCCGGGAATGTACATAAAAAGAACTTAGAAGTACGCTTTACTTGTCATATAGCACTGCAAGAACTGCGCTGGAATCACAGAAATCCTTGGTTTCCAGTTATATGGCTTATGAACGCAATTGCTACCTTCTGCTGAATTATCTCACCCTGCCTATGAGTCGAAGGGAAAGGAGCCTTTTATTTCGCCTGAGGGCTGGGATAGTGAAATTTGCATTGTGTTTTCCATTGGGTTATCATTCTAAACTTGACTCGCTACCCTGCCCGTGTGACGGGGTGAGTGGTCAATCAACCCAGCACTTTTTGTTTTTCTGCAAATTTTACATGGAATATAGCAAGTGGCTTGTTTCCCGTTCTTCACTAAGATCAGGCCTATTTGTTTGGCTAGTGCCTATTCAAGCATGCTTGCCCTAGAAGATGAGGAGTTGTTTTTCTTTGCTTAAGCACATTCTTGAGAATTGCCATTAGGGTGCGTAAGTCAATGTTCATAGACTGAGTTTGTAATGCTTAGACAATTCCCAATTATCGAATGGATTGTTTTAGTGCATTAGTGATTTATTTATGATGACTGTATTGTTTTAACTCCTTCGACGCTCATGACGAGCTGAGCTCGTCATGAGCCACGGCGCTCCGGTGCTCATGACAAGCTCAGCTCGTCATGGCCCGTGGAACGCTCAGGTGCGTGGAGAATTCCCCTGCTGTGCTGAGCGTTCCACGGGAGTCAATACACCTGTGACGAGCTGAGCTCGTCATGAGCACAGGAGCACTGTAGCTCATGACTAGCTCCGCTCGCCATGAGCATGGGGGCGCTGTGCACGCCCCCTTCCCCCCAGCACACCGGAGGAATAACCCCCGCAGGGAAGGGGTTAACTTGCCACCTAAAATTTTCGTGCTACTCTCTCCATACAACTGTAATTTCTGCTACTACATATTGTTAATTCTTATTGTTATTTTTAATTAATTACTTTCACACTTTTATGGATACATTGTCTATCCGAATAAAGTTTGTGAACTGAACTGAACTGAACTGATATGCCTAATTTCCCAGAAGTGGGATACTGGAAAACAAAGTAAAAATCACATTCGCAGCCATGGTTTTTCTGAGATTTATTCGATGTAATGCAAATCTATTTTTGTTAGTGTTGAGCCTCTAATACCTTTATTTTCAAAATGGGTAAGTTTGTTGTAATGTATTCATTCATATCGTCCAACAGGCGATTCATTCATATCATCACAAACGCTTGCTGACCCCACTGGGTTCTGAACCCAAAGTCTTCAGAAATCCTCTACTAAGCCAGTCTTAGAAAAGAAAAATCCTGTGACGCTACCCAAAGTTTTAAAAACAAGTTCTAGGTCAGATACCTACTCACGAATTATCTATAATAGGCAAATAACTTACCTGTTGGGAACATTGTTTCTAATGGACATTCTTTCATAGCCATACTTCATATTATACATCAATAGGTTTTTCTCATACGGATTACTTTTCCATTCCTTTTTGTGTTAGAAAGATTCTTTTAGCATCCTTAATATAAATGGGAGGACAGAAAGAGGGCCACTGCAACTCCAATCTAGCCTAGAGGGATAGTGAAAACGGTAGTGATTTGCAAGGGTATGGAAATAATTCCATAATGACGACCTGCAAAGCTCTGGTATTAATCCCCACAGGAGAACAGCCATGGTCCTGCAAAACCTAAATCTGCAACAAAGGGGAACTGTGAATACAGTGCGTGTGCACCTTTTCTTTGAAAGCACCACAGCCAACACTAAGTTAACAACCTATCATACTCTGTCCATCCTGGTAATGGCGTAGGGTCCTTTTGGACTCGAGGTGAAGCAACCATTCTTTTGCCTTTCACAACTGAAGTGTAAAAATGACGGAAACGTTTTTTTTTAAAAGCCAGTGCAACCTACTGTAGAAATTATAGATTGATTCAAGATAAGGAATATGCTACTTACCAGTATGCATCTTTTCTTGGCATGTAGGGCTGCTGACATTCATATCTGTGCATAGATCGCCGCCTAGTGTTGGGTCCGGATGATTGCACATTATTGTCCTGGAAGAGACTTCGAAGTATCAAGAGATAGGTGGCTCCTCCCCCGGACTATAGTGCGCATGGGCATCCTTTCCATCCTCAGATTGTTTTTCGTCATTGGGTTCGGATGTACTTTTCTTTACTCAAGTTCAGAAACTTTCTAAAGGCCAAAAGGCCTTCGGGGTCGCGGGTATTGTTTTCTCGATCGGTGCCGAATTCTTTGTTCCAGTTCTTTTCGAGCAGGACATTGAAGAGAGCCACGTGGCCTTTTCGACACCAGAGGCCCGATCATCGATGGAACGGAGCCCGTTCAAACGATGCCCCCTTTGTAACTCTAAGTACCTGCACATCGATGTACACCCGGTGTGCAACAAGTGCTTATCACCAGAGCACAATGAGGACAACTGTCTAGCTTGTGCTCGATTCAGGTCGAAGAAGACGCTTTGGTTCCAACGCGCCGCAAGGTAGACGATGACGAAGGCAGCGCCCGACCCAGTGAATATCTTGGATGAAGAAGATGATGAGGTCGTCGAGACTGAGGATCCAGAAAAGCAGTCTGATCCAGGTTCGGAGCATGACTCCAACTATTATGAAGACGACGAAGAAAATGTCGAAGATGAAAACGTCGTCGAGGTAAGGGATGACGTATCCCCCATCGGAGCCGTCGATGACGACTTGAGCGATGAACCAGGCCCAACAGTGGGTACTGGGCCCGAAACAGACACTGAAAGACTTCCAAGGGCTCAGGTCGAGGCATCGCCGAAAGGCCTTAGCCAAGATCATGTCGAACATTCTATAGCCCCGCGTCTCGGCCCGGCTAAGAATATATCACACGAGCCGTCAGTCGAACTACCTAAAGCGAAACCAAAAGCCATCGAGTCGAAAACGAAACTGCTAAAGACAGTCTTCGGATCAAAGAGTTTGAACACATCAGATCCGACTAAGAAAAAGAGTGGGGTCGAAACTAAAGGGTGTTGAACCGAAGATCAGTGCGCTGAAGTCCATCACTAAAACCAAGCACGTCGAACCGTCGAGGTCGACGTCAAGGGACAACGACACAAACAAGGGACTCGAGTCTCGGAAGGTTCTCGATCCGAAGCAACGAGTGGACAAGCCACAGCTCGTTAGAGGCCTCGAGCCGAAACCAAAAAGCCCCTCGAAGGAGCACGTCGAATCGAGGCAGAGGAGTGCACCGAGCAGTGATACTTCGAAGACTCTTCCAGGACAACAATGTGCAATCATCCGGACCCAACACTAGGCGGCGATCTATGCACAGATATAAATTCAGCAGCCCACATGCCTCGAACCACCATTTTAAGACAAAACTTTGCATGTCAAATCAGTCACAAAAGCATATATTACTAATTCCATGACACAATGTAATGTCGACATAAAAAAAGAAAAAAATGTTTTGAAGAAAGACAAGTCGATTCCCATGCATGAATGGGCTTATACTGTTGCCGCCAGAAGACTGAGATTACAGTGGGCAGAAGTGTTATGTTTTTTAGGTATTTTATTCTCCGATTATTGTGAAAAAAAAACCAGCTATGAACCAATTTCAAATTAATTAACCATAATTGAGTTGCTGCATAAAGAAGCTTGCTAAAACCTTTTTGTGTTGTTGCTGTGCTTCTGCTTTCATTTGGAATACAAGAATGTGGTCAAATCAACTAACAAGACAAAAGCATCAAATCTATTGGTAGACCCTGGTCCAGACTACTACAGCAAGGACAGACTGCACACACACACACATATATATCACTTTCAAACATCACAACATTTTCACCTGCTGATTCACAAAGAGATTCTCACTGCCTAAAGCAGGAAGTTCATACACCTCTTGCAACAACTGACCAGGATGCCTGAGCTACCTATGTGCAAGTCTCTAACCTTTCTTATGAATGAATAATCCTCTGGAGATAAAGTTGCAAGACAATTCCCAAAGTACGAGGGACAACAGAGTCAGCACATGGTATCATTGTGCATCACGATTCAGATCTTTGATACAATCAGAATTTACAGTAACAAATCTCACCGATCACTTCATTGTCATACATTTAAATCAGTCAGCCCTGATTTGTAGAGAGGTATTATTCATTGGTAATCAAAGTCATAGAATAAGAACACCTTCTAGAGAATCTATAGAAGGTAAAATAGGTCCACCAAATCACAGTGGTCAACACTATCACTGATGCTTTTCGAGCTAAACATGGCCACAAACCTAGGTTTATGAACAATAACTACGGGTACAGTCTCTACCAGAAAAGAGTATTACGAAAGGTAAGTAACTTATTCTTTTGATAAAGGCTTCTAACCGCAGATTCCTCACCTTGGAATGGATACCGAAGCAGTACCTCCGAAGTGGTCGATCTGTGAACTGGCTCAACCAGTAAGTCCTGCAAGACAGAGTGGGCAAAATGCCAATCTTTATGGACCTGGCAATCCAGGCTGTAGTGCTTCATGAAAGTATGAAAAGATGCTCACGTAGTGGCCTGACAAATGCCCACTGGCAGGACGGAGGCTTCGCTACGAGATCACGAAAATCCCTGGACTGGCAATATAAACTAAGACTCCAACCGACGGGTGGAAGTCATTTACTGAATAACTTTGAGGCTCCAACCTGCTGGTGGAGGTACTTGTGATTTATTCTCACACCCATATCTGACTAGGAGGCAATGCATTATTCAATGGGACACCAAAGAAATCTGCTTTTGGGCTGCCAATTCCCCCCCCTCCTGCCCTGAGGAAGACCCACCTTGACGCATTTCACTTTTGCGCAACTCACAGGGTCGAAACGTCGGCGTATTGTATATGTCTACACAACGCTCATGATTACAGTCCCATTTGTCATTTGATCTTGTAGCATATGTACTAAAATAATAAGGACATACATATTTATAAAATCTTTCTCCACTCTTTTTATTGCACGCTCAATTGTTTCTGTACATAGTGGACTGCCCTTATCACCAATCACCACGTCACTTATTCACCTTAGTCAAGTATTTCATATTGCAATTGAAATTGTAAATTGCGACAGCCATGATTATTTGATTTTCTTTGAATACGTTATTGAATTCTAATTTTGCTGTGTGTTATATCTTTATTTTTCCTTTGCAAATCATTGATATGTGTTACAAGTAAGCTATTTCTACTTCCCCTAAGTAATTGACAACACCAACAGAACCAATTTTTACCTTAAATGCATATACCCAGGTTCTGAGGGACACTGGGTTGCCCCATTAAGTTTACCGCTGACAAATGTCCAGGACAGGCACAACACAGATCAATGACGTGAGTGATAGCAGCCTTGGCTCTGGTGGAATGAGCCCGCAAGCTTGTTGAAGGCTGCTTCTATGCCAGTGCATAGAAGCACGATCGAGCAGGAGATGGTTTTCTTCTGCACTGCCTGACTTTCTTTGCTCCTGTGAATCCAATAAACAGCTGATCGTCCACTTACTGTTGTCTGGTACGATCAATGTAAAAGCAGAGAGCTTTTTTAGGATCCAGGCAATGTAATCTTTCCTTCTCCTTAAAGGGATGAGGTGAACCACAGAATGCCGGGATGGTGATAGTTTGCTCAAGTCAAGTCAAGAGATTTATATAGCGCGCTACATACCCATGGGGTCTCAAGGCGCTAGAGGGATGGTGGGGAATTACTTGTCGAATATCCAAGTTTTAAGTTGCTTTCTGAATGCTAGGTGGTTCTGAGTAAGGCGAAGGTGAGTGGGAAGAGAGTTCCAGGTTTTAGCTGCCAGGTAGGAGAAGGATCTACCTCCCATGGTGGTTTTGTTGATGCGAGGTACAGTGGCAAGGGCTTGGTTGGAGGATCGCAGCTGACGGGAGGGGGTGTAGAAGGACAATCGTGTGTTGAGGCATTCAGGTCCAAGTTCGTAAAGTGCTTTGTGTGCGTGGGTTAGGAGGCGGAAAGTAATCCTCTTATTTACGGGGAGCCAGTGGAGGTTTTTCAGGTGACCAGAGATGTGTTTACGCAGGATGTCTAGTATGAGCCTGGCTGAAGCGTTCTGGATGCGTTGGAGTTATTTCTGGAGTTTTGCGGTGGTACCGGCGTATAGTGTGTTTCCGTAGTCCAGGCGGCTCGTGACCAGTGCGTGGGTGACCGTTTTTCTAGTTTCGGTGGGGATCCAGCGAAATGTTTTTTTGAGCATGCGAAGAATGTTGAAGCAAGATGATGAAACGGCGTTGACTTGTCTGGTCATCGAGAGTGAGGAGTCCAGGATGACGCCCAGGTTCCGTGCGTGGTCCGTCGGGATGGGGGCTTTTCCAAGGGCTTCTGGCCACCAAGAGTCATCCCAGGCGGAGGGGGAGGTGCCTAAGATGAGGACTTCTGTTTTGTCTGAGTTCAGTTTCAGAAGGCTGTGCTTCATCCACTCGGCTACTTCTTTCATTCCTTTGTGTAAGTTGGTTTTGGCGGTGTTAGGGTCTTTGGTGAGTGATAGGATCAGTTGAGTGTCATCCGCGTAGGAGATGATGTTGAGATTGTGTTGGCGAGCGATGGCCGCAAGGGGGCTCATGTATACGTTGAAGAGGGTGGGGCTGAGTGACGATCCTTGTGGCACGCCGCAGATGACTTCGGAGGCCTTTGACTTGAATGGTGGGAGGCGGACTCTCTGTGTTCTCAGTGGAGATTGGGTTCCAGTCGTTAAGGATGTTCAAGGGGGGGTGAAGCTCCTGCAGAAGATTGGGTGGGATGGTCTTCGGGTCGGTTGTCGAAGCTGTTGTGGATGTCTGCGATTTTGTTGTGGAAAAAGGAAGCTAGGGAGTCGCAGAGGGCTTGGGAGGGGGTGATGTCGTTGGAGTTGGCTGATGGGTTGGTAAATTCTTTGACGATGTTGAATAATTCCTTGCTGTTGTGGGCGTTGTTATCTAGACGGTCTTTGAGTGCGGCTTTCTTGGCAGATCGGATTAGTTGGTGGTGTATGCGGGTAGCGTTTTTGAAGGCGTCCCTGGTGCTGGTGTTAGGATCTTTTTTCCAGGTCTTTTCGAGGGAGCGACAGTGTTTCTTCGATTTCTTAAGATCATCGTTGAACCAGGATGCATTTTTGCTGCTTAGCTTGATTTGGCGTTTTTTCAACGGTGCTAGGATGTCGGCGCTGTTGGATAGCCATTGGGTGAGGTTGATGGCTGCTTGGTCGGGGTTTGAGGAGTGGGCGGGGGGGTTTAGTAGAAGCGATGAGGAGATCTGGTCGCTGGTGATTTTGTTCCAGTTTCTTCGCAGGGTGGGTTGAGGATGGTTGTGGGTTGTGGTCTTATTGTAGGTAAAGTGAACGCAGCTGTGGTCCGTCCAGTGAAGAGCTGTGGTGTGACTGAATGAGATATGTTTGCTGGAGGTGAAGATAGGGTCGAGCGTGTGACCTGCGATGTGGGTGGGCGTAGAGACAAGTTGTTTGAGTCCGAGGTCGGTGAGATTGTCCAGAAGGGTGGTGGTGCAGCTGTCGTTGTTCTTTTCCAGGTGAAAATTGAGGTCTCCCAATAGAATGTAGTCCTCGGAGGGGAGGGCGTGAGGGGTGATAAAGTCAGTGATGTCGTCACTGAATTGTGCACGGGGTCCTGGAGGCCGGTAGAGGAGGGTGCCTCTGAGTGTGGTCTTGGGGTCGGTGTGGATCTGGAAGTGAACACATGCTAGAATCATTCCTTGAAGTCAGGCTGGGAATACCCGGTACATTAAAATAGCAGAATACAGTGTGAATATACAGTATATAGTGTAAAAAGGCCATTGGCCTGAAACAATAATGAACATTTAGTATTACATCTACTTTATTTGGAAGCACCTCAACTTCATCCAATGAGGTGGAATCTTGAGCTCTCCTACACCCCCTTGGGGCCTCAACAGTTCAGATTTGAAAAGCTGAAGTGTGGGAATAATAATAGATGAATCTCTGACCGGGGAGGAGTGAGGGTCGCTTGGGAATGTATAAAATATATCAATGATAATCTTCGAGACTATGTTTGTTACTCTATAATGTATACCATATTGATATATGTTTAAAAAATGGTTGGTATTTGTAGATATTTAAAAAAAGAGTTGAGCTCTTTGATATTGTCTTATGTCAGCTGTAGGAGGCTGGCTTAGAATATGGTGCACATATAGTGGGGCCCCTTGCACTAGTCCAGACAAACTGTATGGTGGTTTTAGTGGTCTAAGACCGCCTTATAAGCTCTCCAAATGGTAGCTGTGAAGAGCAGCATTCAGGCTTAGTCCAGAAGGAGTGTAAATCAGTTTGTTTTACCAGATCTAATCATGTAGTGTTGGTCAAACGTAAAAGGAACACACTGTAAATATAAAAAATATGTCAGTTTGTTACACAGCACTCACTAACACATTGGTATATCTCCTAGCCGGAGAGATCAACACAAATACACACAATACTTCAATTATAAACAGGTAAGTAAGCACAATACACAGTCCCATGACAAGAGAGACCATTGGGCAGTGACGGTACAAAAAAGCTTCAGAGGTAGAAACCAAACTTTCCATACACATAAAATTTTCGCAATATGAGGATACAAAAAAGAAAAGAAAAAAAAAGCACAATACACAGTGGTCTCCAGGGGAGACCAAACCATATACTATGAAAGTGGAGTGCGAACTGAGACCGAAGTTGGGACTTGGAACAGGAGACTCAGAAGAGCTGGGGACACAAGGAACCACCCACCAGGGTAAGTACCCAGGAACCCCACGGAGGCTGTGTGCAAAGTGGAATCAGAGCGGTGTACTCAATAGAAGTCAACGGGAAAGTTGCAGTTGTTCCCAGAGGAACCTGAAGAAACCCCGTGGAAGACAGAAGGTTGGAGAGTCATCCCACCTGTGAATACCCCAAGGAACCACAATAAGTACACCAGGGGAGCCGGTGCATAGGTGCGAACGGACGTCTGAAACCGCCGTAGACCACAGTGGAGGAATTCAGTATAGATGCGGCTGGTAAGTGCAACTGTCCAAGAGTCTGGTGGAATCCTAGGGTGAATTCTTGAAGAGAAGAACCTGCAAGCAGAGGTAACAGAATCTATGCCACTCAGAGGTGACCACGAGCCACAGAAGAGTAATGCCCACTGATGACGGAAGATGCAGGAGTGATGATGGTGATCTTGTTGCTGCAGCTGTGAGGACCAAGCAACCGTACACAAGCTGTTCCAAGTCGGAAGTCGAGAAATAAGGGGAACGTCGTCCAGCAGGAGCACCAACAAGCCTTGGCAGCAGCAACAGGTGTGGAAAACGATGAAGGAGCAACATTGAGACCAGCAAGGTCCAAGGGACTCCCCAAGGGCAGAGAAGGCCCCGAGCAAGCAAGGGAGCCCACTGAAGCAAGAGAAGACCAATGAGAGGAACCTCAGGCCACAGGTACAGGAGTCGCAAGAGGACCTCGAGCAGTTCACCAAAGATAAAGGGCCACGGTGCAGAGGATGCAGTAAGAACAAATAACTTGGCAGGAAGAGAGGTTGGAGCATCTTATAGCCCAAGGAGCTCTGAAGTGCAGAGTCAACAAGCCTTGGCGACTGCAAGTTGATGCAGTGCACAGGGATTCGGTCCCAGCGGTTCCGATGAGGGATACAGGCCTGAAAATTAATTGCGGACAGGTCAGGCCTCCAGGGAGTTGCAGAACCACCACCTTTGTTGCTGAGTCTTTTGAAGTCCGTGGGACATCAGGAACAGCAACCGGTCAGCTTTGTTGTGGTGCATGCAGATGCAGGGGAGTGACTCCTTCAATCCCAAGGAGAATACTTCGGGTGTCCTTGATGCCTACAGGTCTGTTGAAGATCCTGGAAGAAGCACAGACACAGATGACGAAGAAGATTTGTAGAAGAGTGAGACCAAGAGCAGCATGAGCCTTCCTTGATGCAGTCTCGGTTCCAGGCTTAGTCCAAGTGTCCAGACGGTTGAAGAGTGACGTGGTTTGAGGCTTGAGGCACAAGTTACTACTTGTGTAACGATATATCTGTAAGAGACATTAGTTAGTGATAGATTCCTTACCTTAGAATATCCCCAGGCGTCAGACTGGATCAGGAAACTTTTGCGTAGCAGTACCCTTGCGCGTCGGTGGCGTCGTCTGCGGCTCCGCGTCCGTCGTCGGCGTCGTGGGCGCCGTTATGGCGTCGTCGGAGTACTTAGACGCCGCCTCCGCGTGCTGACGTCAGTTCTTAGACACAGCTTTTCCGCGCCAGAAGCGCAGAGCCATGCCAAAAACCAACACTGGTGCCATGAAACTAGGGCCCTGAAAGGGGATGACCTTAACCCTAGATATCGGCTCGCAGAACGGGGTGGATGGGTGGGTCCGTAAGGAATCCATCACTAACTAATGTCTCTTACAGATATATCGTTACACAAGTAGTAACTTGTGCATCTGAACGAGACACGTTAGTGATAGATTCCTTACCTTAGAATAGATACCCCAGCAATACCAACCCCGTGGTGGTGGGTCTGCAAACCAATAATCACACCAGAAAGTCCTGGAGGACGGAACGGCTAAAGTAGCCATCCCTCCGGACTTGACTGTCCAGGCAATAATGTCACGCAAAAGTGTGCAGCAAGGCCCACGTAGCCGCCTGGCAAATGTCCTGCAAGGGCACACCTCGGCCCAAGGCAGTTGTAGTTGCTGTGGCTCGAGTGGAATGAGCCCTCAGCCCCACAGGGGGTTCCTTCTTAGCCAAGGAGTAACACGCCTGGATACACAAGATGATCCACCGGGAGATGGCCCGCTTGTGCACCGCTTTCCCTTTCTTAGCGCCCGCGTATCCAACAAAGAGTTGATCATCCACCCGGAACTGTTGTGTGCGATTCAAATAAAATAAGAGCGCACGTTTTGGGTCCAGACGGTGGAGCCTCCCTTCCTCTCTCGAGGGGTGCGGAGGTGGAAAGAAGGTGGGCAGAGTGATAGATTGCCCAATGTGGAAGGCCGTGACTACCTTGGGTAGGAAGGAGGGCCTTGACCGTAACACAACCTTGTCCGGATAGACTGAAAGGAAAGGAGGCTTACAAGATAGAGCCTGGAGCTCACTCACTCTCCTGGCAGAGGTGATGGCTACCAGGAAGGCAGTCTTCAAGGAGAGAAGGCGAAGAGGACAGTTGTGAAGTGGCTCAAAGGGAGCGCACATCAGAAATGTAAGAACCAGGTTCAAGTCCCACTGAGGCATCAGGAAGGGAACAAGAGGGTACGTGTGTGTGATGCCCTTCAGGAATCAATTAACGATAGGGGACTTGAACAAAGAAGGCTGATCAGGCAGCCTCAGAAAGGCTGAAAGAGCTGAATGATAGCCCTTGATAGTGCCCAGAGTAGAGCCCTGCTGGGCAAGAGAAAGAAGAAAGAGGAGAACCTCAGAAAGAGGGGCATTAAGGGGATCCACAGCCTTTGCTGTGCACCATGCCACAAATCTGTTCCACCTGCAGGCGTATACCGACTTTGTGGAGGGACGCCTGGCTGCCAGAATGATGTTATAGACTTCAGGAGGCAAGTCAAATGGCCTCAACTGTCGCCGCTCAATCTCCAAGCATGGAGGTGGAGACTGGACAGGTTCGGGTGGAGGACCGTCCCCTGCTGCTGCGACAGAAGGTCCTCCTGAAGAGGCAGACGAACTGGGGGATCGACTGACATACTGAGTAGCTCGGGATATCAGTACCTTCGTGCCCAGTCTGGAGCCACAAGGATGACTTGTGCCCGGTCGCGCTTGATTTTCTTCAGCACTCTGGGCAGAAGTGGTATAGGCGGAAAGGCGTACAACAGACCGCAACTCCACTCGCGATGAAAAGCGTCTCCGAGCGAGTGCCGCCTTGGAAATTCCAACGCGCAGAACTGATGACATTGCGCGTTCTCTTCGGTGGCGAATAGATCCAACCAAGGCTCTCCCCACTGCAGAAAGAGACCTTGCGCCAAGTCAGAGTTCAGACGCCATTTGTGATCCATCATGCACCGGCGGCTGAGTTCGTCCGCCCTGGCGTTCAGAGAACCTGCCAGGTGTTGAGCCATCAGAGTCACGCCCTGATGTTCCAGCCATTGCCAGAGGCGCAGAGCCTCCTGGCAAAGGGTCCACGACCCCACCCCGCCTTGTTTGTTGCAGTACCACATGGCAGTGGTGTTGTCCGTGAACACCTGCACTACACTCCCTCGGACAGACAGGAGGAATGCCTTCAGTGCCAGACGAATCGCCCGCAGCTCCAAAAGGTTGATATGGAGCCGGGACTCCGCCGGAGACCAGAGGCCTCTGATCTCCGCCTCTCCCATGTGGCCTCCCCAGCCCTGGAGGGACGCGTCCGTCAGAACTACGTGCTCCGGTTGGGGAACTAGAGGGATCTGCCGTTGACCCAATCGCGGTCCCTGAGCCACCACTGCAGCTGTCTCGCAGTGCCCTCCGAGATCAGGACATGGTCGGACAGGTTGCCCTGATGCTGGGCCCACTGAAACTTCAGGTCCCACTGCAGAGCCCGCATACGCCATCTGGCGTGATGCACCAGAAGGATGCAGGAGGCCATCAGCCCCAGAAGCCGCAGCGTCAACCTGACCGAAACCCGGGATAAAGGCCGGAAGATTGGAATCAGAGCCTGTATATCCCGAACCCGCAGTTAGGGCGGGTAAACCCGAAACTGCGCCGAGTCGAGAACCGCTCCGATGAAAAGGAGCTTCTGAGAGGGGCACAGGTGGGACTTCGGCACATTGATGGAGAACCCCAGCTGGTGCAGGAGATCTGCCGTAGTTTGGAGGTGGCTGACGACTGTCTGGGGCGAGCCCGCCTTCAACAACCAGTCGTCGAGGTAGGGGAAGACTGAGACCCCCAACCTGCGCAGATGAGCTGCGACCACCGCTATCACCTTCGTGAACACCCGTGGGGTGCTGGTAAGGCCGAAGGGAAGCACGGTAAACTGAAAGTGCTCGTGGCCTACCGTGAACCGCAGGTAACGCCGATGGGCCGGCAGGACCGGGATGTGGAAATACGCGTCCTGCAAGTCCAACGCTACCATCCAGTCTCCTGGGTCTAGGGCAGCTAAGACCTGAGCCAGAGTCAGCATTTTGAACTTCTCCTTCGGGAGGAAGCCGTTGACGTTCCTCAGATCCAAGATAGGGCGTAGGCCCCCTTTGCCCTTCTTGGGTACCAGAAAGTAGTGGGAGTAAACACAACATCCTACTTCTGGCCCAGGAACGCGCTCGATGGCCCCCTTGGCCAAGAGGGCCGAAACTTCCTCCTGCAGGAGCCGCAAGTGATCCCCCGACACGCGGTGGTGTTGTGGTGGCATGGCTTGAGGAGTCGTCTCGAAGGGGAGGGAGTAGCCCCTCCGGACGATCTGCAGCACCTACCTGTCCGAAGTGACAGTGCGCCAGTGAGAGTGGTGATGGCGAACACTGCCTCCCACAGGCGTCACATGGGCCAAAAAGCACGAACTAGGAGGGTTTAGAGGCGGATGCTGCGGGGTAAGGTGTGGACTGACCTCGCCGGTTTCCCCGACCGCCTCCATGGCGGTTACCACGCCCGCCGCCGCGCTGGATGACAGTCTGCGGCGAGTGGCTAGCGGCACGTGTGGGGACGCCCCTTCCTTGGCCGCGAAAGTCACCCGTTTGCTGGCGCGGGGCCGAGAGGCACAAGGACTTGGCCGTAGCCCTGGAGTCCTTAAAGCGCTCAAGCGCGTGGTCTGCCTTGTCGCCAAAAAGGCGACGGCCATCGAACGGCATGTACATCAGAGTGCTCTGGACATCTGCCGAAATATTGGCGGATCTCAGCCAGGCGTGGCATCTCACCGCCACCGTCGTAGCCATCGCTCTGCCTAGCGAGTCGGTGGTATCCAGCCCACACCTAATCGAATACTTGGCTACATCTCGGCCCTCCACAAGGGCTTTGCAGAGTTTGGCCCGTACCTCCAACGGGCACTCTGGCAGCACCTCCGCCACCGTCTCCCACAGAGAGTGGGTGTAGCGGCCCAAGAGGCATGCAGTGTTGGAAGACCGCAGTCCCAAACTAAGGGAGGAGAATATCTTTTTACCATAATTCTCATACCTCTTGGATTCCCTGTCCGGCGGAGCCGTCGGGAATGCGGTCTGGGAATTAGAGGCCTGGATGACCAGACTCTCGGGGTGGGGTGGGAGGACAGGAAACATGGGTCGCCCGGAGCCGGGCGGTGGCGTCTGGCCACGTTCCTATCTAGGGGCGAACCCGTAGCGGGCCTGGACCAAGTGCCCAAAAGAACGTCGGTCAAGGCCTCATTAAAGGGCAGCAGAAGCTCAGCCGAGCTTGATTGCGGTTTAAGGACCTCTGTGAGGAGGTTAGTCCTCACGGCTGTGACGGGGAGCTCAAGGTCCAAAGCCTTGGCAGCCCTCGTCAACACCACACTATAGGTTGCCCCCTCCTCCGAAGCCACGGTAGGAGGGGAGACAAACCCAGTGTCTGGAGAGGTGTCCAGGCCACTGACCTCCCCAAGGTCTCCTGCTCAGTCCTCATGAGACTGATACTCCTTGGCCAGAGGGTACTTAGACCCCTCCCAATCCTCCTCATCACCCATCTCCTGAGATTCAGGGTTGTAATTGAATGGGTTCGGTTCGTAGAAGTGGAAATCTCCAAACGACGTCGGGTGCGGCGCCCAGTGGCGCCGCTCCGATGTCGGAACTGAAGCAAAGGAGGCATCGGGGCGGCACCGCCTGAGGACGGCGCCGGAGGTGACACCTGACGGACCGACGCCGGGGGGGTCGTAAGGTCCACCAGTGACGATCCAGAGCCCGAGGAAGGCCCAGCGGCGTCCCGCGGCGCCGGGCCCGAAGGCGCCGGCGGCACCGGAGCCGCTGATCCTTGCGGTGCCGGGCCCGAAGGCACGGCGGTGTCGGGATCGTGGGGCCCTGCGGCGCCGGCGGCGTCGAGGCCGGAGCACCTGACGGCGTCGAGGCCGGAGCACCCGACGGCGTCTGGGTCGAAGCCCCCGACCCGCTAGGGCCCCTAGACGGGCCCGCTGGGCCCGAAGGCGCCGCGGAACCCGTCGGAGGAGAAAGGGACCTCATGGCCATGAGGAAGCGCTCAATCTCCTCCGGCGTCGCGTCCTGCCCAGAGACCGGAGGGTGTGGGGCGGGACGAGACGCCCGCGACTCCGAAGGAGCCGCGTGGGCGGTGTCACCCGAACCCCCGGCCGCATCGCGCGAGCGTCGGGGGGAGTCAGAAGAGCGATGATGCCTCTTCGACTTCTTGTGCTTCTTACCTGACGACTTGGACCCAGAGGAGTGGTGCCGACTCCCGGAGCTGTGACGGCTCCGTCCCCGCGACCTGTCCCTCGACCTCCCGTGGGATCGGGACCTCACTCGGTGCGGGGCCGACTGCCGGAGTTCGAGCCGCCTGCGGGACCGCTCCCGCCTGGCTTTCCTCGAGAGGGCCCGACAGTCGGGGTAGGCCTCGTCGTCGTGGTCGACACCCAGACAAGTTAGGCAGAGGCGGTGAGGGTCCGTGACCGACATCGTGCGGTCGCACTCCTCACAGTGCTTAAACCCGGGCATCCCTAAGGCACCGATCAAAGTCGTAAGACTACGAGAAATGATCAAAAATTGATCCAAAAAGTTAGTCAAAAATTGACTTGGGTAACTGCTCTTTCCAGATCTGCGCTGGCTGGCGCGTAAAAAAGAAGAACTGACGTCAGCACACGGAGGCGGCGTCTAAGTACTCCGACGACGTCATCACGGCACCCACGACGCCGAACGCGGAGCCGCAGACGACGCCTACCGACGCGCAAGGGTTCTGCTACGCAAAAGTTTCCGGATCCAGTCTGTTGCCTGGGGATATTCTAAGGTAAGAAATCTATCACTAACGTGTCTCTTTCAGATTCTTGTCCCACGATGAACTGGAGGATCCACCCAGAGGTAAGCCCTTTTATACCCTAAGAAAGGGGTTAGGACGACTCAGGGGTCCCTCCCAGAGGAGGGGCTAGACAGACGGGAGGATACTCACATGTCCTTTTTCCATTTTCACGCCAGAGAGGGAGCCAAGGGATTCCAGAACTGGTTCTAACTAGAGTATACAAGGAGTGCACCAAATGTGTCCATCAAAGTAGTCTGGTGGCGCTGACAAGCCCCCCCACCCCACCCCAATACACTAAGTCCTGTCTGGGAAGTGGCCACACCTTCCTGTGACAGGAAACATTGTTCTACCTTCACCTGCTCGAGCTCAGCTCAGCAGAAGGAGGGCATAACCGTGTCTGGGGTCTGCAGCAGCACTAGTTTGCTGGCAGACCCTGAAAGGTTGATACCTGGAGTACTGGGGCTTTCCGGAGGAGTCCCCCCCTCCCCAGTGCATGGAATCATACCTCCAACACCGGTAACGGTGCTGGGGCATGATTCAAACACGTTTGATACCAAACATGCCCAGGTTCGGCACAGCCACTATATATTTAGCCATTGCGTAATTACGCCTGACCACCATATTATCAAAATGGCTGACAACACTTACAAAGCCTGGAGAATCGACTCCAGGATTTGTAGGAGTGTCCTGCTCATGCAGGGGCACCCTCAAACTTATTACCCAGCACCCTGCCTTCAGGATTGAAAGGCCTGTCTTAGGGGTGAATTAGCTGTCGTAAGTGGTGCTAGCACCAGCTTACCTAGGCTACATTGCACACATTTAGTCACAGTTTGAGTGGTCTCACATGGGTGGCATAATCCATGCTGAAGTTGTACATTTGACCTGGGTACCTTAGTACTATTTACTAGGGACTTAAATGCGTACACAAGTAGCCAATTGTGGAGATATAAAAGTACTTACCATATTCAAATTTAAGGCGGAAGCTCAGTGACTGGGTTCCTGATTAGCAGGATCCCAGTCATACTAGTCAAAAAACATTAACACCAGTCAAAAAGTGAGGGTAACCATGGTAGAAGGATCCTAACTTCCAATATCAGCCCTCAGATTTGGTGGAGACACATAACTTTCTGGAACGGTGTCAACATGTATTTTAGAGTTTCTTTCAATGTTTAAAACAAAAAGAATGTAACAATTTTTTCAATAACTAAATAAAAGATATCAATGTTGGAGGACTGGAGATACAGGTAATTAGCTAATTTCCTCTAAAAAACGGGATCTTTCATATATATTCACATGCTCGAATCAGAATAACAAGAAGTACACATTATAATACATAACAAAAGTGGGAAGCAGGCTCACATTCCCCGAAACGGGTTTCTCAGACAAACCTGTCCCTCTGCTGCGCCAACTTCTGCATCCATGTGTAGGCAGTAGTGCTTTGTGAACATGTGCTGGCTTTTCCAGTTAGCTGCACAGCATATATTGATGCCATATTCTAGATGGTATGCTCCCTCACTTTTTCCTTAAGTGGGCACTTTGCCCTGGCATGACAGAAGCAAATAAAGGCCTAAGAGCCAACAAGCTATCCCCTGCTTGGATGGGGCTGACATGATCTCGTCTGTCCCAAAGACACAATAATCTGAAGTACATATGTTCTTCATTTTGTCTATGTAATACTTAATGCAGCTAAGCAAATCCAGTAAAATTATCAAGATCGAAGAATGACAGGTTCATTCAAATGAAAGTCAGTAGGAACCTTAGGCATAAAATTGGGATTCGTTCTAAAGATTACTTTGTCTTTTACGAATCCAAGGAAAGGTTGCTTAAATCTCTCCCACGCTTCTAGCAGATATCAAAGCTAGAAGAAGCACTTTCTTCCTTGAGACAAATTTCAAATGTACCTTATATACTGGTTCGAAAGGAGGCAGAATCAATTAACGGAGGACAGTATTAGCCTCCCATGTAGCAGGTGGATGACGAAGCAGTAAAAATGCTCATCAGATCCTTTTTATAAACTCTGATTGGTCAGTTCTCCTAAATCTGGAAACAACAGCCAAATGGATTCTGATTGAAGAATATCTAAGACCAGTGTTTGCAAGACGCAACAAATACAGAAGGATACGATGATGTTTTATTCTTAGTGGATGATAACTTTTATCCCTACACTATATACAGACACCCTTGCACTTGGCGTTGTAAGTGTTTGTGGTCACTCAAGCTTGGGCGTGCACCAAAAATATTTCTACATTCTAATGGTAGATCCAAATGGCCAAACTCTAGGTGGTCAGGTACCATGCGGTCAAGTTCAGTGATTTGGGATTGTGAAGGAAAATTGCTCTGTGATTTCTAGAAAGAATCATGGGATGTACTGGATGTGTTGATAACTGCAGTAGCTCGCTGTATCAACATTGGCATTACATGCCGAACTATGAGGATCAGAGTACAATGATCTATGTTCACTTTCTTCAACACCCTTGGGATTAGGGTAAAAGGAGGAAAAGCTGAAGCAAAGATCTTGGACCAACTGATCGAAAGGACATTGCCCATTGTTACTGGATGCCAAAACCTGCTGACAAAGCACTGGCATTTGCTGTTGTTCGATAGGGTGAACAGATCGATTGTGGGATGACCCCATTGATTGAATATGTAACCCACCTGGTCCTGGTTTAGTTCCCACTCGTGACAATCTGAAAGTTTTTAACAGAGTGCATCCGCCTGATTGTTCTGACAACCTGGTAGATGTTACACGGATATGTTGATTTCGTGAGAAATGGCCATATTCCACAGAAGTAGCCTCTTTCGAGAGGGATCAGGACCGTGTTCATCGTTGTTTGGGGATGAAGGACATAGATATTGAGTTGTCTGTTCTGACTAGGGCTGGTTGACCTATTAGTCTGGGAAGAAACGCTTATATGCCTAGTCAGATGGCATGAAGTTTCTGCTGAGAAGTATCTTCTCAGCAGACAACAAAAGGCCTCTGGTTGAAAGTTCCTTCAGATGAGCTCCCTATCGATCCATGGACACATCCGTCGTAATGATCATCCTGTCTGATACAGGAAGGAAAGAAAGTCCTGCAATCAAATTTACTGGAAGCATCTATCTCAGCAATGTCTGTTTGAGTCGCCTTGTGATCTGGACTATATCTTCCCAAGATCCTCAAACCTCCTTCCATTGTGAGCCCAGCTCTTGTTGGACAGGCCTCATATGAAGTTTGCAAAATGGGGCACGGCCTATACAAGATTCAATTAGGCCCAACAGGGATTTGTACTGTCTCACTGTGACAGAGTCTTGTCGAAGTATTCCTTGCCATAATATGCAACTTGTTAGCCCTTTCTGGTTATAGGAAAGGCTTTAACTGCTTATCATGTAATGCATAGAGGAACTGGATTTTTGTCCGGGTTCTAGGGATGATTTTTCCTTGTTTAACGTGAACCTCAGTTTCTGGAAGAGATTGATGCAAGTCGCTGCAGAACCCTTTGCCTCTTCCTCTGATGGCGCCTTGATGAGCCAATTGTCCAGGTATGTGAAAACCTGATGACCTTCTCGCCTGAGGAAGACAGCTACATTTGGTAAATATTGGAGACGCTAATTTGGGGCCAAAAGTTAAAGCCTTGAACTGATAATGTTCTTCTGTTATCAATAATCAAAGGTTCTTACTGTGGCTTCAGTGAATTGGAATATGGAAATATGCATCCCAAAGATGTCCTCAAATCTCTTTCCCTCATCATTAGGATCACTTGTTAAAGGTTAATCGTTCAGAATGACTGTCTTCAGAAATGTGTTTAGTTGTCCATTGGTCTCCATTGACCTGTCTACTGTTTGATTAGGAAAAATCTGGAATGAAACCCATGACTTCTTTCTAATTTGGGAATAATTTCTATGGCACCCTTCTGTAGAAGTACGAGTTCCTCTTGAAGCTACTTTACATGAAGATGATGTTCCTTTTTGGGAGGATATACTGGTGGTGTCTGTACAAATTCAAAAATATGACCTGTACAAACAATTTGTCTCACTCACTTGTCCGATGTTATTTCATCCAACGCCGAAGCAAAAAAGCAAATTATACTTCCCAATATCTGAGTGCTGGGTGGAAAAGGAGGTAAAGTCAGCACGTCAAGCACTTTTCTGATTCTCTTTGGTACGCGATTGTGCGGAATTGCTCTCTCTCCCTAGAGATCCCCCATAAGGTTGTCTTAGATTTCAATAAGAGAAGTATATTTGATCGTATGCAGATTATCTTTGACATCAGTATGTGCATCCCTGCTCTCCATTCTGGCTAAATTCGCCACTGAAATATTGAGATCTTCAAGAGCCACACAATTCAGATGGTCCAAATCTACGGTATTGCAGAAGTCCCAATACTTCTACAGTATCACTGAGTCTTAAGACCTTACAGGGCTTCAGCAATATGCTTACCAAAAGGAGTAAGGCCATCAAAGGGCAAGCCCTAATTGCAGATTGAACCCATGGAAGACATTTAGGGGTGGCATTTGTAAACCCTAGCTGCCCCTTGCAACTTCTGACACCAACTACCCTTGAGACCCCGTTCCTAGGGAAGTAGGTCAGGAATGCTAAAATGGGCTTTCCTGAGTGTTTTTCTTTTAACTCACAGCCAGCAATAACATGTTGCCTGCAATAAAAAAAAATCTTCAACAGTGAAGCTGCACTGCACTAAAACAAAACCTAGCACAGTGGGAAACTAGACAAACTAAACTTTGCAACACGATTTATTGTTGATGATTGAGGAAGCCCAGCAAAAGCCACCTCCATGTCTCTTGCTGTCTCGACATGCCGGGGGACATGGGAAATACAGCAGAGAGTAGAGAGAAAATAAGTGTTAAGAGAGGAACGAGGGAGAAGCAGAGGGACCAGCAGACAGAAAAAAGACAAAAAATAGTTGAGATACAGAAGCAAGTGTGAGAGAGAAAGAAAGAAAGAAAAATAAAGAAGCAACTGAGAAAGATGGAAAGATAAAGAGATATATGTTGAGAGAGTTAGACAGGTGTGAGACAGACAAAAGAGAAGTTTAAGACAGACACATGAAAAAGACAGTTGACAGAGGGAAGGAGATGTGACAGATGAGAAAGATACAATAGAGATGCAGAGATATATGTTGGAGAGATAGAGACAGACAGGTGTGAGAGAGAAAAGTTATCCGGTATTTTATGTATTTATTTTAAAAACCAGTTTCTTATTACAAAATGAAATTTACTTTTTAATATGGATGTCCTGCTTGCCCATTTGTAAAGGTTTTTAAATAACCATATACAATAAATATATTACATGAAACTTGCCTTGTTCTGCATACGTGCTGTTGAGTTCTCTGAAGAGGGGTGCAATGATTAGTGGAAGATAGGACTTCACTCTGTCTTTTCCAAGATCTACGGCAATGGCACCAAGAAACTTGAAAATGCATTTTCTCTGAAAAAATAACCAAATGGCATTAAGTAATAAATATGGAGCTATACATAAACAAGAAAAACAATTGATCATATGGCGAGTCACTCTCATAAGTATATATGAATTAAATTGAGAAGGTTCATATTATTTGAATACCAAAAGTAGAGCCTGATTAGTTATACTAACGCACTACACTGCTGAATTATTTTGCCTCTGAACATTTTCTCCTCAATGAAATAATTATGTTGTTCTTTTTTATATCCAAGGAAAGATAGCTCAATGTTTGAACCTGGTTGCACCCAAGCACAGGTTCAGAAATGTTTTACCGGTGTCTCCTCATCACGTAATTGCTTTTTCTAATTTAGTAGGGAAGAAATGTAAATATTATTTTTCCATTTTCTTGCTGAACATACAAACAGAACTACAGTTCCTGTTGAAAATACACTGGATTCCCATTTCTGCTTTCACTGCTCTCTTTTCCATTTTTGAGAAATACAACAGACTTGGGCTGTGCTGGGACTCCCTATGTGATTTAAAAGAAATGTTTGAAAAACACTTAACATAGTTTAAAAACGGACTTACTTACCTTTGGTAACGTTCTTACTGGCAGATAGTCTAAATGCAGATTGATCACCTTGCCAATACTTCCAGGCATCAGACTAGAAACAGTGATCTATCTCAGCAGGTGGTGTTGTGCGACTCGGCTACATCGAAGCACTACCTCTGCACACTGACATCAGTTTCTTCATTCAATGATTCAGCACCATCGGAGGCAGAGCCTAATCACTGAAACGATGTGACAATGTATACATCTCTAACTAGAGACCTTTTTATAGAAAAAAGAGACCATTCCACAGAATGGGAAGGTGGAATGATTGTGCGGTTATATTGCGTATTCATCAAAAGAGCGTTTCCCAACGCAAGTAGGAGCTAAAGTTTATTGTGAGATTAATTAAAATCTTTAAAATGTGCGGATCGTATGGAATGAATAAATATGATCATGAGCAGACAAACATAAGTAGAATAAAACATTAACATGTGCAAAAAAAGCCTACAGAAATGTGGCAGGCAAGTAACGCATTTTCCCGATGGATACTTTTCTTTTTTTGCAATCTTTTTTACCTTTCTTACCTTTCTTTTGCCTAAAACAACCTGCAAGCATTGTTAATCATATACAGTCAATATATACTGAATCAGAAGTGTAACACTGCTTATACCCCAAAGATGTATATACAGCAATGGATAGTCCCAGACGGCTAAGCTTCGGCCCTGTACACAAAAGACAACAAGCAATGAACAACATAATAAACAAAACAAATTGGACAACAATTGTAAGTCAGCCCCTCCCACTTGTTTCGTTCATATGTCATAAGTAGAATAACACTCCTCACCATCCAAACTAATTTTGTTCTGAACAATATAGACCCCTTCACTGAAAGTTGTTGTGGATTCTGCTAAGGTAATTTTGGTAAGATTCTAGAGACCTAACTTGAAACACCCAGGGCTGTCCCTCAAGTCCAGCCGCAGATCTCCAGCTTCAACTAAACCCTGGATGAGGCAAGCGGTTCCCAGATCTAATCATAAAACTCTATCTTATACATGATTCGCCCCGCATTCCACTATTTTGAACATCTTTGACAACCAGTGTACACTATCCAGGACCACAGGCTTCCTCCAGAACCTCAAGATACATAACTTTTCCCCTGCAAATCTTGTCATCACCCACTATTTCGTATGTTTAGACGGAACCCCACTATCTGACATGTCATGGAGCAGGGCCAATCTAATGGAGGGCACTAATGTGATGCTGTCCAGTTCCACACTGGTGAATACTTCTAACCGCAGATTCTTCGCCTTGTGAATAGATGACAAACTAGTACCTACCAAGGAGGTGGGTCTGTGTAATGGCTCATACTAAAATGTCTCGCAGGACAAAAATGGACAAAGAGCCCCTCCCGCCAGGCCATACTATCAAATCTGTAGCGCTTCATAAACGTGAAGAGTAACACCCACGCCGTGGCCAGACGGATGTCCAGAGTAGGCACACAACGTGCCAATGCAGTGGTAGCAGCCTTGGCTCTGCTTGAATGAGCCCCTAGATTCTTTAATGCTGCTTCCTGGCCAAGGAATAGCAGATTTTATTTCAAAGGAATATTCACCTCAATGTGGTCCTTTTTTGCACTTCCTTACCTTTCTGTGCCCTAGAAAACTCCACAAAGCGGATTGTCCTCCCAATGTTCCTTGGCAAGATTGATATCAATGCTAAAAGCTCTTTTGGGATCCAAACAATGGAGTCTCCTCTTTTTCAAGGGGTGAGGTGGAGCATAGAAGTGTGCTGAATTTTATGACATGGAAAAAAGTCACACCTTCTGTCAGAAATGCTGTTCTGGCCCACAACACCAATTTGACTGGGAAAAGGGTGGTGCTTGGAGACTGCAGACAGAGCTTGAAGTTCAGTCACACGACAGGCTGAAGGTGTTACTATGAGAAAGACTGTTTTGTGAGTCAGTAGATGTAAATAAGAGCCGTGCATAGGGTCAAAGGGGGTACTCATAAGGATTTTGGGAACCAAATTAGGATCCCACTGCAGCATCACAAAAGGTTTGGGTGGAAACATATGAACAAGACCTTTAAGAAAATGCATCATAACAGGTGATTTCAATAAGGACTGTTGGTCTGAAAAATGCAAAAAGGCCAAAGGGACCAACAAATAACCTTTTATAGTGCTGATGTACGAGTTACTTACCTTAGGTAACGATGTATCATTCTAGCCGCAGATTCCTTAACGTAGAATTATCCCCAGGCGTGAGACTGGATCCGGAAAATGTTCTTTGCCACAGCATCCCTGCGCGCCGGGGGGCGGTACCCTGTGATTCAGTCCTGATGTCGTCCGCGGGCGTGCCGTCAGCGAAGTCACATAAGACCAACCCCGGCGCGCCAACATCAGTTTTCATCAGAGAACTTTTCCGCGCCACAACGCGGAGCCATCACAAACAAAAACTATGAGAATATGGGAACAGTGTGTGAAATAGCAGATATACAGAAAGGAAATGAGCAAACGGAGGGGAACAGCCCCATTCGGGGAAGTGCCAGGCACTGTGGCACCAAAAGTCATGTGGAAACTGTGCAGCAGACAAAAGAAACCAGCAACCACAGTCTATTAATAGTGAAGGACAAGGAGTCCAGAACAGAAGAGTAACGACAATTTACCACAAGACAACACCAAGGAGAGTCGCGTCCCCTGAAAGGAGCTAAGGCTAAGGTCCAGCAAAGAGACCCCAGCTCAGAGGACTGCACATGAGTCAGAAACTCCAAGCAAGGAAAAAAGGGAAGTATGAGAAGGCCCCACACTCGAAACACCAGGGTGTCGGGATGCAGGAGTACCCATGAACCTATCAATCAAGTACCAGAAAGGAAGGAGTGGATGCAAACACACCGAACAAAGCATCCAGTTAGGGAGGAGTGAAAGAGGGCACTCGCAGAAGACAAAGCACCCAGAGGCAGGCGAGTGCAAAAGACCAAACTAAGGGTCCTCACAGAACAGGGAGGAAGGGCGGGTCGTGAAGAAATGTAAAATGTAAATTGATACTTGTATACCGCACTACTCACCCGCAAGGGTCTCAAGGCGCTTGTACGAATACCGCTGTGGAACCCATCCTGGCTTTCCCTGTGAGGCGTCCACTCCTGGGCACCCCCCAAGGTGGAGGCCAGGCATCCTTAGCGTTGTGGAGGCCGTTGTGGAGATTAAGCAAGCTATTGCCCAGAGTTGCAGAGTGGGACTCCATGATTGGAATAGTCACCGAGGCGAGAATTATCAGGTCCGTGGAATTTTGAGCCCAAGACCCGCCGAGGTGGGGAATTGAACCCTGGTCCCGGGCTAGACCTCTGCATCAGGGTCTGCCGCTCTAATCATTGAGCCACACTTCTCCAGAAATCTGCGGCTAGAACCGCCTCTACCAGATACATTGTTACCAAAGGTAAGTAACTCATACATCTGATAGAGACTACTAGCCGCAGACTCCTTAACGTAGAATAGATACCCTAGCCATACCCATGGGGATGGAGGGTCCGCGAGAGGAGCCCACCAGCCTGGACATAACGGAGGGTCCCACAGGGGACAAGTCCAACGGACAGGGCGAGGAGCCCTGTCCCCCCAGGCAAAGGGAACCCCTACAGTCAGAACACCACCAATCCCCAGGGGGGATGCGGGAAGAAGAAAAGAAGAGGAAGCCCATTCACACTCAGCAGAGGAAAAAGGGGCAAGGCAAGAAGAGGCCGAAGCACCCCACACCCATATCAGGCCACAAACCCTCCATCCAAGGCCATGGCAAGGAAGAGGAAGAAGATCAACCTAGAGACACCAAGGAGACGAGGTCGAAAGAAGGCAAGCCCCCCCCCACCTGGAACATGCCCCGCGAAGAGGGCCGCTTAACTTACCACAGCCAGAAGTCAATAGACCAGACAGAACAGCGCCAACAGCAATAAAGCAGGCAGAAGCAGAAAGAGTAGCTCGGGGGCACCCAGGAAGATCGGGCAGGGTGCGCCTGAAAGAGGGAGGAACATAAATCCATCTCAGCCCCAGGACAAAGAGCAGGAAGGCGAAGAAGGGCCCGGACACACCTCAGGGAGGGGTCCGCACACCCGACACAAAAGACGTGGAACCAGAGCCATGACGCCAGGCCACAGATAGCAGACCAAACCAGGCTAACAGTGCATCGACCCCGGAGAAGGATACCCCGGGGCACCACCAAAGGCATTCCAAACCAGAAGAGAAGTGCACTTGCAACGTACTTAAACGCCAGGGAGAGCAGAGGCCAGAAGGCGACCACAACTCCCAAGCACAGAACAACCTATATAGAACAAGCTATATAATAGCTACCACTACCCCACATAGGGTATGTTAAGTCCCAAAACATGGTAACCCTCTTAGGAAGAAACTTCTGCAGCAGAGGACAACAGCAAGATCTGTGGGAAAACCCCCCGCAAAAGGCTCGTCAAGCAGCCAAAGAGAAAAAGACAGAAGGCCTAATCTTAGGGCCAACCTGGTGTAGATAACTCAAGCAAAAACACACAGTCAAGAAGGGCCAGCCAGCAGCCAACAGAACCATAGTCCCAACAAAGAGGACTCGAATGCACATGAAGCACACAGATCACAAAACAGGGACAATCCGCCCCAACGTAAGAACAGCTCCCAAAAACCAGATCAACTCACAGGTCACTGAGGGGGAGAAGGAGGAGGCGAAGCCCCACCAAGAACCTCTGGATGGCCGAGTCTGCCGTGGTGTGGAACAAAAGATGCCCATTGAAGGGAAGATCTACCAGCCGTTCCAGAACATTTTCCGGGAAAACACTGTCCCGAAGCCAAGCATGACGGCGAAGGGCAACCGAAGAAGCCATGGCACAACCAAGCACCGCCGAGATGTCCAGAGCGGAGTGAAGAATAAACGCCGCCAGCTCCCCACCATCCAACGCATGGTGCCACAAATTAACCCCAGCACCCTCCTGAGAAGTGGCAGTTCCAAGGGACTCCGCCGATTCCCACAAGTAAGAAGTGGCCCTAGCCAACACACATGAAGAGTTAAGGGCCCGCAGAGCCGCACTGGTCGAAGCAAACATATTGCGCCCCCAAGAGTCCAGCCAGCGGGCCTCCGGTGATGGCGGAGACAACAGCAGCGGCAGGGAGCGAAAGACAGTCTGAAAAAGAAGGCTTCTGGCAAAGGGGTGGAGGGAAAGACACACCATGTCACGCGGTGCTGTAAGGTGCCGGTGCAGAAGGTGTTGGGGCACCGGATCCCCCGTGGCGGGGCGCCCCCAAGCCCCCATCAGAGAAGAATGGAGTGAACCCTCAAAGGGAAGCAGCAGCTCCCTCCAACCAGAGCCCTGGTGGAGAACTTCCAGAAGATGATCTGCGGGAAAATGGACAGCCAAATCACCCATGCGCAAAATCCCCTCAGCCGTGGAAATAGCATGAGTAAAGGCCGCACCAGCTTCTGTAGGGCCCCGCGGTGGGGAAAGCAGCTCCTCTGTAGGCGACGGCAGCAAGCTAAGGTGGCCATCCTCTAAGCTAATCAGAGTGTGGAAGGGCCGGGTCCGGAAAGGAGAAAGTGGGGCCGAGGAGTGGGGGACCTGTGGCTCCTCTAGCGAAAACCACAGCTGCGGCGAGGAGCCGTCCTTTGAAGACGTCGGGGAAAAAAACCACGACGCGGCGGCCCGTCTCCGGCGAGGACGACACCAGCAGGCACCCAACCTCCGGGGAAGAGGAGGCGTCCGAAGACGAGTCCACGACCCGACGCCTGTCCGGCGCCATAGGGTCCGCAACCTGAGGCAGGATGTCGTCGTCGTCCAGTGCCAAGGGAGACGCCAGACAGGCCTCCGCGTAGCCACACGGCACAGGTGACCAGGGCTGGGCAGGAGCCGAGGCGGCTAAGGGACAGCTCCGACTCTACCTCCGAAGAGGCAGCCGACTGCATGGATGGACAAGAGGGACCCAGGAAGTGACAAGGAGTCCCCCGTCAGCCTTGACCCATGATGGGATGAGGGGGTCCACCGACCTCTGTGGCGCCGCCAAGGCCGACTCGACTTCCGACGAGGCAGCCGCCTGCGTGGAGGGACGAGAGGGGCCCGGGTAGGGACAAGGGGTCCCCCACCAGCATCGACCCATGATGGAACCCCTGTGGCGTCGTCAGGGCCAGCAGCTGCCGGCGCCAGAGCGGCGTAACCTCGGCCTCAGACAAGATCGCCGCCTGTCCATAGGGCCAAGAGGGGCTCGGGGATGCGACCCCAGCCCCGGCGTCCTCCCGCAACACCACAGGGACTCCCACAGGAGTTTGCATCGAAACAGGGGTGGCGTGGTCTGAAGGAGGGACCCCCGAATGGCCGCACCCCAACGGTACCACATCCTCCAAGCCTGAAGTCGAGCCAGTCGGCGCCGGAGCCACCGGTGAAGTTGCGGAGGGCCTTGCACAATGCAAGGGATCCGTCGACGTCCCAGGAGGGGAAGGAAGAGGAGGAGTAGCCAGCGAGGCCTGCAAAGCCGCCGCATATGTCTCCATCTGGGCTCTGCACGCCCTCTCACCGTGAAACGGTGGATAGGAGGACGATACGCTGGGCCGCATCACCCCTGGAGAGCCCACGCCCCCAAAAGGCCAGAAACTAACCCTCGGGGACAAACTGTGACACTTACCGACAGGCAAGCGACGCTCTTGCAGCATAGGAGAGAGACGAGGATGACGGCTTCAAAAACCTTCAGCAAAAGCTGATCGAGGTGAGGAAGCCGAACTGGACATGCGAGCCGAGAGAAGTTTCCTCTGGCGCTCCCGCTGCGACTTTGGCATCAACTGCTGGCACGCCTCGCAATCAGTGGAGTCGTGATGTTCCCCCAAGCACCACATGCAAATGAGGTGAGGGTCCGTCGCCGACATCAGGCGTCCACAAGACAAGCACGTCTTACAGCCCGAAGGCATCCGCACACTGTTCCCACAAACACATGCAATAGCGAAAGAGAAAGAGAAAGGCCTAAACAGGCCCGGAGCAAGAACCGGATCCGCGTAAGGAAAAAACTGATGTCGGCGCGCCGGGGTGGGGTTTATGTGAACGCGTAGAGATGCTGTGGCAAAGAAAATTTTCTGAGTCAAGTCTCACGTTGGGGATAATTCTAGGTTAAGGAATCTGCGGCTAGTAGTTTCTATCAGATAGCAAGTCCTTGCTGGGCTAAAGACATAACGAAAAAGAAAACATCCAACAACTTTGCTTGTAATGGATCTGTAAGGTGGGAACTACACAATGCTACAAATGTATACCAGCGCCCGGAGTAAATTGATTTTCCAGCTGGATGCCTGGCTAGAATGATATTCATGATATCCATGACATTGGGAGGAGGTCAAAAGCAGTCAGCTGTTGGTACTCAATCTCCACGCATGAAGGTGTAGGTTGTGCAGGCCTGGGTGCAGGACCATGCCATGCTGATGCGACAAAAGTTCCTCTTGAAGTGACAACTTGATCAGAAAACTAATGCTCATGCCAAAAAGGTTCCAAGTAACACACTCTCCCAGCCCAATACGGAGCTACTAACCTGGTTTGGGCCTGGTCGTTCCTGATCATCTTCATTACTCAAGGCATACAGAAGACCTGAGCTCCACTCTAGGTGGAATGAGTCTCGAAGAGAGAGATATCTTGGGAACTCCAGCATGTGAAAGAGTTGAAATTGTACGTTCCCAAGAGTGGGCTCCTACTGCTGCTGAAAGACGTTCTGCGCCACATTCGGGTGTTAGTGCCATTTGTGATCCACTACCTGTCACTTGCTGAGCTCTTGTGCCCCGGATTTCAAAGACTCCACCAGGTGGTTCACTAGCAGGGAAATGTCCCAATGGTTCAGCCAAGTCCGATAGCCATAGAGCCTCCTGGCACAGGACCTAGTATACCACCTCACCCTGCTTGTTGCAGTAAAACAGAGAGGTGATGTTGTTTGTGAGAAGCTGAAGCAGTCTCCCTTTGGTGGTCGGTATGAAGACCTTCAACGCTAAGCAAATGGCCCGCAACTCCAACAGGTTAATGTGGAGCTGGGTCTCCGCCAGAGACCAGAGGCCTCTATTAGGTGGCCTCTCCATCCCAAAGGGGAGGATGGACGGAGCACTTGAGCAAATCAAACACTTACCCCCAGTCAACTGATCTGGGTTGAATCCATCATCATTCTTTAGCTCTTTCCACCACCCCATTTCAGACATGGCCATATGCAAATCAGCAGTGTTGCATCCATCACCAACATCAGCTCTACGTGGGGTAAGGAGAGAGGTCTACCACTGATCCAATTGAGGGCATGCACCCACCTCTGCAGATCGCGTGCAGTCACCTCTAGGATGGAATCTGATAAGTTTCCTAAGGGCTGAGCTTACTGAGACTTTAGATACCACTGCAGAGCCCACACGTGCCATCTAGTGTTTTTCACTAGCAAGGCGCAGGAGGCCTGCAAGTCTCAGAGCCACTCTTAAGGATATCCAGCATCAAAGCTGAAACACAAGGATTATAGCTCGAATGTCCTAGACTCGCTGAACCAAAGGAAAGACTCAAAAATGCACTGTATTTAGAATGGCTTCAATGAACGGTAGCCTCTGTGAAGGAATCAGGTTTGACTTCAGCACATTGATCAAGAACCCCCAATATGCTAGAAGATCAACCGTCGTCTACAGGTGGTCTAAAACTGACTGTGGTGAACCCGCCTTCAACAGGCAGTCGTTGAGGTAGGGGAAGACTTGTATGCCAGACCTCTGAAGGTCTGCAGCAACCTCCTGAGGAGCACTGGCGAAGCTGAAGGGAAACACAGGAAACTGAAAATGCTCATGGCACACCTTAAACTGCAGGTAACCCAATGGAGCTGCAGGACGGGGATATGAAAAATAGGCATTATGCAGGTTCAGCGCTACCATACATTCTTCTTGATCCAGGGCAAATAGAACCTGGGCCAACATGAGCATCTTGAATTTATCCTTTTTTAGGAAGCAGTTGACAGAGCGAAGATCTAAAATAGGAAAAAGATCTATACCCTTTTTATACACACAAAAGTATGTCGCTATTTTAGATGCCTGATCCTCTTCTATGGCTCCTTTGGCCACAGAATGAACAAATGGCCTTCCAAAAGCAGCACTGATGTGGTTGGGATATGTGCCAGGTTAGACAGAAGTGGCAGGGCATATTATTCTGAACTATTTAAAACACCCGTTTGTCAGATGTAATGCTCCGCCACCCATGAAGGTAATAACTTATGTCTCAAAGAAGGAGGCCATTTGCAGCCAAAAGCAAACTAAAGTGGCTTGGAAATTGAAGCAGGATGGGGAGGGGAATGGGCAGTCTGCTGCCCCTGAGGGCCTAGAAGTTCAGGATTGTTTCCAAGACCCATCCATTAAAGAATTGGGGGATCTGTTGCTGGGGTGGAGGCTTTGGCGTTGCCTCTGTGCCAAACCTCTTTTGAAGCAATTAAAGAGGCGACATTGCTGGGGATACTGTTGCACGGGTGCAGATAGGCAGAAAGAGTTGCTGTGGCCCTGCTTTCTTTGAAGCACTACAGTACGGAGTCTGCTTTGTCTCTGAAGAGCCACGTGCCGTTAAGTGGCATATCCATAAATTATGCTGGGTCGTCACACAGAAATCCCATGGATCTCATCCTCGCAGTCAGTAGTGTCGAGCCCAGAGTGGATGATGTATTTTTCAGTGTCTTGGCCACCCTGGTTGATCTGTGCTAGGTTAGAAAGAAATCTATCTGTGATTGCCAGCTAGATCCCGCTGATCATGCCCCACAGTGCATGGGATGATTGACCAAGAAGGTAGCTGGCATTAACTAAACAAAGGGCCAGACTGGCTGAAAAAAACATACATTTCAACTCCCTATCAAGAGTTGTCATATGGAAGGATTTCGGGTTTAACCTACCTGTGTAAGCCTGGGCCACTAGGAGCTCAGGAATGAGATGCTGTGTGAGCAAAGCTGGGTCACAGAGGGCTGGTCTAAAGTGTTTAGTAAATAGCCTATTTACTGGTAGGCAAAAACAAGGCTTGGCCTGACTGTACATCAGCATGTCAGAGAAAGGAGGAAGGGGTTCTGTGGAGGTCTGTCGAGGCTTCAGAACCTCAATCAACACTTTAGTTTTGATCCCTATACATGAAAGCTGCAAGACAACAGCTTCAGTTGCACGCCAGATAACTACAGCGAAAGAAGATTTTTCTGTTGACGGTTTAAGGGAAGGGGTTGGGAGAAGCCAACCCAGTGTTGGGGGAGGTGTCCAAACCACTGGCCTCTTTTAGGTCCATGAGAAGATTGTCATCCTCATAGAGGTGGGATGCATCATCCCGGTCATCTCCATTGCCATCACCTAGACCCTGTTAACTATGTTCTGAAACAAAGCCAAAAAGATTTTGGAGTACTTGAGGGCGACACCTAGACAGTGGTAATGTTGTGTCTAAATCAGAAAGAGGCTGGAGCTGTTGTGTCAGAATAGGTATACAATAAAACTTTGTTCAACGGCATATCGTCTCATCTCATGTCATCTCAGAGTCGGACAAAACAACTGGATCATCCTCCAGTGAGCAGCATCTGATCTGGCATTGACGGCACAGAAACTGAAGTGGGCCGTGGTCCCAGGTTTTAAGTCAGAATGGGCGTTGGTCCAATATTCGGGATTGCCTCCACAGAGGGGTCAAAAGGCACAGGCGGCATAGAGGACGAATATGCTGATGGTAACCCAACTGGAGGTCTCCTCAGATTTGTGGGGCCTAAAGGCACACCTAAAGGAAGCCAATAGGGGGCCACAGATCAGCAACATGGCTTCTTTGAAAGCTTCTATTGGCTGTGGCTTTGCCAAAAGACTTGGTAACTCGATTTGCATCGGTACCAGTTGTGGATTTGGTTCTTCTGTATGAGTTTGAGATCAAGATCAAAAAGCACCTTCACGTCCAAGTGACTTCTTGGAGTGACAATGGCATGACTGAGAAGAACCTCACTTCATTTCCTTGTGTTTCTTCTTGGACTTCAACTTACCTGATGACTTTAAATGTGAGGAGGAACTTTTGCGGAAATGGCTTTGGGAGTGGGTCTGATCCCAGACTTCAAGACTTTCTGCTATGTTTGGTGAGGTAGAGTTTGACTGTGCAAGCCAGGATCACATGGGGGTTCATCCTGGTGCTGTCGTCACAAGTTCTGGATGCTTTCACAGACCCTAGACACCAGAGACATGCCTGATGCAGGATCGGACACAGACATGTTTGCAACAATCCCTACAAGGCTTAAACCCTGTTTAAACCTAGTACATTTTAGGGAAACACGTCTCTAGCAAAGTGGAAAACAAACTTTTAAACAAAAAGTTAATCAGAGACGAGGTGAAAGTTTGGGAATGAGCTCTGGATCTGAAAGTGTGAAAAAAAGGTACACAGAGGTGGTGTTTATATATGGGTCCAATGTTACTCTGAAGAGGCAGGTGGGGCTTGTGATGAAGCAGACGCGGAGCTGCAAACATTCAGCTGGTAGGGATGTTCGAGAAATGCTGAGAAAAATCATCTCCAAATCCAGTCTGAAGGCTGGGGGTAGAAACAAGGTGAGGAATCATAAGTTAAGACATTTTAAACTGCTTAAGATACAGTTGTGATTAAGAATGGCTGGAGAGCCTGCAGAGGAAACACTGTGAAGGTGGGGGCAGGTAAAGTATGCAGAATCTGAAATTTCTAGGAACATTGAGGCAGAGGGTGGTGTAAGAATTATTTGAAATGCCAGAAACAGATGATCATATTTACACTGCAGTGATAACATTTATGTTTATTTTTCATTTCAGTATACTTAGGTCCTTTAGAACCAACTACTTTTGTTCACAGGACCTATGCTTATGGATTTATAAAAGTCCAACTCATTTCATACATTTGAGTTCAGTAAATTGCATGCAAGCAATATTTTTTTTACTGTTTTGTTAGTATGAACCTGGCTCTCTATATAGTACACTAAAATGAGGTACACTGTACAGAGAGTTCAGGCGACCCTTAATGCTTTACAGGGGCTTGCTTTAACAATATCAAAGGCTCTATTATGAGGAAGCGTGGTCGAGCAGCTTTAGACTTATCAGAGGGGAGTGTTGACTATTTGTTGTACCCACAGATTCAATAAATAAGACACACACTCAATGAAGAAGTTCAAGACCTATGTAGAAAAATAATATGCATTTTTATAATCATTTAGACATCAAGATCTTCGGCATCAGGTAAGTACGTTTCAAGTTAGCAATTTAAGAAAGTGCAGCAAATACAGCTGTCAGATTTGAGGAATGAGCCTTGAACACTGTAATGTTTTTCTATGGGAGAAACATACATTACATAGATATACGAGTTACAGGGTTGTTCTGCTGGACTTAAGATAAGTAGGGGCCAAGGTCCATAGAACCACCAACAGTTTCGGTTTACCTGCCCTGGAGTGTCCAGGTGCAGAGGTGCTGGTCACAAGGGTAGCCTTGAACGCTACTGTTGAAGTCTATGGAAAACCTGCAACACTAAAAATGCTACAAGTGGGGACTTGCAGAAGTACTTTGGAACCCAAAGGGGTGGCTTGGTTCTTGAGGGTCTCTGGAGCAAGGTTACACCGTAGGTAGGCTTGGACTGTGGGGCTTGGGTGCAGAGGTGTTTTGACTGGCGGGTAGCTTGCTTTGAAGGCTCTCACTTATTTGGTTGACCTGGAGATGGGCCCAAAACAGGGCCACTCTCGACGATGGCCTCAGTGATGCTAAAGTCCCACATCGGTAGGTCTGTCTTAGTGTCCCGGCTGGACACTTAACGAGCCTTGGCTGCTGCAAGGGCTCTGGTTCCCTAGTATTGGTGCTAGCGAGTCTAGTGTCTTTAAACACGCTGTAGAGACGAGGCTTACCTCTGTGAGCTTTATAACCCTTCGTCTTGGCTGCTGCTGTGTCGGTAGACCCAATGGTCAGCAGATCCGTGAACCAGACTTTAAGGTTGGTGGCTGCAGAAAGTGGTTCCTACACTTAAAGGGAGATGCTGGCTGGTTGGCTAGGTGCTGGCAGCCTTCCAAGTCTTTAGGAGGATGCACAGCTGCAGGACGAGTCGGGTCTTTGCTATAGTCGGAACAGCAGCCGGCAGGGGGGGGAGGTTTGTGTCAATTCCAGTGGTGATCCACAGTTCTTGGGTTTTTAGGCACTTTTTGGCCCTTTATCTGCTCTCAGTAGACGAATATGTGTTCTAGGTGTCAGGGGGCCACCTAAAGTACGAGTTACTTACCTTCGGTAACAATGTATCTGGTAGAGACGATTCTAACCACAGATTCCTTTAATAAAACTTTTTATTCGTGACTGTGGCAGTTATTACAAGTTACATTTAATCATCGTACATTCTATCAGTCTTTTCCTTTTTCTTTAACAACTTTGGCGTATTAATCTTCGTATCCAACTTTTCATCACGTCTTACATTTCTCCGGATAACATTCCATTACAACATTTATCATTTGCATTCAAATTACAATATCGCCTGTATATGAACTGTCCCTCAACCCCTTCCCTCCCCCTCCCTGTCCCTGTCTCCCGGCTATTTCTTTGTACATACCCTGTAATTTGGATATATTAGCTTTTAGTCTTTCCAGAGAGTGTTTCAGTCGTTAGGCTTGGTTAACCGATGCATCTTGCCTAAGTAACCGTACGTGCTGACATTCCACATATCTTATGTACGGTCAGATGGTATGTCCTTGTGGCATTTCTAGGTCTACATCTTCCAACTCTATCAACATTCGTTCCCATTCTTGCGCAATAGGATATTTACGCAGTCCTTTCTCTTCCTCCCTACGCAGCGCCGCAGTTTCCGCTTTGCCTATTTCAACAGGTCAGATCGCCATATTTCTACATTTGGGGGTCTAGGCGACTTCCACCTCATAGTGAGAACTCTGAGTGCCAACAAGAGGGCTAAATCTAAAAATTTCAGTTGTGACGTACAGGTCTTGGACCTCTTCCTGTGTCCTATCAGGCAGGGTAGTGCCCCCTCAGGGATCTGCAGGGTTGTTACAGTGTACAGTGTGTTTCTGATCGTCACCCAGTAGTTGCGTATTCTCGGGCATGTCCACAACATATGGAGGATGTTTGCTTCATCCTCCTGACATCTAGGGCAGTTGTGGGGGGTGGCAGGGAACATCCTGTGGAGCCTTTGGGGGGTGAGATATGCCCTATGTAAAAAATTGTCCTGTATAAATTTGAATTTAACGTTTCTGGACACCCTCCTGTGGTGACCCAGGATGATCTTCCATTCCCCGTCTGTTATGGCCTCCCCTGTGTCCGTAGCCCAAGTCTCCCTGAGTTTGGTGAGGGGCAAAGCTGCATGTTCTCTAATGCCCACATAGAGCCACTTTACTAGGTGTCCACCCGCCCCCATATAGTGGAGGAGATGAACCAATTCGTGTTGGTCTGGCTTGATGTGTCGTGGAGCCCAGGTACGTCTTATATAGTGGGTCACCGAGGCGTGCAGGAAGTACATTCATTGCGGGGCACCTGTGGATTGTGCGAAGGAGGCATAATCTAGTAGAGTGTCGTCCCCAAACAGGTCACCTACTCTCTCTGTCCACCCCGGCATCCGTCCAGGGTTGTAATCTGCGTTGTGTCAGGTTCACTTGTGGCGTTGGGAGTCCTAGGAGGGGGATGTTGTCTGCGTAGGGAATGGTCCCTGCTGTGTACGTCAGTGCTTTTCGCCAACATCTAAAAGCTACATGTAGTAGGGGGTGGCAGTCTCTGGGAATCTTGGCAGTAGGCAGTAGAAGGGAGTGTAGGTCTCCGCGTGCCAGTTTGTCTGCTGTAAAAGCAATCTCATGTAGGTTTCTACCCGCCACCCAGCGTGTTAGCCATTGGAGTTGGCTTGCATAATAGTAGCTTCGTAGGTCTGGAACGCCTAGGCCTCCCTGTCTGGTGTTCAGTTGTAATTTCTTGAGGCTTATTCGCCGTCTCCCCGACCCCATACGAGATTGATTAATAATGTGTTTAGTGTGGTAAAAATGTGTTGTGGAAGTAGCACTGGTAAGTTTACGAAGTAGTACAGTATCCGGGTTAGTAGGACCATCTTTGAGATCGCCACCCGGCCCATTACAGATAGGGGCAGGGACGTCCAAAAGTTCACTCTACTCCGAAGGCCATTGATTGCCCTCCGTACATTACCCCCAATCTGGTCTTCCGGACTCCGATATACGTTAATACCGAGGTATTTAAATGTAGTTGGTGCTACCTGGATCTCATAGGTACCAAATTGTATATGGGTAGGCCGCTGTCCGTCCCGGAAAAAGAAGCCCAGGGATTTTCTTGGGTTTATCGCCAGGCCAGAGATTTTCTCAAATCGTTCAAAGATGGTCGCTAGGTGTGAGTGATCATCCTGCAAATTTTGGAGGAACACCATTATATCGTCGGCATATATGTAGATAATTTACGGATATCCCCAACTGATATGCCCGCCTCTCCTGCCCTAGTTCGGAGTGCAATCGCTAGGGGTTCTAGTGTAAGTACGAACAGCAATGGCAACAGCGGGCATCCCTGTCGGGTGCCCCTGTGGACGTCATAACTGTCCGAGGTGTGCCTGCCTGTGCGTGCTCTAGCCGTTGGATTTGTGTATAGCACACAAATCCATTTTATCAGGGCATCCGGGAAGTCGAAGCATCTTAGGGCTTCAAACATAAAGTCCCATGTCAGGGAATCAAATGCTTGTCGGAGATCCAGGGCTATGCAGCCAGCGTGCGGCAGTTCTTGTGGGGTGGTCGTCATGAGGGCGTGGAGTCGTCTCGTATTCTGAGAAGTGCTCCTCTCTGGGAGAAAGCCACATTGGTCAGTGTGGATCAGGCCAGGGAGATGGGCTTGTATTCGTAAGGCGATAGCTTTGCTAAGGATTTTATACTCTGAGGAGAGCATGGAGAGAGGTCTATAGTTGCTCACGTCAAGGGTGTCTCTGCCGGGTTTCAGAATGGATATTACCAAGGCCTGCATAGTCGTGGCTAGTAGATGCCCGACCTCATAAGCAGTTTTGTAAATTTTCTCCAAGACGAGTGCCAGTGTTTCGGAGTAAGTTTGGTAAAACTCCCCAGGCAGGCAATCCATACCCGGAGACTTATCCCGGTTTAGTGTGTGGATAGCTACTTTTATTTCCTGTTGCGTTATGGGTCTGGCTAGGGCCTCCTGAATCTCTTGGGTCAGGGTTGGAATCGTCAATTCTCCTAGGAAGTCTATCATGGCATCCCTAGTATCTGCAGGGGGAGGAGCATAGAGTTTCTCTAGATGGGTCTTGAACACAGTGTTAATTTCTAGTTGCGTGTTTACCTGTCTGCCTGTTTCATCCAGGATGCTCGTAATTACTGGGATCTCAGGGGTATCTCGGATCAAACGAGCTAGCAGTGCACCGGATCTATCCGCCTCCGCCTGCTGTCGTTTCAGATAGTCCACATAGTCCATAACCCTTAAGGTTTCCAGGATCTCTGCATGCTCTATGTTACACAATTGTAAGTCGCCTTTGCGCTCTGGGTCTATTCCAACCTCAGTCTCAAGCCCCTTCAGGCGGTTCTCCACTTCACAGAGTCTTTCATGAATTTCTTGTCTGGCTCCCACCAATCGACAAATCGCAGCTCCCCTTATCACAACCTTCATTGCATCCCATACTACCAAGTTCGAGGACGTGGAGTCCCAGTTTTCCCTTAAGTAATTGGTTAACGTGTCGGCAAGGTGTGTGCGGAACGGGCCGTCTTCAAGTAGTGAGGGGTTGAGCCTCCAGGTGGGTACTGGTGAGGGTATCTTTCCCCAGTGTAGGTCAAGTATTAGCGGCCTATGATCCGAAAATGTTTTGGCATGGTAGTCTGAGGATGTACACTTTGTCATTAAGGAGTTGGTGCAGATGAATCTGTCTAGGCGGGTATGTAGGTTATGCAGTGGGGAGTAGTATGAATATTCTTTGTGTGTTGGATGTAGCGTACGCCATACAACGGTCATTCCCCATCCCTGAAGCCATGTTCTAAATGAATCAGACAGTTTATGTACCCCTGTCGCCTGGAGGGGAGGGTGTGATCTGTCTAGGTCCACATCTAGTATCATGTTCCAGTCTCCCCCTAAGATCCAGGGGATGTCTATCCAGTCCGCCAAGGCCTGACCCACGGTTGTAAGGAATCTGTCCTGATCAAAGTTCGGGGCATGTATGCTACCCAAGACTACCATTGTACCATCTAGTGTGCCCTTTACCAGTATGTAGCGCCCCTGTTCGTCCACCCTCCTTTCCAGTTCCACGAAAGGGGTACCATATCGCACCCATATGGTGGCCCCCCTGGAGAAGGCAGAGTACGTAGTGGAAAATATGGTTCCACTCCATTTTTTCCGTAATGTGTGCACCTCGGACTGTGTTAGGTGGGATTCCTGTAGGAATACTATGTGCGCTCGCTGGCAAATCAAGAAGGCATGTACTCTATGTCGCTTCTGTATCGCCCCTAGCCCTCGCACATTCCAAGTAACCATCCTATATTTCCCTTTCTTTTCAGCCATATCCAAATACAGGTGTCACAGTGGGTATCTTTTCATATTGCAGTATGTACATTGTCAGTGCTAGCCTGGAGACGGTTCCCTCCCCTCCCAAACACAAACTCTGGAGGCGCAGCCTCGGAACCCTGCTGTGCCGAACATGAAACTGTAAAACATAACCAAACAATCTGTGGTGCATACGCTTTTGGGGGGTCGGCTAAGCTTGGGCCGTGTCCAAAGAGCCACTGGGAGAGTTATCATACAACCGTCCATTACCGTTAGCCGCGTTGTGGGAGGGGGGACATTTTCCCTGCTTATATAGTGTTATGTTCCTGTGTTTCACAGGAGTGTGGGGTGTGTGAGGTCCTCATGTCAGAGACAGTATATAGAAAGCACAACTTGGTTACCTCAAGTTTCATCATATCAATATATAAACACAATCATGCACCCCGTCCGTAGGTCCCCTTCCCCCACCATGCCTTGGCCGTGCATTCAGTTTATAATAAAAGAAAAGGATACCAATTGGACCCGAAGTTCCAGGTCCCATCCATATTAGGAGTTATTCCTGGGCATTGTCCAAAAGTTCATCTGCCGCTCTAGGTGTTACAGTCAGGAACATCACCATACTTTTTTCCGAGTCCGAATGTACAGTGCTGTCTTCAGTGTCCGTATTTATTGTCCCTCGTTCCTCCCTGAAGGAGCCCACCATTGCGATAGCATCATCCTGTCCTTGTTTCTGTTGGTGAGCAGTAGGTATACACCGTTTCGGTTCCGCACTATGTGCACCTGATCTGTCCTCCGTGTGATCTGATCTGTCCTTGGATCTGCTGGCCGATTAACCTTGGGTTGGGTCCGGGTTCTCCTCGATGTCCATCACTTCTAGCCACTCTTCCACGTCCGTGGGGCTTTCAAAGAAGTGAGTTTTATTGTCGTGGATCACCTTGAGGCGTGCAGGAAACAACAGGGCATAGCTGGTTTGGCTCTCTGGAGTCTCTTTTTTACCTCATATTAGGAGGACCTCTGCTTCTGCACCAGGTTGGTATAATCCGGGTATAGTGAGATACGTTTGTTCTCGTACTCTATGATGGATTTCATACGGGCCTGTCTAAGCAGCATGTCCCTATCTCGGTAGTTAAGAATCTTTACAATCAGTGGCCGTGGTGGTAGTCCCGGTCTCGGTCGACCGGTGGGGATCCTGTGCGCTCTCTCCACACAGAAGAACGGGGATAGTCCCTCTACAGCTACATTATCTCGGAACCACTGCTCCATGAATTCCGTCGCGTGGGGTCCCTCACTGCGTTCCGGAAGTCCAATGACGCGGATGTTATTGCGTCGATTGCGACCTTCTGCGTCCTCCACACGTTCCAGAAGAGTTTTTACCTGGTGTTGGATTTGTTGGATGGAGTCGGTGTGTTCCGCCACCGTCGGGGTGAGGTCTGTCAGCGTCAGCCCTTGGTCTTTGACTTTGTCCGCCAGTTTATCGTGAACGGCTTTAAGCAGGGAGAGATTAGTGGTAAGGGTGCCCATTTGCGTCTCCATTGTGGCCGATGAGTCTCTGGTTTCCTTGAGTACCAGATCCAGTTTGTTCCCCTGTTGGTCCTCTGAGAGGGTAGAGTTCAGTGTTAGAGGTGTGGAACCTCCCTGGCCCGCATCTGGAGTAGGCCCCGTAGATGGTCATTCCTTGCCATCCGTGGCCTTTGTACCTTTTCGTACCATGGTTGTCATCCCGAGGCCCACACAGTGGCTGGGACTAGGTCGCAGGGGAGGCACCAATCACCTCCCGTGCTCCTTCCACTCGGGTTCCCGTCCCAGCCCTGCGGTCTCTCTAGTCTTTGATAGGTAGTCGGCCTTTCGACAGGGTTCCAGGTAGGGCACTATTGCTTATGAAGTCGCATGCCGCACTCACCTCTTTTCACCTCAGTGGGGCGTTAGGGACCAGTTCACAGGGTGGGCAGTCAGCTTTCGCCGTCTCCTTAGTCTCAGGGTGGGGGATTTTGCATTCCCCGTCCAGGGCAACAATGGCGGCCTTCTTCGCGCCCCCCACTCGTCTCTTGGGTCCGTTCCCGCGTCTCCGCTGGGTTTGGCGCCGACCGTCCGTGTCCTCAACCCTCCGGTGCAGCGCGGTTCTAGACCGGCGGTTCCCCTCCGTCCATTACCCCCTCCTCACCCAGGGTAATTGCGGTGGCTCTCTCCGTGTCCCCAGCCTCGGCCCAGGTCGTTGGCACTTGTATTATCCTGCCGTCTTGGCTCTCCGGCAGCGGCAATGTCAGCGGGGAGGGGGGGAAGAGAGGAAGGCAGATGGGGTCAGTTCGGCGCCTTCCACGGTGTCTCCGTGCTCCCCCCACTCGGCGGCGATCTTACAGGTCTCCGTTCCAGGACGTCGGTGCGGTGTGGCTCCGGGGTTTCCCGCAGGCAGAGCTCCCCTCCGTGTGCCAGCTCCTCTCTCCGGGTGGTCGCCTCCAGACCCTCGAAATCTTGCACCCCCTTGGCTCCGCTAGTAGTCGGGCAGTGCGCCAGTTAATCGCACCAGGGCCCCGGCTCGCAGCGTGGGGCTAGGCCGCAGATTACTTCGTTCGGTCCGCCGTGCGAACCGCGGCTCCTGGAGTCTCCAAACGTCCGTCGAGGTGAGCGGGGCACCACAGTGGCAGAATCCAGCCGTTGGTGGCGCAGGACAGCCCCCCGTTACGGCCTGCAGGATGTGTTCTCTCCCGGCGGCACCAGAGCTCTAACAGCCTCCTTCCGCCATGATGGCTTGCTAGCCACGCCCCCCTTGCCACAGATTCCTTAACGTAGAATTATCCCCAAGCGTGAGACTGGATTCGGAAAACTTTTTGCCACAGCATCCCTGCGTGCCGGGGAAAGGCATCATGCGACTCCGCAGAGGTGTTGTCCGCGTACGTGACGTCAGCGAGGTTGCATAAGTCCCACTCCGGCGCGCCTACGTCACATTTCTTCAGAGAACGTTTCCGCGCTACAATGCGGAGCTATCAGACAAAACTGTGTGAGTATGGGAACAGTGTGCGAAAGAGCAGAAAAATTGGAAAAAGGAATGGTGACGAACAACACCATCAGGAGCAGTGTCAACACTGCAGTACCCAAAAGCAGGGAAAGAAAAAAGAACAGATCACAGCCCTGAGAAACCACCCAGCCAGTATGTTGACAGTCTCCCCCTGGAGACAGGGAACAAATGCATAATGTCATGACAACATGTTACAGGACTACAACCCCAAACAAAAACAACGAAGGGGAAACAGTTCCAAGACAAACAGGAACGACAAACCTCCAAGGCAACCCCAGCACAGAGTGCGACAACCCCCCAAAGGAACAAGGGGCAAAGGCACGGGCAGATGACCCCAATCCAGAGGTTAGCAGAAGGGCCATGACCCCTAGTAACAAAAAGGGGGAAGGGAGGGGGGGGGGAGGATGGGGAGAGAAGAGAGTAAAGGCAAGCCCCAATCCTGGAGCAAGCACAGGGACACAGGAGTACCTATAAATCCATCCTCCAATACGCCAAAGAGGAGGAAGGAACAAGAAACAAGACGAATCATCCCGTCAAAAAGAGCGAAAGAATGCACTCACAGAAGACACAGCCACCCACCGGGAGGCGAGTGCAGAAGACCAAGCCAAAGGTCTTCGCAGAACGGGGAGGAAGGGCGGGCCGTGAAGGAATCTGCGGCTAGAATCGTCTCTACCGGATACATCCTTCCCGAAGGCAAGTAACTCGTACATCTGATCGAGACTACTAGCCACAGACTCCTTAGCGTAGAATAGATACCCTAGCCATACCCACGGGGAAGGAGGATCTGCGAAAGGACCCCAACAGTCTGGACATAACAGAGGGTCCCACAGGGGACTAGTCCGCCCAGGCAAGGGGAACCCCTACAAGCAAAACACCACCGACCTGTGGGAAAAAGAAAAGAAGAAAGAGGAAGCACATTCCCACCCAACAGAGGAAACAAGGGCCAGGGAAGGGAAGGCCCAAGCACCCCACGCCCCTACAAGGCAACATAACCTTAATTCAAGGCCAAGGCAAGGAAGAAGAATAGCCTGAGGCAACCAGAAAAACTGGGCAGGCTGCGCCTGAAAGAGGGAGGAACACAAAACCATCTCGGGCCCAGGACAGAGAAAACAAGAGTGAAGAAGAGCCCGGACACACCTCAGAGAGGGATCCGACGCACACCAAGCAATTCCAATCCAGCAATAAGGGAATTGCACCTGCAAAGTTCATAAACACCATGGAGAGCAGAGGCCCGAAGACTACCACAACTCCCCAGCACAGAACAAGCTAAATAACTGCTACCACTACCACACATAGGGTATGTTAAGTCCCAAGACATAGTTACTCTATAAGGAAGAAACTTCCGCAGCAGAGGACAACAGAAAGAACCGCAGGAAATAAAAAACAGCAGAAGGCTTGTCATGCAGCCAAAGAGAAAAAGACAGAAGGCTTAATCTCGGGGCCAACCTGGTGTAGATCACCCAAAGCAAAAACACACAGTCAAGAAGGGCCGGCCAGCAGCCAACAGAGCCACAGTCCCAACAAAAGAGGATTCGCAGGCACATGAATCACACAGATCACAGAACTGGGGTGACTCGCTCCAACGAAAGAACAGCTCTGAAAAACCAGATCAACTCAGAGGTTACTGAGGGGTAGAAGAAAGAGAAGGAGCAGGAGGCTGAAGCCCCACCAAGAACCTCTGGATGGCCGAGTCTGCCGGGGTGTGGAACAAAAGAGTGCCATCGAAAGGAAGATCCACCAGCCGTTCCCAAACATTTTATGGGAACACACTGTCCCGAAGCCAAACATGGCGGCGAAGGGAAACTGAAGAAACCATGGCACGACCAAGCACCTCCAAGATGTCCAGAGCGGAGCGAAAAATAAACGCCGCCATCTAACACATGGTGCCGCAACAACACCAGCACCCTCCTGAGCAGCTGCAGATCCAAGGGACCCCGCCGAGTCCCACAAGCAAGAAGTGGCCCTAGCCAACACTCAAAGTGTTAAGGGCCCGCAGAGCCGCACTGGTCGAAGCGAATATATTGCGCCCCCAAGAATTCAGCCAGCGAGCCTCCCGTGATGGTGGAGACAACATTGACGGCAGGGAGGGAAAGACAGTCCGCAAAAGGGGGCCACGGGTGGAGGGAAAGACATACCGGGTCACGCGGTGCTGGAAGGTGCCGGTGCAGAAGGTGTTGGGGCACCGGATCCCCTGTGGCGGGGCACCCCCATCAGAGAAGAATGGAGGGTACCCTCAAAGGGAAGCAGCAGCTCCCTCCCACCAGAGCCCTGGTGAAGAACCTCCAGGAGATGATCCGCAGGGAAATGGCCAGCCGGATCACCCATGCGCCAAATTTCCACAGCCGAGGAAACAGTGCGAGCGAAGGCCGCACCCGCCTCCGTAGGGCCCAGCGGTGGGGAAAGCAGTACTCTGTCGGAAACGGCTGCAAGCTAAGTCGGCCATCCCCTAAGCCAATCGGAGTGGGGAAGGGGCCAGGTCCGGAAAGGAGAAAGAGGTGCCCAGGAGTGGGGGACCTGTGGTTCCTCAGGTGAAAACCACGGCTGCAGCGAGGAGCCATCCTTTGATGACGTCGGGTAAAAAGCCACGACGCGGCGGGCTGCCTCTGGCGAGGACGACACCAGCAGGCGCCCAACCTCCGGGGAAGAGGGAGCGTCCGAAGACGAGTCCATAACCTGCCGCCTGTCCGGTGCTGTAGAGTCCGCAACTTGGAGCAGGGTGTCGTCATCGCCCAGCACCAAAGGAGACACTGGACAGGCCTCCACCACATCACACGGCGCAGGAGACCGGGGCTGGGCCGGAGCCTAGGCGGCTAAGGGACGGCGCCGGAAAGGCGCCGACTTGACCTCCGACGAGGCCTGCATGGAGGGACAAAAGGCACCCGGTAACAAGGAGTCCCCTGCCAGCCTGGACCCTTGAGGGGACAAGAGGGACCAGCCGACCCCCATGGCGGCGCCAAGGCCAGCTCGACCTCCGATGAGGCAGCCGCCTATGTGGAGGGAAGAGGGGCCCGGGGAGGGACGAGGGGGGTCTGCCGACCCCTGTGGTGCCGCCGGGGCCAGCAGCTGCCGGCGCTAAAGCGGCGTCACCTCGGCCTCAGACAAGATCGCCTGTCCAACGGGCCGAGAGGGGCTCGGGGATGTGACCCAAGCCCCGGCGACCTCCCGCGACACCACAGGGACTCCCGCAGGAGTTTGCGGTGAAGCCGGGGCGCCGTGGTCCGAAGGAGGGAACCCCGAAGGGCCACACCCCAACGGCACCACAACCTCCGAGCCTGGATGGAGAAGTGTGGCTCAGGGGTTAGAGGCGGCAGACCCGGAAGCTGAGATCGACCCTGGACCAGGGTTCAATTCCCCGTCTCGGCGGGTCTTGGGCTAAAAATTCCACGGGCTCGATAATTCTCGCTCCGGTGCCTTCTCGACTCACGGGTTCACACTCCGCGACTCTGGGCAATAGCTTGCTTAATCTCCACAACGGCCCCTCGCGGCGGGATGCCTGGCTTTCACCTTGTGGATACCCTGCCGGGGTTATCTCACAGGGGAATACCAGGACGGGTTCCCTAAGCAAGCGCCGGGAAACCCACTGTGGGTAGCTGTGCGTTATATAAGCTCAAATACATTTACATTTACATTAACATTTACATTTGGATCCCAACCAGTCGGCGCCAGGGTCGGAGCCGCCGGCGATGCCACGGAGGGCCCGCACACTGCAAAGGATCCGATGACGTCCCAGGAGGAGGAGAAGCCAGCGAGGCCTGCAAAGCCGCTGCATGTGTCTCCATCTGGGCTCTCGACGCCCCCTCACCCTTTCACGCATCCCGCAATGGCAGGCTGCATGCAGTTTGTGTGTGGGTCCCTTTAGGGTGCTATTATACATGCTGCAATTTAGTACCCATGCCCTGGGTGCCAGAGGCACAATTTACTAGGCCATTAAAGGGGTACTAAAGTCCTTGCCAATTCGTGCACAATTGAGAATGTCATTGTTTTAGGGAAAGAGCACTGGCACTGGGGTCTTGGTTAGCAGGGATAAAGTACACATTATCGAAAAACATCTGTATTAGTGGCAAAAAGTGGAGGTGACCATGACAGAAATCAGCACTTTCCTACATTGTACAAAATATATTGCATCGTATTATCTCATTTGTTGATAGTGAAATGGTTTACCCATTAAGACTAAAACAAAATTGAGTAACTGCACAATGGTTACTGAGGAAATGTAAGATTCTACTTGTAAGTGGAACACAATATATCCGGAAACCCAGGTCCAGCTTGTATTTCTTCATTCCCATCGTTGGACACAATTTACACTCCCTCCAACAATATATAACCTACAACGTGCAAAGAAGGCTGTGTGAACAAGAAAAGTAATAACACATACTTGGCAAAACAAAAACTCAAAAGCCCAACAGAGTTCAGGAAACTAGTAAGAGCGACATTTAAAGGTACGTAAGAGTGGTAGGCCTTCATTGTTTTTAGATGAAGACAAATATGACATCCGGCTAACCTTTAATGTGGTTTTCGGTGAGTAAGCGGCATCCCTTTTGGCCATAAATGACAGTTTTTTTATTAACCACAACAAAGTGGCCTGTTTTTTGTCCTCCTCTGCTTGCTCGCCATTCTCAGCCTCCTTCTGATCTTCCCCCATTTCACACTCATCTCCTGAGATTTCTTTATGATCTGTTTCACAGTTGATGTCTTTGTTGTCGTCTAGTTTGACTTCCATATCTGGCATCAAAAGATACACTACTTTGGATACAAATAGTAAATTCTTTATAACCTGAAAGAATGGGACAAAAAGCAATGTAATAATTCATAGTGGAAACACACGATCAAGCATTTTATGCATCCTCACTATATAAGGCCTGACATCACTGTTTACATCTTTAATGTGTCCCTCACTGACCACTCTGGATTGACTCATATCACTCCTAATTAGTACATGCATTGTAATTCATTGAAATGGGGCCATCTTACCTTTTCCATTCTGATGACAAAGTAAGACAAGCATGACTCCTTTCAATTGGGGTATTGCTGGATGAAGGGAGCAACGTTGAATTAATGGACCTATTCACAATATCTCTATCAACACTTTTGTGTGTGCCAAGGTTCAATAGAGTAAATGTCATGTTTGTACATTAAGACTGTGTCATAATAACTACTGAAGCAAATTGTTTATTACAACTGAATTAATGTATATGTCCTTCTGGACAGCTTATGTTGGTCTTCTCCCATAATTTTGATGTTCTTGCCACTTGGGACCAAAAAAAGATATCAATATGTGCAACCATTTTTAATCATAAAAACATGACCCAAGAGTCACGTATTTACAGTTTGTTTAAATACTTTACTTATTAAATATTTATATTCCTTTGTGGTCTCATTTGTTATGAATTCACAAAGCCATTAAACTGATTTATTCCATTCATTGACCCATTGGGGAAACACACAGGTGAGTGCATGTGCTCATACACAAAACGTAGATTAGGAAATAAAGGGGATACATGCATCCTGGGTTACCTAAATTCATGCAGTTTTTGTGCAAACCTTTATTTTTAAAAACACCTTGATTATAGGAACTGGCGATTATGGAAAAAGTTTGAAAATTTTAAAACTGTAAATTTAATTAACAAATTATGTTATTAATTTTGCAGGCTTATCTAATTGCTTGTGAAAAAAATGCTTTTGAAGAAAAAGAAATGTGAATAAAGTCATATGTGACAAAGAAAAGAAACGCATAAAAAAACTAAAAGCAGTGGCAGAATTTTGCCAGGGAATCTCTTTGGTCACACAAATGGTCATGCACAGGGGAAGGACATGACAGTATATTTAGAAATACATTGTTAATGATGTGCAGGGCCAGCGGGTGCTGGTGTAGGTAAACCACAAAACTGCTCTTATCGAATGATTGTAGAATTTCATAAGTGAGAAATCTAATACATAGAATGAAATTAGCATTTGTCTTGTCTGCAGTAGTTATAATATCTCTAAGTACAAACTATTATTTGACATTTTTAAAAAATATTTTGACTAAAATCTGCATTTTTTTTTTATTATGATTTTTTTTAAACAGGGCATGCCTCCTGAAACTGCCCAGATGGCATGCGGCTGTTTATAATAAAATACAATATAAATAAACACATTACCAGGGAGAACAGGATTGTGATCACTGGTTACTTTTTTTTTAATACCGATTCCGGAGAGGATTCTCTGACATTATGATATAGTTTAGACTGAAATATGTTCAAAGTACAAGCAGGCCATTGCATACAATATAAGCCAGTTTTTTCTAATAATAAAATATGTTTCTATAAATTAGTTATTATAGTCTGAGATAAAGGGTACTGTTAAGGTATCACTTGTTACGTCTATGTGCACTTTCAATAAAGGAAAAATAAGTATATTGCATTTTTGTTTTTTAAAGAAAGTTTGACTGGCTTGATTAGATTTATGCCTCATACAATGTTTGTTTTTTCAGAGCTTAACATTAAATCATATTCTATTTAGAAGTGGTGTCATCCAGAACACATCGAGTAGACAGCACTCTCACCTGCTCTCCAAGTGTCTCATCAAGATATTTAGACTGCAGTTGATGGCAGAACACCATTGCAAGTTCTTTCATCTGTAAAAAAAAAAAAAAAGTGTTAGAACCAACCCGAATGTAGCAGGGAAGGCTGCACGTTGCTGATTGCCATTTTTAGGTCGAAGCCTACGTTACAGCGCATGCACTGCTGCAGGCGAGAGTTCTTGTAAACAAGAAGGGGCATGAAACCATGCCCCTTCTTCCATTGGCCAGCATCGCGAAACGGAGGCCTGCCATTGGACAATGCCCCTGTTCGGATGATTTGTCTGGCTGTGATCCCTCCTTTTCAGGACTCCGTGATCTGACTTCTGTTGTCGCAAACCGATTTCCAGAAACGTTGCTATGGCAACCACAAGGCCGGTCACGGAGTCCCGGAGGGGAGGGATTCAGTGGCTGTTTCCGCCCCCCCCCTTTTTTTTGTTGCACATTTTTGCAGTCATTCCTGCGCGAGGTAGGGGAGAGGCGGTGCTGGTTTATAACGTGCCCGGGCCGATTTTTAATCCCAATCCAACCCCGGATTACAGTGCTGCAGCCGTCGATGTTGGTAAATATGGCAGAAATGTGTAGACAGCTGGGAAGCAGGCCCTAACATGTTTTCGGTGGAAATGAGAAAATGTTACACAACACGATAATTAAACTTTTCCATTCCTACACTGCCAGTAACTTATTGTGCTATGGATGGGGGAACGATTGGCTACATGGGATACGAAAGTGGCAGAAGTCGCTGTAAACGTGGAGAAAAAAAAAACGCATTCAGTTCATTGGCTGTGACATTCGTACACATAGACTGTCTAGTGGCGCAGTATGTAGCTGCTGCACGCCCCATCTCCCGTCAATACGCGGGCTCGGGAGACGTCATCAAATGACTGCTTGGCAGGTCTGCACCACGGGCAGCAGGAAGACTAGGTGAACCACGTGCAGGGGAGCTGTGTTGGTAAGTAGAGCCGTGTTCTGCAGCTCCTGCACCGTTATCCTTACTTCCCGCAGTCCGTACAGTGTCCTTTCCCGGCTGCCATGGCCCCGCCTCCTCTTCTCCGCGGGGTGGGGTCAGTTGCCCCACACTCACTCAGCGCTGCCTACCTTCCCCCAACTTGTTCTGTATCTCGTCCGGATTACCTCTGCCGCCAGCTCTGTACGCATAGGCTCCGTTGCCATTCTTCTGTGGTGGCAAGTTGTACTCCTTGATCTGCGGGGCTGGACTACCTTGAAAAGCCCACCCAGCTCAAGGATGGGGGTTCTATTGCTGCGGGCTAAATTTTCCTACAATAGGGTGACGCCACTGGCATGGAGGAGACTTTCCAGGTAGTCTGCAAATATTTAGGACGAATGGTTGAAAGTCTAAACAGAAACTACGGAGAAACTGCCTGTTACACTAACCCATCTTAGGTGAAGTAAATATAAAGAAAACACCGGGGCTGTCAACTTTCCCTAGTTTATGTGCGATTTGCTGTTCCATTCTAGAGTTCTTCCCATTAATTCTGGGGCTTGTAGTCTTGCATATGCCATAATAAAACAAGACTACAACCCCCAGAATTCAAAGGAAAAAACCTCGACTGGAAAAGCACATCATGCATTAGATCTGGGAAACTTAGCAACTTTGTGACAAATCAAAATAGTTCAGGTGACTGTAACCAGTGGCACAGTCTCTAACTGGTGGCTCAGTAGAACGCACACAACCTACTGCACTATTCGGCACACCAATCAATCAATCAATCAAGGACACTTATAAAGCGCGCTACATACCCGTAGGGTCTCAAGGCGCTGGGGGGGGGGGGGGAGGGGGGGGGGTGCCGCTACTGCTCAAACAGCCAGGTCTTCAGCTTCTTCCTGAAGGAGAGGTGGTCTTGGGTCAGGCGCAGGTCGGTCGGGAGGGAGTTCCAGGTCTTGGCGGCCAGGTAGGAGAAGGACCTTCCTCCTGTCGTCGCTCTTCGGATGCGGGGGACGGCGGCGAGGGCGTGGTTGGCTGATCGGAGGTGGCGTTTGGGAGCGTAGAAGTTGACCAAAACACCTTCTCCAATGCATTGTGCCCGGTTTTGTAGCTGCTGTCAGAAAAAGCATTTGAAATGCTGTTTTTTACGCTACACCGCTAGTACTGACCCCTCGGTTAATGATCCAGAATCACATTTGCAGAACCCATAGCACATCATGGATTTTCTTGGGAATCCCGTGTTGTTGTTTTACAGAATTTCATATGCCTACGATTGGCCGCTACTAATTGTGATGGACAAATGTTAGGTAAAAGTGATTTCTAAGCGGTGTGCAGGAGTTGGTGATGGACTGAGTGCATGAGTTATGTGTTTGTGTGCTTGAGATTCACATATTGATCGTAATTCCTGGCATGTTATGGGAATTTATGGTAGCCGTTGCAAAATAGGTAATTACTGGCACATTGTGCACCTCTGTTGTATTAAACAAATGGGGCAGTGGGGGGGTTAACTTCTAGACAATTACCGAAATAGACATTCATCACCTAAGAAGCGTGCAGAGGTATCACGCACGGGAAACAAACCACGAATATTTACTTGCATCTCCTACTAACCCTAGGGATTTCGACATAATCAGAAGGGGCTTTTACCAGCTCTTAAAAATTATAAGAAGGAGGATCCATACTCTTCCTATGACGCTACAGGAGGGGATGTACCACTTCCCAAGCATCAGAGGTCACATTACACAAGAAGAACTTTGAGGAGGGGTATTTGCCATCTGCAGTGATGCAGGTAAACCGTGATTTATTGCCCAAAAACTATAGGGAAGGACATTTAGTACATTTAGGAACGCCTACCTTAGAACTCCTGTGACCCAGTTGCTGCACGCAGCGGAGCCAGCGCTGACGCTGCACTCTGGGCAGAACCTCCCCCCTGGCGCCCTCCCGCCACGAGCGGAGGCCACGCCCCCTACTCACGAGCATATAGCAAACGCGGACCTTCATTTCAGCAAAACTGAAAGGTAAGCTCCTGAGGCGGAAGCCGGGAGCGAGGTACTAGCTTGATTAATTGAAAGTCACAGATTAAGTGTGATTTTAACTTTTGTGTGGTGTCACTGAAATTGATTTGTATTTTAAAAAGAAAAACAGATTGCTTGTTTATTTAGGAACACCTACCTTAGAACTCCTGTGACCCAGTTGCTGCACGCAGCGGAGCCAGCGCTGACACTGCACGCTGGGCAGAACCTCCCCCCTCGCGCCCTCCCGCCACGAGCGGAGGCCACGCCCCCTTTTAGGCCACGCCCCCTACTCACGAGCATATAGCAAACGCGGACCTTCATTTCAGCAAAACTGAAAGGTAAGCTCCTGAGGCGGAAGCCGGGAGCGAGGTACTAGCTTGATTAACTGAAATTCACAGATTAAGTGTGATTTTAACTTTTGTGTGGTGTCACTGAAATTGATTTAAAAAAGAAAAACAGATTGCTTATTTAGGAACGCCTACCTTAGAACTCCTGGGACCCAGTTGCTGCACGCAGCGGAGCCAGCGCTGACGCTGTACGCTGGGCAGAACCTCCCCCCTCGCCACGAGCGGAGGCCACGCCCCCTTTTAGGCCACGCCTCCTCTATCCTCAGTCGGTAACTATAAATCATGTGTATCTTTCGGTCGCGCAGCGGGCGCGCCGTTTGCGCGCCTAAGGCAAGCCCGTCTGCGCCCGTCCGCGGCCGGGCGCGGTCCAGGGCCAGAACCCCTGTCCGTTCCCCAAATGACCCCATAACTTACAGTACACAGGCCCTATGGAACCTACGCCCGACAATAAATGAATGCTGCTTGCACAATATGGAGATCATCTCCTCTAGTAAATGCCGACACTGCCCATTTCAAACGTGCATACAGATAGACGACAAAAAACGGACTAAGAGCCTCAGAGGAGGTCTGCTAAACTGTCGATCCCTCCCAAAACACGCCTTGCAAATTTGGAATATGCTCCTTGAAGAGGGCCTTGACATACTCTTTTTGACAGAGACATGGCTAGGGGCAGATTCCGACCCTGAAATCATTGAATCTCTTCCACCCGAATATAGTATAACCAGGGTAGATCGACCGGTAGGCCGAGGAGGTGGTATCGCTGTGATCAGCAAAGCCCCCCTGGTGTGTTCTCTTGAACCTCTTGGAATAGACAGCTGCGAAGCCGGCAAATTTGCACTGAAACTTGGTCCTCAGGACTACATCTCGGGTGTCCTCCTCTATAGACCCCCTGGGACCCTGGGAAATTTTAAACCAAGTTTACTAGAACACCTCACCCACTTAGCACTGAGACATAGGAAAGTTCTCCTCATGGGGGATCTAAATATCCATTTCGAGAAGACCCAGCTAAAGGAGGTCACTGACCTTAAGCAGGAACTTTCAAATACGAATATGGCTCTAAAAAACCTAACACCCACTCATATCCATGGCCATCTACTGGATCCGGTGTTCGCCAACTGGGAAGGCATTACTACTAGCACTCCTAACCCACTACCCTGGACTGACCATTTTTTAGTCCCTTTTGTGATTAACACGACATTGAAGTCTGCCCCCCTTCTGAGTGGCAATAATAGCTACCCTCATCGCAGATGGAAAAAATTCTCACAACCCAGCTTTAACGAGATGCTACGTCTAGGTGGGGTACCGGGAGGCACAGATAGTGAAAGCGCCAACCAAAATTTAGATACCCGAATTCTTGATGCCTTGAATAGGGTAGCTCCTCTATCCACGGCAAAAAAAGGGAATAGAGTCAGGAAAACGGCACCTTGGTACAATAATAATCTGCAATCGGTCAGATCTGAGTGCAAAAAGCTTGAAAGACTCTGGCGCAAGGACAGGAATGATCTAACTAAGCTTCAATACAAAACAGCCCAGAGAAGATATCAAAAACAGGTCAGAACTACTAAAGCAGCCTTCTACGGAAAAAGAATTAGTGAGGCAGAATGCACATCTAGGGAACTCTTTAAAATTTACAAAGAAATCTCAGCTGTCTCGCTTTCCAACTCTCCAGAAACTGATTCCGTGATGGAATGTAACAAGGTGGCAGCATATTTTGCCAACAAAGTCAAGAAGATATACAGCTCCTTTTCCACTCATCCTGAGGCTGGAGAAACCTTCATAGAAATGAAGGAACCAGCGATGACAATGTTAAAACCGAAGCTAGAATGCTTTACTGTCCCGCAAAGTAAAGAACTTGTTACCATATGCTCTAGCATAAAATCAGGTTCCCCTCTTGACCCCGCTCCTCCAAGGGTTCTGGCCGCAAGTATAGCCACTTTAGAACCATACATCCGCCATGTCCTTACTACATCTTTTGAATCTCAGACCCTGCCTAGGAAATGGAAAAATGCAATTGTACTACCCATTAGGAAAAAACCTAATATAAGCCATGATGTCCTAGAGAACCTACGACCAATCTCTCTGCTACCCTACACCGCCAAACTTGCTGAGAAATTTGCAAATGTGCAACTGATGACATTTGCGGAGCAGAATAATCTTTTACACCCCTCCCAATCGGGCTTCCGGAAAGGCTTCTCTACTGAGACGGCCTTATTAAGAGCCACCGAAACTCTCCGTCAAGGAGCGGACGCTGGACTAACCATGGCACTGGTCATGCTAGATCTAAGCGCAGCGTTCGACACTGTAGCACACATCACCTTGCTACAGTGTCTGAACAGAGGAGGTGTGACCGATAGAGCACTCGGTTGGCTGAAATGGTTTCTAACAGGCAGAAGCTTTCAGGTTCAACGGGGCTCATTTCGGTCTGAGGAGTGGGTATTGGAACAGGGAGTACCACAGGGCTCTGCTCTAAGTCCTACCCTTTTTAATCTATACATGGCACCCCTGGCGGAGTTGGTTCAATCGTTCGGCGTAGAGATTGTATCCTACGCCGACGATACTCAGCTCCTACTCACCCTCACTCAAACTCCGGCTGCTGAGGCTAACAATTTCAGAGCCTGTATGCAAGCACTGACCACCTGGATGGATACGCACTGCCTTAAATTGAACGGATCCAAGACGGAAGTCTTGGTGGTAGGCGGTGATCAAAGATACTGGACATGCGATTGGTGGCCAAACTGCCTAGGTGGCAGGCCAACACCATGCACTGAAGCAAAAAACTTAGGGATATGGATGGATCCCACACTCTCCTATGAGACACACATCAACCGTCTAGTAGGCAAGTGCTTTGGAGTCCTAAACACTCTCAATAAAACCTTAGATCTCCTTCCTTTAGAAGCCAGGCGCACTATGACCCAGGCACTAATCACTTCACGCCTCGATTACGGGAATGTCCTGCTCTTGGGAGCTTCTAGTAAAAGCATAGGACAACTGCAGGTACTGCAAAATGCTGCAGCTCGCCTAGTGCTTAGACTCCCACGAAGGGCCAACTCTAAAGCCACCCTGGATGCCCTCCACTGGTTCCCAGTGAAAAAAAGAATAAAATACAAAGCACTCCTCATATGCCATCAGATTATCTGGAACAAAGCCCCCGGATATCTGTTAGGTCTGGTTACCAGATACGAACCACGCAGATCACCAAGATCTAGCGATACGGGCACCCTTGTGACCCACCACTACAGGAGACAAAAAATGGGAGGCCGGTCCTTCAGAGTGACGGCAGCCAAAGCATGGAACAAACTTCCAATCCATCTACGCCTAGAGCCTTCAGAAAATATTTTCCGACGTAAACTCAAAACTTTTCTTTTCTCCTTATAGCCCTCCACTGCCCTTTTTGCCTCGCTCTGTCCACTTCCCCCCTTACGAGTTTATGCCTCTCTTTTTTTAGCGCGGGGACACGCCGAGATGGCGTATTTTTTCATGCGCTCTACAAATGTCATTATTATTATTATTATTATTATTATTACCATAAAACAAGAATCCTGCTATTCACTGCAGGAAATAATTTAGAGAACGTGTGCTTACCACCAGCAATGTATGCCAAGGTACTGGTGAGCAACAGGAGATATATATTATTTTGGGGCGATAGTACTCTGTGATGGAGCCCCAGTTGCTAGCTTAGGTGAAGGGTATGATCATCCACAGGCTGTGGTGACTTAACTTTGCTGCTGGTTTGCAGAGAGCATTGCTGTGGAGGAAGGGCGATGGCTGACAGCCAGTATGCCTCTCCAGCCTACTGGCCTGGCTTGGGTAAACAAGATTGGGGCCCTGCTCCAATCCTAACCTCTTTGTTCAGGCAGTTCACACCAAAGAACAAAGGCCAAATAGAAGTCCATTGTATTCCAGGTAAAGAGACCGCAAATCTGACAAAGACTGGCTGTATGATCAAAAGTAACCTGAAGAGCCAAGCTTGCATTTACAGGGCCTTTCGGCAGAGGCATGCTGTACGCATGTCTGGTGCTTCAATTAGGAGCATTAGCTGTCAATCTTAAGGCACCGACTAAGGGTGGCACCAGCTACTACAGCAAGCCAGAACTCCTGCCAATTTTCAGTATATGGGGAGCACTTGAGCTGTCAAATGGTATTTTATTTAACATGCTAATAATTCCTCCTGTTTCCCTGAATTCCAGGTGTTTTGTTCCTCACCCAGCATTATGGGTGATTGGAGTTGGAAATACTTTTCCTTGTCGTAATTACAAATGTTGCAGTGTATGCCCTTGACCAGTATCTTACATGAACATTTAAACATGAGGGCATATTTGAAATGCAAAAGTCACACTATACTGCAGATTAGCTCAAGCAGAAAATGTCTTAAGGCACATACCAATTGCTCAGTTCCAAGAAGCTATTTTGACCTCAAACCTGCCTCCTAAGGAATAAAGTTTACACGAAGAGTCTAACCCTCCCCAAAAAATAAATACGAAGAAATATGCAAAACCATATATTTAATAAATATGCCTACTGTTACAATTTTAGCAGTGAGGATTATATATTGCACATCGTACTATGTTTAGTGAAAAGACAATGAAATATGAATAGTGGTTAAAGCAATCTGTTCATTTACATTTATAGTGTTGCTAACATAACAAAACAAGCATTGGCATAGCCAATAGGTCTCGCATTTGGGAATTTATAAGTGTTCAGCCATGCAGCACATTATCCAGGGTGCTGTGCCGCCAGGGATTGAAGATCCATACAGTTACTACACGCTGGGTCATGCAGGCTAATTCAAGAATACATGCTTGCCACAGGAAATATTTATAGACACATTCCAAGGCTTGTTAACGCATCAACAGAAAGACAAGTGCGTTAATGCAAGTCAGCAGTACTATAACACTATGTGTGACTGCATCACTAGTCTGGTAAAAACATGTTATTCACAAGGTCTGCAACTATAGGAATAAGGAATTGGGCATAGTTACCGTCAATCTGTGGTGAAATTTCATGGCAGTGTTCAACTAAACAAATGTATACCTAAATAATATCCAATTGGAAAAAAACGTGCTTTCATAAGAATGAACTGTATCCATTACCTTGAGAGTTTCCATGTTCAAAGCTACACATATATGCAGCCGTTTTGGAGCCTGTGCATCAATATTAACAAAAATAAATTTGTTAGTCTGTAACGTAACTGGTGCTCATGTAAAGCGCTCCGATAACTTCGGGTTTACTTTGCGCTATATAAAATGTCACAACAACAAACGGGTAGATAAAAAAAATGGGGGAATTTATTTCCCCATTAACGTGCATTGAAGAGGAGGTAATTTTAGGTAGGAGAAAGCAAAAAAGAAAGCAACTTTTGGCTTTAAAAATCGGGATCTCCCTCCTGAATCAGGTCTATTGGCATGCATGAGCGTGTTGCTGATGTGCAAGATGGGTAGAGAATGTTGATTTGTCAGAATCAGTTTAGAATGCAGGTAAAAGCGGGCTGTGACAAAGGGGCATGCAAACATGAACTTCTTTACAACGCATCACCAATACAAAGTGTTAAACTAAATTGAGAAATGTAAGCATCTGCAAAATCCTCTAGCCTGGCCCTGAAACATGATGGACAACCCGACAAACCAATGTCTGAACGGAGCTCACCCAAACAAGGCAAAGGTTAAGAAGCATTGGCATAGCCAATAGGTCTTGCATTTGGGACCTTATACGTTTTTAGCCATGCAACATTTGATGTTGTTGCCCCAAGGGTATTGTACTGCATAACTAAAAATGTATAAGATTCCAAAGGCGAGACCTATTGGCTATGCCAATGCTTGTTTAACGATCTATTTGATTTCCAAGAAGACATGTTAGTAACAACACCCTACATGCAGTTACGGAGGAGAATAAAGGGTGCAATCTTTAGTTTACAATTTCTCCTTACTTTTTACTGACACAAGTATTTTTCTTCTACACTTCTAAGTAAGATAAAGTACACTTTCTAATAAGGTAACAAAAATGGCCCTAAAATACCACTTTTACGGAACTAACAATTGTATTTTTTTTTTATTTCAAATAATTTTTATTTACATTTTAAGAAAAAACAAGAACATAGATGCAAATAAAGAAAATCACAAATTGGCATGAGTTGAAATACAGTTACGAATGTGAATGTAAATGAAATAACAAATAAATAAAAAGAAAGAAATACAACAGACGAAGGAGTTGCAATGAGGCTATAAATTAAGTTGCAGCTGGAATTGTGATTAGGTTAATCAGAACAATCTGGGTTGACGATTTACTCATATGCTGACGACACCCAGCTTATTTATTCACTCTCTGCTAATGCACACTCTAACCCGTCTTCCCTCTGCTCCGGCCTTAACAACATTGCCAAATGGATGCATGATAACAAACTGAAACTCAACGGAGGAAAGACCGAACTGCTTCTGATTGGTAAACACACTGCTTTATGGGGCCCCCAACATTGACCACCTCAGATGGGTTCCACACCCTCTCCCTCCAAAACCGCTAGCAATCTTGGCATCATTTTTGATGACCAAATGTCCATGAAACAACAAGCGGTCAGAGTTGCAGCCACTTGTTTTACCATCCTCAAGTGGCTCAGGAAAATCATGTGGATGCTCCCCCAGGAAACACAAAAATCCGTAGTCCAGGCCCTAATCACATCTAGACTGGACTAAGGCAACATCTTGTACCTGGGAGCCTGTAAAGAAGTCACGAGGAAACTTCAAACAGTACAAAACGAAGCGGTTAGGCTGCTCTGCAAACTGCCCAAAAAATCTTCCACCTCCTCTGGTCTACGTAGTCTTCACTGACTTCGAATTGAAAGCCGCACATAGTTTTAAGCCATGTGTTTCATGCGCAGGATTAAGGCAGGCAAAGCACCATCCTACCTGAGCACCCTTGTTCATCAATATTGCCCCCCAAGAACCCTACGCTCTTCATGCCAACATAAGTTTCAGGTACCCAGGATAAACCGAGCAAGAATGGGTGGACGTTCCTTCTCATACCTTGCCCCTTCTCTTTGGAATTCTCTCCCCATCCAGCTCCGCACAGACAAATGCTACCTCCAATTCCGTAGGAACCTAAAAACATGGTTGTTTAACCAATAACCCTCTTACAGGCCCCTCTGTCCCCCTACTGTATTTTTTTCGCTCAAAATGTCTTTAGTGCCGGGAAACCTCCGGGTAGCTGCGTACTCTATAAAAATAAATATAATAATAACAATAATAATAATAATAATAATAATAATAATGGACGGTCTTCGTTTTTGAAATTTTTATGCAATTCAGTTGTAAGGTCACTTGGTAAGCATATAATCGAAGACACAAAAGTTTGTATAATATGCACTATAAGGATATCATGTTAGAACATCCAATACCGTAATATAGTAATAATAGACACATATTCTATGTACAGTCTTAATATCAAAACATCAGAAAACAAATAAATCTCACATATTCTTCCACATCGCAACCGTCAGCATCATGATAAAGATATAGAGAGGCTAGCGTGAGGTTTGTCTTATGTGAGACAAGAGGGTTCACGATCGTGAAAGCGATCCATAGGGAGAATAACCTATTTCAGAAGTTTGTGCAGTGGTTGCAATTTGAAAAGTAAAAATTGGGATTGAAAGATAATATAAATCAAACCTAAACCAAGTCAAACACCATTGCTGCTGCAGTCAATCATGTAAAGCAGCAATATTTTTAAAAGCCATTCTTTTTTGTCCAGAGTGACATGACAGTGATTGATATACAAGAAGTGAGCAACCCAATATACCCTTGAGGGCTCGGGCAAAAGAATTGGTAGGGTAGAGGTACCTTCAAGGGATTTAAAAAGGGGGGGGGGCGCTCGGCCCACCCGCCCACATGGCAGTGCGGCGCCCCCCCCCCTCCTCCGGCCTCTCGGTGGTGGGTGTGTGTCTCGGGTTGATGACACGCGCGTCGCGCCTCCACCACCGTGCCTCCCCCGTGACCTGGAAGCGGTTGGACAGCTTCCGGGGCAGGGGGGCGGGTTTCCTGGGGGGCTGCCGTCGGGGCCGGCGACCCCCTAGTGTGGTAGCCCCCTTTAAGAGGCTCGGGGAGCGAGCTGGGCGCCCTCTTTGTCAATGGCTCCCTCCCCGCATACCTCGTGTGCCCCCCGCTCGGGGCTTCTAATTTTCTCTGTTTCTATTTCAGGACCCGGTGCCTCGTGGCCTCGAAGCGGCAGTGGACAGATCCTGGTGGACGTCGGGAGACTCTGACAGTGCACCCGGGCAGTGCCTCTGTTTGGCTATCGGAGATTCCTTTGCGGGGATTGGCAGGCAAAAGCGGCGGAGGCGTGAGGTCAAGCGGCCTGGAGAGCAGCTAGTTTTTGCCTGGCAACGAGGTATTTTCGGGGACGGGAGCGTCTTCAGTGATTGCCGGTGAGTGAATCTGCAGCCAGAGCCTCGAGGAGCTCACGTGCTGCTGGGGGCGAAGGAGGGGACTCTGTCCAGAAAAACGAACACCGTTTAACTAGAGCGCTTAGTGAAGCACTGTCTACTTAGATCGCTTAGCGAGCTGAATAGGTTTTAACACGGTTGAGGGTTAAACGCTGGCAATTCACTGTCTGGGGGCGAAGCAGGATTTAGCAGGGCAGCCAGTGAATGGGAGACCAATGAGGGAGTGCCATTTTTAACTGCCTAGAAGCAGGTTTTTACAGACCCTGGTTGCCAAATAATTTTGTCAATACCTGTGTTGATTGTTTAACCCCCTTTTCAAGACTTTTCAAGTATATTGCAGGGTTTTAATATACTAAAGCCTTTGTTGTAGGTTGGGACATACTTTTATTGTGCCTGGATAGTGCCCTTGTAGCCTCTTTTGATTCAAAATTTGTGCATTATATTAACATTTGTTTCCCCCTAGGAAGCTTGGTGGTGGTGCTTCTTGATTCAGCTGCTTCATCCTGTGCAGTCAACAGATCCCGTGCGCTGAGGACGGCATCGGTGAGGGGACACGCAGGAGATTGGTGGTAAGGGGAGTGAGGTGGGCCTGCACTTCACTGCTTCTGGAGGGCCGCCAGGCTTGAGACCTTCCTGAAGTTGTTTTATTTCTTTAATATGTACTTCTTGTAACATTGTTGATATACTTTTCAGTACCCTACTTTGACTAATAATACGTATAAAATAAAAAAAATTCTACATACACCTGTTTCTTTTGCCTTTTCTGATTTGATCACATATTGTGACTGTTTTAATTTGAATTAATAATCACGATTGTTTAGTTCGTCTATAGACCATCATTCATTTGGGTCTAAAATTGAATTTACAAACTAGTGTAACAAATACTGCAAGTAAAATCCATTGAAGGTACCTCTACCCTACCATGACAGTGATTGAGCAGGGGTTACTAAATCTTAAGCTATGGTCTTACAAACCCCACAACTGGTCGTATGGGCCTTAGTTAGTCAACGTGAAGAGGAACTGAGGAGCTAGCATTTAAATACATTTCCATAAATAGTGAAACCAGTAGGCTACACTGGAAATGACAAGAAGTTAAATACATTTAAAAGGGATTAACAACATTTTGATTAAAGCAATGACATTCAAGCATCATGAGTTTCACATTAGAATGATCCAAGACTCGACATTTTAGGATAAGGAAAAATAGATTGTTAACATGAATTACATAAAGAATACAGCCAATCCAGAAAGAATGTTTTATAAAGGAAATCCATTTTCTACATGAATTAGTATGGTTTGAAAAAAGGGCATTTAGGTGAGGTAAGTAAGGTGTCTGCTTCAGCAAACCAACTGAAGGTCTCTAAACATGAAAATAAGAATGCTTAGACATAAAGCCTTTGCACTCAAGCTGTGGACTGCAAAGGGTCTTCTCAGTTCAAAGTCAGCAAGAAACTCTCCATAGCATGTGAGAACCCAAGTCTAAAGAACACACACTAATATATTTCCAACAAAACACATATTGCAACATTTGAACTTGTTCCCACTCTCAGTCACTCTGTCATACTGGCATCTTCTTTAATGAGAAACTCACTGGCATTCACCTAATACATAACAAACAACTATTCACTAATTTAAAAAAGCCATCTGAAAATAAAAAGCATCTGCAATGGAAAAACACACAACGTGCAAAACAAACTACTATGAAATGTGCAGGCTTTTTAGCCTTTTAGGTGTAAAAGTCCACATTCTAACAGTATTAATATTAGGCTAACTTAAGTTATACAATATGTTAACTCAGGTACTGATCTTAATAGATAAATGCAGTCACCTACTACAAATGACATGATTAATAAGTACGCGTTAATTAGCAATTTAAGTCACACTTTACTAACAGATGCGTTTATCATGCAAATGAAATAATCTCTCTCCCAACAGCATCAAAGTTACGTAAAAATCACAGCGAAACTAGTAAGGCTGGGGAAGATGGTAAGCCTCTCTCCAGCAAGACTTAGAACATCACTTTGATTGCACGTGCTCTAGACTACAGACTGGCAAACAACATGCTCCGGCCACTTTCTTAGATGTGAATACTAGTGAAAAGCTGCACCAACTAGTGAATGTAACAGCAATAGGATACAACGATTTTACGCTAAAATGGATAATCGTTGATCTTGACCCTAATGGTGGCAAACATCATTGTAAGTCAGGTAAACAGAGATAAAATCTAAGTTTATTTGAAGATTTAATCTGCTTTTTTTCTCTGATGAGAGACGGGACCACTGGACTGGCATATACACATACAGAGGAAGCGCCATACACAAGGACATTACCCTAAACAGAAATAGCATTCCATGATACGATACCACTTTGAGACAAACAATGCACTCAATCTGCTTTAGAAGTAGAAATCTGCCGGGAAAGGAGGAGGGAGCTAAAAACTGTAGCTCCAGTTGTTAAGAAAACATCCACAGGACAGGCTTTATGACAGAAAAATGCATCTCTGATTATAAACAACGTAACAGACAAGGAAACACTTAACCCCTTCCACACTCATGACGAGCTGGGCTCGTCATGGTGTAGCCTCCTCAAACACTGATGACGAGCCCAGCTCGTCATAAAACAATGTAAAACAGCAATCTGCAGCACAGGAGGGGAATTGCCTTAGCAGCCATGGAGTTAAACACCAAATATCCTTTCTTTTCTGGTTGCTACCTTTGCCAGTGGTCAAGACAGGGGCAGCAGCACACCATAGGGCATTAAAAGCTATTTGAATGCGCATCTACATATCACTGAACTGTCCCTAAGGAAACAAAGGAGCAGTTGAACACAGAAGAACAAGTTACTTACCTTCGGTAACGATATATCTGTAAGAAACATTAGTTAGTGTTAGATTCCTTACCTTAGAATATCCCCAGGCGTCAGTCTGGATCCGGAAACTTTTGCGTAGCAGTACCCCTGCGCGTCGGTAGGCGTCGTCTGCAGGCGTCCCCTGCGGCTCCGCGTCCGTCGTCGGCGTCGTGCGCCGTGAGGACGTCGCTGGAGTATATAGACGCCGCCTCCGCGCGCTGACGTCAGTTCTTTGCACACAGCATTTCCGCGCCAGGAGACGCAGAGCCATGAGAGAACCAACACTGGTGCCATGTAAAACTAGGGCCCTGAAAGGGATGTCCTTAACCCTAGGTATCAGTTCGCAGAACGGGGAGGATGGGTGGGATCGGTAAGGAATCTAACACTAACTAATGTTTCTTACAGATATATCGTTACCGAAGGTAAGTAACTTGTTCATCTGAAAGAAACACGTTAGTGTTAGATTCCTTACCTTAGAATACATACCCCAGCAATACCAACCCCGGTGGTGGGTCTGCGAACCAATACAAACTACACCAGAAAGTCCTGGAGGACAGAACGGCCAAAGAAGCCATCCCTCCGGACTTGACTGTCCAGGCAGTAGTGCCTCGCAAAGGTGTGCAGCGAGGCCCACGTAGCCGCTTGGCAAATGTCCTGCAAGGGGACTCCCCGGCCCAGGGCAGTGGTAGCCGCCGTGGCCCGAGTGGAATGGGCCCGCAGCCCAACAGGAGGCTCCTTCCGAGCCAAAGAGTAGCACGCTTCGATGCAGAGGACGACCCATCGAGAGATGGTTCGTTTACAGACCGCCCGTCCCTTCTTCGCACCCACGTAGCCAACAAACAGTTGGTCATCCACCCGGAACTGGCGTGTGCGATCCATGAAAAATGAAAGCGCACGTTTTGGGTCCAGACGATGGAGCCGCTCTTCATCCTTTGAAGGATGCGGAGGCGGGAAGAAGGAAGGGAGGGTGATGGACTGCCCGATGTGAAAGGCCGAAACAACCTTGGGCAGGAAAGAAGGTCTAGTCCTCAGAACCACCTTATCAGGATGAATGGACAGGAAAGGAGGTTGGACAGAAAGAGCCTGGAGCTCACTCACTCTCCTGGCAGAGGTGATGGCAACCAGGAAAGCCGTCTTTAAAGTCAGGAGACGGAGAGGACAAGAATGAAGGGGCTCAAAGGGAGCACACATTAGAAAGGTCAGAACCAGGTTCAAATCCCACTGAGGCATCACAAACGGAACAGGTGGAAACATGTGAGTGATGCCTTTCAAGAATCGAGTTACAATCGGGGATTTGAACAAAGAAGGCTGATCAGGAAGCCTCAAAAAGGCTGAAAGGGCAGAAAGGTAGCCCTTGATAGTGCCCAGAGCAGAGCCCTGCTGGGCAAGAGAAAGAAGAAACAGAAGAACCTCCGAAAGAGGGGCAGAAAGAGGATCCCACAGCCTTTGCTGTGCACCATGCCACAAATCTGTTCCACCGACAGGCGTATACCGACTTAGTGGAGGGACGCCTGGCTGCCAGAATAACATCACAGACTTCAGGAGGCAAGTCAAATGGCCTCAACTGCCGCCGCTCAATCTCCAAGCATGGAGGTGGAGACTGGACAGGTTCGGGTGGAGGACCGTCCCCTGCTGCTGCGACAGAAGGTCCTCCTGAAGGGGCAGGCGGATCGGGGGACCGACTGACATGCTGAGTAGCTCGGGATACCAGTATCTTCGAGCCCAGTCCGGAGCCACAAGGATAACTTGGGCCCGGTCGCGCCTGATCTTCTTCAGCACTCTGGGCAGAAGTGGTATAGGCGGAAAGGCGTATAACAGACCGCAACTCCACTCGCGCCGAAAGGCGTCGCCGTGCGAGTGCCGTCTTGGAAACTCCAACGCGCAGAACTGAGGACATTGCGCGTTCTCTTCGGTGGCGAATAGATCTAACCAAGGCTCTCCCCATTGCAGAAAGATGCCTTGCGCCACGTCCGAGTTCAGACGCCATTCGTGATCCATCGAGCACCGACGGCTGAGTTCGTCCGCCCTGGCGTTCAGAGAACCTGCCAGGTGTTGAACCGTCAGAGTCACGCCCTGACGTTCCAGCCATTGCCAGAGGCGCAGAGCCTCCTGGCAAAGGGTCCACGACCCCACACCGCCCTGTTTGTTGCAGTACCACATGGCGGTGGTGTTGTCGGTGAACACCTGCACCACACTCCCGTTGACAAAGGGGAGGAATGCCTTCAGTGCCAGACGAATCGCCCGCAGCTCCAACAGGTTGATATGGAGCCGGGACTCCGCCGGAGACCAGATGCCTCTGATCTCTGCCTCCCCCAAGTGGCCACCCCAGCCCTGGAGGGACGCGTCCGTCACGACAACGTGCTCCGGTTGGGGAAGGGAGAGGGACTTGCCCCTGACCCAATCGCGGTCCGTAAGCCACCACTGCAGTTGTCTCGCAGTGCCCTCCGAGATCAAGACGTGGTCGGACAAGTTGCCCTGATGCTGGGCCCACTGAAACTTCAGGTCCCACTGCAGAGCCCGCATCCGCCACCGAGCGTGATGCACCAGAAGGATGCAGGAAGCCATCAGTCCCAGCAGCCGCAGCGTCAACCTGACCGAAACCCGGGATAGCGGCTGAAAGATGGGAATCGAAGCCTGAATATCCCGAACCCGCCGTTCCGGAGGATAAACCCGAAACTGCGCCGAGTCCAGAACCGCTCCGATGAAAAGGAGCTTTTGAGAGGGACACAGGTGTGATTTCGGCACATTGATGGAGAACCCCAGGTCGTGCAAGAGGTCTGCCGTCATCTGAAGGTGGTGGACGACTGTCTGGGGCGAGCCCGCCTTCAACAACCAGTCGTCTAGGTAGGGGAAGACTGAAACCCCCAACCTGCGCAGATGGGCTGCGACCACCGCCATCACCTTTGTGAACACCCGTGGGGCGCTGGTAAGGCCGAAGGGAAGCACGATAAACTTAAAATGCTACTGGCCTACCGTGAACCGCAGGTAACGCCGGTGGGCCGGCAGGACGGGGATGTGAAAATAGGCGTCCTGCAAGTCCAACGCTACCATCCAGTCTTGTGGGTCTAGAGCAGCCAAGACCTGAGCTAACGTCAACATCTTGAACTTCTCCTTCCGGAGGAAGCCGTTGACGGTCCTTAGATCCAAGATAGGACGTAGGCCCCCCTTGTCCTTCTTGGGCACCAGAAAGTAGTGGGAATAACAACCACGCCCTACTTCTGGCCCAGGAACGCGCTCGATGGCCCCCTTGGCCAAGAGGGCCGTAACTTCCTCCTGCAGAAGTGTCAAGTGGTCCCCCGACACACGGTGGTTCTGCGGTGGCATGGCTGGAGGAGAGGTCTCGAAGGGGAGGGAGTAGCCCCTTCGGACGATTTGCAGCACCCACCTGTCCGAAGTGATCGTGCGCCAGTGAGCGTGGTGATGGCGAACCCTGCCACCCACTGGCGTCACATGGGGCCGAAAGCACGGACTAGGAGGATTTTGGGGTAGATGCTGCGGGGGAAGGTGTGGTCTGACCCCGCCGTTGTCCCCGACCGCCGCCACGGCGGTTTCCACGGCCGCCACCGCGTTGAAAGGATTGTTGCGGCGCGTGGCTGGCAGCACGTGTGGGGGCGCCCCTTCCTTGGCCACGAAAGGGACGAAACGAACCCGTTTGCTGACGCTGGGTCGAGAGACCCAAGGACTTGGCCGTGACCCTGGAGTCCTTGAAGCGTTCCAGCGCGTGGTCCGCCTTGTCACCGAAGAGGTGACAGCCATCGAACGGCATGTCCATCAGTGTATTTTGGACGTCTGCCGAAAAATTGGCGGATCTCAGCCAGGCGTGGCGACGAATCGCCACCGTCGTTGACATAGCTCTGCCCAGCGAGTCGGTCGTATCAAGACCACACCGTATCGAATATTTCGCTGCATCTCGGCCCTCAGCCACAGCCTGACCGAGTTTTGCCCGCACCTCCATGGGGCATTCTGGCAGCAGTTCCGCGACCGTATCCCACACAGAGTGGGTGTAGCGGCCCAAGAGGCAGGCGGTGTTGCAAGACCGCAGGCCCAAACTAATGGACGAGAAGACCTTTTTGCCAAATTGGTCATACCTCTTGGATTCCCGGTCGGGCGGGGCCGACGGGAATGCGGACTGGGAGGTCGAGGCCTGGATCACCAGACTCTCAGGAGTGGGGTGGGTAGACAGGAACTTGGGGTCGTCCGGACAAGGACGGTGGCGCCTGGCCACGTTCCGATCAACAGGCGGACCTGAAGCGGGTCTGGACCAAGTGCCCAACAGAACGTCTGACAAGGCTTCATTAAACGGCAGCAGTGGCTCCTGTGGGCATGACTGCGGTTTGAAGACCTCGGTGAGGATGTTAGGCCTCACGGCCGCGACGGGGAGCTCAAGGTGTAATGCCTTGGCAGCCCTCATCAGCACCACAGAATAAGCAGCTCCCTCCACCGATGCCACGGAAGGAGGAGAGATCAAACCAGGGTTAGGAGAGTCGTCCAGACCACTGGCATCCCCCAAGTCACCTGTCCAGTCCGGGTCATACTGGCACTCGCGTGACAGAGGGTCCTCGGACCCCTCCCAACCTTCACCGAACTCTTCATCTTCTCCGTATTCGGAGTCAACGATGTAGACCGGCTCCTCGGGGTTCATGGGCCCCATCGGCGCCGGGACCGGCGTCAAGCGACGCCCGTCCGGCGCCGCGTCCGGCGTCGGGGAAGGTAAGGGGACGGCGCCGCCCGGAGCCGGCGTCGGAACCCCGGAGCCGGCCGGAGCCGGCACCGGAGAACCGGCGTCGCGCGGGGGCGGCGTCGGGGGTAACCCCGATGGCAACGGCGCCGGGGAGGCCGGAAGACCAGCCGGCGCCGATCCCGAAGGCCCTTGCGGCGCCGGGGTCGGAGCCGTCGGCGGCGCCGGGGCCGGAGCACCCGACGGCGCCGGGGCAGGGACACCCGGACCGCCAGGACCCCCAGACGGTAGCACTGGGCCCGAAGGCACCGTAGGCCCCGTCGGAGAACCGAGCGCCCTCATGGCCATGAGGAACGCCTCGATCTCCTCAGGCGTCGCATCGTGCCCAGGGACCGGAGGGTATGAGGCAGGCCGCGCCGGCGACTCTCGCGGAGCCGCGGGGTTGGGGTCACCCGAGCCCCCGGCCGCATCGCGCGAGCGTCGGGGGGGAGTCGGGGGTACGATGACGACGCCCCGACTTCTTATGCTTCCTACCTGACGAGCCTGACGAGTGGTGTCGACTTCCGGAACGCTCGGCGCGGCTCCGCGATCGTTCCCTCGAACGCTCTCTCGACCTCCGGCCGGACCGGGACCGCTCCCGGTCCCGACGTGGGGCCGACACCCGGAGCTCCAGTAGCTTGCGGGACCGCTCCCGCCTAGCCTTGTTGGTGAGGGCCCGGCAGTCGACGCAGGAGTCCACGTCGTGGTCGGGGCCCAGACACCGGAGACAGAGGCGGTGATGGTCTGTGACCGACATCGTGCGCTCACAGTCATCACAGTGCTTGAACCCAGGCATCCTATCAGGCACAAGTGAGTAATTAACTTCGAAAAACTTGGTCAAAGACCGGGATACTGCTCTTCAGATCTGCGTCCACTGGCGCGGAAAAAAGAAGAACTGACGTCAGCGCGCGGAGGCGGCGTCTATATACTCCAGCGACGTCATCACGGCGCACGACGCCGACGACGGACGCGGAGCCGCAGGGGACGCCTGCAGACGACGCCTACCGACGCGCAGGGGTACTGCTACGCAAAAGTTTCCGGATCCAGACTGACGCCTGGGGATATTCTAAGGTAAGGAATCTAACACTAACGTGTTTCTTTCAGATCACGTGTTACAATCGGTCCTAACTTCCCACTATGTTCAAGTGATAAACTAGGAGACTGCATTTAAAGGAACAGACTACATTTTAAGACACAATACTAATAGGCACATATGCAATGGATAAGGACTGAATTCCAGGAACGGACAAACACATTATGCACAAACAATGCAATGCATACCTTTTTGTCTAGGTTGTCTACTAAGAATGAAGTTGCTGAAGAATCGGACTGGTTTATCTTGATTTTGGAAGTACTTTGGGCTTGCCATTTACTAACAAGCTCTTCTGGTTTCTGACATGCAAACAACAAACCAAAAATCTGAGTTGCTGTTAGCCACACCCAGCTGTGAGGATGCCACAAATGAGTCTGGACATGACCTGTAATGAAGAGAAAAACACTTTGTGATGCTTTTTGTTAAGCTCAGCCGCCTTACAAATCAGACACTTAAACAGCAGTGTATTAACCACATAATAAGTTAATTAAAAACATACGGCAAGATGCATTATTTGTTCTTCAAGCTACAACAAACATGATGATCTTATGGCATACTGTAGGTTAAATAGGAGATGATGTAAATCAGTCTTGCAAATGAGGTCCAATAGACTGGTGGCTGAAGGGAATGCATTTATGCACATCCAATAGCTTTGACAGAGAAAAGGCAGAGCCTATACACTCATCCAATATGATATTCAGTCCCCTGGTGAATGACATTGAAAGCTTTGGGTAATTCGTGGCTATCAAAATTGTCCTGGCCTTTAAAATTCAGGAGCGAAAGCTGTGTCATGTTTGAATAACATTCACATTTGTACTATATTATAAAAAGACAATTTCAATCCCATGTTTCTTTGAATCAACTATGGGCAAGCAGGATGGAGCACTGCTGGTTTTATTTTAATAACATTTTTCTTTTTAGATTTTTTTAGGGTAACAATAGCAAGCAAAAATTGTGTAGACTTCCTGATTTTTTTAATGCTACCTAGCAGATGTTGCTTAAATGTGTAATTTTAAGCCTACCATAAAAATAAAAGAGTGCAACAACACTTTTCGTTGTTTCACCTCTAGCTTTTCATAGGTCTACCTAGTACAAAGCAGTCGGGTTTCATCCGGATGAGGTTTATTGTGAGTATTCGGGTTTAATGTGTGGTGCTAAGTGAAAACACAATATGAGATGGGAACAATCACTTTCCACTGTATAATGATTAGGGATGAGCATAGTTGTTTTTTCCCCAAAAAGAGTCTGCTTTCTCTTTACCAATGTAAAGTTTTTCTGGGCACTTCGAGACCAGGTTTACCACACAATGAGCTGGCAAATATCTGCTGAATGTTTATGTGCAATAGTACCTTGAGCCGAGCTTTTACAAGCTCAATTGTATTACACAGGAGAAAAACCACTAGCTTTTGTTTGTTAAGCATTTCATGCAGAACCACTGTCAGTGTTAAATGTAGATCAAACATATTTTCAATCAAATAAGACAAAAGCTGCAATAAACCTAACTTTAGATACCTCTAATCTTAATAATATAGGACGGGAAACAGAGCAGCTGCTCCCAAGCTTAAACAGAACAGGCCATGCTGACGAGCCAGAGATGAAGGAAGCAAATGGAGACTACATTTATAATTGTTATCACGAAGAGGTTGAATTTTATGGCCTGTGTCCTGGGATAGTAATTTCTGGATAGCCACAATCCTTTAGAAATCTGCTCTTTCATAAAGTCCAGTGGCCATTATTGACAGCATGGAAATATTGTAATTTTTAGTTTAATGTATAGTGCATGTCTGTAATTTTCTTTCAGTACCAGGGAAATTAGATATGGTTTCTGAGACTTTCATTGATGAACACACTTCAGTTCTCCGTCGATCACATGTCCTCTGGTATCATGGCCAAGCCTGTATTCCTGTCCTGACAGGAGGGAAGGTGGGCGACATCCAATGGGTCGAGTTCTGATGATTAGGATGTCACATTATAGAGCAATGCATTAACCAGGCGAATAACCGTAAAATTCATAGAAGCATAAACTTGAATAAGATCAGCAAACTAATGGAATACTGCTGAAACAAGTTGAAATTGGCCATGAAAATTTAAGCCAAAAAACTTTACTGGAGGTTTAAAAAGGTTTCATTTGAAACAGTCATACAGGAAATTCATTTTGTAGTGAGACATATATTTCAAATGGCCACTGTCCCGTAACATGGTTACTAAAAGCAAACCAGTTTTTAGGTTGAGCCTAGCGGCAGCAAAGCATGCTGTATAAGGGTATGCACTAGGAGCCCCACCCACTCTCCGTCCACATTTGTCATTGGCTTTGTGTCATTGTCCTTCTTAAATGGTGTCGTGGAAAAAAGAAGAACTGAAGTCAGCACGCGGAGGCGGCGTCTAAGTACTCCGACGACGTCATCACGGCGCCGACGACGGACGCGGAGCCGCAGACGACGCCTACCGATCCGCAAGGGTACTGCTACGCAAAAATTTCCGGATCCAGTCTGACGCCTGGGGATATTTCTAAGGTAAGGAATCTATCACTAAAGTGTCTCTTTCAGATTGGTGGTTCACTGCAGCCATCGTCCCCTCTATGGACTACAGCTGCGCTCCATAGCTAGCAGCACTGTCTCAAAGGTGGGAGGCCCTGCAGCTGGGGTGTCGGCATCAGAATTCGAGGCAGCCCTCTGCGAAGACTTAGAGGATTTCCGCGCTGCAAAAGTAAGGCGAGGTTGGGTTTTATCAGTCCTCCCCATAGTAACAGCAGTAAAAGCAGGTAGGTCCACAGGCTCAATATGCACAGATAGGATTATCAGCGTGGGTCAAGGGTACAAGGAGTACGCAAGCCACGAGCAAGAGAGCTCTTCAAGCCACAGTTCGTTAGGCGAAAACGCAATAGCTATGAGGATGTGTCACAATTACACAAGGTCCCGACGGCGCCAGATGAGGGGGGCCCACAGGCAAGAGGCTGGCCACTACCAATGAAATACCAGCACAGCGTCATCCACACCAGGGGCTGGAGACCATAGAAATGTTGAGCGTTGCAGCAAGAAATGGCCAGCTAAATCAATAGATTAGGGAGGAGTAGCTGCCCTTAGCAAGTTTACCACTACTTCCAGCAATTTCACAGTGGGCCCACTGATACCATCAGTCGCGTTGTACAGAGGACGACAGCGGCAATCCCAATGCAATATCACTCGTGCATCTCCAATGCCATTTAGAGGAGCGCAGTCCGCCAATCAGCACCGCAAGTAGCAGCGAAGTTTAGCCACCATCCAAATCAGCCCGTGACTTTCCCCAGCGCCCAGCCACAGCTTGCGGGCCGCGGCCCGAACCCCTACCCGGGTCGCCTCCACAGACACCGGCCAGGGATCAGGCCGCCCCCCACTCACCGATGCAGGCACTGAGCGCTCAGGAATCTGCACAGCTCCCTCGCACAGCCCCTATCGGGCAAATCAGGATCCGCTGGCTTCAAATCCATAGAGGCGCCGCTCCATCACCTCCTCCAGCAGCAGGGGCACAGCACACCTCGCAGGGTGTGCACCGCGATCTGGGCCTCGCAGGCAGTTAGAGAGTCCACACCGGGCACAGGGAATTCCAACGTAGCAGCAGCGCTCCGACCTTAGGGTCGCGCGGGAGCCACTATTTTGTGAAGAGGCCGCCGGGACCAGACACCACTCGTCAGCAGGCACAGCAGTGGAGTTTGATGTTAAAGTTAGCTCCCACTCTGCAGGATCCCCCAGAGGTGAGAGGCGCTCAGTTTTCAGCTCCAAAATGCTGTGTAATAGGCGGATGATGGGCGGATAAGGGCTCAGTCGGGCAGAGCCTTTCAAGAGAGATGTCATCTCGCCGTGCGCTCCAGCCACGCCCCCCCAACAGTGTTGCTTCTAATGACACAAATAACAACATAGCAAACACAAGGAGATGACGGACGTAGCGCTGAAACTTTTCAGACACTCACCCCCGTTACAGATCTGGGTTGAATCCATCATTGTTCTGTAGCTCACTTTGCCATCCCAGTTCAGACACAGCTATATGCAAATCAGTCTTGGCCCTGTGCCTCATGGAAACAGTCCAGCCCGAACTGTCAAGCCATGTCTTCCCTGGACCAGAAACAAGCATCCTGGGACCAGTTTCGTGCAAACAGCCCTCATCAACCAGGCTCATAACATAACTGGATTATGCTATCGCCCTTTGCAAGATGTCAGATACTGATCAGGGGCAAACACAAATTGTAGACTAGTTGAAACCCCTTTATTTGGGCATTGCAAAGTGTGTATACAAAGTGCAAAATATTAGTTATCAACAATAGCTGAAGAGCATATACAACAGGTTTCAGTACAGCTCTAGTAGCTGCAAGAAGGCCTCTTTTAAACAGAAATGCATTTGGAGCTTACTCTTGTGTCATTGGTGAGGTAGGCGGAGAGTTTTTCTCTCATCAATAGCAGCCTGCAAAGGTTAATCCCAGAAGAAATAAAAGGTGTCTTTACTTTCATACGAGGGTAGTCCATTTGAGGCTTTACTCTTGACTGTAGGCGCCCCAGTCTTTGGTGCTGGACATAAGGTGTTTAAGTAGGGGGCACGTGCAGCAGGGAGTGCATCTGGCAAATTTACGCCGATGTGAAGAGCAGGTGAAGAAATGATCTGCTGTTGAAGGGTCATAAGTGGTGACTAGTACAAGTTATGCCCTTCGCTACGAGTAAAAGAAAAACTGGCCTATACTAAAAATGCTATTTTCATATTGGATCCGGGACACAGCAACTCTCTGTGCAGACAGGCAACGGAGTGAAGGGTGCTACGCCGTTTTCAGGTCAATGACCTTCAGTTTACAAAGCAGGGCTCAATGCCATGCCTTTTTGAATGGCTAAAGAGTGCAGGTGTTAAACATGCAACAGTTGCTGAATGCCAATACTGGTTAATTAAAACGTGGACAGTTGTGAAATACACATTACAACATAGTTAATTGTCTGCTGTATCACTTCCATCAAGCTTCAAATGAATGACAACAAAATAGTTTCTTACCTGTCGGTGTAGTTTTTCAGCTTGAAGATCTTTCTGGATTCACTATGCTGTGCATTATTATTCTGCGGTCTTGTGGTTGGGTCCGGAATCGTAGTCTTTTCTTTGTTTTTTTTGTAGCCCAGGTGGGCGTCGACGTCCCACCTTTTGGTGTATTTCCGGTGACGTCGGCATGCTTCCTGCAGAAGCTCCCACTCTTGGGCACCATCTTCGGATTCTTTTTTCTCGTGTTCGTTCTACCGAAGTTATGGCAATGTTCAACTAAATTATTCACTGCTTTAACAGCCGTTTGTTTTTCCAAGTATTGTGCTTGTTTAAACCCCCTTTTTCTCTCCAGCCTCATCTTTCTGGCGGAGGTGGGTGGGTTCGCTAGTGAATCCAGAAAGATCTTCAAGCTGCAAAACTACATCGACAGGTAAGAAACTATTCGTTTTGCAGCGTGAATCTTTCTGGATTCACTATGCTGTGCATAGACTTTGTAGCGGTTTCTCATGTTTGTGGCGGCTGGGTGGAAGAGGAGTGTTGGTTATTGAATATGTGCTGAAGCACCTTTTGTCCGACTTGTGCTTCCTTTTTCATCTGTATATCCACACAGTAGTGCTTCGTGAAAGTGTGCACTGAAGCCCAGGTTGCCGCCAGGCATATGTCCTGAATGGGTGTGTTAGCTAGGAAAGCTATTGTAGCCCCCTTTTTCCTGGTAGAGTGGGCACGTGTCCCTCCTTCCAGTTCCTGTCCTGCCTGCTTGTGGCAGAACTGTATTGTTTGTGCGATCCATCTTGCAATTGTTCCTTTAGTTACTGGTTTCCCCATGAAACTGTTTGCGAAGGACACAAAAAACTGTTGGGTCTTCCTGTGTTCCTTTGTTCTCTCAATGTAGTGCATGACCGCCCTTCTGGCGTCTAGGTTGTGCAGAGCTCGTTCAGCGCTTGTGGCCGGTTTCTGGAAGAAACTAGGTATTTGTATGGTCTGGTTCATGTGGAACCTTGACACCACCTTTGGCATGAAGTGTGGGTCCGTCCTCATTACCACCCTATCATTGTGAATCTGTATGTAGGGTTCCTGTAGCGTTAGTGCCTGTAGCTCCCTTACTCTGCGCAGGGAGGTGATTGCTACCAGGAAAGCTGTTTTCTTGGTCAGCATCTCTACGTATGCCCTATGGATTGGCTCGAAAGGTTGTTTCATGAGCTCCGTTAGGACTAGGTTAAGGTTCCATGCAGGCGGCGGCACCCGCTTTGGTGGTGTGATCCTCTTTGCCCCTTCCAGGAATCTCTTAATCACTTGTAATGTGAAGAAACTCCTACAAGTTTCTTCTCTTGTGTAAGCAACTATTGCTGCCAAGTGAACCCTCAATGAGGATGAACCTAGGTTCTTGTCGAGCAGGTGTGTGAGGTATCTTAGCACTGTTGAGTCCTTTTGCATCTTGTTATGAAGTTTGGGTTTTCTCTCCTGCACCACAGTGTAAATCTCTTCCATTTTGATACATAGCACCTTCGTGTGCTGGGCCTTCGTGCCTCCCGAAGTACCCTTAGGGTGCTCTCTGGCAGTTTCAGATGCGCAAACTCTATGTCCTCAGGAGCCATGCTACTAAGCTCAGGCTCTCTGGCTCCCCGTTTTGCATGGAGAGTAGGTCTTTCCTTCTCCCGAATCTGTGGGGTGCACTCTGTGTCATCTCCATGATCTGAGAGTACCATGTCTGCCTGGCCCACTGCGGTGCGACCAGTATCAGTGTCATGTTACTCTCTCTGCACTTGCTGAGTACTCTGTGCATCAGTGGTATCGGGAAAAAAGCGTAAGCAAATGTCCTCGACCAGTCTATCCATAGGGCATTCCCCCGGGACCCCCCCCTCCCCCCGGCTGCCTGGATGCGAAGTTTTGGCATTTTGCATTCTGGCGTGTTGCAAATAGGTCCACTGACGGTGTTCCCCACCTGTCGAACAGCCTCCTTGTTTCCTGTGCATTAAGCTCCCACTTGTGGGATGCCGATGTCTGCCTGCTGAGCCAATCGGCCTCTACGTTGTCCTTCCCTGGTAGATGTATGGCTAGCAGGTCTATGTTGAGAGGGATGGCCCATGTCCATATTTCCTGCGCTAGCTTTGAAAGCGGGGCTGATTGAGTCCCCCCTTGCTTGTTGATGTAGAACATCGCTGTTGTGTTGTCTGTCTGGATCAACACTCTCTGGTTGTCCAATTTTGTCTGGAAAGCCTTTATAGCGAGGAAGATTGTCTTCAACTCCAGGTAATTGATGTGTTTGGCCGCATCCACTGGTGTCCACAGGCCCCTCACTCTGAGTTTCTTCATGTGAGCTCCCCATCCCTTCAGGGAGTAGTGTGGTTCACTGGTTAGAGGCGGCAGACCTGAGAGCAGAAGTTGGCCCGGGACCAGGGTTCAATTCCCGACGCGGCAGGGTCGTGGACCTTGGTCAGCGGACTCGATAATTCTCGCTTCGGTGCTTACTCTAATTAGGGGTTCCACTCGGCAACTCTGGACATTAGCTTGCCTTATCTCCACAACGTCCCCATCAATTCCGGGGATGCCTGGCTCCACCTTGGGGACTCCCAGCAGGGACCATCCCACAGGGAAAGCCAGGACGGGTTCCCCAGAGTTATACAGCGCCAGGAGACCTATGGACGGGTAGCAGTGCGCTTTACAAGCTCAAATACAAATACAAATACAAGATGCATCTGTGGTGATGGTCACTGTTGGCGTTGGCGGCGTTAGAGGCTTTCCCCTTGTTATGGTCCTCATGTTCCACCATGCCATTTCTTTCTGCACTGCGTGTGTTACAACCACTAGATCCTCCCAACGACCTGTAGCTTGTGACCATTGTTCTTGTAGCCATTCCTGTAAGGGTCTCATGTGCAGCCGCACATTTGGCACTAGGTGTATGCATGATGCCATCATGCCCATTATTTTGCTCGCTGTTCTCACTGTCCGAGCTTGCCCCTTCTGGTAGAGCCGTGTCTCCTTCACCAGTGCTTGCGATCTCTTGTTGCTCGGGAACACCTTGCTCTGTAAGGTGTCGATCTGTGCTCCCAGGAAGATCTTTATTTGTTCTGGCTCCATTGAGGATTTGCCCCAGTGGATGGAGAATCCCAGGTTCATCAGAATGTTTGTTACTCTTTGTGCGTGCTCCTTGCATGTCCTGCATGATCTTGCTTTTATTAGTTAGTCGTCCAGGTAAGGGTACACGTGTATTCCCTCCCTTCGTAGGAGTGCCCCGACTGTTGCTAGGCACTTTGTGATGACCCTTGGTGCTGATTTGAGTCCGAATGCCAGTGTTGTGAACTGGTAGTGGTCTTCTCCTATGGTGAATCTGAGCAGATGCTTGTGAGCCCTGTTTATTGGGATGTGCAGGTAGGCATCTTTGAGGTCTATGGTGACCATGAAGTCCCCGCCTTGTAATTGAGGAAGTATCTCTTGTAGGGAGGTCATTTTGAACTTTTGCGTTTTTATGAATTTGTTTAAGAATCTGAGGTCCAGGATGGGTCTCATGGTTTCATCTACCTTTGGTACCAGAAAGTATGTCGAGTACACACCCCTGTTCCTTTCTCTGTAAGGCACCGGTTCTATGGCCTGTTTTTGCAGGAGCTCTTTTGCTTCCGCTTGCAGCAGCTGTAGCTCTGTCCTTGCTAGCTGTCTTCTTCTTGGTTTTTTGGTTGTTGGTTTCCCTTCCAGCTCTATGCAGTACCCAAACTGTATGATGTTGAGAACCCATTTATCTGAAGTTATTGATTTCCATTCCTGGAGGAAATGCTTTAGTCTTCCTCCCACTGGGCTTACATGTTCTCGGGTGTTCACTTCGTGTGACCCCTGTGTGTTGTTCTTGTGCTTCACCCCGGGGGCTCTTGCTTGGGTGAGCACATGTTGTTTTGGCAAGTCACTTGGAGGGAGGTTGCTGGCCCCCTCTCCTGTTCTGACCACGTCCGTTCCCTTTCCCGCAAAAGGCCTGGCCTCTCTGCTGGTACTGCCAGGATTGTTTGTTGCCCTTGCTGTGCCTGGTTGTCTGCCTGGTGGGCTTGTTGGAACGCCTGGTGTGATGTTCCTGGTTGATTTCCACCTCTCCCATTAGGTCTCCGAGATGGGGTGCCTCTTTTAGTACCTCTGAACTGCAAAGCTCCCATGGACCTTGCCGTTTCGTTATCCTTTTTTAGTTAGCTGAGCTTCTCGTCTACTGGGGCCCGAACAAAGTTTCTCAGTTGAACGGGGTCTTAAGGATGCTGTGCTGCACTTTTGGCTTGAAGCCTGAAATTCTTAGCCAGGCTTGTCTCCTTTCTGTAATGCCCATCATCATGAGCCTGCTTTAAGGTGTCAGCTCCGTCCAGGGCTGTTTTGATGCAAGAATTTGCCACGTTCTTCCCCTCTTCTACCAAGCTTTCAGCTTTTTCCTTGAACTCTTGAGGCAAGTTTTTTATTAGCTGGCCCAGTTCTTCCAGGATCTGGTACTGGTGTCTGTTCAGAAGTGCATTGGAATTTGCCATGCACCAGTGCATAGCGGCATTCCGCTCAATTCTCCTCCCTACTAAGTCCATCCTCTTGCTTTGTCTTGAGGTGGTCCTGAAGTAGTCGGTACATTGGCCCTCTTTCTTGCTGTGGCTGCGATGATGGAGTCTGCAGAGCCCGTGCCCTGGATGTAGGGTGGGTCTTTGGAGGAATGTTTATATTTCTTCTCCGTCCTAGGAGTGACAGATTTGCAGGTCACAGGCTCCTTGAAAGCCTCTTTCCCCTGTGCCATGACACTTTCTAGTATGGGCAGGTAAGGGCTCCTGGTCTGTGTGGGGAGCAGTGTCTCTAGAAGGAAGTCTGCCTTCTGCTTCTCTTCGTCGAGTTTCACCCTGAAAACTGCAGCTGCATTCCTGATGACTGTGTTATAGACCCCAATGTCATCTGGCAGCGAGGGCCTCGAAGGATACGTGTCGATGCTTTGTTCTGGGCTCTCGGCGTCGACGTCCTGCCATTCTATCTCCTGAGTTTCCAAGGATGCCGAGCCGAGGAGCGTCCTGCGGTTGTCGTCCCCTTCATAGTCATAGTAGGAGGCCTTTTCCTCTTCTGGATCGGTGAAAGTTTTGGCGTTCTCCGACTGTTCCTCGACTTCTTCCACCTCTTCCTCCACTATCTCGACCACCTGTGTCTTAGGTTTCGTCGGGATTATGAAGTCCTTCATCCTGGTGTCGAATTCTTTCTTCCGCTGCAGGATGTTTTCCATCTCGGCCTTGAGGCGTCTCCTCTTTTTTTCCATTTCGGTAGCATGTTCTGCGTCTAATGGTTCTGCTGGTCTTTTCGGCGGAAAGCTCGGCGCAGAGCCGACTTTCGGCGTCGAAGGTTTCGGCGTCGAGCTGACCTTCGGGTCCTTCGTCGGCACCAAATTTTTTTTTGGGTCTTTTTCCTTCGACGTCGAACGTTCCTTTTCGACAACGTTTTTCGACGACTTTGGCTGTTCTTCAGCTCTCGGCGCCGGAGACTCCTTCTCAGAGGATTCGCTGGGCCTGGGTTTTGCTGCGGATGCCGGGGTTTTCGGTGTCAGCGCTTTTGAGGCTTTCCCCTTGATCTTTCGAGGCTCGGGGTCTCTCGGGGCTCGTAGAGTCTCCTACCTTTCCAGGAGTCTTCGTAATATCGGTCTCTACGACCGTGTAGCCATCTTCGGCGGCGTTGTTGTCCTCTTCGTCCGTTGATAACCTCAGGTCTCGAAGGGACGGTGGCTGGCCCTTGCCCTGCATGCTGGCGTTGGCTACCCTCTGTCTCACTCGAACTCGCAGAGTCTTCGGCATGAAGGCGGAGCAGGCGTTGCAATCCTCGCTCTCGTGGTTGACCGGTAGGCAAAGGTTGCAAACCGGGTGCTGGTCCTTCTGCGCATACTTGTGGTGGCAGTTACGGCAGAATTTGAAGGGAGTGTTGTCCATATCCTGCGTTCAGGGAGCCCCCTGAGCGCGCATTCCCCGATAGACGTCGAAGTTCCTTCCTTCCTTCGTCGTCTTCTTCGATGGTGTAGTCTCCTCTAGTCTCTCCCAATCTTTTCGTGCAAAAATTGCTTCTTTTCCTTCTTCTTTCTCCAAAAATGTCTGGAGCCCTTTCGGGAACGATCCAGACCCAACCGATGGTAAAAGAATCTGAAGATGGCGCCCAAGAGTGGGAGCTTCCGCAGGAAGCATGCCAACGTCATCGGAAATACACCAAAAGGTTACAAAAAAAACACACAAAAAAACCAAAGGAAAGACTACGATTCCGGACCGAACCACAAGACCGCGGAATAATAATGCACAGCATAGTGAATCAAGAAAGATTCACGCTGCAAAACTTGTAGTTGCGTCAATCACTCCCATTGGCTCCTGACAAATGCATCCTCAAACATAGCAACCATAATGTAGATGTCTAGCCCCATAACAGGCTACAGTAGGTGAGGCTGGTATTGAGATTTACATCATAAACCTCCAAATATGGCACCCAATCTAATCACTCCTGTGGCGATTACACTTTTAACACTTGTTTTATGTCAGGGGCCTTAACAGTTTCATTACAAGTTCAAAGGTTTAGATTCAATTATATGTCCCTTCTAGTGTAACAAATCTCTTAAAATTATTTTTTAAGTTCTAGCCTTACAAGAATGACCATAATTTTTTTAAACACAAGGACCGGTGTACATTTACACATATGGATAAAATAAACCAAAACAAACTGCACATAGAAAACATTACAAGTACTTACACCATATCTTTTTCATTATGTCATGATACTTAGATAATTGAGTGATGTTACAATCTTTTATAAGTTTGGTGAGCAAAGTAAGGAAAGTAAAGAGCAGCCTGTCAGCAGCCTTCTCCTTGGTCTCTTTCTTTATCTGGAAACATAATAAACAGATCATTTATTTTTCTACATATCAAGCATAGTTTCCTTTTTCTTCACCGATTAGCTCTACATGTTTTCAGCATTTAATAGTGAATCTGTGTTGAACCTGAAGGCTAAAAGTACGCATTCTGGCAGAGCTGACTCACCTTCTATCTTCTGAGTTGGGAAATAATATATATAATTGATGGGACTCTGCAGGCACTGTATAAAAGCCTATTCCTAATTTTCTTATTACAGGCCATTTGTGACGTCTGCAGTCACCTGTAATAAAGAAATGGCGTAGCCGCTCAATTGTAATAACTTATTAAACATAAGATCAGACACCACAATACCTGCTGCCAGAGCCAGCACCCGGTCGAATAAGCATGGCGCGTAGCATAATTAAAGTTAGAGTTTAAAACAAAAATGAAATCTAGCTTTTTATGCTTCTGCTGTTTTCTGCATGAACAGTATTAGCTGAATGAGATATTTAAGGCAATGCTTATTTTTTGCACCCTCGTTAAAACTGTACAAACAACGGAATCTGCTTACATGTTTTAACACATTCTGAGCTGCTGTGTTTTCTAAATCATCACCACTCTTCTTGAGTACATTATCCTTCGTAGGGCCAGCGTTTTCTTCCTTTCTTTAACAGATAGCCCTCATCACATCATCTATGTCTCTGTTGTTCCATTTCATTGGAAGGCAGGTAGTATGCAGCAAGTATTTTCCTTTTGAGCTCCCATAACACTGAATTACAATTAGCACAGACTTTGATTTATTAAAATCTATAGGGCATATCGATAGTTACGATCAACCAGAAAAACCTGAGGTTACCTTCATGAGATTCAGATCTTGTAGGAAAGTGGATTTTTGGTGCAGCCTCCCCCCTCCCACTTTTTGCCAGATTTCTGATGCACTTTGATTTGATGTTTCCTGGGTCCCTGCCAATCAGGTTCCCAGGGCCTGTGTTCTTTCCCAAAAGTACCTTTATACCACCATTGGCACCTTTCTGGCCACATGCAAGTCCCCTGCAAACGGTACCATGGGTACCAAGGGCACTGTGACCAGGAAAGGCCTCTAAGGTTTGCAGCACATATTGTGCCACCCTTTGAGATCCTGTACCTTAACACAAACTTAATACCATTGCAGGCTGTATGTTTTGGTGCAGAGAAAAGTGAAGAGTCGACATGGCACACACCTGTGTGCCATGCCTGCAACCAACTGCCTATGGTATAGGTAAAGGTAATCAAAACGAAGCACCAACTGGGTTGGTCGGTGACGGTTTTCTTAAGAGACCTATAGGTTTCTCACAAACACAAACTTGAAGCTTCAAATTACGAGCCAGTTCTTTTTGATTACATTTATTCACATAGGATAAATTAACTAGCTTCTCTTAACTCTTCTTCTCTCTCTTATTGATTTGCATATGGTATAGGTAAGACACACGTCTAGCTGGGTGCACTATACCACATGAGCATTGTATCCCTACAGTGTCAAAGCCTATTCTTAGACATTGTAAGTACAGTAAAGCCATAAAGAGTATACGGTCTGGGAGTTTGTTATTATAAACTCCACAGCACCATAATGGCTTTACTGAATTCTGGGAAATTTGGTAGTAAACTTCTCAGCATAATTAACCCACACTGATGCCAGTGTGGGATTTACTATACAATGCACGCAGAGAAGCCCCCTGAAAAACAACCAGCCTCTGGTGGGTTCCCTGACTGGTAGACCCTAGCTTGCCTCCACAAGACAAGTTTCTGGACCTCTGGGGCAGGAGCCTTCCCTCCCTGCCCTCCCTGGGCCCAGAAAAAAGCCTTTCCGGGGGGGGGGGGGGGGGGGGAGCTGTTCCCGCCTCCCCCATGTCAGGAAGAGCCTTCTGTGGCAAGGGAGCTTCAAAAGGCCTTACCACCTTTAGAACTCGACCCCCAGGCTCCCCTGCTACCAGGATGAGGCCCTCTTCCTGCCTCCTTTTGGGCAGGAGGACAAGCGGGAAAAATCTAAACCCCACAACTTATGAAGAACGACTAAAGAAGACGCACAGCAGAGGAGACTGCAGAAAAGAACTGACTTGTCCCCAGCTCTACGGGCCCTTCTGCAGTTTCCAGAGGTCCTGCACCAAAATTGCCTTGTCCTGCAGCCAGCGACCTCCAGAACCCCTGGGAGGACTGACTGCTTTCAACAAAGACAGGATCTCCTGTGAACAGCAGCTCTATTAAAAAGAATCTCCAAATTAAGACTCAGAGCCAAGTGAAGACACAGAAACCCGACGCCTGGAACCACCAGTGCACCCGTCCCCTGAGTCCAAGTAGCCCACCAGTCCCAGTGAGGTCCTCCAGTGCTCCAGAGTCCGAGTCCACCGTAGATTCACCCCTCCAGGACTTCCCAACATCACCTCGCCTGCAGCCTCTGCAGGGAGACCCCCCTACTGTGAGTGGCCCAGTAAGGTGAAATCCGACTTCAAAAGACACCCATGCATCTAGCTGCCCAGTCCCCTAGAGAAGAAGACCTGAGTTGCACCTACGTCCCTCAAGCCCTTCAACTTACCTGCCCAGCTGTTGGTTCCACTCGGACTGGACTGAGCCTGCAGCCAAAATCCCAAACAGGCAACTCCCATTGAAAACAACAGGGCACACAACGCCACATAAGCACTCTGCACCCGCCCGCAGCTGTTGGTGCAACTTGTGTGCTAACTCGGATCCACCTTTGCCCTGAGCTTAATCATACAAGCTTTGCTCCCTAAACTCTGTGGCTTGCCCGAGAGCAGCCACCAACTAAAGGCCCTTAGCCCCATAGACTAACTTTGGGCCTCAGCACTGTGCACACAGCTGTGCTAGTGCCGCTGAGGGTGCTTTTTGAGTGCATCCTTGACCCTGGGGGAACCTGTGTTCTCACGAGGGGTGGGCGAGATTTGCGTAATCGCGCTACGCAAATCTCCGCGAAACGGTAAAAAATCTCTGCGAACATGCAGATATTCCACGTACACGCAGAATTGCTTGTTGGCGATGCTTTTTTACTATTCACAATCGCTGTTTGGGTGCTCGGGGAGAAATATCTCGCGAACACGCATTTGAGAATGCGAACAAGCAAAAAATGTTGCGAACTCGCGGAACGCAGCATTTTGGACAATTTCGCTTTCTCTGCGGAACGCAAAATTACCCAAATTCAGATAACGTATGTTTAGCTTTGTGGTAGCAAATCCGTATGATTTTACTATCCACCTAGCTATCCCAGATTTTGATATGGGGTTGCATTTGTGTGGTGGTGAAAAAGACAAAGAGTTGTTTAGTTTTACGAAAAGGTTGTGTTCTTTCAATGTAGTAAAGCAATTCTCTTTTGACATTTAAGGTATGAAGAGGTATGAAGAGCTCTTTCTGCTACTGTTTGTGGCTGCGAGAAGAATATGGGCAGCTCTACAGATTGATTGAGATGGAAGGGCGAAATGACTTTTGGAAGGAATTTAGGATTGGTTTGGAGAACAACCTTATTACGATGCATTTGCAGAAAATGTTCTTGAATGGTCAATGCTTGTAGCTCACTAACTCTTTTCAGAGAAGTAATAGCTACTAGGAAAGCGATTTTCCAAGTTAAGAATTGCAGTTCACATTTATGTAAAGGTTCAAAGGGAGGTCCCATTAACCGTGTGAGAACAATGTTTAAATACCATACAGGTGAAGGTGGTGCTCTGGGAGGAATTATTCTTTTGAGGCCCTCCATAAAAGCCTTTATGGCAGGTACTCTAAAAAGTGATAGATGTTGTCTATTTAGCAGGTATGCGGCAATGGCAGCAAGATGCAGTCTAATAGATGTGTACGCTAAGTTACATCTTTGAAGGTGTGGTAAGTATCCTATTAGGTCTTGAATAGACACAAGTAGAGGATTGATGTCATTATGACAGTATATTACAACATGGCCTAGTGGTGGGACGTCTAGCCTCTTTAATAACGTTCATACAGTCAGGGGGAAGGTTAAGGTAACCGAACTCTAGGATCTCAGGAGCCAGATCGCTAGTTTGAGCTGAGCTGGGTCCGGGTGTCTGATCTCTCAATGGTTCTGGGTTAGGAAGCGTGGAGACAGGCATAGCCTTTGGTGCAGTACCATAGAAAGTTGCAACAGTGTGGTGTACCACGGTTGTCTGGCCCAAGTTGGAGCAACTAGAATGGGAGTCAGGGAATGTTGCTGTAGTTTACGTGCCACTAGTGGAAACAGTGGGAATGGTGGAAAAGCGTACGCAAATTTGCCGGACCAGTTCATCCATATTGCGTTGCCTTTGGACAGCGGGTGTGGATATCTGGCGGCGGAGCTTAGGCATTTGGCGGTTTTGTGGGTGGCGAAGAGGTCCCCACATTTGAAAGAACGTTTGAAGAACTTGTGGATGAGGTTCCCACTCGTGGATCTGTTGTGTCTGACAGCTTAACAGATCAGCTATTGTGTTTTGTACCCCTGGAACATGCCGGGCTAAGAGGAAGATGTTTAGAGGTATAGCTCATCTCCACATCTGCTGCGCTCATTGAGAGAGTTGCAGAGTGTGTGTCCCTCCTGGTTTGTTTATGTAGTACATAGCTGTCATGCGGACTAAGACAGCTTTGCCAAATATCTGCTTTTGGAATGCTTTTAGGGCTAGAAATATAGCAAGTAACTCCAGGTGGTTGATGTGGAGTAACTTTTGTTGCGGTGTCCACCCGCCCTGCATGGTGTGCTGTAGTAGGTGAGCTTCCCAGCCGGAGGGCGATACGACCGCTGTCATGACTATTTGAGGAACTGGCTCTAGGGTCAGTCGGCCCTTGGAAAGATTTTTGGTGTTCCACCATTGCAGAGAGCGGTGGGTCAGACCTTCTACCTACACTAGGTCTGTTAATTTACCTTGAGCCTGGTTCCATTGTCGTGCTAAGCACACTTGAAGAGGACACATCTGTAGTCTTGCATGAGGCACTATGAATATACAAGAGGCCATCATTCCTATGAGTTGCATGAACACTCGAGCTGAAAGAGAGTGTTGCGTTGGAATTTTGTTAGAAGAACTTGCCTATTTGTTATCCTGACAGGAGAGGGATAAGCTAGCGCTGCTGAGGTGTTTATTGTGGCACCGAGATATTGTTGTACATGGGACAGTTGCAGATGGGACTTGGTGTGGTTTACTGTGAACCCCAAATCGTGGAGTAATTGGATGGTGGTGTGAGTGTGTTGTCTCTGGCTGGCTTTTAGGAGTCCGTCGTCGAGATATGGGAAGGCGTGAATGTGCTGTCTTCTTAAGTGTGCTGATACTAGTGCTACAAAAGGGGGTGGTGATGGACGGAGCATCTGAACCAATCAAACACTCACACCCAGTCGACAGATCTGGGTTTAATCCCTCACCGTTCTTTAGCTTGCTCTGCCACCCCAGTTCAGACATGGCCATATGCAAATCAGTCTGACCTTTGTACCGCTTTTTTCGCCATAAGTTGGCAGGGTATGCCCAGACGTGAGTCCCTTGCTCACTGGATTCAAGGAAGCCTGGCTAAAGACAGATGTAATGCCAGAAACCGGTCCTAGGAAGCTTGTTTGCGGTCCAGGGAAGGCATGGCTTGGCCTTTTTGGAGGGTGTCGAAGAAGGGTCGGGGTCGACGTGTTTTCTTACGACCCTCTGTGCCGGAGTGATGTCCTTGACGTCTGAGTTGTCAGCTTCGGAGCTGCTGTCAAAGCCATGTTCTTGCTCCTGTTCTGGCATGTCAACGCCCTCTTGGAAGATGTCGTCTGGGATTGAAGATGACAAGCGAGCCATTGTTCTTCAAGCTCATGTCTCAAATCGTCTTCTTGGAGCGAAAGGAGGCCACAAGCGGAACAGTCTCTGGCCTTGTGCTCCGGTGAGAGGCAAAGGTTGCACACCTCATGGAGATTGGTGTGGGGAAACTTCGACCCACATTGAGGACACTTCTTAAATGGCGTCCTTTCCATGAGCCAGAAGATAAGGCCCAGGTAGGCCCGAAGGCCTTTGTGGACGACCAGAATCGAAGACTTCGAAGTTGTGAAGAGTAGCGTAGATTGGAAACACGTTCGAAACAATACCGTCGAAAATGGTAAGGATTGCGCGTCGAAGGAGAATCGGTTCCAAACTGGAGCGCAGGAAACACATCCGAGCCCGATGGGGGAAAAAAACTATCTAAGGATGGAGCTGATGCTCATGCGCAGTGTAATCCAAAGGAGGAGTCACCTATCTAGTGACTTCCAAAGACTTTTCAGGGCGAAAACAACTGCAAACATCCGGACCCAACACTAGGTGGCGATCTATGCACAGTATGTAATCTGCAGCTCATATGCCTAGAACATTAATCTTTGCACAAACCTGTAACAAAACTCATTCTCATCCAGATTGCTTGTTGATCAATCTGTCTGGAAAAGAAAGTGTACATTCCTATTTATATATACCAAGTTCTGCTTGGTTCTAAAAATAAAATACAACAAAGAAATATTTTTGATACAAACAATTGGTCTGAGTTCAGTCTGAGTGTGTGACATGATTTCTTGCCTGAGTGTGTACAATAAATGCTTAACACTGCCCATTGATAAAGCCTTACTGCTCACCCACACTACCACAAATAGAGAGTAAGGTATTAACTACTTTTACATCTGTAAGCCTTTGGGGATCCACCAGACTCTGTACAAACTATACCTTACTTTGGTATAGTATACACAGAGCCAGCTTCCTACAGATCTGCATTCTTCTATCTACTTTTTCATGTGTCAGCCTGGGTTCACCTAATTTAAGTCTGAATTAAGAAAATACCTTATTGCTGGCCCTGCCTATGCTGCTAAACATGTAACTAGTAAGTCATCAGTAGAACACCTACATCTATATCAGAACTAGATTTAAGTCTCCTTTTAGCTTTAGGAGCTGTATTAGCACCGGGTGACAAGTAACATCAAGTTAGAAATCTTTATACCACTAACCACTTGCATTCACCTAACACCCTTTCCACCTGTCCTGTAAAACCTGTTTTCATGTTAATTTTGAGCCCATGCTTCACCCACCTAAAACTCATTAGAGAGTTTTATGGTCAGCAGCAAAGAAGGTTGATGCTTTAGTGTTCCTAACCTAAGCTTAGGATCTCCCAACCAACAACAATATTATATTTGTATTTGTATTTGTGGGTATTTATTAAGCGCAGCCTTTCGCTCCGGAAGGAGCATCTTGGCGCTGAGCGAGCGTGTATGAGATTGGATGATAAAGGATCTAGATGGCTGCCATCACAAAGGTATCGGATTGCTGATAGACCCAAGTCTTCAGTTGTTTCCTGAAAAGACTCTCAGTCTCAATCAGTCTGAGGTTTACGGGCAGGTTGTTCCAAGCCCTTGCAGCAAAGACTGTGAAAGTTGTTCCACCCCTGGTTTTATATTTATACCTTGGGATCTTGGTGAGGTTGGTCCCTGAGGATCTCAGACAGCGTGCGGGGTCATAGTGGATAAAACGGTTGGCGAGGTATTTAGGACCTATGTTTTTCAGGGCTTTAAAAACTGTTAGTAAGAGTTTGAAAAGGATTCTCTTATGCAGAGGCAACCAGTGGAGACAATTTAATGCTGCTGAGGCTGAAGATTTCCTGGGTAGTTTTAACACTAATCTTGCAGCAGCGTGCTGTACACTTTGCAACTTCTTCAGAGTGGACTTTTTCACTCCGGCCTTCAGCCCATTGCAATAATCGAGTCGGGAGAGTATTAATGCAACCACAACCGATTTCCTAGAAGCAATGGGGAGGAAGTCAAATTTTTTTTTAGAGATTTGATGAGTCCGAAACAGCAACCGGCCGTAATCCTGACGTGATCGTCAAAGGAGAGGGTTGCGTCAAATTGCACGCCCAGGTTGCGAGCAGAAGTCACTGCACTAGGCGGGGCCTCTGAATCTTTGGGCCACCAATCCTTAGGGCAAAAGAGTAAATCTTTCCCTAATGGTATGATTTCAGTTTTCCCGCTGTTGCACTTCAAGTGGTTTGTATTCAACCACTGAAATACCTCAGTGAGACAATTCTGAAACCGCAGCTCTGTATCTGTGCAGTTTTTGTCGATAGAGACGACGAGTTGGGTGTCGTCAGCATATGACGTGACAAGGATCCCATAAGACTATCACAGCCAGGAGGGGTGCCATATAGATATTGAAAAGTAATGGGCTTAATATGGACCCCTGCGGTACTCCCGATGTAATGGTTTTTTCGTGGATAGGTAGGGACCCAAAGACACAGATTGGGACCTATTGGTCAGGAAAGATTTTACCCATGCCAAAGCTGTGTCTGTCACGCCAATCTCACGCATCCTATCAATCAGGATGACATGAGAGATTGTATCGAACGCTGCTGTGAGATCAAGCAGGATGAGGACAGCTTTCCTTCCCTCATCCTGCAGGAACTTGATGGAATCGGAGAGTTCTATCTGGGCCGTTTCGGTAGAGTGGCTGGGGCGAAAGCCAGATTGCTGTGGGTGCAGAATGTTATGGTTCTCCACAAATGCTTTTAGCTCCCAGTGCACTATCTGTTCCGTGATCTTTCCTAGAACAGGCAGGAGTTAGATGGGGCGCATGTTCGTCAGATCCGTAGGGGATTTATTCTGCTTTTTCATCAGGGGTTTCACGATGGCCTTTTTCCATTCGTTAGGCACTACCCCTGAGTCTAAGGAAGCATTTATGATAGCGTTGATGTTAGGATTAACTACCTCAATTAAATGATGCAGTATGCGAGGGGGACAGGAGTCAGTTGGTGCTCCTGATTTGCAGGCCAGAATCGCCTTGCGGGTCTGTTGGAGGGAGACAGATTGGAAACCGCAAAGGGAATGATGGTGATCGCCTACCTGTTTCTGGGGTCGAAGAGTGGGAATGGTCACGGGGGGGCGGGAAATCCTTTTGAATGATTGCAATTTTTTCCCCAAAGAAATCTGCAATTTGGCTGCACAGAGTTTCAGAGGGGGGGATTTCGGGCTGAAGAGCTTTGGGGTGAGTAAAGGATTTGACGATGGAGAAAACCGTTTTTTGCTTCTGATGGGCGTCGTTGATAGCTTTTGTGTAATACTCCTTTTTGGCGGACTTTATGCTTGAGAGGTATAATTTCCTCTGCTGAACATAGAGGGCTCTTGAAGCCTCATCGTATGTTTTCCTCCACTTCCTTTCTTTTATTCTACAAAGAAGGTGGCGCTCAGTTAAGGCCTGGGTGTACCATGGGGCGCTCAATTTCCTTCTGGGACACTTCACACGGTCGCCTTTAGAATTAGAGTTTTCCGAGATAATCTGATCCATCCAGACGTGGAAGTTGCGAGAGTCAACCGATACATCTCCCACCAATTTAGGGGCCTGTGCCAGTGGCTGGGAGTCCAGCTTAATACGGTCGGTCACCTTTCTCCAGTTTACCGAGAAGGAGGGTTGGGAGCGCTTTATTGTTGATGAAACTAGGACTTGTTGCTCAATGTCAAAGGGAATGAAACTATGGTCGGTCCAAATTTGTGGAATAGGAGGGGACGTAGTCATTGTACTTCAGTTGGAACAAATACCGTCCAAAGTGTGGCCGGCTTGATGGGTAGGAGCGGTCACTAATTGAGCCAGTCCAAAGATATTTAGAGTATGTTTAAAACAAGTGGCATGTGGGTCGACGCACGATTCCAGTTGCATATTCATGTCTCCTAGTAGAGTAAAGTGAGGGTAGCATAACATGAGTGACCCAAGTACTTCATCTAGGGAGTCCAGAAAGGAGGTGGCATTGCCTGGAGGGCGATAGATTAGGCCTCCCGAGAAAGAGGTAGAGGCATTGAGTTTGATCGAGAAGCCGATACTCTCGCTACCCTTAAGAGGGCCTAAATCAAATGTGTGGCACGAGGAAGACTTTTTTACAATGAGGGCAACCCCACCTCTTCGCCCGGTTGGTCTGTCCTGCCTGAAGATGGTGAAATCAGGGGGAAGGGCAGTAGCCAAATCAGGATTAGAGGAGTCGTTGAGCCATGTTTCTGTTATAAAAAGAGCGTCAAGATCATAACACATGATTAAATCGTGTATATCTTGGCTGTGGCAGCCCAGCGAGCGGGCATTGATAAGACCTCCCTTGAAATTATTGCAGCCGTGCTTAGGGGGAGCGGAGCGAATGGGCATCTCTGTGGATGTCCAGAGAGACGTCCATTTACAATGTGAACATGAAAAGGGGCCCCAAATTTGGTCAGTGGGGAGACAACCCTTACATAGATCATCTATCCTAGGGCGAAGTGCCAACAATTCCCTACTGTCATACCTGGTGGTGGATAGATGTTGCCCAGCATGCCCCGCGCCCGGCGCGATCCTGGCGCGGACGGCGCAGACTGGCTTGGCTTAGGCGCGGCTTCGGCGCGCAACCGGCGCGCCCGCTGCGCCAGCCCGTTGCGCCGTCTGGCCGGTCTACACATTATATAGGGAGAGAGGAGGGCGGGAGGACGGCGCAACTAGAGCGCTCCCCCAGCCTCACCAAAGATGGCGCCCACCGCCGCCGAGTATCGTCTGGAAAGCGCCTGGGCGAGGAGGAAGGAAATTAAGAAATGGGTAAGGATGTCAGTGTGCCTGGCTAGTAATTCCCACTTAACACTGTTAAAAGCCCCCAAAGTTAAAAGCAGTACAATATTAAAAAGCTCCTAAAGTGCATTCAAGATCGGCACCACGTTCTGGTACACGCAGCTCGCAGCCCCAGTCACCCTCACTAGGGAGAGCTCCGTTAAGGCACCGAGCTTGCTAAGAAGCCCCGCTAAATAATCCAGGAGGGCGGGAGGACGGCGCGACTAGAGCGCTCCCCCAGGCTCACCAAAGATGGCGCCCACCGCCGCCGAGTATCGGCTGGAAAGCGGCTGGGCGAGGAGGAAGGAAATTAAGAAATCGGTAAGGGTGTCAGTGTGCCTGGCTAGTAATTCCCACTTAACACTGTTAAAAGCCCCCAAAGTTAAAAGCAGTACAATATTAAAAAGCTCCTAAAGTGCATTCAAGATCGGCACCACGTTCTGGTACACGCAGCTCGCAGCCCCAGTCACCCTCACTAGGGAGAGCTCCGTTTTTATATCATTTTGGCCCAGCATTAAAGATCCTTCTATTTTTGTACCATCCTGCATCACGAACAGTATCAAGAGACAGCAGACACACAATGTAACATGTGCTATAATCTACTCGCTGACTCACAACCAAGTCTATTTAAAACTTCACAACAAACCATCAAGCAATAACCTTAGTCAAGTTCACAATATGCCATTTCCAGGAGTCAAGACCAGAGAGAAAAGCACACAGCCAACAGTCCGCTCTCCAAAACTGGGTCTCACAGAGTGGACATGTTTATGCAATACTGTATGCCACAACAGTCAGCTGCTGGAAAATTCTCTCAATATGCAAGAAGCAATAGAACTCTTGACATGGTAAATCATCCCCTTTTCTTCCAGAGGCTAATACATTTTAATGTCTGACGGTCTTCCTCAACATTATGGTTCACAAACAAGGAAACATTATAATGTACCATGTGTTTATATGTGACAGCAAAACAACTGAACCCATATCACGTCCCTACATCCTTTGGCCAGTTATTTGTGTTCTTCTAGATTATGCCTCAATACGTTTTACATGGAAACACTACTTACATCTTCAAATTTTGATGGACTAATTTCTTTTTCAATAAGTGGAAGAATAGCTCCAAGTCTTCTCTCAAATTCCACTCCTTCAGCTTCAACAAATAAGCCACACGTCTGGGCAGCCAATCTTCTATGTGAGGGCTGTTGGGAAATATCAAACACACAATATAATGCTAGTACTTACTGCACAGTGAAAAGAAATATTAAGAGTTGATAATACTGGTGTCGACTTGTGGACAAGACAAGATTTCCCATCTATCTTTATTTTAGAACCACAGTGCTGAAAACTGAGAAAAATCACTCTAGAAATGTAGTGTTAGAGGAATGGCAAAGGGGGACAGGGGAAAGCTAATACCAATTTGTAGCACTTAGGCTGCCTATTCGATATGTACTTAGTGAACGTCGTTCACCACTACATTAGAACCGGCACATCTGAACATATCAGTACCAGTAGCTCTCTGCAAAGGCCTCCCCATACTTTTAAAGGGTCTTTAAAAGCATTTCTTTATGGGTATTCCACATGCAAACCGGACATATGTTTGTAGGAAGGATACATTTTGTAAATAACTAATTGCTCTGCATTCTTTGTTCGCACTTATAACGATCAACCATATACACAAATTTAGAGACGAAGGCACACATTGCAGAGAGGTCCCATACTTGAAATGCATGCCTTAATAATCAAAATTTGGAAACTGAATGACTACCAAATGTCATGTTCACTCCAGATCAGGGGTATCCAACAATCTGCAGTTTCTAGTCAGGAGCACCTAAGCAAAGATTCCAAGTCTCTGGTTCATTCAGAGGGACTGGAGGAAAACAGAGCCCAATTTCAAGCACAACATGCAGGAGACATTTTCAACTCAGGTCAAAACTTCAGATGGGAGATTGAGAAACCTGAGGCATAGCCCAACACGCACACAGTTTGGAATACTTGGTGAAACAATAATTATGACCCTGCGTGTCAGCGGATATTCACTCATCATGCTTCGTTTTCGTAAGGGCACAGCAAGCTCCTGCACTCAAGCCTCAACTGGAGGCTCTGCTGCATCCCTTAATGGTACGACTACTCAACTACACTGACAGTGACTTAATTCTGAATGTGCCAAGAACCAATGGAGACATCCTATATATATTGAGAAGACTTATGATTTGGCCAGACTAAACCATACATGTGCAGCTACGGAAAACATTCACTTGAGTCATACGAAAACTCAGGACAATGAAGCTGGAACACAAGCTCCGGTAACCAGCAAATCTGAAATAAGAATTTCTGAACAAGTCCTACTTTTTCTAAAATCCTGAACTGGCATGAGGTTGGATAGGAGAAAAGAAGGAGCTTCACAATAACAATGTCTACATTGATCTGGCACAGGATAAAGTTATAGAGCCACTCTCCCAGTCGAGGGACCAGGAACAATTAGTTGGGGGGGCGAAGCCAGGCAAGGGATCCAGCCTGCAAAACAACCAGTGGTCCTGGAAGACTGGAGAGTTTTGCAGGGTGTGGGGAGGAAAAACAGCAGTCCGTTGAGACAGCACCTTTCAACCCAACACGTTGAACGTGGTTTGTAACTAATTTGCAGATTTCAAAAGATGTGTGAGGTGAGCAGCCCGTAATCGAGCGGATTACGCTCTAGGCGAGTTGATGGAGGAAGGGAGATTTAACAACATAATCTACATGGTCTCAAAACACAGAAAGGGAGATCTCCTTTTTCCCATAGTTTATAGAACCTGTTGGGGCAACAGGTGCTTCTAGGGTGGAAGTGTAGAGAAGTTGGGAGTAAGAAGGAGTGCTGTTACTAATATTAGTGTACTGATAATAGAGTTGATAATATTAAAACCGAAAGTATAAAAACTACACAAGTTTGAGGCAACTAATTTATCAATATTGCACATCAAGGTAACTACACTGGCTATCACATTATTACTTTGAATGTGAATTGGCTCCCTGACAAGCAGTTCTACAATAAGCAAAGCTTCATTTATCAAATATATTGTTTCTGCAAGAAACACATTTAATGCAGTGTAGGTACACCTTCCTAGGATATTATGGTTTGGATAGAGTGTTTCAAAATGGTAGCAGACCTAACAGTACTCAGCCAACTTTAATGGAGCATGCTCAACAGGCTCTCAAAGGACCACTGCCCTCTCAGACTGGGTACTGGCCCTGGGATTGTGTGTTGTATCGCCTCCATAGCACCTAGGAAAAAAACATTCACATTTTACCGCCCACAATCTCTAGGCTTGATTATTTCTTTCCACCAGCACCTGCCTTCTCCTGAACTAGCTGGGTTTCATGGTTTCTGGCACCGGGAATTTTTGATCATTCACCTGTGGAAAAGGATGTTGGATGGGAGAAGGGAATACACCAGAATACACCAGCATTTGCCGGCAAAACGTGCTGTAGCTGTTGGACAAGGAGTTTGTTCACTATCTGGGAAATGAAAAAAAAACACTTCCAAATGAGTATCAGGCCGGTTCCCTCAACATGCACAATATGGGAAGGATTTAAAGAGGCAGTAAGGGACAGGGTCTAGAAGGGCTTGAAGCAAGAATACATGAACTAGAAACTATTTACATAGTCACAGGAGAGAACATGACCTTGCGGTAGCTTTGGATGCATTAGATTCAGCTAGAATAACTTGAATTGTATCCTACAGATGAGTATATAAACTTAGTGATGAAACTAGAAAGCTCCTATACTGGCTATCTAACATTGAGGCCAAAACTAGAACCATGCTAGGTACCCGAAAAGCCTTTACAGCATTTAAAACGGAGGGAAATGGGCTTAGAGAGCTATTTGCAAAATATTACAGGCCTCCCTACAAGGCTTGTCAGAGCAGGAATTATAGTCCCCACTGGTGAGCAATCCCTTGCTACTGGAACTTTCTGGTACAGATAGGAAAGAGCTATGCCTTCCTCTTTCAGAAGAGAAGATCAACGATGCCTAGTTCTAATGGTTTCCCTAGAGTTTTTTAAACTTTTCAGCTCCCTAGGCTCACTCCACTAGCCAGATATGATGAAGCAGGCCTGTGATAGAAAGACATTGGCAATTGATCTGAATTCGCCCACAATATCTGTTTTGCTCAAACTGGGTAGGCAAACTGTTCAGATCCGTGCCAATCATACCATCCACTCTCACTCATTAACCTCAAAATAAAAGTGTTAGCTAAATCAGTTACAAATAGGCTGATTAAAGTAGTTGATTTATTGGTGGACATGATCATACTGGCATTAGGTCTAGTAGGGGCACTAGACACAGGGGGCTTTGCTGGTGGGGGCTGTCAGTTTTCTTGCTCCGTGGACACCTTGGTAAGACTCCCAGTCCCAGGGTGCTCGTTTGCCCCAAACACGCTGCAGCTATCACAAGGGGAGGTGTGGGCACCACGCTTATAGTGAAGCCTCTCCCCATGCAGCGCGGAATGCGCTGGGTTCCGGCCACGCTCGTTAGAACCTGGAAGAGTCTGGGCTGGTCCAACCCCCTATGGACTACATCTTGGATACCTAAGGCACTGTGAGTGCCCTGCGCTATATTTGTAAAACAAGTTTGAAGAGGACCAGCTCTTGGGACACTTTGTATCACTAGTTTGTCACCTTGCTTATTGTCTTAGTGATGTACCATTGAGTTTTAAGTGGGTGTTAACCTGATCAAAGTTTTTTTTTAGTTTAGAAATGGGTAAGAGAAAAGCTGCCGATTGTGGGACTGGGATGGCGGTACCAACATCTAAAACAATTTAAAAGGCTCAGAAGCATGCTGGGGGGGGGGGGGAACTGCGTGCTCCATCGTATCAATAGCCTTTTGGTAGAATGCAAGGAGATTCAGTTCAGGCTGGACTGATTTCCATGAGGAGCAGGGTCAAGGCTGGTTTGCATATGACTGGGTCCAAACTGAGCGGGTATGATGAGCAAAAGAATGATTGGTTGGGATGCTACACGAGCGATTGCCAGTTGTTGGACAAATTGTTCAGTTTAACCAACAAGTATCTCACCAGGGAACAAATTGTTCTCTATTAACATTTGGGAGTTTGGAATATGTTCACAATCTGGTGCAAGAAATGGAAACCTGAAAATGACAGCAGCAAGAAACAGACTTATACAAACGGCAAATACATTTAAATAGTTCAATACCATCATAAATATTTTTTGTTTAATTCTTAAACGGAATGTACCTTTTTATTACTGAACCAGGTTGTAACTAAAGAGAACATCAAGTCTTGATTTTCAGTGTTCATTTTGTTGAGTAAAGATTTGATTGTCAGGGATGCCATTTTCTTGCACTTAGCTGAGTCATCGTTTATCATCATTAGCGCAAGGGGAACAAAAAACACTCCACAGTACTGGTGAAGAAGATGCTGAAAATAGAAAACAGACATTTGAACATTAAAACAACACTACTATATATGGAAATACAGACAGATAAATTAAGAGTGCCTGTAAAATCTATACAGATGTTAATTTTTTTTAATGCTCGGAGGCAGCACGAATACATGCATTTTATAACTGAAAGTAGCATATAATTTAAATATACATAAGAAAAACCAGTTGAGGTTAGAAATATCCCCATAATTATGACAGGAATTTGTTAGTGGATATCATTTTCTTTTATTTATACTGGGTTAATTGGAGGGTAACACTACTAATAAAATTACTAAAAGTGGCAGGCCAACCTAAGATATTAAAAAGGCAACCTGGTGCCAGCCTGAAAGCAGTAGCCACCCTCCTCCCGTTTTTAAAGTCTATAAAGGCTCTCAAAGAGGTATAGTTTTGGGAAACATGGCAGACTACTCCAACTGTCAGCTACAATATTTTTTAAAACATCCTATTAGAAAAAAACAATTCCAATGGGCATAACCATCTACTGTCTTGCATATCCCATAAAGTATCCATGTCATAAATAGAAATCCTGCAGATCCTGTCCCTCCTCCCTCAAAATCTTTTCTTCTTGTATCTGGGCATTGACAATGGCGCCAATTGTCCTTGTGTTTCCAGCATGTCCCTGGCTATATATACCAGAGGATCCCCTATCTGTGCTAGGTTTTTCCCCATTTTTTTTAGGGCACCCCCTACTTTTATATGCCTTCTTCTAAGCATGCACACACCATCCTATCTCTTTTTTCCAAGCTTTGGCCTTCAGCATCCTTCCCCAACCCCCAGAGTCGAGCAATATTCTGTTTAGCTACGCTCTGTCGCAAATCCATCCATATCCTCGGGTGCCGTGCGGGTTGTCTCCACCTCACCTCATATGTTCAGGATTTATTGTTCCACTTCTGTAGTCAAGGCAGTCCCTTCCGCTTAATTCATAATGTCTGTGATTTCCTCCCATTACTCCTGGATTATTGGACAAGCCCATATTATAGGAAATGCCTCTTCCCATTCCCCATCTTCAAGCGTCCCCATGTCCCTTTCCCATTTTTCCCTAGCTAGAGCATAGTGCTGGGTGAGCTGTTTTATATATTTCTATATGTCAAGCATGTCATGGGGTCTACCAGTAGTCTGTCTTCCAGAGGGGTGGATTACGCTATTATCGTACTTTGTGGTGCGAGGGCTCGCAAGGCGTGCTGAACTTGTAAGTAACGAAATGTCTCTGTAGATGCCAGGTTCTCAAGGTCTGCTAGAAGCAAGTCCCCCCCACCAAATCGTTGCACAAGAGTGAAAAAATGTCCCACCAAATCCCACACAGTGAATCCCTGAAGCCCTTTTAGGGATCCCAAACCATCCCATCCCATAGTGGAGTCATCTCTGTGGGTGTATTTTGCCCTCTGAGGTAATGCGTCACTTCTTTCCATAGCTTAATTACCATTCTTTTGTGCGGTGGTAGTGTAGGCAGGTTTTTTTATTTTTTTTACAGAGGTTTATATAGAGCGAACTTGACCTGAATCAGGTATCAAAGCGCCTTACATAGCACCAGTTGCATCAAATAAGGACACATTAATTTTGGCACGGGGAGATTAAGTGATTTGCCCAGAATCACAGGATGTGCAGCGTCATTTCCGAGACTCAAACCCAGTTCAAGGTCGACCGCCCTAGCCGTTAAGCCAACTCCCCTTGTCTACGTTATAGTGCTACTAGATATTCCCTGTGTCCCAGCATGAAGCTGTCCATTCATAATTCCGGGCCTGCCTAGGCCATAAAGGCCCAGTTGTCCTCCGTCATTAATTGGACTGACCAGTAATATTTCTGGACATCTGAAAAGGCAAGATCGCCATCCCAACAGCTTCTAGTTTACTTGGACATAGCAATTTTTGCTGGGCCGTCGTCCCACCTCAAACTCTCTAAAATCTCTCTTAGGGCTCTCAAAGCGAGCATTCTGAAGCACATAGAGCAATCGAGGCAGAGACATAATCTTAAATAGCACTGCCCTTCACAGCACCGAGAGCGGGAGGGCGCGCCAATGTTTTACATCTTATCTTAATCTTTCCCGAAGCGGTGTCAGGTTGCGCGTGAACAATAGTTCTACGTCTCTAGTTACCTAAAGACCAAGATATTGGAATCTCTCCTTTACGACCCGTATTCGGAAGTCTGGTGGCAAGTTTACTGGTAGCAGGTTCAGTACCTTGCCTCTCAGTGGGTACAGCAGTGACTAGAGTCAATTAATGAAATAGCCCGAATATTTACCAATATTTGTAATTCTTTGCACAAGTTTGGATATTGACATCTCAGGGTCAGCCACATAAAGCAGGACATTGTCCACATATAGGGGTATCCTGTCTTCTCACGCGCCTCTCCATTCTAGTCCCTTGACCAGCGGGTTCTGGAGGATCTAGGCCGCTGGTGGATCCAGTGCCTGGGTAAAGATAAGAGGCAATAGTGGGCAACCCAGTTGTGTGCCCCTCTGGAGCTAGAACACAGAGGAGTAAACCCCATTAACCCTGACCCTAGCGAGCTGGCTGGTATAGAAGAGTTGGACCCATTGAATGTATTGTGGCCAAAACCGAACCTCTCCACAACCACAGCATGTTTCCCCATTCTAGCGTAGCAAACACCAATTTTGTGTTGAGGGACAGAACCACAGCATGTTCACACAAGGTGTCCGCTTGCCCTTGCACTCCATACAGATGCCTAGGATTAAGTCTTGCACTGCGAGAAGACAAAGCCTGATTGGTTTGGGTGTATTACGGAAAAAAGAACTCTTCGCAGCCGTATCAGTAATAGATTCATGAATATCTTGATCTCTATGTTCAGTATTGAAATATGCCTGTAGAAGGCACAGTCATCAGGGGGTCTTCCGTCTTTCCTTATCACCGCAATAGTGTCCATTAGTTGATCCGGTGGGAGGGAGACCCTCTGTTTACTTTTTTTTATACATAGCTAACACATGTGGGGCTAATTTTAAGGCCCTGGTTCGATATGCCTCCACCGGGCTTCCATGGCTTTTCAGGTTTGTAAGCTGAAAATTGCCTCCTCTATTTCAGACACCTCTATGTCTGCGTCTAGGTAGGTCCAGTCCACTCAAGACAGTCGGGCAGGCTTATATCCAGGAGGAACTCACTCACCTCCTCGCCTGCCACAGCTACCCCAGGCAAACAGATTCAGACATAATTCAAGGCAAATACTTCTGAAAAGTTTTTGCTCCCTCTAATAGGTTCACCCTCTGCATTTCTGATCTCTAGGACCCAAAACTGTGCCTCATCCTATTTGTCCAGTCAAACCACAAGTTTGCAAGACTTGTTTTCTACATCGTAGAGTAGCTGCATCGTGGCTTTTTGGGCTGCGATTGATGCATCTGTCACAAGATCTTTATATTCCTGTTGTGTGAGGTGAAACTTAAGTAATAGAGTGCCATCTGCTTCCGTATATGGTGAGAGCTCCAGCTCCTGGATCTCCCTCTGTAAATCACTCTCCTGTCTCGGCTATTCATTTTTTACCACTACCAATAGAGGAGATAGCCTGTCCACTGATCACTGCCATATAGGTCTCCTGAATTGTAAGCACTGTGGTTACCGAACCCTCATTGTCTGTGAAATATTGATCATTATGTTGCCAGTTTCTCTACAATTTTGGGGATTTTAAGGAGTCTTGATTGGCAGCCTCTTGCAGACTACTGTCCATATTGGTGAGTGATCTGAAATAACCCTAGCCAAGAGAAGTTCTTCAGAATAGAGATGGACATGTGTGTGTCGGGTAAGGAGGTAGTCTATGCATAACCCCTCAGTAGTAGATGTATTGCCAATCGTGAGGGCTGTGAGTGCCCCAGAGGTAAGCCAATACCCCTGCAGTTAGAAAGTCCTGAAGAGGGCTTACTCTCTACGCTTGTCCTTTATTTGGCAATTTATCTAATTCCGCTTGCGGTGTCAGATTAAAATAACCCCCAAGATCAAGGCTCCTTCTGGGAGCTACAGCAACATACAATTCACATATGGCAGGCTCAGCGTGGGGAGTTTGGGTGTGTATATACAGAGCACAGATTGAGTGGGAGGCCCTCCCAGTGTGCCATAATTACCGCTAATCTACTCCACAGGTCTGTCCATATCTGCTGGGGAATAATGGGAGAAGTTTTCATACGAAGTATATCTTCCCCAATAGATAAAGCTGTGTAGTGGTTTGGGTCATAATATTGTAACCCTCTCTATCCAGTGCTCTACACGTTATTCCATATCAAGTGTGTTTTTGGGAGTAACACCATGTCAGGGGAATGGCGTTTGAGGTATTGCAACACCACCTCTCTTTTAGTTTTACTATCCAAGCCCATTAACATTCCAGGTTAGGACTTTCAGTGCTTTGCGGGCTTCCATTTGTGGTTAGCAGCTGGTCAGTGGATTTCCCCCTCAGCATCCAGTCTGACGATCAGCACGGGACTGGTACTCTCCTCATATCTGTGGTTCCCGACAGTGAAAATACCCAACAGTAAAACCAGAGCAAAACAACACAACTTCTGAAAACAAAGCCCCTACCCTGCATAGTGAGCTCAAACTATGCCTCATGTGAACAGTCCAGCCCGAACTGCCAAGCCATGTCTTCCCTGGACCGGAAACAAGCTTCCGAGAACCGGTTTCTGGCATTCCAGCCGTCTTCAGCCCGGCTTACTTCAATCCAGTGGTAAAGTGAGCAAGGGACTCTCGTCTGAGCATATCCTGCCACACTTATGGCGGCCAAAAGCGGTATAAAAGGGGGTGGTGATGGAGGGAGCATCTGAATCAATCAAACACTCACACCCAATCAAAAGATCTGGGTTTAATCCATCACCGTTCTTTAGCCCACTCTGCCACCCCAGTTCAGACATGGCTATATGCAAATCAGTCTGACCCTGTGCCTCATGGGAACAGTTTGCTCAGACCTGAGTCCCATGCTCTGCACACCACTGGAGTCAAGCTATCCTGGCTGAAGACGGCTGATAGCCAGAAAACGGTCCTAGGATGCTTGATTCCGGTCCAGGAAAGACATGGCTTGGCAGTTCGGGCTGGACTGTTCCCATGAGGCACAGGGTCAAGGCTGATTTGCATACGGCAATGTCTGATCTGGGGTGGTGTGGAGTGCAATAAAACGATGGATTTAGGCCCAGATCTCTGTACTGGGGTGAATGTATGACATTGTTCTGCATTCTGTCCATCAACTGTGGTTTTTGCATTTGTCACCCCGAGTGAAAGGGGCATGCTCAGACGTGAGTCCCATGCTCTCCACACCACTGGAGTCAAGCTATTCTGGCTGAAGACGGTTGATAGCCAGAAACCGGTCCTAGGATGCTTGATTCCGGTCCAGGAAAGACATGGTTTGGCAGTTCGGGCTGGACTGTTCCCATGAGGCACAGGGTCAAGGCTGATTTGCATATGGCCATGTCTGAACTGGGGTGGTGTGGAGTGCAAAAAACAATGGATTTAGGCCCAGATCTCTGTACTGGGGTGAATGTATGACATTGTTCTGCATTCTGTCCATCAACTGTGGTTTTTGCATTTGTCACCATAAAATTGCAGGTCGCCTATCATAGGTCCATGCCTGGGTGGGGGGGAATTGGGGAAGCCCTCTGTGTTGTCAAAAGTGTCTCCCTGCTTTTGTCGGGGTCTCCCTGCCTCCCCGGCTGCGCTGCTGCTTGTCATTCGTTTTGTGGTCTGTTGTTACCAGGTCGCCTTCCCTTGAGCCAATCCCACGCCTCAGCCGGGTTCATGAAGAGCCATGTTTCCCCTCTTTTGCGGGAAAAAGCATCATATATTTAAGAATTTTTTTCCTCTGTACACTTTACTCTTCATCAAAACTGCACCTTAACTTCTGTACAAGCAGTGAGAAGTCTGGATAGATAGGCACAGTCCTGGGCACACGTGGTGAGGATATAAAGGAGTAGCAGTAGTCTCTGTACTGGTAAAGTATTTTGAGGTCGACACCAGTGTGTACTTGAGCGATAATTAATGAGAAAAAATCATATGGAATCAAACAATCAGCCGACATGTGTTTCGTTACAACGCAGGGCTGCTACTCTGTTTGAAGGTCCGAGAGTATGGCCCCACAGTGCCAGTGAAAAATCCAATCCGGCCTGGGGTGATACTTTGAGCAGCGAAGGGCGTTGTGCCAGCCTGTGGGCTCAAGAGGTCGGATGAGGGGGGAACTTGAAGTTAAAATGCAGGAACAGAAGGCGGGTGCGCCGTATCTGAGGGTCACGTTGGTCTTGGACGTGTGTCAAGTCAGGAAAGAGTTTTTTCAGAGCGTGGACTGGTAGCACAGAGCAACTACGGGGTCTGAAAAGCCGAATATGGCCTGATTGACGAGTCTGCACACAGGGTGTGTGCGGGAGGGCGGGTTTGCCGGTCTGCTACTCTGGTGGAGTGGTCTGAAGATCCGAGGTCCGTTCAGACCACGTGTCCCCAGGACTGTGCCTGTTAAACCGTTGTGGGTTCTTGATTCACAATAGCAACGGGGGTTAAAGGGTTGTTCCCCAGACCTGGCAGCACTGCTTACAACGACAGCCCACATAACCCAGAAAAGCATACCAGTCTGAGCGCCAATCCTCCTGAACATAACTTAAAACCCAGCATCCTAGTTATCACTTCTAAAGTCTGGATAAATGTTGATGGGTACATTTTCATATTTCAAGGGCGGGCTCCCCTCGGATGGCCTGTGGGACAACATCTCGACAATTATAGAGACGGGCAATAAAAGTCCGCAGTGGAGCCCCTTGTCGAGTCAGGGTGATTGGGTCCTATTGGCCCACTCCACAGAAAAGAACTTAGAGAGTCCCTTGAGTTTTAGGGTATTCAGGAAAAGCTCCTCTGAAAACAGATTCACACTGGGCCCCTCCGCTCTATTCGGGACCCCAACCACCCTGATAATGTTCCTCTGGGAGCGACCTTCAAAATCCTGCAACTTTGCTCACATTATGTCTGCCTCCTTCCATACTCAATTTATCTGCTCCCTAAGAGTTTTAGTTTCACTACGAAGCTTCACCAGTGCCACTTCATTTTCGGTTACTTTCACCCATTTTGCGGATATCAGCTCTGAGTAGCATGACTTCAGTGGCCACCGAGTAAATTTGGGGCTCTAGGGAGACCCGCACTACTTGAACCCCCTCCATTATATCCTGTGGTGAAGGTTGTGAAGTTTTTATGTCATGGTCCTCAGGCAGGACCTGTCCTTCCGCACTTTTCATGGTGTCAAACTGTTGTGTGGGGCTGGCATACTTATCCAGTCTGAGTTATTAAGGTCCCTTTGTGCCCTTGCCACCCGTCATAACTGTATGGACCCGTGGACAGGGGGACCTATATAGAACACATTAATTCTTATCAGGGCCTCTCACACTCCATCCTTTAACCTCCCTTACCTCTTTTTTGTTGTAGCTCTGCAATGGGTGGGCCTTAAATTGCTGGCAGCGCCACCCTGCATTGTAGCGTCACTCATCTGGTATTGGGCAATCACCACCCGCCATGTAGTGGTAATCACTGCCACCTGCCCGGGGCTTCCGCCTCTCCCCTTGTCTACCCCTGCAGCCTCTATGCTTTCCCCTAGAAGGGTAAAGTGGCAGCTTCTCTGCAGCTGGCTTCTGATTTCAATGACCAGATTTCCACTGGTGTCCGGCAGCCAAAGTCAAGCCAATCTCTGGAGCCTCACATAGCCCCGCCATTGCACATCGGCTGCCTCTCCTCTGTGCGTCCACAGCCAGAGCTCCCTTCTTCCAGTATAGCCTGACTCCCCTCATGCAGCCCTCTTATGGGGGTGAAGGCACGTGCAGAATTGTGGTCGCTGTCCAGCTAGGTCACGTCAGTACCACCAAGGAACAGCTGGTAACGGTTGTTTGACATTACCACGCCTTCCTTCATCACGCACATTTCACACTGCATACCACTACCACTCATTTACATTCATTCTCATTACAAACACCTTCACCACGCATTCCACAACCACGCATACTTTTACCACGCTTACTGCCTCTGAAAAATTCTATCACAGTGTAACACTGCCACACACTGTTGAGAATGTATTCATTAACTCTTAACCCTTTCGCGGCGGCGCAAAGCTCGCCACAGCGCGGGGTCTAGGGGGTGAGCGCTGTGCTGCCGTGCTCATGAGGGAACCACGCCTTCATGAGTCACGGGGGCGTGTGCTCATGACGGCGCAGTTTCGTCACGGCCCCGCCGGCTCATTAATTCGCCCGCATAGGCGGGGAATTAATGCCGCGTGGGTGGAGCGGCAGCCGCATGACGGAACCATGCCGTCATGAGCACACGCCGCCCATGACTCATGGCGGCGTGGTTCTGTCATAAGCACAATGGGTTAATATATTTTTTATTCTATTTTAGTACTTGAACAGGTTATATATTTTGGGGGTAGACCCCCTATGCCCCCTTTTTTAAACATCCTCAAATGCATGGTTTTGTCTTGCGATGTAAGGACTTACGATTACGATTCACGATCTAAAAAATGCATGGAAAATGCACTAAGAAGAAAACTTCTGAGTAAAGGCTGTTTTCCCTGGTAACCACCATTTTCCCAGGTATGGCACTCGCACCCGTCCGCAAGACGACCTCGCCTGTCCCCAGCGATCTCTAGGGCTGCCGTTCGAGGACTGAGCTAGAGCATCTTCACCGCCGCCTGCCTGTCTGCTCATCCTCTCAAAAAGCTTCGGAGGCTGCCTCACAGCAGGCACACATCATCTTATTTACCCGCAACCTGGCTCAGCTATGTGAGCACGGTGCTGCCTTGTGGGGGAGTTCCCCAAGTCTGCTCACCCTCTGTGGTTACCGCTATGGGTTGCTGCAGCTCTACAGCTTTCCTGCACCTTCCCGCTACAAAATCATTTTGATGGCTCGGTGCAGGACAGGTGTTTGGGGGGGGGGGGGGGATTATATTAAAGCATGATCTGAGCCACTTCATTAAGCAGCCATCTTCCATGCCGCTTAAACACATCCCTCGGCAGCTACAATTAATCTAAATCACACCCTGCTTCAGTTTGACCGATATTCAGTGCAACTTCAAAAGCACTCATCTACCTTAACCTTTTAAAATATTTTATAAAGGAAGTAAAGGGGGGTGCACAGTCACTGCCACAGGAGACTGCGTGCAGAAGAGGGGGGAGGGTAGTTAGTGGCAGCTTAGAACTGCCATTCATAGCAACTTAACACCCATTTATATCTTCCCCACAATCTCTGCTCCAAATGTTACTAAATGAAGGCCTCAGTGTAGGCATGTATGGGAACTGACAGGATTTATTTTATACTTGGGCGAGTCTAACTATTTTCTTTGACTTATTACATGAGAACAGTGAAGCAGGCCAAAGTACAATAAATCCGGCATTTTTGACCATATTCGATATTAAAGTTTACATGTCTTCCTATATTTTCACTTATACCAATACTTGGTGATGCCAAAGTATGGACCCATTGCTAATTAATATTAAATATTAACACACACTTAATAGAAAGGCTCACCTGTGGGAATGTTTGGAAGAGGTAAGCAAACATTTCCAAAGCTGATTCTCTTCCAGTCTCATATTCATAACTGCAACAGAAAACAAGAACAGATAAAGTACACTCAGATTAACTATAGGCCCTACAAAAGGCATTTCTTCTGCTTTTTTTTTTTACTGTGTAGCTCCCTACCTGTATGTGCCATATTTACTTTGATGGCTTGATAACTGAGCTTATTTTACTTTATTTTTTAATCCATAAATGACATCACCCGTTTCTCAGATTATAAACGGAATAAGATTTTGAACCATCAATCAATATTTTAATTTCCTCAAAGAACAAGCTAATTTTTCTGGTCTATCCTCTATCTAACCAAAGATTCCTTACCTTGTGAATAATTCCCAAGCGTCAGACTGGATCTGGAAAGTTTCAGAGCATTTACACTGCAGGCTGCTAGGTGGTGTTGTGCGGCCCTGCGTCAATGTTGTTAGGTTCTGAAAGGGATGAGCAGAGCTGCATATGTGCGCTGATATGCGTTGCTTTCTAGGCTGCCAACCTCCTGAGACACAGAGGCTATCGGCAAGTTGGTATGATCAGTGTGCAGATCTGTAGATTGGTACCTTTTCAGATAGAAAAAAATCCACTTCATAATACAGGAAGAGTGAGGAATCTGTGGTTAGATAGAAAATACACCAGAAAGATTGTTACTAAACACAAGTTGTTCTTCTGATGGATACTTCTAACTGCAGAATCCTCGCCATGTCAACAGATACCATAGCAGTACCTACCAAGGTGGTGGATCTGTGAACAGGATCAGACCAAAAAGTCCTGCAGGACCAAGTGGGTAAAATGCCCCTCTCAATGAACCGGACGCACAAGTTACTACTTGTGTAACGATATATCTGTAAGAGACATTAGTTAGTGATAGATTCCTTACCTTAGAATATCCCCAGGCGTCAGACTGGATCCGGAAACTTTTGCGTAGCAATACCCCTGCGCGCTGGTAGGCGTCGTCTGCGGCTCCGCGCCCGTCGTCGGCGTCGTGAGCGCCGGGATGACGTCGTCGGAGTACTTAGACGGCGCCCATGCGCGCTGACGTCAGTTCTGATAACACAGCTTTTCCGCGCCAGATACGCAGAGCCATGATAGAACTAACACTGGTGCCATGAAACTAGGGCCCTGAAAGGGGATGACCTTAACCCTAGATATCAGTTCGCAGAACGGGGAGGATGGGTGGGCGGTAAGGAATCTATCACTAACTAATGTCTCTTACAGATATATCGTTACACAAGTAGTAACTTGTGCATCTGAAAGACACACGTTAGTGATAGATTCCTTACCTTAGAATAGATACCCCAGCAATACCAACCCCGGTGGTGGGTCTGCGAACCAATATCACACCAGAAAGTCCTGGAGGACGGAACGGCCAAAGAAGCCATCCCTCCGGACTTGACTGTCCAGGCAGTAGTGTCTTGCGAACGTGTGCAGCGAGGCCCACGTAGCTGCCTGGCAAATGTCCTGCAGGGGGACACCGCGGCCCAGGGCAGTTGTCGTTGCCGTGGCCCGAGTGGAGTGAGCCCGCAATCCAGCTGGGGGCTCCTTCCTCGCCATGGAGTAACATGCTTGGATACACAAGATGATCCACCTAGAGATGGTCCTCTTGTGCACAGCCTTTCCCTTCTTAGCGCCCACGTAACCAACGAAGAGTTGGTCATCCACCCGGAATTGGCGTGTGCGATCTAGGTAGTAGGAGAGCGCACGTTTTGGATCCAGACGGTGGAGCCTCTCCTCCTCTTTCGAGGGATGCGGAGGCGGAAAGAAGGTGGGCAAAGTGATGGACTGCCCGATGTGGAAGGCCGTGACAACCTTGGGCAGAAAGGAAGGTCGTGTACGTAACACCACCTTATCAGGATGAACAGACAGGAAAGGCGGAGAAGAAGAAAGAGCCTGGAGCTCACTCACCCTCCTGGCAGAGGTGATGGCAACCAGGAAGGCCGTCTTTAGAGTAAGGAGACGAAGAGGGCAGTTATGAAGCGGCTCAAAGGGAGCACACATCAGATAGGTGAGAACCAGATTCAAGTCCCACTGGGGCATCACGAAGGGAACAGGAGGGAACATGTGCGTGATGCCCTTCAGAAATCTACTCACAATAGGGGACTTGAATAAAGAAGGCTGATCTGGTAGCCTCAAGAAGGCTGATAGAGCAGAAAGGTACCCTTTAAGAGTGCCCAGAGCAGAACCCTGCTGGGCAAGGGAAAGAAGAAAGAGCAGCACTTCCGAAAGGGGTGCAGAGAGAGGATCCACAGCCTTTGCTGTGCACCATGCCACAAATCTGTTCCACCGGCAGGCGTATACCGACTTTGTGGAGGGACGCCTGGCTGCCAGAATGATATCACAGACTTCGGGAGGCAAGTCAAATGGCCTCAACTGCCGCCGCTCAATCTCCAAGCTTGTAGGTGGAGACTGGACAGGTTCGGGTGCAGGACCGTCCCCTGCTGCTGCGACAGAAGGTCCTCCCGAAGAGGCAGACGAATCGGGGATCGACTGACATGCTGAGTAGCTCGGGATACCAGTATCTTCGCGCCCAGTCCGGAGCCACAAGGACGACCTGGGCCCGGTCGTGCCTGATCTTCTTCAGCACTCTGGGCAGAAGTGGTATAGGCGGAAAGGCGTACAACAGACTGCAGCTCCACTCGCGACGAAAAGCGTCTCCGAGCGAGTGCCGCCTTGGAAACTCCAACGCGCAGAACTGCTGACATTGCGCGTTCTCTTCTGTGGCGAATAGATCTAACCAAGGCTCTCCCCACTGTCGAAAGAGACCTTGCGCCACGTCCGAGTTCAGACGTCATTCGTGATCCATCATGCACCGGCGGCTGAGTTCGTCCGCCCTGGCATTCAGAGAGCCTGCCAGGTGTTGAACCACCAGGGTCACGCCCTGATGTTCCAGCCACTGCCAGAGGCGCAGAGCCTCCTGGCAGAGGGTCCACGACCCCACACCGCCCTGTTTGTTGCAGTACCACATGGCGGTGGTGTTGTCGGTGAACACTTGCACTACGCTCCCCCTGACAGAGGGGAGGAATGCCTTCAGTGCAAGACGAATCGCCCGCAGCTCCAGAAGGTTGATGTGGAGCCGGGACTCCGCCGGAGACCAGAGGCCTCTGATCTCTGCCTCTCCCATGTGGCCTCCCCAGCCCTGGAGGGACGCGTCCGTCACAACTACGTGCTCCGGCTGGGGTAGGGAGAGGGGTCTGCCACTGACCCAGTCGCGGTCCGTGAGCCACCACTGCAGTTGCTTTGCAGTGCCCTCTGAGATCAGGACATGATCGGACAGGTTGCCCTGATGCTGGGCCCACTGAAACTTCAGGTCCCACTGCAGAGCCCGCATCCGCCACCTGGCGTGACGCACCAGAAGGATGCAGGAGGCCATCAGCCCCAGAAGCCGCAGCGTCAACCTGACCAAGACCCGGGATAACGGCCTGAAGACAGGAATCAGAGCCTGAATATCCCGAACCCGCTGTTCGGGTGGGTAAACCCGAAACTGCGCCGAGTCGAGAACCGCTCCGATGAAGAGGAGCTTCTGAGAGGGACACAGGTGTGACTTCGGCACATTGATGGAGAACCCCAGCAAGTGCAGGAGGTCGGCCGTAGTCTGGAGGTGGCTGACGACTGTCTGGGGCGAGCCCGCCTTCAACAACCAGTCGTCGAGGTAGGGGAAGACTGATACCCCCTGCCTGCGCAGATGGGCTGCGACCACCGCCATCACCTTCGTGAACACCCGTGGGGCGCTGGCAAGGCCGAAGGGGAGCACGGTAAACTGAAAGTGCTCTTGGCCTACCATGAACCGTAGGTAACGCCGGTGGGCCGGCAGGACGGGGATGTGGAAATAGGCGTCCTGCAAGTCCAACGCTACCAACCAGTCTCCCGGGTCCAGGGCAGCCAGGACCTGAGCCAAAGTGAGCATCTTGAACTTCTCCGTCCGGAGGAAGCCGTTGACGTTCCGCAGATCCAAGATAGGGCGTAGGCCCCTTTGCCCTTCTTGGGTACCAGAAAGTAGTGGGAGTAACAACCACGTCCTACTTCTGGCCCAGGAACGCGCTCGATGGCCCTCTTGGCCAAGAGGGCCGAAACCTCCTCTTGCAGAAGTTGCAAGTGATCCCCCGACACACGGTGGTATTGAGGTGGCATGGATGGAGGGGAAGACTCGAAGGGGAGGGAGAAACCCCTTCGGACAATTTGCAGCACCCACCTGTCCGAAGTGACTGTATGCCAGTGGGAGAGGTGATGGCGAACCCTGCCTCCCACAGGCGTCACATGGGCCTGAAAACTAGGAAGGTTTTGAGGCGGGGGCTGCTGAGGGAGGTGTGGACTGGCCTCGCCGCTGGCCCCGACCACCGCCACGGCGGTTCCCACGTCCGCCGCCGCGTTGCTGAACATTCTGCGGCGCGTGGCTGACGGTCCGTGGTGGGGCGCCCCTTCCGTGGCCACGAAAGGAGCGAAAGGCACCCGATTGCTGGCGTGGGGCCGTAAGGCCCAAGGACTTGGCCGTGGCCCTGGAGTCCTTGAAACGTTCCAGCGCATGGTCTGCCTTGTCGCCGAAGAGGCGACGGCCATCAAACGGCATGTCCAGGAGGGTGGCCTGGACATCGGCCGAGAAGTTGGCGGACCTCAACCAGGCGTGGCGTCGAACCGCCACCGTCGTTGCCATCGCCCTGCCCAGTGAGTCCGTGGTATCCAGCCCTCACCGGATAGAAAAGTGTGCTGCATCTCGGCCGTCCGCAAGGGTTTGGCTGAGTTTAGCCCTGACCTCCTCAGGGCATTGTGGCAGCACCTCCGCAACCGTGTCCCACAGAGTGTGGGTGTAGCGGCCCAAGAGACAGTTGGTGTTCACAGACTGTAGACCTAGGCTCACAGACGAGAAGACCTTCTTCCCGAACTGCTCATATCTCTTGGATTCCCTGTCGGGCGGGGCCGACGGGAATGCGGTTTGGGAGTTAGAGGCCTGGATGACCAGGCTCTCGGGGGTGGGATGGGTGGACAAAAAGCATGGGTCGCCCGGCGCCGGGCGGTAGCGTCTGGCCACGTTCCTGTCCACAGGGGGGCCTGTGGCGAGCTTGGACCAAGTGCCCAGAAGAACGTCACACAAGGCCTCATTGAACGGCAGGAGGGGCTCCGCGGAGCCGGACTGCTGTTTGAGGACCTCAGTGAGGAGATTAGTCCTCACGGCCGCGACGGGGAGCTGAAGGTTTAAGGCCTTAGCTGCCTTCGTCAACACTACGCAGTAAGCAGAACCCGCCTCCGAAGCCACAGTCGGGGGCGACGTAAATCCAGTGTCTGGCGAGGTGTCAATACCACTGGCCTCCCCAAGCTCATATGTCCAGTCCTGATGTGACTGGCAATCACGTGCCAGAGGGTCCTCGGACCCCTCCCATTGCTCCTCGTCACCTGGCTCCTGGAGACCAGGATTAGCAGCCAGGGCCTCCTCGTGGAGATAGAAGTCTCCAAAGGCCGACGGAATCGGCGCCCAGCGGCGCCCCTCCGACTCCTGAGTAGGATCGTAGGAAACATTGGGGGCGGCAACCACATCGGCTGCCGGGGACGACACCTGAAGGGACGGCGCCGGCGAGGTCGTAAGGTCGACCGGCGAGGTCCCAGATCCGGAGCCGGATCCAGCGAGGTCGCGCGGCGCCGGGACCGAAGTCGCCAGCGGCGCCGGGGCCGAAGCACCCGACGTCGTCGGGGCCGAAGCGCCCGACCCGGAAGGACCTCCAGACGGAGCCGATCGGCCCGAAGGCGCCACGGGAACCGACTGAGGAGGGAGGGCCCTCATGGCCATCAGGTACCTCTCGACCTCCTCCTGCGACGCGCCGTGCCCAGGGACCCGAAGGTGTGGGGCAGGCGGCGACGCTTGCGACTCCCGCGGAGCCGCGTGGGCGGTGTCGCCCGAGTCCCCGGCCGCATCGAGCGAGCGTCGGGGCGGGTCGGAGGACCGATGGTGTCGCTCCGACCTCTCATGCCTCTTACCTGAGGACTTGGAACCAGACGATCGGTGTCCACTTCCGGAACGTCGATGACTCCGACCTCGCGACCTGTCCCTCGACCTCCCGTGGGACCGGGGCCGGGACCTGGAGTGGCGCGGGCCGAGTGCCTCAGCTCGAGACGCTTGCGGGACCGCTCCCGCCTAGCCTTCGACGTCAGGGCCCGGCAGTCGGCGCAGGTTGAATCGTCGTGGTCGAGGCCTAAGCACTTCAGGCACCGGCGATGGGGGTCAGTGACCGACATGAGTCGGCCGCACTTCGAACAAGGCTTGAACCCGGGCATCCCTGGCACCGATAGTCGAGACAGTCGACTAAGAGAAGATCAAAAGGGATCAAAATTTTTCAGTCAAAAAGTGACTGGGGGTAGAGCTTCTTCCGGATCTGCGCTAGCTGGCGCGGAAAAAAGAAGAACTGACGTCAGCGCGCATGGGCGCCGTCTAAGTACGCCGACGACGTCATCCCGGCGCTCACGACGCCGACGACGGACGCGGAGCCGCAGACGACGCCTACCGGCGCGCAGGGGTATTGCTACGCAAAAGTTTCCGGATCCAGTCTGACGCCTGGGGATATTCTAAGGTAAGGAATCTATCACTAACGTGTCTCTTTCAGATTGTTGAAGCAGTGGTGCTTCGTGAATGTGTTTTACCGGAGCCCACATACCCACCTTACAGATGTCCAGGACATGTAGTCAGTAAGCTAATGTAGTGGGTGTCGCTTTGGCTTTGCTGTAATGAGCCATTAAAACATTCAGTGGGCTGCTTTTTTCACCAGTGTCATTGTAGATCCTTATGCAGAGAAACATTAATTGAAAGGTGATATGTTTTTGCACAACTTTAGCATTCTTAGCTCCGGAAAACTATGCAAAGAGCTGATCGTCCATCAATGTTCCTTGGTAAGGTCAATACATTTACAATTATAGCATTCAAATGATGGAGTCTCTCTTCCTCCTTTAAAAAATGAGATGGAGGAAAGAATACCAGACAGTTAACAGCCTGACCAACATGAAAAGGAGTGACTATTTTGGGTAGAAAAGAAGTAGTCCAGGTCCTCGAAAGCAACTTATCAAGAAAGAATATAGTACACTGTGGATTCACACACAGCGTTCCTGAAGTTTCTGCCACAAGTCTAGCCAATGTCATGGTGATAAAAAAGACTGTCTTTAAGGTCAGAAGTCTCAAGAGATAAATGTGTAAACGCTCAAAAGGGGTACTCATCGAGAAAGTGAGGAAAGTGATGACCAAGATCAAGACCCACTGGGACATCACAAATGGTTTAGGGGGATTTTTTTTAAACCTTTCAAAAACCTCATGAGAACAGGTGATTTGAATAATCAAGGAGAAGGGAGAGGGTTCTGTCACAGACCCAACCACAGGCCAGTAGATACCACTGCACATCTTTTGCAGTCTCCTCCAAAACTGCACTGGAAGAGGGGTCGGGGGGAGAATGAGCCTAGCATTGCCCCTGCCGTGACCATTAGTGCAGGTGAAGAGGACATGACAGTAAGTAACTCTGGTTGAAATCAGCATACAAAAATTGGTGACAGCAACAAATATCCGTAGTGCAGACATTCACTGTTCTTAAATACTTTAGCACTAAGGTTAGGTTAGGCCATGGTTATGTCCCAGGTCCATGACTGACTCTGCTAGAAGAAAGCTGTAGAGTACCCTTTGAGTGGAATCAGTGCCATTTTAGGTTTTTTTTTGTTTAAAGCACAGAGAGAGATGGACAATCTGAATTTGAGGAAGCAAGTTTTAGGGAGAAGTGAGAAAAACCCCAAACTGTGGTAGTTGCCACTTGGTCAATAGAGGGAAAACAGTTGAAGATGCAAGAATTTATAGAATATAATTAGGAAAACGAATGAAGCAGTCTTCAGGTATGAATACACAGTGTAGACCCTTGGACTCTGCAATGTGATTAGTGACCAGAGGAGTAGGTGATATTTTTTATCATTTCTTTAGACCATAAACTGGTGAGGGGAGACAACAAACCACAAAAAAGTCCAAATCCCAAATTTGCACACCTTGGTTAAAAGATGGAGGATGCCATGTGTCTCATTAGGAAAAGACAGATGAAAGAGTTTTATAACTACAAAAGGAAGAGGTTGTTCAGAAGCAAAGATTAGATGGTGGTTAGGGGAAAGAATAAAACATGACAATGAAGGTTGAAGCAAAAGGTCCCACTGAACAGATATAAGAAGTTTGTGTTTTAGGGAAAACAGTTAAACTCAAGGGAGACAGACAAGAACTATGGTCACTCCCATAAAGACACGTTTGAGTGAAAAGCCAAGCGTTTGAGAAAAAAACACATTTCGACCCACAGAGAGAAATTCCTGGAAGGGTTTTTTCTTTGAAGAGGTTGTGCCACAGGGACAGCTGTCACCATATCAGTGGCATGAGCAGTCTGTAACATAACGTGAGACACAGTAGCATTTTAGACCCTACAAAGAAAGGAAATAGGAAGTTTCTCATAATCCTTCTTATTCAACCCTGGCCCCCAAGGAGAAAAATAACCAATAAGATAAAGTCTTGAATTGAAAACGTAATCTTTTTTGCAGACGCATATATGCGAGCAGTTGCGAAAGACAACTAGTGCTTATATTAAGAGGAAATAAATGAGTATTCATGTTTCTCTGTTCTGACTGCTGCTTAAAAATTTGATTACAGTCATGACAAACAAGTTACTTACCTTCTGAAAAGCCTTTTCTTGGTAGAGACTTTAATTGTAGATTCCTTACTTTGTGAATATCACCCGGGGTCAGAAAGCATTCGGAAACATTCATAGCAATTCACTCACTAGTCAGTAGGTGGCGTTGTGCAGCTCCAAACTAGATCTGTCCAGCACCAGCTATGGCATTGGGATCCCTATACATGCGCCACCTCCACACTCTGAGCTAAGTTGTTTTCTGAACTCTGTCTGCACCAACGGGAGTGTAGCCCAAAGAATTGATGAGGTGTCAGTGTGCAGAAGTCTTCAATAGATGGCACCTTAATAATGGACAGTATGAGTCCATTCCACAGAACAGGGAGGAGGATGGGTCAGCAAGGAATCTGCAGTTAGATAGAGTCTCTAAAGAAAAGGGGTTACCGAAGGTAAGTAACTTGTTCTTCTGCTAGAGACACCTAACTACAGATTCTTCACTTTGAGAATAGACTCAAAAGCAGTACCTCCTTAGGCGGAGGGTCTATTGAATGGCTCAGAATAGGAAATCATGCAGGTCAGATCAGGCAAAATGACCATCCCTCAATCTGGTTAAGCAGGTAGTAATGCAAGGTGAAAGCATGTAGGGTCCCCTACGTAGCTGCCTGGCAAATGTCCAAGACTGGCGCAACGCACGCCGGTGCAGTGGTAGCAGTCTTTTTCCTAGTGGAATGGGCCTATAAACCTTCCTGAAGTTTGCTTTGAGGCCAGCCCGTTCCAGACTTTAACGCATAGTACAACCCATGAGGAAATGGTTCTCTTTTGCACCTCTTTCCCTTCCTTAGTCCCACAGAAGCAGACAAAATGTTTGACAACCTGTTGGTATTCCCATGAAAGATCAATTTAAAAGCTAAGGACTGATTTTGGGTCAAGACAGTGGAGCTGTTCTTACTCCTTGGAGGGATGAGGAAGAGCATACATAGTCAGCAAGTTGATGGACTGCCCTGTATAAAATAGCACGACTACCTTGGGCAGGAATGCTGCTTTTGTTCGGAGGACCAGTTTGTCTGGGAAGAATGAAGTGTACGGAGGTACCACAGACAATACCTGCAGTTCACTCACTTGCATGGTCGATGTTATGGTCATAAGGAAACCTGACTTAATGGTTAACAGATGAAGAGGGCAACTGTACATGGGCTCAAAAGAAGTGCACATTAGATAGGTCAGAACCAAATTAAGGTCCTATGCGACATCAGACAATGTTTTGCCGAGGACATGTGTCAACCCCTTCAAAAAGCTCATCACAACAGGTGATTTGATCTGGTCTGGTCTAATTGCAGTTAAGCAGCTACCACTGCAGCTCTTTCATAGTCTCCTGATGTAAAGTCCTTAAGGCACGACATCTTGAGCACGCTGAGACTCCATTTTCTCTATTTTATCACATCATTAACATGTCTGTCTTTGACGCATATGCCGTTTGTTATCTGAACCCGGGAACGTGTCTTGTCATTCAGACAATGACATCGATGAGACACCTGGTGTGATATCAGTCTGGAACAAGTACCTTGTTATCGCCATTCAAGATCAGATAATAATGAAAATCAGGTTAGAGAAGATCCATGTTCTACGATCTGGAGCATCCATTGGTAGGCTGTGACGTTCCACCATATGGGGAGGTGAACAATGACTCAACCTCTTACTGGTCTTACACCACAATAGCAGTTTTTCAGCTTCTGTGGGAGGTGGTTCCGGTAAAGTACCGCCCTTGGGGGCCTGCATGCTGATGGCCTGTTCCTTTGCCTGTACCTTGTAAGGATTGGAAGGCTTCTTGCTGAGGTCTATTTTGGTGCCTCTGCTGGCAACCCCGTACAAAGCCTCTAATGGGGCGAGTGGTGTGGGGCAGTGGAGCTAGGCCTAAAGAGTGGACTGTATGCTTGCTCTCTTCAGAGAATTCTAAAGCTGTGCCCCAAAAAGTTAAGAGCCGTCGAAAGGCATGTCCTTGAGCAATGTCTGAACATCTGAGGAGAAGCTTGCAGAGCATATCCAGGTTTGGTGTCTTTGCACCACACAGGTGCCGACTGCCCTACCCAGTCGGTAGCGTCCTGGCCAGACCCGATAGTGTATTTTAGCACATCTTGACCACCCAAGATGAGTCATTGCAAGACAGTTGGCAAAAACATCTGCCACTCTGTCTCCTAGTGTGTGTGAATACCTGCTCAGCTGGCTGGTGGGGACCTGTCCTACCAAACTCTCTGGGTAGGATGTTGAAGTAAATAATCTGGGTCCCAGGGAGAAAGTCTACGCCGGCTTGCCACTTGCCTATCATCTGTGGGGAAGATCCTGGCTTTGCCCGCATGCCCACCTGCACATCTGTCAATGCCTCATTGAAGGGCTTAAGAGGTTCCTGGCTTGTTTGTGTGGGGTTGAGGACTTCAGTGAGCTTTTCAGCCTTGCCGTTGACAGGATGAGGTCTAAGACTTCCACTGCTCTCCTAAATCCTCACGAATAAGGTGGAGTTCTCTGTTGCAACAGCCGGGTTAGGTGAAGCGAGGCCAATGTCTGGCGAGGTATCTAGATCTCTGGCGTCCTGTAGGTCTTCAAAAATGTCCCCATCATCATGATAAGTGTCACCCAGATCATTATCATCATCCATCCTTGCCAACATTTTAGAAGGGAAAAGTGAGATATTTATTTTTAAATTAATGGGAGAATGTATTTCTACCACTGACTTCTATTGAGGCCTGAATCAAGTATGGACTTTAAAGTATGCTGCTGCAAGATCGTACATCAGAAATGCAAATATGTTTTTTTTCTAAGCTGTCAGGAGCACAGAGAAAACGCCATGGCAAGCAAAGAGACCTTGACAAACATGTTGGGCACTGGCCTGCAGAAGTAGGTTACTGGCAGTGCATATTCTGAGTCACACAAGACCAGTCCCTGTTTGCTGAAGTCTGCAGCGGAATCTTGTTTTTGCATGCAGGAATCAGGAGGCAGGAGACTAGCTTTGAAATTGACAGTGTCCTGCATGAATCGGGTGGGTTGGCATGTATGATCATAGTCATCAGCGTATCGAGTATAGTCCAAGTCAGAGTAGTGACAAGGTAAGGGATTTATTTAGGAGTCTGATAAAACTATCGGATCTGGATTCTGTGTCAGTGACTATGCAGGTAGCGTCGGACATGGCACCTCCTCAGAGGTAGCGGAGTAGGTGCAGAAGGGGATGTCACAGTTGGTTGTGGAGCCGGATTTGAATGAGGGTTGAACATTAAGTTGAGGGCAAGTGGAGCAGTTGGTGCCAGGGACAGATCTGCTGATGGTAAATCGACTGGCATAAACCTTGCATCCATAAGGCCAAAAGGTCAAGGTCAAGGTCAAGCAAAGCTTGTGAAGCTGTTGTGGTATTGCCATCCATTGTGGATTGAACTAGGTCTGGATGAGGGTCAAGTATCGGTTCCAAGCGCAGAGATTGACTTCATGGCTTGGAGGTTCCTGGAGTGCCGTCGAGTGGTGAGAGCAGCGGAATGAAGTGGACCGATGCTTGGATTAAAAAAATATACATACTTATGGGATTTAACGGACTTGCCCGAGTACCCTGACCTAGAAGATGACTGGTCATGGGAGTGACCACCGGAGCAAGAGTGTGTTCACACTCATAGCTTCAACTTCTCAGGTTCAGCGATAGTAAATTTGGCTTTGTAACCCCAAATGGCCTTCTTATTTACTTTAGTGGAGCAGTTGCACGAATTCAAGCCATGTTTGGTGCTGAGGCAATCTTCATGGGTGTCAGTGACCAACACCTGTCAATTACCAGCACTAAATGGCAGGAACACTTTTGGTATTAGGGGATGTCATACTGCACACTGTAAAGATCTTTGTCAGGTATCACAGGATTGGGAAGCTCTAGATCCACTTCGGCAGGCGCAGAAAGATGGGGCATGTATAGGAGTCCCAATGCTATATCTGGGGTGGAAAGTATCTGCCGCAGAGCCACACGATGCCACCTACTGACCCGTGAGAAAAATGCTGAGAAAGTTTACAGATCCAGTCTGACACTTGAGGATATTCAAAAGGAGAGGAATCTGCACTTATTAAAATCTGGCAAAAAAGATGTTGCAGCAAGTTAATTTATCTCCAGCAGGTATCTACATGAACTAGGAGTTCAGTTCTTTCCTGGACAGAATCCAGTGTGGCCAAGTCCATATTCTTGCTTACACTGTTTGTAAGTGTGTCAGCTGACATACACTCTTACACACCCCAGTTGGAATTAACCACAATGATAAATGGCCCACGTGTGAAATAATACTAATTTTCTTGAGTCACATTCTGCAGTTGTTCATTTCTATGGCTTTTGTGCCCAAACTCTCAGAAAATCATCCTATTTCTATGTTTGTCAAAGTATAGAGATAATATTGTATCTGCATCAATAGCCAAGTGGCTCAAATAATAAACTACACTGCTGAGTACTTCCTGTTGGAAAAGAACCAAATGATCCCTGTTGGACCTGCAATGGGCAAGCCCAGCACAAAGAGGGTAGCTTGGCTCAAGTGACAAGGCAAGTGAAGGCTTTAGTGCTAAGCCGGCTCTGACCCAATAATAACTCCCTGTACAGTCACCAAAAAGAAGGACACCACACCACTGCTGTAGAAAAATACGATTCCTTTATATAAAAACTCTTTGTTGTGAATAGGGTTCAATTGGGAAAGCACATACACATTTCTCTTAGTCACAAATTTCTGGGTTTCAATTTTAAAATAAATACCATAAATAATATCAAGAATAAATATCACCAATAAATAGAATAAATATCAGGAATAAATATCACCAATAAATAAAATAAATATCAGGAATAAATATCACTTTTGTATAGCAGAATAAATACTGGTTCATTTAAATAAACTAACACATGTTCATTCTGGTATCGCTGCCACCAATTAAATACTTCAGAAACATTACACTTGCAATACGTTTCAGTTTGGAAAGATAACTCTTACAGTTTGTGTTGGTTTCAATGATAATGTATACAGCCTTCTCTGGGCACAAAAGGAGTTTTGGGACTCTTTAAGGTTCATTCGGGGAGTATGCGCGTGTATCTAAAAGGCAAGGAAACACAGTGAATACTTCATTTACACTCTGCTGCCACCGGTATGAGATCTCTGCTTGCCGGTGTGGTCTAAGAGCGCCTACGGGCTTTGTCACTGCTAGTACTCAGGCGGCACCAGTTCAAAGTCTTTAGACTGACGAACGGGGTGCCGGAGAGGTCACACAATCTTCGCGCTCAGTCAAATAAATGCCGGTTCACAGTTCCTTCACAACTCTGCTCCCCACCTGAAGAAACGGGCCCACCTCACATTGGCTGCAATCGGGAAGCGATTCAGTCAGGGCACAGCACTTCTCATGCCAGCGATGGGGTTCTCAGGGGCTCCACGGACCTTCCTCCGACTTCCTCATACGGGGATGGTTCCCGCCCACAGCTACAGCTGCCGATTCACTGGGGAGGGGCAGAGACACTAGTCCCGCCCAACGAAGGCCGGCCTTTCCCCGCATCGGCGCACCACCTCACCTTCAGTCCGCGCAGGAAGCACTCTACGCCGGTGGAGCTCGGAGACGTCCGAGCTCCTCGCTGGAGGCGCCTGTCACGAAGGGGGCACAGAAGACGATCGCGGTCACGGCGAACTTGCTCTCGCCTCGCGACACGCGGAGTCTGTCGTGATTCACCACTGGGGATGGACGAAATTGGCCACAGTCTATTGGGGGTAATGAGGCACTCGCTGGGCAGGCGCTGTAAGCGCAAGGTCACCGCTCACGCAGCAGACTGGAATGCCAGTCAGAATCAACGCCAATGGCCTTTGCTACTCTACTGCCTGGGCTACCAGCCACCTCAGGGGTCAACAGGGCAGGTGTCAATCTGGTGTCAAGTCTGGAATCTCCTTCTTCTTCTCTTCTTTTTCTCACTCTAAAATGGCCGCCAGGGACTGGACCTTATATAGCCAGTGCCCTGAGGTGCTGGCTCGTGCCAGTAGGTTCTAGAACCTTCTCTGGCTATGCCAATGACATGGCACTTTTGAGGTGTATTTAGGACCCTAACAGCCACCATACTGTGGTTCTAGAGCAGCCATTTTGTGTACCCGAGGGAAATAAAGCAATTCCTGTTAGGAATGTGCGCCAGACAAAAGGGCACCAAAACCTCGAAAGACCAAAGTTCATGAAGGCTCCAAGGGGAGTCACTCACATGAGGGAAAAGGATGGCCACCATTTTAAGGCCATTCATACAGGTTGCCAATCCCAGTCTATAATGCCACAGGTTTCGCCAGGTGCCTTGTAAATAGGTGCCAAAACCCTTGTGAGCAACTGGGCGTCAAGGAACATCTAGCCCCATGAAACAGCACATAAAAAGTCCTGGTAGACAAAGAAAAGCGACAAATTTTGGGAGGTACAGGGGAACAAAAGAAATCATAGTGGTGAGGGGACTCTCAGAAGCAGACGGGTCTAACAATCCCCCAACATGCGGTGGCACAGAGGTGGCATGGCTGGAGGGGAGGACTTAAAGGGAAGGGAGTAGGCCTTGTGGATTAACTGCAGCACCCACTTGCGCGATGTGATATTGCGTCAGTGGGGTAGGTGCTGGCGGATTCTGCCACCCACCGGCGTGGAGTGCTCCACAAAGCTCGGACTAGGAAGGTTTGGAGGTAGGAGCAGCGGGGGTATAGGTGGACTGACCCGCACGCTGATTCCCAGACCGCCCTTGCTGAAGCTGCGACCACGGCCGCGCTGAGGCTGGTTCTGGTTCTGCACAGGCTTGTTTAAGGAATGTGCCTGGGTGCCTCTGCCCTGGCCACGAAAGGAACGAAAACCAGGAGTGGCCGAATTTTTTGCAGAAAGACCCAAGGACTTGGCCATGGCCCGCGAGTCCTTAAAACGCTCCAACGCACTGTCAGCCTGGCTCCAAAGCTGTGGAACACTCTGCTGGCTGAGATTAAATCCCTTCCCTCAGTGCAAGCTTTTAGGAGGGCCCTCAAGACGTGGCTATTTGCCAAAGCCTACCCTTAGCTCTGGATTTGCCTTTTATGATTCCTTTTTGGTTAGGCGCCTTGATACCTTCGGGCTTAGTAGCGCATTTATAAATTTCATTTCATTCATTCATTCATTCATTCATCGTCAAACAGGCGGGTACCATCAAATGGCATATCCATGAGCGAGCTCTGGACATTGGGCGAGAACCCAGTCAAACGAAACCAGGCGTGGCATCGCAACTCAACAGCCTTAGAAATCGCCCTACCCAACGAGTCTGCGGTGTACAAACCACAATGAAAGACGAACTTAGCTGCATCCTTGCCTTCAGTAATCGCTTGAGAAAGGGCAGCCTGGGCCGCAGCCCCAAGCTGGCAGAAGAGAACAACCGCTTACCAAACTGTTCCAATTTCTTAGAGTCCTTGTCCGGGGGAGCCGTGGGAAAGGCACTCTGCAACGTCGAGGCCTGGATGACCTGACTCTCAGGCGTGGGATGGGTGGTCAGAAACGCTGGGTCAGCAGGTGCCGGGCGGTGGTGTCTGGTGACATTTTTATCCACCGGGGCCCCGGTGGCTGGCCGCGACCAAGTGTCCAAAATGACTTCGGTAAGGGCATCATTGAAGGGAAGCAACAGCTCTGAAAGAGACGCCGACTGGAGCTCCTCAGTGAGGAGGTTAGTTTTGAGGGCCACCGTGGGGTGGTAGCGGTTGAGGCCCTCAGCAGCCTGACTGAGCACCATCATGTAGGAAGCACCCTCCTCCATCGTAGGTGGGGGAGAGGCAAACCCTGGGTCAGAAGAGGCTTCTCGATTGAAGGCGTCTTCCACATCGTCCACCCAATTCTGCTCTGAGACACACTGCCGGGCAAGGGGGTCCTCCAATCCTTCCCAGTCCTCCTCTGCCTCCGGCGCCGGAGGGGTCGGTCGCAGCGGCAGGGCCGGAGCTGGAGAAGGAACAAACAGTGTTGGAAACGGTGCCGGCCAGGGCCGGCGCCACCTCCTAAAGCTGATCCCAGGCCGGAACAAAATGGTCCTGGAACCGGGGCAAGGGTGAAATAAACGTCACCCAATGCGGCGCCGTGGCGGGAACCAGCAACGCCGCAGCTCGTGGCGCCGGGGCTAACGGCGTAGGATCCTGTGGCGCCGGGGCTGGAGCCGCTGGCGGAGCCGCCGGGCCAACAGGTTCTGGAGAAGGGACTGCTGGGCACGAAGGCGCGCCGGCGAGAGGCCGAGGCCTGAAAAGGCGTTCCACGGTAGCAAGAAACTCTTGCACCTGTTCAGGAGTCGCCGACGTACCCGGGTAGGGTGGGTAGACTGTGGGACTCCCAGGCTCCAGAGGAGCAGCTAGGCGAAGCCCTCGTCCCCCTCCGAGGAGCGACGGGGGGACGTCAGAGATCGAACACGCTTCTTCGACTTCTTTTTATGACGTCACTTACTGGAATCCAAGGGTGAAGACTTGGACCTCGAGGAGCGACAGCTCCGGTCCTGCGAGTGGTCCCAGAAACGGCCCCTACACCCGGAGCGGTGGTGAGAGGAATGCCGGACCTCCAGCAATTTCCAGCCCGCACCCGCAAGGCCTTCGGGCCATGGCTCGACAATCCCAGGAGTCGTGATCAGTCTCCAGCCAGAAGAGGCAAACATCGTGCGGGTCCGCTACCGACATGTTACGGCGGCAGGACCCACAAGACTTAAAGCCAGGCATCCCTACGTGCACCAGGAGAAAAAAGGGGGAAAACAAAAGTCTCAAAATAGTAGTCAAAAAGTGACCAAGGTATTTGCTCGATCTGGATCTGCGCTTGCTGGTGCGGAAAAAGAATGAACTGACGTCAGCGCGCATGGATGGCGCCCAAGTAGTCTCCATGACGTCATCTCGACGCTTACAACGCCAGTGACGGGCGTGGAGCTGCAGGACGCCACCTACTGAAGCGCAGGCGTACTTCTAAGCAAAACTTTCCGGATCCAGTCTGACAGCTTCGGATATTATAAGGTAAGGAATCTATCACTGACGTGTCTCTTTCAGATATTGCGTGCATCAAAATGCATTTGCATGTTATTTTCTTGTGGCAAGATGGTGGCTGCACGGCCGAGTGAGCTGCTCTCCCCGCTCTCCACCGCTGACCTAACTGCCCAAACAATGAAGGACATTGCTGTATGAGTGATCCGCTCGAGAGACGTTGGATATTAACTAAGGCGGGTTAACCTGGAACGCTTACCCGATGAGCTGGCGTCTGTGGTGTTGGTTGTGGCGCACTCCGCTCTCTTGCTATCTGGCGTCCTGGTCCCGACCTAATCCCGCACTTGCTACAGTATCCACTAAGCCTGTGGGCGTCCCTTTACAGCCATGCCGCCAAAGGGATCTATCAGCAGGGGCCGCTGCACAACAATGCCGGCTTCAGGAGCTGCAGTGAAGATTTCCGCTACTGTTTCCCGTTCCGAGGGTCGGGAAGCCGACATTTCACAGCCTGTAAATGCGGTCTCGGCCGGCAAGAATAGCATTACCAGCCGCAACAAACAGACTGTACCCGCTCTTTTTTAAAGTACAGGCCTCCAAAACTAAGGCATCGATCAGCGCTCCTGCCACGACAAGGGGTTCTGGCTCTTCAAAATCTTCACCTTCTACCGCGGCAGCACTGGCCGCTTGTACGAACGGGGGTGGGGGGGGCTTTCCCTGCTTTGTGTCTTCATCAGTAGGTGAGTTAGTACTTCGGGATGCAGCGCTTGTTATTCGCACCTCTGAGAAGTTTGTACAAGACTTGCCTGAAAGTTGTGAAATTGACTCTGGTGCTGCTCAGCAAACCAGCTGCATGATGGGTAATGGAGTCCCTTCGGCAAAAACACAGGATTTAAAGGGCACAGGGCTATGTGAAATTGTACTATCAACTGACCTAATGGATCAAATGCATGACTTAGAGCTCAATAAGGAGGACAACCCAGCAGATGAATTCTTCTCCCTATCAGATGTGTCTAACTCTTCAGAAGAAGATGTCCAAGACAAGGACTGGGCTGGTGATGATAGCGATACCAGTACCTTTTACTGGGGTGGTGAAAGTGATCAATCTCAGCTGAGGACAGAGACAGTCAAAAAAGCTAGTGCAATCTCGGCTTGCCCTATTCAGAACGGGGTGACCACGGGAGGTATGTCTTGGGATTACTCGTATTCATCGGGCCTGGTTGATAAAGGTGGCATAGTGACAGTGCAGTGTATGGCAGTAATATCGCAGCCTTCGCTCCCCTGAATAAATCACGCTTTCCACCATTTATCAGGTAAAGATGGCACATAGAGAGGAGTCAATGGTTGAAAGCTCCCGAGCTCAAGGGGCCTGTAGTAAACTACAAAATTCCATCCGGAGGATTTCAAAGACTTGCTCAGACTTCTCCTCCAGAATTACAGAGGCAGAAACTAGGATCTCCCAACTTGAAGACGACTTAGCTGTATAGCAAACCGGGCTAGGCGTAACAACTTGAGAATTCTGGGTATCCCGGAGGGTCAAGAAGGTGCTAACGTCCGCCAATTTGTAATTGATCTATTTGAGGAGGCCTTCCCGGATCTTCTGCAATGGGACTGGAAGACACAAACCCAGAGGGCTCACCGCTTTCCTTTTAACCAACGGAGCTCTGGTGCTCAGTCTGATAATCGTCCTCGTGCCATCCTGATCTCTCTGAATAACTTTTTAGCCCGGGAATCCTTGTATGATCTGGCCAGGACTGACCAGGAAAGGCCACAGCTTCTTCGTGCGCCCTGACTTTTGTCAGAAGACAGTTGAACTGCGTAGGCACTTTAGGCAATTGATTCTGGAATTTCAAGCAAAAGGGGCTCAGGCTTTTCTCTTGAACCTGGCCAAACTAAACGGGATCTGTGAGGGGCAAACTCAATTCTTGAAAACAGAGGTTCAGGCCAAGGAGTATCTACTTACTTTGAAGACAGGATAAAGGGCCATAGATGGTACTGGTAGATCTCCTTGGTCTGCGATTACTGTGTATATTCGGTGGGATCCGATGGATTTTGTTCTAATGGCCTTTGTAATTAATTTTCAGCTCCCCACTCTTCATACTTGCTCTCTGTCGGATTTTGGCTGTTTTCTGGTTCGTCCAGGTCATCATCTTATCTGTTTTTTCTATATATATAGATAGGTTCCTCAGTGTTTCTGTAAGACTGCTTTGAGTATATTCTGGGTGCAGAGGTGGACTGAGTGGGGGGTCTGCCGCTCAACATCACCAGGGACAGTCAGTCCCCACATGCCTTTGAAGGTGCAGGGAGGCAGGGTGGGGTTTGGGGGGGGGGGGGGGAAGGGGTGGTTGGGGTTGGTGGTGTGTGGTGGAGAGGGGTTCAATCTACCTTTTTATAAGATAGTTATGGCAATTTATATAAACGTTTTTTCAAGTTTTCTTTTGTTAATCTCATTTTAGGTGTTGTCTTAATTTGTGACACAGGATTGCTGGGTCCGGGTAGTGTCGGGGTGATCAGGATTGCTTTTAAGGATGATGGGTAGGCACAACGTCATTCGAATTTGCGCTCTACACTGCTGTGGCTTAAATGATAGGAGAAAGAGGGGTGTGCTAGCTAAACTTGTCAGATATTGGGACATAGACGTATTGTGTTTGCAGGAGACACACGTCCCTTGGAATAACCGTGCTTGGCTGAGGGAAGTGGGTCTTGATTGATTGCCTGCTCCCGCCAATCAACTACTACTAACGGTGTAGCTATAATGGCTAGGTGAGGTGTGAGCGCTGTTAAGCAATTGAAGGTGGACAATTTTGGTCGATAGGCTCTTGCCAATATAACAGTCAGGGGATCTCCATATACTGTCTGCTCATTGACGGCTCTAATTTGAATGACTCCTCTGTCTTCCATTTTATGAGTATCAAATTCGCCCAATGGCCTTCCCCAAAAATCCTGTGTTGAGATTTCAATATTCATCTGAATTCAAACTTTGACCTAAATAGCAAATGTCCCGTACCCTGGGAGGAAAGGCAAGACATTTAAGGCTGTTCGGGGGCTTTGCCTTGAACATGCCCTGGTCGATGTCTGGCAGAAGCTTCACCAACCGACTCCGGTTATACATTTTATTCAGCCCCCCACAGCAAATTTGTCTGATTAGATTATTTTTTGGTGTCAGATTCGATTCTCGAAGGAGGTATTTGTGAGCTGCATCCTAAAGTAATTTTGTATCACAATCCACTGATTTTGCAACTTCCATCTAGGGGGATAAACCACCTGGGTCAGACTGGACATTTGAACAGAAATTATTGCTCGACCAGGAGTATTGCAGTCATATGACAGAATGGATAAAAGATTTCTTTCAGCGAAATATTGGTTCAGCCCCTGCGGTAATTGTTTGGGATGCCAGTGGCTTCAGTCCGCATCTCTGGTCAAGAATCACGTCCCCTCTATATTAGTAGAGGAACTCGACAGGGGTGCCCATGCTCTCCGCTTTCATTCTCAATCTACATAGATCCCTTTACGAAAATAATAGATAATAGTCTAAGGATAAAAGCAGTTATGGTTAGCAATGTAGCTCACAAAACACTGGCATACGCTGATGATGTGGTCATTTTTTTCGAAGGAGGTGTGTTCTGCTCTTCCGGCAGTTTAGGATTTATCTAAACAATTTGGTGCAGTTTCTGGTTATCGACTTAATGTCAATAAAACACAAGTTATACACTCAGATTTTTCAAAATCTGAAGGGATCCCAATAATCCCGGTTGCTACCTGTCTGGGGGTGAAGATCAAGCAGTCAGTGGAGGAGATACCAGAAATTAATATGTCACTGATTGTTAAAGAGGTAAATCAATCATTGGAGAGACTGGACCATCTCCATCTTTCACTCCATGGTCGCTCCAATGTAATAAAAATGTCAATATTCCCAAAATTCCTATATTTATTTCGGTCTATCCCTATTGAATTCCCAATGCATTGCATTTCGAGTGCCGAAAGGGCTTGCTCAAGATTTCTATGGGGCTATCATAAAGCAAGAAGAGCATCGAAGTGGTTAATACTTCCTAGATCATGGGGTGGCTTGGTGTGCCCTCTTTGCTGTTATATCATTGGGCTGCACTGCTACAGCATATGATGTAGTTATTATCAGGAGGGAAGATCGTGGTCTCAGAGTTTGCCAGACCTTCAATCTTTGAGATACTCCTTGGGGGAGAGCCTTGTAATTGCTTGGTTAGTAACATTGAACCAAGTTATTACAAGAAAGTCAAATTTAAGATTATACAATCCGCCTTTTCGGTCTTGAAAAACATTCGCAGACTATCTGGCATTCTATCAATGCATATACTTCCCTTGATCTCCTATGGCCTCCAGCCCTCGGTTTTTCAGGACTCGATTACTTTTAGTTGGGGTACTCGTGGGATTAAGGTTTTGGGTAATTTTTTTCTGGGGGCCAAAATGCATCTTTTTCTGACCTTCAAGACAAGTATGGGCTTCCCACCCGACATTTTTTAAAATCTTTACAAATTAGGAGCTACCTCTTGAAGCATGTAACAGCTAGAGCAGATATGTGTGAGAGTATCCCGCTGGTGGGGCACACTAAGAACAGATGCAGGATTGGGTCAATATATCAAACACTCATCTCTGCTCTGCCTGATGATCTAACTGCTCAAAATGGCCAGTGGGACAGGAAATTTGATCAAGAAGGGACAGATCTCCTTGGAGTTGTCCGACCAGACGCTAACTACTGGTAGTTTGAGGGCCCAACATTATATGGCCGCCTTTGACTTATATTATACTTCCAGTAAAATCGCCAAATGGTCTAATCACCGAGGGAATCTGTGTAGCAGATGTGGAACCTGGGCCGCGGACACAAAACATATGTTTTTCTCCTATCCTAAGCTAGCTAAGTATATTGAAGATGTTGAGCTGTTTCTTGTTCAAATCACTGGTAAAGCCCTGACTTTAACACCTGCGTTAGTGATATTGGAGGCCGATCAGTCCCAAAATGGCACCTTGCGTAGCAAACCTGAGCAAGGCATTTTGTTCATCGCTATGTCTATATTTAGGGCATGTATAACTCTACAATGGATTAGTCCCGATTCCCCCACCTTTATTAACTGGAGGGCCTGACTATTGGCAACATATAATATGGAGTTAGCTGTGTACAGAGTAAAAGGTCGGAGAAGACAGGAAGTGGGTCGAAGAATATGGGCTCCTGTTAGGAACTGGCTAGGATGAATTCCCTGTGTTCGGTCATTGTTTGTGTTTACTATTTGTTTGGTTTTATCATTCATTTTTCTTATTATTGACTAATTCATGCTATTTATCTGTATAATCTTCAAGTATATATTGCCATAACTTTTGTTTCAGGACAAAAAAAAAATGCATGTTATTTTCAATGTGATAAATAACGCATGCAATCACTGACAAGCAAGTGCAAATTTTAAGGAAGTGGCCATTTTATGAGCCACAGAGCCTACAAATGTTTCCCATAATATGATTATTTTTGAAAATTTTTAAATCTTTGATTTTGAGCAGGATTTTTGTTTAAGGGGCTGCAAAAAGCTCAACTGGACAGGAGAATATAGAAAGGAGACAACAATTGTGTTTTAAGGTTAAAGTACATAAGTGTGGATTTACAATCTACAGCCATCTCCCACAGGATTCATCGTATGTTGCAATAAAGGATATATATCACCATCATGGACACCAGTAGGCAACAAACTGTCAGACCCTGAACTTAAACCACTTGCAGATGGTGACAAAGTGAATGCAGTATCATCATTTCTGCATTTGGTGGAGAAAGTAAAGAAGCGTTACCAAGACCTCAAGAAACAGGTGGATGAAATTGTGGTACGTAAGAAGCTTTCCAGGGCAACTGGTAGGGTTCCTCCACTGCAATACTCAAAAACTTTAGGTGGATAAAGTGCTTTCAACAATGGCGTTATCAGAGATAGACGGTAACAGTGGGGGATTAGAATTTGGAGTCAACGTAGATACTACAGTAACCTTAATGCATTTTTTATAACGTTTTTATGTATTGAAAAATGCATGGCAGCTATTAATTACCCAAAGTGTCTTTGTGGATTGTTCACAGTGTAATATCCAGACAATGCAATTAATTCTACTCTATTTTCAGCATGTTATTATTATTATTATTATTATTGTGTCTTTTGTAAAGCGCGCAGCTACCCCAACGGGGTGTCCCGGCGCTAATTGATTAACAGAAGGATCCCTCAGCGCAGAGAGTTACAGGTGAAATAGGAAAGTTTTCAAAGCACAACGGAATTCAGATTCTGTTTTACTCAAGCGCAAATCGAGCGGGAGTTTGTTCCATCTTTGGGCAGCACATAGTTCAAAGGTTTTGCCTCCTGAGCTAACGTTTTTGAATCTGGGGGTTGCCAGTAAAGATTTGGTGTTAGACCGAAGAGCTCTCGCATTGCAGTAGGGGCGAAGAATGGATCTAAGATGGGCAGACCCATTGCCCTGAGTGGTTCGATACGCTAATGTCATGGCTTTGAACTCAATTAGTTACTCACGGGTAGCCAATGCAATTCGCGCAGATATGGGGAAATGTGCTGCCTACGTGGAAGACCCCCAATCAGACGAACAGCGGCCCATTGAAGTTTGTCGCAGAGGCCAGTATATAATCCCAGGTAAAGTCCATTAGCATAGTCCATGTGAGAGATTATTAACGCATGGACTATCGTTTTCCTGTTAGCACAGGGCAGATAGTTTATGAGTTTTTTCAAGATTTTGATCTTAGAAACACATGCTGCCGACACTGATTGGACCCGACACCCAAATGATAGCTGATGTTATAGTCCACATGTGATTAACAACCTGTGATTGTACAGACAGTTTAACACCTGCGGTTTATACAGATACAGGAGTATTCACGATTTTCGGACTGGTATGAAGTGTACATAATATATGGTAACTTTGCTTGCATGCATTCCAACAACCCTACCCCTGGTCAGGAACTGAGCTACTGATAATGAACAGTGTAACGAAATGGGGTGTATTATATGGTGTATTTGTGTGATCTCGCCGTGTAATACAGGTACCAGCCCCTTTAGGACTGGTAGATTTCGTTTGCTAAACCCTGTAGCTCAATCCTGGGTAGTTGTGGCATTGAGAAGCAACACTTGTACAAAGGAAATAGTGTCAAGCATTTAAACAGCACCAAAATAATTGAGGAAGAAATACCCAGGATACTCAAGAAATTTGACGCCAATGTATAAAAATAGACTGTATTTTCAGTCACCAAAACGGAAAGATTCACCAAAGTGTTCCGGAGATACAGCATTTACTGGGTACAGTAAATATGCACTTTTTACTTAATCGTGAACAAACATTGGCAAATTCAACAAATGTGACAAAAAAAGTTGGGTTGTTTCCAGTTCAGGGAAGACCTGGCTTGGCAGTTCGGGCTGGACTGTTCCCATGAAGCACAGGGTCAAGACTGATTTGCATGTAGCTGTGTCTGAACTGAGGTGGCAAAGTGAGCTAAAGAATGATGTTAATTTCAAACCAGATCTGTCACTGGGGGTGAGTGTCTGAAAAGTTTCAGGGCTCCGTCCATCATCTCCTTTTATTTACTTTTATCTCCTTGCCATTGATTTCTTTGGAAGTGGTGCTGATGCAAGGGATACAGGATGCTGAAGATGCTCAAGGATGCTGTGGATGCAATGCTGTTGACTGGGATCTTTTTGATCCACGGTCCACAGGCTTGGTGAGGCGATCCTGACCACAGGGGTCAACGTCCCTCGAAGTCTTCTCAGTCCTGGCAGATGTACAGTAGCCCTGTATCACAGTTAAAGCCTACTCATAAGAATAAGAAGCCTACTTGGCTTCTTAGCGACCTAGCTGCACTCTGATGACTCCCCCATGTCCAGCAGACCCTGGTGCAACTTTAAGTATCGGCCTATTATGGTTGTAGGCGCAAAGCTGTGATTGATCATGTGTAATGTGCAATAAACGTCTCCAAAAAAAATAAAAACTTCAAGTATCGGGTCCTGGTGTTTGGTTCTGCACGGCAATGTGAAATAAACGCTTTAAGATTTGGGCTGCCTACTCACACCAGCAGACTTCTTATGGTGTTGTGGTCCTCTAATGCGAACAGGAGGGGAAACTCACCGTTGGGAGTCTCTTGCTTCAGCTGTTGTCTGGAGATGACTTCTGCATGGACAGGACACAGCAGGTATAGTCCCTTCTCCTTAGCTAGCCACCAAGTTCAGCAAGTGCAGTCCATGCCGGTACAGCCGCACTTTGCTGGTTTCTTGGTGCAGCAGGGAAGTTCTTTTTGGGTCCTCCTCTCGAGTCCATCGACGTCTGAGGTTTGAGTGCCAGAGTTGCCCTATATATGCTCGGAAAATGCCCTCAAGGTAGAATATGGTAGGTAACCAATGGGCTCAGGGATTCTCTACCTACTGACAACCACTTCCTGCTAAGTGTGGCATCTGGCCAACCCAGAATGCACCATTTTACGCACTTCCAACATGGCAGAACCCTTTCGTGGCATCAAGAGCGCCCTAGCCCAAACCAGAGGTGTGCTACCAAGGGGGCTACATAACCCTGAAAAACCGCTTTGACAACTGGTTTCACCTTTCCTTCACAAGTGCCAGCCTGTCTACTCTGCCCCTCCCCCAAATGTTAACCATTTGCTCTTGAACTGCTGCTTCACCTTTGAAGTTCACCTTTTGGCCCAACACCGCTCTCTTGCGCATGCTGCTATTGTCTTCTTTCCTCACAGTAGATTGCATGTCTCCACAGAAGGGCATAAAGCTTTCTTAAGGAGGTACCCCATGTGCAGACATGGACGGGCATAGGGGATTTAGGGCAACACAGTGGCAACTTTGTTAATGTTGCACACTGCAAAACGCTACGATTTGGGCCTCAAGTTGGGCTGAGCGTAACAAGTTATTTAATAACTTACAGTATTAACTTTAGTAGTCCAAGTCAGATGCTAGCAAGGCTGCTGTGGCAATCTGCTACTCTGCACTCGCCATTGGGGCTACTTGCCTTTTTCCACAGTAAAAAACAATTGCAGATTTTATCTCTTCGAAAATGTAAAAACACATGTTCCTCTTTAGAATGCACAGCACCCAGAATTATGATTTGCTAGGCCTGCCTTAGGGGTGACTTGTGTAGATTAAAAAAGGGAAGACTTAACTTTGCCATTGAAAGTGATGGCAAAGCCGAGTCAGCCGTTCAAACATGCCCTTCCAATCTGCAGTGGCAGACTAGGAGCTATGTTTTACTTCTGTCACACTTGGACCTCAGTGGTACATAAGGGCCATGATCGCCAGTAACGTTCTCTGAATATACTTTACAGTATTTTCATATATATATCCAGGTTTACACCTAATAAAGGATCTTTTGTGGTTTATTCGGAATTATTTTTAACATAATCAACTGGATCACAAGCATTCAACCAGAGAAAATAATATCTCAGAACTCCCTCAAAATAGTTCCACTTGATGTCGAGTCCACCTTGGTAGTACTATCTCACCAGGGTGGGATGAGGTGGCCTATGATGAAGCATGTCTCATTACATGAGTGAGCCTACCTCATCCAATTCTTGGTATTCCCGGGATTAGGAAATTAGGAAAAAGCAGGCAGAATATCTTTGGAGTACTAAAACCTTTTTAGTGTTCTTCACACAGAAAACCACAATATTGTGTGTTTAGATATTGTATTTAAGGCAGATGTGGAACCCAGTTGAGCCTATTTTTCTCTTTTTCTTTTGGTGATAAGGTTACTTCTGTCACACCCAGGGTGGCACAAACAGTGCTGCAGTCCCTCGTGTGACCCTTCAACTTACATGCCCTGGATACCAGAGTACAATATACTAGAGGCTTACAAGTAAGATAGGCAATGTCAACTGGGTATAAACCAATCGAACATACACAGTTTAAGGTCAGATCACTGTCACAGAGGTCTGAGTAGCAGGCCTCAGTGAACTCTCAGAGTCGAAAAACCAGCAGAATCAGTCAATAACCTTGGGGATGACCACACAAAAAGGCATTTCCTTCCAACCAGTGTCATTTGTTCATCACTTGTGAGGCAGATACTTAAAAACAGAGTCCTCCTTACTTTGTAAACACACTTTATACTAACATTTCAGTCCTCAATACAGCTACCAATCCATCGCAGGCTATTTTTAGCGGCAAAGTGCTGACACGAAGGCAATAAAATGTCACAAGTCATAATGGGTGTCGCCCAGTGATTGGAGCAACCATTTTACACTTTCCTTGAAATGAGAAGCAAATAAGTAGCAGATCTGAGAGCACTTACCTCCTGTTTAAATTCTAAGACCAGAGTCCTATTCACACAAGCATGGAAGATGATTGTCAGTGTGGACGTTAGAATGCACCAGTTATTTCCAACAGAAAACTACTATTGGTGATATTATATAGAAGTGCCATACTCCATTTATTACTCAACAAGTAAAGTAACATGACAGGGGAAGGTGGTGTAGGCAAGATGTTCAGATCATGTGTGGGATGGATAGGTTATTGCAGAGGAATGTACTCTGCTTCCCAAAAGTACAGTCATTTTATCAGGTTATATAAAGACCACTGTGTAACATGTGGGAGTGATAGATTACTTAGATTGGACATCACAAATGATCTGTTGATCAGCATTTCAGCATACAGAACACAAAATCACAAACCATTTGCAGAGTGTTTTGGGCTTGTACACTGGTTGCGAAATACACAAAGAAATGGTCAAGAGACTCATTTTACCATGGCTATTTAACCAGGAAGAGAAATTGTCAAGGTGGCAGAACATTACTGTTACAACCTAGTTTGGTACAATCCGTCCACCCCTTTCCCCTGACCCCTGTTGGGCTCTCCCACTGTGAAGCTCACTGTAGAATGTTGAGGTGGTTCTCCAGTGAGGAGAGTGGATGACCAATAAAGGAGTTGTAATTTTCCAGCTGTGTCCTGTGTCTTCAGTACTTCTCTACTTCTAACACTGGCGACGGAACTGTGCAGGGGGCAGTTGTGGCCATCTCCCCTTTGTGTGCTCTCTCCACACAGAAACAATAAGGACTTTGAAGTAAGGATACATTTAGAGACAAGGATATGAACTATATTTTTACAGGTGTGAGATCGCTTTGGAGCAGTAAATTGTTGTGACTTTCACTTTATCTTTGCCGGTTACTGTGCAGGCGCGCGTGCCCTTAAAACCTCCTGTCATTACACTTACCTGCTCATGAAGAGTCCTGGTGTGAGCTGAGAGTCAGCGTGGCAGAGGAGGTCTGTTGGTGTGACCGCTACAGCGTGTCGGCAGAGTGTGTCAAGGCGTCCTTCCATGAACAGCCCTATTGTAGTCTCTTTAGACGCCTGTGTGGGAAGCTGCCTGGTCCAGTGAGCAGCGCCTGGCCATTGCGGCGCATCGGAAGTTGAAACCCGGCAAACCTTTCCACCCTGAGACCGAGTGCGGTGTGGTGTTTTGCGTGAGGGATTGGAAAGCAGTGTCTGAGCTGAGCGACGCCTCAGAGGATCAGCCCGCCCTCCCCTGCGTGAGGGATCGGAAAGCAGTGTCCGAGCTGAGCGACGCCTCAGAGGATCAGCCCGCCCTCCCCTGTCAGTAAAGCTTTCAGGCCGCCTACATCCGGGGCCCAGCAGTGTCTTTCCTCGGCGCTTGCGTGGTTCCTCTGATCGCCGTTCCTGAGGAAAGTGTCTGTGTGCCTGGGTCTCGTTGGGGAAGCTGTACCGGCGCACCATGCGCAAGGGGCCGGTTATAATAATGCCAAAGCTGTGAGAGCGTCCTCTTTTGTACAAATCCTGTGGAAAAAACATAGAGGAGAAACATTCGACTCGCCCTACTCAAGACTGACAAAGATCCCCACAGAAGTTATCTGAGGGTGAAGTCACGAGGAAGATCTTCAGTAAGAGCCACACTGTTGTTTTTTTTGTCTGACTGGGGGCTCTCGCCCCGGTTTTTTGGAAGATTCTGACTGAAGGGTCAAACAGTTCTGTTTTTACCCAAACATTTCTTATTAGCTTCTTTACAAAGTTTACTGTCAAGGTATTTGTTTTGATCTTAAGAGAGGCTGTGAGTATTGGAAAAAAATATTAAGAGAATCACATAGTATTTCTGTGTTTTTTTGCATCGTATTTTTTCTCTGTTGTGGCAAAAGTTTTGGTCAATATTCCCAGCCCACTATGGCAGCAGCAAGCATGAACCAACCCCCGCCTTTCCTAAATGACATAATGGAACCCGAGATAAGCTGGAAAGTGAGGAAATATACATTTTATGGTCAAGTTGTGTTCCCTAGCGTGTACCCCACCGTCTCCATGTACGAGTTAAAGTGCATGTAACTTCCCTCCTGTACCAGCTATGAAGACGCAAATACATTTGCGTCCAACGTTAACATGTCCTCTTTCAGACCCACCCTGAATGGGTTGGATGGTCCGTTCCTAAGTATGCCATGCCAACGTCTTTTTGTGGTGTACTTCTCCGTTTTTCAGCTCTAGCTGAGTAGGCCCTGAATTTCTGCCACCGAGCCTCTTTTCTGGCTTCTGACTCCGAGGGCCTCTGCCCAGGCTGCCTCTGTACCCGTGAACTCTGACTTACTTTCAGCGCGGCCCCTCGCGCTCAGCTCAGCCTGCTGCCTGCCAAGATTGACTATAACCTTCGAGTTATCTGTTCCGCTCCTCGAAAATACATTCCTGCCTGCTAGCTTCAGTAAACATACCCCTCAGCTACAGGGCCAAAGGGCCGACCTGTCTCCATGCAAGTAATTCATAGCTTCTGTTGCCATGCTTCCATGGAAGGCCCCGTGCCCCCACGTTTCTCATGCAGACACTCAGGCGCTTATACACGCACTCACAGTCAGTATAGAATAGCTTCTGCCCCAGAGACCTTTCTGCCCAGATAGCTCAGTTCCTAAACACCAGATATCAGATATGATAGAAGCACAAGTTGATCTGACATGCCAGACTTCTGTCTCTTTCCGTCAGTGTAAATGTCAAGTCCCCTGCACCCTCCGACTTCACGCCATTCACACGTCATGCAGCTGCGCGCGCATCCAAGCTTCCGATTTCTGCTGACATTGCAACATTTTCTGTTAGTGCCACCCTTTTGTGACACCTACCTGTGACGCTTCTAGCACACACCTCTAGTTCACGCCTTCTGATTGCGTACTAGTATCACGTGTATACTGTTATCTTGTCTTCTCTCAGCTGTTACGCCTACTATAACTGTTTCTTATGACATGAATTAAGTATATAAGCTATGTAATGTAATAAAAGTACGCTCTATCCCTTCTGACACCCCTGTGGTGGTCAGAACATGATATCCTGGTCTTGACCATTCCTTTTTAAGGAATAAACACCCCTAAGAACTCTAACGCCACGGACTCTGTTTTCTTTCTTTCCGACTTGAGTTATTATTGATTAAGTACTTACCTGCATAGAAATTAAGAGAGTAAATTAATTATTTACGTCATTTTGGCGCCCGAATAGGGACCCCTCCCCCACCTCACGCGCCGGTTGGTGCGTTGCAAGCTATGTCCCCTGCCATCAGTTAGATGGAAACTACGCGTACCGGCAGGATTTCCTGCATCTCCCTCTGACCCACGGAGGTGACGAAGACTGCGATCAGTACCCAGACGAGGCGGTGAGGAGTGCGGAGGATCCCGACCAGAGCCTAGCCGAAAGAAGCAAGGTCCGAGGTGTCAAGAGGCCCACCCAGGTTTCCGAAGTTTTTCCGAAGTTTTCCGAAGTTTTCCGAAGTGTCGAGTCGAGTCCAGTCGAGTTTTCCGAGGCCTTCTGTTTCCGTGCTTCCCGGTGAGTACCATTGCTGGGACGTATCTAGACGGGTTTGGGTACACAAGTCCGGTCTGCACTGTTTTTAGGCAGTGTATCTGTACTGTTTAGCAGTATATCTAGTATTCTGAATTTCTGAATTTCTGCACTGTTACACCAGTGTATCTGTACTGTTTAGCAGTACATCCAGTATAGGGGGTAGTCATCTATGTCTCAAATGTCTTTTCATGTGATTAATGTCGTGGTATGAATGTGACCGTTTTTTTATGTGCATTATTGTGTTTCTTGTATAACTAGCCGTATTCAGTATTAAGTAGTAAGGATTGAGCATTCAGTACTAAGTAAGCAAAATGCCGTTTTTCAACAAGCTGAAGCAGATAGGAACTAGGAAAGGGATACTGGAGGAAGAAATTCCTATTCCCCCTAGGGACACTCCAGGTAACTTTATGTACCATAAACATGGCATAGATGCCATATTGTATCTCGATTTATGGACTGACTATACCAAACATCTAGACGAAAGACACAGATGGCCTGCTACCGGAACATGGGATGCCGAGTGCATCATGAAGGTAGAGGAAGCATTATGGAAAAAGAAAGCTAGACAATCTCAGAAAGACGCCATAGAATTTTGGCGTAAGGAAGCACATAAGCGTGCTGAAAGAGAACTACGTAGAGAAGATAGACTTAAAGAATCAGAGAAAGCCCAAGAAAACGAACTAGTTACCGAGGGGATCCGAGTAAAAACAGAACAAATAGACCGTGCACGAAACAATCTCGTAAACGGTATGTATCTCGCGGCCGAGGGTACACCTGAGGCCCTATCAGAAATACCGAAAAACTTACCGCCACCATTAGTTCCAACTAAAGTAATGCATAAGACTACTAAAGACATATTCCTAAATTCTTATCTAGAGGATGTAGCACCGGCTTATACCAATCTGCCTGTCCGTGCCCTGCCTACTGACAGGGACGGGGGTGGCACCCCGCCCCCAGATCATGTTCCGCCAATACCGCGACAGACCTCCTCCGTTCCACCAGCCCCGCCACTTCCCGCACCCAAAATTGACCTACCGAAACAACGTTTACCTGATGCAACTAAACGACAAATTCAAGTCCAGATACAGACTCCACAGGGAGATAATGCACAAGCCTCCGCTTCAGGAGGTGCGACCGCGGGTCCTCGGACCCCGCCATTAACACACAGATTTAATCTCAGGGATATGCAGAGTCCTCTCACGTTCAGGTCACCCCGCTTTGACGCATTCAAAGAAAACATTTCAGTTTGCAGATATGATCCAGTACCCGGAAAGGACGATCTAATGATATTGGCATCACCACGGTTAAGATCTGCTACTGATATCTTGCTATGCTATGTAGGAATGAAGGAGCGCCTAGATAGAATATATGAGTTTGTTCAGACAGGGAGAGACCCTGACAGTATTAAGGAAGCCATGGAGAAACAGAAAGTTGACATTCAAGCACAGATACTACGTTTTTTTGTAAATTGCCTAATACGAGAATGAGACAGGCCTGGAACAGATCAGAGTGAATTAGATGCACTGAACAAATGGGGTCAAAATATAGCTGAAGGAAAACATGACAAGGGGACTTGCATAGCCAGTATGTGTAGAAAAATAAGAAAAGCAGTGATAGCAGTACACCAAAAGGAAAAAGAAAAAGCTTCCTCCGAGGAGGAAGAAGAACTTGAAGAACCAGAAAGAGCTGCAGATACTATAGCGTATGTAGGTAAGGGAACTTACCTTAGGAAGGGTATCCGTCCAGAAAACAAGAGAGTTTTTCTCTCTGCTTTAACAAATCCGAATTCTTCTGAACATCAGTTTCAGGAGACTGATAAAAGGCTTCGAGATCGAGTAGGGTACCATGTACTCAACTCTATGGATGAACAAGAACTAGCCCGGTCAGCCATATCATGGGCCGAAAATCCAGACATATATAATGATGATACCTTAGCACAGACGTTTCTGAACCTTTCCCCAGACGAGCAGAAATTAGCAGGTGTATACATGATTCAGCACCTTCTCATAAAATACAGAAACCAACATTCCGATCCAGGTCCCTTACACGAAACATTAGAAGCACTTCTCATGGACAGATGGAGAGGTTTCAGTACCAAGTTAATACAAATAATTCTAGAACAACGACATAAATATAACACTTTTGTAAGCTCCGAATATGTTCCGGCCCCGCCTCCAGAAAGGAAAATGTACCACATGCAATGCGGGGGTGGCATTGAAAGTCAGAACCCCTTACGAGAAGTACACCCAGTTATGGGTGAGGACCATCTCTTGAAACGCGTGTATGTTCACACGCCTCTGACTAAATTAGAGCTGTTAGAAATGAAGAAGCTAGTCCCGTGTCATGATAAAGACCCTGCAGGTTTTCACAGAGAGCTTAAAGACATGTTACTAATGGGGGATTACACGTATGAGGATATCATGAAAATGTTGAAGGTACTGTTGCCCACGGCCATCTACGAGAAATTAAAGGAAAAGGAATGGGAGGTGGGGGACACAAAGATTGCATGGGCAGAAATAGAAGAGGAGGAAAAGAAACGAGTCCCAGGGGTAGGCCTTGGGGATAAGACTAAAGCATTACCCGGTTTAATAGTACAGGTCCTGCCAAGATTATTGACAACGAGAAAGGAAGATTGGGACGCAATCTCGTCCTGTAAACAGAAACATGATGAAGATACTAGTGACTTCTATTCAAGATTCGAGAAATGTTTCATTATTAATAGTGGCCTCAAACCAAGTAGCGAGTCATATCCGCATCTTTTTGTATCAAAGTTAGTCGAGAATTCCCTGTTAGCAGTCAAGAATCGTGTGTACAAAGTTGAAAGTACTTGGCAGGCAAATACGCCATCCCAGATGTTACAGATGCTCCAATATCATCAAAACAGAATTAGAGAAGAACAAGATCAGGAACAAAAACGTATGAAAGACACAAAGATGAAAATGTTAGTAGCTCAGACGGTCCCAGCCGACGGTCAGAGAAAGGGTGGGACCCAGACAAGTCACACTGCAGCTCCCGTTAAAGGGACATGCAATTACTGTAAGCAGCCAGGTCATTACGTACATGAATGCCCAGTCCTGAAACATAACATAGCAACAGGTAAAACTAAAGAAAGACTGCATCCGCCTAGACAAGACCATAACCAGCATCAGTCTTCACAGAATACACAGCCTATGCATGCTTCTTCACCTCCAGCACAGACAGTAGCGGTATCACAGCCACAGCCCATTGCCGCATCCCAGCAAGTTTCACAACAGATGTACCAGTATGCCCAGTCCGCTTACCCTGATTATCAACGATATACATGAAACAGCCTAGAGAGGGAATTTGGCTTGCCTCTTATTGAAATTCCTGTAGATCAAGAGGGTCCTTATGTACACAGTCAAGTATTGGTAAAAGACAGAAAGTTTTTAATTGACACAGGGGCAAGCCGCACCACAATAAGTCATAATGAAGTCCCAGGGGCACCCCTCTCAGGCTCACAGAATGTTTCCCTTGGCTTTTCAGGACAGCCCATTGTAAATGAAGTATCAGAACCAGTCCCCCTGGCTGTGGGTCCATTATCACGTGTTACAGACTTGTTACTTACAAAATCATGTCCAGAAAATCTGTTAGGAATTAAAACATTGAAGGCTCTAGGAGCCATAAACTGCTGTTCCCCGGAGGGAGTTAGACTCTTTCTACGGGATTTCAAGGGTCATTATGTTTTGCGAGAATTCGATGTCAGATTGAAAAATGTACCAGATTACTTGTGGGCAAAAGGCCCAACTGATGTAGGTTGTATGCATATCACACCATACCGTGTTACACTCAAGACAGGAGTTGTATTACCCAGAATCAGACAATACAAGTTACCACCCGATGCTGTAGTGGCTTTACTGAAAATCATTGAAGAGCTCATTGCCCAAGGAGTGGTCGTAGAGACCGACTCCAATATCTGTAATTCACCCATCATTCCGATTCTTAAACGTACTGACCCCAATGCACCGCCAGTATATCGGCTGGTGATTGATCTTCGAGAACTGAATAAATGTATTATTCCACAGTACCCTGTGGTTCCCGACATCTCATCCTTATTGACTGCTATTGACTCAGAAGCAACGTTCTTTACTGTAATTGATCTCAAGAACGCCTTCTTCAGCGTGCCTATTGATCCAGAGAGCCAATATCTCTTCGGATTCAGTTTAAATGGACGCAGTTTCAAATTTTCACGCGCACCTCAAGGATTCACAGAAAGCCCCAGCATCTACAGTCAGGCACTAAAAAGACAGCTAGATTGTATTCAAATGCCAGTCAACACCGCCTTACTGCAATACGTCGATGATCTGCTGATCACCGCACGAAGTGAGCCCGAATGTGAACAAGCATCACTGACAGTTTTACATTTTCTGGCCGACAAGGGACACAAGGTGTCTCCTTCGAAGCTACAATTCTGTGTTCAGCAAGTTGTGTACTTGGGTCACTTGCTGTCCAAAGTGGGGAGACAGCTCACTCCCGATCGCATTCAGTTAATTGCAAATATGCCACAACCCCAGACACAAAAGGAAGTGCGGGCCTTCATAGGCCTCACCTCGTACTGCAGACAATGGATTCCTCAATATGCATTTCTAGCTAAACCACTCATTCAGTTAACAACGCAGGAGGCAGCAACCTCGACTGTCCTCCCTTGGACTCAGGAACACACACAAGCTTTTGAAGAATTAAAGAAAGCCTTATGCCAAGCACCAGTTTTAGCGACACCATGTTACAGCAAACCGTTTACACTTTTTGTTACAGAACGTGATGGTACAGCGTTGTCTGTCCTCACCCAAGATCAAGCAGGTTCACATAAGCCTTGCGCTTATTTCTCAAGTACATTGGATTCAGTAGCCCAGGCACTCCCTGCGTGCTTGAAGTCAGTAGCAGCAACAGCGTTAGCCATCAGACAGAGCGATTCAATTGTTTTAGGCCATCAATTAACAGTACAAGTTCCACACTCTGTAGAGGTTCTGTTAAACAGAACCCAGACTCAGCACCTGACTATAGCACGACTGACAGGTTATGAATTAACGTTATTCCAGCCACACATAGAAATCAGGCGCTGCAGTATTCTGAACCCCGCAACACTGTTACCTACAATTATGACAGATCCAGCCCCGCATGATTGTATAGAAATCATTAATGCAGTAACAAAGCCACGACGAGACTTAACAGATGTCCCACTGACAAATCCAGACCTGACACTTTATGTGGACGGTTCATGCATGAGAACAAGTACAGGAGAATTAGTGGCCGCATATGCAGTGACCACTGAAACTGAAGTTAAAGAAACACATCGTATTGACACACTGTCTGCTCAAGCAGCAGAGCTCATCGCTCTGACCCGAGCTTGTATACTAGCCAAGAACAGAAATGTTAACATATACACCGATTCCCGTTATGCGTTCGGAGTCGTACACGACTTCGGCATGTTATGGCAAGAACGAGGTTTCCTGACCTCTCATGGTGCCAAGATACAACACGGCCCCCTCATTCAAGCACTGTTAGAAGCAATACATTTGCCCTCGGGCATATCGGTCATGAAGTGTAAAGCACATACTAAAGTCACAGATTCTGTTTCCCAGGGTAACGACCTGGCAGATCAGACAGCAAAACATACAGCATTGACTCACACTCAGACAGCTGACATGACAAAGACAATAGTACCGACAAAGTGTATGGCAGTCAAGGATCCCGCCCTAGATGTAATTGATATTCAGGCACATGCTACCCCAGATGAAATAAAGAAATGGATTGAACTAGGAGGGATCCAGACAGATCAAGGTTGGATGACGAAGGGAAAATGTACATGGTTTCTCCCTGACTCTATGGTTCAAGTCATGATTAATACAGCACATAGCCCAGCACATCTAGGAGAGAAAGCGATGTTAGACAGTTTACAAAATCTTTGGAACAATAAACACTTACGAGCAGCAGCAAAACAGAAAGTGCGTACTTGCATGATCTGTTGTCAGTTCAATCCAGGTAAAAGCGTCCCTGTAGAGCAAGGTGGATTTCATCCTCCCGATCACCCTTTTGAAGTCCTCCAGATGGATTATATCCAGATGGACCGTTGTCGAGGATTCAAGTATGTCCTTGTAGTTGTTTGTGCACTGTCCCGTTGGACCGAAGCCTACCCAGTCCCAGATTATACTGCTCCGACCACTGCCCGGCAGTTGGTTCGTGAATTCTTTCCACAATACGGTTTGCCTCGTGTCGTGTACTCAGATAACGGACAACCCTTCTCGTCCGAGCTAATGAAACAGGTTTCTTTACTGTTAGGTTACCAGTGGAAATTTCATTGTGTCCGACATCCTGAAGCCGCAGGCCTTGTAGAAAGGCATAACCAGACACTAAAGATCCGCCTTGCAAAGATATGTCAGGAGAAAGGGGTCGACTGGATAGTCGCCCTGCCCGTGGCACTATTCTACATGAGAATGGTTGCCCACACGAGATCAGGGCTATCCCCGTACGAAGTGGTTTTTGGCAGACCACCGAATATGTGGGGGACGCCCATTCCTAAAAAGATCACTGATGTTGATTGTAATATGTTGACAGATTACCTTGCCTCCTTGATGTCTGCACTCCAATCATGTCGTTCACAGGTTGCCGCTGCCTTCCCTGACAACACAGATGTAAAGCCGCACGAGGTCCGTCCTGGGGATCTAGTCTTGGTCCGAAATTTTGATAGGAAGAGTCCGCTGGAGCCCCGCTGGAAATCACCGAAGACCGTCCTTCTCACCACGAGGACCGCCGTAAAGATCGAAGGGAGAAAGGGGTGGGTCCATACGAGTCATGTGAAAAAATTCCATGAACTGCAACCAGACCGAGACTCGTCCACCCCCACCAAAGACTGTGTTGAGCCAAAAGACTTTACAGTTGCCGAACGAGAAAAAACTCCCCAAGAGGAGTACAGGTTGAAACTCCGATCTAGCAAGTCAGACAGTTTAATTGTTTAAGTCCTCCCCTAGGTGAATCGGTTAAATAGTTTCTGACATGTATCCCCTAGATCGAGATATAGAGAGAGAGAGACGATCCAAAAAACGTGCATATTGTAAATCGCTTCGTAGTCACTGTATAGTGACACTATCAATCATGTTTATTCTGAGTATCTTAGTTATTGTTGCTAGCATTCTGCTACCTATCTACTGGCCTATTTTCAAGCGTGAACAATCTGTTTACAATGTTTCTGCTGAACACACTTTTAGCAAGTTACCTCCACACGAACTCTCTTACAGACTTGCGCTGCGCAACAACACATTCATTAGTATGCTGCACCACTCCCATCAGACTAACAATGCTACAGACTGCTGGATATGTGGCCGACTCCCTCCCTACCAGAATTACAAGGGAGCCCTTCCCCTCTTTCCGTATCCGTTCACTCACAATGGCTCCTGTGGGGCATGGTTTAAAATAATTAATTCCTTGGATCCTGATATTGCTGTTTTCGATGGGGGCTGGGTTTGGGGAAACTTGAACTTGGTCCTGCTCGACGTCTGTTACCCCGATAAGGAGGGACTCCCCACTCGAATAGGAACTGATCTAGAAAATGAAGTATATGGATTAGGTAATTACACAATTAGCCTTATGATCCTTACTGTAGAATCCGAGGCTGCACCAGGTCTGCCCCATATGCTAGTATTACCAGTCACTGGTGAATTATGTGTCCGAAAGAAAGGTTCAGTACACTTAGGTCATAGTAAATGCACTACTGTGGTCGAATTCAGTGATCATGGTAAATCGTCCTTTAAAGCTATCAGTCATTCCTATTTTGTTTGTGGTCATACCGCATACATACGCCTACCTCCAGATTGGGATGGTACCTGTTACATTGCATTCCTTCTGCCACCTGTTTTCCTAGCTCCTCCTGATTACCATAGAAATACAAATCTAGTAAAGAATAGACCCAGAAGAGATATCCCACTTGTCGACTACACAGAAACGGCATGGGAACAGTACACTGATTTTAATAAAGGATTCTTTTTCTTTTTAGGACCCGTCCAAAACAGTAAATTAATACGTAGATTAACTAGAACACTTGAAGCTGTAGTACATGAAACTGCCTCCGCCTTAGGTAACTTAACAGAGGAGCAATCTGCTATGCGGGTTGTTGTCCTTCAAAATCGTCTTGTTATTGACGTCATCTTGGCAGATAGAGGTGGAGCCTGTAAGGTCATCGGGTCAAGTTGCTGTGTTTTCATCCCACAAAACGCGCCATCTGTCTATCAAGCTATTACCCGTCTGCATAAAATTGCAGACGGGTCCGGTTGGTTCTGGACAACGTTAACTGCTTGGGGATGGAAGATCCTATCCTTCCTAGGTTTTGGCCTTGTCATAGTATTCAGCTGCTGCCTGTGCCTACAGTGTGGGCCGGCGATATGTGGACTGTGTGCCACATCGTGCATTTAACGTTCCAGTTTTCTCTCAAATAGACAACGGAAGAGAGATGAACAAATTATGTTACAAGAACAAACTGATCAATTTATGATGATCGATATATCATGAAGGGTCCGTAGGGAACAAGGAGGGAATGAGGAAATATAAATTTTATGGTCAAGTTGTGTTCCCTAGCGTGTACCCCACCGTCTCCATGTACGAGTTAAAGTGCATGTAACTTCCCTCCTGTACCAGCTATGAAGACGCAAATACATTTGCGTCCAACGTTAACATGTCCTCTTTCAGACCCACCCTGAATGGGTTGGATGGTCCGTTCCTAAGTATGCCATGCCAACGTCTTTTTGTGGTGTACTTCTCCGTTTTTCAGCTCTAGCTGAGTAGGCCCTGAATTTCTGCCACCGAGCCTCTTTTCTGGCTTCTGACTCCGAGGGCCTCTGCCCAGGCTGCCTCTGTACCCGTGAACTCTGACTTACTTTCAGCGCGGCCCCTCGCGCTCAGCTCAGCCTGCTGCCTGCCAAGATTGACTATAACCTTCGAGTTATCTGTTCCGCTCCTCGAAAATACATTCCTGCCTGCTAGCTTCAGTAAACATACCCCTCAGCTACAGGGCCAAAGGGCCGACCTGTCTCCATGCAAGTAATTCATAGCTTCTGTTGCCATGCTTCCATGGAAGGCCCCGTGCCCCCACGTTTCTCATGCAGACACTCAGGTGCTTATACACGCACTCACAGTCAGTATAGAATAGCTTCTGCCCCAGAGACCTTTCTGCCCAGATAGCTCAGTTCCTAAACACCAGATATCAGATATGATAGAAGCACAAGTTGATCTGACATGCCAGACTTCTGTCTCTTTCCGTCAGTGTAAATGTCAAGTCCCCTGCACCCTCCGACTTCACGCCATTCACACGTCATGCAGCTGCGCGCGCATCCAAGCTTCCGATTTCTGCTGACATTGCAACATTTTCTGTTAGTGCCACCCTTTTGTGACACCTACCTGTGACGCTTCTAGCACACACCTCTAGTTCACGCCTTCTGATTGCGTACTAGTATCACGTGTATACTGTTATCTTGTCTTCTCTCAGCTGTTACGCCTACTATAACTGTTTCTTATGACATGAATTAAGTATATAAGCTATGTAATGTAATAAAAGTACGCTCTATCCCTTCTGACACCCCTGTGGTGGTCAGAACATGATATCCTGGTCTTGACCATTCCTTTTTAAGGAATAAACACCCCTAAGAACTCTAACACCACAGACTCTGTTTTCTTTCTTTCCGACTTGAGTTATTATTGATTAAGTACTTACCTGCATAGAAATTAAAAGAGTAAATTAATTATTTACGTCAAAAGAATGGGTGAAGCTTTTTGAGTCTTATCTTATAGCAATTGGGGGACAGAGGTTCAACTCTATAAGGAAACAGCATATTCTACTCCACAATCTGGGTGTGCAAGGGCGTAAAGTATATGAAAACCTACCTGTACCAGAGCGGGATGAAAATGCTATGGGAGAGGTGGATGTGTTTGTGCAGACCATGGAAAAATTAAAGAAGCATTTTGGGGATAGAATCAATGTGGTCCTGGAGCGCTATAAAGTCTTTAAAAGATGTCAAGGGAAACAGGAGTCCGTACAGAATTATATCGCAGTTCTGTGGGGGCTGACTCAGCTTTGTGAGTTTGGGGATCTCACTGACTCTTTAATAAGAGATCAATTGGTGAGGTGTACAAATAATCCACGCATTCAGGAGAAACTGTTAGCTAAGAATCCAGGGCTAAAGGAAGCAGTTGAAATAGCGAAGTCAGTGGAACATACAGCAAGGTGTGTTAAAGAAATGAAACCAGAAGGAGAGATAGTAGCTACCATAAGCGATGCAGAGGAGAGAGTAGATGTTTACAAGATGAAGTTTAGAGAAAATGCCAGTACCAAGGTAGAGCACAGAGAGAAGGGCCCTAAGTGTTACCGGTGTGGCAGTAACAACCATTTTGCCACCTATTTCCAATGCCCAGCCAGGTATGTCACTTGCAAGAAATGCAACAGAAGGGGGCATTTTGCCAGGGTGTGCCGTGATGGAGAGTTACACTCAAGAGATAATGAAAGAGATAATGAAAGAGGTACTGAAAGGGGTGCTAATAGAGAAGTAAAATGTATTGAACAAAAAATGGAAAAGTTTATATTGCAGGTGAAAGATGTTGATGACACTGTGAATTCCATCTATCCTAAGTGCGATGTATATGTTGATAATGAACACTTTCAAATGTTTGCTGATTCCTGTTCTCCGTTCACCTTGATTAATAAAGATGACTATGTGTCCATGGGGGAAAATAAGATTAGTGATCTAAAGAATCCTGATATCTCTCCTTAAGGATACAATAAGGGCAGTATACCCCTGCTGGGGATGAAGGATGTGCAACTTCAATTCAAAGATAGGAAAACTTATGGAACAATATATGTGGTTAAGTCTGGTTCAAACCTGTTGGGATGGGTTCATCAAAAGGAGTTGGGGATTATACTGGATCCTAATAGTGCAGAGCAAGTTTTGCTTACTGAAAAGTTCCCAGGAAGTGATAAGATCTGTGAGGAATTCAACCAGCTCTTCAAAGAGGAGCTAGGATGCCTGCACAATTTCCAACATAGGATCAAGCTAAAACAAAATGCCAAACCTGTGGTGCACGGCCTGCGCACCGTACCCCTCAAACTGAAAGAGCCTTTAGAAAACGAACTGCGCAAGTTGTGCAAATTGGACATTATTCAACCGGTTGGTTGCTCTGAGTGGTTGGCCCCCATTGTTCTCACGGCCAAATCCAATGGCGAAGGCATCTGCCTCTGTGTGGATTTGCGCAGTTTAAACAATTGTATCTGGGTGGAAAGACACCCTTTGCCAGTCATAAATTAGATGCTAAGCACAATGGGCCCTGCAAGATACTTCAGTGTAATAGATCAATCCATGGTGTACCACCAGATCGAATTGCATCCGGACTCAAGGCCTCTCACAGCGTTTATTACGCCGTTTGGAGCTTTTATGTTTAAAAGAATGCCGTTTGGCCTTGCGTCAGCGGCGGCCATTTTCCAAAGAGTCATGCAGAAGATCCTTGAAGGAGTTGAGCACACTATGTGCTTCCAAGATGACATTTTGGTATATGGAAAGGACTCAGAAGAACACGATAATGTACTAAGGCAGGTTTTAAAAAAACTCATGGATGCAGGCCTAACTGTCAAAAAGGAAAAGTGCAGGATTAAGGTGAAACAAGTTGACTATCTGGGCCATTTCATCACAGAACAAGGTTTCAGACCAAAGGGAAGTTTGATTCGTGCAGTGAAGGAGGCTCAGAGTCCGCGCAACAAAGAAGAACTCAAATCTTTTTTGGGGCTCATGGAGTACATGTCAAAGTACTTGGACAATTTTGCAACAAAGTGCGAGCCCATGAGAGAAATGTTAAAAAAAGATAAGGAATTTGTGGCGAGTGAGGAGCAGGAAGCTGTGCCTAACGCTCTGAAGGAGGATTTAATCAACTCCCCAGCCCTTGGTATGTTTGATCCAACAAAAAAAACCATTCTCGCAACAGATGCATCGAACTATGGGTTGGGTGCCACCCTAGTCCAGAAGGATGGAAGTGAAGAAAAGGTAATTGCCTATGCGTCCAGGAGCCTCTCTCCACCAGAGAAACACTACTCTGTAATAGAACGAGAAGCCCTGGCGTGTTTTTGGGCGGTCAGGCACTTTAAGTTTTTTCTATGGGGTTTGAGGTTCACGATACGGACGGATCACAAGCCTCTCATGTATGTATTTTCGGTGAAAGGTCTGGAAAATTGCACCCCACGCATCAGCAGGTGGATCCTGGGATTAGAACATTATAATTTCAAAGTCGCGACACGTGCCGGGGAGGGAAAATACAATTGCCGATTTCCTCTCGAGGTCACCGTTACCAGAGGAGGAGGGACCTGAGGAGGCACTGGACAGCCCTATAATGATGATGGATTTCCCTGCCATCACAGAGAAAGAGTGGGAAGACAGCATGAAGGAAGATGATGAACTTAAGGTGCTGACGGAGCAGATCAAGAAAGGATGGCCCAACAGGAAAAGAGATGTGGAAGCAGAGCTAGAAGAGTTCTGGGAGGTACGGAATGAATTGAGTGCCATTGGAGGAAAAGTGTACCGTAATAATAGAGTAATTCCGCCAAAAGGATTACGGAAGAGAGTCATAGACTTGGCCCACGAAGGTCACCTCGGGCGTAGCGCCACAAAAGCAAGAGTAAGAACGAACTTTTGGTTTCCAAAAATGGACAACATGACGGAGGAAACTGTGAAAGAGTGTGGGGCCTGCGCTAAAAGTGACAAGTCTAGAATAATACACAAGTCTCCACTGTCTCCAGTAGAGGTTCCAACCAAGCCATGGAACAAGTTGGCATTAGACATTATTGGACCTATGCAAAATCTTGGTGTGCAAAAAAGGTTCATGTTAGTTCTGATTGACTATACCTCTCACTGGGTGAAGCAAAAATTTGTGCACAACATCAACACCAGATCAGTGATCCAATTCCTGAAAGAAGTGTTTTGTGAAGAAGGTATCTCCTCCACACTAATTACCGACAACGGGGTACAATTCACCTCCGAAGAAATGCAGAGTTTTCTGGAAAGATCAGGCATCAATCATGAGACCACAGCCCTTTATTGCCCTAAAGCCAATGGCATGGTGGAAAGGGCAAATAGGGTCATCAAAGAGAATATCCAGCTGGCTACTGTAAATGGACAAGATGTTGAGAATTGTTTGAGGGAATGCTTGTGGGCTTACCACACGTCGCCCAATAGAATAACTGGGGTCTCTCCTTTTGTGTCTTTACGTGGGAGGGAGCCTAGTACCAAGTTTAACCCCTGTTGGTTAAATGGGGCGAGGTCAGGAATGTAGACTGGGAGGAGGCAGGAGAGAAGGTCAAACAACATCAGACTAAGTACAAACAATGGTATGATAAGAAACATGGCGTGAAGTTTCAAAGGTGGGAAGTGGGGGACATGGGGCAAGCCAGAAGGAACACTAAATTGGGAACTGACATCAGCAAGTTCTATTCCCCCAGCAGGATTGTCAAAGTGTTAAAAAATGTTGTTCAGTTTGAAAATGGTCAATGGTGGAGTTTTGACAACATTGTAAAAGTGCTGCCATAACCTTTTCCTTGCAGGAACATGCTGTTACTCCCCTCGGGGAGCCGACCAAGTTTGCTGGTTAACCTGTACCTGCTGGTATGCTTTGTGGGTACTCATTATAAGGAAGGGAGATGTGTTACAACCTAGTTAGGTACATTCCGTCCACCCCTTTCCCCTGACCCCTGTTGGGCTCTCCCGCTGTGAAGCTCACTGTAGAATGTTGAGGTGGTTCTCCAGTGAGGAGAGTGGATGACCAATAAAGGAGTTGTACTTTTCCAGCTGTGTCCTGTGTCTTCAGTACTTCTCTACTTCTAACAATTACCTACCCACATATTCCCCCTCATTTGTGCAGAGCATAGCTGAGGCAGTTTTCCTACTTATGAATTGCATCTTGAGTCCAAATGTATATGATTAATATAAGTAAACTGGATCATAATTTAAGAAGATCCTCACAACTCCATTCAAACCTTCTCAAAAAGACATTAATTTTGACACTAGACAAAAAGCAAAACTTTTAAACTGGGAAATTAACTTAAAAAGGCTTACTTAAGTTGGGCAATGATGAATTCTAGGTTGCCTTTGAGCTGAGCACCAAGGGGGTAGTCAAGAAGGTATTTCAGGAAAATCTGCAATGTTAACAGAGATTGTGTTATTCTCATTCCCTCATTTTAAAAAATTCAAGGAGAACAAGTTACTTACCTTTGGTAACACTCTGTCTAGTAGTGGTTCTTTCTAGTTGCAGATTGCTAAACTTTTGAACATTCCCTAGATGTCAGACTGGATCAGGAAATATTTCTGCAATACTTCTACGTGCCAGAAGGTGGCACCTTACCGCTCCACACTTATGCCGTTCTGCTCTGGGAATTATGTGTGGGGCCTTTATGGGCGCCACTCCCACATGCTTACGTCAGTTGCTTTCAAGATAGTTTGTGTCCCCAGATGCGGAGCCCTAAAAGGAAACTGGTAGACATATATTAGGGACTTGCAAGTAAGTTCCACATTTCTAGTTGGGTAGAGCCAATTTTACATACACTATAGGGTCAGGAAAGTGCACTGAGTTCTGGTTAGCCAGCCACAGAGCACTCTCAGAGTAGAAAAACCAGCAGCACCAGTCCAAAAACTTGGGGGTGACCACACAAAACAAGCAGTTGCAATGCAATAGGTCTCGCAATTACATGTGTTAGAGCTATTGGCATTGTAAATGACAATGCCGTTTATTTATGTTTCGGTTTTTTAAATATAAATAAAATGCATTGTCATGTACAATGCCAAGAGCTTAAACTCACGTAAATGCGATAGCTATTGCATTGCAAATGCTTGTTTTTCTTGGGATTGTACTTTTACTGGACATGGCTGCACCCATCATCGTTTTTTTTTTTTTTTTACTCCGAGAGCACAGGTTTGAATCCCGGTGTGTCTTTTCACCGTTCAGTAAAATGGGTACCATTGAATTGGATAACAACGAGCAGCTGGTATATTGTGCCAAGAGGCTCCTTTGGGGTGAACATGTTTTTTTTCTTCTTTTTTACAACTATACATGCTCAGTTAAAAGCACTTTCTTTTAGATGCAGTCAGTCCCGTTGAGAATGAATACCGTCTCGCGGTGGGTGCTTGAACCACCAAGCTACTGCGCTTCTAGAAACGAATTGTACCCGGTCAGCTGGACTTTCCAGCAGGCACCAGTGAGTGTGCACAGCAGCAGCACCATCCTCCCTGACGGCCATCACTGCCACTTCAGACTGTGGCACCTTATACAAACAGCCCAGCTCCTGCTTTGCCCTCCCTGACACCCAGGGCTGCCCCTTTAGTTTTGGCACACCAGATGAGGAGCACCACTGTTACAGTGCCTTGGGCTAAAACAACTTCAAGCTGCGTGAGACCCCAGCCCGGCGGCATGGAAGCCAATGGCAGAGTTATGGCCCGTTGATACCGAAGCAAGAATGGGAAACGGAACCCAGCTTGATAGTAAAACAGAGCCACCATCGGGAAGCTGAGGGCCCTTTGCTGACCAGTGCCCACGTGCCAATGCACCTGCTGCACCCCTGACAGCAGCAGCACTACCCCTCTCGCTTCGAGCATGCCACGCCTGCCATTGCGAGCCAGCTGGGGTGAGGTGCTGCCAGCTCCGGCCCAGTCAAGCAGCAGCTTCACATCGCTGCACAGAAAGAGGAGTGCGGAGAGCCGAGCACAGAAGCCTAGGTGCTGCCTTTTGAGTTGCTTGCAGCTCGAGAGGATTTGGGATGGGTTGGGGGCGACAACACATCACCCCAGGCTCCAAAACTGCCCTTCTTCAAATGACTGCGGCTAAAAGGATTACAGCAATAATGCCTTTCTCTCCTTACACATTTTAATTCTTTTTTTTTTTTTCAAGAAAAGATTTATTTTCCCGGATTAAACCGTTCAGGCAGGAAATAAGGTTGAACAAGCATTTGCAATGCAATAGGTCTTGCATTTGCAAGAGTTTAAGCTTTTGGCATTGTAAATGAAAATGAATTTTATTTATCAGTTTAAAAACAACACATAAGTAATGCAAATGCTACTTACCAGTATGCATCTGTTCTTGGCATGTAGGGCTGCTGACATTCATATCTGTGCATAGTCCGCCACCTAGTGTTGGGTCCGGATGATTGCACATTGTTGTCCTGGAAGAGTCTTCGAAGTATCACGAGATAGGTGGCTCCTCCCCTGGACTACAGTGCGCATGGGCATCGCCTCCATCCCCAGATTGTTTTTAGCCATTGGCAGAGATGGAGTGAAGAAAGTGAGTGATGACCATGCTATGAGCATATGTGTATATGAATGAATACTGCAGCTGCTACAGGCGCCGGGGAGGAGGGTGGGCGATATGAATGTCAGCAGCCCTACATGCCAAGAACAGATGCATACTGGTAAGTAGCATTTGCAGTTCGAGGCATGTGGGCTGCTGAATTCATATCTGTGCATAGAATACATAGCAGTCCCTCCATTAACGGCGGCCGCCCGTGCCAGCTGCAGCAGTTTGAAAAAGCGTTTTAAGAACAGCCTGACCAACAGCTGCCTGCTGTCTGGAATGCACGTCTACACAGTAGTGCTTAGTGAAGGTATGTGTGGTAGACCATGTGGCTGCTCTACAGATGTCTTCCAAGGGAATGTTACCTAGGAAGGCCATAGAGGCCCCCAACTTCCTAGTGGAGTGGGCCCTTGGTGGGATAGTAAGAGTGCGCTTAGCTTTAGCATAACAGATCTGAATGCACTTTACTATCCATCTAGCAATCCCCGCTTTGGAGATTGCATTTCCCTTGTGTTGTGTGGCAAAAGCAACAAAGAGTTGTTTGGTTTTGCGGAAATCTTTTGTCCTGTCCACATAGTACATCAAGGCCCTTTTCACATCAAGAGTGTGGAGCATACGCTCCGCCAGCGTCTCTGGGTTTTGGAAAAACACCGGCAATTCAATTGTCTGGTTCATGTGGAACTGTGAGACTACTTTTGGTAAGAATTTAGGGTTAGTGCGGAGCACCACCCTGTTAGCATGTATTTGGAAGAAAGGTTCTTGGATGGTGAGCGCCTGCAGCTCGCTCACCCTCCGCAGCGATGTAATTGCTACTAGGAAGAAACAGATTGATTCCCTTGGGTTTGTGTACAAGAAAAGCTAGAAAATTAGCTATAACACAGTGTAATAATGCTCCTTAAATTAAAAATGTGCACAACATAAAGAGTACATAACAATTTATTCAAATATTAAAATAGCATACAGTACATTTGTAAAATAGTATGAACACACAATTAAAAACAAATATATATTTTTGTGACCTGCACAAAAGTGTGGGACAGACAAACCTAAATTGTAAAACATAAGACTTGAAAATTTACTATGATACTTAGATAGGAATTTCTCCATTAGTCTTTCCCACTATAGAGGGTTAACTACTCCTTTATCTTATCCATCAAACTAATATCCCTTAACATGGGATATCAATTGAAACCGAACACCAACTATTGATTGCAAGAAGGTTATTAACCCAAATGTGCAGAGAATCTCTAATTTCATACAAGAAATAGGTGATGTTTCCATTTATTCTAAGCATAACATTGTGTGCTTATATGACAGATAGATTAGAATCACTGTACCAGATGGAATTTAACTTGTTTAGCAAATTAGATCTCTAATTTCATGTGTATCCATCTTAGGAGACTGATGAGGATCCGACTGTATGACAGACAACGCAAATAACAGTCTTGATAAAGGTGGCACCGAATCACACGTAAAACCACCGAAACGCGTCGACGCAAGTTCAAGTACAATTCACGCTGTTCCTCTCTGATGTATATAAGATTGTGAGGTTATAACACCAGGGCAGTTTGAAACTTTATCTGAGAATGTACGCCTTGTAAATTTTCAAGTCTTATGTTTTACAATTTAGGTTTGTCTGTCCCACACTTTTGTGCAGGTCACAAAAATATATATTTGTTTTTAATTGTGTGTTCATACTATTTTACAAATGTACTGTATGCTATTTTAATATTTGAATAAATTGTTATGTACTCTTTATGTTGTGCACATTTTTAATTTAAGGAGCATTATTACACTGTGTTATAGCTAATTTTCTAGCTTTTCTTGTACACAAACCCAAGGGAATCAATCTGTTTCTTACGTAGGTCTAAAACCCCAATTCCCTTGCTCGTACCAAGGGGTTCCTCTCTATCTTCACATTGCTACTAGGAACGCAACCTTCCAAGTCAAGAACTGGAGCTCACAAGAGTGCAGTGGCTCAAAGGGAGGACCCATCAGCCTTGTAAGAACCACATTGAGGTTCCATTCTGGAGCTGGTGGGGTCCTTGGTGGAATGACCCTTTTGAGTCCTTCCAGAAAGGCCTTGATAGCAGGGACCTTAAAGAGTGACAGGTGCTGCCTATTCTGGAGGTATGCTGCCATGGCAGACAGGTGAATGCGGATGGAAGAGTACGCTAGATTACATCGATACAGGTGAAAGAGGTAACATATGATGTTCTGAATGGAAGCATCTAGCGGGTCAATGCTGTGGTTCACACAGTAGATGACAAACCTCTTCCATTTAGCCGCATAACAAGCTCTTGTAGTGGGCTTCCTTGCCTCCCGAATGATGTCCATACAATCGGGAGGAAGATTGAGGTAGCCAAACTCTAGGACTTCAGGAGCCAGATCGCCAGGTTGAGCTGTTGCGGATCTGGGTGCTGAATGTCGCCATGGCTCTGCGTCAGAAGGCTGGGAGTGAGATGAAGCCTCTGATGCGGTACCACGGAGAGTTCCAGAAACGTGGTGTACCATGGTTGGCGAGCCCACGTCGGAGCAACCAGGATGAGCGTCATCGAGTGTTGCCTGAGCTTGCGTGCCACCAGCGGTATCAGAGGCGCTGGTGGAAAAGCGTACGCAAATCTGCCTGACCAGTTCATCCACATCGCATTGCCCTGTGATTGGGGGTGTGGGAACCTGGCGGCGAAGCTTTGGCATTTTGCGTTCTCCTTTGTGGCGAACAGGTCTATCTCTGGATGACCCCACCTTTGGAAGTACGGTTGGAGTACTGATGGATGTATCTCCCACTCGTGCATCTGATGGCTGTGCCTGCTGAGCAGATCTGCCATTTGATTGTCCTTGCCCGGGAGATGCTCTGCCATGAGGAAGATGTTCCTCTGAATGGCCCACTTCCACATGCTCTGAGCCAGGTGAGACAGCTGTGGTGAGTGTGTACCTCCCTGTTTTTGGATGTAGTACATGGCCGTCATGTTGTCCGTCCGGATCAACACGACCTTGTTGCACAGATGTACTTTGAACGCCTTTAGGGCCATGAAGATTGCCATCAGTTCCAACACATTGATGTGCATCTTCCTTTGCTGAAATGTCCACAGTCCCTGCACAGTGTAGTGGAGTACATGCGCTCCCCATCCCTGGAGAGAGGCGTCCGTCGTCAGGATGATCTGTGGGACAGGCTCCTGGAATGGTCGGCCCTTGCAAAGGTTTTGTGGATTCCACCAATGCAGAGAGTTGTATGCCCGACCGCTCACCAACACTAGGTCTGTCAGTTGCCCATGAGCCTGAGTCCACTGATGTGCAAGGCACTCCTGAAGCGGACGCATATGTAGTCTCGCGTGCGGGACAATGGAGATGCAGGAGGCCATCATGCCTATCAACTGCATGAACACCCTCGCTGGAAGCGAGTGTTGGGGTCTGAATCGTTGGATCAGCGCCTGGATACTGGCGATTCTCACTGAATTGGGCTGCGCAGTGGCTGCCAGAGTGTTGATAGTTGCGCCCAGATACTGTCGCACGTGGGCGGGCTGGAGATGGGACTTTGGGTAGTTCAGAGAGAATCCCAGATCGTGCAGGAGGTGAATGGTGCGTGACACGTGGTCTACGCACTGCTGTTCCGTCTTTGCCTGAATAAGCCAATCGTCCAGGTATGGAAAGACATGGACGTGCTGGCGACGGAGATGCGCCGCCACCGTCGCTAGGCATTTTGTAAACACTCTCGGTGCCGTGGTGACCCCGAACGGCAGGACCCTGAACTGGTAGTGCTGGTCTAAAATCTTGAATCTGAGATACCTTCTGTGGGAAGGATGCAGGGGAATATGAAAATAGGCATCCTTCAGATCCAGCGTTGCTAGGAAGTCCCCCTGTTGAAGCAGGGGAAGCACCTGCTGCAATGTGAGCATATGGAAGTGCTCCGAGTTGATGTACCAGTTCAGGGGCCTGAGGTCCAGGATCGGCCTGAGTGATCCGTCCTTTTTGGGGATTAGGAAATACAGGGAGTAAACCCCCGTTCCCCGTTCTTGCAATGGAACGAGCTCTATTGCCCCTTTTTGCAGCATGACCCGAACTTCCTGCTGCAACAAGGTCAAGTGCTCGTCGGACATAGCACGGGTTCTTGGCGGTATGTCCGGTGGAATGGACGTAAGTTCTAGACAGTACCCGTACTGGATAAGAGACCTCACCCACCTGTCCGTGGTGATGGATCTCCACGCCGGCAGGAACTGTTGGAGTCTCCCCCCGACAGGTGTCGTGTGATCGGGGGGAAGTGACAAGACGTCACTGCTTGTTGGTGGTGGTGGACCTGGATGTATTGTTTCCACGTCCCCTGCCTTTGATATTGTTGCCTCTGTAGCCACCTCTGCCCTTGTTGTTGTTATACGAGGACTGGGAGCTACCCTTGTAGTATTGTGTGGATTGGGATGCCTGGCCCCTTGAGGTGCCTCTTGAGTTGGAGCGGCGAAAAGAACCACCCCGAAACTGCTGGCTTTGTAAAGCTCCCATAGATTTGGCAGTTTCAGTATCTTTCTTCATTTTTTCTAGGGAGGCATCCACCTCTGGGCCGAACAGATGGTCAGGATTCACTGTCTGCCCCAATATTGTGGTCTGTATGTCGGGTTTGAACCCTGAAAGTCGAAGCCAGGCATGACGTCTAAGTAAAACACTTGTATTGATGGCCCTGGAGGCAGTGTCTGCCACATCTAGGGCACATTTGATGGACGCATTCGTAATGAGTTTACCCTCCTGAATGAGCATCTCCCCCGCCTCTTTATACTGGTCAGGCAAGTGTTGAAGGATGGCCTCCAATGTGTCATAGTGGGCCCTATCATAACGTGCGAGCAGGGCTTGAGTGTTAGAGATCCTCCAGATGTTTGCTGCCTGTGCAGCAATGCGTTTTCCTGATGCCTCAAAGATTTTTGACTCTTTGTCAGGGGGAGGAGCGTCACCAGTCGTTTGCGAATTTGCCCTTTTCCTAGCGTTGGAAACCACCAGGGAGTCCAATGGCAAGTGTCCCCTAATATAAGTGGGATCCGTGGGCGCCGCCTTATACTTCCTGTCGATGCGAGGATTGACCACCCGCGCCCGGGTGGGCTCCTTGAACACCTCCTGTGCATGCTTCAGCACTCCTTTAAGCATTGGAAGCGTCTTGACCTGCTTCTCGGCGACTGAGAAGGTGTCGACCAAAAAGTCCGCATCCACTGGATCCGAGTGGAGCTCGACGTCATGGTTCGCCGCAGCTCTCTCTATCAGTGCATTGAATGCCGCCGAGTCCTCCGTCGGGGACGTCTTTGCGGCGAAAAGTTGAGTGTCCTGGCCCGACTGCGGGTCGTTTGCGTCGTCTCCTGCTGTCCAGGGCACCTGCTCCTCGTCCGGATCCGAGTACGCAGGATAGGTGTACTCGGACTCTTCCTCGTCGACGTCAGGCACGGGGGAATGGGCCGGCGAGTGTTCCAGGGCTTGTGGAGACAGTGGTTCCATCAGAGCCGAAGAGTCCGCAGAGTACTTCTTGCTCTTGAGTGGAATCTTGAAAGGTTCCAAGGTCGGCTCCGATGTAATCTTCCTCTTGAGGAGCGACAATTTTCCCGTGTTGGCGTCGATGTGCACCTCACGACGTTCTTCCACCGCGAGCGGCTGGAGCCGAAGCTTTGACACCACCAAGGCAGCCTTCGGCGACAAGATGTCCTGAGAGTGTCCGCTCTGCTTAGGCGCGAAGGCCTTCGGCGCCGACTTTGGAGGAAGGATAAAACGAATGGGCGTTTGCCCCTTGGCAGGCTTCGTCGTGGGCCTAGGCCCCACAGGGTCCTGGCTGGGAACCGCAGCCTGCTGGATCCGTCGTAAGGATTCTCCCACCCTCTTTGTAAGGGATGCCGAGGGCTGAAACGACTCGAGCGACTCTTCGTCTTCGAGAGCGTGTTCGACGGTAAGGCTCTTCTTCGGCGCCGACGCCCCATGGCCTGGCGCACTGTCGGCGTGACGCTTTTTAGAAGCCGTCTTCGGGTCCGCGACCCCTTTCGGTGCCGACGCCGCCGCGTCGGATGCCTTAACCTTCGGCGCCGACCCAGATGGCTTTGGGTTGGCCACTTTGGCGCGGCTCTTCTGGTCAGCCATTTTGGCGTGGCTCTTCAAGTCGGCCATTTTGGGTTTCGTGGAAGTTGACGCCTCCAGAACCTTTTTCACCAGCGCCACTTTTGGTTTCGTTTTCGCATCCGAGGGTGCGAGACCAGTTGGCTTCACTTTCGGTTTCTTGGTAGAAATGTCCGTGACCGGGCCCGGAGGCGGGGACGTAGGACTGGTCGTTAGATCTTGGGTAAGGCCCGAAGGCGATCCCTCGACCTGGGCCGTATAACGGGGAGTAACCCCGGAGTCTTGTTGGGGATGCTCTTCGTCCGAGCTATCACCCATTGCGGGACAAGCCCGGTCGTCGTCCCCTACCTCGTCGGAGACTTCGTCATAGGCCTCATCACCCGCGTCGCCGGTCTCTTCTTCGGACGCGGGGCCAGAGTCCAATTCTTGTACGTCGTCTTCTCCCTCGACCGATTCCTGGAAGATGTCATCAGGTGGGGGTGCCGAAGCCGACAATTGAGCCTGGAGCCGATTAGCCCGGCGAATCTTCAAAGTTTTCTTGCTTCTAAATTTGGAACACGCCATGCAAGTGTCCTCACGGTGATCCGGTGACAAGCATGTATTGCACACGGGGTGCACGTCAAGGTGAGAATACTTTGAGTGACACAGCGGACACTTTTTGAATGGCGTCCGCTCCATAGCAAGTGTGTAGTGTAGGCCCGTCCGCGTCGAAGCACGTGGAGGGGCAATAAGAGATCGGAGCTGAGAGTCAGTAAGAAGCCCGAACGGAACAATACCGACGCCCAGCCTAAAGACCTTTTGGTCTCGAGAGAAAGTAGAACAAACTATCGGTCCCGATAGAGGGAACCGAAACACATCCGAACCCGATGGCGGAAAAAAACAATCTGGGGATGGAGGCGATGCCCATGCGCACTGTAGTCCAGGGGAGGAGCCACCTATCTCGTGATACTTCGAAGACTCTTCCAGGACAACAATGTGCAATCATCCGGACCCAACACTAGGTGGCGGACTAAGCACAGATATGAATTCAGCAGCCCACATGCCTCGAACACTGCATTGTCTTTTACAATGCCAATAGCTAAAACTCTCGTAAATGCGAGACCTATTGCATTGCAAATGCTTGTCCTGTCTTGGATGTGGAGTCACCTCAAAACCAATGACCAGGGACCAAGGAGGTAGAGGCAACTCAAGCGTCCCACCCTTCTCTTTTTTTTGTTTTTCTCAGAGGATGTGTGACGTCACTTCGTGTCGTCAAAGAATATGGTAATGAATCCCCAATCCTAATACTTGAACAAAAGAGAGGTCAGGTGAAGAAGTACAGAGGTTGGGTAATTTCTTCGTATAGAAATAGGCTTGGTGTGAGAAAGTGGCTCTATATATACTGGACAATAATGAAGTACAGTGTGTATAGAGTCCACAAACCCCAAAGGTATAACAGAGGTTAAAGTCAGGACTGACCTTACTCTCAAAAGTGGTAGCTTGGTCGAGCAGTAAGGCAGTACCAGAGGGCAGTGCAAAGCATTTGTTGTACACACTCAGTCAGCAAAGGATTTCACATACTCAAAGACTGAACTCCAGGCCAATGGTTTTTATATCCAAATATATCGTTGTTTTATTTTTAAAACCAACAGGCATAAAAATATACTTTGCTAGATATGAGTACACTCATGTAATTACATTGCAAGGGAGCAATAAAGTTTGTGAACACAATAGGTACAGGAGTTGCTGAAGGTAACTCAAGTCTAGACACACTTTAGCATTGAGTTCAATGGATTGTTACCATAAAAGTACAGTTGATTACAGTACAGATTACTTTAGTAGTTCCAGGACTAAATCCTAGATTCAGTCCTGGGGTCTAAGCTGGAACCAGATTAGCAAACACGTTTTAGTTACTGTAGTGAATTTTCATGAATATAAAGCGGTTTTAGAAGTGCACACTTAGAAACGTTTCAAGGGAAATCTGGCAATGTTATTCAATGGGAGAAAATTCAGGTTGCAGGTAAAGTACGATCGTGTTACTTTTTTAATCCAGTACTGGGCTTCTAGGGCCAGCACTGGGTTATGAACTTAAAACAGGTAGGTAATTGCGTTTCAGTATTTCGTAGGATTTTTAAAGAATATTTCAAGTTTTCATAGAAAAGCAGACAATGGGTTCCTAAGGAGACAATACAGATTACTAGTAAACCCGGTACGGATTACTTTTGCGGCTGAGTACTGGACTACAAAGTACAGTACTGGCTTCTCCCCTGCTCACAGGTGAGTACCTCAGAATTCGGCTGATATTATATGAATATTTGCAGTTTTCAAAACTTCACACTTGGAAAATTTTCGAGTCAAAATGGGTCAATGTTATCCAATAGCAGGTACGTGAATTACCGGTTTCCAGGTGAGTACTTGGCTGGTGAAGTTAAGGTTCCCGTCATAGACTCAGGGGTCCCCCAGGGTCAGGTAAGTAAAGACTGTTCAGCCCCAGCAGCGCAGTGCCGACCGGGTGCAGAGGTAGGTAGGCCCAATGATATCCAATGAGGGAAAGGGGGCCTTCGGTTGGTGGCTGCTGGCTAGCAGGCCACGCGGCTGTGGGAGCTGGGCTCCTGGTCGCTTGCTCAGGGCAAGGGGGGGAAGTAGGATAGGACAAAGGTGGCACAGCCAGCGGCACTTGGGCGGCTGCGTGCAGGGTACTCTTGAGCCGTCGGGCGCTCAATGTTATCCAATGTGAAAGGTCAAAAAGGAACAAAGGCTGCAGGCTCGTGGACGGAGCCTCTACAGGGGCGACCAGCACTTCGAGAGGTAAGTTGGGATGTTGGAGCACAGGTAGGTTCCCCAAAGGGAGGCACAGGGGGCTGTAGGGCGCCGGGTGCAGGGGTGTCTTTGGGTGTCGAAAAAGCTTACCCTCAGCTGGTCGCCTTTGGGGTGGCCCCTAGTTCTGAGTCTGCTGGCGTCATCTGGCTCGTCGAGGAGGGTCTTTGGGCACTGGACTTCGGGTCCCAGTCGCCGGGGGGACGTCCTCGTGGTCTTGGTTCGGTTGGGCCCGGCCAGGGCTTGGCAGGTGCAGAGTGAGCTGGTCCGGAGCTTCCTGGTTGGCACCAGGTGGGTTGTTGCAGAAGAGCCACTGCTGATGGGAGTCCCAGTCTTTAGGAGGGTCAAGGCAGGCAGGTCCTCCGGGTGCCCCAAGGTTGCGGTCAGCAGGAATCGCCGGGAAGTTAGGTAGGAGCAGGTTCCAGGATCGACAGGCCGGTAGGGCTGGGGCCAAGTCAGTTGTTGTAGTCCTGTTGTTAGCAGCTGCACGGCGGGTCTTCTTCCTCTTCCTCTTGATCTTCTTTCTTCTTTTCTCTTTCGGGATCTAAGGAAGGAAACTTCAGGGAGCCCTTAAATACGAAATTTAGGGGCGTTACAGGTTGGGCAAGGACAGGTACCAATGGGTCCCTGTCCTGGGGTGAGTACAACCCTAGCCTGCCCCTCTCCTGTGGGAGGGGTCAGGAGCCTAGCTGGGATTGGGCAGGGCTCCCCATCTACAAGATGGCCGGAGCCCGGAGTCGTGCTTCACCTCGTCTCCCCCACCTGAGGGGTGGGGTTGGCACAGGCTGGCCCACCCCCCTTCATGGCGTAGTTTTTCCCGCCAGTCTTCCTGCCAGAGTGGGGGTTAGAACTGGTGGGGGCCAGTTGCTGGGTACAGCAAATGGTCTGGAGAAGCTCACAGAGGCGGCTCCGGGGGGAGGAGACCTAGCACCTCGCCCAGGATGTGCATTGTTGCAGGCCCAGGAGAGAGGGGGGCTCTCCACCCAAGGGTCCAGCAACGTGTCTACTGTGTGGCAGTCTCTGCAGCCACTCAGCCCAGACATGGATTGTAGGTTAGGGTTTCAGAGGGCATCTCTAAGATGCCCTCTGGTGCATTTTACATTAAATCTGACACTGGTATCAGTGCAGGTTTAATGTGCTGAAAAGATTGGTACCAAACTTGTCAGTCTTCAGTGTAGCCATTATGGTGCTGTGGAGTTCGTAATGACAACCTCCCAGCACCATATACTCTTAATGACATTACTGCATTTACAGTGCCCAGGAATGGCCCTGGGTACTGTATGGCCACAGGGCTCATGCACCTTTGCCCACACCTCTGGCATAGGGCACCCAGCTAGAGGGGTGACTGAACCATGCCAGGGGAGTGGGTTCTGTGGGCATGGCACACAGGGATGTGTGCCATGTCGACTCTTGGTTTAGTTCTGTACTTAAGCACTTAGCCTGCAAAGGCAGTGTGTGGGTGCCAGGGTACAGGGCCCCTGAGGGTGGCACAATAAGTGCAGCAGCCCTCAGGGGTCTTCTCTGGTCACCATGCCCTGGGTACCTAGGGTACCATTTACTAGGGGCTGACAGGTGGCCAGAGATGCCAATTGGGTTTTTAGTTTCAGCACAGTTTTAGGGAAGGAACACAGGCCCTGGGCACCTGGTTGGCAGGAACCCAGGACACACTCACTCAAAGCACATCAGCAGTTCAGAAAAAAAGTGGGGGCATACCAAGGCAAGAAATATGGCACTTTCTCACACTCTGGTTATGAAGTCCACGTAAACTCCTCCAAATGGGAGTAAAGTTCAGTAAATCTCTACGAAGCGCGCAGCTCTGAGTAATTTTTGGTTTGCATAACATGCGCTCTTTGTTTTACGCTTTACGTCTGCCACCCAGGAGCGCTGCCGCCTCCGCCTCCTGCGGCCCGGGCATGCAGCAGACAGGGGTCTGCTTTAATGAGGGCGAGGGCCGGGAGGGAGGAGTGCCCGCTGTGGCGCTCCTGTGATTGGGTGGATGGCGCTGCTGGGGAGGAGCCGCTCACCGGGGAGCTAAAGGTGAAAGTTGGATAAAATGTATTAGAAGCCAGTGCCCTTTCCTAACTCCCAGCAGACAACGAGCTCCGCAAAGAGCCGCTCCAGACTGCAGAAGGGGACTTCCCTTGGACGCCCTCTGGCAGCAGCCGCGCTTTACAAAACCCCTTCACTTACAAAACCCCTTCACCGCGGAGCCGGGACTCCTCACCATGGCTAGGGCAGCAGTGGTAGCAGCGATGCTCCTCTTTCTCACGCTGGCATTTACAGTAAGTCCCTCGGAGTGCACTAATCCTCGTGTTGTGTCAAGCCACGCTGGGCAGACGTGAGAGTTTAAGTTGGAAACTCCCGTTTTTTTTTCAGGGCTCAAGCTATAGGAGGGAGAGGGGCGGAGCGGGGGTCTCATGCCTGGTTTCATGGGGTGCCTTCTCAGCAGGGGGAACGTTACATGTTCAGGTTGCCTTCCCTCCCCCATGTCCCACTGAAGAAACCAGGGCAGTAGTGTTAGGTTTATGGCCGCGGACTTTTTTGGGCCTCTAGAGCCCTCGTGTGAACCACTTTTCAAGCATCGGTGCTTCTCAGTGCCACTAATGGGCTTTGGGTGCTTTGATTTATGATCACCAACCCCCTCCAGTACACATGCTTCCAGCTCCCTGGATGTGAAGCGATATGTGAGAATGATCATATTCTGCTTCTTATGTAGATTGTATTGAATCCTGCCATGCGATGCTTGCGTCATAGTTTAATGTGTGGCTGACTGCACAGATTTTACCCCAGAGAGTTGAAAAAAGGACAGGGTTGTCTGCCGTCGAGCTCATGTAGGTTAAACGTGTTAGCACTTTTGTAAGGTAGCTCTCTCGCTTCCCATGTTTCGGCTTAAATTAATGGCCCTAGCGCTAAGTGCAGCGAGGACGTGGCTCCTTCGAGGCGCATGACTCTTGCTCGGTAAAATGTTTTTGGGTCCCGGTTTAGTTTTCAGGGCTCCCCCTCTGAGAGCAAAGTACACTTTAAGGGGCTGGGAGGGGGGCTTCCTTGGGGGCACATTATACCTCCAGGGCAGAGCTTGCCTCGTGAGTTTTATTCAGATCACAAACGCCGTGAGCGTGCGCATGGGCTGTCCGGGCGCCCTCGCTCGCTACAGTGAAAGCGGGGGGGAGCGCGAGAAGAGACGCGCGCGTTCACAGCCCAGGTCTCCAAAAGCGCGCGGTCACTTCCATTGTCTCCAATGGGTTTAGAAGCTTGTGTATCTCTTCTGTCCCACTTCGCTAAGCGACCCGGCGAAAATAATAATCACGCGAGCAGCGCATGCCGCTGTATATGTAGGTGAGACCTAATGAGACATTTCTCTACAAAAACACGGAGCCTGAAGCTTACTCACACACAGTGTGGAGGAAAACACAGTTTTGATGAAAAGAAGCTGTATAGGACAACTGTGCAACGGATTGAACGAGGTACACATCATATAAGTAGAAACAAGATTGGGGCATCACAAGCGGAGAAGCGAGTAACATATGTTGCAGCCCTTTCAAGAAGCGCACACACAACTGGTGATTTAAACAAGGAAGGCTGATCAGGTAACGGTAACAAGGCTAAGATGATGAAGGATAACCTTTATCAGTGCCCAGAGCAAGCCCTTGCCGGGAAAGAAACAGAACAAATAATAAAACATCTGACAGTTTGGCCTGGATGGGGTCAATCTGGTGACTGCTGCATCAAAGCACAACTTTGTCCCAATGACATGTGTATACAGTTTTCGTCGAGGGACTCCTGGCTGTCAGGATGACATTAAGTACCTCGGGAAGAATGTCAAAGTTATTATGTTGCTGTTCAATCTCTATATATGATGGTGCAGGTTGCGAAGGCTGAGAAGCCAACCTTTTTGCTGCAGCAGATCCTGTCGGAGGGGTAGCCTCATCGGGGAATAAGTGCTCAAGGCCAGGAGTTCTGGCTGCCATACACTCTGTTCCCAATCCAGAGCTACTAGAATGACTTGGGCCCGGTCTATCCTGATCTTATTGACCTCTCGGGGTAGAGTGGCATCGTCGGAAAGGCATACATGAGTTGAGAGTTACACTCAAGGTGGAAAGCGTCTCTGAGTGAGAGACACATTGTAAACTTTAACGTGCAAAAGAGCGGACATTGAATGTTCTCGGTAGTAGCAAACAGATCAAGCAGAGATTCTCCCCATTCGTGTAAGAGACCTTGTGCCACCTTTGGGATTAACTGGCCCTTGTGATCCGTTAGGCGCCAATGGCTGAGGTGATCCACCCTGGAGTTCAATTAGCCTGCCAGGTGCTTTGCCACCAGGAAGCCAGCTCTAGAGGTGCAAGGCCTCCTGGCACAGAGTCCGGGACTCCACCCCGCCCTGTTTGTTGCATTTCCACATGGCGGTGGTGCACTTGTGCAAGACTCTTCTTGATGGATGGCAGGAAGGCTTTCAGTGACAAGTGGGCGGCCCGCATCTCCAGAAGGTTGATATTGGTATTCTGCCGGAGACCAGAGGCCTCTGATCTTTATCTCACACAGGTGGCTGCCTCAGCCCAGAAATGAAGCATCAGTCACCACTGCCAGCTCTGGGTTGGAAAGAGAGAGGGTTCTGTCATTGATGGACCAGAAGTGACCACTGCAGATCTTTCAGTCTTCTCCGAAATCTGGAAGTGGTCAGAGAGGACCCTTTAATGTTGGACCCACTGGGACTTCAAGTTCCACTGTGTCGCTTGCATTTGTTACTTGCGCTCGAACAGCATCTGTCCCAGGACCCTCAGAGTGATCCTCACTGAAATCCAGGACCGAGGCTGAGAGATCAGGGTCATACCCTAAATTCTTCAGATGAAGAGGAGTATCCAGGAAGGAGTCAGGGGCTTATAATGAACCCCAAATGAAAGGAAGTTCGCTGCAGTCTGGAGGTACCAGTCTTCAACAACCAGTCATCGAGGAAGGCGGAAGACTGGCACATGCAAAGGGGTGTTGGTGAGGCCCATTGAGAACATAGTGAACGTAAAATGCTTCTCTCCCACCACACACCTCAAGTAGTGAGGAGGGGCCGTCAGGAAAGGAATATGGAAATCGCCATCCGGCAGGTACAACACCACCATACAGGCTCTAAGGTCGAGGGAGACAACGCCTGGGCCAAGGTGAGGATTTTGAATTTTTCCACCTGGAGGAAGAGACGGCCAGGGCACAGGTTTAGAATAGGCCAAAAGATCACTGTCCCTCCTTGTCACCAGAAAATATCGGGAATAACAACCACATCCTACTTCTTGTTGATCTTTCATCCTGGTCAATTAGCATTGTGGTGAGTGAGTAATTTAATTACTGATCAGTTTGCGGTCATCAGTTCCAATAAACCGGGTGGCGATCCGCTCTCGCTGGTGCTCAATAGTGAATTATTCACTCCGTGTTATATCGGCCCTACGATAACCTTGAGTTACTGTGAATGAACCAATGTAGTGGCTAAATCTCCACAGGATAACTATAAACCTTGAATACCACAGAGAAGTACCCTGAATTATATTAGGAAGATTCCCTTAACAGTGCTGCTGGTCCTCAGAATTCCCATTCTGAAGAGACCCCGTATCACGAGAGGGTCAAAATGTCGTCGACAACTGAAGAGGGAGAGCCCCTGCGAACTCTAAGTTGCCTATGAAGAATTTATTGTATTATATCTCCAAAGGGTTCCCATTTTAAATACCAATATCCATCGCCTCCAACCCTTAATAGCACTGCGTTTATTGCCCCGTTTTGGTTATGGTCACTTTACTGGGAACACAAAGTTACCTTAAAATTGTGGAAATGTATATAGTGTAAATACACAATTGAAAATACTTTTATGTCTCCTTTTTCCTTGAAAACTGTATATGCAAAATACATTCTCACTTAGGCTGAAGTGAGTACAGCTAAAATAATTGTTCTCTGAATTTCTACAAAAACATTGCTACAAAAGTGACGGGCCTAATTGAATTATGGTTTGATTTTTCAATTTTTCTGTCTCTATTTAAATCACGCAAGATATATTACTCCTTGCAAGAAATGTTACTAATTGATTCAAATACGTTTCCTGATAGGCAGGGCCGAGGCTGAAACATCATGATCGGAGTCCAAATGTCCTGGACCCGTTGGGAGAGAAGAATGGCCTTGTACTGCAAAGTTTCCAGGACAACTTCTATGAAAGGAAGCTTCTGCAAAGGTGTCAAGTGTGACTTGGAAACCTTTATCAAAGAACCCATTGATGTCAAGAGGTTCACCATCTTCTGGAGGTGGTCCCGACTTACTGTGGTGAGCCTGCATCTAACAGCTAGTCACTGAGGTAAGGAAAAACTGATACCCATAACCCTCAAAGATGGGAGGCGACCACCGCCATCACTTTTGGGAACACCTGAGAGGTGCAGGAGAGGCCAAAGGTGAGCACAACAAATTGAAAATGCTGTTGGTCTACCTTAAACTGCAGGCACTGTCTCAGGGACTGCAGGAAATACACATCCTGCAGGTCCAAGGCTAAAATACAGTCATCCAGAACCAGGGCAGACATAGCCTGGACGAGATTGAGCACCTTAAATCTGTCCTTTCGCATGCTTGCAGCGAGATTGAAAGGTGCTCTTCTTAAAGCCACTGTGATGTGGTAAGAAATTGTGGTGAGTCAGAAAGGAATGGAAGGATGGAATTGGACGATCTGGAGGACCCATCTAATGGCTGTGATGGATTCCCACCCTGGGAGAAAGTGATAGATATGGTTTCCCCACCAGGGAGGGAATGAGCTGCTACAGATAAACTAAAGAGGCCTGGCAGCTGATCTGCAGCTGAGGGGGACTGGGAAGATTGTTGCCCCAAAGGATTTGTATAGTACCTGCTGGATACCCTATCCTGGTCTACAAACTCTGGGGTGACTGCTGTGGGGTCCAATGTGCCTGGCACTACCTGTACTCTAACTCCATTAAATAACCGCAGAGAGGCAGAAACCAGTGGGAAAGCTGTCTGGCAGGAGCAGAGTGGCCTGAAGAACACCCACCTCCCCTATAAAGTTCGAAGACCGCATCTTGACCATCCTGAATGGTTTGAGGCTGGAAGGTCCTACATTATTCCAGAAATACCAGAAAGGTCCCGCTGGCCATGTCCCAGGTGGGATGTGTATATCGGCGTAGTAGGCAAACTTCGCTGACAGACCTCAAGGTCAAGCTACACAAATAAAATATTTGTTTCTTGAATGCCTCAATCCCTTTGAATCCCTGTCCAGGGGGAAAGAGGGGGACAGGGAGGCAGGGGGACATGGGAATGAAATGTGGTTCACCTTGCGGCTGAAAGCTGAACACCACCAGATTCTCAGGTGTTGGATGCTGTATCAAAGTCATGGTCATCTAGTTTCAGTCTATGCCGTATGGCCATCTGCTTGCCCACTGGAGGGCAAGAGCATGCTTTAGACTAGGCGCCCAACAGCGTATCAATTAGGGTTTCACAAAATGGATGTGAGGTCTCAGAGAACCAGGGTCAGGGCTGCAGGACTTCTGTGAGGACTTTTGCTTTAATCTTAACAAAAGGCAGTCCAGGACCTCAGCAGCAAGCTAAAGAACCACATCAAAACAAGCACTCATCTGTTAGCTCACAAACTTAGGTAAATTATCCCAAATATTGTCATCTCCAGGAGGTAAACTCTGGTTCCAATCAGAACCAAAAAGGCGATTGAAGATCTGTGGACTGCTCCTATGAATGGCTGATATTGTCAGGATCAAGTTGTACACAAACTAGGTGTGCTAGAGTGGATTTTGACCGTGACCTCAGTCGGGAGTTAGATGGATTTGGTTCAGGGTCAGACATCAGAGTCGACAGTGAATCCCCTTTTGGCATCTTCGATGTTAGTATCCATGTAGATGAAAGGGCGACGTGCGCATGATTTGGAGCCCGAATGGAAACCGGAACAGAGTCTGAGCCCATGAAACCTGCCTCTGGTTCTGCACTGATGATGCAGAGGACAGATCTGCTGGAGGTAACCCATCTGTCCGCCAGTGCAAATCTTTGGGGCCTGAAGGCGTGCCAGAGGGAGCCCAAAGAGTGTCAACAATATGTAAAATGGTGCATCAGGATCAATTGAGGGATTGGTTCCTTCAGTGGGGATCTGGAGCAGGACAGATTGGCACCGGATGCCTTCAAACTTTATCTTTTTGAAAAGAGTGGTTGTTTGGGGTCAAGTGCCATTTGGTCTCATTGTTTCCTCCACGATTTGAACTTCAACTTACCTGATGATTTTGACCATGAAGAGGATCTTTCTAGGAACTAGCCTCGAGAGAGGGGCCAGGTCTAGGTCCTCGACATGGAGCGGGAGAGTGGCTTACATGAGGTCAGTGACTTCCTTCGATGTTCGGCGACATACAGCTCCACTTCAAGTGCACAGATGGACTTTGGGTGCATGAGGGCACACTTATCATACAACTTAGAGTTGTTCCCTGAACCCTGACACCAAAGGTACACCTTGTGCAGATCTGACATGTGCTACTGACTGTTAAAGCAAGGTTTAAACCCGGTAGTTTTAGGTAGGGACAATATTCCCTTTCCCTTACATGCTGGATTAAAATTTTGAACAGCCAACGAAAATTGACAAAAATGGGAGCAGAAGTCTGGATCCACACTCAAAGACACAGAAAGAAAGGAACTGGCGTTGGCGCAGAGTGATGGCGCTTATAAGCGGCACTACTCCGTTCCTTTTGGGGTGGAGCTAAGCCAGCACGGGCTGCACAGTCTCCAGATCCAGTCTGGCAGCTGGGGAATTCTAAAGGTGAGGAATCTGTAGTCAGATGCATCCATCAGAAAACTATTCATACATCCCATTGTTATTATAAGCATATTGATGAAATATTAAGATGTGAGATTAGATAAGAAAGCAATACCAAGAAATGTCAACCAACCTGTCTGCACTGGACCCTGACAGGCTCACTCTGACCAGTGATTGCAAACTTGGCGACTTTCTGCATCACAGCATCCATTTCAGGAACGACTAGCTTTCTTGATAGGATGGCCTGAAAAAAATGATAATGACTTGCTTCCAATTGTTTCAAATGAATACAGCACAAAATTCAAAACAAGTTATTTGCTTGGGAACATAAATTCAATATTACACCACCCAGCAGAAAGCCTTTCTTTGTAAATTGGGTAGAACAAACTCAGTGCAAGGTCCTGTGAAACTAAGGATATTAGAAATAAATTCATTCAAATCATTTAATTTCCAATAAAATAATAATACCAGACACACAAATATGTTACTTTGTCATAAAGTATAAGTTACTTACCTTCGGAAACGATGTATTTGGTAGAGACATTTCTAGCCGCAGATTCCTTCACGTAGAATTATCCCCAGACGTGAGACTGGATTCGGAAACGTTTTTGCCACAGCATCACTGCGCGCCGGGGGCAGGGTGACATCACGCGACTCTGCCCAGGCGTCGTCCGCGTACTTGACGTCAGCGAGGTCACATAAGACCCGCCCCGGCGCGCCTACGTCAGTTTTCTACAGAGAACTTTTCCGCACCACAACGCAGAACCACCAGATAAAAAAATGGAAGCATGGGAACAGTGCCGGAAGAGCAGAAAAATTGGAAAGAAACTGTGACTGACAACACCACCAGAGTAGTGCCAACACCGCAGAACACAAGGGCAGGGAAAGAAGATAGAAGAAGAACAAGCAGAGCCCTGCGCAGTCACCCTGCCAGCACATAGACAGCCTCCCATCCCTGTGCCCCGGAGGCAAAGAACATGCGTACAAATCATGGCGCACGTAGTAAAACCACCACCCCCATCCTGAGCAAGGAATGGAACCAGTTGCAAGACAGACAGGGCGACAAACTTCCAAGCCACCCCAACATAAAGGGCAACCACCCACAAGGGACAAGGGCAAAAAATGGCCAGATGACCTTTAATCAGAGGATAGCAATGGAAGGTAGGGAGGGGAGGGAGGACAGGGATAGAAGCAATCCCCGCCAAACCTGGAGAGCCAGAGCAGCAGGGCACCGGAGCACCGGAATCCCATCCTCCAAAGCACCAAGGAGGAATGAACCGCCCCCAGACGGAGCCACCCGTCAAGATCAAGAAAGGCACTGTGGTACTGCAATTCTGGACCCCTCCGTTTCACCAGCCTCGGGGTCCAACACTCGTGTTATAAAATACCGTCGTATCATGACAAATTTGGTATCTACGAACCGGTAATGATTAGGACATCATCCCCATGCATTTGCGTCATGATTAAGCGACGCTAACACCCGCAAATCTTGATTTGCGTCTCGAACCCGCAGACTCCATTTTGTAAACGGCATCCATCTTATGGCTTGCCCTCATATAAGTCAATTGATTAAAGCCGAGCTTGATCTAAAAGGACACGTCCTTTGTAGCTGACTCCCCCATGACCTGGCCGAGCTGACTCCACTGCCTCCAGCCAAGCCTGTTTGGGCAGCTCCTCGCCCAGTGGCCGAGCCCGATATCATCAAAGCACAACATGTCATAAACCTTTCACTGCATACAAACCCTGTTTTCCATACACACACACCTGTCCATGATTCTTGTTTATGACCCGTTTTATGATGGGAGGGGGCTCGACCTTATTGGCATTTCATCGATATCTGATGGGAGTTCCGGATCTGGCGGGGTAATCCATCACAAACTGGACATCTAACATATGTGCTGACCAGCATGACTTCGTCCTTTGTATTATTGTGGAAATATTTGTATTGCCATATCGTAAACTTAAGAATTCTTGCCTGCAGCCGTTATTTATGTATATAAGGAGAAGTCTGGTTCTGTAAAAACGAACAGTCTCCTGAGAACTTACGGCCCGTGTTGTCGTACTTCTAGGACGCATGTTACTTGGTTGCAGCTAATAAACTCGATCTTTGACTTCACCTAGAAGACTCCGTGTTTCTGTAAGTCCAGAACAGGGAGAACCTAGAGGTCTTCGGGTGTGATCCCCTGGCACCACCGGGTCTCTAAAAACCCGGCACCTCAGTTGGCGCCCAACTCGAGGCGATATCAAGCGGTGACGGTCCAAGCCAGATGTTCGTGAGGAGCTTCGTGTGAAAATTCCGGAGGACGGCCAGCCACTTCAGCGACCCCTGCATGTCGACGTGGTTCCGAAGGTCTTTGCTGCGAGGTTCCCCGCGTCCCGACGGCTACGAAGGACTGCTGCCCTGACTATCGCCCTGTTTTGGACCCAGTGATCCTTGGTAGAGCGAAACGATAGACGAGTCTTCTAGTGACGTCACCGATCTTCAATATTCAGTTAAGTATAAGTGGAGCGTCTCCCAGTCCTAAGTTTGGTTCTTAGTTTTGGTATCCCAGAGATACGGTTTGTATTATTGGTACTTGCAAGCACCAAAACCGAGGGGTTCGTGTATTCACGATAATATCATAATTAGATAATCCCTTGAAGTTTGAAGCTAGACTAGTGAGCAAAGATGCCTGGTCTCAGCAGACTTGGAAACTTGTTTTGTCTTGGTTGTAGTAAGGACTCCCGATTAGAGGATTCGTGTCCGGTTCCTCCAATTGGCACTCCAACATATGAGTTATATATAAAGCATGGAGTAGGTCCTATTACGTATAATGAGGTATGGATAAAATACACCCGCAAGGATGGTGTTTTAAAATGGCCCCAATATGGTAGTTTCGACTCAGAAATATTAGACAACCTCGAGGTCAAATTGTTCAAGAAGAAAGCCCGGCCGGCGATGTTTGACTCTTTTCGCTTATGGCGCAAAGAAGCCAAACAGAAAGAAATAAGATTAGCAAAGAAGAATAAAAGAGGTATGTCGATGGTACAAGCTGCCATTGCATACAGAGATAATGAGGAAGAGCAAGAAAGTGAACAAATGCTCAGAAGCAAGAAGTTAGCGGTAGATAAATGCTACCCGATGTTGCCACCTGAAGGACAAGGTTCAAAAGGGAAATCAGAGAACAATCCTTTAATGTCGCACTTATTGAATTCACCACCCCCATATGCGCTAGATGCTATTGCACCCCCGAAGCGCTTTGTTATACCGCGCCCAGGTGAACGAAATACAGCTCTTGCACAAACACCAGCTCCTCTTCAGCTGGTTCCTACTTCTCCGGCGCAGCCTTCTCAAGGGCCGCCGCCTTTGCTACATACTCCATCTACTACTACAACCTTGCCTACTGCTCCAGCTATTCACTATGATACTACGTCTGCTACTGCCTCAACTTCCTCTGCTGTTGCCTCGACTTCCTCTTTACATCAGCCTGTCTTTTCAGGCGCATCTGTTTCGCCGCAAGCTTCTCCTTCTGTCAGGCAGAGAGTGGCAAGAACTGTCACTGGTCTATTCTCGCCCTTCTTTGGGTCGCCTAAAACGACCCCTAAACCAGAACGTAGACAGTTGCGCAGTCAACTACCCGACTACGAGGAAAGAGAAGTACTGAATGAGTTAGCACGCAAATGGGTTACTGATACTGTAAGATATGATCTTCAGTCTGTTATGGAAGTTTTCCGTCAGTGGGACCCGTCCACTCAAAGATACGTATTTGAGGAAATGTGTGTATACCTCTGGGAAGATGTACGAGACAATGACCCAAAACGCAGAATGCAGGAACTAGCCCGCATGCGATTCAAATTTTATGAAGGCATGATTATAGGCGCAGATGTTGAGAAAGCAATGGATTTGTTGTTATCTTATAGGAGCACGGGAAACAGCTCTAGATCGTTTGATGAGGACGATGTGTCTGGTAGGAAAAAGGCGCGACAATACCCCATGAGAGAGGTTCCTCCGGTAAGGAGGGAAGGCGATGCGAACGCGCAACCGCCTGTTCCACCGCATTTCCAGCGAGTATGGGTACATGTCCCCTGGAAAAGATCCGAAGTTTTAGCACTCAAACAGACACTACCTGATCCACGTAAAAACCCAGCAGGTTATTATAAGGAATTATCACAGACTGCCAGCTCATGTATAATGAATTTAGCAGATATAGACATGTTGTTTGGGAATGTTGTTCCGCATCCTTTATGGAGTAAAATTCGTCATGCGGATCACGATCAAGAACTAGGTGACTCATGGGCTAATATTACTGCTACTGATGCTAGACAAGTTGGTGGTTCTAAACCCGAGCCTTTAATAGCGGATCTTCCCGGTAGGATTATTGCATACATGAAAACGTTGATGCCTGAATTACGCGTAAATTGGGACAAGCTATCTGCGTGCAAGCAAAAGAAAGATGAGAATGTGTCTGACTTTTTCACGAGGTTTGAGGAGACTTTCACCGACCACAGTGGTCAGGACATGGCTACCGAGGGTGGCCAAAGATTGTTTGTAGACAAATTTGTACATAATTTGCTTCCTGAATTATGCAATGAATTGAAAGATTCAGAGAGTGCTTGGGCTGTTTCCACGTCAGCGCAGATCTTAGCCACAGCCCAGTACTATGAAAATAGGCGCAAAGACGAGCTAGATAAGACAGAGAAGAAGACTAAGGAACTAAAGACTAAAGTCCTTCTCCAGCAAGCGTACCCGCCTCGCACCCCTAGTCAGCCAAATTATCAGCAACCACAGCAGTATTAGAGAAATGCGCAAGGAAATGAGTTCTTCCACCAGCGTTCTCCATATGGCCCGAATCAATGTGCATATTGCAAAGAAGAGGGTCATTTCAAAAGTAATTGCCAAGCTCTTGCACGACGTTTAAGCGGTGTTTCCGGCGCAAGAGGTAGAGGTGTTCAACAGGTTCCTAGAGGTAGGGGCCGTGGAAATTTCTCCCAGAACACCACTTCTTTTCCGCCTCAGAATTCTATGAACAGCTTTGACCAACAGAATAATGCGTCTTCCAGGTCAGCTCAGTACTATGCAGATGACTATTACGGCGAGACTGAGAATGAGGGTAATAATTGCTAGGACAGCCATGGACAAAGAGAGGGAGTTGTTTCAGTTCCAGTAGATCAGAATGGACCTTATGTAGAGGTAATTACATCCGGAGTGTCGAAGCCATTTCTGCTGGATACTGGTGCTACAAAAAGTTCGATTATGCACTCAAAACTTCCTGGCGCACCTTTGTCTGGCGAAATGAATGTTTCAGTAGGTTTTTCTGGCGCCCCTGTTAGAAACCCGATCTCCAGTCCCATGCCCCTTTCTGTTGGCCCATGCGAATTAGAAGCACCCCTCATTCTTACCACAGGTTGTGGCGAAAATTTGTTAGGTTTGGATTTACTGAAGAGACTATATGCGACCTTGTACTGTTCTCCTTCAGGAGTACAGCTTACGCTTGGTAAAAGAGTGATTTCCCCGATGTATGTGTCAAAAGAAAGAATTCCGACTGAGTTATCATCTCTTCCAGATGTACTTTGGGCGAATAGTTCTAATGATGTGGGTCGTTTGGAGATAGCACCGTATGTCATAACATTGAAAGCGAATGTTAGGTTGCCACGTATTCCCCAATATAAAATGTCAAAAGAATGTGAAAAGGCTTTGCTAGAAATAATATACGATCTGATTGAGAAAGACGTCATTGAAGAAAGCACAGGCAACATTTGCAACAGTCCTGTTTTGCCTGTCTTAAAGCGTACCGATCCTTCACAGCCCCCTGTGTACCGATTCGTGATCGATCTAAGGGAAGTGAATAAGATCGTTGTACCGCAGTTTCCAGTCGTCCCCGACATTACTGCCTTATTGACAATGGTTCCAGCCTCAGCCAATTGGTTTTCGGTGATTGACCTGAAGAATGCTTTCTTCAGCATCCCGATTGCCGAGGAGAGCAGAGATATCTTCGGCTTCAATCTAGGAGGACGAAGTTTCCGCTTCAGACGCGCTCCTCAGGGCTATTGCGAGAGTCCATCAATATTCAGTCAGGCTCTGAAAACGCAACTCGATACGATTGTTCTACCTGGTGGCACGACTCTGATACAGTATGTAGACGACTTGCTGATCGCTGCAGATACTGAAGAGATTTGCAAACAAGCCACGTTGTCATTGTTGCGTCATTTATGTGACATGAAACACAAAGTCTCGCTTTCCAAACTACAATTTTGCCGACAAGAAGTAACCTACTTAGGTCACATCTTATCGAAGGAGACTGACCCCAGAAAGAATACAGGCGATTGCAAAACTGAGTGTCCCAAGGACACAAAGAGAAGTGCGTGCCTTCTTGGGCATTACATCATACTGTAGACAATGGATACCGAATTTCTCACTGGTGGCTAAACCCTTGCTGGCATTATTGCGTAAGGACACACCCAATCCTTTGCCTTGGTCTGAAGATTGTCAGGCGAGTTTCCATGAGTTGCGTGAAGCATTATGTTCGGCTCCTGTGTTGGGCACTCCCGACTACAGCAAGCCGTTTACATTATACGTCCATGAGAAGGAAGGTTGCGCATTATCAGTCCTGACAGCACTTTGGGGACAAACAACACCCATGTGCATACTTCTCCGCGACTCTAGATCCCGTAGCTAAGGCATTACCAAGTTGTTTGAGGGCCACTGCCGCAGCGGCTGTCTGTATTCGACAGTTGGCTGGGTTAATCATGAATAATACTCTGACCGTTATGGTCCCACATGCAGTAGATATCCTACTGAACAGGACGAAAACACAGCACCTAACTAGTGCTCGACTGTCCAGCTATGAATTGACCCTGTTGGCAAGCCACATTCAAATAAAGAGGTGTGATACACTCAACCCTGCTACGTTACTACCCATTCCACCAGCAGCGACAGATAAAATCGACAAACATGACTGTTGCTTTAGGACAGAGGAAGAGACAAAAGGGAGAGTAGACTTGCAGGATACTCCTTTCCCTGAATGTAATGATAATTTATGGGTTGATGGTTCATGTATCAAGTTGCCGAATGGTGACACGACTGCAGCATATGCTGTGACAACATTACACACGATTGTAGAGACAGCTCGCATCCCCCAGAATTCTGCACAAACGGCAGAACTAATCGCACTCACAAGAGCGTGCGTGTTGGCAAAAGGAAAACGAGTGAATGTGTACACTGATAGTCAGTACGCCTTTGGCGTCGCCCACAATTTTGGAAGATTGTGGCGTGAACGTGGGTTCCTGACGTCAAATGGTGCGAAAATACAACATGGCCAGCTAGTACACGACCTTCTGGAGTCACTGACCTTGCCCCTACAGGTTGCGATTGTGAAGTGTAGCGCGCATAGGAAGATCCGAGATGATGTTGGTCGAGGGAATGCATTTGCCGACGAAGTTGCGAAAGAGACTGCAAGGAACACAATGAGTCGGATGTATGTTGTAGGTCCTGCTAGACGGACCCCTGATGTGGGCATGTGTGAGGACACCATCGAAAGCGTGAAATTTATACAATCTGACGCGACTGAGAAAGAGGTGAATGAATGGAGAGAAAGCAAGGGTAGGTTAGACGCGAATGGTTGTTGGGTCGAACTGTCAGAACATCAGCGATGGCTGTTACCTAACGCCTATGTGCTCGCAGTGGTGACGATGGCCCATGGAATGGCACACATCAGTGTGAAAGGAATATGTAAGCTGTTGGCCCCAGTATGGCAGAATAGTGGTATCCCAAGATGTGCAGAGAATCTGGTCAGAAACTGTATGGTGTGTTTGAAGCACAATCCCGGTAGTGGAACACCAACCCCAGCTGGTCATTTTGCACCTCCAACGTATCCGTTCGAGGTCTTGCAACTCGACTTCATTCACATGGAGAGGTGCAATAACCTGAAATACGTCCTTGTTGTCGTTTGCGCCTTCTCCCGGTGGATAGAAGCATACCCCCTTAAGGACAACACTGCATTGTCAACTGCCAAAGCCCTTGTCAAGGAATTTTTCCCTAGATTCGGCATGCCTAGGATTGTCTGGAGTGATAACGGAAGTGAATTTGTGGGACGAGTGATGAAGAGAGTGTGTGAGTGTCTAGGCATCCGCCAGAAGTTCCACGCTGCAAACCACCCCCAATCGGCAGGATTAGTAGAGTGCTATAATGGCACGTTAAAATTGAAACTGGCCAAGATCCAAGCCAGCACAGGCCTCAAGTGGCCAGACGCCCTGCCTTTAGCACTCCTGTCTACCAGGATGATTGTCCATTCTAGATTAGGACTTAGCCCTTACGAGATAGTGTTCGGCCGCCCAGCTAACATCTGGGGTGTGCCAAGGCCTAAGAGGATAAGTGAAATCGAGCACCCTGTACTGTTTGACTATTTGCACGAATTGACAACTAAACTGCATGCTTTACATCAACAGATCCACAGCTCCTCTCCACCTGCGTCTGACGATCCAGGCCACACTATCGAACCCGGCTCCTGGATCCTGATTCGGAATTTCAGACGTACTAAGAACGAGGAGCCTCGCTGGACCGGACCTTTCCAGGTTTTACTATCGACCCGCTCTGCAGTACGTGTCCACGGAAAGAAACATTGGGTGCACGGCGCCCATTGCAAAAGGGTCCCGTTGCCCCTTCCATACGACCGATGGGTCCAGCAAGGAGCCGCTGAGTCCGAGACCGAATCTGTACCACGTTTTGTCCCCTTCACCGATGCACGATTAAAAGGAACTAATACCGACAAAGAGAGTGATTGTATTCTGCAAGGATCTGTGCCACCGTCGCTGCAGTTGGACACTACCAAACCTGAAACACTGTTTGAAGATCACACCGTGCCTGGAAAGGAACGATATAATCTAAGGTCAAGACCAAAGAACTGACATACTCAAACTAGTGCGATCTTCCCGTTTTCCATGAACTATTTTTGATTCCACAGCTCTCTCTCTCCCAGGGAACTAGCTCATTTTTGATTTTCGAACCGCCATCCGGTTCTGCTGCTAAGGCCGCGGTTGAAGTCTGAGGAGTGCAGCCGGGGACGCCTAGGTCAACGGTTCTGGTCAGTCTGAGGGAATCACCCCTGACTGGACGGAGCGCACATCTTGGCAGAAGCAACCACCCACCGTGGGCAGCAACCAGAGGATGGAGTTTCCAGGAGTCGAGAGACCTGCTAGACACATGAGTTTTGAAAAGAAAATATGTACTATAATGGCAAAGAGACGTTTTCTAGTGTTAAGCATCCTAATGTTGTGTAGTATAATAATGTTTTTGACTAGCTTTGCTCTGTCCATTTTTCGAGTTCCATTCATACACAACACACAACTCGCACCTTCTCCCACTGATTCCACACACTCCCTTCCATCCCCTACCTGAACACGAGTCTGCCAGAAGACTCGAATTTGTAAACAATTCATTTGTCTTACTCCTACAACAGCACCAATCTGTTATGAACAACACGAACTGTTGGATATGTGGACTCATGCCGCACACAACCGATAAGGGTATCCCTTACTTCGTCCTGCCCTTCAGTTATTACGGTTCTTTGTGGGCTTTCCAGACCATGTTCCTGTTTTCCCTTGAACCATACGTTCGGGGAGAGAACTCAAACAACAAGGCATTAATAGCAGGAATCAAGAACATGAGTAGAGATATTGACACGATCAGAGCCAAAGCCGAGAAGTGTGGCTCACCGGTTAGAGCAGGCAGACCCTGAAGCAGAGGTCAGACCCGGGACCAGGGTTCAATTCCCAACGCGGCAGGGTCTTGAGCTCAAATGTCCATGGAGTCGATAATTCTCGCTTCGGTGCCTGACCTAATCATGGGCTCACACTCTGAAACTCTGGGCATTAAGCTTGCTTAATCTCCACAACGGCCCCCCGCGGCGGGATGCCTGGCTTTCACCTTGGGGATGCCCTGTAGGGGCTATCTCACAGGGAAAAGCCAGGACGGGTTCCCAAGGCAAGCGCGGAGATACCCCTTCGGGGGTCGAATCTGGCGCTATATAAGAACATAATAATAATAATAATAATACTCCCAAAGATGAGTTTACCCCATACAGTAGGTGGAACATCACCAAGTATGGGATTTCATTAAGTGAGAGCCAGAAATCAAAGAAATCATCCTCAGTCTGGGTAGTACCCCACCGTGGTCACTTATGTCTGCAAGGCATTGGCAGGGATCCCGGAGCACAATTGGGGAGGAGCATATGCACGGAAACATACGTGTTTGCCTCCCGAACTTCCCCTCCATTCTTGGCGGCTAAGGGTACATACTTCATCTGCCACGACAAGGCATACACTGGGTTGCCTGCCGACTTCTCGGGCACATGCTTCATCTCGTTTCTGCTGCCACACACCTACACGGCCGGCGCAGATTACCATCGGACAAGGACAGTTAGGGGTGTCGGGAGTCAAGACGACACTGCGGGTCAAAAATTTGGAGACTTCGCAAAGGGTTTCCTGCCATTTTGGGGGCCTATGGTGAACAGCAGGAACATTCGACAATTAACGAGGATAGTTGAGTCCGCCGTGACTGAAACGGCCGGTGCCCTTAGCAACCTGACAGCTGAGCTTCAGTCGGATCGACTTATGACCCTTCAAAACCGAGTTGCCCTAGATGTCATACTTGCAGACCGTGGTGGTGTATGTAGAGTGATCCAATCTAGCTGCTGCATTTTCATCCCCGATAATGCTCCGACAGTGTACCAGGCCATCTCCAAATTACACAAAATCTCCGATTCCCTTCGCACAGAGAAAGGGGATTGGTCTCTGCTAGGGTGGTTCTGGGAACTGATCTCTGCCTGGGGGTGGAAAACTCTGATCTTCATTGGGATGATCTTAGCTGTTCTGTTTATGTTCTGCCTGTTTGTACAGTGCGCTCCTGCAATATGTGGCCTCTGCGCCACTTCATGTGTAAGGAAGCCTGTGTCAAGGGACGAACTGAGCAACAGAATGATGCTCCGTGAATTCACCAATACCGATTTGGACTCCGACTAGCGTGAGTCATTGCCTTATATAAGGGCAAAAGGAGGGTCTGTGGTACTGCAATTCTGGACCCCTCTGTTTCACCAGCCTCGGGGTCCAACACTCGTGTTATAAAATACCGTCGTATCATGACGAATTTGGTATCTACGAACCGGTAATGATTAGGACATCATCCCCATGCATTTGCGTCATGATTAAGCGACGCTAACACCCTCAAATCTTGATTTGCGTCTCGAACCCGCAGACTCCATTTTGTAAACGGCATCCATCTTATGGCTTGCCCTCATTTAAGTCAATTGATTAAAGCCGAGCTTGATCTAAAAGGACACGTCCTTTGTAGCTGACTCCCCCATGACCTGGCCGAGCTGACTCCACTGCCTCCAGCCAAGCCTGTTTGGGCAGCTCCTCGCCCAGTGGCCGAGCCCGATATCATCAAAGCACAACATGTCAAACCTTTCACTGCATACAAACCCTGTTTTCCATACACACACACCTGTCCATGATTCTTGTTTATGACCCGTTTTATGATGGGAGGGGGCTCGACCTTATTGGCATTTCATCGATATCTGATGGGAGTTCTGGATCTGGCGGGGTAATCCATCACAAACTGGACATCTAAAATATGTGCTGACCAGCATGACTTCGCTCTTTGATTTATTGTGGAAATATTTGTATTGCCATATCGTAAACTTAAGAATTCTTGCCTGCAGCCGTTATTTATGTATATAAGGAGAAGTCTGGTTCTGTAAAAACGAACAGTCTCCTGAGAACTTACGGCCCGTGTTGTCGTACTTCTAGGACGCATGTTACTTAGTTGCAGCCAATAAACTCGATCTTTGACTTCACCTAGAAGACTCCGTGTTTCTGTAAGTCCAGAACAGGGAGAACCTAGAGGTCTTCGGGTGTGATCCCCTGGCACCACCGGGTCTCTAAAAACCCGGCACCTCAGCACTCACAGGGGAGACAGCCCCCCAGCAGGAGGCGAGTACCGAAGACCAACACAAGGATCCTCGCAGAATAGAGGAGGAAGGGCGTGCCGTGAAGGAATCTGCAGCTAGAATCGTCTCTACCAGATACATCGTTACTTTAGGTAAGTAACTTGTACATCTGATAGAGACTAATAGCTGCAGATTCCTTCAAGTAGAATAGATAACCTAGCAATACCCCCTGGGAAGGAGGGTCTGCGAAAGAGCCCCACCAGCCAATGCAGAACTGAGGGCCCCACAGGGGACCAGATCTGTGGACCAGGTAGAACCTCGCCCCTGCCAGGCCAAGGGATTCCCCACAAGCAGGACCCCACCAACCCCAAGGGGATGTAGGAAGGAAAAGGCGGCCAAAGAGGCTCGTACACTCACAACAGAAGAACCAAGGGCAAGGACGGAGAGGCAGAAGCACCCCACAAGGCAACATAGCTTCCGTCCAATGCGAAGACAGGAAGCGGAAGAAGAAGAAGCCTAAAGGGCCCAAGGAAAAAGGGTGAAGAAGGCGAACCCACTCCAGATGGAGAACAGCCTGCCAGCCAGAAAAGCACCAGCAGTCAAAAGTCGCCAGAAGCAAGAAAAAACAGCCTGAGGCCCCAGGAAGGCAGAGTTGGCGGTGCCTGTAAGGGAGAATACAGGAGCATCCCAGACCTCAGAACAGGAGCAGGGAGAGGAGGAGATGCCCGGGCACACCAGTAGGAGTGGCCGTGCACACGACCTCAGGAAGCCAAGCAATCTACATAAACGCCATGGAGAACAGGCACCCGAATGAGACCAGAACCCCCTAGCAGAGCGCAAGCCATTTGACAGCTACCACTACTCCACATTGGGTACGTTAGGTCCCAAGACATGGGAACCCTCCTTGGAAGAACTTCTGCAGCAGAGGAAAAACAAAAGAGCCGCAGGGAAAAACACACCAGTGGAAGGCTTGACAAGCAGCCCAACCAAAACAGAAGGCCTAATCTCAGGGCCAAGTCTGCGTAACAACTACGGCAGAACGCACATACATAATCAACAAAAGGGCCTTCCAGCAGCCAACAATGCCAAAGTCCCAAGGAAGGACTCAATGGCCAGAAAATCCACTCCACAGCCACAACAGCCGGCCTAAAAAGGCCCAGAATCTGCCTAACTCAGGAGTCACTGAGGAGGGGACGGAGGAGGAGACGGAGGAGGAGGAGGATGGAGCCCTGCCAAAAGCCTTTGGATGGCGGAGTCGGCCGGGGCATGGAACAACAGGCTGCCATCAAACGGAAGGTTGATGAGTCGCTCCCAAATATTCGCATGGCAACGGAGAGTGATTGAGGAAGCCATGGCCCGGCCCAGCACCTCTGAGATGTCCAGAGCGGAGCGGAGAATAAACGCTGCAAGCTCCCGGCCATCCAATGCATGATGCTGTAAGTCCACCTGACCAGACTCCTGGGATGCTGCAGATCCCAGAGACTCAGCCGAGTCCCACAAACAGGAAGAGGCCCTAACCAGCACACACAAGGTGTTAAGGGCCGGCAGGGCAGCGCTGGTCGAGGCGAACATCTTGCGCTCCCAATAGTCCAGCCAGCGGGCCTCTCCGGACAGCGGAGTCAACAGTGGTGGCAGGGAGGGATAGGCAGTCCGCAAAAGGGGGCTGGTGGCAGAGGGGTGAAGGGAAAGACACGCCGTGTCACGCGGCGCTGGGATGTGCTGGTGCACAAGATGCTGAAGCACCCGGTTCCCTGATGCAAGATGCCTTCAAGACCCCGTCAATGAAGAAAGGAGCAAACCTTCAAAGGGAAGTAAGATTTCCATCCCACCTGAGCCCTGGTGGAGGACCTCCAATAGATGGTCCGCCGGAAAATGACCCACCAGGTCACCCACGCGCAGGATGCCCCCAGCCGTGGACACCGCGTGAGCGAAGGCCGCCCCCCGCCTCCGTAGGGCACTGCGGTGGAGAAAGCACACCACACAGCGACCAGTCTCCGGGGAGGACGACACCAATATACAGCCCTCCTCCAGAGAAGGACGAATCCTCGGTACACCCCTGCGCGGAGCTGTAGAGTCCGCTGCTTTAGGCAGGTCGTCGACACCATCCGGTGTCACCAGACAAGGTACCTCCAAGTCACCCCGCACCGCAGACCGGCGCGGAGACCGGAGTAGAGCTGGAGCCGCAACGGCCCCAGGGCGGTGCCAGAACGACGCCGACCCGACCCCCGCCGAGGCAGCCACCTGCGTGGGGGAATGAGACGGGCCTGGGGAGTGGCACGAAGCCCTCCGCCAGCCGCGGCCCAGAATGAAGCTAAGATCGTTCTGCAACCCATGTGGCGGCCCCAGGGACGGTTTAACTTCCGACTCGCCCTCCGATGAGGCAGCCACCTGTGGAGAGGGATGAGAGGGGCCCGGAGAGGGACGAGGGATCATCCCCCCGGCCTCGACCCAGAGTGGGACGAGGAGGGTCTACCGACCCCTGTGGCTCCGCGCGGTCCAGCTGCTGCCGCGCCGTAGCGGAGTCACCTCAGCCTTAGACAGTACAACCCTGTCAAAGGACCGAGAGGGGCTAGGGGATGTGACCCGAGCCTCGGTGACCTCCCACGACACCACAGGGACTCTGCGAGGCAGGGACACCGCGGCCTGAAGGAGGTGCCCGGGAGAAGCCGCACTCCAACAGCACCACATCCTCCAAGCCTGGATCTGAACCAGTCGGCGCCGGAGGCACCGGCGGCGCAGCGGAGGGCCCTACGCAGGGCGAGGGATCCGTTGACGCCCCAGGAGGGGAAGGAGGAGGAGACGCCAGCGAGACCTGTAAGGCTGCTGCGTATGTCTCCATTAGGACTCCCATTGGCCCAACACCAGGAAACGGTGGATAGGACGACACGCGGGCCTGCATCACCCGTGGAGAGTCCACGCCCCTGACAGGCCGTAAACCAGCCCCCGGGACAAACAGCGACACTTACCAACCGGGGAGCGACCCTCACGTGACATCGGAGAAGGGCGAGGCCGATGACCACAGCCGTATTTGAAGCAGTCCGCGAAGCCGACCGAGGGGAGGACGTCGACCTGGAGAGACGCACCGATACAAGTTTCATCCGGCGCTTCAGCTGCGATTTCGTCTTCAACTGTTGGCACGCAGCACAATCTGTGGTGCCGTGATTCTCCCACAAACACCACATACAAATGAGGTGAGGGTCCGTCGCCGACATAAGATGCCAACGTACATGTTTTGAAGCCCAAAGGCATTCGCACACTGTTCCACCAAAAGGAAATGGTAGCAAGGATTGGATCCGAATTGCATGCAGAAAAGGAGGAGAAAACCTACGTAGGCGCGCCAGGGCGGGTCTTATGTGACCTTGCTGACGTCACATACGCCGACGACGCCTTGGCGGAGTCGCGTGATGTCGCCCCGCCCCCCGGCGCGCAGGGATGCTGTGGCAAAAAAGTTTCCGGATCCAGTCTCACGCCTGGGGATAATTCTACGTGAAGGAATCTGCGGCTAGTAATCTCTATCAGATCAATAAATAACTACTTTTTAATTTAATATTTAAAACAACTGCATTAATGTGCAGCAGTGCCAATTTTATTCTATTCAGGTTAGCATTAGCCATAAACGAATTGCAGGTGAAATTAATATTTGCTCAGGTTGACGTGAGGCAGACTTGAATGTACCTGATAAAAGGCTTCAGGCTGTCAGACTTATCAATATTATGTTTTGAGTTAAATCTTCCCTTGATCTTCTCTAGATATCTTCACAGGAGTCGCCAAATAGGCTGGTTAGAATATTAAAGAAGGTCAGGGTACCACTATCTGCAAGTCCAAATAAGGGCTTTTCTAATTAAAGCAGAGTCTATCAAAAGAGTCAACTGAGCATCCACAAGGCCAAACATCTAAGAACTTTGATAAAAATGCAAATTTACTTGGTTATCTGGCAAAGAAATGGACCCTGTAAAGGCCCATGACTCAAATATAGTGCTGACAACTTCTAACCTTATCACTATTTTGTCCTATCGCCATGGCACCTCTTTCGAAAGTCTACTTTGGTGTTCTTCATTTCAGGAACCTGATTCAGAGACTCTTCTTTGACTACTGCCACAGGGATTTTACAATTTCCTGGGCAGGAGGGGCAATTTTGTTCCTGTCTGTTGATGTAGTACATCACTCTCATGATATATGTCTGATATATGTCTGATCTAGCATGGCCTTCATAACAATCACTCTTATGATTCACCAGCTTCAGGAGTCATTTATCTTTTGTGTGCCGACAATCTCACCCCCTGAAGCCAATTGTCATTGATGGTTGCTTGCGGACACTCATGTAGTGGTGCAAACACAAGGAGATGACGGACAGAGCACTAAACTTTTCAGACACTCACCCCCCAGCCACAGATTTGGGCTGAATCCATCATTGTTCTTTAGGTCACTTCCCCACCCCAGTTCAGACCCAGCCATATGCAAATCAGTCTTGACCCTGCTCCTCATGGGAACAGTCCAGCCTGCACTGCCAAGTCATGTAGTGGTCTCACAATCAATCTAGTAGTCTGAATCAGAAAACTGCAGGAAGACACTTTTCCTAGCACTAACTGATTGTACCACACTGCCCCCGAGACATAGATGAGTTTGCTGAGTTAGGGAAGAAAATGTTTCCTTCAAAAAAACTATTTTAATGCCTCTGATCATGAAGGGGTTTTGGGCTTACTTTGAATCATACACTGAAAGATCTAAACACTACCTCAGGGATGTTGTTACTTATATGGATTATATTGTTTCCTATAATGTACCTAATATCATCATCAAGTAGCTGACAGGAAGAAACAAATAAAGCCTTTTCTCCCGAGATGAACAGCTGCCACTACCATGCACTTGGAAAACACTCAGGGTTGATTTTACATAGCAGCTTAAGACTTTGAGTGGATAAGGGAGAATCTCTATATGAAACCGGGGTAGAAGCTTTTGGAATGATATCACAGTCTCCTGGTAGGCTTTTCCTATGACTGCGTTTAGAACCAAACTGAAAATGGGCTAGATCTGCTAGGGATGGAGGTGGGACATTTGGAATTGATGGTGAACCTTAGTTTATGGGGAAATGACACTGCTTGTCTGAAGGTGTGGTTGGCATTGCTTCTGCCTGCCAGGCAGTAAGCAAGATACAGAAAAACATAAATAGCGTTTCTGTGCCGCCAAATGGTGTACATTGAATTGGTAGGTTTGCCTCCTTACTACAAAGCATAGATATTGGTGGTGGGCTAGGTGTATGATAGTTTGAAGTAAGAGTCTCTGAGGTCTAGGGCCGCCATAAAATCCACTGCCTGGAGCAAAGGGATTATGCCCTGCAAGGTGGTCACGGGAAATACTGCAAATTTCCTGGCCGCAATGGAATGGTTTCACCAGCTTAATTGTACCTTTGACAAGGAGCCCTACACTCCCTCCTTCAGCAGACGCACATGGCTGTGACTGAGGATATGGTGACTAAGTGAAATGTTTGTTAGTATGGTGCTGAACATTGGACAATACCTCTGCGCCACCGAAAGCACCTATTGGTAGAACGTAATCTATTACCTTTGTGGGGGGAAAAATAGTCTCAATCTTCCCACAGAAAGTGTTGCTTGAATAGAGGGAATCACCGGAGAGTCACTGTTTTGAGGCAGAGGAGTTACTGTTGGACCCACCTCTCTCCCTACTGCGGCCACTGCCCCTGTGTCCACCTTTGCCAGAGGAGTCATTTGCCTGTGTTTTGAATACCTTGCTGCTATTGGCAACCTCGCCCCTTTAGGGGTGTAGATGTTGTTGCACTTCCTTTCACCTGGTGCCTATGAAAGTTAGATCTAGGCATGGAGGTCTGCATGGCGCCTTATCGCCTTGGCTGGTTTGGTATACTCTCTTTTTTCGTCAAGCCTGACATTGACCAGCAGGCCTTGGAAATGCCCTCTTGAAGGGTATGTTAATATGTGTTTTTGAACTTCTGGCGGAAGCTAGAAATTCTCAGCCAAGTGTGGCACAATAGGAGCACACTTGTATTGGTTTCCTGGGAGGCAGCATCCAACACACATCTAATTTCAGTGCCGGAAATTACATCCCCTTGGCTACTAGTTCCTGGCCCCTCTTCTGATGGGCTCAGGGAGGTACTCAATCAACTCTTTCATTTTCTCCCAGGGGTGGCTGTTGCAAAGTGACTCTTTTTTGGGTATTCAACACAGTTTTTCATTTTTCTTTTCATCTTTGAACTTTCCCGACATTAATCTTGAACTGTAAAACTGGACACTGCCATCAACGTCCTAAAACAATGAAATGGGCTTAAAACTTGACTGCCACATTTAACTTTCCTATATGGCCATAGGATACGGTGCCAAAGTGAACACCACTTGTGGACTGCAGAACCTATTGCGCCATCCATTACAGTGGCAACAAAAACATGGTTTCAGGCCTACTTTGTTAGGTTGACCCCTACAGCTTAAACCCTGCTGCCCATACAGTCAAAATCACAATTTTAACAGGAAGGAAAACCTGATTTTCAACATTAAATAAGTCACCACCAAGCACACATGGCTGCACAGAAAGTAAGGTTTATAATATTTAAGAGGGGAACATGTGTAACATTAGACATGGCATGTTCTCCCTGTAACCAGGCCCAAAACGGCATTGTCACTGGTCAGGCTGTAACTGATACATAGGTAAATCAAAGTACAGATTACACACTTTATTATCTAACTTTTTGTCCTGTACCCAAAAAAGGAAAAAACTCTAGCAAGGTCATTCAATAATTTTGAAAGGAGGCCGATGTTCTATTTGTCGACTGGCTGAAAGTGGGCAAACTCGCCGAATAGGAATTAATCATTAGTTATATTCTTGAATATATTGTAAATCTCTTTACTGTTTTGTGGGGATTACTTTGCAAAAAGTCACTGCACAATTAATTAATTATTCATTATAAAAAGTTTTTTTAATCAGTTTTACAATCGTAATATGGAATAAAGTACACCGTTAAAATTACACATCATCAAACAAAATACAATGAAAAAATAGACAATATCATAATGAATAGGTGAACACAAGTGACCGCAAAGGCGGATAATTTGCCCTTGTTAAGGCAATGAAAATCAAAATGTACAGCCTGCAGGTACCAACGGCTAATCAAACAATTGACCATCACATTATTGAATGGTCCATGCTAGAGATTTTTTCCTTTTTTGAGTAGATGTTTATGGTGTAGCCTCGGCTCTAGAAGGTTATGTGGGCTTCTCCCTTTTTTATTTTGTGTGTCTGCCCCGTTCCAGCAACAGACACCATTTAAAGACTTATTTCTATATTTTAAAAAAGTGCAATGTAATGATAAAGGGGGATTTTTATTAAATATATGGGAAATGTAACTTTTATAAGGTTATGTTTACCCTGTCTAAATGTGCTGGGGTTAACTTGCATGCTCCTGTGAAGGGGGCATAGCGAGCATCTTCCCAGAAATGTGTATGAACATTTTCTTTTAATATCATAGACCTCCTGGAGCTGCAGCATGATCAGTCACTGAATGTCCCTGAGGGTCCCCAGTCACACTCCGGCAAGCTATCATCAATTGCAGTGTGTAAAAGGTGGCTGGTTCTCAGAATGGATTCCTCAGCTGCTGGCAGTGAAGAAGAGCACTAGAGTTTGGGGTCGAAGTCCTGATGGCAGGCATCAAAGTTTTCAGAAAAGAAGTGTTGTTGGTCTCAGAGCTGATACTGGAATGCTAGAAACCAATGGCAGAAAAAAACAATCTGTGGTGGAGTCTTTGCCTTAGTGCACTTTGGAAAGATGGTGGAGTCACAGCAGGTATCGTGACTAGAAAACACATTTGAAGGAAAACAACCTACAACTGTCGACCCCTAACACTGGATGGCAGGAGCATGTTCTTCTAAAGCTAAACATTACAAACATTTTGTTTTTTTTCTTGAAATATTGACAAAAATTATAAATATTCAGAAGTCACGACTTTGTTAGTCTTTTAGATATAAGAGACAGTGAAAGGGAAAAAGAACTTGCTTACCATTCAAACTCCAATAAAGGGTCAAATGCTGTAAAGACAGTATGGCCAGGACACACAAGCTCACTTTATAGAGACGGTGATGTGTCCTGCAAACCTTGCTTCAGGGGTAGGGTACTTGTATTTCCTTGAGATCAGGTTTGCTACCAATAATGATATCTCAAGGGAGTGCATGATCTGTGCCAGATAGCTGGGTGTAGTTAGTTACTTGGCGTGTGTTTTATTTCTCTGCCCGTGGTAGCTCAAGAATCTTTTGGAGTCTCCAATACTGGTGACAGCATTTCCCAGACACTGGCTTGAACAAGAGGAATGGTATGATTTCTAACACTTTGCAACCTAGTGTCTTGACATCAATGGGGGAATGTTCACATCAAGGCTAACTTGTGTTGATAACACTTCATTAATGAAAGTTGAAGGTGGATTTGTTGTTAGAAGACACCTTGTAGCCAAAAAATCCTCAGATGCCAAACCAGATCCAGTGCGAGAGTGGCAGATTGATTACATCTCAATGAACCCCTTGGGATATGAGGGAATATCAATAGAAATGGAACTTAGGGATAAGAGTTTTGGCTCTTTGCATTCATCAGCCCCTCTTTTCTGGCAGACCTTGCAATGCTTGCAGATGATGATTAGATAGATGCCAAGATTTTAGATTGCCATGTGTGACGTTTTAATAATTTCCGTGTTATTATGAGTGGCATTTAAATGAGTATGAGTGACACTTTCACGAGCAAAATTAAGTAATAAAGAAAAGGGATTCATTGTCTATAATTTAAGGCTCTCTGGGGCTGGTACTTACATGGGCTGTGGCCCAACTGCTGATGAGTCCTGAGTCAGTCTGGAATATAGTCTGTGGTCGCAGGCAGCAACTCTGGTCTGCAAGGGTTGGCTGCAGCAGGTATGCTGAGCTCACATGAGACCACAAGCCATGGCAAATCGGGTTTCCATTTCCCCTCCAGCCTGCGGCCTTCACAGATGGTGATCAAACTCTTGTGAATTCCGAGGTCACAGTCGGTTCTCCTCCCTCTGGTGCCATTCGGGCTGAATTTGGCGTGGGCGGGGGTAAAAGGGTAAAATAAGCTGAGCTACAGCACGGTGGTTGGTTGCCCGGGCAGTGCGAGCTGCATGTAGCAGCGCGCGAGCGGCGCCATGATGATTGATTTTGCGGCACTGCCCGCACACCAGCCAATGCGGAACCGCGCCCTCTTCAAAACTCGCAGCTCCACGGCAGTATGTGATGTCCCCCGTAGCACCGGATTGTGAGGACAGGCTGTCAGTCTAATCCACGATATGTTCTAGTAAATACTGCAGTTGACCTTGTGAGCGTGAGCCTGCCAGCAAAGTCTTAGCTCATGGTGCAAGAGCCGAAGCCTCAGCAGCACAGTGTGAGCACTGCACGCCACAGGCGGCATGCTTCCAGCTGCCTTGGCGCTTTCAGTGAAAGCTGAGACAAAACACATATATGTGTGACAGTGCATTTCAGAGCAGTAATGTGGAGTACCACACTGAAATACGTTGGTCTAATGCAGAATGCGTGGTACTTGGCAGGACTGTGATTAACATTTAAACCACTGTTCAGTCTTAAATTTCAATGCCTGAAAAAGGTTGCAGCTGTCAACACTGTAGTGGTCAATTAAAAAAAAACCACATCTGGTATGTCCCAGCTGCTTACTCACTTCACTTCCTCATTTACTGCAACTTCTAAAACAAAGCAGGAACTATAAAACACAACTTTAGTAAAAACAACTATCAGTAAATACAGAAAGTATAGTAAGATACAGTACAACAAGCACCAGCATCTTCTTGGATACTCTGTGGCCGAACTAAAAAACAGATATAGTTCTGTAGTTTGGAGGTTTTCACATCACAGTCCCACATTGGGAGTTAGTATATAAGGAGTGCCTTTACATTGCAACCATGCTATTTACTTTGTCAGTTGTTTCCCTGGTCTGTTACTTTGCGTTTACCACACCACTACACCACAACCCCTCCACCTCACCACTCCCACCACTCCCCCGGGGTCAAAAACATCTCACGATGCCCACCATTGCTATGAAACATTTTTTCGTCAGTGCAAAGGTTATGAATCGGAGTTAATCAATACTTTTTCAAATGATTTTATCTCAAAAACTACTGAATGGATTTTCACTAATCCAATGAAACCATGCCCTCTGGCTAACGTTCTCCACTCATGGTACGTTTGGTGTAAATCCTTCCAGAAGTTTTGGCTGTAGGCATGTGCAAACTTCACTATGAGAGCTAAAATGGAAAAAAAACAACCATACTGAACCCAGCCCATAAACTTTTTTTTCCCCACTGTACTGAACTGCATGAAATATGTCATGCTAGATCCTAGCTGACTATGCTAAGCAACTTCGAAAATAAGTGAAGATCAGTCGATGGGGTCAAACACAAAAATGGCAAATCAAAAAATGCCTTTTCAATTGACAATGTGGCAGAACTATAACTATACATTTACAAATGCCACTGTGTAATCAATTAACAAGTTATTTGCCTTCAGTAACGCATTATTCAGTGGAGACAATATCTAGCCGCAGATTCCGTACCTTTGAATTTCCTAAGAGTTATCGTGGATTCGGAAGATCTTTTGCATGAGCAGTACCCCTGTGTGCCGGTAGGTGGCGTTGTTGAGCCCCATGCAGCATCGTCTGTGCAGGAGGTGACGTATGCATCACCTATATAGGCCCCATCTTGATGCGCTGACATAAGTTATTTTTCCCAACTTTCCACACCAGAGGCATAGAGCCCTGGAGTGCACTGACACTGGTGTTTCCAAACTAAGGCCCTGAAAGAGATTTACACTGACCCTAAAAAACCTGTCTGCAGAACTGGTGAGGAATCTGTGGTTAGATATTTTCTCTACCAGATAATGTGTTATAGAAGGTAAGTAACTTGTTTATATGGCAGAGACATCTAGCTGCAGATTCCTTACCTTTGAATAGATACCCAGGCAATACTGTCCCTGGTGGGTTGCAGACAAATTCTAAACTGGAAAGTCCAGCAGGATCGAATGGGCGAAATGCCCATCCCTGTAGAACAGACTGTCCAGGCAGTAATGTTTGGTAAATGTGTGCAGGGATGCCCACATTTCTACCTGGCAGATGTCCAGGACTGAGACTTCACATGCCAACCCAATGGTCGCAGCTTTAGCTTTGGTGGAATGAGCCCTTAAGCCCTCAGAAGGCTGATACTTGGCCAGTGTATAGCAGATTCTAATACAGAGAATGACCCAGCGCAAAATGGTTAATTTCTTAACTGCCCGCCGTTCTTCGCTCCAACATACCCCACAAAGTGTTGGTCATAAACCCGAACTCTTCGGTGTGATCAAGGTTGAACAACAATGCTCTTTTTGGGTTCAGACGGTAGAGTTGCTCCTCTTTCTTTGAATGATTTGGAAGAGTGTAGAACGTGGACAAGGTGAGGGATTGGTTCACATGGAATGTAGTTACTACTTTCGGCAAGAAAGAGGCCTTAGTGCAAAGCACCAGTTTGTCTTGAAACTTCACAGGAATGGATGCTTGGAAGATAAAGCTTGCAGCTCACTCACCCTCCAGGCAGATGTTTTTGCCACGAGAAAGGCTGTTTGATAGTGATCAGTTGGAGGAGGCAATTATGAAGAGGCTTGAAGGGAGCATACATTAAGAAAGCGAGAACTAAATTAAAGTCCCATTAAGGTATAATAAATGGAGAAAGTGGGCAACATATGTAAAAGGCCCTGCAAAAATCTTTTTACAATAGGGGATTTTAATGGAGGGATGGTCAGGCAACCGCAAAAAGGCAGACAGAGCAGACAGGTAACCCTTTAGAGTGCCCAGAGTAGAGCTTTAAAAAGAAGGACATCAGAAAGGGAAGCAGAAAGAGGGTCAAAAGACTTTTCTATACAATAGAATATACATTTCAGGCATATTCTGTTTTGGTGCAGGGACGTCTGGCTGCCAAAATAACATTGCTAACTTCAGGAGGAAGGTAGATCGCTTTCAACTAACACCGCTCAATCTCCACGCGAAAATGTGTAAAGTTGACAGGTCTGTGTTGAAGACCCTCCCATGCTCCTGTGACAGAAGTCCCGAAGGGGCAGCCTGATTGAATGATTGAACCTCATGCTGAGAAGCCTGGGATACCAGACTAATCGTTCACAGTCCGGACCACATGGATGACTTGGGCCCGGTCGTTCCTTACCTTCTTGAGAACTCTGGGCCGAAGTGGGTATGGACGAAAAAGGCGTGCAGGAGGCCTGTGCTCCACTTGACAAGAAAAGCCTCTTTCTGAGCAAATCTAAGCAAGGCAGGAGGCCAGAGTCCTCTGATCACCACCTCTCCCACGTGGCCGCCCAATCCCAGGAGTGACAAATCTGTCTCGATAGAGGCCCAGCAGCCTCAGAGGCCACCTCACTAAAATTCAGGATTGAGGCAGAAACATCGGTATCATAACCTGAATATCCTGGACTCGCTGCTCGGGAGAATAAGCCAGAAACTGCACTGTGTCTAGAACCACTACGATGAAAGGAATTATCTGCGAGGGAGTCAGGTGTGACTTCGGCACGTTGACAGTGAATCCCAATGAGTGCAGGAGGTTCGCCGTAGACTGGAAGTGGGAGACAACAGCCTAGGACGAGCCCGCCTTCAACAGTCAGTCATCAAGCAGGGTAAGACTGGCACCCCTGAGCTCTGCAGATGAGCCCCAACCACTGCCATCACCTTAGTGAACACCCGAGGGGTGCTGGTAAGGCCAAAAGGGAGCACGGTAACAGAAAATGCTTGTGGTCTATCTTAAATCATAGGTAATGCAGATGAGCTGGAAGAACGGGATATGAAACTAAACATGTAAAAGGTGGTCCCCACGTGGGAAGTGTAGCCCTCGACTTTCACTGCAATAGTATGAAAACTAATTGCTAAAAACGGATGTATATATTCATGACTGAGAAGATACATAAGAATAAATGCACTAAACGCATAATTGAAAACCTTCCCTTGTGAGGGGTTCTCTCTATCTCTATTTTGATACTATTGCAGTGGATGTCAAGCGCTAAACGTCCTGCAAGAAGACCACCTTTTAAATATTTACTGTCCAGCCCAGGTCCTTGGGTTATAGGGTTGTTGCTTTTTGTTCTAGGGATTAAAAACTAAGCGTCCTGCAAGTCCAGTGCTACCATCCAGTCTCCTGGGTGCAAGGAAGTCAAAACCTGGGCTAATATGAGCATCTTGAACTTCTCCTTTGTGAGGAAGAGGTTGAGGGTGCTCACATCTAAGGTAGGACGAATCAGTTTGCTCTTTTTGGGAATCAGAAAGTAGAGGTAATAGCAACTACTGCCTATTTCTGACATTGTAACCTCTCTACAGCTCCCTTGGCTAAAGGAGCCGTGACGTCCTTGCAGAGCAAGGACAAATGATCCTCAGTCAGCTGGTTGAGAGATGGAGGCAAAGGGGGAGGGGAGGATTCGAACGGAAGGGAGCAGCCCCTCCGAATATTCTGTAAACCCATCTTTCCGATGTTATTGACTTGCAAGTGGTGGATATGATGGCTGATTCTGACCGCCAAAGATCTTATAGGGCAAGATTAGGAGGACTTAGAGGTTTTGGTGGCAGGGGATTGGTGGTTGTGGCAGACGTCTGACTACTTGACCCATTGGGTCAGAATGAACAGTGCCTTTGCCCCCACACAGTCTGGGAAGCTTGCGTAGGGAGGTGGCTGGAATATGGTTGGTGCGGTTGAAAGCCCCTTCTGTAGCCACTAAAGGGGTGATAGGCAGACTTCGAGGCCCAAGGACTTGGCCATAGCCCGTGAGTCCGTAAAGCATTCCAGCTCCGAGTCTGCCTTGTCTCTCTGAAGAAACGGTTGCCAGCAAAGGGCATGTTTATGAGGGAAACCTGGAGATTCCCCTAAAAAGCCAGATGTTCTTAGCTTAGTGCCACAGTTGATTAAACTGCTCTGCCCAGAGTCGATCGTGTTCAACCTACACCTACTGGTGAACTTCGCTGCATCTCTCCCGTCCTAGATGGCTTGGGAGAGAACGGCCTGGGCTTCATCTGGGACCTGTGGTAGCACTTGTGCAACCGTGTCTCACAGAGTGTGGGAGAGGCGGCCCAATAAGCATGTGGTGTTCTCCGACCGCAATGCAAGACTAGTGGAAGAAAACAGCTTCTTGCCGGAGCTATCCAGCCTCTCAGATTTCCTGTCCCAAGGAGTGGCAGGGAATGCACTATGGGATGTAGAGGGGTGGACCACCAGGCTCTCAGGGGTGGAGTGTTGGGTGAGGAAGTTCAGGTCCCCAGGTGTGGAGCGATGGCAGTGGACTATTGTCCTCTTTCCAGGAGATCCTGTGCTTGGCATGGACCAGGGTCCCAGTAGGACATCTGTCAGTGCTTCATTAAAAGGAAGCAGGGGTTCGAAAGCGGAAGCTCCCGGTTGTAACACTTTCTTCAAGATGTTAGTCTTGACTACCACCGAGGGTAACTTGAGATCCAGGACATCAGATGCCCTCTTCACCACCATGCAATATAATGTTGCCTCCTACGTAGCCACAGTAGGGGGAGAAATATGCCAGTATCTGGGGATGAGTCAGACCACTGGCATCACCAAGTTTCTCACACCAGTCCATATCTTCCTGGCCTTTTAACTAGCACGACCTTCAAACTGGTATTCTTAAGGGTCCAGTAACCCCTCCCATTCTTCCTGAGGCCTAGCCCTTCAGAATTGGGCTCAGGCGCCAACCTAGGACTCATGCATCCTGTCGGTGCTGGAATCGGCACTGTTCAAATCTGTTCCAGCTCCGTGTTGGCTTTGTAGATAGTAATTGGGCTGTCACCGCCAGTGGCCACCACGATGCGAGGTTGCTATGGTACGACAGACTCTGGTCCGGATCTGTGAACGGATCCACGGGGGCCCACTAGAGCAGAGGCCGGAGCTGGCGGCGTGGAACCAGATGAGCCCGTCCATCCGGACTGCTCAAATATGTGGCGCACGGCCTCGTAAAATTATTTTACCTGATCGGGGGTCGCTCCGGCTCCTGGAAAAGGTGGGAGGCTTGGAGTCTGCCCTGGCAACGATTCTGAAGAACCATGTCTCGAACGCAGATGCTCCTTTGTCATGTCAGCCAACGCATGGGGATAAGTCAAGGCACACTGCAACTTTTTATGCTTCTTCCTTTAATGTCCCGATGACGTGGAATGGGAGCAAGAAGACCTGAGGCTCCTGGAGCGGGTCTGTGACCTATTTATTTTTATTTATTTATTTTGCACATTTGTTAAGCGCACTGTTACCCTACCTCTCGATTGGGACTGAGATCGACATGGCATCGCCTGTGCCGCTAGCAGCTTCAGGGACAGCTCCCTGAAAGCCTTCGGTGCCACGGCCAGGCAGTCTGAGCTCTACTTGGAGTCATGGTCGCGCTCGAAGTACCACAGACACACGAGGTGTGGGTCTGTAACTAACATGGCGCGATGATAGGATCCACACGGTTTAAACCCTATCTTTCTCGAAGACATTCCCGACATACGCAGGTGATGATTCTTTTTTGCACACAGTGTGGGGTTGTGTGGCAGTTCAGCCGTTCTGGTCCGGCATGGTGTCCTGCCTGGGTCGTGTCCTGGCGTGGGATATCACGTTAGACCCCAGACTGGCGCTTTATACACAGTACAGAGGACATTGGGGGGAATTGCTACAAGAGGCACCTTTTATTTTTGGGCCTCACCTTTGCCAAGCGTGACATAGTACAACATTGGAAGGACTTGTCCCCACCCAGCGTCACCACCTGGAAAAAAGCACTGGACAGAAGCATGTCTGCAAAGGTCATAGTGTTTCAGGCGTGTGGATGCCCACAGAAGCACGGAAAGATCTAATCCTGGTGGGCCGCCTATAGAGGCATTGAATTGGTCCCAGCGTTGTTGTCTGCTGCTCGAATTAGTGGTGAACAACATACCTGTTTAGTGTCTTGTTGCTAATGAAACGTGGTTGGGAACTTCTTAGGCATTTACTTGTAATGTTTCTTAAGTATTTATGGTGTGCTTCGGGGTAGGTGGGGGGTTTCATGTTTACTTGGTCTGATGTTTTGCAGGCTATTGGGGATTTGTATAAGGTGTCCAAAGATATTATTTGCTACGCTTCCTCTGTATTTTTGTTGTTGGGCGTTGCCCATCTGGTACACTGAAAATTCAATAAAATATGTATTTTTTTCTCCTCCGGATCAGAGCTAACTGGAGTGGAAAAATAAGAACGGATGTCAACGCGTCAAGGGGAGTCTATATAAGGGACGCGGACGTCACTTCTAGCATGGATGCAGACTACACCGCACGGAGCCGATTGATGCCAAATACCCAGTTGAAGGGTACTGCTCACGCAAAAATCTTGTGGATCCAGTCTGGGAAATATAAAAGGGGAGGGTGTCTCATCAGACAAACACCCCAAACCAACTTTCAGTTAACACTGTCTTTGTTTTAAAGGGTGAATTCGTCAAGCCCCCCTTTTCTATTGTTAGGCCTTGCTCGACAGGTCAGCTGTTGTAAGACCTTACATGATTTAAAGAAAAATAACTTTAAGAACGACTACTGAGAGAGGGGCTTTGGCTCTAACTACATGTTCATAGCCTTGCGTACAGTATTGGATTAGGCAGAAATGATCTGCTTCATTGAAAGACCGCTTGTATTGTTGCACCTCTTGCTTTGCAGGAAAGCTTATACTCATTTGAACAGAATTGAGTTGGTTTTGGTGCGACGTTAACGATCAAGTGCATAGGCTTGAACAGTTTATTATAATATGTTAAGACAAATACAGTACACTTCATATATGCAATGCGAAAAGCATGTATTAAAGTCAATACGCACTTAAGAGTGGATTGTAACTACACTACAATAAAGTATGCAGAGCAGCAATTTATTACATGTATTCTCCAAGATTACCTATTAGGGTTTTCACCTAGCTACCCCTCCATCAAACCTTGGGGGTGAATCCACACTGTGAGAATCATTGTTAGGTCCTCTTAGGTAGGTATGATGAAAATGTATAACAAAGACAGCAGCCCTTGATTATTTATGGTGAACTGCATGTTAAATACCCATTCACAAGGTAGCATTATCCTATGGTAAAGCCTGCAGACAGGCATTTTGTTGAACAGAATTTAACAGATCAATGCTGTCGGCAAGGAATAAGTTGACCCTCTGATTTACAATCAGGGAAAAGACTTCCTCTATGAGATTCCCTTTTGGGCCCTCCTGAAAGGGGAGTGTGCTGAAGGGAAATTGTACATTGTTTTTGCAACTTTTATTTTGCACACATTTAAGATTTTATGACTGCATACCTGGTTATTGTCTTGTGAAAAACCTTATGCTTAAACGGCAGGCCTAAGTGGGTTATAGTAACAACCTAGTAATGAAGGCTATAGGTCTGGCTGGTTCATATGACTGTCTGCCTGAAGGTTGCCTTGTGGCAAAGCTTGTGTGCGATGCAATAGGACTTGGTTGCATAATGTGACACACCAATGATTAACACTGTAGACCCGATTGGTTCATAGAGGAAAAGAATGTCAGAGGCCATTTATTTGATTTATTTATTATGAAACGTTATAACAAAGGCAACAGGCCAAACTTATTTTATGTGAAAAGCATATGATAAAGTACATAGGCATTTATGGAGGAATTTGTCTTACACGATTTTAAAGCCTCAAGAGCAGTATTTTGACAGATGGAATCTCGCAGATTACAGAGGCTGCCAAGAAGTTTGGTTTTGGTTACCACCCTCTGACAAACCCTGGGGGTAGATCTGCATGGTGATAATGCTTTGTAGGCGGTTTTAGATGTTTTTGTTCGTTGCCCTGCCAACTGTATGATTCTACATATTCATAATTTTGTGACTGTATGCCTGATTATTGCCCTGTGAGAAAGCTTATACTCAACATAGCAAGCCTGTGTTGGTTATGGTGACAAACCAATTTTAAATGTTAAAGGCCTGTTTGGTTAGCTGCAAAAAGTTATGTCAGGTGCCATAACTCTGAACTGCTTACTATAAAAAGTTCCAGCAAAGGCATTAGGCCTGACTTATTTATTGTGAACAAAGTATGGTTAGTACTATAGATGTTTAAGGGTGGATTGGCATTACACTGTTGAGGCATGCAGAGAGTTATATATACATGGTATTTGACAGATTACAATAGTAGGAAAGGGTTTTTATGTTGGTTACCCTCTCAGACAAAGCCTTGGGTAGACGATTTTCACTCACTATAAGAATCAGAATACGACTAACAGCAAAAACAACACTAAGGAAACGCATAGTAATAGACCCAACTTGTCTTGAACAATAACCTAAAATATTTTTAGGTATTTGTCATGAGATGGGAATACCATTAAAAGTCTGAATCGCTACACTGAAAGGGTTCATGAAAATGTCACACTGTGTTTCACAAAAGAAGCCCTTGCAGAAATTCTAAAACTACACACAATCTGTAGTTCGTAAATGTATATAGCATAAGTAGGTGTGGGTTGTAAAATATAATGGGTAGTATAATGTAGGAACGGTGCTGTGGTATGATAATGTGCAATGCACAAGCCACCTGCCACCACAATAACTTTGTGATGCTGGAAGATTTTGCTTCTCACATTCGACCGCTCCATCTTAGTTCTCCTTCTATTTTACTCTGAGCCTTACTGGGGCTATTACTACGTCATCCATCTGGCAGAAGCTCAAATGATAGGTCATTTCCTGAATGGTGCCAAGAGTGAACTGCTAGTATGCTTAATAGCTGCCATTCTTGCAACAGTTTGTGGATTCTAATGAGTGTCTCCTGCTGTGAAGAGCAAAAGGAAAGGGGACAAGAAATTACCATTGTCAATAAGAAAGGTGGACAATGAGAACCAAAACTGCTGTTCCAAAAACACAGCTTCCAAGTGGACTGTCAAGCATTTTATAAAAACGTCATGAGAACCTATTTCCTTATTTAGACTTTTCTGCAATGTACGAATCCTCAGGGCACGATACAGAATGTTGTCACAATTTACGTATTTTGTTACCTTCAAAAGGCCGAAGGCCGTTGCTTGTCTTGATGAGTCGTAAATGTCCTCCTCTGCATATCCAAGCAACACCTGCAGCTGTTTGTCTGTTATTGCACAGTTGGTCATGTTTCTTACAAGGATTGTTACTGCCTGAAAATGAAGAAAGCGTTGATATCATGATTAACAAAAAAATAAACGTTATTTATTTGGCAGGTCTGAATTTTAGCACTGTTTACTACCTCTACAAGAGTAGGTTCAGTAGTAAGTCAATAACCTTTGTATTTGACTGACCAATTCTGCAAAAAAGTATAATATGCCCTTCTTTGTATATGATATCAGAAGATGGAATCTGTATGTTGCTGATTGTGTCAATCAAATCAAAGTTATCAAAATATACAAAATTCAGAATACTTTTTAAACCTTTTATTTCGTGGGGTGTGCACACATGCCAGAGTTGTATCAGAAATAATTGAAGCATTTCAAGAACTGTAGCAATAGAGAATTGCCCAAATCCCATAAAACTGACCAAGTCATTATGTCACTACAGAAATAATCTTGGTGATCAAACACAGGAGTCATATTTCTACCCATTTGCTTTGTACTTCGTTGTGTGCCTTTTTTATATCTATTTTATTGAATTTTCAGCTACAAAACCATTATAACATAAATAAAGAATACATGTTGTTTTCCAAATAAACATCATGGTAGTATACACATAGATATGCATACAAAACGATCTTTAGATGGACACTGTTTCGTTACCTCTCAGGTATGTTATGACGAGCTTTACACTTTATGCTCATATGTGCTCTGCTTTCCATCCCACCGTGAACTTTAGGACGCATGTAGCTTGCAGTACCTGAAATCCCAAGCATACTGCAGTTGCTTTGTTTTCATGGCTGATGTGTACACTCATACAATTTCACTCAACCCTTAATAAAGTGAAGGCTCTTCTGTTCCCATCTGTATCTTGTGACTACGGTCCATAGGGAAAAGTGGAGGGAAGGGTCATGCAGCAGCCCCACCTATGTCCATAGGCTGACTTAGGACATTCCCTTCAATGATGTCTGACAGTCTTTTTGAGATCAATTTGAAGAAGAACTTACCCACTCCTGAGTCATTCCTAGTTATAGTTTCTTCTAAGCCTTAGTGAATCTCACTAGTTCTCTCTGCCGCACATCCCTTGTGGCGCCTGCCCGCTCTTCTAAGACGTCGCCATTTGCTTTTTTGCCAAGATGAAGGCGAGGTCTACAAAAATGTAAGCTGCTTTACTTTTTTTTGTTTATAGATCTTTCCATCAGTCCGACTATGGAAGATCATGGGTCCAGATTTGTTTCTAGTTCTCTACTGCGCATGGCAGTACCGCAGTCCAGTACTCGTGTATCATGGGACGAATCTGGACATGAGCCAGGGATCAGCTCCCTCACTTCCTCATCCGGGCATGGGCTCAATGCTGCTGGAGGGATCCTGTGCAGTCTGCTCAGTCTGAGATAGGTGCAATGTGGTATGTTATAGTTAATTCGTTTTAACCAACGATGTATAGAGATGGCCTTGGGATACTCCCAAGCTGCTCGGCTGTCTCAGTTTGACAGTTTGCTCCTTATGTCCTTCGTCTAGTCTTGCTCCCAAAGTTTTTAGTCTGCTTTAGTCATGTCCACGAGTGCTCTTCTGCATACTACCAATACCAGTGTCAACTATTAGTACTGTAGTCAGGACCTCGAGGGGCTTTGGTATGTCATAATCTATATTCCATATCTGATTATATGCCTTGATTAGCGCCCTATATGCAAAGAGCGGCCTTCCAGGGTTTGGAATGTCTGTAGTCGGTCACTGGCTAAAAGAGTCCCCAGTGTGCATATGCCAGCGTGTGCCCACTGCTCTGTATCTGTTCTCATTCATATTTTCATGACGTGTCCTAAGCGGCAGGTGTCAGGGGAGTACACAACTGAAAAGTCTGTGCGTCTCAGAGTTCTGCACCGACAGTACACAGCGACCTCCAATATTCTCTTGAGAGGCTTTACCTATTGTGCCAAGGTTCAAACACTTGTGAGTGTCAAAACGGCAGTTGTCATATTGTCCATGGACCGGGTTTCCAATGTGTTGTGTACGGTGGTCAGCGAAGTTTGTCTGCCAATAAATGTCGCTCTTGATCGGGGCATTCAGCCCTCTTCGAACGGAGTAGCGCATGTAGGGATACCTTGTGCCTATGCTTTCAACCTGATGAGTTCAGTAATCGCACAACTGATTTATTTAAAAAGATTCTGTAGCAGGCGTAATAGGAGAACAGAGATGTAATATAGCAGGCAACGTGTGTTTGCAAAGTGCACGTTCACCCGTGGGCATCTTGGCGTTTAATAGCGGATGCTTTATTGTTACCCAATTCAATGGTACCAATTTTATCGACCTTAGAAGGATGAAACGCTGAGTGGACCTGCTGGGATGTTAACCTGTGCCCATGAGGTCGAACACAGGCACCTACGGTGGGCACATTAGTCAACTGAGCCACAACACACCACACACTGACATCTTGTAAGGACATCCTCCCCAGTGCAGATAATGGAAGGTGCATCTAGAATCCAGAGGACTCCCGGATATTTGCTGCTGTTTAAGTCAGGTTTCCAGACAGGAGGTCTGCTTTCGAGTGGTGCATGTTAACCCTTGGTACCAGAATGTGGCACTGTCCATTCATCCAGGAAGACAGGTAAGCCTTGGCTGTCTTGAACCAGTATCGGCCTTAATTGGAACAGAGAGGATTTAAGCTGGTTTACTCTCCGACCGAGGCTTCTCCCAACCTCTACAGAATTTGCATTTTCTGACCCAATTTTCTGCTCTGACCGCATCCTGTAGATACCAAAGACCATCGTACGCTTTTAAACATCTCACATTTGTATTGTTTCTGAGCCAAATTCCCCAATTATCACCTTAAAATGACAATGCTGCTGGCAGTGGCTCCATGGTCAGGGCAAATAAAAGCGGACAGAGGTGACGACACTGTCTCATGACTATCGATAGCCCATGATAGGAGATCTTTCTCCCAGGCCAAGTGTATAATAATTTGATTCACTTGAGGATCCCCCTCCCAAATCCCATCTCTCACATGGCCAGGAAGATGGACTCCTAATCCAAGCTTCTCCTGTCAACTGAGACAATGGCTGCAGCCCCAGGTTTGACAAACACTCTTTGATCACGTGCATGAGGCTCTTCATGGTTGAATTCCTTGATGGAATTAAACAGATTTAGTCTGTACAAACCAATGGTGGGGACTTTCTATTAGCTAGCGCCTTGCCTCCATTTTACAATCCAGATTGACTATTCTATAAAGTAATCAATATGGCGACAAGTGTAAGCTGTTTCGGTGTGGATTCAGTAATGCAACTAATATAGCTTCCCTGGTGAAAGCAAGAAACACAACATGTTTGCAGTCTCCTGTATAGACAGGTAAGAGCCTGGAATGTCAAAGATAAACAAAACTGAACTGAGAGTCCATCACTCCTCGGGGTTACTACAGATGCCAAGTCCTTTACTGCCTGAGGAACTTCTTGCACCAAGCAATGGTAGCAGACTTGGTCTTGGTGGAAGGAGTTCTCAGACCCTTAGGGCCTGTTTCTTGGCCATTACATGGCACATCTTGATACAGAGGACTATCAATCTCAAGAGGCTCCTTTTCTGCACAGTCTTCCCTTTCATCACTGCAGACAACCCCAAGAAAAGCAGATTGTCCTCTTGAAGGGGCTTGGTACCATCAACTTAAGCCCCTTTAGGGGTCCAACCGATAAAGCTTCTTATTTTATTTTAAATATTTATATAGCGCAACATATACTCCAAGGCGTCAAGGCGCTTGAGGAGACTACATCAGGTGAACGTTAACTGTGCATCAGCTCAGACCAACTTCAGGTTGCAGGTAGAAAAGCCAAGTCTTTAGGCCTCTCCTAAAAGATAACAGATCGGGGGGCGTTCTCTTCTCCTCTTGAGATGGTTAAGGAGGAGGAGAGAATAATGGTAGAATGATTGACTGCCCAATGTAGAAGAAAGTAATAACCTTAGAAATAAGTCGACCGACTCCTAAGCACCTATTTGTCTGTGAGAAGGTGGTTGCATTGAAAGTATCCGGAGTTTGCTCCTGTGATGTGCTGATGTAATAGCAATGAGGATCAAAAGACGCAGTGAGCAACTATGCATAGATGGGGGAAAGAGAGACAGAATATAAATAAATCTACAACAAACAGGTGTTCGGTGAGGAGGGTGGGCACATGTGAATGTACATTACTACATGACACAAACAGATGGTTACTAGGTAATTAACAATCTCCGTTTGAGGTATGCTGACCATAAACTGTAAAATAGTTCTCCTCCATAAGTGGGGTTTCTTCTGTGGGAGTTATAGTTGGTTGAAATAGCGTCCCTAAGACTGCTTGTCCCACAATGGCTTGTTGACATGCCAATACATCTACTAAATATGAGGGGTAGACCATGTAGCTGCCTTACATATGTCAGCTATGGGCATATTTCCTAGGAATGCAAATGAAGCTCCTTTTTTTTTTACTAGTTGAGTAAACTTTAAGAGGAATGTGTAACATTCTTTAGCCTAGCATGTTTAAATGTATACAACAACCCAGCTTGCAATGCCGGATTTAGAAATGGCCTTTCCCTTGTAAGGTTTTGTAAAGGCAAAAAATAGTAGTTGTGTTTTTCTAAATGATTTAGCCCTGTCAATGACATACGTAAGAGCTCTTTTCAGGTCTACGGTATGTAAAGCCTTCCTGCAACTGAATCATGTTGTGCAAAAAAGACAAGTAGTACAATAGACTGAATACAATATAATTGTGAGAACACCTTAGGTAGGAATTGGGGGTTGGTAAGAAATACAAAGCTATCTTTATGTATTGTAAATAATGGTTCTTCTAAGGTTGATGCCTGGAGCTCACGGACTCTTCTCAGTGAAGTGATAGCAATTAGAAATGTTACCTTCCAGGATAAAACCTGGAGATGGCAGGAGTGGATGGGTTCAAATGGGGAGCCCATCAATCTGGTCAACACAATATTGAGATTCCATGTTGGAGCTCCAGGAGGAATGACTCTTGAGCCCCTATAAGAAGGTTTTGACAACTGTGATTCTGTAAAAGGAAGTGAGTTGTCTATTTTGTAGATATGGAGTCACTGCTGTTAGATGTAGCTTTACAGATGTGAAAGCTAGAGCTGATGTTTGTAAATGAAGCAAGGAGCGGACTATGTCTTAAGCTGCTGAGGGATCAATGTGTTTGGATTGGCAATAATGAACAAATCGTTTCCATTTGGCAGCATAGCAGAACTGAGTAGTAGGCTTGCATACTTCTTTAAGAATATCCATACACTGTTGTGGCAGATTAAGGTAGCCAAATTCTAAGACTTTGGGAGCCAGATTGCAAGGTTGAGTGATAAGGGATCTGGATGTCTAATTTCTCCATAGTTTCGCGTGAGAAGCTCCTGCCTGTTCGGCAATGCCTCAAGAGAAAATACATACTTTTCGAGCAGTGTGGTGAACCATTGTTGTGCCCATGTGGGAGCCACTAGGATGAGGGTGAGGTATCTGGAAAGGTTTGACAACCAGAAAGGGAAGCAGTGGGAGAGATGAAAAAGCGTAAGCAAATATCCCAGACCAACTTATCCATAGTGCATTGTCCCTGGACTATGGGATCCTGGAGGCGAAGTGTGGGCATTTTGCGTTTTCTGTAATTTGAGGTTGTCCCCCAACGCTTGAAGTATTGGAGAAGGACCTGTGGGTGAAGTTGCTACTCGTGGAATTCTTGGTGTCTCCAGCTGAGGAGATCCACAAACCCGCTGTCTACTCTTGGGAAATACTACACTAACAGATTAATGTTGTATTGTAGCCCCCATTTCCAAATAGCCTGGGCTAACTGCGAAAGCTGTGGGGGCTTGGTGCCCCTCTGCTTTTGGAGATAATACATTGCTGTCATGTTGTCCGTCTTGATGAGGACTACCTTGCACATTAGGTGAGTAAGTAAGGCTTTCACGCGAGTTGAATAGCTAGTAACTCCAGGTGATTTATGTGGACATCTTTTTCACTGGATGTCTAGGGTCCCTCGACAGACAGATGTTGGGAAATGTGCTCCCCATCCTGTAAGGGAAGACTCCATTCTTACTGTCCTCTGTGGAACTGAGTCTAAGAAAGGCTTTCCCTTTAACAAATTGTTGGTGTTCCACCACAGCAGAGAGTGGCCTGCTTGACAGCTGATCAACACTAGATCTTCAAATTGACCCTCTGCTTCAGTCCATTGGTGCGATAAGCACACCTGTAAAAGATGCATGTTGAGTCTGGCATTAGATATTATGGCTATGGATAAAGCTATCAATCCAAGGAGACGCATGACTGTTAGTTAATGACCTGGTAGAAATTGTGGAATGAGTGCGTTGAATGTTTGTATTTGCCGCTGCTGGAATTACCGCTATGCCATTTGGGGGGACTTCAAGCCCCAGGAAATATCGCTCCCAGGGAGGGGAGGCTACTTTCGCGCTCATAAGCACCAAAAACCTGCGGCACGGGAACCGCAAAGGCTGAGCCCAAGCCATGTGAACTAAATCTAATTAGGAGGCTCGTAATACAATACCACTAACTTGGGAAGCAATTGGACCTGCCCTCATTGGAGCACAGGCAAGTTTGATCCCTGCTGTTTACAAGAACTCATTGTAATTTGACTGCGGCGGATTGGGTCGGACTGGCCCCTAAGCCTTCATATCTCTATTATTCGTGGACGAAGTTAAGTCATATAAGGCTCTTTGAAGGACAGTAGTGGAAGCTTACCTCAGCCAAGTAACCTGTGGTGGACGAACAGAGAATAGGAATCACCTTGTGTCATAAAAAGTACGCCCAGGTACTTGGGAACTTATCCATTGGTTAATTATTATAGGTCTTATTGATCGGTGTTGCTGAGCTGTCTGTCCTGTTTTTTAATTATTCTATTTTACTCTTCTATAGATTGCGCACATATTCTAAATAGTTATTTAGCTCATCGATCTCCATCTGGACTTAGCATGGGGAAATAGGAAACTTATAGATTTTATGTTTTCACCTTTCGGCAGACTTCGGCTGTTTATATTGAAGTCCGGAAAGTCAAAACCTTGTACCGCAGTCCTGGGATGTATGACGTTTCAACGCATACTTTTACCACGCATACCTTTACAACACGGTATTTACAAATAACACCAGAAAATAGTCATAGGAAAGCAGTTTAGTTGAACTGCTCAGCTGTGCTAAGAAAACATCGCTGCGAAGGTTAAATAAAGTATGTAATTGCAAAGGCGGACTGCTGATGCCTGAGAAGGCAGAAACGCGAGGCCGCGTTCCCACCGAGAGCGCACGGCGACGAGGCAAGTATGCACTGACGCCTGCAGGGGTGTCCATGTCCCTCACCCGGAGGGAGGTATGTATGACTTCACCTTTATCGTGCAATCTGCTCTCCGAGGTCTAAGCACTTGGCAGCTCCGCAATTACCATAAGAAATGAAATAATTTCTCATCTATGAAGTCACCAGCATTCCACGAACCTGACACTCGCCTGGCTTTTCAATCTTAAGGGACGGTCAGTTTGACTGCTCGGTCAATCTCCATCCAATATTTTAATCGGCATGGAACGATCTCAAAAATCTTTCTAGCTGCATAGGCCCAACACCGCACTTAATTACATTTCCGACTTTTGGCCCAAAAATCTCTCTAGGCGCCAATACCTCTGTTGTTGGTATTTTAAAAATCGTGTCCGGTGCTTTGACGGCTGGTGACATACATGGGCGCAAATCCCTCCGCCATTCCTTCAAGACAGCACACGTCAAGCGAGACGCAAACACAGGGTGGACCACTGACTTTAGCATCAGCACGGTGCAGTGGAAGCAGTCAGGCCGCCGCTCAATCGCGGATCAGTGGGAGCTCCTCTCACAGCATGGGGCCTGCGTGGGACTGCCAATTCATTCTAACCTGGGTGCCGGAAGGTGGAGATCTTCGCAAGAGGACATGCGAACACCATGTAATACAAATCCCCCCTTTCACTGTTTGAAATCAAACTTAGGAAGTGCATGAAATATTATGAATTAAAAGTCATAAATTACATAGAAACGGGTTATATCATCGGAAAAACTTCACAGCACCTACACTAAAAAATCTGTTTTCTTTTTTTTCAATTCAATGATGAACGGTACTTGAAGAGGAAGCCTCCTTCTCATAAGATGGCCTGAGTGTCTGCGCGCTCGAGGCCTCCGCCTACCCTTCCTGCAGTTTCGCTTGCACTTTCTCCGCCGCACCAGTCCCTTTTCTATGTCGGCGCTGCACTGAAGGACACAGTCAGCGGCTGGAGCTGACGTCACCTCCCCGGGCGCCGCAGCTTGCAGCGTTAGTGTGAGCACCGGGGCAGGGCCACGAACTTGGTGCCGAGTCAGGGCTAAAGCTGGGGCGGCGGAACACCGACATGAACCCGGCACACCACGAGCATCCATGAGAGCAGCAGCCGCAGCCGCAGCCATGGAAGCCCGCTACAATCTGAAGAGCCCCGGTAAGGATAAGCAAAGCCCCTCCCTCTCGCTCATTGTGAGCCTGGCAGAGGGCAGCTGCCCGTGTCACCCAACCACCGTGTGTGTGAGGGCGACGTGTGTATGCGTGCATGTCTGTGTGTGTGCAGGGGGGTGGGGGGCGGTAGCGGTGTATGTGTGCGCGCGCCTGTGTGTGTGCATGCAGAGGGGTGGGGGCTGGCTGTGTCTGTGTGTGTGCGCCGTTAATGCATGCGAGCGAAGCGAAAGCAGGGGCTGTGAGTTCGTCTGCGCAAGCGCAGCTCAGACGCGCGCTCCCGCTGTCAAAACTGAGACTGCAAAAGCGCGCGTCTGACTCGTGTCTTCATTCCTAGAAACGGCTGACAATAGGTTCCGAGCAGACAGCAATCAATGCTTCGCTTTGAATGCAGGTCGAGCTCGACCTAAAAAGTGAATAAATACAACAATTCCGGCCCCAACCACTAGATGATGGAATAATGCACAGCAGGTGAATCCAGAAAAGATTCACGCTGCAAAACCAAAGGTTACAGAGGCGTTATAGTTACGAAATAGAATTTTAAAAAAACGTAGAAATTTAATTAAAAAACAAAGATTACAGTGATGTTATAGTGAGGTTCAGATTTGACTCATGGCTGTAACTGCTGAATTTCTATGCTTTTGTATGTCAGCTAACTTGAACTTACATCCCACAATTCACTGCTTATGACCTCACATATTACATCCCTCATGACCTGGTCATTGACATCATTGATGACATCTCAAATATCACTGATTAAATCATCCACAGAACCACTCCATCCCTTCACACCCCCAATACACCTACTCCCACCCAACCCCCTAACATACCCATTCACAGACCCATATCAGTATTCACACAACCAATCACTCATCCATAGAGCCAATCACTCATCCATAGAGCCACTCATACACCTACTTACTCACCCATACAGCCACTCATGCACCACTCACCAATACAGTCACATGCAAATCCAGGCATGCAGACAGACGCTTACATACCCACTTATACACCCTTCCAGCCACTCACACACCATCTCAATCACCCATTGAAAAACTCACATAACCACTCACTCACCGATACAGGTACACACACATCCACATACTCACCCATACAGCCATTCATGCTGCTTCTCACTCACCAATACAGCAACTCACACACCCCTTCCTCAGCCAGCCACTCAGATATCCACTCATACAGTGATACATACTGTCACACAGCAATCAGATGAGATATGTTAGAAATAGTATGACTAATTACTATTACTAAACGCATAGTATGCTGCAGCTTAGTATATATCTTTAAGTCTCAGAAACGTTAATACAACACTAAAACTCATGGAATGATGTAATTGATGATGTCATTTGAGATGTCAACAGTGATGTCACTGAGCGACTTTGCTTCTTTACTTGTGGATATCTGTACAACAAAGGGCTTCGGCGTTGACTGTTTTGGTAAAATTCAGGGTTGGCAGGGGCTGTTATGTGCCCCCCGACCATAGGCTGGCTGAGCAGGGGGTTGAGTATGGCTTAGGTCAAGTGGCTATGCGTGTGTCCAGGAGAGACTTGTTAAATGAATCCATGCAGATGTGTGTGGGGAAAAAAGGAACTGAAGTTAGCACACCGGGTTAATGCTTATCACTTCCAGGCCGGTTTGAAACTACAGTGGTACCATAAAGAGCTATTTGCCCACCGGGGCTCTGGTGAAAAAATATCTGTATCCAGCCTGGCATCTCTGATTATTCTAAAGTTTTGGATTTGCGGTTAGAAGTATCCATCAGAAACAAAATGGTTAATTACTAGTAGGAGTAGTTTTGTAAGCTGAAGAATCTTTTGGATTCACATGCTGTGCATTATTCCGCCATCTGATGGTTGGATCCGGAATTGCTTTTTTTTTGTGGCCGCGGTCGACCACCATTTGGTGCCAGGTACGTTCCCTGTGTGACGTCAGATGGTATCCTGGAGGTCAACATGCATGGTAGCCATCTTCAGATTCTTTTTCCTGTTTTGTAGTCTTTGAGATGGTTGCTAAATAACTTATTTAATCATTGGATCCCACCTGTTCGTTTTCCTTGTAAGGGAGGCTTAGTGGGTCGCATGTAAACCCAGAAAATTCTTCAAGCAGTAAAACTACTCCCACTGGTAAGTAACCATTTAATTTTGCAGCGTGAATCCTTTTCTGGAATCACATGCTGAGCATTAGATTATGTAGCGGTTTCTCACATGTTTGGGAGTCTGTGGAGGAAGGAACACTTTGCAAACAGGTGTTGAAGCACCCTTTGTCCAATTTGTGCTTCCTTATTAATCTGAATGTCCACACAGTAGTGCTTTGTAAAGGTGTGTGGTGATGCCCATGGTGCCTCTGCACAAATAGAGTCAATGGGTACATTTACCATGAAAGTCAAGGTTGCTCCTTTCTGCCTTGTGGAGTGAGCTGTTGGCTGAATGCGAGTTCTTTTTTGGCATTGGCATAACATGATTGGATTGTTTGTACTATCTATCTTGCAATGGTTGCCTTTGTGACTGGTGATCCTGTGTTGGTATGTGAGTATGTGACAAACAATTGTACTGTTTTCCCGATTTTATTTTTCAAAACATAATTTTATTGTTGACACCCAATATAGTGCCCCTGAGGGCACCCAATGCAAATACATATGGTAATAAATATATGAATCAACATTTTCAGCAATAATAAAGGATTTATTCCACAGAAGATACATTGCAAGAAAACTTAAAAAATAAAATAGGATAGAAAGAAGAAAAAAACAACTGTGTCACATTGCTTCCCCTCAACAAATACTTGAATCCTAAATGGAGAGAAAGCTTCTGTCATCCATAATCAAATCGATTACAAGCACCACATACATGCCAACTAACCAATATCATAATATGGGCTCGCCAACATTAGGTATGAGGGTCCAGATTTAGTCCCCTATAATCAGCCCACCTTTCCAGATTTTGTAATGTTTACGGGAGCATCCCCTTGCCTCGAAAACCGGGAGTTCTAGGCCATACAAAAATCTAGACCCTTCTTCCACACCCCAAGCGACGGCGAAGATTCAATTTTTCAGGTCCTGGCAATAAGTCTCTTGGCCAGTGATAGGCCCTGAAAGAGGAGATTTCGCTTGTATCTATTCCCACCTATGTCCTCTGTAATGTGTAACATAGCCAGTCACGGTGAGGAAGCTACAACCCATCCCAGAACCTCATACAGGCATGTGAACAGCCCCCTCCAGAATTTTGACAGTGCTGGGCCTGCCCACACAGTATGTAAGAATGACTTTTCTCTCTCCTTTCTTCCTCTCCTAATGTATTCCCTATTCTTTGATGTATTGTGTAATTGTTGATCTCTTTCTGTTACATTGTTGATTCTCATGTAAAGCGCTCTGATACCTTCGGGTCTAGCCAGCGCTACATAAAACTCTTTAAATAAATAAATACCCTCCATAGATTTACAGCGCAAACAGTGAGGGGAAGCGATGAGTCCAGCATGCCATAGCCTGTGCCTGGTGTAGAAAGCTCTGTGTAAGTATTTAAACTGGATAAGGCACAAGTGAGCCACAAATGCTGCACTGCGGGGGGATGCCAGAGCCTCCATCCAGTCATCCTCCTCCAGGGGACCTAGATCTTGCTGCCATGCCTCTCTAGTTTTATAGAGTGTGGTGGGGAGTTGATAAGTGTGCGGTATATTTTAGTAATTTTATGACCCCCCTAAGTCTCCCAGGAAAACCTTTGCCTCGATGGGGTGAAATTCAGGAATCTCTGTTAAGTGAGATATGTACGGGGTAAAGGCGTGTCGGAACTGGAGATAGCATTAAAATTATGTGCGGGCATATCGTAATCCGCTTGGATATCCAGAAAAGATTTGAGAGTACATCCACGTACAACTGCCCCCACCGTAGCTATCCCAATGGCCTACCAGCCCTGGCAGCTGGGCAGGTGTGTCAACTGTGGCAATTGTCCGTTATTACACAGTGGAGTTTCCTTAGTGACTCTTCCCCACCAGCCCATCTGACGGAGCACAGTCTTCCAGATCTTAAAAATCGCGACTGTGGCAGGTGCTAGCTCACGACGCAGTGCTTCTGAATAGAGAACCCTGTGGAGAGTATTGTCTCCCAGCAGCCAGCATTCCACCGCATATGCCGGGTCCCCATGATCACATACCACCAGTCATTGAGAACAAGTAGATGGGAGGCCATAGAATACGCCTGAACATGAGGGCTGGCCACTCCCCCGCAGTAGGTAGACTGAAAGGAGGTCCTCAAAGCCACCCACCACGCAACGCCCCCCCCCACAAGAACCAGGCGAGGATAGCATTCAATTGGCGAAACCATGTAGGTTTTATCGGATAGGGATGATTCTGTAGCTAATAAAGGAGTTGAGGAAGAGAAATCATTTTAAAAATAGCGGATCTACCAAAAAGAGATAGAGGTAGGTGGGATCACATGTGTGTCTGGTCTCCCACCTGTGTCCATAAGGCACCCACTCAAAACCTCGCAATTGCGCGTCTATCTGTACCCAAGCCGCGAGCGGCTCCATAGCTAGAGCAACAGGATAAGGGGAGAGCGGGGAGAGCGGGCAGCCCTGGCCATCCCCCGCCCGTCAGCAAAGCGTTTAGAGACCGAATCAGCAACACGGACGGAGGCGGTTATATCTATATATAGCAGGCGAATAAAGCTAAGCAACTGGGGGCCGATGTTAAGGCGAGGCAGCAAGGCAAAAAGATACGTCCAAAAAAGGGAGTCAAAGGCCTTGTTCATGTCTGCCAGAAGGAGCGCGGCAGGAGTGCCAAGATTTATCAACCACAGCGATAGCATTATGGGCACGTCTAATATTGTTTAGTGTAGAGCGGTTCGGCATACATTCTGCCTGATCTGGATGGATCAACTACGTGATATGCGGGACTAGACAGTTGGCAATTACCTTGGCCAGAAGCTTAGCTTCCACATTGAGTGGAGAAAGGACGAGAAGTGTTCCGGTGGTCGGCCCGGCTTAAAAATCACAATGATCTAAGCATGTCGCCAATCTGGTGGAAGGTTACCATGTTCCCAGGAAGCCTGCAGGGCCGCTAAGTAGGGTTTTTAAAGTTGGGGGTTATATTTTTGAAATAACTCGCGAGGATAACCGTTCAGGCCTGGTGACTTACTCACTCACATATCTAATAGTGCAGGCAGAAGTTCATCTACTGACAGGGGAGTGTCCAGCGTTTCTCGTGCTATGTTTGACAAAGCACGAGGAGGGAAGTCATTGATGAAACTTCTGTATAAGGGCAGCAGGTAATACTTCCTGGGGGGCATAGTGGTCTGAAAAAAAAGAGGCAAAGCTAGCTGCAATGGCGAACGGGTCTGTAAGTGCGGTCCCATCAGGGCTACATATCCTCGTGAGCATCTGGGGCCATAGCATCTGCTGACACAGGTGCTGGATTTGTCTCCTCACTGGTAAATCCGGCTACGAGTGGTGAGCCAATAAAGGCGGGCTTCATTGAGGAGCTCGCTGGCATATGTCTGCTGCATTGAAATAGTTGTCTACATGCACTCTGTCCCACTGTGTCCCTACTTACGCATTCTAAATCAAGGAGCTAAGCCTCAATTCCGAGCAGCCTATCCCGTCGCAGTATGCGTAGGGCTGTATAGAAGGCAATATCTGCTCCCCTAAGAGTGGGTTTCATAGCCTTCCACAGGGTGACCGACGACTCCCCTGATCCAGATTTAAGCAGTAGATAGTCTGCTAAAGATGTATGCATATGCTTCCTATATTTCTCATCCCTTAATAACCACGGCGACAAACGGCAGCGAAATTGGGAACTTCTGGGGTCTAAGGAGAGGAAAATGGGCACGGGAGAGTGGTCGGATAGCCCCTTGGGAAGGATTACAGCCTCGGCCAGTCTATGGGCGTGTGTCGCCGTGTGGAAAATGTAATCTAAACGGGAAAAGGAATCATGTGGCCTAGAGAAATAGGTGTAGGTATGTGTGCCAGGATGTATAGTCCTCCATGTGTCTACCCACCATGGGTGGACCATGGGGAATAGTTTGGAGTCTGGGGCCTCTGCAATTTGGGCAGTGGCACGCCATCTACCCTGCAACAGGGACATCACATCATTCCAGTTCCCCCCAAGTATAGTGAATACCGATGGAAGGTCGGTCCAGAGCGTTGTCAGCTTTTCTACTTAGGACCACGGGGGAGGGGCATAGTGTGGTACTGCAATTCTGGACCCCTCCGTTTCACCAGCCTCGGGGTCCAACACTCGTGTTATAAAATACCGTCGTATCATGACGAATTTGGTATCTACGAACCGGTAATGATTGGGACATCATCCCCATGCATTTGCGTCATGATTAAGCGATGCTAACACCTTCAAATCTTGATTTGCGTCTCGAACCCGCAGACTCCATTTTGTAAACGGCATCCATCTTATGGCTTGCCCTCATATAAGTCAATTGAGTAAAGCCGAGCTCGATCTAAAAGGACACGTCCTTTGTAGCTGACTCCCCCATGACCTGGCCGAGCTGACTCCACTGCCTCCAGCCAAGCCTGTTTGGGCAGCTCCTCGCCCAGTTGCCGAGCCCGCTATCATCAAAGCACAACATGTCATAAACCCTTCACTGCATACAAACCCTGTTTTCCATACACACACACACCTGTCCATGATTCTTGTTTATGACCCGTTTTATGGTGGGAGGGGGCTCGACCTTATTGGCATTTCATCGATATCTGATGGGAGTTCTGGATCTGGCGAGGTAATCCATCACAAACTGGACATCTAGAATATGTGCTGACCAGCATGACTTCGCTCTTTGTATTATTGTGGAAATATTTGTATTGCCATATCGTAAACTTAAGAATTCTTGCCTGCAGCTGTTATTTATGTATATAAGGAGAAGTCTGGTTCTGTAAAAACGAACAGTCTCCTGAGAACTTACGGCCCGTGTGTCGTACTTCTAGGACGCATGTTACTTGGTTGCAGCCAATAAACTCGATCTTTTTCTTCATCTAGAAGACTCCGTGTTTCTGTAAGTCCAGAACAGGGAGAACCTAGAGGTCTTCGGGTGTGGTCCCCTGGCACCACTGGGTCTCTAAAAACCCGGCACCTCAGTAGACACTGCCTAAAACAATGGGCTCTCCATAGAGCGTCCCATAGATCAGAATGACTCTACACTAGGGATCCAGCCACATGCAGCTATGAACGAATGGGACACTGTAACGTACGAGTATTACAACTCCCCGGGAGCCTCTAGTGAAATCAGCATGGTAGGTGTGTGTGAAGCCAAACCATCCCAAACAAGGCGTCTTAGTGCCTGCTAAGTGGGTCTCCTGTTGGAAGAGAACACTCGCCCTGTGCCGATTTGCCTGGTGCAACAAAGCATCCCATTTAATTTTATCCAATAGACCATTAACATTCCAACTAAGGATTCGGAGCGTTCTACTGCAGACCCCAGCGCACTCTTGCAACATAGACGATGGTGACATAAATTGAAGCATCTGATAATGTGAATGACATTGGCAATCTCAAAGTACATGGAACAAAAGACTTGGTGGCAATAACAAGTAACATCAACCAAAACAAGAAATCCATCCCCTCCCCCACCCAGCCCACCCAATTCCTCAAAAACATTAGAAGTATCTGTTGCGGTGAGCAACATACCACTACCCCAACGGGGGCAAGGCACTGTCCCATTCAAACGGTTCCCCACAAAGAAATCCCCAAAGAAACCTTAAGTTCTCAGATGCTGATTGGAAAGGGATGGGGAGAAGGCCTCACTTATGCCCATACTTAATACCATCAGCATATTAAACAAAAAAATCAGATTTCTCAGACCCCAATACTGGTATTGTAAAACCAAATTAGAGATATAAACTAGGGAAAGTGAGTAAGCATTCACCAGCCTATCCGGACTGCACAAAGACGTGTCTCGCAGACCACAATCTCCTCCGTGCACAGGAGAGGAGTCACGTAAACCCCCATCACCCAGAGAGCTGAAGGCACCTTGAGACTTCGAACGATGCATTGAGCATGATCTTCTGTTTATTTTCCCTTTAGTCTTAGGAACTCGCTGCGTGTCCTCACCAGAGGACGACTGGATCAAAACGTGGCGGGGTATGCGGCTTGAGCTTCCGCTGTTCATCGGTCCAGGCAACAACCTCCTCCGGAGTGTCGAAGAAGAGAGTACATGATTCATATATAACTCTCTGTCGGGCAGCGAAAAGCAATGCATACAGGAGCTTGATTTCTCCAGACAGGCTTTGGCAGCCGAGCATGACTGCTGGTGCTGTTGCACTAGTCTTGTATAGTCCGGAAAGATGAGAATATGGTGGGAATCATACTGGAGTTTGCCCGCCAAAGTGGCCTGAGTGAGGACCACATCGCAGTTGTGGAAGTTGAGGAATCTAGCTTTAATAGGCCAAGGCCTGGCTGCCAGTGGAGGCTTTTGCATCAAAGCACGGTGTGCGTGTTCAATAATAAAGCATTGAGATAGAGACGACCGAGGGATCCAGCTCTGTATCCACAAGATAAGGAATTGTTCCACATTATTATCTTTGCACCCCTCTGGAAAACCTACAAAGCGAAGATTGCTCCTCCAGACCCTGCTTTCGGCATCCTCTGCCCTGAGTGCAAGCCCTTTAGTGATAGATTCCAGAGAGGACACCTCTTATGTAGCAAGGCATCTGTATCTTCTGTGGTTAAGATCCGGGTTTCGGCTTCTGTTATCCTGTCGACCGCCTTGCGGAGTTACTGACAGATCAACATCATATCCGACCCTACTGCCCCAATCTTAGCTTCAAGAGCATCACAGGAATGTGTGATTGCCGCTATCAATGCAGCGTTATCTGGACCAGCACAGCCTTGTCTCGGTGGATCCACTGATTGCGTCCCAGCGATCAAGAGTGCTTTATTTGGCGCCATGTTGCTTGTCGTGAGTCATGTTTAGTACCAACAAATAGGTCTTCACAAGCCAGTGGAGTTTTGTAGGAGTCAATGAGTGGCGCACCGGCTCCTCAGCGCAACAGTCCTGCCGGTGAAAGCACCCAGTTGGGGGAGGGGGGAGGGAGGGAGGGAGAGATGGAGAGGGATCACCCACTGGGTCAGTCTGAAACAGGCAGAGAGGCAGGTGGAGAGTCAACCCACACACAAGCCGCACCGGGACCTAGCCCGGCTGCTTCCGTTCGCAGGCGACTCCTCATCCCCCTAATGGGTGCCCCTGCCAGGTTATGCTTCCCTTGCACAGCGTAGCGGTGGCAGGGGATATATTCCACAGAGATCGCGGTTAAGGTGCAATGATCACTGGTGTGCTCCAGCAGCAATCTACACACGTGTCCCACCTGATGTATGGGGGGTGATCCCTCGCCGGATCCTCACAGAACGGCAGCCGTGCATGGTGCTCAGCGCAGGCCAATAGTCAGCCCCTCCACCTCCACAGCCCCACAATACTATATGGGGGGGGGGCTCCAGGTTCTAAATGAAATTGCTGGCCCCAGTGGTAGGGCTCGCAGGGGGGCCTCAATGGAAAAACAGGCAGTGTGATGGGCCCCACACCTGATCCAGCTCGCCGGGGCCGGGACACACCACTGCTACACTTGCCACGAGGAAGGCAGGGGAGGACCACCGAGGACTCCAAGGGATCCAGTTAATCAAGGAGTTGGGAGGCCCAGGTAGGATCTCAGTTCTTCTAAAAGGCAGCCTGGAACCCCCAAGATAAAGACAGGATGAGGGGGGCCCACACTAACCTTAGGAGAGTCCTACATCAACAACAAAGAGTTGTGCCGCACAGACTCGAGTCACGGCGATCTTTGGCAGCCAGGCCCAACATCGTCAGTCCCCACACCCGCCGGCAATGGCATCCTCTAGCGACAGTCCAGTGCAGCCAAGGCTCGGCTCTATGCGAGAACCGCAGGAGTCCGTTAGCAGCCAGGGAGGAGCGGGTATGAGCCTCCTCCGTCTCCCAGGCCACCAGACAGGTCACCACACCAGCGGCAGGGAGCACTTGAAGGTGGGCCTCCGGCTGTAGTCCACATGCCGCATGGGCCTGCCAGGTGATGCAGCCACTACAAAGTGCTCGCCCCGCGATGATGATATGGCGGTGTGCCGCCTGCTCCACACAGGTCTTTCTCCGGAGTCCCCACCAGCCCGACAGCGGATCTCATGCACAATCTGGCCACCAGAAGCCGGACGAGGAGGGGTGTAGCGTGGTGAGGGCCTGAACAGCGGGTTCTGGTCAGGGAGCAACACCGTCGGCCATCCAACCACTAGGTGCCACCACAGCACTCAGGGCACGGGCAGGCAAATGCAGGAAGGACTGGAGCGAAATAGACGCTCATGGGGCAGAGAAATGTGTTTGAGCTCCACTGTATGCATGGGCTTTAAAGGTTTGGTCATAAGTTGTGATAGTACAATATCGCCACCGTGACGTCAGACGGCCGGGAGCCCTCCGACGCACGGAAGAGGTTATGCGTGAGAAGTCAATGTTTATATCTAGGAGGTAAGTCAGGTTTGTGATTACTGTTTCTCGAGAGTCTATTGAACCTATCTTGTTAGCGGTGCACCAGGTTGTATATCGCTTCCATTTGGCTGTAGATCATTTTCGTATGGACTGCTTTCTTGTCTCTTTTAGAATTTCCATTGCTCGTAAAGGGCAGGTTGAGGTGGCGCCAGGCTGCCTGATGCACTGTTGTTAGCTCTGGGTGAAAGATTTGGCCTTGTTGCATTGTTAGCAGGTATTTGTCTGCTTTGATCTTGAACCTCTCCCCTTTGGATAGTTCTAGGAGGGTTGAGTACCATGTTTGTCTTAGCCACTGAGGGGCAATGAGGATCATGTCTGTTCCTGGATTCTTTGCCTTTTCGAACACTTTTTGCATTGGGGTATTGGTGGTAAGGCGTAAGCGAAAGTCCGTGACCAGTTGAGTGAAAGTGCATTTCCCTCTGATTGGTGGTGTGGAAACCTTGAGGCAAAGTATTGACATTTCTTGTTGTGCATTGTTACAAACAGATCTATCACTGGTGTCCCCCATATTTTGAAGAGGTACTGTACTGTTTTGTTGTTTCAACTCCCATTTGTGTGAGCAGTTGTTCTGTCTGTTCAGCTGATCCGTTGTAATGTTGTCTACTCCTGGTAGATGTACAGTTTGCAGATTGATGTTGAGGACTACTGCCCACTGCCAGATCTCCTGCGCTAGTTTGCTGAGGGGAAAGGACATCGTACCTCCTTGTTTGTTCAGATAGAACATTGTTTTTGTATTGTCTGTTTGTATCAGGGTTGTCTTCCCCTGAATGTGCCTATGGAATGATTGCAATGCCAGGAAGACTGTTTTCATCTCTGAGAAGATGATGTGTTTTATGGAATCCTGTTTGTCCCAATGTCCCTGTACTTTCAGCTGGTTGCAGTGTGCTCCCCAACCCTTAAGGGATGCGTTCATGGTGATAGTCATTGATGGAGTTGGGTTCCTTTGCTATGGTGTTGGATGCCCACCATTGTATCTCTCCTTGCACATTTTGTGTTACAACCAATAGATCCTCCTAATCTCCTGTGGCATATATGGGCCATTAGGAATGGCAATGCCAGTTACCCCCTGGCTGTCTATTTCAATGAGAACCATGGAACAGCAGACCTGTGACATTTAAAGTTTCATGGTATTGAATCTTTGTCGGATAATCCCAGAGGGGGTGACAAAGTTCTGAGTCTGCGCAAACTAGAAGCCCTCGGGATATGCAAATTACGAGCGGTCGACAAAGATGTTTGTATTCCTTAAAGACTGAAATAACTAGCATCAGTGAAAACTTATTTCTGAAACTAGGGATCTTTTGTGTGGGACCAAAATGTAAATAAGTACTTTCATATCACATGAGATGGTTAACAGTGAAAGAGTTTTCTTGGATGAATAACATGCTTATAAGTGTTAAGCTTTTTCTGTTACCACATAGGAGGTAGATTATTTAAATATAATGGTGCTCTTGTTTCAATTAATTCAATTTTTTCCTTTGGAGTGAAAATGTGTCTTTTTACTGCTTTGAATGATAACTGTTACTAGTCCACTAAGTATGCACGTTCGTTGTGATGATTCTTTCGTGTAATCTAGGACTATAATTTGGACTGTCAATCATGCTGTTGCGCTAAACTTTAGTATCAAACTCAATGTCTATGTACAATTCATGTTATATGCTGACCAATATATATGTGTGTCTGATACTTTGTACTGCAACAAACAAATGTAAACAGGAAATCATATGTATATACTGCATAGTGACTTGCAACCTAAGATGTAAAGTTTCGAGCTGGATACATTTTAGCCGATCAAAAGGACTATTTGTATACTAATGCACCTTGATTTCACAAATTAGGCGATACACAATGTGGCTTTCTTTACTATTACTTTCCTCACTGTTTGCATTTCCCTCTGTTTCTGGCAAAATTCTATTCGGACGACTTGCCATAAATCACAAGTTGCTGTTTACGTTCCTGGTATATAGAATTGGTGGAACTGGAACCTCCTAATCACGTTTAAAAACCTAAACAAGAAAAAACTATGGTGAATGGGAAATAATTGTTCTTTCACCCTAAAAACTACCAAAATGGCGCTGCCAAATGCGTATCAGCATTTGCTGGATTTGATTAGACGCATGATAATTCGGCTGTGCTCTATGAGATAATGTTTTAACTATTTCATCGTAGCTTCAAACATTTAGACAAAACAGTGTGTGGGCCTTAATGTGAGCACAAGGCCGATGTCGCTTGCGGGTTTATAACTGCTACAGAGATAGGGCGGGTGACTGCACACTTATGGTGTTTGCTGGTGGGGCTCGGACTTTACCGTTCATAGAGGTAAGCGCAAATAATGTGTTATCAACTTGCCGGTTACGTGGCTGACGAATGACTGTTGTTTTTTCAATTGAATCTGATACCCGGTTTTAGCAAAAAGCAGCGTGTTTACCTTCTTGATGTTTCTTGTTTGGTTGCATTGCAGTCAAGATACTACAGACAGACTGGTTCCTTCATGTTATGGTGCCCTAATGCCAGACTCCTTAATCAACTTATGGGATGCTGATCATGGTTTTACATGCTCTAGAGAGGTGAGCCCAGTGATGTTTACTTTTTTCGATACCGGGATTATAGTGGTATTGAATTAATCTTAAGCTTTTTTTTTTTGCAAACTTTATTTTTGTAATTTTCAGAAACATCATACATACATACAATTTGTCTAGCACGAAAATGAAGTACATCGAGTAGTTAGCAGATCACAATGTTACAGGCTACAGGAATGCGAATCCCAGCGACAGCTAACAGTTTTAAAGAAACATATCCTAATAGGCAGTGTAGTCAAAGCAAACACAATCATGTCATAGCAGCAATGCAAATATAGTAGAGTCAGGGTATAGTATCTCACAAGGTCATATCCATAGTGTATCAGTAGTACAACAATGCCTGGCCATGGTGTCCATACCACCAGGAAGCAGTTCAGTCGTGTACCTTCTCTTACCCCTTTGCTTCTGGGGCATCTCCATCTATTTGTGTTGTCCCTTGTTGCAGCATGTAAATCTGTAAGGGGCCCCAGATATCTTTAGGTCTGGAGGCAATGGGTTGAGTCTCTGCATAAATGTTACCTTGTTTCTGGTAGTATAGCATGTCCTGTAACCATTCTTTGAACTTTGGGGCCCTCCCCCTCCCCCATCGACAGGCGAATCGTCGCTTGGCCAGTAGCAAAGAAACATCTATACATTTTCTGCAGGTTCTAGGTATCTGCGCAGTATAGCCCAATAATAATATTAATGGATCTTTAGCAAGGCTAGCATCAAGCATTAGTTCCAATGCATTATGTCTCTGTTCCCAGTATCGCTCCACTTGAGGGCATTCCCAAGACAGGTGTAAGAAGCCAGCTCCAGGTCGCCTGCAACGTTCATAACAATCCGTATCTGCTAAATGAAACCTGTATGTACTTGCGGGGGTGTAGTAGATTCTATGCAGGAACTTATAGTGAATGATTTTAAAGTGGCAGCTGGATGTTATGTTCCCTGTAATACCATAGCAGTATTCCCATTGCTCATCAGTCACTTCCCTTTCTAAATCTGCACTCCAATGACCCCTAGCCGTCCCCGACACTTCTTGCGTATGGGTCCGAAGACTACTATAGATGTGTGATACCAAATGCGCTCCACCAGTGTTACACAAAGTAGTATTTAAGGGGCCAACACAGGCCGGTTCCTTTGGATATTCTGGAAGCAGTGCCTTCATAACCTCCCGCAATCTTATGTAGTAGAAAACCGCCAAAGGATTAGGAATAGCGTCGCCAAAAAAAGAGTTCTCGTGATCAGAATTCACCATTTATGAATAGATTTCGCCATGTAGCTATATGCAGACGCCGGAACATATTCTGAAGCCCAGTTTCCTGTAGCAGCTCTACCCAGGGATGATAGGTAAGGGGCATTCGTGGCGCATAGAGCAATGTAATCCATAAGATGCGTAAGATTCTTTGCCATGCATCTATCGTACAAGACACTGTGGTCAGCGGAGTGTCCAGCGTACAGACAGGGGCATAAACAATACGTTCAGGGGTAGGGGGCGAGGAATCCAATCTTCAACCGCAATTTGGGGCATATATGGGGTAGGTTTGACCCAGTGATATCGATAGTGGGCTTGTGCACTGAGGTAATACGCTTCAAAATCTGGTATGTCGAATCCCCCTTTGTTATATGGTTGCGCCATAACGGCCCATTTTAATCGTGGCTGGCGCCCTCCCCACACCAATCTAATAAATTCCGTCCTCAACGTCTTGGAAAAAAAAGGCTCCTGGATAATAGGGGATGTTGAGCAAATAATATAAAAAGCGGGGCAAAACAACCATTTTAGTAAGTGAAACTCTGTCAGCCATCGACAATGGGAGATCTATCCATCGCGTGACAGTGTCAACTAGTTTCACAATAGCGGTACCATAATTCAGCCGTATTGTCTCCTCTCTGTCCTTGGAAATCTGTATGCCCAAGTATCACAAGTCAGAGTGGCACCACTCCAAGGGGAAGTCTAAAGGAAATTCTGTCACCGCAGGGGTTAGTGGAAAAAACTGCGACTTTCCCCAGTTGATGGTAATCCCCGATAACCTGCCAAAAACTACAAATTCTCGTAGTATGGCATTCAATTTGTTCTGAGGGTCTGTGACATACAACGTGACGTCATCAGCATAAAGCGAGACTGATAGCTGACGTGTTAAACACCGGAAGGCACTATCTTGATGCAGCTGTCGTATCCGGCATGCTAAGGGTTCTATTGCGATGGCAAAGAGGAGGGGAGACAGCGGACATCCCTGACGGGTACCTCTCGTTATTGATAGTGGCTCCGATAGTTGCCCATTTACTAGAATGTTCGCCGTGGGCTCTGTATATAACTGCACCCATGCCAAGAAAATCGATGGGAAGCCCATTTTCCGTAAGACAATGAAAAGATATCGCCACTCCACAGAGTCGAACGCCTTGGAGGCATCAAAAAAAACTTAGCGAGTGGAAACTCCGGGGCCACTGTTTGTATAAGTGAAAAAAGAGTGCGCAAGTTATGTGAGGTCGCTCTGGTCTGAACAAAACCTGATTGGTCTGGGGGTATTATCTTGGTCATTAGAAGGGATAGTCGTGTGGCCAGCACTTTGGCTAAAATTTCCGCTTCACAATTTATTAATGATAAAGGCCGGTAGGAGTCACATAGCGTAGGGTCTTTACCCGGTTTCAGGAGGGACGTGATCACCACTTCGCGCATAGATCTGGGTAGTATCCCGACCTCTAGGGAATCCTCAAACACCTCTTTCAATACCGGCGCCATAATGTCTATGTAGCACTTATAGAATTCCGCAGGTATTCCGTCTAGGCCAGGGGCCTTCCCATTGCTTAAAGACATTATGGCTTCCCTAATTTCATCCAATTCTATAGGGGCACTCAAAAATTTTCTGTGCACGTCACTCAACCAACACAATGCTACCTCTCCCAGGAAACCGTCTAGATCTACCTCCCCCCATGGTTTGTGTAGTATATAGGTGCTCGTAATGTGTTTTAAGTACAGCCATGATTCTGTCATTGTCCTACAGGCCTCCCCATCCAAATTCTCAATTTCCAGAATAGTGGTGGCACCCAGGGCCGTTCGTATGACCTCAGATAATGCTCTCCCCAGCCTTTCTCCTTCCCCGTATCTGCGGGCAACCCAATATTTGCTGCGGAATTTTGTTTATGCATCGCCTCCTCCTCATATTCCGTTAATTTAGCCCTGAACTGTTTGTGTGTGCCTCCCCCATCCTTACCAAACATTTGTCTCTCCAACTCCTTCATCTCATCTTCCAGTTTATGTATTGTACGCTGTATATCGGGCAGCACCCCAAAACTCTTTGCAATACACCATCCTCGAACTGTGACCTTAAAGGCCTCCCACACCGTTTCAACATTGTCAACCGTATCTTTATTACGAGGAAAAAAGTCTTTTATGTCTTCCCCCAGTTCCTCACAAAAGACGGCGTCTAGGAGAGCAGTAAGCTGAAGACGCCAGGCACGCCTAGGACGGTTATAGCCGGGTATAGCCATCGTAACTAATACAGGGCAGTGGTCGGAATGGGTTCTAGCCAAATGTCTTGCAACAGTCACACCAAGAGCCAGTTCTTTAGTGACAAAAAAGTAATCTAGCCGCACCCATGTGCCCATGTATGAGGTGAAGTGTGTGCCCTCCTGTCGCATAGGGTGTAAATACCTCCAGCTGTCTATTAGCCCTTCCTCCTCCAAGATACCCTTCAGCGTCTCTCTCATCCTAGGGTGATACTGTGCTTGACCATCCGCCCGGTCTATTGCAGGTGTCACTGCTACATTGAAGTCACCACCCCAAATATTGTGCATGGAGCCGATATCCGGTGTCTTCCCCCAAATCAGTGTAAAAAATTCTGGTGTGTCTGTATTTGGGGCATAACACTTGACGATGGTAACTGTATTGACTCCCAATCTCTCCCCATAGCACCATGTAGCGTCCAGCAGTATCCACCAGTTGCCCCAAAAGCGTGAAAGGGACGGATCGTTGTATCAATATGGCAGTGCCCCTAGCGTAAGAAGAATAGTTAGAGAATACCCTAAGTCCCGCCCATCTGCCCGGAAAGATAGTGAACTGAACTCCTAAATAGTTAAGCTGTCTTTTGTCCCTCGCCACCTTCAGAACCACATCGCGGTCTCGGTAATTTAACAGGCGGGCTATTATGGGGTGAGGTGTTGCTCCAGGGGGCTGTCAGGGTCCCAACGATCTGTGCGCCCTTTCCACTATAAATTGGGCTGACAGAGCACCGTTGTCTGTGATTGCCATGAGCATCTTCTACACATACTGTTCAAGGCGCCCCGTGTTGGTACTTTCGGGTATCCCCAAGATTGCAAATGCTACTTACCAGTATGCATCTGTTCTTGGCATGTAGGGCTGCTGAATTCATATCTGTGCATAGATCGCCGCCTAGTGTTGGGTCCGGATGATTGCACATTGTTGTCCTGGAAGAGTCTTCGAAGTATCACGAGATAGGTGGCTCCTCCCCTGGACTACAGTGTGCATGGGCATCGCCTCCATCCCCAGATTGTTTTTAGCCATTGGCAGAGATGGAGTGAAGTATGTGAGTGATGACCATGCTATGAGCATATATGTATATATGAAGACTGCAGCTGCTACAGGCGCCAGGGAGGAGGGTGGGCGATATGAATGTCAGCAGCCCTACATGCCAAGAACAGATGCATACTGGTAAGTAGCATTTGCAGTTCGAGGCATGTGGGCTGCTGAATTCATATCTGTGCATAGAATACATAGCAGTCCCTCCATTAGCGGCGGTCGCCCGTGCCAGCTGCAGCAGTCTGAAAAAGTGTCTTGAGAACAGCCTGACCAACAGCTGCCTGCTGTTTGGAGTGCACGTCTACACAGTAATGTTTAGTGAAAGTATGTGTGGTAGACCATGTGGCTGCTCTACAAATATCTTCTAAGGGAATGTTACCTAGGAAAGCCATAGAGGCCCCCAACTTTCTGGTGGAGTGGGCTCTTGGTGGAATTGTGAGAGTGCGTTTAGCCTTAGCGTAACAGATCTGAATGCATTTCACGATCCACCTTGCGATCCCAGCTTTGGAGATAGCGTTTCCGTTGTGGTGTGAGGCAAAAGCAACGAAAAGCTGCTTGGTTTTGCGAAAATCTTTTGTCCTGTCCACATAGTACATCAAGGCCCTTTTAACGTCAAGGGTGAGGAGCATCCGCTCTGCCAGTGTCTCTGGGTTTTGGAAAAACACCGGCAACTCAATTGTCTGGTTCATATGGAATTGAGACACAACCTTGGGTAAGAATTTAGGGTTAGTGCGGAGCACAACCCTGTTAGCATGCACTTGGAAGAAAGGTTCCTGGATGGTGAGCGCCTGCAACTGGCTAACCCTCCGTAGCGATGTAATTGCTACTAAGAAAGCAACCTTCCAAGTCAGAAATTGAAGCTCACAAGAGTGCAGTGGCTCGAAGGGAGGACCCATCAGTCTTGTAAGAACCACATTGAGGTTCCATTCTGGAGCTGGTGGGGTCCTTGGCGGAATGACTCTCTTGAGTCCTTCCAGAAAAGCCTTGATAGCAGGGACCTTAAAAAGTGACAGGTGTTGCCTGTTCTGGAGGTATGCTGCCATAGCAGACAGGTGAATGCGGATGGAAGAGTACGCCAAATTGCATTGATACAGGTGGAACAGGTAGCAAATGATGTTTTGAATTGAAGCATCTAGCGGGTCAATATTGTGGTTAACAAGCATCTAGCGGGTCAATATTGTGGTTAACACAGTAAATGACAAATCTCTTCCATTTAGCCGCATAACAAACTCTAGTAGTGGGCTTTCTTGCTTCCCGAATTATGTTCATGCAATCGGGAGGAAGATTGAGGTAGCCAAACTCTAGGACTTCAGGAGCCAGATCGCCAGGTTCAGCTGTTGCGGATCTGGGTGCTGAATGTCGCCATGGCTCTGCGTCAGAAGGCTGGGAGTGAGATGAAGCCTTTGATGCGGTACCACGGAGAGTTCCAGAAACGTGGTGTACCATGGTTGGCGAGCCCACGTTGGAGCAACCAGGATAAGAGTCATCGAGTGCTGCCTGAGCTTGCGTGCCACCAGCGGTATCAGAGGTGCTGGGGGAAAAGCGTACGCAAATCTGCCTGACCAGTTCATCCACATCGCATTGCCCTGTGATTGCGGGTGTGGGAACCTGGCGGCGAAGCTTTGGCATTTTGCGTTCTCCTTTGTGGCGAACAGGTCTATCTCTGGATGACCCCACCTTTGGAAGTACGGTTGGAGTACTGATGGATGTATCTCCCACTCGTGCATTTGATGACTGTGCCTGCTGAGCAGGTCCGCCATCTGGTTGTCCTTGCCCGGGAGATGCTCCGCCATGAGGAAGATGTTCCTCTGAATGGCCCACTTCCACATGCTCTGAGCCAGATGAGACAGCTGCGGAGAGTGTGCGCCTCCCTGCTTCTGAATGTAGTACATGGCTGTCATGTTGTCCGTCCGGATCAACATGACCTTGTTGCACAGATGTACTTTGAACGCCTTTAAGGCCATGAAGATTGCCATCAGTTCCAACACATTGATGTGCATCTTCCTTTGCTGTAGTGTCCATAGTCCCTGCACTGTGTAGTGGAGTACATGCGCTCCCCATCCCTGGAGAGAAGCGTCCGTCGTCAGGATAATCTGTGGCACAGGCTCTTGGAAAGGTCGGCCCTTGCAAAGGTTTTGTGGATTCCACCAATGCAGAGAGTTGTATGCCCGACCGCTCACCAACACTAGGTCTGTCAGTTGCCCATGAGCCTGAGTCCACTGACGTGCCAGGCACTCCTGCAGCGGACGCATATGTAGTCTCGCGTGCGGGACAGTGGAGATGCAGGAGGCCATCATGCCTATCAACTGCATGAACACCTTCGCTGGAAGCGAGTGTTGAGGTCTGAATCGTTGGATCAGCGTTTGGATACTGGCGATTCTCACTGAAGTTGGCTGCGCAGTGGCTACCAGAGTGTTTATTGTCGCGCCCAGATACTGTCGTACATGGGCGGGCTGGAGATGGGATTTTGGGTAGTTCAGAGAGAATCCCAGATCGTGCAGGAGATGAATGGTGCGGGACACGTGGTCGGCGCACTGTTGTTCTGTTCTTGCTTGAATGAGCCAGTCGTCCAGGTAGGGGTAGACGTGGACGTTCTGGCGCCGCAGATGCGCCGCCACAGTCGCCAGGCACTTCGTAAAGACCCTTGGCGCTGTGGTGACCCCGAACGGCAGAACCCTGAACTGGTAGTGCTGGTCTTGGATCGTGAATCTGAGATACTTCCTGTGGGAAGGATGCAGGGGGATATGAAAGTATGCGTCTTTTAGATCCAACGTAGCCAGGAAGTCCCCCTGTTGAAGCAGAGGGAGTACCTGCTGTAACGTGAGCATATGGAAATGCTCCGAGAGAATGTACCAGTTGAGGGGCCTGAGGTCCAGGATGGGCCGCAGGGAACCGTCTTTTTTGGGAATTAGAAAGTACAGAGAGTAAACCCCTGTACCCCTTTCCTGCAGTGGGACGAGCTCTATTGCCCCTTTTTGCAGCATGACCTGAACTTCCTGCTGCAACAAGAGCAAGTGCTCGCCGGACATAGGACGGCTTCTTGGGGGTATGTTCGGTGGAGTGGAGATAAGTTCTAGACAGTAACCGTACTGGATAAGGGACCTGACCCACCTGTCCGTGGTGATGGCTTTCCACGCGGGCAGGAACTGCTGGAGTCTCCCCCCGACCGGTGTTGTGTGGCTGGGGGGCGGTGACAAGGCGTCACTGCTTGTTGGCGGCGGTGGACCTGGAGCTGCTGTTTCCACGTCCCCTGCCTTTGATGTTGTTGCCTCTGTAGCCACCTCTACCCTTGTTGGTGTATGAGGTTTGAGTATTGCCCTTGTAGTACTGGGTGGATTGCGATGCCTGACCCCTTGAGGAGCCTCTGGTATTGGAGCGGCGAAAGGAACCGCCCCGAAACTGCTGAGACTGGAGGGCCCCCATAGACTTAGCAGTGTCTGTATCTTTTTTCATTTTCTCAAGCGTCGCATCCACCTCAGGGCCAAACAAATGGTCAGGATTAACCGTTTGGTTCAGGATGGTTGTTTGTATATCAGGCTTAAACCCTGAAATCCTAAGCCATGCATGTCTTCTGAGCAACACACTAGTGTTGATTGCCCTGGAGGCTGTATCAGCCACATCTAGCGCACATTTGATGGAAGCGTTTGTGATGAGCTTTCCCTCTTGAATTAACATTTCCCCTGCCTCCTTGTATTGGTCAGGCAAGTGCTGCAGCAGTGCCTCTAGGGTGTCATAATGAGCCCTATCGTAGCGTGCAAGTAGGGCCTGAGTGTTTGAGATGCGCCAAATGTTAGCTGCCGGTGCCGCAATCTGTTTCCCCGAGGCCTCAAAGATTTTTGACTCTTTGTCTGGGGGAGGAGCGTCACCAGTCGTCTGCGAGTTCGCCCTCTTGCGAGCGTTGGACACAACCAAAGAGTCCAGTGGCAAGTGTCCCTTGATATATGTTGGATCCGAGGGCGCTGCCTTATATTTTTTATCAATGCGTGGATTGATGACACGTGCCCGAGTGGGCTCCTTGAAGACCTCCTGCGCGTGCTTGAGCACTCCCTTGAGCATTGGCAAAGTTTTGATTGACTTTTCGGCCACAGAGAAAGTGTCAAATAAAAAGTCCACATCCACAGGATCGGAGTGCAGCTCGACATCGTGGTTAGCCGCAGCTCTCTCGATCAACGCGTTGAAGGCAGCAGAGTCCTCCGTTGGCGAAGTCTTCGCCGCAAAGAGTTGCGGTTCCTGACCCGACTGCGGGTCGTCAGGGTCGCCTCCGGCAGACCAAGGTTCATGTTCCTCCTCCGGATCCGAGTACGCCGGATAGTTGTACTCGATCTCCTCCTCGTCGCCATCCCCCGCGTTGGAGTGAGTCGGGGAACGCGGCAGGTCACTCGGAGACGCCGGCGCCAAAGGTGCTAAAGTACTCGCAGAGTCCTTCTTATTCTTGAGAGGAATGCGAAAGTGTTCCAACACCGGCTCCGTGGTGATTTTCCTTTTGAGGAGGGACAGTTTGCCGGTATTGGCGTCGATGATGACTTCACGACGTTCTTCCTCCGCGAGTGGCTGGGGCCGAGGCTTAGCCACCACTGGAGACGCTTTGGGCGTCGACACCTCCTTCGAGGGCACCCCAGCTACCTGCTTCGAAGCGAAGGCCTTCGGCGTCGACTTCGGCGGCAGGGTGAAGCGGATAGGCGCTTGTGCCTTCGACGGCTTCTGCGCGGGCTTCGACACCCCAGCTTCAGGGTCGGGAAGCTCCGCGACCTTCCGAATCCTCTGCAGGGACTCTTCGACCTTCTTCGAAAGGGCAGGACAGGGTGTGACCGCCTCTCGTGACTTCACTGGCTTGGGAGTGGTGTCGGCGAGAGGCACCGTCTTCGGAGTCGATGCGTTACTGTCCTTGGCTCCGACGGCCGGAGCCGGGGAAGCCAGAGCTTTGGGATCGCCTTGACGCTTCTTCGAAGCCTTCTTCGGGTCATCGACCGCGACTTTCTTCGGCGCCGACGCAGCCGCGTCGGACGACTTCGTCTTCGACCCTGAGGCCTTTGGGTCGGCCATCTTGGCGGGACTGTCCATGTCGGCCATTTTGAATTTCTTTGATTTTGACGCCTCGAGAGCCTTCAACACTGCTTTCACTTTCGGTTTCGAGACCGAAGATGTTGAACCCGAAGGCTTCACTTTCGTTTTTGGCAATGTGAGTGGCACCTCCAAAATGTCCGTGGCCGGGCCCGTAGGCGGGGCTGCTGGACTAATAACATGGTCTTGGGTAAGGCCCGAAGGCGATCCCTCGACCTGGGCCGCAGGAAGGGGGTCGACCCCTGAGTCAGTCCGGGGATGCTCTTCCTCCGAGCTATCCCCGACGGTGGCAATGGCCGTATCGTCGTCCCCTACCTCGTCGCCGGCTTCGTCAAACTCCTCGTCTCCTGCGTCGTAGGCCTCCCCCTCGGACGCAGGGCTAGAGTCCGAAACCTGTTGGACATTGTCGCTTCCGACGTCTTCTTCGAAGATGTCGTCCGGCGGGGGCGCAGACAGTTTGGCCTGGAGTCTCGCAGCCCGACGAATCTTGAGGGTCTTCTTGCACCGGAACTTCGAGCAGGCCATACACCTGGCCTCGTCGTGGTCCGGCGACAGACAAGTGTTGCACACTGGGTGCACGTCGAGGTGCGAGTATTTCGCGTTGCACACCGGGCACCGTTTAAACGGAGTCCGTTCCATGTCTGGAGCGTCGTGTAGGCCCGTCCGCGCCGACAGCACGCGGAAGGGCAGCGAGAGTTCGGAGCTCAAGAAACAGTAAACCCGAACGAAAATGATACCGGCGCCAAGCCTAAAGACCTTTTGGTCTCGAGTTAAAAGAGTTAACAACTATTGGTTCCGACAGAGGGAACCGACACACATCCGAACCCAATGGCGGAAAAAAACAATCTGGGGATGGAGGCGATGCCCATGCGCACTGTAGTCCAGGGGAGGAGCCACCTATCTCGTGATTCTTCGAAGACTCTTCCAGGACAACAATGTGCAATCATCCGGACCCAACACTAGGCGGCGATCTATGCACAGATAAGAATTCAGCAGCCCACATGCCTCGAACGCGCACGTTATTGAGGCGACTTCTGGCTTCGATATCTTCGTTCTTCGCGTCAATTATCTGCATGAGTTTGTCGATTTGAGTCATAGCCTTTTTGAGCTGTTCTGTGACATCTTCAGTGTCGGATATTCGCTGCTCCGCTTCCTTGAGCCTATTTTCGTGGCCTTCCAGTTTGTGGGAGATATCATCGATACAGGTTGTTAATGTGTCAACCTTTGATGCTATGGTAGCAAACCCGTGGCGCATTTCTGCAAGTATTGTTTGTAATTCTCCGCCAGTGTCTGTGCTTTTCCCAGGCATAGTCTTCTCTACGGGTGGTGTTTTCTTGGGAGCCCGTTTGGCCTCAAACGTGAGTCGCGATTGGCGGGAGTCTAGGCGACCCATATTGTCTGCGTATTGTCAATCCAAGTAGATTGGTCACACGCCTATTCAGAGCTGCTCCAAAAGGTTTTCGATTGTACTTCTCTTTGTAGGATATGATCGTTCTGAGAGGGGCTCTCCCCAGCTGTAGTGAGGAGATTGCCAAATGATGGACTTGGTCGAGATCGGCGCGGCAAGCTATCTAGGCCTCGTAGCCACGTGTGCCGTACTCCTGCTCCATTGCAAAAGGGGCACCCCCTGGTGCGCCGGCCGCCCTAGCCAGCCATAGGGGTATTTGTAACTTTTAGTGGAGTTGTCGCGTCTTTCCGTCTCCTACGTGTCTGTTACGTGCTAGGCTACGGAGAAGGCCAGACGCAGGTAGAGACCAGACCACCTCGTGGGAAATCCTCCGTTTCTTCAACCGTGTTTTACATGTGGGGTCCACGTGGCTGGCCTGTAGCCCCGGCCCGTACTCCACCCACCCCGCCGTCTGCAGATGCTTGTCTCCCGGCGCGCAGGTATCCCAACACTAAGTCCTCCCAGAGATCTAGTGCATGGTAGCCTCTGCCGCTATGATGGGCGCCCCGAAAGCAGCACCAGTGGGCCGTTGTTTAGCCCCGTCTCCTCTAATGTCTCATGATGTTATTCACTGTTCGCACTTTACCTCCAGACCTTACGCCGCGACATCACCTAGCTCCCCCAAAATGTCCGCCTCAACATATGCTCCTACAATATGAGGTCATAGACTCCAACAGGTTTAAAGTTTCAGAGTCCCGGCACCTGATTCTCCTCCACCTCCGCACGGTTTAGCAGGCGTCTACCTTCCCAGGCGAGGGCAGGACATATGTATAGCAATCTCTAGTCACAGTGCCTCACTTGCGAATCTGCAACATGGCCGCCGCCATGGCTTCCCTTTCGTCACCGGTGCTGCAGCTGCCGTTTGTCCTTCTATTCCCCTGGGAGCCAGGCGTCAGCCAAACCTCGTCGCACTTCAGCCCCCAATTTCGCAAGTTTCCTACACCTACTGCGGAGTTAGGAGCGCTGTAGGGACCTGCAGATACTCTGTGGCCTATTCGCCTCGTGGGCACCTCGGTGCTCGCGTAGCTGCCGCCTCCCGTCCTCCTGGTCATTACCGCTGCAGCAGCCTACTCCGTGAATCTGACCCCCAGGCACGATCGCTGTCCTTTAAACATCTCGCATTAGTGCACACACCAGTTCTGCCACCTTATTCCACCGAATATCGCACTTCACAGGAACGTATTGTCAGGATAAATGCTATATTGGCCACCGGACTGTGGGAGCCTTGTCAGACGTCGGCCATTCCGCAGCTGCGCCACTTAGCGCCCTCAATTAATCATAAACTTTAGATAGGGGATGAAAATCTTTATTCTGGGCCCCTATGACAACTTTGCTTTCGTTTTAACAGCGTTTCTTCGGCACTTCACATATAGAGGTTTGATTCTGAGGCTATTGTGATAGGATACACTTACTTCGCTACGCTATTGAATTTTGAACATGAAGTAAGTATAATAAGAGAATACCGGTGATGATTTTCAATACTTACTGCTGACGATTAATAAACAATGAATGTGATCTCATGGAACACATGAGTAGGGGCAGTTGACGTTTATGACCAGTTAGATTTACAGGCGTTTGGAGACTGGTTTTTAATATGTTGGGTGGTCTTACAGTTGAATTGGTAAAACTTGTATATGTGATGGAAGTCATTTCCTTTTTACCATTTAGAAGAGCCCAATATGACTTTTAAAGAAAAGGAATTATTTTGTAATACCTTGGCCAACTTCAGTTTCTGGATCTTATTCATTGATTCAATGCGTTTCATACCTGCAAAGGAAACCGACATGTGGACGTGATTTGCATTACCAGCCCATATTCTTTGTTCTGGACTATCGTATCCAGACCTCTTGTGCTTCGATTCATCTATTTGGATGCGATATTTGAACCATGTCCCTGTTTTCTGTAGAATGTATTTATAATCTCATTTCTAACATTGGTGACTGGATTCACCAACTTGAGTGTTCTTTTGGGTACTCTCACTATTTTCTTTTCTCCCACTTCTTTCTTTACCACTTTCTCTTTACCATTTCTTTGTTTTGCACACTGTCCTTGAATATTTTATCTCTTGGACTGAGTGGAGACATTCACTAATTCTTAAGAGATTCCTAGTCTTGGTCACCTTTCTTGCATGAACACATTAAACATAAGGAAGAGGGACTTTTTGATTAAGCACATTAGGTGTATTTTAAAACTGAATTGTTCAATACAAATTTAGCATTCTCTCCATCAGATTTGATAAATTACAACAAATGAATATTCTGTATGATCTTGTTAAAAGCCTTGAAAAATCGCAAATGGCAAATGGCAACGAAACACGTGTCAGTTGTAGCGGAATTAATGTTGTAACTACAGAACAACTGTCTTGAAGATTGCTTGCTGAACAGAACTTACTCCATGAACTTTGTATTAAAATAATTTTGCTGGTTGGGATCAATCAGCCGTTTACTTATTTTGTGTTGTGCTCTGTCTACGTTTCTAAGTTGATTAATATATACCGAGTTGTCCATTATGTATTAGGTGTACTGTTGGTGGCACAGTATGAAGACATAGAGCATGCCTTAAAAAAGAAAGAGGTATAATTTAACTTCAATGCAAACATAGCGGAGGTGCTGGCTTTTTTTAATATTCCACTGCAACTTTTTCCTTTTCTGTTAGCTTGGGACCAGCTGTTGGTTAGCCATTCTTGGACTGGGCGCATGTGTAAGCGTGCAAGGGGGATAAGTGGAATGCATGATGCCATCATGCCCATTAGTTTCATGACCTTCCTCACTGTCAGAGATTGACCCTTCTGGTAAAGTGTTGTCTCCTGATGGATAGTTTGTATCCTGCTTTGTGTGGGATACAGTTTTGCCTTTGTTGAGTTCAATGTGGCTCCCAGGAATTTATTTTCCTTTTCTTGTTTTGTTGAGGATTTTTTTATGGTTTATTGAAAACCCTAGTTTTTGTAGCGTTCGGATCGCTGCTTGAACATGTTTGTAGCATGTTTGTTTTGAATGTGCTCTTGTGAGCCAGTCGTCCAGACAAGGGTAGACATGGATTCCCTCTCTTTTGATGTATGCTGCTACTGCGGCTAGGCATTTTGAGAATACCTGTGGAGCTGATTTTATTCCGAAAGGTAGGACCCTGAATTGGTAATGTGTTCCATTGTGCAGGAATCTCAAGAACCTGTTGTGGTTTTTGTTCATAGGGATATATAAGTAGGCATCTGTGAGACCTATTATTGCCATATAGTCTACTTTTTGGATTTGTGGTATTATTTCCAGAAGAGTACACATTTTGAAACTTTGTATCAGTATGAATTTGTTTTTGAACTTTAAGTCCATGATTCGCCTTAGAGTTAAGTCTTGTTTGGGTGTTAGGAAATACGGGGAGTAGTTTCCTTTGAAAAATTCTTGTTTCGGTACCACTTCTATTGCTTGCTTTTGGTATTGTTCTTTGATTTCTGCCTCTATCAGTATGTTCTCTGATTTCAGGAATCTTCTTGTTTTGGGTGGGTTTGCAGGTGGTTTTCATGTTAGCTCTATGGAATACCTGTATTTTACCAAATTTAAAATCCAATTGTCTGTTGTGATATTTTTCCATTTTTTTAGGAATAAGAATATTCTTGCTCCTACTGGTGCCTTGTGTGGAAACTTGCTTGTGAGTGAGTCTGTTGGATCCATTCCCTCCTCCTCTAGAGGGTTGGCCTCTTCCTCTGCCATTGTCTCTTGACCGAAAGGGCGGCTTCTGTTGTTGTTGCCACCCTTTACAGCTTGACTGCTGACCCATTCAATGACCTGGGTTCTGCCATTGGGGTTGCTGTGACATTTGTTGTCCTTGTCCAAAAGGTGCCTTTACCTGTGGTATTTCTGTTATTGAATTCCCCTCTTTTAAATTAACGTCTCTGCAGTAGAGCCTCCATTGCCCTTGCAGTCTCATTGTCCTTTTTTATCTGTTGGAGGGATTCATCTGCCTTCTTTCCAAACAGTACTTCTCGATTGAATGGTGTTTTAATGATGAAGGTTTGAACTTCCTGTTTGAAACCCAATATTTTGAGCCAGGCATGTCTTCTCAGGATGGTTCCTGTGCACATCTGCATACTAGCAGTATCTGCTGCATCCAAAGCAGACTTACGGCAGGTGTTTGCCACGTTCTTTCCCTCCTGGATAAAAGATCTTGACCTTTTCTTGTCCTCCTCAGGGAGTTAGCTGAGAATTTCCTCTATTTCATCCCACTGTTGGTGGCCACATTTATTTAGTAGGGCATTTGAATTTGCAATACGTCACTGTGTTACTGCTTCCTTCTCCATTCTTCTCCATTCTTACTCTCCTTCTAGGGTTGAGGTCCGGTGTTGGAGATTGCATTGGCTAACCTTCTGGTTGTGGTGACAATAATTGAGTCAGGTACCGTAGTTCCCTGAATATATTTAGGGTCTTTTGAGGACGCTATATACTTCTTTTCCACTCTGGGGGTTATCCCCTTATTTGAAGCTGGTTCCTTGAAGGCCTTTTTGCCTTGGTCCAGAATACTGGGCAGCTTAAGAAGGTACTTTTGTAGCTGGTGCCAGGGTTTCCAGTAAGAAATATGCACCCTCTTTTCTCCCCTCCCTCTAGGGCTACTCCAAATTGATTTGCTGCCTTTTTCACGAGGTCATTGTAGAAATCTATGTCATCTGGAGGCAAAGCTTTCGAAGGGTAACTGCAGATCTCTTCTTTCGGGCTTTTGGTGTCGTGATCGCTCCACGTATCCTCGAAGTTTTCTGAGTTTTCCTCTTTTTCAGGTATGTCCCCGTATTCCTCAGGTTCTTCGGCTCAAAATTCAGGGGTTGGAGGGGAGTCGAATAAACCTTCTTCTTCTCCCTCGGTATCTTCTACCTCTCCGGCGTCGACGTTTTCCAGTTTGGCACCCGATGGCTCTGGTATGCGAAGATTTTTCAGTGAGGCATCAAACTCCTTTTTCTTCTGTAGAAGCGTTGCCATTTCTTCCTCGAGTCTCTTCCTTTTCCTTTCAACTTCGAGGGTCCTCTCAGCGTCAGGAGATTTTCTCTTTTTCCCAGCGTCAACGTTAGTATTTGATGGGGTTGGTCTCTTTGTTGCGGGTTCATGCTCGACCCTTGTTTTCAGCGATTTTCCATCCTCTGTAGCCTTTGGTTGGGTTTCGTGAGGTTCTTTCAATCGCGGCTGACCCTCGATCGACTTCTTGCTCGGCGGCGGGGCTGCCATGGGTGCCTTATGTTCGTGGTCCTTTGGATCAGATGGATTTTTATGGTGTCTTACCTCCTCCGTCTTCTTTTTCGAGTCACTCGCCTTCTTGGCGTGGATTTTTTCGGGGTCCCCTTCTTGGATCTCGACGTCCGATCCCACGTGTGTCAACTCCGCTGGTGCTCCATGTTCTTCCTCATTGCTAGAGAAGCCCAGGTCTCTGAGAGAAGTTTTCTTTGTCTGCGATATTGTGGCGTAGCTGGCCTGTCTTTGCTTTTGGTGCTTTCTAAGTGGCTTCAACAAGAATGCAGCGCAGGCCTCACAGTCCTTGGTCCTGGTGATTTTCAGGCAGGCAGAGGTTGCAGACGTCGTGTGGGTCGCGTAGAGTGTACTTGGGATGGCACTTGGGGCAGAACTTGAAGGGGGTATTCTCCATGACCCCTACCTCGCCATTTGTGGACCAAAGTAGTCCTCTGTGTTGTTAACACTGATGCTCTGCTCCGGTCACGTCGTTGATGAAATTTATCGGCAATCATCTTCTTTTTATAGTTTTTGAGGAAAAATTGAAATTTTCTTCGAAGCGTCCCCTCTTGCTTCCAGACCCAAGCGGAAAAAATAATCTGAAGATGGCTACCACGCACGTCAACCTCCAAGATACCGTCCGACGTCACACAGGGGACGTACCTGGCACCAAATGGTGGACGACAGAGACCTAAACAAAAAAAAAAAAAAAGAAAAAAGACAATTCCGGACCCAACCCCTAGATGGGGGAATAATGCTCAAGATGTGAATCTAGAAAAGGATTCACGCTGCAAAACATAGTTATGCAGGGGTTCATTGATACATGTCTGCTTCATGGCTTCAACAATTAAAAAAACTAGTGATACAATATTAAATGCATTTTAAATGAATATAAGTAAATCAGACGTTCAATAAGGACAGCCACATTTTGTTCTGTTTGGGTCTAGTGCATTACAGTGGCAGTTGGAAGCTCTTTCATTGCAAAGGGTATGATGTAATAATTGCATTTCAATTGGAAGGAAAAAGTGGCTAATTTAAATATATGTTCTACGTTAATGACAGACAATTTACTGCCAGCTTTTAGAAGCTGCCTTGATGAAGCATTTTTCAGAAACCTCAATAATCAAGCATTGGGTGTGCTTCACAGTTCATTCCCAAAGCTCAATTTCCAAATTGATCTAGCACCAGTGTGAGGCTACAAAAACCCAGCAAACAGCTATAAATACCATGAAGCAACAAGGAGCACTGCTGCAGAAGGAAGCATATATAGTTTGCAGAGCTTGCCACACAAATACATAGGTTGCTAGAAAACACCAATCATTAGGAGGGCCATTCTATAGTTTTGTTTAAGTTAGTGGCACAACCAAAAAACAACTTACTTTGAAACAATTGACAACAAGATGGAAATTCTGCCCTTTTCCTGCACCAGCCTTTGCATAATCCTTCAGCAGGAGAAAAAGCAGTTTTGTTAAGTGCTCTGTATTCTTTTGAACAGAAGGCAGAGGGAACTTTAACATCGACACCAGGGACTGCAGAGAACCAGTGATTACCTAGAAAAAACATAGTATCAGAGGATTTTGTAAATAAACAATTATGTGCCTTACTTATGAAATATTAACATATAGTGCATGTTGGAAAATAAACACAGTTAATGTGGATTGCACTTTTCCTAAAAACAAAACAACTATTATAATATTCTAGGGTATTTGACTTTGTTTTCATTGTAGTTTCTGCTATCAGTCCATTTTAAACTGACATGCACGCAAACCCTTCCTCCTATCTTTCAAACCATAACCGTGGAACAAATTAAGAGCAGTCTTTACAGTAGGCCTACTGGCTAGGCATTGAGACTTCAAGAACAACATCATAAACTGAATTGACTCAAGTTGTTTCATGACTAAGATGGCACGGATAATAGAAGAGATGTGTTTGCATATGCTTTCACCAAAAGGGTGAATTGACCAGGGTGTGAAGTAGCCTCTGATTTGAAGTCAAGCTGGTAACTCAGAGCTGGAGTTTTGGCCAAGACATAATAATGTCCTAAGGTTTTCTATTGGCTCCTACCTTGATATGTCCCTCCTGGACAACTTGGAATGGGCATTTTTTTGTTTTATTTGCCATTGGGAGTGAATACGAGTTAATTCATTTGCATGTATAGTTTTTGGAAGTTGATACTAAACTGTTGGTCTTCCAAGGGATAGGAAGGTTCAGGCCTTGGAGAAGGCAAAAGAAATGGTGGAATGCATTGATGTCTGTTCTGGGTGTTGATTGTCATTGTTAATTTTAGAGTCATCTACCTAATCCTAATGGCTTTTTCAAGACTATAAATAAATGAGTAAACAAAAAAAAGAAAAGGCCAATTTCATAATAAAAGAGAGACCAAAAGTTGGAAACAGAGCACATGACAAAAAGGCTTTGTCTGACAGGCAGCGAGATCATCGGTGTACCTTCCTTGTCTTTAGAAGTATTCATATTAGAAAGTGAAGCCTCCGCTCGCTAGACCATATCCCATGTTGAAGAAAATGTATAGTTGTGCTAAACAACACTCGTGGACGATCTGTAGAGTGGAACAGATCGCTATCCTCAGTTACAGGTTAAGGGAGGCATTAACAATGAATGAATGAATTAAATGGGTTTTATAGAGCGCACATAGCTGCCCTGAGGCGTCCAAGCGCTACAATTACCACTGAGGCTTACGTTGCTTGGGGGAAGGATATCTACCCGACTACTGATTAATGAACAGGAGCGTTTTCAGCTGTTTGCGAAATGAGGTGAGATCGAGGTTGGACCTTAGATGCAGGGGAAGAGCATTCCACATCTTGGCCACATTATAGGAAAAGGAGCGGCCTCCCGATCTTGTTTTCTTTATTTTAGGAACAATGGCCAAGTTGGCATCGGTTGAGCGCAGCTGTCTGGCAGGATGATAGGGTGTAATGAGAGGTAAATTGATTACTGGGCCTGAAGACCAGAAGGCCTGATGTGCAATACAGAGGGATTTAAAGTTGACTCTTTCCCTAACGGGGAGCCAGTGCAGTCTCCTTAGGCCGGGCTTTACTGAAGATCTGCGGGGGATTTGTAAAAGAGTCAGTGCGGCGCAGTTTTGTATCAATTGCAATTTGCGCAGAGTGAAATCAGGGGCTCCCAGGTATAAAGCATTCCCGAAATCCAACCGAGATTGGATTAGGCCCAGAACCACGGTCTTTCTTGCTTCGAAGGGGAGATAGTCTTATTGCCTGCTGGTCAAATGACAGGGACCTGTCCAGCCAGATACCAAGGCTCTTAATGGTATCTTTGGGTGCCGGGGCAGGTCCTAAGCAGGGTGGCCAAAGAGTATAAATGGAAGATGGTGCGAGCCGACCCAGGAGCATAAGCTCATCTTGTCTCCGTTGAGTTTGAGACAAGACTTGGTCATCCAACTCTTGAACATCTCCAGACAGCCTGCAAGATCCACACCCGCTAAGGAGCCCCCTTCCTGAGCCAGAGAGACCACCAGCTGAGTATCGTCCGCGTAGGTAATGATCTTAATACCATACGGACGGACGATCTCAGCCAGTGGCCTCATGTAGACGTTGAATAACGTCGGGCTCAATGATGATCCCTGCGGGACTCCACATCCCAGAGGCTTACTGGTGGAAGTAGAATTGCCTTCATATACCTGGAAGGATCTATCATTCAGGTAGGACCTGAACCACTTTCGGGCTTTGTCAGGTATTCCGGTATCCAGGAGACGCTGCAAAAGGATATTGTGGTTAACGGTGTCAAATGCAGCGCTCAGATCAAGGAGGATGACTGCCACCATACCTGGGTTTTCCCAACTGGCTACCCCTCTGACTGATCTACTACAAAAGAACAGCAAAACCGAGGAGATCTTGAAGGCTCCTCCTCATTTTGTAGCGCAAGCCTTTGAATCCCTAAAGAACGCTCTAACATCCGAGTCTGTCCTAATTAGCCCTGACTATTCCCGTCCCTTTATCTTACAAACGGACGCATCAGATCAAGGACTAGGGGCGGTCTTATCACAAGACACTGCACAAGGAGAAAAACCCATTCTGTACATTAGCCGTAAACTCTTTCCTAGGGAAAATAATTACGCTACCATCGAAAAGGAAGCCCTTGCGATTAAATGGGCCATTGAATCCCTACGATACTATTTGGAAGGGAGAGAGTTCACCCTTTTTACCGTCCACGCACCATTAGAATGGTTAGCTAGAAACAAGGGACATAATGAGAGAGTACTCAGATGGTTCCTTTCCCTACAACCTTTCAGGTTTCATACTAGACACAGAAAAGGAAGAGACCAGGGAAATGTAGATTACCTTTCCAGATATCCTCAAAGTCCAATCCTTAGAAGAAGGACAGCATGGGAAAGGGGATGTGAGGAAGACCCGGGGCTTACCTTTAATACACTGGATGGAGCACCTTGTACTCGGGAACCAACACGAAAGCAACACACAGGACTTCCACCATCTACTTGTTTTCCACAGGAACGCGACCAGCGACGTGACCCGGAAGTGGACTGGACGGCAACAGGAAGCGACGGCCTTGAACCAATGAAAAGGCTCGGAGGTCAAAGGGAGGAGGTCGTCAGTGGCGCGGGAGGAGAGAGGAGACGCCGAGAAGACGCGGGACCCGACATAGCACGGAGAGAGCGGAGAGAAGACGCGGGACCCGTTACTTCAACGCCTGAAGACCCAGGAGAGCGGAGTGAAGACGCGGGACCCGATAGACGAGACACCGGGATACCAGGAAGCCAGGACGGGGACGAGAGCTGGTGTGAAGACTGGTGGTGCCCGGAGGAGGCTGAAGAGCGGCCGCAACTCGGATGAGAGTTGCGGCGGGGCCTGTAAGTTATTTTATTCTTTATTCTATGTGTTTTGAGGAGGGAAGCGGGAGGTGGTGTCGGGTAGGCATCAAAGGCACTAAAGATACGCATTAAGGGTATATGTGTTTGATAAACGCTGCATGACCCCTAAGACCTCGACCACCTGATTTATGCTGAATCTCTTCACTGGTTATACCATCATTCTAGGGGTGCTGAGATCTAATTGCTGATCCTATATTATACCTGAACACGATGTTAGGACCCTAACCCTCACCCTTGTTTTCTCCTTTCTCACTTGTTTCTTGGGCCCACAAGAACCTTAATTCCTACTTCTTTTGTTCTCATCACAAATTAAGCCTTATAGTGAGCACGACGGTGTGGTGTAGGAAACCAATACACTAAACAGGAAAACAGAATACTTACGGTTCCTTTCTCTGTCTCATTCCCCTCCTCTGAGCCTCCGGGACGACCACCGGGGAGACCAGGAGAAGGAAAGCAAGACAACCAGCTCATCTGCAGACTCATCTGACGAGGAGGAACACCAGGGACTATCTAACTATTCAATCCCAACCACATCTGTTTTCAATAAACCACTTACTTCAAAACCACTTCTCAAGCCTCCTCGCCTGTATATCAAACCTGCCCTCCCACACACCTATTAGAACACTCAGATCCACCATGCTGGGTCTTGTCTGTGTTCCAAAAATTCAGAAGGCAAGGTGGTGGGGGGGGGGGGGGGGGGGACGCTCCCTGTCCAGTGCATCCAAACCATTGAACAAGATGCCGTCCACTCTTCGACTCCAGCCTAACCTTTATATGTTTAGGAAAGAGCTGAAAACGTGTCTATTTTCTAGGTTCTAAAATTCTTTTATGACGTTCTGTTTTGTGCATCACGACCGGCGCCAAGACGCCTCGGCATTCGAGCGCTTAACCTCTTCGCTGCGGATGACGAGCTCAGCTCGTCATCAGCCACGGTGGTCGTGTGCTGATGATGAGCTGAGCTCGTCATGTAACACGGCTCTTTGAATTTTGCCGCACACAGCGGTAAAAGCTGCCGCAGCGATGCGGTTAACAAGAAACAATTCAAATCAAGTGTAAGAGCTACTCACTTACATAACCATATACACTTCCAAACATTACTCTTATTTTAAAATAGACAAGGATGTGGCTTACACTTAAGAAAATTGATAACATAGAAGGAAAATGCTACTTACCAGTATGCATCGGTTCTTGGCATGTAGGGATGCAGAGCCACACACTAGTGCATAGATCGCCATCTGGTGGTGGGTCTTGACGATTACACTTTGTTGTTGTCTTGGAAGAGTCTTTGGGCCATATGTAGGTGAGGCAATACCGGTAGGTAACAGTGAAATTCGGTAAACTTCACCGTTACCGACCAGTATTTAGGGATTTGAGATGTAGGAGACAGGTTTCAAGGATTCGGTGATTTACCGAATCGGTAATTTAAGGATTCAGTAATTTACCGAATTCTTAAAATACCGAATAGAAAAATTACTGAATCCTGAAACCTATGTAGGAGGCACTCAAGTGAGAGATATTTTTGCATTCAGGATTAGTTATTTACCACCAACTATAAGTTGGTGGTAAATACCGAATACCTTTAAAAAAAGCATTTTTTTGTTTTTTTGTCAGTGCCATGTGGCAGACATACATGCCCTTAGGGCATGTATCTGTGCCACATGTGCACACATGACTGATTCAGGGGTGCAACAGGGTGTCAATGTGACATCCTGCCACCCTTGGATATGTTCACCCTATTACCGATTCGGTATTTACCGAATCGGTAATAGTGAATGGCTTCCCATTCATTCCGATGGGCTTCCAGGCCCATAGGAATGAATGGGAATGAATGGGAATTGCCGAATCGGTAAATACCGAATCAGTAATACTGAATATAACCGATCCGGTAAAATTTACCGAATTATTACCTACATACTATTTACCGATTTTCAAATACCGAATCGGTAAAATTCGGTATTTAAAAATTGGTAAATAGTGATTACCTACATATGGCCCAAAGTTTGGTAGATGACTCCTCCTGCAGAGCGTAGTGCGCATGAGCATCGACTCCATCTTCAGATTGTTTTTCGCCATTGGGGAAATGATGGAGTTGTATAAGTACAGAAAAAGATGTCCATGTCTTGTGTATCTAACTAAGATATTATTGGAACAGATATAGGTAGCCGTGGAGGCGGGTGGGCGTGTGCGGCTCTGCAGCCCTACAAGCCAAGAACAGATGCATATTGGTAAGTAGCATTTTCCGTTCGAGGCATATGGGCTGCAGACCACACACTAGTGCATAGATTGCATAGCAGTTTTCTCCCTTAGCAGCGACCACCAGTATCTGTTGCAGTAGTTTGAAATAATGTTTAGAGTACAGCCTGGCCCACAGTAGCTTGTTGTTTTGCCAGCACATCTACACAGTTGTGTTTTGTAAATGTGTGCAGTGTAGACCATGTAGCTGCTTTGCAGATATCATCTAGGGGTATATTTCCTAGAAATGCCATAGATGCCCCTTATTTACGGGTGGAATGAGCCCTAGGGCGAATGGATAGAGTGTGTTTTGCTTTTTGGTAACAAATGTGAATGCATTTACCAATCCACGTTGCAATTCCAGCTTTTGAGATGGGATTACCTTTATGTGGAGGAGAGAGAGAAGGACACAAACAACCGTTTTGTTTTATGAAATGATTTTGTCCTACCTATGTAGTAGAGGAGCGCTCTTTTTACATCTAATGTATGTAGAGCTCTTTCCACAACTGTTTGTGGTTGAGAAAAGCATACTGGCAACTCAATAGATTGAGGTGGAACGGTGAAATGACTTTTGGAAGGAATTTTGGGTTTGTTTTAAGAACCACTTTGTTGTGATGAGAGTTGTATGAATGGTTCTTGAATTGTTAATGCCTGGATCTCACTTACTCTTCTAAGTGAGGTAATAGCAACTAAAACAGCAACTTTCCATGTAAGGAACTGTAATTCACATTTATGAAAAGTCTAGTGAGGACAATGCACAAGTTACTACTTGTATAACGATATATCTGTAAGAGACAATAGTTAGTGATAGATTCCTTACCTTAGAATATCCCCAGGCGTCAGACTGGATCCGGAAAGTTTTGCGTAGCAGTACCCTAGCGCGTCGGTAGGCGTCGTCTGCGGCTCCGCGTCCGTCGTCGGCGTCGTGGGCGCCGTGATGACGTCGTCGTACTTAGACACCGCCTCCGCGTGCTGACGTCAGTTCTTAGCCACAGCTTTTCCGCGCCAGAAGCGCAGAGCCATGACAAAAACCAACACTGGTGACAAGAAACTAGGGCCCTGAAAGGGGATGACCTTAACCCTAGATATCGGTTCGCAGAACGGGGAGGATAGGTGGGTCGGTAAGGAATCTATCACTAACTAATGTCTCTTACAGATATATCGTTACACAAGTAGTAACTTGTGCATCTGAAAGAGACACGTTAGTGATAGATTCCTTACCTTAGAATAGGTACCCCAGCAATACCATCCCCGTGGTGGTGGGTCTGCGAACCAATATTTACACCAGAAAGTCCTGGAGAACGGAACGGCCGAAGTAGCCGTCCCTCCGGACTTGACTGTCCAGGCAGTAGTGCCTTGCAAACGTGTGCAACGAGGCCCACATAGCTGCCTGGCAAATGTCCTGCAAGGGCACACCTCGGCCCAAGGCAGTTGTAGTGGCCGTGGATCGAGTGGAATGAGCCCTCAGCCCAACAGGGGGTTCCTTCTTAGCCAAGGAGTAACATGCCTGGATGCACATGATAATCCATCTAGAGATGGTCCGTTTGTGCACCACTTTCCCTTTCTTAGCGCCCGCGTACCCAACAAAGAGTTGATCATCCACCCGGAACTGCTGTGTGCGGTTCAGATAAAATGAGAGCGCACGTTTTGGGTCCAGACGGTGGAGCCTCTCCTCCTCTCTCGAGGGGTGCGGAGGCAGAAAGAAGGTGGGCAATGTGATGGATTGCCCAATGTGGAAGGCCGTGACCACCTTAGGCAAGAAGGAGGGCCTAGTCCTTAAAACAACCTTGTCCGGATGGACTGAACGGAAAGAAGGCTTACAAGAGAGAGCCTGGAGCTCACTCACTCTCCTGGCAGAGGTGATGGCTACCAGGAAGGCAGTCTTCAAAGAAAGAAGGCGAAGAGGACAGTTGTGAAGTGGCTCAAAGGGAGCGCACATCAGAAATGTTAGAACCAGGTTCAAGTCCCACTGAGGCATCATGAAGGGAACAGGAGGAAAGGTATGAGTGATGCCCTTCAGGAATCGATTTACGATAGGGGACTTGAACAAAGAAGGTTGGTCAGGCAGCCTCAGAAAGGCTGAAAGAGCCGAAAGATAGCCCTTGACAGTGCCCAGAGCAGAGCCCTGCTGGGCAAGAGAAAGAAGGAAGAGAAGAACCTCAGAGAGAGGGGCATTGAGGGGATCCACAGCCTTTGCTGTGCACCATGCCACAAATCTGTTCCACCTGCAGGCGTATACCGTCTCTGTGGAGGGACGCCTGGCTGCCGGAATGATGTTGCAAACTTCAGGAGGCAAGTCAAATGGCCTCAACTGTCGCCGCTCAATCTCCAAGCATGGAGGTGGAGACTGGACAGGTTCGGGTGGAGGACTGTCCCCTGTTGCTGCGACAGAAGGTCCTCCCGAAGAGGCAGACGAACCGGGGGATCGACTGACATACTGAGTAGCTCAGGATACCAGTACCTTTGTGCCCAGTCCGAAGCCACAAGGATGACTTGTGCCCGGTCGCGCTTGATCTTCTTCAGCACTCTGGGCAGAAGAGGTATAGGCGGAAAGGCGTACAACAGACTGCAGCTCCACTCGCGACGAAAAGCGTCTCCGAGCGAGTCCCTCTTTGGAAATTCCAACGTGCAGAACTGATGACATTGCGCGTTCTCTTCGGTGGCGAATAGATCTAACCAAGGCTCTCCCCATCGCAGAAAGAGGCCTTGCGCCACGTCCGAGTTCAGACGCCATTCGTGATCCATCGAGCACCGACGGCTGAGTTCGTCCGCCCTGGCATTCAGAGAACCTGCCAGGTGTTGAACCACCAGAGTCACGCCCTGATGTTCCAGCCATTGCCAGAGACGCAGAGCCTCCTGGCAAAGGGTCCACGACCCCACTCCGCCCTGTTTGTTGCAGTACCACATGGCAGTAGTAGGGCGGCAGTTTAGCGCGGTGATGGTATTGATCCATTCCTGGATGTCTGGATTGGGTTTGGGTGGGGAGATCAGGAGAAATTCCGTTTTACTTGCGTTGAGTTTTAGCTGGTTGGCGGTGAGCAAGTGGACTGTCAGCTTCAGGGTCTCGATCAGGGAGAAAATGTCCTCAGGGGAAGAGATTTTTAAGTAGATCTGAGTATCGTCCGCATAGCATACATAAGGTACGAGATGTTGGCGGCATGTAGCAACTTAGTTAGAGGTTCAAGGTACAAAGAGGGTAGGGGAGAGGGTTGATCCTTGGGGACCTCCAACCGTAACCGGCGAGAGGGCGGATAGATTACCGTTGATGACCACTCAAGGACCGTGCCATCCAACCCCATCCTAAGTTTGACACGTTCTAAGAGAATTTCGTTGTTAACCGTATCAAAGGCAGAGGACAGGTCTAGGAAGATTAGGAGACAAGTTTTGCCTAGGTCGAGAGCATGGAGGGTGTCATCCATTATGTGGAGGAGGGTGGTGTCCGTGCTGTTACCAGGTCTAAAACCTGATTGGAAGTCATCAAGCAGGTGAAAGTTGTTGATGTGTAGGCTTAGCTGCTGTTGCACACATTTTTCCAGAGGGATGTTGGATATGGGCCTATAGTTCTCGGCAGAGGCAGGGTCCAGCGTTGTTTTTTTTAGGATGGGGATAACTTGGCCAGCTTTGAGCGAGTCGGGAATTGAGCCCTGTAGGAGAAAGGCGTTGATTATTGAGGTCCAGGAAGGGTTGATGGCCTGAGAGGCGGCAGCTAGGGGGGAGAGGAACATTGAAGTGATTGTTCGGTTTTAAGGAGGCAAGAGTTTTCAAGATAGAATGTTCATCATAGGTTTTAAACTTGGACCAGTGCGCTAGGTTTTTGGCTGTGGTTTGGGAGGACAGCGCGGAAAGAGAAGGTGGAGCAGGCAGATTTTGGTTTTGGTTGCGAGTAGCGGATTTAAGTTCATTTTCAAGGGCAGTGATTTTGTCGCAGAAGAAGGAGGAGAATTCCTCGTTTGATATTAGGGTTTTAGAGGTTACTTTGGTGATTTTCGCTAGTTTTTTGGATTGTTGTTTGACCAAGTCGAACAGCTTGCGAGGTCGTTTTTTAGTATGCTCTAATTCAGATCTGAAGAATTCTTTTTTAGTGTTGAGGATTTTCTTATTGTAGGCATTTCTGGCCTGGCAGAGACGTTTTAGATGTCCTGCTGAAGGGTGTTTCCAGTTTCGTTCAGTCTGTCGAAGGGATCTCCTCTCCTTGTTGAGGGATCCGCTGAACCAGGGGTTTCGGTCTTTGACCTGGGTTCATTTTAGTTTTAGTGGTGCCAGGCCATCTAGAATGTCGGATATAGTTGAGGAGTCGCTAGGTTGTCAACCGAGATGCACTGAGGGGGCGGGGGGAGGTCAGACACACAACGCGCTGCCAGTTTCTCATGATCAAGGTTCTAAGTGTCTCTAACCCATCTTTTGGGAATCACGGGCTGAAGTGTCCATGTTTTGTGGGTGCTGGGCTGGAGGAAGGTGATGGCGTGGTGATCAGACCACTCGCAGGGGTTAATAGAGAGAAGTTTGACCGCTGATTCCTTAGCAATGATCCAGTCTAGAGTGGCGCCTTTCGAACGAGTAGGGAGGGAGCAGGCTTTGGTAAGGGCTTGATCGGCCAAGAAGTCTCTGATGGCATTGACCTGAGGGTCCTTAGGATCGTTCCAATGTAGGTTAAAGTCGCCAAGGAAACTGTCATTAGAATTTGGAGAAACCTTGGCTGTGATGATTTCCATGAGGAGGTCCGTAAAGGAGTCGTTTTTGCCTGGGGGTGGTAAAAGATGTGAAGTTTGCACAGCTGAGACTTGCTTGTAGATGGAGAGCGCGAGGTATTCGCAGGAGTCTGTGGGGTCCACTGGCAGTTCCGTAACAATGAGGTTGGAGCAGTGGATACAGGCAATGCCACCCCCTTTTTTCTTTGGGTGCCTATCCAACTCTACGATGTTATAGTTGGCCGAGACTAAGAGGTCTATGTAGGGCGATGAGGAATCCTTGAGCCAGGATTCAGTCAAGATCACTAGGTCCGATTTATGACTCAGAATGAGGTCGGCTATATCAGATGGATGCTTTACAGCTGACCGGCAGCTTATTGGGAGGCCGGCTAGGGAGGGGTAGGAGTGATTGCCAAGGGGAACAGCGGCGGTGGGAATTTTAGCTAGGTTGCTGTTGACCACCCCTCTGGTGCGGATGGTAGCAGATCTGTTAGGGTTGGTTCCAACCGTACAGATAGGGTGTTCTTCGCTCAGGTGTAAGGGGCGTGGGGTTGTCAAGGCAGAGTCGTAACTCGTAACTACTGAGGAGGTCAGCCATTTCTTCCTCCGTGAGTTCAGAGGGATTAATCGTGCCAGGGGTGGGTTTGTAGGTGGGGAGGAGAGCAAGAATTTCCTTCTCCGAGAGGTGACAAGGTTGTTTGCGTGGGCGCAGGTGTCTCAGGGATAGGGGTAGAGGGTGAATGATGGGCTTCATGAAGGGAATGTGGGTCATATTCTGTGAGAGCCTGAGATTCGAAAAGGAGAGTTTGGTGATGTGAAGGTGGTGCTTTAGGTCCAGAATCGATTTGTGGATGCTCCGTGTAAATTCGGAGGATCTGCTTTGCAGATTACCAATATTTCTTAGAGAGGCATGTTCTGGCAAGCAGGGGGACGGATGCAAGGGGGCGGTTCTGATAGTATGAGCTGGTGGCCTAGAGGTGGGTTTACGCAGATGTTCAGCGTCTCCATGAGAGGGATGATCATGTGGACAGGGGGCCGAAGGGGTGGGGGCGATTACATCGGACTGATTTTGTAGCCTGGTTTTGGGGCTTAGTCGATCAGTGTACTGGGCGCTGTTAGGCTTTTGCATGTCAGTAGCCGGCGAGCGGAGTGATTACGTGGGCAGGAGGTTAAGGGTTTCAGGACGCCTCTGGTGGTATGTGCTGGATGTGTGATATCGGGATGTGTGATTCCGTGGCTGGGTTGACCTGAGAGGTAGGCCGGGGGGGGGGGGGCGGGGGGGGGGTGGGGGGTTGTTTGGAGGCCGACAGAGCAGGGTTTGCTAGGAGGTCTAGGATCGGTGGTATGGGCACGCAGTGATTGGCATGCATAAGTGGCAAGGTGTTGGGGCCGGGTGGCCAACTGACGTGGTCACTGGCAAGATTGGTAGGTGAGAGGCAAGGAGCACTTGGCGGGGTGGGCAAGAGGTGGACCGGCGGGAACGAGGACTGAGACGGGTTGTGAACATGATTTTTAAGGCACGTGAAGAGGTCTGCAAATTTGATGAGGTTTTTGGGGGTCCCTTGAATCAGGATAATGCCGCTGTTGTATAAGATGATGGTAAGGTCAGTAAGTAGGTTTGCCGATTGAGTGATTGTGATTTTTTTCCGTGGGGGATGTTCCTTGCTTCTTGTACTTTGAGGAGGCTCAAAAAGCATTGTGCCAGAGAGACGTTTTCCTGGAGTGGAAGATAAGATCTTTGATGACAGTACCCTGGTTTGCGCAGAGACAATGGTCGATACTCCTGTATTTATTGTTCTAGAGGCTGTGTCGGCCGCATATAACGCACAGCGGATTGAGGTATTGGTAATGACCTTGCCTTCATTTATTAAGTCAGAAGCCCTGGCTTTATATTTTTCTGGCAAATGTTGCATGAGTGTCTCTAGCTCATCATAATGAGCTCGATCATATCTTGCTAACAAAGCTTGAGTGTTAGCAATTCTCCAGACTGCTTGTGAGATGGTGCGTTTCCCTGAGGCATCTAAAAGCTTGGACTCATTATCAGGGGGTGGAGCATCCCCTGTTGTCCGCGAGTTAGCTCTTTTCCTCGCATTTGAGACTACTAATGAGTCTAATGGCAGCTGACCCTTGATGTATGCTGGGTCAGTTGGAGCCGCTATATACTCTTTTTGTAGTCTGGGGTTGATTACCCTGGCTCTGACGGGGTCTTTAAATACCTCTGGTGTATGTCTTACCACTCCATTAAGTATTGGTAATGTGGTTGTGGTTTTGTGTGTGACAGCAATGTATCCATAAGGAAGTCTTCTTCCACTGGATTTGTATATAAATCCACCCCATGAAAAGTGGCTGCTCCATGAATAAGCTGCGTAAGTCCAATAGTGTCATCTGGAGGAGATGGTTTAGAAGGGTATGCATCATCTTGTGGCAGATCTGGTGCATCTGGCACATTATAATCTTCCCAGGGATCATCCGATGGCCCAGGGATATTGTCTGGGTCATCTGTGTCATCTATGTGTTGCTCACGTTCTACCCCCTGTGAATAAATCTCTTCATCCTCATCATCCTCTGGTATAGGACTATGCGTGGTGGATGGTGAGTGAGCAGGGGAAATGACAAGTCGTATCTCTGGCAATGGTGAAGGAATTCGTATGGGGGAAGTTTGAAAATGTTTTTGAGAGGAACTGGAGGCGGCTTGGGAGAGTCCATTTTCCTCTTTTCAGGCACTGGAATTATATGTTCAGTCTTTGGATGAATTTGAAGAGTCTTTTGTTTCAAATCTGCGCGTAAAAGCTCTTCTGTTTAACTATCCTTTTCGGCGCCTACTTGTCTTGCTTGGGACCGAATTGTTTGGAAGGTTTTACAGTGTCTATTGCAGTCTTTGGAGCAGATCTTGGTTTCGGATCCGAAGACTTGGTGTCGTGTTTCTTTTTCGGATCGGAGCTTTTTGAATCTGGAATTATTGGGCTTCAGGTCGACTTTTTTTTTCAGAACCGGAGTTGTCTTCAGTTTGATAGGCTTGGGAACTGCCTTCGGTGCTGAGCTTGTTTTCGGCTCGACCGGTTTCGGTAGCGAGGGATGCTTCGGTGCCGGAGTTAGTTTTGGTTTTAGGACCTTTTGCTTGTCGGGACCGACAGACTGACTCGAGCCCGAGTCAACTGGAGGCTTTTTAATGTTCTTCGCCACCGAGCCAAAAGGCGGGGCATCTGAAGGGTTTGGTCGGTGTGCACCTGGACCCGGAGGTGGAGGTGGAACCGAAGCCTGCCCCGGTATGGGGGTGTGAACAGGATCGACCCTTGTACGCATGACCTGTTGACCAGCTGGAAGAAGATAATCGTCTTCTGATTGTCCTCCGGCTCCAGAAGCTGAATCCTCTGCTTCGGAAATGATGTTGTCCTGCTGTTGTTCTTCGGACTCTAGATCGATTGGAGCTTCGTCTATGATGAGGTCTGGTATCGATGAAGAGGACTGCGCCATGACTCTTCGAGCTCGACAATCTCTGATGGTTTTCTTCGACCGGAACGAAGCGCAGGCCTGTCAATCTCGACTCTCGTGCTCTGGGGACAAGCACAGATTGCAAACCTCATGTAGGTCAGTGTGGGGGAATTTTTGTCCACACTGAGGGGACTTCCTGATGTGTGTTCTTTCCATGAGCCAAAGGCCTAATGGTGCAGTTGGCCCCGACGAACGCTGGAATCAAGAAGAGCAAACCTTTCTTCGACGCAGGTAACTGGAATCACGAACGAAGACGATACCGATGGTATGATGTAGGACTGGAAGTCGAAAGGAGATCGGTAACGGGACCGATCAATAAACACATCCGAGCCCGATGACTGAAAAAAACAATCTGAAGATGTAGTCGATGCCCATGCGCACTACGCTCTACAGGAGGAGTCATCTACCAAACAAAGACTCTTCCTAGACAACAACATAGTGTAATCATCTGGGCCCACCACCAGAGGGCGATCTATGCACCAGTGTGTGGTCTGTAGCCCACATGCCTCAAACATATTATTATATTACGCTAGAGGAGGTAAATACCACTGAACTGTAATAAAACACGTTGGCTGAGAAATTGAGAATGTCTTGCTCATAGTGTGTAGATTAATGGTGTTAATATCTATATAATAACAGTGAGTTCCTTAAAAGGGCTAGGTCTTAGATTTGGTAATGCTTCTGTTAGTTTGTTACTGGCAGATATAGATTAATAGTATATATGAGCAGTAACATATTTTACATACTTGAAAAGAAATTCAGAAAAAAGATTTAAAACAGAGTTTGTAGAAGGTTTAGTTACTTACCTGTAATCCCAGTTCTCATCCAGGGGTATACTCATCAAAGTCATAATCTATGAATAATCCCCGCCCATGTGCAGGATCCCTGAGCATATAGAAAATATATATATATATATATATATATATATATATATATATATATATATATATATATATATATATATATATATATATATATATATATATACCTATATATGCATATGTGAAAACATATATCTATGTAGCCTAAGATATTTCCACAATGGCCAAAGTGCTGAAATTACATAGGTCTGTATAGTAGCACCTATACTCTCCCAACCCCTAAGGAAGAAAGAGAGCAGTAAACATTTGTCATACAACAATGCTTTATTGCCATAGAGAAACCTGTAATTGCAGGCATTTGTCAGTAGGCTGCAGTAGAGTTTAAAGAAAACAAAGAAAACTGACACCTTGTCTTTAAGGCATTAGAGTAGGGGTACTGTGTCTTTAAGACCTGCAGGAGACCCCTTACTCCCATGATGCACCACAGGTGGCAGTTAGGTCGGTTCTTTTTGGAGGTGCATAAACACCTGAGTAAATCCGCAATCATCATACAATAATTTTGAAGTAATGCTCGTCTGGGGAGGTGGGTTGGTCGCTTATGACTTTGATGAGTATACCCCTGGAGGAGAACTAGGATTACAGGTAAGTAACTAATCCTTCTCATCCAGGGGATACTCGTCAATAGTCATAATCTGTGAATAGATTAGCAAGCCCACAGAAAAACATGAATCAATATCACATTTATAATGCAGTTACGCAAACAGATTCCTCAAAGAGGACTGTCCCATTTGGGCATCTGCCTGTGCATCTGAATCTCGGCAGTAATGGCGGGTAAAGGTATGTACTGAGCGCCATGTAGCCGCCTTACAAATCTCAGATATCGGAATGTTGCGAAGAAGAGCGGTTGTAGAAGCTTTCCCTCTAGTGGAATGTGCACGCGATTTGCCCTGTAAAGGTTTGTTAGCTAATTGGTAAGACAGAGCTATACAGGAGACGATCCATCTAGAGATAGACCTTTTTGAAGCGGACAGACCGGTATTAGTTGTACCATAATTAACAAAGAGCCAGTCAGACTTCCTAAGTGGAAGACTTCTAGCCAGGTAACATTTCAAAATGCTCCAGAGATCTAGGGAGTGTAAAAACCTCTCCGGGGGAGTGGTTGGTTGAGGGAAGAAAGTAGGCAGTGTGATGGTCTGATTGATATGGAAATCCGAGACCACCTTGGGCAGGAAGCCTGGATGTGTTCTCAGAACCACTCTATTGGCATGAAAAACTGGGTAAGGCTCCTTGCAACACATAGTCTGAATCTCACTCATCCTCAGGGCTGAGATGATGGCTACCAAGAAAGCAGCTTTCCAGGTCAAGTGCTGCAAAGATGCCTTATGAATAGGATCGAAAGGAGCACCCATCAACTTGGTAAGTTCGATGTTACGCTCCCAGGGAGGAGAGGGGGACCTCACTGGCGGAAACACTTTCTTAAGCCCCTCTAAGAAATCTTTGACCACAGGCATGAGGAAGAATGAGGTCAGGGAAGGAGACTTCCTATACACTGTGAATGCCACCAAGTGAACTCTGATGGAGAGGTACTTCAAGCCTGACCTTGCCAAGTGTAATAAGTATGGGAGAATCACCTGCTCCTAACCTTGAATCGGATCAAGAGCATTGTCCATGCACCAAATGTAAAATCACTTGAAAGCTTTAGACTTTCTGGTGGAGGGCCTCTTCGCTTCTCTAAGAATCTCCATACAGTTAGCGAAAGGTCTAGGTGGCCATACTGGATGAATGAATGAATGAATGTTGGATTTATAGAGCGCGTGGTTACCCTGGAGCGTCCCAGTGCTGTACCACTGGGGAACCCGTCCTGGCTTTCCCTGTGGGATGGTCCCTTTACTGGGCATCCCCAAGGTGCAGTCAGGCATCCCCAGCGGTGATCGGGACAGACTGGTGATTAAGCAAGCTATTGCCCAGAGCTGCAGCGTGGGGCCCCATGGTTAGAGTGGCACGAGGCGAGATTTATCAGGACCGCTGACATTGGTCCTGCACCCGGCCGCGTCGGGAATTGAAGCCTGGTCCCGGGCCGACCTCTGCCTCCGGGTCTGCCGCCTCTAACAGTTGAGCCACACTTCTCCACAGTTCGATGTTAAGCTCCCAGGGAGGAGAGGGGGACCTCACTGGCGGAAACACTTTCTTAAGCCCCTCTAAGAAATCTTTGACCACAGGCATAAGGAAGAATGAGGTCTGGGAAGGAGACTTCCTATACACTGTGATTGCCGCTAAGTGAACCCTGATGGAGGGGTACTTCAGGCCTGATCTTGCCAAGTGTAATAAGTATGGGAGAATCACCTGCTCCTAACCTTGAATCGGATAGAGAGCATTGTCCATGCACCAAATGTAAAATCACTTGAAAGCTTTAGACTTTCTGGTGTAGGGCCTCTTCGCTTCTCTAAGAATCTCCATACAGTTAGCCGAAAGGTCTAGGTGGCCATACTGGATGACATCAGGAGCCATGCCGTCAATCGAAGGAAAGGGAGATTGGGATGAAACACCCTCCCCTCGTCCTTGGTCAGTAAGTCTGGGCGGCAGGGCAGCCTGAGGTGAGGAAACTCTGACAACTGGAGGAGATCCGGGTACCACCACTGGCGTGGCCACTCCGGCGCTATCAGGATCATCCTGGTGTTGGTACTGTAGAATTTCTGTATCACCGCCGGGATCAAAGGGAGTGGAGGAAAAGCATACAGCAATGTCTGAAACCAGCTGATCAAAAATGCATTCACCAATGATCCCTGCTGGGGGAATCTAGACGTGAAGACGGGGCATTTCGCTTTTGCAAACAGATCTATGTCTGGCACTCCCATTGCCGAAATACCTGAGCGACGTCTTCATTTAGCACCTAGTCGTACGCTTCTACGAAGTCTCTGCTTAGACCGTCTACCTGAACATTCAGGATCCCTGGAAGGTGAACTGCAACGATGGAGAGACCTCTCGCCAGAAGCAACCGCCAAATGGATTGAGCTTCCAGAGACAGAACTTGTGACCTGGTGCCTCCTTGTTTGTTCAGATAGAACATCGTTGTTGTGTTGTCTGTCTGTACTTGAATGTGGCTGGACTGCAGAGACGGATACAGGCACTTGAGCGCCAAATAGACCGCCCGTAGCTCCAAGAAGTTGATGGGATAGCTTCTTTCTGTCTCGGACCAGAGACCTTGTACCTGAAGCTGGTACATATGAGCACCCCAGCCGTGCATTGAGGCATCCGTGACCACTGCGTTGGAGGCGAATGATGAAACAGAACTCCTTGCAGCAGGTGAGAGCGTTTTATCCACCATCTGATGGAGTCTCTGGCACCTTGATGGAGAGAGACACTATCTTCCCAGTGGCCTGACCCCTGAGACCATTGGTCCTCGAGTGCCTGCTGCAGAGGCTGCATGTGAAGGCGTGCATTGGGCACAATGTAGATGCACGAGGCCATCAATCCCAGTAGTGACGACACTTGTCTGGCTGTAGGACTTTGGGCGTTTAGAAGGGTACAGCACTTCAGAAGCACTGATGACAACCTCTCCTCCGAAGGACACACGATTGCCTCTTCCGAGTCCAGGGAGGCACCCAGATAGTGTATTCGTTGGGTGGGGTTGAGGACCGACTTTTTGTAGTTGACTTGCAACCCCAAAGAATGCATCAGGTTGAGACAGTATGAGAGATGGCTCTGAAGCAGAACATGTGTGGAGCTTTTCAGGAGCCAGTCATCTAGGTAGGGATAGACTAAGATCTTCGGCCTGCAGAGGAAGGCAGCCACCACCGCCATGCACTTGGAGAATGTCCGCGGGGCGGATTTGAGGTCGAACAGAAGCACTCGATACTGATAGTGGTGACAGGCTATCTGGAACCTGAGAAATTTGAGATGCTTTACTGAGACAGGTATATGAAAGTAGGCGTCCTGCAGATCGATGGCACACATCCAATCTCCTTGGTGAAGGTGCGGAAAAATCTGATGCAGGGCTAGCATACGAAATTTCTCCTTTCCGATAGACCTGTTCAGCAGGCGCAGGTCGAGGATAGGTCTGTACTTTTTGGCTAATCCTCGTTTTTGGACTAGAAAGTAGCGGGAGTATACTCCCTGATTTCTTCGTATGGGAGGGGCCTCCTCTATGGCCTTCTTTGCGAGAAGGGTAGATACTTCGTCCTTTAACAGCTGACTTTCAATTTGAGGAAGGCGCTTGAATTGCGGGGGCACTTGCAGAGGAGTAGACTTGAACCCCAGCAAGTAACCATGCTGCACAAAATTCAGCACCCATTTGTCTCTTGTTATGGCTTTCCACTCTTCTAGGTGGCAAGCTACACTCCCGCCAACCGGAGTAGCAAACAGTTGCGGAGAAAGCAACGGCTCAAGGCATGAGAGGCTGCTTAGAGGTGGACTGCTGCTTGTTCATGCCTCTTCCTCTTCCAGGGTGCCTTTGTTGGAACTGGGATCTTTGTTGTTTCTGGGAGGACCATTGAGGGGTTTGAACCCTCTGTTGAAAAGAACGTTTGTCGCCCTGACGGAAACGTTTCTTGAACTCTTTGCGCTTTTCCAGACCTACAGCCTTGACAGCGTCCATCTCAGCCTTCATTTTGTTCATCTCGTTGTCAGCGTGAGCCCCAAACAGAGATGAGCCATTGAAAGGGAGGTTCAGAATTTTCTTCTGGGCATCAGGCTTGAGGCCTGTGAGGCGCAGCCAGGCTGAGCGTCATGAGCAGACTCCATGGGAGTAGCCATGAGCGGCGAGATCTGAAGCGTCTGCTGCAGCACTAATCACCTGATTGGTAACTAGCCCCCCTTCCTGTAGAATTTCTGTGAAATCCTGCCGGTCTTCTTTGGGAAGCTTCTTGATAAATCGTGTCAGGGAGTCCGAAAGAGATCTGTCGTATCTCCCGAGAAGGGTAGAGGCACTCGCAACCTTCATTGATGACGCTGAAGTATTGCACATCTTCCTCCCATTTGAATCCATCTGTTTGCCATCCTTCTCAGGAGGAACAGAGGATGATGTGGAAGCGGAGTGGGACTTCATGGCTGCAGCCACAATGACCGAGTCCGCTGGTGGGTCAGCCCTGAGAAACACGGGGTCCTTTGCTGGAGCCTTGTATTTTTTGGCCATTCTGAATGGCACAGAACCCACCGTCGCACCAGTGAAAGCAGCGGTCTAGGAGCTGTCCGGTGATGCAAGGTGTCAAAGATGACAGATGTGGGAACCACCGGGGAATGCAAAGTGATGTTGAGTTTCTTTGCACCCCTACCCAGAACATCTGTGAAGGTCGAGACGTCATCTATAGGTGACACCCATGATGGAGGCGTTGAGGAGGTCGGAAAATAGCCCCGCACCGTAGATCTTGTAGAGGAAGACCATGTATGTGATCTTGTGCGCCTCCTCCTATGGGGTCTGTCGTGAGGATGGCTGCGACGAACCCTGGACCTGGACCGACGTGTAAAAGGCGATCTTGGTCTGGGAGGTAATCTCGAGGGTCCAGCCGGAATGCTTTACCGAGGAGTGGGCCTTAATGGGAAATACGTGTGGGAGTAATCCGAGTCCGGACTACTGCGGCCACCTGACACAGCACCTTGCGGACAGCAAGGTGACAGACTGTGGGCCTTCCCCTCTGCAGGTTTGGGGGATGCTTCTGGTGAGATCCCCACAATGTGCAGTCCTGGAGACGATGACTGTTCTCCTGCTGACGATCTGGACCCGGGAACTGACTGACGCCGGGACTCCGCAATTCCTATAATCTCTTCTCTCGACGTCGAGTGCTTCGACGGCGATGAGGTCTGAGTCACCAACGGCGTCAAATGAAGTCTCGATGGTCGGGACATCGATCACCTACCGCCATGAGGTGACTTCGACGTCAAGCTTCGGCGTCGATATGGAGACCTCGACGTCGATCTGCCATGGTGTCGAGCCAACGGCGATGTGCCATGACGTTGAGTCGACGGCGATCTTTCATGACATCGTGACACCGGCGATCCTCAATGCCGTCGCGTCAACGTCGATCCTCTCAACGATGGCACGCCCACAGGCGGCGAGATGTTAGTCGTCGCTACTCTCGATGCTGACCCCCACGAGGGTGGCGGAGAGTGTCTCGATGTCGACGGAAGCCTCGACTTCGATGGAGACTTAGGTCTCTGAGCACCCACAGCCTTCGAGCCCGAAGTGTGGTGCCTCGACGCCGACTTACTTGCATGCGGCGGAGACTCTCGACGTCGTGATGGTGTTCCTGAAGAGTGTCTGGGCCTCTGGGCGGCGACTCAGACGGTGATTCTCTTGTCCCCTTTATCTTCCTAGGGTCAGGAGAGGTGGAATGTCGCCGCTTTTGACGTTGCTTGCTGAAAGATGATTTCCTGGGGCCTCCATGGCCACCACCCTGATGACGCTTGTCCTTTTCCAGCAGAGCATGGAGTTTTATGCGTTCCCTGTCACGTAAGGTCCGCCTGGAGAACTTCTGACAATGGTGGCACTGGTCAGGATTGTGTGAGGATGGAAGACACAATACACACCAAGTGTGGATCTGCCAGTGCCATCTTCTTGTCACAGGAAGGATATTTCTTGAATAAAGATGGCATTCTGACTGAAAAAATGTATGGAAGTCCACAAAACCGGCAGCAGAACCTTTCGAAACCAGAAAATGTAGAATTTTCTTAAAAAATCTTTTCAAGATCAGTTTTAGTCACAAAACTTAAGAGCTCAAGCTCCAGGATCCTCTCAGAAGGAGCCGGAAAAAAGAACTGACCTAACTGCCACCTGTGGTGCATCATGGGAGCAAGGGGTCTCCTGCAGGTCTTAAAGGCACGGTACCCCTACTCTAATGCCTTAAAGGCAACGTGTCAGTTTTCTTTATACTCTACTGCAGCCTACTGGCAAATGCCTGCAATTACAGGTTTCTCTATGGTAATAAAGCATTGTTGTATGACAAATGTTTACTGCTCTCTTTCTTCCTTAGGGGTTGGGAGAGTATAGGTGCTACTACAAAAACCTATGGAATTTCAGCACTTTGGCCATTGTGGAAATATCTTAGGCTGCATAGATATATGTTTTCACATATGCATATATAGGTATATATATGTATTTTCTATATGCTCCGGGATCCCGCACATGTGTGGGGATTATTCATACATTATGACTATTGATGAGTATCCCCTGGATGAGAACATTGATACATATTTCAAACCTGTGGATCATTTCTTTGTTGACCCTTCCTCAGAATCAAAGATCACCAGTGGATGACACAATGAGCGCAACAGTACACTGGTAGTATTAGTCCTGGGTACACTTGGTACCCTCAACTAGGGACTTAGAGGAAAATGAAATAAACCAAACAAGTTTAAAGGGGGGGGGGGGGAAGGGGCACATGTTCTTTACCACTGGTTTGCAAGAGATAAAGTGCACAGAGTTCTACGGTCTACAAAAACAGTCAAAGCAAAAATGTGGGAGAATACCACACATAAGATGGTTATTTCCAGCATCTGGTTTTATGATTGTTGGTTCTAAAACATCCAAAGGTACCCTATTATTGACTGCTGTGTAACCTCAGTAAATGGGATTAGTCGGCTAGGTCCGCTCCTGAATTATCCACTAAATTCCACATCAGTTCCTCTAGGTATGGTGATTAAAGGAGAGGAATGTCACTGTCCCAACTTTGCTCAGGTTTAGGAAGGGTACACCTTTTTTTAAAAAACACTGCATCATGAGGAAGTAACAGCTCAAATTCACTCTCAGAACCTAGGTTGCCCTCAAATTACTCACTGATTATCTTTGCTTATGTTCAGCAGTTGCTAGGCTAAGCTTTCACTATTTAAGGCAGTCTCACTGATTCGGCCTCGCTAGCCGCTGACCTGGAGAGGCACTGTCCACGCACGGGGGTGGTCGGCCAAGTGGGTCGGGGTGCTGTATTTAGCAATAACATTTAAAAGCACCTGCTGCAGAGTTCCTTGTACGTCTAGCTTTCAGGCAGCAATAAAAATGTTAAGATAACTCTTGCAATTAATGTTCCTGCTGGAGAGAGAGATTGCAGTTTTGTCTAGTGGCAGTTTTGAACAAACTAGCGCAGAGAGTTAATATGCCTGCTGCAAAGAACAGATACATATGTATGTTATGAGGAAAAGCTGAGGGGTTTAGTAAAGCCAGACTTTACCAGCTCTTTAAGAATAGAAATATATGTGCGAGAGGGGCTATGGAGAAACAAGGAGCACTTTTGCCAGGAGGCAGTGAGAGAATCAGAGGAAGAGGTAATGGGGAGAGGGGGCAAAAAAATTGTTGAACTTTGCGCCACCAGCGCTAAAGCTGGCCCTGCATACATACATACATACATACATATGACCAGCGCTATCACTTCTCCTGCTCACATTTGTATCTAGATTGCAGTGCAATCTTACTTGTGTTTTCATGTGCCAAAACCAATTGATTATTTTCAAAAAAAGCAATCTTTGGTCTTACGTTCAATAAAACCTCATATCATATTTCTGAAGAATTTTGACATATAGGCTAAATTAAGAAAAACACCAGATGTTAGGGTGTTAATACATAAAAACTTTAAAACAGATATGACCCAAGAGACAAAGAAATATTTAAACTTGCTAGATTATCCGACAAAGATGAGCCATAGCTATTAACAACATCTTACCTTCACATCCATAGATTGCAAGCACTCTATGAGTAGCTGGACAAAGGGATCTAACATTTCCAAAATTTCTTCATCTGAGGAGTTGATTTTGGATTTCTTGAGGCTCATGTGAAGCAGCTGGAATAATTAAAACATGAGTTTTTCACACTTCAAAACGGCATTGCTCATATTGCTTATATCAGATATGGGAAGCAAGATGGATTAGCTACATGTGGCTAGTGGAGTAAAAAAATACTTAGAGAGGGAACTTACATTCAAGGATTACTTCCATCAGTGTGTTGTTTGTTACAGTAAACATGTGCTAAAGTAATGGGGAGAGCAAAATGGATTGGTGCTATATTTAAGAAGAACTATGGCCAACTAAGGAAAACTAAGTGCACTGTTCTGCCTGAAGGTGAATCAACTAGCTCATGATGCCATTGGGCTGAAGCCACACTGCAATGATGAGGCCCTACCAGGCCAAACATGTCTTGAGTTGCTTATATTCCTTTGTAGAGGAGAATTAGATTGGAAGTTTTGCCTGTATTGTCCCTACTGAGGCAGTCAAGCCTGATTTGCATATGGTCTTAGTGTGTATGTATTGGCACATTAAGCAAAACAACGTTTTGTAATGAGCCTCAGAGTAATTAGAAGTTCATATATATTCAAGCAATGATTTCATCACCATTTTGGATTTCTCAAACATCCTCCAAAATACACATTTAGCATTGATCAGCTACAGTTCTTAAACACTGAATACCAGAAAATTACAGAAAAGACAAAAACTATTATTTCACTGAATTCTTATACTCGGATAACCTGCTAACATGAGCAGAAATCTCAAATGGTAAGTAGAACTCTGAAGTGATTAGGCAAACAAAATAACAACAGAATCAGACTCACCAAAAGACTCAAGAAAAGGTTTTTGATAAATGAATGGGTTTAGGCCTTAAATGCCACCCTCACACATCCTAGAAAAACATTCTTCAGACAGGAAACAGTGCCTACAGTGCTCAAAAGCGAACTGATAAGTCCTATTCTCCATCAATAATTAGCAAATGTAACTAACTTTACAAACTATAAACCAACGTTCGGGTCCTATTTCTCGCAAAAAAAGAAAAAGAAAATGGTGTGCGGTCAAAATTCACATCCAACAACATCTACAGAAGAGTGAAATTTTAGACAAAAAGTGGTAGAGATGTGTTCAGGAAGCTAAATGGAACACACTGATTAATTTGCAAGAATAACCCTTGTTCATGGCACAAGAACATTGTTAGACAGGCCTTGCATCATATGCATGGATCTGATCTTGCTTACAATATGGCTCTTTCACCACAGGTCCGGGCTTGGAACTAGTTCTTACTCTCTGACAGAATGGCATAAAAAAGTCTTAAATCTGAATTATCATTTTGGATGTCCTCTAAAACTCAACCCTATCTATCCTCCAGCTGAATCAAACACCAACCTCATGCCAAAGGGCTTATTGTTCAGAGGCATGGACTATGATTTAAAAATATGTACAATCTTAGATTTGGCAAATACCATTAATCTCTCATTTACATAACAGATTACCTCTCCTAGATGCATATTTAAATGCTAGGAATCAGACTTATCTTAAATGCAGACAAACTGCAGGCCCTAATCATTCTACTCAGTCTTGCTAAAGATCACTGCAACCAGCCATTCAATGGTCACCATCCCAGAAACCAGAAGAAAAGCAATCAACAGTGCCAGATATACGATACAGCTTTTCAAGTCAAAGCTATATTTTTAATCACAAATTAAATCAATCTGCAGAACTCCAACATAAATCCTTCTCATTGCATTCCTCTCACGAATTAGTGACTATTCTTAGAAATTGCCCAGAGTTTCTACAACATTAGTCTATTTTATGTGTTTAAGTACAGTTTAGCGTTCGTCAATTACCTGCACCTTTAGTACTTCAAGTGGCAGGCTTAGACCTTCAGTTGTGGGTGTAGCAGAAGGAGGTTTTTATTGTGAGTGGCCAGTCAACCATGCCACACCTGAGTGAGTATAGGTGATAAAGAAAGTTCTCTAACTGCTACTTGTCAAAAGTCAATTCATGTCCTAGAATACGGAGTCAAAAGTAACTTGTCAAGTTATTCCAGGAAGCCCCCTTCCGACTGCTTGCTGCACAGAAAGTGGTGTCAGTGCCTTTGCTTCACTAAAAGCAAATTAGCAAAATGGTCTAAATTCCAGGCAAATTAAACTACTTCAAGTAGCCAATAATAAGACAGTTCCACTCAAAGAATATAGCATTGGTCATAACAACAAACAATATTATATTGTAGGACTTGCGAGCTGCTCTGCCCTAAAGAATTTATTAATGGAATGAGCTTTTTCATTTTGATTTCTGGAGCCAGAGTTGTAGAAAATAGCATTTGGTTATATTTGTTCTGGTTGATTTTTGACCTGTAATCGTTTTATGAATTGCTCAATAAATTATAACTTTTAGGGATGTGTTGAAAGTTTGGCAGAATAGGGGTACACTATGCAATGCCATCAAAAACAATCCAGACTCAAGAAAAACAAATTAAGCGTATATGGACTTTAAAAAACAGCCTATTCATAGAGATCTATTGTGTCTAGTTCTGCTCTCTGCAATCCCAACATTTGCAATGTCTGGACCGTTATCTAAAAGCTTTGACCAGAGTCTGATATCAGTACCGAGAAAAGCAAAATTGATGGTTGGGGATGAATGTTGGAGATAATCTGTACCACTGACTACTATTCGGGGTGACTTCAACTTCATTGTTTGTTTACTATCAGAGCCTTTGCAATAGATGATTAAGCACATGGAAATAACTTTTGTCTTCACTAAAAAGGATATTATAGCCTGAACTCCTTCTACATGTTCCAATTTTTTTTTAAACCACAAGAAACATTTCCGCTTTATTGAGCCTCAAGCTGATGGGAAATTGGGTTGTCTATTACAGAGAGTTGGAAATCAATGGCTGGGAAACCCATGCAACTTACAGTGTCTCACTGAGAAGTGTACGAGATAATTACCTTCAGTAATGCTCTTTCGGATGGAAAAGACAGCTCATACATATTCTTCATGAGAAACTCTTCCCAAAAGTTAGGCTGGATCTCAAACTTTGTAATCAGCAATATATGGCGCGAGTGGCTCCAGGAAGGATAAGCATGAAAACCCTATAACAGTGATTTTCTTGCAACTTTTTAGCAATGTTTTGTCAAAGAAAGTCAGTTGGGACTGGTTTGATTTCTGATGGATTTACCCAGCTTGTTCTTTTTATAGATATTATCATCCTTCTTAAAAACTTCTACTCTGTGGGTGTAACAAATTGTCCTCCTTGGTGCACCCTTTGGAAGGACGAGGGAGAGTAGGGAAAAAAGGGAAAGGCTTCAAAATCATGTGGGAAATGTTAAAATTCATAACCAGTTTCAGAAGGAAAGAAGGCTTTATTTTAACATTAACATTTGAAAAAAAGATTGAAAGAAACCGAATGCAAATGCTACTTACCAGTATGCATCTGTTCTTGGCATGTAGGGCTGCTGACATTCATATCTCTGCATAGTCCGCCACCTAGTGTTGGGTCCGGATGATTGCACATTGTTGTCCTGGAAGAGTCTTCGAAGTATCACGAGATAGGTGGCTCCTCCCCTGGACTACAGTGCGCATGGGCATCGCCTCCATCCCCAGATTGTTTTTAGCCATTGGCAGAGATGGAGTGAAGAAAGTGAGTGATGACCATGCTATGAGCATATGTGTATATGAATAAATACTGCAGCTGCTACAGGCGCCGGGGAGGAGGGTGGGCGATATGAATGTCAGCATCCCTACATGCCAAGAACAGATGCATACTGGTAAGTAGCATTTGCAGTTCGAGGCATGTGGGCTGCTGAATTCATATCTGTGCATAGAATACATAGCAGTCCCTCCATTAACGGCGGCCGCCCGTGCCAGCTGCAGCAGTTTGAAAAAGCGTTTTTAGAACAGCCTGACCAACAGCTGCCTGCTGTCTGGAATGCACGTCTACACAGTAGTGCTTAGTGAAGGTATGTGTGGTAGACCATGTGGCTGCTCTACAGATGTCTTCTAAGGGAATGTTACCTAGGAAGGCCATAGAGGCCCCCAGCTTCCTAGTGGAGTGGGCCCTTGGTGGGATAGTGAGAGTGCGCTTAGCTTTAGCGTAACAGATCTGAATGCACTTTACTATCCATCTAGCAATCCCCGCTTTGGAGATCGCATTTCCCTTGTGATGTGTGGCAAAAGCAACAAAGAGTTGTTTGGTTTTGCGGAAATCTTTTGTCCTGTCCACATAGTACATCAAGGCCCTTTTCACATCAAGAGTGTGGAGCATACGCTCCGCCAGCGTCTCTGGGTTTTGGAAAAACACTGGCAATTCAATTGTTTGGTTCATGTGGAACTGTGAGACTACTTTGGGTAAGAATTTTGGGTTAGTGCGGAGCACCACCTTGTTAGCATGTATTTGGAAGAAAGGTTCTTGGATGGTGAGCGCCTGCAGCTCGCTCACCCTCCGCAGCGACGTAATTGCTACTAAGAACGCCACCTTCCAAGTCAAAAACTGGAGCTCACAAGAGTGCAGTGGCTCAAAGGGAGGACCCATCAGCCTTGTAAGAACCACATTGAGGTTCCATTCTGGAGCTGGTGGGGTCCTTGGTGGAATGACCCTTTTGAGTCCTTCCAGAAAGGCCTTGATAGCAGGGACCTTAAAGAGTGACAGGTGCTGCCTATTCTGGAGGTATGCTGCCATAGCAGACAGGTGAATGCGGATGGAAGAGTACGCTAGATTACATCGATACAGGTGAAAAAGGTAACAGATGATGTTCTGAATGGAAGCATCTAGCGGGTCAATGTCGTGGTTAACACAGTAGATGACAAACCTCTTCCATTTAGCCGCATAACAAGCTCTAGTAGTGGGCTTCCTTGCCTCCCGAATGATGTCCATGCAATCGGGAGGAAGATTGAGGTAGCCAAACTCTAGGACTTCAGGAGCCAGATCGCCAGGTTGAGCTGTTGCGGGTCTGGGTGCTGAATGTCGCCATGGCTCTGCGTCAGAAGGCTGGGAGTGAGATGAAGCCTCTGATGCGGTACCACGGAGAGTTCCAGAAACGTGGTGTACCATGGTTGGCGAGCCCACGTTGGAGCAACCAGGATGAGCGTCATCGAGTGTTGCCTGAGCTTGCGTGCCACCAGCGGTATCAGAGGTGCTGGGGGAAAAGCGTACGCAAATCTGCCTGACCAGTTCATCCACATCGCATTGCCCTGTGATTGGGGGTGTGGGAATCTGGCGGCGAAGCTTTGGCATTTTGCGTTCTCCTTTGTGGCGAACAGGTCTATCTCTGGATGACCCCACCTTTGGAAGTACGGTTGGAGTACTGATGGATGTATCTCCCACTCGTGCATCTGATGGCTGTGCCTGCTGAGCAGATCTGCCATTTGATTGTCCTTGCCCGGGAGATGCTCTGCCATGAGGAAGATGTTCCTCTGAATGGCCCACTTCCACATGCTCTGAGCCAGATGAGACAGCTGTGGAGAGTGTGTACCTCCCTGCTTCTGGATGTAGTACATGGCCGTCATGTTGTCCGTCCGGATCAACACGACCTTGTTGCACAGATGTACTTTGAACGCCTTTAGGGCCATGAAGATTGCCATCAGTTCCAACACATTGATGTGCATCTTCCTTTGCTGAAGTGTCCATAGTCCCTGCACAGTGTAGTGGAGTACATGCGCTCCCCATCCCTGGAGAGAGGCGTCCGTCGTCAGGATGATCTGTGGGACAGGCTCTTGGAATGGTCGGCCCTTGCAAAGGTTTTGTGGATTCCACCAATGCAGAGAGTTGTACGCCCGACCGCTCACCAACACTAGGTCTGTCAGTTGCCCATGAGCCTGAGTCCACTGACGTGCAAGGCACTCCTGAAGCGGACGCATATGTAGTCTCGCGTGCGGGACAATGGAGATGCAGGAGGCCATCATGCCTATCAACTGCATGAACACCCTCGCTGGAAGCGAGTGTTGGGGTCTGAATCGTTGGATCAGCGCCTGGATACTGGCGATTCTCACTGAATTTGGCTGCGCAGTGGCTGCCAGAGTGTTGATTGTCGCGCCCAGATACTGTCGCACGTGGGCGGGCTGGAGATGGGACTTTGGGTAGTTCAGAGAGAATCCCAGATCGTGCAGGAGGTGAATGGTGCGTGACACGTGGTCTACGCACTGCTGTTCCGTCTTTGCCTGAATAAGCCAATCGTCTAGGTATGGAAAGACATGGACGTGCTGGCGACGGAGATGCGCCGCCACAGTCGCTAGGCATTTTGTAAACACTCTCGGTGCCGTGGTGACCCCGAACGGCAGGACTCTGAACTGGTAATGCTGGTCTAAAATCTTGAATCTGAGATACCTTCTGTGGGAAGGATGCAGGGGAATATGAAAGTAGGCATCCTTCAGATCCAGCGTTGCTAGGAAGTCCCCCTGTTGAAGCAGGGGAAGCACCTGCTGCAATGTGAGCATATGGAAGTGCTCCGAGTTGATGTACCAGTTCAGGGGCCTGAGGTCCAGGATCGGCCTGAGTGATCCGTCCTTTTTGGGGATCAGAAAATACAGGGAGTAAACCCCCGTTCCCCGTTCTTGCAATGGAACGAGCTCTATTGCCCCTTTTTGCAGCATGACCAGAACTTCTTGCTGCAACAAGGTCAAGTGCTCGTCGGACATAGCACGGCTTCTTGGCGGTATGTCCGGTGGAATGGACGTAAGTTCTAGACAGTACCCGTACTGGATAAGAGACCTCACCCACCTGTCCGTGGTGATGGATCTCCACGCCGGCAGGAACTGCTGGAGTCTCCCCCCGACAGGTGTCGTGTGATCGGGGGGAAGTGACAAGACGTCACTGCTTGTTGGTGGTGGTGGACCTGGATGCATTGTTTCCACGTCCCCTGCCTTTGATATTGTTGCCTCTGTAGCCACCCCTGCCCTTGTTGTTGTTATACGAGGACTGGGAGTTACCCTTGTAGTATTGTGTGGATTGGGATGCCTGTCCCCTTGAGGTGCCTCTTGAATTGGAGCGGCGAAAAGAACCACCCCGAAACTGCTGGCTTTGTAAAGCTCCCATAGATTTGGCAGTTTCAGTATCCTTTTTCATTTTTTCTAGGGAGGCATCCACCTCTGGGCCGAACAGATGGTCAGGATTCACTGTTTGCCCCAATATTGTGGTCTGTATGTCGGGTTTGAACCCTGAAATTCGAAGCCAGGCATGACGTCTAAGTAAAACACTTGTATTGATAGCCCTGGAGGCAGTGTCTGCCACATCTAGGGCACATTTGATGGACGCATTCGTAATGAGTTTACCCTCCTGAATGAGCATCTCCCCCGCCTCTTTATATTGGTCAGGCAAGTGTTGAAGGATGGCCTCTAATGTGTCATAATGGGCCCTATCATAACGTGCGAGCAGGGCTTGAGTGTTAGAGATCCTCCAGATGTTTGCTGCCTGTGCAGCAATGCGTTTGCCTGATGCCTCAAAGATTTTGGATTCTTTGTCAGGGGGAGGAGCGTCACCAGTTGTTTGCGAATTTGCCCTTTTTCGAGCGTTGGAAACCACCAGGGAGTCCAATGGCAAGTGTCCCTTAATATAAGTGGGATCCGTGGGCGCCGCTTTATACTTCCTGTCGATGCGAGGATTGACCACCCGCGCCCGGGTGGGCTCCTTGAACACCTCCTGTGCATGCTTCAGCACCCCTTTAAGCATTGGTAGTGTCTTGACTTGCTTTTCGGCTACCGAGAAGGTGTCGACCAAAAAGTCTGCATCCACTGGGTCTGAGTGCAGCTCGACGTCATGGTTCGCCGCAGCTCTCTCTATTAATGCATTGAATGCCGCCGAGTCCTCTGTCGGGGACGTCTTTGCGGCGAAAAGTTGAGTGTCCTGCCCCGACTGTGGGTCGTTTGTGTCGTCTCCTGCTGTCCAGGGCACCTGCTCCTCGTCCGGATCCGAGTACGCAGGATAGGTGTACTCGGCCTCTTCCTCGTTGACATCAGGCACGGGGGAATGGACCGGCGAGTGTTCCAGGGCTTGTGGAGACAGTGGTTCCATCAGAGCCGAAGAGTCCGCAGAGTACTTTTTGCTCTTGAGTGGAATCTTAAAAGGTTCCAAGGGCGGCTCCGATGTAATCTTCCGTTTGAGGAGCGACAATTTTCCGGTGTTGGCGTCGATGTGCACCTCACGACGTTCCTCCACCGCGAGCGGCTGGAGCCGAAGCTTTGACACCACCAAGGCAGCCTTCGGCGTCAATATTTCCCGAGAATGTCCGCTCTGTTTAGGCGCGAAGGCCTTCGGCGCCGACTTGGGAGGAAGGGTAAAACGAATGGGCGTTTGTTCCTTGGCAGGCTTCGTCGTGGGCCTAGGCACTACAGGGTCCTGGCTGGGAACCGCAGACTGCTGGATCCGCCGTAAGGATTCTCCCACCTTCTTTGTAAGGGATGCCGAGGGCTGAAACGACTCGAGCGACTCTTCGTCTTCGAGAGCTTGTTCGACGGTAAGCCTCTTCTTCGGCGCCGACGCCCCATGGCCTGGCGCACTGTCGGCGTGACGCTTTTTAGAAGCCGTCTTCGGGTCCGCGACCCCTTTCGGTGCCGACGCCGCCGCGTCGGATGCCTTCACCTTCGGCGCCGACCCAGATGGCTTCGGGTCGGCCATTTTGGCGCGGCTCTTGTGGTCAGCCATTTTGGCGTGGCTCTTCAAGTCGGCCATTTTGGGTTTCGTGGAAGTCGACGCCTCCAGAACCTTTTTCACCAGCGCCACTTTTGGTTTCGGTTTCGCATCCGAGGGTGCGAGACCAGTTGGCTTCACTTTCGGTTTCTTGTTAGAAATGTCCGTGACCGGGCCCGGAGGCGGGGACGTAGGACTGGTTGTTAGATCTTGGGTAAGGCCCGAAGGCGATCCCTCGACCTGGGCCGTATAACGGGGAGTAACCCCGGAGTCTTGTTGGGGATGCTCTTCGTCCGAGCTATCACCCATTGCGGGACAAGCCCGGTCGTCGTCCCCTACCTCGTCGGAGACTTCGTCATAGGCCTCATCACCCGCGTCGCCGGTCTCTTCTTCGGACGCGGGGCCAGAGTCCGATTCTTGTACGTCGTCTTCTCCCTCAACCGATTCCTGGAAGATGTCATCAGGTGGGGGTGCCGAAGCCTACAATTGAGCCTGGAGCCGATTAGCCCGGCGAATCTTTAAAGTTTTCTTACTCCTAAATTTCGAACACGCCATGCAAGTGTCCTCACGGTGATCCGGTGACAAGCATGTATTGCACACGGGGTGCACGTCAAGGTGCGAATATTTTGAGTGACACAGCGGACACTTCTTGAATGGCGTCCGCTCCATAGCAAGTGTGTAGTGTAGGCCCGTCCGCGTCGAAAGCACGTGGAGGGGCAGTAGGAGATCGGAGCTGAGAGTCAGTAAGAAACCCGAACGCAACTATACCGACGCCCAGCCTAAAGACCTTTTGGCCTCGAGTGAAAGTAGAACAAACTATCGGTCCCGATAGAGGGAACCGAAAACACATCCGAACCCGATGGCGGAAAAAAACAATCTGGGGATGGAGGCGATGCCCATGCGCACTGTAGTCCAGGGGAGGAGCCACCTATCTCGTGATACTTCGAAGACTCTTCCAGGACAACAATGTGCAATCATCCGGACCCAACACTAGGTGGCGGACTATGCACAGATATGAATTCAGCAGCCCACATGCCTCGAACCCAAAACACTTACATCTCACTCACTTATGCAGTGAAGGGTTTGATGCAACCTAAAGACCAAGCTCCAAGCAAGGAACTTCAAAGAACAGGAATGTAACTTATTCAGGAACCTCAACACCACTCACAAATTTGATAAAAACAATGCTTCATCTGCTCCAAAACATACTGAGGAGGCCACTAAGTAACAATTCACCTGCGAATGTCAGGGCCTTTCTCAGCTAGTAAAACGACATTAGGTATCTGTACTGTTAATGGACTTACAGTGTGGACCCCTAGATTTACTGTGGAGATGGCCTCAAAATCGGACTAATGAGTGGCCCTAGTATCACACAGGAGGCAATATATAAACTGACATTGCTATTCGCTCACATTCCAGGCATGTAAGTTTAATATTAAAAGTCTGGGGTGGAACATTTGCCCCTTGCTCTTTCGCAAGTTATCCATCAGCGACCACGTCAATGGGGGAGCACAGATCAGCAGCAGCAAAACAGCTTACCAGAGATGCCTGGCCCCATTGGAGACAATCATTTTCTGCAGAATGAGGACTAGAGGAGGGCCGGAGCAGATATGAAACATCCAATAGTGAGAGAAGGCATTTGTCAATGATCCCACGAGGGAAAATTCCAAAACGTCGAAGACATGGCAGTTCTTGTTTACCCGCGTTACAAATAGATTGATATCTGAAACTCCCTAGAGCTGAAATATATGCCGCCTTTTGCAAAAATTCCCCCTTGTAGTAACTGAAGACTGGGGGCTGTTGATATCCAAGATTCTACTTCTTCGCCACCCAAGCTGCTGACAGAGCTATTTCTTTGTCTTGGGCCCATTCAGCAGTACCATTGTCTCTTTGCATAGCAGTTTTGATTGCACTTATACCTGGCAGTCCAACAAAACTATAGTTTTCGAGTTGCGGGTAAGGAGCTGTTTGCCTAGAAAGTGCGCTCTCATTTCACATGAAACTAAACATCCCCAGGTTAGGCTTTTTCAGCCCTGCGGAGATGGATCAGGGGCACTGTATGCTGCTTTTATGGTGGTTGAAGAACCTAGCTAAAATGCTGTAGAACGCCGTAGAAGGTTAAAGGTGAATGAACAATCAACGTGCAAAAGAATCAGCTGGGTTATGAGAGTAGAAGTGTACTATTAATGCATTGTGATATAGCGCTCTTTAAATATGTGCATCTTCAACACTCTCCTAACTGGAGCAGTGTTGGGTTTGTCTTGGTGGATAGAAGAATGTTCCATATCTCAGCTTCATATATGGAAATGGCCCACTAACTTGTTTTTTACTTTTATACATTTCTTATTCTACAATCTGAAGGTATCCTGACTGCGGGTGTGGTGTGAGCTACCAGAGGTGGTGAGCGGATCTGCAAGAATAATCCTGAGGTAACTTTGAAAGCATGCCTTCTTTTTCACTGAAAATCCATATCTGTGCACAGGGGTGATAGTGGTGAAAAGGTCTAGCTGGAGTAAACTCTGGTACCACGCTTTTAGCAGCAAATTATTTATATAGTGATACCCAGAGCACATCTAGGAGGTGCAAGAGAACCAAAACAGTAGTGAAAACTACCTCACCATAAATGTAGAGTACTTCCTGTGCTGTTCAAGTATTTTAAAATCAAAATAAGCACCCTGTTCGTCACTCTAGGGCCTGGGACTCCTATTTAAAGGTCAACATCTTGAGTTTCTTCTTCCTGTGTAACTTGCTAAAATCTAAATTTATAATTGGGCAGACCTTCGCCTATCCAGGGCAATAGGAAGTACCCAGATAAACTTCCCTTCCCTTTAACAGAGAAAAGGAATAGTTCTACCACTTACTTGGCCAAGTGCACAGTAATTTCTTTCGAGAGGTTTCTGTGGGAGGAGTGGAAGGCGGCCTCCTAAAAAAGGGGAGGAAACAGCATAAAGCCACAATCTGTAGGACATACTAGTTCGAAGAAATTCCCTGTCACTCGAAGACGGCTGAAATGCCAGAAACCGGTCCCCGGTAGCTTGTTTCCTTCCCAGTATAAGAATTGGCTTGGTAGTTTGGTCTGCCCTGTTCCCATGATGCACTGGGCCAGGGTCAGACTAATTTGCATATGGCCAAGTTCTGAACTGGGATGGTGCAGTGAGCTAAAAAATGGTGATGGATCAAGCCCTGATCTTTGGACTGGGTAAGAGTGGTCTGCTTAATTCAGACACTCTGTTCATCACCACCCCCTTTTCTGAATCACTTCTGAAAGAAGGTCACAACAGTCCCCACACTAGTGAGATCTTATTTGCAGAATACAGCCAGCACTCAGAGACCTTTTACAGGATGAAAGAAAAGGAAGAAGACTCAGAATGTGTCTAGCAGCACACCTGCCACTGTATCGATCAAAAAGGATTTGCTGAGCATTATGATTCTGTGCCGCTTTTGTCTGTTACACTGACGATTGTCCCCTTTAAATTTGAAACATCGGTGTAAAATTTTGAAACAAGCAAAACCAAGTACTCGGAGGGCTGTGCAGCTCAGTAGGAACTGTTTCAGGGAATTAGTTGCTTTAGTACCAAAAGGTGTTAGATATCAAATGGCGTATTGAGCAATGTGTTGGTGTCAACAAAGAACACTCAGAAAGAGATACAAAAATGTTGTAAAACATTGAAGAAACAATTCAGAAATTTTGACAGATCTAGAACCAGCATCTGTGAAGTGAAATACATGAACTGTTGTTCCTGATACAGAAAAGCTTTTATCTGGTGCTAGATATTCAACACTGCTTTCAAAAGAAATCCGGATTCCATCTGGTGCCTGAAAAGGCTTTTGTGTAAGGAACCAGTGGGAGCAAGTATCCATTAAAAACAACAACAAAAAACAATGAAAGAAATGCTTGAATTTGTTGTTCTTGTACTATTGATTCCACAAGCATTCCGACATTCCGGGTACATACAGTGGAGTGATAAATCAATCATATATAATTACAGAATACTACTCACCCTGAGCCCAGACTCAACTAAGATGTACATATTGGTTCTGCTGCTAACAGGGGCTTTTTGGCCCCCTCTCACTGGAGCAGGGGGAATGAACAGGCAGCTTTGTGGTCTCAGACGGGGATCTGGAGGAAGATGAGCTGACTTTCGACTTCTGAAAATATGAACAGAAATGTTTTTTTTTTTATGCCTTGAATTCCAATAGATGTACAAAACACTGTAAACAATATGGGTTGTTTGAAATGGAACTACATGTTTGCTTATTAAATGATTTAACAGTTGCTTATACACAATCACAGTGAAAAACAGCAGACCCCTGTCCAAGTAAGGTGACTTTCGTTTTAGTTCACAGGGTGGTGTGTACACTGTTACATGGGGCATTCTTTGTCCCAATATCAGTCTGTGTTTGGTTGTGTTTCCCAAGGGGATGGGACTAATTATCAGAGAATGTAATGTAAATGCTTTATCTTCAGTAAGTATAGTGTACATTGATGTTGATGTGTACACTGATGTTGATGTTGCTTTCTCTAATTTCACTTTTTCTTTTTTCCCTAAAGAAATTCTATTCTCCCTGGAGAAGTGTGCCTCAATGGTTAGAGCGGCAGACCCTGATGCAGAGGTCTAGCCCGGGACCAGGGTTCAAATCCCGCCTCGGCGGGTCTTGGGCTCAATTTCAGCAGACCTGATAATTCTCGCCTCTGTGCCTATTCTAATCATGGATCCCACTCTGCAACTCTGGGCAATAGCTGGCTTAATCTCCACAATGGCCCCAACAACGCTAGGATGCCTGGCTTCAACTTGGGGGTGCCCAGGAGTGGGCACTCACAGGGAAAAGCCAGGAAGGATTCCACAGCGGTATGCGTACAAGCGCCTGAGATACCCCTTCGGGGGTCTATTCGGCGCGCTATACAAATACTACTACTACAAAGGAGATGTGTTATATTTAATCTATGTTTCTTTTCCCTGGCTGGGATTTCCCTGTGGCTCACATGGTGTCACTGCTAGAATGCTTGGTGACATCGTGGAATGTTGGGGGCTTGGCCTGTATCTCAACTGGCAGTTGGTACCAGGCAGGCTGAGTGACAGGGAGGTCACTCCTGGTGGGGTTTTGTATTTCCATCTTAATAACTTGACCTGCAACTCAACTTGAATAAAAGTAACCTGATTATACACCTGGCTTAAGGACTTGTATTTCCAACAGTCACATAAGACCCGCCCCGGTGCGCCTACGTCCGTTTTCTTCAGAGAACTTTTCCGCAACACAACACAGAACCACCAGGTAGGAAACTGTGGAAGCATGGGAACAGTGTGCGAAGAGCAGAAAAAACTGGAAAGAAACAGTGACTAACAACACCACCAGAGTAGTGTCAACACCGCAGAACACAAAGGCAGGGAAAGAAGACAGAACAAGTAGAGCCCTGCCCAGCCACCCTGCCAGCACATAGGCAGCCTCCCATCCCTGTGGCCCTGAGGCAAGGAACATGCGCAAAAGTCATGGCACACGGAGTAAACCTACCACCCCCATCCTGACAAAGGAAGGGAACCAGACCAGGATAACAAACGCCACCCCAACATAGAGGGCCTCCACCCACAAGGGAAAAGGGCAAGACATGGCCAGATGACCCTAAATCAGAGCATAGCAATGGAAGGAAGGGAGGGGAGGGACAACAGTGATAGAAAGCAATGCCTCCTAACCCTGGATTAGCCAGTGCAGCAGGGCACTGGCGCACCAGAACCCCATCCTCCAAACAAACAAAGGAGGAATGTACCGCCCCAGACGGAGCCACCCGTCAAGAACAAGAAGGCACTCACAGGAGACACAGCCCCCCACCGGGAGGAGAGTACAGAAGACCAACACAAGGGTCCTCGCAGAAGAGGGGAGGAAGGGCAGGCCATGAAGGAATCTGCAGCTAGAATCGTCTCTACCAGATACATTGTTAATGAAGGTAACTCGTACATCTGATAGAGACCACTAGCGGCAAATTCCTTCACTTAGAATAGATACCCTAGCAATACCCCCTGGGAAGGAGGGTCTGAGAAAGGACCCCACCAGCCAATACAGAACAGAGGGCCCCACAGGAGACTAGTTCTGTGGTCCAGGTAGAACCTCGTCCCTGCCAGGCAATGGGAACCCCCACAAGCAGAACCCCGCAGACTCCAAAAGGATGTAGGAGGGAGAAGAGGCTGAAGAGGCCAATACACTCACAGCAGAGGAACCAAGGGCAAGGCCGGAGAGGCCAAAGCACCACACTCCCCCACAAGGCAAACCAGCTTCCGCCCCATGCCAAGACAGGAAGAGCGGAAGAAGAAGCCTAGAGGACTCAAGCAAACGGGGGAAAAGAAGATGAACCCAGTCCAGATGGAGAGCAACCTGCCAAGCAGAACAGCGCCGGCAGTCAAAAGCTGCCAAAACAAGAAGAATAGCCAGAGGCCCCAGGAAGGCCGAGTAGGCAGCGGTCGGCAAGGGAGAACACAGGATCATCCCAGACCGCAGGGCAGGAGCAGGGAGAGGGGGAGATGCCCAGGCACGCCACTACAAGTGGCCACGCACACGACCTCAGGAAGCAAAAGCAACCTACATAAACGCCATGGAGAACAGAACCTCTTAGCAGAGCGCAAGCCATATGACAGCTACTACTACCCCACATAGGGTACGGTAAGTCCCAAGATATGGAAACCATCTTTGGATGAAATTCCCCAGCAGATGGAAAACCAAAGAGCCACGGGGAACAAAACACCCTCGTGGGAGGCTTGACAAGCAGCCCAAGCAAAGCAGAAGGCCTACTCTCAGGGCCAAGTCTGCGCAACAACTCCGGCAGAACACACACACAGAGGCAACAAAAGGGACGTCCAGCAGACAACTATGCCAAAGTTGTCTGCTGGAAGGACGCAAATGGCCAGAACACATACTCCACAGCCAGAACAACCGGCCTAAGGCCCAGAATCAACCAAACTCAGGAGTCACTGAGGAGGAGACGGAGGAGGAGGAGGATAAGGAGGAGGATAAGGACGGAGCCCAGCCAAGAGCCGTTGGATGGCAGAGTTGGCCGGGGCATGAAACAACAGGCTGCCATCAACGGAAGGTCGTTGAGTCGCTCCCGAATATTCTCAGGGAACACTCCATCCCAAAGCCAAGCATGGCGACGGAGAGCGACTGAGGAAGCCATGGCCCGGCCCAGCACCTCTGCGATGTCCAGAACGGAGCGGAGAATAAATACCGCAAGCTCCCGGCCATCCAAAGCATGATGCCGTAAGTACACCTGACCAGTCTCATGGGACGCTGCCAGAGACTCAGCCGAGTCCCACAAACAGGAGGAGGCTCTAGCCAGCAGACCCAAGGTGTTAAGGGCCTGCAGGGCAGTGCTGGTCGAGGTGAATTTGTTGCGCCCCCAAGAGTCCAGCCAGCGGGCCTCTCGAGACGGCGGAGTCATCAGTGGCAACAGGGAGGGAAAAGCAGTCCGCAAAAGGGGGCTGACGGCCGAGGGGTGAAAGGAAAGACACGCAGGGTCACGCGCAACCGGGAGGTGCCGCTGCAGAAGATGTTGAGGCACCGGATCCCCCGAGGCAGGACGCCTCCAAGCCCCTGTCTAAGAAGAAAGGAGAGAACCTTTAAAGGGAAGTAAGATTTCCCTCCCACCAGAGCCCTGGATGAAGGACCTCCAACAGATGGTCCGCCGGAAAGTGATACACCGGGTCATCCATGTGCAGGATGCCCACAGCCGTGGACACTGTGTGAGCGAAGGCCGCACCCGCCTCCTTAGGGCCCCGCGGTGCAGAAAGCAGCTCCTCCTTGGGAGACGGCTGCAAACTAAGGCGGCCGTCCTGGAAGTCAGAAGGAGCCGAAGAATGAGGGACCTGCCGCTCTTCCGATGAACACCTTTGCCTCAGGAAGGTCGGGGAGCCGCCCTTCGCCGCTGGTGAAAAAGACACCACACGGCGAACAGTCTCCGGGGAGGACGACATCAATATACAGGCTGCCTCCGGGGGAGAAGGAGTGTCCGAAGACGAATCTGCGGTACAACCCCTGTGCAGAGCTGTAGAGTCTGCTGCCTGAGCCAGGACATCAGGCGTCACTGGACAAGGTTCCTCCAAGTCACCCCGCACTGGAGACCGGATCGGAGACCGGAGTGCAGCTGGAGCGGATCCAGCCCTGGGGCAGTGCCAGGGCGGACCCGACCCCCGCCAAGGCAGCCATCTGCGTGGGAGAATGAGACAGGCCTGGGAAGTGACATTAAGCCATCCACCAACCGCAGCCCAGAATGAGGCGTAGATCGCTCGGCAACCCATGAGGCGTGCCAGGGACGATTCAACATCTGACTCGCCCTCCGACGAGGCAGCCGCCTGTGGGGAGGGACAAGAGGGGCCCAGAGAGGGACCAGGGGTCCACCCCGGCCTGCACCCGGAGTGGGACGAGGAGTGTCCACCGACCCCGGTGGCTCTGCACGGTCTAGCTGCTGCCGGTGCCGTAGCGGCGTCACCTCAGCCTTAGAAAGGACCACCCTGTCAAAGGACCGAGAGGGGCTCGGGGATGGGACCTGAGTCCCGGCGACCTCCCGCTATGCCACAGGGACTTCCGCGCCAGTTTGTGGCGAGGCAGAGACGCCGTGGCCTGAAGGAGGTGCCCCGGCGGAGCCGCACCCCAACAGCACCACATCCTCCAAGCCTGGATCTGAACCAGTCGGCGCCGCGGAGGGCCCTGCGCATGGCGAGGGATCCGCTGAAGCCCCAGGAGGGGAAGGAGGAGGGGACACCAGCGAGGCCTGCAAGGCTGTCACGTGTGTCTCCATTTGGACTCTCGACGCCACAACACCGGGAAACGGTGGATAGGACGACATGCGGGCCGCATCACCCGTAGAGAGTCCACGCCCCTGGCAGGCTGTAAACCAGCCCCCGGGGACAAACTGCGACACTTATCCACCGGGGAGGGACGCTCACGTGACATCGGAGAAGGGGGAGACCGACGACCACGGGCGTATCTGAAGCAGCCCACCCAAGAAGACCGAGGGGAGGACATCGACCTGAAGGGACGCGCCGGTAGAAGTTTCATCTAGCGCTCCCGCGCAACTTCAGCTTCAACTGCGCAATCAGTGGTGCTGTGGAGAAGTGTGGCTCAATGGTTAGAGCGGCAGACCCTGATGCAGGTTCAATTCCCCGCCTCGGCGGGTCTTGGGCTAAAAAATTCCACGGATCTGATAATTCTCGCCTCGGTGCCTATTCCAATCATGGAGTCCCACTCTGCAACTCTGGGCAATAGCTTGCTTAATCTCCACAACCGCCCCCACAACGCTAAGGATGCCTGGCCTCCACCTTGGGGGTGCCCAGGAGTGGACACCTCACAGGGAAAGCCAGGATGGGTTCCACAGCGGTATTCGTACAAGCGCCTTGAGACCCTTGCGGGTGAGTAGTGCGCTATACAAATATCAATTTACAATTTATTTCAATTTACAATCCTCCCCCAAACACCACATACAAACGAGGTGTGGGTCCATCGCCGACATGACACCCACAATACGTGCAAGTTTTGAAGCCCGAAGGCATTCGCACACTGTTTCACCAAAAAGAAATGGAAGAAAAGGGGCCCTAAACAGGTCAGTAGCAAGGATCGGATCTGCTTTGCATGTTGAAAAGGTAAAAACTGACGTAGGCACGCCAGGGCGGGTCTTATGTGACCTCGCTGATGTCACGTACGCGGACGACGCCTGGGCGGAGTCACGTGATTTCGCCCTGCTCCCGGCGCGCAGGGATGCTGTGGCAGAAAGGTTTCCGGATCCAGTCTCACGCCTGGGGATAATTCTACGTGAAGGAATATGCGGTTAGTAGTCTCTATCAGATAACATAACACAGACCTTCCTGAGGACTGGTCCCCTGCAATCTATAATGGTTGAAGAGAGACTAATAAAAATAAACTCTTTCACAGGGCTTAATAAATCACCAAAAGCTATGTTAATTGAATTAGGGTTTACAGTTCACATAGTCCCATAGGAAATACGGGTAAAGCAAATTAAGGCACCATTTCTGCTTTATTTCAGTATGAAACGGCTATAGAGAAAGTTCAAGAACTTTTCCTGTATTTAAAAATCCAATTGATTGGCCAAGTCAGATTATTTCCAACTATTTAGGAAATAAAACCTTCTTAGCAAGTTTAAGGTAATTAGCCTTAATTTACAGCTGCTGCTCTGCCTGGAAAGATGTGTGAAATTCCTTCCAGAAGCTACACAATAGACCACTTTGATTGACAAGTACACTTGATTGGGCAGGGATGACCAACATGAGCTCAGCTCCTTATTCCAGGTGCAGACTGCTGCCACTCCTGTTGGAAGAATTCTGCACAACAAAGCTGTCTGAAACGCATGTAAAACGTGCACTTGTAAAAGGGATCAAACAAGTACAGATCACAATCCTTATGCATTTTCCTCTGGTTACTGAAGGACCCTGCTTCGTCTCAATAGGCTTCTGTTTCATTCTGTTGTGGGTCAAGGGCTTGCATAAATTTGGATTTTGGTGTTAGATGTGGGAGCACATTAGATATTTCCATAGTACGGTCTCACTCAGACTCCCAGTTCTGAGGGCTGGGAGACTATTTTTGGCCATTTTGAATTTACCCTAATACATTAAATTGTGGGCCTATTTACAGTAAGCCATACAGGAACTACTGAAAAAGTATGTAGATGAACTAGGAGTCTTTTATGGTGTCCCCTACCCACAGGTTGGTGAACTCTACAAAGTTGGACCCACACCACTGTTGCATCTGAAAGGATTCCAGGCAGACTGAAGCAGTTGCATTTGGCACCTGTGAGAAGGACCCAAGGAGAATGTCCACCTTTCACTTGAAACTTTAGTAAAGGTTTCCTTCAGAGCTCCAAAAACAAACAAATAAAAAAAAATAGCCACTAGTTCCACAGTGTCGGTTTGGATTTCAACTTCCTCCTGCATGAAGCTCTTCACATCTAAAAAAAAAAACTACCAAATCCCATTCTGAGTTGGGACTTAACCTCAAAAGCATGAGCAACCTGTCTAAGGTATCAGGACTTCGGATCCATGGTGGCAGCTACAATTTTAGTTTCAGCAGCGACCGGAGTGGAGAGAAATTTCCTGTTAAAAAGGTGCCATTCCCTTTCTGAAGTGGGACTTAAAAACGCCTCAAACTTTTTCACTTCCAGTCTTTCAAAAGAACCAATCCATTGGGTGCATTCGACCTGGGCTCCATTGCGTTTGGCCATAAATTGCACCTTGGTCTGGTGGAGCTCTTGACTTGCATTATGCAATTTATCTTTCTTGCCAATTTTTTACTTTAACTCTTTAAAAATTCATAACTCCTGTTCTCCTTATTTGATTTGTGATGTTTTGGTCTTATTCTACTAAAAAACTCTTTATCTTTATTTTAAAATGTACTGTGGAGTTTTATTCCGTTTTGTGTGACTTCTTATACAGTTTATGCACTGCATAACCACTTTACACATTCACTTTGATTTAAACCTGAACGCTTTCTGTCACATTACCAAGGACTGAGTAGAGGTTTACCTAATTTGAGTGAAAGCTAGCAGGTGGTAGCCTTATACTTTGAGGTGGACAAGTACTACTTACTTACTACAAAATGCAATTCACAAAATTATGAGCGTAAATCTCCACCTCTTCTATCTTATATGTGGGAGATTCTCACACGTACATTTACTGCTTACTAGTAAATGTGGAAGAGACATGGGGAACTGCCTGGACATGGGGTACACTAAATGCGAGTGGTTAAGGGAGGACTACAGAGAGAATTATGGAGCACTAAGGAGGGATTAAGAGTAAGGTTGGGTGGTAAACTCTGCTTCGTTCGCGGAGTTTGCAGAGTTTTCTGCACTCTGCGGATCTTGCGGAGTGCAGAAAACTCTGCTTCGCTTAGTACAGCGGGGTTTTCCCCCGCTCGCGAATGGTACGTTCGTGAGCATGAGCTGCCGCTTGGGTAGAATTTCTACCGAGCGGCACAAAGACCAGCGCCAACAGCAGTTTGCACTACACTCCGCCACTGGTGGAACTTCATGGAGTTTTTTTGTAACTTCGCGGAGTTCTGCATAGCAAATGTCCAGGCTTAATTAAGAGAGGCACAGACAACTTGCACAAAAGAGAAAGCCGACTGCTGTTCCTAAAATGCACTTCTAAAGGTACTACAGACAAAAAGGACCTAAAGCAATTGCAAATGTTCTCCAGCTCAGATTCAAGTCCAGCACCACACATGGTATTTCAACACCCTCTCATACAAAATAATGGAGGCAGGGACGTAAAATAGAATCCCTTAACAACCAATGTTAAAATAGATTAACACAGTTAAACCTTTTTCAAAAAACCTGAATGTTGAAAAAATAAATAAAAATTAAACATTTATGACAAAATGTTTGAAGAACCTTTTTAATTTGAAAATAAAAGTAACTTTATAAAAACAATAACATTAATTTCCATTAATGAACAAACAATAAGCATTTTACTTTTGGTGTAATTTTTAAAACATTTAAAAACCATAATTTAAATGACTTATTACTTAAAATAATTAAATGTTAAATGTAAAATTAATTTAATAGCGCATTGGCTTTTTAATGTGGTTATTCTTTTTAAATAATTATATACAGTTCATTTACATTGAAATTTGACATAAAATGTATATATTTATTTAACATTTTCCCTATAGTTTACCATGGGGAGATCCCCACACACCTACACATGTAACTTACTCACAAGTGTAAGTTGCCTTTGTGAATAGCCTGGTACATGCTCAGCCACAACAGTGTTTACGACTTGCCAAACAAGCAGGATATGTTCCTTTTATTACAATTCTCATCAGAAACTTTCAGTTACCGGCCTTTTGATTTCTAATTGAAGCAACTAAAAACACAGGTTATCTCTGCTGACAGGAGAGAGTGTAAAGCTCACCTCAATTTTTTGTGGAGGCAATGCTGAAACACCAACAGGCTCATAGAGCTTTGGATGTCCCAGTCTTTCTGTAGCCAACCTGGAGAAGATGGTCAGCTCTGATCCATAATTACTAGGCTACTAGGCAAATTGTTTGTTGGAAGAGTGGAAAAAGTGAGTTGCTACTTGGTTGCCTACCCAAAGTAAGAAAACCCAGAGTAGGGCACAGGAGGGACTTGAGACTAGTCAATTTGTTGCGGAACCTAGAACTAATTGCAATACAATTTCTGTGAGTGGATTCTTATTGAAATTTTACAGTATAAAACGACGGTGAAAAGTCTACCACTCTATCATGACGCGTTATTCCAATATGGCGGATTTTTCAAAATGGCTGCCCATTATTTGAGATATATGGTGTAACTGTTTATATGCCCATGTGTGGTATAATTTTATATGTTTTTAGGGACGGGAAAGTCAAAAATAACATCAGAAATTGTTTCTGATGACCATAATATCAAATAATCGTGGACTATGTTTGTATAATTTTTTCGTTGACTTATATGACAAAGTGTGAAGGAACGTAAATATTACAATTAACTTTTGAAATAAAAAGTTTGCTATTGTTTGTGTTTTGTTTTGTAACTGTTGTTATTTTTTGTTTTTTTGTAAATCAAAAATGTTTCATTTATGTGTTACAGATTCTTGCGAGTTGCTGTGAGATACAGTGAAAATGGATGTAGAAAAGTGTTTCATTTGTGATGTGGTGTTTCAAGAAGATGACAATGTATCTGTACTCACTGAAAGAGGAGTGACTGGAATTGAAAAAAACATGCACGAGAGAAAAATATCTAAGTTTCACGTTTGTGTTGGGCAGAAAGTTCACAAGAAATGTAGAGCACGTTTTGTTAACTTGAAAACTCAGTTCCAGGGGAAAGAATCAGATCCCACAACTTCTCGTGTTCTACGGTTGTGTGAAACCCCGTTTGATTTGAGAAAAAATTGTTTTTTCTGTGGTACTGAGTTAAGTTTATACTTCAGGGAGAGGAAAAAAAATGTGTGGTTTAATGCACAAATAGTTAAAGTCAAATCATCAGTTTTACAAAAATGCAACAAACGCAATGATGAATGGGCAGACAAAGTTAAGAGACGTATCCACAATGTGTCTGATTTACATGCTGTAGATGCATGTTACCACAAACAGTGTTCCGTCAATTTTTATACTGGAAAATTAATTCCCGGGCAGTTCATTGATAACCCTCCAATATCTTCAGGTCGACCAGAGGACTCAGTTCACCAGGAAACTTTTCTTTAAGTAGTTAAATACATGGAGGAAAATGATGAAGAACAAACTACTGTTAAAGAACTTGTTAATAAAATGTGAGTATTACTGCCAGAAGATAGCGAACCATACAGTTCGAAGTATATGAAACAAAAACTCAAAGAGCATTTTGAAGATGAAATCTTCATAGGAACAGTTGCAGGGACTGTTGATGTTGTTACTTTTAAAAGTACAGATGCTCATGTATTGCAAGAGTACCACAGTAATAGCCATGAAGAAATTGTATTGCAATTAGTTCCAGGTTAGCTCATTTTTTTAAACTAATTTGAATAGACTAACTTGACAGCAACATGCCAGCACCAGATCTGGATGACTGGTAAACTAGCTGATTGTCATTTTCTCCTAGTCTCTACTATTGGTGTGCAGTATTTGAAACAGCAACCCTGCCCTCAAGCCTTTCCTACTAGTGCTGCTGCACAGGTAAGAAGTCCTAGGGAAGAATTGATTTAATCTGTTCAAACCGGAAAGCCTAGTGATGATATCTATTTGAAGTTGTATTGTTGCTTAGTGCTTTTGTGGAGTGGTGTGGCTCACTGGTTAGAGGCGGCAGACCCGTAAGCAGAGAACGGCCCGGGACCAGGGTTCAATTCCTGACGCGGCAGGGTCGTGGACCAGGGTAAAAAACGGACTTGACAATTCTGGCCTCGGTGCCTACTCTAACCAGGGAACACACTCGGCAACTCTGGGCATTAAGCTTGCCTCATCTCTACAATGGCCCCCCCACAGACGCCGGGGATGCCTGGTTTCACCTTGGAGATACCCAGAAAGGGACCATCTCACAGGGAAAACCAGGACGGGTTCCCCAGCGGTCTTCAGCGCCAGGATACTCCATGGAGTCGCAGTGCGCTTTACAAGTACACCCACATTTACATTTTGTGAAACAAGAGATAACTGGCCAAAAACACACCTCTCCTGATGAATCTTTGCAGTGCCACAATTCTATTTGTGGGGAGTACAGAAAGTTGTCAGACCCCATTTGGGGGGTGGGGGGGAGGGGGTGGAGTGGAGGGTGTCTGGAGGAAGGAAAGGGGAGGGGGTCGGAGGTCAGAAAGGGGCTATTGGGCCTCAGTTGAGGTGGTTGAGATATTTGAGATGTGAGGTGTCCTGTGGTCCATCCTACTATGGCTCTGCAAATTGGGACAAGTACAACCCTTTCTCCACTTCAGCCTTAGAGTAGTGTTGGAGAGCAGTCCCATGCCTCACAGGGAGGTACTGCTAGGGTAGGCGGTAACAAGCTCAGTACTAATTAGCCAACTAACAGACACAATAACTTCAATGTTTAGCCCAGTGCTTGTACTTTGAAAAAACAAACCACTTTAAATACACAGAAGCAATGGATCCTACACAATTCAAATACGAATGAAGTGTGATAACTTTGATCATGATTCACTTGTAGGGCAACAACCCGCCCTTCTCTTTGCCCCCCCCAATACGCTCTCTGCCACCAAGGTGACACTATTTAGAACGGTTTCCTGTGAGTTTTGGTAGAAGCGTGAATAAGGCTCAGGTGCAGATTACTTTGTCCCACAAATCACATATGCAATCCGTTTACTATTAAGTCTTGTTCTTACCCAGTTGTAGAGGCCAGAAAATGAGTCTTTAATCATCATGCTCACCTCATGTTCATAGTACCTCAATGCTACCTCAGGTGAGGGCCTGTGGGTGGCTGTGATTAAATAAAAAACAGTTGTCTGGTAATTACTATGCCTGTGACCTTTATTATCTATAATAATCTAAAAGTTATAGGCCTTTGTATATGTTTCCAACGGGCAACCAAGCGCATTCCTTGTGCCTCTGATTCATCTTCATTCTTGTTTCTTATTTTTCAGGGAAAGCCCAATGGTATCTCCATCCAGGTGGCGTCGCTTAGGAAGAATTTGAATCTCGGGTAATCTGAAGTGTACCTCACATATAAAGAGAAATGAAATAAACCTCTTTGTCCGACTCCTGGTCTTTATTTCTTTACAGTTTCTTCTTTTCCTAAGGGACCCTTTTCCACGCCCATGGTCTAGCCCCACCATGGGAGAGTGCAGCGAGACAACAATTAAGAACAAAAATCGCAAAGAATCTCAACATCCTCCTATTCTGGGCTGAACAGTTATTGGCAGGTTTCAAGGTGCTTGGGATAAGAATCCCTTAACATTGAATATATATTGATTACTCCTCCTCAAGCATGGCGAGCACTATTGCTTCAGCCGACCCTGGAAAAGACCACCCCTCCTCTGACCAAATGTCTTGGTTCTCCTCCAAATCTTTTCCTGTTGGGTCACCCTCTTCTTCCATCTCCTTCAGGGGGCTTCCTGGTGTCACGGTCCTCTGTCTTGTCTTTGCTTCTTCTTGCGGACTATGTTTTTTCTGGACTCGCTCTCTTTCCACACTCCTCATTGTCCCATGCCTCTGCTTCCCTTTCCGTCCAGATCCTTTATGAGTCTTGCTGTGTAATGAAGAGTGTCTTTTTTTAGATCTTCTTTTCTTCTTTACCCCTTTCTCTTAGCCTGTCTTCTCTCTCGATGGGTCTCTGACTCTCCATTCTTTTCTCTCTTTTTAAGTGTTCCCCTGGACTTTGTCCTGGCTCTTGCCTTGGCTGACTCCCTCCTCCCAGTATTTTACTATTCTACCCACCTCTTTACAGGGCCTGCAACAATCTCGTACATCCTCAGCAACAGCAGATGGAGAGGTCAGGTGCAACTTGTGTCTTCCCTAAGCATTGCCGCCCGGGTGCTGGATACCTCCCAGCAGGCTTGAGTGAGGCTGTACGGGCACACTCAAAAGCCAAAGATTGTGAACACACCGCCAGGCAGCTACAATCTGACCCTGGTCTATCCACATAACAAGACAGTCACAGCTCACTATAGGGCAGTACACACAGTCAGGCAGTTGCTGTGTGCCATGGACCAGAAAGCAATCAGCGATTGGAAACATGCCCTGAACAGATACACAGAGTAAGGCAGCTGCAGCTCGGCACGGGCCAATACACGTAGCACAGCAGTGGCAGCCCTGACCACGGCCAAAACGCAGTGCAATGTAGCTGCAGCCCCGACCTGGGCTGACACATACGACAAGGCAAATGCAGCCCAACCTGGGTGGATACACACAGCAAGTCAGATGCAGCCTGCATCGGGCCCAATGAGGAAGGCATAAACATTTTCTACCTATGACAAGTATGATATTGGGCAGAAAGAGGAGTAAGTTAAGGTTGGCAATCTTGGCTCCTGTCATGCACAGATACATTGTGGGGTGCCAAAGGTCCTGCATTTTGGGTCACACCACTTTTAGCCTTCTCAAAGGACAAACAACTCTCAATCTTTCAGGCATTTATGAATTGTCAAAGAGGTATCTGTTGGTGCCAATGGGTTAGCAGCTGCAGGACAGGGGAGGTCCTGAACTAAGCAGCTTCAGCTACTGAGATGCAAATTCAGCCACTTGCTGAGATTTAGCACTAAATGTGCAAATGAAAACCATGCTTGCTACCCACTATGGGAGCATCTGCTTTGTGTTTGTTTCTCCCATTAATCCGGTTTTAAATTGCTGACAGTTCAGATTAGTTGATCGAGGCACAGAGACAGTATGCTGCAAAGACAAAATTTGCCATATTATTGGATTTTGGTGCATACACTATGAGACTAGGCACTTCTCCACTGCGCCAGGTAATACCCAGTCCATTTATACCCACATGCTAACTTGTAGATTTTACACGGATTCTAAATACTCCCGCTTGCCAAAAAGTGATCATGGGATAAAGCTCAACAATTGATTGCCTAAGGGCACACAATTTGGCCCAATGGGATGCCAGGATTTAAAAAAAACAAGTCTCCCGCTTCTACACTTACAACAGGCCCACTAGACCACAACTTGGATGGCATATTTAGGTGAAGTGTAAAAACTGAGATTAGATGTGAAGTATTCTAGGTCTATGGATAAAAAGTACACATAGTACCAGGAACTGTGGTCATTGGCGGCTACTGGGTAGTGCTTGTGATATATACAGATATTCACCATTGGTGTTTCAAAGCTTAAGACTATCTCATTACTTTAGGATATCAGTTATCAATTTCCTAAAAGTGTGTCTCAAAAGTTGCAATTGCAAGCAGTCAAGGCTTACTTCATGAGGGGGAAATGAATTAGAATTTAAATATAGTATGAGTAGTAATCACACACTATAAACAATCTCCTGTTTAGTTATATCTTTTACAATGGACTGATTTAGTGGAGGGGGTTTAGAATGAGACACCAAAAATGTGCTGTGAAACTTATAGCCCCCCATTCACCAATAAATGTCTTCTGGTGTCTCCCTAAAAGCAGAGATTCACTGTGTGCAGAACGTGTCTCTGCACGTCCAAAAGGCCCTGTGAAGGGGTAATGGAAAATTGGGCACCTAAGGTAAGTTACTGCTCTGAGGCAAAGGGGCTTTTGCCTTGGGCTTTTTTAGCCTCGCTGCGTTCTTTTTTTTTACCAGGGTTTGGAACTTGTCCTTCCTCGAAGGACTGATGCAGCTGAAAGCATGGCACTGTTGTATGACTGTAGCGTTTGCTCCTCTTCTTCTCTGCTAGCACCAAAAAGGTATGCTCCCTGCAAAGGGAGCACTTGGAATGGGAAATCAAGAAACAAAGGTCTGAGAAAGCTGCACAATATTTTGTTTTACATCTATTAAAACCTGAAAGTTATTCCAGCAACATTTTCCAATTGCTACAGTTTACCTTAAAATATTTTCTGCAGACAATTTGAAAAAGTGTAGCATTCCAGCAAATAACAAGGTCACTTCAAGCAGGAACAGTAATATTGTAAAAGGTTGACGATATGTTACTCACTTTGTTTTCTCTGTGATCAGTGGCAGATTTTCGCTAATTAAGCCATGGCTCAGAAGCAGGATAGATTTTGCCGTCATTTCTTTGTTTGCTATCAGCCCAAACATGATGCGACGTAATGTTTCATGCACCTTACGAGACCGCTTCAGGCTGTTTGTGTTTTCGAGAATCTAGAGATCATGAAAAAGAATAATAATACTAACTTTGAAATTAAAACATCAGACCATTTAGCTAGATGTTCTTTCAATCATTTCTTAATGTGCTCACAGTATTGAAAGATGAGATCATCTTTAAATGTTAAATTATGTCACATACGAAAACTAGGCACATGTTCCGTTTGTTCTGTCACTTTTATCACATTTTTAATTCCTAATTATATGATTTACTAATATTTTTTTTGCATTGTCTTTTCATATAGCACTATGTAACTATAGCATTCCCAGTACACCATACTGCAATATGGTGTACTGGGAATTCAACATATACTGTAAATGTACTGGTAATGCAACATACTCTTGCAATACATACATTGCTTTTTTCCATTAGTCCATTTACCAGTTTTATGAACAGTGCACTTTTTGTGTGGCCACTCCTTCAACAAACGGTTTTCTAACTTCGCGTATATATCTCATGCTTGTAATGTTCGCAGCATTTGCTTTAGCCATGTTGACGGTGCATGCTGAGGCGCAAAAAGATGCTACGTTTTGTATATTACTGATGTGGAGTTTTTCCACGTTAACCTGTGGCACTTAAACCCTGAACAAAACCAGCAACATTAGCAAGCTAGAAAGCATACAAAAAATCATTAAATCCCAAAACAGCCTTGTTCCACTAACAGCAAGGATGCTGGTTTCTGCTTGGAAAGACAACAGTCAGAAACAACCAACATGCCTTGGAAATTTATTTAACAGTTGCCTATAATTTACCTATATCAAAGGTGGACTCAGCTTGCTTCCCAAAAACACAGAATATGGTTGTGGAGAAAATGGGAGTTTCAAATATATCATATCAAACATGAAATTAGATAAACTTTAAGAAGAATCCAGAAGAGTTGTGGTTTAAGACTGATGGGTTGGGTAAGAATCAGGTGTCAGATGTTTGTGGCTGGTCCTGTGAAGAATGAGATCCTTACCTTCGGTAACGATGTATCTGGCAGAGACGATTATAGCCGCAGATTCCTTCACGTAGAATTATCCCGAGGCGTGAGACTGGGTCCGGAAACTTTTTTGCCAAAGCATCCCTGCACGCCGGGAGGCAGGGCGACACTACTCGACTCCGCCCCAGGCGTCCTCCGAGTACGTGACGTTAGCGAGGTCACATAAGACCTGCCACGGCGCGCCCACGTCAGTTTTCTTTGGACAACTTTTCCGCACCACAAAGCGGAACCACCAGACTAAAAACTGTGGAACCATGGGAACAGAGTGCGAAGGGAAAAAAAATTGGAAAGAAACAGTGACTAACAACATCACCCAGAGGAGTGTCAACACCACAGAACCCAAAGGCAGGGAAAGAAGAAGAACAAGCAGAACCCTGCGCAGTCACCCTGCCAGCACATAGACAGCCTCCCATCCCTATGCCCCGGAGGCAAAGAACATGCGTAAAAGTCATGGCACACGTAGTAAACCTACCACCCCATCCCGACCATGCAATGGGACCAGTCCCAAGCCAGAAGGGGACAACAAACCTCCAAGCCACCCCAACATAGAGGGCAACCACCCACAAGGGACAAGAGCAAGACATGGCCAGAAGACCCTTAATCAGAGGATAGCAAGGGAGGGAGGGAGGACAGGGATAGAAAGCAATCTCCCCCAAACCTTGAGTAGCCAGAGCAGCAAGGCACCGGAGCACCTGAACCCCATCCTCCAAAGAATCAAAGGAGGAATGAGCCGCCCCCAGTCAAAAGCAGCAAGAAGAACAGCCCAAGGCCCCAAGAAGGCCGAGTAGGCAGCGCCTGGTGAGGGAGAACACAGGGTCATCCCAGACCTCATGACAGGAGCAGGGAGAGGAGGAGATGCCCCGGCAGACCATTCGGAGTGGCAACGCACACAAACTCAGGCAAGAGTAACCTACCTAAATGCCATGGAGACCCAAAGGCGACCAGAACCCCCCAGCAGAGCGCAAGCTATATGACCTAGGGTAAGAAAAGCCCCAACCATGGGAATCCTCTTGGAAGACCTTCCGCAGCAGAGGAACAATCAAAAAAGCCACAGGGAAAAAAACACCCCCGTGAATGGCCTGACAAGCAGCCCAAGCAAGTAGAAGGCCTAATCTCAGGACCAATCTGCGCAACAATTCCAACACATACACATGATCAACAAAAGGGCCGTCCAGCAGCCAACAATGCCAAGGTCCCCAAAGAAGGACGCAATGGCCAGAAAACGCACTCCACAGCCAGCCTAAGAATGCCCAGAATCAACCCGACTCAGAAATCACTGAGGAGGGAACGGAGGAGGAGGAGGAGGATGATGATAAGGCGGAGGAGGAGGAGGACTGAGCCCTGCCAAGAGCCTCTGGATGGTGGAGTCATCTGGGGCATGGAACAACAGGCTGCCAACAAACGGAAGATTAATGAGTCGCTCCCGAATATTCTCAGGGAATACCCCATCCCGAAGCCAAGCATGGCGACGGAGAGCGACCGAGGAAGCCATGGCCAGCACCTCTGAGATGTCTAAGGCGGAGCAGAGAATAAACGCCACCAGCTCCCGGCCATCCATCACATGATGCCGTAAGTCCACTTGACCACCCTCCTGGGACGCTGCAGATCCCAGAGACCCAACAAAGTCCCAGAAACAGGAGGAAGCCTGAGTCAGGACACACGAGGTGTTCAGAGCCCGCTGGGCAGCGCTGGTCGAGGCGAACACATTGCACCCCCAAGAGTCCAGCCAGCAGGCCTCCCGGGACGGCAGAGTCAGCAGTGGCGGCAGGGAGGGAAAAGCAGTCCGCAAAAGAGAACTGGAGGCAGAGGGGTGGAGGGGAAAGACACACAGGGTCACGCGGCGCCGGGGGATGCTAGGCACCGGGTCCTCTAAGGCAGGACGCCTCCAAGCCCCTGTCAAGGAAGAAAGGAGGGAACCTTCAAAGGGGAGCAGAATCTCCCTCCCACCAGAGCTCTGGTGGAGGACCTCCTGGGCCCGCTGGAAAATGAGCCACCAGGTCATCCATCCGCAGGATGCCCACAGCAGTGAACACTGCGTGAATGAAGGCAGCACCCGCCTCCATAGGGGCCCGCGGCAGCGAAAGCAGCTCCTCCGTGGGCGACGGCTGCAGACGAAGGCGGCCGTCCCTGAGGCCAAGCGGAGCGGGCAAGGGCCAGACCTGGAAGTCAGAAGGAGCCGACCAATGAGGGACCTGCTGCTCTTCCAACAAACACCTCTGCCTCAGGAAGGGCGGAGAAAAAGACAGGGACCCACCTCCGGGGAGGATGACACCAAACTACAGGCCGCCTCCGGAGAAGAAGGAGCATCCGAACACGAATCCGCGGCACAACCCCTGCGCGGAGCCATAGAGTCCGCTGCCAGAGGCGGAGTGCCGGCACCATCTGGCGTCGCCGGACAAAGTTCCTTCCAGTCGCCCTGCACCGGGGACCGGAGCAGAGACCAGAGCAGGGCTAGAGCCAGACCGGCCCGGGGTTGGCGCCGACCCGACCTCCACCAAGGTAGCCATCCGTGTGGGAGAACGAGATGGCCCTGGGGAGTGACACGAAGCCCTCCACCATCCGCGGCCAAGACCAAGGCGTAGATCGCCTGGCAACGCATGAGGCGGTGCCACGGACGATTCCACCCCCGACTCGCCCCCCGTCGAGGCAGCTGCCTGCGGGGAGGACGAGAGGGGCCCGGAGAGGGGTCCTCACCTGGCCTCGACCCGGAGCTTGGCAAGGAGGGTTCACCGACCCCTGTGGCTCCGCACGGTCCAGCTGCTGTCGGCACTGTAGCGGCATCACCTCGGCCTTAGACAGGACCAAACTGTCAAGGTACCGAGAGGGCTCGGGGATGCGACCCGAGCCCCGACGACCTCCCAGGACACCACAGGGACTTCCGCAGGAGTTTGCAGCGAGGCAGAGACGCCGTGGCCTGAAGGAGGTGCCCCAGCGGAGCCGCACCCCAACACAACCAAACCCTTCAAGCCTGGATCTGAAACAGTCGCTGCCGGGGCGGCGGCGCCATGGAGGGCCCTGCACAAGGCGAGGGGTCCACCGACACCCCAGGAGCGGAAGACGCCAACGAGGCCTGCAAAGCCGCCGCATATGTCTCTATTTGCACTCTCGACGCCCCAACACCGGGACACTGTGGATAGGACAACACGCCGGGCCGCATCACCCTCGGAGAGTCCATGCCCCCGGAACACAGCCCTGGGGACTAACTGCGACACTTACCCACAGGGGAGAAACGCTCACCTGACATCGGAGAAGTTCGAGGCCGACGACCACGGCTGAACCTGAAGCCATCCGCCGAAGCAGACCGAGGGGAGGACGTTGACCTGGAGAGACGCGCTGAGAGAAGTTTCATGCGGCGCTCCCGCCGCGACTTCGACTTCAACTCTAGACAGGCCTCGCAGTCGGTTATGCCGTGATCATCCCCTAAACACCCCATACAAATGAGGTGACGGCCACAAAACGTACAAGTTTTGTCGCCCGAAAGCATTCGCATACTGTTCCACCAAAAGAATGGAGAAAAAAAGGCCCGAAACAGGCCCGTAGCAAGGACCAGATCCGCGTTCTACGCGGAAAAGAAAAAACGGACGTGGGGCACCCAGGGGCTGGTCTTATGTAACCTCGCTGACGTCACGTATGCGGACGGCGCCTGGGCGGAGTCGTGTGGTGTTGCACCGCACCCTGGCGCACAGGGATGCTGCGGCAAAAAAGTTCCCAGAGCCAGTCTCACACCTGGGGATAATTCTACGTGAAGGAATCTGCGGCTAGTAGTCTCTATCAGATAAATGGTTACCTGCTCGGAGGTCAAGCAGGCCACCAGAGATATTTGGAGGATATACAGTTGCTTTTTTTTTATTGATCGCTTACCATGGGCGGGAGTATGATTTGAAGTTCCAATTTGCATTCATGACAAGCAAGTAACTGATCATTTGGGAAATATGGTCTTTCCTTACGGAAGAAATTAGTATAGCCACTGATGGTGAAAAGTATAAATGGGGCACTCCTACCTCAATACGTTACTAAAAACTAGCCGTGAGATGATTAGCGCATGACTTGCTGACTTTACTTAGGTGGGACTTAACAAGTTTGGGAGTTTCTTTAAAGTGTGGAGGTCAATATTAACAGCTAACACTATTTTGTTAAGAGAAATGAGGAGTAGTGAGGTCATTGTGAGACCTATGGATTTGTTGTAGAGGTGAGGAGTAGTGTCGAATTTATCTGCGAGTTTTCTAGTCACCGTCCTAATGAAATGAACAGTTCATTGGCTGTCAGCTAAGAAGAGTAGATCTCTCAGCTTCATTTTTAGAAACCGGTGTACTACAACTTCATTGCATGTGAACCTTTCTTTTCTTTTGTAACTACATATGCATTTTGTGTCAGAACACTACTTGCACAAAATAATGGCTGTGCTATAATTGTACCTTGTATGGAACACCTAAATCTACAATATACGAACTGAACCCTTTCTGAGCTTATCAGCTCCTCTGCCAACCCCTGCCAGAAAAATATCACTAGAAGGGAGGCAAAGGTATAGAGTCTTTAAGCAAGTTACTTACCTTCAATAATGCTCTTTTTAGTCAATACTCTAACTAGACATACCTCACCTTAGAATACTGAATCTCCTGGCTACAGTTGACCCTCGCATAGCCAGAGGGAAGCCTTCTAATCATGTCCTGATACTGTCCTCTCAGATGAATGATTCACTAATCCATGTCTCTGTCCCCAGAGCCTTTAAAGAAGCAGAAATAGTTCCACTTATCAATACAACAGGAGCAGATCCTCTGGTCCTTACGAACTATCACCCTATCTCACTGCTCCCCATTTTGGTTAAGGTGTTGGAAACCCATGTTGCTAACTGTCTCTGCTCTTTTATCGAACAGTGCCAATTCCTTGACTCTCACCAAGCGGGCTTTCGCCCCTCTCATTCAACTGAGGCAGTAATCCTGATCGTACTATACGAAATGAGGAAAGAAGCAGATAAGGGCACTACTCAGGCTTTATTGCTCTTTGACTTATCGGCGGCTTTTGACACGGTCGACCATGAACTCCTGGTGGACATGTCAGGGACGCAGGAAAGCAGGGTTCTGCCCTCAAGTGGCTCTAGTGCTGTCTAGATGGTCGCTCCCAATCAGTACGACTTTCCCAATTCACAGCTCCCACAGTTAAATTGACATGTGGCCTGCCACAGGGTCCTTACCTGTCCCTGCACTTGTTCAATTTGTACCTTCTCCCACTAATTCAGCCTCTAGGTGAAAGAAATGTGTGCACTTTCAAATATGCAGATGACTTGTAACTGATCTTTACCATCGACACTACCTCTGACTCCATCTTCCAGATAACTATGTTACATATACAGAATTGGATGAATAGTAACCACTTAAAATTGAACCCAGACAAAACAGAACAGATCTTAGTTCTTGAAATCCCTGGAACTTACATTTCTGGCCCGCTGAGTTTGGAACGCCACCTCTACCCTCAACTTCAGTCAAGAGTCTTGGTGTCACAATTGATAGAGACCTCTCTCCGAAGTCCCTGATCAGGATGGTTGTTTCCACCAGGTTTTTCCAGCTTCGGAAGTTCAGGAAAATTGGTAGACACCTTACTCATGTAGCCCTTATACAGGTCGTTCTATCACATTGATTAGGCTAATTCACTCTATTTTGGTCTCCCGGTGTACTTAACAGGAAGATTGCAGTTAGTGCGAAACCAGGCAGCTAGATTGAGCTATCCTCAACCGAGACGGCACCAAGTCACTCCTCTACATTGGCTTCCAGTAATACAACGCTGTGCATTTAAGATTGGGTGCCTTACCTTTAAATCCCTTCACAGCACATGCCTGGAAATTGTACTATTTGCCACCTTCATACCTTTCAACCAACAGATGACACATCTTTGCACTTTTAGGAAAACATTGAGAGTAACATTGAAAAAGATTAAGACAGGACAGGCCTTAACTAACTGGTGTTGATGCTACTTAGAACCAGTTCGATTATAATTATTGTAATCATTCTCTATTGAACTATCTTCACTCTGTGAACCCTCCCTTTTTTAAAATCTATTTCACACATGAGCACTATTCCATCACACTCCCCTCTTTCGAGCAACCTCTCGACTATTTTACAACGTGGTGATGTTTACCTGCTGAATATGTTTCTGTGATTAAAACAGATAGTTTCTTGAGGAACCAATGGGTGACTTTGTTTCTTTTTGAAGGTGCATTTTTTAATTCATTTTTTGAAAGCTTTATGTTCATTGAGTACCTTGTGCTGATATTATGCATGCTTACATTTTATTTTGAACCATAAACGTCTCTTGACTTATAACGTGTTAAATTAGTCCAGGACCAAATGTTATCTATACTAAAGAACAGGACAAGTAATCTCCAGGCAGGGTAACAACTTGGCAACTTTAACACAGTCATATCCAATGATCTCGAATTTTAAATGTTTGGAATTACTTTTTTGCTGTGGTGTGACATATTTAGATACTTCTGCATAAACCTGAAATATCTAGTTAATGGAGCAGCAAGCAGTATTATGCAAGACAGCCCCTACTTGATGGGAAAAATGCACTGTGGCAGCATGGTTGAAAGAAGAAACAAGCACCTAATTTTTACAAGCTGGCAAATAAGTGTGCATCAATCGGTGGTACTGACCAAACTTGAAACTATTGGTTCAAGTTGACTTTTAAAATAAAAAAAAAAATTATTTAATGAGTTTCATATAGAGCTGGCTAGACCCGTAGGTATCAGAGCGCTTTACATAAGGTTCAACAATGTTACAACAATGATAACAATTACACATTACATCAAATATATGCGACACATTGAAGAGCGAGGAGAGACAAATAGAGCGGATAGAAGGAGAGGGGGAGTGAAATGGGAGAGGAAGAGGGGGTAGACGGTATGAGAGATGAAGGGAAAGTCTGACCAATGACCGACTGGGTAGGTGACGGCCGAGGAGGGAATCTACAGCCAGTCTCCCCTGTAGCTCTCAAGGTAGCTCCTGTACTGCATTTGCCATTTTACACATGCTAAATTACAGGTTGACCTCGATTCCATGCAATGCTCTGATCTTCCATTGTGTTGCATCACACTTCCATTTTGTGCTGCCTTGCCCTGTAGTTACACTTCAGCATATATATTATATATATTGTGGTGTATTTACTGTTTATTGCCTTTCACTAGGTGCCTAAGAATTTACTAGCTTCAGTGACTTATTGCCTTTACCTACGATATTAATAAAGCCCAATCTTTACCTCTGGAGGATTGTTGGAGTTTCTGTGTGAGTAAGTGGTGAGCGTAAGTTCAGATTACGCAAGTGGGCAAAGCAATACAGCTCCATCGGGCATCAGTCAGATAGTTAGGTTTCAACAGACGAGGGAAAATTCACAGAAGAATTTCCAGATGTGAAACAGAATGGGAACTTAGAACCAAGTGGGTGAGGGCAAAGGTCAAGAACTGGAAAGGTGAAAAGTAGAGTTGATAGGGGTAGGGGGGTAGTATGAAGGGGGAGGAGGGAGATAAAGTCAGGAGAGACGAAGGAAAGTCTGCCCAAAGACCGGCTGGGTAGGAGACTGCAGAGGACATGTACAAACATACTGCAATAAGTGGAAATTGAACGGGGGCTTAGCTATGAATACTAGGCTTATAACTCGTTTGAGTGATTTCACTGACTATAATATTTTTTGTATGCTAAGAATTTAGGCCATATTTAGGGTGTGCATGACAATTGACTTGCATGCTACTTCTGCCAGCGGCCCACATTCCAACCTCATGCATCACAAATTAAAGAAAAAGTTTTGATGTAAAGCAGGAGAAATATAGCAATACCCTTCAAGTGGCTGACATGAATAATGTGAAAACATTTCTTTCTTGTGTTTAAATTAGTAGACTTAGTGTTGGTAGTTGGTAGTTGGTTATGCATAATAAAAATCTAAGCCACATATCAGGTGCACATGGCAAATGATTTGCATTTGGCTTCTGCCTGTCACAATCTAATCTCTGGCATCCTAAATCAAAGATAAAGCATTAACCTTTGATGTACAACTTGAGCTCAAGCCAGCCTCGAGCCAGGTGGCTGGCTCTGGCTCACTTGAGATCTTCTTGGGCCCTCGATCTCAACATGAGCCAAGCTTTCATATGGCTTCTACTAGTCACTATACTCTAATCTTGCGCACCGAGAACTGAAGACAAAGCATTAACGATTAACAGACACATACAACCATCAAGGAGATGAACTGCACAATGTGCAACAAGAAATCCATTGAGCAATAGCAGCTGCCATACCAATTGTGTGATCCAAGGTAAGTATTTTATTTCACTGAGCCTCCATTTTCTTTATCGGCACATACAAAATCACCTTCAGATAGGCACCAAGCCACAAAAAATACCCATTGCCCAGCATACCCAGATTTTGTGGGATGGCACATGGCTGCTAGGATGACATTAATGGGTTCTGGAGGGTGGTCCAATGAGACTGTCACCTCTCAATCTGCACACATTGAAGTACAGGTTAACAGGAATGGGTACAAGACCCTGCCCTGCTACTGCAACAGACAGATCCTCCCAAAGCATTCGGCAGATCGAAGGATAGACACTCACACCAAGAAGTTCCATGTACCATACTCTCCTGGCCCAATCCAGAGCCATTAGAATGGCTTAGGTCCAGTAATTCCTGCTTTTCTTTACTGGGTAGGAGAGGTAGCAGCAGGAAGTCGTACAGAGTCTAGTGCTTCACCCTATACGCAATGCGTCTCAGAGGCCCAACCTTCTTGGGAACTCTAGTATGCAAAAGCGTGGACAGTGAATGTTCTTAGCAGTGGTGGAAAGATCAACATGGTTGGAAGACGCCCTGTGTCGGCTCTGGGTACAACTGCCATTCGTGATCCGCCAGGCTTTATCAGCTGAGGACATCTGCAATGTCCTTTTATGGTACTGCCAAGTGGATGTACCATAAGGGAAATGCCCTGACAATTGAGCTAGTTCAGGAGGTGAAGAGCACCCTGCCACAGGAAATAAGACTTCACTCTGCCCGGCTAGTTACAGTAGCACATGGCTGTGGTGGTGTCTCTGAGAACCGGTAACAGCCTCCCCATTATGATGCACAAGAAGGCCTTCAAGGGCAAGCAAATCACCTACAGATCCAACAAACTGATGTGTAGTTGGGTCTCTGCTGGACATCGGAGTCCCCTGAACTCCACCTTCCTAGACAGCCTCACCAACCCAGCAGTAATGCATCATCACACTGTCAACTCTGGGTGGTGATAAGGACAGGAGTTGGCCACTGATCCAACTGTGGTTGAGCAGCCACCGCTGCAGATCTTTTGCAGTCTCCTCTGGCACCTGGATGGTGGGGACTTTACATCCCACTGCAGAACTTGCATGCCCTACCTGGCATGGCCGATGAGAGGGATGCAGGAGACCAGCAGGTCAAGAAGACTCACACATCCTCACTAGTTGCGTGCCACTAAATAGGTTTTCATGCTGTTGCCGGAGGGGCAGGTGATTGGCCATATCCTGCCCCTGAAAGCCCAACAGACATTGACTGGGCTATGAGGGGCAGGATATGGCCAATCACCTGCCCCTCCGGCAAGAGCCTGAAAACCTATTTAGTGGCACGCAACTAGTGAGTCTATTGTCAGGGTGATGGAGCATGACACTGTCAAACATTCCAAGCCCCTGGCTTATCCTCTAAAAGGGAGAAACTGTTGGGAGCTTTCCCGAACTGGTTCTGAAAAACCCAAGGACCGTGCCATGGCTTAGAGCTCCTAAAAACGCTCCAAAGCCGAGTCTGCTTTTCACCAAACAGGCAGGAACCATTAAAGGGCATGTCCATTAAGGATGCATAGATGTTCCCAGAGAAGCCTGTGGATCTCATCCATGCGAAGCGTCGTAGCACCACACTTGTCCTGATTGCCCTTCCTAGACCAATGGTGTCTGGAACCAAGTGGATGATGAACTTGGGTGCATACCAGCCATTGTCAAAGATTTGGGTCATGGAAGCCTGTATCTTCTGGGACTGCCAGTAAAACCTCAATAACCATGTCCCAAAGTGCATGGGTGTTACGTGAAAGAGGCAGCTGGCATCAACAGACTTCTTGTAGGTCAATACACTAACTGTCTTCATTATAAGGTGAGGCAAACTCTACCTTGTCCCCTCCTTTGTGGTCTCAATATGGTTGTCTCTAGTCAGAGTCTGAACGAAAAAGTTGGTTTAGTGTCTTTGTACAACTGTGGGGTAATGGGATAGTGTCTATATCTGAGGGAATGGGGCGTGGCTTCAGTCGAGGTCAACAAGAATTCGGCTCTGAGTTGACTACTATGATAGGTTGTGGCTCCTCCAACAGCGCCAGCGTTGACATCCGAGAGACTAGCGCTGATTGCAGGACCCTAAGAAGGCAATGAAGCCAGTGGGGAACCAAAATTACTTTTAAGGGGCGCAGTTGAGACGGAGGACAGATCTGCCATCTGTGCCCTTTGAGCCCACTTTAGTAGTTTCCTAAAAGTTATAAGTAGAAGGATACATGTAAGCCAATGAAAAGGACAGCAAAGAGGCTATGCTCAAGGGGAGGAACAAATATAAGAAGAGGAAGGCAAGCCACAGAATAGGAAGCCTACAAATGAGTGACAAAATAGCTCTAAGTCCACTCTAAGTTTTTGGTATAGTGCACAAGACACATTCAACTACAAGACAGCAAAGCACGGAGTTACAGAGCACCTTTATAGACCTTTGCAGTAATTTTGTTTCACCACTATATGGCACCCCAATGTTGCTGGTCAGCCTAGTGTATGAAAGTTTTGTCCCTGAGTGTTCCTGTCCTCCACCACACAATGTTCTGGGTCATTCAAGACCTAGTCGGTCCCTTGACTGAGTGTATCACTAAAGAGACCCACAGACACTCGAAAACACAATTACCAATGTATAACCACAACAGACATTAACTGGACCTTTCAAATGCAACTATTAAAGCGGCAATACTTTAAGCCTTGGGGAATAGTTAACTGGATTCTTATTGGAACTTTTGTCTTTGTGCTTTAGGCTTCTGTTATCCCCAGCATTTCTTGCAGGGTGAACATGCACTGAGGTGGATCAGGCTGCCAAAGGGGAATGTAGGGAATAGCTTTGAGTTTTTACCAAGCATGGTGTGAGAACAACTGCTGCATTGTAATAATGTGCATCCTCCACTACAGTGTAATAAGATTATTATTCGTTTTTCACCTTTTGACAAAGGAAAATGTAATGTGAGGTAATAATGGTTCACTTACATACATATGGTTAAATGCTCTGTTGGTCGATGAACAGATCTGTGTCTGACAACAGCCAGCTCAATAGCGGAGCTCTCTGCATCTTGGTCTTAACAAATGTGAATGTTGCCTTAACGTTGATTCCCAAAGTAATAACAAACAAATACACACAATACTGAGTAGCAAATCCATAACCTAGTTATGCAGAACTTCATAGGGTGGGGGAGGTATCTGATGTTCTATAACACTTACCTCTTTCAGGGGAAGAATGAGTTTTATTACAAGATCCTTCCCTACAAACTGTGCCAGGATTTCATATGAATCGTAACTTTTGCTGGTGCGTGCCTCCATGACTTTGGATACAATTCCTTTAACCTCCTTTTCCTCTGCTACATCTCCAAACAACTCGTGATTAAATATCTTTGAAAAGAAAAGAAACATTATAAAATGTCAACCATAAACAGATTTTAAAAAAGGATACATCTACGAGTGGCTGAATACCTTTACCTATCAGGTAGTTGATCCTGGTAAGTTTCACAAAGCTGATGCAGCCAGAACAGCAGAATATTTTCGAAGCAGTCTACTTTAGACTTGGGGAAGTGAGTAACCTCATAATGTTAGGAGACATCTAAGAATGTATTCTGTGTTATATGAGGTTCTGTGTTCACTCAACTACATCCATGAAAACCACTGAAAGAGATTTTGCTACTTCTGGGTCACTGAGAGTATCTCTTCCTTGGGAATAAGAGGAAGAAATGAAATACACACATTTAGTTGATGTAATGGGAAGACTGCAGAAGTGATATAAGCAGTTACTAACTGCTCTTAGTATAACCATTTAAAACACCACAAATGTTTTCTCAATTAACCACTACACTAAAATCCCAACGAAAGTGAGAATCAAACATGCTTACCCCCAGGCGTCAGACTGGATCCGGAAAGTTTTCGTCAGCAGTACCCCTGCGTGTCAGAAGGTGGCGCCGTGTGGCTCTGCGTCCGTCGTTGGCATCGTAGTTGCCAGGATGACGTTGCGGCAGCTACTTAGACTCCACCCTCGAGCGCTGACGTCATTTCTGTACACAACTTTCTGCGCCAGGAACGCAGAGCAATGCAAGAAACGGACCACTGGTGCAATGAAACTAGGGCCCTGAAAAGGATGACCTTAATCCTAGAAATCAGTTCGCAGAACGGGGAGGATGGGTGGGACAGTAAGGAATCCATCACCAACTAATGCTTCTTACAGATATATCATTACCGAAGGTAAGTAACTTGTGCGTCCTAAAGAAACACATTAATGATAGATTCCTTACCTTAGAATAGATAAACCAGCAATATCAACCCAGGTGGTGGGTCTGCGAACCAAGATCACACCAGAAAGTCCTGAAAAACAGAACGGCCAAAGAAGCAGCCTCCCCGGACTTGGCTGTCCAGGAAGTAGTGCTTGGTAAACGTGTGAGGCGAGGCCCAAGTAGCTGACTGACAGATGTCATGCAAAAGAACTCCCCGTCCCAAAGCAGTAGTGGCGGCCGTCACCCTGATAGAATGGGTGTGTACTGGAGGCTACTTCATAGCCAAGGAGTAGCATGCTTTGATGCACAGAACGACCCGCCGAGAGATGGTCCGCTTGTGCGCGGCCCGACCTTTCTTGACGCCCACTTAGCCAACAAAGAGCTGATCATCACCCGGAACTGTTGTGTGCGGATTAGATCGAATGAGAGCACACGTTTTGGGTCCTGCGGGTGGAGCCTCTCTTCTTCTTTTGAGGGATTCAGAGGCGAAAAGAAGGTGGGCAAAGTGATGGTCTGCCCGATGTGAAAGGCAGTGACAAACTTTGGCAGAAAAGATGGACGTGTTCTTAGGACAACTTTGTCGAATGGACAGAAAGAAAAGGAGGTTTAGAAGAAAGAGCCTGGAGCTCACTCACTTTCTGGCAGAGGTGATGGCAACCAGGAAAGCAGTGTTTAAAGTGAGAAGACGAAGAGGACAGTTGTGAAGTGGCTAAAAATGAACACACATCAGATAGGTCAGAACAAGATTCAAGTGCCACTGAGGCATCACAAAAGAAACAGGAGTGAACATGTGTGTAATTTCTTTCAAGAATCTATTCACAACCGGGGACTTGCAAAGAGAAGGCTGATCAGGAAGCCTTATAAAGGCTTAAATGGCGGAAAGATAGGCCTTGATTGTGCCCAGAACAGAGCCCTGCTGGGCCAAAGAAAAAAGGAATAGAAGAACCTCTGAAAGAGGGGCAGAGGATCCACAGCCTTAGCTGTGCACCATGCCACAAATTTGTTTCACCTGCAGGCGTATACCGTTTTAGTGGAGGGATGACTGGCTGCCAAGGTGATTCAGAAAAGGGGGTGGTGATGAACAGAGTGTCTGAATTAAGCAGACCACTCTTACCCAGTCCAAAGATCAGGGCTTGATCCATCACCGTTTTTTAGCTCACTGCACCATCCCAGCTCAGAACTTGGCTATATGCAAATTAGTCTGACCCTGGCCCAGTGCATCATGGGAACAGGGCAGACCAAACTACCAAGCCAATTCTTATACTGGGAAGGAAACAAGCTACCGGGGACCGGTTTCTGGCATTTCAGCCGTCTTCGGCCCGGCTTGCTTGAATCCTGATGGTGCAATGAGCTAGGGACTCACATCTAAGTATACCCTTCCACGCTTATGGTGGACAAAAATGATTCATAAAAGGGGGTGGTGATGAACAGAGTGTCTGAATTAAGCAGACCACTCTTTCCCAGTCCAAAGTTCAGGGCTTGATCCATCACCGTTTTTTAGTTCACTGCACCATCCCAGCTCAGAACTTGGCTATATGCAAATTAGTCTGACCCTGGCCCAGTGCATCATGGGAACAGGGCAGACCAAACTACCAAGCCAATTCTTATACTGGGAAGGAAACAAGCTACCCGGGACCGCTTTCTGGCATTTCAGCCGTCTACGGCCCGGCTTGCTTGAATCCTGATGGTGCAATGAGCTAGGGACTCACATCTGAGTATACCCTTCCACGCTTATGGTGGACAAAAATGATTCAGAAAAGGGGGTGGTGATGAACAGCTGCACCATCCCAGCTTCTGAGCTGGGATGGTGCAGTGAGATAAATAACGGTGATGGATCAAGCCCTGATCTTTGGACTGGGTAAGAGTGGTCTGCTTAATTCAGACACTCTGTTCATCACCACCCCCTTTTCTGAATCGTTTTTGGCCACTATAGGTGTGGCAGGGTATACTCAGACATGAGTCCCTTTCTCACTGCACCATCAGGATTCAAGCAAGCCGGGCCGAAGACGGCTGAAATGCCAGAAACCGGTCCCCGGTAGCTTGTCTCCTTTCTGGTGAAGAATTGGCTTGGTAGTTTAGTCTGCCCTGTTCCCATGATGCACTGGGCTAGGGACAGACTGATTTGCATATAGCCAGGTTCTGAGCTGGGATGGTGCAGTGAGATAAATAACGGTGATGGATCAAGCCCTGATCTTTGGACCGGGTAAGAGTGGTCTGCTTAATTCAGACACTCTGTTCATCACCACCCCCTTTTCTGAATCGTTTTTGGCCACTATAGGTGTGGCAGGGTATACTCAGACATGAGTCCCTTTCTCACTGCACCATCAGGATTCAAGCAAGCCGGGCCGAAGACGGCTGCAATGCCAGAAACCGGTCCCCGGTAGCTTGTCTCCTTTCTGGTGAAGAATTGGCTTGGTAGTTTAGTCTGCCCTGTTCCCATGATGCACTGGGCCAGGGACAGACTGATTTGCATATAGCCAGGTTCTGAGCTGGGATGGTGCAGTGAGATAAATAACGGTGATGGATCAAGCCCTGATCTTTGGACTGGATAAGAGTGGTCTGCTTAATTCAGACTCTGTTCATCACCACCCCCTTTTCTGAATGGCTGCCAAGGTGACATCACAGACTCCGGGAGGAAGGTCAAAAGACGTCAACTGCCGCCGTTCAATCTCCATGCATGGAGGTGGAGGCTGGACAGGTTCGGCAGAAGATCCTCCCGAAGAGGCAGTCGGATCGGGGGATCAATGGTCATGCTGAGTAGCTCGTGATACCAGTATCTGCGTGCCCAATCCGGAGCCACAAGGATGACTTTGACCAGGTCGCGCCTGATCTTCTTCAAAACTCTGGGCAGAAGTGATATAGGCGGAAAGGAGTACAACAGACCGCAACGCCACTCGTGATGAAAAGCATCGCTGAGCGAGCGTTGCCTTGGAAATTCCAATGTTCAGAACTTCTGACATTGCGCGTTCTCTTCAGTGGCAAATATATCTAATCAAGGCTCTCCCAACTGCTGAAAGAGACCTTGATCCACCTCCGAGTGCAGAAGGCATTCGTGATCTATAATGTACCGACTGCTGTTTTCGTCCGCCCTGGCGTTCAGAAAACCTGCCAGGCGTTGAACCACTAATAAAATGCCCGGAGGTTCCAGCCATGTCCGGAGGCGGAGAGCCTCCTGACATAGGGTCCACGACCCCACCCCGCCCTGTTTGTTGCAGTACCACATAGCGGTGGTGTTGTCCGTGAACACCTGCACTACACTTCCCTGGACAGAGGGAAGGAATGCCTTCAGTGATAAGTCAGATCGCCCGAAGTTCCAAAAGGTTGATGTGGAGCCTGGACTCCGTCGGAGACCAGAGGCCTCGGATCTCCCCCTCTCCCATGTGTCTACCCCATCCCAGGAAGGACGCATCTGTGTGCTCCGGTTGGGGAAGGGAGAGGAGAGGGATGTGCCATTGACCCAATCGCGATTCGTGAGCCACCACTGCAATTGTCGTGCAGTGCCCTCCAAGATCTGGACGTGATCAGACAGGTTGCCCTGATGCTTTGCCCACTGGGACTTCAGGTCCCACTGCAGAGCCAGCATATGCCATCTGGCATGATTTGCCAACAGAATGCAGGAGGCAATCAGGCCCAGCACCCGCAGGGTCATCCTGACCAAAACCCTGGATAGAAGCTGAAAGATTGGAATCACAGCCTCAATATTCTGGACTCGCTGCTCAGGAGGATAAACCCGAAATTGCATCGGGCCCAGAACCGCCCTAATGAAAGGGAGCTTCTGAGAGGGAACCTGGTGCAAATTTGGCACGTTGATGGAGAACCCCAGCAAATGCAGGAGGTCAGTCGTAATCTGGAGGTGAGAGCCGGCTCTCTGGGGCGAGCCCGCCTTCAACCAGGAAAGGGTGGGTAGGCCGGGGTCGACTGCACAGGCTCCGCCGGAGCCACGGTTGTGGTACAGCCCTTATCCTCAACTGTGTCATGCGAACGGCGAGGGGAAGTCTGAGAACGATGACGCTTCTTCAACTTCTTCTTCGAGTGCCTGGACTTCCTGACCCTGAGTGAGAGGACATGGAACCCAAAGAATGGTGATGGTGGCTCCACGACCGGCCCCTCGACTTCCTCCTTGACCGGGACCTCGAACGGGGCGGAGCAGACTGCCAGGTTTCCAGCAACTTTCGGGACCACACCTGCAAAGTCTTCTGCGCCATGGCCCAACAGTCATAGCATGACCTGGGGTCATGGCTGCGCTCCAGGAAGTAGAGACACAAGTCATGGGGGTCGGTCACCGACATCATGCGGCGACAGGCTCCGCAGGACTTAAAACCGGGCATCCCTACTCAGCACCAGGAATCAATAGACTCGAAAAATGGAGACAAAAATTCTCAAAACGCTCGGTTAAAAAGGGACTGGGGGTACTTGAATTCCCTAATCTGCGCTTGCTGGCGCAGAAACAGCAAGAACTGACGTTAGTGCGTGAATGCGGCGTCTAAGTAGCTGCCGTAACGTCATCCTGGTGACCACAACGCCAACGACGGACGCGGAGCCGCACAACGCCACCTTCCGATGCACAGGGGTACTGCTGACAAAAACTTTCCAGATCCAGTCTGATGCCTGGGGGTAATTCTAAGGTAAGGAATCTATCACTGACATGTTTCTTTCAGATACATCAGTTTGTATAAGGGGTTGGAATGCTGAAAGGTACTATACAAGGCACCAGTGCTTTTTTCACACACTGAAATGTTTATAATGTTTCTGGATCGCATTTCAAAGTTGATGCCCAAAACTTATAATCAGTTAGGCTCACACTGTTCTTGCTCAAATTATGCCTTGGTGATGACTAACTGAGGAGAGTTTAGGGTATCAGCGTAGGAGGCCTGTAATTGTAGTAGAGTTTGGTAGGACACACGAGTACCAATACACAAAAGAAGAAATTATGTTATTGGAAATGCAGCCAATGTAACTATTAGAGTATGTCAAAATCTGTCACTCTTACATAGCTCCCTCCCAGTGAAATCATGTTTTTGGCTACACAATAGTTTACTTAATTCTCTCCTTTAAATTGCTGTTCATCTGGCAAAAAAATGTAACTTCTTTTTTAGTTATGAAGCTGGAGGAAATGTGTTTGGTTAATTACAAATAATTCCTCCAATATTTACAGAAAGCACGTTATAAGACATTACTCGTTAGATTCTGCAGTTATTGGATAATAATGCAATATTTAACAATAACCCTTGGTAGCAAGGCAGTGGTATAGGTTACGTTAATCCTACTCCGTATAAGACACATCATAATCCCCCTTGGTTGTAATACATGTAGAAAGCTGTGACACCTATTAAATCAACAAAAATATTATGACCATATTATCTGTGATAAGGTAAACTTATGACAAATGATGTAAACAAGAACTCTGACACGGGTTGAAGAACTCTTTACAGTCCAGGGAGCAGACTAACAAGTCCTTCTATATATTGCCTCTTGGATGTATGAATGGCCAACAAAAAATGTATTTGTGGACCTGTACATCTAATAAACCGACATTATGACCTCTGGTTGGAAAAAATAAGAAATAAAGAAGCCAAAATCAATTACAAACTATGACTGGTTTCAACCAATATGCGTGTGCTCAATTCAACATTTTATACACTATTGTGTTTGCAATGCATCTAATGGGCATTCCATGGTTGTTTTCCTCTAATTCCAGCATCAAGCTTGTAAAATAATTTCTTTGATGTTTGTTCTGATTGCGTTAGTAAGGCAGATCAGTATAATGACCCCTTGAGTCGAAGGATCACCTAATGAAACTCAACAGCTATTTCACCTGTGGGGGGCGTGCCACTCACAGAGGGACTAGTCAGAATGAATAAGCTACTTACCCCCGCTAACGCTCTTTCTAGCTACAGATTCCTCAGCTTTTGATCTTTCCTCAGGAGTCAGGCTGGATCTGGAAACTTTTCAGCAGTACCTCTGTGTGCCAGAAAGTGGTGTCTTGCTGCTCTGCAAGGACACCATACCTGGAAAATCCGTGCAGGCCAATAAATGTACCAATCCACGCACTGACGTCAGTTGCTTTCCAGACTGTCCATGTCCCTATCACAGAGACCCAAAAGCAAATGGACAGAGAACCAATCACAGAACAGGGAGGATGGGAGGGTCATGAGGAATCTGTGGCTAGACAGAATCTCTACCAGAAAGAGGGCTATGAAGGGAAGTAACTTGTTCTTTTGATTAGAGACTTTTAGCTGAAAATTCCTCCTCTTTTGAAAGCAATACATATTTAGAGGTGGATCTGTGGTTGGACTAGAACCATAAAGTCCTGCTGAACCGGGAGGGTAAGATGTCCCTTCATGCGCACCTGGCTGCCAAGGCAATAGTGTTTTGTGAATGAATGGAGGGACGCCCGCATAGCCACCTGGCAAATGGTTAGGCATGCCAATACAGTGGTAGCAGCTTTGGCCTTCGTAGAATGAGCACTCAGTCCTTCCAGAGGCTGCTTTTTGGCCAACGCACAGCAGATCCAGCGGGAGATGATGCTCTTCTGCACTTACTGCCACTTAATGTTCTCGACCAGCAGGATGCAGGCGGCCACTAGTGCCAGCAGCCTCAGAGTTATCCTCACTGAAATCCAGAACAGGGGCTGAAAGATCGGGCCATTGCCTAATTGACCTGTACTCTGTTTCCTGGGGGAAAGGCTTGAATACTTTCTTTGTCTTGAATGGCTCAGATGAAGGCTAGTGACTGAGCAGGAGCCAGGTGTGACTTCAGATGTTGATAGAGAAACCCAAAGATGACAGGAGGTTTGCTGTAATCTGGAGGGGGTTAACGGCTGCATGGGGAAAATCCACCTTCAACAGGTAGTCGTCGAGCTGGAGAAGAGTGGCATCCTTGACCTCCAAAGGTGTGCTGCCTCCACCACCATTACTTTCATGAACACCTAAGGGGCGTTGGTGAGATCAAAAGGGAGCACAGCAAACTGAAAATGCTTCTTATCCCACCACAAATCACAGGTAGAGCTGATGGGCCAGCAGGACAGGGTTATGGAAAAAGGCATCCTGCAGGACAAATGCTACCATCAAGTTTTCAGGGTCGATGGCAGACAAGATCTGGGCCATGGTGAGCATATGGAATTTCTCCTTGTGGAGGAAGGTATTGAGAGAGCATAGATCTAGAGTATTATAAAGACCTTCAACCTTCTTAGGTACCAGAAAGTAGTGGGAATAACAGCCTAATTCTGGTATCAGCACCCCCGCAAAATTCCCTTGGGCCAAAAGGAACTGCACATCATGCTGCAAAATGGAGAGGTGGTCAGTGGCAGAGGGGATGGTGGAAGGTGTGATGGCAAAAAGAGGAACAGCAAAGCATATTCCTTGCAAACAATCTCTGGACCCACCTGTCCGACATAATTGCTTGTGAGCCTGGTAAGAATTGGTGAATTCTGTCTCTCACTAAGTGGTTGTGTCCCTACAGGGACCCGTTACGAGGTTTGGCAGTTGGGGCTGTGAGCGGGTTTAGGAAGTGGTAGGCTGAGCGGCACACTGACTTTTGCAATGAGAGCGGAGGTTACCACATTCTTTACCACAAAAAGTCTGGGTTCCTTGTGGGGCTAGATGGGTTGGCAGTAAGAGACCCTCATCCAAAGCTGCAAATAGAGCAGTGAAACTGTTGTGGTTAGGGAGGTGGGCAGTAAAGCCCAGAGATTGAGCAATAGACCTACTCTCCTTAAAGTGCTCTAAAGCAAAATCCGCTTTTTCCCTAAACAGACAAGTCCCATCAAAGGGCATGTCCATCAAGGAGGACTGGACATCAACCGAGAACACAGTGGATTGCAGCCAGGCATGGCGCTGAATATCAATGCTGGCGTCTATGCCCCTCCCAATTGAATCAGTGGTGTCCAAGCCACAACGTATCGTGAACTTGGCAGCAGCACAGTCATTTTGAATCACCTGAGATTGTACAGAGCAAAAGTCTTCGGGCACACGAGGGAGGACTTGTGCCACTGAATCTTAAAGGGCATGTAAGTAGTGTCCAAACAAACAGCTGGCATTAACGTATCAGAGGGCCAAGCTGGTAGAAGAGAAGACAAAGCTGCAGAATGTCTACACTCACTTAGATTCCCTATCGGGGAAGTGGTATTAAATGCAATGGGATTAGAGCTGCTGGTGGAAGGTTGCACCACTAAGCTTTCTGGCAATGGCTGATAAAAGAAAAAAAAGGGTTGCAATAAGCAGGGCAATGGCACCTGGTAATGTGTCTATTAACTGAAGCCCAGAGCAAGGTTTGGCCAAAACCCCAATAAAGTATCGGGAAGGAAGGGCTCCGAAGATAATTTCCACGGCTGGAGGACATACGTCAAGACATTAGTTTTCAACTCCAAAGTTGGCAACTGGAGGTCAAGTACTCTGGATGCCCTACGCATTACCATGTCATTGGAGGTGCATTCCTTTACGGCTGGACCAGGGGAGTGTTAAGAGTACTGTCTCCGAAGGATCAAAGCCAATATCCTCCTCCAAGTCATCGTACCAGTTGTCATCCCGGGAAGGCTGAGCGAACTTATCAGCCAGGTCACAGTTAGTATCTGAATGAGTCCCAAAAAGGGAATGCAGAGTGTTGTCGAGCCTGTGGTAATTTCAGATGGAGATGGGGGGACAGCCCCATGGACGGATTTAGGCTTGACATCGACTTGACATTGGAGAGGACTATCGGGCCCAATTCTTCAGGTGGTTAAATCTGCATTGGCGTTGATGGGCCTAGGGTTGGCATGGGTTGTAGCATCAGCAGTGGAGTCAAGATGAGTGGGGAGGGTCTAGCTAGCACCGAGGGCAAACCTGTTGGTGGTATTTCAGGTAGAAGGCCTCTTGGTTCCTTGGGGCCTAAATGCGCAACAGAGGTAGTCAGCAGGAATCCGAAGAACCGGAGCATAGCTGCACAGAATTCTTCAATTAGGGGCAATGTGGTTGAAGGACCTGGAAACTCAGTTTGTGCCGGACTAACTGCGAAATGGAGACTCACTTCATCTGGAGAGTGGAATGGTGTGAACGGGCAGAACTCCGCTTTGCCATCTAATGTTTTTTATGGTTACCGGTGGACATGGAGCAGAACAAAGACTGGCACCGCTGACTGTGGGAATGGGAGCAGGAACAAGACTGAGCTTTGGACTTGGATCAGTCCCAGCGCGGTTCTGTGTTTGGTGACATAAAGGTTTGCCTCATGTTTGCTGATGGCCTTTGGGTTTATCGATGCACTGCAGTTCTTGGAGTCGTGACTTGACCCTAGACACCAGAAGCACACCTGACAGGCATCTGTCCCAGACATTTCTTTGTGCTAGACCCTACAGGGCATGAAACTCGTCATTTTAGGGGGTGACATCCCTTGAACACTCTAGACATTTTTCTAAAATATTGAGGTAAGTATCTCATGAAGACAAAAGGCCCCGGAAACTTAGGTTGTGCCAGAAAAAGCTGTGGGATCAGAATTCAGCAAACTTCTGAGCGAGATTGAGAGGGATGGCACTGGCCTTGCACTCAGGTGAATGTGAGTAGCACAAGGGAGTAGAACTCAACTTTGACTTCTTGTTTTTTACACTTATCCAAGGACTTGGAGTGTGACTCTGAAGCACCTCCATTGCCTACGAGAACAGGAACGAGTCAAAGAGCAAGCCTTGGATGCTGAGCTGGACTTGGAAGAGTCCTAAAGTGGATTTGTCTCATGTTAGGCGTCGTAAAGATTAGCCTTGTGTTCCCTGATGGCCTTTGGGTTGCACAGCCACTGCAGGCCTGAGAGCCCTGGCTCGACCCTTGACACACCTGATGGGCATCTGTCACAGATATTTATGTGCAACACTCCCTACAGGGCTTGAAACCTGTCATTTTAGGGGATGATATTCCTTGCACACTATAGAAATGTTAATAAAATATTGAGGTAAGTGTCTCAGTGAGTTTAACAGTAATGCACGCAGAGGTGCTGGTGAAAAGTTTCCAGATCCAGTCTGATACCTGGGGAATATTTTAAAAAAAAGGTAATCTACAGCTAAATAGCTTTATCAACAAATATTTTTATAATGCTAATGTAACACATCATAATTTAGAATCAAACTTTATTATTAAGCAACGACATATCATTGAACACAGCTGGGCTGCCTACATCCACCGGCCGGCAGAGCATAGTCTGACAACATTGAAACACAGCCATGGGGTCTACATCCCGGAGGGCGACCCGGCGAGGATAAACTGATGGCCAGATGGCGCAACCAATTCTTGTGCTGGTACTGCATTTTATAGAAAAGGAAAGACAAACACTAACAAAGAAACAGAAACCTACCCATCCCCTCCAACCCCCCCCCCCCCACCATGGACCCCCCCTTTGCCCCCCCACTTCGCATCAGCCTTGCCTGCGCCTCCGCCTCTGCCCCCCACCGCATCTCCGCCCTCATAAAGCCATTCCAATCCCCTTATGAGCTCGCCCTCGCCGGTTCCAACGGGATAAGCTGCAGAATTTGCAGGATGGGGCATGTTACCTCCCGCAGATCTCGCGACAGCAAATATATAAATGGTTCCCATAGCTCCGCATACGTCTCCCCCTTGTCATCCACACAGAGGGAAAGCCTCTCCATACCCAACAAAAACCAAAGCCGAATAATCCAATCTCTCGGGTCGGGGGCAGCAGGGGAGCGCCACTGCGCAAGGATGACTAGGCGCGCGGTCAATAGAGCTAAAGCTATCTACTTACCTCGCAGGGAGCGCAAGGGGAACGCTTTAGGGTGAGGAAGACCTAGTAGCACATGTTCCGGGGCCCTGGGAAATGTAATACCAAATGCGTTGTCTATGTCATCCAGAACCACCTGCCAGTAGCGCCCCAGCTTGGGGCAGTGCCAGAGCAGATGTGTCAGGGTGCCCGTAGCACCGCAGCCCCGCCAACAAAGACTCAGGCATTTGGGATCCCACGCGTGGATCCTAGCCGGTGTATGATACAAGTAGGACACCATTTTGTAGGCTGATTCGGCCCCAGCCACATTAGTAGCAGTGTGGTGTGCGTTATAGTGCACCCTGTCTCATTCTTTGCGTGTCAGTGGGCGGCCCAACTCCGTCTCCCATTGTACCTGAGCCTTGGTGCGCTGTGTATGTGGACGCGTTATAATTAAGGCGTAGAGTTCGGAAATAAGTCTGCGGTCATCTTTCTTAAAGACAATCCAATGCTCTAGTTTCATCATGGGGCGGGACATGTCCGCCACGTTAGAAGGCAGTGTGACCCAGTGAGCGACCTGTGAGTAAGGGAAGGTATCTGACTCGCGCAGCTCAAAGTATTCTCGATGGAGAGAGGAGAACGGGATCAGCCCTTCAGGCTGGAAGAGGTGGCCCACTCTCTTACAGCCCAGCTCCCTCCAGCGCTGAAACACCTGCGAGGCGCAGCCCGGGGGAAATTCCGGGTTGTCCACTATAGGCGTCAGAGGTGACGGGAAGGTGGTCCAACCCCGCCTGCGTGCCAGTCGATCCCAAGCAGCCATCGTTGGAGAAGTGACCGGCGACGAGTATAAGCCCCATGCCCTGTGTTTACGTCGGAGCCATAATTCGCGCCAAATGTTGCGGCCCGCCACCGTCTGATCCATAAATAGCCAGTGTTTGCTGGACATTGGTCTGTTCCATTCAAGGATACAGCGCAGGCAAGAAGCCTGATAGTATGCCTCTACACAAGGGAAGCCCAGGCCACCCTCGTCTCGGGGTGCTGTAGCCCGGGCGAAAGCAACTCTGGGACGCTTATGATTCCACAAAAATGTGGTGAGCAATCTCTGCAATTTATTCAGTGCTCCCGGTGGGGGGCGCAAGGGCAACATCTGGAAGAGATAGAGGATACGCGGGAGGATCGTCATCTTTATCGCTGCCAGTCGGCCGAACCAGGCCAGCTGCAACCGGGACCAATCCGAAACAGATTTGGCCGTCTGTTCAAGTAGGAGCCTGTAATTGAGGGCAACCGTCTGCGGAATCGTGGGTGTTAAACGAATTCCCAGGTAGGGGATGTCCGTGTGGACCCACTGGAAGTCAAAGACCCTCTGAAGGTCTCGAACATCCTCCACCGGCACAGAGAGATTGAGGATTTGGGATTTGAGGAAGTTGACCATGAAGCCGGCCACCGCCCGAACTCCTGGAGCTCTCGAGAGAGGTGCCTCAGAGAAGAATGAGGTTGGGTGAGTGACAAGATCACGTCATCAGCGTAAAGGCTCGCTTTGTGATCTTCAGCACCAAAGCGGATCCCATGTATGGTCTCATTGTCCCGAAGGCGTTGAGCAAATGGCTCAATGTAGCCATGCGCAAAGAGCAAGGGCGACAGGGGGCAACCCTGTCGCGTCCCGCGCGTGATGGAAAAATGCTCCAATCGGCAACCATAGACTCTCACCGCCGCCCTAGGGGAGTCATAGAGGCAGCGTACCCAGTTGACATAGGTGTCTACCAGCCCAAAAGTTTTCAGGACTGCAAACATGTATGACCAGTCAACTCGGTCAAACGCCTTCTCGGCGTCTATAGAGAGGAAGAAGGCCTGCGTACGGGAACGGTGCACCGAGTCCATCAGGTGTAGGCTTGGTGTTCTCACCCCCCTGTCGAGTCGGGACGAATCCCACCTGATCAGGCTCAATGATTCCGTCCATGAACGGGCTAAGGCGCGCGGCCAGGATACCAGAGAACAATTTCATATCAATATTGAGGAGCGAGATGGGGCGGTACGAGCCGCACTCCTTAGCATCCTTTCCTGCCTTGGGGATGACCGTGATGACAGCCTCGGCCATGGTGGCAGTCACCCTCCCTGTCTCCCTGAAGGAATTGAAGAGGCGCGTCAAGAAGGGTGCCAGCACCCCACAAAACTTCTTGTAAAAAGTGGCCGAGAAGCCATCCGGCCCCGGCGACCTGGCTGTCTTCAAGAGTGAAATAGCAGAGATAACCTCTTCAATGCGTATCTCCGCGTCAAGAGACGCTGCCGAGCTCTGGGAGAGGGGCGTGACTCCGCAGGTTGCCAGGTAGGCCTGGACCCGATCGGGTTCGGGGGGCTCACATGTGTACAGCGTGTGATAAAAGCGTTGAAAGATCTCCGCTATGTGGCCATCCGCCGTCCGTTCCACTGCATGTGCGTCCCTAATAGCCGGGATGGTCACCTGCTGAGTGCAGGCCCTCGAGCAGCGTGCCAGCATCCTGCCCCCTTAATCGCCGCTAAGATTGAATTTGTCGTGCAGGCGCAAGTGTGCGTATTCGGCGCGGTCAAGGTCTAGATGCTTAAGCATGCGCCTTTTCGTCTCAAGCTCTCTCCAGACCCGTTGCGCCCTGGTTCGCCTGTGGATCGCCTCCAGCCCCTGCACATCGCGCTCAAGCTCTTCCCGTTTCTCCTTGCGCAGTTTAGCTAGCGACGCCGAGACCGCTATACAGTCGCCCTTCACCACTAATTTAAGCGCTTCCCATACCGAGCTTAGCGACATGTCGTCCACATCGTTGGTGTCGAGGTAGTATGTGATCGTGTCTTGCAGGCGCTCAACCACTGAGACGGAATTGAGGAGAGAGTCGCGCAGGCGCCAGCCCCCGGGTGATCGCAAGCCGCCGCCCCCTGCCACTCTCACGGAGATAAGAGCGTGATCGGATAGAGAGCGCGGGGTAATCTCTGCCGAGGAAAGCTGGGGCATTAGGGAAGCAGAGGCAAGGAAGTGGTCCAGGCGCGAGTAGGTCTTATGGGCCGCGGAGTAATAGGTGTAGTCGCGCTCTAGCGGGTGCAGGGTACGCCAAACATCATGGAGCCCCCCTTCCTGTAGCCACAGCAGACCCCCTTTGGATATGGTCCCAGTTTGGTGTGAGCATGCTTCTGACCTATCGAGGGACGAGTCCATAACCATATTCAAATCAAGCCCGACCAGTACCCAGGGGTCAGGAGATGCTGGAGCGTCCGCAAGAGCTGAGGTCAGAAAGGGTTCCTGTTGTACATTGGGAGCATAGAGGGAGTCCACTGTAAGGCGTGTGTCGCCCCATTGAATCCTGACCGCTAGAAATCGGCCCTTGACATCCACCATCTGAGATAGTATTTTACAGTGCGCTTTCGCACTGATCAGTATCGCTACTCCCCGTTTCTTCGTAGTGCAAGAGGACAACATTTGAATTGGAAAACGCCTATCTCTCATCCTCTTGGTGTCCTTGGAAAGGAGATGCGTTTCTTGCAACAAATAGATATCACTCTCCGCTCCGCTCCCTCCAATAGTGACAAAATCGCAGCACGCTTAACTGGGCTGTTAAGGCCCCGTACATTCAAACTAACAATTCAAACACAGATAGCTCTGCTAAGGCTGGGCACACCACAACTGGACAGCAGATCATTCAATTTCAAAATGGAGGCATTTAACGGCTGATGCGAAGTCCCCCTCCCCTCCCAAGCCCCCCGACCCAACTCCCCACCACCCCCCCCCAGGAACCACCCCAGAAACAAAACCCCCAACAGTCTGACAGCACCCTCCCCCATAGTAGACAAGAGGAGGGAACATTAGTTCGTCACAGAAGTCCAAAGGGCTGGGGGCATGGACTTAACCCCACCAGCCACCCACATCCTGATATAGGACAGTATTTTCGGGGAACGTGGCATTACATTATTCATCAAAGTCCATACTTCAGGTCCCTCCGACGCCAGCAATCATCCTGCAGAGATCACGCATTCAAAGGTAGATATCAGGACCCCTCTGGAGTGTCCGTCGCCCTCGCCACAGAGGCCACCTCCGCCCCTCTCTCCTTTAGGCTAATAGATAAATCCGTACCTGAGGGTTTCGCTGGTTTGCCCACCGTCTACCACCCCGTGGAGCGACGACGCCGCCTCGATGGGGAGGATGAGGCCTCCGTCTGAGCCCTGGCACCCTCCAGTCCCAACAGTTCACGAGCTGCCTCCAGGGATCGCACTTGACTTAACTTGCCTTTCCACTTTAAGACCAGTCGGAAAGGATGCCCCCAGGAGTAGGGGACCCCCTGTTCACCCAGGAAGGTGGTGATCGGCCGAAAGTCTCTCAGCTTGGCCTGGGTGGATGCCGCAAGGTCTTGGTATAGTACTGGGCGATGATCACGGAACAGAAGAGGAGCCTGCTTGCGCGCTTTCTTCAGAATCCGTTCCTTAAGATGAAAATCATGGACACAAACCAAGGTATCAGGGGGAGGTGCATTGGATCCACGTGGGAGGCCGAATCTCACGGAGGTCTTCTTCCTGGAGGACGTGGCGAAAGAGGCTATCAACATATTCCCGCAGGTCTGTCCCCTCACCTTTCCACGGGACAGCTCTGATCCTGACGCTGTTGCGCCGAGATCTATTCTCTAAGTCCTCTGTATGCGCCTGCAGGTCCAGGTACTGCTCCGTGAGGCGTAGGACATCCTGTTGAAGCTGATGAATGCCCTCGGCCGTCCCCAGGTCATGCTCCTCCAGAGTTGCGACTGTCTCCAATGGCGTCGACGTCCCTCCTCACCTCCCTTAGATCTGAGGCCAGCTGACTCCGCAACTCCTGGATATCCTCCTTTATGGCCGTGAAGAGTTCTCGCATAAAGGCTTTGGTGGCAGGGGCTTCACTGTCGTCTGGACTGTGGTGCTTGTCGGCCAGTGGCGCAGCCGCAGCGGCGAGCTCTACGGAACCCCATCCTTCGGGAGTTTATCCTCCTTAGGCCTGGTCGACGCCATGATGCTTCCTCGCCTCTGGTGCCCCTAGGCGATAGTCGGCGCGCCGCCACTTCCTGCCGTCCAGCACCCCAAGGTCGCGGCAGAGTCACGGCACCCGGGGGTTGCTTCGTGCGGCGGACCCCTCTGTTCGAACACCACAGTCACAGGGCTCAACTCGTTGAGAGCCTCTCGCCAATGGCTCCGCGCCGAATCTTCAGGCCCGCCGTCTCCTCGTCGCCGCTGCTGGGCCGGGGCGTCTCGGCGCAAGCCCGGGCGGGAGGGGCTCAACTGTGGGCCCGGGGCCCTCTTTCGTAGGCAGGGCCCAGGGTAGAACGCTGTCCAAGGGACCACCAAGCGTATGGTGCGCTGTGGGCGCAGGCTACTCTCACCGCGTTGCAGCCCACCAGGTTCACCTCGCCGGCTTTTTAGGTGCCAGTCACTCTCTCTTCGCGGGTCTCGGGGGCAGGCAGGTCTTTCTTTCGGGCCGAGCCCTGGTCCCCAGGGTCCTGGGGCTGCGGACATGCAGCGCGGGGCCCCCTGTGCTCGTCCCACCCCCCACGCGGTGATCCGCTTACCGGTTCCTCGGGCTCCGCTCGATATCTCCCAGTGTTACTCCGGGCAGCACCGCCTGGCCGCACCACTCGCGGGCCGGAAAAACGTGTGCGCACCAGCACTCTCAGGGCCTCCGGCAGTGGCCCGCTAGTCTTCAGTGCGGCGCCGCGTTATCCTTCAGCTCTCCGTACGGCCCTTCTTGGTTCTGGCCTTCCCCGCCGGGGACTCCAGCAGCAGCCCACCGGAAGCAGGCTCCGGCAGCACAAGGCACAACACCCCGGTCGCGCGCCGATGGAAGGCCGCGCCCCGTAAGCCGATCTCGTTGCCTTCAAGAAGCCGCTCGTTTCACGGGGAACCTCCAGGCAGTGTCCAGGCGCCCGGCGACGGCCACGGGCGTCGGACAGGGAGCTCCGCAGGGTTAAGAACAATGGGATAGATAAAGCGGCGACGGAGGGACCGAGCAAGACGTCTTACTCCGCCGCCATCTTGGCCACGCCCCCACACATCATAATTTATCAGAACCTTCTTATCATTGACTGATTTCACATATGAATTCCTAATATGTGTTTTCAAATAAAATCAGCAAGCATGTGTATTCTTTTATCTTCTTAGAAATATGGTGGAGTTAAATGACAAAAGCACAAGTACAGGTGAAATTGTTTGTAACACACTGTTCTGTGCGGGACAGTTAATTTTTCTAAACATTTACTTTGCATAACTATAAGTGTTCTCCTGTTGGATAGTGTTTAGGACACTTTTTAAAGGATGTGTTTTTATGTGAAATGGGCTATAAGACTGGCACAGTTCCTGACATAGGAAAGTTAGACTATGGTAGCGAGAGCGGAGACAGATGTAGGTAATGCTCATATCCATCACATTCTAGTACTGCAAATTCTAAAATTTCAAGCTGTGCCAGGCTTCCTACTCAACGAAAGCCTCCCACAGGTAGACAAAATAAATACATAAATGTACTCTTAAATATATACTGATTTAAACAACAGCTATTATGGTTTATTACTGATGCAGATAATCCCATGTGATCCCCAACCACCCTCAACTATTCGACTCTATTCCTAGATTCCCAACACAATGTAACAAATTGTACTGTGACTCACTTAATCAATTTCTACTCTGTATATGCATGGTGCTTCGAAGTGACTACAAGGCAGCATTTTAGTGCAATGCATAGATGAAATAAAAAAATAACTACATATTTCCTGACAGGCAAAGCATAGTTTGCACTTAACAGAATGAACATGACAGATTGGGCCCATCTTTCAAAGCACCAGGCACAACACTGACCGGATTTTGAAACACACGTCCACCATATTTTTTTTCCATCATCTACTCTTAAAACATGCAGGTTTTGCTGTAGATGAAATTAGTAACATATATGATAGCGCTTATATGTATTTTCCTTTTGGCAGCTGCTGAAAAAAGGCTGTGGACAACATTAGAACTGTAAGCACAAAATATACATAATAACAGAGCACTCAATCGACTAATACCCACACACTGTAAAAGGGCAAAAGGATTTACATGATTACAAGCAGATGTTTGTGATAAAAGGTGAAATAAAAATATATTTCAAGGAAAATCATAGAATGTAAAACCTTGGCTTAATTCATGGAAGTCACCCATAACTGGTATTTACCTCAATCATAATGTCTAAACAAGTATCCAAATCTCCACTCTTTAGTCTACTGCTCAGACCTTTCATCAGCAAGTTAACAGTGAACGACAGCACGTGAACCTAAATAAAGAGGAGAAAAGAAATCATTAATGATGAGACAAATCAAGCAACTTGCACCCTGACAAAATGAAATGTGTAACTTGTGGTGGGAAAAACACCGACAAAGGAAGCTGTATCTAAACAGAAGTTAGTGTCGGTAAGTGGGTAAGAATGCAATAAGCCAGTATGATACAAAATAAGTTAATTAGATTAATAAAAACAAGTGGGTCAATTTCAGACTCTATGATAGCTTCAGAATACAACCAATCATTCTTGCAAAATGTGATCGCAGATTAACTACAAGTATCCACTTTCAATGTGTTTGCCTTTGAGTGTTGTTCTCTATTTTTTTGAGGGAATCATAGAAAAGGGAAATTGCCCTTTTTATAATTAAACTCAACAAATGATAACATCTTAGTGGTGATACGATGTTTACAAACATATGTTAACCTTGACCAAAACAGATTAGTGATTGGTAGTCCTGGCATGCAACTGACTACCAGACATCCTCCCCTGTTCTTCTTGGGGTGGGAGTGGTGAAACAGGATTAAGCCCCACTTCACTTTTTTATGCTTGTGTTTGCACTTTCAAAAATAATTTTGAAATAGAATGAAATTGTATGAGACCACTGATGGTGGAAGTTAATGAGATTAATCAGCTAAAATCAGTAGAAGATGATGTATTAACTGACGCAGGGAATAGAAACAAATCGTAACATAAGTTGTGGCAATCTACGCATGATAAAAGGAGAATGCAGTGCACCCAAGAGTTGGAGGAAAATCTTGAAGAGAGAAATCTGGAACCGATAAATCTAGTACAAAACCCAGACGTTAGAGCTAGGGCATGGCACACAGATCCTTCCAGATTAGAATTCACATCTTCGATAGTGAAGGGGAAACTACTATGATGAACTGCATAAAGACACTGAATACATCACAGTCCATACTTTGTTTAAGGACTATAACTACTAAAGATATGGAACTCCTAAGCTTCCCAAAAGATCAAAAATAGAATAGAAATATGGAATAGAGCAACTGCAAAATGTAAAACAAGCCTAGTTCTTAATGAGAATTCTATTTTAATGGTGGTCCCGGTATATGTACATTGATTTGTCCACACCTTTGATTTAGCTGCTAAAAGTACTTTATGGAACATGACACAAGCACAGAGAACACCAAGACACTAGATATATTTAATATTGAGTTGCATAAAGATTCTTTGAACAGAATGCAGCTAAGAAAGAATGTGTGTTGTTGTAAAAAATAAATACACCAAATGGCCTTCAGGAAAGTTATATTTTAGCCCAGTTAGTTCACTCAATATAAATCACTGATGAACTTAAGGTTTTATGCAGATGAAGACATCTTGTTTGATTTGACTTCAATTGGCTTTCAACATGTACTAGAAATGTTTGATCAGTACTGTCGTCAGTACTGTGTATGGAAGTTTTTCAAAATAAACAACGATAAAACCAAAGTAAGGGAATTGAAAAAAAATGTATTTAGGTGGAAGCTAAATAACTGTGTTCTTGAAAAAAGTTACTAAGTATTGCTGTTTGGGAGTAACTTTTCTAGTTGAGGCTAGAGCTAAGATGGCGCAGATGCTCTGGCAAAATGTGATAGGAATGTGAGGCAGTAATCAACCGAGGTCACAAGTGATAAAACATCCATTTGGATGCCCTGGCTGAATTTCGCTCAAAGTACACTTGGAAGTGCATTAATATTTTAATTGGATCGGAAATATTACTCAAGAGTACTCTTGCTCGAACATCAACTACATATTGTAGGTGACGGTACAGTTTGGTTTAAGTGGAATTTACAATCAATCTTTATGAAGTTAAAACTGAATACAGAAGAAGGTGGTAACAAGTAGAGCAAAAGGTGATGGAAAAAATATTTAAAACAGTAATTAAGAGTCAGATTTATAATCAAGAAGTAATTAAAAAGGGAATACATGTGTGGATATATGTAATACAACTAGAAAGGTGTTTCCACAATCTTATCTAATTAAAAACTAGACAACTGAAATTAGGAGGTGGATACCAAAATTTTGATTAGGCCAATTGCCAATTATGGAGGTACGGGGCATTGGACAAAAACACTGTATTCCATACTAAATTTCCATTGTACAATTTGGGACCTCAAACTTTAACCCTTATCTTGGAGTTTTGCAATGCACTAGGAAATTATCAGTGATTTATGTTACTAACTATTTCTAGAAAGAGAACATTTCTGAACATAAGACCTTTAATTAAATATGCAATGAATTGTAAGGACATGAAATGATGTCACAAGCTGAGAAACGTTTTCATAATGTTTGAAAAACTGATGCAAAATGGTGGATATTCATAAAATGGCTTTTAACTGAATACTAATGTGATTTTATGATGTTTCTATTGCGAATTTCGGCAGAAACCAAGCTTGAAAAATAAACTTGAACTTGGACTTACAGTTACCCACTTCTCAAGAAGAGCAAATGCCATGAATACAAATGATAACATTTTACCTGATATCCTTTAACAAGCACAGTCTGCATCTCTTTTAGAACATACTGCAGGTAGTGAGGGCCCAATGTCTCCATTATTTTAATTAGAGTGTCCCTTGCAATGTCGCGGATCTCCTGTAGCCTGCTCCTCAGCAGCACACATATTTTGAGCAGAATACTGTAATTAGTAAAAGAGAAATATACAGTCAAGCGACAGCTCCAAAATCAGCTGTTGAAACATACAAAAGGTGCAGAATCCGATTGTTAAACTAACAAGAAAGACTGTGCCAAACCTCCCATCCAATTAAAAAAAAAGCTACTTACTAATATGAAGGCAAAGAACACGTTACGTATCTTCTGTAACACTATGTTTGGTGGAAACATTACTTGACTGCAAATTTCACACCTTGTGATGCCTCCCACGTGCCAAAATGGATCCAGACGTTTTTCTGCAATAGCCCCCACATGCTTTTAGGTGCCTTCGGATACTGCAGGAGCTTCGCACTGCCTCCAAAAACAGAAGGAGCAGAGCTGTATACAAAGGCCATACCTGCAAGCTGATGTCAGTATTCAAAGGTAACTTCTACATACCTAGAAAAACAGATAAGTCAGAAAATGGACAGCAAGTTAAATTTAAAATAGGATCTAAAGCCAACCCCTAGTTGAAGTCCACTCCAAAGAACCAGGAAAAGTGTGGGTAGGTGATGTATCTGTGGATAGATACAGTATCCACCAGATAGAGCATTACTGAAGGCAAGTAAATTGCCCTTGTGAAGGATACTCCTAACTTTCCTCACCTTTTGAATACATGCAAATGCAGTATACTCCAGAAGGTGGTGAGTCTGAGGAGTGGACTTTATATTAGGCAGCCCTGCAGGACCTAACGGGCAGGATAGTACTCCCTGCTAAACTCAGTCTCAATAATATTGTGCCTGGTGGAGGAGTGGGCAGGCGCCCAAGTATCAGCCTCGGAGTCGTCCCTCACTAAACACCCCTAGCCAAATCTGTAGTGGTAATATATGCACTGGCCACGGTGTTAGAACCGGCGGTCTCTAGTTGGCAGAGGTATACACTTCTGACAAATAGGGACACACCTTTTCTAGTCAGGGCAAGGGGATCACACCCTTTCATAACCCCTGCTCACCCCCTCGGTAGCTTGGCAGAGCAGATAGGCTTATCTCGGAGGCTGTGCGTTAAGCATTTATGACCACATACAGTGATAAAGTGAATGCACTACAAATGGACACGACACAGTAGTATTATAAAAATAAGTATTTTTATATAAGGCTTAGCACAAGAACAAATAATGACAAAAATGAACACAATCTTAATAAATACTCTGGGGAAGGGAAAAATAGTTCAAAGGTAGTTCTTCTTTAGCACAAAGTCTTTAGTATCAAAGCAAATCTTCTTCTTGGAAACACAGTTCTTAGCAACAGGGTAACTCACACGGGAGCTACACGACGTCGAGGCAAAGTTTATCCAAAGGTTCGGCGTCGACCGCGAGGAGCGCTACGTCGAGCCCGGAGTCGCACGGACCCCCACCAACACAGTACCTTAGGAAAATGAAGCACACGATGATCAGCGGCGTCGAACAATCCGGCGTCGCGTCTTCGGTGTCGATCAGGCCTCAGCAGGCATCGTTGTCGATGATGCGGTTGCAAAGTGTGAGCAGCGCTCACGGCGTCGAGAGGGCACGAGGGCGACGCGATCAGCAGCGGTGCAGACACGAGGTCCCTTGGAGCTGGAGCCGTACTCCCACTCACTGGCGTTGCTGCTGGCGTCGATCGGGCCCGGCGGCCGGTCGTCGAGGAAGCGGGACACTGGGGCCGTCACCCACTATGTCGAGCTGGATTCGGCGACGTCCGTCGGCGTAGAGATTGCTGGTTCTTTCAGAGGTGCTGGATTCACAGGTTCCAGCAAATAGCACTTTAAGCAGATGAAGTCCTTTAGCCCTGGGACTTCAGCAGGAGACTAGCACTCTTCCAGTCCTTGGAGATTTTCTTAGCAAGCGTGAGAGTACACACACAGTTCCTCTCTCCTGGTTCCTTGGCAAAAATAAAGAAGCACTGCAGGATTCCCCCCAGCAAACAGCACACTGGCAGAAGGGGTAGGCAAGTCCTTGGATCAGCAGGCTTCTTGTCCTTGGTTTCAGGGTTCCTTGTCAGAAGTGATCTAAATTCTTGGTTCAAGGGTCCTTCTCTTATACCCCTTTTCGGCTTTGATCCCTTTGTCCATGCAGGGGAATTTCTCAACATCCTGGGTCTGTTGTGGGTGGAGCCAGGCAGAAGCACCTGGCCTATTCATTGCGCAGGGCTGGGTCCTCAGACGCCCAGCAGGAGGTGGAGCCAGCATTGACACTGGCAGGAGCAGAGCTATCGGCCGCCTGGCAGGAGGTGGGGCTAGGATCGTCCATGGCATGCACAGAGCCATCAGCCGCTTGGCAGGAGGTGGAGCCAGCATTGTATCAGGCAGGGCAGGCTATCAGCAACTACTCTCCCCCTACTCTCAACGCAAATGTCCCACTCATCCCACACTGACTCATCCAGACCTGTGGAGCCACCCAGCTCCTGTCACACACACGCAAGACCAGCAGAAACCAGATATGGTTAGACAAGAAAATAGACACTTTCTAAAAGTGCTATTTTCAAACCCAGAGTCCAAAAACCATCCACACCAACGGATGCGTAATTAAACCCCGAGTTCAGGGATACCAAACTCGACATTGCACCATGCTCCCCGAGCCAGCTAGGATCATAGCATTAATAATCCTGGCGGCCCATTCTAACTAATGGAGAGCAGGCTACCTTGCAATAGTGAAGAACGAAGATGGCTGTAATTCACTATTAGGACATGCCAACTTGGTCAGGCGTGTCCTACCTTATACTTACAATGCACCCTGCCCGTGGGCCTACCATAGGGGTGACTAACATGAAGTCAAGGGAAGGTTTGAGGGGCTGGCAAGTAGGTATACTTGCGCAGCCTGCGTGACAGCACTAGGCTGCACGTGGGTCTCGCAATGACCGACCCGTAGACATTCTTTTACGAGGCCGCTCTTGTGGGTGGCACAACACGTGCTGCAAGCCCACGAGCGGCATTTGTATTTACAAGCCCCGGCACTCCTGGTGCACTAGACTAGGGACTGACAGTAAACCAAATAAGCCAAACATGGATACAATCGATACATCAATTTAACATAGGGAGCACTTGCGCTGTGGCACTGATCAGCAGTGGCACGGCGCCCAAAGCATATACCAGCAAAACATCGTAAAACAGTGGAGGCAAACTGAAAAAATGGAGGAGAGACTCAAGCCAATGATGTCAGGTTTAACACACGGCATAGCCCATTTTGACACTGAGCACGATAAATCTTGATATAGTCTGTTTCTGAATTGCCATTCCCTTATTTGCACTAGTGAATCCAGTAAACCATCAATCTTGTGCTATCTAGTCCATATAGAAACTTTGCAGATCTATCCTTTCTTAAAGAAATGTGTCACAGAGAAGAAAGCAGGAAACGTGGTGGGCTACCCTGCATGGAAGGACGACACCAATGTCAGTAGAAAGGATGGCCGAGATCAGAGTAACAATTTGTCTTGCATAAAGGTGGTATAAGGTAGTGCAAATGCTACTTACCAGTATGCATCTGTTCTTGGCATGTAGGGCTGCTGACATTCATATCTGTGCATAGATCGCCGCCTAGTGTTGGGTCCGGATGATTGCACATTGTTGTCCTGGAAGAGTCTTCGAAGTATCACAAGATAGGTGGCTCCTCCCCTGGACTACAGTGCGCATGGGCATCAACTCCATCCCCAGATTGTTTTTAGCCATTGTGGCCGAGATGGAGTGAACTTTGTGAGTGATGACCATGGCATGAAATGCATGTAAATACTGCAGCTGCTACAGGCGCCGGGGAGGAGGGCGGGCGATATGAATGTCAGCAGCCCTACATGCCAAGAACAGATGCATACTGGTAAGTAGCATTTGCAGTTCGAGGCATGTGGGCTGCTGAATTCATATCTGTGCATAGAATACATAGCAGTCCCTCCATTAGCGGCGGCCGCCCGTGCCAGCTGCAGCAGTTTGGAAAAGTGTCATGAGAACAGCCTGCCCTACAGCTGCTCTACATATGTCCTCTAAGGGAATGTTTCCAAGGAAGGCCATAGAGGCCCCCAACTTTCTGGTGGAGTGGGCTCTTGGTGGGATTGTAAGAGTACGTTTAGCTTTTGCATAACAGATCTGAATACATTTCACAATCCACCTAGCAATACCAGCCTTGGAAATAGCGTTACCTTTGTGGTGTGACGCAAAGGCAACGAAAAGCTGCTTAGTCTTTCTAAAATCTTTGGTTCTGTCAATGTAATACATTAGTGCCCTCTTGACGTCAAGGGTTTGGAGCATCCGCTCTGCCAGTGACTCAGGATTTTGGAAAAACACAGGCAACTCAATTGTTTGGTTTATGTGGAATTGAGACACAACCTTGGGTAGAAATTTAGGATTAGTGCGGAGCACTACCCTGTTAGCATGGACTTGGAAGAAAGGTTCCTGAATTGTGAGGGCCTGCAGCTCACTAACCCTCCGTAGCGATGTAATTGCTACTAGGAAAGCCACCTTCCAAGTCAAGAATTGAAGTTCGCAGGAATGTAGTGGCTCAAAGGGAGGACCCATCAGCCTTGTAAGAACCACATTGAGGTTCCATTCTGGAGCTGGAGGGGTCCGTGGTGGAATGACCCTTTTGAGTCCTTCCAGAAAAGCTTTGATAGCAGGCACCTTGAAAAGTGAAAGGTGCTGTCTATTCTGGAGGTATGCGGCCATCGCAGACAGGTGAATGCGGATGGAAGTATATGCCAAATTACCCTGGTACAGATGAAACCGGTAACAGATGATGTTCTGAATGGAAGCATCTAGTGGATTGATGTTGTGGTTTGCACAATAAATGACAAACCGCTTCCATTTGGCCGCATAACAGGCTCTAGTAGTGGGCTTTCTTGCCTCCCGAATGATGTCCATGCAATTCGGAGGAAGGTTAAGGTAGCCAAACTCTAGGACTTCAGGAGCCAGATCGCCAGGTTGAGCTGTTGCGGATCTGGGTGCTGAATGTCGCCATGGCTCTGCGTCAGAAGGCTAGGTGTGAGGCGAAGCCTTTGATGCGGTACCACGGACAGTTCCAGAAACGTGGTGTACCATGGTTGGCGAGCCCACGTTGGAGCAACCAGGATGAGGGTCATCGAGTGCTGCCTGAGCTTGCGTGCCACCAGCGGTATCAGGGGTGCTGGGGGAAAAGCGTACGCAAATCTGCCTGACCAGTTCATCCATATCGCATTGCCCAGCGATTGCGGGTGTGGGAACCTGGCGGCGAAGCTTTGGCATTTTGCGTTCTCCCTTGTGGCGAACAGGTCTATTTCTGGATGACCCCATGTCTGAAAGTACGGCTGGAGTACTGATGGGTGTATCTCCCACTCGTGCATCTGGTGGCTGTGCCTGCTGAGCAGGTCCGCCATCTGGTTGTCCTTGCCTGGGAGGTGTTCTGCCATGAGAAAGATGTTCCTCTGAATGGCCCACTTCCACATGCTCTGAGCCAGATGAGACAGCTGTGGAGTGTGTGTCCCTCCCTGTTTCTGAATGTAGTACATGGCCGTCATGTTGTCCGTCCGGATCAACACGACTTTGTTGCACAGATGTACTTTGAACGCCTTTAAAGCCATGAAGATTGCCATCAGTTCCAACACATTGATGTGCATCTTCTTTTGCTGTAGTGTCCATAGTCCCTGCACTGTGTAGTGGAGTACATGCGCTCCCCAACCCTGGAGAGAAGCGTCCGTCGTCAGGATAATCTGTGGCACAGGCTCCTGGAACGGTCGGCCCTTGCAAAGGTTTTGTGGATTCCAGCAATGCAGAAAGTTGTATGCCCGACCGCTCACCAACACTAGGTCTTTCAATTGCCCATGAGCCTGAGTCCACTGACGTGCTAAGCACTCCTGAAGCGGGCGCATATGTAGTCTCGCGTGCGGGACAATGGAGATGCAGGAGGCCATCATGCCGATCAACTGCATGAACACTCGTGCTGGAAGTGAGTGTTGAGGTCTGAATTTTTGAATCAGCGATTGAATGCTGTTAATCCTCACTGAATTTGGCTGTGCTGTAGCCACCAGAGTATTTATGGTCGCGCCCAGATACTGCCGTATGTGAGCGGGCTGGAGATGGGACTTTGGGTAATTCAGTGAGAATCCCAGATCGTGCAGAAGGTGATTGGTTTGGGACACGTGGTCGGCGCACTGTCTGTGCGACTTTGCTTGAATGAGCCAGTCGTCCAGATAGGGGTATACGTGGATGTTCTGACGTCTTAGATGCGCCACCACTGTCGCCAGGCACTTTGTGAAGACCCTGGGCGCCGTGGTGACCACAAAGGGCAGAACCTTGAACTGGTAGTGCTGGCCTTGAATGGTGAACCTTAGATACTTTCTGTGTGAAGGATGCAGGGGAATGTGAAAATATGCATCCTTGAGGTCCAGAGTTGCCAGGAAGTCCCCTTGCTGAAGCAGTGGGAGAACCTGTTGTAGAGTAAGCATATGAAAATGCTCTGACAGAATGTACATGTTGAGAGGTCTGAGGTCCAGGATGGGCCTGAGAGATCCGTCCTTTTTTGGGATTAGAAAGTTCAGGGAGTAAACCCCTGTTCCCCTTTCCTGCAGTGGAACAGGCTCTATTGCCCCTTTTTGCAGCATGACCTGAACTTCTTGCTGCAACAAGTGCAAGTGCTCGCCGGACATAGGACGGTTTTTTGGAGGTATGTTTGGTGGGATGGAAGTGAGTTCCAGACAATAACCGTACTGAATAAGAGATTTGACCCACCTGTCCGTGGTGATGGACCTCCACACGGGCAGGAACTGCTGGAGTCTCCCCCCGACCGGTGTGTGGTCGGGGGGCAGTGACAAGGCGTCACTGTTTGCTGGCGGTGGAGGACCTGGAGCTGTTATTTCCACGTCCTCTGCCCTTGACGTTGTTGCCACGGTATCCACCCCTACCTTTGTTGGTATATGAGGTTTGGGTGTTAGTCTTATAGAATTGTGTGGATTGTGACGCTTGACCCCTTGAGGTGCCTCTGTTATTGGAGCGGCGAAAGGAACCACCCCGAAACTGCTGGGACTGAAGGGCACCCATAGATTTAGCGGTGTCAGTGTCCTTCTTCATCTTTTCGAGTGTGGCATCTACTTCAGGTCCAAACAGGTGGTCTGGATTTACTGTTTGGTTTAGGATGGTGGTCTGAATGTCTGGTTTAAAGCCTGATATTCTGAGCCATGCATGCCTGCGCAGCAGAACGTTAGTATTGATGGCTCGCGAGGCGGTATCAGCCACATCTAGAGCACACTTGATGGAGGCATTGGTAATGAGTTTACCCTCCTGAATCAGCATTTCCGCACCCTCCTTATACTGATCTGGCAAGTGCTGTAGAAGTGTTTCTAGGGTGTCATAGTGTTCCCTATCGTAGCGTGCAAGTAGCGCCTGCGTGTTTGATATGCGCCATATATTGGCTGCCTGCGCAGCAATACGTTTCCCTGATGCCTCAAACACCTTTGATTCTTTGTCAGGGGGAGGAGCATCACCCGTGGTTTGTGAATTGGCTCGTTTTCGTGCGTTGGAGACAACCAAAGAGTCCAGTGGCAACTGTCCCTTGATGTATGTTGGGTCAGTGGGCGCTGCCTTGTATTTTTTATCAATGCGAGGATTGATAACTCTCGCCCGGGTGGGCTCCTTGAAAACCTCTGACGCATGCTTTAGCACACCTTTGAGCATTGGCAATGTCTTGACGGTCTTTTCAGCCACTGAGTAAGTGTCAAAAAGAAAATCGACATCCACTGGGTCGGCGTGGAGGTCGACATCATGGTTGGCCGCAGCTCTTTCAATCAAAGCGTTGAAGGCTGCAGAGTCCTCCGTTGGTGAAGTTTTTGCAGCAAAAAGCTGCGGCTCGTGTCCCGACTGAGGGTCCTCGGGGTCGCCTCCCGCAGACCATGGCTCATGGACATCCTCTGGTTCCGAGTATGCTGGATAATTATACTCGTCCTCCTCGTCTCCGTCACCCTCCCCAGCGTTAGAGTGAGTGGGTGAGAGGTCCAGACCCTGTGGAGATGTCGGCTCCATAGGGGCAGATGCACCGGCAGAGTCCAACTTCTTTTTAAGGGGAATATGGAAATGTTCCAACGCAGGCTCCGGAGTGATTTTCCTCTTGAGGAGAGAGAGCTTGCCTGTGTTGGCGTCGATGATGACCTCTCGACGCTCCTCGTCTGCCAGTGGTTGATGCCGTGTCTTCGGCACCACCAATGATGCCTTCGGCGTTGAAACCAGCTTTAAAGGCACCCCGGCCCCCTGTTTCGGAGCGAAGGCCTTCGGCGCCGTTCTCGGCGGTAGCGTGAAGTGAATCGGCTTCTGCGCTTTTGCCGGCTTCTGTGGAGGCTTGTGCGGCACAGCGTCCTTTGGCTCGATAGCCGCGGCTTCGTCCCGAATCCGTTGCAGGGACTCCGAGACCTTCTTGGTGAGGGATGGGGAGGGCCGGATCGGCTCGAGCGAGTCCTCCGAGTCCTGATTTGGGTCGGCGACCAACGCAGCCGTCTTCGGAGCCGACGCGGCACCTGCCTTCGCCTTATCGACTGGGATTGGTGCAGTCATAGGCTTGGGGTCGTCCTGACGCTTCTTCGGGGCCTTTTTATGGTCATCGACCTTCTTGGCGTCGACGCGACTCTTTAGTCGGAGGTCTTAGCCTTAGGCTTCGGCACCGTGGTCTTCGGATCGGCCATTTTGGCGTGGCTCTGAGGCTCGACAGCCATTTTGGATTTCTTCGGCGCCGAGGTCTCCGGCGCCTTTGACCCAACCAGTGCGACTTGCACTTTCGGTTTCGATCCTGATGGTGTTGACCCCGATGGCTTCACTTTCGGTTTCTGGACCGGGAGTGGCGCATCACCAATGTCCGTGGCCGGGCCAGGAGGCGGGGCCGTGGGACGAGTATTGAGGTTTTGGGTAAGGCCCGAAGGCGATCCCTCGACCTGGGCCTTATGATGGGGATTGACCCCGGAGTCAGTCTGAGGATGCTCCTCCTCTGAGCTATCCTCCACGGTGGCAGTGGCCCCGTCGTCGTCCCCTACCTCCTCTACGACTTCTTCGAACTCTTCGTCTCCCGCGTCGTAGTCTTCTTCGCCCTCCGACGCCGGGTTAGAGTCCGAAACATTTTTGATGGTGTCGTCTTCAACATCCTCTTCAAAGATGTTTGCTGGTGGGGGTGCCGAACTCTGGGCCTGCAGTTTTGCGGCCCGGCGTAGCTTGAGAGTCTTCTTCGACCGGAACTTGGAGCAGGCCATACACTTGGCCTCGTCGTGGTCCGGCGACAAGCACTTGTTGCACACAGGGTGCACGTCGATGTGCGGGTAATTTGAGGCACACACTGGGCACCTCTTAAATGGACTTCGTTCCATGTTGAAGTAGTGTGGAGCGTCGTGTAGGCCCGTCCGCGCCGACAGCACGCGGAAGGGCAGCAGTTGATCGGAGCCGATGAATAACCAACCCGACCGATAACAATACCGACGCTAGATCCTAAAGACCTTTTGGTCTCAAGTAAGGAAAGTTAAACAACTATCGATTCCGAGAGAGGGAACCGAAACATATCCGAACCCAATGGCGGAAAAAAACAATCTGGGGATGGAGTTGATGCCCATGCGCACTGTAGTCCAGGGGAGGAGCCACCTATCTTGTGATACTTCGAATACTCTTCCAGGACAACAATGTGCAATCATCCGGACCCAACATTAGGCGGCGATCTATGCACAGATGTGAATTCAGCAGCCCACATGCCTCGAACCTAAAGTGACAGCACCTGCAGCTCACTGAAACAGAATGCTAAAGTGATTGCTATGAGGGGAAAAAGTATTAAGGGTCTACTATCTGTAAGAACACTGGTACATGGGTACTGAGAGTGTGTACATAAAAATAAGAAACCTGTAGAAAATTAAGATCCCACTGCGGCACAAGAAACAGCGCAGGAGAAAATGTTTAGATCATTCAAAAACAGAAAACCTTCACAACTGGTGACTTAAACAACAGGGAGCTAAACTGGTAAAGGCCTTGCCAGACCAAGAACAAATAGAACTAGATCACATCAAAAAGTTTAACTTGAAGCGCAACAACCTGACAGTCTTTACACCGGGCCTTAAACTTCACCCAACCGTCAGGATAGATTGACTACACATGCATCGCTTCTGCAGGCAGGTCAGAACCACATAGTTGGTTCTGTTCCATCTTCATGCACAAAGGTGCAGGTTTCAGGTTGGAAGAAGGAGCCTGCACTGTTGCTGGGACAACAGGTACTCAAAAAAGGCGGGGTCTGAGATTTACAGCCACAAAGGTTTGGAAAAGCAGACCAATACGAGCTGAGCCCGGTCCCTCTTGACGCTCTTCAGGTCTCAGGAAAGCAGAGGCGGAAACACATAATGGAAACAGGAGCACCACAAAAGGAGGAACGCATCTGCTAAGGCAAGACAGAAACTCCATGGGCCATGTTTTATGTGCTCCGGGGGCGTAAGTGGTAAATGTACCCACTTTGTGTGCACAATGGTATTGCAGAAAGGGCCACAGAAGCCTGTAATGCCCATCCTGTAATAGGGATAGCACTGGCACACATGTAGAACCAGGGTTATCATGAAAAGGAATTCCCTCATCTGCATGGGGGCGTGGCCCGCGTCTACTATAGAGTTGGGCACAGAAGCAAACAGACTTAAAAAGGCTGTGCACTGTTATTGTGCCTTCTAAAGGCAGCCCTCTCAAGGGTTGTAAGGGGGTCCCATACCTCCTAGACATCCCCCTGCAGTCAGCACACCTGCAGAGGGACCTCTAACCCCTCGGCAAAGGTCAGGCGAGTTGCCACCTGTACAGAAAGAAACAGAGCGGCTTTGAGTTGTTGTATACCGTTTTAGGACCCTAGTGTACTTTTCCCAATTCCTGCCCTTATATAGGTATAAAGCACTGTATCCTTATATAGGCATAGAAATCATAACCATATTAAGACATAGCTCATGCAGTCCTAATACGGCATGGCTACTTCCACTAACTCTGAAATTCTACAACAATTTCTTGGAAAAACCCGCCTTCAGCAGTCAGGAACTTCCCCCTGCTTGAATATTGATTTATCCAAGAAGTCATGGAGTTTTCAAAGAACTGAGACTCTTTGATGACGTGTTATGTACAACCTTACATCAAACTCGGCACCTTCAAGGTATAAATATGCCCACACTGGTCCAAGCAAACACACCGTGGCTTGGAGCAGTTCGACTATCTACTTGCCCGACGCATCTTGCTGCAGCAAGTGCCGAAGGAAGCCGACCCTCCAGCAGACGCACTGAGAGAGACGCTGTCTTTTCTCCTGCTGAGAAATCCAGCTCCAGTGTTTCCAAGCTACGCTTGCGGTTTGTTGGGAAATCGAGTCCTGCGAGAGAAAGATACCAGACCTCCTTCATTCTAAAACTAAGGTAAGGAGCTGATAAGACCCTAAGAGAAACCTTGGATGGATTCTTGGCAGAAAGAATACTAAAACTTAAGCTACACCTTACTTACTCCTTCCCTCGTACTAGACCTAGGTTAGGTACACCGGGGTAGGCATATTTTAGAAGCACCAGTTGAGTACTTTTAGTATTTATTATTTATGTATGTATTATATGTATTTTATGGCTTAGAAACCATATCATGCTTTTACAGTATTATTTTATAATACTCTTCATACTGTACGCACTATACTTTGCAACTAGCATAACAATTGTAGCAATTCATTTCTTCTGTATGAGAAAGAAGACTGTTCAATAAATACCTTTTATTGAAAACGCCCGTCTTTCTATTTCTCTACACTTCTGGTGAAACGAAGCATGTACGATTGGCTGAGTAAAATAACTATCTATTGTTTCCGCGACTCTAGAGATACATTTCTTATTCTTGGGATACAAAGTTGTCATGTTTATGCGGTTGTCAGAAACTAATCCCATCGTGTTCATTCGAGAAAGTTTCTAGTGACCTCTGAGTTAGCTGGCACTCACAATTGAGTCTAATATGTTCGATAGAGACCTAGTCGACTTCAGTCCTACGTCTAATCTATAGGATATATTATTCCAATGCGCAGAGCCTATTGGGAATATAGGAACTACACTACAGAGTAGCTATTCCGTATAACACTGAATGCTCTGCCCTCAGGGCCGTGCGGTCCAGGCACACCCACAAGGCAAAAACTCCTTGAATTACCTCTGAGTACAGGCATCATTTGGGGTCAGCCACATGTCTGCTGACCTTGTCCACAATGTAATTAAGGGCGCTCGCCAAGTGACAGACCTCTGGAATCCCTTAAAGTTCCAGCCATTGCCATTGACTCAGTACCTCATGGCTCAGAATATGCAACACATCTCTGCTCTGGTTATTGAAGTAACAAATGTCGGAGAGGAAGCTCATCAGAACCTGAACAGGTTTGCCCTACGGTTGCCAGCCAGATGGCATGCAGCTCCAGAAGGCCGAATAAGTGCCCCTGCCCTACTGGAGATCAGAGTCCTCTGATCCCCCTCATCCAGGTGACTACCCAGACATGACACATTTGTCAACACTGTGATCTCTGGATGAGGAAGAGAAAATGGCCTGCCGCATGTCAGGTTGGCATCCGTCATCCACCACTGAAGGTTCAAAGCGTTCTCAATCCCCAGTGCTGCACCCATTTAAGGTGAAGGTTCAACTGCAGAACTTGCATGTGCCAGTGGGCAGGAGACATCAGCAGGGCACATGAGGCAAGGAGAACAAGAAGACATTAACAATCCAGGACTGATCACAGGGACGAGCCCAAAACATCAGGCTCATATCCTTAATGTCCTGGACTTGCTGCAGAGGCAGAAAGGTTTTGAAAGCCACCATGGTTAGGAAGACCCCTATATTGGCAATCCTCAGAACCTGCAGAGGAGAGATTTCATTTTGTTGCTAGAAATGGGAGGGTGTAAATATTTTAAACACCCTCAAAGAACCAGCAGTCTGAGATAATTTCCTAACCAGCTAGGCAAAAACAAATATTAATCCTGTCACCTACTGGCGAGAACAAACCAGTGAAGAGGGAAATCAGAACTGCTTGGCAGTTGCTGCAGTTGGCAACTGCTGTCATGCTTATGGGTCCAGCCTCTGCCAATATTGGCGAATAGAAACATTCAGCCAGGTACCCTTTCTTATGTTTTGCACATCTCCTCTCTCCTTTTATAATTATAGAAAAAGTTTTTCCCTTGGGTGAGGTTCATACTGTGCACACCCGTATTTTTTAAGCCATAACTTTCTATCACCTATCATGAGCTTGTAATGACATTCACTACTAATTCACTACTATCCATGACAATATAGTTCAAGCAGGACTTGCACACACAACATTGGTGACGTGTAATGTGACAGTAGATTATGACCCGTCATAGGATTGGTCATCACTCATAGCATCATTAATTTGTTGTACAGTGTCAGTATTTTACTGTTTATCCTGAAACGAAGTTTTTTGCATTTACAGATTGCCCCTGAGGAAGGGACACCTTAGTCCCGAAATGCACCGGGCACACCACAAAATGTTTAAAAATGTTTCTTAATTTATCACTTGTATGGAAGATTGTACAATGTTTATCATAACATATTGTTTTTCATGATTTCAATGAACCAGTGACATGCGTTTTGTTATTGTTGGAACAAGGAAACCTTAATACATACTTAGCATATGCATTAAATATTTGCATGAATTGCAGTATTACAATGTGTTTGAAAAATTGTTTTGAATAATTAATGTGTTGAATTATCCTGATGATTTAAAGGGAGAGTCTCTCCGGACTAAATTTGCACAGTGCGCAGCGTGCTCTGCCATTCGTGGCGTTTTTTGTATTTCGTGTTCTAGAGCCATGAAAGGCCATTCTTGAGATTTTTCAAGGCAAAGTCTGCTTTTTTTAAGAGCCTGGAGCCATTAAACACCATTTCCATCAGGGAAGCTCGCAAATCAACAAAGAAACAGATCACATGCATCCAGGCATGGCGCTGAACCAATACTCGGGTGCCGACAGCATGGAGAAGATAGTGATACCCAGACTGCCTGTTCAAAATGTATGTGGCACATGCAGTCCATTGTGAACCGTCTGATCGAACAACTTCCAAAACTTCTTAGGCAGAGCGTTCATGATCTTGTTCACGATATCCTCGAGAGCATCCCCATAGGCAAACCGTTTTAAGGGACCTCAGGGTCATATTGGCCAAAAAAAACCCACCCTCTTTTTGCAATGCAGCAACATGCTTTAATTCCCTGTCCAGAAGAGCTATGGGGTAGGTACTGGAGTTTGTTTTACTGCTAGAAGTCTGTACAAATAGGGTCTCTGGTATCAGATGCTATGCTAAAAAGGCCAGCTCCCCCAGGACAGACGTATGGTCCCAAGCAAAAGGAAAGCTCAAAGACAGCTCTCAGGAAAGCTTGAGCTATGCCACTATCTAATATTACATCAGGTTGGATCTTTACTTTTTTCTTCTACTCGTCTGGCGGGCCTCATTAAGTCATAGACCATTTGGTGCTATGTCCCTCCGCAAATGATGTCACACGTGCACCCAGGAAACCCCTCAGCGTGGTTGCCATGTTCAGATTAATTTACCCCTGGCAACCCTCTTGTGGCGTTGGCTTCCTATTGTTCTATACACTGATGTGCCTCCTCCTGTTGCATATACCTGTTCTTTTTGGGGCGACGGCAAGTTGGTTACATGTGAATCTAGAAATGTTTTCAAGATGCAGAACTACTCCTAAAGGTAAGCAATGATTTCATATTACAAATGAAATCTTTTCTTTATTCACATGCTATGAAATGATTCAGTAGCAGAATTCCCTCTCGCTGGGAGGGTGAGCTGGAGAGAGTTTGTATTAGCTAATATGCGTCCGTATGAAGCTGGCTCTGTATATACTATACCAAAGTGAGGTATAGTGTGCACAGAATCCAGTGGAACCCCAAAGGTAGGCAGAGGCAAAGTTAGATAGAACCTTACTCTCTATTTGTGGTAGTGTGGTCGAGCAGTAAGGCAGTATCAGAGGACAGTGTTAAGCACTTGTTGTACCCACTCAATCAGAAAATGATTTCACACACTCAAAGACTGAACTTCAGACCAATCGGTTTTATATAAAATATTCTTGTAGTTATTTTATTTTCTAGAACCAAGCAAGCCTGGCACAGGTAAGTTGGTAAATACTTTGCAGTAAATACACAGTTTGAAATGGAATTGTAAATGTACTTTGAAATGGTTACAGTTTGAATTACTGGTAATGCAATAATGTACATATACTGTGCATCAACTCTGCAATGAAAATTACATGTAAGTTACTTTTGTGTTACTTTTGTGATTACTTATTCTACTTAGTGTGATATGCCTAGATATCACACTGGGACATTTCCGAGAGAAAAGGTAAGTAAAATCAGTTTTGCACAATTGTTGTTTCTCAGGTTTCCATACAAATCAACTCCACACTTCATTCTGAGAAAAACAGTCAATGGATTCCTATGGAGAGAAATGAAGTTAATGGTTACCAGGTAAGTAATCAGTCTTTGGAGTTGAGCTTCCGGGGTTAGAACAAGGGTTCCCCCAGGGTCAAGGATGCATTCTCGTTACACCCTCAGCGGCACTAGGGGGGCCGGGTGCAGGGTGCTGAGGCCCAATGTTATCCAATGAGGGATGATAGGGGGCCTCAGGTTGGTGGCTGCTGGCAAGCAGGCCACTGGGTTGTGGGAGCAAAGTTCCTGGACTTTTGCTCAGGGCAAATGGGGAAACAAATCAGCCCCAAAGGTGCCTCCTCAGCAGGGCTAGAGCGGCCGGGTTCGACATCGGTCGCCCCGTTGGTTTCAATGGGAAACCTCCGGTTTGCAAAGGCACTGCAGACTCGGGCCGAAGGTCTTCTGGGTGCGACCACCACTTCGAGAGGTAAGTTGGGAAGTTAGGGGTTGGTTAGGCACCGTTGGTTTGGGCACACAAGACTGTGGGGCGTCGGCTGCTGGGGTGCCTTTTGGGGTCAGATATTCTGATCAGCACCTGGTCGCGGTTAGGGGGGGCCTTCTGGATTTAGGCTGCAGGCGTCGGCTGGAGGCTTGAGGCAGGTTAGGGGTTGCCGGATCTCGGGTCAGGATCGTCGGGGTGCCCTCCTCGTGGTGTTTGCCCACTCGAGCTCGGGTCGTAGACGGGTGGTGCAGAATTGGGCGGATTTGCAGTGTCCGTCAGGAGCCAGAGGTCGCAGGTGAACAAATCCGGTGTTTGAACTTGAAGGCAGGTTGGACACTAGAGGTGGGTTAGTTTTCAGTGGGCATGTCTAAGATGCCCTCTGTGTGCAAATTTGCATTACATCCCACACTGGCATCAGTGTGGGTTTAATGTGCTGAGAAGTTTGATACCTCACTTCTCCGTTTTGAGTGTAGCCATTATGGTGCACTACACTTACAATGTCTAAGAATGGACTTAGACAGTGTAGGGGTACAGGGCTCATGCACCTGTACCCTCACCACTGGTATAGTGCAGCTAGAGGAATATAGTGCAGCTAGAGGGGTGACTGAGCTATGCCAGGGCAGTGGGTTATAGGCATGGCACACGGGATGTGTGCCATGTCGACTCTTCACTTTGTTCTGCTCCAAGACACGCAGCCTGTAAAGGCAGTGTGTGAGTGTCAGGGTACAGGACCTCTAAGGGTGGCACAATAAGTGCTGCAGCCCGTAGAGGCCCGCTCTGGTCACATTGCCCTGGGTACCTGTAGTACCATTTACCAGGGGCTGACCTGTGGCCAGAGATGCCAATTGGGTTTAGGCTTCAATACAGTTTTAGGGAAAGAACATAGGCCCTGGGTACCTGATTAGCAGGAGCCCAGGGCACACTCAGTCAAAGTACATGAGCAATTCAACAAAAAGTGGGGGCAACCATGCAGAAAAAGGGCACTTTCTCAAAGCGTCATAGTACTTTTTGTCCCAGCTGTGCCTCTTTATTAGCTTGAATACCACACAGAAATGCTAGTGAATATATGCACTGGAGACCAGTGACCGCCAGGCAGACGTCGTTTATAGAAACCGCAATGAATGCGAGTTTCACTCAATTCTTCCTCGTGCAGTGCCCGCTTGGTTTCCCTTTGAGCGTCACTCCTGCTGTATTGTAAAAAATTTTGATTATTCAGACTATCCATCTTGATATAGTTGTCTGGCAAAACTTTAGTCTCGGAGACAAAGGAGATGAAAAAACACTTTGCGGATTGCTTTTGTTTCCTGCAGGTAATATAGAAATGCTCTTTGTGAAGGGCTTGTTCAGCCTGAGAATTTGGCTAATGGAAATAAACTGGCAGTTGAATGGCTTAATTGACATGAAAATGTGAGATCACCTTTGGCAAGACAGAGGGTTGGTTCTTATTACCACCCTGTGTCAGAATTTTCAGATCCGGTTCTCGTGTTGTCAGGGCCTGGAGTTCACTCAGCCTTCGTAAAGATGCAGCAATTAAGAAGTCTGTTTTGAGTGTTATGCGAGTGCTGCACAGTGTGAGGGTTCAAAGGGTGATTTCATGATCTGGCTTAGCATTAGGTTTAAGTTCCATATTGGTGTGGGGGCTGCCCTTGGTGGCGCAATCCTCGTTGCTTCCTCTAGGAATCTCTTGGTGACTGGTATCCAGAATAAACTGAGTCCTATGATGCCCCATGTGTAGACCACTATAGCTGACAGGGGCTCCTTAAGTGAGGCATTGAAGCATCCTTCATCCAGAAGGTAAGTGAGGTATTCATCCAGCAGGTAAGTGAGGTATCTGAGGGTAGTGGTGAACTGAGTCCAGCCTTTCCCAGGTCATGTCCTTTCACACCAGTGCCTGTTCCTGTTCTATTTTGCAGTGTAGCATTTTCTAGTGTTAGATCTAGCGATTGATACAGTAAACTCGATCTCAAATAAGAGTATGTGTACTGGATCACACCATATAATACAGGAGGAGTAACCTTACATATATTGATATACCAGGCAGATGATATATATAGGCAGAAAGGGAATCTAGCATAGAGATCTGACAGTCCTGATGAAAGCTGGTAGAGAGACGGATTCCAGCAGAAACATGTCAACTTTTATGCAGCACAGTGGGGTGAAGGGTGCATAATGCACTCCTTTTACCACCATATCAGGGTATGAATTACCTTTTTTATCCCTGACAAGGGAATCCAGGAATAAAACTATTAGTATGATATACCCTTAGTTAATTTTAGACTCATTATATGCACCTTCTTTGGAACCTCCTTTTCTATTTGTCTGTATTGTTTCCCCCACCCTATTGCTCTGCTTCAAGCATTGGTCTGTTCTGAGGCGTCGCAGCAGCCCTATGAAGAAGCATGCCACAGTACGTTGTGGGTGCGGGCAGTTTTTTTTTTACAAAGTAATGTGCTTTGCTACAACTTGTTTTGTAGACTGACACTTGATAAAAATTGTGACTATAGGAACCTTACTTCTTTTCTGTGTGTTGGCAATTGTAAATAACCAAACTCTATGACTTCAAGAGCCAGATCGCCAGCTTGAGTTCTTTGGGATTTGGATGCCTGATTTCCCCATGACTCTGAATGAGGAGACTGGAGGTGAGATGCAGCTTTTGGTGTGGAACTACAGACAGCTCCAGCAGGGTAGTGAACCAGGGTTGACGTGCCCATGAGGGAGCTAAGAGAATCTGTGTGAGGGATGTTTGCCTGAGCTTCTGAACTACTAGCAGAATGATTCGGAGAGGCGGAAAAGCGTGAGCAAAACGTCAGCACGCGGAGGCGGCGTCTAAGTACTCCGACGACGTCATCACGGCGCCCACGACGCCGACGACGGACGCGGAGCCGCAGACGATGCCTACCGACGCGCAAGGGTACTGCTACGCAAAACTTTCCGGATCCAGTCTGACGCCTGGGGATATTCTAAGGTAAGGAATCTATCACTAACGTGTCTCTTTCAGATGTATAGCCCAATTCCAAACAGCTTGTGCTAGGCATGACAGTTGGAGAGAGTGTGTCCTCCCTGTTTTTGTGTATAGTACATAGCTGTCATGTTGTCCGTGCGTTCTAGGACTGCTTTGAGTATGAGATGAATCTAAAAGGCTCTGAGCACTAGAAACACTGCTAGTAGCTCTAGGTGATTTATATGGAGACTTATGTGCTTTAGACTCCACAATCCTTGGATTGTGTGATCCTGTAAGTGAGCACCCCAACCAGTGAGCGATGTGTCTGCTGTGAGCACAGTCTGTGGAACAGGGTCGATGAAGGGCCACCCTTTGGATACATTTTGTGGGTTCCACCACTGCAGAGCGCAATGGATGTAGCCATCTACCAACTCTAGATCAGTCAATCGCCTGGTTACACTTCCTTGCTAAACATTCTTGAAGAGGACGCATGTGAAGACTTGCATGGGGAACGATCACGATGCAAGACGCTATAATTCCTAGCAGTTCCACGAATACTTGGCTGGTAGTGATTGGATGTGCTGAAACTGAATGAGAAGAGATTGAATGCTGAGAATTCTGGCGGTATTGGAAGAGGCTAGAGCTTTTTGAGTGTCTATAGTGACTCCCAGATAGGTCTTTGTGTTTAAAGGTTGCTGATGGAACTTCAATGCATTCACTGTAAACCCTAGTTGGTGTAGTAAGTGAATCGTGGCTTGCGTGTGTTGGAGACACTTCTGGTAAGTGCTAGCTTTGATGCGCCAGTTGTCCAGGTATGGGAAGACGTGGATGTGCTGTCTTCTCACACGAGCTGCGACTACTGCCAGGCATTTGGTAAGTACTCTGAGAGCAGTGGCGACTCCAAACAGTAGTACTTTGAATTGGTAATGTTGACTTGCTATCACAAATCTGAGATATTTGCGATGAGAGAGGTGAATTGGAATGTGGAAATATGCATCCTTTAAGTCTACAGTAGATAAAGTCGCCCTGTTGTAAAAGTGGGAACACTTGTTGAAGTGTCACTGTATGGAAAGGTTATGACAGCATTTAGTGGTTTAGTTCTCTGAGATCCCGAATAGGTCTCAAGGAGCTGTCCTTTTTGGGAATTAGAAAATACAGGCAGTACGCACCTGGCCCTTGATATTGTTACGGTACTGGCTCTATGGCTCCTTTTAGCAATAGAGGCTGGGCTTCTTGTTTGAGCAAGTGCAAATGTTCTGGTGACATTTTGTGAGAACAAGGTGGAATGTTTGGAGGATTAGTGGCAAGCTTCAGGCAATAACCACGTTGCATAATTCCTAACACCCATTTGTCTGTTGCTATGGATTGCCAAAGGGGGAGGAATTGTAAAAGACGTCCCCCGACAGGTGTTAAATGATCGGGAGCAAAGATAGGTAAATCACTGTTTGTTAGGGGAAGGGAAATTATGGGGTGTGGAACCCTTGCTCCTACCTTTGCCGTTGTTCCCTCCATATCCTCCTCTAAAAACGCCTCTTGTGGAGGAAGATTGATTGTTGCCTTTTTAAGAGGAAACATTGTTGTCTGAGGAGGTGGTCTTGGACCCCCCACAGTAGAAGGAGCGACGAAAGGAGCCACGATTTGAAGGATAGCGTAGGGTTCTCATAGATTTAGCTACCTCAGTGTTTTTTCTCATTTTCTCCAATGCCCGATCTACTTTCGGCCCAAAGAGATGCTTTTTATCAAACGGAGTATTTAAGGTGGATTGTTGGACTTCAGGTTTGAAACCGGAAATGCTTAACCAGGCGTGCCTCCTGAATAACACACTAGTGTTAATCTCTTTAGCTGTGGTGTCAGCAGCATTTAAAGCACATCTAATAGAATAATTGGAGATTAGTTTTCCCTCCTGTACTAAATCCTGAGCTTTAGCTTTGTGCTCATCTGGGAGATATTAGAGCAATTATTCAATTTTGGCCCAGCGCGCTCTATCAGACCTGCCTGGGCGGCTATTCATTTGCCAGATGTGTCTAATAATTTTGACTCCTTGTAAAGGGAGATTGGGGGGAGGCGTCTCCATAGGTTTGTGAATTGGTACGTTTATGGGCAATAGAGACAACAAGTGAGTCTAGTGGTGACTGGCCCTTAATAAAGACTGGATCAGCTGGATCAGGTTTATACTTGTTGTCTACTCTGGGAGTCAGAATACAAGCATGAACGGGGTCTTTGAATATGTAATCGCCATGTCTCATCATGCCTTTGAGCATAGGGAGAGTCTGACTAGATCTGTGTGTACTACTCAAAGTTTCAAACAACAAGTCCTCTTCTAGGATTCTTTGTGTGGGTGCACCCCGTGATATTATGCCGCATTAGCAAGCAATTCCAAATACCCTACATTGTCGTCAGGAGGAGAAGGTTTTGAAGGGTAAAGGTCTGGGTCATTATCTGTAGGTGAATCAGTATCGTAGTCTTTCCAGGGATATACAGGTAATTGAGTATACCCATCATCATCATCTTCAGGTTGTGGTGGTGGAGAGTTGGTTGGTGTGATAAGTAAACACTCTAATGCAGGTGGTGAAGATGTAGGGGAACGTGGTGGAGGAGGAGAAGGGTTAGTACCAACATTTTTCCTCTTTAAAGGAATGGTAAATTGTATGTCTTCCGACTTAGGTTTGCACTTCTGAGAAAGTTTGTTAAGAAGATGTCCTGTATCAGGATTTATATAAAGTTGCTTTTGTTTAGGATCTGATATGGGGGTAGGAAGTCGAGAATAGGATTCTGCAGCTTCGAAGGAGCATTTTTCTGTTTCGGCAATGAAGACTTCAGACCTTTCGGCTGGAAAGTTTGGGCTCCGAAGCCGTTTTCCATTTCAGCATTGAGGGCATCGGCTTCAACGCAGTCTTCATCTTTGAGCCCAAAGGTTTCGGCTCAGTGCTTGACTTTGGTCAACTCGATCCCAAGCCGGAAGGCTTAACAATATGCTTCGTTACCGAGCCGGGAGGAGGGACGTTAGAAACATCTTCTCGGTGCCGGCCTTGGCCCGAAGGTAGAGGTGGAACCGAAACCTTTTGCATAGTCCGAGTTGGATTTCTGGGCAAGGGGTGTTCGGTATTCACGGGACCTTGACCTTGAGTTATGTCGTCTTCCATCTCGGAGTCTGATCCAGGAATAGATACGGGTTTCTCTTCCTGCTACTCTTCGGCCCCTTGTGCATTAAATTCTTCTGGCTCAGATCCTTCACCAAAGATGTCCGGCGTGTATTCGATGTTCTGGGTTTGCATTTCACAACATCTGGCCTGACGATCACAGAGCGTTTTCTTGGATCGAAACAATCTGCACGTGTCGCAGTCTTGTTCATTGTGCTCTGGAGATAAGCACAAAATGCACACTTTGTGCGAGTTGGTGCGTGGATATTTTGCGTGGAACTGAGGACAGAATTTGAATGGAGTCTGTTCCCATCGACTGCGAGGTGGCCCGACGCGATTAGGCCCGACGGCCTTCCACAAGTCTTCCGATTGAAATAGACATTTTTTTCGACTGATACGATACACTGAGAAGTGGGATATGCGTATGAAACAATACCGACGTGGGTATAGTAGATTGCGCACCGGGGGGAACCTGAAAAACAGTTTCATACCGGAACATCTGAACCCGATGTTAGAAAATAAAAATTTTACAATGGAGTCGATGCCCATGTGCACCATCACCGAAAGGAGGAGTCAACTTACCGCATGACTGGAAAGACATCTTCGAAGAAAAATAACCTGAAAACATCCAGACCTAACACATGATGGCAGGAGTATGCAGTGCAGAATGGTGCATCCTTGGATAGCCAGATGCCACACTTCTCTGGAAGTGGTCATCAGAGAGAGAAGGAACTTGTTGGCCCTATTGACTAACAATTGTGTCCTACACTGAGGGCCTTTTTTTAAGAGCAATACGGCACCCATGTCACCAAGAACTCAGATCTCAACCAAGGAAGAAAGGAGGACTGCCCGGCAGCACTGAGGGGCAAGGACCAGGAAAGGTAGGATGCACCGATGAGAAATGCACCTGCTGCATCTGGTGGCTAGCGAAGAGAGGGACTGTGCCTGCTATGTCCTGCTCAAGTAGAAGACATCTCCACTGACATGTCAAGCCATGAGAACTCCTATAGGAAGCCAGCTGACTGGCTTCTTGTTCGCAGTACGGAGACACAACAGCTAAAGAAGCTTGCTGGGGCAAGTTGGTAATCCAAAGTCTTTAAGTCGCTACCACCAACGCCGTGCAGCACAGAGGACCAAGACCTGATGCACAGGCTTGCACCAGAGTTCGAAGAACTCAGGAGTGCTGTAGGAGAATTTCTGGGACCCTCAGTAGGCAAGTTATCAACTAAGGAAGGATTGGCCTGTGACTGCGACAAAAGACATTTGATAATCCAGTGGCGAGTGGACTTTGGCCAGAACAGAGAACTTCATGGCAGATTGACCTTGCAAACAGGACCCCCCTCACCATCTCCATGGACCGAGGAATCCCTGAAGGAAGACCCCCCTAACGATTGCGTCGCATCCACAGCATCCTTAGTGCACCTTCAGCATCCATATACTAGATGGTGGAACTATGCACCACATGTGAATCCAGAAAGGATTCACACTGGAAAACAAGCATTCTAGGCAGATGTAATGTGGGCCTATGACCGGCAGATGTTTAATGCAGTTGTGGCACAGTATAAAGCCTGTATTATTTTTTGGTACATTTTGCCTAGCACACTTCCGATTTAGGTTTTTGGGGAAGTAATGAGCACCAACAAAAAGTTTTGAAGCAAAACTCCAGACCCATGCCAGAGAGCGCACAAAAAAGGAACTGATGTCAGTGTGCAGGGAAGGCGCCTACATATGTCTCTGTGCCATCATTTCCAGATTCCGGGCAATGGCACCTTATGCTATGCCACCACACTAGGTGCGCTGAGGCTATAGCAGAAAGACTTCCGGATCCAGTATGGGGTCAATTCAAAATGTGAGGAATATGTGGTTGGAAGTATCCATCAGAAATGCAAGCACTTGCAAAAGAAATAAATAAATGCTCTGTACTAGCCTACTTTATGTGGTGTGCTTCAAAATGGTTAATATAGTTTGATTCATATGTACTGCAATCATGTACAAACACCCAGTCCCAATGACCTAAGTATTCTATTTTCCACACACCCCATGAGATTTAGTACCTTGGCAAATTTGCTTCCATAATCGGTTGAGGAAGAGACTGCATGAGCTTGACTAAAGCAAAAGCTAATGGAACTCTCACTATTTCATCCTCATTCACAGCCTTCGACTTTGTCAGTTTATGCTCCTCATCCCTCTTTACCTGTAATAGAAATAAAAACAACAATCAGGGAAACCATGTCCTTGCAAGGTACAGTGATATCTGTAGCATGAAATTACCACAAACACTACAGTTTAACATTAAAGCTAACTGAGAATGAGCCGTTTTATTAGCTAGGTAAAGGAAAACACAACTAAACATCTATAACAAATGTATTTTTGAGAGCATGTGTAGCCTCTTTAGTATGTAATGCACCCCAGTCATACAACACATGGCAGGAGATTAGATCTCAGGTAGACCATGGGCCACGAGACACAACAAGAGATAAAGATAGTTAGAAAAAATAGAAGACTGTAATGAAATCAATGACATGTTAGGGTTTCTTTTTTACATAAAATTGGTCTAAGCTCCACCTGTGATGTGATTGTCATGCATTTCCAAAACCTGGTGTAAACACCATTTGTATGAAAAAACCTTAATCCATGAAATACTCATTTCTGAGACTTCTATCCATTAATAAGGACGTTGAAATAAGGCTGTTCTGGTACACATAGGGGATCATTTCTTGATAAAAGTAAACAAAGACATTGATACTTGGGGCTAGCCCCCAAATAAACAACAAACAAAATCCAAAATACTAATGCCAGGGTTTTGGACATACAACCCAACCATGTAAAAACCCAGTTGGTTTAATTGGATCTACTCACAATGAGTACCATATAACAAAGCTCGCACTACTACTAAAACACACAACAGTAACAGCCTACAAACTAGCACTCAATAGGCAAGTCCCTTAGTGGAAGTAAACTTTCTGTATAATATAACCCAACACTCTGTAAATTACTCAAATTAAAAGTCCATATATAAAAATGAGCGAATCCAAATGGTGTACCCAAAATTAGCAACTTTTCTTGACTCCGGACGAAACAGACCAGGAGATGGTCCAAACTTACATAGCACAATATAGGTTGTAAATGTGTGGTCAATCTGTTGTAAAATTGCTAAACCATCTATCAAAATGCCTGAATAATCTAATGTACATAACTATATTTATTTGACTTTTAAAAGATATCACCCAAAATTCATTCTGGGTCCTTCATGACAATAAAATACTTATGGCACATGGCAATGGTTTACATTAAAAAAAATGCCATCAATATAGTAGTTTTTGCACCAATCTATATGAAATACAGAAGCAGCTCAAGCACACCTCATTGTTTTAGACCAAAGGGTTCAATTTAGTGGTACAGAATATCATAAAAATCCACCTTCAGTAATGGGGACTGTATTTGTGAAGCAAATGAAATGACAGGCTCTACAGTTTTGCATGTGTTTATATTCTATGGTTATGAATAACAACCCTAAAATGCTGCAGGCTGCTACTCACATAGCCGATCGTCAATAAGAGATTGTTATGTCACATCATAGACACATGGTTCACTTGGAGAGTCTGACAATACTTGCACCTGATTTATAAAGATGAGTATTGTATTGTAATTGCATTTATATAGCGCTTACTACCCCTGGCGAGGCGTCGAAGCGCTTTTTCGGCGAGTAGCACGCTACTCCGGGACGCATAGAGTATTCGTGTTGAATTAGTATAGTGAAACATGCAAGTACATTTTAAGTGGTGGATAGGTTAGTCCGATTTTTTGGGATTTGGAATGATAGCAGAAGGATAGGAGGACAAAGGTTTGTATTTATATAGCGCTTGTTGACGCACGCTATTCAGGAAGCCTACAAAGGACTAATGTTGAATTAATATGGTGAAATATGAAGTAATTTCAGTGGTGGATATTAGTCAGTTACTTGGAGTGAGAAGGATAGCGGAGGGATAAAAGGGGAAGAAAGATTTGCATTCATATAGCACTTGTTACCCCTGATGGGTGTTGAATCCCTTTTCTGGCGAGTAGCACGCCACTCCGGAACCCATAAAGGATTACTGTTGAAAATTAGTATAGTAACAAAAATATGAAGTAATTTGGGTAGAGGATATGTTATTCAGTTATTTGAGTAGTATATTAGTATAGTTTAATATGGAATTTGAGAAGTGAACATGTTAGTCTGTTGTTTTCGATTGAAAAGGATAGTGGAGGGATAAAAGAGTGAACGTTTTTTTTCATTTTTAGGTCTTAGCAAAAGGAGGAGGCTTTTGGGTGAGTAAAAAGGAGTTTTGGAGGGGAGGACTCAGAGGAAAGAGTTTAGAAAGGTTTGTTTTAGGGGATCGGTATAGTAAAAGAGGTTTCAGATGATGCAAGGAGGGGTTGAGTAGGAGAGAGTCTAAAAAGGGTTATTTTGGCAATCACAGTAGTGGTATGGGGTTTAGGATAAATGAGAGAGTGGATGTAGAGGATATATTGATAGATGTATAGGATGAGAGATAGGGTAGTGCATTGGAAGGAGTAGTAGAAGAAGTTTGAGATGAGTTAGAAGGTTGGGCTAGAAGATATATTGAGCGAAGTATAGGCTGAGAAATAGGGTAGTGCATTGGATAAGCTTTTTCAGGAGAGAAGTAACAGAGACACAGATCCAAGTACATGGAAGGTACATAGATGCACAATGGAAGTATGTACATGTAGACCAAAGATGATTTTTATTTATTTATTATTATTTTGTTTTCTCTCAACAACATAATTATTTAACATGTTTATACAAAGTAATACACAAAGATAGGTACATATCTATAATGGGAAAAAAATGCTTGTATGCAGAGGGATATGCTGTAAATTTCTGTTTGAGTATGGTGCTTATGTGGGGAAGAGCCAAATCTTGAGTAGTTTTCTGAAGATAAGGTGGTTGTCAGCTGACCTTATGTTGGAGGGTAAAGAGTTCCATAGTTTGGCTGCTTGAACAGAGAAGGATGTGCAACCCATGTTTTTTTCTTGTATGGTGGGATTTTGAGGCGAGATGCTCCTTTAGAGCGGAGGTTCCTTTGTTGAATGTGTTTGGTGATTTTATTCCTGATGAAGAACAGTCCCATTCCATGTATTGCTTTGTGGGTGATACAAAGCAGCTTGAACATGGATCTTCTGGCAACCGGTAACCAATGCAGGGCTTTCAAGGCAGGGGAGATGTGGTCTCACGGTTTGATATGCAAGAGTAGTCTTGCAGCCGAGTTCTGAATCCGTTGTAGTCTTTTCATGGTCGTTAAAGGTGATCCATGGTAGAGGCCATTGGCGTAATCGAGTTTGGACAGAACAAGGGAGATGGTAGCTTGGACCTTGTGTGGAAATCCCAAATGAGGGAAAATCTGTTGCAGCGTTTTTATAGAAGCAAAGCTTAATCTTGCTATTTCATCCACTTGCGGAACAAAAGGGGGTGGTGATGGACGGAGCATCTGAATCAAACACTCACACCCAGTGAAAAGATCTGGGTTTAATCCATCACCGTTCTTTAGCCCACTCTGCCACCCCAGTTCAGACATGGCTATATGCAAATCAGTCTGACCCTGTGCCTCATGGGAACAGTCCAGCCCGAACTGCCAAGCCATGTCTTCCCTGCACCGGAAACAAGCTTGCAAGGACCGGTTTCTGGCATTCCAGCAGTCTTCAGCCCGGCTTGCTTGAATCCAGTGGCAAAGTGAGCAAGGGACTCATGTCTGAGCATACCCTGCCACACTTATGGTGGCCAAAAGCGGTACAAAAGGGTGTGGTGATGGACGGAGCATGGCAGTTCGGGCTGGACTGTTCCCATGAGGCACAGGGTCAGACTGATTTGCATATAGCCATGTCTGAATTGGGGTTGCAGAGTGGGCTAAAGAACGGTGATTGATTAAACCCAGATCTTTTGACTGGGTGTGAGTGTTTGATTGATTCAGATGCTCCGTCCATCACCACCCCCTTTTGTACCGCTTTTGGCCGCCATAAGTGTGGCAGGGTATGCTCAGACGTGAGTCCCTTGCTCACTTTGCCACTGGATTCAAGCAAGCCGGGCTGAAGACGGCTGGAATGCCAGAAACCGGTCCTCAGAAGCTTGTTTCCGGTCCAGGGAAGACATGGCTTGGCAGTTCGGGCTGGACTGTTCCCATGAGGCACAGGGTCAGACTGATTTGCATATATCCATGTCTGAACTGGGGTGGCAGAGTGGGCTAAAGAATGGTGATGGATTAAACCCAGATCTTTTGATCATGTGACTGGAGTTATAGTTTGAAAGGTAACTAGTTCAGTATTAAGAAAAATGACATCTAGGATATGTCCAGCGGTGTGTCTCAAATTGTGGAACATCTGATGCAGGTTCAATGCGTCTGGGCCGGTGATGATAGTTTGTCGATGGGTCATATTGGGTTTATCAAACCAAATGTTAAGGTCACCCAGAACGCATAGGTTGGAGTGTATTGTTATCAGGTTTGAAACTGTGTCTAGAAGTGCGTCCGGGAATGTTGCTTTGCTAGGTGGAGGTCTGTAAAGGAGCAGGAAGTTACAGGAGGAAGATGGTGTAGGATTGCATCTTGTTAGAAGAGCCTCACAATTCTTTATGGAGATGTTAATTTTAGTGATATGTATTGTTTGCCTGAATAAAACAGCTAGACCACCTCCTTTATTGGCTATACAATTTTGGGTGATTATTTGATAGCCTAGAGGAATGGCTTCATGCAGGACTGGAGCCATATCTTCTCCCAACCATGATTCGGTTATGAATAGTATGTCTGGTTTTACATCGGTGAGAAGGTCGTAGATGTGATGCTTGTTTTTAGGGAGGGATCGAGCATTTATAAGTAGACAGTTTAGTGAGTGGCCTTTGGTGATGGTGGGCTCAGGTGCTCATGCCTCACAAACCTGCTTTAGAATTTTGGGTGCTCTGCAAATGTACAAGAACAATATTAAATGAAAACTTTTTCTCATGATAGCTGATGTTATGTACTACTGTCTGAAACATTTAAATCATGGTTTTATGCTTTTCACATTTTGGATAATATGAGCGCTGAGGACGCATTAAAGTGTTCTAAAAGTTTGCAGCTGTGACAGTCAGATCTGATAGAGGATGATCTGATTGATTCAGAAACCAGGGGTAGACAATCGGAGGTCAACGTTTCTCCTGTGAATGATACCTTGTTACTTGCTTTCATGTTACAACGGTTGCTGCAGTAATAAGAAGTATAAAGAAATTGAGGCGTAAAAGCTCTTTTTCCCTAGAACCGTCATAGCTAACAAAACAACTGTAGTTTGCCAGGTTTGAGAGTGTCTCCTTAAAGCACATCGCTACATTTGAACTCAATCAACTGTATAAAGAGATAGAACGATGCACAAAGTGCAGGAAACATACGGATAACCTCTAGTGTTAAAAGATCACTAACAATGTATGAATTCAAACTGGCAAAGATGTATAATTCCGAGAGAAACAAGCATTTATAATGAAGATACCAATAAAGTAACATAACCTGACGCTTTCAAATGTCTTATGTGTACAATAACGTAGTTTCCAGTCATCAACAAATACATCATAAATCCCATGTTTTTCCCTGCCCCTTGGATGGTACCCACCTTAGCAGCGAGACACTTCTGTAACTTTGGTAAGATGTTGCCAGTAACCGTTTCTTGTATGTGTTGAATCAGACACTCCAGTTCCTCTTTATTTCTAGGAAGGAATGAAATCTGTTTTTTAACTTGTGTTCCCTTAGACACCCCCACAGCTTCATGTTGTTCTGGCTGAGTCACGCTTTCCTCAGTTGTCTCTTCAAGTGTGCTTCCAGGATGTCCATTTTCCTCTTCCATCTCCTCATCAAGTTCAACTTCTAATTCCATAACTTCGTCCTCGGTCTCTTGACTAATTGGCATGGCACCTGTAAAAATAAAAGGAAAAACATAAACTATGGGAAAAGTACAGTAGTGTTGCTGCCTGTGGGTATTTACTTACATGGTTTAACATGTTTAAATGTTAATCAACAAATTATCATGTATTATACATGTATGACAAGTTAAAACATCAAGACCTGCCACTAAACACACTATTTATATACATTAACTGGTGCCAATCAGTCCATTATAAATAAGAATGTCACAGACAAACCAAAGAGAAATCTCCAGCAGTGACATGGAGAAAACAATACAATGATAGAAGATGTTAATCTACAAGTATACTTTGCTGTGAAAGCAAATATGTCTTATGAGGAACTTTATCACATTCATTGCAACTGTTCAATGATTCTCCAAGCAGTTCTTTACTGAACTGCCAATGGATGTCCTCTAAAGGACTTCAGTTAAAGGGCGATGAGGCAATAGAGACTGCATCAAACATCTGTTAGCGAAATACGTTATTTGAGGTGAACAGGAAAATGGTCGCAATAGTTTCCAACCAACAAAGAGATGCTCATCAAAAATGACATCAATTCTAGAATATAAAATCAAAAAGCATTCTTAAAACATAGGAAATGTAGCATCTACTTTGCCTTGGGGAAAAAAAGAACGGGGGGAAAAGGTTAAAGTACTTTTGCATTGTTGATTAACATGAAGATTAGCCACTACATTTAAAAAGACCAATGTTCTGACTGACAGATTACACAATTTTAATGAATTACTGAGAAAGAAAGATCTCCTGCTATACTGCATGACTTATTACATCCGTGGGGCAGTATCATTGCTGCAGGGTATCATAACCTCATAGTCTGAGCGAAATGTCTCATCACGTAAGCCAAAAGTAGGTCGAAATTCAACTCAGTGGGGTTAAAAAAGAGAAGGGAGCCCTATTGTTAGTTCCCTAAAAGTCCAGTCCCTAAAAACAGAACACTATTTTTCTTCCCAGTATTTTTTAAATAAAGGAGGCAGAGCTGGCTGCATTCCATAATACTTTTACAGCCATGGATTTTTGGTGTGCACTCTTTTCTATGTTTTGCTGGTGAGAAATAATTTCCAGTTGTTACAGGGTCCGCAGGGACGCAAGGAGGAAACTAAAATGATAACTGAAAGCTTATTCATGTCGGCTGAGTAGCTCGCAGGTCCTACAGAAGCAAATTGTTAATTCCACCTGTGAGAAGTTGGCCTGGTATGTGATGCTCACTAATTCTAGTGATCACCTTGTACCATGCCAAGCAACCCTTATGATGATTGGTTGTAAGTCAACCTTATAGACCAGCTATCCTAGTAGCGTGGACAAAGCAGTCTTAGGCTAAACTCTGTAAAGACATGTGAAGCAAGCTGTTTTACCATACACAGTCCCCTTGAATACCAAATGAAAGGACACCACACAGATATATATTAAAAAGATATATATATTTTTATTTACTACAAATATCCCCTATACTCTTTATGAGCACCGAAGCAAATGCGTTAAAACAAAACACAGTTTAAATACACAAAAGTTGCACAATATGGATGAGCCCTAGGGGCCACCTAAACCATATACTAAAATAGTGGTATAAGAACCACCTAGCTGAAAGGAAGTAGGCCTAGGGCCTGGGGAATCGCTGGAGCTGTTCGAGACTAACAATGATGAAGTCGGGAAAGGCCCGAGGGACTCGGGTGCAGTGCAGAAAGTGCACGCATATACCAATGTTAAGTCAATGGTGCATAAAAGTTACAAAGTTAGTTATTAAGGAACCTTCCGAGTGACCTAGAGGAGTGAAACTTTAAACACAGACACTAGAGGTGTGTACCAGTGTAGGAACACCGGTGTTGCTGAGTTACCTCACCCACAGGAAGCGGGTGCACAGGTGCGAAGTAGTGTCGGGTTTCGTCACGCAGGTCGATGGTGCTTGGATCTGAAGATGCTGCAGGCGGCTCGATGTGAAGAGTTCCGGTGGATCCAAGGGTGGATCTGAAGTGGTGAAGACCTGAAAGCAGAGGGGACAATGTTCAAAGTCACTAGCCAGTGACTACCGAGGAACCAGGATTGAACCAGGCGATGTCGGGTGCAAACAGGTGATGAGGTGTAGCTTCTCTCTGTGGACACGAAGAGGTTGAGGACGTCCAGGAGTCGATCACGAGCTGTCCCACGAAGGCTCTAGCTGATGGCGGTGTCGGCAACTTGATCGGAGCAAACAGGCCTTGGCTAATGCAAGCCACGCAGGAAGTGAAAAAGGCATATCACTCGGACCAGCAAGGTCAGAGCGGGTGCTCCTTTTTACAGGAGCGAGGGCAAGTCTGGAGCAACCAGACCCGCAGTGTAGATTGTAGGTTTTGTCGCCAAGATGGCCGCTGACCACAAGGCAAGTGGCCGGGATGGCGCGTCGAGTGGCACGATGCAAAAGGGCCCCACGCAGATCGTGGAGATGCTGGGGGGCTGATCTTCGGTGCAAGGGCTGCTCGGTTGTAGGGCTTCTCAAACCCCAAAGCACAGCGTCGAGGGTGCCTCAGGTGCTGCGCAGTCAGCTTCTCGGGGCTCTTTCGAGATGTCCGGTCCCACGTCTCTCGGTGCCTCCACGGGTCCCTTCTTTGCAGGGACTGTGGATCGGGCGGTGAGAAGTCTGGGAGTCTGGGTCTCGTCAGGCTCTGGGCTCGGGCTCCGGCGGGAGGCGGCGGCAAAGCAGACATCGAGTTGCTGGATGGTGCCTGTGTTCACAGGGTGGCCACTCCTAGGCCACAAAGGAGATGCTCTTCAGTCTTCTGTGCAGCAGAATGTCGAAGTCCCGCATCTTCTTAGTTTTAAGTTGATTTCAGGATGATCTGAGGTGCTATGGCACTACTCCCACTCTTATTCCCAATCTGAGGGGTGGATCACCTGCTAGGTCCCTCCTCTGGGTGGGACCAGGAAGGGGGCGGTTACACCCCCTTTCCTTTGTCCAGCTCCTCACCAGGGCTGGAAAGCTCCAGGACCGGTTTGGACTGGCTTATGCACGAGGACACCTTGTGTGCCCCGGGCATGTCTGATTCTATTCAGCCCTGTCCTACCCAATACACAAAATCCTGTCTGGGGTGGTGATCGCACCTCCCAAGGCAGGAAACCCTTTGTCCAAGCCTCCCTCGCTGGAAGGACTCCCAGCAGCAGGAGGTCAGACTTGTGTCTGTGGTGGCAGCAACAATTTTGTGATGCTGAGGCTCTGGTTAACTTTAACCGGGGTTAAGGCTATGTACATGTCGTGTCCCTCTAGAAGGGTGGAATGCTATCCCCGTCGACAGAACTGTCGAGGGGATAGTACTCCAAATCGTATGACACCTTACTCAACATGTTTTGATAAAGCCAAACCAAAGTTAGCATATAACCGCGAGGATTATAATGCACTTAAGAGTATATGGTATGGCAATATCCCGGAACAGCTAAGGGAGTTGTTCCCGACAGCTGCAGACAGGCTCAGCTCATGCTAGAGCATCATCTCACATGAAACCACGCACTCTGCCTCCAGGATTGTTAAGGCCTGCCATAGGAGTGACTTATAGGTTAACATGTGTCCAGTTAGGGTTAGATAGAGGGATACTATACCTAAGCAAGAGGTGATTACACCAACTTACCCCAGCTGAGTGATCAGCCAGTTGTGTCAAAATATGGAGGCCAGGCCAGGGGTGGCACAATACGTGCTGCAGCCCCTGGTAGGCCTTGGTTACACCTGTGCCCTGGGTACCTATGGTACAATGTTACAGGGACCTATAAGGTCAACCAGTTCCAATTGTGTATGCACCTAAGGTACATGGTGTCCATTTTAAGGAGAGAGCAATTAGCCTGGGGCCCTGAATAGCAGGATTCCAGGCCAACTATGTCAAAAACCAGCTAAACACCAGGCAAAAGGTTTGGGGGTAACCATAGTCAGATATCCACCTTCCTACACCACCCAGTATGAAGAGATCGTACAAGCCGCTAGCACATGAATGGAGGCTAAGGCACCATCACTAGTTTCTTGTGTTGTGGGTCTACCACAGAGGCATTTTCCGGAATAGAAAGAAGGGTAAAGAGGAGGGATACTGCTGAAACATCCAGAGGACAGCAGAGTCTGGCACCACAGTAAGCTTCACAGGTGCCTCAGCATTAATGGGACAGAGAAGTGTAGCAACAAAGTATCTAAATGGGAAACCAAAAGGACCCCGGACTCCATAAAGCATTAGCCCAGAGTAGTTACTAAACATGATGGTTTTGCATTCAGCTCAGATCCATGCTATAGATCTGAACTGACAGGAATTCGGCCTAATGTCAATACCTCAAAAGCACCAGTCGAAGTGGACCACCAAAACAGCTAAAAGAGACCAAAGAAAGAGGAATAGCGGTGGTAAAGTCTTATAAACCGGGACACTGCGTGAGTAAAACAGAAAGGAGCTAGATATGATACTAAGGTAGGACATTTAAATGGCACCCTCAATAATTTTCATTCAGTGTCATAAAACACTGAAATCAATGTGCCCTGAAATGAGGGAATGCTGAGGCTAGGTCAACCAGAAGCTGAGAGAAACATTTAGGTGGAAAATAAACTAAGTGTGTGCTCTCAAAAAGAAAGTGGATGAAAACTGAGTGCAGTGTGTCTTTGCTGCAGCTTTTGTTGATAATCTGAGTCCAACGTGAGTTATAGAAATGGAGTGAGCACAGAAAACAAAGATCCTGTGATTCTCCAAATTAAATGAGGGAGGCTTCAAAAATGTGTTGTGCAATGTTGTTTCAGATCCCACTGTAACCTGTTCATAAGAAAGGATAATTGGTGCACATTCTGCAGCTGACAAGGGCTAACTTCACTCGCAGTACCAGGCAGGTGATCATTCGTCTCAGGAACATTTTTGTCCTGATGGTGTCCACAACAACAACTGATGACTTTGCGGATACAGTATGGTTTCAGGTTTGCTGAGGGTCATCCCTGCACACTGATTAATGTATATATTCCCTCTAACTTAACAGAGAGCACTATGCAAACACTCTCTATAGTCTTAGCAAAGCCATTCATAACAATGACACTAGTAGAAGGTGACTTTAATGCCCAAATTGACTCATAACTCAAAACAAGCAATATCCTTGTCCCTCCACAACAGGGCCAAATCTCTGGGACTTTGTGACACATGGCAGAAACAACATGAGGGTTTGAAGTAATTCATATAATAATTTCTACTACATTGCACCCACTCGCAAATAGACTATCTCTATGTTACAGCAAAAGGAATGGCAGTAAAGGGTAAGGGGTTTGTCTAACCAATCCCCAATGGTACTTACGCTTAGTCATCTAGCCAAATGCTCAAATGGCATTAGGTAGCTAAATGGTGATGATGTGTCCAAAACCCTTAGGGATAACATTATGGAATACTTTGAAATTAACGAACACTTTCTCCACCCGAATACGCTCTCTGAAGCTTTTAAGACTATCATAATGGGTTGGTCAATGTCATTGGTTAAGGCCAAGATAAAAGATACGGAAACAGCAATAACAGAAGTAGAAGAGCACGTCTCCGTTCTTGGCCGGCATATGGTGGCCCTACCTGAAGAGGACCCACTCAGAGAACTTAATGTAGCTAGGGCTGCAAAGAAACAAAAATTAGTGAACATGCACAGTGTGGTTCAGCTCACAGCACACCTTTTATGAAATGATGACAAGGCAAGGAAGCTACTTTATTGGCCTGCCAGTATGAAAGGGAAGCCTGATTTATAGTGTCTATTGACAATCAAAACTGAAAACAGATGTTATCGTCCATTAAGATCACACACACTTTTGCCGTTTGCTAAGCATAGCTACATTAAGACACACAAGCACTGCCCAGATTATTAGGGAACGCCCTATCAGATCTGACCTGCCAAGGTACAAATTATAACGAGAATATCTCAGGATTAAGGGTTCCGCATAACACAAGATGACTTTCAACAGACTATTTCTGAAATTCCGTCTGCATAGGCCCCTGACCCAAACATGCGCCTGGAAGAGTTTTATGTCCCAAAAATAACCCTCCTTAGTAATCCTCCCATTAAAAGCAGTTTTTGAGAAAGCACTTAATGTGCCGTCCTTGCCACGCTATTTGCACAGCTCAATAATATTGGTACTCTTGAAACCCAATAAGCCAACAAATTAATGCAAGTCTTATAACCAAATATCATTGATTAATTTAGAGGACAAAATTCTGGCAAGGTTTTGGCTAAAAGAGTAGTTAAAATTATATCTAAGCTAGTACATGAAGACCAAAATGGATTTATGTCAAACCGCAGCACCCAAAACTAATTGAGGCACTTCAAATCATACTAATACAAGTTGAGGAATTAAAAGAGGCAAGTGCAATGATTTAGTTGACAATAAAGAAAGTGTGAACATGGTCCACTGACACTTCATGTTACAGATCGTTCAAGGTATACATGATTATAGTAATTACTAAGTAGGTCAAGGTAATTTAAACCGTCACTTGGGTGCAGGTCCAAGAGAACGAGGACATGTCACCTCCATTCCCAATAGAAAGAGGCACTCGACATGGGTGTCCGGTGTCCCCTCTAGTAATAGAGCCTTTAGCAGAGTGGATGACGAGATGCTCAGATAACGGAATTCCGATGGAAAATAGCCAGGCCAGGAGGGCAGAATTTTGCTTTATGTGGGTCACTAAGTTTAGCAACCAGACTAATCTATCCCAAAGCGGAGTAAGATTTTGCAGATATACAGAGATGCCTCTGGCCTTAGGGTAAATTGGGGAAAGTCCACCAATGTCCACATTAAAGGAGATCTTCCAACCTGTCTGCCCAGCACTAATACAAGTCAGGCAGAGGAGCACTTTAAATATATCAATATGGAGATAACAAAAAATTAGAAAAGAAGTATGGTGTTGAACATAGCTCCCCTACTTAACCACACAAGATACAAGGTAGATTCATGGGCCTCTCTTCCGTTTTCAATAACGGGAAGAGAAGCGACGCTCAAAATTATCACGTTGCCCTGCTTTCTATAAACTATACAGAACTATCCAGGTACAATTTATGCTACCTTATTTACAGAGTTGCAATTCATTATGTGTAGATTCCTATGGGCAGGAACACTACCTACAATCTCATTTTCTAAATGCCAACAGACCCCCTTCAAGACAGGCCTCCAATTACTAGATGTTAGTCTAAACTACTGGGAATCACAATTAAACTGGATGAATTTTAGATTTTGTTTTTTAATACCAGGCTACATCTGTGGAGGAATTGGTCTACCAACATTGGGAACTGGTGATTTGTGGGATGTCGAGGAAATGGAGAACACTACTTTAGTGGATGGGCTCTGCTGCACACAAAAAACACTACAGCAACACTACAAAGCAAACAACCATTCTAGAACTTTCTTTTCATTGAGGGACAAAAGACTGGGATGTGTCCTTTCCCAAATCATTATTACTTACTATAGGAATTTGAGTCTTGACACATATGACGAGAAGGGATGATATGATGATGGGCTCACAATTGACACACACAAAGAGGACAACATCTTAGGGAGTTTTTGAATGCAGAGAATATGTTGCTCTGTATTCAAGATCACAGAACACGTTCACATGTTTTTGGAAATCACCAGAAGTTTTAGAAATAATTTGGACCCCATCATTAAAAAGAGTAAGTCAATATCTTTCCTTCCAATATGAACCAACTGCATTAGTAGGGGGAAGGGTTCAGCTCTCCAAAATTATTTTGAAAGATTTTTTTAAATGTTTAGCCTCACACTCAAGGAGTCTTTTAACCTAAAAACGAATCTGTTTCCTGATCTGGCTTAAAATAGCGACAAAACTAGATAATAAACACATGGAATGTTGGGAGAAAAGTTACAACTAAATGCGCTCCCTTTGAGAATATTTTAGTTGTTTTCTAACATGTTGATCGTTTAGGCAGGAAAGAAGTACCGGGTTGAAAAAAGCAACAATTTGGAGATTAGATCTACCTCAGAATATCACATTTTCATCAAAATTGAGTTCGGCAAATTATTTTTAAAGCCAGACCCTAAAGTAACAGGATATTCCTAAAAAATGTACAGTCAATACTAAACATAATTGGAACTTTAATCTGAAATCATAGTAGGATGCATCCCCTCTGAAAAAGGTATAATTGCTGAAGAAAAAATTACTCACCTTCGGTAATACCTTATCTGGTAAAGACTATCTAGAATTATCCCCAGGCAACTGAATCAGTCTGGACATTTTCAAGCAGTACCCCCTGCGCGCCGATAGATGGCATCATTTGGCTCCATGTCATGCGCCCGGAAATTACATATGCATTACCCATGTAGGCGCCACCTCAGTGTGCTGACGTCCATTCATTTTCACAACTTTCTATACCAGGAGAGCGGCGCAGCGATGAAAAATGACCACTGGTGTGAGCTGCTAGGGCCCTTTGAAATAGGATGCCCTCATTCGATAATCAGGTCGCAGGGATGGTCGGGAAGGAATTCCGCCTTCAACAGCCAATTGTCAAGGTAGGGGAAGACTGAAACCCCAGACCTCCACAGGTGTGCTGCAGCCACTGCCATCACCATGGTGAGGAGCACTGGTAAGGCCTAAGGGAAGCATGGCAAACTGAAAGTGCTCGTGACCCACCACAAACCTCAGGTAACGTTTGTCGGCGGGGACGAGGATGTGAAAATATGTGCCCTGCTTACCCAATACTACCACCTAGTATCTTGGGTCGAGGGCAAACAGAACTTGAGTGAGTATGAGCATTTTTAATTTCTCCTATTTGAGGAAGGATTGAGAAGGCACAGGTCTAGGATAGGATGAGGGCCTCCATCCTTCTTGAGCACCAGAAATCAGCGGGAATAGCAACCACAACCTACTTCGGATGCCGGCACCCTCTCCGTGGCTCCCTTGGCCAGACAGGCAACACTTCTTGGCGTAGAAAGAGAAATGGTCCTTTGTCAACTGGTTGTAAGTGACAGGCAAGCGAGGAGGAGCAGTAACAAAGGCGATAAAGTAGACCCTTTGTATAATATGTAGTGCCCAACATTCTGACGTTATTGAACTGCAGCAGGACAGGTGATGGCATTTCCTGCTCCCGCCAACCCCAGTGCTAGGCTTGCAGAAGAAAATATTCTCTTGTCAAAGGTATCCAACCTATTGGATTCACTATCTGGTGGTGTGGAGGGAAATGAGCCAGGGTGCTAAGTAGGAAAACTGGGGTTCCCTGGAAGTGGTGGCCTGGACCACCAAGCTCTCTGGAATAGGGTGCTGAGTGAGAAAACTGCAGTTCCCTGGAGTGGGGCACTGTGCAATTGTCCTGTGCACAGGAGCCCCTGTACAGGGCTGAGACCGGGACCCAGTGGAGGATGTTGGTGAGGGCTTCTGTGAGCCTTCATGTGGGGAATCGAACAGACTCACGGACAATGGGGTCTTGGGTAACAATGGTTTTATTACTTTATACAATCCCCTCTTCTGAACAGGCACTCGGTAGTAGGGGAGGGGGTTTTCACTGTCCTCCGTCCGGTGCTTAGCCGCTCCGAGCCGCCGTGGTTCCCGATGTCTTCTGGGAGTCGTAGGCCGCTCTTCCGTCGTCTCGACTCTCGCCCGGAACACAGCAGCAGAAATAAAAAAAACAATATTAGCCTGGGGCTTTGTAGGCGGTTTAGGGTAAGGGAGTGAGGAGACACGTGTGTACTCTATACGTTCACAGGACAAGTGCCGATGTAGTGAAGGAGGGGGAAAGTGCACAGAATTTCGAGTGATTCCTTTATGATGATTTGCCCCATCTACGTCCCGCCCAACCTGTGAACCGTGACCGTACCTGCTCTAGCCACACTTCGTGGGAAGTGTGGCTGGGCGGTGCTCCTTCCCGTTGGCCTCCTGGCTTGTCGCTGCAGTCTCGGCTTCTTCTCCGTTCTCCTCCGCTGGTATGGGCTCCACTGTCTTCTCCTTCAGCCTCCTCCGCTCTCCGCTGCTCCTCTCTCGCCTCCTCCGCTCTCCGCTGTTCTTCGCTCGCCTCTTCCGCTCTCCGCTGTTCTTCGCTCGCCTCCTCCGCTCTCCGCTGTTCCTCTCTCGCCTCCTCCGCTCTCCGCTGTTCCTCGCTCGTCTCCTCCTTCCTCCGCTCTTCCTCCGTACTCCACTCCGCTCCGTCCTCTTGCCGCCACTCTCCTTCTCTACCTCCGGGTGAATAACATTCCTGTGTGAGATCTGGGCTGTGTTTTACCAGTGGTAGGTGGGCGGGTTCAGGGTCCAGCTCCGCCCAGTTAAAGAAACACTGGTCCCCGGTAGTCTGCGCCGGGTTGTACTGTTCGAAAAGAGGGGACATAGGAACAGGTAAGCCTGGAGAGCCCGAGTCCAGGTCCCCCTCATTACACCCCTCCACCCTATGATTCTCCCGATCGGGGAGAGGATAACGGGGTAGATAGTCAGTGTTGGCATTGTCTTTCCCCTTTCGGTGTCTGACTTGACCCCTAAAGGGCTGTAGGGCCAGGAACCATCTCATGACCCTTGGGTTGTTTGAGATGTTGCGGCTCATCCACAGGAGCGGCGCGTGGTCCGTATACAGGATAATGAAGTGTCCCTCCAGTTAATAGCACAGTTTGTCTATAGCCCATCTGATGGCGAGGCATTCTTTTTTGATTGTTGGGTACTTCACCTCTCTTGGGAACAACTTGCGACTGATGTGGAGAATGGGTTGTTCTCCACCAGCCGCTGTTTCTTGGGACAGTACGGCTCCTATGCCGAAATCGGAGGCGTCTGTGTGCAGGATAAAGGGTTTTGTGAAGTCGGGTGAGGTAAGGACTGGGCTGGTTGTGATAGCTCTTTTTAGTGTCTGGAAGGCGTTCCACATTGCAGTGGTCGGTCTTTGGAAGTCGGGATTCTTGGGCTGTTTTTTTAATGCGTCAGTCAACGGGCTGCTACGTCTGAAAAAAAGGGGATGAATCTCCGGTAGTAGCCTACTAGCCCTAAGAAGGCTCTCATTTCTTTCTGATTTTTGGGGAAAGGAGTGTCGGCTATAGCTCTAACCTTTTCGAGCTGGGGTTCTATGACTCAATGTCCTAGGACATATCCTAAGTACTTGACTTTCTGGAACCCGATCCGTGACTTTTTAGAGTTGATGTGGAGTCCGGCGGTGCGAAGTTGTTGTAGGATGATCTGCAGGTGTTTTAGATGCTCGTCCCACGATGGGCTAAATATGATGATATCGTCTAGATACGCCGAACTATATCCTTGATGTTCTCTTAGTACTTCGTTCATTAGCCTCTGGAAGGTGGCAGGGGCACCGTGTAAGCCGAAGGGGAGTACGTTAAACTTGTAGAGTCCATCTGGCGTGGCGAAGGCTGTTTTCTTTCGATCTGCTTCTCTCAATGGGACCTACCAGTAGCCTTTTGTCAGGTCGAGGGTACTGATGTACTTCGAGTCCCCTAGTTTCTCTATTAGTTCGTCTATTCTGGGTATGGGGTATGCGTCAAAAGATGATACTGCATTTAATGCTCTAAAGTCCATGCAGAATCGGCTGCTTCCGTCCGGTTTGGGCACCATCACTATGGGCGAAGACCATTCGCTTCTAGAGGGTCGGATCACTCCTAGCTTTAACATTTCCTTCACTTCCTTGCTTATGGCTTCACTCTTGGCAGCTGGGATTCGGTAGGGTTGTTGCTTCACTGAGACACCCGCAGGGGTCTCTATCCGGTGTTCCGTCAATCTAGTCGTCCCTGGAAGGTTGGAAAATATATGCTCAAAGGGTCGTAATATTTTCTGTAGCCCCTCTTGTTCACTCTGGTATAAATCGTCGTTGATTACCAATTCTCTCAACGTTGTTCCCGGGACGTTTTCTGTGGTGGTTGCGAGGTTGGACGGTATGGGTGGGTTCCCTAACCACTTCTTCAGAAGGTTTATGTGGAAAATCTGTGTTTTCTTTCCGCTCAGTTGTAGCCGGTAGGTCGTCTTTCCTATCGTCTCTATGACTCTGAATGGTCCTTGACACTCGTTCTGGAATTTTTTTGTGGGGGAGGGCAGTAACACTAGTGTCCAGTCGTCAATGACGAGATGTCGCCATTTCTTCCCCTTGTCGTAGTGTGTCTGTTGCTTCTTTTGACTGGTTTCCAATTGGGTAAAGGCTAATTCGCGTATCTTTCCTAGTTTGTTCTTTAGGTTTTGGCTGTATTCCAACAGGGTTCTTGTTTCTCCGGATGTCTCGTCTTCCCATACTTCTTTGGTCATCTCTAGCATGCTCCGGGGCTGTCGTCCGTAAAGCATCTCAAAGGATGAGCAGCCCAAACTACTCTGTTTTTGGCCTCGGATTACATACAAGGCCAAAGGTAGCAATAAGTCCCAGTCGCTTCCGTTCACCGTGAGCATTTTCTTCAGGACGGACTTCAGGGTCCCATTATAACGCTCCACCAGTCCGTACGTCTGGGGATGATATACAGACGTCCGGATCTGGTGGAGGTTTAAAAGTTGACATACATCCTTCATGACTCTTGACATAAACGGCGTCCCCTGATCCGTAAGGACTTCTTTGGGAAATCCCACCCTCGAGAACAACTCCAGGAACTTTTCAGCAATGTTCTTCGAGGTAGGGGCTTTCAGAGGAAATGCTTCCGGGAAGCGAGTGGCATAGTCCACAATTACTAGGGCATATTGATGCCCTCTCCGCGTTTTTGGAAGTGGACCTATGAGATCAATGCCGACTCTCTCGAAAGGCGTTCCGATTATAGGGAGTGGTTGTAGGGGTACAGCCGGGGGTCGGTGAGTATTTTTGCGTTGACAAACATCGCACGTCTGGCAATGGGTCTTGATACACTCCCGGCCAATAGAAACTTCGCAGCACATTCTGGGTGGTCTTCTCGCTTCCTGTGTGGCCCGCCAACAAGTGAGTGTGGGCGTAAAACATGATCTGTTCCCTGAAACAGGTCGGGACCAATAGCTGTAGCGGGTCATCTAGTTTCGCCTGTCTACAGAGGAGGTCATCTTTTATCAGATAGCGTGGATGGGGATTGTCCTGGTCAGCATGGGCTTGTTCCCAGGCGTTGAACAGGTTAGAGCCAGGGGTCAGGGGATGGCAGGGATAGAAGCGGCATCGGGAGATCTACCCTTCAGTACTTGTCCCTCAAATAAGTCCAAGAAATGGGGGTTGTTGGTCCCTAATATGAGCTTCTCGGGAAGGGTATCCATCACACCTACCTTCACTACCAGTTTCCTCCTACCCTCCAGGTCTATGGGAACATATGCCACTGGGTAGCTCTTAACGTCGCCGTGCACACATTTAATATACACTAGGGCATCTGGCATTACCTGGGGGGGGTCTCACATATAATTCCTGTATCACAGACTGTTTACATCCCGAATCCAACAGGGCCCTAACCATAGCTCCATTGACTTTGACACTCACGTGATATGCTCCTCCGAGCTCCGCGGTATACATGACAGCTTTCGGTATGTTCCCGACCTCCATGGGTTCTTCCTGGTTACATTTTTGTGGGCACAGGCGAGCAATATGCCCCCAGGCCCCGCAGTCGAAGCATTGTGGAACCCGAAACTGGGGAACCTCCGTAGCAAAGCGGGGAACGGGGAGTCCCGGGGGGCCTGAGGCCGGCGGTCTGGCCTGAGAGGTGGTCTACTCGGTTTTTCAGGTTCACCTGTATGCAACCGTCGCTGGGCCCGAACAAACGTGGCTGCCATCTCCATGGCTTGTTTGGTTGACAGGTTGGAATGCTGCCTCAGCCACCGCTGTGTCCCATAGGGAAGTGCCTCGAGGAACTGCTCAAGGTAAATCTTATCCATGATTTCCTCTTTTGTGCTGGTCAAAGGGGTGAGCCATTTATCGGCAGCAGCTTTCAGCCGAAAGAACAAGGTTTTCGGATTGTCCCCTGTAAGGCCTCTCTCTTTGCGAAAGCGTACCCGGCAGGCTTCCGCATCCAATCCTAGGTGGTCTAATATGATCACTTTAATCTGTCCATATGGTGTCTGCCCGTTGCTATTGGCCACCTGGTAGGCCGCCTGCACTTCTCCGGTCAACAGGGGTGCGAGGAAAAACGGCCACTCCTCTAATGGCCACCCACATGCCAGTGCCTCCCTTTCGAAGTTAATCAGGAATGCGTCAGGATCCTCGCCTGCAATATACTTTTGCAGGGATATACCTGCAGGCGTGTGAAGTGGTCGGGTGTCTCTGACTGGGTTACTGGCTGGGTCGGCTGTCTGTTGTAACCCCTCGAGTTGTGCCACCACCGTATTCCTGAAGGTTTCTCTGTCTTGTTGGGCAGGCGTGAGCTGCTGCTCTACTGCCCATCCCAATTGTTCCTGGCCCTTGACCAGAGCCTGTAGCATTTCCTCCATCTTTGTGTCCTGGATGGCTACTTCGCTGCCCGCATTCTCCACCACTTGTGAGCCTTCGTGTGGGGAATCGAACAGACTCACGGACAACGGGGTCTTGGGTAACGATGGTTTTATTACTTTATACAATCGCCTCTTCTGAACAGGCACTCGGTAGTAGGGGAGGGGGTTTTTAGTGTCTTCCGTCCGGTGCTTAGCCGCTCCAAGCCGCCGTGGTTCCCGATGTCTTCTGGGAGTCGTAGGCCGCTCTTCCGCCGTCTCGACTCTCGCCCGGAACAAAGCAGCAGAAATAAAGAAACCAATATTAGCCTGGGGCTTTGTAGGCGGTTTAGGGTAAGGGAGTGAGGAGACACGTGTGTACTCTATACGTTAACAGGACAAGTGCCAATGTAGTGAAGGAGGGGGAAAGTGCACAGAATGTCGAGTGATTCATTTATGGTGGTTTGTCCCGCCCAACCCGTGAACCGTGACCGTACCTGCTCTAGCCACACTTCGTGGGAAGTGTAGCTGGGCAGTGCTCCTTCCCGTTGGCCTCCTGGCTTGTCGCTGCAGTCTCGGCTCCTTCTCCGCTCTCCTCCGCTGGTATGGGCTCCACTGTCTTCTCCTTCAGCCTCCTCCGCTCTCCGCTGCTCCTCTCTCGCCTCCTCCGCTCTCCGCTGTTCTTCGCTCGCCTCCTCCGCTCTCCGCTGTTCCTCTCTCGCCTCCTCCGCTCTCCGCTGTTCCTCGCTCGCCTCCTCCGTCCTACGCTCTTCTTCCTCCGTACTCCACTCCGCTCCGTCCTCTCGCCGCCACTCTCCTTCTCTACCTCCGGGTGAATAACACACCTGTGTGAGATCTGGGCTGCGTTTTACCAGTGGTAGGTGGGCGGGTTCAGGGTCCAGCTCCGCCCAGTTAAAGAAACAATGGTCCCGGTAGTCTGCGCGGGGTTGTACATGTTGTCCGTCATCTTCCAAGAGTTGGTGTGCTGTTCGAAAAGAGGGGACATAGGAACAGGTAAGCCTGGAGGGCCCGAGTCCGGGTTCCCCTCGTTACAGCTTCATTAAAGGGGAGCAAGGGTTTGAAGAGGGCAGTTGCCAGTTGAAGGACCTTCATCAGGAATTTAGTCTTGACTGCCCCTGAGGGCAGCTGAAGGTCCAAGACCTTAGCTGCCTTACGCAAAGCACAGAGAAAAAGCCCCCCACCTCTGTAGCCACAGCAGGAGGGGAGAACAAGCCAGTGTCCGGTGAAGTGTCTAACCCACTGGCATCCGCCAGATCCTCATACTATGTGTCTTTGGTATCATCCAATGGGTGGCGATATTCATTAGTGTTGCAATACCCCTCCCATTCCTGCGTACCAGGACTGTCATAGACAAAAGGCCCTGGCTCCGAACCCGAAGGCATGGCCACGAAGGGCACTGAAACCACCATCATGTGACGCTGGTCCTGCACAGTGTCTAAGTCAAGAACGAAGATGATTGGGATTGTGTTGGGGATGGTGTTGTTGTTGGGCGTCGAAGGCTTTGGGGGTGTAAGCATGGGAGTGGGCGCTGGAAAAGTTCTCAGTCTCACTAGTGGCACTGCTCCAGATGCAGTAGCGAATACATGGGGCCCACAACACTCCAGAGAGGCCAGGCCAACCATAAATGAGGTGCATGGCTTTAGAGAACTTACATAGTTGAGATGAGGTTCACTCTGGCAAAATCAGGGAAATGCGGAGCTGACCTTGTAAGAGGCTCTACAGAGGCACGGGGCCTGCAGTGCTGACGCTCCCTCGTCATGGCCAAATATTTGGGCGAATACGAAGAACAACTTCTTTTTATGCTACTTACCCAACAACGACTTCGACCAGGATGACTAACTTCAGGTGTGGCTCCACAAGCGTTCAAGGGACCATCCAAGCAACTGGGATCTTCATCGTCGTGGGGTCGTCAGACAGCGGGTGGTGAGAAGCTCATTGTCTTCGGGTGCATGGGGCGGCATTCCATGCAGGCCTTCGAGTCATTGCCTTTCTCGAGGCACTACAGGGGAGGGGGGTCACTGACATCTGTCTGTGTCAGAATCCACATGATTTGAAACCAGCTAGTTTCTTGGAATCATCCCCATCACACAACTAGAAAGGATTTTTTTCTCAAAATTTGTTGACAAAATGTAAAAAAAAGCCAGCTAAAAAGTGGCGGGGGGGGCTAGCTCTTCCCGATCTGCACTTCCTGGCGTGCAAAGGAAAAAGCAGACCCCATCGCTTGCTGGTGGTTCCTTTTAATAGGTACCCCATATGTCATTTTCGGCGCAGACGGCACTGACGTGTAGCAAAACAACACCCCCTACCAGGGCACAGGGGTACTGCTCAAAAATGTTCAGATCCAGTTTGATGCCGGACGATAATTCTAAGATAAGGAATCTACGGTTAGAAGTGTATCAGATGTGAACATTTAATCAATTTTACTAAATTAAATACAGAATGGAGTTACAATGGAATTCGAACTTGGTATATATGAAGAGACAACTCTGTTAATTGCCTCTAATTTTGGCTTTGCAGCTGATAGGCTGCTAGTGTTGAACAGATATTGAATATTCTTGAATTTAGACAAACAGCAGGCATCAAAAAACTAATATTAACACAGGCCTTAGGACACTGACCAGAAAGAATTATTCCACATTATATATTTTATATTTGATTTTGCCTGTTCCACTGTGACCACTCCCAGTGTTTCAGTAAGACTGGTTACACCTTGCACCTGTGTTTCAGCCATTGCTCTATGTTACGTGCCAAATGTAGGCTTGCAAAGATAAATGAACAACAATATTTAAAAAAATATTCTTTAGTAGTACAGATTCCTCTGTAGGAGAGGATACTCCATTACAACGGGCTGAAAATAGTCAGCAGTGGTGCAACACTCCCTAAGGGTGCAAAGGAAACTAGTACATGAGGTGGTGAAATATGCAGGGTTGTTACAGATTTCGGCACTCAGTGCCACATAAGTGCATAGTTCAAAAACAATGAATGTGATGAATAATTCACACAAAATTGTGCTAATGTAGCATTGCCAGCATTTGAACGTATGAACGCAAACCATGTAACATTTTGTCTGAGACAACATAAACTTACTTTCTTTAATCTTAAATGCTTCCAGTTGTTGTTCAAGAGTGGTATGGTCAAAATGGAAAGCTTCTAGTACAGTCACCAACAAGCTGTCAGAAAAATAAAAGCTTGCTTATAAAAGACAATACATGAACGAGAGGCATTACTTAAGCACAAAATAGCCATTATTCCAAAATATAATTTTAGGTCTGTGCCCAGGAGGTACTGCATACCTGCTCTATAAGGAGGACATGCAAAGGCTATGGAAATGTCAGGAGGGCATCCAGAGGGAAAGCAGACAGTTTTAGTTTTACTAAGCATATGATACGGAAAAGGATCATGAGAGAGTGTAAGAGAACAAGAGCATGGGAAAGTTTGTGTGCTCATAATTACATTATGTTTTAGGTTTTAATATATTTCTTTCAACAAATAGCTGCAATTTAATGAAATTAAGAAGGTAAGGTCCTTAGCTTTGACACCTGCACTGCTCATGATCTCATGCTGGACCTCAGAAAATATGTAATTGATGCCTTCTGTCAAGATGCCCTGAAATGGAGTTTGAAGAAGAATCTTCCTGGAAGCGGCCAGTAAGAAGACCCACGCTGGAGGGTGGAGAAAGGAAGGTTGGGGCTAAGTGTCCAGTAAAGTTCCCTTTGAAAAGAAGGAGCTTCACTGAAAGGGTGGGATTGTAAAGCTTATCCACAGCCGTGATGACATTCACCTGTTTGCTTCAATTTATGGAGGTTTTCACAGTGCAAGGATAATTGATTGAAGCTCAACAATTTGACCATAGGACATTCAAAGTAAGTATAAGGAGAGAAGGAGAGACAAACAAACAGAGCAAGAGAGATTTAGGGAGATAGAGAAAGAATAAAAGCACTATATATTCTGGATAGTTTTGCCTTCTCTCTGCTATTCACAAATTATATTTTCTAAGCAAGTCCAATTTATGTGTACTAAAACAACTAGGGTTAAAGCAAGGGAATCATTCATTCAATAAAGTGTCCCACTCAAAAGGATAGTTAAAGCTGCTGGCTCAATGTTAAGTCTTTATATACATGCTCAATTAATGATTCAAATAAAATGTCGTACCTGACACCTAATTTCTGGTTGATTTGTCCTGTTTGCAGAACATGGATAAAATGTTTTAAGTGGTACATGTACGCTGACCATGACAGATGTTTACACACCGCTCCCACGATTTCCACTGAGGCACTGATCATATTTTCATACTGGAAAAGAGTAACAGCTTAATTTGCACGTGGAACAGTTTCAATTTATGGCACACATAATAGAATGGAAATCAATCAGATGTATCATCAAATGTAATTGTGGAGCTTCATGAATACTGGCCTAACTTGTGCATTAAGATTAAACAGACTAGCTGTGTACCTTTCCCCTCTGCACTGAGACGATCTCTCAGGTTTACCTAATATGGCCACCAGTCTTCACCTGCAGCCTATGTTTAGTATGTATGATGGATTCACAAGGTGCATGATTCTGATAGACCAAAACAAGCTCCTTTGCCTGTTTCCTTTATGGTCCGATAAGCAGTGTGTGAGCATGGGAAATTCTTCACTTGTAGTTCAAGGTGTTTACCTTGGGTGACTTACTGTGCCTAGAAAAACATTCTTAATAGAAGTCTTTCAGGAACTTTTCATTTGTCTAAGCATTTTCTATATTCTCCTTCCAAGTCTATTTGGAGATTCAACCAATTTGTATGGTAACTCAGTTTGTGAATTTATGCAGGATCCGCAATCCTGTTTGTTGAAAAGGTGAAAAGAGCAGAGCAAAATGCAATTAGGATTACTGGATGACACGATTAAGTCATACCCAGCCTAGAAGAGTTCTCTTCATCCTCCCCTTCATCATCTTTGAAGCCTTTCATCCATCCATGTATACATATTTTCAAACTTCTATGCATCCGTCCTTCCTTTACCATTATATCCACCCACCCTTTCATCACTAGTCTTCATCCATCCTTCCACTCATACTTCCTAGCATTCTTTCTTCATTCATCCATCCTTTTACCCACTCATACATTCCTTTGTATCCATTATATTACACTCGTTATATCAGTCCACCCACTCATCCTTTAACCCTTCAATCCAGGTTTCCTTCCAATCACTCAACCTTTCATGCAACCTTGAATTGTGACTTTTGCCTCCCTCATCATTAAAATGAGCCCCGACAGTTGTGCTTGTGGTGGGATCAAAGGAGGTGGTGTGTGTGCACAAGTGTTTTTCACACTTTACTGATATCAAAGCTTGAAATCTTCGATGACAGCACTTGAAAGTTACAGGGAAGAGTGCACATAGATGAGCAGAGCAGAACGAAATGGAGATGAGACAATTGTGGATTACTGGATGACTATGATACCTTATCCTTCCAGCACATGTGGATTATTAGCATGGCAATTTTATTCCATACTTAAGGCAAATGTGGATTATTGTCCGAGAACGGAAGTCATACTACTTACTGTCCATGTCCGGTGTGAATGAGAATACGGGAATGAAGATGGTGCTTTAAATACTTGGTTCATGTGGGTTACTGGCATGGAGGTGACACTACATGCTGGCGACAAATGTGAACTACAAGATGGGTGATGGTAATTTTCCTGCTCAGGGATATTGTGGGTACTGGAATTGTGATGGTGCTCTACAAGGTGGAGGGTACGTCCATTCCAGGAAATGCTGAGGAATACTCCGATGACTGTAACTTGCACACAGAGCTAGGTAAAGAGTTTAACGTATATTTACATATGTTAATTGATTGTTTTTTCTCCATGCTTTAAAAAAGCATAACATTTTGCTGGAGTCAAAGAAAGAGGATGGCATCCATTTATATGTATTAACTGGCTGTTTTTGCATACATTAAAAAAAATATTAATCTTTTATGAAATGTGCTAAATAATAGAATTTGCAAAGTGCTGATTTCATTCTTGTAACATTAAGGAGTTTATATCGTATGGCTTACTTTCGTAAGCTGAAACAATAAATAACATTTACAAATTTAAAACATGAACTACAATGCTGCTTTATAGTCTGGAGGCTGTGTGGATTACAGTCATGACGAAGTAAACTTTACATTTATTTATTAATTTCTTTACTTGGGCAACACACTTTCCACAGAGATTTCTTGTACTAAAAAAAAAAATCACAAACACATCGGAAAAGAGAATAATTAACAAAACAAATAGGTTTTTAAAGTCTTTTTCAACTGGACAAAATATAAAAAGACGACCGATCTTTATAGGATGGTTTTTAACTTCTGGCCCTCTAAAGGCCCAAAATTCAAAAGGCACCCAATTCTAAAAGCTCTGCCTTTGCTGGAAGCCCATTTGAACATGTGACTCAGAATCAGAAGCGCTCCCGAATACAGTGGCCGTGGAGGTCCATAAGAGATCAAACGATTCAGAAACCTGGGACTGCTCCTTTAGACACATGGTCTATCAAGTGCCTTTAAACTGGACAAGTTAATTATCTGAAGCCACTTCTGTGATAGACGGGCAGAGGGATCCCCTCACAGTTTCAAAGGCTCGGAACATACCTAACAAAACTCACATTCCGGAGCTGTGCAATTTTGAAATTCTAGGGGTCTGAGATAAATAACATTATTATAATACAAACGGGATATAACACAAGCTCCCACAATTGCTCCATCCGTGAAAGATGGAATATATGAATGAACAATTTTCCTCAACAAAGTCAGCTATACAAACGGACAGAACAAACTGTTTGAACACTGAGAAAATGCCAAGACCTTTGTCATGACAGCAGACGGGAGTAGTAGGCCAACCTGGTATAGTCAGAGCCAGGAGCTTCTACAAGACTAATATACATGCACACTAGGGTCTCTTTGACTGACAATGATTTTAGGGAAATAGTTTGTCATCGAACACTGAAATCAAACAGGCAGTTCCTTAGCTGGCCAATCAAACTAGTCAACTACAGAGAATTTCAGCAAACGCTGGGTGGCCTGACTGTATGAGTAGTCCATGAAACCGAAAGAGTGAAGCAGCAGCCCTAGCTCTTGCAGGATGGAGCCATGGATTTGTCCGGGGCCCTGCTTTGAGCTTCCACATTTGCTGACTGACCTTGGTTTTATTTAAAGCCGCAGATCAAGAACACTATCAAGAGCAGGGCATCCCATAAATTCAGAGTTGTCTCAGAGAGAGGTTTGATTTCTTTATAGATGTTAATCAAATGGAAGAAACGTTACATTGTGAACTGGTGTTACTTCTCTATGCACATAACTGGGAATGGTCATTTTTATTCCAGTAAGGTACATAAACGGGGTCGGTTTCTCATGTGAAAACATGTATTTGCCTTACGTGCATCCAGTCTTTGATATAAAACAACCCCAGGAAAATAAAGACACACTGTGCTCCTCTTGATTCAGCTTAAGGAAAATATCGTTATAAATGGTTCTGTCTCTGTTAAAACAATCCCACATTATCCTTCGACAATGAATCGCAGTTTCTACTGCTTCGATAAAAGAAAAGTAAATCTGTGACTGTGGACTCTAACTTCAATAACTCACAACTTCTAATTCATTTCAGCAACGAGCCTCCATTTGATGGTGCTTCCCACCAATCCTAGACTGACAGTCCCAATATCATGTGCTAAAAAGGCAGTTTGTCACTTTGCTATGAATCAAAGACATTTTAGAGTAAACCATATCAAAATGAAACACGAATTTTGGAAAAATGTTACGTTTTTGGTATCCTATGTTGAGTACACTTTACATATGTAAGCGGTATGCACACAAGACATCTCGAAGCAATACTTAGTGCTGAAATTACATTTTGATAAAACATGTTATGTGGGTTAAAACAGACCTTTAAGTATCAAGAAATATAAATCAAAGACAAAATACTTGTAATCCACATCGATTTTAGCCAATTTATTTTATTCCACTATGTAGTGAAATCTAATGTCTGGTTTCTAAGAAAATGCTTCTTTAGAGAAGAACGACCGCTATTTTTGGCTAAACATAATGCATCCAATCAGATAAGCATAGTGCATCCTGTGGCTGGTATAAACATTTTGTCTGGGGTTACTTTCACAACTCGGTCCGAAGCCGGTTACTTTGTGTTTTCTGAGCTCAAGCACCAAAACCAAAGTGGACATCAATAAGCATTTATCTCACCCAAGGTAAAAATAATTAAAAAAGAACACTGATCATTATAGGAGGTCAGAAGAGGTTGCCGTCTTTGGAAACGGCCTAAAGTTATGCTCTTAACATTTCATTTTCCTGATATTCACCCACATCACTTTCTAAAAGAGCCAACTTTCAGTTAACAATACTAGCCCGAAAATTAGCAAAGTGACAGCGCACTTAATCAGAATCTAGTCTTATCTTCCGGACACCTAAGATCGATCCACTGAGTCATAAACAGCACCTTCTGCACATCACATTCTCCCATACATTCAGGGGTGTGGAATTTAATAAAATATCTACTTGTCCACTGGGCAGGTTGCTTCATAAATCTACTTGTCCTGACACAGAATCCAATTGTCCTTTTTGTGCCATGTAATGCGGTGACAAGTTATGGCAGCAATCTCATTATATAAGAGCTCCTAAATACCCTCTCTGATTATGCCAGGTCTCCTTCCATAGTAGAGTTTGAATACCAGCAATTCACTTATGTTGCCACATTTCCGCAGATCTACATATTGGCGCTGAAGGTAATGGTAAACAGTTCCAGGGTTGGAATGCTCTGTGCAAACCTACTAACTTGCATGTTCTATGGGTTTTCACCAACTCTTCTCTAATCTTTTCCAATACTGAAAAAGGTTGGGAATTTACTCCTGACAATGGCAGGCATAAAACTTCTTCCAGGGTTGGGGAAAAAGGGGTTAGAGGGAAAGTGAATTTGCTAACACTCGCATGAGCAAGTCTACACCTGCATATTTGCTCATGCTAAAATGCTGTTAACAAATATTTTCTAGGTGTACTATTTCTTGGACTACTTCTGTAACGTTTTGTGAATTTACAAAAGTTGCATATCTGCACTTAATGCAAGGAGACGAGTGCACTTTTGAGCCTTTATTTAATAATTGGGCCCCTACTTAGGTCTGCTGTTAACCATGACCTTTTGTGTTTATTAACATTCTGTCTCTCTCTGTCTATCGGCTAGCTTCCCTGTGAGTGACAGCATTCTTTTCTTTCACAAGGAGCATAATCAACACAGTGGTTTTTGTTCAGTGCCATATAACTTCTGTGACAATGTGTGCTTTTTGAGGCCAAAACGATTTTTGCTTTTGCCAATGTTTGTTTTAATGATGAGGGCTCAGCAGCACCAATAAGATTTTACAAAAACAATGCCAAAACATTTCACGCATTGACAAAACGATTGCGGACCAATAATTTCCGATCTATCGGCTTTACCAATGCTTGTTTATTTTTATGTTTCCCATAATCTTATTAAAACTGGTTATACTGATTTTCCATTAGGAATATTTTTGGGAACTACTAGCATATATCAACGCATTTGATGCTGCAAAAAAACAGTACCTAAAATGTTAGAGTTTAGCAGAATGATTTTGCATTTTTTGTGAACGTTTTATTTTGAAAGCAAAGAATATTCAATCTTCCTTTCAAGCTTCTGCATATGTTTGCATCTAATCAGAGAGCATTCTGGGAGCAGTATACATAGCCTCATATTGCTAAACATTGACAATGTGTACACATTTTTATACTGGAACCACTGTCAGTAGTACAGTCTGAGCTTACAACATGTACTTAGATCGCTCACCCTAATAATAAAAGCTTTGCAATAAGGCACCATAAATACAAGTTTGAACAGCATTAACACATGGACACAAATATTACCTTAACTGCAGACAATGCCTTTCCCTTATTAATAATGTGGTACTGTAAACTGGCAATCAAAGGGTGTGTGATGTAGGGGGTTAGGCCTACTTGTCCCAAGGACAAATAACACATGAAGACTTGTTGCCCTTGACCCCAAACAATATGTCCCGGGCGTCGGGCTATAGGAATTCCACATCCCAGGTAATACATATCCATTTGATAGCCCAATAAGTCCACACAGCACTAAATGGACTGGACTGTGTAATTAGCAGAGTGGGCCACAGCAAACAAGCTTGTGTGTTTACTGTATTTTCGGTCAACATTATACTATTATTTTAGAAAAAGGCTTGACTTGGGCCTGGTGCATACCTTTATGCTATCTGTGTGGCAGCCCCTATTGTGACTGGGTAACGCAACAAACGTGGTCTCACACTAAATGAGCTATTACCAGCTTCACAACACTTTTATAATTAACAAGCATTGGCATAGCCAATAGGTCTCGCCTTTGGAACTTTATAAGTGTTTAGCCATGCAACTGTTGATGTTGTTGTACCAAGGATATTGAGCTGGATAACTAAACACTTGTAAGATCCCAAAGGCAAGACCTATTGGGTATGCCAATGCTTGTTAATTGGACCCACCCAGCTTGGAAATACTGCTAAAACTGTCCTGTGGCAGAACAGACCTCCTTAAGTATACATTGGATGGACGCCTATCATTGTGCTCTTCTTCGCAATGCGTGTTTGATTCAATAGCACTACAGCAATCCCCAAAATGCAACAGCCATGCAACAGCATGGTCACCTGTTTAAACAAGTACGAGTGGTGCACGCGTGAGAGAGAGGGGCGCGTGAGAGAGAGTGGGAGCAAGAGGCGAGCCTGGGAGTGCTGCGTGCGTGTGCAGTCTGCTCTTTTGCGAAGCACACACTCATGCTTGTGGCGCACCCCTGCTCGCTCCTGCAAGCTGGATGCCACCACAAGCCAGAGTATGTGCTTCAAAAAAGAGCAGAACGACGGCTAAAGGTCCTCCTATGCAGCACATTCGCGCTGCGTAGGAGAGACCTAAAAATGAGGTTGCCACTAATGTCATAATATGGACTAAATAGGTTACTAGTTCCCAAACAGCATTTGTTCTGAAAGGGGAATTAACCATCCATTGAGCTCACTATAGCACTGGCATCCCGTGTATCTCAAATAGATTCCCAAATTACAGTTCAGTACTTAAAACAAAATATATCCTCTTGGTCGTGCACATATGATCTGAGATTGCACTCTTTAGTAGTAAATGTCATCCCTTCTACTCACCTCTACACCTCCTCCAACCAATGACACAAAGACACCACAGAGTATTCCGACTGCAAGTATCTAAGAGCCTAGAATCCTCCAAGCAGTGATCGGACATGACTAGAAGATTATATACGAAAAGAAATGTCCTCAGCTGTACTATGTCAGTAAAATAACGAGCATAATGTCCATAGTTCATTGCAAATGATTATCTTGCATTATTTAGGACCCTTTCTGTACATTTCGGAAAGGTACCATTATCTGTAGAAAGGAATGCTCATTGCTGAAAAAGCTGATTAGTTAAAGGGAAGAGCAAAGGCACACCAGTTGTATCAACTGTACTGCCACAACTGTGTTTAAAAAAACACATACTAAATTCATATGAAAAGGAAATCTAGACAGGATCAGAAAGCATACACAACCTACCTTGTGCATTTTTTCATCAAAGATGGCCGTGGTTGCATATGGCATGATATAATTCTGCAACGATTTAGAGGACAGGACAGTTTTTCCTTCAACAAGTTGCTTTGCAATTTTCCTCAAGGCACGTGCTCTTCTGTGAATCTGAGGGTATAGAAGTTATGAAAACAAACATTCCTTTAGGGAGTTTTTGTTTAAGAAACATTTTAATTCCATGGCAATGGTGTAACTCACACAGTGATAGCCAAAACACATCAAACAGAGCATATAAGTACAGCAACATTCCATTGTCTTCCCAAGAAAATAGTTTTCTTTGTGGTTGCCATTTGTAACTGCACACACAATACCAAAACAATTCTTGTGAGATATGCATTCATGAGCAAAGGTTTTTCCTTTCAAAGTAATTATTGTAGACAAGATTAAAAACTCAGGAAGTGGCAAGATAAGGAATTTCTCCAATAGCAGTTGAACTCTAAAATACAGGCTTACTGTGGTAAGCCATAGTTAATATATCACAGTATAACATCGAGTCAATTTTCAATGGATTCAAACACAAAAACTGGAGACCTTGGTTCTAACGCTGGCTTGCATACGGGACCGAACTTTGTTATCCAATCAAAATCAAAGCACCCCACTGTACTTCTACTCCTCTGTTAGCTAGAACCAAAGTAATAAGATTAGTGGCATGTATTTTAAATTTTAAAAAGAATAAAAACAGGCCATTCTAATTAGCCCGAAACTCCCCTGAAGTGATTCTTCTAGAGGACTAATGCAAGGAAGTTTCCTCATACAATCATCAGTTTTTGCATGGGGAACAGTGTGCGTCACTGCCTCTTGTATTATACGTTTCAAGGTTGAATATTTCTTACTCTTTTTATGATTTTTCTAGGTGAAACTTTTATGAAACTCGTCTTTTTTTTATTTCAGTAGCTTTAGAGGATTGAATATCTTGCCAGAACGTTGAGCAAGCATGGTGGACACTACATTCCGATCGGTAGAGGTGGGAACCTTGCTGAACGTTCTCTAATAAGGACCGCTTTTCTGCATGAAGAAAGCAAGTTGAGACTGCTTGGTTTTCAAGGCGTTCAGGGCAATCCATCATCTAGGGCACAGCACTCAAATATCTGCCTCTGTGTTCAAATTGTGTAATGGTTTATTGGTTAATTAAGTGCGCACATGCGGATTATAGATTTCTGGGTGGTGCACATTCATGGACCTCAAAGTCCTATGCAGATCATACTACAGTAGGCAATGATTGCCATGCCCAGGGTTTTTGAGAGCTCCAAGTAGTGGTCAGTATGGAGTAATAAGAGGATTTTTGAGAGGAAAGAAAGATGCATACTAACCCTTAAACTACTGTAGAACAATAAATGTTATTACAATGTGGGCATATGGGTACATTCCACAGAGGACGGTATTTGAACACAAAGCATGCTTGAAATGCTTTTAAATATGAGACTTGTGGCCCAATTTCAAATATGGCAAGAACACTTCATAGCTGCATTTGCAAATGCCATTGTGCCTGTTCTTTTTGACTTAAAAATGAGTATAGTAAGTACAGATTCCGCTGACCAGTCATAGATGTTAACAAAAAGCATTAGGAGTGATTTACCACTGTAAAGCAAGAATCCTCATTGGCCACATGACCACTTTATTATCTCAGCACTCCTATGCTGTCATTAGATTTTATAACAGTATGCCGAATTCCAAAATCAATGTCAAAGGATGGAAGAACAAGAGGCAAAGTTCTTAGGTTACATGGTAAGGATATTGATTCATAGTTTTCTCATCAAGTCTAATTTCATGTACAAAAATGATACTTACCTTCAACAGTGCTCTACCAAAAGATACTCTAGCTACAGATTGCTCACATTTTGAATTCTCCCAGGTGACTATGTGGATCCGGACAACATTTCTGCAATAGCTCCCATGCAGCAGTTGGTGGTGCCCTTAGATTTCCGGGCAGCCGCACCCTACTACTGTAACTGAGAATGCAGTCCCGTAAATAGGCAACACCCCTGCTTGCTAATGCAATTTTCAAAGGTATCTTCAGCACCCTTAGACAGACGGGGAGTAGGTAATAGGATAGTGTGAAGAGTCTAAAATGGGACTTTGTGACCAATCAGGAGTTCATTGCACAGAACAAGATGGAAAGTGAGTCAGTGAGCAGTCTGCAATTAGAGAGAGTATCAACCAGAAAGAGCGATACTGACGGCTACTAAAAACTCTCTAAATCATAATCCTACCAATGATTTCAATAAGACACTTAGCTCAAAACTCCATTATGCAGTACACATGAGATAGATAATGATTTAAAAAATGATATGTTTGCAGTCACACTCTAGCTGTCCAAAAATGTATTTTGTTCCCAAAGTGCACAAGAATTGCTTTTGGGTCTGTAGTATCTAATGCTGTCAAATACATTGATTAACATTTACAGACAATTGTTGAGAGTCAACCATCATATCTCAAGGACACTACACATCTACTCAACATACTGATGGGCAATTCCAGAGGATACACGCCTAACATTATGTATGCTTTTTCAAATCCTTACATATCGCCATACCACAGTGACGACTCGAAAGCCGTGGAATAGTGCTTGACTCAGTATGAGAATACTTATTATTTACAATTAAAAGTAACATCAATGGGATCTCCAGCAGCCCCATGTTATACCAAAATCGCCATTCCTGAATTTGAACATGGTTACATTTTGCACAATTTCTCTTCAACTCTGAAAAGCCCCAACCCTTCAGAAGTTCAGAAAGAGCCTGAAAACGTGGCTGTCCAACAGATAGCCCATAGCAGAAGAACACCCCCCCCCCCATCGTCTGGAGACACTCACAGGTGAGAAGAAGTGCTTTATAAATCAGTCTTGATTGATTGATTGACTGACTGACAATCCCATTATTATACAAGAGATTTGCTGATATATTCATTATTAGGTTAGGGCACAAAGAACAGCTGATCTGCAACAAGAATTAACTAGAAACAAGAAATCCCAGATCACAGGTAAACTCTGATATATATGGACATTTGTATGGACCAACAGCACCTAAGCACCAGATTATAGTCCAAACCACTGATCACAATCATGTATTGCATTACAATAGCTTCCATCCCCTCACCTATCGCTTAAGAATACTCTTCCAGTGAACCAACTTATGAGAATGAGGGGAATTAACAGTAGAAAAGGGGAGGGTGGAATACAATAGGGAATGACGACGGCTAAGCTATACAAAAAAAGGTACCTTGAAGAAATACTCAAGAGGGCAAAACAAGGAGTTGATTACATCAATAGAGAAACATGACTACACCAAGCAGAAGAAGCAAACGGAACACCATGGTATTTGTGTTTAAATTCTCTATGTCAAGTAACAGGATCAAAAAAATCATTTAAAAACATTGGCCTCTCTTGAAATGCAGTAAAATCCTAAATGAATGACATTTTTTAATTAGGATCTTAAAACAAAGGAGCAACCTTTAGAGAAACAATACAAAATCTTCAGGGCTTGGGCAGTATAAACATGTGTGTCTACTATGGTTGCAGGTGATAAAGAAATGAAGAAGAATCAGAATGCAGAAAAAAAAGAAATGTTTATTACAAAGGAAAATTGTTAGCTGTGTTTCTGTTGCAGTAACCCCCCGACTTTTTGCCAGGCTACTGATGCACTATGACTTCATGTGCCTTGGTCCCTACCAATCAGGTTCCAAGGGACTGTGTTCTTTTCCAAAACTGTACCTTGTACCCTCAATTGGCACCTCTCTGGTCACATGGCAGTCCCTTGTAAAAGGTACTGTTGGAACTAAGGGCACTGTGGACAGGGAAGGCTTCTAAGGGCTGCAGCACTTATTGTGCCACCATCAGCCTTAGAGGCCCTGAACCTTTACACACACACACACACACACACACAGTCATTGCAGGCTGCGTGTTTTGGTGCAAAACAAAGTGAAGAGTCGATATGGCACACATCCTCTGGCATATGTCAGCCACCCCTCTAGCTGGGTACACTATACAAGTGGTGAGGGTTCAGGTGCATTAGCCCTGTACCCCTACAGTGTCCACTTCAATTTCTAGACATTGTAAGTGCAGTAATGCCATTAAGAGTATATGGTGCTAGGAGGTTGTCATTTAGAACTCCACAGCACCATAATGGCTTTACTGAAAACTGGGAAGTTTGGTATCAAACGTTTCAGCACATTAAACCCACACTGATGCCGGTGTAGTATTTAATGAAGAATGCACTTAGAGGGCATCTTATAGATGACCCCTGAAAAACAACCATGCTTTGGTGGGTTCCCTGATTAGTACACACCAGCCTGCCATCACAAGACATGTTACTGGACCCCTGTGGTGGGAGCCTTCGCTCCCTGAGCCCAGAAACAAAACCTTTCCTGGTCGGAGGTGTTCACACCTTCCCCAGGCCAGGAAAAGCCATCTGTGGCAGGGAAGCTTCAAAGGCCTTGAAGCCTTTGTAATGCGACCCCAAGTATCTCCTGCTACCAGCAGCAGGCCCCCTTCCTGTCTCCACTTCTTTTCGGCGGGCAGACAATTGGGAAAAATTAGCCAGCCCAGAAGTTGTGCTCCCTATGCCAACCCCACCCGTCAGGTGGGGAGGTGAGGAAGCCCACTCTTCAGCGCCCGCCATCTTGCAGATAGAAGGCACTCCACAATCAGGATTAGGGATTGTGCTCACTCGCCCACATGGGGTGAGCACCCCAAGGGTGTAGTCACCCTAAGGTTAGTAGCCCATTGGCTACTGATCCAAAGACCCCTAAATCTCCCCCTAAATACAGTATTTAGGGAGCAGCCCTAAACCAAGAAAGCAGATTCCAGCAACTTACGAAGAAGAAGAACTAAAGAAGACACCCAGCAGATAAGACTGTAGAGAACAACTGTCTTGGCCCCAGCCTACCGGCCTGTCTGCAGTATCCAGAGATCGTGCATCAAAAGTCACCTTGTCCTGCAGCCAGTGACCTACAGAACCCTGAGAGGACTGACTGCCTTCAACAAAGACCGGATCTCCTGTGAACAGCAGGTCTGTTCAAAAGAAACTCCCAAGACAGACTGAGCACAACGCACAAGTTACTTACCTTCGGTAACAATATATCTGTAAGAAACAGTAGTTAGTATTAGATTCCTTACCTTAGAATATCCCCAGGCGTCAGACTGGATCCGGAAATTTTTGCGCAGCAGTACCCCTGCGCGTCGGTAGGCGTTGTCTGCGGCTCCGCGTCCGTCGTCGGCGCCGGGATGAGGTCGCTGGAGTACTTAGACGCCACCCTCGCACACTGACGTCAGTCCTTTTACACAGCTTTTCCGCGCCAGAAACGCAGAGCCATGATAAAAACCAACACTGGTGCCATGAAACAAGGGCCCTCAAAGGGATGACCTTAACCCTAGATATCGGTTCGCAGAACGGGGAGGATGGGTGGGGCGGTAAGGAATCTAAAACTAACTACTGTTTCTTACAAATATATCGTTACCGAAGGTAAGTAACTTGTGCATCTGAAAGAAACAGGTTAGTATTAGATTTCTTACCTTAGAATAGATACCCCAGCAATACCAACCCCAGTGGTGGGTCTGCGAACCAATGATCAAACCAGAAAGTCCTGGAGAACGGAACTTGGCTGTCCAGGCAGTAGTGTCTTGCGAACGTGTGCAGTGAGGCCCACGTAGCTGCCTGACAGATGTCCTGCAAGGGGACTCCCCGACCCATGGCAGTAGTAGCCGCCGTGGCCGAGTGGAATGGGCACATAGCCCCACAGGAGGCTCCTTTTTAGCCAGTGAATAACAAGCCTTGATGCACAAGACGACCCATCGGGAAATGGTCCGTTTGTGCACCGCCCGTCCCTTCTTAGTGCCCACGTAACCAACAAAGAGTTGGTCATCCACCCGGAACTGGCGTGTGCGATCCAGATAGTATGAGAGCGCACGTTTTGGGTCCAAACGGTGGAGCCTCTCTTCCTCTTTCGAGGGATGCAGAGGCGGAAAGAAGGTGGGCAAGGTGATGGACTGCCCGATGTGGAAGGCTGTGACTACCTTGGGCAGGAAAGAGGGTAGAGTCCGCAACACAACTGTGTCCGGATGGACAGAAAGGAAAGGAGATGGTGAAGAAAGGGCCTGCAGCTCACTCACTCTCCTGGCAGAGGTGATGGCAACGAGGAATGCAGTCTTAAGGGTAAGAAGACGAAGAGGACAGTTAGGAAGTGGCTCGAAGGGAGCGCACATCAGATAAGTCAGAACAAGGTTCAAGTCCCACTGAGGCATCACGAAAGGAACAGGGGGGGGAACATATGAGTGATGCCCTTCAAGAACCTATTTACAACTCGGGACTTGAACAAAGAGGGCTGATCAGGGAGCCTTAAGGCGGAGGAAATGTCAGAGAGGTAGCCCTTGATAGCGCCCAGAGCAGAGCCCTGCTGGGCCAGAGAAAGAAGAAAGAGGAGAACCTCAGAAGGAGGAGCAGCGAGTGGATCCACAGCCTTTGCTGTGCACCATGCCACAAATTTGTTCCACCTGCAGGCGTATACCGATTTTATGGAGGGACGCCTGGCTGCCAGAATAACATCACAGACTTCAGGAGGCAAGTCAAATGGCCTCAACTGTTGCCGCTCAATCTCCACGCATGGAGGTGGAGGCTGGACAGGTTTGGGTGAAGGACAGTCCCCTGCTGCTGCGACAGAAGGTCCTCCTGAAGAGGCAGACAAATCGGGGGATTGACTGACATGCTGAGTAGCTCAGGATATCAGTATCTTCGTGCCCAGTCCGGAGCCACAAGGATGACTTGGGCCCGGCAATGCCTAATCTTCTTCAGCACTGTGGGCAGTAGTGATATAGGCAGAAAGGCGTACAACAGACCGCAACTTCACTCGCGGCCAAAAGTGTCTCCGAGCGAGTGCCGCCTTGGAAATTCCAACGAGCAGAACTGATGACATTGCGCGTTCTCTTCTGTGGCGAACAGGTCTAACCAAGGCTCTCCCCACTGCTGAAATGCCCCTTGCGCCACGTCCGAGTTCAGACGTCATTCGTGATCCATCATGCACCGACGGCTGAGTTCGTCTGCCCTGGCGTTCAGGGAACCTGCCAGGTGTTGAACCACCAGGGTGACGCCCTGATGTTCCAGCCACTGCCAGAGGCGCAGAGCATCCTGGCATAGGGTCCACGATTCCACCCCGCCCTGTTTGTTGGAGTACCACATGGCAGTGGTGTTGTCTGTGAACACCTGCACTACACTCCCCCGGACAGAGGGGAGGAATGCCTTCAGTGCAAGCCGGATCGCCCGCAGCTCCAGAAGGTTGATGTGGAGCCGGGACTCCGCCTGAGACCAGAGGTCTCTGATCTCCGCCTCTCCCATGTGGGCCCCCCCAGCCCTGGAGGGATGCGTCCGTCACAACTACGTGCTCCATTTGGGGTAGGGAGAGGGATCTGCAGCTGACCCAATCGCGGTCCGCGAGCCACCACTGCAACTGTCTTGCAGTGCCTTCTGAGATCAAGACATGGTCGGACAAGTTGCCCTGATGCTGGGCCCACTGAAACTTCAGGTTCCACTGCAGAGCCCGCATCCACCACCTGGCGTGATGCACCAGAAGGATGCAGGAGGCCATCAGCCCCAGAAGCCGCAGCGTCAACCTGACGGCGACTCGGAATAACGGCTGAAAGAGCGGAATCAGAACCTGAATATCCCAAACTTGCTGTTCGAGAGGATAAACCCGAAACTGAGTCTAGAACCGCTCCGATGAAGAGGAGCTACTGAGAGGGACACAGGCGCGACTTCGGCACATTGATGGAGCACCCCAGCAGGTGCAGGTCGGCGGCCGTAGTCTGGAGGTGGCTGACGACTGTCTGGGGCAAGCCCGCCTTCAACAACCAGTCGTCGAGGTAGGGGAAGACTGAAACCCCTAACCTGCGCAGATGAGCTGCGACCCCTGCCATCCCTTTCGTGAACACCTGGTAAGGCCGAAGGGCGGCACGGTAAACTGAAATTGCTTGCGCCTACCGTGAACCGTAGGTAGCGCCGGCAGGACAGGAATGTGGAAATAGGCGTCCTGCAAGTCCAACACTACCATCCAGTCTCCCGGGTCTAGGGCAGCTAAGATCTGAGCCAAAGTCAGCATCTTGAACTTCTCCTTTCAGAGGAAGCTGTTGACGTTCCGCAGGTCCAAGATAGGGCGTAGGCCCCCTTTGCCCTTCTTGGGAACCAGAAAGTAGTGGGAATAACAACCACACCCTACTTCTGGCCCAGGAACGTGCTCAATGGCCGCCTTGGCCAAGAGGGCCGTAACTTCCTCTTCCAGAAGTTGCAAGTGATCCCCCGACACGCAGTGGTACTGCGGTGGCATGGCTGGAGGGGTCGCCTCGAAGGGGAGGGAGTAGCCCCTTCGGACAATTTGCAGCACCCACCTGTCCGATGTGATGGAGCGCCAGTGGAGGAGGTGATGGCGAACCCTGCCCCCCACTGGCGTCAAATGGGCCTGAAAGCTCGGACTGGAAAGGCTTTAAGGCGGATGCTGCGGGGGTAGATGTGGACTGACCGCGCTGTTGTCACCTGTTACCGCCGCGACAGTAACCACGCCGCTGTTAGTCTGCGGCCCGTGGCTGGCAGGACGTGTGGGCCGCCACTTCCGTGGCCACAAAAGGAGTGCTGGGAAGAAGATTGCTGGCGCGGGGCAGACAGCCCTGGAGTCCATAAAGCTTTCCAGTGCACTATCTGCCTTGCCACCGAAGAGGTGGCTGCCATCGAACGGCATGTCCATAAGGGTGTTCTGAACATCGGCCGAGAAGTTGGCGGACCTCAGCTGGGTGTGGCGGCGAACCACCACAGACGTGGAAATCGCTCTTCCCAGCGAGTCCGTGGTATCCAGCCCACATTGTATGTAATACCGCGCTGCGTCTTGTCCCTCCGCGAGGGCTTGAGCGAGCTTTACCCAGGCTCCCTCCGGGCACTCAGGCAGCAGAGCCGCAACCGTATCCCACAGGGAGTGGGTGTAACGGCCCAAGAGGCACGCGGTGTTGACCGACCGCAACCCCAAACTAAAGGGAGGAGAACATCTTCTTTCCGAATTGCTCATATCTCTTGGATTCCCGATCTGGTGGTGCAGGCGGGAATGCGGATAGGGAAGTTGAGGCCTGGATAACCAGGCTCTCGGAGTGGGCTGGGTGGGTGGACAGGAAGTCACAAAAAAAGGTTTCTGTTTACAGATACCTGAGAGCCTTGCTAGAGGAAGGACAGCCACTACTCAATGGGGTTGGCTGTTGGGATAGTGTCTAGTGTATAACAAAGGAAAAATTTTTCCTTTTTTAGGTGTCCCCTCACTCACCGGGGTTGCCCCACGGTGACATGCTTCATCATTGGGGCCATCCCAGTCCTCTACAGGCTGGGGCGTGCTACGACTTGCGGAGTTACGTAGGAGCACTTAAATGGACTATGTGTGGTGCATGTGTATTTGTGGGGAGTGGGGAGTGGACTATGTGATGAGTTAAAAAATACCTGCCCAGTAGGTTACTAATAAACTTTATTCTGGCCTCTAGGTGGTAGTATTAAAAACGGGGTAGGGAGATAGGCTATCCTAAACTTAATGTGTCCAGATGTACCTATCAACTCCTAAGTCGACATGTTTCGTGCATACCCCAAGCACTTCTTCGGGACTACACAGGGACCAGCCCTGTGTTCGCCACTCCTTACTCTGTCACTGAGATATTTACAAAAAAGGGTTTAAACTGCAGCAAACTCTGTTAAGTGCATGCATTTATACCTACGTATTTTGTTCCAAAAACACGTGGTTCTTTTTTGTGAGACCTAACTGGGCCCCATGGAGTCGGAGGGGTATCGGTATCCTCGCAACTTTGTGCTCTGGTTACCTCCTGTATTCAGGCACCTACTCTTTCTCCCTCCGGTCCGGATGGGTGGACAGGAAACTAGGGTCGCCCGGAGCAGGGCGGCGGCGCCTAACGACGTTCGTATCTACAGGGGGACCGGTAGCGGGCCTGGACCAAGTGCCCAACAGGACGCCCATGAGGCCCTCATTAAACGGCAGTAGAGGCTCTGCTGAGCTTACCTGCGGTTTAAGGACCTCTGTGAGGATGTTAGACCTCGGCGCTGCGACGGGGAGCTCAAGAGCCAAGGCCTTGGCCGCCCTCATCAGCACCACACTATAAGCAGCCCACTTTTCCGTAGCCACGGTAGGAGGGGAGACAAAACCAGTGTCTGGGGAGGTATCCAGGCCACTGGCTTTCCCTAGTTTCTGCGTCCAGTCCTAAAATGACGTGGCCCTGAGGCGCCGCGGAACCCTACGGAGGGGTGAGCGACCTCATGGCCATGAGGAAGGCATCAATCTCCTCTGGCATCGCGTTATGCCCAGGGTCCGGCGGGTTTGGAGCAGGCAGCGACGCCTGCGGAGGTGCCACCCGAACCCCCGGCCTCATTGCGCGAGCGTCAGGGTGGGGGAGGGGAAGTCAGAAGAGCAATGTCGCCTCTTTGACTTCTTGTGCCTCTTACCTGAGGACTTGGAGCCCAACGAGTCGTGTCAACTCGCCGAGCTGCGATGACTCTGGCCCCGCGACTGGTCCCTCGACCTCCTTCCGGACCGGGACCTCGAACGGCGCGGCCGACTGCCGGAGCCTTCGACGTCAAGACCTGGCAGTCGAGGCACGACTTGTCATCATGGTCGGGCACAACGCAATACAGTCAGGGGTGATGGGGGTCGGTAAACTACACCAGTCGGCTACAGTCAGCACAGGGATTGAACCCGGGCATCCTTACCGGCACCGATGGAGTCGTTCGACTCTAAACGTATCCAAAAAGGATCGAAAAAGCTTAGTCAAAAAGTGACTAAAGGGTACCACTTTCTCCGGACCTGCGTTTGTTGGCGCAAAAAAAAGAAGAACTGACGTCAGCGCGCAAGGGCGGCATCTAAGTACTCCAGCGACGTCATCCCGGCGCCAACAACGCCGACAGAAGCGGAGCCGCAGAAAACGCCTACCTACGCACAGGGGCACTGCTACGCAAAAATTTCCGGATCCAGACTGACGCCTGGGGATATTCAAAGGTAAGGAATCTAATACTAACCTGTTTCTTTCAAATGTCTGGAACTACCACTGCACCTGTAGCCTTAGTTCGAGTGGCCCACCGGTCCCAGCGAGGCCCCCCAGTGACCGTCCAACATGGGTTGCCCTCTCCAGGACTCCCTGACATCGCCTGCCGTCTCTGCAGGGAGGCCTCACCCAACCAGAAGTGGGCCGGTAAGGTGTAATCCGAACTTAAAAGACACCCCTGCATCGAGGCGCCCTGCACCCTCGAGAAAAGAACCAGAGGTGCACTTACGTCCCCAAGCCCTCCAACTTACCTGCTCTGTGTGTTACTAGCTTTGCTAGTTATTCACTCACAGAGTTGCCTTTAATTCGTTTGGCTGCATTCCTACCTCCTGAGCTTTTGCTCAAATGGTGGCTTCTCTGTTTCAGTTGGCACTAGGCTCTGGGCTCAGGCCTGCCACTGTTGTCACATGTCCTAGGCAGTACACAGGCCTCCTGCTGCGTCTCCGGTTCTTGGGCGGACAGTCTCCTGACTGCCCTGTTTCTTGAGGCTTCCACTGTGGTGTGTATTCAGGCGGTGTGCTCTACCGTTGTCATGTTTTGACCCTTGGTATTTCGTTCCTCTTGGGTTATAGAGACCGATGCCTGGATCCTTCTCTGAAGGTCTCGCTGCATTGTTTCTTACATTGGCACAGAACTTTCTAGTTCTGTTTTCCTTTTGTCTATGTCTGGGTGAGAGGTCCCTTGTCGGATTGGTGTCTTTACCATCCCTTGTTCATGCTACTTAAGGTGGGTCATGGGTCTGATGCCTGTTGTCCTGGCATTGCGGTTTCCACCATTTTTTCATTAGCCTCTTGACAAATATGTTCTCCTGGAACTTGGTGGTTGTTTCGCAGACCATCCTCATATGGGGTATGGCATCTATTTTAAGTTAAGGTATCTGCGGCTAGATGTCTATCAGATGGAAGAGTTACTTCCCTTCTGTAACAATATATCTGTTAGAGATGCAGTCTAGCTGCAGATTCCTTAACGCCCGCCCATCCTCCCCACTCTGCGAAGACCTTTTCATACGGTGTCTTTCCACTTAGCCTCCCTCTTTCTGGTGGCCTTGGTCTTCCGGGGGTGTGCTCTCGCACCTCACTTTGGGGTAGGGTGCGTTGTTCTACGTGGGGCCCTTCGGACTCCCTTCTGTCCTAGTATTTGGTCGGTGGCATGCTTCTAGCACCTTCCTTTGGCAGCTTTCGAGCCCTTTTAGCTCTCCACTCCGTCCACGTTTGAAGTTGGTTCAGGTCTATACTTTTTACTACCTTCTCATGATTTTCCTCCTGTGCTACTCACGCGTGGAGTTATTCTGTTTTTAATACCCTCCCACCGCCCACACCTATGCCTTCCCCTTCCTCTGGCAGTCGGTTGGGTTGGGTTCTCTTGATGCTACAGTTCTTGAATCTCTGGAGTGTGTGTGTGGTGAACTTTCTAGTGGTCCTTCACTTCTAGTCCCTTGTCTTGCGACACATTGCATATTGTGGTTCTTTTAATTTCCCTTCTGTGGTGACAAACTGTGCCTCGCTTGTCATATCTTTTGTGCCGCTGTTGTTGCCCTCTTGAGGTGGGGCATGGCTTGGCAATCTGTTGGGCTCTTGCTCGCAGCAAGTACTGTGAGCTCCCTTCAGCCCCTCCAGAGACTGGGTGCGTTTTCAGAGGTTTTATTCTTTTTTTAAACGCATACTGTTACTGTGCTATCGCAGTTTTTTGCACGGCTCCACATTGTGGCACAAAAAAATGTCATGTAGAAAGCTGACGTCAGCACCCCGGGAGGTGTTTATATGACTCCACTGACGTCACTTCGTGGACGACGTCAGGACGAAGCCGGACCGTGCCGCTTCCTGGTGTGCAGAGGTATTGCTGGGGAAAAAGGATTTTCTGGATCCAGTCTGAAGCCTGGGGAGATATTCTAAGTAATGGAATCTGTGGCTAGACTGTGTCTCTACCAGATATATCGTTACCGAAGGTAAGTAACTCTTCCGTTAAATCCATCAGGGCCCGGCGCCTTCCCAAGTTTGAGTGCCTTTATCGAGCTTTCGATTTCTGAAGCAGTAATTGGGTTGTTCATTTCAGTTTTTTCGTGTTCTGGGTACGCAGGTAGTGTGCATTTGCTTAGGTAGTCCTGTGTATCTGATAGAGACATCTAGCCGCAGATTTCTTAACTTAGAATATCCCCAGGAGTCAGACTGGATCTGGAATTTTTCTGCAGCAGCAAGGACATATAAGTCCCTCCCGGCGCGCTGATATCAGTTTCCTTCTTTTCCGCGTGCAACGAGGATCCGGAGTGAGCGGTTCCTCTGGCCTGTTTTACCGCCTCATTTTTCGACGCTTTGCATCAGGAACAGTATGCGATGCCTTCGGGCTTTAGAACTTTTAATTCCTGTTCGCGGCAGATGTTCGCGACGGACCCGCATCTTATTTGTATGTGGTGTCTGTGCGAGCACTAGGACTCCACGGACTGGGAAGCCTGCCAACACCTAAAGCTGAAGTCTCGGTCTGAGCTCCGTATGGAGCTTCTCTCGGCACGGCTGTCCCAGTCGGAGTCATCTCCCCCTCCGGCCTCTTCATCGCCGGCAGGTTCCTCTACTGTCCAGTTCTGTCGTTGATAGCCCTCTCGGGTCCGAGGCTGTCGTTTGCCACTTGGTAAGTCGAGGCGTTTATTGCTTAGGTCTTCGACCTCCCCTTCTTCTGTTGTCAGGGGCACTGGTTCCCGGAACTTTCCGGACGTGCGCTCCCGACAGTCACCCCCCCTCTATCCGCCCTATCTGGGAGTGGGGGCAACTTGGGCCCAGATGGAGGCATATACCGCAGCTCTGCAGGCCTCCCTTGGGACATCTCCCATTCCTGGGGCGTCCTTGGGCCTCCGTTTCTTGTGGGATCTCCGACAGACTCGCCTGAGGGTTCAACACCGGCGCCAATTTAGCCTTCGCCCCCCAGGAATGTCGGAGATGCGGTAGTGTAAGGGCGCGGCCCGGTTGGTGTCCCCCCTCTACGGTCCACATGGAGTCGTTAGGGCGTGACCCAGCTGGGTCCCCCTCAACGACCCACTGCGCCTCTGCTGCGCTGCATAGCCCCGCTGGGCTCCCTGTGGTATCGCAGGTGGTTGCCGGTGCTCATAGCCCTGCCTTGAGCACACGCCGGGCAGGCGGCCACCTTAGCTTCTTTCTCCAGAATCGGAGCCTTTCATGGATGAGGCGGAGTCGGCGCCGGGGTGGTGCCGAAAGCTTACCTCGCCTTTTCCTTCTTTGAAAGGGGAGCTTGTCAAAGTTTCAGCGCCAGACGGCGCCGTCTCGACGCTGGATGCAGCGGAGTCGGCGACTGACGAGGCACGATTGGCTCTGGCACACGTCGTTTTGGCGCCATGTCGACTCCAGGTTGTGGACTCTTCTCTAGAGGCCTCTGGAGAGAGTTTGGCGCCGCCCTCACGCCCAGCGTCACCGGAGGTATTGTTGCCCGTGCCCCCCTTGGAATTTATGGAGTCTCTTTAGGAGCTCCCCGATCCGGCAGGCTCTTCGCCTCCCCAGGAGCCCCATCAGGATCCTCATTCTTCAATGGGGCTCCCTTCCATGGGGAATTGATAGCACCCTCAGTGTCTTGGGGGGGTCAGATTACAACCCTCCCCCACTGATGAGCTATTGTCCCCCTCCGCGGAGGGCTACCGAGGCTGGTGCTGCTTTTTTGAGAGTAGTCTCATTGGCCACTCGCATTTTAAACATGCAACCCCCTTCTGCCCCCTTGTCTGTGGACCCCTTGCTTGAGGTCCTTCACCATGGGTCCTGAAATGTTGAGCCAATTCTGACCTTTGAGACTTCCCTTTATGATGCCCTTTGGGGTACCTGGGTCCGGCCTGCTTCAGGTGACCCGGTGGCTCGTTCAGTTTTGCACCGCCACCGTCCATCTCCACATGATCCTTTGTCTTTGTGTGCACCCTGATGCACAGGGGTTTGTGTTGCAGACTGCCTTTCCTTCCCTGCCCCTCTAATGCTTCCTTCTTCTCAGGAGTCAAGATGGCTTGAGTCATGGGGTAGAACCATCTTTGCATCCACTAGTGCAGCCCTACGGTCCTTAAATACAGTGTGTGTTTTGGCTCGGGCTACCTCTGGGACTCTTCAGAGTCTTTGATTTTTGCCAACCCTGAAGGTGCTCACGTTGATCTCATTCACCTCCTCCGGGTAGGCCGCATACTTGCCGAATTCACAATCTGCTCAGCCTTAGATACTGCGGATTCTTTGGGCCGAGCTATGGCGGGTTCTGTTGCCTTAAGGCGTCACGCTTGGTTGCGAGATAGTGTCTTTCCTGAAAATATCCAGGAGCGACTGGTTGACTTCCCCTTTGATGGGGTTTTGCTGTATGATGCTCACACCGAATCTGCAGTTCACCGGCTCCTTGTGGGCTTTCGTCCTCCCACTTAGGTCTTCTTCAGTCTGTCTTCCATGGTGGTACTTTTTCATTTTGCATCCTTTAGATGCGCTCTGTGTTTAACATGGGCAGTGAGCCTTAAGTCTTCTTTTTTCGGTGGTCAAGGGTGAGTACCCTTTTATTGGCATCCCTTGGTTGCGTTTTGCTTTGAGGTACCTGTTGGCCTGCTGTGGCTGTGTTCCACAGGTTGCTGTGTCTTCTGACTGTGGTATTGAGCAGGTGGCTCAGCTCGGTAATGTCATACGGCTCGAAACTCATGTTCACAGGTTTGGTTTGTTACTGCGCTCTTTTGGCTTGGCTTATTGCCCTAAGAGGTTTTCCCCATTGTTTGGGGTATGCATACTCCATGTGGGGTACTTGTATGATATTATATAGCTTTTCTTATCTCACCTGGGCCTAGAGATCCTGTGGGCTCCATGCATCGCTTGGTGGTCTGTTGTGCGGTGTTCTGTGTTTTTCCCTGGTGCCATCTTATTACGACATGGTCATCCACCTCCTTGGGAGGTTTCATGGTCTCCTTTTCAAAAACGGCTCCTACCTGCCTTACTGTACTCGGAATGATCCGGTATGGACATGTTCATGCTCCTGGCTAGTTTTGTCTCTACATAATTATATGTTTATACATTTATATATTCATGCCAGGTGCCTTGGTATTCCTCTTCCTACGTCACCACCTCTTTTCGAGGCTGCGAGGTCTGTACCAATATCTCCATGTGTTGGAGAGCTTTTCTGAGTTGTTGCAAGTTGCCCATAAGTTCCTCCTTGCTTCCGCTTACTGGGGTGATTTCCCAATTAGACATATGTTCCCTTTTTGGTGTGTGACGCTGTGCGTGTCTTTTCTGGAGTGTTGGTCTCGGATTCTGAGACTCTTCCCACCATTCGTTAACTTGGTGTTTTTGGCCACTTCTTTCCGATATGCCTTTTTTCCAAATTATCACCTACTACTGTTAAAGCTACGCCTGCGGGACAGCTCTTCTGATGGCAGTGGTCCTTGACTACTGCCCGCAAGTCTATAATGTGGGTTGTTTCTCAACTTTGGCTTCATACTGCCCGGTCGGCCATTCTTATGCTTTTTGTGTAAACCACTTTAAGGTCTCTATGGCCGTTTGCCCGCTGCATATTTCTACCTGCTTCAGCGGGTTTAGAATTGATGCGAAATTTCCCTAATTACCCTTTTTGGGATTGGGTGTGCACTTGGCGTGTTTCTTGTCCCGCCGGCTATTCCCAACGCATTGCTCAGGTTTTAGCTCTTGCCTTTGGGCTCTTAACAATGGCTCCTTCGGCTTCCTTCTATAGGTTAGTCTGTTAGGCTCTGATTGCATCTCTTCAAGTTCCTTTCGAGCTTGGGTCAGTGTACTCATCGTGCGCAACCCAACCTGCAATTTGCACCCGGAATTGGAATGTGAACTTGAATGCAAATTGTATTTGTGACCTAATTAAGATTAACCGTGGTAATGTGGAATGAGTTATTAATGTTTTAAAGGACAATACATACAACTAACATTAGGCCTGTATAACATTTTGACTGTAGGTTACACACAGCACTGTTACCTCATAAGGTTTACGGCAATTGGAAATCTAAAGTGCTTTCACGTAACTATTACATTTAAAATCTCTGTACAATGTATTTAGGTTTGCTAATTTGGAATAGGAAAATCTTAACCCTGTACACTTTTCTGATCTCTTTTCATGCAACTTTACATTAAAGGGTTTTAAATACTGTGAGTAATTGAGAATAGCCTGTTCTCAATTCTCACAGATGTGTATCTAGCAAGGAGTGAAACTTTTTTAGTAGATGGATAATGGTGGATAAGAATGTATGTGTCAGGGTCCATGTGGCAAAAGAAGACGCACATAGTTTGACATCTCAACTGGTTGTATAAAGACATTCCAAAAACAATAAGTGTTTTAGACAACTGAGCCAACTGTTTAGTGCTTCAGGTCCTTGACAGATTGGAATCAGTTAATGTTTGTGTTACCAACTGCAGCTACACACACAAGTGAAAATAACACAGAATATTTATTAAGAAGTAGGTGGTGAAAGACAGCTTTTCGCTTCACCTTAGTCATCAGGCCTGCAATTTGCTAAACTGGTGCCAAACAATCTTACACTGAATCTAGTTTCTGGAAAATGTGATTTTTTTAACCTCATAGATGCTATTAAACATTCCTCCCCAGTGCTGCGCTGTCCATTGGAACTAGTGATGAATGGACGTCCAATGGTCGTGCGCAGCACTGGGGAGGTAGTGCTGCCGTCGGCCAATGCACCGAGGCAGCACTTAAGGGGTTAAACAAGTATTCATACCTGAATATGCTTCATATTCTCAAAGAAGTCCATCTCTGGATCATTGTAGTCAGTGAGCTGCACCAAATCCTCAAACTCTGGGTGATTTGGGAAGGTACGAATCAAGCAGGACAGTAATGTTGTGTAATCTTGTTGGATGTTCTGCAAAAATGATGTCAAGAGTAATATGTATAATTATATGTACATATATATTTCAGTATGAAACTGGTCAAAACTAGATCCTGAGGCTGAACAAAACAATTTAATAAACAGTGAGATGGAATGAAAACACATAATGAGTAGATATGCACATTACTAACACCGTTCCATGGTTTAGAAACCACTACAGGACAATAAAGCAGTAAGTTTGCAAGGGACTACCTTGCTAATTAAAGGTAAACAAAGGAGTGGGGAGAGGATGTTGTGGCCTAAAAGTTAGAGCGGTCGACCTCAAAGCTGGGGAACCGTGTTCGAGTCTTGACTGGGACGCTCAACATCCTGTGATGCTGGACAAATCACTTAACCTCCCTGTGTCTAACAAAAAATTAATGTGTCCTCCTGTAAAGCAACTGGTGCTCATGTAAAGCACTCTGATACTTTCGAGTCTAGTGCGTGCTACATAAACCCCCCCCCCCACCAGAAAAAGGAGTATCTGATTGGCTTCTAAGGCACTAGCAGCTCATTTTGTACATACTTACCTCAGCCTTGCTCTTCAGCCCTCTACGGATACTCTCCAGAAGAGTTTGTTGAATAATTTCACGATACTCCTCCTCATTATAACCTAGTTTGGCTAGCTGGCCAATGATGCTCATCAAACAAAGGCTGGCATTATCGCTTAAAGTCATCTCACCAAGCTGAAAAAAAAATATAGGGAATTGGTACTTTCACAACCTGTTCGCTCACAAATAGATAATAGCACACAAAGCAAATAGCACACAAAGCATTACCCAGTCATGTCTCCATACGTTCAAAGGGGACTAAATTTACCTGTAATTGCATTACTTCAACAATACATCACAGTTTCCCAAATGTTTTTATTTGGATTTTATACAAATATAGCACTCACAGGGTCTCTTTCGCCCAAGAACATGCGGTTTGGTAGTTGTGGACCACTGATTCCAATTACGTACAAAACAATAAAATAATTGGTTGCACATTTATGATATTCAAGTTAGCATTTACAGAGAGATTCAACCATTTAAAACAATTCAAATGTACCAAGACACTGCTTTAAAGTGAGCCGTCAAAGCTTGCTTGATGTATTAGTTAAGCAAGGTATCCTATCTTTTTACCCACTATTGAGAAACAAACCACATCACTTGGCTGTCTTCTCCTTATTTTATGAGATGTGGAGAAACCAGAGCCTGGGTTGATATTAAACACAGTATGCTCTAGCTATAGATCTTACTCAAGCTGAATTTTGTGAAATAATGTATAAAATGGACTGCTATCACATTTCTCTCCCTATAAAGGACTAAAACTGCATTTAACAAGTTATAGGATTGGGCACAGGTACACAATAGACCAAGTAGATTCAAATGCATCATTAAGTCTACAAAGATAGGCTTTATCTGGTTTGCTTTATCCCAGATTCCTAAAAACACTGCATGAAGACTATGCAGTCAAGATATTGCACATTACAAAAGCAATGACTTTGAATAAATGACTAAAAAAGGATTTTTATCTTCCAAAGTTCGATTATTTCCATAAATGATGAAAAATTAACAACAAAGTAGGGAATTCGGGGACAAGCCCACAATAAAAGAAACAATATCTATAATTATCGGCAATAAGATGAAGACAAAGAGTACCCGTAGATTATTGGACACACACCTTTTACTTAGGCCATTTCAAACAATGGACAAACATGAAAAGTCTATATGTAGAGGGCATTCCCATACAAGAACAGCAAGCACTCCAAGGGTAGCTGCAAAAGACTTAAGAAATAAGAAGAGAAAGAGATAATTCAGATAGAACATCTCTATGGAGGATGAACACGTTTGACTTTAAGTGCCCTAGTTAATGAATAAGTGGATCTGTAGGTACATTTTTGCTGTATGGAGCAGTAACAGTTGCATTGCAACAAACATATAAGGCGGGAGGTTCACAGCCACCCATGTCCAAGGCCCTACAAGCAATCTGTATGGACAAGGTGAAGGCAACAACAACAGTTTACAGAGACATGCAACAACAGGGAAAAGGAAAGGTAAATCCGACCCAGATTGGCATGGATGGTGGCCTGCTGACATGTTCCCTCCAGCGCACTCGTCCCAGCTAGCCAAGAACTTGGGAATTAAGATTGACAACGGCTTGACGCTTAGATCCCAGGTTCACGCTCTCCCGGGAACCTGTTTTGGCATCCTTAGGATGCGCCGGAAGTTCTTCCCTCTGCTCTCCGAGGAACATAGGAGGACTACGGTTCAGCCCTTAATCGGCTCAAGATTAGATTACTCTAACATACTACATCTTGGCCTGCCGGAGCATCTCCTGCAACGCTTGCAGGTAGTCCAGAACACGGCCGCTCGGGCCATCTTTGGCCTCCACAGGCGGGCCAGAGTCTCTAGCCTATTGCAGTTGGTCCATTGGCTGCCTATCTGGAAGCGGATAGTATTTAAGGCTCTGACACTGACCCACAAGGCTCTGTACGCCTCGGGAGCTCAATATCTCCAAAGGAGGCTCGCCTTTTACCATCCGGCCTGATCTTTGAGATCCGAGTCCCTTTTCCTGGCTGTGGTTCCCAGAGTAAAAAAGGCCCGTATTGGAGGCCGCTCTTTTAGTCTGCGAGCTCCGCAATTCTGGAACTCTCTCCCTCTGACTCTACGCAGTACATCTAATCTACTGGCTTTTAGGAAGGGCCTAAAGACATGGCTCTTTGCCCACTAGGGCGCTCTCTATAGTGCCGGCCCCCTTTAGTCCTCTGCAGTGAACCTGTTAATGTTGTGTGGTGTTTGCCTTTTCTGGTCACTAATAAAAAGCGCCGGGACACTCCTTTGGAGTAGCCGTGCGCTATAGAAGACCAATTTAACATAACATAACATAAATAACATAAAAGATAAATAAGGCACTGACGTTGGTAGATCAAGATGACAGAAACTAGGAAGGCATACTAATCAGTGCACTATAGACCTCTAGAAATGCTAGATTTAAGCTAATTTCTTTATATTATTTACATAGGACTTGCACAACACTCAAAAGGACAAATAAAGAAAACCAAGAGGCCCAGGGCTGCTGCCATAGATGTATGGAAATAGATGCAGTCTTATCACATGACATGGAACTGTCCAAAGTTCAGAACATATACGAAAACACTAATAGATGTATGCTGTATCCCTACCCCAAATTGTAAATTCATAGACCTTGTGTTGATTTTATCCAAGAGACAAACAGCATTGACGAAAAAGCATAGCATGCCGAAATGGCAGTAAAGTCCTGAAATGTACACTTCCATACGAAATTACAAAATGGCATACGAATGCCAGAGTATGTGCAACCAAGGGAAACAATAATAAATGAGTTCAGAGGCAAAGACTTAAGAGGAACATCCCAAAGACTGAGAAATGAAAAAGTTGTACCTTTCAAGAATCATATGGTCGTAATGGAGAGGCATGATGAAGAGAATGCCTTAACGGGGGAAGTCTGAACAAAAACTGCTTGAGGTGTCGCAATGTCCAAGTTAGATCGTATTAACAGACCTAACACCTCCCCCTTTACTGGCCAGGTTACAGAATTGTAACTAAAATATGCATGCAGCGATATAGATTTGTAATTAGGTATGGAGTGAGGATCTTAAAGTTACTTTGGCTTTTACTTTAGATTTTTTTCTTTTTATTACCATTGGGGTTTATTCACCAAAGATGTAAACTAATGTTTTGCAGCATGACTCCTTTTCGGTATGCACATACAGTGATTATTCCGCCAGTGAGTTATTGGGTCCAGAAAGTCATTGTTTGTCGTCTTTTTCCTCTCACTCTCTTGGTTTTTCTGGGCGTGGCCTGCAGTCATTTGGTGCTATGTCCCTCCTCCTGTGATGTCAGAAGTGTGCCCTGGAAGCCTATGTGCGTGGTCCCCATCTTCAGATTCTTTTTTCCGTTGTTGGGTCTAGAACCAATACATACATCTCTACGAATGCCAAAGGAATAACTGAAGATAATATTTAGGATCAAAGGAAGGAAAAAAAGATAAATAGCAAAGGGGTTAAAATAGAATGACAGGAAATTACTGAAAGAAATAACCAGACCCCGTAAGTCATTGACAACGCAGTCTGAGAATGTATGGAAGGGATGAAAAAGCCACTAAGGGAAATGGAGATTCTGATTCGAGTGCCCCCAAAGATTTGCTCAAATAGAGAGCCACAAGGTTTGTAATGTCTACGTTCCAGAGGCCCACGACAGAAGGAGTTGTAAAGCATGTGCCAAATTTAGACCTAAAACCTTAAGAGCGAGAGAGAGGCATGAACAACAGACAATAATGAATATTCAGAGGAAGGGGAGCGAGTCACTTAGGGAACTAGGTCTGTTGAGTGATGAGAACAACGTTGAGAAAGTAGAAGTGGCCCAAGCAGAAGGCTCTGACATAGAGTTGGAAGAGGTCGATGAAGTAGAGGCAAAGCAGCTGACAAAGAAACCTAGCGATCGGGAACCTTGATAATAACTAGTAACAACGAAATAGACTTCTGGGGCCAAGCCGAAAACATTTGAGTAGAAGCAACACAAAGCGTCAAAGCACTCAGTGACCAAAGGAAAATGAGGACGCAAAGAAGGAATCCACTGATCCCGAAAGAGTAACACAGATGAAGGTCGGAGAAGCCTTTGACATCAAAAGGTGATTGAGTGAAGGAGAGGGCCAAGAAAGACATGGGAGAGCAGCCGGAACCAAGACAACGGGTGTTAAATGCTGAACAGTGGGCCCTCGAAATCAAGAGAAGGAAAAGAAGGCTCGAGGCGGAAACGTCAGCGATCCTTCATGCAACCAGAGGAAAAGAGCAAGGAGGAAGATAAGCATGGTGAGCTGACCCACCAACTACTCCCGATCCACAAGAAGAGGAGCAGGAAATGTTTCTCTAGTAGGAGAACCAGGGGATCCTCTACGACACCAAAAGCATTGATGAACAATGGCAGGACCTCAAAATATACTCAGTGATATAGCCCGTCTACATATACCCCTTGAGACCTTCGCCACCCGACGACATCATGATGTACCACGCTGTAGTAAAGAGAGTGGCATACAGCTACTGAGTACAGCTAGAGGAAGAAGACTCAGGCTTGCTTCCTCCTAGAGACACTCCTACCATCCCAGACCAAGAACCAATACCTCCCCATGTTGCCAATCATTCTAGATCAAGGGAGGGAAGCCTTTAGAGAGCCAGCATCTTGCAAGGCAGTAACGCCAAGGAACGAGAAGAAATAGAAACATTTCGCAAACAATCCTGTCTACATGAACGGCAATGCAGTGGAGTATTCCATCATTGTGGCCACAGCAAGAAAGAGGTTGAATATCTCAATATCCACAGGGCTTGGCCAGAGAAGTAAAGCAAGAAAGTGGAGATGGTAGGCCGAAAATTTGAACGGGGCTGAGACATACTGAAGATCACAAACTTGAATATGCTCCTAAACAGCGATGTTCACAAAGCCACTGGGAGGAGGTTTGATAACTCCTGAAACACCTCCCTCAACAGTTTCAAAACAGCTGCACAGGTAGAAAGCGTCAAAACAGTATATATGCCTGAAATTGACTTTGGATTCAACAGATACAGTTAGTAGGCAACTGGTAAATGGAGCCAATCTCTCAACAAATAATCTATAACACTCTTCAAGTAATCAACACCTCCAATCACTTCTCCAACCCCCTTCATCCTGTCCTATTAAATTAGTTAACAACAACTATTCTACCACTATGGGCAAAAATTGTAAACGCCTCTCTGAGACAAGGCTCCATACCGGACTGTCTTAAAATAGGGCAGGTCACACTTATACTAAAGAAAGCTGACTCCACCCCATCTGATCTTAACAACTAGTGCCCTATATCCAACATCCCCACTCTGGCAAAACTGCTCGAAAAATGTGTACAAATCCAACTATGCAACCATATTGAGAATTACAACCTCCTAGTCAGTCACCAATCTGGCTTCTGTCAAGGTCATAGCACAGAATCTGCACTCACACACAGAATGGATGACTTACTAAAGATACTTGACCACAACAAATCATGCCTAATGACACTTCTGGACTTATCCTTCGCCTTTGATACGGTCAAGCATGACAACCTATTGTCCCTATTAGAATGAAGGATGGGCCTCTCGGGCACAGTGTTACAATGGTTCTCCTCCTTCCTAAATAACAGAACATAAAGAATCAAGATGAAGAATTCACTCACTCAACCCTCCGCGGTCACCCTGGGCAATCCACAGGGATCAGCCTAATCACCCATTCTTTTCAACCTACTAATGGAACCCCTGGCGAACGCATTGAAAGCAGCAAATATTCTTTATCACCTGTATGCGGACGACACCCAACTGTATTTAAAAACCTCCACTCCAGAAGACTTCACTTCCCTCAATGCTATCCTACAGAACAAGCAAAGCTGGCTCACTAACAAACACCTCATGTTGAATACCAAAAGTACGACTTACTTACCTTTGGTAACGATGTATCTGGTAGAGAGGATTCTAGCCGCAGATTCCTTAATGTAGACTTATCCCCAGGTCGTGAGACTGGACCCGGAAAACTTTTTGCCACAGCATCCCTGCGCGCAGGGAGGACGGCATGACACAAATCTGCCCTGGCACTGTCCACGTACGCGACGTCAGTGAGGTCACATAAGTCCCACCCTGGCGCGCCTACGTCAGTTTTCTTCGGAGAACTTTTCCACGCCACAACGCAGAGCCAGCAGGCAAAACTGTGAGAGTATAGGAACAGTGTGCGAAAGAACAGAAAAAGTGTAAAAAGGAATGGTGAGGAACAACACCATAAAGAACAATGCCAGGCACTGCAGTACCCAAATGCAGGGAAAAGAATAAAGAACAGAGCCCACCCCTGAGCAGCCTTGCCAGTACGGAGATAGCCCCCCTTGGAGACAAAGAACTTATGTAAAAAATGTCATGATAACAAAGTAGGACTATAACCCCAACCACAAACAATGAAGGGGAACTAGTCCAGACAAACCAGGAATGTCAAAACTCCAAGACAACCCCAGCACAGAGTGTGACAGCCCTCATAAGGAACAAAGGGCAGAGGCACAGCCAAAATACCCATCCTAGAGGATAGCAGAGGGCCCAGAACCCTAGTAATAAAGGGGAAGGAGGGGGGAGGCGGGGTGGAAAGTAGGCCCCAACCTGGAGCTATCAGAGCATAAAGGCACCGAAGTACCTATAAACCTATCCTCCAATATGCCAAAAGGAAAGGAAAGGGAACAAATAAACAGGACGAACATCCTGATAGAAAGAAGGGAAGAATGTACTCATGGAAGACACAGCCACTCACAGAAAGGCGAGCGCAGAAGACCAGGCCAACAGTACTCGCAGAACAGGGAGGAAGGGCGGGCCGTGATGGAATCTGCGGCTAGAATCGTATCTACCAGATACATTGTTACCTAAGGTAAGTAACTCGTACATCTGATGGATACTACTAGCCGCAGATTCCTTAACGTAGAATAGATACCCTAGCCATACCCAGAAGGGAGGAGTGTCTGCAAGAGGACCCCACCCGCCTGGACATAACAGAGTCCCACAGGGGACGGTTCAAGCGGACAGGGCAAAGATCCCCATCTTCCTTCCAGGCAAGGGGAACCCCTACACATAGAGGACCACCGACCCCAAAGGGGACGCTAGAAGACAAGAAAGAGGTAGCCATCCTCACTTAGCAGAGGAAAAGAGGGCAAGGCGAAAGGAGGCCAAAGCACCCCACGCCCATACTAGGCAACAGAACCTCCACCCAAGGTCAAGACAATAAGAGTAACACCAATGGTGAAGAAGAAGAACCTAGAGACTCCCAGGAAAAGGGGAAGAGCAAAGACAAGACCCCCCACCGGGAACACACCCAGCGAAGAGGGCAGTCGAGCTTATCACAGCCAGAAGGCAATAGACCAGACAGAACGGCGTTGCCAGCAATAAGCAGGTGGAAGCAGACAGGGAAACCCGAGGTCACCCAGGAAGAACCATCCAACGTTTCGCAGGGACAGACTGTGCCCGAGAAGGGGGACAAGAGCACAAGAGCCATCTCATCCCCGAGGAGGAGAGACAGAACTGAATGCAGGGCCCACTGGAAGAAGCGGACAAGGCAAGGATGACTGTCCCACTAAAGCGCCAAAAAGGGCACAATGGTGCAGAAAGACAGGAGGCCGGCACCGGCAAGCACAGCCAGATGCCGAGAGCATGCTCCAGGGAGGAGTCCGCGCACACATTCCAAAAAGAAGTTGAACCAGACAGAGGCAAGACGCCAGGCCGCAGACATCAGGCCAGACCAGGCGAACAGCGCAGTGACCCCAGAGAACGACACCCTGGGGCGCAACTCAAACCATTCCAACAAGAGGATTGCATCTGCAACATACTGTAATGCCACAGAGAGCAGAGGTTCGAAGGCGACCACAGCTCCTCAGTGCACGACAGAGCTATACAACAGCTACCACTGCCCCACATAGGGCATATTACGTCCCAAGACATGGGAACCTCTTAGGAAAGAGGACAACAGAAATACCTGCGGAAAAACCCACAGAAGGCTTGTTAAGCAGCCAAAGAGAAAGCAACAGAAGGCTAGTCTCAGGGTCAGCATGGTATAGAAACCCAAAGCAAAAACACACAGTCAAGAAGGGCCGGCCAGCAGCCAACAGAACCACAGTCCCAAGGAGGACTCGAATGTGCATGAAGCACACAGACCACACAACTGGGGAGACCCACCCCAACAGAAGAACACCTCCTAAAGACCAGATCAACTCACAGGTTGATCTGGGAGGGTGGCGGGTGGAAGAGGAGGAGGAGGCCGAAGCCCCGCCAATAACCTCTGAATGGCTGAGTCCGCAGGGTTGAGGAGCAAAAGAGCGTCATCGAAAGGAAGGTCCACCAGCCGTTCCCGAATGCCAAATGTTCTCCGGAAACACACTGTCCCAAAGTTAGGCATGGCGACGAAGTGCAACCGAAGAAGCCATGACACGACCAAGCACCTCCGAGATATCCAGAGTGGAGCGAAGAATAAATGCAGTCAGCTCCCAGCCATCAAACACATTGTGCCTCAAATCAACACAGGCACCCTCCTGAGAAGCGGCAGACATAAGGGTCTCCGCCGAGACCCACAAGCAAGAAGTGGCCCTATCCAAAACACACAGCGTGTTAAGGGCGAAATTTATTGCACCCCCAGGAGTCCAGCCAGCGGGCCTCACGTGACGGGGGAGACAACAGCGGCGGAAGAGAGGGAAAGGCATTCTGCAAATAGGGCCACTGGTAGAGGGATGGAGGGAAAGACACACCGGATCCCGCGGTGCCGGATGGTAGCGGTGCAGAAAGTGTTGTGGCACCAGGTCTCCCGTGGCCGGACGGCCCCAAGTCCCCAAAAGAGACGAATGGAGCAAACCTTCGAAGGAGGACAAGTCAAGAGCCCGACATCGGCCAGGTGAGATGCCGGAACAACCTCCGGCATAGCGCAGGAGACCGGGGCTGGGCCGGAGCCGGGGTGGCGAGGGAACGGTGCCAGAAAGGCGTTGACCTGACATCAGCGAGGCAGCCCCCTGCGTGGAGGGGCGAGAGGGACCCAGGGAAGGACGAGGGGTCCCCCGCCAACCTCGGCCAGTGACTGGATGGAGGGTCCCTCCACCAGCCCCTGTGGCGCCGCCATGGCCAGCAGCCGCCGGTGCCGAAGCAGCGACACTTCGGTCTCGGACGAGGCCACTGCCTGCCCCGAGGACCAAGTGGGACTCAGGGATGCGACCAGAGTCCCGGCGACCTCTTGCGACACCACAGGGACTCCCACAGGAGTTTGCAGCAAAGCAGAGGCACTGTGGGCCGGAAGGAGGAACCCCCGAAGGGCCGCACCCCAGGTGCACCACATCCTCCGAGCCTGGATCGGAACAAGTCGGCGCCGGGGCTGGAGCAGCAGGCGATGCCACGGAGGGCCCCACACACTGCAAGGGATCCGCTGATGTCCCAGGAGGGGAAGGAGGAGACAGAGAAGCCAGCGAGGCCTGCAAAAGCGCTGCATATGTCTCCATCAGGGCTCTAGTCGTCCCCACACTGGGAAACGGCGGATAGGGGGACGACACGTGGGGCCGCACCACCCGCAGAGAGCCCGCGCCCCCAAGAGGCCGAGAACCAGCCCTCGGGGAACAAACTGCGACACTTCTCGACAGGTCAGCGATGCCCTTGCGACCTAGGAGAAGGACAATGTCTAAGACGGAGGCGACGGTCTCGAAAACCCTCCGCGCTGTCCGGGCGTGGTGATGACGCCGACCTGACATGCGAGTTGAGACGTTTCATCCGGCGCTCCTGCCGGGACTTCGCTTTCATCTGCTGTCACGCCTCAAAATCAGTGGAGTTGTGGTGTTCCCCCAAACACCACATGCAGATGGGGTATCCGTCGCCGACATCAGGCATCCACAAGACAAGCACGTAAGCGAAAGGAAAAGGCCTGAACAGGCCCGAAGCACGATCCGGATCCACGTTGCACGCGGAAAAGGAACAAACTGACGTAGGCGCGCCGGGGTGGGACTTATGTCACCTCGCTGACGTCACGTACGTGGACAAAGCCTGGACGGAGATGCGTGATGCGGTCCCCCGGCACGCAGGGATGCTGTGGCAAAAAGTTTTCTGGATCCAGTCTCACGTATGGGGATAATTCTACGTTAAGGAATCTGCGGCTAGTAGCCTCTATATTCTAAACTGAATTCATTCTCATCTCTCCACCGAATCACACACCTAAGATAGACCTAGGGTTGAAACACCAACAGTGCTCCCCTCATCATTGACTCCTCACAATCCCTAGGAGTCACCATAGACAAACACCTGAACATGCAGATGCACATCACTAATGCCACTAAGGGAGCTAATCACAAGTTGAGTATACTAAGGAAACTCAAATCCTTCCTTCCTCAGGCTGACCTAAAAATGGTAGTGCAAGCCCTAGTGCTACCAAGATTAGACTATGGAAGCACCACTCCTTGCGGTCTCCCCAAATACAAGCTGGCTCCGCTGAGGGCATCACTTAATGCTGCAGCAAGACTGGTTACAGGAACAGAAAGAAATAGCCACATCTCTCCGACCGGGAATAACCTAAACTGGCTGCCCAACGAGGCAAGAATACACCTAAAGGTTGCCCGAATACCCCATAAAGCACTACATAACAATACACAGTTACTTAGCTCTAAAGCTAGAAAGGTCCGGAGGTTGCAGACAACTATGAAGTGTGAGTACTTTACTTCTGAAACCGCAATCCTTCCACAAGAAGAGAACTGGTGGCAGAGCCTTTTCAGGGAAAGCACCAAAGATTTGGAACTCCTTACCCCCAGGGGTACGTGGAATATCTTCCTTTACCGCATTCAAAAGAGAAGTAAAAAACACTACTAATGAAGAAATTCATGTCCTAAGACTCAATTCTATGCAGCCACTGAATCACCTATAAAATCTGCATATCATTGCCTACCTCCGGTGGATTGAAGGAGAATATTACATGTATGTTTATTACCACAGCCACTTAATGCTCAATTCTGTATTTAGTGTAATGATCAGTTGGCCACGGGTCTACTATACTATCCATATACCTCATACCTATGGTTGATCGAAGGAGAATATTATATGTAGGTTTATTATCACAACCATCTAATAGTCATTCACTGTATATAGTGCTATGTCCTGCTGGATAAGGACCTACTATGTTACTCATATACTATATACCTATTTTGTACCTAATGACAAATATCAAATGCTTGTATACTACCTCATTCTTGTATGTTTTATACAGTATAATGTAAAGCCCTCTGATACCCTCGTGGGTCACGTTCGCACTATATAAAACTTAATAAATAAATAAATCTACGAGGAGGCACGCCTGGCAGAGGTTGCCTGGATTTACAAATGTGTTTCAGCTGAACATCATGAATATACCCTTCTAAGGGCAGAGCATTATTGAATCCGCTGTGAAAAACACACTACAGCAAATTAAGAAGGATAATGACATCGCAATGGCCATGGAGGCGTTGTAGTTCCATGGACAGCCAAGGAGGGAAACACCACCAGCGTGATGACCTGCAAGTGGGGAAGCTTTCAATCCACAATGCCCCAGCCATCCTTCAAGCAGCCGCCTCAACACCAAGGTGTTCAACAACAGCACTTTTAGGGGTAGAGCCAAAGGAAGGGGGTAGCCTTCCTGAAGAGCCAGCTCCTCCTCCATCTAGTGACTTAGCATACCAGACGCAGCACTACATAACACCAGAAGTGGAGGGGGGTCATGACAGACGCCATCCAGAGTCAAACCAAAGAAAAAACAACATCAAGAGTAGAAAAGGCACTGGCTGCAGAGCGACGTTCAGAAACTACTGCAAAAGAAAGCAATAGAGAGGGTGCCCACAACAGAAATTATTCAAAGAAACTACTCGGCATCATCTCAAACCTGGACAAGTCACTAAGACCAATCGTGGACCTTTGTTTCCTACCCAAGTTCATAAAAACACAATCGCTCAAAATGACTACACTGCAAGAGGTCATCTTGCAACTACATATACCTAAAGGATGGTTATCTACACATTCCTATAAACAGCAAACACAAAAAATACCTCAGGCTCATAGTCAACAGACACACTACCAATTCAGAGTGCCTCAGTTCAGGATTACATCAGCACCTAGAGTATACACAAAATGCCGTGGTGAAGTTGAGGCCAACCCGAGCCGAGAAGGAAAACATGTCCTCCTGCACCTAGATGACTAGCTAATCAAGGCAAACTCATACGCACAATGTGAAAGGGACACCAGGATAGTCATGGACACTCTCCACAGACTAAGCTTCACAATCAGCCTTAAAAATAACTTCCATGAAGCCTGAGAGAGAAAAGGGCGGAGGCCAACCCGAGCCGAGAAGGAAAACATGTCCTCCTGCACCTAGATGACTAGCTAATCAAGGCAAACTCATACGCACAATGTGAAAGGGACACCAGGATAGTCATGGACACTCTCCACAGACTAAGCTTCACAATCAGCCTTAAAAATAACTTCCATGAAGCCTGAGAGAGAAAAGGGCTTAAGAGCAAAAACCAACACTTTAATGGCAAGAGGCTTCCCTACCCTCAAGAAGATTCAGGCAATAATAGACCAGAAACATCAGTACCACAAGGGTCAGTTTCAGACAGTGAGAACTGTTCGGAAGATATGAGCATGATGGCCTTATGCATTCCGCTGATCCCACATGCAAAGCTTTACATGAGGCCACTGTAAGAGCGTATCTTACATCAATGGTTACAGGCGATGGTAGTTGTGATAATCTAGAGGTTGTAAAGCAAAGACTACAGGAGGAGATGACAGAGGGGACCGTAGACAACATAACTGTAGGCAGGACCTTCTTACAACCAACCCCAACAGTGACCATCACCATGGACGTGTCCTACACAGGCTGTGGCATGCACATGGGAAACCGAAGAGTCAGAGGAATATGTAGAGCAGAAGTAGCAAACCAGCACATCAATGTCCTGAAATTAAAGGCAGTACTCCTGGCCCTTCAGACAGAGGTGATGGGGAACAAAGTGAAAATTCAGATAGACAACACAACCATGATGCACTATATTAACAAACAAGTAGGGAAAAGGTGACATGTGCGCTCAAGAGATTTAGAGATGGAGCATTCAGAGAGGAATAGACCTGATAATAATACACCTTCCGGGTTTAGAAACCGGAGAGTCAGACAGATTAGGCAGACAAACTTCCTGATTACAGAAATGAGAACTAAAGGACAGAGTGCTCCAAGATGTATTTTGGCAGTGGGCCACACCAAAGATTAACCAATTCACAACCCTTGAGAAAGCAAAATGCTGAGACTCTGCATCCAGGCACCCGCACCACCTCTCCCGGGGGTATGTTGTGTCTATAGATTGAGCAGGGAAAGGTACATATGCTTTTCCACCAATTCCCCTCATACCTTTAGTGATAAGCAAGTACAAACAGTCCCAGATGCCAATGATCTCAACTGCCCAAAGTGGGCAAGACAAACATGGTTCTCAGACCTGGTAGAGATAGAGCAGGGAAACATAAAAAGTGGCCAATAAAACACACCCCTCTCTCTATGAAAGGAGGTACAGTCCTGCTGGTACACCAAGGTGCTGTGGTTCAGTCAAAGAGCCAGGTCTTGAGGTCCTTCCTGAATTGAGGCAGTGACGCTGATTGCCTGAGGTGGAGAGGCAGGGTGTTCCAGGTCTTTGCTGTGAGGTAGGAGAAGGATCTTCCTACGGTTATGGTCTTGTAGATACCTGGGACGGTAGCCAGGACCAGTTGGGCAGAGAGGAGGTCTCTGGTGGGTACGTGGAATGTGAGTCGTGGTTGAGGTACGCAGGTCCCGCTTGAAGGTGCTTCTTTTGTTGGCTGGGAGCCAGTGGAGGTCTCTTAGGTGGCTGCGGCGGGGGACTCGGTGATGGGCCATAGCTGTATGGAGGAGCTAGGAATGAGCCACAGGTGAGGGTACTCAAAACAGTCTTGTACAGTGATGGGCCACAGCTGTACCAAAGAGGCAAGAATTAGGCATAGGTGCAATTATGTATTGTGTATTGAACTGGCTTCTGGCATTCAACCCAAGGGCTGTCAACCAGGTACAAATCAATAATAACACTCAGTAAGGAGCACACAAATAGTGGGTACAGTTTGGCTTTAATAAAATATAAGCACAAAAATATCTATATATATAGATCAGCAATGCTGGTTATACATTGGCCGAAGGGCTATATGTATGTCATAAGCTGGCTGAAATCAATCATGTTGCAGCGAATCAGAAACACAAAAGTAATTTTGTAAATGAGACTAGCACAGGAGAATCCTTTAACCCCGGGTGCTGAACCCAATGACAAAAAAGTCACAGAATGACATATAAGCACAAGCATTAGAAATGCAATAGGTCTTGCAGCATTAGAGTTAGTGCTTTTAGAATTGTTAATGGGTTTTTTTGTAAATCTTTAGCATGAGGTTGAGGTTGAGGGTGAGTGAGTGAGGGTGAGTGAGGGTGAGGGTGAGTGAGGGTGAGTGAGGGTGAGTGAGGGTGAGTGAGGGTGGGTGAGTGTGAGTGTGAGTGAGGGTGAGTGGGGGTGAGTGTGAGTGTGGGTGAGTGTGGGTGAGTGTGGGTGAGTGTGGGTGGGTGAGGGTGAGTGAGGGTGAGTGAGGGTGAGGGATTGAGGGTGAGGGGTTGAGGGTGAGGGGTTGAGGGTGAGGGGTTGAGGGTGAGGGGTTGAGGGTGAGGGGTTGAGGGTGAGGGGTTGAGGGAGGGTGAGGGGTTGAGGGTGGGTGAGGGGTTGAGGGTGAGTGAGGGTGAGGGTGAGTGAGGGTGAGGGTGAGTGAGGGTGAGGGTGAGTGAGGGTGAGGGGTTGAGGGTGAGGGGTTGAGGGTGAGTGGGGGTGAGGGGTTGAGGGTGAGTGAGGGTGAGGGGTTGAGGGCGAGACCTAAAAAAGGTAGTTAAGGTGATGGAAGTTATAGGTCATGATACACATTCCTGGAAGTCTACAGGCAAAGGGGGATCTCAGAATTTTAACACACCCACGTCTCGGGTGGTTACGCTGAAACAAAAAGATGCTGTGCAGTGATGGATCTAATCTAAGAACCTGACAGGTACCGGTGGGAAGCACCAGAGGGTATTTGGCATGCAGTCAATCAGTCTGAAAGATAGTGTCTTACTTCTTAATCCAAGTTGGCAAGACATTTTGCACACAACGGACACTGGGTGGCTCAAGTATCTGGCAGCTAAAGCAAGTTGCGGTGTCCTTAACCTAGCAGAAAAAAAAACAGGCTGGGGCATCCAAATGCCCTACGAAAAAGACATTGTAATACTTTTCGTAGCAGGCAGTGCAGTCTGGGGATGCACAAAACTGTTAAGTGTTGGAGATTTCCTGGATGCTGCAGGGAGTGTAGAGTAATGAGGTTCCTGGAAGGAAATATTCTGCAGCAGGGGAGTTCCCTGGAACTGTCAGACACTGCAGGTTGGGAAGGTCCTATGGATCTGCGAAGTAATACTGTCTGCACCTGCTGGTCCCTCTTACCTGCGCAAGACCGGGTCTTCCATATTTTGAGCAGAAGAATGATAATAGCCGCCAGGTGAGACAGATCTCCAGTAAGTCTGAAGACGTTCATGCTGAGGGGGTTGCTGCGACCGGGGCCCTGATGAAATAACGCTGACTGGCTGCACACCTGGCAATGAAAGGCCCGGTTCCGTACTGCAGCTGGGGTAGGTCTGAAAATGGCGAGCGACGAGCGACGTGGCCCGGGGACGTGGCCAAACATAGGAAGGTGGAGAGAGGACTCTTGGAGCGCACCGCCCCCTCGGGACGCACAGCAGCATAGCGGACATCTTGAAATGGATCACATTGGCAAAAACAGTGTCCCAATGAGGTTTCAAGAGTGACTAAATCACCGCATATAACATGTAAACTATGAGGTATTTATGATTAACGTTTGCTGGAGTCAATTTGTTTCAGTATCACCTGACAAGGAATTAACATATGAATATAATTGTATTACTTATCAATGTCAAGAAGCAATACTGTTAGAAAACGGCAATTATTTAAGGAACGAGTAAGTATTAAGAGCGTGTTTTGTTATTGTTTAATTATTGATTCTTTGTGTATGTTTTATTTAAATTACCACTTATTTAGACCCTACTTCTGTTTTGTAATGGCCACTTTATTACGCAGACATGTTGTCTGGTTGCCTAGGCAATTACTAAGCGTGCTTTCCTTTCGTTGGGAGTTACAGGAGCGGCCATCTTTCACTGTCAAGGATTTTCACAAAAAATATATTGTTTAAAAATATCCCATTTGAAACTTAGCCTTATTTTGATTGTTTGCCAAACACCACATTTAATTAATAGATTCCAATAGCGGTCTCACAATTAAATTACTATTGTATCCCTTATACTCATCTTGTAATCATCTCGTTAGTATTTTCAATGTTAGCAATCATTATTAGCTTCGATAAATCGGAATTCCTAATAATTTTGGTAAGAACTGATTGAGGTCACGCCAGCAAAAGTCTTTCGCGAGACTTGTCATTCGAGCTCCCTCGACGTCAATCAGAGGTCTCCGAAATTCAGACGTGCAGCAAGTCTAGTGGAAAAGGAACGTAGCCAATGAACGCAGCAAATGGAGTCAGCCGTACAAATCAAATGCAGAGTAGCATGAGGGCGTTACAGTGAAATTAACATTTTCGGGGTATAATCATTACTAAACTCATTTTGTTTAAAAAAAAAAACAAAAAAACTTCCTCACCTCTATATTTCAGTCATGACAAAATTATGAATACAGAAGGAGGAGGGGGGAGGAGAGTAGGGGAGGCACGGCCTAGCGGCAGGCAGGCAGGGGAGGAGAGGAGGAAGGGGGAGGAGAGTAGGGGAGGCACGGCCTAGCGGCCGTGCAATCAAGTAGTGAGGGGGCGGAGCTGGGGGAGGCTGTGAGAGAGAGTAGGCAAGGCAGGCGGCTGGGGGCATGTGCACGCGCATTTAAGCTCAATGCGCATGCGCATTGAGCTTAAATTTCTCGTGCACTGCAAGGAATCGCCACGATTCCTTGCAGTGTAGATAAAGAGCGGATAAGTCCCAATACTCTCGCCTTGCTCGATGCGCATGCGCATCGACAGGCGAGACCTAATAAAGGGCAATGATAGCACAATGATGGTAAAACATATGGTCTGGAATCAATTGCAATGCAATTAATCAAAGATGCAGTAACAATATCCTTGTAAATCAGGATAGAATAGCAAAGTCAGGCCAATCACTCCCTGGGACTTAACTTTCCACAAATGCCGGCAAGCCCACTTCAATCTCCCTCTCTCTGGCTTTCTGGGAACTGCATGACTTGGGGCAGCAACTGTGGGTGATGGCAGATCTATATGGCTCAGTCTGTGAGCTTCCCCGAGGCAGTTGCAACCTACCTTTTTATATAATAGAAATTGGCTTGCAAAACATTCTGTTCCCTTCTCAAAGGTTCTTGCGCTGTTATCAGTACTTACAACTTTGCTCTAACTGGTATTCATCATTCATCCCCCGAGGGATTACAAACTACTCCCTAGCCCTTTCAGGGTCAGTTCAACAACAACTGTATATCTCTCCCACCATTCACATGGCTGCCCAGTATGGTAAACAGAGCACCTCAGCTGATAGTTTCGACTGAGTTGAGGATGAGTCTGGCGGAGGCGTTCTGGATGTTCTGCAGTTTCCTGAGGAGATTCTGGGTGATTGCGTTGCTGTGGTCGATTCTGCTGCTGACTAGTGTGTGGGTGACAGTCTTTCTCGACTCGGAGGGCATCCATTTGAAGATCTTTCGGAGCAGGTTCAGCGCGTGGAAGCAGGATGATAAGACTGTGTTGATCTGGCAGCTCATGGTGAGCAAGGAGTCCAGGATGATGCTGAGGTTCCGTGCATAGTCTGTGGGTGGGAGTGAGGTTTAAAGTACTGCGGGTCCCCAGGAGTTGCCCACGTGGAGGGGGGTGGAGCCCGTGATGAGGACTTCAGTCTTTTCTAAGTTGAGCTTTAGGCAGCTGTTCTTCATCCAGGCGGCGACAGCCTTCATCCCGTCTGGAAAGTCTTGGCGACTGTGGGTTCATTGGTGAGGGAGACAATCAGCTTGGTGTCGTCGGCTTAGGAGACGATGTTGAGTCTGTGGTTTCTGAAGCACTCTGCAGCTTAACTGTGGGTTCTGAATGGTGTGCAAGTCGTCTGAATCTTTGTGTCAGCCAGTGAAGAAGAAGCAGACCCATTCCAGGGTTTTGTCACGGATGCCGGTGTCGTGGAGTCTGGTGCATAGAGAGACGGCATTGAAGGTGGCTGAGAGGTCCTGGAGGATGGGTGCTGCAGTTTCGCCTCAGTCGAGAAAGGCACAGATGTCATCTGTGGCAGCAAGGAGGAAGGTCTCAGTGCTGTGGTTGCTTTGGAAGCCAGGTTGGGAGAGGTCCAGAATGTGGTTTGCTTTGATGAACTTGGAAAGTTGGGCGTTGATGGCATTTTCGATGACCTTGGCTGGGAAGGGGAGAGTTATTGGGGTTCTTCCAACAACCAAGAAAACAAGCAAAGAGAATGCTGCATACACTAGAAGTAAGTTTACGTAGTACATCACAAACCTTCAAAGGAGGTCATAAAGGGAAGCCAGTTCTTTGTATCATTTACAAACCCCAACGTGGGCTAACCAGTAACATAGGGGACCATCGCAAGGTGTATAGTAAAAACAATTCTACTGTTTACCAAAACGCAGAATTACACCTGGAAGAGAAACCTAGAGCACAGCACACAAGGAAATAAGGATCCACCCCAGAATTTCTAGTAAAACATGCCTTTATACGACATATGTATGGCAGCCACATGGTCATGAATCCACACTTTCAAAAGACATTGTGTGGGCATCCGTAAGGAAATGCCTCTTTTTCTATGGTCATACCAAGTTTTTGGACTGATGCTGTTTGTTTGTTTGTTTGACTCAGAGTGCACTGAGGTCTGCTAACCAAATCTCAGTGCCCGTGTGTTATGTATTTAGGTTGTTTACTTTCAATGTAGTCATGGCACGGACCTCCGTTCTTTATAGATGTTCTAGAGCCCGAGTCCGTGCCGTGTCAGCTCTGGTCAGTTGCAAAGCTGTGGCTGCGCTGACGGATGCCTGTTTGTGATGCTGCCTTATTGAAGAATAAACTACTTTTCTTCTATATTTGTGTACGACTCTACATAACAATTTTGGCGACGACAGGAAGCAGCATCACCTCCATGACCCTACGCTGATTTGGAGAATTTTTTCTTTTGTGTACCCATAAGGATTTCAGCTTCAAAAGAAGAGAATCGATCTTATCAGGAAACGTTATTTTGGACATCCGTCATGCTGGTATTTTTTTTCTTTGTTATGGTGAATTATTCATAATTTTAAAGCCACGTACTTGATCGTTTAAAATCGTAGTTTGATTAATGCTCACCGCAACGTTTAAAGAAGGCGAGAGCGTCACACTCATTGGAATTTTCGACATCTGGAGTGTCCAGTCTTCCGTGAGTTCTCCTCCTTCATTCTAGCTGGAATTAGCCTACGCGTCACTGAATTCTCGGGGCTGAGTTTCCGCTTATGTCATTACACACGTTTTAATTGACGTGCAATACGTGCCACCATTTTGCTTTTTTAATTAAATTACTGCTGTTACTGTACGGAGCTCCGTGAGGAAAATACTTTGTATAAGGAAATTTATTCGATTTAATAAATTATCGAACAACAGTTAGTGAATTATTTAAACAATTGGTGAGCATACTTTATTTATATTTTGATGACATTGTGAGCTATTACTACAATTGTGGAGGAACAGCATACAATTTTCTTTCTAATAACTTTTCACATGATAAGTTCTGGATGTACTTACTACAATTTTTTTTTTTGATTTTGTTCCAAACAAGAGTACTATAAGTTGCTTTTACCCGAAGTAACTATTTTTCACACTAGTATTTTTTTTTTATTCTATGCCGTCAACTGCGCAAAACTACAATTTTGCTCCACCTCAGTGTTTTTGGCCTGCTGGAGGCACACCATGTATGCAATGGCCAGAATGGAAGGCATATTTTATTAACTACATAGACACTTTGGATTCAAAAGGTAAAATGTCCGCGGCAGAAAAGAAAGGTATTTTCTAACATTCGGTTGGTCCTGAAGGACTTAAAGCTTATAACCAAATGCCGAGAGTCATTGGAGGCAGTGACCAGAATACTTTTACAGCTGCCATTGATGATTTCGATCATTATTTTGCACCAAAAGTGTGTATTGGCATTTTACGGTATACATTTTTTCAGAGGAAACAAAATTCAGATGAGTCTGTGGATAATTACGTTTCTGCTCTAAGGACATTATCTTTGGACTGTCAATTCGGCACTTTGCAAGAGTAATTAATAATAGATCAACTGGTTATGCACTTAAAGGATTCCTCTATTCAAGATAGCCTATGGATTAATGGGGATTCCAAATTAGACGATATTCTTGCAACAGTCAGAAAGGCGAAAAAAGTGAAAAACGAGGAAAATAATAAGAGTAATAATGTTGTAGCGAAAGTTGATAGTACAAAACCAAAAGCGAGTTTTAAGAAGAACGCTACTACTAAAGGCCATTCTAATGACAGCATTAAGTTAAAGTGTTTTAGGTGTGATAGTAGCTCACATTTAACTAACTTTAAACGATGTCCCGCTATAAAGCAAAGGTGTTCAGTTTGTGGTGCTATTGGTCATATAGCTAAAGCATGCAGGAAACGAAATTATAAAAAAGTCAAGTGTGTTGAGGATGCTGATTCTGATGAAAGTGATTTTGAGCAAAGAGTTAGTGAATTCGATTAGTCTTATATGCTCAATATCATTGATGATTCAACTGTCATTTTAAACATCGATGGTAGTGTTTTTAAAAAAAAAAACAATTTGTGACATGACAATTGGTGGTGTTGGGATTCAAATTTACGCGGATTCTGGGTCCCCCTATACTATAATTAATGAAAACATTTGGAAATCTAAATTTGTAGAAAATCTTGGCTTATTACTATATCCTGGTGACATCAAGCCAGTTACATACTTGGGTGGCAAAATTGATATTTTGGGATTCAGAGTAGTTGTTTTTAAATTTAAGGGACGTGAATGCTTAGCTAAACTTTACGTTTCAAGACATAGTCCTTCAGTATTAGGATGGTTTGATCAAGGGTAACTTGATATCATTCTTAATCCCAATGGACCTGAGACAGTTATGGTAGTTGGTAACTCTAGTCAATGTAGTGATTCTATGCTCAAGAAATATCCCTAAGTGTTCAATGAGAGTATAGGCAAATTAGAGAATTTTAAACTGATTATTGTTCTAAAGGAAAATGCTTGGCCAAAGATTTATAAAGCAAGGAATATTCCATTTGCTGTGAGCGAGGATGTACAAAAAAAATTGGATAAACTAATTGAAAATGACATTATAGAAAGAATAGAGTCCTCCGAGTGGGTGTCCCCCATTGTGGTAGCAAGGCGTTCCAATGGTTGTATAAGATTATGTATTGATCTTCGCCATCTTAATAATAATATTGTCGTTGATCAATTTCCTTTGCCGCGCATAACGGAAATGCTGTCCCAAATTGGCAAAGCTAAATTCTTTTCATGTATTGATTTGTCATCAGCGTACCACCAAATTGTTTTGGATGAGGATAGCAAAAAATACACTGCTTTCGTGACACCATTCGGCTGTTTTCAGTTCAAAAGGATGCTGTTTGGTCTCGCTTCAGCTGCGGCTGTATTTCAGCGGATCATGCATTATATGTTCAAGAATTGTAAGAACCTGGTCTGTTTCCAGGACGATATACTTCTATATGGTGATGATAAATTAGTCCATGATGAAACCTTGGAAAATGTTCTTGAAAAGTTGTCAACCAATGGGCTTACTGTTAAACATTCAAAATGTAAATTTTGTGTTAAATCACTTACATATTTGGGTCATGTACTGTGTGAGGAGGGTATCAAGCCTAAACCTGACCTCATTGAAGCTATTGAATTTGCACCTTCGCCTACTACTAAAGATGAAGTTAGGTCGTTTTTGGGGCTAACGGAATTTTATGCTAAATTCATTCGAAATCTATCTAATAGGGTGTTTAACATCAGGCAATTGCTTAAGGTTAAGTCTAAATTTTAGTTTTGCGAAGTCAAGTCTGCTATTGAGGGAGCTGCTGCTCTTAATAGTTATGATTCAAAATTGTTGAGTATAGTTACAACTGATGCTAGCTCAAAAGGATTGGGTGCTGTGTTTTCTCAAAGAACTGAAAGTGGAAAGGAGGTTGTTATTGCTTACGCTTCGAGAGCTTTGTCCCCCACGGAAATGAAATACTCCACAATTGAGAGAGAAACATTAGCTGTAATAAGGGGGTTGGAACATTTTAGTGTTTTTGTTTGGGGTAAGGAATGTGAAATTAGATCGGATCACAAGCCCCTTGTTTGTTTATTCACCACTGATGGAATGATCAATGCCTCAGCGAGAATTGCACGTATGTTAATGAGATTACAGGATTTTGTTTATAAAATAGTTTATGTTCCTGGTCGTGGGAATACCACTGCAGATTTTCTGTCTCGACATCCTTTATCTCTTAAAGAAAACATTCACAATTGTTGGGATGACTTTCACATTGCTCTAGTGCATGATGAGGGTACGTTACCTATTAGAAGTGAGGAGTGGAATATTGAGTTTTCAAAAGATAAAGTTCTAGTAGAGGTTCAGAGATTTTTGATTGAGGGTTGGCCTAATAAAAAACATCTTTCTGCTGACTCGAGATGTTTTTGGGAAGTGAGGAATGAATTATCTGTTTCCAATTGTGTCATTTGGAGAGGTGACAAAGTTATTCCCCCTTCGGGTATGAGGAACATTGTTGTTAAACCTGCTCATTATAGCCACAATGGTATTCTCAGAACTAAACAGTCAGTGAAAGAATTATTTTGGTGGCCTGGTCTAGATCTTTTTGTGGAACGTTTAGTTAGGGATTGTTTTCATTGTGCTAATTCGGATAAAAGTTTGAGGACTTTGAAACCTAGCATACAAGGTCACGTAATTCCCTCTCTTGCTATGGACATCATGGGTCCCATTGGTCTTTTGAATAAATACACAATTGCTGCCATTGACTTGTTTTCAAAGCGGCCGGTTGTAAAAACTGTAGATAAGGTCCATACTGATAGTGTTTTGTTGTTTATGGATGAAGCCTTTTCAGAAGAAGGTTTACCCATCCGTTTTTGTACTGATAATGGTGTTCAATTTCTATCAAACAAAGCTAAAGAGTATTTTCAGAAAACTGGGGTTGTGCAACCCTAGTGGTAACGGAATTATTGAAAGATTCAATAGAGTTTTGAAGGGCGCTATACAGATGTTTGATGTTGAAGATGGTAAGTGGGAGATTCAAGTTCTGAAAACAGTGTGGAAGTACAGAATAACTCCCAATGAGATGACTAGTTGTGCTCCTTTTGAAATTATGAGGGGAAGGTTACTGAGAGCAAAAATAAATCCTTCATGGTTGATTCCATCTCTAGATGTCAAGTGGATTTGGATATAGTTAAAAAAAGGATGGAGAAATCTCATCTAGTGAATAAGCACAAGTTAAATTTGAAAAAAGGTTTGAAATCAGATACACATGCACAAATTGGAATGTTAGTAAAGGTAAAAACAAGCATTTACAATGCAATGGTATCGGCATTATTAAAGGTAGAGCTATTGGTATTGCTCATGACTTTCTTTTTAAAATCATAAATAAATGGTATTGTCATTTACATTGCCAATAGCTTAATCGTTAAATAAATGGCATTGTCATTTACAATGCCAATAGCGTAATCGCTCGCAAATGCAGGACCTATTGCATTTACACCCACACAGAGCCACACTGTGTGTGGCACCAGACTTTTATTTTGCTGTTTCCGTCATTGCATCCAAATATGTGATACACATCATAAATACAAAGTGTGCCGCCCGACTTGTATTTTGCTGTTTCCGTCATTGCATCCAAATATGTGATAAAAGTCAGATCATAAGTACAAGGTTTGCCGCCCGACTTGTATTTTGCTGTTTCCGTCATTGCATCCAAATATGTGATACACATCATAAATACAAAGTGTGCCGCCCGACTTGTATTTTGCTGTTTTCGTCATTGCATCCAAATATGTGATAAAAGTCACATCATAAATACAAAGTGTGGCGCCCGACTTGTATTTTGCTGTTTCCGTCATTGCATCCAAATATGTAATACAAAGAGAAAGCAAAGAGTAAGCCAGCCTCTGGGAATTAGATGTGGAGAGGAAAAAGACTAAGGCTGGCAAAAGTGGCTCCCCGCTCCGGGACGCCTGAGTGATTTTTATGGCGCTCCGGCGCCTTTCCAAAACGTTGTGGCTGCTCCTCCCAGGCCGGCAGGCAGGAAAAGATGCCCACTGCCACACCAAGAGCAGAGATCCGGGCAGAAGAAGGGTGCAGGCGCCGAGGCTGGGGACGTGGAGCTGCGCCAGAGCCAGCGTGCTCGCCGCATCGGAGTCTGAGGAGAGACCGAGGGAGCGGGGTCCAGGGAGCAGCGGGCAGGGGAGATGTTAGGGCACCGAGAATGGAGCAGCTGACTGAGCCCGGGCACCATGAGCTCACCCTTCACTCTGCCCCGACCGCTGCGGCGCTCTGTCAGCCTGGCCCCCGCTCGCTGCTCGCACCGTGCGCCTGGTGGTGCTGGGGCAGAGTGCCATGGGAAAGACAGGTAACTCGCTGCCTGCCAGCTGCGTGCCTTCATTGTGTGTGTGTTGAGCCGAGGCAGCATGGCCGCTGTAGAGGGAAGGAGGGGTACAGCCCGGCGGCGAGGGGGAGGCGGCGGAGAAGGAAAACATTCCGGGCTGCCTGGCGTGTGTGAGATCCCCGGCACCAGAAATTGCTACGTCCATCCCGGCAACAGAGACGCTAGCAATGGCGAAAAACATCCCTGTAAAAAAAAAAAAGTTAACGCCTACAATGGCCCACCTCGGAATGACGAAACAAAGGGGGCGTGCTTAAAAAAAGACAGAAACGCCCACGAATCTGCTCCAAGACTGATTGACATCATTCTCTTCCAATGGGTAGCCTTCATTTATGGAGCTAGCCAATGGAAGAGAGAGGTGGGTTCAACCCCAGTACTGAAAAACATAAGATCTCGGCCTGCGCGACACTGCTGCGCAGTGTACGCTAGGCCAAACTCTAAAAACATGGAAAGTTTCTAAAGGTGACAGTCAATATATGGGTCCTTTTAGAGTAAAAGAAGTGTTGAAGAATGCTGATAAACTCTCAAATGGTAAAGTTTGGAATCTTAACAAAATTGCAGTACTTAAAGGTGAGAAGGAATTGTACAAGGAAGATCTAAATTCTAGGGAAAAGAATTTAGATTTTACTGATACATTGGACGGTGATCTTGCCAATCTAGATTGTAACACTTCTATTGTAAATAATGATCATCAATAAATTGTTTCTGTTCCATCTGTTTCTAATAAGTCTGTATGCATTTGTGAAAATGAGGGATTAGAAGTTTGCAAACGTTCTTGTAAAAAACCTTCTTGGTTATCTGATTTTATAACCTTAATTCAAAGTAAGTTTTAAGTAGAGATTTTTTTTTTTTTTTTTTTTTTTTTTTGCTTTGTTGTTTTATTTGAAAGAGGGAAGATGTGTTATGTATTTAGGTTGTTTACTTTCAATGTAGTCATGGCACGGACCTCGGTTCTTCACAGATGTTCTAGAGCCCGAGTCCGTGCCGTGTCAGCTCTGGTCAGTTGCAAAGCTGTGGCTGCGCTGACGGATGCCTGTTCATGATGCTGCCTTATTGAAGAATAAACTACTTTTCTTCTATATTTGTGTACGACTCTACATAACACCGTGCAATTACCCTTAAACTAATATATCAAACTGGCTCATACAAAATGGCTAAGCTAACTTACCTAGAAGTCACTAGTAAATGGTACTCATGGCACGTACGTTGGAGAGTCCCCCCCACGGATTGCAGCACTGGTTGTACCACCCTAGGTGGGACCCAAGTAAAACAAGAATCCCATCTCAGCCTGCATTTGCAGGCTGAAGGAGCAGTATTCACTGCTAGACTGGCTTTGCCATTTAAAGTAATGGCAAAGCCACGCTTCCCCCCTGTTCATAGGTCCTGGAAGTAAGAGTGCAGAGGGTGCTGCAGCACCTCCGAAATAATGATGCTGGTGTTCAGAAGATGAATGAGCAACAAAGATCCCTATTTGTTTTTATCTTGTAACATTTGCTGAGTATTCAAAGACAGAAATCAACTGTTCAACAATATCTTTTAACATGTAAATTGTTTACTTTTCTTTTTCTGACTGCAAAGTTAGAAGAATTGTAATGCTACTGTCTGACAATCTTATTGGGTTACATCACATGTGAAAGGAAAGATTATAAGATGTCTGCTCTTTTTGTCCATTTTTAAATAACACATTAAACATCTGTAAATGAACTGTACGAATATTTCAAAACATATCAGCAAGTAGGAAAGCATAGATTATGTGCATACATTGTGAGGGAAACAAATATGCAATAGATTCAAAGCAAATCTAGATACTTTACTTGATTATGAGCACATTTCTATTATTTTCTGAAACTCAATTTCAATTTGTCAACTACATACTTTTATCATAAAATCAGCGCAAATTGTTTTGCCATTTCAATAGCGAAAGTGCTTCCTATAAATGACAGCGCGCTACCACACCAAGTTTTAGTAGTATATTTGCGACAGAGTGCTCCAGAATTTACCACTGGCTGCACACCACACTCTTACCCACTCTTTTGTTGAACTGGAGTGGCTCATTTGCTACACTTGTTCCTTCAGGAGCAGCCCACGCAGGTAAGATCAGTGGGGCCAGGACGGGAAGGGGGATTCGACAGACAACGGCAAGGGAAAATGTATTATTTATAAAAAATGTCCTCGTCTTTCCAACCCGGCCCCACTGCCTCACCATTCTTACCTGCACGGTCTGCTCTTGTGTTCCTTACGTGTAGTTTGGATTCTTCACCATCTCTATAACTTCAGTGATGTAACACTGATTGCAGCACCCTCTCTCCAAACATTGTTCCAGCACCACTGCCCATGGTATATGTGTAAGTAACTTCTATGATAGGCCTATCGACTGCCACATATCCCACAGGCAGAACATGCAATTTTACATTTCCAGGTAGTAAAAATGTAAAGCCGTTGTTTTTACTGTGCAAAAGATCGGTCGCCCAATTTGCGAGTACATAGTTAGACTCTGACCCCTCCTCTGTGGTGATCCAAGTTATGAAAGAACTTGGTACATTAAGTAGGACATGATTCCCAGGTCGAAACTAATGTAATAAGCTGCAGTTTGCAACTTTAGCTAAGTTGTCACTTTGTTGCCATTAGCCCCCTGCGCTCATAACATTGCATACGGGGTCATGTTCGGAGACAGCTTTCTGCCCTCCTGGGGAGATTTGCAAACGACTCCCAGGAAAGGATACAATAGGGGCCTGCTCTGGAAGGCGGTGTCACCTCCCTCCTGCAGGAAGTGACGCAGGTGTTGGCTTAGAAGTATCTAAAAATACAAACTATTTTTACAAATTAGTGTCTTGCTGATTTCTACTTCAATTATTTTGGTACTGTTTAAATGCTTTACACTTGTTCCCACTTCGCCACGGCAGGGACTAGCTCCTCCAGTGCAGCAGTCAAATAAACACTATTAAAGATAGCAGTCTACTGATACTATACTCTGGCTTGTTTCAATCACTGAAACAGGGGCACAAGTGCTTCCTTTTGGAGGGGATGTGGGGGGGCGGATATGTATCCTTCTCCATTTGTTACGGAACAGTCCGAAGCTAGGAAAATACTGGACAGAAGTAATAGACTAAACAGACCTCATGTTTAACACAACATTGCTTAAACCACCAGCCTAAATCATCTTGGAGGGTATAAAAAATTATGAAACCCTGCGCGGTCACCAGACAACTCTTCTCCTTTGTGCAGCAGAACAGGTTTTCCTGGGTATGTCGGGTAAAATGGAGGTACTTGTTTACAGGGAATGGCTCTACAAGATCTGGGAGTTTATAGGAATGGAGATAATATTAATGTCAATAAAAGGAACAGTAGAGCAATTTGTGAAGGTTTGGAAACAAATATGCTACTTACAATATGCATCTGTTCTTGGCATGTAGGGCTGCTGACATTCATATCTGTGAAAAGATCGCCGCCTAGTGTTGGGTCCGGATGATTGCACATTGTTGTCCTGGAAGAGTCTTCGAAGTATCACAAGATAGGTGGCTCCTCCCCTGGACTACAGTGCGCATGGGCATCGACTCCAACCTCAGATTGTTTTTCGCCATTGTGGCAAAGATGCAATGACCATGCTAAGAGTAATTCTGAGTGCTGCAGCTGCTACAGGCGCCGGGGGGGGAGGGCGGGCGATATGAATGTCAGCAGCCCTACATGCCAAGAACAGATGCATACTGCTAAGTAGCATATTCGGTTCGAGGCATGTGGGCTGCTGAATTCATATCTGTGCATAGAATACATAGCAGTCCCTCGATTAGCGGCGGCCGCCTGTGCCAGCTGCAGCAGTTTGAAAAAGTGTTTTTAGAACAGCCTGCCCTACAGCTGCCTGCTGTTTGGAGTGCACATCTACGCAGTAGTGTTTTGTAAATGTGTGTGTGGTAGACCATGTGGCTGCTCTACATATGTCTTCTAAAGGAAGATTTCCAAGGAAAGCCATGGAGGCCCCCAACTTTTACGTGGAGTGGGCTCTCGGGGGAACCGGCAATGTACGCTTGGCCTTTTGATAGCAAATCTGAATGCACTTAACGATCCACCTGGCTATACCTGCTTTGGAAATGGGGTTGCCTTTGTGTTGTGGCGAAAAGGCAACAAACAGTTGTTTTGTTTTCCTAAAATCTTTTGTCCTATATATGTAGTACATCAGAGCTCTTTTGATGTGTAGTGTGTGGAGCATTCTCTCTGCCACTGACTCAGGATTCTGGAAGAACACTGGCAGTTCTATAGTTTGATTGACATGGAACTGTGAAACCACTTTAGGCAGAAACTTAGGGTTAATACAGAGTACCACCCTGTTAGAGTGAATCTGTATGAATGGCTCCTTGATAGTGAGGGTCTGAAGTTCACTAACTCGTCGTAGCGATGTGATTGCTATTAGAAAAGCCACTTTCCACGTCAAGAATTGAATCTCGCATGAGTGGAGATGCTCAAAAGGTGGGCCCATCAGCCTGGTGAGGACCACGTTTAGGTTCCATACAGGCGCTGGTGGGTGTCTGGGAGGAATAACTCGTTTGAGTCCCTCCAGAAAGGCTTTCATGGCAGGCACTCTGAAAAGCGAGAGATGTTGCCTGTTCTGGAGATAAGCTGCTATTGCGGACAAATGTATACGAATGGAAGCATAGGCCAGATTGCATTTGTATAGATGTAACAGATAAATGATGTCGTGAGTAGATGCATCTAGCGGGTTGATGTTGTGTTCGGCACAATAAATGACAAACCGCTTCCATTTTGCTGCATAACATGCTCTAGTGGTGGGCTTCCTTGCCTCCCTTATGATATCCATACAGTCAGGAGGCAAGTTGAGGTAGCCAAATTCTAAGACCTCAGGAGCCAGATCACCAGGTTGAGCTGTTGCGGATCTGGATGCTGAATGTCGCCATGGCTCTGCGTCAAAAGCCTGGGTGTGAGGTGCAGCCTTTGATGCGGTACGACGGAGAGTTCTAGAAACGTGGTGTACCATGGTTGGCGTGCCCACGTTGGAGCGACCAGGATGGGAGTCATCGAGTGTTGCTTCAGCTTGCGTGCCACCAGCGGTATTAGAGGAGCTGGGGGAAAAGCGTACGCAAATATGCCTGACCAGTTCATCCATATCGCATTTCCTTGCGACTGTGGGTGTGGGAACCTGGCGGCAAAGCTTTGGCATTTGGCGTTTTCCTTTGTGGCGAACAGGTCTATCTCTGGATGACCCCACTGCTGGAAGTACGGCTGGAGTACTGATGGATGTATCTCCCACTCGTGCATTTGGTGGCTGTACCTGCTGAGCAGGTCCGCCATCTGATTGTCCTTGCCCGGGAGGTGCTCCGCCATGAGGAAGATGTTCCTTTGAATGGCCCACTTCCACATGCTCTGAGCCAGATGAGACAACTGTGGAGAGTGTGTATACCTCCCTGCTTCTGTATGTAGTACATGGCCGTCATGTTGTCCGTCCAGATCAACACAACCTTGTTGCACAGATGTACCTTGAATGCTTTCACCGCCATGAAGATAGCCATCAGTTCCAGAAGGTTGATGTGCATCTTCCTCTGCTGTGATGTGCTGTCCCTGCACTGTGTAGTGGAGTACATGAGCTCCCCATCCCTGGAGAGATGCGTCCGTTGTCAGAACAATCTGTGGCACAGGCTCCTGGAACGGTCGGCCCCTGCAAAGGTTTTGTGGATTCCACCAATGCAGAGAGCTGTATGCGCGACCGGTCATCAACACTAGGTCTTTCAACTGTCCGTGAGCCTGATTCCACTGACGTGCTAAGCACTCCTGAAGCGGACACATGTGTAGTCTCGCGTGCGTGACTATGAAGATGCAGGAGGCCATCATGCCTATCAACTGCATGAACACTCGTGCTGGAATTGTTGTATCAGCAATTGCATGCTGTTGATCCTCACTGAATTTGGCTGTGCTTTGGCTGCCAGAGTATCTATTGTCGCGCCCAGATACTGCCGTACGTGGGTGGGCTGAAGGTGGGTGTAGGAAGGTGGATATCTGACTATGGTTACCCCCAAACTTTTTGCCTGGTGTTTAGCTGGTTTTTGACTTAGTTGGCCTGGGATCCTGCTATTCAGGGCCCCAGGCTGATTGCTCTCTCCTTAAAATGGACTCCATGTACCTTAGGTGCATAACACAATTGGAATTGGTTCACCTTATAGGCCCCTGTAACAGTGTACCATAGGTACCCAGGGCATAGGTGTAGCCAAGGCCTACCAGGGGCTGCAGCATGTATTGTGCCACCCCTGGCCTGGCCTCCATATTTGACACAACTGGCTGATCAATCAGCTGGGGTAAGTTGGTGTACTCACCTCTTACTTAGGTACAGTATGCCTGTGCCTAACCCTAAACTGGACACATATGTTCCTATCAGCCACTCCTATGGAAGGCCTCATCAATCCTGGAGGCAGAGTGCTTGGAAATATGTGAGATGGTGCTCTAGCATGAGCTGAGCCTGTCTGCAGCTGTCGGGAACCACTCCCTAAGCTGTTCCGGGATATTGCCATACCATATACTCTTAAGTGCATTATAATCCTCGCGGTTATTTGCTATCTTTGGTTTGGCTTTATCAAAACATGTCGAGTAAGGTGTCATACAAATTGGAATACTATCCCCTCGCCAGTTCTGGCGACGGGGATAGCATTCCACCCTTCTAGAGGGACACGACATGTGTGTAGCCTTAACCCCGGTTAAAGTTAAACAGAGCCTCAGCATCACAAAATGGATGCTGCCACCACAGACACATGTCTGACCTCCTGCTGCTGGGAGTCCTTCCAGCGAGGAGGGCCTGGACAAAGGGTTTCCTGCCTGGGGAGGTGCGAGCACCACCCCAGACAGGGTTTTGTGTATTGGGTAGGACAGGGCTGAATAGATTGAGACATGCCTGGGGCACACAAGGTGTCCCTGTGCATAAGCCAGCCCAAACCGGTTCTGGGGCTTTCCAGCCCCAGTCCTGGCGAGGAGCTGGACAAAGGAGAGGGGGTGTAACCACCCCCTTCCTGGTCCCACCCATAGGGGAGGGACCTAGCAGGAGATCCACCCCTCAGATTGGAATAAGAGAGGGAGCAGTGCCACAGCACAGCAGATCATCCCGAAATCAACTTAAAACTAAGAAGAAGACTGGACTTCGACATTCTGCTGCACAGAAGACTGAAGAAGAATCTCCCTTGTGGCCAAGGAGTGACCACCCTGTGAACACAGGTACCAACCAGCAACTCGACGTCTGCTTTGCCGCCGCCTCCCGCCGGAGCCCGAGCCCAGAGCCCGACAAGAACCAGATTCCCAGACCTCTCAGAGCCCGATCCACAGTCCCTGCAAAGAAGGGACCCGTGGAGGCACCGAGTGACGTGGGACCGGACCTCTTGGAAGACACCCGAAAAGCTGACTGCGCAGCTTCTGAGGCATCCTCGACGTTGTGCTTTGGGGATTGAGAACCCCCACCACCGAGCAGCCCTTGCACCGAAGATCAGCCCTCCAGCATCTCCACGATCTGCGTGGGGCCCTTTTGCATTGTGCCACTCGACGCGCCATCCCGGCCACTAGCCACGCGGCCAGCGGCCATCTTGGCGACGAACCCGAAGATTTAAACAGCAGGTCTGGTTGCTCCAGACCTACCCAAGCTCCTGTGAAAAGGAGCACCCGCTCTGACCTTGCTGGTCCGAGTGAACAGCATCTTTCAACTTCTGCGTGGCTTGCATTTGCCAAGGCCTGTTTGCTCCGATCAGGTCGCCGACACCGCCAACAGCGAGAAGCCTACGTGGGACAGCTCGTGACCGACTCCTGGACGTCCTCGACCCCGGGTATCCACGTGGCTGCAGAAAGAAGCTACCCGACAACGCCTGTTTGCACCCGACATCACCTGGTTCCACTCTGGTTCCACGGCAGTCACTGGCTAGTGACTTTGAACACTGTCCCCTCTGCTTTCAGGTCTTCACATCTACAGATCCACCCTTGGATCCACCGGAACTCTTCTCATCGAGCCGCCTGCAGCATCTCCTGCTCCAAGCACCATCGACCAGCGTGACGAAACCCGACACATCTTCGACCCTGTGCACCCGCTTCCTGTGGGTGAGGTAACTCAGCTCCGCCGGTGCTCCTGCACTGGTACACATCCCAAGGGCCTGTGTTTTAAGTTTCAGCTCCGTAGGTCACTCGGAAGGTTCCTAACTTTCTAACTTTGTGCTTTTTACGCACCATAGACTTTGTATTGAGAAGTGCGTGCACTTTGGACACTGCACCCGAGTCCCGTGGGCCTTTCCCGACTTAGTTAACTCCAGTCTCGAATAGCTCCAGCGATTCCCCAGGCCCTAGGCCTCTTCACTTTCCTCCTGGTATCCCTTATACCACTTATTTAGTATATGGTTTAGGTGGCCCCTAGGGCTCATCCATATTGTGCAACTTTTGTGTATTTTAAACTGTCTTGTGATTTAACGCTTGTGCTTCTGTGCTCATAAAGAGTCCAGGGGATTTTAATAGTTAATAAATCAATATATATTTTCAATATATATCTGTGTGGTGTCCCTTTCATTTGGTATTCAAGGGGGTTGTGTATGGTATAACAGCTGGCTTCACATGCCTTTCAGAGTTTAGCCTAAGACTGCTTTGTCCACGTTACCACTAGGATAACTGGTCTACAAGGTTGAATTACAACCATCATCATAAGGGTTGCTTGGCATGGTACAAAGTGATCACTAGAACTAGTGAGCATTATATACCAGGCCAACTTCTCACATTGGTGAGCAGCGGATTGGGATCTGAGCTTGCTGTTTTACCATTACAATCTTTGAGATTATCATCTGAAAGATCACACAGGTACCTGCTAGGTACATATAAAACAAGACTAGTATACTTAAGTTCTACTGAACTTAGTTGTTGTAGAGCAAAGGGAGTAGCACACCCTAGCTACAACTACTAGATAGGTTTAGTAGGTAAACACCAGTGTAGGTAGATTGCAACACATCCACCCACACTAGAGCAATGTCTGGAACAGAGGGGTCCAGTGGACTTACTCCTGTTGAGAGTGACCCTCCAAGGGCACCATCCCAGTTTGCTATTTTTCCCTTTAAGGAATTAAGACAGCTTTGTGTCTTAAGGGGTCTGAAGACAGGGCCTTCCCCTACTACAGACCACCTAAGAGAGCTCTTGGATCAGTCTGAGGCTCTAAAGACCTCTAAAGCAAACCCCACAGGGGATGCTGAAGGAGGCCATCCTTCAGAGGATGACACTGTAGACCCCCCTGCCCCTATCATCCTAGTAGATGAGGATGCCTCCACCACTGGAGCTCCTCAAGTAGATATAGAGGAAGAGGAAGAAGAAGAGGATGAGGAGGTGGAAAGCAGTGAGTCAGATGATGACAGAGATAGTCAGGTGCTGGTCAGCAGACTGAACCAGGCTAACTTAAGTCAACTTGGGAATGAATCAGGTAACAACCCATTCAGACCCTCAGGTGGACTTAACCAGGGCCATAGGAGGAGAAGGCATCACTCAGGTGAATCCAATACCTCCCATGTCTCTAGAGGCTCTCATGGTCACTCCAGAAAGGAGATGACTAGCCCTCAGAGAAGGGAACATGAGGCCAAGATGAGAGAGGCTGAGCTTAGGATCCAGAGGCAAGAGTTAGAGGTTGCCCTGGCCAAGGAGAAACTTGCTAGAGCAAGACAGCCTAGAGAGAGTGGATTAGGATCCACTGGTGGCAGCAATATCCAGAAGGATAAAGACAGGTCCTTTGATACAAGAAACCTGAGTAAGATTGTGCCCCCCTACAAAGCTGGGGATGATATCCACAAATGGATGACTGCACTTGAGAGAGCCTGCATGGTACAGCAGATCCCTCAGGAGCAGTGGGCAGCAATCTTGTGGCTCTCCTTTGAAGGTAGAGGCAGAGACAGACTCCTCACAGTTAGTGATGAGGATTCTAGAAACTACATGGTCCTGAAGAGTGCTCTGATTGATGGGTTAGGCTTAACCACTGAACAGTACAGGTTAATGTTCAGAGATACCCAGAAGACACAGACTCAGGACTGGTCTGAATTTGTTGAGTGTGCCACTAAGGCTCTGGAGGGCTGGTTGCTGGGAAGTAAGGTTACTGACTATACAGGATTGTATAATTTAATTATGAGAGAGCAAATCTTAAGTAATTGTCAAAATCAGCTTCTACATCAGCACCTGGTTGACTCTGATCTGACCTCCCCACAAGAATTGGGTAGGAGGGCAGACAAATGGGTCAGAACCAGGATCAGGCCTAAGAACCAGGGTGGTGACCAAAAGAAAGAGACTACCAAGCCTCAAGAGAAGGGTGGGGATAAAAGTAAGGAAAAGACTTCCCCAGGGCCCCAAAACTCCAAGAATGGGGGTGGGTCCCAAGACACTTCTACATCCCAGAAAAAGCCTTATTGTCATACCTGTAAACAGGTGGGGCATTACAAAACAGATAGCTGTTGTCCCAAGAATGGCAATAAGGAGAATATACCTCCAGGTAAGGCTCCAACACCTCCTGTCACTGTTAGCAGTGGTCCCCCAGGTGGTGGGAGCACCCCCAAGAATTTGGGTGGGTTTACCTTTGGAGGACAGGTGGACTCTGGCCTATCCAGGTCCCCTAACTCAGATACTCTTGTCTATGAGACTGGCATGGGGTTTGCCAATTTCACAGCTTGCCCAAACACTTTGAGCAAGTATAGACAGGAGCCCCTCATCAATGGCTTGAAAGTGGAGGCCTTCAGAGACACAGGGGCTAGCATCACCATGGTGGCTGAATGTCTAGTCCCCTCAAGGCAACTTTTACCTGATGCCAGGTATCAGGTGACAAACATTGATGGCATAGAATCCAATCAGCCCATGGCAGTAGTCAATCTTAGCTGGGGAGGTGTCACTGGCCCAAAGAGAGTGGCAGTGTCAGCAAACTTGCCTGTAGATTGCCTACTGGGTAATGATTTGGAAATCTCAGCCTGGGCTGAGGTTGAACAGCAAACCCATTCTAGAATGGTAAATCTCCATGGAAAGGTTAGTGGGGCTGTAATGGCTACAGCCCCAATTCAAGATGTCCTTCCTGAAAAGGTTGGGAGGGCTGAGCAAACCTCAGCCCCATCTTTAGATAACTTCCCTCCTGAAGAGAGTAGCAGGGCTGTACTGATAACAGCCCATACCCAAACTGAGTCTCCTCCTGAAAAGGTTGGTGGGGCTGTGATGGCCACAGCCCAAACTCAAACTGATACATGGGTAGTGAAGCCTGAAATGATGGATCACTCAACCCAAACAGAGAGCATTGAGGAGGAAGAGAAATCTCCCTCCCACCAGACTTTAGGAAAGGATCAGCCTCCTCAGGGAACTGATCTTACCCCTGATGAAGGAACTGTCCCAGAGTTTGTTAGGCCTGGCCTAACGGAGCCTCTGATGGCAGTGGACCCTTCTCAGGTGGGACCCAGTCTGGAGCAGGTAACCTGCCCCTCTCTACCTTGCCTTACTCAGCCCAGGGCTGCAGAGGACAAGAAGGACAGTGAGACCCAAAGGGCCCCCTGTCAAATAAAGCACCCCCATCAACAGATTAGGGGCACCGAAACTAGTAGCCCTAGTGAGGTGAAAACTTTAAAAACTCCTGAGGGATCCCCCTTAAAAGTAGTTAGGGACCTCCCCCGGATGGATATTGTTGGGCACAGCCAAACCTGGGACCAAAAGGCCCCAAACCTGACCTGTCCCTCCAGTAAGCCAAACAGAGGGACCCAGCCTCCAGCTTTAGGTAGCCAGAGGTTGACCCTGAGAGCACAGTGCAACTCAGTCAGAGAAAGAAAGGCACACATGGTGGAGAGTGATTGGAGGAAGCTGAGCCCTACAGAGGAAACTCACTTCAGTACTCCATCCCAACACCAGCCTTTGACTTTGCAAAGACACACCACAGGTAGAGATTCCCTATGGTGGAGACCCTCAGATACCCTTAGGGTGAGGGATTGCTTAGTGGACCATGAGACAGGGGGTTACCAAGCCAGAGCTGGTACTTCCTTATATGGCCACTTAGGCAATATAGGCTTACCTGGTCAAGGATAGCCTTATCTCCTTTCGTTTGGGGGGGGGTTATGTAGGAAGGTGGATATCTGACTATGGTTACCCCCAAACTTTTTGCCTGGTGTTTAGCTGGTTTTTGACTTAGTTGGCCTGGGATCCTGCTATTCAGGGCCCCAGGCTGATTGCTCTCTCCTTAAAATGGACTCCATGTACCTTAGGTGCATAACACAATTGGAATTGGTTCACCTTATAGGCCCCTGTAACAGTGTACCATAGGTACCCAGGGCATAGGTGTAGCCAAGGCCTACCAGGGGCTGCAGCATGTATTGTGCCACCCCTGGCCTGGCCTCCATATTTGACACAACTGGCTGATCAATCAGCTGGGGTAAGTTGGTGTACTCACCTCTTACTTAGGTACAGTATGCCTGTGCCTAACCCTAAACTGGACACATATGTTCCTATCAGCCACTCCTATGGAAGGCCTCATCAATCCTGGAGGCAGAGTGCTTGGAAATATGTGAGATGGTGCTCTAGCATGAGCTGAGCCTGTCTGCAGCTGTCGGGAACCACTCCCTAAGCTGTTCCGGGATATTGCCATACCATATACTCTTAAGTGCATTATAATCCTCGCGGTTATTTGCTATCTTTGGTTTGGCTTTATCAAAACATGTCGAGTAAGGTGTCATACAAATTGGAATACTATCCCCTCGCCAGTTCTGGCGACGGGGATAGCATTCCACCCTTCTAGAGGGACACGACATGTGTGTAGCCTTAACCCCGGTTAAAGTTAAACAGAGCCTCAGCATCACAAAATGGATGCTGCCACCACAGACACATGTCTGACCTCCTGCTGCTGGGAGTCCTTCCAGCGAGGAGGGCCTGGACAAAGGGTTTCCTGCCTGGGGAGGTGCGAGCACCACCCCAGACAGGGTTTTGTGTATTGGGTAGGACAGGGCTGAATAGATTGAGACATGCCTGGGGCACACAAGGTGTCCCTGTGCATAAGCCAGCCCAAACCGGTTCTGGGGCTTTCCAGCCCCAGTCCTGGCGAGGAGCTGGACAAAGGAGAGGGGGTGTAACCACCCCCTTCCTGGTCCCACCCATAGGGGAGGGACCTAGCAGGAGATCCACCCCTCAGATTGGAATAAGAGAGGGAGCAGTGCCACAGCACAGCAGATCATCCCGAAATCAACTTAAAACTAAGAAGAAGACTGGACTTCGACATTCTGCTGCACAGAAGACTGAAGAAGAATCTCCCTTGTGGCCAAGGAGTGACCACCCTGTGAACACAGGTACCAACCAGCAACTCGACGTCTGCTTTGCCGCCGCCTCCCGCCGGAGCCCGAGCCCAGAGCCCGACAAGAACCAGATTCCCAGACCTCTCAGAGCCCGATCCACAGTCCCTGCAAAGAAGGGACCCGTGGAGGCACCGAGTGACGTGGGACCGGACCTCTTGGAAGACACCCGAAAAGCTGACTGCGCAGCTTCTGAGGCATCCTCGACGTTGTGCTTTGGGGATTGAGAACCCCCACCACCGAGCAGCCCTTGCACCGAAGATCAGCCCTCCAGCATCTCCACGATCTGCGTGGGGCCCTTTTGCATTGTGCCACTCGACGCGCCATCCCGGCCACTAGCCACGCGGCCAGCGGCCATCTTGGCGACGAACCCGAAGATTTAAACAGCAGGTCTGGTTGCTCCAGACCTACCCAAGCTCCTGTGAAAAGGAGCACCCGCTCTGACCTTGCTGGTCCGAGTGAACAGCATCTTTCAACTTCTGCGTGGCTTGCATTTGCCAAGGCCTGTTTGCTCCGATCAGGTCGCCGACACCGCCAACAGCGAGAAGCCTACGTGGGACAGCTCGTGACCGACTCCTGGACGTCCTCGACCCCGGGTATCCACGTGGCTGCAGAAAGAAGCTACCCGACAACGCCTGTTTGCACCCGACATCACCTGGTTCCACTCTGGTTCCACGGCAGTCACTGGCTAGTGACTTTGAACACTGTCCCCTCTGCTTTCAGGTCTTCACATCTACAGATCCACCCTTGGATCCACCGGAACTCTTCTCATCGAGCCGCCTGCAGCATCTCCTGCTCCAAGCACCATCGACCAGCGTGACGAAACCCGACACATCTTCGACCCTGTGCACCCGCTTCCTGTGGGTGAGGTAACTCAGCTCCGCCGGTGCTCCTGCACTGGTACACATCCCAAGGGCCTGTGTTTTAAGTTTCAGCTCCGTAGGTCACTCGGAAGGTTCCTAACTTTCTAACTTTGTGCTTTTTACGCACCATAGACTTTGTATTGAGAAGTGCGTGCACTTTGGACACTGCACCCGAGTCCCGTGGGCCTTTCCCGACTTAGTTAACTCCAGTCTCGAATAGCTCCAGCGATTCCCCAGGCCCTAGGCCTCTTCACTTTCCTCCTGGTATCCCTTATACCACTTATTTAGTATATGGTTTAGGTGGCCCCTAGGGCTCATCCATATTGTGCAACTTTTGTGTATTTTAAACTGTCTTGTGATTTAACGCTTGTGCTTCTGTGCTCATAAAGAGTCCAGGGGATTTTAATAGTTAATAAATCAATATATATTTTCAATATATATCTGTGTGGTGTCCCTTTCATTTGGTATTCAAGGGGGTTGTGTATGGTATAACAGCTGGCTTCACATGCCTTTCAGAGTTTAGCCTAAGACTGCTTTGTCCACGTTACCACTAGGATAACTGGTCTACAAGGTTGAATTACAACCATCATCATAAGGGTTGCTTGGCATGGTACAAAGTGATCACTAGAACTAGTGAGCATTATATACCAGGCCAACTTCTCACAGTGGGACTTTGGATAATTCAGTGAGAACCCCAGATCGTGAAGAAGGTGAATGGTGTGGGACATGTGGTTCGCACACTGCTGGGCCGACTTCGCCTGGATAAGCCAGTCGTCCAGATAAGGGTAGACGTGAACGTTCTGTCTCCGTAGGTGTGCAGCCACTGTTGCCAGTCACTTGGTAAACACCCTGGGCGCCGTCGTCACTCCGAAAGGGAGGACCTTGAACTGATAATGCTGATCCTGAATGGTGAACCCGAGGTATTTTCTGTGTGACGGGTGTAGCGGTATATGGAAATATGCATCCTTCAGATCTAATGTTGCGAGGAAATCTCCCTGACTAACGGTAGAACCTGCTGTAATGTGAGCATGTGAAAGTGTTCTAATAGAATATACTGGTTTAGGGGTCTGAGGTCCAGTATGGGTCTGAGGGACCCGTCCTTTTTTGGGATCAAGAAGTACAGCAAGTACAACCCTGTACTTTTTTTTCCACAGGTACGAGCTCTATGGCTCCTTTTTGCAGCATGACGACTACCTCCTGCTGCAATAATTGCAAATGCTCTGTGGACATAGGACGGTGTCTTGGGGGTATGTTGAGTGGAGTGGATGTTAACTCCAGACAATAACCGTACTGGATAAGCTGCCTCACCCACCTGTCTGTAGTGATGGATTTCCAGACCGGCAGGAACTGTTGCAGTCTCCCCCCGACCGGTGTGGAATGGTCGGGGGGCAGTGACAAGACGTCACTGTTTGTTAGTGGCGGAGGATCGGGAGCTGTTGTTACCACGACCTCTGCCCTTGGTGCTGTTTCCACGATAGCCACCCCTACTCTGTTTGGTGTAGGTGGTCTGCGTGCCTCCTTTACTGCATTGTGTCTGCTGGGACAGCTGGCCTCTGGAACTTCCTCTATTGTTGGAGCGACGAAAGGAACCACCCCTGAACTGCTGCGACTGTAGAGCCCCATATAGACTTTGCAGTCTCAGTGTCCCTTTTGATTTTTTCCAAGGTGGTGTCCACCTCCGGGCCAAATAAGTGATCAGAGTTAACAGGTTGATTCAGTATGGTGGTTTGTATCTCTGGCTTGAATCCGGAGATTCTCAGCCAGGCATGTCGTCGTAACATCACACTTGTATTAATTGCCCTGGCCGCGGTGTCTGCCGCGTCCAGCGCACACATGATAGATGCATTTGATATAAGTTTGCCTTCTTGTATTAGCATCTCTGCCGCCTCCTTATACTCATCTGGCAAGTGTTGTAACAGGGTTTCAAGTGTATCATAATGAGCCCTGTCATATCTGGCTAAGAGTGCCTGTGTGTTGAAGATGTGCCAGATATTGGCCCATTGAGCTGCCACCCTTTTCCCTGATGCTTCTAGCACTTTAGATTCCTTGTCAGCTGGAGTTGCATCACCCGTTGTTTGCGAGTTCGCCCTCTTCTGGGCATTCGAAACAACCAGAGAGTCCAACGGCAACTGCCCCTTGATATACGTAGGGTCCCCAGGTGCCGGTTTGTATTTCTTATCAATTCTGGGGTTTATCACCCTTGCCCTTGTGGTCTCCTTAAAAATGTCTCCAGCATGTTTTAGGACACCCTTTAGCCTTGGCAGAGTCTTGACAGTTCTCTCTGAGGTTGAGAAGGTGTCTAACAAAAAATCCTCTTCCACAGGGTCAGCAGGGAGCTGGACATCATGATTTTTTGCTGCCCTTTCAATAAAGGCATTAAACGCAGCAGTGTCTTCAGTAGGTGAGGTTTTAACAGCATAGACATGACTGTCTGGGGCAGTTTGTGGATCTCCTGGGTCAGCAGCGTCTGTCCAGGGTTCAGCGTGATCTTCAGGATCAGTGTCTACAGGATAACTGTACTCTTCATTGTCACCCTCCCCTGCCTCCACATACGAGTATGTGGGTGAGATAGGGGCAGTGTCTTGCCCATGTGGTGTTATAGGTTCATAGAGAAGAGGTGACGTAGCAGAATCCCTCTTTTATTTCAATGGAATTCTATATGATTCCATAAGCTGTTCAGGGGTGATCTTTCGTTTGAAAATAGAAAGTCTACCCGTCTCGGCGTCGATGAATTGCCTCGACTGATCTTCAGGCAGAGGCTGTCGATGCTTGGTGGCCACCTCCTTAGTTGTAGGTTTCGGCCCCACGGACACCTTCTTGGTCGCTTCGACGGCCGTCCTCGGGCAAAGGCCTTAGGCACCACTTTCGGCGGCAATGTGAACTGGATGGGTGCCGACGGTTTTGGAGGTTTACTGACCGACTTCGGGGGTGGAGTAGCCTTTGGTCCGACAGTAGTAGCCTTCTCTTTAATCCGTTTCAGCGAGTCTGACACCTGCTTCGAAAAGGAGGCGGATGGCTGTGTTGACTCGACGGGTTCCTTCAAGCCACCTCCGGGTGTGGACTCGAGGCCTGTACTGCTTCGAGCTTTGTCAGGTCGACGCTTAGGATCAAGTACCTTCTGAGTTCTGAGTCCCTTGTCTGTGTCGACGGCCTTCGGAACCGACTTCTTCGGGTCGACGTCCTTGACCAGTTTCTTCGGTGCTCCGGTCTTCGGCTCGACACCCTTAAGCGACCTCACCGGGTCGATAACACTCTTCTGCTTTGTCGGTGCCGATAGTTCAGAGGTTTTCGAACTGACCAAAGCGATACGCACTTTTGGTTTCGATTTAGCGTCCAGCGCTTTCGGTTGTGTAGACACCGATGCTTTTGGTTTCGATTTCGATCGGTCAACCGATGGCTCGTTAGAAATGTCCATAGCCTGGCCTTGAGGCGGGGCTGTAGAACCAAGTGTACGATCTTGGGTAAGGCCATGTGGCGATCCCTCGACCTGAGCCTTATCGAGTGTTTTAGTTACGGCCCCCGTACCAACGGTTGGGCCTAGCTCCTCGCTCGAGCTATCTTCCATGGCCGAGAAGGTCTCATCGTCTCCTCCTACCTCGTCGACGACGTCTTCAGTATCGACCATTTCTACATCTGCGTCGTAACTGGAGTCGATCTCCGATGCTGAATCAGACAGGTTCTCCTGATCTTCCTGCTCGACTCCCTCATCTTCCTCGGCATCGAAGATGTTCACTGGGTCAGGCGAATCGTCTTCTTGGAGCGGAACCGAGAACAAGCCATACAGCTGGCTTCATCGAGATCCGGAGACAGGCACTTGTTGCACACCGGGTGGACGTCGATGTGAGGATACTTGGAGTTGCAAACGGGGCATCTCTTGAACGGGCTCCGTTCCATGATGGATCGTCGATAAGGCCTCTGGCGTCGACCGGGCCTTCAGTGTCGAAAAGCCATGCGGCTCCTCTTGATGTCCGGCTTGGGACAGAGCAGGAACAAGTACTGGTACCCATCGCAAGACAGTACCGACGATAACTAAAGGCCTTTTGGCCAAAGAGAAAGTTTATTATCGATTCCGAACTTGAGTTAACAAATAGACATCCGAACCCAATGGCGGAAAAAAACAATCTGAGGATGGAGTCGATGCCCATGCGCACTGTAGTCCAAGGGAGGAGCCACCTATCCCGTGATACTTCGAAGACTCTTCTGGGACAACAATGTGCAATTATCCGGACCCAACACTAGGCGGCGATCTATGCATAGATTTGAATTCAGCAGCCCACATGCCTCGAACCAATGTTTTTGGCAGCAGAATTTAAGGCGATTACCTGCACTAGGTACTCGAGGGTACTTAGAATCACTGGATCAGAGTAAACAAAATGAGTGTCTGAACCCCAAGTACATAAAATGAGTATGGAGATGTGGGGAGGCAAGAATATGCCCCAGATGGGATAAGAGCACTCCATGTAAATGTAGTAGTATTTGTATAGCGCCAAAATTGACCCCCGAAGGGGTATCTCAGGCGCTTGTACGCACACCGTTGTGGAACCCTTCCTGGCTTTTCCCTGTGAAGTGCCCACTCCTGGGCACCTCCAAGGTGAAGCCAGGCATCCTAGGGTTGTTGGGGCCGCTGTGGAGATCAAGCAAGCTATTGCCCAGAGTTGCAGAGTGGGACCCATGATTAGAATAGGCACCGAGGCGAGAATTATCAGGTCAGCGGAAATTGAGCCCAAGACCCGCCGAGGCAGGAACTGAACCCTGGTCCCGGGCTAGACCTCTGCAGCAGGGTCTGCCGCTCTAACCATTGAGCCACACTTCTCCACATCCATGATACCTATGGTGATGGAAACAGGACAGGGAGGAGGGTTTATTGTGGTTGTATTCTTATTTGGTGGTATGTTGACAATGGCTAAATTTACATTGAATTGAAATATCCATCAGCCTCTTGTGGTAGTGGAGGTTGTTTGTATATTGAAACATTTTAATAAGAAGATCTGATCCTAAAAGGTTATATTGAAAGGAAGGAAAGAAAGCTTAACTTGGCTACATTTGTTTCCTATAGTATTTATTTCTACACATTGTAAAATCAGAGATCCTAAATGTCAGAACGGTACAAGCTCACAAACAGGCCTTTCAGCTTTGAATTTTCTCAATTTCCTACTATTCTCTATCAACATGCCACCAATCCCCCAGTAATTCTTCAGAGGACTGAGAATGGATTGTTTTAGGCATCATTTTGGAAAGCAGAAAAACCCTTTCAGCCTATCTGCTCTTTTCTATTTGAGTTTGTATTTTAGTTATAGATGTGCATATTCACTATCCATTACATTATTTTGATTTACTGTTTTTCACAGCCTCTTTAGAGATTTTCACTCTTTAAAGACATTTAACAAAAGAAATAACAGTGGAGGAACAAAATACAAATGCCCACAGATTAAGAGATGGAAATACATGATAGATGGAGGTAAGGTAAGTCAAGTTGAAATACAAGGACATACAAAGAGACACTTGGACACTTAAGGTAACAAAAGCACACAGACACAATCATGGAAGACCCTTAACAGCATTTTGCAGAAGTTAATAAGAGATAGTCAGAAAAACTAACCTCCAAGGTGTAGAAACAATTGTACATGATTGGGATTATAAAGTTCATATCCATGGTTTCCATCGCTTTGATGTGTGAAGTTGCATTTTGGAATGCTGTGAGGCGTACGTCAAAATGGATTTCATCTAGATGTCTGCGGTCAAAGGCATTCAACTAATAAAAACACAAAGTAAAAACACTATTAATTTAAACCCATGAGATGAGTTTCACATGCACCCTTTGTTGTAGTAATCGATCAGCAAACATTATAGAAACAATGTCTCAGCCATGAAGGAATATGTAACTCTGCAAATTTACTACCATGTGATAAAACTGTCCATCATTAAAATGCTTCTCACCTTCAGTAACAAGATTTCCGGTGGTTACATAATGTTCAACTTATGAATACTTCTTTAAGGTTTCAGGCTGGTCAAGAAAACTTTGTTCGTCAGCTAAGATTCACCAGCTCCACCAGGTACCACCACACAGCTTCACACAATAATGTCTCTGGACATGATATCACCGGAGTATATTACGGGCCAAACAATACATTGGCAACAGTTCTTAATATTCATTCTGTGCCGCCATAGGGGTATGTATAAAGGAATTCAGAGAGCCACAACAATGACAAAGGAGGAGGGAGAGTGGAAAGGAATATGTGGGAAGACTATGTATTCACTAGAAATATAATTATTGAACGCAATACAGGTAAAGTACCTGTCCCTGTGTACCCGCGACAGCAGTGCTTTGCAAAAGTATGGAACGACAACCACATAGCTGTCCAGCAGATTACAACTACTGGGTCCTCTGGAAAGAGCAATTGAAGCAGCAATGCTCCCAAAATGCACACAAATGCCCGCAACAGGGACTTCCTTGACCAGGGCCTAGCATATCTTACATATCTTGATACAGAGCAAGACACTAGGTGAAGCTACAGTCTTTCCTTTTTAGCTAAAGCAAAGCCTATAACACTCTTGTCAATAACGCTATCCTGTAGAGGAACTTTGCAAATGTTTCTCTTCCTTGGTTAGATGTGGAAGAGTAACAAAGAAGGAAGAGTAATAATAAGAATCATTTTTAATGCAGATGCCAACTTGTGTGAGAAAGTAAGACAGTGGCGAAGTACCAACTTATCGAGGTAGAAAACTGAAGGGTGGATGAACCGATTGGGCCTGTAGTTCTTCAACACTTCAAGCAGAAGTAATCGCCACCAAGAAAATTGTTTTCAGAGCAGGAAGTTAAATCATGCAACTGTGCATCAACTTGAACACAGATTTCCAGATGAATGTGCCAACCCAGAAAAGGAAGCGTCCACAGTCATAATAGCCTGAGTCTTTGGAGGACTGAATGGGTGACCCCTTGGAGGGTAAGAGGGGTCCATACACCAGTGCGGCTGCTGATCTACTGACTAGAATATCTGCACAAAGAGACTGCCTTGTGTTGCAGTCACTGCTTATTCAAATACCAAGGGTGGGCTATAATCAGCCATCGGATGAGAGGCAGCAACATGACACATGGGGTCATGAGGCCTAACAGTCAAAAGAACATCATAACAGGAATCAGTGTTTGAGTCAGACACATCTGAGCCTTTGTCCAAATATACATGATCCTCTGAGGAGAACAGAAGGCTTTCAGGCAGGTTGAGCAGTGCACCACCCAACAGGTCAGTTTGTGTGTAGGAATGAAGTGAAGCTTCTGGGTGCGGATGGTAAACCCCAAGTGGCAGAAAAAAGCCATTGTTTGCTTGAGATATTCCAGGACCTGAGTTGAGGACTCCACAATACCAGCCAGCAATCAAAGTACGGGAACAGAATAACTCTGGAACTCCACAGCAAAGCTGCCACGACTGCTAGCACCTCCATAAAGATATGTGATGCTATCTTTAATTTGAACAGGTGGACTGCAAACTGATAGTGTTAGGATCCCACCATGAACCTCAAGCAGTGTGTGGGTAGCGAGAATTAGAAGATGGAAGTAGGTATCCTGGAGGCCAACGCCAACCAAGATTCTAAGTTAAAGGCCAACAAGAAATGTTTCAGGTGCCAGCTTCACAGATCTGTCCTTCCAGATAAACAGGCTTAGAAGACCGTGATCCAGGATATGCCTCTGGACTTCATCCTTGAGGGGACACAGAAATAAAGAGAGTAAAAATGTATGCCCCTCTTCTAATGGCATCACGTCAATAGCCATATTTGCTGACAAGGACTTCTGCCTTGAGGATCGACTAATGAGCTGGCAAACATGCTCCATAGGAAAGGGGTGATGTAATGGGGAGGACAGCAAGGGAACAGCTTAGCCCCAAAGGATCCTCTGCATCACCCAGCAGTCTATCATGATCATGTTTCAAAGAGCCAACAAAATGAGAAAGCTTACTATGGAAAAAACTTTGCGACCCAAGGCGTCAAGCTTTTGGGATTCCCTATGCGGGGTAGGTGCTGGGAAGGCATTTAGGTTCTCTTTTAAAGTTGAAGTCAACCATTAGAATCTCGAGAGATGAGTGGGAGGACAAAAAGTATGGGTCACACAAAGGAATCTTATGGGGTGTGGAAATCTGCATGTGGACTGCTGGGTCCAAAAATGGCTTCTTCCATGCAGGCCTTAAGAGTCTAGAAAGGCTTCATAAAACAAGAGCAAGAACGTGTGGAGGACTGTTTTATTTCTGTCAGAATGTTAGATTTCACTTCCGCAAAAGGCAAAATCCTTTTTAAAGACCTTATTGTCTTTCAAATCACTTTTGAAAAAGAGGAGACCTCCTCCTTTCAGGTGAAGTATCAAAGCCACTGGCATTTTGCAAGTCCAAATAAATACCAGCATAAGTATTGTAAGGTTGCTGGAGATGAACAGTTTTGGAGTCATCATCCTCCATGCAGCCACAACCTTTCTACATAACCAGGGCATCTGAAACTAAACCAAATCTCTTCTACCAACACTGTGTGCCCTGGGGAGGTACTCACAATCTGGTCCATTGTTAAAATATGCCTTGACTTTCTCCTTCACCCCATGGATGATACTCTCCCCTCTCGATTCTCTGGCCGGCGCTGTGAGCGGTGTCATTATAGACTTCAAATGCAGCAACAAAGGGCTCTCATGACCAGGATCAGCACAGTAGCCACAGGTGACAGGGTCTAAGCATGCGAAGGCATTTAGTCTGGGTCAGGGATCTCCAAGTCACCCCAAGCTGGCATGAATAGGCGACCATTTAGGAAGTAGCCCAGAGGGCTTCAGAGCTCTCCTCAAGAGATTCAGTATTGCTAGTCAGAAGGCTTTGGCCTGCGCACCTCACAGAAGAACAAAAAAACTCCACTTCTTGACTTCTTAGGTGTAAAAGAAGAGTCTGGCATCTGAGAATGAGATTGAGACACTAAACAGCCCGAGAACTAGGTCTCTTACATCGGGCAAATAATGACTTGTCCTTCTTATGCCACTTTTTTCTGCTTCTAGTGAATGTTATCCCACGAGAACATTTACTGTAAAGTGACTTACCTATGGATGATTGAGTCTGTTGCAGAGTGTCCCTGAGGACCTTAGACAAAAAGAGCTTGGCCTCCTGCTTCCTGATGGCCTTCATGTGCATGGAGGCGCAGCCGAGTTGTTATTTCCCAAGCCCAGACACTACATACATTTGTTTTGAGGGTCAGAAATGGACATTTTCTTGCAGCACTATTTGCAAAGCTTGACGCCTGAAGTCCTTGGAGGAGACATTTGACCAAGCTTCTGCAGAACAGCTAAGGAATATGTAGGTGAGACACCAAGAGAGCGCTTTGGATGAGGTATGAAAAGACAGGAACTGACAACAGCATGCCGGATGGTGCTAGATAGACTCCAGTGATGTTGCGTCCGGATGTGGCGTCATAGCTGAAGCGGTGTGGCACCACCCAATGATGCTAGAGAGTCATTGCTGGGAATGAAATATTCCAGACCAGTCAGAAGCCTGGAAGGAGTAGTCATAATGAAAGGACTCTACAGGAAGATGCATCCAGCAGAACGCCAATGTTTATTTTTAATTTGATATTTCTCACATTTCCACACAAATCATAATTTGACGCAAGAGTAGACATAACCTGTCTTAATGCTGGCAGTGCATGGAGACAACACTAGTCATTGTACTTAAAAGGCTGACTTTCGTTCAGATACTGGCCAAAAGCAAAAACAGTGGAGCTAACAATCTGCAATCACCTACAATCTGGACAGTTTTTACCATAATATGAACCTTAAAAAGAAACCTCAGCCTAGCTACAAGAAATTTGTTTTATAAACATTGTGTTGATTGTAGAGTGGACTATATAACTTCTGTAATTGATACATCTCAATTGCAAGTGTACAGGTGATTAATATTGTTGGAAAATTATATTCTCATTCTCCAAAGGTACAATGAGTGCAAACCAACATTCTTAAATATTACAAAAATATTAAAATAATGTAGAACAGAGTTGTCCAATCTGAATATGTACTGTTTTGACTGCATATTTTTGATGGTGAGCATGTTAGTTCAGAATAGGTATTATCTCGAAGTATGGCTTCTTGTATGTGTGAATCACTTTTTTGCTTCATTGACCACTATCAATGTTGTTTGGTCACTGTATGATTGTACATTCAGTGCAGCCAATGTAGGCGTATTAGAGATGATGGGCATGCACAATTAATTCTCACCCTGAAAAGAGTTGTCATCTTCTCTGGTTAAACTACCTTGTATGTATCTGCCGACTGCTGTGAATATGATCTTATGTGAATCCTGATGCAAATTGTACTTATTTCTGTGAATGTAATTTCATTGATTCAACTACAGATTGACAGAACTATGTCTGGAGAGACATCACTGATGCAGAGAACAAAGGAAAGGAGGTGGGCAACATTGCATTATCACTGCTTTCAAGGGTAATATCTAAGATTGTTCAGGACAAAACAGACCTAGTGACAGACGGACCTTTTCTCTTCAACAGAAGGTCCACTGAATTTCTCAATACATTTACCATTTGAAAATCTTAAGAGGTTTCAAATGTACTTCTTTGTTTTGAACATTACCTGTGTACCCCTGCAAAACTAACATAGTATAAAGACACCTCCCAGTGGATTACACATTGAAAATGCACACATATCTAGCTGGCAAACAAAATCTTAGTTCAAAAGACGACAGAATTTGTTCTTGAGATTAAAAGCAATTGCAATTTAATGGTCTTTAAAAAAGCAGTGGCTCATTGAGAGCCAAACATGCACCAATGCTAATTTCAGCACACAAAGGTATTGATCCTCATGTGTTAAAGAACATGGCAATGGCAAACTAAATCTACTGCAAATATGCAGTGAGATTGAAACATAATAAACAAAGTACAAATATTGTTACATACCTTAACAACAGTGTCTGTCGTACACTTTAATTCAATGTCTAATTCAGATAAAACCTGTGGGAAAAATGAAGAGGATTAAATAAATGGACATGGTTACACTAAGTAAATTCTAAGTTATTGTACCATACAATTTTGTTAATTGTCCTGATGTTCCAGCTTTGGCTGTCTAAAGAGCAAAATGTTGCTGTCTCAAGATATAGAAAGCTTGGCATACTCCACGAAACTGGCAATAGGTTGATACACCTCAATGAAGTCGAACAGCCCAACTACTCGAATGGGCTACTCAAACCTGGAACAGGGTTAGTATAGGAACAGAGAAGTACCTGAAAAGGACTTGTAGTGGAAGTAGCTGGTTCAACAGATACCCAAACGTTAATTTTATTTTAAATTATTACTTTCTACTGAAGAGCAGAACATGGGTAAGGCGCAGCCAATATCAAAGGCAGAGTTAGCACATAATGCATGAATTTGCGATGTATCATTTGGCTCTAAAAACGCCATCATCACCACCACCTTTAAGTTTGGAATTGTTAATTTTCTGCTATTCTCTTAAGATTAGAAATCTTTAAGAATCATATGTTTATTTGAAGCAAGAAAACCACCAGCTTTACTGGGTGCAGATCATTTTTATTTAAATATTGAACAAAAGTAGTAACTTTCAAAATGTATCTAATGGAACGCTCCAACCCTACACAAAGGAGCTATGTTCAAAATCTACACGAGGAGTACAGTCCATCAACATTAGCCCAGATAGCAGTATGGAGACTACAAATTACATTATATAATTTTCATATCAACAGGACACCAAATTGTAACACTACCTTCATAGGGGCTTCTTCTGATGACAGATGGTTTCCTACCTGGAAAGTTGAACAGAGTGTCTCCCGAGAAAGCTTGTTTTGAACAATAGAAAAGAGTTTGCCCAGCGGTTTGAGGAAGTTGGTTGGATTAACACAGTGCCTCATCAAGTTTTGTATAGTCTCCAAGATGTCAATCTCTGTGTCCTGTAAAATTCAAAATCAAGTTTCTGATGTGATATACAGTTTACATTTAAAGGTAGCACAAACATATAACTTGCCAAAAGTTTGTTAACGAATGCCATTCTATAAGTTATAGCGGCAAATGTTATTTGGAAAAAGATAATTGAAGCAGTGTAAGGAAAGTGAGAAAAGATAGTTTATTGAATATTGGTTGATAGAGACTGTACTCTGAACAGCGAGCAGGTTTACGGGGAACTGCAGCAGGATAATGGATATTTACATCTACTGCAGCAAGAGGGCTCCACGTTAAGCCTTCCCTAATTATGTAGAGTAGCCCTATGAGTACAGTAATTTACACAGAAACACAGTATCACAGAATGAAGATTTTTGGGAATTTCCATTTGTGACAGTAGCCTGCTGTTAGCATTCCCTGTAGTGGGTAAAGCTACTCAAACTGCAGCCTGGATTAAGATCCCTGAGCCATTTACCATCTCTTCAACATCAGTTCTACATTTTATCTCATGCTATTATTACTGCTTCCACTCAGTTGCTTTCAGATTGGGAAAACAGGGCAAACCCTTAAATAAAAATACACTGTTAACATGTGTTTATTTATCCATTTGTCAGAGCTAACACAAACCCGTACTCAAGAGTTAGATATGCAGTGAGGCTAAAGGTTTCAATACACCACCACAACAGAGAACCAGCAATAAATGGCATAAGGTCATACTCAAATCAAAGGCATTTAGGGAATCACTTTAGCCCTTGTTCTTTGTTGAGCATAGTTTCTTCATGAAGGCACAAACTGCATGGGAACAGAGGTGTAATAAAATTCTAGTACATGGTCTTGTATGTAGGTATACCTGAAATTAGTGATATCAGGATATTGCTTTCATTTTTCCAACCTTCTAAATGACTTGTTTGACCAGGAATAAGGTTGTCACTAGATCAAAAGAACTTCACCACAGACACCTGTTTATTTAATTCATCAAAGGCTTGTATTTCCACAGTTACTATTCTCTCTTAAAGAAAATATTACTGAATGCTTAAAGGACAGGTGACAATTTCCTCAAGGAACCAGAAGTTGAAACAGAGTACATGAACAACGTATGACCCGGGAGCAACCTACCATTCCTAGCAAAGGCCCATGAAAAAGAATACTAGCCCAACTCAGTCAACACATAGAAAACCATAACCTGCTTGACATCTTCCAAACAGGCTTCCGAGCAGAAACAACCATCCTCAATGAATGCCATCAATGACATCTATAAGATACTGGACTCTGGCGACTTGTGTCTTTTCATACTACTTGACCTCTCTTCAGCATTCGACACGATCAACTATGACACGCTCACATACACACCCTAGAATCATGCATGAGCATTGATGGTATAGATCTTAAATGATTTGCCACATTCAGCAACTGGTCACAAATAATCGAAAAGAAAGACTCTCTTTAGTCCATCCACTATCAACCAGAGAGTGTCACATGCTCAATACTATTCCTCACACTTTTCAACCTTTATACAGAACCCCTGACAGCAATCCTCAAACAAGCTAACCTTAAATATCACATATATGCAGATGACACTCAACTGTACCTAACAATCTCACCAATCAGTGATATGCTACATTTGAACAAAATATTAATAGTAGTCCAACTCTAGCTATTGATAAATCACCAAAAGCTGAATACCCCAAAAATGTAATTCCTAATGTTCTCTCCAAAAGGCAACTCCCCACCAATTCAAGAATGGGTCATCCATAGCTATGTTCTTAATGGCAGCCCAGCAATCATTGACTGCACTGAATCACTGGGGTTCACACTTGACAAGAGCCAGAGCATGAATACCAAAATAAATGTCATCACCTTAAACTGCTCAAAACAATTAAACCCTTCCTCGTCGAGGAAGACCTAAAAAATGTCACTATATATCTAGTGATATCCAAACTAAATTAAGGTAATGTTACGTTCACAGACACAATGAAATCAATCAATCAATCATGACATTTGTATAGCGCGCTACTCACCCGGAAGGGTCTCAAGGCGCTGGGGGAGAGGGGTCCGTTACTGCTCGAAAAGCCAGGTCTTGAGTTGCTTCCTGAAGGAGAGATGGTCCTGGGTTAGCCGAAGGTGGATGGGGAGGGAGTTCCATATCTTAGCTGCCATGTAGGAGAAGGATCTTCCTCCGGCGGTGGCTCTGTGGACGCGTGGAACGGCGGCGAGGGCGAGGCTGGTCGATCGTAGCTGGCGGGTGGGCGTGTAGAAGGTCAGGCGGTTGTTGAGGTACTTGGGGCCCAGGTCGTGGAGGGCCTTGTGTGCGTGGGTGAGGAGTCTGAACGTGATCCTCTTGCTGACGGGGAGCCAGTGCAAGTCTCTCAGGTGGCCGGATATGTGGCTGTGTCGGGGGATGTCCAGGATGAGTCGTGCGGAGGCCTTCTGGATGCGTTGGAGTTGTTTCTGAAGTTTGGCTGTGGTTCCGGCGTAGAGGGTGTTTCCGTAGTCCAGGCGGCTGGTGACGAGTGCCTGGGTGACCGTCTTCCTGGTTTCGGTGGGGATCCATCGGAAGATCTTTCGGAGCATGCGCAGGGTGTTGAAGCATGATGATGAGACGGCGTTGACTTGTCTGGTCATCGAGAGGGAGGAGTCCAGGATGAAGCCCAGGTTGCGTGCGTGGTCCGTTGGCTTGGGAGTGGTGCCCAGGGCGGGGGGCCACCAGGAGTCGTCCCAGGCGGAGGGCGATGATCCCAGGATGAGGACTTCCGTCTTGTCTGAGTTCAGTTTCAGGCGGCTGTTCTTCATCCACTCAGCGACGTCTTTCATCCCTTCGTGTAGGCTGGTTCTGGCGGCTGCGGGGTCGTTGGTGAGGGAGAGGATCAGCTGGGTGTAGTCGGCGTAGGAGATGATGTTGAGGATGTGTTGGCGTGCGATGTCTGCGAGGGGGCTCATGTAGATGTTGAAGAGGGTGGGGCTGAGGGATGATCCCTGTGGTACGCCGCAGATGACTTCGGTGGCCTCGGATCTGAACGGGGGTAGGCGGACTCTCTGGGTTCTTCCGGCGAGGAACAAGATGATCCACTCCAGTGCCTTCTCTTGGATTCCGATGTTGCTGAGGCGCTGCACTAGGGTGCGGTGGCAGACAGTGTCGAACGCTGCGGAGAGGTCCAGGAGGATGAGGGCCGCTGTCTCCCCGTTGTCTAGCAGGGATCTGATGTCGTCAGTGGCTGCGATGAGGGCGGTCTCGGTGCTGTGGTTGGCTCGGAAACCGGAATGCGAGTAGTTGAGGGATTCGTTCGTCTCGAGGAAGACGGCCAGCTGTCTGTTGACTGTCTTCTCGATGACTTTGGCAGGAAAGGGAGGAGTGAGATGGGGCGGAAGTTCTTGAGGTCGGTGAGGTCCGCTGTAGGTTTCTTTAGGAGGGCGTTGAGCTTGGCGTGCTTACAGCTTTCTGGGAAGGTGGCGGTGTTGAAGGAGGTGTTGATGATGTCCCGCAGTTGGGGTCCAATGATGGAGTCGGCTTTGTTGAAGACGTGGTGGGGGCAGGGGTCGGTTGGAGATCCGGAGTGGATGGTGTTCATTGTGCGGGTGGTGTCTTCGGTGCTGATCGGGGTCCAGGCGCAGAGGGTGGTGGTGGGGGGCGTTGGTTCGGTGGTTGGTGCACCGAAGCTGTTGTGTATTTCGGCGATCTTGCGGTGGAAGAACGAGGCGAGTGAGTCGCAGAGGTCTTGCGAGGGAGTGATGTTGTTGTTTCCGGCGCTTGGGTTGGAGAGCTCTTTGACTTTGCTGAAGAGTTCCTTGCTGTTGGGGGCGTTGTTGTACAGTCGTTCTTTGAATGCTGTCTTCTTGGTGGTGCGGATACCCTGGTGGTGTTTGCGGGTGGCGTGCTTGAGGGCAGTCATGTTGTCTGGTCGTTGCGCCAGGCTTTCTCGAAGGAGCGGCAGTTCCTCTTGAAGTTCTTAAGTTCTTCGGTAAACCAAGGGGCTTTCTTGCTGCTGTGTCTGCTGGGAGTGGTCTTCAGTGGTGCGAGGACGTCTGCGCATTTGGTGATCCACTGTGTGAGGTTGCTGGCTGCTTCGTTGGGGTCCGTTGTGCTGGCGGGAGGGTTCTGGCTGAGGGAGGTGGTGAGATGGTTGGCGGTGATCTTGTTCCAGCTCCTGCGAGGAACCTGTTGCGGGTGGTTGTGGGACGTTGTTCTTCTGAAGCTGAAGTGGACGCAGCTGTGATCCGTCCAATGGAGTCCAGTGGAGTGGCTGAAGGTGATGTACTTGCTGGAGGAGAAGACTGGGTCAAGCGTGTGGCCGGCGTAGTGGGTGGGGGTGTTCACCAGTTGCTTGAGTCCGAGGTTGGCGAGGTTGTCCAGCAGGGTGGTGGTGTTGCTGTCTTTGTTGTTCTCCAGGTGGAAGTTGAGGTCCCCTAGGAGGATGTAGTCAGCGGAGGGGAGGGCGTACGGGCTGGTGAAGTCGGCGATGTCTTCGCTGAATTGGGTGCGTGGTCCCAGGGGTCTGTAGATGAGGGTGCCACTGAGGATGGTCTTGGGGTCGGTGCGTATCTGGAAGTGGAGGTGTTCGGTGGCGGTGAAGGTGTCGTCGGTGCTGGTCGTGATGCGGATGGTGTTCTTGTGTACGATGGCGATGCCTCCTCCAGTCTGGTTGCCGCGGTCCCTCCGGGTGATCTTGTATCCGTCCGGGATGGCGATGGCGATGTCGGGCGCAGAGGAGGCGTTCATCCAGGTTTCCTTGAAGAAGGCGACGTCTGGTGATGTTGTGTCGAGCAGGTTCCAGAGTTCGACGGCGTGTCTGTGGACAGAGCGGGTGTTGAGTAGGATGCACTTGAGGTAGTTGCTGCTGGTGCTCGGCTTGGCGGGTGCGGTGCAGGGCCGGAGGCAGGTGAATTTGCAGTCTTGGCAGGTGAAGGGTCCGTGGGTGCGTTTCGGGGTGGCTCAGCAGCAGGCGGGGGTTCGGCTGGCATTGAGTGCGTTGAGGGTGGCGGCGTCGTAGGTCCGTCGTGTGGTCTGGCGTCGACGAGAAATCCCACCTAGCCACAATGAAGGCCATGCTTAATGCAGCAGCTAGACTTATAGCAGACAAACAACACTTAGACCACATCATCCACATTCTCTCAAAACTTGGATGGATCCCAATTGAAGGAAGATGCATTTTTAAGACATCCTTTATTATACACAAAATCTGCACCTAGGAACTCCATAATGCTTACCAAAAAAAACCTGAGAACATCAAGAATTAATCATATGCTACGGAGCTCAGATACAATGTTTGTGGAACCCTCCAGATTCCGGAAAGATAGTCATATGCACACTCCTTTAATGGAAAGAATCCTAGAATCTAGAACTCCCTTCCATCAGATATGCACAAATCCGTCCACTGCAAACTTTAAGAAAATCGGCAAAAGCATTACTTACCGAAGGGGAAATAAATCCCACATTCCTCAACAATCCCAGTAAGAACTTGAGTAAACCAGTACAACCCCTCCTAAAATCAGGCAGAAGCACAACATACCCCAACAGCACACTTGCTAACAGTCATACTATGCAACTTACTGGGTATAACAGTACACCTACTGGAGCCGCCAGCTAGTATGTAACCATTAACTTCCTAATGGCATCATGTGAATATATTCACTGAAAAACAACAAAGGTTACAGGGACGTTCTAGTTGGGATCAAATTTCACTCGTATAAAACCAGTGAAAATTCAGCAGTTATAGTTACCTGAGCCAACTATAACTTACGTCCCTGCAATGCACTGGTTATGACCTCACCTACTACAACTCTCATGACCTGGTTAGTGACATCACTGATGTCATCTCAAATTATATCACTGATGACATCACAGGTGACATTAGCCAGCGATTGTGAGTGTTTTCTAAAAGTGTAAGAGTGTTAAACATATATACTAAGGTACTACAAAAGATACATTTGAATACTTTGTGTTCTACTAATAAGTGATACCATTTCTAACCTATATAATGTGTGTGACTGTGTGTATCCGTATGTAAGTGGGTGTGTGACTGGTTGTGTGAGTGGTTATATGGGTGAACAAGTGGGTGAGTGAGTGGCAATATGGGTGGGTAAGTGGGTGTGTAAGTGGCTGTATGGGCGAGTTAGAGGGTATTTGGCTGAGTGGTTGTGGGAGTGACTGTATAAGTAAGTGAGTAGACACGTGAGTGCTTGAATGCTTTAATAACTCAATTTGTCCACTATGACAAAAGTTTGCGGGTTTCGGAGTGACAAAGGAGATGACTGCATACTTTTCTCACACAACACTTACGGAGATACCCTAAACACTGGAAGGACTGCAAATAGTATTATTGATCATGTAATAGTATCTGTCAATATCGCGAATCTTTGTTCTACCCCATGGATTGACGAATTGTCCCCGAGTGAGCACAACTGTATTATCATGCCATTGCTTGTGAGGGGGAATAAATTAGTAGTACCACAAACCGCTATCTGTAGTATTGCCCAGTGCAGACCAGATGGCACCAGAATTAGATGGAAAGGCATCAACTCAGGTGAAATTTTAAAAATATTGTACTAGAATGTGGTAATGTGGTAATGAGATTTATGATAGTTTAGAAATTGAAGTTGAACCAGCTAAGATACTATCTAATTTTAGTACAATCAATGATTCCATTTCTAAAATATTTACTGCACCACCGTGCACATGCAGACCAGGGGCTGGTTTAATCATTCCTGTACCGACTCACTGAATCAGTTGAAACTTGCACTCGCCCAGGGATAAGGTATTAATACAAAAACAAAGATTAGAATATAAATCAAACTTAAAACGGAGGAAGAGGGAACTCCAAGAGGAGGAATGGGATAATCTTCCGCAAGCTGCGGACTCATCTAATAATAAGTTGTTCTGGGAAACTGTGAACTCGTCATTCCTTAAAAATGAATCTTTCCCACAACGTCTGTGCCAAGTCAGCTGCGAGGCACACTTCACTAGCATTTTTAACCCATGCAATACAGTTATAAACGATCCTGCTAACCAAAGTAAATGGCCCACCATTAATCTAAATATTACCCTTGATGAGGTTGAGCTAGGTATTGGAAGCAGCAAAGGGGGAAAAGCACCATGCCCGGATGGTGTACCCATCAATGTTTATAAACCTGTCCCTGAATTAAGGGGCCCGATTGTATCAAGAGTTTTCAATGCTGCAGTAACAGAGGGAGCTCCCACTACCTGGGGTGAATCTGTTATTATCCCCATTTATAAAAAGGGGAATAAATCAGAAGCCAAGAACTATCAGCCAATTTCCCTACTAGACTCATCAGTAAAGATCATGAGGAGGGTTTTACTAGCAAGACTGGAAGAGTGGGTTGTGGAGAATGGTATATTGTCACAGGCCCAATATGGTTTTAGAAAGGGGATGGGGACGATAGAACAGTGTATTAACCTAGAGCTTTTAATTGGAAAATATACATGTGCTAAACAGGGACAGCTTTTTTTATGCTTTGCTGATCTTAGTAACGCCTTCAATTTACGCTATACTCTGGCCAGTTTTACTTAACCTCGGTGCCCCGGAACCCATTGTTCACATTTTAGCCAGGATATATGAGAAATTATCGACTAGTGTCCGGTATGGCCAAAGGGGCAAATGCACCCCTAATTTTAATGTAAAACGTGGTTTGTGCCAAGGCTGTGTCTTAGCACCATTGCTTTTTACCTTATTTATTAATGAAGTAGACACAGCCCTTAAAATGATATAAGCGGATTCCCCCCAAGCTGAGGGCCAGGATGTCCCAGTCCTGCTTTATGCAGACGACGCAGTGCTCTTATTCAGAACACCGGTAGGCCTTCAGATGTTAATTGATGGGTTCGCAGATTTTATTAACGGGAGGAAGCTGCTGATCAGCACGGCCAAAACATATACAATGGTCTGTGGTTTGAAACACAGGAATATGAAATCCTTTTTTATAGAGGGCAAAAAGTGCAAAATGTAGATCATTTTTGTTATTTAGGGTTATCTTTTGCTAGTGACGGAAAATGGAACCGTGAAATGTCCAATGTCCAGACTAAGATGACCAAACGTGTGCATGGGGTCTTTAGGTTCGCATTACTGGGGGATCGCCGCATTAAAGACATGACGTACATCTATAAAGCTAAGAGAGCCTGTGTTGCACTATATGGGGCAGGTTTTTGGGGTCACCACCCCAGTCAAGAATTGCAAACCGAGGAAAATTCCTTTTTAAAAAAGCTTTTTTGTCTGCCAGCCTCAACATCCTCTGAACTAATCCACTGGGTTTTACTAGCAAGACTGGAAGAGTGGGTTGTGGAGAATGGTATATAGTCACAGGCCCAATATGGTTTTAGAAAGGGGATGGGGACGATAGAACAGTGTATTAACCTAAAACTTTTAATTGGAAAATATACATGTGCTAAACAGGGACAGCTTTTTTTATGCTTTGCTGATCTTAGTAGCGCCTTCGATTTACGCTATACTCTGGCCAGTTTTACTTAACCTCGGTGCCCCGGAACCCATTGTTCACATTTTAGCCAGGATATATGAGAAATTATCGACTAGTGTCCGGTATGGCCAAAGGGGCAAATGCACCCCTAATTTTATTGTAAAACGTGGTTTCTGCCAAGGCTGCGTCTTAGCACCATTGCTTTTTACCTTATTTATTAATGAAGTAGACACAGCCCTTAAAATGATATAAGCGGATTCCCCCCAAGATGAGGGCCAGGATGTCCCAGTCCTACTTTATGCAGACGACGCAGTGCTCTTATTCAGAACACCGGTAGGCCTTCAGATGTTAATTGATGGGTTCGCAGATTTTATTAACGGGAGGAAGCTGCTGATCAGCAAGGCCAAAACATATACAATGGTCTGTCGTTTGAAACACAGGAATATGAAATCCTTTTTTATAGAGGGCAAAAAGTGCAAAATGTAGATAATTTTTGTTATTTAGGGTTATCTTTTGCTAGTGACGGAAAATGGAATCGTGAAATGTCCAATGTCCAGACTAAGATGACCAAAAGGGTGCATGGGGTCTTTAGGTTCGCATTACTGGGGGATCCCCGCATTAAAGACATGACGTGGATCTATGACGTTACAACGCGTTATTTTACAACGCAGACCGTTACAACGCAGTTTTTACAACGCAGGTACCATTACAATGCATGCCATTACAGCGCATGTCATTACATAGCAGATACTATTACAACGAATGCCGTTACATCGTAAGTATAGGTAAGTATATCTTTTTTTTTTTTAATTTAATAAAGTTAATTTAATTAATTTAAATTAATAAATATAAATGAAAATTTTTAAATACATTAATTAATTTAATTTAATTTAATTATAGTAATTTAATTAATATTAAAATTGTATTTAATTTAATATATTTAATATAATATAATTAATGAGTTATAATAAATTTATAAATAGTAAATAATATAATGTAATTTATTACAATAAAAATAATTTAAATACAATTAAAATAATACTTAATAAAATTTAATTTAATATAATTAAAGAAATTTAATTGATTTTAAAAATTGTAAATAATATTATTTAATTATAATAAATAAAATTTATAAAAAAAGTAATAATTTAATTTAAGTAATGTAATTCAATAAATTTTTTAATTGTAAATATTGTAATTAATTTAATTACATTTAATTAAATTAATTTAATTAATTTTAAGTCGTAATACCCCTGTACCCCAAAAACCAAACCTAGCCCTAAAACCTAAAAATACCCCTGTACCCCAAAAACAAAACCCAGCCCTAAAACCTAATACCCCTGTACCCCAAAAACCAAACCCAGCCCTAAAACCTAAAAATACCCCTGTACCCCAAAAACCAAACCCAGCCCTAAAACCTAATACCCCTGTACCCCAAAAACCAAACCCAGCCCTAAAACCTAAAAATACCCCTGTACCCCAAAAACCAAACCCAGCCCTAAAACCTAAAAATACCCCAAAATTACTTAAATTAATATATTAATATTTTATTTTATTTTTAATATTAATTAAATTAATAAAATAATGTAAAATAAAATTAAATAAAAATAATATACTTACCTATACTTACGATGTAATGGCATGCGTTGTAATAGTATCTGCTATGTAATGGCATGCATTGTAATGGTATTTGCGTTGTAAAAGTTGCGATGTAATGGTAGTGCGTTGTAAAAGTTGCGTTGTAACGGTGCAATACCCATGACGTACATCTATAAAGCTAAGAGAGCCTCTGTTGCACTATATGGGGCAGGTTTTTGGGGTCGGAATTGCAAACCGAGGAAAATTCCTTTTTAAAAAAGCTTTTATGTCTGCCAGCCTCAACATCCTCTGAACTAATCCACTGTGAAGTGGGGCTCAATTACCTGTCAGACCTGATCGCACCGAGACCCCTACTGTTGTGGAGAACATTATGGTCAAAAAAGGAGACTGTATTTACTAATTCAATTATCAATGACTGCCTGCCTGCGATTGGACAACCGTTTTAAGATTCCCTGGCTTAAATATTTAGTTAATACCTACAGAGGTCTATTCAATCTGATGATCCTGGAAAACCCAAATAACATAACAGGATTATCTAAACAGGAGATAAAGAATACCTTCCTATATCATTAGAAAGAGTGCAGGCTGAGAACAGTGGGGAAGCAAACCACGTACCAGCTTTAATATCTATATCTATATATATATATATATCTATATATATATATATATATATATATTATATTTTGATGGCTTTGGAAGCTATCAAACACTTGTCATGAGACCCTCCCATCGTTTTGTTTTAACAAGAATGAGACTAGGCCTTGTCCACCACTTAGGGGTGTTCCCCACAATGAAACAGCAACCAGCTTACCCGTGCCCATGTGATGGGCACACTAAGCAAAGCACCTTGCACTTTTTACTTTTATGTGACCTGTACTTGAATTTTATAATGGTCTATCTTAAACCATTGTTCAAGAAATATAACGGCAACACCATTAATGCTGCTATGAGCCTATAGTTTACACTAAGGGAGCCTGATATTTGGTTTTATGCTGCAACATTTAAGATCAAATAATGCTAGGAAAAGTATGATGTTTTAATGAAATTTTGAACCATAATTGAATTCTTGCTGCTTTTAATGAATTTGAAACAGCCATCAGCCCCCCGTGACCATGGGATGGGCATATTAATAGAGTACCTTGCACTTTCCATTTCCATGTACTTGAATATTAGAATTGTCTATATAAAATCATTCTTTATGAAATGTAACACCAAAATCACTAATGCTGCTATGAGTTTATTTTTTATACTAAGAGAGCCGAGATTAGTTTTTATGTTGCAACATTTATTTTAAGTACAATTAATGCTACGAAAAGTACGATGTTGTAATGTAATTTTGAACTATGATTACATTTTTGTTGTTTTTAATGAATCTGGACTTTGAATCTATATATGTACATCTGCTTTTATGGTTGCTACATTTTAACCGAACAAAGCTTATCGAACTGAACTGGGTGGGTAAGTGGCTGTGTAATTGGCTGTATGGGCGAGTCAGAGGGTATTTGGCTAAATGAGTGGGTGTTGGAGTGACTGTATAGGTAAGTGAGTAGACATGTGAGTGATTGTATGGATGTGTGAATGGGTATGTAAGTGGGTGTGTGAGTGGCTCTGTTGAGAGGTTGTATGAGTGAGTAACTGGGTGTGTGAGTGGATGCATGGGTGAATGAGTGGGAATAGCTGTACAGGTGAGTGAGTGGCTGTGTGAGAGTGTATGGGTGAGTAGGTGGCAGTGTCAGTAGGTGTATGGGTAAGTGAGTGGCTGTGTGTATGAGCGAATGGTTGTGTGAGTGGCTCTGTGGATGTGTGAGTGGTGGGATTGGTAGGACAGTGGGTGTATGAGAGGTTGTGTGGGGGTGTGAGTTGGTGTGAGTGGTTAAGTGGATGTCATGAGTGATGTCACTGACCATGTTATGAGTGATGTAATGTGAGAGGTCATAAGAAGTGCATTGCAGGGGCGTAAGTTATAGTTATCCCAGCTAATTATAACTGCTGAATTTCACTGGTTTTGCACAAGTGAAATTTGAACCTGACTAAAACGTCCCTTAGATTTTTTCATTAAATTCTAGAGTTTTTTATTAAAGCTGTTTCCTAACTATAACGTCCCTGTAACCTTTGGCTTTTTTAGTGCATTTTTAAGTTTTTAAACTTTATTTCCTAACCGTAACCACGGAGGAGGAGTGTGTGAGTGGGGGCTTGAGCGTCTCAATGGGTGGGTGGGTGTGTGAGTGTCTCAGTGAGTGTCTCAGTGGGTCTGTAAGTAGGTGGGAGAGTGGCAGAGTCAATCTGTGAGTGAGTTGATGAGGTCATCCTGTCCAGCTTGCCCGCAGTCCTGTACACTCTGCTGTCTTTAGTTTTGTGCCTTCTCTGCTCATTTTCTGCCTCTTCTCTGCTCATTCCTGCCCTCTAATGTGCCTCTTTCTGCCTGTTATTTTGCTTCTTTCTATTCGTTTCTGACCTTTCTTTTGACTCTTTCTGCCCGTTTCAGACATTTTTTTTTTACCTCCTTCAGCTTATTTCTGTCCTTTATTCTGACGTCGCATCCACAGCCCCAAGCTACTCTTAGGGGTGATAGTGCTGCGCTATAAAAATGCTGATTGGTTGATTTTCCCTGCACTACACTATTGGTGTGAGATAGACTGAATTAAACTGTTTTCAGTTTTCTACATTAATCAGGGAACAACAAAATGATTTGTACTTGTTTTGTGTACATTTTATTTTTTATTCCCTTTCTACACAAGTGCAGAGTTTCGATTAATTGGCCCACATAGCTACCACTATTTCAGAATCAACACGGACATAAAACTGACATCACGCCCCTTGAAAGAGATGTCACATTTTGTGAGCACCATATATTGGTCGCCAATAAAAGCTACATAAGAGGGGTGAAACCAAAAGCATATGGATTCAATGAAGGTTTAAGAAAAAAAAATTCTAGTGCATTTCGTTTTTTCACCCAATGCAGGAAATAAATAGTGCTCCTTTCAAAGGGAGCAACACTGCGCCGCCCGTAGGTCACCGGCTTTAAATGAACAGGGAGCCATGAAAAAGCCACATAACCCTGCCTTCACCTGCCTGAAATGAAAGGCTGCACGTGGCATAAATCACGCTTGTTTGGCTCTCGTTACTAGAGCAGCCTTACAGGGCTTTTACGGCTGTTCTAGATTAGTCAGAGCGGGCCTCATTCTAGGTACTCTGTGGAGTGGAGGCAGCTGTGATTGTGCGCACATCACTGGACAGATGGGACAAGTGTAAGAGAAGCACACGCAGAAAGATAGTGTGTGTCAATACTTTTATCGCTGTGCGTCTGCGTGTCAGATTGTGTATGTGTATGAATGTGATTGTGTAGGTTAGATTTTGTTGGATTTAAATCGAGTCACATCATTTTGGTCTCTGTGCAAGAAAGAGAAATAGATTGTGGTGTATATCAGGTTGTGTGCGAGTGAGGCCCACACTAAGGCCGGCCATACTTCAGTGAGGCTGCAGCAAGGCCCTGAAGGAGTGCAACTGTGAGCTGTACACGTGCACAAGGTGAGGCCTATTTCACATGCACTCGGTTACCCTTTCACAATACAGTGCTTTCATACCAGGGCACCTGACTTTGAGGCGTCTGCACAGCCTTTAGAAGCTGTTGTGTGTAGGAAAAGGTGAAGTGACTGGAAGCAGGGTGTGCACCCTTAGCAAAAATGCAGATATAACATTACTTTTTGTTCACTGCTGCCTTCACAATAATCCCTATTCATCATCTAAAAAGGCAAGCAATGTGAATCGGGGTATGTGAGGTATCGCTTCTTTGGTAAGGGAAAGGACACTAGAGCCAGAGATGGCAGGTATCCGGGAGCCTCTGAACATGCAGGCAGTGCTGCGCCTTGAGACCTGAGCAGCCCCAGCACCTATAAACCTTAACTGTCGTGTGCCACCCTTGCCTTTCGTCACACCATGCATCTGCAGAGGAGTTGTGCACGTCCAGCGGCAAGCAGCGCAGCTTGGATTGGATCAGGATTTGGACTGCTCTTTAAGGCCGGGCTCTGTGCAGAGAACTTCCCAGCACCCCAGACAAGATTTATTAGAGTAAGCTTCACTGGAAAGGAGGAGCTGAGACATTAACCAAGTCATTGGCAGTGGCTATTGCTCGGTGCATTGCATGTGACTTTTCTATCGGTGCTCTTGTGCTCCCCTCAGTGGAGTGATCTGCGCCACTCTCCTAGAAATGTACAAATTGTTGCGAATTACAAACGGCGCCGGTGCGATCGGAGTGAGATCGTGCAGGGGAACAGGTTTGGCCTTCATCCACAGGATCACTTACAGAGCACGAGCAATCCGAGAAGTATGAACAGCCAGCCAGTACGCCCTTACCTACTAAAAGTACTCACCATTTCCCCATAATTCTCAGGTGTGTGCGGAAGGAAGGAAGGAGTAGGATCGCCAAGGGCTCCACATCACGGAAAACCTGAGAAGGACACAAACAGCCCTCGGAGGGTCCGTGAGCCCCCTCCTTTTCTTTCCTTTTCTAATGCCCTCACCCACCGGGACCTAGCAAATCCTTGGGCTAAAGTGAAAACAAACTCGGCAAACAGAACATTTTTGTGTGTGTTAGTTTTGCAGTGGATTTGAGCATGCACCTGAGATTTCGTGGCACAATTGGGAAAAAAATGTCTTTTAAACCCCACTGGGGTCCCTGTGGGACCCTTCCACACCTGACGTAGGGGTCAGGGTATTCCTACCCTGCCTCTTTTTCTTTAAAGTTTTTTGTGGGACTCCGCTTTCAGCCAAGTCCCAAGATGACTGACAACTTTTCCTGCTTGAAGTGTTTCGGCCAAGTAGATTTCAGCACGGGGACTGTTAGATTCATGGAGGATTCACACACCCAGTTAAACAAACTTGAAAACTTTGTTTTCGGTTAATATCTGTAAATCTACTGATCAGATTTACATCAAATCACAAAAAGGCCTCTTTCTGGACCAAGAGCTAGCTTCCTCCCAAAATTGGCGTAATTCCATCCAGCAGTTCGTGCTGTAGTCATGCTCAAAATCCCTATGTGTATTAACACAGGGAAGACGTGTTTTGGGAACAATTCCCCTCCGTCCCCGCCCCCCCCCCCCCCATTTAACGGATCACCCCAATGCTTTCCAGACAGCAGCTGAAGTAAGTTTCACATTTATTGAGAACATTTTGTGAAGATTCGTCAAATGGCACCGAAGATATAGGCAAGTCAAAAACGCTTTTCCTATGGAAACAAGGTCCTAACTACAGCTACCTACGGACGACTGCCAGTATATATAAATATATATAAATAAATATATATATGTATATATATATAAAATATATATGTTTTTAATATGGCGGGAGACACAACAAGTGCTGAGAATTTTATCAGTGAACTCAATGATTTAAACCTGCAATTCACATCTGACATAAGTGCAAAAAGTATATGTTTTCTGGATGTGGAAGATAAGACACTGCATACACTACTACATCGCAAACCCACAGCATGGAACAATTTTACTTTCGAGCAGCTTCCACCTGCAACATACGGTGCTAAGTATACCATATGGTGAAATGTTGCCCATTCGCAGGGTGTGTAGCAATGATGAGGATTTAAACTTACCACAACAAGAATGTAAACTGAGATTCCTGGCAAGAGGCTATGGACACAAGGTTATAGATCAAGCCATTGCACGTACTAAAGCTATGATTTGCTGTTTAAACCTACATGTAGTAAGATAAGACAGTCTACAGTCAAGGGCAACACGACCAACAGTCCCAGGCTGATCCTAACCTATAATAAACAAAGGAATAGCCTCATGAAAATAATCAAAAAGAAATGGCACCTTGTTCGGAGTGACCCAATAATAGGGGATAAAATGCCAGCTTCCCCCATTATTACATTCAGAAAAGCGTGCAGTACTAGTGACCACTTAGTCAGTCTCTGTTAACACCAATTGGCTCACTAAACGTAAAGGATTTGTGAGGTGTTCAACATGCAAAGCATGTAAATATGGAGAAAATAAGACCACATTCCATACACCGTTTAATGACAAGCCCAGCACTATTAGTAAGTTGTTAACTTGCAAATCTGAATTTGCAGTTTATGTACTTGAATGTACGTGCGGACTAAGATATGTTGGCAGTACTCGTCTCCAAGTTCATAAGAGGATATTTCAGCATTTACGGGCTATTGCTAACAACGATAGTTCATATCCGTTAGCCCAGCACTTCAACGAAATACATATCAAGGACTTAAATCAGTTGAAGTATTATGTAGTTGTGTTGATAGCGTTAAGACGGGGAGGAAACAGATGTAATTCTCAGGAGCCTTCAGACGAAATATATCTTAGAGCAAGACAGCAAGAATCTGCACGGTTTGAATACAACTGAAGATGTATACACGTGGCTATGAAAATAATACTCTATATTGAAACCAGAAGCTTGTAAATATGTTAAGTAATTTTAGTCTGCCCCTTCCACCTTTTTTAAGTAAAACTGTTTTTATCAGTAGCTCAATGGGCTCATGGTACACTGCTAAAACAAATTTGCACTAGGCATGGTGACACTTTATGGATGATCGAAAAGGAAATGTATTTATTCATTTGCACTTTAGGCACTTTTTAGAGCACACTTTGCACATATCATGTACTGTACTTTGGTGCCCAAACACACATAAATGTGTGGGTCCTAAAATAGTTTAAAATCCTCAAATAAAGGGAACACATACGCAATCCTGGATTATCCAGAAATAAATTGCAAGCGTGAACAATAAAAACACTAGTTCTGCGATATGACCACATTTCTATCATTGGTTCATTTGAACAATATGTATTTATACAGGTATTGTTATAATTCTGTTAAAATTGCATAAATAGAGATTGAAAAATATTAACAATCAAATGATCAAATTTGCATTTAAGCAGCTAATAGGTGTAGAAGAGGTAGCAACAGGTGTTGCCATTATATGCATCCCTTTTAACAAGTGTTTTTATTATATTTATAAAATAAGAATTTTATGAATATTTATGAACATTATTTCGCACATGATGAAGGTAAAGAAACATTTATAATTATGTACTAAAGGTCGTGATAACGGCATTGTTGAAAACAGAGAACAACATGTTAGTCTGTTTTTCAGTTTTATTTTTCACTAAGCACTGTGTCACTTTAAAAACAGAAAAAAACATGAGCATGTCATGTGATCAAGGGCTCAGTGTAGCCCAAAACGCGTCATGGCGGCAGCAGGCACAAAATAAAGATTTGCAGCACATATCAAAGTGGAGTCCGTTCTATTCCTTACTGAAGAGTCAAAGGAAGGTTTTTTTGAAATAAATATATATATAACTACTTAACATATTTACAACATATCATTGTGAAATAAGACGGGAGTTTGATATTAAGGTTTTGATCAAAGTTCGATAAAATGTGATTGTAATGCTGAAAAATAAATGTAGATTGATCTGATGTTCCTCTTGTCATAGATTGTATGATATAGAAGTAAAGAAGCAACACAGGTTGACCGGCAGTACTCTTGTTTTTGGTGCACTATTTGTTAATTATTCTGGGTGGAAGGAAACAATACACAGCAACCACAAAAAGGACATTTATTGAAAAATAGCAAATGCTTCTGTTTGACCCAAGAGAATGATTAATAAGAGAGCAGGCTGGATATTATAGAGTTATTTGACAACATTTGCGGCATTTTGGAATTTATTTGGGTGATTGGACTACGTTTAACACTTTGCTCCATTATCTGAATGTACAAAGCAAAGGCAAATATTTATGAAAAGCAAACCAGGTGTCTTTGCTGATTACAGGTACAGGGTGGTACAGGGTACTCCAGGACTATTGTGATTATATCAGAAAGGTGGGTTTTTCAATGTCACGGTCATCACCTTCACTACTTCTGCCTGCTCCTTGATGCAGTGTGTTGCCACTAATAATCCTGTCACATGCTCCGATAACACAAAAGTGCTTCCAAAAGTGTAGGATTTTAATGCCTGGGGTAATCCAGATTAAGCTACCTTTTAACCATATTGGGTAAACTGTACTTCTACTGCCGGTTCCTACTCTACCACTATAGTAGTAACATGCCTCAAATTTACATTATTTCAGTCCTATATTAGAACATCATATTCCCAAATTTCCTGAAATGTTCAGAAATGTACCTAAATGATTGCTATGCTCACTGGGAACACCAAATCTGATATGCATCAATGTAAGCTAAACCATTCAAATGTATTTGCTGCTAGCTGACTAGCTCCCTCCTACCAACTAACAAAAATAATATAGCAAAGAATTTGAATAAATCTGCAGGCTTTTCTTCAAAATGTATGAAGTCAGCACTGCAGCGTATATCCATATCATCATATTTAAGGGAATACAAAAAATCGTAATACCTGTACTATGTTACTCTTGTGAAGGTAAGACATCAGAAGGCTAATCAGTATAGAACTTTGCTCTTTGTCTTGCATGAACTTGCTGATCCTGGAAAAAAACAATGTTAATATATTTAAAACACCTATGGCATAAGTGGATCTACACATGTATTAACTGGCATAACATCAGAAAAGAATAATGCTACGGTTAATAGGCTCTGGCCACAAACAACGGTACTATTTACAGTGTTTTGTAAACAAAGAGTCTTTAATGACTTTGGCTTAAATGACAATGCATCAGAACGTTATTTTAATGAATAGAACAGAATAGGTTACTTACCTTGGTAATGCTCTTTCTAGAGGATACTCCATCTAACTGTCAATTCATTACCTTATGAATGTCTCAATGTTCGACAATGTATCTAGCAAAGGGGGAAGGAAAAGGAGGGCCACCAACCTTTTGCTATTCCGCCTCTACATATGATGACATGAAGATGCATACTGGTGCAGCTACAATAATTAATTTTTCACTGACAGTGTGCCACAGCAAAGTAGAGCCTCTATTTACAACCAAAAGTCCACTCTACATACTAGAAAGCCAATGAGGTGGGAGGAGAGGTTGCGGAAGAGGGGAAATTTGGGGTGAGTTGGGCACACATAGAGGACCCTGAGGTTAGATACAGTGTTGGCCAGAAGGAGCATTACCGAAGATAATACTCCTGCCACCTAGTGTTGAGTTCAGATGTGTGCAAGTTGTTTTTCTTCTGAGAAAGCTTTCAAGTTACGAGATGGACTTTGACTCCTCTCTTAATGAATAATACACATGGACACTAACTCCATCATAGATTGCTTTTTGCACTGAAGGTGAGAAGTTGTATGGAATGCTGAATGATGGTAGCATGGTGCACCATACATATAGTGCAGTGTCAGCTAGGTAATAAGAGATGAAATCTGAAAACAGCACAGATGGATGCATGTGACTCTACAGGAAAATAAGTTACAATTAGATCCTTACACGGTAACATTTTCTGTTGGTAGCATGTGTGGCTATAAATACACCTGCTCTGCATAGACTCCAATATCAAAGCAGTACCCCCAACAAAGTTGGTAGGTCTGAGGACTGGACTTTAAACCAGGAAGTTTTGTAGGACTGGGCAAGCAAAATGATCTTCTCTGCAGACTTATGAATCAATGGAGTAGTGCCTGGTGAAATAGTAAAGTAAAGCCAGTTGCCCACATGGCAGATGTCCTAAACCAGAATGCCCTAAGCTAAAGCAGTAGTTACTGCCTTTTCTCTGACGGAATTAAATCCTTTTTACCCAAGGTATAACACAATTTGATTCAGAGGACAATCCAATGGGACAATATCTGTTTCTGGGCCTCTTATTTCTTTTGCACCAGTAAAACTAACAAACAGTCGGTCATTGAAAAATAACTCCTTTGTCTGTCAATATAGAAAGTAAGGCTCCACCATGGTCCCAATTGGTGTAGCTTCTTCTCCTCTTTATATGGATGTGGAGAAGGAATGTATGAAGCTCAATTGGCTGCCACATATGGGAAGATTACACCACTTTTAGGAGAAAGAATGAAGGAGTTCTAAGCACAGGTTTTTTCATGAAAAAAGGTTGTATAAGGATGCTACACTGACAAGTCTCTCTCTTTCCTTGTTTCTTTCTGGGTATACTATACACATAATAGGAGAACTTTACACAGTTGGTTAAATAGGCCTTTACCCCCAGTGACGCAAGTAAAAAGCATTTGCAATGCAATAGGTCACACATTATTAAAGTTTGAGCTATTGGTTGCATTATTTAGCAATGGTAATAGCTCAAACTTTAATAATGCAAGACCTATTGGATTGCAAATGCTTGTTTACAGAGACAATGGCTCAAAGTCCCACTTGCCCCAAAAGGCCTAAATGATTAATGCACCCGAGAAAGATGTCCTCAACTTTTCTCTAGGTCAACCAAGCTTACTGCATGGGGTACCAGAGGATCAAATTGGAGTAGGGAGGGCTAGAAGAAGGAAAGCCCTAGACAGACATTGCGCATGCAATGGCATGTTACAGAAACAGAAAAACCTAATTTAAGAAGCACGCGTTAACATTTAGACAAGAATAAATGTAAACTGAATGCTTTTTCGTAAAATAAAATCCAACAGCTCTACAATGAAAATCGGGTTCAACGTGAAAAGGCAATGTTGGCCTTCTTATTGTAAGAATAAAATAGCACATGCGTGTATTTACCCAGAAAGCAAAACAAAGGGGCAGAAGGCAGGGTAGCAGAAAGAGATCTCAACAAGAATTAGGTGCGAGTCTCGGCATGGACTCAACATCCTGTGATTCTGGGCAAATCACGTATTTGTCCCATGCTAAGAACTAGCACTGGACCATAGCCCTTTTTTAGGTCTCGTAGAGAGACCTATTGAGGTGAAACCAGAAAGTTAAATCAAGCGCATGTGCTCTCGTGACCGCGCTTAAGCCATCTGTTGCTTCCCCAGAACACCCGGCCTCACTTCTCCTCCCCCTAATTACACTTCTTTCACAGCCGCCAGGCTGCTGTCACTTAATCTCCCGAGTGCCCCACCCCCATCAGTGTCCTAACTACACTTCCAGTCCTCGCTGCCTCACCGCCTCCTCTCTATCCCTCTCTCTCCGTTCTTTTCCCATCTCCCCGTCCTCCCCTCTCCTTTTCTCAATATTCTTGATCTACCATCCACTCAATGTCTTTATTTACACGCTATCGTCTTTTGTCCAGCTCCTCGCCCTTTCAACCTTCCATATTCCGGCTCTGCTCTTTCTCACCACTTACTACATACGTCCTCTTGTACCTTTGTTCTTTCTCCCCTACCTCCTCACTTCCTTTTCTTCTTCTTTCCTCCCCTTTGTTTCTTTCCTCATTTCTTTGTTCGTCCCTTTCCCTCACACTTTCTCACTCACTCGCTCTGCAAGTCAATTTCCTACAAAACATTCCCAGCTACCGTTTACCCTATCAGATCTGAAATGCAGCCAGGAAACGAACCGCCCTAAAGCCTCAAACTTCACAGCAAATGTTTCTTCCAGACGCAGAACCCGCTGAAGCTTTTTCTGAAGTTGAAACAACGAAGCACAGATTCTGGACGGAAACCCTATGGCTGTTCATCTTTAGAGTTTCCTCAATTGCTTATAATTTGTCATCGAAATCAGGATCTGCATTCGCTTGCTCATCAAAAGGAGGTGACCTATATCTGGCTAATTAGAGACACTTTGATATAAAGGCTTCATACATTTTAAATAAAGGCTGGCTGATTATGTAGGGCGAGGGGCACCCCAGGTGTTCTTTGCAGGCACCCCGGATAGAAAGGTCTTCTGGGCACAGAGGGATGAGCACGAACCAATCAGCAGTGGGCATGATCATCAGCCCCAGCAACTGGAATCCATCGCGTTCATTATCAATATGAAGGAGGTGCAAATTAAGTACAACGTGCAACACACCTGCAAGTCGATTACATGGCAAAATGTATGTACATCTCGCATGTATAAAACTGCTCACTGTTAACTACCCCTAAGTCCAAACCTAAATTAATAATAACTGAATAACAGATCAGCGCAAAGGTGAACAAATTTGGTGAAAAATAATATTTTCTTCAATGTTATGCATGCCTCGAGAAAACATACGTTTTTGAATAAAATCACTGTCTACCATACAGTACCTAGGGATTTGAGTCCAGTCCATGGGTGATTGCATGGTAACGCTCAGTTACCACCCAATGTTTGCCCCGTTACACAAATTAGTACACGGCACTACTGCTATGCATTTTGTTAAGGCTTCTTTCTAGCAAAACGTGATCTTGTGCACAAACGTGATCTTGTGCACATCAAAGCCACCAGCCTCCCTCCCAAAGGCTTCCCCGGGGCTGGCCTCACTTCTCCTTCCCCCTAATTACTATATTTCACGGCTGCCAGGCCGTGAGCTACATCAAAGGGTTCGGCTCCCCGCCCCCTGCTTTTTCGTAGGAAATTTACAAGGCTAGCACATGGTCTTCTTTGCATGCTTTCACTAAGAATTGTTGTGATGACAGATTTGTCATAACAGTCTTGTTTTTTTTTTCGGCCGCCCGTACTTCCGTTTCACGGCCGGAAGGCCGTGTCTCCTTTTTTAAAACTTTTTTTTTAAATAAATGTGACTGTCCTCTCTTGTTGTCAACAGTATTCTTTACTTCTAATGACTGCCGATGTCATTGTATTCTTTCTTGTTATTGTAGGTGCCGTGTACTACTATCAGAGAGCTATTTGGCGTTCAGTCGCTCTTAAGTGTGCGGGTCATTTGCTCCTGTGCTGCCCGCCCCCTGCTCCACAGGCAGCCATCTGTTTGTCCTCCCGCACCCCCCGCACCCCCCCTCCCCAGTTTCCTTGTTCTCTTTCTTCTTTTCTGCTTGAGGCCTGGCCCCGCGTCATTTCCGTCATTCCTCGCAGTGTACTGTAATGTATGCGTCACACAGACATCGTTCAGACAAAATGATGCATTCTTAGGTTATACCGAGCCCTGTGAAAACAATTTCCAGCTTTTTGTGTACATTAGGGCATGCAGTGGACTATTAAAGTATACGTGGCACAGGGCAGCATGGCTTCACAGTTTTTACTGAACAGCCCTGGGACGGTGTGGCTTTACGGCTCATTTAAAAAAAAGGCATAAAGAGCAAACCGTGGTTATATTTTTGTTTAGTTTTTTTGTTATCTGTACCTCTTTTGCCATAAACGTCTTTGGGAATAACATATCTGTAAATGTATAAATACACTATTTGCAGTCTGGTATTATTTTCAAACCAGCAGCTTAATTGTAATTGAAAAATACACATCACCTTTATTCATTGTGTTCGTTTTTATTGTAGCTGCCATATACTACTATCAGAGAGCACTCTCCCCTCTCACCACTCTCCCCTTTCACCCCTCTCACCACTCTCCCCTCGCACCACTCTCTCTCCCCTCTCACCACTCTCTTTTCTCCTTCCTCTCCTTCCTCTCTTTCCTTACTCTCCCCTCTCCTCTCTACCCTCTCCTCTCTACCCTCTCCCCTCACTCTACCGCCCTCACGCCTTCACTCCACCTTCCTCACTCTACCACTATGCTGCCCTCACTCTACCGCCCTCACTCTACCACTCTACCGCCCCCGCCCTCACTCTATCTACCGCCCTCCCTCACTCTATCTACCGCCCTCACACACTCTACCGCCCGCCCTCACTCTATCTACCGCCCTCACACACTCTACCGCCCTCACACACTCTACCGCCCTCACACACTCTACCGCCCTCACACACTCTACCGCCCTCACACACTCTACCGCCCTCACACACTCTACCGCCCTCACACACTCTACCGCCCTCACACACTCTACCGCCCTCACACACTCTACCGCCCTCACACACTCTACCGCCCTCACACACTCTACCGCCCTCACACACTCTACCGCCCTCACACACTCTACCGCCCTCACACACTCTACCGCCCTCACACACTCTACCGCCCTCACACACTCTACCGCCCTCACACACTCTACCGCCCTCACACACTCTACCGCCCTCACACACTCTACCGCCCTCACACACTCTACCGCCCTCACACACTCTACCGCCCTCACACACTCTACCGCCCTCACACACTCTATCGCCCTCCCTCACTCTATCGCCCTCCCTCACTCTATCGCCCTCCCTCACTCTATCGCCCTCCCTCACTCTATCGCCCTCCCTCACTCTATCGCCCCCCCTCACTCTATCGCCCTCCCTCACTCTATCGCCCTCCCTCACTCTATCGCCCTCCCTCACTCTATCGCCCTCCCTCACTCTATCGCCCTCCCTCACTCTATCGCCCTCCCTCACTCTATCGCCCTCCCTCACTCTATCGCCCTCCCTCACTCTATCGCCCTCCCTCACTCTATCGCCCTCCCTCACTCTATCGCCCTCCATCACTCTATCGCCCTCCATCACTCTATCGCCCTCCATCACTCTATCGCCCTCCATCACTCTATCGCCCTCCATCACTCTATCACCCTCCATCACTCTATCGCCCTCCCTCTATCGCTCTCCCTCTATCGCCCTCCCTCTATCTATCACCCTCCGTCTATCTATCTATCTATCGCACTCACTATCTATTGCATCACCATAGCATCACTCAGCACCACCACAGCATCACTCAGGGGCACCACAACATCATTATGCGCGACAACAGTATCACTGAACGCAACAGCCTCACTTGTCCCCAAAGCAACATCACTCAGCGCCACCACAGCATCAATCTGTGCAACCATTCAACAACAACTGGTTCAAATATTTTCTGTTACTGTTTCAAGCTTTTTTACAAATGTCATAAAAAGATGTTAAATGTTTTCACTTCTGTTCTTGTTAAAACATTGTGATTTGTCAGATCAATACATGTAAGACAGGGGAAAACTAAACATGTACCTTTACTAATGCTATAGATGTAACATTTGCTAACTTTATAACTATTGGCATTTCTAATAACAAAAATAATACTTTTATATTTTGAAAAACAAACAAAAGTTAAAAAATATTTAAATTTTACACACCAAAAGCTCATACTTTTCTATTACACGACCTATTGCATTGCAAATGCTTGTTTTACAGCTGATGGCTTTCACACCCTTGTACCAACTGTTGTTGCTGTTTCCCACCCGTGCGGACTTGAAGAGCGCACTGTTCAGGGTTGTCCTCTACGTGCAACACTAGATAGACGTAGACCACCATATCTGAGCACAAGAGACCGCACCACATGCTTTTCCATGAACTGGGATGCCACAGAGCTCATTCCTAGTTAGGTTTGTTTGAGCTCAGCCTGCTGAGCTCGTGAAGGATGGACACTCTCTATTGATGGTCACGTGCTACTCTCTGGCGAGCATGTGTAAGAAATCTGCTCAAAGGCTGCGTGACACTGTTCAGTGATTGCCAAGTATGTGACAGCCAAGGCATACAGGAGTGTTTCCGTCAGCCATGAGGCCAAGCAAGACGGGTGTCCTCTTCTGCTCCAGGATGTCCTCTTCTGCTCCAGGATAGACTGCAATAGTGAATTAACGCGCTATCCGCTTTTACCTGACTATGCATGACAAATATAAGACCCCGTGGTAATGAGAGGATTCAGTAGAAATGCGTTGGTCTAACTCTGACTTGTAATGCAAGGCACTTAGCAGAGCTGTACTAACACAGTTTGAACTTGAATCCTTCTTCCCTCGGTTTGAGCATGTTTTTTATTCTGGATTGTAATTGTGCTGAAGCCTTCTCACTCATCTCGAGATGCAGCTGGCATTGGCGGGGCACTTCTGCGTTTGACAAAAGTTCCTGAGAACAAGGGAAGCATAATGTTCACTCCTTCAAACACTTGATGGCTGTCTCTTCGTCTGACGTTTCTCACTGCCACGGACCTCTCTTCTTCAGTAAAGAAAATCCCTGACATTTTGGCTGTGCTATGTGTGCTCTTTTCGTTTGGTAGTATCTTGTTGCGGATTCACAGCCAGATGTTGGGTTATTTCTGGCTGCCGCTGTCTAAGCTAAAGAATACTGCATGCTGATGCCACACACACACTGATAAAGAATTGCAATTGAGTAGTTAAACCTGAGCAGAAGGGTATGAAATCTGTCCATGATATAGAGTGAAACTGCTCATCCATGCTGGTAGGCATGTTATAAAGGGCTCTACTTGGTTCTGTCAAACTCATAGGGCACAGCTGGCGTCTGCTGTTCCTCCAGTTAACACATTCATATATAAGCTGGAGAACAATTGCCATGTAGGAGCACCACAATGAATACACTGTTCTGTTTTCATGTGCTTTCTGGTAGATAAGAAGCTAGACTGTGAGAAATCTATCCCACTGCAGCCACCCACGTCAAAACGCACAAGTTACTACTTGTGTAACGATATATCTGTAAGAGACTTTAGTTAGTGATAGATTCCTTACCTTAGACTATCCCCAGGCGTCAGACTGGTTCCGGAAACCTTTGCGTAGCAGTACCCTTGCGCGTCGGTAGGCGTTGTCTGCGGCTCCGCGTCCATCGTTGGCGTCGTGGGCGCCGTGATGACGTCGTCGGAGTACTTAGACGCTGCCTCCGCGTGCTGACGTCAGTTCTTAGACACAGCTTTCCGCGCCAGAAGCGCAGAGCCATGCCAAAAACCAACACTGGTGCCATGAAACTAGGGCCCTGAAAGGGGATGACCTTAACCCTAGATATCGGTTCGCAGAACGGGGAGGATGGGTGGGTTGGTAAGGAATCTATCACTAACTAATGTCTCTTACAGATATATCGTTGAGAAGTAGTAATTTGTGCATCTGAAAGAGACACGTTAGTGATAGATTCCTTACCTTAGAATAAATACCCCAGCAATACCAACCCCGTGGTGGTGGGTCTGCGAACCAATAATCACACCAGAAAGTCCTGGAGGACGGAACGGCCAAAGTAGCCATCCCTCCGGACTGGACTGTCCAGGCAATAATGTCGCGCAAATGTGTGCAGCGAGGCCCACGTAGCCGCCTGGCAAATGTCCTGCAAGGGCACACCTCGGCCCAAGGCAGTTGTAGTTGCTGTGGCTCGAGTGGAGTGAGCCCTCCGTCCAACAGGGGGTTCCTTCTTAGCCAAGGAGTAACACGCCTGGATACACAAGATGATCCACCGGGAGATGGTCCGCTTGTGCACCGCTTTCCCTTTCTTAGCGCCCGCGTATCCAACAAAGAGTTGATCATCCACCCGGAAATGTTGTGTGCGATTCAAATAAAATGAGAGCGCACGTTTTGGGTCCAGACGGTTGAGCCTCTCTTTCCCTCTCGAGGGGTGCGGAGGCGGAAAGAAGGTGGGCAGGGTGATGGATTGCCCAATGTGGAAGGCCGTGACCACCTTGGGTAGGAAGGAGGGCCTCGTTCGTAACACAACCTTGTCCGGATGGACTGAAAGGAAAGGAGGCTTACAAGATAGAGCCTAGAGCTCACTTACTCTCCTGGCAGAGGTGATGACTACCAGGAAGGCAGTCTTCAAAGAAAGAAGGCGAAGAGGACAGTTGAGAAGTGGCTCAAAGGGAGCGCACATCAGAAACGTAAGAACCAGGTTCAAGTCCCACTGAGGCATCACGAAGGGAATAGGAGGAAACGTATGAGTGATGCCCTTCAGGAATCAATTAACGATAGGTTGATCAGGCAGCCTCAGAAAGGCTCAAAGATAGCCCTTGACAGTGCCCAGAGCAGAGCCCTGCTGGGCAAGAGAGAGAAGAAAGAGGAGAACCTCCGAAAGAGGGCCATTAAGGGGATCCACAGCCTTTGCTGTGCACCATGCCAAAAACTTATTCCACCTGCAGGCGTATACCGACTTTGTGGAGGGACGCCTGGCTGCCAGAATGATGTTACAGACTTCAGGAGGCAAGTCAAATGGCCTCAACTGTCGCCGCTCAATCTCCAAGCATGGAGGTGGAGACTGGACAGTTTCGGGTGGAGGACCGTCCCCTGCTGCTGCGACAGAAGGTCCTTCTGAAGAGGCAGACGAACCGGGGGATCGACTGACATACTGAGTAACTCGGGATACCAGTACCTTCGTGCCCCGGCCCGGCCCCGGCCCGGCCCCGGCCCGTTCCAACGCGCAGAACTGATGACATTGCGCGTTCTCTTCGGTGGCGAATAGATCTAACCAAGGCTCTCCCCACTGCAGAAAGAGACCTTGCGCCACGTCCGAGTTCAGACGCCATTCGTGATCCATCATGCACCGGCGGCTGAGTTCGTCCGCCCTGGCGTTCAGAGAACCTGCCAGGTGTTGAACCATCAGAGTCACGCCCTGATGTTCCAGCCATTGCCAGAGGCGCAGAGCCTCCTGGCACAGGGTCCACGACCCCACCCCGCATTGTTTGTTGCAGTACCACATGGCGGTGGTGTTGCCCGTGAACACCTGCACTAAACTCCCTCGGACAGACGGGAGGAATGCCTTCAGTGCTAGACTAATCGCCCGCAGCTCCAAAAGGTTGATATGGAGCCGGGACTCCGCCAGAGACCAGAGGCCTCTCCCATGCGGCCTCCCCAGACCTGGAGGGACGCGTCCGTCACAACTACATGCTCCGGTTGGGGAAGGGAGAGGGATCTGCCGTTGACCCAATCGCGGTCCGTGAGCCACCACTGCAGCTGTCTCGCAGTGCCCTCCGAGATCAGGACATGGTCGGACAGGTTGCCCTGATGCTGGGCCCACTGAAACTTCAGGTCCCACTGCAGAGCCCGCATCCGCCACCTGGCGTGATGCACCAGAAGGATGCAGGAGGCCATCAGCCCCAGAAGCCGTAGCGGCAACCTGACCGAAACCCGGGATAAAGGCCGGAAGATTGGAATCAGAGCCTGTATATCCCGAATCCGCTGTTCGGGCGGGTAAACCAGAAACTGCGCCGAGTCGAGAACCTCTCCGATGAAAAGGAGCTTCTGAGAGGGAAACAGGTGTGACTTCAGCACATTGATGGAGAACCCCAGCTGGTGCAGGAGATCCGCCGTAGTCTCGAGGTGGCTGACGACCGTCTGGGGCGAGCCCGCCTTCAACAACTAGTCGTCGAGGTAGGGGAAGACAGACTCCTAACCTGCGCAGATGAGCTGCGACCACCGCCATCACCTTCGTGAACACCCGTGGGGCGCTGGTAAGGCCGAAGGGGAGCACGGTAAACTGAAAGTGCTCGTGGCCTACCGTGAACCGCAGGTAACGCCGATGGGCCGGCAGGACCGGGATATGGAAATACGCGTCCTGCAAGTCCAACGCTACCATCCAGTCTCCTGGGTCTAGGGCAGCTAAGACCTGAGCCAGAGTCAGCATTTTGAACTTCTCCTTCTGGAGGAAGCCGTTGACGTTCCTCAGATCCAAGATAGGGCGTAGGCCCCCTTTGCCCTTCTTGGGTACCAGAAAGTAGTGGGAGTAGCAACCACGTCGTACTTCTGGCCCAGGAACGCACTCTATGGCTCCCTTGGCCAAGAGGGCCGAAACTTCCTCCTGCAGGAGCCGCAAGTGATCCCCCGATACGCAGTGTTGTTGCGGTGGCATGGCTTGAGGAGTCGTCTCGAAGGGGAGGGTGTAGCCCCTCCGGACGATCTGCAGCACCCACCTGTCCGAAGTGACAGTGCGCCAGTGAGAGTGGTGATGGCGAACCCTGCCTCCCACTGGCGCCACATGGACCGAAAAGCACGGACTAGGAGGGTTTAGAGGCGGATGCTGCGGGGGAAGGTGTGGACTGACCTCGCATGTTTCCCCGACCGCCTCCACGGCGGTTTTCACGGCCGCCGCCGCGCTGGATGTTAGTCTGCGGCGAGTGGCTGGCGGCACGTGTGGGGACGCCCCTTCCTTGGCCACGAAAGGAGCAAAAGGCACCCATTTGCTGGCTCGGGCCGAGAGGCCCAAGGACTTGGCCGTAGCCCTGGAGTCCTTAAAGCGCTCAAGCGCGTGGTCTGCCTTGACGCCAAAGAGGCAACGGCCATCGAACGGCATGTCCATCAGTGTTCTGGACATCTGCCGAAAAATTGGCGGATCTCAGCCAGGCGTGGCGTCTCACCGCCACCGTCGTAGCCATCGCTCTGCCTAGCGAGTCGGTGGTATCCAGCCCACACCTGATCGAATAAGGGCTTGGCCGAGTTTGGCCCGTACCTCCAACGGGCACTCTGGCAGCACCTTCGCCACCGTCTCCCACAGAGAGTGGGTGTAGCGGCCCAAGAGGCATGCGGTGTTGGAAGACCGCAGCCCCAAACTAAGGGAGGAGAATATCTTTTTAACATAATTCTCATACCTCTTGGATTCCCTGTCCGGCGGGGCCGTCGGGAATGCGGTCTGGGAATTAGAGGCCTGGATGACCAGACTCTCGGGGTGGGGTGGGAGGACAGGAAACATGGGTCGCCCAGAGCCGGGCTGTGGCGTCTGGCCACGTTCCTATCTACGGGCGAACCCGTAGCGGCCCTGGACCAAGTGCCCAAAAGAACGTCGGTCAAGGCCTCATTAAAGGGCAGCAGAGTCTCAGCCGAGCATGACTGCAGTTTAAAGACCTCTGAGAGGAGGTTACTCCTCACGGCCACGACGGGGAGCTCAAGGCCCAAGGCCTTGGCAGCCCTCATCAACACCACACCATAGGTAGCCCCCTTCTCCGAAGCCACGGTGGGAGGAGAGACAAAACCAGTGTCTGGAGAGGTGTCCAGGCCACTGGCCTCCCCAAGGTCTCCTGCCCAGTCCTCATGAGAATGACACTCCTTGGTCAGAGGGTCCTCAGACCCCTCCCAATCCTCCTCTTTACCCATCTCCTGAGACTCAGGGTTGTAATTGAATGGGTTCGGTTCATAGAAGTGGAAATCTCCAGTGGCGCCGCTCCGACGTCGGAACTGAAGCAAAGGAGGTATCGGGGGCGGCGCCGGCTGAGGACGGCGCCGGAGGTGACACCTGACGGACCGACGCCGGGGGGGTTGTAAGGTCCACCGGTGACGATCCAGAGCCCGAGGAAGGCCCAGCGGCGTCCTGCGGCACCGGGCCCGAAGGCGCCAGCGGCGCCGGAGCCGCTGTTTCCTGCGGCGCCGGGCCCGAAGGCACCGGCGGTGTCGGGATCGTGGGGCCCTGCAGAGCCGGGCCCGAAGGCGCCGGCGGCGTCGGGGTCGAAGCCCCCGACCCGCTAGTGCCCCTAGACGGGTCCGCTGGGCCCGAAGGCGCCGCAGAGCCCGTCGGAGGAGAAAGGGACCTCATGGCCATGAGGAAGCGCTCAATCTCCTCCGGCGTCGCGTCCTGCCCAGGGACCGGAGGGTGTGGGGCGGGACAAGACGCCCGCGACTCCGAAGGAGCCGCGTGGGCGGTGTCACCCGAACCCCCGGCCGCATCGCGTGAGCGTCTGGGGAGTCAGAAGAGCGATGATGTCTCTTCGACTTCTTGTGCTTCTTACCTGACGACTTGGACCCGGAGGAGTGGTGCCGACTCCCGGAGCTGTGACGACTCCGTCCCCGCGACCTGTCCCTCGACCTCCCGTGGGACCGGGACCGGGATCTCACTCGGCGCGGGCCGACTGCCGGAGTTCGAGCCGCCTGCGGGACCGCTCCCGCCTGGCTTTCCTTGAGAGGGCCCGACAGTCGGGGCAGGCCTAGTTGTGGTGGTCGACGCCTAGACAAGTTAGGCACAGGCGGTGAGGATCCGTGACCGACATGGTGCAGTCGCAATCACCACAATGCTTGAAACCAGGCATCCCTACGGCACCGATCGGAGTAAAAAGACTTCGAGAAGGATCAAAAATGATCTCAAAAAAGTTAGTCAAAAATTGACTGGGTTACTGCTTTTTCCAGATCTGCGCTGGCTGGCGCGGAAAAAAGAAGAACTGACGTCAGCATGCGGAGGCGGCGTCTAAGTACTCCAACGACGTCATCACGGCGCCCACGACGGACGCGGAGCCGCAGACGACGCCTACTGACGCGCAAGGGTACTGCTACGCAAAAGTTTCCGGATCCAGTCTGACGTCTGGGGCTATTCTAAGGTAAGGAATCTATCACTAACGTGTCTCTTTCAGATAGTGCTCATCGACCCTTCTGTGCCGAGCTGGGGTGGGGAGGGGGGGCCTGTAGGTCCACTTTTGTGGGATAGATACTAGGGCCACATGTAACCAGAAACATTGCAAGCATGGCAAAAGCTTTGTAATAAGTGATTCATGTCTAGGAGGTCCCCTTGCACCCTATCTGTGCAAGCTGCAACATTAAACAAGACCTATTGAAATGCAAATGCTTGTTAATACACTTTGACCACACTGTCTTTGATGGCCTGAAACATGCAGAGTATGTGTGGCTCCTACAATCAATAAGAATTAAGAGGGAGGAGGAGCCGAGCTGCCGACCAAGATGGCCGCCTAGAGACCGGCTCCGCCGGCCCTCCGCTCCTGACTGATGATCCTGACACATATCCTGTGCCCCAGATACACCCTCGGTGTGTGAGTAGCTCTGGTGCAGAGTGCAGATACTGCGGCCTCCCGGGATGCTCAGGAGCCCTTGAAAAACGTCCGGTGATATTGAGGCTTGCTGATTGAAAGACCGGGGCCTCGGGTGGATTCCGGACCCGCCCGTAGTGTGACAACAACGGACACTGGCGGAGGCGGGGCCGGCCTGGAGGTTCCAGTTTTCGGATTGCCGCGGGTTCCGGGCGGGCCCGGCGGCAGGAGTGCCAGCGCAGTGTTTGTTGGGGCAGTCGGCTGCGGATGCCCGGCGGGGCGCTGCCTTGCTGTTGCTGACCCTGGGCTGGGGCAGACGGCGGTCGCCCGGTCCCGGGCGGAAGTTAGGAGGCGGCCCGAGGAGTGCCGGGCCTTGTAACTGAAACAGAGCTTGGACGTGCATGGACCAGCTAGACCCGCGAGACGGCAGGGGGGCCACCGGGACGCGGCCTGTGCCGAGCGAGTGAGGCAAGCCCTGGGGGCCGGTGGTGTCATTGGGCCAACACGACGAGCGGCAGTGCCCGAGATTACGTGGCGGCAGGTTGGCCTCCTGTGGGGCTTAGACGGGGGGGGGGCCCAGACTGCGTGGGTGGCCCACTGATTGCTTGGGACCCTAAGCCGTGAGACCCCCGAAGTGTTGCTATTGGTCCGTGGGGTCTGCGGCAGGGTGCAGTGTCTTGTGGCTCCACAGGGAGGCGGCCCCGCCCGGCTGGGGCTTTATTCGTCCCCAGGCTGCCCTCAGTGCATTTGCAGCGACGCAGTGACAGTTGCGAGTCTTGTGGTCGCTGTGGTGGAGTGCTGCCAGACGCAAAGAGTATTTTGCCTGGGAGGAGGAGCGGTGGACTCATCTGTTCTGTGCCGGACATGTTGCGGTGGTGATCTATATGTGGGCCGATCACCCGATCTGCGGGTGTAAAGTGCTGGCTGGGGCCACCCCCGGGGGGATTGACTGTTCTTCCCTTGCGGAGGCTTTGGCGACGTCACGTGGCGAACGCCCGGCGAGGATTCGGCTAGGTGTTGGCAAGGACTCCAACCCACCTGTTGTGGGGACGCGGCGGTGGATTGAGTATCAAGGGGCAGGATGGCGGCGAGAGGGGACTCCGACAAGCCAGTGTCCAGGACGTCGAGAGGTGCCAGACCGATTCAATCTAATAAGCTGGACCGCTATACTCTGCCCAAGGGTTGCCCGATTGAGATCAAGAAGACGCCGGCCGGGGGTGCGGAGGAAAATTCGGCGGCGGAGCCGCCTACACTGTCGGATCTCATGGCCGCAATCGCGGGTGTACAGGCGTCCCTGAGTCAGAAGATGGAAACAATGGACGGCAAATTGGACACGGTCACCATTGAGGTGGGACTGCTGCGGGCGGACCTCACTAAGACCAGCGAGAAAATCAAGTCCCTAGAGGTAAAGGCCACGAGTCTTATTGATGACGTTAATTTTCTGCAACAGGAGGTACGAGATCTTAAGGCGTCAAGGGACCTAACCGACCGGAGGCTTGATGATTATGAAGGGCGGGCACGACGCAACAACATCTGCATCTTAGGTGTGCCGGAGAAGTCAGAGGGGCCTGCACCGGATCGGTTTGTGGAGAACCTTATCCTGAATCATCTGAAACCCAAGGGACTGAGCAATTTCTTTACTGTTGAGCGGGCGCACAGGGTCCCGGGGGGGGGGGGAGGGAGACCCAAGCCAGGGGCGAATCCGCGTCCTATGATAGCTAGAGTCCTAAACTTCCGGGACAGAGATGTGATTCTCTAGACTGCTCGCACTGCAGGTCCATTGGCATTCGAGAACGCGTCCATCCTTTTCTTCCTGATTTCACTCAGCTGGTCCAGAAACAGCGGCAAGGATTCATGGCGGTCAAGAGGAGGCTGAGAGACAAGGGGGTCAAATACGCTATGCTCTATCCGGCCAGTCTGCGGGTGGAACATAATGACAGGGTGTGGTTCTTCGACAATCCGGCGGTAGCGGCGGACTGGCTGGACAGCTCCCATGGTCCGGGGTCTGAGGCGGGTGGCCCGGCAGAAGGCAGTGAACAATAAGGTTGTGAGCACGCAGCTGGGGACATTGCCCTAATTTTTATGACACCTTGGGAGTCAGTTGAGCGAATATTGGACTCCCCTGGTTGGCTGACTTTGTGGACACCTCTGTTCTGGTTGATGGGTGGGGGCTTAGGAACCCCGATGATTCTCAATACACTCATGTCTCGGCTGCGCACAAATCCCTCTCCCGAATAGAATATGTACTGGTGCCCCCGGCCCAGGCTGCGTGGTTCCGAGAGGTGGGGCACTTGGCCAGGGGGATTTCGGATCACTCACCGGTTTGGATTAGTTTAGACCTTGGGGGGCGTGATGTGGCCCGGGTTGCAACCATTAGCGCTTGGCGGTTCCGAGACCCAGTGGCAAAGAAGGAGATAGTGCGTGTGGCCGACAGACATTTTCGGGAGAACACCGACTCGGTGGACTCCAAGTGTTCCCTATGGGAAGCGTATAAAGCTGTCCTTAGAGGGGAACTGCTATCGTATGTTTCCGGAAAGAAGAAGAGGGAGCGTGCTGAGATTGATAGGGTGGAATCAGAGTTGCTTGCTCTGGAGCGGGAGGTGTCGCTTGCCTCCACACCGGAGGGGTTGCATCGTTTGAGCCTCCTCAAGGATGAGTACCGGAGCCTGGCCCGGGACAACGCAAAGTCACAATTGGCAGATACCCAGAGTAGGGTGTACGGGCACGGGGACAAGGCCAGGAAGCTGATTGCCTGGTTGGAGAAAGGGGAGTGGGCGTCGCGGTTGGTTCCGGTGTTGCAGCCAGCTGGGTTAGATAAAATCACGAACCCGCAGGAGATTGTGGATGAGTTTGCTGGCTATTACAAGAAGGTGTATGCGGCTGAATGTAAATATCCGGAGTCCGAGAATGCAGAAATTATCCGTGACATCCCGATGCCCACTCTTACGGATGAGGACAGGAAGGTTCTTGACTCTCCCCTCACAAATGATGAAGTGGCGCAGGCGATTGGAGGGGTTTGTTCGGGTAAGGCGTCTAGCCAAAATGGGCTCCCTGTTGAGCTTTACAAAGTAAATGCGAATAAACTGGCTGCTTTCGTCAAGGGCATGTTTGAGGAGAGTAGGGAGAGGGGGCTGCTCCCGTACGACCAGCGCGTTGCGAACATCATAGTCCTGCATAAGGAAGGTAAGCCGAAGACAGAGTGTTCTTCCAATCGACCGATCTCCCTGTTAAATGCCGAACCTAAAATTTTGGCTAAACTGTTGGCGACCCGTCTGGTAAGGTCATCACGACGCTGATTCACCCGGACCAGTCAGGTTTTATGCCTCGCCGGAATACCGCTCTTAATCTGCGCAAGTTACATAGGGTTCTTGGAGGGGCATTACAGATACACGAGCCGACGATTTTGTTATCCTTGGATGCCACCATGGCATTTGACAGAGTGGAATGGCCCTATCTTTTTGACGTTCTGGGTAAGATGGGTATAGGCTCGGAGTTTGTTTCTTGGGTCCGCCTTTTGTATTCCGGTCCGCTGGCCCGAGTAGTTGTCAATAACCACAGATTGGCAGATTTTGCGTTGGAGAGGGGCACTAGACAGGGATGTCCTCTCTCTCCACTGTTATTTGCGATGGCATGGGACAGGTCGATCAAGGGGCTCAGATGGACACTTGACTGGGAAGACAAAATATCGCTTTACGGGGATGATCTTTTGTTGTATCTCTCCTCGGACTTCGCTCATAACGTTTTTAGACGTTCTGGAGGTGTTTGGAAGGTACTTAGGCTTCGCCATTAACTGGACGAAGTCGGTTCTTTTTGTTTTGAGTGGTGATCCCCCGGAGGTTCCTTCAGGTTGCCCAGTCAAACTGGAAACGGAGGGATTCAAATATCTTGGTATTTTTATATCCTTGGACCCCCAGAGCAGATACTCCAAAAACCTGTTACCGCCCCTGGTTCGACTTAGACGAGATGTGACTCGTTGGAAATCGCTTCCGCTCTCTCTTCTCGTCGTGCTGTTCTGTTTAAAATGATGGCTCTTCCTCGTTTCCTGTACGCGCTCCAGAATTCCATGGACCCGGTTCCTCCGTCGTACTTCTTTGGGACAGTAGGCCCAGAATTACATTGGCAAAATTGACGTTGCCGTGGTATGACGGGGGGATCGGTTTGCCCAATATCCGTACTATTGGGCATCACAGTTGGCGGCGGTTAATCAGGCCATTTATGGTCCCCGGCTAGATCATGGACAGCGGTCAGGTTCCCGGGGGGGAATTTACTAGGGCATTATATGCGAGGCACGGACGTTTTCCCCTAGTGGGTCCGGCGGCAGTCTGGCATGAGGTTAACCGCTCCCTTAAATGGGAGGGGAGGATCACACTGGCTACACCTTTCTGGAATTCTGAACGCCTGGTTAGTCTTTGGAAGTCAAAGGGCTTTGACAAATGGGACCTCATTGGGATTTCCAGTGTGGGAGATCTCTGGGGTAAGGACTGTATCCTTCCGTTTGAAACCCTGCAGGAACGATATCAATTGCATTGGAGTGAGAAGTTTTGTTACCTCCAGATTAGGCATGCGCTGCTTGCCGGTATTCCCCGGGAAATAACGATCCCAGAGGCTTCCCCGTTGGAGGATTGAGTATTGGATGGTCTTCTTCCCTCGAAGACGATCTCCTTGATTTATAAAAACCTAGTTAATCACACGGGGGATCCCCTGGGGTACTTAGGGACCAGTGGACAGCAGATGGACTGATATTAGATGACGAGGACTGGAGGGAGGCGGTGGCCTATCCGAGGGTCGTTTAGGAAGAAGGGGACCCCTATATAATAGTATACACTTGCTATACATAGGGAAAATAACTATTTTGGGAACAGTCTATAGCCAAGTGAATGAGCTAATGTACAAAACTGTATATCTAAAAAAACACCAATGAATTAGAACTTAATGTTGCCCAACAATACACAAATTAAGAACCCATGTGATGATTCAGTCATTCATTTTATTATTCATAGATACATTTTATGATCTTTTTTTAGAAAAAACTGTATCTTGTTTTCATTTTTTCTTCTTTTTTTGATAAAGTTCATTACAATTCATATACAAAAAATATTAAAAATACAATACAAACAAGAGGCAGTAGATATGGCAGATGATGGAGGCAATGCGGTATAAACTATGCGCGTTTCGGCTTGGCAGCCTTCCTCAGGTGACCGTCTATTGGAAAAGGAATAATTGTCCAGACCATACGGATGGAAAGGAGCATACATATAACTATCGCCAAAAAAGGAACGCTGACTTCCTTGGTAAAACGAATGGAAATTAGAAGTATGCCCGGTGATTAGTGCCGCGACATCCGGTACTATAGGTAGCTATTCCTCACGGTGGTGCTCCGTGTTACCAGCTATAGTTTGACCCATATATTAATATATTTGGTGAAAATTGACGGCAAGATGATGAAGTTACAAGACCGTGAAGGCAGAGTCCTTCCAGTCTAATTCTGTTGGTATGCGGAAAGACGAGAGCCGGAAATGCGATAATATTAGGAAGATGTTGACTTCCTAGGTATATGGATCAAATTCGGGATACGGCTCTCGATAATAGCAAGCACATCGCGAATGTGCTGATGTTAGGTGAATGGCGAGGGTCGTTGCAATACAAATGAGGCTCTGACTGGTTCAGTTAAAGATTCTCCACCACTGCTATGTGACTGGCCCACGGATGGTGTGAATGGGATTGGCTGCGAGTGAGGACGTGGCGTGGCTGGAACGTTCTTTCATATGTTGTGGGACTGCCCTCTGATTCAGGAGTATTGATCTGCTATTCATGCTAAGTTACGTGAGGTGTGGGGAGGGAGCTTTGAGCTGGAGGCACGGCGGTGTCTCCTGAATATTTGGGAACCAACCGACCTCTCGTCCCATGGAACGATTTGGGCCACGTTGGCATGCGGGATTGCTAAGCGTAATATTGCACTGCTGTGGGGAGAGAATCAGCCGCCTACTGTTGGGAAATGGATGGAAGACTTGGATTGGTGCATGTTTAGAGAGCGGGCCGTGTATGTGGCCAGGGGAGGCCCAAGAAATGGGGCAAGATCTGGGGGTCCTGGAATGCATATAGGGGTGATATATGCGCTCTGTCGAACCGGTTGATCCAGTAATGTTGGTGAACCCTTGAACACGTATGTTACTATTTCTGATGTATTTCTTTGATCAGGAGGTCATATCTATGTAACGCGTGTGAGATGCAACCCAGTGTCTTTATTGTATGTGTTTTATGATTTATTTTGTGTTTATTAATAAGTAGATAAAAAAAAAAAAAGAATTAAGAGCTCCTGGTCATCTACATTTATTAGAGTGCTTGAGCGAGACCACATTCACTAACTGTGAAAACAATATTTACATTCCTTCTTACAAGCTAAAAGCACTAATTTAAAATAATGCTAAACCATAACATGCTCAGCATGGCATCATGCTGCCTGTTGGTAAGGAACCTGCTGGAAAGCGTAAAGGTAATTTCTTGTAATGTGAGCAGTCCTAGTTTGAGAAAGCCTTCATGACTAAGCGGACAGTGGTGCAAATCAATAAAAGCCTTTTCGCATGCATGCAATCTCTATGCACAATAACCTTGCAAAGGGGGCTAGAGATAAATAAGGGGGCGGGGCAAATATAGCCTGAGTTCGGGCTGTGATGAGGGGGCATGAATTTGTAGTGGGAAGTGAACAACGGGGGTATTGATTGATGTGTTACGTCATCACAATCCATTCAATAATCCCTCGAGGGTGCCCTGCGAGCAACAACTGGACCTTTCTGAGCTGCTACTTTTCTCTACTTTACGGCTGAAAGTTGTGCGTGCGTGCTTGTGCGCACACAGCTTTGATGACGTCCTATGACTCCATAGTGGCTAACCCCACCTACGAGGCCCCGATTAGAGCGGCGATTGGCTCAACTGCCTTACTTATTTGTTAACAATGTACGCAGACACACAGAAACGCGACATTGACAAAAGAAATAACCACATTTATTTGACATGCCTACACTACGAGTGAAGCTGCAGGGACCAATGGTCCGCTGGTGATGTAATGCCGGACTCTAAAGGCATGCAAGAGGAGTGGGTGTTAGGGCTGCACAGTGAAACCTGTGGTGAGCGCGTACCACAGAGGAGCGGGGGGGGGCGAGGGAGCCTCTTGTCTGTGACGCGCACTAATGCACGTCCTACACACAGACGGGAATGGGCGGAGCAAAGGCGGGACATGCGTCCGCCTTTGCCCAATCCTGTGCCGTTTAAAAAAAAAAAAATACAAAGACGCTAAAGCCAATGGCAGGCGGCGAAAGCCTGCTCACACGCATAAGCAGCTTTCAGAATCCCTTTAAAAGAGGTCTTGCGCTGCGCACTGCAACACTAGGTGCAAGACCTAAAAAGGTAACATTAGCTGCCTCCACTGCTTTACTCCCAGGACAAGGACAGCACTCCACTGCTCACAATGAAGGCATGCTTGGTGGACCGCTCCGTGCAATAGGACAGGTCAAGGACCTCACACAGGCAAGAACAGGTATATGCATGACAGGTCTGGTTCTTCGCACATGCTTAGATTACCCGGATACCTCAGACAAAGTAAAAGTTAGGATTCCAGCTATACATGTAGTTGGGCCCTCCCAACAAGCAATTTGAATAATGAGTGCTGATTAGGCAAACAAAAGAAGGCCAAAAGGGTTGATGAGTAACCATTAACAGTGCCCATAGCAAAACTTTGCCTGGCCAACTATAACACAAACCTACTTTTCTTCATTGCAGGTGAAAAACTCGAAGCAGCAGCCCAAACAAACTGATCTGGGGGGTGAGCAACCAAGATGAAATCAAACACCTAAGACGTTAGATCAGCCCCCCCCCCCCCACCTCCCCCCCAAATCTCCATGCAGAATGGTGGAGATTTGGGTGTATCACAGTGATTAAGGTCTTTCCAAAGAGGAATATCAAGTGGAGGACTGATGCTCAGGGTCAGCATTTTGAATACCAGTTCATCCTGGCCTAGCCTGGGTCCAACAGAATCAGCTGTGCTTAGTCCTGACCTTCAAAGTTGTGCCGCTCCCACCAACATGACTTTCCTAAAGAATTGAGGGGCCGATGTAGGGCCAAAGGGCAATGCAGTAATTTGAAAGTGGTTCGGCCCCCACCAAGCAGAGGGGCTTGAAAGTCCACATCCTGCAGGCCCCGGGACACCATCCAGTCCTCGGGATGCAAGGCTGCAGAACCTGAGCAAGTGTTATTTATATGAACTCTTCTGTTGTCAGGAATGCAATGATGTTTGAAGACTAGAATCAATCTTAGCCCGCCATCCTTCCTTAGAAGCAGTAAGGGAATTACACCTCAGTCTCTGGTACACATTTGATTGCCCCTTTGGTGGCCAATTTCAACACCAATTTTAACAGAATGGAGGCATGATCCACTAGCATCTCAGAGTGCACAGGTGCAATGCGGAGAGGTGCAGCAGAAATGGAAAGGCATGCCCAACTTGGATAATTTGAAGGATACACTGGTCTTTTGTGATGGGAGCCAGCAACGCAGGCAATATTGGATTCTGCCCCCCACTTTTCTCATTGTTAGATTGGAGGGATTACTACATTAATTGGCAATGGAGCCAGGAGAAGAGGAGGACATGGAGTGTTGCTGCTGGTGATGGCCTCATCTATTGGAAACTACCCTACCTCTGCCACTATGAAAATCCTGCGTGGGTTGGTATCTAGGCTGAGAAGGTTGTCACTGGTGATACGCAACATCTCTTGTATTTCCACTGAACTTAAACTACAGTTTATGGAATTGGTGAGCAGAGGAAAGTTACTCTGGCGGGACCTTAACTCTGCTGTATTTAAAAGTCTGCAAGGCCATGTCAGCCTTCTCATCGAAGAACCAAGAACCATCAAATGGCATTTTTTATTAGAGAAGGCTAGTTGTCCCGTGTGAATCCAGTGGAGACGAAGACGTGTCATCTAAGGATGGCTGTCAAGTCTACAGCACAGGCAATTGAATCTGTAACTTCCTCTTCTACAGAACATAAATTTACTTTGCAGCACCCATATCATTTGCTGTCTGAAAAAGGGCACTTTGCATCTTCTCTGGCAAACCCAGCAACACCTCATGCGCCATGTCCCAAAAGGTACAAGTGTAAAGGGAGACAAAATGAATTTAGGGAGCGCAAAGACAAACTGACAGAAGAAAATACTTTCTTGCTTGTAGTGTAATTTCTTTTTGATTTTCTGCCTGGTGGAGAAGTAGGGAAATAATTGAAGCTTACCATGCTCATTGAGGTCTGCCCTATAAGGCTCTCCAGGGTTGAATGTGGAGTTAAAGATTTAGCATCACCTGTGCTGCTTAGGCTGGGGCTGAAAAGTCAAGTAGAGTTCAGAGACCAATGGCCCAGGTTGCAAAATTTCCATGAGAAGCTTAGCCTTAGTTTGTTTAGTGGGAGAGGCAGATATAGGACTTTTGGATCCATCCAAATTACGACCGCAAAGGGGACCCTTTCCAAGCCAGGAAGACATAACAGCATCCAGTGATCTATCCACAAAGTAGTGGCACTTTCCAAGTGAAGGCATAGGCCTGCATCTATATAATGTAAATGTAAATGTATTGCGATTTATATAGCGCACGTATCACCCGAAGGCATCAAGGCGCTTGCCTTGGGAACCCGTCCTGGAATTCCCCTGTGAGATAACCCCAGCAGGGTATCCACAAGGTGAAAGCCAGGCATCCCGCCGCGAGGGGCCGTAGTGGAGATTAAGCAAGCTATTGCCCAGAGTCACAGAGTGTGAACCCGTTAGTCGAGTAGGCACCGGAACGAGAATTATCGAGCCCCTGGAATTTTTTGAGCCCAAGACCCGCCGAGGCAGGGAATTGAACCCTGGTCCAGAACCGATCTCAGTTTCCGGGTCTGCCGCCTCTAACCCCTGAGCCACACTTCTCTACTACATAATGTACTATAATGTACTATATAATGAATTGGAAGCAAACTATCTGCCTCCTCCTCACATTTTTCATTATACGGAACATGTTGAATGGCCTTACACGGCATCAAGATCTGACCAAAATATGTTGTCCTGCCTTGGCAACATTACTACTGAAAGATGGACAACTGGAAGAGAGCCCTCATCCTTCCCAGCATGAGCTTTGGTAATCATGTACCTTGAGACTCAGAATTGGAACTACCATGGAAGGAGGACCACAAGGCTGGACCTGCAGCACACAAGTGAAGTTACAGCATAACGCTGTCAGTAGAGCTGGCCGACTGACTGACTAGTGTCAGACGGTAACATGGGACAATTAGTTAGCATGTCAGAATGCATAGCCCAATGAATGAGGTGGTCTGCACACCGTAGTTCACACATTGTAATCCATTTGATATAGTCCATATAACTTGACAAATTGCTTGCAGAACTGGGTTGTGCGAAGCCCTGGATGCACTTTACCTAGTACAAACATGTGGGGAGCGCGTTAGACACGCTCCACTCCCAGACGCACTGCGTTTGAATGGATACCAGATCCAACCTGTTTTTAACCATTTATCCTTCTTCCAAGCTTATCCAATAACAATTTCTTCATTCAATTTCTTCATCTCATTTATCCAATCCACATGTATATCGTACTGCATTTTAGAAACTTCTCATATTTTCGTGCGCCCATCCGGGCCAAAACATGGAACTCACTGCCTATTCACCTTCGCCTCACTCAGAACCACCTAGCATTCAGAAAGCAACTTAAAACGTGGATATTCGACCAGTAATTCCCCACCCCTCTTCAAGAGCCTTGAGACCCTCTGGGTATATAGCGCGCTATATAAATTCATTGACTTGACTTGACATTGTAATCCATTTGATATAGTCCATATAACTTGACAAATTGTGTACAGAACTGGGTTGTGCGAAGCCCTGGATGCACTTTACATAGTACAAACATGTGGGGAGCGGGTTATACACGCTCCACTCCCAGACACACTACGTTTGAATGGATACCAGATCCAACCTGTTTTTAACCATTTATCCTTCTTCTAAGTTTATCCAATAATATTCATTGATGTTTGCCACAATTTCTTCATCTCATTTATCCAATCCACATGTATATCGTACTGCATTTTAGAAACTGCTCATATTTTCGTGCGCCGTTCGAGCACAAAACGTTATATGCATAAAACAAGTTTTTAATAGATTTCGATACTATCTACAAATAATGCATTATTTGTAATTGTCCATTTACAGTTACCCCTGACGAAGGGCTGGACTTAAGCCCGAAATGCATTGGGTTTTAAATAAATGAATGCTGCTCTGAACTACTCAGTGTATTTGGATCTTATTTTCTGAAGAAGTCCGGATGGGCGCATGAAAATACGAGAAGTATCTAAAATGCAGTACGATATACATGTGGATTGGATAAATGAGATGAAGAAATTGTGGCAAACATCAATGAATATTATTGGATAAACTTAGAAGGATAAAAGGTAAAAAACAGGTTGGATCTGGTATCCATTCAAACGCAGTGCGTCTGGGAGTGGAGCGTGTATAACGCGCTCCCCACATGTTTGTATTAGAATGCATAGCCCGACAGCTCCAAGGGACCAGAAGGCAAATTATACGGGCCTGGAAGTAGGGTAAATACCTTCAGCATGGGCCCCTTGAAGGTCATAATCTGTTGCAGAGTTGATGATAATCGTGGGAACTTGAGGTGTAAGAGCACAATTTGAGTTGGAAACAAAGAGAGAGTCAAGTCTTGCAACTGCTAACGGAGCAATCGCGCCCAGGAACAGAAGTGCGTGGACATTAGGGCACTTGATCATTCTTTTGTATTGGTTCCTCAACATGAATTTGGTCTTGTCTTTCAATGTAGCCCTACTTTGACACAGGACATTTTTAAAATGACCAGCCTCACTTCTAGCGTTCCATGGCAAAGAAGTTGGTATTTCTGTCCCGAAGGTCTCTGGTACAACAAGGAACACTTGTTGCACAAGTTGGTGTCAAGCTTGGTCCCAAGATTTAAGCAGAAGCCATGTGGGTCATTATAGACATCTGCTTCTGACATGCATGCAACGACTTAACATGGTCATCATCAGGGCCGCATACCAGCATGATGCAAAATTTGCCGAACAATATAGTGAGCAATTAAACCGGTGGGCATGGAAAGAGAGGAAAGAACATTGGTACACAGGGGCAGTGTCTTTATGCATTTCCATGTCCTGATGTTCGGATGCAGGACGAAGGTGTGACAGATCACAATACATCATCTTTTGACACACAGGAGCTACTTGCAAGAGTTTCTGGATCTAGTCTAGCACCTGGGGAGAGTCACATGGTGAGGAATCTATGTGTGGATGTATCCATCAGAAAATAAAATATGTGTTTTATGTAAAGTCACGGTGTTGGACATCAAGGTCCAAAGGTTGCTCTCACTTCAGGGCTGGACAATCATTGCTGGTCATTCTGCCTTAACTACAATGATTGTGCAAGCCACACCCAGCACTCTGACGCCTTTGTCGTGCCTATTCAAATACACTGAAACAATCTTTAGGTATGAGAGTAGAGGTAGGATAGGCACACAAAGTACTTGCTGCAGAAATCCAAATGTGGTAAGCAAAGAACCTTCGCCGGGGCAATGGCACAGGGCAGGGCAGCACTGGGTCAGAAAAAGAACCCTGATGTAGTGACCATACCGGTCACCCACCTGCTAGCTCTGCTTTTTGAACTTGGAGAAAGTCAGATTTAGGATGCTCACGTCACTTTAACCAAAGACACACTGCATAAACAATCAACACACAAATAGCTAATACCACACAAACCCATCATGTGTCCAATACCCTCAAATTAGGGTTTCACTGCATTTGTAAAAGCATTATTGACTAAAAAATATTATCATGCACCATCATTCCACAAACACATAAACCTTCAAACAGGCTTTAAACAGCATACCTTAGACAAAACCTTGACACATTCAAGCACAGAACACTGCAATTTAGAGAAATAGTTTGCTAAATTCAGCAAAAACAGAAGATACCACACACTTTCTTAGCATACAACATATAAGCATTCCAATAAATTTAGCTTAAATGCACCATTCCTTCATAGACACATCATACGACAGACTTGGATTGCAACACATATACAGAGAACACTATGGCTAATGTGGAAAAGGTGGAAATCCTTTTAGCATACTGAACCATGAACATATGACTCTATAAAGATTTCTCAAAGTGGATCGCAATATACCTTCACACTATCCCCTACTAAACTAAATGCTGATCATATTGTCTACTAATCAATCACAATCAAACACCGGACCTGCTATGTGAGCCAGCTTCTATGAAACTCTTAACAGCCTCAGCCGGCACAACCCAATCTGAGGCAAGCGTTAAGCCAACAGCAACTCCGAGTAAATCTATAGCATCAGCCTTGGAAGCCAATCGGAAAAGAGGCACCACAGCTTCTCGTATGTCTCATACTAGGCCACACTCGGGCGAAAAAAGCAGCAAACGGGCCCTGATTACTGACTTTTTAAAGATCGCTATCAAAACTACCTCGAAAAATCGACCACAAGACTCTGAATGCAAATAAACTAACTCAATCTACCACAACACCTACAAGTGAGGCCCCTACGGGCTCCTCACGTGAAGGAACCACCAAAAAAAGGGAGGACAACAGGAGCAGCTGTCAGACCAACAGCTGGGTAGCCACACTCAAAAAATCACCGTAGTCCCAAGCCTTCAAACTCTATCGAAAGCAGTTCATTTCCCGCACCTGCACCAAACGCCAAACCCCGTAGTAATTGAGGCACAAATTCTCCATCACTCTCAGCCTTCTCATCCTCTATCAGCACCCCCCTGCTTGCAGTCACAACCCTCACCCTTACTCTTATTTGGCTTCCATGACCCCAAAAGCTTCAATGATGGCGCCACCACTCATCAATCAACCTCAAACACTATGAGTCCATTTGGCAATATGATCACGCTATCAGGAGGATGCCACCTCAATGCAAAAATACCTGCCAATCTTAACACAAACAGTAGAGACAGGCTCGCACAATCCACGCATCAGCTGGCAGCTACACAACATAAAAGCCAACACCTCAGCCAATCTGAATCACTGGAGGAGTCGTTCTTTTAATTTGAAACATACAGATCCACCCCAGCGCTGCCACTCCTTCAAACAAAGGACACAAGCATAAGGGACTTACTTTGTACCCCCCTATAAGCCAGTGTCCAAGCGATCTGCTCCGAGCCCTTACCAGCAATATGGAACATCGCGCTCAGGCTCCCACTGGAAAATCCAGCCGTTCCCCCACATCTTTCGTCTGGCCACTCCTGCTCAACACTTTAGACACAATCAGAAAAGCTATGACCCTCCACCCAGACAAGCTTGATACCCAAGTAGATCTGCTAAATATTTTGACCACTCACATCCAGGGAATCGAACAAAAAATACATGGCTTCAATGAGATGATCGCGAAGGTACAGTGAGACCAAGAAACAACATACCAATTGACCCATTGCCATTGCACTCAAATCATTGACAAACTAGCCGCGGTTCCAATCTTACTGACTGACCTCCTGGGCACCACCAGGGAAGTCCTTTCAAACAGATCTCTCAAGGCAGGGAATGTTCAAGAGGCCCCAGGAGAAAAGGATACGCTAACCCTCAGGTTTACGGAAGGACAGACTACCGGCAGCATGGGCACTTCCCCAACTTCAATCATTGAAAACACATCTGCACCTATGGCTACAAATGCCCAGGAAAACCCTAATACTTCAGCCTCCCAACCCTTCGACAACTACGAACAGTCTCCAGGAAGGCCGACCAAAACAATTAAGCCATTAACTAAGCGGGAGTAAAAAACGCCTCCGAAAAGCGAGAAAAAGAAAATTACAAGTCAATCAATTAACGCAACTATTGTCCACCCTGATTAGGGAAGGAAACAAAGCATAAAGGACGAAGTCCCAAATACTTTGGAAGCAATATGCAACAAGGAATCCCTAATCACCCCACTTGATTCCCTCACTATACTTAGCAGCCCAAACCACATCAAAACAAAACAAACGTTGCCAGACAATCTGTAAAGTCTATTTAAACCTCCAACCAGGAAAGAGAACCAACACCCTAATACCTCTGTTAAGCAAATAGCAAAACCTGGATCTCCGTCTAGGATTGAAATGAAAGATTTAACCACAACGTACCCCAGAGAGGTCAATATGCTAAAGGACAATGCCTGGAAAGACTGCTGCAACCCAGAAAAAATCAACAAGCCAAGTCCAGGATGCAACATTACCACCAACATAAAGGTCAACAAAACTCCCACACAAAACAATACTAACGTCTCTCCGCACTTGCCCTTGATGTTCTCAGGGTTCACAGGGGGAGCAATTTCAAAGAAATAAGGTGCTGATTACGCACCGCAGCATGAGACTTTTCCAAACAATAAAAATCTGGAATTTATTCCCCATTATATCTCAAGGGGCAACCATGACTTCCTCAACAGGAGTATTCTGTCAAAACTACTCAAGGCGAACCGTTCTTTGAGCCACATCAACTCGAGGGACATTGAAAGTATAGAGTTCCATCAGAACTGGCATTCCGTGGACTTCGAAGAATCAACCACTGCCACGTTCACAGATTCCCTCCTTACTGAGCAAATCTGGCAGCACAGGGTCCCCTTTGAAAAATGGAGCATTAAGTTAAAAAAGATCGAGCCGCCACGTTACCCCAGCCCATTACACATGCCTACACATCCAGCTGGTTTGTTACAAGGCGCCAAAGGCCCATATAACCGAAGTCCTCTCGCAGGCAAAGATTCCAAGGCCAGGACAATTACAATCACCTTTCCTCACCCTGAAGCCAGTCAGTCCACTGGACCCCGGCACTCAAACGTGCCTGGAATTTCCCAAGCCCAGGCATGAAAAAACCCACATGTTGCCACAAGTTTACCCAAAAGCTACAAAATCTGCTCCTGGAACGTGTTTGGCCTTGGCGTGAAACTAGAAGACCCAGACTTCATGGAGTTTATTACACAGTATAATCTACTCTTCTTCCAGGAAACTTGGCTAATAAAATCCACCCCCCTAGTAGGTTACAAGGAATTCCAGAACCATGCCATAAAGGGGACTAACCAAGGGTGAGCAAAATGGGGCCTCTCCACCTTTATTTCAACCGGCACTTCCGGACTCGCAGTTGCCATAGACCTTGATTCCCCCTGGTTGCTATGTGTAAAAATTGACATCCCGCCTTTCACCGGTCTTTTGATCATGAACATTTACATTCACCCTGCGCTCAAACAAAAACTGGCAAGTATTGACCATTTATTAGCCTCACTTGCCACTCTAAAACTTGCCTACCCTGACGCCAACATCATTCTGTCAGGGGACTTCAATATGACCTTACTGCAAGATACAAACGGCACCAGGGGGCACACTCAGAAAAAAACTCGACATGACACCTTTGGCAAGAAATGCGCAGCTCACCTGTACGATCTTTCAATGCGAATGCTTAATGGTCACAGCCTGACAGATACCCCCAGCAGCTTACAACAGGGTCACTCAAAAGTCAGCCTCAATTATTGACTACTCTTTCACGGACCACAACCTTGTTTCCCAGATCACGAACTTTCAAATCTTAGACAGAGCAGAAAGAGACCATCAACAGCAATCCTTCACGCTCTTAAGTAACAAGATGAATCCAATTTTCATTAACGCCATGCCGCAACAACTCCAATGCCATAACCTCAAACGCCTCATTTGGCAAAAGGATAATATACATGACTTTATGGAAACATGCATCAGTATCTTGGAGAAATCCATAATCGAACCTTCTTGCATTTGAGCCTGGGAATCATTTACCATAGAGTTAAATCAAAAATGGTCCAAACATGTAACTGACAGTACAGCAGGAAAATCATTGGGGGCAGCATGGTTCACCAAAAGCCTTATATCTCAAAAACAACAACTGAACAAACATTTACGACAACTAAGAACTCAGGGCTCACCTGCCACCCAAGACCAATTGCTTCTAATCTCCAAAGCCAGAAAAGACCTTAAAAGAGACCTCATGGTTGCCAAGAAAGGATTCCGGGAACACCACTGGGCGAAACTCCATTACTCTTGCAAACAAAGAGACCCTAAGCTATTCTCGGAAATTATCAACCAGTTAACAAACGGCAGGAACCAACACCATAACTCGGACATTATGGAGGAAATAGGGAGAGCCCACATTGAATCACTATATAACAACATTTTATCCCCAGGCATCATTGACTGTGGTTTCCAACCAAGTAACAGAGCTATCATCAGAGACCTAGTAAAAAACGAATCCCCCTCCGATCCAGATTGCCTTCCGCAGATCCCTAAAGAACAAGTCATAAAAACACTTAAAACAAATAGGATCCGAGGGTGCCCCTGGGCCCAACGGCCTCCGAAACGCCTTGTTTCGGAACAACCCATTATTCTGGACAGACTACTTGTCTCCTCTTTTTAAGGATATTTGAACCTCCAACAAGATCCCTGACTCTTGGAGAGGAAGCATTTTAAGCCCAATACACAAATCGGGTTCTCGTTCCGATCCTTCAAACTACAGATTGATCACGTTAATAGATGTGGAGGCTAAAATCTACGCATCAAACTTGGTGGCAGACTTAGAGGACTGGGCGGCGCGAACAAACCACATCCCTCATAAGCAAACCGGACTTAGGGCCGGCATGGGCACCTTGACAAACATTACCGCTATAACCCTTTTGGCCAATCGAGCCCTTGCAAAATCAAGGCCACTTTACGCATGCTTCATCGACCTTAAAGCGGCCTTCAACAAGGTTACTAGAGCCAAGCTTGGGCAAAAATGCACAAATGGGGGGCCCCAGGTAAGTTGCTGGAGGCCATAATCAACCTGTACTCTCAGACCCGGGTCCAGATCAGGTAAGGAGTTGGGCTCAACATTACTAAGAAGATCTACACATTCAACGGGCTAAAACAAGGGTGCGTGCTGGCACCCTGCCTCTTCACATTTTAACAGCTTATGTGGATGAGCACCTTCGGTCAATTCAATCCGACCCTCCGAAACTTGGCACAAAGCCCACACCCAGCCTTCAAGATGCGGATGACAATGTTTTACTGGCGCAAACTCCAATTGGTTTGCAACGACTAATTACTGAACTTGGGGCTTATACAACCTCGGTCCAACTAACCAGCAATCACCAAAAAACGAAGGTGATGCGCTTTCACAAACACCACCAAGCCGATTACAAATTCACTTGGACAAGCGCCCTTTGACCGAGGTGGCAGATATTTAGGCTTTCAAATTGATCGCAAACTTACCTTCAAGATTCATCAGTCCCAAGGTCATACGAAATCTAAACAGCTGCAGTTTGCCTTCAAAATTAAAAAAAACAAGCTTGCAGGCGGCTCCATTGGTCACCTACTAAAAGTTATAGCAGCAGAATTTCTGCCTTCCATCTCAAATTGCAAACAAAACAGGTGATGACATTGATCCACATTCGGTCCATCACCTGTTGTGTTTGCATATTCCATCTCAAATGGCACAGAAATCTTGAACGGCAAGGACGATACAGGCCTGAACTTGGAACAATAAATTCTCTTCAAGAAACTGTTCACAATTCCCCGCCATATTTCGCAAGCTCAAATTCGACTTGAGTATGGTCTATGAAATCAGATCCCCAACAGATAAGGCGCACTAGTCAAGTAACATTGGAGGATGCGGGATGCAGAGGAAAACACACTTGCCCACCATTGTTGGATAGAAATCGAAAATCAAGCCAGCCTCAAAAATTCAATCTTCGAAGCTCTGAAGGCCTCGCTTTCAGCACTAAAGGAGGCATGGCTTACAGCTCCTACCTACTGCGGCTTTAAACCTGTGGTCAGCAAAGCCATAAAACAGCACTCTTTACGTTTAAACAAAACAGACCTAACAAAAAAAAAAACCACGCCTAGACCGTGATACAGACATACCAAAGGTTGCACCCTCAATCCTACTTGTTAGATCATTTTCCGCATCAGAAAAAACACTTTTTAACGCTATTAAGGCTTGGGTCTTATTCATCAAAGGACCTCACCCCGAAATGGGAATACACATGGCAATCAAAGAAATGCCGCCTGTGCGGAGCTTAGGATGAGTCCTTACGCAAAACGGGCCTTAGGGAGGTCCTCAGGAAGGAACAAATAGGAACTTGTAGAGCAGCAGTAATTCAATTTCTCTGGGGCTCATCCACGTTCCTAAAATCGCTGCAAGAGAACTGGCCAATGTAGAATCTGTCAATCAACTCATGCAATGTTAGGATACCTGGCTCCGAAATCCTCCGACAGCCTTGTTTACATGGTAAGATTTTTTAAAATATCGCCTTTTAAAAAAAATATTTTATAATTGTAAGTTTTACTCATGGTGGTTTTCCCACCCTTTTATGATTTTTTTATGAAATCAAATAAAAGTATATTCATTCAATCAAACACCAATACACATTTCCACTTTCCTATGAAAGGTGGTTGAGTGCGTCACAATGCTATGAAAATGATCTTATGACTACGTGAATGCAAATAACAGAAAACAACATGGTCATTTCCTAATTTTACTTGCTTGCAGAACTTTAGGATTGACAGGGTTTTGCGGTCTAGGCAACTTGTATCAGCTTTGTATTGGATGGTTATTGAAATATCATGTTATGACAACTACTTCCCATTTTAGAATAACTGCCACTGTTTCCAGCTAACCTGGAAACCTCCCTACCCGATACCAAATTTCTGCTGTTCCTTTTCCTAGCAACAAATGTTTTCATAAATGCAAAATATGAATGTTAGACAAATAAATCTGAAATAAATATACAAATAAACATGAAATACATATAAAGTCAAAACTTACTTTGATAGGATGTTCAGCTCCTTGCTAACTTGGGCTTTAAATTTTTTCTTTTTCATCTTTTCAGCGTTTAACATGCTTTTGCTGAGGTACTGTAGGACAGCGGGGACATGGGGCAACAGTAATCTTACACCTGTGCTGAGTGACTCTGGAATAAACAGAATTTGTTTCAACTTGAGGAAACTCAAAATTTCAATTACAATTCACATGCACACCAAGGGCTAGATGTATCAAGCGTTTTTTTTTGTCGCAAACGCTGCGAATCGCAAAATAGCAGCGTTTGCGACAAAAAAAGGAAATGCGATGTATGAATAAATCGCATCGCAAATTTACGGAATCGCAAATTTTGTAATTCCTTAACTTTGCGTCAGCATTTAGGGAATCGCAAATTGCGATTCCTTAAATGCTATGTATGTAGCATTTATGCTTTGCGAATTTAGGCTAAGAAATCGCAAATTACCACCAACTTGTAGTTGGTGGTAATTTGCGAATTCTTTAAAAAAAGTACTTTTTGAAATTTCTAAAGGTGCCATGTGATGCTCATACATGCCCTTAGGGCATGTATGTGCACCATATGCGCACACATGTCAATTTCAGGGGGGTGCAGCAGGGTGTCCTTAAGACACCCTTGAAATTATTCTCATTTTGCGATTAGCAAATTGCGATTCGCAAATTGAGAATAACTATCCATTCATTCTTATGGGCCTCCTGGCCCATAGAAATGAATGGGAAATTATTCCTTAATTGCTATTAGCAATTTGCTAATCGCAATTAAGGAATTTTAAGAAATCGCTAAGAAATAGCAAATTTCTAGATACATACCATTTAGCAATTCTCAAATAGCGATTCCTTAAAAATCTCTATTTGAGAATCGCTAAAGGGTATCTTGATACATCTAGGCCCAAGTATCTTAATTTGTGAAGCAATTTTCACTTACAAGTTCTCTTGATGTTTGTAAAACGTGCATATGTATGCACATGATGAGTTTTGGTTTAGTAAACAAGCAATAAAAGTACACACTGATAATCTAGACTATACAGAGTATACACTAGTAGTAAAAACAGCCAAAAAAAAGAGGGGGGAGCTACCCCTCTTCATGTCACAGGAACCAGCTCTGGAAAACAGCGGATTATAGCATAGCGTACTTGCAGAGAGCACGTTCACCCCTTGGGGAACCTTGGCAATGAATAACTAGCTCTACCTTCACACGGAGATGAAAAATACTTCACAAAATGGGCTCAGGAAAAGTAGAGGTCTCTCTGCCGCATAGAGCTGTGCGCGAAAAAAACAGCAAAGATTTTTACTGAAGTATATACTTCCAATATTTTGCATAAAAAGTCATGACTGTATAGAACTGAAATATATCCTACCTACTAGTTTATAATTTTCTTTTTTGAAATTAACTGCATACATTTTCTGATGCAGATTATGTAGGTAATGGTATTATTATGTGTCAGCAGATGTGGTATGTTATATTGATTGGTAAGGATTTGTGTCATGACAGTGTGTGGACTGTGCTGAAAAAATGTGAATATGATTGGAAACATCGTGCTTAAGTCAGCTTGAGTGAGTAGGGTGAGACAGACATGTGGCGTTTGAATAGGATGTGTACAGTGTAGTTTAAGGGCATGGTGAATGCCCCATGTTAGGGTTTCTTGCTTCACACCCCTAGCATATTGCTAGGCTGCTCCAGTTTAAGTTTTATTTTGTGCTGTGCTTCAGCAGAGTGCTATGACAGTCATGTGATCCAGGACTTACAATAAAGTAAGTTGTTTTATGCCTTCAAGATGCATTATTGTGGACTGCTGGAAATACTAGCGCAGGAGGAGGCAATATGGCTCCTCGCCAGTATACATCCCCCGCCTATCTGACTTTTGGAACTTGGAAAGAATTGCAAATGAATGGTTCGTGAATTATTCGTAATCGCTGAGGGATGTTGAACGATTTATTCCGATGTCAACGGCTCCAGCAGACGCGACAATCTCACCTGTGTTTGGTGATTCGTTCTGCCCCGCGGAGCTCCCCGGATTGCCCGCTGATTTCCAGACGCTGCAATGGTTCCCGATTTTCACCAGTGCCTGTAGCTGCGGCTTCAATTGACTTTGTGCTGCATTTCAGGCAGGCATTAGCAGGGCTCACGGAAGACCTGGAAAATCCGGGTTGGATTGGGATCCTGTTTTTGCCATTCTACGCTCTACAAACAGTCCCTATGGCTCCGAAGAACCCGACCGGCTCCGCTATGACTGGGAAAGGGAAAGGGCAGTGTACACGGGCCACAATAGCAACAGCAGCTTCTATGCCTGTGATGGAGGCTCCCGCTGATGAACCTGGTCCAGCTGGTGGCGTCATGGGCACTCTCGAGGGTCAAGTAAGTGCTAATGCCCCAACTGACGGTGCAGTGATTAACAGCTCGGCCAAAGAGGTAGATCATCCTCTCTGGACTTGGGTAACCCGGCAAAAATAACTGGTAAAGCAGATGGTATTAACCCTAAAATCCCGGGTATGTTCAAAAAGAAAGCCCAGTTAAGGGCAAAACTCCTTTACCGGAAGCAGTAAATTCTAGGACTCCTGCTTTGCAACCTCAACAATCTGTGATTTTACAACAGAAAACGATGGAGGCATCAGTCAGTAGGACGGCCAAACATTATTACAGATGGATACTGTTATTTCTAGGTCAGGGATGTTGCAACAAACTATATCTGATGCAGATTCCGGGGACTCTGTAGGTAAATTCTATTCAATGTCGGATTTATCTAACCTATCAGGTACTGATAGCATTGAAAATGACTGGGCCAATGATAGGAGCTTAACTAGCTCTGTCCCATTGGAGGATGACGATGGTAGCTCTATGGGAGTTAATACAGTTCGCAGAGTGTCCCTTTCAGCTTCTTTTCCCACGACACGAGTATCTCCTATTCAGCATTTGGTAAATGATGGGTCCCTCCAATTGGCCTCCCTCATATTGAATCTGGCTCTTCTGGCTCAAAGGGCACAACTTTATTACTTTCATTACCCAGTGAGTCTGAAGGGCTTGTTGACAATATCTCTTCAAATCTCTATGACAATGATGCTCATCAAGGGAATCAGCCTGACTCAGTCTCTAAAACTGATTCTGAAATCACTCTTGCTACAATTCTCCAAGCAATTACATTGCACCGTGAGGAGACAAGGGCAGAAGCTTTGCGTGTACAAGGGGCAGGATGCAAACTTCAGAACACAGTACGTCGGGTCATCAAGTCAACGAGTGAATTGACTATATGGGTGGCCGAAGCGGAAACTAGAATCTCTACAGTTGAAGACGAAATGGAGCAACAGAAGTCGGAAGTTGCTGCATTAACTGCTCTTAGAGATGCATTAACTGGATGTTAATTCACTTGGAGAACAGAGCAAGAAGAAATAACCTTCGAGGTTTAGGTATTCCCCGAAGGTTCTAAAGGGAATAATATTCGGCAGTTTGTTCAAGAGTTATTCTTAGAAGCATTTCCTGACTTAACTCAATGGAACTGCGAGCGCGAACTGCAGAGAGTCCATCGATTTCCCTTTCACAAACGTACTGGCAGCAATTCTACTGAAGAGAAACCTAGAGCAATTTTGATCTACTTAAATAATTTTTTATTACAAGAAACTTTATATGATTTAGCAAGATCAGATCAAAAAAGGAAGGGGAAGGGCATTGAGTTTTTTGTTCGCCCCGATTACTGCCAGGCAACAGTCCAACAGCGCTGGCATCTCCGACAGTTGATACCTCAGTTTCAAGCTAAGGGAGCCTCAGCTTTCCTGTTAAATCCTTCCAAGTTAAAGGTTCTTTATAAAGCAGCTAGAATTTTTTTACGGTACAATAGCTTAATGACTTGTCCCCGATTCATCTTAGTAAAAGAATGAACTTTAATTATGCTATCCTTTTTTTGTATTTGTGGCTATATTAATGACTTTGATATGCTATTTTTTTTCTTTTCTCTTTGTTTGCTTTAGAGGGCGGTGGTGACCGATGGGGTGGGGTGGGGCGGTTAACTTCTCTCTCCATCACCTATGGGGACTTGCCAGTCCCTTTGTCTCACATGGGTGGGTTTCAGGGTGGGTTTCAGGGTGTGTTCCAGGGTGGGTGGGTTGGGCTTTCAGGGGAGGAGGGGTTTGGTGTGTGGGGCAAAGAAAAACAGTAAAGGAATATTTTGTGCAACGCAAATCCGTGATTTTGTTAAATTATGTCAATTAACCGCTACATTGGTTGGTCTGAGTATTGCCTGTTTGATTTTTTCTGGTATAGTCGGTTTTGAAAATGGGTAGATTTATAATATGTTCATGGAATATCTGTGGCCTAAATGATAGGAGGAAAAGGGGTATTATGGCTCAAATTTTGAAAACTATGAAGTTGACGTCTTGTGTATTCAGGAAACCCATATAATTTGGAAGAACAGGTATTGGTTTAAAGATTTAGGCCTCGATTTAATTGGCTGCTCCCGGCAGGGTACAACCACAAGAGGTATCGCTATATTAATAAGGCATGGGCGAGGTACAAGTATACGTGTTAAAGAAGATCCCTTGGGTCGGTGGGTAATCAGCGAATTACAGCTTGAGGCTACAGTTTTGACTATCTGTACTATTTATGGCCCCAATTCCGATGATGCGGACATGCTGAATCAGTTAAGTATAGAATTAGCTTTGTGGCCGTCTCTCCTACTTTTATGTGGGGATTTTAATTTACATTTGGATGGTAAAGATGACATCTCTAGTAATTATACTTATGGTGGTAAGAAGAAAAATGTATTCAAGGCTATTAAAGGGATTATTGATGAATTTGGCTTGGCAGACATAGGTTATTTAAAGGGAGGTGGTGCTCCGGGGAGTACCTTTTATTCTGTCCGCATCAGAAACACTTTCGCCTAGGCTACTTCTTTGTAACACCGGGATATGTAAACACTGCCAAAAATATAAGGTTTGAAATTCTCCCCAAAATAATCTCGGACTACAACCCTATTATTCTTGATTTAGATATCAATTTTAGTTCATCCCCGAAGCCTTGGACCTTTGAGCAGAAATTATTACTCGATTCCCTCTATATTGAGTATATCGGGAAGTGGATCCCTGTTTTTTTTTTTAATTAATCAAGGTTCAGCATCAATTGAGATGGTGTGGAATGCTTTTAAATCTGGGGTTAGGGGAGAAACGTTAACCTATTCAATTCACAAACAGCGTGAAATCAGAAAGGCAGAAGATATTGAGTTGGGTAAACTGCGAGACGCCGAAATTCAGTTGATGACGGCTTGCAGCAGAGGGTTAAATACCGATCAAATTTTAAAAAACTTAGCTATACAGAAAGCAAGAATTTACCAAAGCTTTGCCACAAATCTAGCCCAAAAAATTGCTGTCTTCAGATCTGAAATTTACAAGGTGGGAGAGACTTCAGGGAGACTTTTAGCGAAAAGACTGCGACAGAAGGAGGTATGCGCAAGGATAGATCAAATTATGGATGATTCAGGGCAACTACATGACACTCCATCGGAAATACTGGGGATCTTCCGTGAGTTTTATTGTAAACTAAACACAGAGGATATTATTGGAGGTATCGAAGGAAGGGTAGCCGATTTCAGTGAAGCCTTACCTAACATCATTCTGTCATCAGAGGAGTCTGAGCAATTGGATACCGCAATTACTTGGGAAGAAATTGAGCAATCCTTAATGTCACTAGCTTCAGGCAAAGCTGTGGGACCTGATGCTATCCCTCTGGAATTTTTTAGGGTCATTCGAACTGTTCTTAAAAAAGAACTGACCACACTTTTCCTGGAGGCACAAAAAGGGAAGGCACCACCTTCTTGGCAGGCTTCCGTTATTACTGTTTTTCTTAAAAAGTATAAATCGCCCTTGTTACCATCTTCATTTAGGCCCATATCGCTAATCAATGCGGATAGTAACGTTTATTCTAAGATCCTGGCCTCACGCCTTTCCAGCATTATCACACCATTGGTTTCAAAATGTCAACACAGGTTTATTCCCCCACGTGATACGGCAGATCATATACGCCGTTAAATCACATTTCTGGATTGGGCTCAGGCACCTAGCTCCACTATTGGGGTAACCCTGTTGGATGCTGAAAAAGCATTCAACAGGGTTGCCTGGGCATATATGTGGGACTCTTTAACCAGAGAGGGATTCGGCCCAGGTATTTTAACATTGTTCAAAAACTATGTATCACTTTCCCACTGCTTCTATACGATTGGGTGGCCAAGCATCTTCTCCGTTTCCAGTTACTCGTGGTACATGGCAAGGGCGTCCGTGCTCACCATTACTTTTTGCTTTTTATATCAGCCCTTTTCTAACTCGTTTAAATTCGGCTGAAAATATTAAACCAATTCATTTAGCCCAAACAGATTTTCGAGCCTTAGCCTATGCAGACGACATCGTTGTAGTCACAACTGATATAGAAACTGCAATACCCGCCATTAGCGATTTAGCGACACAGTTTGGATCCTTTTCAGGATATAAGCTGAATTTATCTAAAACTCAGACTCTATATGTCGGTAGTAACCTCCCTATCACTATAGTAACCGTTCCTGAAGTTACATATTTGGGAATTAAGATATCACTTCCCGTTTCTAATATCCCAGAATTAAACTTCAACCCTACAATGGTGAAAACCAATGTAATATTAGAAAGAGAAGATCATCTCCACCTATCTTTATATGGCAGAGCTAATGTGTTAAAAATGTTGATATTACCTCAATTTTTATACATGTTTCGTACAATCCCCATTGAATTTCCTCTGATATGTTTTAAAAAAATTAGAGAGGGTAACCTCTAGATTTTTGTGAATCTACAAACAACAACGCAGAGCCCATAAAAAGATGATTCTCCCTAAAGAGCGAGGTGGGTGAAATATTTCCCTATTTTACTACGTAGCTGCCGCTCTACAATTTATCAGCCCACTCGTCGTTGGGGACAAAGCTCAAATCCCACTGTGTAATACTTCATCTATTTATGAGCTGGCGATGGGTGAGGAGATAAAGGGATGCTTGGTGAAGGTAATCGAACCCAGCTATTTCAAGAAAACTAAATTTAAGATCTTAACAGCCGCTTATACAGTTTGGAAACTGGTTAGGCATCATATGGGGATCTCTAAATTAAATGTATATACTCCATTTACCGCATTTGATTTATTACCTTATATTTTTCGTGATCAAATCGCGATTAGGTGGAAGACTAAAGGAATTTATTGTTATGGGGATCTGTTTAAAGAGGGATATTTAGTTTATTTTAATGATTTACAAAGTAATTTTGGCTTATCAAAAAATGACTTAAATTTCACCAAATTCATAGCTTTGTACAAAAATTAGGCTCAGTATCTGAACATCAAATGATTAAAATTCCTGTCATTGAATATATGCTGAAAAAGACGTCAATTGGCCTATTTTATTCATGTCTGATTCAAGAATTTCTGGACGATTTGGATAATTGTCAAAGTAAATGGGCAATTAAGCTGGGGATATCTGAAGTTAATATTCTGGAATCTGTTACGCTAGCTAACCGAGTTCTTATTACAGGGATGAAGCGCTCACAGCATTACAGCATTTCATGGCCATACATGATTTATATTATACTCTGAGGAGGGTTTCTAAATGGAGCTTGACCACAGGTACAAAACGTAACAGGTGTGGCTTATTCGCCGCTGATGCAGTGCATATGTTTTTTTATGCCCCAGACTTTCCGATTTTTTTTTCGCTTATTGAAAGGTTTTTGGTTATAATTTTAGGGCGCACAATTAGTATAACTGGTGAGCTGGTACTGACTGGGTGTGGCGCGGGAATTGTGGATCAGCCAAGACCCAAGGCTACGAAATGTTTTCTTTTTATATGTATGGCTGTTAATACGGGCCTGTATTACAAAAGATTGGATTAACTCTGAGCCGCCCCCTTTTTTTAGTTGGCATGAAAGACTATTGTTGATGTATAATTTGGAATTGGCTATTTATAAAACTAAAGGGATAAGGAGGAGAGTCATGGGAGAAAAGATATGGGCACCTATTACGGAACGGATTTAGGAAAAGGCAATGTTAGAATCGTACATACATTTTTTCTTACTAAGCTCTCGTTTTGATGAATTTATTTCTTTTTTAACATTGGAAATATCTGATCTGTATATGCTGTTTTTCCTTGCAAAAAAAATAAAAAGCTTAAATAAAAAAAAACAAGATGCATTACTGTGATCTGGTGCTAGAGGATTTGGTGAGACGGGAATAATGCTCTGAGATGATATGGTGTGGTATAAGACAGTCTTCTGTATGATTGTCTGGTACAATGATTCTTTGTGTGGTGTGTGTGTGTAGGAAAGTGCCCCTTTTTGCATGGTTCCCCCAAATTTTTGCCTAATGTAGATGCTCTTTGACTAAGTGTGCCATGGGTTCCTGCCAAACAGGTTCCCAGTGCATATGTTCTTTCCCTAAAACTGTACTTTGTACACCCAAATTTGCATCTCTCTGGCCACATGCAAGTCCCTTGTAAAAGGCACCCTGGGTACCAAAGGCCCTGTGACCAGAGAAGGCCTCTAAGGGCTGTAGCACTTATTGTGCCACCCTTCGAGGTCCTATACCTTAACACACACACTACCATTGCAGGCTGAGTGTTTTGGTGAAGAGAAAAGTGAAGAGTCGACAAGACACACATCCCTGTGCACCATGCCTACAATCCTCTGTCTTTGGCATAGGTCAGCCACCCCTCTAGCTGGGTGCACTACGCCACTGGTGAGGGTACAGGTTCATGAGCCCTGTACCACTACAGTATCTAAGTCTATTCATAGACATTGTAAGTACAGTAAAGCCATAACAAGTATATGGTCAAGAAGTTTGGCATCACAAACACCACAGCACCATACGCCTTTACTGGAATCTCGGAAGTTTGGTATCAAACATATGAGCAAATTAAACCCACACTGATGCCAGTGTGGGACTTAATGGAAAATGCAATCTGAGGGCATCTTAGAGATGCCCCCTGAAAACAACCTAACTCTAGTGTCCTGGCTGACTGGCTGCTTGCCAGCTGCCAACCCCAGACATGTTTCTGGACCCCTGCATCGAGAACCTCACGCTCTCGGGGACTGGAAACAAAGCACATCCTGGGCAGAGGAAAACCACAAACTTTGACTGTTTATAAGCAAGAAAGAATCATGTGTTTTGTGAATGGGATTGGCACAGGTTAATTCTCTGTAGTGTACATCAAAGCCATACTCTGATAATTATGTAGTGTCCAGGATCCGGACTTGTCACATGTACTGCACCGATAGTTTCGGATTGTTATTGAATCACCTCAAAGATGGGAGTGTTATAATTATTATATTTTTCATCTTCAGGGTATCTCTCTTATTAGGTAATATATAGAAATCTTTTTAAGTATGAATGACACATACAGAATTCATGTTTGTGTAATGTCACTTTTTGTTGCACTGTGCTAATCAAGTCTGCTCTAATATGTTCATAGTATTTAATTTGAATTGTGTTCCCTGTTCTAAAATAATTGTTATCGAGCTGTGAACAAAATTTCATGGATGCAGACCCTTTCATTTTTAGATTATTATAATTCAAAGTGCACAGTTCCATACTCTTAAAATAACTGAAAGGGTGTCAGAACTGCTAATTGCCATTTTGAAAGATTTATCAATGACCAGAAAATGTGTGTAAGATACAGTTGTGAAGAGACAGAGAGGAACTTTGCGCTAGGAGAATCAGATGAGACAGGCAATGAACAATCGCTTCACCTACTTTTGCTGAAGGTCAACCGGAGTCACATTCAGGCTACAATTTCTCAGCGTTTATCAGCCTTTCTTTCAGCGTAGATGAGAACACCAGACTAAGCTATGATAACAGTAACTTAATTGTGCAAAACAGGAATGAGAGAGTTTAAAAATTATTTTAGGTTTTCTTTTTGGTGCCGAGTTTAGCCTAATAAGCCAAAGATAAGACGGTGGGATTCATATAAATGTAAATGTTAATGTTGCAATATTTTCTGAAGTTCACGTTCTTCATACACATTGCAGCTACTGTTCTGTTTGCCTTTATAAAAGATACTACACATATTGTGAACACTAGGATAGGATTTTGTATTTAAAAGACATCTTTAAAATATATCTCTAGTTTCCTAGTGTTCTTGTGTGTGCCTTTGTAATGTGAAAGAAGGTTTGGGTTCAACTAATTATCCCTATCATACTTTTTATAAAAGATTGTTACCTGAAGCTACCGCACTCATGTACTGCTCAGTGGGCTGCAGCATGGGTTCAATCAAACTGGATTTCAGTCTCATGTTGACAAACTGCCTAGAAAGCCCGTTCACAGTCTGAATTCTAGAGGCTCTCTGAAACTTATGAGGAAAAAAGAATGATGGACTCAGATGGATGAGGACTATCTGATCCTTAGATTCTCCTAATAATGTGCAAGGTATCCCTACAGAAGCCACCACAAACAGTAGTCAAGTACAATTGAAGAGCAGTGGTCTTATAATCTTAAGTCTTTATCACAAAGCTGTGTATTGCAAGTGGTTCCATCACAATGACTCTGACAGCATTCATCCTACAGATCAGGACTATTGCACATAACCAATGGATTAGATTTGGGCATGTGCCAGGGTCATCATTTTAAAGTTCTGAAGAGTAACGTGATATAAGCATCTGCAAAGATGTATGATAAGATGCACATTTAATGTCAACTTGGCAAAGCTGCAATTAAAAACCCAGACTTTGCATCATCTTGGGAATGAAAGTTAAAACCATGTGTCCTCGCAGAGCAACCGAAAGACATTTGTGGTAGGTCTACCCGAGAAAAGGCAAAGGAGAAAGGAAGTGCTACAGGAAATGACAACTAGAATCCTTTCTAGATCCAGGCCAAACAATGATAGAATCTGGAACTTCTATTATCAGAACAAGTGGTATGGCCACTGACCGCAACAGTAGATACAGATTTTAGGTATTTCAGAACAGACAACTCTCCAGGGATTTTCAGGTCATAGAGATGATTCTTCAGGAGGCATTATGTGATCTAAACCAAGATTGGACATAAATTATGTAACGATCAAGGTTAGTGTTAGAACTGGGGGTCGCTAGTTGGCTGAGGTAGGTACCTTAGGCCAAATAGGGACCCTTGCTTCCACGTCAAGGAAAGGAAGGACACCTTCTTAGATAGCCCCTGCTCACCCCCCTTGGTAGCTTGGCACAGGCAGCCAGGCTTATCTTCAAGGGAAGTGTGTAAAGTATTAGCAACCACGCTCTCAGTAACCCAATGATGTCACCACAAATGGACTCCACAAAAGTTTCATAAAAACAATCATATATGTATATAAAAAGATATACGATGAGACCACACAATATAAATCCAACATATGTGTATTTGTAATATTTCTCCTGGCCAGTTATTAGGCCAGCCAGCCAGCCAGCCAGCCTTTGTAGTTTCTGATGCTATTAATGAGGAATTCTAGATGATCCACTGCAGTCCTAATGCAATAATCGGGCACTTTGCAATGTAAAAATAATGCAGTACGTTATGCAACTATCAAGCAGTTCGTAATGCCAAAATAATGCAATTTGTAACGAAACAATCAGGCAGTATGTTATGCAAACTAATGCAATGTGTAATGCAACAATCAGGTAGTTCGTTATGCAAAAATTGTGCAATGGATAATGCAACAATCAGGCAGTTCGTAATTCAAAAATAGTACAATGCGCAAAGCAACAATCAGGCAGTTCGTAATGCAGAAATAATGTAATGCATAATTCAACAATCAGGTAGTTGATAATGCAGAAATAATGCAAAGCGTAATACATTAATCAAGTAGTTCGTAATGCAGAAATAATGCAATGCGTAGTACACTCCAGCACCGATCACGGTGCTTCAGATGGTCTCTACGCAGCTCGTACTGACTCGTGGTCAGCTTCCGCCAACAGATGCCCCCAACACGGGTATGGTGTAAACAAAAATGCAGCTCTGTACTCTGGCCCCGGTACTGCCGCTCCATGGCAAGTACGGGCTGCGATACGAGCTGAATCAGAGGCTCTCGCTGCAAGACTGGAAGAGGCAGGGAGCGTCCCTCTCCAAGCCCGCACCCCACCCCAGGTGGCAACACACGTTACCTGGGGGGCACGACCTAGCTCTCCCTTACTCGCGACTTGGGGGTCCGATGCGACTTTGGGGATTCTGGGCCTTAGGTGGTAACGAAGATCAGGGAACACGCACACAGCATCGCTGACACTCACTTGAGTTTCGGGTGTGCACGATAACAGGGCAATCCTGACGAAGGTCTCAGGCTGCAAGAAGCACATGCAGACAGCGTCGCTGAGACTCACTTGAGTTCCATGTGCACACGGTCAGAGGGCAATCCTCACGAAGGTCTCAGGCTGCAAGAAGCACACGCACACAGCGTCGCCGAGATTCACTGGAGTTCTGGGTGTACACGATCCCAGGGCAATCCTCAGGAAGGTCTCAGGCTGCAAGAAGCACATGCACATAGCGTCATTGAAACTCACTTGGACTCCGGGTGTGCACGTTAGCAGGGCAATCCTCACGAAGGTCTCTGGCTGCACATAGAACACGCACACAGCGTCGCTGAGACTCGCTTGGTCCCCATGTGCCCACGATCACAGGGTAATTCTTACGAGGGCCTCAGGCTGCAAAAAGTACACACACACAGTGTCGCAGAGACTCTCCTGGAATCTTTTGTGTTCCCGGGTTTCCACAACAGGGAGCCAGCTCTCCTCAGGACCTTGGGGTTCAGTTACTTCAGGACACAGCACACAGCAAAGTCCTTTCAAGCAGGGGAACACAGCACACAGCAAAGTCCCTTTAGCCTCTTCTTGGTTAAATCAGCAAACTGCAGCCCAGCCTCCCGAACACAAAGCAAGGGCGAGTACTTTCCTTCAGTCTCTTCAGCTGGTTCTTCCTTGGCAGAGGTTCCTCTTGATCACGAAGTAGTTTCAATCCTTTTCAGTCTCGAGCAATTCAACGTTCAGGGGTTTCAGCTCTCATAGTTATACCACTAAATATCTTTAAAGTCTTTGTGTTCAGGGGACACTGACCCCTGTCCAAACCAGTTCTGGGTGTCTCCCTGCCACTATCCTTTGATAGTGGGGGTCTGGATCCTTAATCACTCAGAAGGAGATGGAGCCATTGTTTTATGGTGGCACACCAGGCCTCTTCACCTCTAGGGGCTACTCCTCACCCCTACACACCAGATCCAGATGCAGGACAGCCTGTTGCTGTCTCACCTCCTCCCCTGGGTCAAGACATAACCCAGATACTATCATTTTCAGATCCAGACAGTCAATCCACAACCAGGCAGAGACACACAGAAATGTTAAAGCGCAAAAACCCAGCCACTTCTAAAAGAGTGGTTTCTAAACACACAATGCAAAAACCACCTTCACACAAAGATGTGTTATTAAATTGTGAGTTCAGGCATACTAAACTTCACCTCTCCATCTTAAGCCTTTGGGAAGATAGGCTGGAAACATATTACACAGCCTCCCCATTCTGTCCTATGGGCAAGATGGCCTTTCAACAGTGAAAAACTAAATGGACATTATTTCACTGTCAGGACATGGTACACAACTCAATACATGTCCTACCTTTCACATAGGGGGGTACCTGGGACCTACCATAGGGTGTCTGATGTGCACAGAAAGGGAAAGGTAAGGCCGGTCAGAAAGACATGGCAGTTTAACAAACTGGGGGCAGGCACTGCAGTGGCAGGCCTGAGTTCTCTCTTTAAGGCTACTTGTGTGGGTGGCACAATTAGTGCTGCAGGCCCACTAGTAGCATTTGCATTAACAGCCCTGGCACACATAGTGCACTTTACTAGGGACTTTACTAGTAAGGCAAACATACAAATCATGGACAACCAATTATCATAACACTTTACACTTTGACACTGATAAGCAGTGGCAAAGTGCCCAAAGCATCTAAGTTGGCAACACCATGTCAGAAAAAAGGTCTAGGGGGAAAGCAAAAATTTTAGGGAACTTTAGGCAAAAAGGGCTGAGTCCAACAGTTAGCTATTATGCGGACAGGCATTTTAGAAACAAGCTAACTGAGGCAAACCCAGCAGTCCAGGAAGCCATGCCTTTATTTATATTATATTACGGAGTTAGGTGAGATACATATAAAATAAAACTTCATGTTGCCAGAAAGATCCCACCAACATAGAACTACACCTTGTTGTTGGTCCCACTGCCTGCGAATGTAAAGAATGGAAAAAGGCATGCAAGGGAAGTAGGGCAGGTTGAGCCAATTACTTGTGGAAGTAATATACTGAGTCGCCTACCTTATACATTTAGCTTTTTTGGTAAAGATTTCTTCCCCTCTAGGAGCTGTGGGTACAAAAACTTTTGAATAAGACTTAAGAGTAAGTCTCATTTTTCTTTTTACATTTCCCAATAGTGCATTGTTTGTAAGGGATGCAAAAGGCCAATATGATAATGTGTATATTAAAGACAATCTCACATTATTAAACAGAATTTCACAATTTGAGACATGCTACAACAGCAACACAAGATAACACAGCAACTGGAAAATATAATAATGGCATCGAAACGTGCGAATCAAGATGCTACTAGCCATAAGGCACTACCAGTGTTGCAGGCCGCAGGTTCAGACATGCTCACCATGGACTTCTACACAGAGTATGCTGATCTGGTTCCCCCACAAGTCCTCTCCATGTATGAAGAGGCCTTCAAAGATGGAACATCTTCCTTAACCAGATAAGCAGGCATAATGGCCTTCTAAAACAAGGAAAATAATTGCTGCCTCTGCCACTTTTACTGCACTTAATTGCTCAAACATGCGTGTGTAGGTTTTCTTTTTCTTAAAATCTGTGGTTTCAATAGCAGGGTGTTGATGCTTCTCAGAGGTCTGCTAATTGCCTAATAATTCGAGTTTATTGGCTAGATATTTGGGTGTATTGAGGTGCAGGGCTTTGTGCTTCATGCACGCAATTTTGAGCTGTGCTCTTGCCTCATAAGGAAGACAATTCAGTTCCTTTAGATCCAGGGTGATGTGGTTGTTCTTTCTGGAGCCAGTGACAAGTCTTCCAGCCGTGTTGAGTGAGGCTCTTAGAGGAGCCAGACTGGATCTCGCCAGGCCACATAAGGTTGTATTCCCATAGTCTATTCTCGGCTTCTGAAGCAGTCCACATGCATGAAGAAAAATATTTCAGTAATGTGGTGTAGGTGTTCCTTATGGTGGTGCTGAACAAGTTTCCTTTCATTTAATCTCACTGACAGCAGTACTGTAGAGCTGCCCTAACACAACAGTGAGGATGAACGGCTAAATATCTGAATCACTATTAACAACCAGAGATGTAAAGCAGAGCTGGCCGGAGGCATGCATGCTTGTAGATCAACCTGCCTGAAAAGGCTTTGCATTCAGCACTCTACGACATCTGCTATCACTGTATGGCAATGATATCCTGCTATATGTGAAGAGGCCAAGTGATAAAAACGAGCATTTTATAATTATGCAGTCAAGGGTTATCATGGCCTTATGGGGAATTTCCTGAATTGCAACACTTATTTGTGAATCTATCAGTTTCATGGGTGACTGCTATTGAAAGACCAGGCTTCTAACACTGCATAACGAAAGTAATTGAATGAAATGCTGTAAAGTGTCATTTAACCTTTTTTTCTGTAATAATTTAAATACAAACACATTCTTAAAAATTGTTCTGAGGGAGGAGGAGCTAAGATGGCGACCGGAGCAGACCTGTAGGCTCCCGGCTCCGCCAGCCTTCCAGCGCCGCACCGACATCCTGAAACGGATCCTGATGGAAATTGGTGGCAGATTGCGTGCGGCGCCGCGCTGATCTCGGCGATGTTTCCCCGGACTCCCGACCTGCCCGGCGGCCGGAGATAGCCGCGGAACAGCCTGCAGCCCTGGACCCCGCCTGCACGATCCCTTCCTGCCGTGCCCTGGAGAGCCGCTGACGGCCGGAGTGCTCGGTCAGCGCCGGCGGCTGGACCATTGGTGAGATCCCCGCGATGCGCCCCCAGTTACAGGCCACCTGAAGCAACTTGAAGCGGGCAGGGAGAAGGGAGCGTTTCCAACGCTGCAGCAACCCTCCGGACCGGCTCCTTTGTTGGCGGCAGACGGTACGGGGAGAGGCTTGCTCGGCCATATTTGTTTAACCAGGATTGCCTGCCCCCATGCCTCTCCACGCGGGTCTGCCACGGAGCGCCTGACCTGCATTGTGTGCCTCACTGGCGCAGTATACAGTGTTCCTCCACCATTGACTGGGCAAACTTTGGTACCTCGACTATCCTGATATTACTCCGGAGCCCCGCCATAATGGCTTTGTTTGGTGCTTTGTGTGGCGGAGGAGAGCGCCCGATCCCGCCAGTGACCCGTGCTGCCCCGCCTGAGGTGGGGTCCGAGTTTCCAGAGACCCAGGGAAGCGTGAGGCAGGGGCTACAGCCCGCACTTTCCCTTGACACCGTTCTGTCCGCCCTGTGTGACCTCCGTGCGGATATGTGCCATAGCTACGGAAGATTGGGAGGCAAGCTGGACGACATGGCGTCTGCGCTACGGCGGGAGTGTACCGCGCTGATCCCGCAGAGTTGCCACTCGTTTCCACCCACATCCCACGAAGATACAGCGCTCCCTCCTGCCTGCTGGTCACCTGTGCCCGCTTCCGACCTTATTGGTGTTCAATACCACCCGCCTGACAACTGCGCCCGGGATACTTTGTTTCCCCCTTTCATGGAGAGCGCTACATTGTTGTTAGACTTACTATCGAGGGCGCCCTGGGACCTATCTACGGCATTACCGGTTCTATCGATGGCCCCTGTGTTGTGTTTTTTGACTTTGTTGCCTGACAACTCATACTATCCTGATGCCTCGGCGGATCTCCATGCTACAGTCGACGGAATTACTGGTGACTTTCGACGGCCATTTTGTGGTCTCACTTCACTTTCGTTCTTTCTCTCGCCATGTTGCTTCTTTGTTCTACAGTGGGCGGGCTTCTTTCGGGGAGCATGTCCGAGGGTTTATCCACGTTTGGGTCAGGGCTAGGCTGATTTCCTTGTTATTTGCTTCTTGGCTGGTTGGACCGGGTTTGGGATTGTTTTTATGTCCAGTTTCATCGAACGCTGCTACTTGACGTCTCACCCCTATATCTGCCTTACGGCTTGTTTGCTATCCTGACCTTGGGGTGGGAGATGTATCTGTGACTGGTGGGGACCGGGATTGCCTAGAATTGATCCTCCTCCTGTTCTATTTGTCTTTGAGAGTCGGTGATTGGGGTTTCCTTTTCTCACTCTCTATATTAGATGTTGTACCTTTTTCTTTTTCTTTTTCCTTTCTTTCTTTCTTGCTATATTTCGGGTTTATTGGGCGACAGACACACTGCTGGGGGGGGGGGGTAGGCCGTAGCCTCTGCATGCGTGTAGGGAGGGGGGTTAGTAGTTAGCTTCTAGTTATTATTTCTATGGTGCCTTATTTTATTCTTATTGTTGATTTTTTCCTTTGTCTGGGTCCATGTCTAGTTTACTAGAGGTTGGGTGGTAACAGGCGACGGGTGGGACGTTTGCAGGGTCATCAAGTTGGCTCTATAAATTGCTGCCAAGCTGCCTGGGAGGGACTTGAATGGTGGGCCGATATTCTGTGAGGTGAATTTTAGCTAATGTCATGCTCCTCCCGCATGGATCCTTCCTTTTGATTCTTCTTCTCTTGCGATTCTGGACAGTACGATTTGATTCAATGCTCGCGTAAAAAACTTTAAAATTAACCTTCACTGGTTCTGGGACACGGTACTACAGCAATTAATGTGTAACACTTTACTGCTTGACTACAATATTGGGGTACTACTGTGTCGCCGTAAGGTTTGCACTGGTGCTTTAAAAGTTTTGTGGCCGGCCGGAAGGTTGTAGGCCCGTATTTGTCCTTCTTTCATGCACAATAAAGGTTTTCAAAAATTTAAAAAAAAAAAATAAAAATTGTTCTGAATTTTGACCTGCCAGGAAGGTTGGGATGGGTGTATCAAAAAATCTCCAGATATTCAGATACAAGTTTTGCAGCTCATGAGGCTGTTCTTTAAGTGGGTGCTAATGAGTGGGGGCAGTCTTTTGGGGATGGATAAGTGAACATGGATAAAACAGATTTTAGCTAATCAGACCATACTTCAAACAGAATTATATGGCGTGTTCCTCCTACCTTCTGTTTTGACTTTGAAATCCAGATGGTCGTATTCACCCAAGGGTAAACTGGCAACATCTTCTGTGGGCTCAAAATCTGGGCTGTTGAGGAGATTGTCTGCAATATCCATTACAACGTTGGCTGTTTCCAGAGATAAATTTTTGGTAGGGAGTAATGCAAACACATTTGTAAGTATGTCACATTCTGGGTATCCAGATTTTTGCTTACCGAGCAACAGGAAGTACCTAGTAAGAGAACAGAGAATTAAATAGCACTGAATGTTGAATTCACATATGTTTCCTTCCATGCTTTATTTACACCAGAAATTAAGTTTAAATAGATATTATTTTTCTGATACTAGACATGTATTTTTAATCTCATACTTTAGGATTGCATATAATGTTTTATAACTGATACAAACAAGTATTACAGCCCTCTTTAGACATATGGAAAGTAGATGTTATTCTTTCTATTCATCTAGGAGTTCTATAAAGAGCATTTGAGAGAGATTGGTCATCCAGTAGTTTATTATAGCAGAAAATAAAGGAGGTGAGATGACCTCTGTCTAATATTTCTAAATCACTACCTTTGAGAAAGGTTTCAATTAAAGATCTGCTTTCAGGGGTTTCCTGAAAGAAAGTGGCTCTGTATATACTGCACCAAAGTAAGGTACAGTGTGCACAGAGTCCAACAGTCCCCAGAGGTTTGGCAGAGGTTAAAGTTAGATAGAACCGTACTCTCTAAAGTGGTAGCTTGGTCGAACAGTAAGGCAGTATCAGAGGACAGTGTGAAGTATTTGATGTACACATTCAGTCAGCAAATGGTCTCACACATTCAAGAACTGAACTCTAGGCCAATTGTTTTGTATGAAAAATATACTGGTTATCTTATTTTAGAACCACAGGTTAGTATAAAAATACTTTCTCAGAATGAGATGCTACAGTTGAATACTTTCAATGAGCAATAGACTTTTAGATGCAGTAGATACAGTTGTTGCAATATGAAACACAAACTTCAACACAATAATAACATGGAGGTCAAAGGGAATTTTAAGTAAATGTAATATCAGTTACTTTACATATGTTTTCCTTACTCAGGGCTGGATCCTGGATTCAGCCCTGGTGCATCGCCTGTAAACAGTTGAAAGAAATCGTTTTTGTTAAACAGGAGATTTTTAAGGAATATTTGTATGTTGCAAAAATCGACACTTAGAAGTATTTATGGTGGGAGCAGGGCCCCTGGTCACTGGCTCAGGGCAAGTGGGGAAGTCAAACAGAACAGAACAGATGGTGCACTTCCAGCGGCACTGGGGCGGCTGAGTGCAGGTGGCTTTTGGGCTGTTGGGCGCCAAATGGATTTCAATGGGAAAGCTGAGTGACGAACAAAGGCTGCAAGCTCGGGGATGGAGATTCTTCAGGTGCGACCACCACTTCGAGGGGTAAGTTGGGAAGCTGTAGGTAGGGTAGACACCCAGGAGTTGGGCACAGGGGGCCATGGGGCGCCGGGTGCAGTGGTGTCTTTTGGCATTGTGAAATCTTACCCTCTGCTGGTCACGGTTGGAGGGGTCCCTGGTGTTGAGGCTGCAGGCGTCACCAAGAGCGTCGAGGGGAGACCTTTGATGCTGGATTATTGGTCACAGTCGCCGGGGGGGCGTCCTCGTGGTCTTTGTTCACTTTGGCACAGGCCAGGCTCGGCAGGTGCAGAGTGTTCTGGATTCGCTGTTCCTGGCGGGCACCAGGAGGTGTAGATGTTTGAGGAGAACCACTGCTCCTGGGTGTCCCAGTCTTTGGTTGAGCAAGGCAATCAGGTCCTCCGGGGTTTTTGAGGTTGCTGACCAAAGGAGACGCCAGGGTTTAGCAGGAGCAGGATCGTGGGTAGACAGGCTGGTAGAACTGGGGCCAAATCAGTTGTTGTAGTCCTCTTGTTAGCAGATGCACGGTTGGGTCTTCTTTCTTCTTGTAGTTTCGGAATCAGGATATGAGGAAGGAAGGTTGAGGGTGCCCCTTAATACTAAATTTAGGGGCGTTTACAGGTAGGTAAGGGCAAGGACCAATGGGTCCCTTCCCTGGGGTGGGTACACCCCCTATACTGCCACTCTAAAGTGGGAGGGGGGCAGGAGCTTTTCCCTGGTTGGCTGGGTCCCCATCCTCAAGATGGCGGGTACCCAAGGTTGTGCTTCACTTCGCCTCCCCACCCTAGGGGTGGAGTTGGCAGAGGTGGGCACACCTCTCTTCCTATATTTGTTTTTCCCGCCGGGTCTCGCACCCAAAGTGGGGGGTAGAACCAGTGGGGACCCGTTGCTGAGTACAGCATGTGGCCTGGAGAAGCTCACAAAGGTGGTATGCCTTTAAAGCTTATCCTTCGTGAACCCTGCCCATTCTGGGGGAAGTGGCTTGGCACCTCGTCCCAGGATGTGCATGGTTTCAGGCCCCCGAGAGCGGCAAGCTCTCGACCCAGGGGTCCAGGAACATGTCTGGTGGTGGCAGCCTCGGCAGCCACTCAGTCAGGTCACTGGGAGTTGGTCGAGTTTCAGGGGGCATCTCTAAGATGCCCGCTGTCGTGCATTTTACATTAAAGCCCACTCTGGCATCAGGGTGGGTTTAATGTGCTGAGAAGTTTGATACCCAACTTCTCAGTCTTCAGTGTAGCCATTATGGTGCTGTGGAGTTCGTAATGACTACCTCCCAGCACCATATACTCTTAATGGCAGCACTGCACTTGCAGTGCCCAGGAATGGCCCTGGGTACTGTAGGAGTACGGGGCTTAGGAAAACCAGCCAGAGGGGTGACTGATGCATGCCAGGGCAGTTTTTTGTGGGCATGGCACACAAAGATGTGTGCCATGTTGACTCTTTGTTTTGTTCTGCGCCAACGTAGTGTGTGTGTGTCAGGGCACATGGCCTCTAAGGGTGGCAGAATAAGTGATGTGGCCCTTGGGGGCCTTCTCTGGTCACAGTGCCCTGGGTACCTAAGGTACCATTTAACAGGGGCTGACATGTGGTCAGAGATGCCAATTGGGTTTAGGCTTCAATACAGTTTTAGGGCCTGGGTACCTGAATGGCAGGAGCCCAGGGCACCCCCAGTCAAAGTACATAAGCAATTCAGCAAAAGGTGGCGGAATACCAAGCAAGAAAGAGGGCACTTTCTCACATTTCCTGAGCCACAGGTGGCTGGATTAAATCAATTTGGTCAGTACAGGCATCTCCGTGAATACAAATAGAAGTTTGGAATCACACTTCATTCCAGCTTAAGCCTTACTGGTAGAACCCTATTCAAAGACAATGGTCTCAGACAATTATTTCTACTCAAAGATTTTTATGATCACCTTCACTTAGTCGTGGGGCATGTCCAATTACTCAGCCCAAACACATTCAATGCTAATATATATACAATCAAAATCAAAAGAAGCAACAGCAATAGTTCTAAATCCAGGGCAATTTAATTCATTGCAGTTATGGCTATCTCAGTGTACAAAAAGAGAAATTCGGTTGCCCAAACTATAGTATGTGCAAGAAACTGAATATAGCGTGTTAGGATAGAGAGATATAAAAAGAGCATAGAATGAAGAGTACTTCAAATTTGGATACACAAACGATCAATTTATACAAAGAACAATTTGCAATTGGCCTGGCGTGTGATATTTTCAAAACAATTTCTTATGGAGACAATACTTCCAAAATTATATTGCACACGGAAGAGTGTATAACAACATCCAGGACAAAGATTCAAATGGCGTCGACGTTTCGACTCGTCTTAGAGGCCTTATGGAAAATTAAACCTTGGCCAGAGAGTCTTCATCAGGACTAATAGTATGGGCAGCCAGAAGAGTAGCAAGGCCCTAATCAGTGTAGGTGGCAGAGGAAGGGTGATGTTTTCAATCTCACACCCCGAGATAGGGAATTACTACCTTATTCACAAGGTGGATCTAGGTTGTAAGTTTGGCCTAATCCTGCAGGCAATAAGTCTCTGCTTACTCAATCCTCAAAGAAATTGGTCAGGTCCCATTGTAACTTCCAAGTGGCCCTTCAATCGGCCGGTACTGGAGTTAAAAGAGAAGTCAATGCGGGATTATATCACTACACTGATTAGGGCCTTGCTACTCTTCTGGCTGCCCATACTATTAGTCCTGATGAAGACTCGCTGGCCAAGGTTTAATTTTCCATAAGGCCTCTAAGACGAGTCGAAACGTCGACGCCATTTGAATCTTTGTCCTGGATGTTGTTATACACTCTTCCGTGTGCAATATAATTTTGGAAGTATTGTCTCCATAAGAAATTGTTTTGAAAATATCACATGCCAGGCCAATTGCAAATTGTTCTTTGTATAAATTGATCGTTTGTGTATCCAAATTTGAAGTACTCTTCATTCTATGCTCTTTTTATATCTCTCTATCCTAACACGCTATATTCAGTTTCTTGCACATACTATAGCTTGGGCAACCGAATTTCTCTTTTTGTACACTGAGATAGCCATAACTGCAATGAATTAAATTGCCCTGGATTTATAACTATTGCTGTTGCTTCTTTTGATTTTGATTGTATACATATTATCATTGAATGTGTTTGGGCTGAGTAATTGGACATGCCCCACGACTAAGTGAAGGTGATCATAAAAATCTTTGAGTAGAAATAATTGTCTGAGACCATTGTCTTTGAATAGCATTTATTACCCGGGTCTCCTTGACGTTCTGGGTCACCCCATTGTCTTAATGGTTACTGGTAGAACCCGTCTGTGACTCTCTTATGAGATATTTCAATAAACTTTTTTTCAGGTTTCTACTCATGTTATGTTACATAACAAGATCTCCTACTGTTCAGAGTGTATGAAACCCCCACCATTTGAAGGTCATTTCAAAAATGCAAATATGTACCTATATGTCAATATATTATTTGAAAAGAAACGGAGATTACAGAAACAACAAATAAGGGAGGTTGAAGAGTAAAGTAATATGGCAAGATCATCACAAAAAACCACCCACGGTCTTATGAGGTATACATGTGATCCAGTAAGGCCTTCATTTCTTGCTTGAAAATAGGGAAGCATAGACTTAGGATATTCTAGACATTAGGAGCCCATCTAGAATAAGAATTGAGAGCGATCTTTGATTGTTTAAGCAGGGTGTTTCACGGCCAAGTAATCCATGCTGTACAGAACCTATTCTCCAAATAAACAGGTCAGTTTTATGGGGGCTGGCGCCTAGATAGATGGCTTTGTAGCAGGTTGTCTAGAACACAAATCTACCATCAATTGGGTCACAGCTTAGAGAGCACAGGACAAGAGTGATGCAGTTATATCAGTAGAAACCAAAGACTAAAGTCTCATTTGTCTATAATATGCTAACCAAACTTGATCTCGTAAAAAGCAAGAAATCAAGAACTGTCATGTGTGCTCAGCAGCAGCTAATTTGTTCATCAAACAAGCAGGAGTCATTGCTCCATATCCAAGAGAACCTAGTTATCTGGGAGCTTAGGCCTAGCACTTTATAACAAGACCTAAATATGGCACTGTCTGCAGCTCAGTCTCTGCGTCCTTCAGCAAACCAAACTACATTAATTTCATTCTTTCACTAGTGCAATTCCAGGAAACCCCATCAGGGAAATCTTTATCTCTGGCTGTGTTTTTTCTTAATCTTTTAGAACATTCTTTCCTGCAAGGCTTGTTCTCTTGCAACGGCTGCTATGGGGAAATTGCTACTGAAGAAAACTAATTTGTAAGCAAGAAAAGAAGAGAGCGAAGGTCCTCTCTCTTGAATTACAGTCTCAAAGCATGAGTAATGTTTTGAGGCCCAATCCAATAAAATCGTATATGCTGGCTTAATTAGCTCGATAAATTTCACATATGTTATGAGATGTTGAAAGCAATTGCCATTTTACATTTATTCATTGTGTCTTTTCTACCTTCTGAAAGGAGCATATTGAAGTCTTACGATGTTTACATTTAAGGAACGCTCTAGTGTAAAAAGTACTAATGTTGCTTCCATTTACATTGTCACCCCATCACCTAAGCAATAAAATATTACCTTGCGTTTTTGCTCCAAATATGAATTAGCTTCAGCACAAGTGTGGGAGAATACTGGCTTTCCGCAGCAAGCTTGCTGATCTACACAAAATCAAATTAAGGTAAACCGTAAATTATCAATAACAACATTAGGCACATCACAATGCAATATACAAAATACAAAATAAAACAACGTACATTTTTGGACCACCCGCAGTCAGAAAGTGGAGGAAGGTAGCTCTCTATATAGTGTACCAAAATTAGGTGCTCTGTGTAGAGAGTCCAGGGAACCCCTAATAGTGTCACAGGGTTTGCTTTAACATTTGCAAGGTGCTCTATTTGTGGTAGTGTGGTCGAGCAGCCTTAGGCTTATCAGAGGAGACTGTTCGGCATTTGTTGCACACTTGGAGTCAATAAATAAGACACACATTCGACAAGGATATCTGAGCCCATTTTAGAAATAATAACATATTTTTACATTAATTTAGTCATCAAGATCTTGGATTAGGCAAGTACTTTTTGAATTAGTGATTTTCAAAAAACACAAAAAATATATCTGTCAGACTTGAGGCATGCGCCTCGAACGTGGAAAGGTTATCCTATGGGAGAAACATACACAGCAAAGGGTTACTTGCAATCGAATTACAGGATTGCTCTTCTGGATTTTAGTTAAGTAGGGGTCAAGGTCCTTAGAACCACCAGCAGTTTTCCAGCCCTGGTGTGCCCAACTGCAGAGGTGCTGGTCGACGGGTAGCCTCAGACGCTACTGCAGAAGTCGATGAGGAAACCTATAACAAGAAAAAGGCTGCAAGTGGGGACTACGGGACCAGTCCGGCAGAACCCAAAGGGGGGCTTGGCTCTTGAGGATCTCTGGAGCACGGGTGCCCCGTCAGTAGGCTTGAACGTGGGATGTGGGGCTCAGGTGTAGAGGTGTTCTGTCCAGCGGGTCTCTTGCATTGGAGGCTCTCACCTTTTAAGTCGACCTTGAGATGAGGCTAAACTGGATACAGGGCCTCTTCGATCGCCTCTCTGATGCCGACGTCCCATGATGGTAGGTCTGTCTTGGAAGTGTTAGTGTCCGCATTAGACAATGAACAAGCCTTAGCTGCTGCACTGGGTTAGGTACCCAGGGTGTTGGTGCATGGCCTGGTGTTTCCAAATTGTTAGGGAGATGGAGCTGACCTCCTGGAGCACTGAGACTACCTCCTGGGGTGCTGCTTTCTTGGAGGATCCGGGTGGAGGGTGGGTGGGGTTTGTAGGCGAGCAGATTGGTGCACCAGACTGTGCAGTTGGTGCCTGCAGGCATGTGGCTCAAACACTTCAACAGAGATGCTGGATGATTGGCGAAAGTGGTGGAAGCCCTCCAAGGATGTGCAGCTGCAGGAAGAGTCGGGTCCTTGCAACTGTCGAGACAGGAGGCGGCAGGGAGCGTTCGGAGCCAAAGTCCAAAGCTAGTCCACAGTACTTGCATCTTTGGCCCTTCTTTGTCCTTTTTACATTAGTCAGTCGAATCTGAGTTCCTAATGTCAGGAGGCCACCTTAATACTAAATTTAGGGAAGTGCAGGGTAGTAGCCAATGGGCTACTTACCCCTGGGGGGACAACACCCCTTACATGACCACTTCCTGTGGGGAGTGGACGTAACCCTGTGTAGGAAAGTGCACCCTTTTTAGGTCTCGCCTTTACCATTCCGCAGGAATGGGAAATGGGGAGAATTCAAGTCGGCTATTTTCTCTTCAAACCAAAGGGCTTTCAGCCCCGCGGTTTTCATGCTGTTCACGTGAACTACGTGATAACATGCACGCGCATTCAGGGCCAGCCAGCCCAGCACATCAAAGGGCTTCTCCTCCCCTAATTATTCATGGCCGGCCGCAGGCCGGCCGTACTTTCAGTTTCCCGGAACGGCTTCTCCTCACCTAATTAGGGGAGGAGAAGCCCTTTGATGTGCTTCACACCAATGCGCCTCAGTCATTCCTCTTGTTTGTATTTGCTTCCAGACTCCGATCTGCTCATGTGCACAAGACGCTTTACACATTACACTCATCTGCCTGAAGTGGGAGTTTTAAACAAGCAAAGCTGGTCCTTCTGTACTTGCAGTTTCACTTCTAATGTGTGTTGTTATTTATCATGATTTTTAGCTGAGGTGTATCACGCTCGTTCATGAGTTTGATCTCTTCATACTGTGAAATGTTTTCTAAGTTGTTTTTGATTGTCTTACCGCTGGAGGTCTCCCTGTGCTACATTTAGCTTCTGACACATGCAACGCCACGCAACCACGCAACGCCACTCACACATGCAACGCCACTCACACATGCAACGCCACTCACACATGCAACGCCACTCACACATGCAACGCCACTCACACATGCAACGCCACTCACACACACATGCAACGCCACTCACACACACATGCAACGCCACTCACACACACATGCAAAGCCACTCAACCACGCAACGCCACTCAACCACGCAACGCCACGCAACTACGCAACGCCACGCAACTACGCAACGCCACGCAACTACGCAACGCCACGGATGCAACGCCACTCACACATGCAACGCCACTCACACACACATGCAACGCCACTCACACACACATGCAACGCCACTCAACTACGCCACGCAACTACGCAACGCCACGGATGCAACGCCACTAACACATGCAACGCCACTCACACACACATGCAACGCCACTCACACACACATGCAACGCCACTCACACACACATGCAACGCCACTCTACTACGCAACGCCACTCAACTACGCAACGCCACGCAACTACGCAACGCCACGCAACTACGCAACGCCACTCAACTACGCAACGCCACTCAACTACGCAACGCCACTCAACTACGCAACGGCACTCAACTACGCAACGCCACTCAACTACGCAACGCCACTCACCTACGCAACGCCACTCACCTACGCAACGCCACTCACCTACGCAACGCCACTCATCTACGCAACGCCACTCATCTACGCAACGCCACTCAACTACGCAACGCCACTCAACTACGCAACGCCACTCAACTACGCAACGCCACTCAACTACGCAACGCCACTCAACTACGCAACGCTCACACATGCAATGCCACTCACACATGCAACGCCACTCACACATGCAACGCCACTCACACATGCAACGCCACTCACACATGCAACGCCACTCACACATGCAACGCCACTCACACATGCAACGCCACGCAACTACGCAACGCCACGCAACTACGCAACGCCACGCAACTACGCAACGCCACGCAACTACGCAACTACGCCATGCAACTACGCCACGCCACTCACCTACGCCACGCCACTCACCTACGCAACGCCACTCACCTACGCAACGCCACTCACCTACGCAACGCCACTCACCTACGCAACGCCACTCACCTACGCAACGCCACTCACCTACGCAACGCCACTCACCTACGCAACGCCACTCACCTACGCAAAGCCACTCACCTACGCAACGCCACTCACCTACGCAACGCCACTCACCTACGCAACGCCACTCACACATGCAACGCCACTCACACATGCAACGCAACTCACACATGCAACGCAACTCACACATGCAACGCCACTCACACACGCAACGCCACTCACACACGCAACGCCACTCACACACGCAACGCCACTCACACACGCAACGCCACTCACACACGCAACGCCACTCACGTTGCCAATAGGTCTCGCAGTACGGCAGTTGGAGCCATTACAATTGCAAATAACAATGCCTTTCACTTTGGTTATCATTTTAAATACATAAAGGGCTTTGTCATTTACAAAACCAATAGCTCCAACTTTCCTACTGCGAGACCTATTGGCAACGCCAGTGCTTGTTGTCATGGCCATCCCCACTTTTTGCTCACCAATACGGATGTCTTCAACTTGAAGTGCACTGGAAGCCTGCTAACCAGACCCCAGTGCTAATGCTCATTCCCTAAAACAAGGTAAAATATCCAGTCAGCCTACATTGTGGCACCCCTGTGAGTGCCTAGTAAATGGTACCTAGGGCATGGGTAAAAATGAGGGCTGCAGCATGTTTTTTTTCCACCCTGAGGGACCCCTATACAAATTGCATGAAAACTGCCATTGAGGGCTTCGTGCCATGGTGTAAACCATGATCAAAACACAACATGGCACACACCCCTGTGTGTCATGCCCAAGTCACTGCATGTGCTATAGATAAGTCAGCCTTCCTACAAGAGACACACCTACCCAAACATGATCAAGGCTGCTTTGCTGCTAGCTGGGGGCCCACAGATATTTTGCTAACTTTAGCAACTACACCAGGGGCACAACCATGATCATACACAAAAGAATCCCTTTTAGTCTATATTCAGTGACCCGTGACAAGGACGGTAGATACATAATGGTAGTGGGCACATTAATGGGACACAGGGTGGCGCTGGTCTGTATATACGGCCCTAACAACGACTCACCCGACTTAATTTTTCCTTGCTTTCTCGGTTGATGCAACTGGGCACAGTCTCCCTTTTATTGGGAGGGGACATTAACATTGCCATGGACCAAACGTTAGACAGCACCTCAAGCGCGCCCGATCCCAAGCTTCGCACACGCAAGGCCCTAAATTCATTGCGCGGCCAGTTCTCCTTAGTAGTCGTAGGTCGAACTCATGATACAAACCACACTGACTACACACACTATACTAGTTGCCATAACACATGGACGAGGATTGATTATTGTCTATCATCCCCCGATATATACAGGTGGTGCCAGGCAACCCTGACTTTCCCACAAACATATTCAGACCATTCCTTGGTTTTATTAGCATTGAAAGTCCACCGTCCTGAAGGCTTCGAAAGACAATGGCGATTCCCTGGTAGGGCACTAGATGATGAATTATTCCAACACGAAATTCGGGAAGCAATAGAAGACTACTTCTCCATCAACACTAGCTCAGAGGACACTGCAGCAATGTTATGGGAGGGCTTTAAAGCATTAATAAGAGGCGTATGTATATCCAAGCACGCCGGAACCTTGCAAGCTCTGCGCGGAACTTTAGCCCATTTAGAACAAGAGCTAAAGACACTGGATGCTAGTCAGCTGCACGCACCGGACCCTGCAATACACAATCAACGGCTCACCCTACTCACAGAGAGATACTGCTGAGCGCGAGTTTCTCTTCATGGGGAAATATAATAATGCGAAACAATATGGCGAGGGTGAGCGCTGGGGACGTGTACTGGCACAGATGATCCGTCTCCCATACAGCAAGGCATATGTTTCCAATTTACAGTCATCGACAGGGCAACAACTCTAAGACCCACTAGAAATTCAGAGTGAATTTCTGTCCTATTTTGAAGCCTTGAGTGGGTCATGACTGATCCGAACAGGAAAACTATCTGAGATTGCATTAGTCTATCTCGAGAAGTATATGCAGGACTTCATTGCGGTGCCCATGGCAGAGGCGGACATTTTTTCGAAGCCATCTCATCAACCCCTGGCCTGGATGGCTTCACGGGGAAATTTTATAAGGCCTTTAAATATTTGCTAGTCCTGCACCGCTGGGAGGGGTATGCAGAAGCTTTGGAGAGGCAGGGTTTGCCGCCTACTCTGCGCGAAGCAGTTATAATTCTCCTCCCCAGACCTGGCAAGGACCCCCCACTTCCTGGCTGTTACCGGCCGCTCTCACTCTTGAACCTGGTATATAAAATTCTGGCCAAAGCTCTTGCTTGCCGTCTCTCCATCCTAATGGAATCTATAATATCACCAGCGCAATCCAGCTTCATCCCCCACTGTTTCACTGCTTTCAATCTTCGTACATTACTCACTACCTTTCATAGAATAAACCCAGAGGTCCTGGCAGCTGCGATCCTCCTTGACACAGAAAAAGCCTTCGACTCCCTCGAATGGCCATTCATTTTGTCCATCATGCAACGCATGGGGATGCCGGTCGGTTTTGTGTCCACTACAGCACTGCTCTACAGTCAGCCCACCGCTCGACTCCGATTGAATGGTACACTGTCGGCACCCTTTACCCTTTCAAGAGGCACGAGGCAAGGCTGTCCACTCTCGCCCTTACTTTTTATTTTGGCCAAGGAACCGCTAATATAGCATTTTCAGGAGAAACACCTTCACAGAGGGCTACAATTTAATACAGGCCCATTATTAGTATCATTATATGCGGATGATACAATACTGTATGTTCGCAACCCACATATCAATCTAAAACCCCTATCCGCGAAATTCTGAGGATTGGCACATATTCCGGGCTAGGCATAAATTGGCACAAATCTGTAATTTTTCCCCTCACAGCCAGCACAGTTAAGTGGGAACTAGAGTTCCCACTGGAGTGGTGCACAGACTCGATAAAATATTTGGGCAAACACATACATCCAGATACTGAACAGATTATTCGTCGCAACTATGGGCAAGCTATACACTCCTTAGAGGAGCAAATTGAAAAATGGCTCAATCTTCCACTCTCCATGGCTGGGCGGGTGGACCTTATCAAGATGGGTGTGCTCCCTAAGTTTCTATACTTATTCCATAACATCCTGATTCCTCTGACAAACAGATTTTTTTAAAACTCTTTGTACACATCTAATACGATTGGTATTGGGCGACAAGTGGGCCCAGGGCCCGCAGGCGCATGATGACACTACTCAGTAATAGAGGGGGATATGGAGTCCCGGATCTCTGGCTGTATTATTTAGTTGCCCAGTGCAGCTATGCGCAGGCATGCTATCACCCAGATGCTAGGATTCCCTATTTACGTCCGGAATCTGATCTAGTTCTCACTGACACATTAGCAGCTGTGCTGCCTGAGGGCTTTCCCAGAGATCCCAAAGACATCAAAATGGTGTCCACAACCAGTTGGGCATGGGAGAAATTGAGACGGATTACCAACACACCTATTCTTAATGCTTCCTCCCTTCCTCTACAAAACGCCAGATGGTGAAAAACTTGTACAGCGAACATGCGCTAAGTTCAACATTGTCAAACTGTGCAATCTGTTCCCAGATGGCCATATTATCGATCCCGATAATGGGTCCCGCTTTCCTGACGCTACATTCATGGATAGGTTTGGTTTACTAAGAATCCGCTCAGCGCTTTGAGCCACTTTATCTGACTTCCCCTTGGAATCCCTGTTCTTTCCTCCGCTAACCAGGGTGATTGAGAGTGAGTGAGGGCTGCATCTTATCTCCCAGCTCTACAAGGCCTGTGTAGCCATCGTCCCCTTCAATGATGATAAGATTCGCAGTGACTGGGAAACAGATATGGGAAACCCGATTACAGATGACCAATGGGCAGCATGTTATGCAGTAACAAAAGAATGTCTCAATTAACAGCCGCCACAAATGAATACACTTCAAGTTTCTACGTGGAGCATACATCACACCATCCAGAGTTCAGGGGGCGTGGCTTGGACGCTGATAGGGATGGCGGCGTGAGCCTGTAGCTCCGTGCCCGATCCCGCAATTTCTCCTGATAAACCTCGCTTCAGCGCCGTTTGCAGCGCAGGCACTCTGCCCGGAACACAGGTGGTAGCTGAGGAGCATACTTTTGGAGAAGCAGGAGGCCGAATGGCGTACAGAGAGCCGATTTTGGAGTTGGAGGTGTTGCGATCTGACTACAAGATGGCGGCAGCCCCGAACCGAAGAAAATGAGAGAAGAGGTGGGAAGGACCGCGGCGGGAGAATAGCGGAGGAAAGTGACTGACGAGGCGAGCGGAGCGGGGTTCACACCGTGAACAGGTCGTCAGATGAAGCTACAATAAAGTGAACTCCCCGCCACCTCAGAGAACTACGATCGCTGCTGCGACATCTGCTACCTAAGATGGCGACCGCATGAGGAAGACCTCGTTTCCTGAACGCGGCCTGAGACGATTGCTGCCGCGGAGAGTCTGATAACTAATAATATATTAGAAATAATAACATTTTTACATAAATTTAGTCATCAAGATCTTGGATTAGGCAAGTACTTTTTGAATTAGTGATTTTCAAAAAACACAAAAAATATATCTGTCACACTTGAGGCATGCGCCTCGAACGTGGAGAGGTTATCCTATGGGAGAAACATACTCAGCAAAGGGGTACTTGCAATCGATTTACAGGATTGCTCTTCTGGATTTGAGTTAAGTAGGGGTCAAGGTCCTTAGAACCACCAGCAGTTTCCCAGCCCTGGTGTGTCCAACTGCAGAGGTGCTGGTCGACGGGTAGCCTCAAACGCTACTGCAGAAGTCGATGAGGAAACCTATAACAAGAAAAAGGCTGCAAGTGGGGACTACGGGACCAGTCCGGCAGAACCCAAAGGGGGGCTTGGCTCTTGAGGATCTCTGGAGCACGGGTGCCCCGTCAGTAGGCTTAAACGTGGGATGTGGGGCTCAGGTGTAGAGGTGTTCTGTCCAGCGGGTCTCTTGCATTGGAGGCTCTCACCTTTTAAGTCGACCTTGAGATGAGGCTAAACTGGATACAGGGCCTCTCTCGATCGCCTCTCTGATGCCGACGTCCCATGATGGTAGGTCTGTCTTGGAAGTGTTAGTGTCCGGGTTAGACAATGAACAAGCCTTAGCTGCTGCACTGGGTTAGGTACCCAGGGTGTTGGTGCATGGCCTGGTGTTTCCAAATTGTTAGGGAGATGGAGCTGACCTCCTGGAGCACTGAGACCACCTCCTGGGGTGCTGCTTTCTTGGAGGATCCGGGTGGAGGGTGGGTGGGGTTTGTAGGCGAGCAGATTGGTGCACCAGACCTTGCAGTTGGTGCCTGCAGGCATGTGGCTCAAACACTTCAACAGAGATGCTGGATGGTTGGCGAAAGTGGTGGAAGCCCTCCAAGGATGTGCAGCTGCAGGAAGAGTCGGGTCCTTGCAACTGTCGAGACAGGAGCCGGCAGGGAGCGTTCGGAGCCAAAGTCCAAAGCTAGTCCACAGTACTTGCATCTTTGGCTCTTCTTTGTCCTATTTACATTAGTCAGTCGAATCTGAGTTCCTAATGTCAGGAGGCCACCCTAATACTAAATTTAGGGAAGTGCAGGGTAGTAGCCAATGGGCTACTTACCCCTGGGGGGACAACACCCCTTATATGACCACTTCCTGTGGGGAGTGGGCGTAACCCTGTGTAGGAAAGTGCACCCTTTTTGTCATGGCCATCCCCACTTTTTGCTCACCAATACTGATGTCTTCAACTTGAAGTGCACTGGAAGCCTGCTAACCAGACCCCAGTGCTAATGCTCATTCCCTAAAACAAGGTAAAAGATCCAGTCAGCCTACATTTTGGCACCCGTGTGAGTCCCTAGTAAATGGTACCTAGGGCATGGGTAAAACTGAGGGCTGCAGCATGTCTTTTTCCACCCTAAGGGACCCCTATACAAATTGCATGAAAACTGCCATTGAGGGCTTCGTGCCATGGTGTAAACTATGGTCAAAACACGACATGGTACACACCCCTGTGTGTCATGCCCAAGTCACTGCATTTGCTATAGATAAGTCAGCCTTCCTACAAGAGACACACCTACCCAAACATGATCAAGGCTGCTTTGCTGCTAGCTGGGGGCCCACAGATATTTTGCTAACTTTAGCAACTATACCATGGGCACAACCGTGATCATACACAAAAGAATCCCTTTTAGTCTATATTCAGTGACCCGTGACAAGGACGGTAGATACATAATGGTAGTTGGCACATTAATGGGACACAGGGTGGCGCTGGTCTGTTTATACGGCCCTAACAACGACTCACCCGACTTTTAATTTTTCCTTGCTTTCTCGGTTGATGCAACTGGGCCCAGTCTCCCTTTTATTGGGAGGGGACATTAACATTGCCATGGACCAAACGTTAGACAGCACCTCAAGCGCGCCCGATCCCAGGCCACGCACACGCAAGGCCCTGAATTCATTGCACGGCCAGTTCTCCTTAGTAGTCGTAGGTCGAACTCATGATCCAAACCACACTGACTACACACACTATACTAGTTGCCATAACACATGGACGAGGATTGATTATTGTCTGTCATCCTCCGATATATACAGGTGGTGCCAGGCAACCCGGACTTTCCCACAAACACATTCAGACCATTCCTTGGTTTTATTAGCATTGAAAGTCCACCGTCCTGAAGGCTTCGAAAGACAATGGCGATTCCCTGGTAGGGCACTAGATGATGAATTATTCCAACACGAAATTCGGGAAGCAATAGAAGACTACTTCTCCATCAACACTAGCTCAGAGGACACTGCAGCAATGTTATGAGAGGGCTTTAAAGCATAAATAAGAGGCGTATGTATATCCAAGCAACCCAGAATCTTGCAAGCTCTGCGCAGAACTTTAGCCCATTTAGAACAAGAGCTAAAGACAAAGGATGCTAGTCAGCTGCACGCACCGGACCCTGCAATACGCAATCAACGGCTCACCCTACTCACAGAGAGATACTCCTGAGCGCGAGTTTCTCTTCATGGGGAAATATAATAATGCGAAACAATATGGCGAGGGTGAGCGCTGGGGACGTGTACTGGCACAGATGATCCGTCTCCCATACAGCAAGGCATATGTTTCCAATTTACAGTTATCAATAGGGCAACAACTCTAAGACCCACTAGAAATTCAGAGTGAATTTCTGTCCTATTTTAAAGCCTTGAGTGGGTCATGACCGATCCGAACAGGAAAACTATCTGAGATTGCATTAGTCTATCTCGAGAAGTATATGCAGCACTTCCTTGCGGTGCCCATCGCAGAGGCGGCCATTTTCGAAGCCATCTCATCAACCCCTGGCCTGGATGGCTTCACGGGGAAATTTTATAAGGCCTTTAAATATTTGCTAGTCCTGCACCGCTTGGAGGGGTATGCAGAAGCTTTGGAGAGGCAGGGTTTGCCGCCTACTCTGCACGAAGCAGTTATAATTCTCCTCCCCAGACCTGGCAAGGACCCCTTACTTTGTGGCTGTTACCGGCCGCTCTCACTCTTGAACCTGGTCTATAAAATTCTGGCCAAAGCTCTTGCTTGCCGTCTCTCCATCCTAATGGAATCTATAATATCACTAGCTCAATCCGGCTTCATCCCCCACTGTTTCACTGCTTTCAATCTTCGTACATTATTCACTACCCTTCATAGAATAAACCCATAAGTCCCGGTAGCTGCGATCCTCCTCGACACAGAAAAAGCCTTTGACTCCCTCGAATGGCCATTCATTTTGTCCATCATGCAACGCATGGGGATGCCGGTCGGTTTTGTGTCCACTACAGCACTGCTCTACAGTCAGCCCACCGCTCGACTCCGATTGAATGGTACACTGTCGGCACCCTTTACCCTTTCAAGAGGCACGAGGCAAGGCTGTCCACTCTTGCCCTTACTTTTTATTTTGGCCATGGAACCGCTAATATAGCATTTTCAGGAGAAACACCTTCACAGAGGGCTACAATTTAATACAGGCCCATTATTAGTATCATTATATGCGGATGATACAATACTGTATGTTCGCAAACCACATATCAATTTAGAACCCCTTATCCGCGAAATTCTGAGGATTGGCACATATTCCGGGCTAGGCATAAATTGGCACAAATCTGTAATTTTTCCCCTCACAGCCAGCACAGTTAAGTGGGAACTAGAGTTCCCACTGGAGTGGTGCACAGACTCGATAAAATATTTGGGCAAACACATACATCCAGATACTGAACAGATTATTCGTCGCAACTATGGGAAAGCTATACACTCCTTAGAGGAGCAAATTGAAAAATGGCTCAATCTTCCACTCTCCATGGCTGGGCGGGTGGACCTTATCAAGATGGGTGTGCTCCCTAAGTTTCTATACTTATTCCATAACATCCTGATTCCTCTGACAAACAGATTTTTTTAAAACTCTTTGTACACATCTAATACGATTGGTATTGGGCGACAAGTGGGCCCAGGGCCCGCAGGCGCATGATGACACTACTCAGTAATAGAGGGGGATATGGAGTCCCGGATCTCTGGCTGTATTATTTAGTTGCCCAGTGCAGCTATGCGCAGGCATGCTATCACCCAGATGCTAGGATTCCCTATTTACGTCCGGAATCTGATCTAGTTCTCACTGACACATTAGCAGCTGTGCTGCCTGAGGGCTTTCCCAGAGATCCCAAAGACATCAAAACGGTGTCCACAACCAGTTGGGCATGGGAGAAATTGAGACGGATTACCAACACACCTATTCTTAATGCTTCCTCCCTTCCTCTACAAAACGCCAGATGGTGAAAAACTTGTACAGCGAACATGCGCTAAGTTCGACATTGTCAAACTGGGCAATCTGTTCCCAGATGGCCATATTATCGATCCCGATAATGTGTCCCGCTTTCCTGACGCTACATTCATGGATAGGTTTGGTTTACTAAGAATCCGCTCAGCGCTTTGTGCCACTTTATCTGACTTCCCCTTGGAATCCCTTTTCTTTCCCCCGCTAACCAGGGTGATTTTGAGTGAGTGAGGGCTACATCTTATCTCCCAGCTCTATAAGGCCTGTGCAGCCATCGTCCCATTCAATGATGGCAAGATTCGCACAAGTGAATACACTTCAAGTTTCTACGTGGAGCATACATCACACCATCCAGAGTTCAGGGGGCGTGGCTTGGACGCCGATAGGGATGGCGGCGTGAGCCTGTAGCTCTGTGCCCGATCCCGCAATTTCTCCTGATAAACCTCGCTTCAGCGCCGTTTGCAGCGCAGGCACTCTGCCCGGAACACCGGTGGTAGCTGAGGAGCATACTTTTGGAGAAGCAGGTCGCCGAATGGCGTAAAGAGAGCCGATTTTGGAGTTGGAGGTTTTGCGATCTGACTACAAGATGGCGGTAGCCCCGAACCGAAGAAAATGAAAGAAGAGGTGGGAAGGACCGCGGCGGGAGAATAGCGGAGGAATGTGACTGACGAGGCGAGCGGAGCGGGGTTCACACCGTGAACAGGTCGTCAGATAAAGCTACAATAAAGTTAACTCCCTGCCACCTCAGAGAACTGCTACCTAAGATGGCGACCGCATGAGGAAGACCTTGTTTCCAGAACGTGGCCTGAGACGATTGCTGCCGCGGAGAGTCCGATAACGGAAGGCTGCAGGGGAGTTGTGAAGAAGTGTACAGCACGAGGGAAGGTGCGGAAGTGGGAACGATTAGAACCCCATTCCGAACTCGTGGATGATCGATAGCACCGGGCTGGGGGCCCGATAGGGCTTCACTCCCTGGGCAGGGCAGCGGATCACGAGAGCGACCGTTACGCTGAATGAGGAGGAATCATTGACGAGCTCCCCCCGATGAACGCGGTGGCACGGGCCGACGTTTGGGGACGAGATCAACGATCTGGAGTGGCACTTCGGCACGGTCGAACAGAAAGCGGTTGCATTGAGATCGGCCGGAGCAGAGGGGTTGCACACCGTCCATACGGAGCAACACTCCGGGCTACAACGGCATTTATTTGCTAGGACTGGAACTCATAACTGGCATTTCCACAACTACATAGCGGCTACGAAACTATTATACTGGGACCTACTCAACTCTTATAACAGGGGGTCACGGTGAGCCCGCTGAGAGGGCGAAACTAGACTGGAAAGGAGAGGCTCGTGGGCCACTAAGTCCCTGCTGGAGAACTGTCTGGGGGTGATCGTTGCCCCTCCGGAGGGAGACGCAACGGATGGTGAACGGCCATTTTGGACACATATGTGCGGTCCCCAGACTGACTGCGCCTACACCCACTTCTGATTCTCAACGGTGGATACTGCAGAGAGACCGCAGCTGCAGTGCAGAGCTGAGAGTCGAGAAGGAAGTAAGAACTGCTGCAAGGGTGATTGCCCAATCGAAGGTGGGACATAGGGGGAAGAGACAAACTGAGGACGATTTAACCCCTGGAAGTGGTAGCCGCAAATCAGGAAACAAACAAGATCAACGTGAGGGGAGAAAAAGATTGGAGGAACAATATCACTCTGCGGACTGTCGTAAGGACCGAGAAATTCCGTAGAAGTGGAACCGAAACGGTGATCTTGGTGATCAAGATGGCCGCAAGTGGTCGAGAACTGAAAGTGAAACAGGGGCGAGACCAGGCGAAAGGACCGGAGACAGACTGAAGATCCCAAACCGACCCGGAAGGCTCAGCGCAAGAGCAGAGACTGAACAAAAGGTTGAACGGGATACTGGAAGCTATAGCAGCGACCAAGGAGTCCCTACATCAAGACATAGCGCAGGTCGCCATGGGATTGGGTCTTTCGAGGGCAGATCATGCTAAGCTAGATGACAGAGTGAAAGAAAATGAACTACTGCTCCAGGAGCTTAAACCGGCGGTGGTAACAGCGGAACACAAGCTGACGGATATCCTTGATCGCTTGGCGACGCTGAAGAAGAGAGCAGAGGATTCCGAAAGCCGCAATAGGAGGAACAACGTACGGGTAGTAGGCCTGCCGGAAAAAGTTGAGGGGGATGACGCAGTTGCTTACATGGAGAACTGGTTTAAAACGGTGGTGGCCCCAGAGGGCCTCTCCCCTTTCTTTTCCTTGGAACGAGCGCACAGGGTCCCTGCCTGCCCGCCCGTGCCGGGCTGTCCGCCCCGACCTGTGGTGGTCAAGGTACTGCATTTCAGGGACAGAGACTTGCTGAAACAGAGGGCTCGCTCGGCAGGTCCTTTCCAGGTGGACAACAGTTCGGTCACAATCTTTCCTGACTAAACGAAGGAGGTCCAGAAGCGTAGGGCCTCCTATCTAGCAGTGAAAAAAGAACTGAGAGACGAGGGCATACAATATTCCTTGCTCTTCGCTGCTAAGTTGTGAGTGATCCTGGACGGGTCGACCCATTTCTTTCAGAACCCCGACGAAGTGTGGTCATGGCTCGAGTCATATCGAGCTGGAACGGACCGAAGGGGTAGAGGCGAGAAAGAGAGACAGAAACCTATGCAGGTGCGAAAGTCACAACGCATCCGCAAGCGAAACAGACTCAAGAGAGCGATGCGGGATGACCAAATGGCAGCGGACAAAAAAGGAGCTTTGGCGGCAACGGTGGTCATAACGGGCTCGCAACAGGAGGGACAGTCAGTGGGCTCAGATTCTGAAGAGGAAGGAGGAAAATCTGGAGGAGACCTCTCGGACGTTGACAGCTCTGGGGGGCCGTCGGTCACCCCTCAAACGGCGGATGGGATCTTTAATGAGTGACAATTTCGAGTGGGGACCATGATAATTAGTTCTGCTGGGACTGATTGACCTGGTGATCTGCAGAATAGCAGGTACTGTGTCGGAACACCACATGAGATCTTGGGCTCGGGGTGAGGGCCCTGCCTGCCCCTGGTTGGCTCTGAGTCACCCTCTCGTTGCCCTTAAGGCCTTCTGTAGTGACGACTACAGAGTAGTAGAATGCATGTTGTGTTACAGGTTTGGATGGGGGCTGATGTTGCGTTATTAGGTCCTGTTCTGGGGAGAGGGGTTGTGGGAGTTTTCAGGGGTGTTTTGAGCGGGCGGTTTTGCTGCAATGATGTGGGTGGTCGATTGATATTGTTGAGGTGGTTGGGGGACGGCTGCAATGGGGACGTTACCTAACTTGAAATGTCTTACATGGAATGTCCGTGGACTTTGAACTATGTCAAGGCGGTACAAGGTGCACGCCTATCTGGTGAGGCGGGGTGTTCAAATAGCGCTGCTGCAAGAGACTCATTTAACCAAGCAGGAATGCACTGCACTGCATAGGAGGTAATTACAAAAAACAATTTGATGGACAGAATGTAGAACAATGTCTTACATTCACCCCAGTACAAGGATCTGGGCCTAAATCCATCGTTTTTTGCACTCCACACCACCCTGGGTCAGAAAATGGCTTTATGCAAATCAGCTCTGACCCTGTGCCCCATGGGAACAGTCCAGTCCGAACTACAACAGCCATATCTTTCCCAGACCGGAATCAAGCATCCGAGGACCGGACCGGTTTCGAGGTAACACCTCTCATCAGCCCGGCTAGCTTGACTCCAGTGGTGTGGAGGCTCTGGGACCCACGTCTGAGCTACCCCAGTACACTCAGGCAGAAAATTACAAAAAACAATTTGATGGACAGAATGTAGATCAATGTCTTACATTCACCCCAGTACAAGGAACTGTGTGACATTGATCCACATTCGGTCCATCACTTGTTGTTTTTGCAACTGCAGAGGAGGTGGCATGGCCAGATGTTTGGCACGTCTTACTCAGCGTTTGCCAGGGGAGTGTTGATCTGGGTGAGAGCGGGGGTCCCTTTCCAGGCCACGAACCATCTGGTGAACCCTGAAGGTCGATTTGTAGCAGTGGAGGGAAGGCTGTATGGTTGTGACGTGGTTTTATGCAGTGTATACGCCCCCAATACAGATCAGGCCCGTTTTTTTGATAAATTAACTGGTTCGCTGGCACACTTTTTAGCGGGTCCTATAATATTGGGAGGCGACTTCAATTCCATCACAGATGTATTACTGGATAGATCACACCCACCACTGGCCGACTCCCCAGTACGCAGATTAGCTACACACAGGAAGGATTGGCAAGAGAGGTGGGGCCTTATTGATGTGTGGAGGGAGCAACATCCTGATCTTAGGGACTACTCCTTCTTTTCGGCACTGCATGCTTTACATGTTAGGATAGACTCCGTCTTGTGTAGTGGCCCTCTGGCCGCCATGATAGCGCACACAGAATACTTGGCTAGAACCATTTCGGACCATAATCCCTTACTGATAACCGTTCAGTGGCAGCGAACAAGGTCGGCGGTTCCCACATGGAGGTTGCGGCCTGACACTTTGGAGGACCTGGTGTTCAGTGAGACGGTCCGCCAGGGTATTGAGCGCTATTTTGACGAGAATGAGGGCTCAGCCGCCACTAGGTTGGTGGAGTGGAATGCTATGAAGGTGGTGATGAGGGGCATCTGCATTGGTAGATTTTCGAATGAGAGAACGACAGTCCTGGCTGATTTGGAGAAAGCGGAATGTGTGCTGAGGGATCTAGAACCGCGTAGACCAGAGCGACCAGAATTACTGGACAGGCTGCAGGAAGCAAAGGAACTGGTTGCGACGGAAATGGAGCGACTGCGGTGCTATGACTATAAGTTGTATATAACAAAGGTGCATGCAGAAAGGGATAAGGTGGGTACTTTGCTGGCTAGACTTGCTAATCCAGAACCTAGAGGTTGCCCGGTCATGAGCATAAAGACGGAGACGGGAGAGGTGGTCTACTCGCAGGCCGCAGTCTTGTCACGCTTTTTGGCGTACTCTACTTTGTATGAAAGTCGGCTGGAAGTCGACACCCCTGATATTGAAAACTACCTGGCAAATGTCCAACTTCCGGTGCTGGATGAGGCCACCACGAAGGACCTGGGCGGTGCCATCACGGTGTCGGAGCAGATGGCTAGGAACAAGACACCAGGGGTGGATGGCCTACCGATTGAATTTTATGTAAAATATATTGATGTTTTGGCGCCCAGGCTGCTAGAGGTATACTCTGAGGCCATGGACCTGAGGCATCTACCCCGATCGATGAGGGAAGCACTGGTGGTCCCGCTGCTGAAACCTGGTAGGGAGGCCACCGACATAACATCGTATAGGCCACTGTCCATGTTGACGGTGGACTACAAGATTCTGAGTCGCATTTTGGCCACTAGACTGCTGCCGCACATGACCATTCTAATCCACACGGACCAAGCCGGGTTTATTCCTACTAGGAACACCTCCATAAACATCTGCCGTTTAATCCGAATGCTGGACAGTACCTTGGCGAGACCAGGCGAAAGGACCGGAGACAGACTGAAGATCCCAAACCGACCCGGAAGGCTCAGCGCAAGAGCAGAGACTGAACCAAAGGTTGAACGGGATACTGGAAGCTATAGCAGCGACCAAGGAGTCCCTACATCAAGACATAGCGCAGGTCGCCATGGGATTGGGTCTTTCGAGGGCAGATCATGCTAAGCTAGATGACAGAGTGAAAGAAAATGAACTACTGCTCCAGGAGCTTAAACCGGCGGTGGTAACAGCGGAACACAAGCTGACGGATATCCTTGATCGCTTGGCGACGCTGAAGAAGAGAGCAGAGGATTCCGAAAGCCGCAATAGGAGGAACAACGTACGGGTAGTAGGCCTGCCGGAAAAAGTTGAGGGGGATGACGCAGTTGCTTACATGGAGAACTGGTTTAAAACGGTGGTGGCCCCGGAGGGCCTCTCCCCTTTCTTTTCCTTGGAACGAGCGCACAGGGTCCCTGCCTGCCCGCCCGTGCCGGGCTGTCCGCCCCGACCTGTGGTGGTCAAGGTACTGCATTTCAGGGACAGAGACTTGCTGAAACAGAGGGCTCGCTCGCCAGGTCCTTTCCAGGTGGACAACAGTTCGGTCACAATCTTTCCTGACTAAACGCAGGAGGTCCAGAAGCGTAGGGCCTCCTATCTAGCAGTGAAAAAAGAACTGAGAGACGAGGGCATACAATATTCCTTGCTCTTCGCTGCTAAGTTGTGAGTGATCCTGGACGGGTCGACCCATTTCTTTCAGAACCCCGACGAAGTGTGGTCATGGCTCGAGTCATATCGAGCTGGAACGGACCAAAGGGTTAGAGGCGAGAAAGAGAGACAGAAACCTATGCAGGTGCGAAAGTCACAACGCATCCGCAAGCGAAACAGACTCAAGAGAGCGATGCGGGATGACCAAATGGCAGCGGACAAAAAAGGAGCTTTGGCGGCAACGGTGGTCATAACGGGCTCGCAACAGGAGGGACAGTCAGTGGGCTCAGATTCTGAAGAGGAAGGAGGAAAATCTGGAGGAGACCTCTCGGACGTTGACAGCTCTGGGGGGCCGTCGGTCACCCCTCAAACGGCGGATGGGATCTTTAATGAGTGACAATTTCGAGTGGGGACCATGATAATTAGTTCTGCTGGGACTGATTGACCTGGTGATCTGCAGAATAGCAGGTACTGTGTCGGAACACCACATGAGATCTTGGGCTCGGGGTGAGGGCCCTGCCTGCCCCTGGTTGGCTCTGAGTCACCCTCTCGTTGCCCTTAAGGCCTTCTGTAGTGACGACTACAGAGTAGTAGAATGCATGTTGTGTTACAGGTTTGGATGGGGGCTGATGTTGCGTTATTAGGTCCTGTTCTGGGGAGAGGGGTTGTGGGAGTTTTCAGGGGTGTTTTGAGCGGGCGGTTTTGCTGCAATGATGTGGGTGGTCGATTGATATTGTTGAGGTGGTTGGGGGACGGCTGCAATGGGGACGTTACCTAACTTGAAATGTCTTACATGGAATGTCCGTGGACTTTGAACTATGTCAAGGCGGTACAAGGTGCACGCCTATCTGGTGAGGCGGGGTGTTCAAATAGCGCTGCTGCAAGAGACTCATTTAACCAAGCAGGAATGCACTGCACTGCACAGGAGGTAATTACAAAAAACAATTTGATGGACAGAATGTAGATCAATGTCTTACATTCACCCCAGTACAAGGATCTGGGCCTAAATCCATCGTTTTTTGCACTCCTCACCACCCTGGGTCAGATAATGGCTTTATGCAAATCAGCTCTGACCCTGTGCCCCATGGGAACAGTCCAGTCCGAACTACAACAGCCATATCTTTCCCAGACCGGAATCAAGCATCCGAGGACCGGACCGGTTTCGAGGTAACACCTCTCATCAGCCCGGCTAGCTTGACTCCAGTGGTGTGGAGGCTCTGGGACCCACGTCTGAGCTACCCCAGTACACTCAGGCAGAAAATTACAAAAAACAATTTGATGGACAGAATGTAGATCAATGTCTTACATTCACCCCAGTATAAGGAACTGTGTGACATTGATTCACATTCGGTCCATCACTTGTTGTTTTTGCAACTGCAGAGGAGGTGGCATGGCCAGATGTTTGGCACGTCTTACTCAGCGTTTGCCAGGGGAGTGTTGATCTGGGTGAGAGCGGGGGTCCATTTCCAGGCCACGAACCATCTGGTGAACCCTGAAGGTCGATTTGTAGCAGTGGAGGGAAGGCTGTATGGTTGTGACGTGGTTTTATGCAGTGTATACGCCCCCAATACAGATCAGGCCCGTTTTTTTGATAAATTAACTGGTTCGCTGGCACACTTTTTAGCGGGTCCTATAATATTGGGAGGCGACTTCAATTCCATCACAGATGTATTACTGGATAGATCACACCCACCACTGGCCGACTCCCCAGTACGCAGATTAGCTACACACAGGAAGGATTGGCAAGAGAGGTGGGGCCTTATTGATGTGTGGAGGGAGCAACATCCTGATCTTAGGGACTACTCCTTTTCGGCACTGCATGCTTTACATGTTAGGATAGACTCAGTCTTGTGTAGTGGCCCTCTGGCCGCCATGATAGCGCACACAGAATACTTGGCTAGAACCATTTCGGACCATAATCCCTTACTGATAACCGTTCAGTGGCAGCGAACAAGGTCGGCGGTTCCCACATGGAGGTTGCGGCCTGACACTTTGGAGGACCTGGTGTTCAGTGAGACGGTCCGCCAGGGTATTGAGCGCTATTTTGACGAGAATGAGGGCTCAGCCGCCACTAGGTTGGTGGAGTGGAATGCTATGAAGGTGGTGATGAGGGGCATCTGCATTGGTAGATTTTCGAATGAGAGAACGACAGTCCTGGCTGATTTGGAGAAAGCGGAATGTGTGCTGAGGGATCTAGAACCGCGTAGACCAGAGCGACCAGAATTACTGGACAGGCTGCAGGAAGCAAAGGAACTGGTTGCGACGGAAATGGAGCGACTGCGGTGCTATGACTATAAGTTGTATATAACCAAGGTGCATGCAGAAAGGGATAAGGTGGGTACTTTGCTAGCTAGACTTGCTAATCCAGAACCTAGAGGTTGCCCGGTCATGAGCATAAAGACGGAGACGGGAGAGGTGGTCTACTCGCAGGCCGCAGTCTTGTCACGCTTTTTGGCGTACTCTACTTTGTATGAAAGTCGGCTGGAAGTCGACACCCCTGATATTGAAAACTACCTGGCAAATGTCCAACTTCCGGTGCTGGATGAGGCCACCGCGAAGGACCTGGGCGGTGCCATCACGGTGTCGGAGCAGATGGCTAGGAACAAGACACCAGGGGTGGATGGCCTACCGATTGAATTTTATGTAAAATATATTGATGTTTTGGCGCCCAGGCTGCTAGAGGTATACTCTGAGGCCATGGACCTGAGGCATCTACCCCGATCGATGAGGGAAGCACTGGTGGTCCCGCTGCTGAAACCTGGTAGGGAGGCCACCGACATAACATCGTATAGGCCACTGTCCATGTTGACGGTGGACTACAAGATTCTGAGTCGCATTTTGGCCACTAGACTGCTGCCGCACATGACCATTCTAATCCACACGGACCAAGCCGGGTTTATTCCTACTAGGAACACCTCCATAAACATCTGCCGTTTAATCCGAATGCTGGACAGTACCTTGGAGGCGGATCAAAAGCCAGCAGTATTGTCGGTTGATATCGAGAAAGCATTCGATAGCCTAGAATGGGGGTACCTTGATGAAGTATTTGAGAAGTTTGGCCTAGGGGGCGGATTTGGGTGCTGGACAAGAGTTTTCTACTCTTCTGCGACGGCTAGGGTACGACTGGGGTCTGTTATATCCTCCGACTACCCAGTATGTAGGGGGACGAGGCAGGGATGCTCGCTATCTCCTCCGTTATTTGCGTTGGCGATGGAGCGGCTGGCGGCACAGGCACGAACAGGGGCGTTGTACAATGGGATTGGAAATGGCGGGGAGTTTCATCACATATCACTGTACGCAGACTATCTGTTGCTGTACCTGGAAGACACAGGAGGGGCGCTAGAAGGGGCAGTAGGGATGTTGTCGAGTTTTGGGAAGCTGTCGGGCCTTAAGGTGAATTGGAACAAAACATGTGTTTTTCCGTTGCGGGCGGATACGCCTTATCCCCCTCTTACGGTCGATGTGGTCTGGGAAGGAACTTGCTTTACTTATTTAGGGGTCCGCATATATCACGATGCTATAAATCTGCTGGAAGGGAACATAGGGCGCTGTATAAGGGCCCTGAGGGGGTGCATGACTTTTTGGGCCTCCCTACCTTTATCGGTGCAGGGCCGGGTGGCACTACGGAAGATGGTGGCTTTGCCCAGGTTTCTCTATTACTTCCGCACCTTGCCGGTGTGGGTTCCTCAGCGGATCTTTAAAGAATTGAGAACAATGATTATTGACTTTCTTTGGGGGCATGGGAGACGCAGAGTAGCATTGAATACACTGATGAGACCCAAACTCGAAGGAGGGATGGCGGTTCCCGATTTTGAATTGTACTACCTAGTAGCACAATTACAGATATTAACCCAAAGCATTGCTAAAGAATTTAGAGGCCCGGACCAGGAACGGGGTACAGGTATCCAAAGACACATCCTATCGTACATAATTATGCAACAGAAATTGGAGTTGAGAGGCCTGACCATGGAAGAAAAAATCCTGCGGATGTGCAGACAGAGGAGCTTGAAAAGAGCGAAGGCGGCGCGACCGTATGCGCCGGAAATTCCTCTGGGGATGCTGAATGCGCTGCTGCATGGGGGTGATTGGTCTCCTCTATTGGAATGGGAAGATCTGGGCCTACAGATGGTGGGAGACTTATATGTTGATGGGATGTTGGTCCCCTTCAGAGTACTACAAGACCAGTTTGGCCTCCCGGATGGAAGCTACCTCCTGCATGCGGCGGTAGTCGCGGCGATGCAGAAACACTGGAGAGGGGGGTTGGCGGAACCAGACACGACCATGGCCTGTCAGTATGTAGTGATGGCTGCGGGAACGATCAAAGCGGTTACCTGCCTCCACTCAAGAATGCTGCATGAGGGACTAGAACCGCTTACTGCACTGAAAGAGAAGTGGGAGGTGAGTATAGGCAAACCCACACCGGACACGGTCTGGGGACATATTCTGAAGAGGACATGGAAGGGATGCAGAAATGCCCGCTTTCAGCAAGTGCATTTCTTTGTACTGCATATGGCTTATCTGACCCTGGGGGAAGATCAGAAGGTACTTCCGAGTACAAGACGCAGCTTGCCCGAGATGCTTAGCGCCGGAGGTGGAGCTTGACCATTTATTATGGGGTTGCCCGAAACTAGGGACGTATTGGCCGGAGGTGGGGGAGCTTCTGAACGCAGTCACTGATCGTGAAGTGGAGTATGACATGGCGGCATGTCTACTGCTTTGGTTCCCTCACACAGCCAGGACAAAAATCACGAGTAAGTTCATTGACCTAGGACTCATATTAGCCCAGAGAGAGATCACCTGGCACTGGAAATCCAAGGAGGGCCCGTCAGTCAGGAGATGGATGAATGAGCTGCTGAAATGGTCCAGATGTGAGGGTGTGGTTAGGTTGCGGCAGGCCGCTAGGACTGCAACCGTGAAGGGCTTGGAGATGGTGAGGGCTTGGGACGCAGTAGTACAGGCCTTGAAGTACTATCTGACAGAGGATGAAGATTAGAGGATGTCAGAAGAACGGGGTTCCATGGGACATGTCAGAGTGAATGCATAGGATCCTCAGGTGGCGAAGCCTTGAGTCAGAACCTATAGTTAAAGCCCACATCAGCAGCAGTTGGGGGAGGGAGGGACAGGGGTGGATACTAGGGACCAGATGTAGCGATAGGAGGGATGCCCGCAGAGGGGACTCGTGGCTATAGCTGAAAGAAAGAACATTCAGACCATGACAATTAGGTACACACAGACTGGTTCATGATAGACCCCGGAGAGCGATACCACGGGAGGTTTCTGGAGTGTGGTTGGAAGGTGCGGGCTATGATAATACTGGCGCCACTCACCATGGGTGGCTGACTATATTCGGCTGTGATTTTGAGGGAGGGGTTTGGGTGTTATAAAACGCAGATACTAAACTGTGTTGTTGACCGGACATCTCTATGAGGTGGCCTCCTTGACATCTTTAATGGAGCGATCAGGTACGCCGACCAGCCTCCGGGATGTGGGCTGAATGGCTGTGTGCAATCTCATGACAAGACTGTGTTTTAAGATGACCAAGAATGTGAAGGTTGACCTACTTCGATGCTTTGCTTATGAATCTGCAATAAAAACATATTAAAAAAAAAAAATAAAAATCACACCATCCAGAGTTCATAGAATAGATCCCACCAGATCCCATCACTGTCCAAAGTGCAATGCCCCACATGCAGACTTTGCCCACCTAGCATGGACCTGCCCGCGCATACACTCATTCTGGGTAGATGTACATAAGACTAATAGTGGTATGGTAAATATACCAATGGTTCCTGTGCTAGAAATTGCCCTTCTGGGATATGTATTATAGTTTCCCCTGAAAATTTGCAAATTTGTTGCCATGTGTTTGTTGTTAGCCAAAAAGGAAGTCTCCATTCATTTGGGCAGCAAGTCCGCACCCAAGGTAAAGGGATGGTTAAATAGCCTGGCACCCTGCTCCACAAGAAGTGAATTATATGAGAGCACGGTCCCTCCAACCTCTAGACCCAGGGATATATGGGACTCTTTTCGTACCTATCTTGAAGCGCAGCTGCAAGACCCCCCCACACAGCAGGAACAGGGTATAGTTCCAACAGGAGTGGGGTAGATAACTCCAGCACGCATACCAATAGGAACAGTATCAACCCCATGGACAGGTAGTTCATCTCACGTTGTACTGAATACTGATGGATGTCACGACACTGGGCAATATTTATATAGAAGGGATAACAGGCTTAAGGTACAATCAAAGCAATGATGTTTTGGGAAAGTATTTATGATCAATGTCCTGTAATAACAGAATAATTGCCAAGCCTAATGAAGATTGCATTGCCATTACGGCTGTTAATGAACTATGATTGCATATATCCAAGTGAATCGCATCGCTTAATGTTGAAATGCACAATAAAGTGTTAAATAAAAATGTGCTGGCTGACTGGTGTAGTCCAATCTGCAATCAGAGACAGGCTTCTGACTCCCTGTAGGTGAGAGCCCCTGCTCTCTGAGACCAGAAACAACACCTCCTCCAGCAGGATGGTTAGTGATGGAACTTCAAAGTCCCTGCCGCCTATGATGAGACACCAGCTTCCCGAAGACCTGGAAGATGCCACCCCCTGCCCTGAGGCCCATTTGGCACCAGGACAGGCGGGAAAATAGATATGCAGAGAGACGTGGTGCACAGAACAGTCACAGCCCTAAGGTGGGCTGTCTGATGTGACCCATGAAAGAAGGATTCCACCATCTTGATTTTTGTGGACTTAGGAGCTATGGGAAATGTTTCTACCCACTCCTCACAGGGCATGGTCATAGAGGGGGTGTAGTGGCCCCATGGGTAAGAAGCCCATTGGCTACTACCCTAACGCCCCTAAATCTAGTATTTAGGGGAGACCCTGGCACCAAGAAATCAGAATTACCTGACTCAAGAAGGAGAAGGACACCAAAGAGCATAAATAAGCAAGTACTGCAGAGCAGCAACTGACTTGGGGCCAATCCTGCCGGCCAGCAGGACTGCTGTCCCTCGACTTGTCCTACAGCTGTTCAGCCTCTAAAAGCCTGGGAGGGCTTCCAACACTTTGCAAAACAGACAGCGTCTCCTGTATAGTAGCAGAGCTGCTTCCCTGCATCATGCAGGCACTGAAACAACCGCTCTGGTTTATTGAGTGCCACCCCTGGCCTCACTGATACAGCAGTCTTCCAGGAGGCAGTGCTCCATGCTCCCAGAGGTCAGCCCTGTGCCCTCAGCGAGAAACGAGACACTAGATCCTCCAGCGCCAATACCCAGGGTATCGGAGCACTTGCACCAGCAGTAACAATGTCGTCACATGAAGCAAGTGTCTTTGACCGCTGAGGCTTGACACCTCAATGCAACTCTGCATACAAGCCACACTTCTAGTGATCCGATGGAATCTCTAGCACTCAGAGACCCCCAAGATCTGAATTCATGTTTGAGTTCTTCCAGACTGGTGCCCCAGTCCCTGCTTGGAGCCTCTTTCTGGGGGCTCATGGACACCAAAGACCACAGCACACGAGCCCCACAGCCCAAGTCCAGATCAACTGACGGTGCATTCTGGCTCCAGAGACCCTAATGATCCGAGCCATCCTTTGGGTTTGAAACTGACTGGCTCCCCAGTCTCAACTTGGAAGAACAGTTTATTTTGACTTTAACAGCCGCCCGAAACCAAAAAGCACCTCTGTATCCAGACGCCCCAAAGGCAACCAAGGCAACCTGTTGGTGCTGCCTTAGGCCTTGTCCATTTATTTACCTTTAGTCCTGAAGAACAGACCTGTAAGTTGTTGATAATTGGACCTATGGATTGTTCGTTTTACCCATGGGTTAAGAGTACCACGAATACAGTATTGTCTATTTAAATGCGGAAAACCTATCTTGAAAAGTACTTACCTGATCACGTAGATCTTGGTGCCAAAAATAATATATAAATCTGTATTATGTTTATAAATTGGTGTCGTATTTCTTTATTGAGTATGTGTCTATTTATTGACTGTGTGTGTGTGTGTGTACAATAAACGCTCAACGCTCACCTTTGATTAGTCTAAGCTGCAAGACCACAACACCACAAACCCCGGGGTTTGCAAATAAAACAAAATGACTCTCAAATTGTAAACATTTATTAAGCCTACAACTTGCTTTATCGGTCTTGGCTGGTGAGCATAAATGATTACTATGTGACTCATAAGGGTTGCATTGCTGCCTCACAGCAAAAGGAGCATCTTTACTGCTAGGCACCAATTGCCAGAGACATTTTGGTGTCCTTATTTATGCGCACCACAGGCTCATCAACACAGTGAGCAAAACAGTGTTCACTATCAAAAGCCATGCTTAGTATACAGATCTGGCCTTCTGTCCAAAGACAGAAATTGTGATCTATGACTGATGTACTCCAGAACTTGTGGCAAGCTCTCTATTGTACTGACCGTGTCAGCCACGTCTACCATGATCACAGTTTTTGGGAGTTAACATGGCCTGGGAGTCTTTTGTCTCTTCTATCATCATGTATTGGGCTCCTTTTGGTGTCAAACAATTGAATATACCAAATATTTGCTCAGCACAGTACAGCTAATTTAAAGATCAGCATATGGGCTAACACAAGGAAAGTGGGGTCTTTTGACATAGTAATAGGATGTATAAAATTATGAGAATCCTTTCATTTTTAAAATTATGGACTGCAATACGGCCCCTTTTGTAGGTGCAGCAAAAACAAACGTGTAATATAAAAAGAACATGTAGAAATAATTGCGTTAAGTAGAAAACAACAGTTTACACACTGGATACTTACCGTTATTACTAAGAAAGATCTGTGCATATGAGTGCAAAAAATGTAGTTATTATCTACACAAGTCCTCCTCAAGTAATAAGTCTGAAACATTCCGTCTACTCGGAACCAAATAACCTGTCATAGTACTTGACTCTCCAATGGTAGCGAGGAAGTACAGTCTACGGCCTACTCAGGGGAGGTGGTGTGGGTTAGTATCCCCATCCACAGACATATGGCAACAGCCAATAATGTGATTTTACTTTTAAAAGTCAGCGCTTTTACATATAAAAAGGAAAGGTAAGTTAGTACACACACACTATTCAATACTATGCATTAATTTACAAATATAGATATAATCGTAGGTGAAAATACCTTTGATCACACCTATCAGTTCACACTCTTAGCCAGCCTTGGGCCCTATGAACACAACACTTGACAGATACACTAGACACATTATAACGAGTGGTAGCTATTAAAAGGCCAGCCCACTGGTTTACTCAGGGTCTAACCATATTAATAAAAGCAGAAATATTTGAATTTGAATTTAAAAACATTTGTAGAGCGCGCTTTTACCTAGCGGTTTCTTGGCGCTAAGGACTTATTGAACCCAAATAACAGCTGTGGAAGGACTAGGCTGGGAATGCTTGCAGGAAGAGGAAGGTTTTTAAGGCCTTACGGAAGTCAGGATAAAGTGGGATAGATCGGACATTGAAAGGGAGGGAGTTCCAAAAGGTAGGGCCAAGGACCGCAAACTTCACCCCCCCCCCATCCTCATCTTCCTGAAGCGAGGGACGGAGAGAAGGGACTGGGAAGAGGAGCGGAGCTCTCTAGCAGGTGTGTAGCTGGAGATTGCCGAATTTATGAAGGCTGGGGCAGTTCCAGCTCGGGCCTGGAACGCAGTGCAGCCCAGTTTGAAAAGAGCCCTCTCCCTAATGGGCAACCAGTGCAAGTTCTTTAGTACAGAGGTGGCATGATGGAATTTAGGAAGGCCATAAATAAGGCGTGCCGCCTGGTTCTGTACCAGCTGTAGGCATCGAAGGGCATAAGCTGGGACGCCGTTGTACAGGATGTTTCCGTAGTCCAGCCGTGATAAGACCATTGCCATCACGATGAGTTTGAGAGCGGGAAGAGAAAAGAATCTAGAGATTTTCCTGATAGTGCGAAGGGTGAAAAAGCAGGAGGACACCACCATACTGATCTGAGTGTGCAAAGTTAGATTCTGATTTAACGTGATCCCAAGTGTTTTAACAGAATAAGAAGGTGAAGGGGAGGAATCAAGTGAAGGGGCCAAAACATAGAAGTCCAGGGACTGGATGCACCACCAGTCAAAACCAACTCGGTTTTGTCTGGATTGAGTTTAAGGTGGTTGAAGTTCATCCAGTCCCTGATGAAAATCATGATTGATTGGAAATTAGAGATAAATTCAGGAGAGTGTGAAAGGTTAAAGATCAGCTGGAGGTCATCCGCATAGTTAAAGACGGTGACCTCCAGTTGTTGTAGAGCAAAGATAAGAGGAAGAATGTAGAGATTAAATAAGAGAGGAGAGAGGGAAGAACCTTGGGGAACACCACACTGCACCTTACGTGGAGGAGAAGAAAACCCTTCAAGATGGACGGGCTGGGTACAGTCCCTCAGGAAGGAGGTGAGCCAAGCCAGGGGAGGCCCCCTGATGCCCGCTGCCTTGACACGGGTGAGAAGGATGGAGTGGTCAACCGTGTCAAAGGCACCGGACAAATCAAGGAGGACCAAGGCCTGAGGATAGCCCCAGTCCATTCCCTCCCTGAGGCTGTCCAGGACCGAAACCACGACCTTCTCGGTAGAATGGCGAGGGCGGAATCCAGCCTGACAGGAGGCCAGGTAGCCGCTGTCCTCCACAAATGAGCTGAGGACAGTGGCGACGTGGCACTCCAAGATTTTCCCCAGGTAAGGGAGGAGGGAGATGGGACGGTAATTAGTCAGGGATGCAGGGTCAGCTCCGGGTTTTTTCAGAAGGGGAATGATTGTGGCTGATTTATGAGACCTTGGGACTATACCGATCTCAAGAGAGTCGTTCAGAAAAGTCAAGGGAGGAGAAGGGCAAGCCCGAAAGATTTCTCTCAAGATGGGCGCTGGACAAACATCTGAGGGGGAGCCAGATTTGACTTTCACCGCTAGAGAAGATAGAGTCTCTCCAGTCAATTGAGGGATGTGGTCTAGATAGAACCTATTGGGAGGGGGTTCAGGGGCCGGAGGGAGTGGGGGGGGGGGAGGGTGGGGGTATGTTGGCTTTAATGACTGCGATTTTCTCCACAAAGTAGTTGTTTAGGGAGTCACAGAGGGCTTGGGAGGGGGAAGGTTTTAGGGAGGTTCTGTCTGACAGGGCCAGCTCATGTACGGTGGAGAAAATTTCTCTGGACTGGTTTCCTGGTGAAAGTATTTTGTCGGGAAAGTAGTCGGTCTTGGCTGAGAGAATTGCCTTTTTGTATGTATTGAGCAGGAGTGAATAGTGAGCTTTTAAAATTGGTCAGTAAGAGCGCCTCCATGCGCGTTCCGCCTGGCGGGCAGCTAGCTTCTTTCCCTTGAGTTCATCAGTGAACCATTTGTTCACATTGTGGGCGTGTTTCACAGTAACGCGTTTCAGGGGAGCTACCTGATTACAGGACCTGGAAAGCCAGTCGTTAATAGTGGTGACCTGAGATGACGGGGAGAGTTCCTCCAGGACCGGGTAAGAGTTCTGAAGAGTGAGGCAGAGGGCAGGAAGATCGGCCTTGTTCCAGTTGCGGGCCCAGATGTTCCTGGGAAGGGCTGGGCGTTTGGGTCGGTGAAGGTCTAAGGTAAACGAGATCAAGAAGTGATCGGACCACAAACAAGGTGTAATAATGGGGGGGGGGAAACCGGAATATTCAAGGACCAGATTTGATCTAGAGCGTGGCCCTTTGAATAAGTGGGGGCGGATACGTGGGAGATGAAATTTAGACTAAGGAGGGAGTCTGTAAAATTCCTAGATGCTGCATCTTCTGGGGGATCAGAGGGCCAAAAGTTTAAGTCTCCAAGGACCAAAACAGAGGAGTTGTTAACTGTTAACGTGGCCAATAGCTTCTCAAACTCAGTTAGAAAGTGAGGGGCGGGGCCAGGAGGCCGGTAAACAAGGACGCAGGTAATGGGGGTTTGAAAAGACGCTGAGCGCATCACCAAGCACTCAGTTCCCTTGATAACCGGACAGGAGAGGATTTGAAAATGAAAGTCCGACCGAACGATCAAAGCAACTCCTCCACCCCCTCTGCCCGGTGGTCGGTCGGCCCATAGGGCATAGTAAGTGGAGGGAAGTGATGCCAGGATGTTAGGAAGGGAATCAGGACAGAACCAGGTTTCCGTCAAAAATAACAGAAAGTCGAAGAGTTCTAGTTGATGTTTCACGGCAGATCTAGTGTTTAAGAGATAAGCCGAAATAGCGACTCCTGAACTTGAGGGCGGGTCAGGTTCTGATAAGGGGTGAGGTAAGGGTAAGGTGGAAGGGCAGGTGGGGGCGGTGAAGGGGACAGACTGGGGCCGGGTGAGGCCGAGGCTGGAGATGGTGGACACTGCAGCAGCACTAAGAGAACCATAGTTTTGGTAAGCGTGGAGTTCGTCAGAGGAATAGGATAAAAATATGTCATACTAGACCAATGCAACAACATAAAAATCACTAGGGACTGTACCATAACACAATGACTATCATGTAGTGACTCACTGTTAACTTTGCGATAATCAATAACCTTTCCCATGACCTTCAGTAATGTATACGATTCACAGTTAACTTTATCATTTGCAATTAAGCATTTCTTTTTTAATAACCTGTGTTAATGAGACTTTACTTGACTTTCACTATGCTACAGTGCAGTCTTAGGACCCACCAACATCGGCCCCCACACTGCAAACCTACGAGCCTATTCTCCAGGAGCCGTAGAAATACTGCTGCACAGCCTCAACTGGTCTTGCATCCTTTAGATTTGGAGACTTGGTGGGATTTTTGGAGTTACACTTCTGGAAGCTGCTGCATGTCTGGCAACCCCCCACACCAATCAATAATACTGTTTGTTTTGCCATGTCGGTCTGGGGCACCACAGAGACAAAAAATGCACCAAGGGTTATGCATCCTAAAGGATTCTGGGGTAATCCTTTCCACGAGGAAGCATATATTTCATTTCTTCTCTTTCCCATTTTGACTATAGGGGCCTGATCCCAGTCAGGCACCTGCTGGTGGTCTAGTCGAGGGCAGCCGGGGTGCCCCACTGTCGCCGCCTGCAGCCTGCATGCCCAGCACCATCCATGTTCCTCCAGGGAGCAGGCTTACTTTCGTGATCCCCCACCTGCCAGAACAGGCACAGAGAGAAGCAGGCATAAAGCACTCTTATTACTGCCTGTGGTGAGAATGGGTGGGAGGCTCTGTGTGAGTGCTCTGCATGCTTTCCTACGGCTCTGGCCCCCAAAATCCTTGGTTACTGGTGGAGACTGGCATCCCCAGAGACAAAAAAGGTATGAGCTCCTTGTAGCTTGTCATTTTTTTCTGATCTGTGCATCATGTGAGTTCCCGGGGTAACAAAATTATTATTTTCTGCTTTCACTCGTTACACAAGTTCAGTATCCTGTCTAGGTGCTAGGTACCTCTCCTGGGTCCAGAGTCATCTTCAGCAGGAGTACATTTCCCCATAGCAGAGTGTCCTCCTTGCCTTCACCCTCCAGGACACACAGGCGCTTTTGGTCACATGCAAAGCATCTGGGTCAGGGGAGGTTAGAATCCCTCTCCTTTTGGAGGTCACACTCCTGTAGGCCCAGTCCACAGAAGACCTTGAGAGTCCCTCCAAGCAAAGTGCATCCCTATACTGCCCCTTACAGTTTATGGTGGCCAGCACCACTGGCCTTGTAGAAATAATTGTGAATCTCTGTGTGCAAATGGAAGTCAAAATTCCTTAAATCCATCCTCACAGCAGTGCTCAGGTGCCTATGTTTTTCAGCTGAACATTCCTCCAGCATTAATTAGCCAAGGTATATACTGTTCTAAAAAAAACTCTCCCTTGTGCAGTGGATTTTAAGTGGCGGTGGATAATTAGGCACCTCTACCCAATCCTAGGGTTTCACATCCTCCCTCCACTCCTATCCGTACTCTCCAACATAGAATGTTGGAAATTTTCAAAATGGTGCTGTCAAGTGGTCTACCATAAGGCTTTCCCTGAGAATCTAAACGGATTCCTAAGTGCCACCATAACCTGGTCCTTTCACTCCAAAACCTCAAAAGGCAGCCCCCTCTAGTGATTCGCTCCAGGAATCTGACTATCCTCCTTTATTTCTGTGGGATTGAGCCTTTTCTGACAAGGTGCAGTGTGAAAAGTAATTCTCACAAGCAGATTCCATCCACACACCCTCCTCTCCTAGGGGAAGGATACATTTCTGGCTAATGGCTCTATTGCGTAGGGAGGGCTTTGATCCTCCAGTTGACCAACAGTGGAATTAACTTGCCCCTGAAGAGAGAACAAAAGCCTGGAATCTAATTAGGTGGCGAGTCAGGGAAAAATTATGAATATTGTTGTGCAACAAAGAGTGCCGGTATGTGGAAATTCTAAACTATTGGTGGGTCAAATGAGTTTCTATATTAAACGAAGTCTAACTATGGTGAAACTGTAGCTTGGTGTAGATTTCACTCATAGGGTATAAGTGACACACAGGCATTTCAGTAATCACTGCAGATGTGCCTACAATTAATGCCCACCCATATATATTATAAGGCCTGCCAAGGTCGGTACCAATACCTGAAGGGTATCATCTTCAAAAGGCTGCTGGTGCGCAGATACCAGGCTGAGCAAGACAGTAGTCTCACATGCTCAGCGGGCATACATGTGCAAATGCGTGTATACATAATCGTGAGCAACCCACCTAGACCCTCCTAGCTACACATCAGCTAAACTTATCCTAAAAGTTGAAAACTGATAGTTTGCACTTCCAATCCATTATACCAGGACTTACAGTGATTGAAACCAATGTAATGAGACTCACCCAAGGTAGAACTTAATAAACCTGATAATCTTACAAGAAAAGAATTCAGGGGAATGAAATGAGGCCCATTCCTCATAATGACTATTACAGCACAAGAGTGTCCATATTGTGGTCATCGTTTGGTTATTTACTTAGAAGCTTTCTAATGTGCTACAGGTGACCTTGTGATACTTCAGAACATGAAAGAGATCAAAGTAGATGCTGAAGAAAGCAGGTCTGAATAGTTCATCTTTATCGGTGTTTCCTAAAGCGCATGTTATTGGGTTCGAATCTAAGGGAGAAGCAGAGGGCATTCCACACGTCAGGACTCGCAGTGGTCTTTCTCCATGCACCATCTGCTTCATGGATCACTGCTAATCAACATACATATATGCAAATATTGCTGTTCTTTCTCTGTTTGCTTTGGTTTATATTTTAGTTGTATTTCTAGTGCATAAAAGTGTTTGATTCATGGTGTGCCCTCTGCACGAATTCTCATGCACACATTTTTAGCATGTTTTTCTTTCAATATGCTATAATATTTATTTAAAACAAAACTCTTGCTAACAATAACGTTTGTTCACTTGTTTGCTGTTCCCAATTCTTCATTTAGCAATCAGACAGCATGGCTGAGCTGAGCACAGTCTGGTGTTCTGTACAGAGGTTGGTGCCATTTAAAAAAAAAGACAGAAACCTTAAGGATTTCATACAGTTCTGCATCCCCTCTGAGATCTGAAGAGGCTTGACAGTTTTGCAAAGTAGGGTATGGAGCAACGCATGTCTTCATATGATAAAATGTGTGGTTTCCCACAGTGTAATTTCATAACTTTAATAGGCATTTATGCATATTTTAATTGGAGTTCTTACGATACAAATTACACCTAAATACTACTATATTTTCCATTCTAAGGTGAAAAATGTGTCAATTCATATTATAACATGTAAGAGGACCTTTACTCTATATTATTTTAAAATGGTAACCTAGATCATTGACCATACAGACTACGTCTGCAAGAACAGGTTACTTACCCTAACATTCCTAGAGTTCAACTAGCGAAAAAAATGAACTTTACTACTAGGCAACAAAACTACAATAGTTAACAAGTGGGAGTGCAGACCTGCCATTGGTAGAGGCGAAACTAGTGATGAGGGAACTTTCTATGGTGCAGATAATGAACATGTTGATGACACCAAAGAGCACGTGGATGAGACTATCACTATTATTGAAAGTTAGTGGTTACTGTGAGAATAAGTGTAGAGATTTGGTGAACCTAGAAATACCGTAAGCTACTAGTTAAGGCACTAACTGCCCTTGGAGACAAAGTAATGTAATGTTAGAGGGCTTATATTAGTCAGATACGTTTTGTGACTTTCAAGACCTGATACGAGACACTGCAGTGCCTTAGGGCGATTCTTAATTGTCTGGTACCATGCACGCTCTGTTCAAAGGGAACGTCAGTACTAAACCTATTAAATACAGGCTCCTAAACATTTGCTCGAACTAGGAGAAGTGAAAGGAGAGGCAACAACTGTTTAGTGTGTTATTAGATTAATGTATATATGATGTAGCGGAACTAAAAGAGCGATGGACTCTTGTCATGAGAGCACATCTCACTGAGAGTAATTGGGTATCAGTTCTATGTCAGGCACCAAATTATCTTCTTAGGACATATTCAAGTGCAAATGATTATCCAAAATGTTGCCCTATAGACATATTGAATTACCCCAGGTGTCATGGGTTAGAGGAAGACTTTTTATGTATGGTTTTGTCATAACTGATGTCGGTGAGTGACAGATAATAGAAGGATATTATATGCACACTTGAATATTACATGCACCTCTTTCTGCTACTAAATCTGGATGTGGAAAGAACACTGGAATTTCAAGTATTTGGTTAAGAAGAGACCAACTTGGAACAAACCCAAACTTTTTGCCCAAGGACTACCCTGCGAGCGTCTACCTTATAAAAAGGTTCTACTTTAGCATGAGAGCTTGACTCTCGCTCACCCGTCTAAGGGAGGTAATTGCGATAAAAAACGCGAGATATTCCAAGATAAAAACTGGAGAGGGCAAGAGTGGAGGGGCTCAATGGGTTCCCAGGAGCCTAATGAGGACTACATTAGGGTTCCAGGTGGGAGCTGGGGATAAACAGGTGAGAAGGATAACTTTAAGTCCTTCCATAAAGGCTTTCATGACTGGGACTCTTTACAGTTGAAAGTGCTCCATGTTCTGTAGGTATGCTGCTACCGCTGCCAAATGTAAGCGCATGGAAGTGTAAACCAGGCCTCAGCATTGTAAATAAGTAGGGAGCAGGCAATGTCTTGCACTGTGGGCTTGAGTGGATCTACGTGTTTGGAGAGGCAAAAGCAGACAAACGTTTTACACTTTGCTGCATAGCAGGGTTGTGTGGTGGGACAGCCAATCTATTTGAGGATGGACATGCACTCAACAGGTACATTTCTGTACCCTAACTCTAGGATTTCAGGTGCCATATTGCTGATCTGGGCCCTGGTGATGAGTAAGAATGTCTGGCCTGTTGGGGAGCTTCTCTTGAGGGACTATGGACAACTCAGGAAAGGTTGCGAACTACGGCTGCCTGGCACATGTGGGAGCCACCAGGACCAGAGTGAGGGAGCTCCCGAACCATGGATGGAAGGAGTGGGAGAGGCGGAAAAGCATAGGCAAATATACCGGACCAATTGATCCCTAGTGCTGTGCCGCCCATGGACTGTTGGTGTTGAAACCTAGTGACGAAGCTTAGGCATTTGGTGTTTTCGGGAGTTGCAAACAGATCTAGGTCTGGAAAACCCCAGTGTTTGAAGTACGGGAGCAGTATTTGTGAATGGAGTTCCCACTCATGTACTTCTTCTGCACCTGCTGAGCAGGTCTGTAAAGCCGCTTTCTGCTCCCAGAAGTTACTCTGCTAGCAGATGTTCCCTGTGGGGGATCGGGCAACACCAAATGCTTGGTGCTAATGCAAAGTGCTGGGGAGAGTATGTGCCCCCTGTTTTTGCAGGTAAAACATGGCAGTCAAGTCGACTGTTTTGTGATGTACATAGCAGAAGAATGCTTTCAGAGCCAATTGTACTTCCATTAACTCCAGATAGTTGATGTTAATGGTCTTTTGAAAGATTATTCACAGACCATGAATAGTCAGGTTCTGTAGATTTGCCCAGCAGCACATGAGAGAGGCTATCCGTGGTGATGGTCACCTGGGGGACTGAGTTTAGGAAAGACCAGATTGATGCTGTTCCACCACCGCACAGAGCGAAGGGTGCCGGCCCAAATCAACACTAGATCCTCCCACAGAACCTCCACTTGGAGGTCCTTCGACAAGACCGGTGTAGAGGAAACTACAGCACGAGATGACATCTATGGGATTGGAGTACAGCGAATGGTCAACCGATTCTCACACCCCAAATTACGAATGCAGCTACTTTTATGAGCAATAAATAAGGCAACTGTACTCACAACAAAGCAAATGTTCAAAATAGTTGGTAAATAGCAGATGTTTTAAAATGTCTGATCTTATACTGATAAAACACATTTTTAAAAGTGTGTGAAAAAGTCATTTTAAAATGATTTGGTTGAGTAAGGAAAAGTTATTAGATTTTCCAAATTCACTAAGAGGTTTTCTTCGGGATACGGTTGGGATACGGTTTAGTACCATGTCATTTGACCTCCTGATCCTTTAATTTTGAGTTATTTATTCAAGCTATTATTCTTAAAGGCGAACTGTAAGCAAAGTGCAAGTGGAGTTTGTTTTAGCTGGTAACTAAATGAATAATAACATGCCTGGTGCTTGCACAGACTAGGACAAGGCACACAATACATTAATAATACAATCATATTATTAACTAGATGACATATTGGTATTCACTGTACCTGTGGCCATATCACAGCATGGAATACTGCATCAATTTCTTCAGCGGTGAAGCTGTAGCTCTCAAAATCAGAGAAAAAGTCATTAATTCGCTTAATTCCAAGGCGTCGCAAATTTTTCAATGGGTTAATAAACCTTAGCTGTATCTGCAAAAGCAAGGAAAATAAGGTTTGCCTAATATTGAATCAACCAATACAATAAATGCAACAGGCAACTTCATAAAACTATTGGAGTTAAGCAACTAAACCATAACATTCAAGATCAAATAAAAACCTATTTATACAAGTCTGACGCAAAGAGGTACGACAACAGAGTATATAAAGTATCATACAGTTTGTTGCCAAAGTCTTTTAAAGGAGAACCCACTGGAAATCGCCCATTTCCAGTCAACAAGGTGATGAATTTGCTTATAGGTAGGTAATTCACCGAGTATTGCCTTTGACCAATCATCTCAGAGTTCATCACAGAGAGTATCTCAAACACAAACAAGCACAATAAATTTCAGGCAACATTGACTAAATGTAGCCCAGTCTCCACCCTCCCCTGCATGGTCAAAATTTTGAAGTACCAACCACAGGACTCTGTCTACTTAAAAGAGAACAAACTCCTCAGTAGCTTCCAGTCAGGGCTATAGCCAAGCAGGTAGCCAAGCAGAAGGGGCAAATGCATATTAATGAATGAAAGAGAAGAGTGCCAAAACTCCTTCAACTAGGGACAAGATTGTCCTGCTGAGGTCTGTTGCAGACCACCAATAATATTTATTTTTCATGCATGTTTTAGTTGTACCTGAATAATATTCGCTTACAGCATCCACAAGAACTACACATTCAACATCATCCACATAATGTTCATCATTAATGTCTTCTAGGGGTATGCAAAATATATAATCTGCGCAGAAATGTTTGCCTCCCAACTGGTATTTAATTACAAAATTGTACTCCTGTAACTTGGAGTCTAATCTGGTAAGTCTGGCTGAAATGTTGTTCCGATTGCAACTGTTGAAAATATGCACTAACGTTTTTTGATCAGTGTGCAACTCGAATTTGCAACCCCAAACATACATCCTGAATTTTTGTACGGTCCACACACGCCAGTGCCTCACATTCAATGGTACTACACTGACTTTTATACTGCTTTAATGATCTTGATGCAGAAAGCTACTGTTTGTCGTTTCCACCTACTTTTTGACTAAGCACAGCACCCAAACCATTGAGACTTGCATCCACAGTTATGATGGAACGGTAACCGTCACGAAAATCACTCAAGGCTAGCACTGTCGCAATCTGATATTTTTACATTAATGAACTCAGATTCCAAACGAGCAGACCACAAAAATATTTGACCTTTTTGAGTATTACTCTTAATGGTTCAACTGCATGAGCGTAGCCAGACATGAATCATGCCTAATACCTAGCTAAGCCTAGAAATGAGAGTACATCTCTATCAATAGGTGCTTTTGCTTAGTTGATGGCCCTGATAAGGGAAAAATGTTGTTTTTATACCACCATACGCCGATATGGTTGACCTAAGTTCTTAAGCTCGTTGTTGGTGAATTTGCACTTCTCTTGCTAAAATAGACAGCACTTTCTTCAGAATTTTATGTGCTCCTCTAGACTATCAGCGAAGACTAAGAAGCTGTTTTGATATGGCTATATGTTGTATCGTAGGGAGGAGTTCCAGTAGACGTGGTTAGATTACAGTTTGAATTTAATACATTTTCTGTTGGGCACATACTATAGATGGGATACTCCTGATAATAACAAACCCTGCGATTGTGATCATTTTTCACCTCAGGACACATTACATTTTATTATGTTCTGTGATCATTACGACAAAATCAGAAGAAAATATCTTGTTCCCATCCTTAGAGAGGCTCGCTTCTTACAAGTTAGGCCTGCGCTTTTATTTCTGCAACTTTTGCACAATGCACAAGTCACTTTTCATGTCGCTAACTTTTTAGTAGCAGGAGTACGTATTAATAAAAAGCGCAGCAAAGGTAACAATGGATTAATTTTAAACGAAATATCTTAAGTGTATCCATAATAGATATATTGATGTTATAAAATGTTTTAATAGTCTTTTTAAACTTTCAGATTGTTTATATTGATTGTTCGTGCTTATGTCACTTTAAAAATCGTTTCTTTGATGATATGATTTACGATCCATTATGTATATATATTATGTATATATTCTCTGTTATTGTCTTCTTTTTTATATTTTGTGTGTAATCCATGAATTGTATCCTGTGTCTTTTTATGATTTTCAAAAATCGAATAAAAGTGATTGACTGACTGACTACAGATGAATATGTTTATTGTTCTTAGATGTTAGGTAGGTTTTCCAGTAAAGATGCAAATAAGGCCCCACCAGGAGCAGTCTCTCTGCTGCTCAGCCCAGGATTCAACTGACACTCCACCTCACAGCAATCCTCACATTCCAATGATATTACCATCTCACCAACATTGTGGCCAACACCATGGATTAGATGGATGGATTTAAAGGGATATGGAGGCCCGAGATTATAGTCGGCATGGATGGAGTGGAGCCCCAGGTCCCAGCGCTGCTACTGTCACGGGCCTGGAAGGTAACGTTAGACGAACTAATGGAATTAAGAAACTGTGTCCTAGAACAAGGGATGGGAGAGGAGGGAAGGGGTAGGGAAGGGGTTGAAAATGGGAATGTGGGAGTGTTGCTCGATACTGACATGCTTATTGTTTGTTTTCTATGCTGAAAAATTAATAAAAATGTTTTAACAACAAAAACATTGTAGCCAACACATTTACACTGGCTGAACAGCAGAGGCAGACAAACAAGGATAATGCATAATTTAAAACCTTGGATATAACACACCTTCCCCCTTTATATAATGCACACAAACATAGCAAAAATAAGAAGTAAGATCAATCAATCAATCAATCAAAGACATTTATAGAGCGCACTACCTACCCGTAGGGTCTCGAGGCGCTTGGGAGGGGGGGTGCCGCTAATGCTCGAACAGCCAGGTCTTGAGCTTCTTCCTGAAGGAGAGGTGGTCTTGGGTCAGGCGCAGGTCGGCCGGGAGGGAGTTCCAGGTCTTGGCGGCCAGGTAGGAGAAGGACCTTCCTCCTGTGGTGGCTCTGCGGATGCGTGGGACGGCGGCGAGGGCGTGGCTGGCAGATCGGAGGTGGCGTTTGGGAGCGTAGAAGTTGATGCGGTTGTTGAGGTAGCTCGAGCCTTGATCGTGGAGAGCTTTGTGTGCGTGGGTAAGGAGGCGGAAGGTGATTCTCTTGTTGACCGGGAGCCAGTGTAGGTCTCTTAGGTGTCCGGAGATGTGGCTGTGTCGTGGGATGTCGAGGATGAGTCTAGCCGAGGCGTTCTGGATGCGCTGGAGCCTCTTCTGGATCTTGGCGGTGGTTCCGGCGTAGAGTGCGTTGCCGTAGTCTAGTCGGCTGGTGACGAGGGCCTGGGTGACGGTCTTCCTGGTCTCTGTGGGGATCCACCAGAAGATCTTCCGCAGCATGCGCAGGATGTTGAAGCACGACGAGGAGACGGCGTTGACTTGCCTGGTCATGGAGAGGGAGAAGTCCAGGATGAAGCCCAGGTTGCGTGCGTGGTCCGTTGGTTTGGGTGCGGTGCCCAGGGCGGGGGGCCACCAGGAGTCGTCCCAGGCGGAGGGCGAGGAGCCCAGGATGAGGACCTCCGTCTTATCTGAGTTCAGTTTCAGGCGGCTCATCGTCATCCAGTCGGCTACCTCTTTCATCCCTTCGTGCAGGTTGGCTCTGGCGGCGGCGGGGTCGTTGGTCAGGGAGAGGATCAGCTGGGTGTCGTCGGCGTAGGAGATTATGTTGAGGTTGTGTTGGCGTGCGATGGCCGCGAGGGGGCTCATGTAGACGTTGAAGAGGGTAGGGCTCAGTGAGGATCCTTGAGGGACGCCGCAGATGACTTCGGTGGCCTCTGACTTGTACGGTGGTAGGCGGACTCTTTGTGTTCTTCCGTCGTGGAAGGAGACGATCCATTCCAGTGCCTTCTCCTGGATTCCGACGTTGCTGAGGCGCTGCACTAGGGTGCGGTGGCAGACCGTGTCGAAAGCCGCGGAGAGGTCTAGGAGGATGAGGGCCGCTGTTTCTCCGTTGTCCATCAGGGTTCGGATGTCGTCGGTGACGGCGATGAGGGCGGTCTCGGTGCTGTGGTTGGCACGTAATCCGGACTGCGATGGGTCGAGGGATCCATTCGTCTCGAGGAAGGCGGCCAGCTGTTTGTTGACGGTCTTTTCGATGACTTTGGCTGGAAACGGGAGAAGAGAGATGTGGCGGTAATTCTTGAGTTCGGTGGGGTCTGCTGTAGGTTTCTTGAGTAGAGCGCTGAGTTCGGCGTGCTTCCAGCTCTCGGGGAAGGTGGCGGTGTCGAAAGAGGTGTTGATGATGTCCCGCAGGTGGGGTGCGATGACAGTGTCGGCTTTGTTGAAGACGTGGTGAGGGCACAAAGATACAAAAGAAACAAAGAAACTTGAGAGAGAAAATGTAACAAAATACAAGTAGAAAACAGCATTACATAGGAAATGCATAATACTAGAATGTAAGAAGAAAATGACAGTTACAAAAAGGAAACTTGCATAAGATATCGTAAATGCAAACAGCATTTAGTGAAATACACAAGGCACTTAAGTGGCGGCTATGCATAAAATGCAACAAGATGCAAGGAGGAAAAGGAAATACATGAACAATAAGACGCGCATCTCCTTCCTTAGCAGAGAAAATTGAACCCAGAAAATGGAAAAAACAAGGAAAATGTCCAAAAACACAAAAGCAAAAGGAGAAAGAAACATACATAAATAAGAAAAAAGTATACCACGAAAACAAACAAGGAAAGAGTGCTCCAAATTACCACCACAACCACACTAGCTGGCCGGAATGGTGAAGAAAATGGGAAACGCGTAACATAGCAAATGGAAGAAGAAAGGTCAAAGACTGACATCCAAACAAAAGTAAGCAACCGGTGGCTAGCACTCAAACAGAAAGCAAGCAAGGGGTGAATTACACCCAACAGGATGAGAATACACCCAACCATAAAGAAAGCAAAAGGTGGCTTACACCCAACCATAAAGTGGAGTGGTGTGGCACAATGGTTAGAGGCGGCAGACCCGAGAGCAGAGGATGGCCCGGAAGCAGGGTTCAACTCCCGACGCGGAAGGGTCGTGGACAAGGGTCAGCGGACTCGATAATTCTCATCTTGGTGCCTACTCTAACCAGGGATCACACTCGGCAACTCTGGGCATTAGCTTGCCTCCTCTCCACAACGGCCCCCCACATACGCCAGGGATGCCTGGTTTCACCCTGGAGATACCCAGTAGGGACCATCTCACAGGGATAGCCAGGACCGGTTCCCCAGCGGTCTACTGCGCAGAGATACTCCTTCGGGAGTCGATTCTAGCGCATTACAAACCAACAATTAAGAGATACTCCTTCGGGAGTCGATTCTAGCGCATTACAAACCAACAATTAATTAATTAATTAATTAATTAATTAATCAATCAATCAATAAAGTAAGCAAAAGGATGGCTTACACCCAACCAGAAAGTAAGCAAAGGGGTGGCTTACACCCAACCAGAAAGTAAGCACGAGGGGACTAGCACCCAAACAGAAAGCAACCATGAGTAAGAAACGGATGGCTGACACCCAAACAGAAAGCAAGCCACGGTGGAAATGCACCCAACCATAAAGTAAAGGAGACCTACACCCCACAGAAGTAAAGGAAATTTCCAAATAGAACATGCAAAAAAGGGAGTGATCTAAATGTGCGGCACCCCACAGAAAATAACTGGTGCAGATTAGTGTACGTTTTCACTAATATGGCGGCTACGTAAACTGTATCTTAGGCAAAGGGTGGCAGTCCACCACAATATTCATATTCAGATTACTTAGGTTTACTTACAACCTGACTTCCCCTCATTCTTTTTTCGAGCTACTTCTACAGCTGCTAACCACAGTGAAGAATCACTAGATACATTGATGGCCTGACAACACAAATACTTAAGGGTATGTTTTAGTTCTATCCTGACACTTAATGGAACCAGGCAAACCATATGTGCTACAGGTTGTGCCCGTGATTTTAGTCTGTTGCGGTGTTCGAATCCTTTGACAATACCAACCTGTTCATGAAATAGGCCCTTGTGGCTCTGTGGGGCTCGAAGGCACTCAAGAGGGAACTAGCAAGGCCTGGAGGATCTGCGGTATGGTCTCCAAAAGACTTTTCTCTGCGGAGTTGACAACTGCCCAGGCAATTTGGGGCACACCGGGACCTACTGTGGGACTGGTTCAGACTTCGAAGACGCTGGATGTAAGGGGTCTTTAAAGTACTGCCCTTGTGACTTTTCATACAATCTAAAGTGGAAGTATAGGGTCAGGTCCTGCAAGGCTTTTCTTGAATGTGCGATTCAACTTATCTGAAATCTTTGAGCGAGAGAGGGACTGCGCTTGCGAGCGGCGCAGCTCAAACACAACCTCTTATTATGCTCTGCAAAGTACAATTTTGCGCCCGCTTTTTGATTAACTTTAGGTACATTAGGTGCATCTGTCACACAACTCAAGTTGTGGCCAGAACCTGGTCAAAACACTGACCGGATCCTTAACAAACATCTGCTTCCTGCAGTTTTGGCATGTCTAAATACCTTTGTCTTTCCCTAGCACACTGTCTTTTTTTAAAGTTTTTTTGAGATGTTGGAAGTCAGACAAAGTTGGGAACAGAGCTTCAGATCTACATTTAAGGGCTCAGACAGAAATTAACTGACATATGCGTGCAGACATGGCGTCTATATGTCTATATACAGACCCAATGCAGAGCCCAGCCCCTACCTCAAAGCAAGTGGTGTAGCCGGTCTCAGGGAGAGAGAAACACCAGTCCCTAAGGGACGCCTGCCGCAGGGGACAGGTCCCTGTGGCTGTAGTCTCACCCTCTACGTGCCGTGGCCGGACCCGGAGAGAAAGCGGCAGCAGCTGCTGCATAGCCTCAATGCCGCTCCCCACACACAGATGCCCTTCCTGAAAGGGAACTTTGGGCATTCCTCCAGCGGTGTCATTTGAGTGGGATACTGTGCTAAGGGGACCCCGGAAAGGCTGCAGGTTTAAGCGATCAGCCGGGAACGCAGATACAGCTTCCTGTTTGTACCTACAGCCTGATGTTCTCGTCCGATAAAGGACTCCGTTTCTGAGTCTCACTTGAAATCACAGACCCAAAAATAATGGAAATTCACCCTAACAAATGTGACAAACTCTGAGTCTCTGGAACTGTGGTGGAATTTCTGAGTGAGCAAACCCGTTACCAGAGACACTTTGAGAGCCTTTATATGTTATCCACATATAAAAGTTACTGAATACATACAGATTTGCAGGAGCCCGTGTTGTTGAAACTTTCCTGCCTCCACCAGCTGCCATCAGGGTACTCCATCCCCCAGAGTGCCTAGCGCCCTAGCCTGTCAGAGTTCGGATGAGACTGGGCTGAGCCCATTCTCTTGGGGCTGCCGTATTTTGCTGATCTCCGTAGTAGCTCCTAGTGAAGTAAGTTGTTCCTTTAAATAATTCAAAACTTACATGGGGTTGCCGGAGCTTCTCTTATGTAAGGTACTGTCACACGGTGTGACAGTGGCATTTGATCCCCAAGACAAGTCAAGGTTACTCTACTATCGCTTATAAAATGGCAAAAGGGAAGCAGCAGGTGAGCAGGAAGGGGGACACCAAAGACGCTGCAAAATTCGACTCTTGACAGTTTTCTAACCAAGATAAATAACGGTGATGGATCAATCCCTGATGTTTGGACTGGGTAAGAGTGGTCTGCTTAATTCAGACACTCTGTTCATCACCACCCCCTTTTCTGTATCGTTTTTGGCCACTATAGGTGTGGCAGGGTATACTCAGACATGAGTCCCTTTCTCACTGCACCATCAGGATTCAAGCAAGCCGGGCCGAAGACGGCTGAAATGCCAGAAACCGGTCCCCGGTAGCTTGTCTCCTTTCTGGTGAAGAATTGGCTTGGTAGTTTAGTCTGCCCTGTTCCCATGATGCACTGGGCCAGGGACAGACTGATTTGCATATAGCCAGGTTCTGAGCTGGGATGGTGCAGTGAGATAAATAACGGTGATGGATCAATCCCTGATCTTCGGACTGGGTAAGAGTGGTCTGCTTAATTCAGACACTCTGTTCATCACCACCCCCTTTTCTGTATAGTTTTCTAACCAAGGCTGCTTCTGCCATTGACAAAGAAATTAAGCAGTCGAACAACGGCGATCGTTGGGGGGGTGGGAGCAGAAGGCGGGGTGGGGGGGGGGGGGGGAGTGCTGCTGCAACATTGAATCAAGATCCACTGTCTAGTGGGGTGCATGAGTCAATCGATCACGCTGTTTGAAGCTACCACCCAAATTGGGCCATCCTTTTTTCCGGAGAATTCTGCCACCCCCCATTTAGTTCCTATGGACCCTGGTCTTCCAGTAAAAACGAAGAGGTAGTCGAAACACCTGGAACCATGAGAATTAATTGGCCAAATGTATTGCTGATAGGAAGCTTCCCGGGGGAATCTATAAAGAGGTGACGCAATTCCTATTGAAGCTGTCTAATGCCAACTTAAATTATATCATTTTAGTCAGCAACCTTAACCTTCTGAATAATATTTTGCCCTTTTTTAAAAGTGAGGGCGGGTCGCTCCCATGCAAACAGAACAAGCATTCGCATAGCCAATAGGTCTCCCCTTTGGAACCGTATAAGTATTTAGTTATGCAGTACAATATCCTCGATGCAACAGCATCAACTGTTGCATGCCTAAACACTTATAAAGTCCCAAAGGCTTGGCTATGCCATATGTTTGTTTATGCTTTGGCAGAAGTGAGCATCCGGTAAAGAGTTGCTAGATAGAGGGGTGGGAGAAGGTATGAGTTCTGTTTCAGTTTGGGAAAGTTACTTTAAAAGGTCAGCCCCTTTGGGCCCCCAGAGCTAAGCAAGCACTGCATGACTGCTATCTGAATAAACAAACAACAAGTAGAGGGAGGAGCGATGAAAGGGGGGAGGGTGGTGTAGAGGCTACGGAGCAGGAATATATGGGCTAAAAGAAAGGGAGTATGTGTGAGAAAGTGCCATCTTTCTTGCATGGTATGCCCCCACTTTTTGCTAAATTGCTGATGTACTTTGACTGAGTGTGCCCTGGGCTCCTGCCAATCAGGTGCCCAGGGCCTGTGTTCCTTCACTAAAACTGTATTGAAACCTAAACCCAATTGGCATCTCTGGCCACAGGTCAGGCCCTGGTAAATGGTACTCTAGTTACTCAGGGCACTGTGACCAGAGAAGGCCCCTAAGGGCTGTAGCACTTATTGTGCCACTCTTAGGGGTCCTGTACCCTGACACGCACACACTGCCTTGCAGGCTGAGTGTCTTGGTGCAGATCAAAACAAAGAGTCGACATGACACACCCTGTGTGCCATGCCCACAACACACTGCCCTTGCATACCTCAGTCACCCCTCTAGCTGGGTGTCCTATGTCAGTGGTGTGGGTACAGGTGTATGAGCCCTCTACCCCTACAGTACCCAGGTCCATTCCTGGGCATTGTAAGTGCAGTGCTGCCATTAAGAGTATATGGTGCTGGGAGGTCGTCATCACAAACTCCACAGCACCATGATGGCTACACTGAAGACTGAAGTTTGGTATCAAACTTCTCAGCACATTAAACCCACACTGATGCCAGTGTGGGATTTAATGTAAAATGCACGACAGAGGGCAACTTAGAGTTGCCCCCTGAAAGTAATCCACAACCCGTGTCCTGACTGAGAGACTGCCTAGGCTGCCACCACCAGACATGTTGCTGGACTCCTGGGTAGAGAGCCATACGCTCTCGTGGGCCTGTAACAATGCACATCCTGGGGCGAGGTGCTAAGCCTCAGCCCCCAGGATGGGCAGGGGGAGCTTCAAAGGCATGCCACCTTTGTGAGCTTCTATAGGCCACTTGCTGTACTCAGCAACTGTACCCCAAGGGTTCTGACCCCCACTCTGGGGGAAGACAGGTGGGAAAACCTATGCGAAGAAAGGGGGTGTGCCAGCCTCTACCAACCCCACACCTCAGGTGGGGGAGGCGAGGTGAAGCACAACTCAGGGCTCTCGCCATCTTGAGGATGGTGTGCCCTAACCAATACAGAGACAGGCTCCTGCCCCCCTCCCACAGGAGAGTGGCAGCATAGTGGGTGTACTCACCCCAGGGAAGGGACCCATTGGTCCTTGACCTTCCCATACCCGTAACGCCTATAAATTTAGTTTTTAGGGGCACCCTGAACCTTCCTTCCTGCCATGCAGCTGCTAACAAGAGGATGACACCAACTGACTTGGCCCCAGCCCTACAGGCCTGTCGACCCCCGAACCAGCTCTTGCTAAATCCTGGTGTCTCTTGAGGTCAGCAACCTCGAAAACCCTGGAGGACCCGACTGCCTTGCTCATCCAAAGACTGGGACTCCCACTAGCAGTGGTTCTGCTCAAACAGCAACAACCCCTGGTGCCAGCAAGGAACCGCGAATCCAGCACATTCTGCACCCGCCGAGCCCGGCCCGTACCTGAGTAAACAAAGACCACGAGGACGTCCCCCCGGCGACTGTGACCACAAATCCAGTACCCAAGGAACCTCCTCGATGCTCCTGAACGACGCATGCAGCCTCACAACCAGGGACACCTCCAACCGCGACCAGCTGAGGGTAAGATTTCCCCACAGAAAAAGACAACCCAGCGCCCCACACCCCACTGTGCCCAACTCCTGGGTGGCTTACCTAGCCTAGAGCTTCCCAATTTACCTCTCGAAGTGGTGGTCGCACCTGAAGAATCTCCGTCCCAGAGCCTGCAGCCTTTGTTCTTCTTGCAGCTTTCCCATTGAAATACATTTGGCGCCCGAAGGTCCAAAAGCACCCTGCACCCATCCGCTGGAAGTGCAGCAGCTGTCCTATCTTACTTTCCTACTTGCCCTGTGTAAGTGACCAGGAGCTCTGCTCCCACAGCCGCGTGGCCTGCCTGCTAGCAGCCACCAACCAAAGGCCCCCTGCCCGCCATAGGCTAACATTGGGCCTACTCACTCTGTACCCCGCTGCCCCTGTGCCGCTGAGGGTGTAATTACTGAACCTACCTGACCCTGGGAGATCCCCGAGTCTTGCCCTAGAACCTTAACTCTGCCAGTCATAACTTGATTTTCTCCATTGGGTAACATTGGCTGGTTTTCACTTGGAAATTCTTTTAAGTGTCGAGTTTTGTAACTTTGAAATATTCCTCAAAAATCGTCCGATTAACAAAATCGAAATGACTCCCCTGTTACTAGGAGAGATCCCGGTGCTGGATCTTTATGCCCAGCACTGACCTTCAAAAGTAATTACAACTGTGATTTTCCGATAACCTGATTTTCCTCCATAGGATAACATTGCCTGTGGCGATTTTCAAAACATACAAATATACCTTAAAAATCGCCTGTGAAACAAAATCGATTTCTTTCAACTGTTTGCAGGAAATGCACCAGGGCTGAATACAGGATCCAGCCGGGAGTATGAAAAACATTTGTAAAGTGGTTTTATTGCAATTACTTAAAATTTCCTATTGAGCTCAATGTTATAATTGCGTTTAACTTGTGTTGCATATTGCAACAACTGTGTCTATTGCATTTAAAAATTCTATTGCTATTTGAAAGTATTCAATTGCAACATCTCATTCTGAGAAAGTATTTTTATACCTACCTGTGGTTCTAAAATAAAACTATATATTTTTATATACAAAACAATTGGCCTAGAGTTCAGTTCTTGAGTGTGTGAGACCATTTGCTGACTGAGTGGGTACAACAAATGCTTTACACTGTCCTCTGATACTGCCTTACTGCTCGACCAAGCTACCACTTTAGAGAGTAAGGTTATATATAACTTTAGCCTCTTCCAAACCTCTGGGGACTGTGGACTCTGTGCACACTGTACCTTACTTTGGAACAGTATATACAGAGCCACTTTCTTGCAGTATGAGCACAGGGTGTAGAGAGGAGACATGCAAAGTAAGCCTAAATGTTTTCAGTGATAATTAAAACACACAGGAGACTATAAGGCAGAAGGGATCATTTCTAAGCAGTGATCTCGGAAGGGTGGTAGGGGCGGGTAATCACTGTTGTGGGAGGAGCGAGGGTGTGGTGGAATACGGCAGAGGAAGATTAAGTGATGGCACTGGAAACTAAGCTTAATTAATTTTGATTAAACAAAATAAAAAAGAGCTGCAACTTCGGATGAGTGGAGGGTGTGAAATAACAACCCTGCTCTTCCAAAACAACAGTGGATTTCCGATCAGCCCTTGCCACATCCCCTATGCAACATCCAACGTGGAGAGATACGGAGCTCTGCTGCAGCGTGCTAGCAAACTCTGGAACATGAAGCAACCTACAAGGGAGGAGTTGCACAGCGTTGTGCAGAAGAAAAGGTGCATGTTTTAAAGTGTGGTAACCAGCTCTGAAAGCGAAGCAGATTCTGAACAAATAAAGGCAAGCTTAAAGTGAAAACCGTACTGGGGATGTTGCAGTTTTGTGGGGTGGCGATTTCAATGTGGTTCTTTCCATGACAACTGATAGCATAGGCGCCTCCAGAACACATCATCCTAGGGCAGCCTCCATGCTAAAGGATATCATTGAAGAATTGCAGCTTGTAGATTCCTGGAGGGTGCTACACCCAACTGCTAGGGAAGGGACTTGTAGCACTCATCATCGCAACGCATGGTCTCGACTGGACTATTGGCTCACCAAGAAAGATATACATGCCTGGGTTGCTACCATCCCTGTACACTGTCGGACCATGCACTCGTACAGCTTAGCCTACACATACCCAAACCATACATACAACCTTTCAGCTGAAAATTCCCATCAGGTGCGTTATTAGATCAGGTATTCAGAGAAGAACTTCGGAATAAGACAACGGAATTCTTTGATCTGAACAAGGGTACAGTGGACTTTCCAAGGACCCTTTGGGAATCCTTTAAAGCAGTGAGTAGAGGACATTGCATGGCATTGAAAACTGGAGTGCTTAGGAACATAAGAACCACTATTGCCCACTTGGAAGGGGAGATTAAAGATCTTGAGCATGAATATTATACAACTCCCTCTCCTAACACGTTAGCACAAATAAGGAGTAAATTGACAGCGTTTCAGGAAGAGGCAGAGAGGGAAACCAAGTACATGCACAAATACACACAAGCACGCAGGTATGGGGAAGGGGATAGGCCGGGGAAAACGCTGGTAGGTCTCTTACGAACGCCACGGGGTTCAGCATACATTACAGAACTTCATAACCAGGCGGCACCGCCATCATGCATACCTCAAGAAATACTGCTCACTATGACTCAATTTTACAAGACCCTATATGCATCTACTGTAGACCAATCTGAGACCGACATCACAGACTATCTGGATACAATAGCCCTAGTCTGGTTCAGCCGAGGGTACAGGGAGTACATGGAACTGCCATTCATGACCGATGATGTAAGACAAGTAATAAAGAGTATGCCGATGAGTATGGCTCCTGGAGCAGACAGCTTAACTGCAGCCTTCTACAAGGAATATGTAGATATTGTTGCACCAAGGCTATTGCAGGTTTATCAGGAAGCTCATGATACTGGCACTCTTCCACAGACCATGCGTGAAGCCACAATCATTACCCTGCGTAAGCCGGATAAAGACCCTAAACAGCCGGACTCCTATCGCCCTTTGTCCTTAATAAATTTGGACGCCAATATATATGTGCAGCTCTTGGCAAACAAGTTGCAGCCCCTTCTTCCGGTACTCTTACTACCTGATCAGTCTGGATTCATTCTGGGCCGCTCAACGGCACATAATTTGCGCACTATTTTTGCCATTCTGCACTACCTGGCAGTACATGTGCGTGCCATAGCAGCCCTATTAGACGCCTCAAAGCTGTTTGATTCCCTTGAGTGGAAATTCCTCTTCACACTACTGGGACGTATGGGATTTAGCCCTATATTTCTGAAGCAAATCCAACTATTGTATGCCACTCCCACAGCAAGAGTCAGGGTCAACGGTCAGATCTCTGGCCCATTTTGTATAACGAGAGGGACGAGACAGGGGTGCCCACTCTTACCACTCCTTTTTGCAATCACTATGGAGACCCTGGCGGCCCGCCTGCGTCAACACCATGCACAGCGTAGTATAGGCTTCACCTCCAGAGGTTTACTCATATCAATGTATACAGATGATATGACAGTGTTTTTAGTGGATCAAGAAACCAATTTTGCACCAGTGATGAGGGAACGAGTGCGCTAGGGCGGCCTAACAGGTATCCAGATAAACTGGAATAAATCCACGATCCTACCCCTGACAGATAGTTCCGTTCCCTTTGACACAGAATTCCCAATACAATGGGCTGATGGTCTGATAAGATATCTAGGGATATGGATTAGTCCCAATATGCAGGAGATATGGTCGGCTAATTATAGGAGGGTGATTGACGGGTTGGAGGGGAAAGTGTACAGATGGAAGACTTTACCTTTATCCCTGGCAGGCCGTATAGCTATTACGAAGATGGTGATACTTCCTAAGCTGTTGTACCTCTTCGTTAACATCCCCATGCCGTTAACCACACACTTTAAAAAAAGATTATGATCAACTATACTGGAACTGCTATGGGCTGGCAAACAGCCTCTCATTTCTTGGAATATTCTAACAATGCCTTTTACACAAGGTGGCCTTGGAGCCCCCGACTTTGAACTGTAAGCTTACTGCGCTCAGGCGCAATTCCTTAATTATTGGCAGCATCCTACACCATACCAGCCATGTGTTGCGATTGAAGTGGATAAAGTAGCCCCCCTCCCTTTGAACACAGCCCTTTACAAATAATATAAGTGCCCACACTTGAAGATAGACACTGTTCGCTGGGCATGGCAAAGACAGGCACAGAGAGCACACCAAAAGATTTGTTTTGCGTCCTCCATGCCGATAGGCGATAACCCACTAATTGAGCCATTGTTAGACAATGCTGCGAAACAGAGAGCCGCGTCCCATGAGCTCAAGTTAGGTAAAGACTTGTACCCAGAAGATACATTCCTAACACTACAGCAGATGTGTGCGGATACAACGCCCACAGCACTAGACACCCTCCTTTAAACCTAATCAGAGCTGCATGTAAGGCACGATATTCGGACTTTCAGCACATACCCCCAACACTACCAGCATTAGAAAATATTATTGCAGTACCATCACCCCGTAAGCTTATCACATGCCTGTATAGCATTACTCAAAGGGAATCTCCTATTGCTGGAGTGCACTCTAAACTAGATTGGGAAGAGGAAGCACACATCACCATAACAGATCAACAATGGTCCTTTCGCTGCACTCAATTGAAGCACCTAATTATAGACTCCAGCTGATTCATTTTAACTAGTTACATCGCTTATACTGTACACCACTGCAGCTACACCGCATGGGGCGGCATCCTGATACACGTTGCTTGAGATGTGGCTCCTCGAGGTCTACTTTCCTTCATTTAGCTTGGGAATGCCAACCAGTAGCGCTATTCGATCTTCCATTAGAACTTAGGTCCCTCCCCTCCCTCCAAACTTTCAGAGCAGCCCTTAAAACTCGCCTCTTTGTTCAAGCGTACATGTAAGTGCATTACTGCCCGCTTTTGATCTTTTTTTGTTAGGCGCCTTGACACCTTCGGGTTTTAGTTTGCGCGGTATAAGTTGCAAAATAAATAAAATAAATAAATAAATTCTGGCTAGCAATATTTAAACATATTAGCGAAATGCAGTGGCATAACGAAACTTGAGGGGGCCCCCCTGCAAACTACATGGAGGGGGCCCACCTCCCATCCTCCGTGCCAGTCTAGAGCTCTCAGGCCATCGACCCGCCATACTGCGGGGGATACGGGGCTATTGTTACACCACTGTAACTAATCCAGCCGTTATAAGTAACACTGGATGGTGGAGTCAAAAGTTGGGCTTAGTCTGCCCGCAGGCTATCATAGGTGGTGGTTCATTCATTACAGGGCCCCTGCCATCAGTACGCCGGGGAAGTTTGCCCAATTCTAGGTGGGTTTCCTGATGCAGACTCCTGTCATGATATACAACACCGGGCCCACTCATCGTTCAGTTTTGACAAAAGTGCATCCACTACTCCTTTTCATTTCCGTTTTAAAACATTAGACAATACTGCATTAGACAATGCAGTATTTCAAAAGCAGATGTAACTACAAAAAGCAAATTTTGATAATAAATTGTTATTAGTAGATAATAGCAATCTTAAGAGGCATTGCATAGCTTCATACACACCTTGACCCCAATTCCATCACAGTCTCTCTCTCAGTGAGTCAGTCTCTCTCTCTCTCAGTGAGTCAGTCTCTCTCTCTCTCTCTGTCATTCAGTCTCTCAGTCAGTCAGTCTCTCTCAGTCACTCAGTCTGTCAGTCAGTCAGTCAGTCAGTCAGTCAGTCAGTCAGTCAGTCAGTCAGTCAGTCAGTCAGTCAGTCAGTCAGTCAGTCAGTCAGTCAGTCAGTCAGTCAGTCAGTCAGTCAGTCTCTCTCTCTCTCTCAGTTTCTCAGACAGTCAGTCTCTCAGTCAGTCAGTCAGTCAGTCAGTCAGTCTTCAGTCTCTGAGTCAGTCAGTCTCTACTCTCTCTCTACTCTCTCTCTCTCCATTCTCTCTCTCAACTTAGTCAACTCTATCTCTACTCTCTCTCTCTCTCTCCACTCTCTCTCCACTGTCTCTCCACTGTCTCCCTCCACTCTCTCTCCACTCTCTATTCTCTCTCTCCACTGTCTCCCTCCACTCTCTCTCTCCACTCTCTCTCCACTCTCTATTCACTCTCTCTCTCCCTCCTCTCTCTCTCTCCACTGTCTCTCTACTCTCTGCACACTTTCTCCACTCTCTCCCTCCATTCTCTTTCTACTCTCTCACCACTCTCTCTCCACTGTCTCTTTCTCTACTCTCTCTCTCTACCCTCTCTCTTTGCACTCTCTCCCTCTCCACTCTCCCCACTCTCTCTCCACTGTCTCTCTCCACTCTCTCTCCACTGTCTCTCCACTGTCTCTCTCCACCCTCGTTCTCTACTCTCGCTCTCTCTCCACTATCTCTCACAAGTTCAAGTTTAAAATTTGTATAGCGCACTACTCACTCTTTCTCAACTCTCTCTCACTCCACTCTCTCTCCCACTCTCTCTCACAAAGTAGTGTGTATTGCCATGGGCGTACGCAGAAATATTTACGAGGGGGGGCACATTTTTAACTTCATCACCATCCCCCTTGCACCCTTCTCCCCCTCCGCCTTGAACTCTTTTCTACTTTGCACCATTCTCCCTCTGCCTTGCACCATTCTCCCCTCTGCCATGCACCCTTCTCCCCTCTGCTTTGAACCCTTCTCCCCTCCCCTTGCACTCTTTTCCCCTCTGCCTTGCACCTTTCTCCTCTCTACCTTGCACCCTTCTCCCATCTGCCTTGCATCCTTCTCCCATCTGCCTTGCATCCTTCTCCCATCTGCCTTGCACCCTTCTCCCCTCCCTCTTGCACCCTTCTCCCCTCCCTCTTGCACCCTTCTCCCCTTCCTCTTGCACCCTTCTCCCCTCTGCCTTGAACCCTTCTCCCCTCCCCTTGCACTCTTCTCTCCTCTGGCTTGCACCCTTCTCCTCTCTACCTTGCACCCTTCTCTCCTCTGCCTTGCACCCTTCTCCCCTCCACCTTGTGCCCTTATCCCCTCTGCCTTGCACCCTTCTCCCCTCTGCCTTGCACCCTTCTCCCCTCTGCCTTGCACCCTTCTCCCCTCTGCCTTGCACCCTGCTGCCCTCTGCCTTGTATCCTGCTCCCCTCTGCCTTGCACCCTGCTCCCCTTCTCCCCTCTGCCTTGCACCCTTCTCCCCTCCGCTTTGCACCCTTCTCCTCTCTGCCTTGCACCCTTCTCCCCTCTGCCTTGCACCCTTCTCCCCTCTACCTTGCACCCATTTCCCCTCTACCTTGCACCCATTTCCCCTCCACCTTGCACCCTTCTCCCCTCTGCCTTGCACCCTTCTCCCCTCTGCCTTGCACCCTTCTCCCCTCTGCCTTGCACCCTTCTCCCCTCCGCCTTGCGCTCGTCTCCCCTCCGCCTTGCACCTTTCTCCTCTCTGCCTTGCACCCTTCTCCCCTCTGCCTTGCACCATCTCCTCTCCACCTTGCACCCTTCTCCCCTCCGCCTTGCACCCTTCTCCCCTCTGCCTTGCACCCTTCTCCCCTCTGCCTTGCACCCTTCTCCCCTCTGCCTTGTGCTCGTCTCCCCTCCGCCTTGCACCTTTCTCCTCTCTGCCTTGCACCCTTCTCCCCTCTGCCTTGCACCATCTCCTCTCCACCTTGCACCCATCTCCTCTCCACCTTGCACTCTTCTCCCCACTGCCTTGCACCCTTCTCCTCTCTACCTTGCACCCTTTTCCCCTTTGCCTTGCACCCATCTTCTGTTCGCGGTGCACCCTTCTCGCCTCCGCCTTACACCCTTCTCCCCTCCACCTTTCACCCTTCTCCCCTCCGCCTTGCACCCTTCTCCCCTCCGCCTTGCACCCTTCTCCCCTCCGCCTTGCACCCTTCTCCCCTCCGCCTTGCACCCTTCTCCCCTCCACCTTGCACCCATCGCCTCTCTGCCTTGCACCCTTCTCATCTCTACCTTGCACCCTTCTCCCCTCCCCCTTGCACCCTTCTCCCCTCCGCCTTGCACCCATCTCCTCTCTGCCTTGCACCCTTCTCCCCTCCACCTTGCACCCATCGCCTCTCTGCCTTGCACCCTTCTCATCTCTACCTTGCACCCTTCTCCCCTCCCCCTTGCACCCTTCTCCCCTCCGCCTTGCACCCATCTCCTCTCTGCCTTGCACCCATCTCCTCTCTACCTTGCACCCTTCTCTCCTCCCCCTTGCACCCTTCTCCCCTCCGCCTTGCAACCTTCTCCCCTCCGCCTTGCAACCTTCTCCCCTCCGCCTTGCACCCTTCTCCCCTCCGCCTTGCACCCTTCTCCCCTCCGCCTTGCACCCTTCTCCCCTCCGCCTTGCACCCTTCTCCCCTCCGCCTTGCACCCATCTCCTCTACGCCTTGCACCCATCTCCCCTACGCCTTGCACCCATCTCCCCTACGCCTTGCACCCATCTCCTCTCTGCCTTGCACCCTTCTCCCCTCCGCCTTGCACTCTTCTCCCCTCTGCCTTGCACCCTTCTCCTCTCTACCTTGCACCCTTCTCCCCTCCCACTTGCACCCTTCTCACAAGACCTGGAACCCATCTCCTCTCCGCCTTGCACCATTCTCCCCTCCACCTTGCACCCTTCTCCCCTCCACCTTGCACCCTTCTCCCCTCCACCTTGCACCCTTCTCCCCTCCACCTTGCACCCTTCTCCCCTCCGCCTTGCACCCATCGCCTCTCTGCCTTGCACCCTTCGCCTCTCTGCCTTGCACGCTTCGCCTCTCTGCCTTGCACCCTTCTCCTCTCTACCTGCACCCTTCTCCCCTCCCCCTTGCACCCTTCTCCCCTCCGCCTTGCACCCATCTCCTCTCTGCCTTGCACCCTTCTCTCTACCTTGCACCCTTCTCCGCTCTACCTTGCACCCTTCTCCTCTCTACCTTGGACCCTTCTCCTCTCTACCTTGCACCATTCTCTCCTCCCCCTTGCACCCTTCTCCCCTCCGCCTTGCACCCATCTCCCCTCCGCCTTGCACCCTTCTCCCCTCCGCCTTGCACCCTTCTCCCCTCCGCCTTGCACCCTTCTCCCCTCCACCTTGCACCCTTCTCCCCTCCGCCTTGCACCCTTCTCCCCTCCGCCTTGCACCCTTCTCCCCTCCGCCTTGCACCCTTCTCCCCTACGCCTTGCACCCTTCTCCCCTACACCTTGCACCCTTCTCCCCTACGCCTTGCACCCTTCTCCCCTACGCCTTGCACCCTTCTCCCCTACGCCTTGCACCCTTCTCCCCTACGCCTTGCACCCTTCTCCCCTACGCCTTGCACCCTTCTCCCCTACGCCTTGCACCCTTCTCCCCTCCGCCTTGCACCTTTCTCCTCTCTGCCTTGCACCCTTCTCCCCTCTGCCTTGCACCATCTCCTCTCCACCTTGCACCCTTCTCCTCTCTGCCTTGCACCCTTCTCCCCTCTGCCTTGCACCCTTCTCCCCTCTGACTTGCACCCTTCTCCCCTCTGCCTTGCGCTTGTCTCCCCTCCGCCTTGCACCTTTCTCCTCTCTGCCTTGCACCCTTCTCCCCTCTGCCTTGCACCATCTCCTCTCCACCTTGCACTCTTCTCCCCACTGCCTTGCACCCTTCTCCTCTCTACCTTGCACCCTTTTCCCCTTTGCCTTGCACCCATCTTCTGTTCGCCGTGCACCCTTCTCTCCTCCGCCTTACACCCTTCTCCCCTCCACCTTTCACCCTTCTCCCCTCCGCCTTGCACCCTTCTCCCCTCCGCCTTGCACCCTTCTCCCCTCCGCCTTGCACCCTTCTACCCTCCGCCTTGCACCCTTCTACCCTCCGCCTTGCACCATTCTCCCCTCCGCCTTGCACCATTCTCCCCTCCGCCTTGCACCATTCTCCCCTCCGCCTTGCACCCATCGCCTCTCTGCCTTGCACCCTTCTCATCTCTACCTTGCACCCTTCTCCCCTCCCCCTTGCACCCTTCTCCCCTCCCCCTTGCACCCATCTCCTCTCCGCCTTGCACCCTTCTCCCCTCCGCCTTGCACCCTTCTCCCCTCCGCCTTGCACCCATCGCCTCTCTGCCTTGCACCCTTCTCATCTTTACCTTGCCCCCTTCTCCCCTCCCCCTTGCACCCTTCTCCCCTCCGCCTTGCACCCATCTCCTCTCTGCCTTGCACCCATCTCCTCTCTACCTTGCACCCTTCTCTCCTCCCCCTTGCACCCTTCTCCCCTCCGCCTTGCAACCTTCTCCCCTCCGCCTTGCACCCTTCTCCCCTCCGCCTTGCACCCTTCGCCCCTCCACATTTCACCCTTCTCCCCTCCGCCTTGCACCCTTCTCCCCTCCGCCTTGCACCCTTCTCCCCTACGCCTTGCACCCATCTCCTCTACGCCTTGCACCCATCTCCCCTACGCCTTGCACCCATCTCCCCTACGCCTTGCACCCTTCTCCCCTCCGCCTTGCACCCATCTCCTCTCTGCCTTGCACCCTTCTCCTCTCTACCTTGCACCCTTCTCCCCTCCCCCTTGCACTCTTCTCCCCTCCGCCTTGCACTCTTCTCCCCTCCGCCTTGCACTCTTCTCCCCTCCGCCTTGCACCCATCTCCTCTCTGCCTTGCACCCTTCTCCTCTCTACCTTGCACCCTTCTCCCCTCCCCTTGAACCCTTCTCACAAGACCTGGAACCCATCTCCTCTCCCCCTTGCACCCTTCTCCCCTCCGCCTTGCACCCTTCTCCCCTCCGCCTTGCACCCTTCTCCCCTCCGCCTTGCACCCTTCTCCCCTCCGCCTTGCACCCTTCTTCCCTTCGCCTTGCATCCTTCTCCCCTCCGCCTTGCACCCATCTCCTCTCTGCCTTGCACCCTTTTCCTCTCTACCTTGCACCTTTCTCCCCTCCCCCTTGCACCCTTCTCACAAGACCTGGAGCCCATCTCCTCTCTGCCTTGCACCCTTCTCCCCTCCCCCTTGCACTTTTCTCCCCTCCGCCTTGCACTCTTCTCCCCTCCGCCTTGCACCCATCTCCTCTCTGCCTTGCATCCTTCTCCTCTCTACCTTGCACCCTTCTCCCCTCCCCTTGCACCCTTCTCACAAGACCTGGAACCCATCTCCTCTCCGCCTTGCACCCTTCTCCCCTCCGCCTTGCACCCTTCTCCCCTCCGCCTTGCACCCTTCTCCCCTACGCCTTGCACCCTTCTCCCCTCCGCCTTGCACCCTTCTCCCCTACGCCTTGCACCCTTCTCCCCTCCGCCTTGCACCCTTCTCCCCTACTGTTAGAATTGGGGGTCTCTGGTTGGCGCAGGTTTGTACTTGCGACAAGCAGGGACCCTCTCCTCTAAGTCAGGGCAAAGGATTACTCCCAGAAATAACCCCTGCTCGCCCTTTAGGTAGTGTGGCGCAAGCAGTCTAGGCTAAACTCTGGAGTACATAGGGTTAAACATTTGCAACATCACACACAATGACCATCAACCCACCACACAATGACACTAGACTGTATTTCTGTAAAAATATCTTCTTTATATATATCTTTAGATCAGGCTTGTAAATACAATCTTTGCGTAGTTTAAGAAAATGGTTCCAGCAACTTTCAATAGACCATATATACTCTTCCAGCAGTGCCTTGTAAATACAGTCTTTTTACTTTCTAAAAGTGGTTCCAGTTATTCTCTGATTATGTCACAGGTCTTTATATCAGCGTTAAAAGAATTGTTCTTGTGCTTTTAATAAAAAAAGGGTTGCGGACTCTTCCCTAGTCCTGGTACGTTCCTCCAGCAAGAATTTCACCCAGCCAGGGCCTCTCTGCGCCCACGATCGGACCCGGTCTGCCCAATCCCACACTTCTAGCGGGATCGGCGGCCGGGGAGTCACTGTCAGCCTGACGAGCGCGCTGCACGGCTGTCAGGGGAGAGAGCGGGGGCCCGGGGAGCGCTCACTGCGCGGCTCCGGGGGCTTGGCTGAGGCAGATGGCGGTGCGAGCGAGGCGGGACAGGGGCTCGCACCGCGGGACGGGAAACAGTACCTTTGTCTTTTTGAAGGGGTCGGGTGCAGGCCGGCTCGGCGGTCCACGTCGCGGTGTCTTCCTCCCGGGGTTGGAGCGAGCGGCGGCTCGGCTCTGGCTCGGAGGTTGGCGTTGCGGCGCGGGTCGGGCCAACGGCGACACACCTCAGGTCCTGGAAAAGGGGGGCAGAGCCCCGGGTAGCAGCGTGAGGCGCACACAAGCCTCTCAGGTCACAGCAGATACTTGGCCAAGTCCGTTCTTGCGATGCTTCGCAGTTAGGCAGGCGGTAGGGACGGTGATTAGGCCAGCGAGGCTGGGCCTTACGGTGTCACCTGGTGCCGGCCAGTTAGCAGATGCGGTGCTCGGCGGGACGGGGTGCCAAGGGCCTCTTAGGAGGGGCGCAGGGATTCTTTCACGGCGCGCTCCTCTCTCCTTCAGCAGCTGTGTCGATCGGATTGATGGCTCACAGCAGCTCCTTCTTCCAGGGGGACAGGGTAGCGCCCACTGTTCCTGGGGCGCTGGTCAGGGGGCAAGTTCCACAGCAAGCCCTTGGAGATCTTGATAAAAGTTTGGCACAAGTTGGATAAAAGCAAAGTCTTTCAGTCTTTCTTTTCCTGCTCTCCTTCAGCAGCAAGGCACCCACCACAGGCCAGTCTCTTGGGGTCAGAGTCAGTACTTCTCCTTGCAGCTCCCAGGGTCCTTCTCTTCAGGCAGAGCTTCTTCTTTGCGCAAACTGGATCTAATTTACAAGGAGCAGGGCTCCTACTTTTATACCCAGTTTCTTTTGTTCTTACAGGCCAGGGGGGCCTTTGCATAACTGCTCTCATCTCCTGAGCACTTGTGGTGGGTACTTCTGCTTCTGCATTCAGTGTGAGGGCAGGCACATCAGCCGCTCCCCAGGGGGGCGGAGCCGGCATTGTGAAGACAGGGGCAGCTTGAGCACTTTGTTGACAAGCTTCGGTCCTTCCTGGTCCAGGTGCAGGCTGAGTCATCAGTCGCTCCCCAGGGGGGCGGAGCCAGCATTGTGGAGGCAGAGCACAGCCTGATGCATCACTCAGGGGAAACTCCCACCACCCACTAAGGTGTCATCCTGCCAATCACCACCTGTCAACACCCAGCCCTGTCACTCACACACTCAGACAGTCAGATACACACAAGAGCAGAGGCGGGCTGAAATGGTTAGACAAGCAAATGCTAACTTTCTAAAAGTAGCATTTGCAAACCCAGGATATTAAAATAAACTTTACTAAAAGAAGTCTTTTATTATTCTGAGTTCAGGCATACTAAACATGACTCTCTACCATGTTCCCTGAGCCTGCTGGGATTATAGAGTGTAATAATTCCAGCAGCCCATTCTGGCCTAAGGGGAGCAGGTAGCCTTGCAATAGTGAAAAACGAATTGGGTTGTAATTCACTACTAGGACATGCCACACACATCAGGGCTTGTCCTACCTTACACTTACAATGCACCCTGCCCTCAGGCCTACCATAGGGGTGACTAATATGAAGTTAAGGGAAGGTTTAGGGGCTGGCAAGTGGGTGCACTTGCCCAGCCAGCATGACAGTACCAGACTGCACGCAGGTTCTGCAATGGCAGACCCTAGACACATTTTAAGGCTGCTTCTGTGGGTGGCGCAACCAGCGCTGCAGGCCCACTAGCAGTATTGGCATTTACAAGCCCTGGCACTCCTGGTGCACTTTACTGGGGACCAACAGTAAATCCAATGAACCAATCATGGACATCAATCACATGTACAATTTTCAGTAGGGAGAGCATATGCACTTTAGCACTGGTCAGCAGTGGTAAAGTGCCCAGAGTCATTAAACCAAACAAAATAGGTCAGAGAGAGCATTGGAGGAAGGCAAAAAGTTTAGGGATGACCCTGCCAAGAGGCCCAGGTCCAACACAACCCCCTTCCAGCCAAAACGCAGGGTAGACCAATCACCACTGTGATGGGCTTCCCTGCTTAGGGCGATAGAACATGGACCTGGCCCGCAACAGCAGGGGCACATTCCAGTTCTACGCCAATCAGAACCTATTTTAAATCCTCTGTACATACTCTCAGGGTCCACCCAGGTACTCCATGGGGCACCCTTCTCTTCCTTTGTGGACACCACCTGTGCAGTCTCTAACCTTAACTCGCTCACAGGTGTGTCCCAACAGAAAGTCATCAAATCACAGTGGCCACTGACAGTAGTCAGGGCTGAGACCCAGGCCTCATGCCTCTCAGGGCTCCCAAACCTCTGTGGCCTCAGAGAGTGGGGGGCAGTAGCCCCAGGTGCTTGGCACCCTTTGTCCACTCTCCCTCCTGTCAGGTCAGGTATGTCATCCTGGCACTGACCCACCAGCTCCAGGCCTCTACCTGGCAGCTGGACCCAAGACTGGGGTAGCCTCACCCACACCCGGTCCTCCTCCTTGGGGCTCTGTACCCTCCCACCTGGAGTGGTACCCCCTTCCAGAATTGTCAGCGCACCTGTGGCAGGTGATCTGCACAATTCGCCCACCAGTTCAGGGGTGCTATCCTGCAACTGGGGCACCAGGTCAGGGGGGACACCCTGTACCTGGCCCTTAAACCTAGGGTCTAGACCCTCTAGTTGAACCGGGGTCAGAGGCGAGGACTTCCTCCCTCTGCACCCCCTTCCAGAGTACTGCCCACTCCCAACTGGAGTGGTACCCCTAGAAGGGAAATGGGCCAGGACACTGATTACAGTGGTCCTGCCCTGCAGGTCAGACAACACCTGAACCTGGCTCTCCAACTCAGGGACCCAACCCTGCAGTTGAACTCTTGCCTGGCGCACCAGGACTTCCCGGGGAGCACGCATGCCCCCCCTGAGGGTGGCACATAGCTCATGTGCCGTGCGACAGTCTGCCTGGCGCAGATCTCCCAACCCCTGTCCATCTGACAGTGCGGGAAGATCCCCCAGGACAGAAGTGGTGTCCCCATGGTCATTCACAGGGGACGCAGCCCTGCTGGCTGGCCCCTGACCCACTGGTTCTTCCACTGGGGACTCCTTCCCCCTCTCGCCCCTCCTTCTGGACTTCTGCACTCTCCCAACTGGAGTGGTACTGCCAGACACCAGAACTACTGGAGCTCTGTTTACAGAGCCTCCACGTCCTCTAGCCACTGGGGGATCCCCCTCAGCGGGTGACTCATCCGGACAGCCTAGGCTCCCCACCTGGTGTTCCCTTAAAGAACCATCCAGGCTCTGAGACTGAGGTTGGGCACTACCGGGACAAAACCCATTCTCACTCCTTCCCCTCAAGGACAGGACGTGAGGCCCTACACCTCTCTCACTACTACAGGACCTAGCTGGGCTACTCTGCGCCACTTCCACCACTCTGGGCTGGAAGATACCTGAGCCACTCCCCACAGGATCACACCCCAATGCCTCTCCAGACCCCCTGGAATCCACCACAAGGTCTGCCTCCAATGTGAGCTCCCTGGGGTCAGAGAACTCACTCTCAAACAGGTGTTGGCATAGCTCTGGAAAACTGGGACTTAAAGTATGCTCTCCCACAATTGGATTACACAGCCCCCTAGCAGGGTTAACCAAGCTATCCTCCACCTCTCCATCCAGCGCCTCACACACATACTCCACACCATTCTCCTGAGACTGGCCAGACAGTAGCGGACTGTCTCTGTCACACAACCCACACTCTTCTGGGCGGTCCTTACACTCACCCACCAGGACCTCAACCATGGGGGAATCCCTCCCACCACTAGGACCATGAACTCCTACGCCAGCTACCCTATTCCCTTCAGGGACGCTGCGCACTACTGGAGCTACCTCATGCCCTTGAACCTCCTGGTGTGTGTTAACCCCCTCCAAGTCAGGTGCCATATCTCTAGGTGCGTGCACTATGCTGTCAGCACTAGATACCTGAATGTTGCTGCCACCATCTGAGCTGGACTCCACCTCCAACTCAGCAAAGCTCAATCTCTGAGCTACACATATTTCTTGTTGCTGGGCTGAAGCCCTCCTGGCCTCAAGCCCCTCGAGCTCCAAGTCAAGTTTCCTCATTCTTAAGTCATGCGCAAGCTCCATTTTTATTTCTTCCAGGGCTAACTTCCTAGATTCTAGCTCCAGTTGGCAATTCAATTTCAGCTCCGCCAACTTCATTTCATGTATTCTGGCCTCCTTCCTGTCCGTCAACTCCTCTGGCGACAGGGCTCTACCAAAATTCATGATGCTTCTTGCTGGTTCAATTTCCATTCTGACTGATCCAGGCATGACTTCACAACAAATGGGGATTCTCTCAGTAAAACATAAGTCAAAAAAAGTCTGTGGCTTAGTTACTGGACTGTCATCATCGTGCAATGGTCAATAGCTAATGTATGGACACTGCAAATGTAAATTCGCGATCCTCACCGCTGCGTCCAATGTTAGAATTGGGGGTCTCTGGTTGGCGCAGGTTTGTACTTGCGACAAGCAGGGACCCTCTCCTCTAAGTCAGGGCAAAGGATTACTCCCAGAAATAACCCCTGCTCGCCCTTTAGGTAGTGTGGCGCAAGCAGTCTAGGCTAAACTCTGGAGTACATAGGGTTAAACATTTGCAACATCACACACAATGACCATCAACCCACCACACAATGACACTAGACTGTATTTCTGTAAAAATATCTTCTTTATATATATCTTTAGATCAGGCTTGTAAATACAATCTTTGCGTAGTTTAAGAAAATGGTTCCAGCAACTTTCAATAGACCATATATACTCTTCCAGCAGTGCCTTGTAAATACAGTCTTTTTACTTTCTAAAAGTGGTTCCAGTTATTCTCTGATTATGTCACAGGTCTTTATATCAGCGTTAAAAGAATTGTTCTTGTGCTTTTAATAAAAAAAGGGTTGCGGACTCTTCCCTAGTCCTGGTACGTTCCTCCAGCAAGAATTTCACCCAGCCAGGGCCTCTCTGCGCCCACGATCGGACCCGGTCTGCCCAATCCCACACTTCTAGCGGGATCGGCGGCCGGGGAGTCACTGTCAGCCTGACGAGCGCGCTGCACGGCTGTCAGGGGAGAGAGCGGGGGCCCGGGGAGCGCTCACTGCGCGGCTCCGGGGGCTTGGCTGAGGCAGATGGCGGTGCGAGCGAGGCGGGACAGGGGCTCGCACCGCGGGACGGGAAACAGTACCTTTGTCTTTTTGAAGGGGTCGGGTGCAGGCCGGCTCGGCGGTCCACGTCGCGGTGTCTTCCTCCCGGGGTTGGAGCGAGCGGCGGCTCGGCTCTGGCTCGGAGGTTGGCGTTGCGGCGCGGGTCGGGCCAACGGCGACACACCTCAGGTCCTGGAAAAGGGGGGCAGAGCCCCGGGTAGCAGCGTGAGGCGCACACAAGCCTCTCAGGTCACAGCAGATACTTGGCCAAGTCCGTTCTTGCGATGCTTCGCAGTTAGGCAGGCGGTAGGGACGGTGATTAGGCCAGCGAGGCTGGGCCTTACGGTGTCACCTGGTGCCGGCCAGTTAGCAGATGCGGTGCTCGGCGGGATGGGGTGCCAAGGGCCTCTTAGGAGGGGCGCAGGGATTCTTTCACGGCGCGCTCCTCTCTCCTTCAGCAGCTGTGTCGATCGGATTGATGGCTCACAGCAGCTCCTTCTTCCAGGGGGACAGGGTAGCGCCCACTGTTCCTGGGGCGCTGGTCAGGGGGCCAGTTCCACAGCAAGCCCTTGGAGATCTTGATAAAAGTTTGGCACAAGTTGGATAAAAGCAAAGTCTTTCAGTCTTTCTTTTCCTGCTCTCCTTCAGCAGCAAGGCACCCACCACAGGCCAGTCTCTTGGGGTCAGAGTCAGTACTTCTCCTTGCAGCTCCCAGGGTCCTTCTCTTCAGGCAGAGCTTCTTCTTTGCGCAAACTGGATCTAATTTACAAGGAGCAGGGCTCCTACTTTTATACCCAGTTTCTTTTGTTCTTACAGGCCAGGGGGGCCTTTGCATAACTGCTCTCATCTCCTGAGCACTTGTGGTGGGTACTTCTGCTTCTGCATTCAGTGTGAGGGCAGGCACATCAGCCGCTCCCCAGGGGGGCGGAGCCGGCATTGTGAAGACAGGGGCAGCTTGAGCACTTTGTTGACAAGCTTCGGTCCTTCCTGGTCCAGGTGCAGGCTGAGTCATCAGTCGCTCCCCAGGGGGGCGGAGCCAGCATTGTGGAGGCAGAGCACAGCCTGATGCATCACTCAGGGGAAACTCCCACCACCCACTAAGGTGTCATCCTGCCATTCACCACCTGTCAACACCCAGCCCTGTCACTCACACACTCAGACAGTCAGATACACACAAGAGCAGAGGCGGGCTGAAATGGTTAGACAAGCAAATGCTAACTTTCTAAAAGTAGCATTTGCAAACCCAGGATATTAAAATAAACTTTACTAAAAGAAGTCTTTTATTATTCTGAGTTCAGGCATACTAAACATGACTCTCTACCATGTTCCCTGAGCCTGCTGGGATTATAGAGTGTAATAATTCCAGCAGCCCATTCTGGCCTAAGGGGAGCAGGTAGCCTTGCAATAGTGAAAAACGAATTGGGTTGTAATTCACTACTAGGACATGCCACACACATCAGGGCTTGTCCTACCTTACACTTACAATGCACCCTGCCCTCAGGCCTACCATAGGGGTGACTAATATGAAGTTAAGGGAAGGTTTAGGGGCTGGCAAGTGGGTGCACTTGCCCAGCCAGCATGACAGTACCAGACTGCACGCAGGTTCTGCAATGGCAGACCCTAGACACATTTTAAGGCTGCTTCTGTGGGTGGCGCAACCAGCGCTGCAGGCCCACTAGCAGTATTGGCATTTACAAGCCCTGGCACTCCTGGTGCACTTTACTGGGGACCAACAGTAAATCCAATGAACCAATCATGGACATCAATCACATGTACAATTTTCAGTAGGGAGAGCATATGCACTTTAGCACTGGTCAGCAGTGGTAAAGTGCCCAGAGTCATTAAACCAAACAAAATAGGTCAGAGAGAGCATTGGAGGAAGGCAAAAAGTTTAGGGATGACCCTGCCAAGAGGCCCAGGTCCAACACCTACGCCTTGCACCCTTCTCCCCTACGCCTTGCACCCTTCTCCCCTCCGCCTTGCACCTTTCTCCTCTCTGCCTTGCACCCTTCTCCCCTCTGCCTTGCACCATCTCCTCTCCACCTTGCACCCTTCTCCTCTCCGCCTTGCACCCTTCTCCCCTCTGCCTTGCACCCTTCTCCCCTCTGCCTTGCACCCTTCTCCCCTCTGCCTTGCGCTCGTCTCCCCTCCGCCTTGCACCTTTCTCCTCTCTGCCTTGCACCCTTCTCCCCTCTGCCTTGCACCATCTCCTCTCCACCTTGCACCCATCTCCTCTCCACCTTGCACTCTTCTCCCCACTGCCTTGCACCCTTCTCCTCTCTACCTTGCACCCTTTTCCCCTTTGCCTTGCACCCATCTTCTGTTCGCCGTGCACCCTTCTCCCCTCCACCTTTCACCCTTCTCCCCTCCGCCTTGCACCCTTCTCCCCTCCGCCTTGCACCCTTCTCCCCTCCGCCTTGCACCCTTCTCCCCTCCGCCTTGCACCCATCGCCTCTCTGCCTTGCACCCTTCTCATCTCTACCTTGCACCCTTCTCCCCTCCCCCTTGCACCCTTCTCCCCTCCGCCTTGCACCCATCTCCTCTCTGCCTTGCACCCATCTCCTCTCTACCTTGCACCCTTCTCTCCTCCCCCTTGCACCCTTCTCCCCTCCGCCTTGCAACCTTCTCCCCTCCGCCTTGCACCCTTCTCCCCTCCGCCTTGCACCCTTCTCCCCTCCGCCTTGCACCCATCGCCTCTCTGCCTTGCACCCTTCTCATCTTTACCTTGCACCCTTCTACCCTCCCCCTTGCACCCTTCTCCCCTCCGCCTTGCACCCATCTCCTCTCTGCCTTGCACCCATCTCCTCTCTACCTTGCACCCTTCTCTCCTCCCCCTTGCACCCTTCTCCCCTCCGCCTTGCAACCTTCTCCCCTCCGCCTTGCACCCTTCTCCCCTCCGCCTTGCACCCTTCTCCCCTCCACATTGCACCCTTCTCCCCTCCACATTGCACCCTTCTCCCCTCCGCCTTGCACCCTTCTCCCCTCCGCCTTGCACCCTTCTCCCCTACGCCTTGCACCCATCTCCTCTACGCCTTGCACCCATCTCCCCTACGCCTTGCACCCTTCTCCCCTCCGCCTTGCACCCATCTCCTCTCTGCCTTGCACCCTTCTCCTCTCTACCTTGCACCCTTCTCCCCTCCGCCTTGCAACCTTCTCCCCTCCGCCTTGCACCCTTCTCCCCTCCGCCTTGCACCCTTCTCCCCTCCACATTGCACCCTTCTCCCCTCCGCCTTGCACCCATCTCCTCTCTGCCTTGCACCCTTCTCCTCTCTACCTTGCACCCTTCTCCCCTCCGCCTTGCAACCTTCTCCCCTCCACCTTGCACCCTTCTCCCCTCCGCCTTGCACCCTTCTCCCCTCCACATTGCACCCTTCTCCCCTCCACATTGCACCCTTCTCCCCTCCGCCTTGCACCCTTCTCCCCTCCGCCTTGCACCCTTCTCCCCTACGCCTTGCACCCATCTCCTCTACGCCTTGCACCCATCTACCCTACGCCTTGCACCCATCTACCCTACGCCTTGCACCCATCTCCCCTCCGCCTTGCACCCATCTCCCCTCCGCCTTGCACCCATCTCCTCTCTGCCTTGCACTCTTCTCCCCACTGCCTTGCACCCTTCTCCTCTCTACCTTGCACCCTTTTCCCCTTTGCCTTGCACCCATCTTCTGTTCGCCGTGCACCCTTCTCCCCTCCACCTTTCACCCTTCTCCCCTCCGCCTTGCACCCTTCTCCCCTCCGCCTTGCACCCTTCTCCCCTCCGCCTTGCACCCTTCTCCCCTCCGCCTTGCACCCTTCTCCCCTCCGCCTTGCACCCATCGCCTCTCTGCCTTGCACCCTTCTCATCTCTACCTTGCACCCTTCTCCCCTCCCCCTTGCACCCTTCTCCCCTCCGCCTTGCACCCATCTCCTCTCTGCCTTGCACCCATCTCCTCTCTACCTTGCACCCTTCTCTCCTCCCCCTTGCACCCTTCTCCCCTCCGCCTTGCAACCTTCTCCCCTCCGCCTTGCAACCTTCTCCCCTCCGCCTTGCACCCTTCTCCCCTCCGCCTTGCACCCTTCTCCCCTCCGCCTTGCACCCATCGCCTCTCTGCCTTGCACCCTTCTCATCTTTACCTTGCACCCTTCTACCCTCCCCCTTGCACCCTTCTCCCCTCCGCCTTGCACCCATCTCCTCTCTGCCTTGCACCCATCTCCTCTCTACCTTGCACCCTTCTCTCCTCCCCCTTGCACCCTTCTCCCCTCCGCCTTGCAACCTTCTCCCCTCCGCCTTGCACCCTTCTCCCCTCCGCCTTGCACCCTTCTCCCCTCCACATTGCACCCTTCTCCCCTCCACATTGCACCCTTCTCCCCTCCGCCTTGCACCCTTCTCCCCTCCGCCTTGCACCCTTCTCCCCTACGCCTTGCACCCATCTCCTCTACGCCTTGCACCCATCTACCCTACGCCTTGCACCCATCTACCCTACGCCTTGCACCCATCTCCCCTACGCCTTGCACCCTTCTCCCCTCCGCCTTGCACCCATCTCCTCTCTGCCTTGCACCCTTCTCCTCTCTACCTTGCACCCTTCTCCCCTCCCCCTTGCACTCTTCTCCCCTCCGCCTTGCACTCTTCTCCCCTCCGCCTTGCACCCATCTCCTCTCTGCCTTGCACCCTTCTCCTCTCTACCTTGCACCCTTCTCCCCTCCCCTTGAACCCTTCTCACAAGACCTGGAACCCATCTCCTCTCCCCCTTGCACCCTTCTCCCCTCCACCTTGCACCCTTCTCCCCTCCGCCTTGCACCCTTCTCCCCTCCGCCTTGCACCCTTCTCCCCTCCGCCTTGCACCCTTCTTCCCTTCGCCTTGCACCCTTCTCCCCTCCGCCTTGCACCCATCTCCTCTCTGCCTTGCACCCTTTTCCTCTCTACCTTGCACCTTTCTCCCCTCCCCCTTGCACCCTTCTCACAAGACCTGGAGCCCATCTCCTCTCTGCCTTGCACCCTTCTCCCCTCCGCCTTGCACCCTTCTCCCCTCCGCCTTGCACCCTTCTCCCCTACGCCTTGCACCCTTCTCCCCTACGCCTTGCACCCTTCTCCCCTACGCCTTGCACCCTTCTCCCCTCCGCCTTGCACCCATCTCCTCTCTGCCTTGCACCCTTCTCCTCTCTACCTTGCACCCTTCTCCCCTCCGCCTTGCACCCTTCTCCCCTCAGCCTTGCACCCATCTCCTCTCTGCCTTGCACCCTTCTCCTCTCCCCCTTGCACCCTTCTCCCCTCTGCCTTGCACCCTTCTCCCCTCCGCCTTGCACCCATCTCTTCTCTGCCTTGCACCCTTCTCCTCTCTACCTTGCACCCTTCTCCCCTCCCCCTTGCACCCTTCTCACAAGACCTGGAACCCATCTCCTCTCTGCCTTGAACCCTTCTCCCCTCCGCCTTGCACCCATCTCCTCTCTGCCTTGCAACCTTCTCCTCTCTACCTTGCACCCTTCTCCCCTCCGCCTTGCACCCTTCTCCCCTCCGCCTTGCACCCTTCTCCCCTCCGCCTTGCACCCTTCTCCCCTCCGCCTTGCACCCTTCTCCCCTCCGCCTTGCACCCATCTCCTCTCTGCCTTGCACCCTTCTCCTCTCTACCTTGCGCCCTTCTCCCCTCCCCCTTGCACCCTTCTCACAAGACCTGGAACCCATCTCCTCTCTGCTTTGCACCCTTCTCCCCTCTGCCTTGCACCCTTCTCGGCCCCCCCTTACGAACCCTCCTGCGGGTGCCCACATGGTGCTTCTAACAAGAGTGCTTACCTGAGGGCACCATTTTGCTGCCTCATCCCTTCTCATATGAGCTTTGCTTTTGAGAATGCTGACAGTCTGACTCTGAGGGCCCCCACTCCCAAAGGGTATACCGACTCAAGACATACTCCACCTTTCTCACAGTTTCAATTCAGAGAAACAATATACTGATGTTATAGAGGCAAATTCACTAAAGAATACAAACTTTCCACACCACCCTCACCAGAAAGCTCGAAAATATCCAACCCAAAGATTTCCTATAGGAATCAAGCTATTGTTTAAAATACTTCACAGTGGAGAGCTGCAGCTAAAGGTGTGGTGTTACATGAGAACCAAAGTTGTGAAATAGTGCTACAACATTTGACAACATTGAGAAGATAGGAAAACATAGTCTTGCAAGTGTGTGGGACAGCTTGTTACCCGTCTGCCCATTCTTCATTAGGAAATGGCAACCAGTTCATGATTAACATGTATATTTGCATCCATACTCTTGTCATGAGTGTGGTATGTGCCTTCAAAACTGGGAAGAACACCATCTCCATTTCACCTCTCACAACTAGGTAGACCTGACCTCGTGACTTGTTCTGTGTCTTAATAGCTCTGTGCTGCCTCCTGCTCGGGCCCCCACCCACCCCATCCTGCTTCCGGGCCTTGCTAGCTCTGACTGAAGAGAAACATTGCAACTTGTTACTTTGTTTCTCTTCAGTCAGAGGGAGGGGGCGAGGGGCTCGGAGCAGGCTGCAGACAGCCTGTACCTGCTTTAGAGGGAGAGAGGCTTGCTTCAGCGCAAGCCTCTCTCACAGCTCTCTGAAGTGCTGAGGGGCCCGGGGCCCCCTTCATTTACTGAAGAGAGTGGGGCCCCTCAGCAGTGCGGGCTGCGGGGGTGTTTGTTACGCCCCTGGCGAAATGACAGGCTGTCCCGTGGTGTGTTCACTGCTGACCGCATTACTGGGATATGTTCTTGACATACCCAAGGGGAGAGACAGGTGGCGATACATTGGAAAAAAAAGGCGCCCCCCACCACAGTGGACTGGGTTTATGCTGTTACTTATTGCAAAGACCAACTGTCACACTAATGGGAACTAATGCCCAGCAAATCCCGTCCAAAAGATATCTGGAAGCCGTTTGAAACCTGGTTGGGCACTCATAGGAACGAAATGCGAGACGACTAATGACTGTGGGATAATAACATGGTTTAGATTGACATATCTCACCCTTTATGGAGCAAGTCAGAGGCTACGATAACTACAATATATAATAAGGCTGAGGTGTGTGCGTTGGTTAACTGTGGGCATGTATTCTAGGCAGCGTCTCAGAAATAATGCAAAGGAAGTGAACACTGCATATGAAAATGTAAGACCTAATGGTGTTCGCAGCGATGGTTGTTTTCTTTTTAGTTTCTGATGATAGCTACCTTGTAGACTTATTGACCTGGCACATAACATATCTTATATATGAACTCTGTTATTGCACACAACATATGTGCATATATGGACTGTTTGTATCATGTTAAAGCTCAATAAAAAAAAAAGAAATAAATAAAGTGAAAACAGCACCTTTAATTAATAAATAAAGGTGCACGACCATGCTTTGGGTTAGAGCTCTGCACTCACCTCTACTACTCTTTACATTAGAACTGAAAGCAGTGCTGTGGACAAAGAAGAGCAATGGCAAAGTGACGGCAAGAAAAGCAGGCAAATGCAAAAAAGCTGTTTTCAAGCACTCGTGCTTGTGCTGGCATCCACCTTGCGGGAGCGAGCACCGGCGGCACGAGAGCCATCTGTTTTCAATTAGCTTGCGTGCCACTGCTCGCTCCCGCAAGGTGAATGCCAGCACAAGCATGAGTGCTTGAAGAGAGGGGACCCATTTCTAAAGTTCATCTCCTAGAGCAGCGAATGCACGCTGCCTAGGCGAGACCTAAAAATGAAGCCTGGTACAACAAGGAAAGCAGGCAGGCAAGAGTAGAACTCAAGGAGGCAGTAAAGGAGGGGACGAGGTCTAACATACTCAATAAACGGAAGAACTACAAGAGTACACAAAGGGGGGGGCGTGGCTTGGGCGCCGATGGCGATGGTCGCCTGAGAGCTCGGCTCCGGGACTAAGCCCGAGTTTATCCTGAAAATCGGTGGCTGAGGGGCACCCCAAACCCCGCATTCGGTTGTGCGAGGCGACGACACCCTGCCGGGGGCCTTAGTGGAATTTGGACGGGGACTGCTCTGAAGAAATGCCGAAGTTTGCGGAGTGGCGGAGTGCGACCCAACATGGCGCCCGGATCCCTTTGTCCCCTCGATCGGAGCTACTGAGCTGAGGAGGACTCGCGGATGTCGGCTGGCACCCGGCTTCATCATCCTCGGTTGTTTTGGACAGTGGACATTGACGGGCTCAGACTTTATGCAACGGGTTCACACTCGATTAGACGACTGGGCGGGTGCCCACGCACTGGAGGGCACCGGGTGTGGGAGCCTTCGGCTACAGGTGGTGGCCCGCATCGCGACTCCGCAGCCAGATACGTCCTCCCGGCCAATTCAACTACATGGGAGGCGCGACACTCTGGCGCCACGGAACAACCGAGGGAGTTGGTGGCCCTCACCCGGGAGCTATAGTGGGTGAACGGGCCTGCCCGTCCAGGCGACGGTTGTCTCCGCCCCCTCATCGGTGCCCTCGGACGACGTGGCGGTGGTGTGAGCCGAGGCGGCGGAGCCCCTACAGGCACTGGAGAAGGAGATCGCCCAGACCCGATGTGAGACGGAATTCCCGGGAAGGTCGCGATCGACTCCTGTACGCGGAGACACTTACTCCGGGACACCTACGGAGAGCCCCCGGCAGCATGGGGAAACCCAGAGGAGCCAAGGGATCCACCCAGACCACCTCGGACTCTGAAGCCCAGGACAAGGAAGAGCAAGGAGACCCCAAAAGACCTGATGGCGCTCCGCTGCAGCAACAGTTCGACCGAATACTGGAGGCGATAGAGGCTACTCGGTCGGCCCTCCAACAGGACATTGCTCAGGTGGCGACAGGCCTGGGCCTCCTTAGGGCGGACCATGGTAAACTCTCGGACCGGGTCAAGGAGGTGGAGGGCACGGTGAAAACTTTGGAACCGGCGCAGAGAACCTTAGCTGCGACGATAAAGGATGCCATGTCCCGAATCGAGACCCTCGAACGGAGGGCGGAGGATGCGGAAGGCCGCAACAGAAGGAACAACATCCGAGTGGTGGGCCTACCGGAAAAAATCGAGGATGGTGATATGGTGCGATACTTGGAGACCTGGCTCCGAGACACGGTGGTCCCGGAGGGGCTGTCCTCCTTCTACACTCTGGAACGGGCCCACAGAGTTCCAGCACGACCCCTACAGCAGGGACGCACTCCAAGGCCGGTGGTGGCGCGGTTGCTACATTTTCGGGACAGAGACTTGATCCTAAACGCCGCCAGGCACAATGGTCCGTTCCAGGTCGCGAACAGTCAGGTGAACATCTTCCCTGACTATACCTACGAGACGCAACGCAAGCGGTTCTCCTTCCTGGCGGTTAAGCGTGAACTCAGAAGTGAGGGCATCCAATATTCCCTCCTTTTCCCCGCGAAGCTCCGCGTCATTGTCGACGACAAAACCCAGTTCTTCGACACCCCGGAGGAGGTCTGTAACTGGCTCGAACTGTATCGGACAGGGAAAGATGGTTTCGGCGCCTCGACCCAACGGGAAAATGAGCCGGAACAAAGGAGGCGATCCAAGAGAGTCAGAAATCGCCGTGGCCGCACGGGAGGGCCATCGACTGCGGAGACATCATCGGAGCGGAGGGGAGTGTTGGAGGTTCTGTCGGAACTATCGGGAGCAAGAGATGAAACTCTCGAGGAGGAGGAAGAAAACCCGGGTGCCCAGGGGGCACCATCGGACTCGGAGGATTCAGTGGCAGACAGTACCCATACACCGGTGATCACACCGAAGTCGGTGGAGGACCTCTTAGACGGACAAGGGTGACGGGGTACGCTGCCTTGTTTTGGGTGGGGGCCCGGCAGGGGGGAGGCGGTTGCCGTTCTTTATTGCTGACAACGGAGGAGGGAGGGTTGGGGGGCCTCTGCTCTTGCCCCAGGAGGGTTTGATACCGGGGGGGGCTTGCTATAGTCCTGGTAGCCTGGGCGACGAGGGCCCACTGCCTCCGCCCAGCCCGCACCTGGCCCATAAGGCCTTCCTACGGTGGCGACCGTGGGACTAGGGGAGGTTTTGGGGTTGATACACGCCGAGGTTTGGATGGGATCTAGATGGTGCAGTTTGGGTCCTGTTCTGGGGGGGTTGGGGGGGGGCCTTGTTGGTTTTTGGGTGGTTTGGTTTTGGTTGGGGAAAATGGCCGCCATCAGCGCTGAGTGGATTGATGCTTTTTCTTTGGGGGGACCCAAACGGGAAGACTGTGCAAGAACACTATGGGACAATGGCTGATGTTGCTAACTTGAAATGTGTTACTTGGAACGTGAGGGGGCTTCACACTATGTCCAGGCGTCACAAGGTCCATGCTTATTTAGTGCGTAGGGGAGTGCAAATGGCGCTGCTGCAGGAAACGCATCTGAACAAGGCGGAAGGGGCGGCGCTTCAGCGTAGGTGGCGAGGGCAGGTCTTCTCCACGGCGTACTCTGCTTATGCCAGGGGGGCGCTAATATGGATTAGGGCAGGAGTCCCCTTTCAGGTCACGAGGACAGTGTTGGACCCAGAGGGGCGTTTCGTGGCCATCTCAGGCACCCTAGGAGGGAGGGATCTGAACGTTTGCTGTGTGTATGCTCCTAATGTTGACCAGACTGCCTTCCTTTCCGGGTTATCGGGCTCGCTGGCCCACTTTTTTGCCGGGCCCCTCCTGCTGGGGGGAGACTTTAACTCCGTAGTAGATGTGGACATGGACCGCTCGCACCCCCCGCTCCCCGATTCACCGGTCCGGCGTACGGCCAAGGGTCGTCAGGATTGGCAGACCCGCTGGGGTTTGACGGACATTTGGAGGGCGCATCACCCCGCGACTAGAGATTATTCATACTTTTCGAGCCTCCATGAGCTACATGTCAGGCTAGATGGCTTTCTTGGTTCGCCCGAACTCGTTTCGGCAGCGGTCCGTTCGGAGTACCTATCGCGGACCATCTCGGACCATAACCCCCTCCTGCTGGACGTTCGCTGGTTCCCCGGGACGCCGGCAGTACCCACCTGGAAGATGCGCCCCGAGATCCTCGAGGACAGTGTCTTCAAGGCGGACCTAGGGGAGAAAATCGCGGATTATTTTGCGTCCAACGGCGGTTCCGCGAGTACTAGGGCGTTCGAATGGGACGCTTTTAAGGTGGTGGTGAGGGGCTACTGTATCTCTAAGAAGGTGGGCATGAGGCGTGTTATCCTGGCAGATTTAGATACAGCGGACCGGGCACTCCGCGAACTTGAGGTTAGCCGTCCCGGGCACCCGGAATTACAAACGCAAACGGTAGAGGCGAGGGAGAAGGTAGCGGTAGAGGTCGAGCGGCTCCGCTGTTTTGATTATAAGGCCTATACGGTCCGGTCTATTGCGGAGGGAGATAGGTCAAGTGCGTTGCTGGCGTGGTTGGCCAACCCCACGCGCCAGTCCCAGACAACGACAAACATGCGTAGGGCAGATGGGACCGAGGTTTGCACCCAACCGGAGATTCTTAGTTGCTTCCGGCATTACTACGAAAGTTTGTACCGTAGTCGCTCCGCGCGTGACCCGGATCGGCTTGACAACTATCTTAGCCCACTGGAACTCCGCACAGTAGGACAGGAAGTGGCTGAAACCCTGGGATCCGATATCGACTTAGGGGAGATCCGCGGGGCCATCAAACGGATGGCGAGAAACAAGACCCCGGGCCTAGATGGCCTCCCAGTGGAGTTCTATGCAGCTTACGCTGACCTCTTGGCCCCTCGGTTACTAGTGGTCTACAGGGAGGCGAAGAGGTTGGGTCGTCTCCCTGGCTCGATGTGTGAGGCGTTGGTGGTTCCTCTCCTCAAACCGGGCCGGGACTCGTCCGACCCGGGGTCTTACCGTCCCCTATCCATGCTGACGGTGGACTACAAAATATTGAGCAGCATCTTAGCCTCGAGGCTGCTGGGACATATGAGTTCCCTAGTACATGAGGACCAAGCCGGTTTCATCCCACGGCGGAATACAACTATGAACATCCGACGGTTGTTCCGCTTGCTTGGGGAACCATTTGTGGAAGCCCCGTCCCCGGTGGTCTTGTCGGTAGACCTGGAAAAGGCTTTTGATAGCCTGGAATGGGACTACCTATGCACGGTATTACGGAGATTCGGCCTCGGGGAGGGATTTGTCAAATGGACCGCAGTCCTCTACGCTTCCGCTTCGGCCAGGGTTCGATCGGGCCCTTTGATTTCGTCGCGATATCCGGTGGAACGGGGCACGCGGCAGGGATGCTCTTTATCCCCGCTTCTTTTTGCACTAGCGGTAGAGCCGCTGGCGATGCACCTCCGCTCGGGAGCCCACTACACGGGCTTATGGACGGCGGCGGGCCCGCATTATGTCTCGCTCTATGCGGACGATCTGTTGCTCTTCCTGGAGGATCCGGTCGACGCTTTGCGGGGAGCGGAAGTAGCGCTAACGGAGTTCGGAGCAGTCTCGGGTCTCCAAGTGAACTGGTCTAAGACCTGCCTCTTCCCAATGCGCAGGGGCACCCCCGCTCCTACGCTAAGTAAGGAGATCAGGTGGGAGCCCGACTGCTTTAAATACCTCGGGATATTTGTGTATCATGACCAACCCGACCTCCTAGATGGGAACATTGCCCGTTGCATGCGAGCGCTCCGAGGCTGCATGGACTTCTGGGCCACGCTGCCGCTCTCAGTGGCGGGACGTATTGCCCTGCTCAAAATGGTGGCGCTCCCCCGGCTATTGTACTACTTCCGAACCTTGCCGATTTGGGTCCCACCGGCCACGTTTCGTCGCCTGCGTTCTATGGTGATCGGGTTCCTCTGGGGAACGGGCCGACGGCGGGTGGCCCTCAACACCCTGATGAGGCCAAAGGACGAGGGGGGGCTTGCTGTGCCGGATTTCGAGAAGTACTACCTGGCGGCACAGCTCCAGACCTACACCCAGGAGATAGCCAGGGAATTCAGAGGCCCGGAAGACGGAAGGGGGACGGGTATGGCCAGGCACATCCTCTCCTTTATCGCGCTGCGACAACGCTTGATCCTACGGGACCTATCGATGGAGGAGCGGACTATCCGACTGTGCTGGAACCGGGCTCACGCTAGAGGCCACTCACGGAATCCATATGCACCTGAAATACCGTTGGGGATGCTGACGGCCCTCCCCCACGGAGGGGATTGGTCACGATTGGCGGACTGGGAGGACTCAGGTTTACAGCTCGTCGGGGACCTGTATGGGGACGGAGCGCTCTTGTCCTTTCAGGATCTCATTGACCGCTTTGGGATCTCCAGGGGCGACTTTCTGCTGCATTCGGCCATTGTGCGAGCGATCCAGGCGCACTGGCAGAACGGGCTAGAGGAACCCCAATTATCTCAGGTATGCCAGTACGTGATGATGTCGGCGGGCACGGTGAAGGCGGTCACTTGCCTCTACGGCAGGTTGATCACCGAGGGGCTGGTTCCTCTCACCACATTGAAATCCCGCTGGGAGGAGGACATTGGTAGGGAGATACCGGAGACGACCTGGGCCCGGCTGGTGAGGCGTGCCTGGAAGGGTACACGCAGCGCCCGTTTCCAACTGGTCCACTATTATGTTCTCCACAGAGCGTACCTGACCCCGGTAAAGATCAGGCGTTATTTTGCCACGGCTTCAGCAGAATGCCCTAGGTGCCCGGCTCAGGAGGCGGACCTTTTACACATGCTATGGGCCTGTCCAGGGCTGACGTCCTACTGGCAGGAGGTAGAGGCGACCTTAGAGGAGGTGACGGGGAGGCATCTATCATTCGATGTGGCGGTGGGGCTCTTGCACTGGTTCCCCCACACCCCCCGGAATAAAATCTCCAGTAAATTCATTGACCTGGGGCTCCTACTTGCTAAGCGAGAGGTGACCAGGAACTGGAAGGCACGGGCTGGTCCGGCAGGCAGCAGATGGCACAGTGAGCTTTTGAAGTGGGCGGCGGGTGAGAGCGCGCTGAGATACCAGCTGGCTTGGAGGCAGGGTAACGAGAAGGCGCAGGAGGCCGCGTTAGAGTGGGAAACGCTGGTGCAGGCCCTCAGAGATTATTGTACCCCCAGCGACTCCGATTGTGATGAGGCAACTCGCCCCGAGTCCCGATAAACATTAGCATTGATAGCACTATTACCTTCACCGTGGGTCAAGCAATGGATCCTACGTTGATGAACTCCCTGGCGCTGATGGTGGGGGGGGGGGGGGGGGGAGAGTTCCGTAGTTAATGGGCAGTTCAAGGGGGGGGGTTACTGTGGGGGTTTTGGGTTTGTTTAGAAAAGCAGAAGACGGACAGTGTGTCATCCGGACCAGCTCCAGCATTCTACTGACCCCAGCTTATTTGCCGCCCGACCCCAGGGATATGGGCTAATTGGCTGTGTACAAACGTTATGGAGGGGGATCAGTGGGCTTTCTGTTGTACATATCGTTCATAACACAATGCTGGTCGATACTGTATTGATTTACTGATTCCTGCAATAAAAATATATTTTAAGATAAGAGTACACAAAGGGAAGCCAAACAAAATTGGGAAACAACAGTTGGCGCAATCTAGTGGAGGCATCTAGGCAAAATGATTGCAGCTTACTCTGGCATCTCCTTTCCAAGGGGGTAACCTATCAGGTTGCCAAAAATGATTTCTATATACAGCAGTATATCTGGGAAGGATATTTCCAGGCACTGTATTCTATGGAGGTTGATGAGGTTTTTGTGTCACAAGGAAGGTACCAAGGGGCCGAAATGTGGAGCTTGATCGAAATGAGGAAGCAAGTTTTTCCCTTATGAGAGTAAAGAATGAAATCACTTCCCTCCAAACTGGCAAAGCCCCTGGACTTGACAGGCTCTCTGGAGGTCTTTACAAATCGGATCCCAACATCTGGGGCCTTCTGTTTCATGCTGTTTTTAATGCTATTATACGAGGAGACAATATCCCGGGCACATGGCTGGGTGCTGAAATAATCCCAATACATAAAAAGGGGGACAAAGGGGACCCTGCTAATTATAAGCCTATCAGCCTCATAGACGTGTCCCAAAAACTTTTTAGTAAAATAATTTTAACTCGTATTTAAAATTGGGCAGAGGACAACAGCATCATCTCACACTTGCAGGCGGGTTTCCGAGCAGCCACCAGCACTCTAGACCAAGTGTTTCGTTTTTTAATGCTTATATGGAAGGAGATCACACTTAAGAAATTACACTTCTACGTACTATTTGTTGACCTCAAAAGCGCTTTTGACTCAATTGATCGCAACCGGCTCTGGAATACCCTGAGGGACATGGGATTTCCCCCTGCCCTAATCCATCTTTTAACCAGGTTACACCAGGATAACTATGCCAGAGTCATATGGAATCAAGATGGGAGCCAATGTGGAACTATTTTAATTAGGAAAGGAATACGCCAGGGGAGCGTGTAAGCACCAATCATGTTTACTTCATTTATGAATGAGCTCCTAAATTAACTGTACGACTGTGGAGGTGACCACCGAAATTGGGAGGCAAGCAAATACAATCGTTCCTGTTTGCGGACAACACGTTACTTATATCTAAAACCCCAACGGGCATCCAAAATGTTTTAACTAAATTTTCAAAAGCATGTGAATCCCGGGGTTTGAAAATCAATCGTCTGAAAACAAAGTATATGGTTTTTAACCCCTACAAATTTGCTATGGGGAAAGTGCTGTTGGAAGGTCAACTTTTAGAGCAGATTAAAGCCTTTGATTACTTAGATGTTAGAATTTGTGAAAACCTGGCATGGTCCTGTAAAATTCTGAAAAGTGCCCTGACACTACAACAAGTAGACTGCGCAATTGTTAAAAGAGCTAAACGCTCAGCCTTTCGCCCAGTTTCCCCAGCAATAGAAATCCATAGGGCCAAAAGTTTCTCTGTATATGTATACAGAGAATTCTAAGTACAGTCTGGTTGCTGGGATATTCTAATGGTGAGGAATGAGAGGTTAGAGGTATCCACCAAAAGGTTACATTCACGGAGTATGCTCCCTTGTAGGTCTGAGGTTATTTCTTGCAAAACGAGACACCACTAAATACTGGTGTTGGCCTATACTGCCGCTCCTTCAGGACTGATTGACGAGGAGAAGTTCGATGTTTGAAGAAACTAGTTATAGAGCTTTGGGTTTTCCCCAAAAACATGCAAAGCTGTGTGGTCAAGGGTGGAAACATTTCCATTTACCCAAATCAAATGCATATTTACAGGTTTACCTATTCATGCTTTACTCTCCAATCTATCCAGTAGTCGTGATTATAAACAAGTTTGACTGTTACTAATGAACCTATCTGAGCTGCTTTAAATAATGATAACATGTCTTAATAAAAATAGAAAAATAAAACCATCACAGTATTCAATTGACTATTTAATTTGACCCTCACTGTGTTGTTTGAATTGAGTGCTCTTTTAACCACTGTTACCCATACCACAGGAAAAAAAATGTTTAACATAGTATCTGTATTATAACACAATGGGACCGGGTCTTTTATAAGTATCACTATTATACCTATAACCCCTTATAGGTCTTTTTTTGGGGGAGGTATACTGCCTAGGAACCCATCAAGTATTTTTGAAAAAACCTCACTCACATACCTAGTACGTGACATGCTTCATCATAGGGCACCCCGCCCCCCTCTCCCCCTTGCCCTGGTCACCGAATGCTTCCAGGGTGTACTACAATGCCTGATTACAGCAGAGCTGGTTTGATTTTTGAGGGTAAGGTGGTGATGGTGAGTTAATCAGTGACTAAGTGCAGTGTTTAAAATTAACTTAATACTCCTAGTCAATTTGACAAATTTTAATCAAGGGAATATTGGTTGATGTTAAAAAAAACTAATAGTGGAGGATATGTGCAGAATATTAATTTTATCCAACTTATCCTCAAAACGGTGTACATGTTTCAGCCATCTTACTACGATGCCTCTCAGGTCAGAATGGCTTTCGTCAGGACCAAAAAGTAAAGGCCAACATGCGTGCTTTGGGGCAACTGCATACACTTTCTAAGGCCCCACAGCGAACAGTCACACTTGAAATGCAGCTAAAAAGGATATACCACACCAAAAAACTCTAAATCCATCCCCTACCACAAAGAAAGCACCATCATGAGCTTAATACTAAATAAGAAAATAATAGATTCATGTTGCCCAGGATTGATTACCAGAATGGAAGCAAGACAGAATGTCCCAATGAAGAACAATGGAAGAGCCAATAGGCAAAGCAAAAAAAAAACTTAGTAGTTGGAGACTTTATTAAAAAAATAAAAATGTACCCAGGAGATGGATGTTTTTGCATGGGTGCCATCGTATTTCTCATAATTTGTGTAATTCGTTCTACTATAGCGAACTCTCTACTCTGATTGTACTTAAAACACAGCCCTGCGGTTTACTTAACTTTCCTGAAATGTTTACCAAGAACACAGCACTGTTAAAAGGCTCTGAACCCTTAACACCTCACTAGCTAATGATGTGTTAAATTAACTTCGAGGAAATGAGTGACTGACCTTGTAAACACTCCCAAGAGTTACTGATTCACAAAACATGGAAAACAAAAAAGAAAGGTGATGACAGCTAAGTGGGGCATTCACTGCCCCGTAGGTGGTGTAAATCCACTGAAAATAATGTATCCAGAGGTTTAATGCATGTAACTTCGTGGATTAATGCTATATGAAAACAAAAAAGGACATTCCTTCACTAACTCATCCTCATTTCTGCTCCACGGAACTATCATTAAAATTGCCACATCCCTTATGCATTCGAACAACTTACGAAGAGACCGAAAATGTCTTAACAGGAGTAGATTGCAGGGGCCTATTTGGGATACAGATTGTTTCTAGCCTCGGGGGTTTTACCTAACTGGACACGTCTGCTGTACAAGAGATATTGTGTTATTTTGCACCGATTACAGAGCAGTACATACAAATCTGCATTCCACAGAAGGCAGTCTTCACAGGGATTATGCTATTGCCATGTAAACAAATTAATTTCCTCTGTAAACAAATGGGCAGCAGACATTCCAGTTATAAGAAACAAACTTCCTTCCCATTGCAAAGTACAAATTATATTCACTTGGCTGCAATTCTTCAATCCACGTGTGCAAATTAAGGTATGGTTTTGTTTTTCTTCCAATAAATACTACTCAAATTCCTCCCATGCCCAGATCACAATGAGTATATTACGTACAAAAAGGGCGCTGCAGGACTCTTAAGGAATATTTTCAAAATGCACATTGTGTTCTTGTGCATAGGACCCCTCAAATCCAAAGGGAACACAGGTGAAAACGTAACTAAATTCACTATTAGTCTGAATATTACTTCTAACATCGACAGTTCACTACTAGACTAACTCTACTACGATGATGTCCTGTCGGTTTCCCATTCTAAAACATGTGGGTACCTACCCTTCCACATCGTGGAGAAACAAAAACTGTTTTTTCAGCTGCTTAATGTGTTGCTTTGAGTGGAGCTGCCGCATGTAGAAATGTACCTCATTTGTACCACGCCCCACCCCTATATAAGACCCTGCCGTTTCTCATTCCGAAATGTGAACCAGAACACAATTCTCTTCTATTTAGCAATTTCCTAATGCACTGAAACATCTCACAAGCCCATTAAGTTGGGGTATTTGTTTCTAGGCTCTTGATTCTCCTCCTCCTCTTCAACCTCAGCTCTGGGAGATTATGCTGCAATGTGCCAGGTTTAAACAAAGCAATACTCTGGGTTTAAGCTGTCAGCTGCCATCTGCATGTCTTGTGGGGTAACAGCCGTCTGGGGCAAGACTACATTCATGTTATTACCTACCTTTGAAATGGGGGTCCTCCAGAACAGATTGGCCCTCACACAGAATAACTGTGCACCAAACCTTTATGATGCAATGAATTTCATGAAGCACAGGTCAGGGTGGAGTGAACTCCAGCAAGTAAGTTAGCAAGACAACCCCCCGCAACCACTCATGCGTCGGTCGCTTTCTTCAGTTCTACGCAAGTGGCACAAATACCCATGGGGAACAGTAATTTACGTGGTTGAAAGACAACTTCTACATAGTCCAGGAGAGCATGAAGGTCGAACTGAGAACATTCGGGTAAACAAACCCTATTTCCTTCGCTGTACCACTAGGTGGAGCACACCAGATGGTTTGCAAGAGCTTCCACAAACACTCGGTATTTCTGGGGGCAATGCTGCAGGTCCTTTGCAGTAAGAGTTTGCACAAGTCTCCCTCCCTGGGAGATGTGATCCCAGAGCCAGATCGTAATTAATTCACGTGAGTCTGGACACTTGCACATGGGAGTCAAGCTCAGTTCCTCATATGGATAGTCTACTCGTATACCTTAAAAGGACCATGCAGCTGTCAGCAGAGAGATTTGTGGCAAGAACAATAAAAGAACAGGACTCGTCCCAAGCATTTAACCACATTAACACAGATCCGAAAACTCAGAAGTCCTAAGAAAATGCAGAAGCCACCGCAGAGAGAACTCCTGCGGAACCCAACTGCAGTAGTCTCGTTGGGAGGTCACCCGACATCAGATGTGTACTGCACCAAGCAGTAAGTGCTTAGACCATGTGCTGATCAGTGAGAGGCAGAAGCTGGTACCTCTCATCATGGTGTACAGGCAGGAGTCTCAAGAGTCACTGCCGGTGTCAGTAGTACATCAATTTAAGACTATGCCTTAAAAATCTCTGGCCTAGCTGCCCCCAACAGGGTAGTGCACTACATGACAGAAATCTCACACTCATCTGACCAATTGGATCAGCTTGAACAAGGTGCTGTTGAAAGACTGAAATAAAGGCTACAAAGTCCCTAGTTGATCATACATTTCTAATGCTGTTCCTGTCCTCTCTGGTGCAATGCAAGTTTTTCTAAGGAGGATCAAACCTAGGCATCCACACCCCTGCTTCAACCTGCAATGTTGGTTCCTGTTCATCTGCAGGTATGATCAGTCGAGATCGCTTCAGCTTGGACTGCAGGGACTGTGATTTCCACATGGATCCATCATCCAGGCATCCTCTTTGCATGAGTGGACATTTAGTGGAGACCAGTACTTGTGAACTTGAGGACTTGTATCCAACCTGGCACTACTGCTACAATGGTCAAGGTTTTGGAAGCACCGCCCGTAGAGGTAACAGCAACTTCCATCAAAGCCTGCAGTGACAATCGAGAAACAATTTCTCAAGTACGCTCAGAGAATTTGGAGGAAGCCTTTCTATGAGCCTGCTAAATGAAAGATCTTGGGAAACAAGTATCTGTTTCTAAAAGCTAGTCCAGTCGCTGGCTACAGAAACAAGCCCAGTTCACTGTAATGTGGGGGTGGCAGCTTGCCTGCAGGGTAAGGAAAGAGCAACTCACATGTAGCAGGAGAAGACATTTTCAGTCTAGCCCCGACAATTAGAAGCCCGTATAATCACTGACTAAGTAAACTACTCAAAATAGTCATCCTAAAGGATTCAGTTCATAGTGGCAATTCTAGACTGCAGCCTAGCATAAGCCTTCACTTCAAAGCACCATAATCGACAACACACAGACAATGGATCACTTCTTGACCAGAGGGAACATGAAAGCCTGCTGGTCCATTAAGCAGATCCCCCTAGTCCAGTCAGAACTAATCAGGATCATCACTGAAAATGAGCTCAAACTAACAAACAGCAGCAATGCACTCAGTGATGAAGTGATTAACAAGTTAAAACTCATTAACACAATATCCCTGGAACTTACAAAGACCAGAAAAGTTCAGCAGTTGTTGTTATGTAGATACAACAGGAGACCACTCAACCTAAACAATTATTTCAAGCACACCAATGTGGACAGTAGATAAACCACACCACTTAACATAGCATTACTCTTTTGTTCAGGGATAAAGACTGGAAGCAGGTCTTAATTAAAATTTCACTTGAGGTAGTAATGATGTATGTGATGTTGACGACATTCGTGCCAATGGATGATGAACAATAGGTATATCATGTGATTCTATGGTGCCCTGAGTTTGTAATAAAATATTTTCTAAACAATCACTTGAATTTACAAAAAATCAGGGGGGGCGGGGTGGGGGGGGTTAGATTTCTTTTTTTTACAAAACTGAACGTAACACAAAAACCCCTCCTCATTCATACAAGTCATTTTCATTATGGACATTTGGAAGAGTACCTTGTTCTTTGTAATCACTGGAATGCATGTCAAGTGGACTATCATACTACATTTGATAGAATGCCATGGCCGAGTTTGTTATAACCATTGTCTAGTATGGTTGACCACCAAAGGGCTCTACCACAAGACACTGCTTTCTGATATCTACTACTGTGAATCTTCAAATGGGCACTCACATTTGAAGGTTGCAGGGCAAGTTCAAAGAGTGTTGAAATTATTGGCTTTGAAAAGCCTGCTGTCATTAAATATACACAATTTAGAACACAATAGTTTGTAAGTTACAATGTCGGTAATGCCCTTGCCCAATTCCAATCCTTTTCCTTGAGGGTTATAGGTAGGGAGCCTGGATACAGTTGAGCCAGATGCCTTTGGAGATTGTAGCACACAGGAGTTTCAAGTCACAGTGCCACAAAATTCAATAGTTCTAGACCCACTGACAGACAAACTGAGTTGACTGTTCCCATACTCATTTTCTGAAGTGGCCATCTGGGTCAGAAACAACTGGTAGTGAGACCTTCAAGATGCAGCAAATATATAACATATCATGCAATGAAAAATTTCGACACAAAAAACCATAACATGTATATCTGTAAAGCATGGATTCACCGAAGGGTATCTTGGCGCTGAATAACAGATATTTATTGTTACCACTCTCAATAGTACTCGTTTTATTAACCTTAGAAGAATGAAAGGCGGAGTGGGCCGGCCGGAATTTGAGCTGTGGCTATACGGTGAAACACAGGTCCCCTACATTAGTCCACTAAGCCAGCAGACATGGCTGTGGGCAGTATAGCCAGAGATTGTGTTTCCTCTGAAAGGCTGATACGAGAGGGGGGTAATGCAGATTTAATGCACACTGTACCAGCCCTACATGTGAAAATTACATTTAACAACATTTTGACATGCAATTTTTTAGTTATAAAATATACTCAAAATACATATAACTTAAGAAGTAATCTTACTCCCAATTTAAAAAGGAGCAGTTTGGGTGGATACATAATTGCCACAGTAATTTTATTCAGTTACCTGACTTGTGAATTTGGTGATTTTTTTTCATTTTGCAAGCTCTGGCAAAAGAGATGTGCATGAGCTTCAAAAAGGTTTTTAGTACATAACACAAAGTTGTTTTTCTTAGTTTTATATCTGTTACAGTTTTTTAAAAAAAGGGCTTGGTATCATATTATGTCATAAGTCCTTTGTGATAATGAGTTTATATGGTCCACAAACAAGTACCAGTGAATCTTTAAACCCTACATTGCTGATAAATTCCTTCCATTTAAAAGCTGAGCTACAGGGAAAGGTTAACTAGTGAACACAAGGGACTGCTTTGATAAGGGAGAGATGGGCCAGCACCTAGTAGACTATTAATCATAATTCAGCAGAGCAGTTAGATAATCTGGAGGTCAGTCGGAGTATTAGGTAGAGTAGCAGGATGGAAATAGTGCTGATAACTAGAATGACTAAATGAGGCCCACAAGGAGGCGGTGTTTGATTTTTGTGTCATTGATCAACCTACAATAACCTACAAAGGATACTCAACTTCTATACAAAGCGAGCAGTTGGTATACAGATTGGTCTCATAATTTCAAGCTTCACATTGCATTTTTGCATTTCGAACATTCCGGAAAGCACTTAAACTCTGGTGATTCAGCACTGTACATGAATATGTATATGAGTATGCTATTTCCACTGTTAGTATCTTTTTACAGAGTGCAGTTCTGCAGATTCACATCCTCTATATGCTCCTGACAACTAGCGTTGGGCTTGGATGGTTGCTACTTGCTTCTGTTCAAAGAAGTATTTTGTGTCACAAGGTATTATGTGACTTCTTGTTTAACTGGTAATGCACGTAGTCACCAAATCCACTGTTCGTTTTTTTTTTTTACACACAGCGGGTGAGAGTAAGCATTGAGTAGTGAGTAGGATAGCATGGTGACCATGTGTGTGATGCACACAGTAAAGAAAATATTCAAAGGATATCTGATGCAACCACTGGCTATCGGGAGGCACATGTGAATCTACAGCACTACAGGCTACAAACAGATCCTTACAGTGTTAGTAACATTTTCCATTCGTAGCATGTGTGGCTGTAGATACAAATGCTCTGCACAGACTGTAAAGCAGAACGCTCTCAAGTGATGTTTAGCCAGTGGATAGTATAGATGTCTGAAACACCAACTCTGGCTTGTTGGCATGTCAGAATGTCCACACAATATTGACTATAAAGGCATACAGTTTTAACTACTGCAAAAACAATTTATGGACAGAATGCAGAACAATGTCATACATTCACCCCAGTATAGAGATCTGAGCCTAAACCCATCTCCATTTCAGTTTGAACCCAGCCATATGCAAATCAGTCTTGACTCTATGCCTAATGGGAACAGTCCAGCCAAAACTGCCAGGCCAGGTCCTCGCTGGACAGGAAACAAGCATCCTAGGACCGGTTTCGGGGTTTCACCCTCTTTCAGCCAGGACAGCTTGACTCCTGGCCTTGACTCCAAGCCTCAGAGTCTTTTTCTTTGGCGTTCTTTACAACAGGTCCGGTGTTCACGAGAGGTCTTTTTTTTTGTAACAGATTTTTATTGATTTCCAAAGACGATAACAAAAGGACAGAGGAACAATCTCATGGGCAATGCAAAGAAGCAGTTAGGAAGACAAAATACATTGCAAATACAGTCATCAGTATACCTAAAGTCCTCACAGATCCAGTCGCAACTGGGTTCCCATCAAAAGGCCCCTGTGAGCGGTCAACTGTCTCCCCTCCCTCCTGGTGGCCAGTACAGCACTCAGGTCATCAATTCTCAGCACCAATACAGCCCAACAGCGAGATTCAAATAAGAACTCCTAAATCCTGCCCCTCCCCCCAGTCCTCAAACACCCTAACCAAAACCCCCCACCCCTAACACCCCCCCAGGCATGCCGTTGATTAAATTAGAGACACACATGGTCACCGAAACCCCTTGTAAACCACGCCAGGAGACCTGCTGCATAGACAGCATCCTAATTAGGTTCAGGACCACTAGAGGGATTTGTTGCCAAGTCGACTCCGGACCCATCCCGCTCTACCTCCGTCAAGAGCCCACCATTTCATTCAGCCTCACTCAGCCCGCGCCCCCCTCAGCCCCCTCTGGCACTCCCTCACCATCTTCAATTGGGTGCTTAACTAGTTCTACGAGCGCCACCCACAACCGAGCCATTTCCATTGATTTCTTACTCTCAGCGCGCTTAGCCTGGTGTAGTCTGCAGTTCCCTTCACTCTCTGCCCACTTCTCAAATTCCCTGCACCAGCGCATAAAAGCAGGCCCTCTGCGTGCCTTCCAATGGGTAGTAAGTTCCCTTTTTGCTAAGACCAGCGCCAAATCAATGAACTTGCTGGTGATCTTGGTCTTAGCAGCGTGTGGAAACCAATGGAGCAAACAAACCCCTGGCGTCATGGCTATCTCCCACTCCGTCACAGTTGTCAAGGTAGTCGTCACCCCACGCGAGTAGACCTTCAACTGTAGGCAGTCCCAAAACATGTGTAGAAACCCCGCCCCCTCTAGAGCACACCGGGGGCATGCAGTCGACGCGCCAAAATAGTTGTTGATCTTGCCGTGAGTTAAGTACGCCGTATGTAACACATAATATTGGATCAGCTGAAAGCGCGCATTACGAGTGATTTTCCATGCTCTCTCAACAACCTCCCCCCATGGTTTCTTCGCAATGGGTATCCCCAAATCCACTTCCCATTTAAGGCATAGTTCCGTCAGCAGTTGTTGCAAGTCCTGGGTAATCCTCCGGTAAAGAGAGGTCACCGCTTTAATAGTTCCCGCTGCCATCACTATGTATTGACAAGCGAGAGACAGATTAGGCTTCACCGTCCCTCCCTGCCAGTGCCTTCTAATAGCCGCTATAAGGGCCTCATGAAATAGAAAGTCCCCCTCGGGAGATCATGATTCTGCATGAGGTCATTGAAAGGAAGACGGTTTCCATCCTCGTAGAGATCCCAGATTGCGATGACCCCTGCCTCCTCCCAGGTTCGCAGCTTGCTCCAGTCCCCTCCATGGGGTAGCACCTTGCACATCCCCAGCGGAATCTCGGACGCGCGCCTTCCTGGTCCGTCGCGTCCAGCACTATCGCACCACAGGCAAATCCAGCGGCATTTCCCCATCTCTCAGCGGCACCCGCAACAGTACTGCAAATGCTACTTACCAGTATGCATCTGTTCTTGGCATGTAGGGCTGCTGACATTCATATCTGTGCATAGATCGCCACCTAGTGTTGGGTCCGGATGATTGCACATTGTTGTCCTGGAAGAGTCTTCGAAGTATCACGAGATAGGTGGCTCCTCCCCTGGACTACAGTGCGCATGGGCATCGCCTCCATCCCCAGATTGTTTTTAGCCATTGGCAGAGATGGAGTGAAGAATGTGAGTGATGACCATGCTATGAGCATATGTATGTAAATGAATGATTTCTGCAGCTGCTACAGGCGCCGGGGAGGAGGGTGGGCGATATGAATGTCAGCAGCCCTACATGCCAAGAACAGATGCATACTGGTAAGTAGCAATTGCAGTTCGAGGCATGTGGGCTGCTGAATTCATATCTGTGCATAGAATACATAGCAGTCCCTCCATTAACGGCGGCCGCCCGTGCCAGCTGCAGCAGTCTGAAAAAGCGTTTTTAGAACAGCCTGACCAACAGCTGCCTGTTGTTTGGAATGCACGTCTACACAGTAGTGTTTAGTGAAAGTATGTGTGGTAGACCATGTGGCTGCTCTACAGATATCCTCTAAGGGAATGTTACCTAGGAAAGCCATAGAGGCCCCCAACTTCCTGGTGGAGTGGGCCCTCGGTGGGATAGTGAGAGTGCGCTTAGCTTTAGCGTAACAGATCTGAATGCACTTCACTATCCACCTAGCAATCCCTGCTTTAGAGATAGCGTTTCCCTTGTGGTGAGTGGCAAAAGCAACAAAAAGCTGCTTGGTTTTGCGAAAATCTTTTGTCCTGTCTACATAATACATCAAGGCCCTCTTAACATCAAGGGTGTGGAGCATGCGCTCCGCCAGCGTCTCTGGGTTTTGGAAAAACACCGGCAATTCGATAGTCTGGTTTAAGTGGAATTGGGATACCACTTTGGGCAAGAATTTAGGGTTAGTGCGGAGCACCACCCTCTTAGCATGTACCTGGAAGAAAGGTTCTTGGATGGTGAGCGCCTGCAGCTCGCTAACCCTCCGTAGCGAAGTAATTGCTACTAAGAACGCAACCTTCCAAGTCAGAAACTGAAGCTCACAAGAGTGCAGTGGCTCAAAGGGAGGACCCATCAGCCTTGTAAGAACCACATTGAGGTTCCATTCTGGAGCTGGTGGGGTCCTTGGTGGAATGACCCTTTTGAGTCCTTCCAGAAAGGCCTTGATAGCAGGGACCCTGAAGAGTGACAGGTGTTGTCTATTCTGGAGGTATGCTGCCATAGCAGACAGGTGAATGCGGATGGAAGAGTATGCCAGATTGCATTGATACAGGTGGAAAAGATAACAAATGATGCTTTGAATGGAAGCATCTAGCGGGTCAATATTGTGGTTAGCACAGTAGATGACAAACCTCTTCCATTTAGCCGCATAACAAGCTCTGGTAGTGGGCTTCCTTGCCTCCCGAATGATGTTCATGCAATCGGGAGGAAGATTGAGGTAGCCAAACTCTAGGACTTCAGGAGCCAGATCGCCAGGTTGAGCTGTTGGGGATCTGGGTGCTGAATGTCGCCATGGCTCTGCGTCAGAAGGCTGGGAGTGAGATGAAGCCTTTGATGCGGCACCACGGACAGTTCGAGAAACGTTGTGTACCATGGTTGGCGAGCCCACGTTGGAGCAACCAGGATGAGAGTCATCGAGTGCTGCCTGAGCTTTCGCGCCACCAGCGGTATCAGAGGTGCTGGGGGAAAAGCGTACGCAAATCTGCCTGACCAGTTCATCCACATCGCATTGCCCTGTGATTGGGGGTGTGGGAATCTGGCGGCGAAGCTTTGGCATTTTGCGTTCTCCTTTGTGGCGAACAGGTCTATCTCTGGATGACCCCACCTTTGGAAGTACGGTTGGAGTACTGATGGATGTATCTCCCACTCGTGCATCTGATGGCTGTGCCTGCTGAGCAGATCCGCCATTTGATTGTCCTTGCCCGGGAGATGCTCTGCCATGAGGAAGATGTTCCTCTGAATGGCCCACTTCCACATGCTCTGAGCCAGATGAGACAGCTGTGGAGAGTGTGTGCCTCCCTGCTTCTGAATGTAGTACATGGCCGTCATGTTGTCCGTCCGGATCAACACGACTTTGTTGCACAGATGTACTTTGAACGCCTTCAAGGCCATGAAGATTGCCATCAGTTCCAACACATTGATGTGCATCTTCCTTTGCTGTAGTGTCCACAGTCCCTGCACAGTGTAATGGAGTACATGCGCTCCCCATCCCTGGAGAGAGGCGTCCGTCGTCAGGATAATCTGTGGGACAGGCTCTTGGAATGGTCGGCCCTTGCAAAGGTTTTGTGGATTCCACCAATGCAGAGAGTTGTATGCCCGACCGCTCACCAACACTAGGTCTGTCAGTTGCCCATGAGCCTGAGTCCACTGACGTGCAAGGCACTCCTGAAGCGGACGCATATGAAGTCTCGCGTGCGGGACAATGGAGATGCAGGAGGGCATCATGCCTATCAACTGCATGAACACCTTCGCTGGAAGCGGGTGCTGGGGTCTGAATCGTTGGATCAGTGCCTGGATACTGGCGATTCTCACTGAATTCGGCTGCGCAGTGGCTGCCAGAGTGTCTATTGTCGCGCCCAGATACTGTCGTACGAGGGCGGGCTGGAGATGGGACTTTGGGTAGTTCAGAGAGAATCCCAGATCGTGCAGGAGATGAATGGTGCGTGACACGTGGTCGACGCACTGCTGTTCTGTCCTTGCTTGAATGAGCCAGTCGTCCAAGTAGGGAAAGACGTGGACGTGCTGGCGACGGAGATGCGCTGCCACAGTCGCTAGGCACTTGGTAAACACTCTCGGTGCCGTGGTGACCCCGAACGGCAGAACCCGGAACTGGTAATGCTGGTCTAAGATCGTGAATCTGAGATACTTCCTGTGGGAAGGATGCAGGGGGATATGAAAATAGGCATCTTTCAGATCCAGCGTAGCCAGGAAGTCCCCCTGTTGAAGCAGGGGAAGCACCTGCTGCAACGTGAGCATATGGAAGTGCTCCGAGAGGATGTACCAGTTCAGGGGCCTGAGGTCCAGGATCGGCCTGAGGGATCCGTCCTTCTTGGGAATCAGAAAATACAGGGAGTAAACCCCTGTTCCCCGCTCTTGTAATGGAACGAGCTCTATCGCCCCTTTTTGCAGCATGACTAGAACTTCTTGCTGCAACAAGGTCAAGTGCTCGCCTGACATAGGACGGCTCCTTGGGGGTATGTCCGGTGGAATGGACGTAAGCTCTAGACAGTACCCGTACTGGATAATAGACCTCACCCACCTGTCCGTGGTGATGGACTTCCACGCCGGCAGGAACTGCTGGAGTCTCCCCCCGACCGGTGTTGTATGGTCGGGGGGCAGTGACAAGACGTCACTGTTTGTTGGTGGCGGCGGACCTGGAGCTATTGTTGCCACGTCCCCTGCCCTTGACATTATTGCCTCTGTAACCACCTCTATTCTTGTTGTAATACGAGGCTTGGGTGTTACTTTTGTAATATTGTGTGGACTGGGATGCCTGTCCCCTTGAGGTGCCTCTGGAGTTTGAGCAACGAAAGGAACCACTCCGAAACTGCTGACTTTGTAAAGCCCCCATTGACTTGGCAGTTTCCGTATCTTTTTTCATTTTTTCCAGTGTGGCATCCACCTCAGGGCCAAACAGGTGGTCAGGATTCACTGTTTGATTCAGTATCGTAGTTTGGATGTCGGGTTTGAACCCCGAAATTCTAAGCCAGGCATGGCGTCTAAGCAACACACCGGTATTGATAGCCCTGGAGGCTGTGTCTGCCACATCCAGTGCACATTTGATGGATGCATTCGTAATGAGTTTACCCTCCTGAATCAGCATCTCCCCTGCCTCCTTGTATTGGTCAGGCAAGTGTTGCAGTATGGCCTCTAAGGTGTCATAATGGGCCCTATCATAACGTGCAAGCAAGGCTTGGGTGTTAGATATTCTCCAGATATTAGCTGCCTGTGCAGCAATGCGTTTGCCTGAAGCCTCAAAGATCTTGGACTCTTTGTCTGGGGGAGGAGCGTCACCAGTAGTTTGAGAGTTCGCCCTCTTCCGAGCGTTGGAAACAACCAAGGAGTCCAATGGCAAGTGTCCCTTGATATATGTAGGATCCGTGGGCGCTGCCTTATATTTCCTGTCGATGCGAGGGTTGACCACACGCGCTCGGGTCGGCTCCTTGAAAACCTCCGTTGCATGTTTAAGCACCCCCTTAAGCATCGGTAGCGTTTTGACTGACTTTTCGGCTACCGAGAAGGTGTCGAATAAGAAGTCCACATCCACGGGGTCCGAGTGCAGCTCGACGTCGTGGTTAGCAGCAGCTCTCTCTATCAGAGCATTGAAGGCCGTCGAGTCCTCAGTCGGGGACGTCTTGGCCGCAAAAAGTTGAGTGTCCTGACCCGACTGCGGGTCCTCCGTGTCGCCTCCGGCGGACCACGGAACGTGCTCCTCCTCCGGATCCGAGTACGCCGGATAGTCGTACTCGGCATCTTCCTCGTCCGCACCGGCTGCGGTGAAATGCGTCGGCGAGTGTCCTAGGGTTTGTGGGGACACAGGTTCCACCAAAGCCGAAGAGTCCTCAGAGTCCCTTTTGTTTTTGAGAGGGATCTTAAAATGTTCCAACGCCGGCTCCGTCGTGATCTTCCTTTTGAGGAGCGACAGTTTTCCGGTGTTGGCGTCGATGGTTACCTCACGACGTTCCTCTTCAGCAAGCGGTTGGAGTCGAAGCTTCGACACCACCAAGGCAGCTTTCGGTGCCAAAACCTCCTTCGAGGGTCCACCCTGCTTCGGCGCGAAGGCCTTCGGCGCCGACTTGGGAGGAAAGGTGAAACGGATAGGCGTTTGCTCCTTCGCCGGCTTAGGCGTGAGCTTTGGCGCCACAGTGCCCGACGCGGGAACCACACTGTCCTTTCGAATCCGCTGCAGGGATTCCGCCACCTTCTTCGTCAAGGCCGGAGAGGGCTTGACCGGCTCGAGCGACTTCTCAGCATCGAGAGTCCGATCACCCGCATGCGCCTTCTTCGGGGCCGACGCCCCATGGCTATGCGCGTCGTCACCCTGACGCTTCTTCGGAGCCGACTTCGGGTCCACAACCCCTTTCGGAGCCGACTTCGGGTCCACAACCCCTTTCGGAGCAGACGCAGCCGCGTCGGACGATTTCGCCTTCGGCACCGACCCCGAGGGCTTCGGGTCGGCCATCTTGGCGTGGCTCTTTGAGTCGGCCATTTTGGTTTTCTTGGAAGTCGACGCCTCCAGAACCTTCTTCACCAGCGCAACTTTCACTTTCGGTTCCGCATCCGAGGGTGCGTGACCAGTTGGCTTCACTTGTTTTCTTCGACGTAAGTGATGGGTCATAAATGTCCGTGACCGGGCCCGGAGGCGGGGACGTAGGACTCATAGTTAGATCTTGGGTAAGGCCCGAAGGCGATCCCTCAACCTGGGTCGTATGAAGGGTAGTAACCCCTGAGTCTGGTTGGGGATGCTCCTCCTCCGAGCTATCACCCATCGTGGCAAAAGCCTGATCGTCGTCCCCTACCTCGTCGGTGACTTCGTCAAAGTTCTCCGCACCCTCGTCGTAGGTTTCCCCCTCGGATGCGGGATTAGAGTCCGAACCTTGCACGTCGTCTTCTCCCTCGGCAGATTCCTGGAAAATGTCATCTGGTGGGGGCGCCGTAGCCGATAACCTAGCCTGGAGCCTATTGGCCCGACGAATCTTTAAAGTCTTCTTGCTCCGGAACTTCGAACACGCCATGCAGGTGTCTTCGCGGTGATCCGGTGACAAGCAGGTATTGCACACAGGGTGCACGTCGAGGTGTGAATATTTAGAGTTACACACCGGGCACTTCTTAAACGGAGTTCTCTCCATAGCAAGAGTGTAGTGTAGGCCCGTCCGCGCCGAAAGCACGTGGAAGGGCAGCAAGAGATCGGAGCTGAGAGTCTGAAAGAAACCCGTACGCAACTATACCGACGCCCAGCCTAAAGACCTTTTGGTCTCGAGTCGAATTTGAACAACTATCGGTTCCGACAGAGGGAACCGAAACACATCCGAACCCAATGGCGGGAAAAAACAATCTGGGGATGGAGGCGATGCCCATGCGCACTGTAGTCCAGGGGAGGAGCCACCTATCTCGTGATACTTCGAAGACTCTTCCAGGACAACAATGTGCAATCATCCGGACCCAACACTAGGTGGCGATCTATGCACATGCCTCGAACACAGGACAACAGGCGCCAACTCTGATGTGCCCCATCCACTTCCTCCGGTTAATATATGCGAACCACCACCCATAAAGCTGCGCCGCATGATAATAGGTCTCGAGATCCGGCAGCGCAAGGCCCCCTTCCGCCCTGTGTAGTTGCATAGTGACCAGAGCAACCTTCCTTCTCCCGGTCCCCCATAAGAACCCTATTGATCATGGTGTTGAGCTGCGCAAACAACCTACTCGGTATCCAAACAGGGAGTGTCACAAAGTAATAGAGGAACCTTGGGAGGGTGACCATCTTCACCAAGGCAACTCTGCCGGCCACGGATAAAGGAAGATTCCCCCAAAAATCGAAACAAGTCTTGGCACTGCGTATCGCTCGCCCTACGTTGCCTTCCAAAAGGTCCTCAGAGTCATGGTAGATCCGGGTTCCTAAGTAAGGCAAACAGTGGGGTTCCCTCGGGACCCCTTCCGTACTCTGTAGATCCATTCTGCCTGATTTGATGAGGGAACAAGCACGAATTGGTCCAATTCACACGGAGTCTCGCAATTCTCCCCAAAATTTCCAGCAAGTCCTTCGCTTCCCGTAGTACTTTTTCCGAGTTGGCTAGGAACAGGAGAATATCATTTGCATACAGCGCTATGTGCTGCACCTGCTCCATCACCATCAGCCCCGAATAGAATGTCCCCGTCCTAGCATGCTATGAAAAAAACAGGGGTTTTGCAGAAATTACCCTCCCATACATGAGCAAGGTACATCAAAAGATGTGTATAAACAATAAAAGTAATCAATTAAAAAAATAAAAGGGACCAATTCAATATTTATTATTATACAGGGATAAACTAATTACCCTGATGTTTCAAACGATTTTTAGAAAAAATATAGTCAAAAATTACAAAAACATATATACATGTCAAGTGACAAGGTGGGGCACAGACAAGTTATAAACAAAAAAATACATATATACTAAAGACTAAACAACAATGAAACACCCTCGTTTGCATTCATCTCTATATACAGTACAATGTACAAAATATATACATCACATATACAATATCTACAAAACGTATTCAAAACATATATACCCTAAAAAAACACAAGACATTATCACTGTGTACACTCTTAAATCAAAGTGGTACACTTCTAGGAAGTCCTAAGGAGTGCCAGAGGTATGCCACCCCTAACTAATTATTTATAATGGCGCTTATATTGGAATATGAACCAACTGAAACTTTATAGCAGACTCCTTCTTAGAGTGTCTATAGCATGGGCAGCCATGGGTTCCACCGCCAGGGCAAAAAGAAGAGGGGACAAAGGGCACCCTTGCCTCGTCCCTCGAGCCACCTCGCAGGCAGCAGAGATCAAGCCCCCCGTTCTCACCTTGGTGGTGGAAGCACTATATAACAGCACAGTCCACTTTATAAAGTTGTCCTCCAAACCAAACTCATGTAGAACATTAAAAAGCCTTCTCAAGATCGACCGCGAAAATGCAGGCCTCCTCTTTGAGTCTACGAACATTCATTGCCGCATTCCGGGATGGTATAAATCCAGCTTGATCCCTATGGACCCGCATGGTCATATGAGGCAACAACCGACTAGCCAGTACCCGACTCAAGATCTTGTAGTTCAGGTTAAGCATCGCGAGGGGCCTGTAAGAGGATCGATCCCAAGCGGGTTTGCCCGGTTTGAGGAGGGGGACTATGATTGCTTCTCAGGTGGAAGCAGGGAGGACGCCCTCATGCCGTGCTCCATTATACATTGCTACTAGGGGAGGAACCAGGGCTTCTGCACAGGCCGCATAAAATTCCACTAGAAGTCCGTCTGTGCCCGGGGTTTTGTTCCTGTCCATATGCTTTATAGCGCTCTGCACTTCGCCCACCTCAATGTCCCTACCGAGAGCTTCAGCCTTGTCCACCTAAAGTTTAGGGAGGCCTGCTCCCGGCAAAAAGTCCTCATCTCTGGGGAGCCCAGGGCCCAACCTGCTCCGATATAGCGCAGTATAATACTGCAAGAATTGGTTATTAATACCTTGTTGGGTATAAAAAACGTCATCTCCCTGGCCTCTCAGTTCTAAGATCGCTGTCCCTCTGCGTGCTGGGTTAGCCAACCATGCAAGCAGCGCAACAGACTTGTCCCGCTCAGCATGCGCCTTATCCGTATAAGCCGTATAGTCGGAACATCGCGATCTCTCGACTTGAACCGCCATTTCTTCCTGGGCGTCAAGCAGCTCAACTTGTTTGTCCGGCTGCTCCAGGCGCTCTTGCTCTACCTCACGTAGCTTCTGTTCCGCCCTTGCTGTACCCTGTAAAAGCACTTTTCGCACTCCCACCACTTCTCCTATGCAGCACCCTCTAATCACCGATTTAAAAGCATCCCACTCAACAAGCAGGGTGAATGCCATGTTAGCGTTAAGCCAAAAATATTCTTCTACCGCTGACCCTACAGTGTGACGGAACACTGGGTCTTCGATTGTGTCCGGTCTGAGTCACCATGTGGGGATGGCAGGACGGTCCCGCAGCCAGTGTAATACCGCCAGCAGTGGATTATGAACGGATGACATTGTAGCTAAATATTCGCTATGTACCATTCCCCCATGCACATCCGGAGAACAAAGGATCGAGTCTAGCCTAACATGCAGGTCATGCAACGACGAGAAGTGAGAATAATTCCTGCCGATGGGATGATGAGCCCTCCATGTATCAGTCAATCCCCACTGTTTCTGCCAGGATCGCCGCCAGTCTATGTACAGGGGTATCTACAAGGGGAGGGTGGGAGCGGTCCAAGGAGACGTCAGTTATACAGTTGACGTTGCCCCCAAATAACACAGAGCCTGTAAGCATGGGTGCCAGGTTCCCAGACAGACGTGCAAAAATAAGGCTTGATCAATGTTCGGGGCATATATACTCCCTAGAGCAATGTCCCTCCCATCCAGGTGCCTCATCACCATAACATACCTGCCGTCAGAGTCAATCAGCTGCCCAGTACACTGTATTAGGGCCCTGGCGCTGATCCAAATCAGCGCATCCGTGCAAAAGCCGAATATGTTGTACAGAACACCTGCCACCGCCATCTGCTCTGTAATGCCAGACCCTCCTGCTTGTTTAAGTGCGTTTCCTGCAGAAGGGCAATCTGAACCCCTTTTCGTGTACGATATGTATGTATCCAGTGGCGGCGGTGCATGGTATGCATCCCCCTAATGTTCCAGGACAAGCACGTAATACCTGCCGCGGTTGCCATGGCGTACCTTCCCGTATGTTACCTTCCTCGTCCCCACCAATGGCATGCCTAGCCCCAAGAACCACCTACCCCCGTTCCTCATTTCCCCCACCTCCCACTCCCCAGGACAAGTTCCCCCGAACTAGTTCCCATCCAATCTGGCACTACTAAACTGTGCACAGAAAAAACTAACATGTAGGGAGGCGTGTGTTGACCCTATGGGACCCACAGCTCCTCCTGGTCCCCACCCCACTCTGTATTAGCTCGGGCCCTCCAGCAGTCCTGTTCAACCAGTGCCACCAGCCCTACCTCCACAGAACATAGCCCATTCACTAGTTCATTCTGAGTAATGATGTAAGTCCCTCTCACCCATTAGACGGTCTGCAGGTCACACTATTATATCTGCAGTCTGCGGAGTGACCACTGGCAATTTAGACTCAGAATCCCCTGCTGTGCTTCCAGGCGGAGAGTTCTCAGATCCACCAAGCTCTCGTTTAGTGGAAAGAAGAAGTTGGGCTGGCCTCGCCCCAACTGATCTCTGCAACTGTTTGCACTGCTCTGTCCCTCTCGAAGCGATGATCAGGCAACGAAAGGGCTCTGGTCAAGCCCCCATGTATAGGAGTCCTCTCCCCGTGCTGTCTGTCACAGAATTCCACCTGGATCTCACCTGGCGCATCTCTAGCCACTGCCAAGCCTCGTGTGGAGTGGTGAAGAAGTGTGTTTCAGCACTATCTACCACCCGCAGGCACGCCGGGAAGACTATGGCATACAGTATTTAAAGGTGGTGCAATTTTCGTTTTAGCGCGAGAAAGGAAGCGCGCTGCCTCTGGACCTCCCTGGTGAAGTCCGGGAACAACATCACCTTGGAGTTCTCAATTTGGAGATGTTGCTTCCCTCGGGCCTGTTGCAAAAGATGGTCTCTATCACGGTAATGCAAGAGCCTCACCACCACCGGTCGCGGGGCCGCTCCCGGCTTTGGAGGCCTGGCCGGGACTCTATGGGCCCACTCAAAGCCGAAGAATGGTGAGCGGCCTTCAGGGACAACCTCTGCCTTGAGCCACCCTTCCAGATAACGTACAGCGTCATCTCCTTACGCCCATTCCGGGATTCTCACTATACAGATGTTATTCCTTCGGGAGCGCCCTTCTCTGTCCTCTGCTCTCGCTTCCAAGATGCGAACTTTGACCGCCACCAACTTCAAGGTATGTTGCAAGGTGGATATTGCATCCGGGACCTCTTCCAGGATGTTCTCAGTCACTTTCACCTGATCTTTGACTTTCTTGTGATCGTCCTTGAGTACCGAGAGGTCCACCCCAATGGCATAAATTATTGTCTTGAGAGCCTCCCTTGACGAGGTAATGGCTTGCATTATGTCCACCAGCGTAAGGCTCCTTGGGGCAGCTGCACTGTGATGTTTCGCCACTTCCTCTTTGTCATCAGACTGGTGCACCACTCTGTCCATCCGGAGGGCTGCGAAACACTTTTTTTTGGAAACCCGCCCCATTGCTGCGGATCACCAAGGAGCACGTAGTACCTCACCAAGCACGGGAGCACACAGTCGCCAATGCCGTAAAGCGGCCCCCTCTGGCTGGTCGAACGGGTCCCCGTAGGACTGCAATGGGCTACTCGGGCTCCCAGGCTGCAAACACAGGAGAGGTCAAATCCCACCGAGGTGTTCCGCAACAGCGCAGTCTTATCCAGTAAGCGCCACCTCGAGGTCCCCCAAGATGCGCAGGACGCCGAGCTGACCCTCTCGTGTTGTAAGGGACAAGGGCTGACTGCCCCCCCCCAAAACTCGTCAGTGTACTCTTTCTGAGGTAGTTGGTCCCTCGGAGCAGCTTGGTATTCTCTCTGCACTCCCGATCAGAGTGGCAGCGCTCCCGCGCACCTCAGCCAGCGCAGCACAGCGGCGAATGTGGTAGGCCTGGCTTCCTCCACCCAGCACCAACCTCCGGAATCTATGTTTCCTTCACTGGGTCTCCCCTGATTCCAGACTCCTGCCCCACAGCCACAACGGATTGCTCCACAAGTACGCTGCATCGGAACCCCAGCCAGCACCTACTGTAGTAATCCTCCCTGAGTCAGCGTCTAACTTGTGATAGCGCTTCAGCTCCTGAATTAGGGCCCTTCCGATCCCTCTCACCCTCCTGCTTACAGACAGCCGCCAGGATCGTGGAAGAGAAGACTCTCCCCAGTCCTCAGATTCTCCCAGATCTCGCAAGCTGTGTCACCAGTCCGTGGCTGTAACCAGATCAGAGGTCAAGAAAGGCGAGCCTCGCTGCCCCCTCTGGAAGAGCGCTTTTTACCGTCTCACCTCCGCCATCTTGTAGGCCCCGCCCGCTGCGCTGGACCAGACCGTCAGCAACAAGCTTTGGGCACTGGGAGGGTTCTCTCCCCGTATCAGTGCTGCTGCACAGCCTGAGTAGGGAGCTTCCATGCCGGTCTCTGCGCAGAGGTACCAATCTCAGCAGCGTCTGGCCGCCATCTTGGGTGCACCCGAGCCAAGCTATTTCACCATTCCTCTGTTGTGAGGGCACCCCTGTCACTCTTCGAGTGTTCTCCGGAGGCACCAGTAGTACCGCCACATCAGCGCCAAGCCACGCCCCCCCTGTGCACAGGAGGTCTTGAGTTTTCTTTTAAGGTAGGCAGTCCTGCCAAGTTTCTGTAGTCACAGCTGCAGGACAAGTTGACTTTGGCACCCTTTTCGGCAAGGGATGCAGGCAGGGCAGCAGGGTTGGAACAAGATCAGATGCTTCTTCTCTCTTCTTGGCTTTTGCGGCTCTTCGGTGTCCTCACTTTTCTTAGGTTATCAGGATCTGTTTCTCTGGTGCCAGCGGCTCCCCTAAATAATGAATTTAGGGGCATGAGGGAAGTGTCAAGTAGTAGCCAATGGGCCACTGAGCCTTGTGGTCACTACGCTCCCTATATGACCACTTCCTATGGGAAGTGGCAATAACCCTGTCCCAGAATGTTCCTAATTGTGCCATCACAAAGATGGTTACTTCTAAAAAATCGTATCCACCTCACAGTAGCCCATCTTAGGGGTGGAACTAGCCTGGAGGGGGCACTGGACAGGGGGGTGCCTTCCTCTCATGTGAAGGGAGCCAGGTTTGCATTCAAAAGGCAGCAGCTTCTCTGAGGCTGAACCGAACCAATGAGGGTAATCAGCAGGGCACCCTGTAGGAGGGGGTTTCACACCCTCTTGCCGGACAGGCCTTAGTTCTGGGTCTCCTGAGAGCAAATGTTCTCATCCATGTGGTAAGAACAAAGTATCGGGTGACAGGCTGGCCTAAACCAGTCAGCAAGTGCATCAGAGGATGGTATCTTTTCAGGGGGCACCTTTAAGGTGCCACCAGGGTGCATGTATTGAGAAATCCATCACTAGCATCAGTGTGGGTTTACCAAAATGAGATCTTAGGAGTAGTTTCTGTCCTGTAACTCCAGTTCTGTAGTAGGGGTATCTCTGTTATAGTCATAATCTAGTGAATAGTCCCGCCCATGTGCGTGGACCCCGGCAATCAAAAATAATCTCTTAAGTTGTCAAAATAATGCAGAAACTGCAAAGACACTTAAGAGAGAATTTAAAGACAAATAATGCAGCCTATATCCACAGGCTACACTGTCCAGTACTTCAACTAGAAATTCCACCAAATTCACCACACACAGTACAGCCTGCTAGTTTCTACCATAGAGAAACCTGCCTCCCCCAGTCAAAGACTCAGGAATGATAGAGAGGAAGGCAGGGACAGACAAGCCCCATAGGCTGCCATTATGTGGCTTAAATAGGATACTGTGCCTTTAAGAGAACTTTCCAGAACTTCTCCCAGTATCCCAGAATGCATAGCAGGTCCCTCTTACTTCAGTTCTTTTTGAAGGCGAAGCACGCCAGACCTGTCGCATTCTTGTATGATGAAAAAATCTCCACCGGGGAGGAGGGCGGGCGCTTATGACTATAACAGAGATACCCCTACTACAGAACTGGAGTTACAGGACAGAAACTACTCCTTCTGTAGTAGGGGATCTCTGTGTATAGTCATAATCTAGTGAATAAATACATAACGCCACTACTGTGCGAACAAAGTCCGCAGCGAAGCCTGGACAACCTGAGCGTCTGCCCTGGCGTCAGTGTCCAGGCAGTAATGCTTAGCAAAGGTATGAACCGACTTCCAAGTGGCTGCCTTGCAGATTTCAGCAATCGGCACGTTACGGAGCAGAGCCGTCGTGGCAGCTTTGCCCCTGGTGGAATGAGCCTTAGGCTTACCTCCTAAGGTCTTATTAGCCTTTTGGTAACACAATTGTATGCAGGACACAATCCACCTAGCGATGGACTGCTTCGAGGTCGCAAGACCCGTCCTGACCGACCCATAATTGATGAACAACTGGTCAGACCTACGAATATCCTTGGTTTTATCCAGATAAAATTTCAACACCCTCCTAACATCCAGGGAATGGAGAGACCTCTCCGCTGGGGATGAAGGGTTCTGAAAAAACGTAGGCAAAGTTATAGTCTGGTTGACATAAAAATCAGAAATAACCTTGGGAAGAAATTTAGGTTGAGTACGCATAACAACCTTAGCAGCATGAAATACAGTATAAGGTTCATTACAACACAACGCCTGAATTTCACTCACCCTGCGGGCCGATGTAATGGCCACGAGGAACGCCGCCTTCCAGGACAAGTGCTGCAACGAAGCCTTATGAATAGGTTCAAAAGGCTCCTTCATCAATCTGGACAGCACCACATTCAATTCCCATGAAGGCGAGGGAAGCCTGACAGGAGGGAATACTTTCTTCAAGCCTTCCAGAAAGTCTTTGATCACAGGGATCTGGAAAAAGGAAGTCTGTGAAGAGCATTTCCTGTAGGCAGTCAATGCAGCAAGATGAACCTTAATGGAATGGACATTAAGGCCAGACTGCGCCAAATGTAAAAGGTAAGGAAGGATGACATCTTCCTTGCAGGTCGTAGGATCATGGTTCTTAGACTGGCACCAGATACAAAACCTCTTCCACTTGTAAGCATATGAAGTCCGAGTGGAAGGTCTCTTAGACTCCTTCAGTATGTCCATGCAATCATCGGGCAGATTCAGATGGCCATATTGCACTATCTCAGGAGCCATGCCGCCAAACTCAAAGACGAGAGGTTGGGGTGTAACATCCGTCCCCCGAACTTCGTGAGAAGGTCCGGCCTGCACGGCAACCGAATGTGAGGAAGGAGAGACCGGTGAAATAGGTCCGTGAACCACCACTGCCTGGGCCACTCCGGGGCGATGAGTATCATCCGAGCTCTGGACCGGGCCAGCTTGATGAGCACCGCCGGAATCAGGGGAATGGGAGGAAAGGCGTACAGAAAGTTGTTCATCCAGTTGATCCATAACGCATTCCCCAGAGTCCCTTGTTGGAAGTATCTGGAGGCGAAGTCTCTGCACTTGCTGTTTTCGGCGGTGGCGAACAAATCTACGCCTGGAGTTCCCCACCTTGCGAAGACTTCTCCTAGTACTTCGTCGTTTATGACCCATCCGTGGTTTTCCTGCAGCTGTCTGCTCAGTGCGTCTGCCTGAACATTCTGCACACCTGGTAGATGGGTGGCCGTTATCGTCAGTCCTCTGGCCAGGAGCCAGTGCCAGATCGCCTGCGCCTCCTGCGACAGGGTGCGCGATCTCGAGCCCCCCTGCTTGTTGAGGTAATACATCGTGGTGGTATTGTCCGTCTGTACAAGCAGAGAGTTGGTCTGGAAGGACGGAAGAAAGGCCTTCAGCGCCAAGTGAACAGCCCTGAGTTCCAGGAAATTGATGTGATACGTGGCCTCCATCGGTGACCACGTGCCCTGAATCTGTAGAGTCCCGGAGTGCGCTCCCCATCCCAGAAGAGACGCATCCGTCACGACAGTCTGCGTGGGAATGTCCTTGTGAAAGGGAACCCCTCTGAGGAGATTCTCCGCCGAACATCACCACTTCAGAGACTGAAGAGCATGCAGCGACAGTCGAATCTTGTCGTCCCAAGATCCTTTCCTCTGATCCCACTGGTCCTCCAAGCACTCCTGCAACGGTCTCATGTGCAGCCGTGCGTCAGGAAGATACAAGAGGCCATCGATCCCAGTAGAGAAGACACCGTCCTCACTGTTGTAGATGGAGTCGTCATAAGAGCCTGAGCCTTCCGAAGGAGTGATAACCGTCGCTCTTCCGAAGGAGACACGCTTGCTGACAGCGTATTGATGGAGGCTCCCAAGTACTGTATGCATTGGACCGGATTTGGGACAGACTTGGCCATGTTGATGTGCAGCCCCAGCTTGTTCAGGAGAACGCACGTCTTCTGGAAGTGTGCTCGTGATTCCGAGAAGGAGGATGCCTTGATCAACCAATCGTCCAGGTAAGGGTAGACGAACACCTTGTTCTTCCTCAGGTGTGCCGCTACCACCGCCATGCACTTCGAGAACGTTCTCGGCGCAGACTTCAGTCCGAATGGAAGTACTGTGTATTGATAATGATTGGTGCCGACTTGGAACCGCAGGAACTTCCTGTGTTTGTGTGCAATGGGCACATGGAAGTAAGCATCCTGTAGGTCTATAGCGCAAAGCCAGTCTCCCTGTTGCAACTGAGGATAAATCTGATGCAACAACAGCATGCAGAACTTTTCTCTGCGAATCCATTTGTTTGCCTGTCGCAAATCCAGAATGGGCCTGAACTCGTTCTTGTCCTTCTTGCGAACCAGAAAGAACCGGGAATACAGACCTCTTTCTCTCTGAGACAGAGGTACATCTTCTATCGCCCTTTTCCTTAACAGGACATCCGCTTCCGCCTGAAGCTCGCGCAGCTGAAACTGCGAGCCGACCGGGGGAATAGCCGGAGGAGGGCTGGTGAACCGAAGACTGTATCCATTGCAAACAATATTCAGCACCCACTTGTCCTGAGTAATTTTTCTCCACTCTGCCAGAAAAAGTTGTATGCTTCCCCCTACCGGAGTGGGTAACGGATCCGGGGGAAGTAAGTTCCTAGGGCCTAGACCCCGCCTGGCCCTTGGGCGCCGGAGCCGACTGCTGGCCTCCCCTGCCCTTCTGCCGCTTCTGGAACGGCTTACTGAACGGCTGCTGCTGTTGTGAGTGCCCCGAAGCCTGTCCTCGTCCACGGCCTTGTCCGCCGAACCGCCGTTGGAAGGGGCGGTACTGCTTCTTGGTCTCTTTGGGCTTCTCCAGGCCCACAGCCGTCAGCGTTTCTGCCTCCGCCTTCATGCGGGCCATTTCATCATCCGCATGCTTCCCGAAGAGGGTCTCACCGGAGAACGGTAGATTGGCCACCCTCTGCTGTGCGTCCGGTTTCAGGGACGTAAGCCGGAGCCAAGCGTGGCGCCGTTGGTTGATCCCGTGGCAAAATCCGCGAGCCGCCAACAGGGAAGAGTCCGCAGCTGCGCTGATTATCTGGTTGGCCACCAGCATCCCCTCACTCAGGACTTCCGTGAAGTCTTCACGCTGCTCCCGGGGCAAATGCTCCGCAAAGCGCTCAAGGGAGTCCCAGAGGGCGCGGTCGTAGCGTCCCAACAAAGCCGTGGCACTTGCCGCCTTCATGGAGGTAGCGGAAGTTCCACAGACTTTTCTCCCCGCCGAATCCATCCACCGAGATTCCTTGTCAGGGGGGACCGTGGAGGTCGGGGTGGTGGCATGCTGCTTGCGGGCCGCCGTGACGATGACGGAGTCAGTCGGGGGATCAGCTCTCAAAAAAGCCGGATCCGAGTCGGGAGCCCGGTACTTCTTTAGTAATCTCGACGGAGCCGCCCTCGTCACCGCCGGGGTGAGAAACAGAGCCATAGCCGGTTCTTCCAGGCCCGGCACCAGGGGCAGGAGAGGACGAGACAGATGCTTCTGATGTAGAGTCTCGAAAATGACCGACGTCTTTGGCGTAGGCACTGTCAGGGATATGCCTAGCTTCGCCGCGCCCCTCAACAGGACGTCCTGAAAGGCAACCAGGTCATCTATCGGGGACACTCTGGTGTCGGGTGACCCCGATAGGGTAGGTGAATAATCCCTGGTCCCAGAGGACCTCGTGTGTGAGCGCGATTCGCGCCTCCTATGGCGGTGCCTCGATCGCGTGGATGATCTGTGCCGCGACCTCTCCTTCCGCCCAGAGCGAGAGCGAGAGCGAGACCTGCCAGCTCGTGGGCGCTCCTTTGGTTTACGTGGGGGGGTCTTCCGTGGTTCATCACGGGGTTTCTTCGGTTCCTCCCGGGGTTTTGGTTTCGGAGTCCCCTTAGGAGGAACAGGCAGGGACGGCAGGGAAGTGGACCTCGACGGAGGAACCTTCGGCTGCGGCGTGGGCCCATGCGGAGGGATCGGAGGTGGAGAGAGATCTCCTGAAGGCAGCGGTGGTTTGGGTGGAGGGTCCTCCTTAGGCACGGGGGGAGGAGTAGGAGTCCTGGGCCGAGACAGAGTGTACACTTCCTCGTACACCGAGCCCGGTGATCCCTTAGGCGAGGGGTGCGGAGAGCCATCCCCATCAGCAGGCGACCTCTTCCTCTTGCGACCTCCACTGGACGCAGCGTGACTCCTGGGACTAGAGTCCCTTTTCCGCCGTTTTGGAGAGGGTGACCTACTCCTCGACGCTGACCGCTGTCTGCTGGACGCAGAACGACGCTTCTCCGGCGTCGAATGACGTCTCCTGGACTCCGGCGTCGAACGCCGTCTCCTCGGCGTCGACCCTCTTCTCCTCGGCGTCGAACGCCGACTCCTCGACGTCGACCTCCTCTTTCGCGACCTCTCCCGTCGTCCTCTCGACGTCGGGCGGCCCGCCCTCAACGACGAGCGCCGCCGTCTTGATGTTCCCGACGTCGAGGAGCCCCTCGACGTCGATCGGCGGTGTCGCCTCGACGGCGATCGACGGTGTCGCCTCGACGACGACCGACGGTGTCGCCTCGACGGCGAGCGTCGGCGCCGCTTCGACGGCGAGCGTCGATACACGTCACTGTGCCTTCGTCGACGGTAGGAAGATCTCGACGTCGACGACGACGATGACGTCGACGGCGGCTTAGACGTCGGCTTCTCCTTCGCCGTCGAGCCATCACGCCGTCTCGACCCGGAGCCCCGGGGAGAAGGGGAGCACGCCGTCGTCATCCCTCTCGACGCCGTCGTAGATGCCATCGACGTCGACGGAGAATGGGACCGATTGCTGGGCTTCCTGCCCCCGGGGAGCCCCCCGGGGGCCTCAGCAGAGGCAGAGGGAACCTTCCCAGGCTGCCCAGACCCACCTGTAGCCCGCAGACGCCTATCCTCCAGGCCAGCCAGCCTGATCTTCAATCTGTCCCTCAAGGTCCGAGCAGAAAGCTGCTGGCAGATTACACACTCCTCAGGGACATGATCTTCCGGAAGGCACACGATGCAGACCTCATGGGGATCACTCTTGGCCTTCTTCCTCTCACATGCTGGGCACTTCACAAAAAGGCCAGGCATCTTGGAGCCCCAAAACACCTAAAAACAGCACAAAAGGGAGAGGAGAGCACCAAGAAATAAACTGTAACACTTTTAAAATTCAAAAGTGCAAAAACAATTCCAATAAACCCTTGAGAAAGGGAGAGCTCAATGCCAGGGTCCTGTAAGCAGGAGCCGGAAAAAAGAACTGAAGTAAGAGGGACCTGCTATGCATTCTGGGATACTGGGAGAAGTTCTGGAAAGTTCTCTTAAAGGCACAGTATCCTATTTAAGCCACATAATGGCAGCCTATGGGGCTTGTCTGTCCCTGCCTTCCTCTCTATCATTCCTGAGTCTTTGACTGGGGGAGGCAGGTTTCTCTATGGTAGAAACTAGCAGGCTGTACTGTGTGTGGTGAATTTGGTGGAATTTCTAGTTGAAGTACTGGACAGTGTAGCCTGTGGATATAGGCTGCATTATTTGTCTTTAAATTCTCTCTTAAGTGTCTTTGCAGTTTCTGCATTATTTTGACAACTTAAGAGATTATTTTTGATTGCCGGGGTCCACGCACATGGGCGGGACTATTCACTAGATTATGACTATACACAGAGATCCCCTACTACAGAACCAAACATCCGTATTTTCAGTGAAGCCATCATGTAGCCGGGGGAACACTTTTTCACCAGTGTCCAGCACAGCTTTTAAAATGGCTTCTGTGGTCACTTGAACAGGAATTAATAGGACTGACCAGCACAGGGGCATATCTACTCATGCAGGTATGGCCTCACATATTTATTCAGCAACCTGCTGTCAGTCCTGCTGTAAGGTTGACTTACAACTATTACATGCAGTGTTAGGAACAAGTCACACCGGGATGTATGGCATATTTCTGTTTTTACTTCTGCCTGCACCAAGACACGGGGCCTGCAATGCCAGTTTTGCATGTGCTTGGTGAGGGGTCCGTTAGGTGCCACAATTTGTGCTGCAGCCCTTAGGGACTCTTTTTACTACCTCAGGTCCTAGGTACCATGGTATCACTTACTAGCGGCTTACAGAGGGTGCTGAAGGTTTTGTGATAGGGGGGAACAATTGTACCATGTTTAGGTCAAGAACACTGGTACTTGGTACCCAGTGCACTTCAGTCAAAGTTGCATCAAATACCAGTGTAAAAGTGAAGGTTTTGATAATAGGGATTTTGAAAAATGAAGAGAGCTCCCTGTTCTGATTATCCAGGTTGATGGTGGTACTGAGGTGTAGGCTAGGAATCATTTTTCTAAATGCATGATGTAGCATATAATGCCATGGATCCCTGGCTTAAGGGGGCCTAAGTGATTTGAGATGGGGCAAACCTTTTTCACTAAGCAGCAAATCAGGCCCACATATTGTGTCTTCGAGTTTCCTTCAGGATATCCATGCGGTCTTGGCGTAGGACTTCAGGAGACAAATTGCTAGGTTGAGCTGCCTGTGGTCTCAATATCGGTCTCTGCCTTGGTTCTGTGAGAGGAGGTCCGGCCTGTTGGCAACTTTCTCGTGGGGCGCAATGGTTGAGAACCATGGTTGTCCGGCCCACGTGGGAGCCACCAAGATGAGATTGAAAGGTGTCTGTCGAAGCTTGGGAGAGGAGGAAATGCATAGGCAAAGATCCCTGACATGTTCATGCATGGAGCATTGCTCATGTACTGTGGAAACCTGGAGGCAAAGTATGAGATTTTGATTTGAAAGTTGCGAAGAAGCCTGTTGGACCCTTAACACCGAACGTAAGGGAGTAAGACTTGTGGGTGGAGTAACTACTTATGGACTTATTTCTGCATCCAACTGAGAAGGTCTGCAAAGTCGTTATCCACTCCTGGGAGGGACTCTGCTAGGAAGGTCTCAGATGGTGAAACACTCAATGTCAAATTTGCTGCATCAGTGTTGAAAGCTGCAGGGTATGTATGCCGCCCTGCTTGTGAAGATAGAACATGGCAGTCCTGATGTCTGCCCATACCAGGACTACATTGCCCTAAACGTCTTGCAGAAACACCTTGAGACTTAGTCAGATGGCCAAAAGGTCCAGGTGGCTGATGTGGAAATCTTGTTCACAAGGTGACCACAAACCCTGCCCCCAACCTATAAGTCTGTGATAATGTTCGCTTGCAGTATGGGGTACATAAAGGGCTGCCCTGCAACAGGCTGTCGCTGTTCAGTCACGAGAGAGCAATGGATGCGACCATTATCAACTCTAGATTCTCCCAGTAACCCCCTGTTTGTGACCACTGTGCCAAGAGGCCCTCCAGTAGCCGACGCCTGTAAGTCTGGCATGGTGGACTATATTTATGTAAGAGCTCATCATCCATAGCAAGGTGCATTACTGTTCTAACCATGAGAACGCAATGTGGCTGAAAAAAGAGGCAGCAGCTGTTGAAATGCCCCCACCTGTTGATCGTTTAGGTATCCCTAAGGCGGTGCCTATGTTTAGGAAGGACTCAAGGAAGGGCTTAAGATGGGACTTTGTGGCATTGACTGTGTATCTCAAGCTGTGGAGCAGGGAAATAGCAGCCTGGATGTGGGCTAGTCTATCCAGCCTGCTTCTGCTCTTGATCAGCCAATCATAAGGTAAGGGAACACATGTAAGCCCCCCTTATGAGGTGGGTGGATACCACTGCTTGGACACTTGGTGATGACCCTTGGGGCGGTGGTGACTCCAAAGTGCAACAAAAAATTGGTAGTGTTGGCCACTTACCGTGAAGCTGTGGTAGCAGAGGTGACCTGGGTGAATGGCTGTATGATAGTAGGGGTCCTTTAGGTCTAGCTTGGGCATGCGGCCGCTTGCTGAGCAGGGGGATGATATCATGCAGGGTGATCATATGGAAATGTTCTGGGAGACTATTACAAGAGGATGTACCTGTTGAGAGGCCTGAGGTTGAGGATTGTCCTGAAATAATCAATTTTGAGAATAAATAGGTAAATTAACTAGACACCTCTGCCTCAATGTTCCTGGGGCCCTGGCTCTATGGCTCCTCTGAGGAGAGGCACCTGAGCTTCCTCTTGCAGCAGGCAAACATGTTGGGAACTGAGAATGTGTGGGCAGGGTGGGATGTTTGGTAGGGTTAAAAGGAGCTCTAAGCAATAACCATCCTCGATAATAGAACCAAGTGGACTGAAATGATGGTCTTCTAGTAAGGGAGGAACACCTGTTGTTCCGCCATGCCACAAACAGGTGTTGTGTGATCAGAGGTATGTTGAGCAAGTCAGTGTTCGGAGGCAGAGGCTAACTTACCAGGTGTGCCTTTTCCTCTGTAGGAGTTGTTGCCCCAGAAGGTGACCCGTATTTATCCTCTAACCCCATGCTGTTGGTAGGCTTGCTGCTGCCTTTGGTACAATTGGGTCTGGTCAGGGAAGGTGGTCCTGGATCCCTCCTATATTGTGGTTTCGAAAAGGAGCCCATAGCGGCCAGGGTCTAGAGGGCATCTATCGCCTTGGCAATGTTGGTGTCCTTAATATGTTCATGCATTTCATCCACCTGCAGGCCAAAGAGGGGTTCCTAATCTAACAGCAGGTTGATGAGATGTTGCTGAACTTCTGGTATGAAGAAAGATATGTGAGCCAGGAAGGGCATCAGAATATGACAGAAGTGTTTACTCCTCTGGCTGCAATCTCAGCAGAGTTGAGGGAGCAAACTATGGTGGTGCTAGAGATGGTTATGTCCTATGAAACAATCTCTTACCCAGTTTTCTGAACTCCTCAAGGAGGTGCTGCAGTAAACCCTCCAGTCTTCATATGACACAAGGCCAACAACACTGCCAATATGACAGAGTTGTCCTCTGGCATTATGTACATGTCCACCTGCTGTATAACCTGATGGTACGCTGTGGTGTCATTGGAGTTGGGGGGGGGGAAGCCATCACTGAGACATGCTCTAGTTCTCTATTCCCAGGGCAGTCTATATTATAATCTTCCCATGGGTCTATTTTGGGCTGCGGGTAAGAGGGGGTGTTGTATTTCCCTGCTGGAGAGAAGAAGAAGCTAGGACTTTCAGTGTCAGACTGTGGTGACCCCAGTTGAATGTTTGGAGAAGATGGTGATGCTGGGGGTAGACGAGGAAGGGAGGGAGGGGTAGAGGGAGATGGCAAATTTGTCCATAAGCCTCTTAGGTGATAGAGGCTTGGAAGAGTCATCCTCTCATCGATCGTCTCTGGTGGATGCGCCTGTCAGAGTCCTCTGAGCAGGCCATGGAAGGAGATCTTGGCGCTGACAACTTTGGCGCCAAACGCGTCAGAGGCGCCTAAAGGCTTTCAACTTCAAAGGCTGTTTTGGAGTCTCAGCAGAGACAGGCTGCTTTGGACTTGAAGGCTAATATAGGTCAAAGCTCTTGGCTGGATACCATCTTGTTTCCAATGCATTCCCTTGGTGCCAACCAGAGATCGAAGGCAGCAGAAGCCCTTCAGGCAGAAGTGGCTAATGCACAAAGCTCGATAATTGACACCTCCCCCTCCCCCACTGGGGATAGTGCTTGCCTCGCCGTGCCATTTGCAGTAAGGTCTGTGTGCTTTGGCTTAGACCATACTCACGGCTCTTGGAGTTGACTTTTTGGAAAGGCCGGTGTTGAGCAAACTCGATGGAAAGCCTTTGCCCCCTCTTCTTCCAGTTCTAAGGTGCCAGAATCCATGAACTCTAGGCTGTAGTGGTAGAATGGGATGCATAATGACTCCGCAACACTTTTTCACCTCTGAGGTAGCCGGTTTCGCCAAAGATGTCCGATGTGATTTCCATGGACCACTTCATCCTGATGGGCCCAGCGTCTGTCTCTCCTTTGGCGAAAGGTGTTCTTGCACTTGAATGCTGCGAAGAAAGTGCAGGTGCTGCTGTTGTGATCGGTGGAGAGGCAGTGATTACAAACCTTGTGGAGGCTGGCCCAGGGGTATCTGGCGTGGGATTGATGGCATTGTCTGAAGGACGTCTGTCCCATTGCCCTCCTTGCCTCTTCGTTCTCTGCAGCTTAAAGATGACTGGGACCCCAACAAGAGTCGATGACCCGGTCTTCGATATGGATCTCCCAAGCATGTTCAGAGAGCAGAAAAGGACGACCATTGGTGAGGAACTCATCTTGGGATTGGAGACTTAGACCAGACAAACTCGAAGTAACGAACATTAATACATTGAGTCCAAGAGTACCGTCAATAAACGTCCAAATCCAATGGCAGTGAAAAACAACGTAACAATGGAGTCATTGACCAGCTAAAGGAAGAGTCAGAATACCTCGTGACTCGACAGACTTCTTTGGAAAAAAAACAAGTTGCAAAAGTCTAAGATGAACCCTATATTGCAGCAATATGCAGAGCATGTGTATCTACTGCCACACATTACAAATAATATATTCACTTATACAGATTAACAAGGTGGTTATGTGGATCAAAATTGAAAGAATGACGTGATAAAGCAAAAAGCTGGCTCGAGCATAGACAAGAGTAAACACTGGAGCGTGGTTCTTTTGCATCATATTTATAGTGACAATAACACCTTCATGAAATGATATTATGAATTTAAATATTGGCTGGCTGCCTTATTCACAAAACACTGTATAGAAAATGCGGAACAGAGAATATTTCGTAACACCCTGTAACTTTCTATTGAATTTTAGTTACTAATTTGTTTAAAAAGTTCCGCTCCTAACAAATATGTATTAAAACTGTATATTAAAGAATTAAAAATAGAGTTTATTATGACTGTATACTAAAAAGACAATAAAATGTAAGAGAACCGTGTTTTGCTATATAGTACATAGGCTCAATGTAAGTGGATGTATAATGGATTTACTGAACTAATGATTTTATAAATAGTATCATTTAACCAGCCCCCACTTTACATTTGAGTAAAATATCACTCACCTTTTCTCTCTGATCAAGCATATGAGACACGGATGCTACCATGCAGAGCAAAATTTGCAAAAACTCGGGTAGATACTGGTTAATCAAGTTACCCAAGTTTTTCAGTATAGCCTCAAAACTATTGAATAGACTGTGTTGACGCCCAAGTGGAAGGGCCTTAGACAGATCAGCTTCTTCTATTGCTTTAAGAACTGCAGCACAGCAATGGCCTGGAATGCAAAATCAGATGAAAATTACCCAAAGAACGTTGATGAGAATACAAAAGCTATATATGACCAAGTAAGTTAACAATCCTAATATTCTGATTCCCTTCTGATAAATAAAGCTCGTAGAAGCATGGAATTTCCAAAATGTATCTGTATATTTCGTTTTCACAATTATGTAAATCTTTATATATAGCTTGCCCGTTGAAGCAATGCTAGTTTTTCAAGGCACGACGTACAAAGGCTAAAAAAAGTACACTTTTGGTGATAATATTCATTTCTTCAGATATAAAACAAGCGATTGTTTCGCTGGGAAGTACTAGGAATATCATTAATAGGTACAGATAAGGCAAGTTAACTTTACAAAAAAAGTTTCTCAATGGGAAGGCTCTGTAACAGTTTATAGAGGTTAGCTCCAGAAACTGTTTCAGAGAAGGTTATCTAAAAACAAAAAGAACCTACAATGACTACCAACTGGGAAAGGCAGGAAGACAACTGTGCGTTTTGAAAATAGCTCCTAACAGTATAAAGGCTAAAACAAGATAATACAAGGCAGCTGATGGTTCATAATACATGAAACAAGTATCAATTAAGCTAGTGTACAGTCTAAACTCATGTATCGGTTTTTATGAAAATTCACTGCCTTCAAACACTTTATTAACTAGTGAATAAGATACAAGGGCATAAATGATCTAATAGAGAGAACCAGCACTGGGCCCATCATACAATTCATTCCACATTCTGACTGCCTTATTTAGCCTCAGTATTGATAGTGTGTTCCTGCAAGTACTAAAATGGGATGACATGTCCAAAACGATAATTGATAAAACACTTAGTATGGTCTAATGTTTGATTACTCAAGAGAATGATGATTACCGTCCAAGAATAGTTTTTCCTAACACATGAAACTAACAGCATTACCATCGCCAGCTCCGCACCCCACTCTGATTCATTACCCCCCCTTCCTCAATCTGCCTAACCAGCAGTTAATTTACTGCTTCTGGAAGTGTTTAGAATCAATCGTTTTTATTGTGTGGGATTCAAGAGGAATGAACACAGCTTACTGCCTACATCGGGAAGCCGGCAGAGCACGTGAGCTAAAATACACAGCGTTCTGATAGTGTTTAAAATGACAACCGTTCTTTTAGAAGTATTCACGTACTTTTGAAACCATTATTGTAGATCCAACTGACTAACTGGTATGAAAGGAAGAGCAGGATAATGGAACTGAGTTCAAGGCAAGAAAAGCACATCAAATAAGTGTCACTTGAAACTCTAAATCGTTGATAACTGCAAAAATCACATACAATTGTTGACAGCATTTGGAAAACTGTACACAAATACAATCAATAAATAAACGGTATATTAGCATACCTTTACTGTAGTGTTGCACTGGTTCATACAATAGATCTAAAAACATCCTTATCTCCTTAGGCAAAGATCCAGCCAGGAATCTTAACACAATTGACATGCGTGTCCCTGCCGAAGACTTCCCTTGTGTTTTGCTGCCAGTTTTACTTCTCATTCGCCCATACAGTATCCTTTAATACAAAATCACGTACCAGAGTTTCAGCTTAACTCTTAAGACAGTTAAAATAAATGAACTACAAAATGTAAATGTATAAAAATCCTATGTTCTTTGTACCATCTGCATTTTTTCAATATTTTACCTTCATTGTAGGATTTTCGTTAAAAAAAAAAATTTCTACAAAGGAAGAATATGCTGAGTATTTCTATGTGCCAGGGAGCATGGGTACGAATATCTTTACAATTGAGGTTCACCTTACCACAGTATAATGAATATAGGCTGGTCTGTGTGTAGCAGTGGAAAGTTAATTATGTAATGAAAAGTCTTCTTTGTCATTTAAACTAAATCGTTATCCTAAATTAAAACTAAGTATTTTCCCACCCATACAACATTGTGAGATACTACCTGGAAAGTAGCTTTTCGTCAAACTACTAAAGCATCGCAATCTACCAGTTGGAGAAATTATGAAGCAACAAATCAATATTACATTTGCTGGAAATCCAAACGACAAAATTATTCAGCCTTCCTGCTACATCGTGTGTGTTCTGAAAAATGATTAGCACTAAATGCACATTCCAGTTACTTTGAGTCCTCAAAGATATGTAGTCTTATCCGGTCCCTACACGCATGGACTCTTTCAACTATGATTTCTATTTTACTGCCTTACCACTTTCCTCCATTGTAGACTTGTAGTAAAGTATCATATGCTTTTGATCTGCTGTTGACTCGACCATGCCATTCACACCTTGAACTGTGTTTTACCTCCTGTTTATTCCACAAAATGTGAATAAAGAAATTTAAACAAAAACTGAATCCTTTTCTGGATTCACATGCTGTGCATTAGAGAATGTAGAGGTTTCACCTTCCATGGGATGGTAGGGGTGATATGTGGAAGAATTTGTATCTCCTTCTGTGCCTTCTCTGTTACAACCACTAGCTCCTCCAACTCCCTGTGGTTTATGACCAACTGTTGCATAGCAATTCTTGTAGAGGGCCCAAGTGTACACGTGCAGGAGTAATGAGAAGAGTGCATGATGCCATCGTGCCCATTAGTTTCATAACTGTCCTCACTTTCAGAGACTGTCCATTCTGGTAGAGGCAAGTTTGTATTTTGATTACTTGGAACCTTCTTTGGGTTGGGTATACCTGTGCCATTTTGGAGTTCAGTCTTGCTCACAGGAAGACCTTTTCTGCTGCTCAGGTTTTGGTGTTGATTTTTTAAAGTTTATGGAGAAGCCCAATCTTTGCAGCATTGTGATCAACTTCTGAATGGGTCAGTAACATCTTTTATTTTGAGTTTGCCTTCACCAGCCAGTCCCCTAGATAGGGATAGAGGTGGACTCCCTTCCTTCTTAGGAATGCTGCCACTAGTCACTTTGTGAAAACTTTTGATGTTTACTTTATTCCATAAGGTAAGACTTTGAATTGGTAGTGTGTGTTCTTATAGATGAATCAGACATATGTTTTGTGTCCATGATTCATGGGGATGTTGCCATGTAGTCTCCTTTTTGTAACAGTGGGACTACAAATTGTAGGTTGTCATTTTGAAATGCTGCGTGCAAATGAATTTCTTTATGAATCTGAGATCCAGGATAGGTCTTAATGTGAGATCTTGCTTTGGTACCAAGAAATACGGTGAGTAGTTTCTTTTGCTGTGCTCCTTTGTTGGTACCTTCTCTCATTTTTTTTTTTTTAAGACCAACGGTCCCAAACTTTATTTAGTTTCACAGATGAGTCAGTAATTATTCGCACAATGTCATGACAATGAATTACTACTACGAACGGTACTCAGCAAGTGGCACATATTGACATGTCAGTTACACATGAGTGAAAATAAACAGTAGCCAGTGGAGATGCATTAGTCCGCAAGTGGCAGTGCTAGGAAATGTCTCGTGCTGCAGTGCTCGCGGCTCGTAGCACTGCGAAAGGACCAGAGTGGTCATGAAAACCAACAGTCATTGTTTTAAGTTGTGTTCCCTGATTAGCACAGCAGCGAGCAAAGGCAGGATCATATCCCCCGTCGTCATATGGGTCGCTGGGTTTCCGCCTCCTGTTCATGGAAGCATCCAGCCGGCATTGTGTGAAACGGAAACGGGGAGGGGGGGATCAAGCATTATCATGAGTACAACATAAACAATCTCTACATCAACCAAGAGATATAACTGGGAAGTAAAAGAAGAGGGGGAGGGAGAAACATTTCAACAACTGTTGGACTAGTATTTGCATGTGTGGCAGTGTATCTGGAACCCTAGCTGTGTGTGGTGCACCCTATGTGGGCCGCGCAGGGACGGGGGACAGTTGAGGATGTGTTGCCGCTGCGGCTGCAGGGCGGGGGGGGGGGGGGTTGAAGGCGGGGGCGGGGAGCGGCAGGGGACATCCCCCGTTGTGTAAGGTCTCAGCGGTCGGGGAAGGCGGTGGGGGGGGAGGGGCGGGGCGGAGTCCGCGCCACGCCCAGACAGCAATCAACTGGGCCCCCTCTATTCCGTGTCGGGATGGTACTCTATATCGGCCTGGGCGCACGCCCGATGGTACGCGATCAGGGTAGCGTCCCAGTCTTGGGCGATCGGGTACTTCCGTAGGCCAGCGGTCTCCTCCTTGTGTAGAGACACACTCTCCGCACAGGCCCAGTTGCCAAGAGAGCGACGCCAGTCCGCAGGACGCGGTGGAGTGGCACTTTTCCACCGTTTCGTGATAAGGCGCTTAGCCGTGATGAGGCCTAAGTCCCAAAAACGCGCCCGTAGCTTGGTCTGCTTGGTTCTCTTGTAGAGTCCCAGTAGGCATACTTTCCACGTCTTGGGAAGGGTTTCGCCTGTGGCCGCCGTCAACGTGTCCGTGACCGCCGACCAGTACGAGGTGAGGTGGGGGCAACTCCAGAGTGCGTGCAGGAAGTCCGAATCCAGGAGGCCGCACCTGGGACACGCCGACGAGGTGAGTCTGAAGTAGCGATTCAGTTTGTCAGGAGACAAATACGCGCGGTGAATGATGTAATATTGGATGATCTTAAATCGCGCGTTGCGAGGAATATTCCTGGCGCCCGCCAATACCGCGGTTCACTGTTTGTCCGTCCAGTCGGTGCCCCGGTCGGTCGCCCACTTCTCCCTCAGTCTTTGAGAGGAGAATTGGGTATGACTGTGTAGTGCTTGTGCTAACCAATGGACTATATGTAGGCTGTCCTGTTTTCAGTTTCTATTTTTGGTAAATTCTGGTGGGGTTTTTTCAGTGTTTTCAATATCTTAAAAAACAGTTGTTATCAGTGGTTACACATTTTCACGCCACTAAAAACAACAGAAAAAGTGTTTTTCCGGTGTTTATGGAACGTTTTGCTTTCATCATTGCTTGCTTTCTGCACTGAAAGAACATGGTATATAGACAGTGTATGTATAGTGTATATGAGGTCCAAAGAGATTTTTGCTAATTAATCTTAATGTAGCACACCATACAATACTTCTTCAATGAGTCTTTGGTCATGCGCGCTTGAACTTTCCTTCCCATGTAAACTTCTGAGAAAAGGCCCTCTCAGCATTCATAGCCACTTGGGCTGAGAACCGTCAGCTAAGGGGCACATTTGCGATGACTCTTTCTTTGATGCCACATAAAGCACGAAATGATAAATATTTGCATTTTAGTTCCTGGTCATAAGAATAGACTAAAAAGTCAATAGCATCCCTCATTAACTCTGAAGATTGTAAAGATGCTTTCAGCATACCATCTAAAAAGTGGCAAGGATCTCCTACAGGGAATCACTTCAGCTTGGGTATCAATTTTGACAAGTCATCACACACATTTTTTATTTACGTAGCTGAATCACTACAAATACAAGCAATATCACTCCAATCTTTGTTGAACTTGGAAAGAACCTTTTTTGCAGAGATTAACAAGTGACACTGCGTTCCATATTTTCCAGAAGTCTGGTGTCACGTTTTCACCACTATCCAAGATGCTTGGTGATATATATACTTTTCACTATACCTTGCATTTAATGTTTAAAGCCTGAGGTGTTGGCAATTACCCTACTATCAATACTGACCCACTAGATATATTAAGGGTTTTTACCCATTCTCTGTAGGCAAATGTGATGACAAATATTAGGAAAGATTTTTATGAAACTAGCCATTTTACCTATCAGTGAAAGAATCAAATGCAGCCAAAATATCAAATGTGATTTTGATATGTCCTGATTCTCTACAGTTTATATAATAATTAAACTAAACCTAAAACGTGAAACTAAACCCTGCATCTTTAGACCAAAGGCCATAAAACTGAAAAAAGTAAAAGGAAGAAAAAAAACAATATTTTTGTGGCATCATTAAAGAACAAAACTTAAGCAGAATAATGGTAGCCAGTCTTTCTTACTGCTAGCTTGTAAAACAGTTACATTTTATTGACTCCTTCAGTAAGAACAAAATGACTCTTTCACTTTCTTTTTCGTTTCTTTGAATGGCATTTAGTTTGTGGTTGTGCAGGTGTTTTTTCAGTGTTTATATGTTTTCACCGGTGAGGGCTATTTTTCTTTCAGTGGGGTTTTATCAGTTAAAATAGGTTTAAACCTAAAACCCCACAGCCTAACTATATGGGACCCATCGCACATCACATGTAGGTACTGGATGAGTAGATGAGTGGACGGCTCGTGGCTCATGTCACCCCATGCCTTCGTCAGCTCATGGAGGAGTCTGGCGTGCGCCAGGAATTGACCCGCTGGCAGCTCGGTGTCTGCGGCCAGGGTCTCGAAGGGCAACAGCTCTCCATCGCTATATAGGCCGCCCAGGTCGTCCAAGTCTGCCGCAGTCCAACAGCGTAGCTCGGTCGAGGACAGTATGTCAGTGCCTAAGGGAGTCCCTAGTAGAGGTAGGTTCGGAGCATAGGGCACCGTACCTTTGGTGAGTCTGAGGCTCCGCACAAAGCACCGCTTCGCGATTGCCACATGGACCTGTGTGGGGGGCCGGCCCTGTGTTAGGGGGTGGAAGAGTGTTAGCACCTGCACGGGGGACAGGGTGGTGTCGGTCGTGGCAGTGTCCATCAGGTTCTTGCCGCTCAGCCAGTAAGCGACCCACTGTAGCTGGGCTGCTAAGTAATATAGCTCCTGATTGGGGACCGCTAAGCCTCCAGCGTCCGTGGCCGCGTATAGGGTCCTCAACGCTACCCGAGGTCTCCCTTTGTTCCAGATGAGGCGCCTGGTGAGAGTTTCCAACCCTTTGAATATGCGTGTTGGCACATACACTGGCAGGTTAGTATATTAATAGAGGAGTCGGGGGAGCATTATCATCTTGGTTAGCGCCACTCTGGCCGGCACATTCAGTGGGAGGGAGTTCCAGAACGTGACCTGGGCCGAGAGCGAGGATATGGCTCTCACTAGGTTGCCTTCCAGGAGATCCACGGGGTCTCGATATATTAAGATCCCTAGGTACCTGAATACCGTTGGGTGCCACCGGAGCGTCTCCCCATCATGCGCACCTCACATTGTGGCATCTCGCCACTGAATGCATAGGCTCCCGATTTGGCCCAGTTAACGCGGAGCCCCGACATGTCACCAAATGTTCGAAAGATGTCCGTGATTGCCGCGGGTATGCATGAGAGGTCTCTGATATATAACAATCAGTCGTCGGCATACAGAGACACCGAGTGTATGCCGTCTGCTATTGGGATGCCCCAGGTGTCGCCGGAGTTGCGGAGCAGTTCCGCCAACGGCTCCATCGCCAAGGCGAATAATAGAGGGGAGAGGGGGCAGCCCTGCCTGGTACCCCTCCCAATGCGGATCCTGTCAGAGAACAACTATCCAGTCCGGACTCGTACCTCGGGCGCTTGATAGAGGTGCCCCACCATCTGGACATAGGAATCGCCCAGCTCGTACCTCGAGGACCCGGAGTAGATATGGCCATTCCACCGAGTCGAACGCTTTTTCCAGATCGAGCACGATGCATCCTTAGCGTGGCCAGGTGGGGGTCGCATACCGTTGGATCCTGAAAAAACGGCGTAGGTTGTAGGACGTGCTCCGGGTGGGCACGAAGCCGTTCTGATCAGTGTGAACCAGTGTGGGGACCAGTGGTGCAAGCCTCCGAGCCAGTGTCGCTGCTAATATTTTGTAGTCGGTGTTGAGGAGCGCTAATGGTCTGTACGAGCCGAGTTCGTTCGCTTCTCTACCCGGTTTCAGGAGAGACAACGTTAGCTTCGTTCAGGGACGCCGGGAGTTCAGCATCTTCCGATGCCGCCTTATACATTCTCAACAGTTCCGGTATTAACACCAGTGAGTAGGCTTTATAGAACTCTGCCGGGAGTCCGTCAGGGCCCGGTGCCTTGCTATTGGAGAGGGAGAAAATCACCTCCCGCAGTTCCTCACCGGTGAGCGCAGCACCCAGCTCTGTCTGGTGGACAGCAGTAGCTGTTGGGAGCTGCAGTGTCGCCAGGTGGTCCGTGATCTCCACTACTGTGGCCCGCAGCCGTGAGCTGTACAGGGACCTGTAATGTGACGTGAACGCTTCATGGATCTGTTTCTGGGTGTAGACCTCAACGCCCTGGGCTGTGCGGATCGACAGGACCGACGCGGATTGCGTGTCTTGTCGTATCAGCCATGACAGTAGCCTGCCAGGTTTATCACCTGCGTTGTGGGTGCGCGCGGAGTGTGCTGCGAAATTAATGTTCTTTAGGCGCTCCATCAAAACAGCGTGATCCGCCCTGGCCGAGACCAGCTGGGAATCATCGCCCCCCGTCGCCTCCCGTTCTTTATCCAGTAGTGCCTCTTCCGCCCGTATCAGATCTCTCTCCACCTGTCCTCGTAGGCCCACCTGCACACCGAGGCAGCCTCCCCGGGTCACCGCCTTGAAGGCGTCCCACTCGATTCTCGGGGAGGAGGTCGAGTCATTATTGTCCTCGAAATATTGTATGATCCTCCTGGATATCTCCTCTCGGAATGGGGTGTCGAGTAGGAGATCTGGTTGCAAGCGCCATGTGGGTACAGGCGGGCGCGGGCGCCTCCATCCATATACCAGCGTGTGTGGGTTATGGTCCGAGTGCGTCCGTCCCAGGTAGTCAGTGTCTGTCACGGAGGGAATCAGGTCGCGGGACAGCATGTATCTATCCAACCTGACATGCAATGAGTGGGCTCCCGAGTAGTAGGAGTACACCCGGGCGGTGGGATTTCTGACTCGCCAGGCATCCTGCAAGTTCCACTGCGTTGCCCAATCAAGTAGGGCCCTGGAGGTTGCCTGCACTGGGGCGATTGCCGCTGGGGGGGACGAGCGGTCAAGGGAGACATCTAGCACGCAGTTGTAATCCCCACCCATCATCAGGGGTACGTCTTGCCAAGGCGCAATTACTGCCGATAATCGCGTGAAGAATTTCCCCTGCTCTACATTAGGTGCGTAGATGTAAGCTATGACAATCTGCTGCCCGTCTAGTCTGCCCTGTATGAAGACGTAGCGCCCCTCGGTGTCGACATAGCTGTGTGTTAGTGCGAATGGAACCCCGGGCCGAACCCAGATCAGGGTCCCTCGTGCAAACGCTGAAAAGGTCGTGGCGAAAATCTGCCCCCTCCACCTACGGCGAAGTGTGGCTACCTCAGTGGCGACCAGGTGTGTCTCCTGTAGTAGTGCAATCTGGATCTGATGTCTTTTAAGATAGGAGTACACCTGATATCTACGTGAGGGTGTGTGCATGCCCCTGACATTCCAGGTACAAAATGTAACCGTAGCCATCACAGTATTCATTGCGCCCAAGCACCCGCCCCACCCACACATGTACTGCAGCAGCGAACAATGACCATTTTTTCCCCCCCTCGTCCTCTCCCACAGACCCAAGGATGCACGCTGTAACACTTCAGTGCCAACACTAGTCTCAAAAAGAAGAACTTGAACAGAAACATAATACCAAAAGGGCAACAACAAAACAAGTCGCCGCCCAAACGCTCTATCGAGCTCAATCAATCCGTGAGTTCAATGGGGGGGGTGACTAAGCACTTAGGTAAAACAAGTTAGTTCGTTACGCCAAGAGAGCCGCGGCGGCTCCCCTCCACGGGCAGTGGGTCAAGGGGCACCAGACGTCAGTGGCAGTGTCCGCAGACAGGTCAGAGTTCCCAATGTCACTGGTCTCGGATAGTTCGTCCCAGGGGGGATCCCATCTGTTATTCCCTCGGGGGGGGGGGGGGGGGGGCACTCACCTTTAGGGGTCCGTCCACCCCTCCAAAACTATGTTCCCGGTGGTGCTCCAGTGGAACTGCTCCGGCTATCCTCCCGGTGCCGCGGCGGCTCCGCGACGGTCCGGTAGATGGGGGGGCTCGGGAGTAGAGCACAGACCCCGGAGATGGGGCTGGTCGTAGCTGCCGGGGTCTCCAGGAGTGCCGATGTGGACCCCCGATCGGGTCAGCCTTGGAAGTGATCAAACTGCTCCATGATGCCAGTTGCAGTGGCCTAGCCAGGGCTAGGCTGAGGAGGGTTGCTTATGCTATCACATCCGACGTTTGGGGTGTGACATCCGGTAGGCCCTCTGTATTCGAATCATCTGGCAGTCCCTACATGAAGTCGTCGTCTTCGCTCCCGTGTGACCGTGGGCTTGCGTTGGAGATCAGGATAGGTGATTGTGACCCGCTGATCTCAGTTGCCATTCGGATGGCCTCTTGTTGTTCATTCTGTATTTGCTCTGGAGTGGGGCCGATTTCTGCGTCCACGGTCGGCGACCCGGCCCTCGAGGCGTGCCGCTGTCTCCGCCTGCGGGTACCTCGGTTTCGGCGTTGCTCCATCGGCACGGGCCCGTGGTTCGCATCCACTCCTGAATCCAGCCAGGCCGCCGCCGCCTCTGGAGTATCGAAGAAGTGGGTCTTGTCCTGCGCCACCACTCTGAGGCATGCCGGGAACAGCAATGAGTACTTGAGAGCCAGGCGCCTGAGCTGTTGTTTCACCGCGAGGAACTATTGACGCCGTCGTTGAACTTGTATGGTGTAATCAGGGAAGAACATCACCTTGGCGTTGTCTACCTATATGTTCGACAGTTTCCGCGTTTCGCGGAGAATGGCGTCCCGATCACGGTAGTTCAACACCCGCATAAGCATTGGTCTCGGGTTGGAGCCCTCCGGGGGTGGACGGGATGGTACTCTGTGCGCTCTTTCCACCACAAAGTGTGGTGACAGCGTGCCTTCCGGCAGTAGCCCTCTGAGCCAGGTCTCCATGTGTTCCGCCGTCTCCCTCCGTTCCCATCGTTCCGGCAGGCCTACTATGCGCACATTGTTTCTCCTGGCCCGTCCTTCTGCATCCTCTGCTCTATCCTCGAGGAACTCCACCCGGTTGAGCAGGTCACGGACGTGCTTATCCGTCTGCGCCAGCTTGGGTGTGGTCTCCGCCATCGTATGTTCCAGGGTCGTGGTGCGGTCGGACAGTTTCTTGTGGTCCGCTCGGAGGAGCGTCAGGTCCACAGCCACCTTATCGATCCTGTTCTCCAGTGATGTACGGGTCAGCTGCATGGATTCCTCCAGGCGCTCCATGGCCGCCAGCATACAGTTTGGAGGCGGTTTGGTCAGCCTCCGTGTTTTTCACCATCTTTCCTTTGCTCAGTGTCCCACCGGTGCCGGTCTTCGCTCTGGTCCCCCCTGACATGTGGGTGGTCGTCGCAGCTAGGCAGCCGATTGGGCAGGCTCTCGCAATGAGCACTGTTGGGGCCTGTGCGCGTTGGTCTCCTGGTCAGGCACTCTTCTCCGCCCGTGCCGGACGGCGTGTGGTCCGCGAGGGGGGGGGGGGGGGGGGGGGGGGGACCGCTTTGCCGCAGGACTTCAGGATTTGGCACTATGACACCGTCTGGGGAGGACGAGATGGCCGTTCTTTGTCTGGCATGAGAACCCCCAAGCGTACCGGTGGTCACTGTGAGTGTCCTTATTGAAAATCACTTCTCGGCTGTGCCACGTGGTGGTCCGCCAGGCCGGGCCGCTTGGTCTCTCCGATTGTGCTTGTCCGTTGGGCCTGGGAAGGCACGCTCTGTCGGGTGATTCTAGACGCCACCAAGCGCCGCGTGGGGCTCCGTGTAGTTCAGTATAGGGCTAGATGAGGTGGAGAATGCGGGGCCGCTCCGGTTCCTCACCCGCGTAGGCCCGGGTGAACCCCCTAGTGTAGGGCCGACTGCCAGAGGGGCCGCTCCAAAGTGGCCGCAGTTTGCGTGTTGTGCGGGCCGGGCTCCCCGGTGCTAGACGGGTCCGGCGCTGGTCAGTGTCTATTTCTGGGCGGTGGGCGGGTACAGGGGCCCAGGAGATAGGGCCGTACAGCCTCCGTTGTTGGTCGTTCTGACCCAGGGGTGATGTTGTCTGTGTGGGTCCCTAAACTATCGAGCACGATCTTCCTCCGGCGTCCGCCAAGCTCGGCGGGATGTCCCCAGTGCTGGCAGGTAAGGCGGGTCGGTGGCACAGCTCGCCGCGAGCCAGTGTGGTGCGTTTACTTGCAGCTTCTGGGATCCCTGAGTAGTTGGGTCGCCGGGGGTATCGGGTGTTGTGGCGCGGTCCCTTCCCCCTTGCTGGGTCTATTTCAGGGCGCTGGGTGAGTGTAGGGGCACAGGGGACAGGGCTGGTCAGCTTCCGTTGTAGGCTGTCGGGACCCAGGGGTAACGTCGTCTGTGCAGGCCCCCAAACAATCGAGCACGATCTCTCCCCGGTGTCCACAGGGTTTGGCGGGACGCCCCCAGCGTCGGTTGGCAGGGTGGGCCGGCTTCACAGCTCGTCGTGAGCCAGGGTGGTGTGTCCTCTATCAGTGTCTGGGGCCCCTGCGTAGTTGGACCGCCGGGGGGTATCCGGTGTCGTGGCGTGATCTCTTTCCCCCACTGGATTGCGCCGGGGAGTACACACGCGCCGCGGCCTACCTCGCAGGGCCGGATCCCCGGTCTCAGGTGGTTGGGGTCGCCGACCGGAAGTGAGCTCTGGGCGGGTAGTCGCCGGGGGCGTCGTCGGTCGGAGGGTCAGGTACTCCGATCCGTCTGAAAATTTCTCTGGTGGCGGATCGGGCTCCCAGGTGCACTCGGATCGAGTTTGGGCCCGGTACCGCTGGAAATGGAGGAGAAATGGCCCGTGGTAGGGGAGCTTCACTCGGAGCTCAGCCCGGGCACGTCTTCTCACATCGCGTACTTGGCCACGCCCCCCGTTGGTACCTTCTCTCATGCCTGTTTTCTTAGGAGTTCTTTAATTTCTTCCTTCAATTTTTTTTTTTTTTTTTTTTATTGTCCTCATATTCGCCCTTGGTGACCATATGGTGACGAGAAGATATGGGAGAGGATAACGACACAGACACAGATTTACTGGTAGGGGATTATACTGGTATAAGCCGGAATAACCCGCAGTGCACTACATCAACCCTTTAATCGTCACTTGGTACCATCTAGGCTAACGTTCTGCAGTATAATACCCACTTTCGTAGCCGAAGCCGCCCTTGTAGGGTATGTATAGCAAAAAGGGGCCAAACAGAGATGCCCCTCCAAGCAGCGTAATCATAGGACATGGGGGAAAAAAAAAAAACCCCATGATGGTCTGATCCATGATTACCAATTCAATAGTAGCCAAAATCTTCTCTTGTTTTGGTTCCCAGCCCTAATCATATCCAATTTTGACGTCTGTAGCATCGAAGCACGCCACTCTGTAAAGAGAGGAGGTGTCTTATCTTTCCAACGTTTGCAAATTTCTCTTCTAGCCAGCAAACAACCATAGAAGACCAATTTTTTTTTTCCTATGCCACATAATTCTGGTAGAATACCAAAAAATACTAGCACAGGGCATGGGTTGATTTGGGATCCTTCCGCTATCCCAAATCCCTCTTCCTTCAATTTTTAAATTCTTTTTTTGTGGAACTTTTTCTTCATTGGGGTATTTGGTGGAGTTTTTCTTGTTAGTTCTATACAATTGCAGTGGCGCACTAGGTTTCAAATCCAACTGTCTGTGGTTATATTTTTTCATTCTTGTGGGTAATGCGCTATTCTGCTTCCCATTGTGTAGGGGTCCTTTTCTGTGAGCAAGCCACTTGGAGCTTGCTCCTCCTCCTCTTGAGGGTTGTCCCTTGGCTCTTCCTCTGACCCAAAAGGACTGTCTTGGTTGTTGCTGCCAGGATTGGTATCCGGACTATAGGCTTGGCTGCTGCCAGCTGCCTTGTGCATGTTGTTATGTAGAGAAAACCCCCTTTCCTGTGGGTCCTCTGAGGTTGCTTCCTCCCCTTTTGAAGGAGCTCCTGTATCGCTAGGCCCGCATTTCCTTAGCCATCTCCTTGTGCTTCTTTATTTGCTGTAAGGACTCATCTACTTCACATCCAAACAAGACGTCTTCTGTGAAGGGCTTATTAATTATGGTTGTTTACGCTTTTTTTTTTTAAACCTAAGATTCTCATCCAGGTATGCTTTCTGAGGGTTGTACTTGTTAACATTTGTCTTATGGCAGTATCGGAGGCATATAGAGCCAACTTTAGGTAGGTATTTGTTATGTTTTTCTTTTCCTGTATTACAGATTTTTCTCTTTTCTAATCCTCTTCAGCGAGTTTGCTCATTATCTTGTCATATTGTTGGTGACCATACCTGTTGAGGAGGGCATTAGAGTTAACAATGCACCATTGTGTTGCTGCCTCCCCTTTCATTTTCCTACCCACCATGCCCATTTTCTTACTTTCGTTTTCTGGGGGTGGACCAGTGGAGGAATAAGCTGGTGTGACACTGATGGAGTTTGCCACTGTGTTTTTTTAATATTTGGGGTCCTTTGTGGTGGCTCTGTACTTATTCTCGACACTTGGTGTCACTCCCTTCGTTGCGGCAGGCTCCTTGACAGCTTCCCTGCTCTGGTCCAGTATTTTTGGTAGCATTGGTAATGAGTGCCTTTCGTTGAGGGCATCAATGTTTCTTGGAGAAAACATTAGTCTCCTTTCTCCTCCCCTAAAGGGGCCCAAAAAGTTGCTCTTTGGAAGAGACTGTTAAAAAAGGCAATGTGGTCTGGTGGAAAATCCTTAAAGGGGTAATTACAGACCTCTTCTTCAGGCTTCTCTGTTTAGAGGTCATTCTATTTTTCCTCAAAAGTTCCTGTTGCTTCTTGCTCTTCTGGGACATTGAGCTCTTCTTTGATCTCCTCCTTGAGGTTTGGGGGTTGCCAGTATTTTAAGGACATTATCTTCTTCCTCGGCCTCGGAGGTTGTGGATGGTTTTGAAGGAATTCTGTATTCCTTTGTTGCCTCGATAGCCTTCGGCTGAAAGAGTGCAGCCATTTCTGCTTCTAGGCGTCTTCTCTTTTTTGCCACCTATAGACCCTTTCAGCGTCTGTAGCCAGAGTAATCCTATTCCTTGGTGTGGTGGTTTTTGCCTCCGAAGCTTTGGTATTATCCTTCGAGACCTCTCAACCGACACCAGTTTTAGTCGGTTTCTGTGTCCACGGATCCCATGCCACTATCCATGGCATGGGATCTGTGGGGTTCTTTTGGCCTCGACTGACCCTTGAACATCTTCTTTTTTTCGACTGGGCTACCTTTTGCCCCTTTTTTCCAAGTCCCTTGGTTTCTGAGGGGGGGTTTAGTTACCTTCTCAGGTCTTTTTTTTTACGTCATTGGGAGTCTTTTTATCTGTACATCTCAACTCTTCTCGGCATCTCCCTAAAGGTTCTTGATTTCCGATCCTTCAAGGGTTGATTTCGCAGCCGCCTCTTGTTAATCTTCATAGCTTGAGAGGCCCAAGTCCTTTAACAATACCCTGCTGCTTCTGGCTGCTGAACATGGCATGCGTGGTGTTCCTCTCTCTGCTTTTTCCGTGCTTTGCAGAATTTTTGACACAAATACAGTGCAGGCCTCGCAGTCCTTAGACCTGTGGCCTTCGTGATCGATGTTAAATGGGTTTTTTTGCCTAAAAATCAAAACAGAAATTGGGAATTCTGTTCAAGAATTTGGAGACTCTTCCCTTGCTTCCACACCCAACAGCGGAAAAAAGAAGCTGAAGATGGCTACATCATACAGGAACTTTCGGGCACCCTCTGATGTTACACAAGGGATGGACCTAGCACCAAATAGTGTCTGGCAACGCCCACGAATGAAAAGGAAAAAAAAAAAAGCAGACAATTCCAGACTCAACTACTAGATGGCGGAATAACGCACAGCATGTGAATCCTGCAAAACTATGTATTGCTAAGATGTTGTGATAGGTAGGTCATTAAGTCTTTATATGAATGAATGACTGAGCATTCATCAACAGATAAAGTCACAAGCCTTAACTGAAAGTGACCTATCACTATTCATCAATGACGGGAAAAGATCATAGCAGAGAAAGAGGTAATATTAGGCGAGGATTTGGGTATTAAAGTGCACACCCGTTCAACCACACACCTCTAATTGGTAGCTCTAATACATAATGCAAACCTGCTTCTAATGCCAAAAGATAAACCCGACACCTCTAATTGGTAGGTCTAATACATAATGTAAACTTACATCTAATGCCAAAAGATGGGTACCATGGTAATTATAACCAATGTTTCTATTAAACAAGTATTATAAGGAATTTCACACCTCATAGGTTGCTAGGTAAATGTCCTATTAAGTAAAAACATAAGAATTATTTTAATGAGTTTCTCCTCAGAAATCAGTATTAACATTATAATCACATTTCATTAATATGGCCAATTATTCTTGCATCAGGAACTCCTCAATGCACAATGTATTTAGACTTTCTCACAGTTGCCATTTTTTTATACTGTAGTGCTTTGTTTCCAATACTTATTTTTTCCGATTATAAAGCACTAGTCAGAGAGAAGTTATGGCCCTACTGACCTTTTGTTTATAACTCAATAAATTAAGAAAATGAGAGTAAATATTCTTATCTATAAATCTGATGGCATACTTCTGAATTTTCAGCCATTGTTTTGCAGCGGTTCATGTTTAACTTAATTATACTTTGTTAGATATGTGCCCCAGAACTTTCTTAGTAAAGTACAGCATTTTTATTGAGATTATCCTAGCAATTAGATTCCAATATAATTAGGACAACTCTATATTGAAATGCAAACCTCATAAGCACAGGAATTAGTTCTGGGCGATGGTCATCTTTTACTAGAGTACTCTCTTCGGAAATGCTAAAATGGACAATTTCTTCCTTAAAGCTTTTGTCTTCCAGTAACCGCTGCAAGTTCTCCCTGTGGGTAAAAAATTCGGGGAACAAGGTTAGTGAAATACAGCAAAGACACACAAAAAGTCATAAAACAGAAAGTATGCATGTTGCACCACAAACATTATTATTATTCAGAGTTGAAACTGAAAAAAATATATATGTTCTAAGGCGGAATAAAGAGAGGAAGAAATGTATACACAAGTTCCTCAAAATGCATATAAAGTATTTTGTAGATGCATTACTGGACAACACTCTATATTTGGAGAATGTTCTCATTATCAAATGTGACTTTTGTGGTGTAGAAAAGAATGAAAGGACAAAAGAAACATGTACTCAGATTACTCCAAAAGATATGCCATTGTTACCTGTATGGCATGAGATGCTGATGTCGGTAACTCATTATGCAATCCAAGGCAACCTTTTGTACATTCTGGTCTTGATGGCAGAGCAACTACAGAAAACAAGATAATCAAACCCATTAACAAAAAAATGAGGTAAAGCCTCACATTTAAGTGTTTATTTGGAGAAGAAAAGATAGACAAGAGGAAACATGATAGCGAATGTGAAAAACAAAACCCAAGAGGAAA